>NW_026606058.1:5712500-8587500 GCF_029834395.1 Sorex fumeus
GCTGAGCGGAGGCTGCCGGGCTGGCCTGGCCCACCCACCCCCTCAGGGGCGCTGCTGGGCCCGACTCTTTCTCTTTCTTGGTTGCTAGCTTGGTTCTTTTTCTAGTCTTTTGTTGGTTTGCTTGTTTCTCGTGGTTGTGGCTGACCCCCTCTAGGACCCCACAGATAGCTGCATGCTGAGCACCATTGCTGAGCACTCCAGCCACCCCTCAGAGCTGAGCCCCTCTTTAGGACCTGTCCCTTAAGATCTGTTTCCTGCCTTGCCTCCCTTGCTGGAGTCTCCCCAACTGCCCTCCTCACCTCACCGAACTGGGATTCAGATCTTTGTTTGGGGACCAGACCCAGCAGTACTTAGGGGTTACTTCAGGTTCTGAATGCAGGAATCCCTCCTCGCAATGCTTGGGGGACGATATGACATGATCGAACCAACCATGCGCAAGGCAAATGCTCTACCCACTGTACTATCTCCCTGGCCCCCAGATTCAGATCCTTGAACAAGTTAATGCTAGTCCTTTAACACCATGACTTCCGTCCAGCCTGGGGTTCTTCTCAAAGGCTTCTGATCAGACACTTTCTGAGGGACTCCTTATTCCTTATAATGCTTTATAGCACTGCCTCACACTTCACCCATTTAAATTATAAAAGTAGGAACTCTTGCTTTTTTTTCTTTTTTTATTAGTGACACACCATGAGGTACAGTTATAGGCTTACAAATTTTGTGCTTGGGTTTCAGTTATACAATGATCAAGTGCCCATCCCTCCACCAGTGCCCGTCATCCATCACCACGGGTCCCAGCATCCCCCATCCCCCCCGTCCCATCCTGCCTCTGTGGCAGGGTATTCCCCCTTGTTTTCTCTCTCTTCTTTTGGGTACTGTGTTTTGCAAGAGAGGCATTGAGTGGCAATCATGTTTGGTCTATAGACTACTTTTAGCATGCTTCTCCCACCCTGGGAGGGTCCTCACAACACCCTTCATTTGGTGCTCTCTTCTCTATCTGAGCTTCCTTTTCACCTAGAACGGAACTCTTACTTTTGACTAGATGATCATGGAAAGTGCCAATCCGTCTCCAGGTGAGCCCCCACAGAAGCATTTCTGGAATAAAATGTGTCCCCCAGTGCTGCCAGGGTTCCTTTGGCCTTGCTGAAGCCCCTCCTCGCTGCGTGAGGAAGGTGCCATCCCTCCTCACCTGCACCCCAGCCTCTCACTGTCCCTCTCTGACCTGTACTGTGGCAAAGGGGTGTGCGTCAGTACCCCCATGGTACCAAATTGTGCTTTCAGCCTGACCACAGTCCGCCTGGTGGAGCTGGCGGAAGGGCAAGGGCAAAGGTGGGTGTGGACAGAGCTCCTGCTGGCCCCCGGGCTTGGCCAGGAGCACTGTTGCTATCAGACCTCAGCCCTCAGTGCTCTGCATGCTTCTACCTCAGCACCCTGAGGCCACCTATCTGCCAAGGACACTTGCTTTCTAGTTAAGGCAGAACCTTTACCTTCTCAGACTGCAGTTTCTTCACTGATTCAGGGCAGCAAGGCTGAATCCTAGAAACAGTTTTCTCCTCGAAACAATGTGAGCCGCAATAATGTTTTGAGCATCAAAAAGCCAAAATGAACTGGTCACGTCATTTTAAATGGTTGACCCCCTCTTGTTAAATCTCTCTTCAGCTGTCATCGAATAAGCCACTGCTTGTGTGACATCTCTCTATTTTTCTGTTCTCCAAGTGAGTCTTCTTCAGAACTGTCTCTTGTCCACGGATGGCATATCACCGTATTTCAAACACTCTCTGGTTGTGTGAACTTACGATTCTTAGGTCGCAGAGGCCTCGACTCTCCCCAAACTGTTTCCAGTTCTGATTCTGCATGTATAGCAGGTTAGAATTAGCAGCACACTTAGGGAAATAGTGCTTGAGCCCTGGATCCAACTCAACTAGGGATGACAGTTGGTACCACATGGACCCGAATGAAATAGGCACTCAGATGTTTGCAAAAATGAAACCCTGCTTGATCATCCTGGCCAGTTTACACAGCCAGACCTGGCACTAGAACACAGGATGTTTGATTCCCAAGTCCAGTGCTCCCTGTTTTACATTTCTATCATCTCTTCTATCATTCATTGCAAGATAATAATAGAATTTCAGATAACTAGGTAGAAATCATGTCAGGTTGGCAGGGGACATTTGTTTCGTCAACAAATGAAATTATTAACAATCACAATTTAAGGGAAGATGCAAGGTGCCAAAGAAACTTCCCCAAACAAGCAGTCAGAAATCTTGCTTGTTGTTAATACCCAAGAATAGCTGAGATCAACACCAGGAGGATTACTCCATAGCTTAGAGGCCAGCCGGATATTCTAGGGGAAAGGACAGTTCAGATGGAGAAGGGATCACCAAATGGAGGGTGTTTGGAGGATCCTCCCAGGAGGGGAGATGCAGGTTGAAAGTAGACTGGACTGAACATGTTTGCCACTCAATGCCTCTTTTGCTGATCACAACACCCAAAAGGAGAGAGAGAACAAAAGGGAATGCCCTGCCACAGTGGCAGGGGGGATGGGGGGATGGGGGGAGGGATATTATCCTGGTGGTGAAAAATGGGCACTGGTGGAGGGATGGGTATTTGATCATGGTATGACCGAAATCCAAGCACAAAAATTTGTAAATCTACAACTGTACCTCATGGTGATTCACTAATAATAATAATAATAATAAAAAAAAGAACCTTGAAAAAAAAAAAAGAAATCTTGCTTGTTGGCACCCAGAACTACACAGGGCTGGTAAATGTTAACTTGATGATCAGTAGCATAGTGAGCTGTATTTGCGCACACACATGTGGGTACCAAGGGCACAGTGGCACCCCAGGTATACTCGGCTGTGCACTTGATGCCTTGTATAGTCCCCTGCCTCTCAAGCTCCCACTCAGTCACCTACCCGAATTTTAAGTGGTTTCAGCACATTATATCATGTCACCAGAGGGGCGGCCCCGGAAGTCATGTTTTACCCTGCTGCCATGAGCAGTGCCTGGAGATGGAGTACCTGCTCTGTGAATGCTGACTCCACAGGGAACGACTGATGACCACCCAAAACCTGGGTCAAACCCGATTATATGTGTGTGTGGCTGGCGTCCTTACGGGAATGGAATGTGCCCGCTCACACACATATCAACGGGGCGTGTATGTGAAAGGTATGTTGTGTCCTGCATTTGAGCAGCCGAAAGCTGTTGTCCCTTTCCTGATCTGGTCAGGTAACATTGCGAGTGACTGGACAGGATTTTCGCCGTGGACTGAGTTTTTCTCAGTGGGGCAGTTGGCAATGGTCACAACGTTCAGATCGAGGTAGTGTTGCCCTGTGGAGGCACTGCTTGACAACACTGGGTGAGACCTGTGGGCTTTCAAAAATCCCTGTGGAATTTCGGTCATCGTGGTCATTCTTACGGACGCCAGCCTTCTGGGAGGAATGGTCCCGTCTTTGTCAGAGTCTTGTCAGTTTCTCTGAGTGAGTGACAACTCTTGAGTTAGGAAGGGAGCCGGCTACCAACCTGGCCACAGTTCCAGTTCAAGCCATGCCTGTAACACTGGGAAAGCTTTCGGTGCTTTGGGAAACCAAGGCCTCTCTGCCTTGCTTCCACCTGGTGTGTCTGTGCTGCTCTTGACATTCTGCAATGATTTCAGGGTGGCTCTTTGAGCCTGTGGGCTTCCCTGCTGCGACATCTGGGCCCATGTGTTTTGCCTCTGCGTGGGGCTGTTTTGCAGCCACTGCTGTGGTTCTAGCGTTATCTCTCTAGCCACATTTGCTGAAGCACCCTATTTTGAAAGCTGGAAAGAACTGTCTGTTTGGCATCTCCTGTGACCAGACCTTGCTCCTTGCTAACAATTCAGACTGTGGTGTTGGCACCCCTAAGAAGCGTGTATTTGTGGGACCCCCTCAAATTTGCGATGTCTGTTGCTTCTGCTTGGTCCAAGAACCCTCCCATTAGCTCTGGCTGTACCCCCAGTTTCTGTGGGAATCGAAGCAGCGTTTTTCCCTACGCTTGGAAATCTGGGTATTAAATTGCTGGGTGAGGGGGATGCTGAGAACCCGAGAAAAAAGTGGTCGTGAGCTCAGGCTGAGTGTGCTGAAGTCCTGAGTAAGAGCAGACCAGCTGTGGTGCCTGTCGAGCCGCTGATTTGAGATTGCTTCCTCTGGGCATGGCTTGGTGGCCCAGGGCAGGTGCTCTCTGAACTGTGGCAGAATGTGTTTGTGGGTGTTTGCGTGGGCAGCTCTAAAAACAAAGTGAGCCCAGAGCCGATCCGACCCACCTCTTTGGAAGGCCTTTGAGCTGGCTCTGGTGCTCCGCGCAGAGCACAGATCTGACCTGATCCCATGGGCACGGAGCTCAGGTACGGGCCTCCATTATCTGTAACATTTGTGTGTGTCTGGGGCCCCGGCAGGAGTTCCCAGAGTGTGGCCGTCTCCTCGAGGGCAGGCCTCAGGGTCCTGGGAGGGGGCTAGCAGCCAGGAGACATACACGCCACAGGCTGCACTCAGAATTCAGGCAGGCTGGAGCCCTTCTCTAAGCCCTCCCACACAGAAGGCTGAATCCCCCCTCCCCCCCCACCCTGCAAGCTTTGCCACCGTGGTGGCGAAGGTCAGGTCAGTAGCTATTGAGAATGCTGCACTGTGAGGACCCAGGAGTCTTCAGTGCCCAGCGAGATGCAGGTGGCAGGTGTCCAGCCCTGGCTGCTCATGCTGTCGCTCTCTGTGCTGCTGGTTTCTGTTTCGGTTCTGTTTTAGCTCTCCCTCCTGGGCTTGCTCTGGTGGGGCTGGGTCACTCCTTGCAAATTTCCCTGTGGTCTCCAGGCTAGCCCCAGCTGGGTTATCTGCAGTTCTAGGATCTGATAACGTTGTCTGCAGGGGGTGTCCTGTTCCCTGCTCGACTGGCAGCTCCTGACTCCTGATCTCCCCTGCCCGGGGAGCACCTTTTTTTTCATTCCTGCATTCTGAGCCCAGATCATGTGTCTGAGCTGCCTGGTCAGGGTCAGGGTCAGAGTCAGCCCCTGGCTAAAATCACCCTCCTTGCAGCATTTGTTTTTTTTTATTCCCTGCTAATTTTTTCCCCCTTTTTTATAATTTTATTTATTGAATCACTGTGAGAGCAGTTACAGAGCTTTCGGGTTTAAGTCTCAGTCATAACAATGAAACGCCCATCCCTTCACCAGTGCCCATTCTCCAACCCCAAAACCCAAGTATACCCCCTATCCCACACTCTCCCCCTACTTGTGGGGCGATGATTTCCACATTACTCTCTCTCTACTTTGATTACATTCAATATTTTGACACTAGACTCACCATTATTTATTTGGGATTTTACCCCAACACTCAGATCTGCCGAAAAGGCAACAGTAGACAATTTGTTTTCTATTGCTGGTTATGAATAACATCTGATGTCGCGTGGCTGTAGTAGTGGCTGCGCGATTTTGAAATTCCAAAATTTTAACAATTAAACCTGGAGGGATTTCTTCCCCAAACCTGCTGGGTTCCAAGATTTGTTTTTGAGTCTCATGATTCATGGCTGTTAAGCAGCTTGGTCAGGAGTCAGAGAGGCCATTCGTGAGCAGTGACCTGAGGTCTCGTTGGGACGGTGAGGAACGGGCCGGCTCCACCCCCATCCTGTGAGGCCCTATGTGTCTTGTCACTGTGGGCCCAAATCTGACTGTCCAGTGGCCTCTGGAGGATGGCAGCCACCAAGCTGCCAAGGGGGAGCAGGCGGAGAGACAGCACCCTTTCCCCCCTGGGGTGGCCCAGCACCGGTAACCTACTGTGGGGACTGGACGCATCTCTGCCAAAAGCCACTGAGTTTCAAGATTTCTCTGAGTCTCTGGGATCATGGCCGTTAAGCAGTTTGATCAGGAACCAGAGAGGCCTTGCTTCCAATTATATAGCTGAGCTGGAGGTGGTTTGTGGGTGTGTTTCCCACAAACCTAACTTTTGGCTGTTTACTTTCTTGGCAAACTTTGCCCCAAGTTTTTGGGGTCTAGCCAAAGGCACAGCAGCAATTTTGGGGTATCTGGAAGTCTGAAGGCGCCATCAGGCTGCTGATGCACTTGCTTCACAGGTATAGACTGACCTGCTGGTGACACCATACCCTCTAACTTTTAAACAAAATTAATTACTTTTTTGGCCACACTCTGCCGTACTCAGGGCTAACTCCTGGCTTTGCACTCAGGGATCACTCCTGGTTGGGCTTGGGACCATATGGGATGCTGGAGTTCAAATATGGGTTGGCCATGTGCAAGGCAGGTGCCCTAGTCACTGGACGATCTGACTTCGGCTTTCTGGGTGTGTGCTCCCTTGCAATCAGGTTTTCCCTGAAATCACTACTGCCTGACCCCGGGCCCTGTGGAATGCCCTCAGAATTTGCAGTCTAGCCATTGTCTTCTCGAAGCCATTATTAGTCTCATTTCTATCCTTACATTCAGTTCTGGTGACTCCAGCTAGGCTGAATATTACTGGCCCTGCCCGAGTTCCTGCTGTGCTCGAGGGAGAGTCTGTACTGACAGGTGCTAGTCCCCTCAGTTCTATACCTTCAGCTTCTCCCACCTTCAAAACGCCCGGCCGGAACACCTTGAGGTTGTTGCTTTCTTGACTCATGCAAATTCTTTCAACTTTGGGGGTTTAGGGAGGGGGGAGGGGGCAGGGTTTAATCTGGCTCTGTGCTTAGGGCTCACTACTGGTGGGACCTTATGCAGTGCTGGAGATTGAACCCACAGCTGCTTGCAAGCTCTCCCGCGGCCCCGGCTGGGATCCTCCTAGCTTTGCTTCCCTATCCTTACTTTCATTCCCTCCCATTCCCCACAACTCTCTGAGCAATGCCCACTTATGCCTGCAGTGCACAGGGATGTGCCCTCAGCACACGGGGACACTCTCAACCTGTTAAATCTTATTTTGGCCACTTTTCCGCAAGACAGTCTCCATGATCAGTTGGGAGGAGGAGTGCAGAGTGGGGAACAGTCTCTTTTTTTTTTTCTTTTTGGGTCACACCCGGCGATGCACAGGGGTTACTCCTGGCTCATGCACTCAGGAATTACTTCTGGGGGTGCTCAGGGGACCATATGGGATGTTGGGAATCGAACCCGGGTCGGCCACGTGCAAGGCAAATGCCCTACCTGCTCTGCTATTGCTCCAGCCCTAGGGGGAAGAGTCTCTTGTACAAGGTTGTCAAAGGAATCAAGTGCATTCTTGTGGATCTGTGGGTTGTTGCCTCTTTGGGACATTGCTGGATAGAATTTGGTGGCTTCCTATAGGTCACCTAGCCAGTGTGGAGGGGCATTTGGGCTCCCCTGGCCACGCCGGCCTACACATGCCTGGAGCTTCTGAGGAAGTTACAGAAGCACAGTGGGGAGGAGAGATGAAATTGTAAGACGTTGACTCTGCCACAGTTGCAGTGTATGCACTTTGAGAAGTGGAGTTTCCTTCCCTTGCATGGCCAGTGAGTGACCTCAACGGGGCTTCTCTCAGAGGCAGCACTGAGCCACTGTGGGGCCTTGCAGATCGACACTGATGTGCTAGTGCAGAACATGGATGAGTCTCCACACCCAAGAGTGGACACAGTGACCTGGAGTCAGGCATCGGGGCTGTTGTATTTATTGCTGCGTTAGCTTGTGGGAAAAGGGTCCTTTGTAACATCCTTACAGTGCTTGTGAAGAATGACGCCCAGTGGCCCAATGGAAGCTTCTTCACACATATTCCTGCCCATCTTTTAACAACTTGGAAGTTGTGCTCCTCCTCGAATACACCAGCCCAGAGAAGGGGTCGATAGGGCACTTTGGCAGGTGTTGCCCTCTTCTTTCTCTCCTGCTTCAAGTTATCAAGGCTTTTCTGTGCCATGAATGAGCCGCATTTTGCTGGTAGTTTCCTCTGTTAGGTTCATGGAGAGAAGAGTCTATGTGGAAGGTTCTATTCACAAGTGGATGGGGCCCCTCATGGTTTAAGTCTCATCTGGATTGGGGCGAACCACACATTGATCTCTTATACTGAGCTGAAAAGTGCTACTGAGCTGACCCAGTCTTTTGTGGTAATACCCGTCAGCAATGGAAGGGACTATGGTCATCAAAGGAGTGCTTACAAGTGTTTGGTTTCGTGTGCATTCTTCAACCCCCAGTGGGCTCAGAGGAAGAAAGTATTTATTGCCCAGTGTCTCAAGGACAGATGGACGGAGGGTCAAGTGAGCTCAGTACAAACCTGGGTATTTTCAGGAAATCTTCTTGAGCGTTTTTGCTTCTCTATCATTCCTTTCAGTATCAGTGAACTAGATCTAAATATATGCTGTTATTATCTTCCTGGTTGTTCACCTCCACGTATACCAAGAACTCCTGGAACATTTCCTATGGTTAATGTCAGGCACAGACCGGTCTCTTGACTCTGAGACCTGGAGGTGTTCTAATGCTCCAACTTGTCCATCTGCCTCTCTTACCCCTTCAAATCTCCACAGTGCCTTCATAGACTGCCATAGCTCCTTATTTCTGGGATCTGGGTACACTGAAACGGGACTTGAAATGGCTCCCTTCCTCACTTTGAATCAGTGTTGAAACACAGGTTTTCCTTGAGTGTCTCTGTTCTGGGAAATAGGAAACAGAGTTAAGTTAAACATCAGTTTGCCCTTAAAAAACGTGGTTTACTCTCCTGGCTGTCTTGCTGTTGTCTTTCTTCTTTTGCTGCCATCTTTGCAAGCCTGTTTAATTGTACTTTGTGAATCTTCCCTATGTTCTACAGCTGGAAGCAAGAAGAATCAAGGGTACCTAACACAGTTTTCAGTATGAATCCATTTTTTTTTTTTTAGGTCAGGTAGCTCACACTGAATTGGAAGTGGTGGTGTCACCCTTGCTTATAAAAAGATGCCTGAATTTTTTATATCAATGAGAAATCCTGTTCCCACATCTTCTGGTTCCCACTGTAACAAGTGAACAGGTTTCTCAGAGTGTCAAAGAAAAATCAAACATGAATTTGAATTTACCAGCCTTTAAATTAATTATTTTCTAGCCATTTCCTTGTTAATTCTGCTAACTAGAATCTGCCCCTAACCAGGGCCTTGAATGAGTTTGGAATGTGTGTTTCATATGAGTTTTGATATGGGGATTATATTTGTGTTAAATTCAAACCAAAACCATTAGACATCTCTGGTATGTTATCTAAGCTCTAAGGACCTATGACTTGAATTTATTCTAGTAATACCAGTGTTTGTCAAATTGAAGAAAAAAGTGTTTTTGATATGTGAAGTTCTTGGAACGGTGAGGGAAAATAGAGCATTTCAAATGGGCACCAATAACTTAACAGAGCCTGTTTGGATGCATGTGTGTTAAATTCCAATCTAGCCTAAATTTGAGCCTTCAACAGCTTGAGCTCCTCTGTGTATAAGTGGTGGTAAATTGGGAGAAATAAAAATTACAGAATAGGCTGGCATTTGCCAAGTTCCCAAATTTTGTTTTTATACAGAATATCCACCTCTCCCCAAGATAATTGTATTATTTATGTGCTGAAGAGCAATAGCACGGAAAATGCCTGACAAAGTGATGAGTTTATTTAAGGTTTTCACAACTCTAATTAACCAAATAGTATTATGAGGGGGGTTATCTACAATTTGAAAAACAAAACAAAAAACAAAACAGCAGCAATTATGCAATTTGGACAACCGAATAGCATCAGATGAGAAGACTTATCTGTTCTTTTGGAAATTTGGGGGGCTTTGTGGATAAAGAGTGGAGATTTTCCTTTAAATAATACTGAAGGAGAAATATGACCAAAAACTATTTTAGAGGAAAAACAAACCTGAATCTCCCCACCACATTTTAGAAATCAACCTTAAGGCTTGAAAAGGAAGCTATTGAGTATATTTGACGTTGGCACATAGATGTCTGGGAATGGGAGTGGTGAACAGGCATAGAAAATAAATAAGATAAAGCTGGAGAAATAACACAGAGTAAGGCATTTGCCTTGCATGTGGTCGAATACAGGTTTGATTCCCAGCATCCCATAAAGTCCTCTGAGCCCTGCCAGGAGTGCTCTCTGAGTCCAGAGTCAGGAGTAAGCCCTAAGCACCCCAGGGTGTGATACTCCCCAGCCCCCAATAAAACCAAAGTCAAGGTAACAGATGAGAAGAATGCTGATTTGAGAAAGATTTTGAACAAGATTTTTAAGATCATTTTTTCAGCTAATACGTAGATTCGAATAAACTCTTTTGTGTATCCTTCTAGAGATTCTGTAATTGTATGTGCAGAGCTATGCTTTTTTATCCTTTTCTACTGATGAATACTAACTTTGTGACATTTCACACTCATACAGATAGTGCTGACGCCATTTTTTAAAAGTTCATGTATGTGTTACAGTCGTATGTGACTGAAGTCATTTAGCAATCTTCCTGAGATACGAATTCTTGCAGGCTTATAGGCTCGCTCTAGGGAATACCCTAGTGCGTCCTTGCAAACCTAACCATGGACTGAGATCCAAAGCAAACTTCCCAGATGCAGAATTGCTATGTCAGGCTTAAAATCGAGAGCCCCACGTTGTTTCTGCAGAGTCTTTGGGCAGTATGACAAGGTGTCTGCGTCCAAACATGTCTTGACCTTTACCAATCTGATAAGTAAAAATAGTGGTGCACTGATGGTTTCATTTGCATATACCATGAGGTCAGGGATGACGATGTTATGTGCTTGAGTCATTGTGTCCTTTGTCCCTTCCGTTGGGGTTCCAGTTCTGATGTGTAAGGACTTGGAATTCAGGAAGGATAAGAACACTGCAGCTAATTTGACAAATATTTTCCTACTTTGTCTTTTGACTTCTTTATGGTGTTCTAACTATGTAGATAACATATGTATATACTTGTGCGCATGACATAACCCCACACACGCCCACACACACGCACACACATAGGCAAACATCATCTTGTTTTCCTTTTGGTCTTTTGGAGTCACACCCAGAGATGTTCAGAGGTTACTCTTGGCTCTACACTCAGAAATTACTCCTGGTATTGCTCCAGGGACCATGTGGAATGCCAGGGATTGAACCTGGGTCGGCTCCCACAAGGCAAGTGCCCTATCTGCTGTACTATCACTCCGGCCCCCCCAAACCTCAATTTGTAAATGACTTAGGTGACTTAGGGCTACCAAGTCTATGTACGTCTATACCAATTCCACGTTTCCCTCCATTAGTACTCTGAACTTAATGCTTTTATACTCAAGTCTTTGATTTATTCATCTAGAATGGTTTGGCACAAGATATGGAGTCACTTTTTGTTTTGAAATCTATATTGCTTATACAGATGTTTTCATGTTTTTCATCATCACGATTTTGTTATTTAATGTAATTTTACTTTTGTAAGTTTACAATAATTTATCACATTCAGTATTCCAGTACCAATCCCACCACCTTTACATCTTCCCACCACCATTATTTCTAATTTTACCATCACCCAAGCTTGCCCCAGAAGCAGATCCTAGATAATTTATTTTGTATTGCTTGTTATGAATACTCTGCTAAAAATGATCCCAGAAGTTTCCTTGAAGTATGTGAAGATTGTATCTCGCCCTGGAGCCCTTAAACCCTTGTATAAGAGATTACTAACAGGCCATTACAGGTTGAGCCTTGTGCACTAATATATGAGGCTTGTTCCAAGCCTGTGTGGATTGGCCATGAACGTGATGGCGACTGGGTTCTGGAAGTTTTCAGCTGTCCTGGGTGTTCCGGATGAGACTCAGCCTGGCGCAGGGTCTGGAGGCATCTTCCCATCACTCTTTTGAAATGCTTCCTTTCTTATTCATCAGAGCACTTTGTGCGTATGAATTTATTGATTAATTTTATTTTATTCACTTGTCTTTTCTCACTTGTCCTGTTTTATTCACGTGTCCATTCAGTGCCATGCTGCATGTTATTGCTTCATAATACAACTTTCAGGAATAATATTTATAATATTCTGCCTCTCTTATGAGCCTCACAAATTTTAGTCTAAGGCAGAGTCAAACTTTTAATACGTTACCAGCTCACACATTAAAAAAATATATATGCATGGGTGGTTCAGTGGTAGAATTCTCGCCTGCCACGTGGGAGGCCCAGGTTCGATTCCCGGCCCATGCAGTTAATTGCATTTTGGAGCGATAGCACAGCGGTAGGGCGTTCGCCTTCCAAGCGGCCAACATGGCCGACCCGAGTTCGATTCCTCCGCCCCTCTCGGAGAGCCCGGCAAGCTACCGAGAGTATTCGATATGCCAGACACAGTAACAACAAAGTCTCCAATGGAGACGTTACTGGGCCCGCTCGAGCAAATCGACGATCAACGGGAGGGCCTTTACCTTTACCTTTACCTATGAAAAATTGGGGGCCAGAGAGATGGTACAGCAGGCAGGGTGCTTATCTTGCATGTGGTTGACCTGGCTTGGATCCCAGGCACCATAAACAGTCCCCTGAGTTACCACCAGGAGTAATCCCTGAGTGTAGAGCCAAGAGTAAGCCCTGAGCACTGTTTTCTGTGCACCCACACACCCCCAACAAAAAGAGAAAAAGAAAAAATTCTCATGTATCTAAACCTTTTCTCACTCAGGATAAAAGGGGGCTTACAGCCTTCAGATTCTTGCTGCTCTTAGATATCTCTCATGTAAAATGAAGAACCCTTGTTGTAGAATCTGGAGAGATGGCTCAAAGGCCAAGCACGTGCTTTGCATGTGAGTAGCCCAAGTTTGATCCCTGGCACTACATGGTCCCCTGAACACTAAGCTGGGACCACCACCAACAAAATAGTGGGGAAAGAAAAACACCCAATGTTCTCGAGGTGGGAGTATTCTCCAATTAAACTTAGAGACTATCTTTCTTTTGTGGGGAAGTGAGGGGGTGGGCCACACTCAGCAGTGCTCAGGCCTTACTCCTGTCTTTGCCCTCAGGAATCACTCCTGGTGGGCTTAGAAGACAATATGGGATGCCAAGAGCGAACCTGGGGTTGACCATGTGAAAGGCGAGCACCCTACCGGCTATACCGTCTCCCCAATCTTGGAGATTTTCTTTGGCAGTGTTTATTGAGGTTCTTCTTGGAGGTTTTCTGAAAATTAGTTTCTTTGATCCCAAGTACTAAGTGAATTGTTACGATTTCTCATCCTAGTATTATCAGCATGAGTTCTGACCACTAATTAGGGGTGATGCACAGAGCACATCAGCTTGTATTTCTGCAAATAGAGCCCTTTGTTGCTGAGCTAGAGGTCACCCAGTAGCATCTCAAACAGAGGGCTCTCTTAGTCTTTTGACTTCGTTGTGTGGTATCCTAAATAACAGGCACGTGTGTACTGTATGCAAATCATACAGTCTCCAGAGGATGAATAATGTGTGCGTGGAGCTCATTCAGGACAACTTTGCTGTGCCAAATCAGACTGGAAGCTAATGCTGACCACAGTAACTTATTTCATTAGCAGTTTTGCTTGTTACCCATATTTTTGTAGGAGGATCTGGAGAGGGCTTTTCAGCATTGCCCAAACAGGTCTGCAGGGAAACATTTGTCTTCCCCTTGACTGGTTTTCTTCTGTAGCCTGCAGAAGAACATTCATCCTAAGATTCGTTGACTAATGCCTGTCTCGATCACATGATCTACCATCCTTTGCCAGCCAAGCAACTTCAGTCCCTTAACCTAGACGCTGAAGGGAATTTGTGACCTGATTGGGAGGTGCGTAAGACCAGACAGGAGAGCATGCCAGGTGTTGGCTGCGTGATGCCTTCTGCCCCTTGACCTCAGCCACAAGCCAGTGCTACTTTCGGCCGGCCTGGGAACTCTGCCCTCACCTTCCCTTCCCCATCAAGGACCAGGTCTTCCTTCTGCCTTTGGTCACATTTTCTTTCTGTCACACACTGCCTTGTCACGTGCTTCCCACCTTTATAGTGCCATGGTCAGCGTAGGGACTTGGTGTGCCCACGGGATGATCTCACTTATGTGTGGTATTAGAAGACTGGATGAGGAAATGCAGTGGTTTAAAGTGGGGTGCCTAGTCACTTTTGGTCCCAAAGTATATGGAGAAGGAGGAAGGACAATGAGTGGGGGTGGAGGGAGAGGCGACAGATGAGAAGCAACAGGGGTCAAGGGTCAAGGTACATAGGTGGTGTTGGAGCGGGCCCAGTAACGTCTCCATCATGAGACTTGTTGTTACTGTGTTTGGCATATCAAGTACGTCACGGGTAGCTTGCCAGGCTCTGCCGTGCAGGCACGATACTCTCGGTAGCTGGCCGGGCTCTCCGAGACGGGCGGAGGAATCGAACTCAGGTTGGCCATGTTGGCTGCGTGCAAGGCACACGCCCTACCGCTGTGCTATCGCTCCAGCCCATAGGTGGTGTTAAGGAATGACAAACCAGAGTCAACAACACTGAAATCATTGAGACCCAAACTTTAATAACCAAATTTAAAAAAGGTGTCGGTGGGGGTGGGGTGGGGCGTTTGGGGGGCAGTAGGAGAGAAAGCCTGATGGCTTGGTGGAGGGAAGTTAACACTGGTGGAGGGGTCAGTGATGGAACATTGTATGTCTAAAACCCAACAATGAATAACTCTGTAAATCATGGTGTTTCATAAGATAACATTGGGCGAGGGAGCGGGGAACTTAGCATGTCCAGCTGTGTCCTGGTACTGAATAACAGCCACCCTATCCACCTGAACATTCCAGCTACAAGTGCACCTACGCAATATGGAAATTTTGTTCTTATATGGGACACAAGAAATGAAGCTGCAGCCATCTTTGGGCTGCATCTTGTTTGTGTCTAGCAAGCCACAAAGGCCACATGGATGGGAAAGGTCCCTGCCCTAGAGACAGCTGGGGGGCAACACCAAGCCTTTGATACATCCAGCTAATACATCTGTGGAGTTCACCAGGAACCTTGACTTTCTGACTTGTCGTCATTGCTTTTTGTATGTTAGGATTTCCATAGATGTGTTTGGTTTCATTCTCTGGAAAGCATAACTTTGTCAAAGGTTACTTGAGTCACTTTATGGGTCACTTTCTGGGTGAAATGTGAGAAGTGAGTGGTAGTTTTTGGTTAGGTTTTATCTTCCTATTAGTACTGATTTATTCTTGGGTAGTTTTTCAAGTTCGAGTTGCAAGAACACACTTAGAAAGGTTTCCACATTCTGCGTAGGGCCCCCTAAGCAGGGCAGAGCACACTCCCCACACAGCTCACCAAACCCTCATACTCAGTAATCTTTTCGTTCAAACAACGCCTTTGTCCTCCCTTAAGTGTCAGAAGCGTTTACTCGAGGACAGATTGCTCCCTAAGTGGAAAGGACATGGGGTGTGTGCTGAAGAGAGTCCTAGATGTGTGTGATGCTGGGGGCAGGAGTTGGATTCTGTGTGTATGTTGGTACTTTCACAGCAAGGAGTTTAAAATGTATTAGGAAGCCCAAAACAGAAAGTTTGATTTTTCATGAAAAATTAAAGAAAATGTAAGCCTCTCTGTTGAATAAACTGTGCTTAGATTCCTTGATTTAATACGTTTGTCTGCTTCCCTTCACAAGCCAGTGCACTCCACCCTCCGGCAGACAAAACAAGCAGAAATAAAACAAACAAAACTCCAAACAATCAAAATCCACATAAAGCAGAAGTATGAAATCACCGAACTTGGTCTAGAATAAAGTCCCTGCCTTTTTTTCCGTGCTCATGCAGCCACTGGCCTCTCATGTACTCAGACTCCTTGTGTCCTTGGCCACAGAAGCCCTTTGTGCTATTTATGGCGGTCTTGCAGAGGGGAGCTTGCTTTGTGATACCTGGGGAGCACCTTCTCCCAGTGCCTGGAGCTTCTTTGCCCTCTGGAGTGGCCCCTAACTGTGTGTCTCTCCCTTCCCTTTCAGCTCACCTGGAAGAACACCCCGAGATGGCAGAGGAGAGCGGCAGTGGCAGGGATTGTGACTCCTTCAGCGTGCTTAGCTGGGACCAGGTGAGCCGGCTGCATGAGGTCCTGACCGAGGTGGTCCCCGTTCATGGCCGAGGCAACTTTCCGACCTTGGAGATCACTCTGAAGGACATCGTCCAGACGGTCCGCGGGCAGCTGGAGGAGGCTGGTATCAAAGTGCAGGATGTCCGGCTGAATGGTTCTGCTGCAGGCCACGTCCTGGTCAAAGACAATGGCTTGGGTTGCAAAGACCTGGACCTGATCTTCCACGTGGCTCTCCCAACGGAGGCCGAGTTTCAGCTGGTCAGGGATGTGGTGCTGTGCTCCTTGCTGAACTTCCTGCCCGAGGGTGTGAACAAACTCAAAATCAGCCCGGTCACTCTGAAGGAGGCGTACGTCCAGAAGCTGGTGAAGGTCTGCACGGACACTGACCGCTGGAGCCTCATCTCTCTCTCCAACAAGAATGGGAGGAATGTGGAGCTGAAGTTCGTCGACTCCATCCGGCGGCAGTTTGAGTTCAGCGTGGACTCCTTCCAGATCATCCTGGATCCCTTGCTGGTCTTCTACGACTGCTCTGCTGGCCCCATCTCGGAGCACCTGCACCCCCAGGTGATCGGGGAGAGCGTGTACGGGGACTTTGAGGAAGCCTTGGACCACCTGCAGAACAGACTGATCGCCACCAAGAACCCCGAGGAGATCCGGGGCGGGGGTCTTCTCAAGTACAGCAACCTCCTCGTGCGGGACTTCCGGCCCACCAACCAGGATGAGATCAAGACTCTGGAGCGCTACATGTGCTCCAGGTTCTTCATCGACTTCCCCGACATCCTGGAGCAGCAGCGGAAGCTGGAGACCTACCTCCAAAACCACTTCGCCGAAGGGGAGAGGAGCAAGTATGACTACCTCATGATTCTTCGCCAGGTGGTGAACGAGAGCACCGTGTGTCTCATGGGGCATGAGCGGAGACAGACCCTGAACCTCATCTCCCTCCTAGCCTTGCGAGTGCTGGCCGAACAGAACATCATCCCCAATGCCACCAATGTCACCTGCTACTACCAGCCTGCACCTTATGTCAGCGACGGCAACTTCAACAACTATTACGTGGCCCATCCTCCGGTGACCTACAGCCAGCCCTACCCGACCTGGCTGCCCTGTAACTAGCCGTGAGACCGGAGGGTTTCCACAGTGGGACCCCCATAGGCTAGGGCTCTCAGGTAGGGGAGCCTCCTTCTAGATGTAGGTGTTTGGCTTTTAAAGGGGAACTCAGCTCTGATTCTGCCTTTTTTGTTGTTGTTCTTTGCCCATTGGAATGGGTCAACAGTCTTATCATGAGCCAACCCTAAGAAGACCCACTATTCCAGTGCCGCTTTGGAAAATGCTATCGGAAGTCTGACGTACCTAGGCGTAGCCTTCTCAGACAGACGCAAACAAGTCACGCCTCACACTCCTTTGTGAGCTCTGTGCGTTCACTGAGATGGGGGAGATGCTCCGGCTGGGTCTGAGAAAGCGTTTCTGCCGCCAGTCTTCTCACTTGTGCCTCACATAAGCCATGTTGGCCCTCATTAGGGATTCTCAGGAAAGTCGTGCCGATAGTCTTAAGTGGATGTCTCAGCTTTCGTTGGGCAGGTAGTGAGGGGTGTTCTTGTGGCTTCATTTGTGTTGATGCGACTAAGTTGCCTACATTCGTTCCCTTTCAGAGAGCTGAGGATTTCTTTCATTTCCCCCAGAAAACAAAGTCAGTTGCTGGAGAATTGAGATCTAGTTGCAAGTGTTTTCTGGTTTAAATGCGAGTCTATCATGAGGAATTGTGAGAGATTACTGAGGAAAAAAAAAAAAAAGACAACCTGTTTCTTGAAATGTAACTTGAAAAAGATAATAAAATGTGGAACTTGATGCTAAAAGTAAAATGTGGTGGTGGGAGGTGATTGTAAATAGGAAACGTGAATGTTTAAAAAAAATTTCTTTAAATAAGGAATTCTTATTGAATGACACTTTTTCTTTTTTCATTAGCTGATCACTTTTATTTTGCTCTTCCTAAGATTAAGGATTGTGCTGAGTTGAGAGTGGTTCCGATGACCAACCTGAGGGTCTTCCCATGTTTTGACTGGAAATCCATTTGGTTACTTTCTGAGTATGACAAGCTGTTTGGGGGGGAATGCTTTGACTGATTTTTAAATTTTTTTTTTTGTATTTTATGTGGACCCCACCCCCCAAAAGCAATAGTTATTTCTTCTTTCGGGTTTTCTGACAGCAAGTGAATTCAGGAACTTAGATGCAACGGAGTGACCTATGGAACGAGAGAGCACTCTGGACACTGCTGGTCAGATTGAAGTCACCTTAGAGTTGAGCCTGCTGTCAGGAGATCAGGAGATGGAGGTTTAAAATTCACGAGGGCCTCCTGGGCTTCCAAACCCCTGGCAAGAATGACTCTTGGTGTATTAGGGGAAGAATTAAGTGCATAATCTTTTCTTAGTCTCGTTCTGGTATATGTGGTCTCACTTGTTTATGTTCTGCACTTTAGAAGGAAAACAGTGTTAATCTCTAGTCTGAAGCAAGCTTAGTGAAAGGGAACCTTCCAGGCCTCTGCTTTCCCGGTAGACTTAGATTAGGGATTTTGTGTTTTGAAACTTTTTTCTGGAATCTCTTAGAAAACTTCACTTTAGGATAATCAAGGGCCAAGAAACTCTATTTTCCAGCCTGCCGGGTTTTTGAAGTGATTTCATCAAAACTGTGCATCGGATTTTAATGTAATCCTCTGGCCACAAAAGTCCCAGGCCCTGGGTAGCTGCAGTCTCCTTTTAAGCAACAAAGTTATTGGAATGCAAAAATGCTTGGTAGAAAATGAGTGGTTTACCTTTTTCTAAAGATATTTTCAGTGTTTGTACTGTGTGTGTGTGTGTGTGTGTGTGTGTGTGTGAGCGCGCGTGTGTGCGTGTGTTTCTGAAATGTGATGTCTTCGTTCTCTTAACAGCAAATTAGGCCGAAGTGAAACCCCAAGCTTAGTTGTAATTCATGTCATAATCATAGGTGAAACTAGAACCACTTCTTAGTATGAGCAGTTCCTGTCACACTAAGGAGTAATAGTCAAATGGACTAGCTTTCAGTCAAGGATATTTCTACCTGGAATGGGGCCCTGGGATGTTTCAGTGCTAAAATGGAGGGGGCAATGTTGAACAAATACCAGCATTAACAATGTGACATGGTCACCCATGACCTCACAAAGCTGTGCAAAAATGACAGATCTGTTTAACCAAAGCATTGACCTATGATGAAGCTGCCAAATAAGCACTTGATAACAAAAGTCAGTATTGCATGTAATCGGAGATATAGAGATAAGGGCAACGGGACTCCGTACAGATAGGATGAAAACACACCGAATAATTTGATTTCCAGTTCCCAACAGCCTCCTTGGGGTTCTTCATGTTTATTTTTTACTGCTCTGGTCCTCCTAGACCTTTGGAGTTGGTCAGAGGCACGAACGTGGTTCCACGTCCTTTAGTTCTTTCCACCCACATTGTGTGATGGCCATTTTGGTAAACAATCTTATCACCTGAAGTTCTGACTTGACCCAGCTATTTTGGAGTGTGAGAAACATATGTTTTAGGAAAAGTAGGGTGAAGAGTTGCTGACCAAGACTGCCTTTTGAAAACACAGTCCCGGTCTAGTGGTGTCTACAGCCTCTGTTTGCATTTTGCCCACCCCAGAATAGACCTTGAATTTGGGGTGTCTGAAAATCTCTACCGAAACCTGCCTTGCATACTGCTCACATAAGCACCAGATACTCCGAACTGTACAGAGTCCAGTGATTCCTCTGTGTGTGTGTGTTTGTGTGTGTGTGTTTGTATCTGTGTGTGTATGTTGATTAATATGAAACTTGGCAGTGACCAGGGCCACTGAAGCTCAAGTGTGAGCCCTGATATAGATGCAGGCAGTCTTCCGGGCTGGAGGGCAGTTTTCTGATGCTTTCTACTGGTAGGCAGCTTTCTCCCAGTCTAATGCTTGGGATCAGTTTGAGTATCTGTAGGACTGAAGCAGTACCTTTCCCCCTGTTCCTGGCAAAAAGACCCACACCAAATTCTTGGCCTTAAGCATTGGTCTCACTCTTGAGTTTTACTTTGGCAGTAAGACATTATTCCTCGCTCAATAACTTCAGCTTTGAAACCAAACAGTGTATAAGTGACACCTTGAAATCACCGTGCCTGCTGACTGCTTTGGGAATGAGGCATGACCCATCCCTGGGAAGGAGCATGCCAGGAAAGAAGGACCCTGCATTCCTGACAGAGTAATGGCTAGAGTTTGATGTGGGATCAACCCCTCCCACTTTGATTTTTTTTTTTCTGAGCATTTGCTTCAGAGTGCAGTGTGAACCTGTGTTTTGTGGTGACACTTCTAAATGAACTGCTAAAGCCCCAGATCTCCTTATCTGTCCTTTCATCCCCACCCTCTATTAGCTCCTTCCCACCACGGCAGATTAGGATTTTAACTGGGGTGCTTTGTTCATTGTGGATAATGGTGCCACTCGAAAGCCACTCCCCCAATTTAGAAAGAATTCCCTTGTAGTTAACTTTCTGGTGCCTTGTTTTAGGATGCAGCTAGATTCTGAGCTCAAGTGTCCTCTTCTGAGAATGAATTTATTTGTACTTTGCTGACTCACACTCATATGGGGGCATTCTTAGTCATTGAACTGGGACTCTGACTCGGGAAACTTCATTGGGTGGATTCTACCAGGTAAAATCCTTCCAGCAGCAAAGGTTAGAATCACATCCTTCATCTGGCAGAGTCTGAACTCTCAGGGCTGTCGGGCTCGAACTTCATCTCAGCCAGTTAAATTCAGAGGGCCCAGGGAGGTATGGAGGGAGGGACTGCATTTGAAAAGATCTGGCAGACCCTTCAGCATTACTTGGACACTTCCAAGAGGAGGGTCAGGAAAGAAAGTGCTCTTTTTGTGAGTTCAGGTTCTAAATCGTGTTTACCTATTACTTAAAAAAATAAATAAAGTGTAAGCTAAAGAAAATGCCTGGAGTGTTGCCTGGACCAAATCAAGTTGGTGCAAATTGCATGTTTGCACAGAGAGGTGAGAAGACCTTGAAAGAGGAAGTCTGTAAATAATAGGATCCTTGAGCGTTTCATGCCTCAAGCCAACTGGCCTTTGTTCTTCCTTTTTAATGGATAAAAAAACCTGCCTTAGGAAAATTGACTCTATTTTTATCCATTGATGTCCAGATTGATCTAGGTAGATGTTAGGATGAACAATAGGATGATCATTAGACTTCATTGGAAGGTTTTCTCGTTCTATTTGCATACCTGGGAAACTGAGGCTTCCTCTGGTGTTATGGTGGTTGTCCTCCTGGGGTACAGGTGACATCTCTTGTCAGTACAAAATGTTAGAACTTGAAGCATTTGCATTTGAAAACTTTGAGTTTGAGAAATAAATATTATTAAAAAACAAAAGTGTCTCAGTGGTGTTCATTGTTTTATGATTTCTCGTGGCAAACCTGTCGTGGCTTCCGGGAACTGCTGTGGATACCAACACTGTCAGTTTTCGACGCTTCTTTTGCACAGTGTTCTCTCTGGAGGGGTGATCTTGTTTCCTCTTCTCTGAAAGTTTTCCCAACTCATTTTCACTGAACTTGTAGCCAGACTACAGACTCTTTTCTTTCTTTCTTTTTTTTTTAAAATGTAGGAGTACTGCTATTTATTGAGCCATTGATTAAGCTGATTGAATTGGGCATGAACTCCACGTTGCTTTTTTTCCCAATTTTTCAAAACTGGATATCCATGAAATTGACCATTACAAAGCAGTTCATAATTGGGTTTTCAGTCACACAGTGATCCAACACCCATCCCTCCACCAGTGTACATTTCCCACCACCAATGTCCCCCGTTTCCCTTCCACCATCCCCCAACACCCCACCCCTCACCCCCAGCCTCCCTCTAAGGAAGCACTTTCCTTCTTGCTCTCTCTCCTCTTCTTTTTGTGCATTATGGTTTGCAATCAGGTGCTAAGAGGTCATGGCGCTTGTTCATGGCATTCGGTATTTTTATCGGGACAACAAACACAGCCTTTTTCATAGCCCCTCCGTTGGGCAATGCAGTCTTTAAGGGAACATCTTAGATTCAGCATTAAAGACAACCCCAGTGAGAAAAAAGAAGAAAGTAGTGGTAAGAAAATGAAAATAATGTTAACTCTACTCAACACAGCATGGATTTTTATCTTTTGAGTTTGTGCTTAGGGATAACTCCTGCTCTGCACTCAGAAATCCCTCCTGATGGGCTCGAGGGGACCATATGTGATGCTGGGGCTCAAATCCAAGTTGGCTGTGTGCAAGGCAAGAGTCTTATCTGCTGCATTCTCTCTCCAGCCTCTGGTTTCTTTAAAAACTATGTAAGTGGGGCCAGCAGGTTAGTATAGTACAGCAGGTTAGGGACTTGCCTTGCATATGGCTGACCCGGATTCAGTCCCCAGCACCGCAGATGCTTCCCGAAGCCTGACAGAAATGACCCCTGAGCACTTCTGCTGGGTGCTCCCCCACTCCCTTCCCAAATAAGTGCTGTTTGACTAGCACTTGACCAAAGACACAAAGGGGCCGTGAAGGCCTCACACCAGGACCAACATCCTGATTCTTGTGATCCAGTTCATATCCCTGCTGACTTCCCAACTTCCTACCCCTCCCCTGCACTCTATCCTCTGTTGAAATTCTTGAACTCCTTGTGGCATTCTCCGTAACCACCACCCAGACACCAATTGCTTCCACGTGCCTGGAGCCAAACTCTCAAACCTCTCAGACCGAGGGGAAACATTCTGCCTAAGGCTGAGTGGGCGGTTCTTCCCAAACTGCTGCTTTGGCATATTGGTTGAATCACCCATTTTCCTCTGAAACCCTGATGGCTAGCACACCCCCTCTATACTGCATCTGTGCCCTGACCTTCCTCCAGACACCACCAGTGGTCAGTGACCTCTGATCGTTGACCTCTGCACTCTAGCCCTAGGTCTGCTCATGAAGGCTAGAATGACGACTACTTCCCAGATCCCAAGACTTGAGACGAATCAAAGAATAACCTTATGACCAGATATTTGCTTTCAACTGCGTGCAGGATTCGTTTCGAGTGCTCTTTCCGAAACTTGTGCTGGTACCCATCCCATACAGATGCTTAAGCCCCCCTCTGCCAAAGGAGATGGCAGATTTCAGTATCACAGCTCACCTGGTCTACCTCCCCAACTGTTCACTGCCTGCTAGCCTGCCTGTCTTTTCATTACATATCATACCCTCCCTTGTGTTCACTCCACAACACTGCTTAGATGCAGCTCTGGCCTCCAGGCCCTTGTCCCCTACCTGTTGTATTGATCATACTTAAAGGCTGCTTCTCCTTTCAACTGTGAACACACCTGTTTTATTTTCCACTGCCCACCACCCACACAGCTGGCATAAATTGGGTGCTTAAAAAAAAATTGAACTCAATGTTTTCATCCCAGAAAAACTTGGACGTGGGCCACTAGCAACTGGGAAACTCAGTTGTGGATATTAACCTGGATATGTTGAAATACTTCATTCCTGTGCCAGAAAATGTTTTAGACCTGGTATTGTCCAGACCAATCTTCATATTAGAACAACTTGTGGGAAGAAGTAATGGTACTCAGTTCTCTCAACTTAGGACTCTGGTCCTGGACATTCGAACATCAGTGATCTTAAGCTCCCAGCGTCCGTGGGTGAGGTCAGTACTTGTGACTGCAATCTTCTGTGTTCTTGTTTTCTTAGTTCCCACCCACCCAAGTGCTCTCAGTGTTCATTCTCTTCTGGTTTCCTAGTACAACTTATTTCCTATCAAGTCTAAGTGGTTCTCCCTTGGCATTTGGTGGTCTCCCTTTGCCACCTGTTGTCTCCAGGATTCTGGAAGTATGCTTTCAACTACTTGGGAAGTTTTCTCCTTTTGCTTTCTAAGTAGTGACTTATGGACAGAATATTAGCATAGATGGTTCTTACATCAAAATCTCATAATTCAGGTGCTGGAGTGATAGTACAGCAGGTAAGGCATTTGCCTTGCACTCAGGCCACCTGTGTTCAATCCCTGGCATCCCTGAACCCTGCCAGGATTAACTCTTGAGTGCAGAGCCAGGAGTAAACCCTGAGCATTGCTCATATGACCCAAAAAGCAACAACAATAATAATGATACTATCTCATAATTCAGGATTACTACCTCCTGGAAAATTCTGAGTACTAATAGGACCTGAGTAGGTTTAGCAAACAACTGCTTGGAGGAGGAACCGATGCTGAAGCCCCAGCATGGCTACACTTTACCTTGACTCCAGACTTCATCTCTTGAAGTGCCTTAGCTCCTGTGCGCCTTATGCCAGGCAGAGCCAAACCAGAAGTTGGGACTGGTCTAGGACATAGAAGCTGAATGCCACTAGGGCTCATTTCCTTTTCTGCACCCCATACTGGTCCAAATCCAAGGGCAATTTGCGAGGTCAAATGGCTTGTTTTGTTGTTAGGTGGTACTCAGGGGACTATATGTGGTGCTGGGATCTGAATCAGCGTTGGCTGTGTGCAAGGTGAGTACGTAGCTATTCTAATCTTTCCCAGCGCCAAGTGGCTTATCCCAAGCAGAGGCACAGCGCTGGGCCCCCCGTTGGCCTCTTGCCTCCTGGCCCTATGCTTTCTCTCCTGAACTGCAGGGCTGGGGCCCTGATCTGTGGGTAAATGCCATCCAGAGGAATGTGCTGATGGAGCAGGTGAACCCTGTGTCTCAGCGCTTGGCTTCCCTGGCATCCCTGCTGGGCACATTTCTCTGAGGGCTGCCAGCAGGCCTGGGGATCCAACCTCACAGGAGCTCCGTTTCATGCCATTCCTCCCAGAGCTCAGAGCAGGTGGCCTCCCGGTTCTGGCCACGAGTGGGTCACAGATTTGTCAACACAGGCCCTTTCCATCAAAGTAAATCATCACTCAGGCCCTGGCCTGTCACACAGGAAGTTTCTTAGAAGAGACAAGGGGAACAAGCCAGAGCCTTCTGCTTGCTCTCAGGTGCTCACCTGGGAAGGAGGAATCTAAGGCTCCGTGTGTGTGTGTGTGTGTGTGTGTGTGTGTGTGTGTGAAAGGAGAGAGAGAGAGAACATGACTCTGACTGGCCAGACCACTCAGTACGGTCAGTGTCTGAGCCTTTGAAAAATGGAATGACAATTGCTCCCATTTGTCGAAATCCTTAGGGTTTACCAAGTTCATGTTAGTATATGACATATATGTTTCAGATTTCCAACCTCAGAAATCTGGGAGGTGGGGAGCAGTAGTCCCCACCACACACACACACACACACACACACACACACACACACACATACACACACACACACAGCACAGGAGGCAGGAGCACCCATCTCTGCCCAACTGCCCAAGGTTTTATGGCTCATCAGAGGCAGAACCCCCTGCCCCCCCCCAACCTTTCCGCAACTCTTCCTCCTCCCTACCGTTCTGCCCCTGCCCCTCACGGCACTCAACGACCACAAAACATTGTGCAAATGTTGATTGGTATGTCAGCCTCTTTTCAAGGGCCCAAGAGGTGTTGAGTTGCCTGGTAATAGATCTGCTTCCACTTATGCAGAAAAAAAATTCCCTGGACGGGTCAGCAGCTTTTCTTAGACAACCCTGCCTTTGTGAATCAGGGAGGAGCTGAGGGCGGGGGCGGGGCGCAGTGCCCGCTCTCCAGCGGGGACCGAGTGCCAGGTTCCGGGGGCCTGGGCGGTTCAGATCCCTGCAGCTCTGAGATAGGATTAAGTGTTTAAAGAAAACCCAAATGCCATACAATTGGCAGATTCAGGAGCAGACTATGGGGTACCTGACTTCAGGACTCAAAACGGCCACAGGTATGCAACAGGTGAACAAGAGCAAATATCCCACCTCCAACTGGAGCCCCTGAAGAAGAATGTGTGTCCTGCCGTTGTCTGTGTAAAATGCGGCTGGCAGATCACAGCAGCAGGGCGTTTGCCCCGCACATGGCCTACCCGGGTTCGATCTCCAGCTTCCCGTGTGGTCCCCCAGCACCACCAGGAGTAACCTCCAGGTGTGGTCCAAAAACAAAACAAGAGTGTGTTGAACGGGGTCCATAGGGACTGGTTAGATGAGTTTGGAACAAAAATTCACCTGACCAGCTGATGATCAAAACAGTGATCAAAATGGTGCCTTGATTCTTGAGACATAAATTTGAAAATTAGAATGGAGAGGTTGGTGAGATTGTACAGTGGGTAATCAGCTGGCTCGAGTTCCCCCTCAGCAGCCTCTATGGTCCCCCAAGCCCAGCTAAGAGTGATCCCTGAGTGCAGAGCCAGGAGGAAGCCCTGAGCACAGGCAGGTGTGGCCCCAAACAGAATCAAGAAGTATAATAAAAGCTAGATTGAAAATGGAAGCAGCTTTTTCTCCCCCCCCCATTGGAGAAGAAGTTACATAACGAGGGCAATTAAAGTACCTGCATGATTGATGGAGAAGTGGGGCGGGTGTGGGGTGGTGGTGGGGGGGGAGGGAGACACACACAGAAGTCGGGAAACCAGCTCACCCACAACCTTGGGACAATGCAACAGAGAAGGGAGGAGACTCCCCAAACCAACAGCAAAACCCGAAGCAGTTCCTGGAGTCTAAACACCTGTAG
Organism: Sorex fumeus; assembly: GCF_029834395.1. Classification (NCBI taxonomy): domain Eukaryota; kingdom Metazoa; phylum Chordata; class Mammalia; order Eulipotyphla; family Soricidae; genus Sorex; species Sorex fumeus. Next base: position 5,738,996 of record NW_026606058.1, read on the forward strand.
ATTTTCATGCACTAAATATAGTGGAAGTTGGGTCATCTTATCCTTATGTAAACACTGGAGCTAGGCAAAGAAAAAAGATCTTTATATTGGCTTATACAATCTAGAGGCCAGGAGAAGCAGCAGTGTGTGTGTGGGGGGGGGTGGGGGGAGTTGGGGAACCAGGGGCCAGGGTGAGGGTGGCACCGAATGGCCCCTGCTAGTTCGGGTCCTGGGGGTTCTTTTCTTCCCTGAGGCCAACTCCGAATTCCTGCTCTTCCTCCTCGATTTTTGATCTCCCCCGACCTCCGGGCCTGCCAGCCCAGCCCTCTTGGCTGCCACACTGCAGCCCTCCCCCGCCAGTGCTCTCAGCTCCTGCCAGAGGCGACTTTTCGGCAGACTGATTTTCCATCCTGCTTTAGAACTTAGGAGGATTCTGTTTGGTTTGCCTTTAGAACATTGGCAGCTGCTGAGTCCCAGTTTCAGGAAACGTCAGACCAGACGCTGATGGGTTAGACTTCAGCCTCCTGCGTGCCAGGCCGCACCCAGCAGGGCACAGGAGCCCCAAGGTGAGGCTGGTGCTCGAGGGGCTGAGAGCAGAGACCTGACCGGAGCGCCAGGAGGGCCCCGATGGTTTCCTGAATCCCTGCGTGAGCTGCTCCCATTCAGCCCAGTGGTCCTCCGAGGATGATATGCACCATGCCAACTTGGGGGTTGCTGAGAGCTGGAGAAATAAGGGAGCCCCCGGCTCAGCACCAATGCTTGTCTCCTCTGGAGCTGACACAGCACTCTGTCAGGGAGCAAGGGGAATAGGCGGGGGGGAGGGGCGTCACGACAATCAGCACCACCGGATTCTGGGGGGGAGGGGCGTCACGACAATCAGCACCACCGGATTCTGAGTCTGTCTGAGCTTCAGGACAGAAGGAATAACAGCATGAGCTGCCTGGCCAAGGCAGGCTGCAAGCTCTTTTGTGAATGATGCTCACCAGGAAAGGGTGGTGGTGTCTCCCCAACTCCACTTAACGGACAAGGAGCCAACATCCCGAGCCCCGCTCAGCTGCTGCGGGGATGATCTCTCCAGCAGTCAGCTTCACACTGAAGCCACAAGAGGGATGAACAGAAGCCTGGAGCTGCAGACTCGGTGCTGGCACACCCCCAGTGCCCGCTGAGCTGTGGTTAGCGCCATCACCAGAACCCCCCTTAGACAAGTCGCCTCACCCTGAGGTGTTTGCTGACTCACTTCCCCAGACCTGGGCTGAGGGTGAGCTGAGCCTGCCCTCAGTGATCCGGAGGACTTGGTGAACTCGCTGTACTGTAAAGCCATTTGGTTCTTTTCTCTTGCAACTTTCCTGTACCCAGAATTGGAATCTGCCTTGAAAAAGCCCGGAGCCCTCCTGTTCAGTCACAGCAGGCACTTTTGTCAATGTGTGACTCGCTGGTTTTGCTGGGCTGTGCACTTTCCTAATAATGGTGATGATAAAGAGGACTTTGCATGGAAGGGGTGTTCCCTCTCACCAAAGCTGCTGTTTCAGAGGTTCTGCCACGGCCAGAGTCAACCTCCCCCCACCTACTGCCTCCACCAGGGCCGACTCCCCTGACTGGGGAAAGGCAGCCCCAGGAAGTAGCTAGAATGCAGCTGATGGAGCTGGGGTTTGGGCCTGGGAGCTCATATCCAAACACAACAGGGTTTTCCTCTGCCAGGCAAGGGCCCCCCCGCTCTTGACAAGCCTGCAGTGACTTCTTGCTGACTCAGCAGCCCAGCTGGGAGGGCAGCAAGGGAGGGAAGCCTTGCTCATGTGCCAGCAGGTGCCAAGCACATGGATCACTTCAGGCAAGCTCTAATCCAGCCAATTCAGTAATGAATAACTTAATGAGAATGTGTATTGATGTGCTGGAGCAATAGTACAGCGGGTAGGGCACTTGCCTTGCACTCAGCCAACCTGGGTTCGATCCCCGGCATCCCATATGATCCAACCTGGGTTCGATCCCCGGCATCCCATATGGTCCAACCTGGGTTCAATCCCCAGCATCCCATATGGTCCCCTGAGGAGTAATTCCTGAGTGCAGAGCCAGGAGTAAGCCCCGAGCACACCCAGGTGTGCCCCTACCCCACAAATACGTGTACTGAGATTTTTTTTTTCTAGTACAGGGTCATCAATATTTTTCTGGAAAGAACCCAAAAACTCCACCTCAGCTGGCTTTCAGTTTCCTTTGAAATTGCTCATCACACACAGGCAGGGCTCAGGGGGCTCCTCGCACACTTCCCTTAGCTGTGCGAGGCCTTGGCTTTGATTTCTTTGCTGCCACCACTGGGAAAAAAATAAAAAGGTAAATCTAAAAAAATATTGTGAAGGGCCGGGAAATTAGCTCATGGACTGGAGAACATGCTCTGTATGCAGGAGCCCTGGGTCCAATCTGTGGGACCATGTGGTCCCTCAGCACCCCCTGGTGTGGCCCAAATCCCTGCCCACTTCATGGGAACAGCCATAGGTTAATCCTTGAAATTACAGTATGACTGATGACAGTATTGCAGTAAAAATATTTATAGACACTGGCATTTGAATTTCACATGCTTTTCATGTATCGTGAAATTTTGCTTTGACTTTTCCCCCCCTAATCACTAAAATGCAAATCTCATTTTCATTTGCTTCTTGTACAGAAACTGGTGGGGGTGTCCCACTGTCTATCGCTGGTGGGCTTTTATTCTGCATCAGGGCTTTGTAAACTTCTACAAACTACCCCTTTTTTGCTGGAGAAATTTTTATATGATCCCAGGTGTATAAAATAGCTATGTAAATTACTGATCATAACTTATAAATAAATCTATTCAAAAATCCCTTTTTGTGCGTTTGTGTGTGGGGGGGGCATAGCTGGTGGTACTCAGGGCTTATTCCTGGCTCTACATTCAGGGATCACTTCTGGTGAACTCGGGGGGACCATATGGCATGCCGGGGATTGAACCTGACTCGGCATGTGCAAGGCAACGGCCTTACCAGCTGTACCATATCTCTCCAGCCCCCCTATCAGCCCTCCACATTTTTTCAAAGATATATGATAGGCTTTTTGGGTTACACCTGGCGATGCACAGGGGTTACTCCTGGCTCTGCACTGAGGAATTACCCCTGGTGGTGCTCAGGGGACCATATGGGATGCTGGGAATCGAACCCCTACCCGCTGTGCTATTGCTCCACCCAGATCCTCCAAATTCCAGTAGGGGAGGTCACACCCACCAACTGGCCCCCTGGCGCCCTGTAATCCCATCAACGGCCAAGATTCAGAGACTATAAAACCCAGCTCCCAGAAGAGAACAGTGCAGAGGTCTCCTGCCCCCGCGCCTGGCTGTCCTCGCCGGGGCCTCTTGGAGGGGAGCAGGTTGAGTTTTCCTCCCTGCCCCGACCAGGGCTCCGGCAGCTGAAGACCTCCAGAACCAGCCACCACCATGCTGAGACACTCTCCGCACACATGAAGGTACCGGCAGAGGGACAAAGCCACGCGGGTTCCGGGGCCGAGATCCCCAAGTCTACTCAGATTGGGACTGGGCATCCTCCACCCAGATCCTCCAAATTCCAGTAGGCGGGGGTCACACCCACCAACTGGCCCTCTGGTGCCGTGTAATCCCATCAACGGCCAAGACTCAGAGACTATAAAAACAGCTCCGGAACCACGTGGCCACATTCGCGGCCTCGCGACATCTTATTATGACATCTTATCATCTCATTCCTACTTTAGACAAACTGGCAGGCTACTGAATGTAACCTGCCCACATGGCAGAGTCTGGCAAACTCCCCATGGTGTACCCAATATGCCAAATACCAGTAACAATGACGGGTCTCATTCTCCTAACTCTGAAAGAGCCTTGAATATGGCACTTTTAAAAAAAAATCTCAGGGCTAAGATTAAGGAGACATTACTGGGGCCTGCTCGAGGCAATCGACGAATAACAGGATGGTCGTGATTGTGATTGATATGATAGGCTGGAGAAATTGTGTAAGGGGGAGGCCTTGCACATGGTCAACTCCACTTTGGTCCCTGGCACTGCATATGGTCCCCCAAGTACCACTAGGTGCACCCCTGGAGACTCCTGAGAACCTCTAGGGTGCCCTCAGGACAGGGGTCAAGTAGCACCTCATCCATCAGTTTCACATTGTTCCACTTGACTAAGAATCACCAAGAAGGACCTTGGACCTTCTGTCTTTTGGAGACCCCCAACTCCCCGACTCCAATGCCCCTGCAAAGTTTCGTGGCCCCTGGGGTCACAGTCTAGTTTATGATGCTAGTTTCTAGCATCATAAAGTGGCATACCTCTTAACATCAAAACAATCTTCCTTTCCTGCCCCAACTCTTTCCCCCTGTCCCTCAACAAGGACAGAGTACAGGTGCCAGCCCTGTCCTGCATGACCTGAAGTGACTGGCCACTTTGGACCCTGTGAGGGTGGCCATGTCTGTGCACCTGAGTCGCCCATGCCTCAAGACTGGGGAGGGTCCAGGCCCGCAGTCGTCACTGTCCGGACCCGTCTCACTCCCCAGGTCACCTTCTACCTTAAACCACACTTTCTTTTGCATTTCCAGAGAAGAGGTTCTTCACAGTTCCCCGATATTACAACTCCTACTTGGTGCACTGCTCTAGACATCACCCATCAAAGAATGTGAACTTTGCTTGGGATTCCCAGGGAACATGGCCTGGAGGGGTGGGGCATGTACTGCTCCCCCTACAGCCCCTCAGTCCTGAGTTCCAGGGTCTCCTTCCCCTAAGGTGAAGGCAGGCCATTTATTCTAACTTTTGGGAGATGAATCCCAAGTTCCAGGGATCTTTCTCACTGTTCTGGAGTGTGTGTGTCTGTGTGTGTTGTTGGCAGGGTGCTGAGAGGGGCTATTTACCTGCAAACGTCATTGCTGATGGTGCCCATGGGCCAGGCACATTCAGGAGGCTCCGTCCACCTGGCTCAGACCTCGTGCCCGGGAGCTCAGCATCTGGATCTGGACCAGGACTGCAGGTTGTCCCAGGCGTGGAGAAAGGAGGCAGACATATGGCAAGCTCCCAGGAAGTGATTTCCGAATGAAAATCTGATGTTCTCTTGAATGTGTTTGGAAGGGAGAGAAAAGGTGCATCACGTGTTAGGTCAGTTTGGTGACTCCAGGGACATGATGAGCAGGGGCTGGGCGGGGTGGGGGAGGGATACTGGGAACATTGGGGGTGGGGAATGGGAACTGATGGAGGGGTGGGTGCTCGATCATCGTATGACTAGAATGTAATCATGAAGTTTTGTAAGTCTGTAACTGTACCTCACGGTGATTCGTTACAAATTAAAGGCCCTCCCATTGTTCATCAATTTGCTTGAGCGGGCCCAGTAATGTCTCCATTGGAGATTTTGTTGTTACTGTGTCTGGCATATTGAATACGTCACGGGGAGCTTGCCAGGCTCTGCCATGCGGGCGAGATACTCTCGGTAGCTTGATGGGCTCCCCGAGAGGGGTGGAGGAATCGAACTCGGGTCGGCCATGTTGGCTGCATGCAAGGCAAATGCCCTACCGCTGTGCTATCGCTCCAGCCCTGATCCGATTCGTTACAAATTAAAATTAAAAAAAAAAAGATAGATGATCAGGGGCTGCTATGAGAGAGATTCTTACATTGTTTGGGGATTTTAGTTTTGTTTTGTTTTTGGACCACACCTGGCACAACTCAGAGTTCACTCCTAGCCCTGTGTGAAGGAATTACTCCTGGTAGTAGTCGAGGGATCCCACCGGGAATTCTCTTACAATCCCCAGCCCTGGGTCCCAAAGGCCTCCCTCCCCTAAGGTGAAGGGGATTGAACCCGGGTTGACCTGCATGCAAGGCAACTCTATTGCTGTACTGTCACAGTCCTTACACTGTTGAAAATGGAAAGTCAGAAAAACTCCAGTCTGGAAGAAAGTATCTGAAAACAACAACAACAACAAGACCTTCCATAAAAAGACATGGAAAGAAGGTTCCACTACCAGGAAAGGGGGAGAATGAGAGTGCCCACAGATAGAGTTTTCCCAACCCAGAGGCAGGGAAAGTGAGGGCTGGAACGTGGAGCCAACTTGGTGTTGTCATCTGATGGTAAGTCACAATGTCTGTATCCTCAGCTGTAAAAAAGGTGATGCACGCTGCTTATGGTTCGTACAGGGGATGAAGGAGATAACGCGAGTAAAGTCCTAACCAAGCAGAGGTCGTAGTTATAGGTCTCAATAAGAGAAAAGAATGATCATGGGCATACAACGGGTCAGATGCTTGCCTTGTACATGGCTGACCCAAGTTAGACACCAGAATCCCATATGAAACTGCAAGGGAACCATGTGTGATCCTGGGGGTAGAACTGGGGGAAAGAAAGAAAGAAAGAAAGAAAGAAAGAAGAAGAAGAAAGAAAGAAAGAAAGAAAGAAAGAAAGAAAGGAGGAAGGAAGGAAGGAAGGAAGGAAGGAAGGAAGGAAGGAAGGAAGGAAGGAAGGAAGGAAGGAAGGAGAAAGAAAGAAAGAAAGAAAGAAAGAAAGAAAGAAAGAAGAGAAAGAAAGAAAGAAAGAAAGAAAGAGGAAGAAGAGAGGGGAGAAGGAAGGAAGGAAGGAGAGAGAGAGAAGAAGAAAGAAAGAAAAGAAAGAAAGAAAGAAAGAAAGAAAGAAAGAAAGAAAGGAAGGAGAAAGAAGAAAGAAAGAGGAAGGAAGAGAGGGGAGGAAGGAAGGAAGGAGAGAGAGAGAAAGAAAGAAAGAAAGAAAGAAAGAAAGAAGGAAGGAAGGAGAGAGAGAAAGAAAGAAAGAAGGAAGAAAGAAAGAGGAAGAGAGGGGAGGAAGGAAGAAAGGGAGAAAGAAAGAAAGAAAGAAGAAGAAGAAAGAAAGAAGGAAGGAGAAAGAAAGAAAGAAAGAGAAAGAAAGAAAGAAAGAAAGAAAGAGGAAGGAAGAGAGGGGAGGAAGGAAGAAGGAAGGAGAGAGAGAAAGAAAGAAAGAGGAAGGAAGAGAGGGGAGGAAGGAAGGAAGGGGAAAGAAAGAAAGAAAGAAAGAAAGAAAGAAAGAGGGGAGGAGGGAGGGAGGGAGGAAGGAAGGAAGGAAGGAAGGAAGGAAGGAAGGAAGGAAGGAAGGAAGGAGGATGGAAAGGAGGAAAGAGGAAGGGAGGGAGGGGAGGAGGGAGGGAGGGAGGGAGGCAGGGAGGGAGGGAGGGGATGGAGGAAGGAAGGAAGGAAGGAAGGAAGGAGGAAGGAAGGAAGGAAGGAAGAGGATGGAAAGGAGGAAAGAAGGAAGGGAGGGAGGGAGGGAGGGAGGGAGGGAGGGAGGCAGGGAGGGAGGGAGGGATCGGAGGAAGGAAGGAAGGAAGGAAGGAAGGAAGGAGGAAGGAAGGAAGGGAAGGAAGGAAGGAAGGAAGGATAGATCAGAGGCAGCAGATCCAGAACTAAGACACTTCCGCTTGGTATCAGAGCGAAGCTGTAGGTTCCCTACAGATTCAACCCGAGACATCTCTCAGCCCATCGTCCACTAGCAGAGCTGGAGGCAGTTTTGTGTTTCTGAGTCTTGCTGGTGATTGCCCAGAATTGCTTCAGAATTTGCAAACCCACTGCTCATGATGTGGGTGATTGTGGTTTGGAGAACAAAGCTGGTGTTTGAGAACTGGCAGGGGGTTAGATTTTCACTTCCCCTCATAAAATCCCCATGGTAAGCTGCTCTGAGGAAGGAGAGCCTTTCTGGGGAGGAGGTGACCCAGCAGCGCCTCCCACTCCGCTCTGCCCAGGGCTCTGCTGTTTGCACTCACCAGCCCATGAAATCCCTTTCCTCTGTAGACAATGGCCCACAGACACCTCCAAGCGCCTTCTAGGAGTCAGCTGGACATTTAGATGTTTTCTTGGGCTACACCTGGTGATGCTCAGGGTTTACTCTTGGTTTGTGCCCAGGGACTTCTGACAATGTTCCGGCGACTATACATGGTTCTGGGGATTGAACCAGGAGTGGCTGCATGCAAGGCAAGTGTTTTAGCCCTTGTACTATTTCTCAGATATTTAAAAAGGACATGGAGGGGATGGCGAGATCGCAAAGTGCTTGTCTTGCATGAGACTGGCACTATTTTGATCCATGACGCCATATCCCCCTCAGCACCACCAGAATGATCCATAAGTATAGAGCCAGGAAAACCCGCTATGTACTGCCAGGTGTTGCCATCCATCCACAAAATATACACACTGAAAAATAATGTTTCTTACTAAAGCCATTACTTGGGATTAATTTCTTTTTTTCTTTTTTTTCCCCTTTTTTGCTTTTTTTGGGTCACACCCGGCGATGCTCGGGGCTTACTCCTGGCTCTTCACTGAGGAATTACTCCTGGCAGTGCTCAGGGGACCATATGGGATGCCGGGAATTGAACCCAGGTCGGCTGTGTGCAAGGCAAATGCCCTACTCACGGTGCTATCGCTCCAGCCCCAACTTGGGATTCATTTCTTTACCATTTTTACTGAGGCACCAGGATTTATAATACTATTAATTGTACTTTTCATGGATATATCATTCCAACACCGCACCCGCCATCAGAGAGCCCACAGAGAGCACCAGTGTCCCAAGTGCCCGGCCTGTCTCTTTTCCTTTCCAGGTGAGCTCAGTTCTGTGGACCAAATCTCCAGTTGTGATGCCTTTGGCCATTTGTTGTTCCGTTACTGTATTTCTTTATATCCTGGCTCATGTTCAGGGAGGGGGCATTGAAACATTTTGATTGCAATAGATTATTTCCCTTCCTAAATTTTCCCTTCCTAAATTTTCTCATGTATCCTTTGATTCTGATTAATGTTTTGAGGGGAGGGACAACACCCAGTGGTGCTCAAGGTTTACTCCTGGCTCTGTGCTCAGGAATCCCTCTTGTCTGAACTTGGGCTGAGGTGGGAACAGCAGGGGTGGGGTAGGGGGGTTGGTATATTTGGTGGTGGAGATCGAACCCAGGCCAGCTGCTTGTAAGGCAAGTACTCTAATTACTGTACTATCCCACCAGCCCAATATAAATTTATGTAAGATCTGTCCCAGCTTCTAGGGCTAGAAAAGGGGGGATTTTGATGTTACATGGCTTGTCATGCACAAACTTGTCAATAAAGTATCTATAAGATTTTTTGTTTGGGGACTATATCTGACTTTCCTAGATCTTGTTACATCTCATTTCCTTATTGGGTCATCCTTGGAAGCTTTTGAAGGCCAGAGGGCTCCTTCTAATAGCGTTGAGGGCATGCAGTGCTGGGGACCAAACTCTGGCCTTGCCGCACTAGGCATGCACCCAGCATCTGAGTACTCTCTCTGACCCTTTAATGTATATTAAATGAGGATATAAGGACACTCCAAGAGGAACAAGAACCACCAGCCAGGGGCCGGAGTGATAGCACAGCAGGGAGAGCATTTGTTTTACCCTTGGCCAAACTTGGCACCATGAATCTCGGCACCCTATATGGTCTCCTGGGCACTGCCAGGAGTCATCTCTGAGTAGTCAGGAATAAGCAGTCAGGAATAAGCCCTGAGCACTGCTGCGAGTGGCCCCCCAACAAAAACAAAAGCCAAGAATTATCAGCCAAGGCTGAGTCCAAAGCGTTGCTCCCATATCTGCCCTCAGGCTTTGTCCACGCCACTTGGGGCTCAGTGCTCAGATCCTGGGAGCAGCTTCCTAGCTCAGCCTCATTGTGGCACCCAAAGCTACTGCCAACACATGCTGGCCAGACCCTCAACCTCTTGACTGTTCTTGGTTTCAGATCACAGAGTAGGGGAGCAAGGACCGCACTGTGGAGGTGAGACACATCCTGTCTGTCCTCATCAGCTGTTAGATGCAAGATGGATGATGGTGGCAGTGGGGGCAGGAACCTGCTTCCTGCCTGTGTTACTCCTGGCCTGTGTCTCCCTCTTCTCTTCATCTTAAGGTCCGCACTCATCCACCTGACCTCACAGTCATCAGTAGCTCCTGGCTGCCTAGAGAGGGCTTCAGCCTCCTCTGCCATCAGCCTCAGATCACTTTTGAGGTCTTTCTTCCACGCCATGTCTTCTACCAATGCTGCCAAGAATCTAAGAGGTGAGGGACTGAGGGCAGAGCTGAGAGGGCTGGAGTGCAAGCCTCGTGCACATGAGAACCTGAGATAGGTCCCTGCCCCTGCAAGAGCCCTGGGTATTTATTTATTTATTTATTTTTGCTTTTTGGGTCACACCCAGTGCTCAGGGGACCATATGGGATGCTGGGAATCGAACCCAGGTCAGCCGCGTGCAAGGCAAATGCCCTACCCACTGTGCTATCTCTCCAGACCGAGCCCTGGGTATTGCAGGGTTCAGTCCTGGTGGCCTCCAGCACCTCTGGGACTGAGCTGCAGAACATCGTTGGGCCCTCAGTTGAACACCTGGCCTGGCTGACTATCATCAGGAATAGCCCTTAGGCCCCCCAAGCTCTTTCGGGAGCCCCTCCCCATAAAAACATCACAAAAATCAAAAATGTGAAACAGTAGTGAGAAGGAAGGGAAGTCGGCGATGTTCTTGCTCTCTCTGTGATTCCAGTGTTCCACCTGTCCTCTTTTTACAAGAGCTGCTGGGACATTGCCCCAGGTGAGTACTTCCTGTTCTGATATGTGGCCATGGAGCTTCAAGCGTTTTTGCCTTCCCTGGGCCTCAACTGTATAAGGCAGACATTGAGCTTGCCTTTTTACAGGGTCCTTTTCCCATAGCCTCAAGTTGAGCCTAATGTCCAGAGCCCCTTTGTGACTCAGAAAGCCATGAAGAACTGTGATCCAGAAGAGCTCTGACATCATGCAGACCCCTGGCATCCATGGTCCTGGGAGTGATCCTGAGGACTTCTTCTGGGAAAGAAAGGAGTCAAGTTTCTGAAATAAGTGTCTAGAGAGAGGACCATGCACCAGACACAACACTGAGCTGTCAAAGACAAAGGAACAGAAGCTGTAACCACAAATAACTTGGGGGTCTGGCATAAAACTCACACCCCAATGCATGCTAATAGGAAGAAGTGTAGAGCCAGGGTTTCACTAGGAAGGGATAGTGATGAAAATCTCACAAAATAATTGGTCTGCCTTATTCTCTTTTAATTTTGGAGGATGGATGGCACATCCGGTGATGCTCAGGAGTTACTCCTTGCTCTGTGCTTAGGAATTACTACTGGTGGGTTCAAGGAATCATATGGCATGCTAGGGATCAAATCTGGGTTGGATGGTGCAAGACAAATGCCCTGCCCACTGTACTATAACTTCAGGCCCCGTCCTGGTTTTATGTTCCAGAGGCCACAGGAAGGTATGGAAACACCATCATGGAAAGCTGGTGAGCTGGTACGTGTTGATAAGATTCAAGTGGTACAGGATCTCAGTGTTGGTTGTGTGGTAGACAGAGAGCAGTGGAGAGAACGGAAATGGGCAGGTCCATAGGGAGGCTGCAGCATGACCCAGAGAGAGCCTGGTGAGAGGATGCAGACCCAGACTAGGCACAGAATAGTTACCTAACCTTCACAAACATCAGCATCAGTAGATAGAATCTCAGAGAATTTGTTCTGTCCACACACATCTCTACTTCCCCAATTCACCCCCACCCCAAAACATTCTGCTGCCTTGCTATTCCCACTTGAAGGATAATTTGTCTCACCCTGAAAGCCAAAGGAAGTGTATGTGCTTTGTGTCTTTTTCAAGAATGTGCTTTGTGTACTCTGGGGTAGACCGTTCTCTGTGAGAGACTATCCTTGTACTGCAGGACATTAAACGTTCTGGTCTGGCGCTGTGGGAATCAGTGGCCAGAGCACATCCTTAGAAATTCTGACACCCAATGTGTTCCTAATGCTTCCCAAAAGTTTCAGACGCTGCAGTCATGTCTACCAGACAGCGACCTTTCTTGTCCGCCATTCCTGAAAAGATGAGCTCCAGGGACAAACAATTAACCACCCACCCCTCAAACCAGGATCCTTGAGAAGATAGAGTGCCAGACTGGGTGCAGGCCTGGGGCCCCTCAATTCTGCTTTCGGGTTTGGTTGAAGTCGTTGGATGTCAACTTGGTTGTAGAATCATCTCTCTTTAAAAAGTTGAGACCTATTTCCTTTGTGTCTTAGTTTCTCATATTGATGTTGAGAAGTTTTATTCCACACCAGATCCTTATGCTTTGACTGGGTTGTGCTTGGAAAGGTCTTTTACTTCTGAGGTTCTGAAGCATAGGGATAGTTCTATGTGCTGTGTGTAAGCATGAACCACTCACTGTCTTGGGCATTCCATGAGCCATTTTAATTTGAAGTCATGTCCTTCGGTTATGGGAAAATTTTTAAAAATTTTTTTGGGGGGTGATCTCCAGGGTCACACCTGGAGGTGCTCAGGAATTACTCCTGGGGGGGCTCAGATGTTGAAGACAAGTGCCTTACCCTCTGTGCTATCTCTCTCGCCCATCTTTATTATTTCATTTAAAATGTTTCTCACTGGGACTGGGAGACAGCACAGTGCTTAGTATATGCCTAGCATGTGCCCAATGAGAGTTTAATTCCAGGCATCACATGGTCCTCAGAATCACGGATCACCGTCCTCCCATTGTTCATCGATTTGCTCGAGCAGGCCCAGTAATGTCTCCATCATGAGACTTCTTGTTACTGTGTTTGGCATATTGAATACGTCACGGGGAGCTTGCCAGGCTCTGCCATGCGGGCGAGATCCTCTCGGTAGCTTGCCGGGCTCTCCGAGAGGGGCAGAGGAATCGAACTCGGGTTGGCCATGTTGGCTGCGTGCAAGGCAAACGCCCTACCGCTGTGCTATCGCTCCAGCCCCAGTCCTCAGAATATCAAACAAAAATATTCCGTATCATGGGACAAAAAGAATCACACAGGGACTTCTGGGACTTGCTCTGCAGGCTTATGGTCATGAGTTCAAACCCCAAAATCTCACATGCACTGAGTATGATCCTGGCTTCTCTGCAACCTGTTATTCCCGGTGCTGCAAGCAATTTCCAAATGAACTTCAGCTAGATGTATGTGAGCACTGCCCCAAGGGGTGCAACCCTCAGTGAACACCACAACTAACAAGATGTTAAAGTGCACCCCTGGGAAGCGCAGTTACTGGTGAGAAAACAACTAAAGAAGTGCAAACGTTAGTGAGCACCACCGTTACTTGACGTGAATACCCCTCCCCCAGGCACCACCACTAAATGTAATATTGGTCTTATATCATCAACAACGAACAATGAAAGGAAGAGGGGAGGATAATAAGAGAATACAATTATAGGGCTGGAGCGATAGCACAGCGGTAGGGCGTTCGCCTTACAAGCGGCCAACAAGGCCGACCCGAGTTCGATTCCTCCGCCCCTCTCGGAGAGCCCGGCAAGCTACCGAGAGTATCTCGCCCGCACGACAGAGCCTGGCAAGCTACCCATGACGTATTCGATATGCCAGACACAGTAACAACAAAGTCTCCAATGGAGACGTTACTGGGCCCGCTCGAGCAAATCGATGATCAACGGGAGGGCCTTTTACCTTTACCATAATACAATTTATAATAGTATAATGCAATGAAATACAAATGTTTTTCTCTCTGAATTTTGAATAATAAGATATTGAATCTTCCGACAAATCCTCTATGGTGTTGTTTCTCTCTGGATTTCACTCACAACCTGTCAATCTCAATATTGCCCTTTCCCTTACTTTCTAGTAATATTCATAATAGTCTAAATTTTCTGATTTTTTTTTTTTTGGTGGAGAGTTAATGTTTTGGGGCTATATCTGCTGGTGCTCTGGAATTACTCCTGGCTCTGCACTCAGGAATCACTCCTGGTGGTGCTCAGGGGACCATATGGGATAGAAGGGATCGAACCCAGATCAGCTGTATGCAAGATCACGTGCTAGAGGTGCAGCCCCCAATAGTTTAAACTTTCCCTGACTTTTTTTTTTTTAGCTATAGCGATAGCACAGCAATAGGGCGTTTGCCTTGCATGTGGCCAACCTGACCGACCTAGGATCAATTCCTCTGCCCCTCTTGGAGAGCCCGGCAAGCTACCGAGAGTATCTCACCCGCATGGCAAAGCCTGGCAAGCTCCCCGTGACATATTCGATATGCCAAACACAGTAACAATTGTCACATGGAGACGTTACTGGGCCCGCTTGAGCAAACTGGTGAACAATGGGAGGACAGTGACAGTGACACAGTGACAGTAACATCAAGTTTTTAACTTTTGAAAGTCTTTTTTTTTTTTTTTTTTGCGGGATGGGAGGTGTCACACCCAGCAGTGCTCAGGAGTTATTCCTGGTTCTGCTCCCAGGGATCAATCCTGATGGTCTTGAAGGGCCATGTCGGGTGCTGGAGATTAAACCTGGCACCATGTAGGGTGAATGCCTACCAGCTCTACTATCACTTCGGCCCTGAAATGATAATTTTTTTAATTTATCATTTCACAGGTGCAGTATTTTCTTTCTTTCTTTTTTTTTTTTTTTTTTATTAGTGAGACACCATGAGGTACAGTTGTAGATTTACAAATTTTTGTGCTTGGATCTCGGTCATACCACGATCAAATACCCATCCCTCCACCAGTGCCCATTTTCCACCACCAGGATAATATCTCTCCCCCCCCAACCTCCCATCCCCCCATCGCCCCCTGCCACTGTGGATAGTGTTTGTTTTCTCTCTCCTCCTGGGTGTTGTGATCAGCCAAAGAGGCATTGAGTGGCGAACATGTTCAGTCCAGTCTACTTTCAACCTGCATCTCCCCTCCTGGGAGGATCCTCCAAACACCCTCCACTTGGTGTTCCCCTTTCTATCTGAATTGTCCTTTCCCCTAGAATACCCGGCTGGCCTCTAAGTTATGGAGTAATTCTCCTGGTGTTGCTCTCAGCTATTCTTGGGTATTAATCTCATATTTTATTATTTTATATCCCCCAGATGAATGCTATCTTTCTATGTCTATCCCTCTCTTTCTGACTCATTTCGCTTAGCATGATACTTTCCATATTGTACCACTTGTATGTAAAGTTCATGACTTCATCTTTTCTAAGAGCCACATAGTACTCCATTGTGTAGATGTACCAAAGTTTCTTTAACCAGTCATCTGTTCTTGGGCATTCAGGTCTCTTCCAGTTTCTGGCTACTGTAAAGAGTGCTGCAATGAACAAACAAGTGCAGATGTCACTTCGGCTACACATTTTTGCCTCTCTGGGATATATTCCCAGGAGTGGTATCGCTGGGTCAAATGGGAGCTCAATTTCTAATTTTTTGAGGAACGTCCATACTGTTTTCCAAAAGGGCTGAACCAGTCAGCATTCCCACCAACAGTGAAGGATTGTCCCTTTCTCGCCACATCCACGCCAGCAACGGTTGCTTTTGTTCTTTTGAATGTGGGCCAGTCTCTGAGGTGTGAGATGGTATCTCATTGTGGTTTTGATCTGCATCTCCCTGATGATTAATGATGTAGAGCATTTTCTCATGTGCTTTTTTGCCATTCGGATTTCTTCTTTGGGAAAGTTTCTGTTCATTTCATTGCCCCATTTTTTGATGGGGTTGGATGTTTTCTTCTTGTGGAGTTCAACCAGTATTTTGTATATCCTTGATATCAACCCCTTGTCAGATGTGTATTCGGCGAATATTCTTTCCCATTCTGTAGACTGTCTTTGTATTTTGGTCACTGTTTCTTTGGAGGTACAGAAGCTTCTTAGTTTAAGATAGTCCCATTTATCTATCTCTGTTTTCACTTGCTCAGCCAGTGGCGTGTTATCTTTGAACATACCATTAGCCTCAATGTCATGGACGGTTTTGCCAACTTTGTCTTCAGTGTACCTTATGGTTTCTGGTCTGATGTTGAGGTCTTTAATCCATTTTGATCTTACCTTTGTACATGGTGTTAGGCAGAGTTCTGAGCCCATTTTTTTGCATGTAGCCGTCCAGTGATGCCAGCACAATTTGTTAAAGAGGCTTTCCTTACTCCACTTCACATTACTTGCACCTTTATCAAAGATTAGATGATCATATGATTGGGGGGAGATGTCAGTGTATTCAACTCTGTTCCATTGGTCTGCAGTTCAGGTGCAGTATTTTCTATCACTCCAGAAATATCTGTAAATGTTTCTGATACCTTCTCATGCGCATTTCTTCTAGTATACTCATTTCTTCTAGTTTTGTTTTTTCTCCTTTTTTTTCACATCTTTCATTGTTTCTTCAGAAGGTGGATGACGTTTGGCTCCAGTCTTGTTTTGGAACCCATCACTTTCATATTGATGAGAAAAGTAGGTATCTGATAATTTTCTAATAGTTCTCCTGCCTACTTGGTGAGGGGATTAGGTAGATATGTAGCCACATTTTTGGGTTGACTTCTACACGTGGCTATTTATAGGCATTTTTTCTTAAACTGGTTGATTTTTCTAAAAGGCATCTTTCAGCCAGGCAAGTCTGACTACAAGTCTAACCCACAGAAAAATCTATGGACTTTCACCTTATCTCCACTCATCTCTCATCTAACCTCCTTCAGAATGGGTTGCCAACCATTCCTCTCCCTGTTGTTAATATTCCTCAACCCACATCCTTTCCAATTTTCCTTCTGCAGAAAGTAAACCTCCATCTTTCATAGGTTGGGCGGGAGCACTAGCCAGAGAGCATAGACCCCGCAATAGGGTCTGGGTTCTTCAGCCAAATTTTCTTACAGACCCTCTGACATTTTGTCTACTGCACAGTCTGACTTTCAAAAGCATCTGGTGGCCCCAATTTTAAGCCTTTTTGAGGCTAAAATGCACAAATCAAATTGGATTTATTTCTCAGAGAATCAATTGGTTCCTTTGTCCCCTTTCTAGTTTTGATATTAACTTTCTCAAGTCTGCAAAGTTAGCAACTGCTCATTTAACTTCTCTGCAACTTCCAGAAGTGTGGCAATCACCCACTGAGTTGTGATTCCTTCTGACATTCTCATTGTGATTATAGACATGTTTTCTTCCTCGTTCTGTAGTGTCTGTTAGGCATAAGTGAATGCAGAGGTTAATGCTTCTGCTCAGTCTGTCTTTGTGTAATTGAATTAGTGTTTGGTTTTTGACCTTCTTTTGGAAGAGTTGTCAATGTTGTATTTAACAAAACCAGTGCTGTAAACCCTGAGATATGAAGCCCAGATATTTATTTTTAAAAGCTCTAAACAATATGGAAAAATCTGTATTTTTTCATGTAGTTTTTATTTCTTGTACCCTTTGTTCCTTTGCGGAAATCCAAGTGTCTATTGCCTATCATTTTTCTTCTGTCTAAAAAACTTTCTTTTGATAGTTCTTATAAGGAAGATCTGCTGGTTATAAATTCTTTTGGTATTTACACGTTTTAAAAATACTTTCAAGCCTGGCAAGCTACCCGTGACTTGCCAAACACAGTAACAACAGTTCTCAAAATGGAGACGTTACTGGGCCCGCTCGAGCAAAATCAATAAACAACGGGAGGACAGTGTTTGCAAGGTTAGAACAATAGTATGGCAGGTAGGTCTTGCACATGCCAACCTATGTTCAGTCCCTGGTACACCATGTGGTCTCCTCAGCCCACCAGGAATAATACTAGAGTACAGAGCCAGGAATAAGCCTCAAGCACTGCCAGGTGTGGCCCCCCAAACAGTAAGTAAATAAGTAAAAAGAAAAGTTAAAAAACTTTTATTTTTTAGAGGTAGCTTACTGGTTATAGAATTTCAAGTCAATCGATTTTTCATTATTTTTCTCTTTCAGTGCCTAAAGTATATCATACTGTTCTTGCTTGCTTTGTTTCTAAGAGAAATCTTATAGCATTTGTTGTTTTGTATTAAGTCATTTAAAAATTCGGCTCTTAGAATATTTCTCCTTAGCACTGGTTTTGTGCCATTTGATTACGCTGTATCTCAGTGTGGTTTCCTTCATATTTCTTGTCATCCAAGGTTCTTTGAACTTCTTAGAATTGAGTGTTTGTAAACTTTTATCAAATTTGGGAGAAAATGGCAATTATCTATTTTTTTGGCAGTTATTTCTAAAATTGTTTTATTTTTTTCTATCTCCATGTTCCACTTTCAGGAACCATAATTAAATATATATTTAGGCATTGTCATAGTTCTCTGGTTTCATAAAAAATATGAAATTCTGTTCATATTTTTAAATATTTTTTTCCCTGGTGTTTTATTTTGAATATTTTCCATTGTTAGTTCTTCAAGTTTATGAGTCTTTTGGTCACAGTGTCTAATCTGCTGTTGTTCTTGTTCCTTTTTTGGAAGGAGGACTCTCAACAGTGTTCAACGGCCCCAGAGACTCCTCCCGAGTGATTCTCCCTATGAGATAGTGTTGAATCAAGGACTGTGACTAGGATACTCCATCCAGGTTGTACCGAGCTTTGCTTGGAAATCATGTAGTACCAGAGAACAAACTGGAGTCTGCATGCAAGGCATATGTCTTTACCTGGTATTCTCTCTGACCCCTCACCCAGGATATAACTAATTTCTTTTTTTTTTTCAGCCTTTTGGTCACACCCAGTGATGCTCAGGGGTTCCTCCTAGCTCATGCACTCAGGAATTACTCCTGGTGGTGTGTGGGGGACCATATGGCATACCGGGTACTGAACCTGGGTCCGCTGTGTGCAAAGCAAATGCCCTACCCCCTGTACTATCGCTCCAGCCCTGATATCATTAATTCCACAAGCTATGGTTGCCCGTTTGAATTCTATCTTTTTGTGGGAGTCAGGGGCAGCTGCCAGGCTGTTCTCAGAGTGCTGGTTGTACTTCCATAGGTATAAACTATACCTAGATCACAGTCTACCTTGTTAACTAGACTTCTAGGCCTGCCGTTCAGTACCAGGATCTGAGATGTGGTGGTGCTGCTTGGGCCCTGCAGTGGCGTGGACTGCTAGGCCACCTCAGCTGTGTCCAGGGCCTGTAGGCTATACCCAATGACACTTTGCAAGCATGGTGGTGTCAAGGATTGAACCTGGCCCAGGCACCTGGTCCCAGCCCTTCTTTTCCATTTTTCAGAGAGGCTGTGGGCAGATTGGGGGTAGGGGGTGTTTGGGCCCACACCCAGTGGGGATAAGGGTTTATTCCTGGTTCTGTGCCCCAGGATCCCTCTTGGCTGTGATTAGAGGACCATATGGGGTATCAGAGATTAAATCTAGGCCGCTATGTATATAGCAAGCTCTGTAACCCCTCCATTATCTATCTAGCCCTGCCTTCTACTTTTTAACTTGTACAGTCTTTTTTGCTGCTTTTTGAAAATATGGAATTTATAATCACATTTTCTTACTTCATTTATTTTCACACCAAGCTCCCGGGAGAGAACAAGGCAGAATCTCCTACCCTGTGCCTGACCGTCCTCACCAGGGCCCAACAACTGAAGACCTCCGGGCCCCAGCCAAGGCCATGCTTGGACCACTCTCCACACACTTGGATGAGCCTCACGCATAAAAGAACTGGCAGAGGAACCCAGGTGTGTGGGACCCAGGACTGAGATCTCCAAGCCTGCACAGTTTGGGACTGGACCTGCCAGTAGCTAGACAGTTACACCCACCAACTGCCATGTAACCCCAACAACGGCCAGGATCCAGAGATTATCACACTCAGCTCCCAAAAGCGCGTGGCCGCATTCGCAGCTGCATGACATTTTATCATCTCATTCCTACTTTGGACAAACTGGCAGGCTACCAAATGTAACCTGCCCACACGGCAGAGTCTGGCAAACTCCCCGTGGCGTACCCAATATGCCAAATACGAGTAACAATGAAGGGTCTCATTCTCCTAACTCTGAAAGATCCTTGAATATGGCACTTTTTTTTTTTTTTTAATTTCAGGGCTAGGATGAAGGAGATGTTACTGGGGCCTGCTCGAGGCAATCGACAAATAACAGGATGGTTGTGATTGATTGATTGTGATATACTTTCTAAATTAAAATGCAGTTTTTACCAAATCATTTTAGGTTCACAGAAAAATATAAGCAGAAGGTTACAGAATTCTCATACATTCCTCATTCTCCCCTTTCCTCTCTAGAATTTCCCATATAAAATATGGGATCATTCTGCATTAATGTAGTATTTTTGTTACAACTGTTGATTCAGTATTGATAACATTATCCTCAACTAAATCCATGGTCGACACTAGCAGTCACTCTTGTACATTCTATGGGCACTGACATAATGACAAGTAATCATCTTCCCATTATTGTGCAAAAGTTTTTCACTGCCCTAAAAAAAATCTCTTGTGCTCCACCCATTCATCTCTCCCTCCCCACTCCAAACTCATGAAACCACTGACCTTTCACTCTTGCCATAGCTTTGTCTTTTATGAGACATCATATTGTCGCCTTTATATAATCATATAATAATATTGCCTTTTCAGGCTGCAATGAACATTCAGGTGTTGGTTTCTGTCTCACCAGGAGCCTTCACCTCCTTTGGGTAAAATTCTGGTGCGTGAGTGCTGCGTGTTTTACGGTAAAGGTATTTTACATTTCATGAGAAATTACCCATCTTTTTCCCAAAGTAATTGTACCATTTTGGAATTCCAGAACTCTGAGAGAGAGCTCTTACTGCTTTTTCCTAGCATTATCAGAGTTCTGTGTTTTGGCTCTTCTAATTGTGCCAGGCAGAGTGGGGAGGGGGCAGGAAGGGGGACTGATATAAAACACATAGCCCAAATGCATGAGGAATACATCCTTTTAAGATGTAAATCCTGAGCTCTTTGGAATTGGAGAAACTGAGGCACCACCCAGATGGGTTGGCCAGAGGAAGGTGGATCCCTCAGAGAAGGAAGAAGTCCAGGAGACTCTAAAGGTCTGATAAGAATATGAAAGAAAGCGAGGGGCTGGAGCAAAATCACAATGGGTAAGGCGTTTTCCTTGCATGAGGGCGACCTGGCTTTGATTCCCAGCATCCCATATGGTCCCTCAAGCATCCCCATGAGTGCAGAGCCAGGAGTAACTCCTGTGCATCACCAGGTGTGACCCAAAAAAGAACACAAAAGAGAAAGGCCCACCAAGAGTTCATGGCTTTCTCGGTGACAAAACCCACATTAAGGTAAGCAGAGAACTCTGGGCCAAGATGATTTGGAAGAACATCATATAACCTTCACCCAAAAGTGAATCTAGGCTTTTTCCCCCTCTGGAAAAGCCCACATTCTTCTTTTAACACATCTCTCCTTCTCTCTCTTTCTCTCCCCTCATATTTATTTAAGCAAATGTCCTTAATTAAAATGATTTTACTACACTATTTTGCCCCCTGCTGAAATCATTTTCTGCAAGGGAAGGCTATTGGCCTGGAAAGCCCATGCTACATCCAGAAGAACAATCCGTGCTGGCATGAATGTAGGAAGAAAGGGACTCTCACTCATGATTGGTGGAAATGCTCTCTGGTCCAGCCTTTTTGGAAAATAATATGGTCATTCCTAAAAAACTAGAAATTGAGCTCACATATGACCCAGCAACGCTCCTTCTGGGAATATATCCCAGGGGTGCAAAAACACAGGAAAAACACCACCTGTACTTCTGTGTTCATTGCAGCACTATTTAATTAGCCAGAATCTGGAAACAACTTGTGTGTGCAAGAATAGATGATTGGTTAAAGAAACTATGGTACATCTACACAGTGTATATGTATACATATACATATGCATAAATAGCTTATGGGAATATGTATACACATATATATTATGCAACTACCAGTGAAAATGAAGTCATGAAATTTTCTTATAAATGAATGGACATGTAGAGTATCATACTGAGTGAAATAAGTGAGAAGGAGTGGGACAGACATGGAGTGATTACACTCATTTGTGGGATTTACAGAAAACATAGTTAGAGACTAATATCCAAGGACAATAGAAACAAGGGCCAGGAGGATTAGTCCACTGTTGGAAAGCTGATTCAAGTGCTGGGGAGAAGGCAGATGGGGTTGAGAAGGAACCACTATGACAATGATAGTTGAAAATGATCAGTCTGGATAACACTACACACTGAAACAGGTAAAGAACAAACATGATAACCTCTCAGTATCTGTATTATGAACCAAAATGTTCTAAAGGAGGGAGGACGGAAGGGAGAGAGAGAGACAGAGAGAGAGAGAGACAGAGAGACAGAGACAGAGACAGAGACAAGAGAGAGAGTACCTGCTATAGAGGCAGGCTGTGGGGGGTGGGGAGGGAAAGAGGGTGTTAGTAGGAGGGAAACTGGGGACATTGGTGATGGGAAATGTGCACTGGTGAAGGGATGTGTTGGAACATTGCATCACTGAAACCCAATCATGAACAATTTTGTAATTGTGTGTCTCACGGTGATTCCATAAAAAATTTTCAAAGAAGGAAAGCCTGTGCTGAGGTGAGAACTGACTTTCCTTTCTAACCAAGAGCCCTTCCTGAGTCCACGGATCCCTGAGAAGCTGGGTAGCAGGGATCGTCTTCCAGGCTGTTCAGAACAAAGACTTGACGTGCATCTTGACAGCTGCCTTTTGGGGCTGGTGGGACACGAGCAGATTTTACCAATCCTGACCCAAGTCAGGCATTTCCAGGGTGGCCCAGGGTGGTGAGGAGAGGTGGGAGCACTCTTATAGAGTGTTCCCTCACTCTCCGCTATTCCAGCTCACAGCTGCATAATGTGTCATAACCTTTTATCACCTGTTAACTTATTGTAAGTTACCTTACATTCTATCACTGATGTCAGGTCAATTTCAATAGATTGATTGTTTTTTCTCTTCTCTCTATGGATTGTATCCTCCTGCCATTTTGCATGCCTCATGACAGTGTGTGTGTGTGTGTGTGTGTGCGTGTGTGTGCGCGTGCACGCACGTGCGTGTGCGTGTGTTGACCTGTACTCAGCACTTACTCCTGGCTCTGCACTCAGGAATCTCTGCTTGTGAGCCCAGGGCATCATATAGGATGATTCTGGGGATCAAACACCATACCCGCTGTGCCCATTCTGGCCCCACATTTTTGAATTTTTCTTTGAGTCTCTATTTTGTATTCCTGTAAATACCACTGAGGAGTCTTGTTCAGGATGTAGTTAAGTTACTTGCAGTCTGATCCTTGAGAATTTTTTCAGCTTTGTTAATATCACAGCAACATTTTATCTGGGGCTAAACAGCTCCTGATGTTGAGGCAGACATTTTTGCGGCCCTCTAATCAATGCCTCATGAGTGATAAGGTTTTAGATTCTGGCTTATGGAAATAGGAACAATTCCTGGCTCTGTGGAGCACTGGTGGTGGTGGTAGTCGGGGTTGGGGGATCCCTCTAATTCTTTAGGGGGGTAATTTCTTTTAACACTGAGTGGTTTCTTTATATGTTTGTCTTGGTCAGCACCCCACTGATACCCACTGGAGCCCTCTGACAATCTTTTTTTTTTTAATTTTTTTTTATTAGTGAAGCACCATGATGTACAGTTGTAGATTTAAAAATCTTTGTGCCTGAGTTTCGGTCATACAATGATCAAATACCCATCCCTCCACCAGTGCCCATTTCCCCCCACCCCCCCTCCCACCCTGCCTCTGTGGCAGGGCATTCCCCTTTGTTCTCTCTCTCCTTTTGGGTGTTGTGGTCTGCAAAAGAGGCATTGAGTGGCAATCATGTCCTCTGACAATCTTGGAGCCTCCAGACAACCTCGTCCATCTCCAAACTCAGCTTCCCTTGGCTTCCTTCTCCTTGTGCCAGACTAGAAACTCTTCAACAGCCCCAGGAAGCAGAGGCAATCAGAAATCTCACTTTGTTTCCCATCCTCCAAGGACTCTCCTGACTCTCACATCCTTTCCTGACCGAAATCCATCCAATGTCTTTGATAGCTTCCGTCTGGTTTAAGTTTTGTCAGGCAACAGTGGAGAAGGATGTTTTCATATCAGCTTGACCGGGAGTGAAAGTCTGAACTTAAAAAAATAAACTCACTAATTCATTGAGAGGAACAAATCCTTATCCCGGCAATGGACAGAATTGGCAGAATCTACAGAAGTTGTGATCATGATAGAAATAAAATTTACACAGCACAACTCTTAGCCCTTTTCACCAGCCCCGGGAGGTAGCCTCAGCCATGAAGCTCACTCCCACTACTTGAGTTCTCAAGGAGCTATGAACCCAGGCAGTGAAGGATTGCTCTTTGCAGGAAAAGGGAAGTTTGTCCTAACCTGAGCACAGGAATTCCAGGGCTGTTGCCTTCCCTCACAGAAAAAAAAATCAGCAGAAAGCAAAACAGGGAAGTAGTTTTATTTAAAGAAATTTACTTAAAGAAATATGAGTGGATTAACAGTTCTGTAAACAGACACATGTTCAAAAGATCTATGATGGTTTTGTAATCTTAATCTAATCTGTTTTAGATATTTCAATGTTTTTCCTCTTGGGAAATACATTTAGTGTAGTGTAGAAAATAATTCTTGACATTTTAATATATTTTCATATAAGTTTATGTAAGCTTTCAACAAAATTTGTTGTAGAAAATTTTTTAAAACATTTTTATCTAGGAGTTCAATTTCATCTGTTCTTTGGATATGTTTATATGTGCCCCATAAAAATATACTACAAAACAATTGCTAATGTAGCAATAAAAATACTTTGGATACTTCAGTCTCTTTGGAGTGTATCTATAAGTTGCAAACTTATATTGGTATTTTTTTCTGTGACAGTGATATATCCTACTAAATTACTGATGACTTTTGTAACATTTTTTAAAAAAGATCTTTTCCTTTATGTTGGTACCAGATTTGCTGTAAATAACTGCTGCTTTGGGGATTAAATTTCCTGTTGAGATACCACTGGAACACTAAGTTACAGATACATTTTTCAGAATAGATGGCATAGGTAAATTTGTTTGGCTTTGTTCAAATCTGTACACTATCAAACCTTGCCCTTTTTCCTCCCTAGAAAGTAATAATTTGTCTTTCAATGATAGGTTATAGTTTGTGCAGTAAAGAGAAAATTATTTGGTTTATGCTGTAATCTTCACTTATACTGCATTTTAAAGTTCTCTGATGTGTAAGGTAGCACTGTAGCACTGTCCTCCCATTATTCATCGATTTGCCTGAATAATGGGAGGACTTGTTACTATTTTTGGCATATCAAACACGGAATACTCTCAGTAGCTTGCCGGGCTCTCCGAGAGGGGCGGAGGAATTGAACCTGGGTAGGCCATGTGCAAGGCAAACACCCTACCTGCTGTGCTACCGCTCCAGCCCTGATGTGCATTATGCTAAATAATTCAAGATTGCTCGATTTGCTCGAGCGGGCCCAGTAACGTCTCCATTGGAGACTTTGTTGTTACTGTGTCTGGCATATCGAATACTCTCGGTAGCTTGCCGGGCTCTCCGAGAGGGGCGGAGGAATCGAACTCGGGTAGGCCATGTTGGCCGCTTGTAAGGCGAACGCCCTACCCGCTGTGCTATCGCTCCAGATTCAAGGCTCCTAAGAGTTTGGTTTGCTACCTTTTTATCTAAAATTAAATACTGTCTTTCCCAACCGTTGAAAGAAAAAGAAGTAAGAAAGAAATATGAGTAGAGAGGAAGAGAGTGAGAGATATGTGTTCAAACATGGGCTTCTCAAGAAGGGAAAATGTTTAGGATGGATTTTGGGAGAAGGTTACATACAATTTCTCCAAACTCTCTTGGTCTGGAGTTTTCTGCATGCATAGTTAATCTGGGGTGGGGGGGGCAGAGAGATAGCACAGTGGATAGGATGCTTGCCTTGAACATGACCAACCTGGGTACATTCCCAATACCCTTCGGGTCCTCTGAGCACCACCATGAGTGATCCCTGAGCACATAGCCCAGAGTAAGCCACATAGCCCAGACTAAACCCTCTATGCCAGTAATATGCCCAGAGTACTACTGACTGCGGTGATCAAGACTCTTACCCCACCCCCAACCTCAAAATTTAATCTGGGTCTTGCCTAGGAGTCTTGATGGTCTTTTCATATCCTTATATCACTCTCTTTTTCTGAGGGATCTACACTTCTCTGGGTGATGCCTCAGGTGGTGTTTAGTTGCTCCCATCTCCCAAAAACTCGGGATTTGCATCTCATTGTGGTCCTCCTGCCCTATTTACTCATTTCCTTGCATCCGAGAGAGTTTCTTCTTAGTTTTATTAATTCCTGAAAACCTATTACCCATCTACCTGCCTGCAATAATTTTAATCTTTAAATAAAATCAAAGCAGGATTAGATTGCAAGAAAATATCTGATTCAAAACTAAAGGTTGCATTTTTATTTTAAGAATCATGACGTTACAAATCTTTGGTGAGAATTTTACCCTTCTTTACTGTTTTACCGAGTTTACAGAGGATGTAAAGAGTCATCTTCTGTGAATTGAGGTGGGTGTGTGGGGGGGGTCTCCAAATTGTAAAAGAGAAAGAAATCCTCCATTGTCACTTCCCATTTCTACCAAATGTCAACCTCTAATCCCAGGCAGAGCCATCCAGGAAGTAAATTCGTGTTATCCCTCCCCCCACCTCTTCCTCAGAACAGGAAGCTGGTGGAGCCGTGAATCACCATGGGAGACTGAGGTGGGTTTCACCCAAAGGCCAGGGCCTCAGTTGCCTCAGTTGTCTGTCTCTGGAATGCTTAGAAAAGACAGGAGGCGGGGAAAGGGAAAAACTACTGAAGAAATTCTAATATCCAATCAATGCCAACAATGTTACTGTTTTTTCTTATTAGGCAGCTTTTTCTGTTCCTTGTTAAATCTCTCTGAGACCAAAGATTAGCCCTTGAATTTGGGTACTTCAAACGTTCATCTTCTTGACAGAATTCTTTCTGAAATTCCTTGCATGCTTGCCTGCCCCTGTGAAAGTAATAAAACGACAATACCAATAATAGCAATGGTTAACAACAAGTTTGGCACAGTCTAAAATTGATTTCCATGAGGGGCATAGGGAAGGGGTCGGTTACTCCTGGCTCTGCACTCAGGAATCACTCCTGGTGGTGCTCAGGGGACCATATGGGATGCCAGGGATCGAATCCAGGTCAGCTGCATACAAGGCAAATGCCCTCCCCACTGTACTATCGCTCTGGCCCTATACTACATTTTTAATTTGTGCAGAGGTCAGCCTGTTTCAAGAACCTGTCCTTGCTGAAGCCTCAGAAACGACCCTGGAACCTGGCATCATGCCTTGTCTTCCACTGATGAGTGAAGTTCTCCTCACCCTAGGGCATCTCCCCTCCCCTGTATTGCCATCTAATCACCCTGTACTTAGTGATTTTTTTTTTCAAAGAGGACACCCGATAGAGCTCAGGGCTTACTCCTGGCTCTGCACTCAGGGATCACTCCTGGCAGTGCTCGGAGGACTATAAGGGGATGCCAGGAATCAAACCTGGGTAGACCACATGCCAGGCCCCTACTCATCTGTCTTTGTGTCTCTTAGTTTTTCCAGTTTTTGAGCAAGGGTGGGGATTCACTGGTAGCTCTTGTACATGTGTAAGTTCCTGTCTTTCCCAACTGTTGTAATGTGTAATGTGTAAACTTACACATGTTGTACATGTGTAAGTTCCTGAGTTCAGTGTCCTAAATACACACACACACACATACACACACACACACATTCACACTCACTACACAAACCAACCAACCCAAAAAAAACCCCTTAGATTCTGACAGCAGAAAGGTTTTCTAGGTGCAGCATGGTAAAGGAGCTGTGAAGGTGTGCCGCATGTCCTTGGAACTTATCGGTCGGTCTCGGTCCTCCCGTTGTTCATCGATTTGCTCGAGCGGGCCCAGTAACATCTCCATCATGAGACTTGTTGTTACTGTGTTTGGCATAGCGAGATACTCTCGGTAGCTTGCCGGGCTCTCCAAGAGGGGCGGAGGAATCGAACTCGGGTCGGCCATGTTGGCCACTTGTAAGGCAAATGCCCTACTGCTGTGCTATGGCTCCAAGCTCACGACTCATATTTCTGTTGTGAGTCAACTGTACCATCTTAAGAGTCATTATACAGCAGACTGGGTGCTTACCTTGCATGCATCTGACCCTACACATCCCATATTATTCCCCCAACCACTGCCAGGAGTAATTCCTGACTACAGAGCCAGGAGTAACCCCTGTGCGTTGCTGGGTGTGGCTCAAAAGCACTGTAGCACCTAGCACTGTCCTCCTGTTGTTCATCGATTAGCCCGAGCGGGCATCAGTAACGTCTCCATTGTGAGACTTGTTGTTACTGTCTTTGGCATATAGAATACGCCACAGGGAGCTTGTCAGGCTCTGAGGTATGGGCAGGATACTCTCGGTAGCTTGCCGGGCTCTCCGAGAGGGGCGGAGGAATCAAAACAAAATAAACAAAAATTTATTTTTAAAAAAACTTGCTTTTTTTTCATTCTACAGAATAAATCATAAGATTTAACTATCTTACTAAAGGTAAAGGTAAAGCCCTCCCGTTGATCGTCGATTTGCTCGAGCGGGCCCAGTAACGTCTCCATTGGAGACTTTGTTGTTACTGTGTCTGGCATATCGAATACTCTCGGTAGCTTGCCAGGCTCTCCGAGAGGGGCGGAGGAATCGAACTCGGGTCGGCCATGTTGGCCGCTTGTAAGGCGAACACCCTACCCACTGTGCTATCGCTCCAGATGGATACTTTTATTTGCTGTGGATTTAGTATATGTGGCTTCCATGCACTTGAAACGTTATTTAACTTTTTTTAAGCCTTAGTTGCCTCGTGAGAAACTGTGGTTCAGAAATGATTCCAGAGCCTGCTCCACATTCCTGTCTTATTGGAGACAAGATAAGATAAATATATCAAACAAGGGTCACAAATCACTATGGGATGGAAGAAAAGAGAAGTAAATAGTTTCTACAATTTAATGACCCATTATTCATTGGACAGATACATGAATGTAACTTCAAGCAAAGAGAGTTTTCCCATCAACTTGGAAACTTCACTTTGAACCTTCCAGAAGTGACATTCTTATGTCAGTAAGCCAGGGGACCCTTCGGAGTGGCACCCTGAGTGGACTGCTCTGATGCAGTCTCTACCACATCCTATTACTAAGGTCTATCCTATCCGGGGACCACTCTCCACACGTCCAGATGGGCCTCTTGCATGAAAGAACTGGCAGAGGAACCCAGGCAAGCGGGTCCCGGGGCTGAAGTCTCCAAGCCTACTCGGATTGGGACTAGGCCTTCTCCAACCAGACCCCCCCACCCCCATCTTCCAGTAGGTAGGCGTCACACCCACCAGCTGCCGCCAGCGCCAGGTTGATCCCACCAATGGCCAAGACGCAGAGACTATAAAACCCAGCTCCTGGACATCTTATTATTTTATTTTTTCCTTTGGAGAACCTGGCAGGCTACCAAAAGTATCCTGCCCGCACGGCAGAGTCTGGCAAACTTCCCGTGTTGTACTCAATATACCAAATACCAGTAACAATGATGGGGCTCATTCTCCTAACCCTGAAAGAGCATTGAAATGGCTCTTTTAAAATCTCAGGGCTAGGAAGAAGGAGACGTTACTGGTGCCTGCTCGAGGAAATTGACGAACAACTGGATGATCGTGATCATGATCGTGATCCTATCCTCAAGATGCACATCGAAATTCTAAGTGTAATTCATTTTTTACTAGCCACTTGCATTTTGCAGGACTGAAATTTCACTGTCACGACCAACCCATTTTACCAAACTATTTTTTTCTTTTCCCTTTTGTTTTTGGACCACACCTGGTGATGCTCAGGGATTACTCTGGCTCCGTGCTCAGGAATTACTTCTGGGAGTGCTTAGTGGACCGTATGGGAAACTAGGGATTGAATCTGGGTCATCCATATGCAAGGCAAACACCCTACCTGCTGTATTATTACTCCAGCCGCTTACCAACCAACTTCCATTCGCCTCTGCCTATTAGGTCCAACTGTCCTGGTCAGTATTCAGGTCTCCCAAAGAAGAATAGAAAGAGCTATGCTTGGAATATCACGTTTCACTCAAACGAGAGAAAGAATCCGGAGTTCTGACATCCGTCGACGATCAAGGATCAGGGACGCTGTCTCATTTGCCAAGGTGTCGAAAATCAGATGGGCTGGTCACGTAATGAGATTTAAAGACGACCGCTGGACTAGAGCTGTTACTGATTGGATTCCACGGGATGTCAAAAGACCGCGTGGCCGCCCACCTACCAGACGGTCAGACTTCTTCGTCAAGATCATGAACGATCGGTTTGAGGCTCTTCATGTTCCCAGAGCGAACTGATGCCATTGGGCTACACTAGCTCGCGACAGGGACAAATGGAGACGTTACTGGCGCCCGCTCGAGCAAATCGACGACTAATGGGAAGTTAAGTGATTAAGTGATTAAGTCCTGGTCAGCATTACACTAACTCTAGCGTTTTGACATCCTCAGGCCCCCAAAGTCTTATCTCCATGCATTCAGTCTTGAGCAATGGTGAGTTTGTCACTTGCAGACTGTGATTTAATCTTTCCCCAGTCTTGGTGCAGGGACTGGAGAATGTTTCAGAAATGAAGAGTTTGGGGGAGGGCGCTGTGCATTGCCTTCACTTAGGTTTGTTTCACTGAAGCCAGCCAGAAACAGGAATCAGAGCCTTTCCCTATGGCAGTGTTGTCCAATAAACTCTTCGGGGGTGGGGGGGATATTTTTGTCCTTCTTATTTGTTTATTATTATTTAATAGTTTTTGTGGTCACAGCTGGCAATGCTCAGGGGTTACTCCTGGCTCCACAACCAGGAATTACTACTGCCTGTGCTCAGGAGACCTTATGGGATGCTGGGGATTGATCCCGGGCTGGGTGCATGCATGGCAGATGCTTTATCTGTTGTACTTTCTCCATCCCTCAACATGCATTTACTTTAGTGGTCTGGCTTCTGCTCCGACCAGAGCAGAGCAAAGACAGAGATAAGGCCCTTTCTGCTCTTACTCTCACCAAAACACTGGTTAGTTTTCTCTTCTCTCTATTAGTATGTTCTGTTCTAGCTTCCTTCCTTCATGCAGTGTGTCTTTAGTGAGTATCTGCTAAGTGCCAGGATTTAGATGACTAGTAGAAAAATGACACCGTCCCAGTGTCTCATACTATAGAGGACGGTGTTCATTTTATACATCAGTGACATTCAAATGAATTGGACACAACACGGATTTTACCTAGTATACAGGTGTGCATGTAGGAAAAAGACCTCTATCTAAATTATATGTACAACACATTAGTATGTTCTGTGCTGATAATTTGTATTAATTTTGGGGGGGGTGGCATTGCTGAGAATCAAACCCAGGACCACACACATGCAAGAGACAAGTGCTCTACTATTGAGTAATTATTTATTTCTTTATAAAATTTTTTAAATGAATCACCATGAGATACAGTTACAGACTTACAAACTTTCATGATTATGTTTCAGTCATACAATGATATGGAGCGATAGCACAGCGGGTAGGGCGTCTGCCTTGCATGCAGCCAACATGGCCGACCCGAGTTCGATTCCTCCGCCCCTCTCGGAGAGCCCGGCAAGCTACCGAGAGTATTCGATATGCCAGACACAGTAACAACAAAGTCTCCAATGGAGACGTTACTGGGCCCGCTCGAGCAAATCGATGATCAACGGGAGGGCCTTTACTTTACTAATGATCAAGTACCCATCTCTCCACCAGTACCCATTCTCCACCACCAATGTTTCCAGTATCCCTCCCACCCCCCCAAACCCCATCCGTCCTGCCCCTCCCCCGCCTCTGCTGCAGGCACATTTCCTTTTACTCTCTCTCTCCTTTTGGGTGTTATGGCTTGCAATGTAGGTACTAAGTGGCCATTATGTTTGGTCCAGTCTGCTTCCAGCATGCAACCCCCCTCCTGAGTGAGCCCTCCAAGCACCCTTTACTTGGTGGTCCCTTCTCTATCCCAGCTGCCTTTCCCCCCAGCATGTGATGCTGGCTTCCAAATTGTGAAGCAATCCTCCTGGTCCTTATCTCTACTATCCTTGGGTGTTAGTCTTCCGTTATGTTACTTTATATTCCACAAATGAGTGCAGTGATTCTATGTCTGTCCCTGTCTCTTTGACTCATTTCACTTAGCATGACACTCTGTGTTGATGATCCACTTGTGATGATCCACCAGTGATCAACACTCTGTGTTGATCCACTTACATGCAAATTTCATGATTTCCTCTTTTCAAAATGGGAGTTCAATTTCTAGTTTTTTTGAGAAACATCCAAAAAGGCTGGATGAGTCAGCATTCCCACCAGCAGTGAAGAAGAGTCCCTTTCTCGCTACGTCCACACCAACGCTGGTCGCTTTTGTTCTTTTGGATGTGGCAATTTTTTATTTTTAAATGCTGGTGAAGACTAGCACATTTATGTCAGGACTCACACATAGTCTGAAACACTTGACCTAAGTGCCAGAGGTCTGCAGCCTTGCTGATACCACTCACCATTCCGTGCCTCTGACTTTCCTGATGCCTCGACCTCAGTGTACTCCTGCCCTGCCCTTCCCTGTATCCCTGCTATAGGGAACCAGGGTCAGCCACAAGTAGGCAAGCACTTAACTGCTGGACTATCTGGTCAAGATAACTGTTTTGTTGTTGTTGTTGTTGTTTTTTGTTTTTTTGTTTTTTTGCCTTTTTTGGCCACACCCAGTGGTGGTCAGGGCCTCCTCCTGACTCTGCACTCAGGGATCACTCCTGGTAGTGCTCAGGGGACCGGATGGGGTGTCAGGATTGACCTGGGATTAGCCACATGTTGGGCAAGTGCCCTACCCACTGTACCATCTCTCTGACCCTCAAAGGTCACATTCTGAGATTCAGTAGCTCTGTGCATGTCACTGACCTTGTCCAGACCCAACTCTTACATTGATGCGTCCAAATTTGACTTTTACCCCCTTTATCGGAATCCTATTACTTTTCCTATACTTATTTTGCTAGTGGATCCACCCATTCACCCTGGGGAGATGCCGAGAGAACATCCTAAATGTACCCCTCACACACTGCATCACAATTAAGTATCTCAGAGAGACACCTGCCCTGCCCCATTCTCATGGCCATTGCTTTAAGTTAGGAACCTCCTCTCTTCCACCAGAGATAACATACCTCAATAATCTTCTAAGCCAACTCTGTCCATTAGAATTCTTAGAAACGTTGAACATTTCTGCATCTGTACTGGAGCGATAGCACAGTGGGTAGGGCGTTTGCCTTGCACACGGCCGACCCAGGTTCGATTCCTCCATCCATCTCAGAGAGCCTGGCAAGCTACCGAGAGTATCCCACCCGCACAGCAGAGCCTGGCAAGCTCCCCATGGCGTTACTCAATATGCCAAAAACAGTAACCACAAGTCTCACAATGGAGACATTACTGATGCCCGCTTGGGGAAATCAATAAACAACAGGAGGACAGTGGCAAATAGACAGACTTTTTGATATGGTAACTATGCATGACTCTTGAGCTCTAAAAATAAGACAAATACAGCTCAGGAACTAAACTTTCATTCAGTTTTAAATAGCATACTTTGCTAACACATTGGTCAGCTCTCAAGTCTAAATGATCTCCCTGCCATATTATAACTACTCACAGTCCTTGAACAAATAGACAACAAATTAAGTCCTATTGACTAAGCTAATGAATGAAATGCCAAAACCAAAAAGCCATATAAAAGTGTTAGCAATACCATTTGCTCGATTTGCTCGAGCGGGCCCAGTAACGTCTCCATTGGAGACTTTGTTGTTACTGTGTCTGGCATATCGAATACCATTTAGCAATACCATTATCTAGCAATACCATTTATTATTACAAAATAGTGTAGTATCACAATTCAAAACCAACTCTACTTCTCAGATAAATTTCTTTTCATAGGTAAAGGTAAAGGCCCTCCCGTTGATCGTCGATTTGCTCGAGCGGGCCCAGTAACGTCTCCATTGGAGACTTTGTTGTTACTGTGTCTGGCATATCGAATACTCTCGGTAGCTTGCCGGGCTCTCCGAGAGGGGCGGAGGAATCGAACTCGGGTCGGCCATGTTGGCCGCTTGTAAGGCAAATGCCCTACCCGCTGTGCTATCGCTCCAGCCTTTCAAGCACACGTTTTCCCTTGAACATCTATCTCTCTTGTTTGTGTCCTTTTGTGTTTTGTTTTGTTTAGTTTTGGTTTGGGGTCACAGCTGGTGGTGCTCAGGGCTGACTCCTGGATCTGTTCTCAGGGATCACTCCTGGTGGGGCTCTGGGTCTTATGGGATGCTTGGGACTGAACTGAAGTTGGCCATATGCAAGGCAAATACCTTACCCACTATCCCACTATGCCATCTCTCTGGACTCAATCCTGTTTTTTTTTTTTGACATAGAATTTCTTTTACAAATTCAGTCATAGTTGGAGGCTTGATTTGTTTGTTTTGGTTCTGTTTTGCTTTGTTTTGATATTTTTGTTTGACACAGAAAATATTTTATTTTGCTTAATTCAAAGCATTTGAATGTCTTCGTTGTTTCTGGATTATTATTTTTTTTTCATTTCAAAGCATCATGGTG
Organism: Sorex fumeus; assembly: GCF_029834395.1. Classification (NCBI taxonomy): domain Eukaryota; kingdom Metazoa; phylum Chordata; class Mammalia; order Eulipotyphla; family Soricidae; genus Sorex; species Sorex fumeus. The sequence goes on from NW_026606058.1 coordinate 5,773,285, forward strand.
TAAGAGAACAGTTGGCATGATTTCTGTCTTCTTGATTTTATGTAGATACCCTTTTAAAAATGAATTTTTAACACTTGAAACTGTTTTTAATTCATTTTAACGTAGACAAAAGCCAAGACTCTTGATACAATTCTGGAGTTAAAACTGATTAGATAACAGGGGGCTGGAGCAATAGCACAGCGGGTAGGGCATTTGCCTTGCACGCAGCCAACATGGCCAACACAGGATCGATTCCCAGCATCCCATATGGTGCCCCGAGCACCGCCAGGAGAAATTCCTGAGTGCATGAGCCAGGAGTAATCCCAGAGCATTGCCGGCTGTGACCCAAAAAGCAAAAAAAAAAAAAAAAAAAAACAAACAAAACCCAAACTGATTAGATAACAAAGCTCCAATATTAAAATAAATAGCACCGCACTGTAGCACTGTCCTCCCTTTGTTCATCAATTTGCTTGAGCGGGCTCAGTAACGTCTCTGGGTTTGGTTTTTTTTTTTGAGACTTCTTGTTACTGTGTTTGGCATATTGAATACATCACAAGTAGCTTGCCAGGCTTTGCCATGCGGGCGAGATACTCTTGGTAGCTTGCTGGGCTCTCTGAGAGGGGTGGAGGAATCGAACCCGGCTCCACCAGGCTGGCTTTATGCAAGGCAAATGCCCTACCACTGTTCTACTGATCCAGCCCCATTAAAATAAATAAGTATAAAAATCAAATTTTATGTGAAAATTATTATGTCTCATCATAGGGTTGTTAAGTCCTCGTTTAAGAATTTACTAAGCTGTTGGTTATTAGTTGAGCTTTCTGTGTCATTATTTTTGTTTGTTGAATTTAGTTGTCTTCTGTGTTACTTTCCCATCAAATTTGGAGTGCTCCTTCCAGAATTTCAGTATTGCAGAATTTGGAGGTGTCAAGCAGCTTCAGGGTCTAAGGTCTGACCCAATTAATTAGTCGACTTGGCAAGGGCTGGAGGCAGTTGGGGGACAGGAGAGTGGCTGCTGGGGCTTCTGGATGTATGGGTGAGTGGGGGGAGGCTGCCCACCCCCACTCCCTGAAGACCCTAGAGTTGTCATCCCGAGCACTGGACACCTAAAGTTATTCACAGTTTGACATCTCTGCAGAGAACATTAGTGAGGTGGTGGAATTGAGTTGTTGGTGTGACTGCAGTGGTGGGGTGTGGACGCAGCTGCTGGGGTTTAAGCTGGTGAGGACTTGGTCCACCGAACTCCTGAGGGTGCCCCAGAGTTTTCAGTCATGAGAAACAGTGTGTCCATAAATTTTAGCTGCTTGGCTTGTGGCTGCTCAGAGATTTAGTCCTCAGTGGGTAGAGCAGGGCTGGTGGTGAGTCAGCATGGTGGTGGCTGTGTTTATGTAGATATCTTTTCTGACCCTGAATGTGATCTTGGAGAATGTCCCATGTGCACTGGAGAAGAATGTGGACAAGCCTGGGCTGGGAACGGTCCTGCAGAGATGCCACAGGTCAGAAATGGAGGCTCCGGGAGAGCTTTACCATTATTACATTGTCTTTGCTCTCGTTCCCCTTGCTCTTGGGATTGAAATCCCAAAGACATCTCTAACACTGATGTCTTGATCAGCTCTGTGATCGCCTCTGTACTTTGAGTTTTTTGGTTTTAAATCCAGATTTTTAATCCATTTCAAATATGTTTTTTTGGGGGTGGGAGGGGTGGTCTAAATATAATCCAGTTAGCACAGCGGTAGGGCGTTTGCCTTGCACGCAGCCAACCTGGCCGACCCGAGTTCGATTCCTCCACCCCTCTCGGAGAGCCCGGCAAGCTACCAAGAGTATCTCGCCCGCACGGCAGAGCCTGGCAAGCTCCCCGTGACATATTCGATATGCCAGACACAGTAACAACAAAGTCTCCAATGGAGACGTTACTGGGCCCGCTCGAGCAAATCGATGAACAACGGGAGGACAGTAACAGTGATGGTGACATCCTTCTGCATGTGACAGTCCAGTTTTCCCAATTTTGCTTGTTTCTTCTTTTTTTTTGGGGGGGGTTATCTTTTTTTTTTTTTTTTATTGAATCACCATGGGAAAGGTTACAAAGCTTTCAGATTTAGGTCTCAGTCATGCAAATATCAAGCACATTTCCCTTTACCAAAACTTATCTTCTACCATGAAGAACCCCAACAAAACCCCACCCCCCACCCCTCCCAGTCCCCGTGGGGCAGATGAATTCTAGTTAACACTCTATCTGCTTTGATTAGATTCATTGTTTCAATAAAAGATTCACCACTATTATTTAGAGTTTACCAACCCCCCCAAGTCAGACATGCTGACAAAGCATTGTGAAGTGATTTGCTGTCTACAGCTGGGTTCAAGAATTAAATGTTGGTTTTGGATTTCTGCTATTTTACTTATTGACCCTGGAAGTATTTCTACTGAAAGTCAGATAGTTAAGAAATTGGTTTCTGTGCTCTGGAGTCGTGACCGTGCTGGAGAGCCGCTAGTGGGGGGCAACTGGTGGCCTCGGTAGGGCGTGAAGGGCGGACCGAAACGCCCCCCTTCCCATGAGGTTTTAGTCGCCCCCAGTCCCCCGGCTCATACCTGCTGTCCACAAGGCTCCCATGCGGCCGCCATCTTTCTTTCCAGAGAGGAGAAGGCGACTGGGGCAACACCCTTTCCCCTCCGGACAGACCTGATGGCCTGGATTAACGCATAGTCCCTTCACTTTTCTGCTCCAAGCTGTGCTTGTTTCTTCTTTGTCGTATGGTCTTAGCTACTGTATCATAAATTAAATGTTGGTAAATATGCAGGTTTACTTATGGTCTTCAATAATTTCCTTCAGTTTGTGTGTCTTTTTATTCCATACAGTTTTAACTAGTTACTTAAAAAATAGTTTGAGGGGCTGGAGAGATAGTACAGTGGGTAGGTGCTTGACTAGCCCTGGTCGACTCAGGTTTGATCCCTGGCATCCTATGTTGTCCCCTGAGCACATCCAGGAGTAAGTTCTGAGTACAGAGCCAGGAGCTACCCTTTAGCATTATTGGGTGTGGCCCCAAAACAAAATCCAAAAATATCTAAAGGGCTGAGGAGAAAATACAGGGGTTAAAGTTTGCATGTGCACACAGCTGACCCTGGTTCAATCCTCAGCATTGCTATGAGTAGCCTCAGAATGCAGAACCAGGAGTAAGCACTGAGCACTTCTGGCTGTGGCCCCCAAAACAAACATTTGAAATCTGAAATCAAGAGATCTGATACCTCCATTTTTGTTTTTTGTTTCTTTCGGGACTAGCTACACCCATCCATGCTCAGGGCTTACTTCTGGTTCTGTGCTCAGGGATCACTCCTGGCATGCTCAGGGGACCATATAAAATGCCAGATAAGCTATACACAAGGCAGGTGCCTTATCCATTGTACTATCTCTTCTGGTCCAGAATAAGCTGGCATTCCTTTTTTGGATGGATGGGGGGAACACCCAGCTGTAATTTTTCTTATTTCTTAAAAAGGTTCTATGTCAATATTAACTTCCGATTTGGTGCTGCTTTTTCTGTGTTTCATAGGTTATGATGCTTTGTGTTTTAATTTGTCTCCAACTGTTTTTTAAATTTCTACTCATTGATCCCAGTAGTTACTATTGGCATATTGGTTAGTGTCCATGTGTCTAAGGTTTTTCTATTTTTATTTTTGCAGTGGATTTATAATTTCTTTACAATGTAGTCAGAAAATATTCTTGTCATTTTTTTTTGTCTTCAAAAGTTTATTGGAATTGTTTTATGTTCAAGAATATGAACTATCCTCTGGGGTCAGAATGATAGTACAGCTGATAAGGTATTTGCCTTTCACGATTCCTGACATCCCATATGGTCTTCAGAGTCCTGCCAGGAGTGATTTCTAAGTGCAGAGCCAGGAGTAACCTGTGCACCACTGTATGTGGACCCCATACCAAATAAATAAGTTAATTAATTAATTTAAAAATATGGGCTATTCTCAAAAAATGTTCCATACGCATTAGGAAAAATGTAAATTTAACTATTTCAGGATGAAATGTTTTATTAATGTTTAAAAATATATGATCAATCTCATCATTTAAGGATAGTTTTCTTATTCTTGATAGCACAGCGGTAGGGCATTCGCCTTACAAGCGGCCAACATGGCCGACCCGAGTTCGATTCCTCCGCCCCTCTCGGAGAGCCCGGCAAGCTACCGAGAGTATTCGATATGCCAGACACAGTAACAACAAAGTCTCCAATGGAGACGTTACTGGGCCTGCTCGAGCAAATCAACGATCAACGGGAGGGCCTTTACTTTACTTTACTTACTTTATACATACTTATAGGTGAGGTGTTAAAATCCCCAGTTATTATTATATTATTGACAATGTCACTATTTAGTGCTATTATTGAGCCCGACAAGCTACCGAGAGTATTCGATATGCCAGCCACAGTAACAACAAAGTCTCCAATGGAGACGTTACTGGGCCCGCTCGAGCAAATTATTAACTACTTAATGTATTTGAGCACTCCTCCATTTGGTTCATACATAATTAAGTAGTGTAGTATCTTCTTGTACTCATATAAAGTATGAGAGGATAGTTCATATTCTTGAACATAAAACAATTCCAATAAACTTTTGAAGACTAAAAAGTTGACAAGTATATTTTCTGGTTACATTGTAAAGAAATTATAAATCCACTGCAAAAAGGAAAATAGAAAGACCTTAAACACATGGGCACTAACCAATATGCCAATAGTAACTACTGGAATCAATGAGTAGAAATTTAAAAATCAGTTGGAGACAAAACATCATAACCTATGAAACACAGAAAAAGCAGCACCAAATCAGAAGTTAATATTAGCTAACAGTCTTCATATAAAGGTTATCCATGTCTTTAATTACATTTTATTTTATTTATTTTTTTATTTATTGGTTTTGGGGCCACATCTGGCGATGCTCAGGGGTTACTCCTAGTAATTCAGTCAGGAATTACTCCTAATAGTGCTCAGGGGACAATATGGGATGCTGGGGATTGAACATGGATCAGCCGCATGCAAGGCAAATGCCCCGCCTGCTTTACTATCTCTCTGGCTCCTTTAACTACATTTTAAATCTGGGACGTTAGCCTGTGTAGTTATACTTGCAACTTTCCTTTTTTTTAAGTCTACTCTTTGCATGAAATATTGTCTTCCAAACCTCTTAGTTTAAGCCTGTTTTTGTCGTGATGTTTAGATGAATTCAGATGTAGTGGGAAAATTGCTGGATTTTTGTTTGATTTTGAACCACACCTGAAAGTGCTTAGGGTTTATTCCTGGCTCCGTGCTCAGGGATGACACCTGGAAATGCTCAGGGGATCAAGTGGTGTCCGGGATCACTTTTTATTGGTAAATTTAGAACATCAACATCTAGGATAATTATTTAAGTATAAGTATTTATTACTATTTTGTTTTTAGGTATTTTCTTAATTTTTCGGGTGGGGCGATAGCACAGCGGTAGAGCGTTTGCCTTGCACACAGCCAGCCCGGCCGAGCCGGGTTCGATTCCTCCGCCCCTCTCGGAGAGCCCAGCAAGCTACCGAAAGCATCTCGCCCACATGGCAAAGCCTGGCAAGCTACCCATGACGTATTCAATATGCCAAACACAGTAACAACAAGTCTCAAAATGGAGACGTTACTGGACCCGCTTGAGCAAATCGATGAACAACGGGAGAACAGTGTTTGTTTCTTAATTTTTCGTTGCTCTTCTTATTTTATTGTCTTGTACCTTAACATGATTATGTTAGAAGTTCTTTTTTTTCCTTCCTTCCCTCCCTCCCTCCCTCCTTCCCTCCCTCCCTCCCTCCCTCCTTTCTTTCCTTCTTTCTTTCTTTCTTTCTTTCTTTCTTTCTTTCTTTCTTTCTTTCTTTCTTTCTTTCCTTCTTTCCTTCTTTCTGTCCTTCCCTCAGAGGTGACTCCCAAATCAGTGCTTGAGGGGTTGCGCTTGGCAGTACTCAGAGACTAAGCCTGGGACTCCCGCATGGTACCCATTCGCTCCAGACATTGACCCAACTCTTTCATTTTATTTATTTATTTATTTATTAGTGAAACACCATGAGATACAGTTGTAGACTTACAAGTTTTCGTGCTTGGGTTTCAGTTATACAATGATCGAGTACCCATCCCACCACCAGTGCCCATTCTCCACCCCTACCAATCCCAGTATCCCTCCCACCCCCCCATCCCCCATCCCACCCTGCCTCTGTGGCAGGGCACTCCCTTTTGTTCTCTCTCTCCGTTGACCCAACTCTTTTAAACCTCCCTTTCCATTTTCTTTTGGTTTATTCCATAAATTTTGTTTTAAAAATTTCCCGAGTTACGTATGTAAGTTCTACATTTGCATGACCTATTGGGTAGATCAATTTTATACTCACTTTAGAAGGCTAAAAACCTTAACTTTTCTTTCCCCACCTACCCATTCTGTTTTGTATAATTTTGGTCTTATTCTATAAAAATTGCTTTTCATTTTCTAGGAGTCTATTTAATAGTTTGCTGATGCTGAACTATATTTTGTTGTTGTGGAGGGGACCACACCTATTGATGGTCAGGGGTTACTCCTGGTTCTGCACTCAAGAATTACTCCTTGTGGTGCTCGGGAAGCTATACGGGGTACAGGGATCCAGTCCAGGTTGGCCACATGCAAAGCAAGTGCCCTAGCCACTGTGTTATCACTCTTGACCCTGATGATAAACTGCCTTAACTTTTTGTTTATCTATCCTGCCCCCCCCCCCATTCTAATAGTAATCTGACAGGACAGAATACTTTTGATTAAAAATCTTTTTCCTTAGGACTTTTAATTAGTTAGGGGTCATACCTAGTAGTGACCAGGGACTGTTTCAGGTTGATGCTTAGTACTCCCTGAGGTGCTCAGGTGGTGGTCAGGGACTGTTTCAAGTTGATGCCCTGAGAATAATTCCTGAGGTGCCCAGGGGACCACGTGGTTTTATATAAATCTCTCTACTATGTTCTTTAGTTCAACTATCGTATTTAAGTCTGTTGTCTGTGCTTGAAGCTTTTTCAAATTTTGTCTTTCCTTGTTGTATTTACAGCCCTGCTTATTGTTTTTATTTCAGTGAATGTTGCCATAACTATTTACCTTAAACTCTTCTTTTGGTCTCTTCACTTGATTATATGACACTTGACTAGGTCTTTGTTTCATTTCATCATTTTTAGCGTATTCCTCTGTCTTTTTTTATTTTGTTTTCATGACACATTCACTCCTCTGTATTGAATTAAACAACTATATTTTATTAGTTTTTCAGTGTGGGCTTTCTATTAGATTTATAGACTCTAAGGCAGAACTGTAGAGCTGCAGGATACCATGGTATCTGTGGTTCTGCTTGTGGATATCCCTGTCCTTATTTAGATAACTGGAAATATGGTCCGATGCTGGGGAAAGATCAAGATCATGAACGATCGGTTTGAGGCCCTTCATGTTCCCGGAGCGAACAGATGCCATTGGGCTACACTAGCACGCGACAGGGACAAATGGAGACGTTACTGGCGCCCGCTCGAGCAAATCGATGACTAACGGGAAGTTAAGTGATTAAGTGATTAAGTGCTGGGGAAAATCTGAGGCAGGAGGAGTCAAGTGCTTACTATTTCTGTTTATTTGCCTGTTTGGGGGCCACACCCAGCAGAGCTCAGGGCTTCCTCCTGACTCTGCCCTTGGAATCACTCCCGATGGTGGTTGGGGGACTGTATGGGATGCCAGGGCTCAAACCCAGGACAGCTTCATAGAAAGCAAGCAACTTACCCCCTATATGATCTCTCTGCCCCCCCAAAGCAGTTACTATTGAGGGTCTCACAAATGTGAGCCTCCCGAAGGGCTAATTATATCTGTTTGATTTTTTTTTTGATGAAGCAATGTAGTTTTTATTGAACTACTTAGAAAGATGTGAGGAGAGAAGGAGAGGAAACGTGTTCGAGAGAGAACACAGGCTTCTCCAGAGTGGAAATAGGGACATGCTATTTAGGGTATACCAAATATATCATATTAGATAGAAATACTATTTAGTAAATACTGTAGCACCATAGCACTGTCCTCCTGTTGTTCATCGATTTGCTTGAGCGGGCACCAGTAATGTCTCCATTGTGAGACTTCTTGTTACTGTTTTTGGCATTTTGAATACACCATGGGGAGCTTGCCAGGCTCTGCTGTGCGGGCGGGATTCTCTCAGTAGCTTGTAAGGCTCTCCGAGAGGGATGGAGGAAGTGAACCTGGGTTGGCCGCGTGCAAGGCCAACACCCTACCCACTGTGCTATCACTCTGCCCTTGGTAAATACTATTTAGTATATACTAAATATGACATACTAAATAGGAAATACTCATTCAAGAGAGAACATGGGCTTGAAACCCCTATGTCTGAATGGAGTGGGCAAGACCTGCAACCACCCTCTCTTTCAGCCTGGCTCCATTAAGTCTGTCCCAGCCATTTAAGGTTCCCATCTTAAGTACGGGCTCTGGAGTCCCATTCTGTCACAGGGATAGAAGGAGAGAAATCTAGGAACTGTGATGTTTTAAAGGAAGAGGGAATCTGTCAGGTAGAGACAGGGAGATTCTTTGAGTTCAGCAAAGAGCCTGTGTGTATCTGTCTTTGACACAGCAGCTCACAGCGATATGTATTATCTCACACTTTCTATAGGCCAGGGATTCAGAAAGTAGTCTTGTGTGGTTGGTCTGGCCCAGCATGTCTCTGAGGTTGTTGTCAGGATGACACTGCAGGTTTTGACTGAAGTTGGAGGGTCTGTCTTCAGATGCTCACTTGCACTTGGCAGAAGCCTTGTTCCTGGCCTGCTATGGGCTGGAGAACTCAGACCTTCTCCTGGGGGCCTCCCGAAGGATACTCTGTCTCTATGACTGAGCAATTGGACTTGCAGCGTAATGAGAGAGACAAGAAGCAGAAGCCACAGTGATTTTTATAACCTTGCCTCTGGAGACACACAGTGACTTCTGCAGTTTCCCCTTTGTTGGAAGAGAGTCCTGAAGTCCGGCTTATGCCTCAAGGGGGTGAATCAGGTCCAGTGTCTCTTAGAAAGAAGTCGAATGGTTCTGTGATCATGTTCTCAAGTTCTCACCATGTACCAACATGTAGTGAGGCCACTCGCGGTGTGTTTGAAGAAGTGATGGTCGAGCAGAGTGTGGGATGGGTGGAGTGAGAGGGTCCTTGGGGAAGCAGCTGGGGGTTGAGGCCAAGTGCTCTGACAGGGGTCCGAGCTGCAGCCCTTGAATTGCAACTTGTTTTTTCTTAATATCTGCTCCCTAGGACCCCAGAGCTGTGACGGCCAAGTCTGTGGTTAACATGGGTCATCTCTGGAAACCAGGACCTTTACTGGACACCTCAGGCAGGAGTCAAGTAAAGGGGCTTTCTAGGCTGGAACTTGGCCTCAAAAGAGCTTTGGGACCTCAAGTCCAGAGTCCAGCCTGCCAAGGGGACAGCTCTGTGGCCAGTGCCCAGCTGTAGCCAGCTGTGTTACACAGCCTGAGCTCAGGTTCCAAGCTGCCCACCATGACCTGACTTAGAACTGTGGATGTAACTACCCTCTTCCACACACTCTCCTGCCATCTGGGGCTATGGAAACCCTGACTAACGCCCAGTGGATACCCCAGCTCTGTCCCATGTTTACTTTGATAAAGCCAATTTGGGACTTCTTCAGTTCTCGAGAGCCGGAGTGATAGCACAATGGTAGGGCGTTTGCCTCGCGCGCAGCCAGCCCAGCCGAGCCGGGTTCAATTCCTCGGCCCCTCTTGGAGAGCCTGGCAAGCTACCGAGAATATTCAATATGCCAAACACAGTAACAAGAAGTCTCACAATGGAGATGTTACTGGGCCCGCTCGAGCAATTCAATGAACAATGGGAGGACAGTGTTCACTTCTCGAAATGGTCCCAACAACCCAATCTCCCCAACACACATCTGTACCTCTCAGTCTTAGGAGAGGAACTTAGCTGACTTAGCACAGGGCTTGCAGCCAACACTCTCCCAGGGGCAGTGCAAGAAGGCAGGGGTGAGAGTTTGGTTCTCTGCCAGTATTCAGAGCTCTGGGTGCTCCAGGGTGTTCCAAATATAGCCCAGGTGTCTCTGGCTGCTCCTTCGCTTCAGTTCTAAAGATTGGCTAGATTAGGTTACCTCCAGCCCTTACACTCTGTCTTTGGAAAGTTCCACCCCTTTCTAAGAATTGCTCCCAGTTACCTTTTATGGTCACCTCTGACTAAGCTCCTGGTGCCACAGCATTCCTTGGGTCCCATGGGCCTCTGCATCACTGAGCTTCCTGCTCTGTGCTCTGATGATCCTGGTGGCAGCCCAGCCCTTTACCAATCCATAGACAACTTGACTGAAAAAGTTTAGGAAGAGGGATTTCTCTCCCAGCAGGAGTATATCCAGATCAAAATCCAAGATATCCAGTTAAATTTGAATCTCAGGTAAACAATAACCACTTTAAAAAATTCTCATTCTGGGCTGGAGCAATAGCACAGCAGGTAGGGCGTTTACCTTGCATGCGGCCAACCCAGGTTTGATTCCCAGCATCCCATATGGTCCCCCGAGCACTGCCAGGAGTAATTTCTGAGTGAATGAGCCAGGAGTAACCCCTGTACATCACCGGGTGTGACCCAAAAAGAAAAAAAATTCTTATTCTAAATATCCTTGTTCTCAACCTGGCAATACCAACAGCAATGCCAGCCTCCTCCAACTCAATGTTTGGTACCTTGTTTTTGGTCCTCCCCATACTGGGGGTTCCCGTGGGGGACCTCTGTGTCCCCAGCTCCCTCCTTCTTGCCATCTCCCACTCTCCCTCACTTCCTTCTGCTCCTGCGGGTCAGCTTGATGTCAATACTCCTGGATTTTTTCAAAAGGGCCTTTCATTCACCTACTTCTACTCTCCTACAAGATAGTTTCCCCTTCTTAGACGAACATCATGTGCTAAGGCATCTGAAGAGGACTCCCAGGGGAGGGCCAGGCCTTCTCTTCCCCTCAGGAATGTTGTTGGAGACTTTTGGCTGACTGTGGTGCTCCTGGGGGTGTCCCTGAGCCTGAGTGGGGCTCAGCACTGCCCACTGCATTAGTCACTTCACAGGATCCTGGTATAAAATGACCAAGGTCCTGAGCAGTGGGACACAGCATGGTGAGTGAAGCAAGCAATGAGTGTAGTTGGCACAGGATAAAAGTACACATATGGCCCTAAAATGCCAGCAAGGGACACAGCCTCGGAGGGTGTCCTGGAGAAAGTGTTATTTCAGCGAATGTGGGACAGATGACAGTGCATTGAAAGGCTGAGAACAAAATTGGTCTGGGGAGTGCAGGAAAGTTGGTGTGAGTGTAGATGTGTTAGAGGAGATTGTGTGTGTGTGTGTGGGGGGGGGTTGACGGGTGTCTGTGAGCGCCTCTTTGTAGGTCTCCCTACTCATGGTGGAAAGATGTCACCTATGTTCATTCTATTCAAACTGAGAAGAATATAAATGAATCCATTTCTATTGTCAAAAAACAACTTAAAACAAACATTGTGTGTGTGCATACGTGCATGTGTGTATATAGTTTTGGGGTCACAACCTGGGGTCCTCAGGTCTTACTCCTGGATCTACACTCAGGGATCACTTCTGGCAGGTTCAAGGGACTATATGGGATGCCAGGGGTCAAACCCAGGTCAATCATGTACAAGGCTATTGTCCTACCTACTGTACTATTTCTCCAACTTTAGATTTTTAAAAATTAAAGGCCTCCCTTTCGATGCTCAGAAGGGCACTGGGGGTACAACGATAGTGACAGTCCAGAAGTGTAAAAATGATAGTTCGATGTTCAAACTAAGCAATGCAACATTATTTAGGCCTAGTGATGCTGGGGATCACTGGAGCCAAACCTGATAGTGGTCAGGGTCCAATCCTGTTCACTGGGAGGGCACACAGTGTGGAGGATAGATCTCAGGACCCTAAACATGCAAGGCATCCTTCTTGGCTCTCTGAGCTAACAACCCACCAACGACATAGCATCTTAAAACATATTATTCCCTCAGTTCCTGAGGGTCGGGAAGCAGAGCATGGCTTACGTGGATCTTCTGCTTTAGGGTCTTCTACTGAAATCAGAATGGAAAATAGGGTGTCAGTAAGGACTGGGTTCTAATATGAGACTTGTTTGAGGGAGAATCTACTCCCAAAGTCATGAACAGAGTTGGTGGTAATACTCAGCATCTTGCAGGTGGCTCCAGGGAAGGCCTCAGACCTCTCTGACCCTTGTACGGGGAGCCCTCAACATTCATCACTTATTCCACGAAAGCCAATACGTCGATAGTTTTGTTGCAAATCAGAATGGCAGGCTTATAGGGACTGGAGAGAGAGTACATAGGGTATACTTGCCTCCCAGGTGGCAGACCTGGGCTTGTTCTCTGTCACCCCCGAACCTCACCAGAAATGCTCAGAGTCAGGAGGATGTCCTAAGCACTACTGGGTGTGACTCCCAAATAAAAAAAAGATTGTAGAATTGAAAGTTTGTGGACAAGAATATTCAGAGTGACACCTCATCATTTTTTGTCATGCTGTGTGAGTTAGAAACATGCCATAGATTGTGCACAGATCTTAGAGGAGATTGAACAAGGGCATGAGCGTCAGTGGGGCTGCTGGAACCATCTTTAAAATCTGCACCGCACTAAGCAACAGTGAGTCATGTCAACGTGACGTGTGGGAGCCGTGAGCTGGACCTGGTGGTTCCCTGGCATGAGGGCAGGTGGACCTCTCCTGGAGGGACCTACAATCACAATACTACTCTTGTCGATCAGAGTCTGATCTTCTTCCTCCACCTCTGCGCGACCTTCACACACTCCCTCTGAAAGATGCCAGGCTGACGCTTGCTGTTGTCATGGCCATGTTGAAGGGATTTGGTGCCCTCACCCTAGTTTCATCCTTAGAGCCCTGCATTTCTTGCCCAGGAAGCTGAATGAGGGGTTGGATCAGGAATGGGGAAGAAAAGCTGTTTTGGAACTGAGAAGGTAGTGTTGGGAGACTAATGATGGATTGAATGTAGCAGTAGAAGTGTCAGAGAGGGAAAAATAATTTTCCATGCCAGGAAATGGGTCAATAGTGGTATCATTCACCAGCAGAAGAAATACAGGTTGGGCCTTTGGCTATGCTGGGGTTTCTTTTGTTTTTGTTTTGGGGGGGACCACAGCCATACCAGCTGTGCTTAGGGCTTACTCCTGGTTTTTCATTCAGGGATAATGCCTGGAAGTGCTTGGGGGGACCATAAGGGATGTCAGGGATTAAACCTAGGTCATGTGTAAGGCATGCATCTTACCTACTATCTTATCACTCTGGTCCCCCATCCTGGTTTTGAGGTGCTGATGCTAATAAAAAGTAAAAGGTAAAGGTAAAGGCCCTCCCGTCGATCGTCGATTTGCTCGAGCGGGCCCAGTAACGTCTCCATTGGAGACTTTGTTGTTACTGTGTCTGGCATATCCAATACTCTCGGTAGCTTGCCGGGCTCTCCGAGAGGGGCGGAGGAATCGAACTCGGGTCGGCCATGTTGGCCGCTTGTAAGGCGAACGCCCTACCCGCTGTGCTATCGCTCCTGATGCTAATAACTAGGATAATTCCAGAGCACCAGCAAGGATGCAGGCTAGAGGTGAGCAGCTGGGAATTAGTGAGAGAAGGTGGTAAGGGTGTTTTCTGAGCACCCAAGCAGAGCCAGAGTTGGCCTAGTTCAGACTCCAAGAGGAACATCCAGCTGCTGAGAGCTGGCGGGAGGGAAACCCTGGGACAGATAGAAAGAACAGATAGAGTTGCAGGCAAAGGTTAAGGCAAACCAGGTGAGTTCCATGCATGTGGGGTGGCTGACAGCTTCAGAAATGGATGTCAGAGATCAGGCACAGTGTATCACTATGGGATGCTGAGTAGCCTCTAGACAAGACTCACTGTCTCTGAGTCTCGTTGGCCTATTGGTTGCACAGTCCCAGAAGACCAGGGGCAAGAAGGATGCCCCAGTGATTGTGAGGTTGGCAGGAGCTGGTGCAGTGGCAGTGTGGGGGAAGTGGGTCCCAACTGATTGTGGGTTCTGCACTTTTGAACATATTTCGATCCCCAGTTCTAAGTTTCCTGTGTGTGTAAAACACCCACAATTTCTGTAGGCATGAGCCCTGTCTTCTCTCCTCTCCTGCAGTGCCTCTTGCATCCTTGAGCTTGGGAGCTTCAGACCCATCCATCTGGAGTTACCCCAGTTTGGGAAACTTCCTGATTGTCTAGTTTCCACACGAGCTTCATGTGAATGATGGCGTAAGTTCCTCTTGCTAAAGAAGTCACCAACCCCTAGATGTAAGTAGGGCTCCCTGGGTCTCCTCTCCAAGGGCTAGCCCAGTTCTAGGCATGAATGGAAGTGGTGAGAAATAATTCGCCAACTGACTGTGTGACTTCAGACTCATCACTTGACTCCTCTGGGCTTCAGAGTTCTCTCCTCTAGCGTATGGAAGGAGGATTATTTACCTCCGGTATCTCTCCAGCTCTGCTAATCTCTGACTCTAGCTCCAGGGACCCTCTGAAGCAGCCACTGGTCAATGCATGTGGCCAGACTTGGGAGAAACAAAAGGGTGACAGAAGGGAGAAGAAACTGAGGTGGAACATCAAGGTGTGAGGCCCACCCACCCAAGGGGTCAAAGAGCCACGCGTGATTTGATGGGAGGAGCTGAATGACACAGAATGGAAATCAGGGCCTTGAATTTGTACGCTTGCGGTTCAACTGGGAGTGAGTCTAACACCACCGTGAGTTTTGGTAAGTCCACATCTGGAGAGTAAGTCATTTGCATGGCCACACACACACACACACACACACACACACACACACACACACAAACGCATGCATGCACTCATGTATGCACATACACACTCACGCACAACACACACCAGAGATGCACACTGTTCACTTCAAACGCACACAGAGTCTACAGCACTCACATCATCAGAACCCTGGAGGGTCCCCCCTGACCCTCTGAGTCCCATGGTCACTCTTTCCTCAGGCTTCCCACATTCCCTGCTGGTCTCATGTTCAGGGATGCCTGCCTGCCTTCTGTGCTCAGGAAGGAAGGGTGACGTGGCCCTGCAGGTGTGCAGCTATTTGCATGCCCAGATACCCTGGGCTGAGCCACCAGAAACTTGGAGTTATGCAGGTGCAGCTTTCAAGAGAACTAGAAACTAGCGGTTGTGTGTTGGTGGCCCTGGCCTATTACCTGGGTGCTTTCGTTGTACACAAACAGGCTCATCCATGGTCTTGATTGCATGTGCCCACCCCCCCACCCCCGTAGAAGGTATTTCTAGGCAAGGAAACTGAGACTTGTGCCCAGCTGGTAGTTCCCCACAGGATGTGTGAGAGCAGCAGGTGTGGGCCTTGCTCTTTCTGGCAGCTTCAGTTCTGAGCTCTGCCTCTGCCTCTCAGGGTCCAGCTTTAATGCCAGCATGCCCACTTCCCTTGGACACGGACTTCTGGTAGACCTGACCCTGCTGAGTGGGGTCGTTTGGGGTGACTGGGTGTTGAATGGGTCACACAGAGGTCAATTCTCAAAACCTAACAACCTAAAGTTAATTAGAATCCCAATGGACTGTGGACAGTTTCATCAGCTTGCTGATAAAGCACAACTTCTCCTTCCCTCCCTTCTATCCCTCTCTCTCTCTCTCTCTCTCTCTCTCTCTCTCTCTCTCTCTCTCTCTCCCCTCTCCCCCCTGTCTGTTACACACACACACACACACACACACACACACACACACACACACACTGTGACGTGAGTGGAACTGGAGCAGGCAAGATGTTCAGGTCTAAAGAATCTCATCACATGGGGTCCAGTATCTCCCACATCACACTGATGTGGAGGACCACCTGAGCACCCCTCCAGTTTTTGTGACCCTCCCCTCGCCACCCTGAGGTGCTCAGGGACCATACCTGCAGTTCAGGTCATTGAGCAATCTCTCAAGCCACCTGCGGTACTTATTTATTTGTTGTTTTTTTAATTTTGTTTTGGGAGCCAGACCTGGTGGTGCTCATGTTTTATTTCTGGTTCTGTGCTCAGGGATCCTTCTAGAAGTCCATACACAGGCAAGTAAACTGGGACTGGACTCATGTGAGGCAAGCACATGACTGTCTTCTCTCCAGCCTTGCCACTGAGGTACTCTTTTAAGTGATGCATTTTGACCTGCCTTCATTCCAGATCTCCAGAGCTGGAGTCCATAAGGGAGGAGCTAGAGAAATGGTATCTTTAATGGAATTCCAGAAACTTTTTAATTTTTATCCCAGGAGAGTTTAAAAACATTCCACCTAGACAATGCCTTTATCTCATACTCAAGTTTTAGTTATCTTGAGAGGCCCGGGGTAGAGTTGTACATGAATTTATAGTCCCCAGTCCACAGGGAGGAGAAAGGACAAAAGGAAACTGGATATTAAATGTCAGCCGTGGGGTCAACTTGGGATTTGTGTTCAGAAGTCATAGCAAAGTGCCCGCTGGGTGCCACCTTGCATGTGAGACACTCGCTTGTGCCACTTGTTCCTAACTGGAAGTCTTGCTAGGGACGCAGTCCCTCTTCAAGTAAATAGGTAAGAAATCAGGTATGCGGGACTGTTTCCCCTGCCACAGAGGTAACAGGAAGCAGAATAGGATTTGAACCTGAATTCTGGAGAACCTCACTTAGAAACTCTGTACGATGAGCGTGGAAAGCTAATTGACTTTTCCCTGTCTTATTCACCTGATACTCACAAATGCTTGCAATATCAGCACTTTCTTTTCTAAAGATACAGGACCTGAAACTCAGGCAGAAAAGAAAGCTAAGATCACACAGCAGCCAAGATGACTGGCTTCTGTCCTGGTGTAGCTTCTGCCAAAGCCCACATGCTTCTCAGCAGGGGGGCGCGAGAGGCACCCCAGCATGCCCCAGACACCCCTTCACTGGTGGTCTCTGTGCCACAAGGATCCTTTCCCACACATGCTGTAGCACACCAGAGTCAGAACTTCATGGGCTAGACCCATGTGTGGTTCCCTGTGTGGTTCCCTGACCCTTACTCTGCCATATCACTGACAATATGAGAATCGCGAGTATGACTCACTTCTTCTATTTCCTCACTGTTGTTGACCCATTCCTGTTCTAGACGAATTCTCAAGCTGCCCATTTAAGCAGATGTCCTTTTTTATTTTTTTGCTTCCTTTGGGCAAGAAAACATGTCTGTGAGAAGATTTGTGACAGAAAAGGGCCTCTATGTGTCTGCCCATTGAGAACCTCCTACCCCAAAGCAAGAAGGTCCTATCTTTGATGATTGTTCATCCCTCTGTTTTCCATCATCCATCCATCATCCATCCCTTCATTATCCAATCATTATCATCCATCATTCATCTGTCATTCATCCATCTCTTCTTCCCATTATCACCCATCCATTCATTCATTTGTTCATCATTCATCCATACGTACATCCGTCCATGCACTAATTTACCTATCCATCTGTCCATCTGTCCACTCATCCATACATCTTTCATCCATCAGTGGCCAGGGTGAGTGTGGGCATGTACAAACCTCACACTCTTGTACGTCCATGTACATGTGATGGTCCTGTTCCAGAAATTTTCTACCTGGTTGTCAGAATTGTTTTATTTTCTGGGGTGTTTCAGTGATAGGATGTTTGCCTTGCACGCAGACAACATGGCCGACCTGAGTTCGATTCCTCCGCCCCTCTCGGAGAGCCCGGCAAACTACCGAGAGTATCTCGCCTGCACGCCAGAGCCTGGCAAGCTCCCCGTGACGTATTCGATATGCCAAACACAGTAACAAGTGTCACAATGGAGACGTTACTGGGCCCGCTGGAGCAAATCGATGAACAACGGGAGGACAGTGACAGTGACAGTTTTCAACTGAGAGAGAATGTGCTCTGCCCTGACCCCATGCGCAGAGCCCTAGTAAGAAGTCTGCTTTGTGCTCCATTAAGGACAAGACCCTGGGCCCGCCCAAGCATCTGCCTCGCCTCCATCTGTCCATCCCTTCTTCACTGCTTCTAATGACAATAAGATTTACTCTACTACCTGAAGACTATTTTTATGTAATTAATGTATGCCTTCTTGTTTATAAATGTTTGATTTAAAAAGAAAAAAATATACATCCATCTGTACTTCTGTCTGTGTCCAACCATCCACTTCCTCAGAATGTCTCAGCATGCACCTGCCATGTGGTATGGGCACTGTGCTGAATGGGCATGAATCAGCAGATGGGTCTCTGCCCTCCAGGATGGTGGAGCTCAGTGGAACCACAGGCTACCACTGTGGGAAGAGATGAGAGGATCATATAACGGGAACCTTCCTGAGCAGTGCTGGGGGAGGAGTGACGCTTCAGCTGATCCTGGAACTATGAGCTGCAATCACTGAAGTAAGTAAGGCCCGGGAGAGCTGAGATGCTGAAAGAAACAAGTGGTAGGCTGCCAAAGGCTGTCTGTGAGGTAGATGTGCACAGCTGAGGTGTCCCTTCACACTTGACTGTTCTTTAGTTCATTTTGAGCCATACCAGGCCATGCTGAGGGGTTATTCCTGGCTTTGAGCTCAAGGATCATTCCTGGTGGGGCTCAGGGGACCATATGGGGTACCGGGGATTGAATTTGGGTGAGCCACATGCAAGGCAAGCACTTTGCTGCTGTACTACTGCTTCTGCCCTGGACCTGACTGTGTTCATCCTGTTCAATGACCCAGTGGTCTAGTCTTCATCGTGGGAGGAAGGGGTGCAGCTGTTTGAGTTAGCTGGGGAGTAGTCATAGATGGGACCAGTTCTCTGAAAGATGTCTGTTTGTTGTTTCAATTTATGAGTTGACTCTCTCACCTCATTTAAGAAAAAAGAAAAATCCAAATCACAGATTATGGTAGTTAGAGAGTTTCAAGTTTCAAGGTGAATGCTTCAGAATAAACATTTGTGATGTATTCTTTATTTGACACATATCATGACTTACTGTCATTAACTTTTGAAAAGATTGAAAGAGGCCTGGAAGATGGTTAAAAGGGCGAGAACATGTGCTCTGTGGGCAGTAGCACTGGTTTGATCTCTGGTGCTATATGATTCCCTGACCATGACCAAGTGTGGCCCTAAGCCAAAAATAAAATAAAATTTAAAAATATAACTTAGTAATTTCTTATTCTTTGTGTTCCAAAGACTCAGTATAGCTTTAACTCCTGTGCTAGCTTTCCAGTCTTCAACACAGATTTATTTGTTTATCTATTGGCTTTTGGGTCATACCTAGTGATGCTCAGGGCTTCCTCCTGGCTTTTAACTCACGGATTACTTCTGGCAGGGCCCAGAGGACCATATAGAATAACAGGGATGGAACCTGGGTCAATAGTGTACTAGGCAAGAACCCTACACGCTGTACAATTGCTCTGGCCCCACAACACAGACTTTTAATAAATATATCAGAAACACCAACTGTGTAAGTTAAATGGAAAGTTGATGCGAATACTCGTTTTGCTCTTGCCTTTCATTCTACTTCCCAGGACTCTTCCATTCTCAAGAGAGTCTATGCTTTGAGCGTCGGAGCGTTGGGTTTTATTTATCCCCTTGTGTGAGAACCTTCTTTGTCAAGCAGGACAGTAATAGAAGCCGTGTGCCCCAGGCAGGGACTTACAGCGTGTTTGGGAACTATGACAAAGGTAATACGGAGTGTGTGGTGCTTTCGTGACAGCAGAGCCACAGGAAGCTGATGCCCTGATGGAGACCCAAGATCCCTTGGAAGGACATTCTTGGCAAGTGCCTCCTGGACTGCATGCTGTGTTCATCCCCCCTGAGCCCTGCAGGAATGAGGGAGCTGCCGAGGGCTCTGTGCTGGCAGCTAGAACAGTCTCAGGGGTGGGGCAGGGGCGGCTGAGCTCTGCTGGCAAGAAAAACGAATAAAAATGGCAGGAAGCAGGTTGGCATGGTGCTGCAAACTGGGTCCTCTCCAGCAACCCCGGGGGGAGGCCCCAAGACTGGGAGACGGGGCCGTTGCTGAAGAGAGGAGGGGTGGGTGTGTGGACATGCGGGGGAGTGTGATTTCTAATCTAAAATGACAGGCACCCTGAGAAAGACCACTGGGTCAAAGGTGAGCAGTAGGAAGCACCCCAAGGAGCCTGGTGCTGGGGTGTGGAAAGGGTCACTGCATCAGCGCACAGATGTTGACTGCGGCTCTGTGGTCATGTCTGGGGTTTCCTGAGCTGCAGAGCTGCTCAGCACCACAACAAGGGTCGAGGCAGTGGGGCAGGCAGGTAGTAGCCTTCTCGTGCTCCCAGGGCTGATTCTGTAGGCTTCTAGAGCTCAGTGGGCTGGAGCGATAGCACAGAGGTTAGGGCCTTGCATGCGGCCAACCCGGGTTCGATTCTTCCATCCCTCTCGGAGAGCCCGGCAAGCTACCGAGAGTATCCCGCCTGCACCGCAGAGGCTGGCAAGCTCCCCGTGGCGTATTCGATATGCCAAACACAGTAACAACAAATCTCATGATGGAGATGTTACTGGTGCCCACTCGAGCAAATTGATGAACAACAGGAGGACAGTGCTACGTGCTAGAGCTCAGGAGCTGAGCATTTGTAGTCATTTACTGCCTGCAGAGGACCCACCAGGGTATGCCCCCACTCCCACTCCCAGGGTGCCAAACGGGTCTTAACCCCTGCAGATCTACGGCCTCTGCCACTCAGGAGGCAGCCTGGCCTCATGTGGCAGTGCTGTTCGTGCACAGTCCCATGTACAGTACTAAAAGGAAGATTTACAGCCCCAGGGACGTGGCTCTGTGGCAAAGCACCTACCTTGGCAGACTGGAGGCCAAGAGGAAAGAGGAAGGAAGGAGCGGGGCCGGGGGTGAAGGGAGGGGAGGGAAGGACCCTGCGTGCGAGTGGGTCCTGCTGCACCGACATTCCGGATCTCGAGATAAGTTACAGTCAAGTTACAGTCAAGTCCGTAGCATCCTCAGTGTGTTGGCAGCACACCAACAAAAGTAAGGGGAAATAAATAAACACAGAAATAGAACACAGAATATCTCACAGCACGAACCTCCTCCCTCCTTCCCTTCCTCCCTCCTTCCTTCCTTCCTCTCTCCCTCCCTCCCTCCCTCCCTCCCTCCCTCCCTCCCTCCCTCCCTCCCTCCCTCCTTCCCTCCCTCCCTTCCTTCCTTCCTTCCTTCCTTCCTTCCTTCCTTCCTTCCTTCCTTCCTTTCTCTTTTCTGTCTTTATTTCTTTTTTTCTCTCTAGTTTTTACTTTTTCTTTATCTCCCTCTCTCTTTTTCTTTCTTTTTTTTTCCCCCTTTATTTTATTTTATTTTTTTTACAGTTGTAGATTTATAATTTTTTGTGCTTTGGTTTCAATTATACAATGATCTGATACCCATCCCTCCACCAGTGCCCATTTTCCACCACCATGGATAATATCCCTCCCACCCCCATCCCCCCATCCCCCCTGTCTCTGTGGCAGGGCAATCCCCTGTGTTCTCTCTCTCCTTTTGGGTGTTGTGGTCTGCAAAAGAGGCATTGAGTGGCAAACATGTTCAGTCCATAGTCTACTTTCGACATGCATCTCCCCTCCTGGGAGGATCCTCCAAACATACTTTATTTGGTGCTCCCTTCTCTATCTGAACTGCCCTTTCCTCTAGGATTCCTGGCTGGCCTCTAAGTTATGGAGTAATCCTCCTGGTGCTGATCTCAGCTATTCTTGGGTATTAATCTCATACTTTGTTACTTTATATCCCCCAGATGAATGCAATCTTTCTATGTCTATCCCTCTCTTTCTGACTCATTTCGCTTAGCATGATACTTTCCATATTGTACCACTTGTATGTAAATTTCATGACTTCATCTTTTCTAACAGCTACATAGTACTCCATTGTGTAGATGTACCAAAGTTTCTTTAACCAGTCATCTGTTCTTGGGCATTCAGGTTTCTTCCAGTTTCTGGCTATTGTAAAGAGTGCTGCAATGAACAAACAAGTGCAGATGTCACTTCGACTATACATTTTTGCCTCTCTGGGATATATTCCCAGGAGTGGTATTGCTGGGTCAAATGGGAGCTCAATTTCTAATTTTTTGAGAATCGTCCATACTGTTTTCCAGAAGGGCTGAACCAGTGGACATTCCCACCAACAGTGAAGGAGTGTCCCTTTCTCGCCACATCCACGCCAGCATCGGTTGCTTTTGTTCTTTTGAATGGGTCAGTCTCTGAGGTGTGAGATGGTATCTCATTGTGGTTTTGATCTGCATCTCCCTGATGATTAATGATGTAGAGCATTTTCTCATGTGCTTTTTTGCCATTCGGATTTCTTCTTTGAGAAAGTTTCTGTTCATTTCATTGCCCCATTTTTGGATGGGGTTGGATGTTTTCTTCTTGTGGAGTTTAACCAGTACTTTGTATATCCTTGATATCAACCCCTTGTCAGATGTGTATTCTAAGAATATCCTTTCCCATTCTGTAGACTGTCTTTGTATTTTGGTCACTGTTTCTTTGGAGGTGCAGAAGCTTCTTAGTTTAAGATAGTCCCATTTATCTATCTCTGTTTTCACTTGCTTGGCCAGTGGCGTGGCATCTTTGAAGATACCACTGTCTCTTATGACCTTCCTCACTCTGAAATCGATGTGGTCTGATATAAGGATGGCTACCCCAGCTTTTTTATGGGAGCTGTTTGCCTGTAGGATTGTTTTCCAGCCTTTGACTCTGAGTCTGTGTTTGCTTTGTCTTTTTCTTTTTTGTTCTTCCATTTTCTTTCTTTCTCTTTTTCTTTCTTCCCTCCTCCTTTCCTTCCTTTCTATCGCTTTCTCTTTCTCCATCTCATTTTTCTTTCTTTCTTTTTGTTCTTTCTCCCTTTTATTCTCTTTCTCCTTTCCTTCCTTTATTCTCCCTCCCTCCTTTCTTGCTTCTTATCCTCCCTCCCTCCCTCCCTCCCTCCCTCCCTCCCTCCCTCCCTCCCTCCCTCCCTCCTTCCTTTCTTTCTTTCTTTCTTTCTTTCTTTCTTTCTTTCTTTCTTTCCTGTCTTTCTTTCTCTTTCTTTTTTCTCTCTAGTTTGTACTTTTTCTTTCTCTCCCTCTCTCTATCTTTTTCTTTCTTCCCTCCTTCTTTCCTTCCTTTCTCTCACTTTCTCTTTCTCCATCTCTTTCTTTCTTTTTGTTCTTTCTCCCTTTTATGCTCTTTCTCCTTTCCTTCCCTTTCTTCCTTTTTCCCTCCCTCCCTCCTTTCTTGCTTCTTATTCTCCCTTCCCCCTCCCTTCCCCCTCCCTCCCTTCCTTCCTAACCTTCCTTCCTTCCTTCCTTCCTTCCTTCCTACCTTCCTTCCTTCCTTCCCTCCTTCCCTTCTTCCTTCCTTGCTTGCTTCCTTCCTTCCTTCCTTCCTTCCTCCCTTCCTTCCCTCCTTCCTTCCTTCCTTTCTTCCTTCCTTCCTTCCTTCCTCCCTTCCTTCCCTCCTTCCTTCCTTCCTTTCTTCCTTCCTTCCTTCCTTCCTCCCTTCCTTCCCTCCTTCCCTCCTTCCTTCCTTCCTTCCTTCCTTCCTTCCTTCCTTCCTTCCTTCCCTCCTTCCCTTCTTCCTTCCTTCCTTCCCTCCCTTCCTTCCCTCCTTCCCACCTTCCCTTCTTCCTTCCTTCCTTCCCTCCCTCCCTCCCTCCCTCCCTCCTTCCTTCCTTCCTTCCTCCCTTCCTTCCCTCCTTCCCTCCTTCCCTTCTTCCTTCCTTCCTTCCCTCCCTCCCTCCTTCCTTCCTTCCTTCCTTCCTTCCTTCCTTCCTTCCTCCCTTCCTTCCCTCCTTCCCTCCTTCCCTTCTTCCTTCTTTCCTTCCTTCCCTCCCTCCCGCCCGCCTTCCTTCCTTCCTTCCTTCCTTCCTTCCTTCCTTCCTCCCTTCCTTCCCTCCTTCCCTTCTTCCTTCCTTCCTTCCTTCCCTCCCTCCCGCCTTCCTTCCTTCCTTCCTTCCTTCCTTCCTTCCTTCCTTCCTTCCTTCCTTCCTCCCTTCCTTCCCTCCTTCCCTCCTTCCCTTCTTCCTTCCTTCCTTCCTTCCTTCCTTCCTTCCTTCCCTCCCTCCCTCCCTCCCTCCCTCCCTCCCTCCCTCCCTCCCTCCCTCCTTCCTTCCTCCCTTCCTTCCCTCCCTCCCTCCTTCCCTTCTTCCTTCCTTCCTTCCTTCCTTCCTTCCTTCCTTCCTTCCTCCCTCCCTCCCTCCCTCCCTCCCTTCCCCTCCCTCCCTCCCTCCCTCCCTCCCTCCCTTCCTTCCTTCCTTCCTTCCCTCCCTCCCTCCTTCCCTTTTTCCCTCCCTCCCTCCCTCCCTCCCTTCCTTCCTTCCTTCCTTCCTTCCTTCCTTCCTCTTAACTCACTTGGATGAGCTGGGAAAACCATGTGGTGCTGAGGATTGATGCCTAGGCTCCTACATGCACCCTCTTGAGTCTTCTCTAAGGTCCATTTCATGAATTTTTCAATTACAAAATGACTTGAAATTCTAGGAAGTTACTATTGCGAGTCACACAGCTCTACAAAGATCATGCTCTACCTAAGAGCAGAGCCTTTGTTTTCTGTGCTTTGAAACACAAAGTCGCAAAGCGAAAACCAACTTCCCATTGAGAGTCCTGTACACTCCCCTCCGCTAGTGAACTGGGGGTCTGTGTCAGTCAGGATGTTGCTGGGCTGCCTTCCTCTGCTTCAGAGGCGCAGGTTGCTCTGGGCTGGGGGATGAGGAGAAGCCCCACTTCCTTCTGCCCTCAGCAGAGATCAGGCTGTCAGTTGTGGAAGCAGCCTGGTACAGCCACAGCCTGGTTTCAGTGGGTTGGAAGGAAGCCCCTCACAGAAACCCTCTCCGCAGAGTGCCCACTGACAGGTTATCTTCTCACTGCTGGGAGGGGCCTGTGGACCTTCTGTCCGTCCCTGGACACTGACAGCAGCCACTGCTGCTCCAGCGAGTGCTCTTCTGCCCACGCCAGCGAGGCCCGCAGGAAGCGCTTTCTAAAATCAGATTGGTGGCCCCGAGTGACAGTACAGTGGACAGGGCCTTGCACACTGCTGACTGGAGTTTGAGTCCTGGCCTCCCATGTGGTCCCTGAGCCCCATGAGTGATCCCTGAATGCAGCACCAGGAGTAAGCCCTGAGCATCACCGTATGTGGCCCAAAGGCAAAAAAGACATTTAATTAATAAAATTAAAACAAATCGGCGGCCCCCTAAGTGCGGTTAAATTCAGGTGGTTCCCAAGGGAGCTAGGGAAAAATGCAGCTCTTCTGCCTGAGACCTCCCTGTCTCCCACCCCAGCCGGCTCCTCCCGCCCCCACCCTCAGCCGCTGGGCCAGGCTGGCTCGCCTGGCCCCATGCATGCAATCCCCAGATAAGGCTCTTCAGAGAACCTGCCTAGCCGGGCTTCGGCAGCTCTCCGAGGGAAAGGCTTAGTGGATGTTTGTGATGTGTTCCTCAACGTCCAGAATCTGCCACGTCATGCACTTTCAAACAGCTAGATAAGTGGTTTGAAGTCCCAGATAAAATAAAGGTTGCAAGTCACAGAGATCTTTGAAGATGATCTTGTAAATGACAGCAGAAGGGTTTCGTTGGGTTTAGTTTTCTTTTTGCTCTTTGAAAAAAATGAGAGAGCGTGTGTAGATTTTTTTTTTAACCTGTTGAAACTTGCTTGCCTAATCTGTTCACACACATGTACACCCTTGTGTGTGAGGGACCTTTATTGCAAAGGCCGGGCAGTGCCTGAGTGGACACGTGTTCTCTTTCACTGTGTCTGACTCTGTGTTACTGTGTATCTCTGTCTTTCTATATATTTCTTCGTGCCTCTGTCTCTGTCTTTGTTTCTCTCATACACGTACACACGCATACACACACACACACACACACACACACACACACACACAGACAGCCTCACGTTCTGTTTGATTTCTGGTCTTCTGAAGTAGTTAGCTTAAAATATTTGAGTGTCCTACAGCATATGGCTTGGAACGACCTCAGAGGTGAATCAGTTGCTACTTTTCCTAAGTAGTTTCGATTGCCTACACTTTCTCCCGGTACATCAGGTGTATGTAACGAATAGGTAACACTCAATTACAAGTTCACAGAGACCCCAGAGTCTTCCAGGTACATGCCCTTAGTTTGCTCTTTTTGGGACGAAGGTGGAAGGGACACACATGCCAGTGCTCAGGACTTATTCCAGGTTCTGTGCTCAGTGATTACTTGTGGTGGGGCTTGGGGGGACCACTCGGGGTGCTGCATGCAAGACAACTGCCCTACCCACTGTACTATCTCTCGGGCCTGACCACTTGGACTTCTGAGGATTGTGTACCGTATCAGGAGAAGCACAGCTTTGGAAGTCTAAAGGATCTGGCTTGAGTGATGGTCTCTGTCACCCTGGGCAAGGACCTGTCTGGAACCCCAATTTTGTGTCAAGAAAATCAGTTTCTATGGGAATATTTGCTTATAGGATTGCGGCTGGGATTGCAGAGATGGTGTGCAGGAAGCCCATACTGCCTGCTTGGCTTTGGGGGTGGTGGGAGAGGTCAGATCATCCCTTCAGTAACTAGTCAGAGAATTTCATCTAGTGAAGTGTGTGGCCTCAGAGATTATGACCAACCCTCACCCAAGCTATTCTGCTCTCCTGGGTACATGCCCAGAGCACCAGCACCAACTTGCAGCAGCAGCAGACCTCCAGGGAAGGGTCCCAGAACCCCAAAGTCTTATTATCTGAACTAACCCCCTGGATTTATAGCCTCAGCTTGACCAGTTCTAGGTACAAGGAAGAAACTCCTCCAGGAGGGAGTCTACCTCATTGTCAAATACTTGGAAAGCACTTTCTGAGTGACTGCCTTGACAGTAAAATATTATTATCTTGTTGCTACTATATCTAAGTTCTAGGAAAGTGACTGGTACATGACAGTATTTAGACCAATAGTCTAGATAAATGGAACATAAAGAAAAAGAGAAACCAGAAACAGACCCAGATAGAGATGAGTGATTGCAAGGCCATCCAGAGATCAGAGAACATATTTTCCTTTGCCTCTGGATAACATTAACTAGGTACTTCCATAACTGAAGTCCCACGCATGTCCTCATCCTGTCAATTATGACCAATAACTCACCAGATTCAAATGAATTTTGAGCACACACATTTCTAAAAATCCTGTTGTGAAAACCTCAAATACCAAGCACTCTGACGAGTGGGCTTTCAGTTTGTGATGACTATTTATGGCTCTTTGGTGGCTTACTGGAAACCTTATCACTGAGTGTGTGAAAGAAAAAATGACACCTTGAGGTTGTCTCACACATAAGGGCCAGGACTTCCCCTGAAGGGACACACAGTTAGTCACTTCTGAGCACAGTCTCAGCACAAGGTGGTCATAATGAGACACTCTCAATCAGGGTAAGCTTTGTGGGTCACCTATGGCTATAGGACCTCAGGTAAATCATTTATCATTTCAAAGGTCTGGTAATGAGAGGAGTTGAGAGAACACTACCCAGCACTCTACTGCACCATGATCTTAGTGTTACTTTTTTTTTTCTTTTTGGGTCACACCCAGCGATGCACAGGGGTTACTCCTGCCTCTGCACTCAGGAATTACTCCTGGCAGTGGTGCTCATATGGGATGCTGGGAATCAAACCTGGGTCGGACGCATGCAAGGCAAATGCCCCACCCGCTATGCTATTGCTCCATCCCCAGTGTTATTATTCATTTTATAGATCTGTAGGACTTTAACCTTTTCAGGGTTATTTGAGTCACAACCAGTGTGCTCTTCCTGGTTCTGATCAGGAGTGAGCCCTGACTTGCAGTGCTTGGGAGATTATACATAATGCTGGGATTGACCTGGGAGGCTGGCTATATGCAAGACAAGTACCTTAATTGCTGTACTGTCTGTCTCTCTGACCTGGATCATTAGATCTTAATCACCTTTTTTTTGGAGTCACTAGGAGATTTTACTAAACAGAATTTTGTCTCTTTCAAGTCCATCCATTCTGAACTGGCCCCTCTAAAATATATTTCCAAAATAAATAAAATATATTTCCAGGGCTAGGTATATTATATGGTTAAGTGGTGAAGCTCATGCCTAGCGTGTGGAGAGTCAGAGTTCAATTCTCAGCATCGTGTGGCCCCTTGAACACCATCAGGTGTAGTCCTGGTGACCCCTGAGCACTGCCTGGATGACTTCTAAATTTAAAAAGTGTATGTAATAAATAAATAAAACTGACAACAGATGTCTTTTCCCTCCAAGCAAAATCTTCCAATGGCAGCAATTTACTGCTTTCCTTCTTTTTTTCCACTTTAAATTTATTTTTAAGACACCGTGATTTATAAAGTTGTCCATAATAGAATTGTTTCAAGGCATAAGATGTGCCAACACAATTCATAATTACAGGTTTTGCTTTCTGCTTTTGTTTATTTTCACGTCTGGTGGATTTTTAAAAATTGGTTTATTTGTTTGTTTAGTGTGCTAGACTTTGCAAATGGTAATGTGTCAGAAGTCTGGACATTTTAATATTCTTCTAAAGAGTTCTGTTCTCTGCTCCCAAGGAGACAGCAGAGCCCTCCCTGCAGTGGCCTGTCAGAAGTGCTTTGAGTTTCCTCATCTCTCTGAGTCTTTCCAGCAGCAAGCTCTGAACACAGCTGGGTATGGCCCCCAACAAAACCAGATCAGACGAATAACTCACCAGGATGAACGCGATTCTTTTTATGGAACCCTTCTGTTCACCTGGCTGGAGCGATAGCACAGCGGTAGGGTGTTTGCCTTACAAGCGGCCAACATGGCCGACCCGAGTTCGATTCCTCTGCCCCTCTCAGAGAGCCTGGCAAGCTATCCGTGATGTATTCGATATGCCAAACACAGTAACAACAAAGTCTCCAACGGAGACGTTACTGGGCCTGCTCGAGCAAATCGATGATCAACGGGAGGGCCTTTACCTTTACCTTATCTGTTCACCTACTTCCCTGTGTTCTTGTTCAAGTTCTTTCTTTGATCTGGGAAACACCTTCGGAACTGGCCCCACGGAGTGCTCCCCACTACCACCTTGGCCTCCCGATGCTGGCGGCACAGCTGGACCCTCCTGCTCTGTGCTCCCCGTCTCGGTCAGCCTGTATGGACATTCAGAGAGCCAGAGCCAACACCCCTGCTGGGGAACTGAGGGACTCCAGCAGAGAATCTGCTGTAAGCTGCCTGTGTGAGAGTCGGTAGGAAGCCCTGCCCGCGTGCCACAGTGGGCGAGGAGAAGCACAAAGGTGACGAGAGGTGATGTTGGCCCCTGGTGAGTGTAAGGCGGGTCCAGCAGATGGTGAAGGGAAGTGACGAAAGGCAACAGCGGGAGGCCTGTGCCCTGAGCCTGGACCCACCCGGGGAAGTCTGGGACTTTTTTCTTCTTAGAAACACACTGGGTATTTCCCTTTTATTATAACATGTTGACTTTTAAAAAATGGAAAAATTTAGAAAAAAAGAGAAGAAAATCACCCCTTTCAAAACCAGGAAGTTGACATTGGCACAATCCATAGACCTTGCTCCGATTTCATTGGCTTTGCATGTTATGACTATTTCGTTAGCATAGTTATAAGGGACTTGTATGTGCAGTCTATAGTTGATATTTTGCAATGACCTTGATTTTATCTGTCTTTCTAAAATATGGCATCCTTTTTGTAACCATCATTTGTAATAACTTTTGATGAACACAGGGCAGTTTTGCTGAATTCTTTTCTCCTCATTTGAAGTTAATGTTGCTTTTAGTTTCCCTGTTATGTACAACTCTGTTCTGTATTTTATATTCTTTTATATTGTATATGCCGATCTATGTTTTATATTCTTTCTTAGATTTCCCTAAAGAATGAAGAGAGGGTGACAGATGGTAATAAAATCTTAGAGAAATACATAGAGGTTAATGCAGCAGTGGCCCAAATTCTTTCCTCTTTCCTTTATATATTCCAAGCTGCTTCTGTGTTACCTTGAGTTTCTCTCCTGGAAACACATTGTTTATTTTCTCCATGAGGTCTACTTGGATTGGGGCCGAGCATCCTCCACCCAGATCCTCCAAATTCCAGTAGGCGGGGGTCACACCCACCAACTGGCCCCCTGGCGCCATGTAATCCCATCAACGGCCAAGACTCAGAGACTATAAAAACCAGCTCCCAGAACTGCGCGGCCGCATTCGCGGCTGCGCAACATCTTATTATGACATCTTATTATCTCATTCCTACTTTGGACAAACTGGCAGGCTACCGAATATAACCTTCCCACACGGCAGAGTCTGGCAAACTCCCCGTGTCGTACCCAATATGCCAAATACCAGTAACAATGATGGGTCTCATTCTCCTAAAGAGCCTTGAATATAATCTCAGGGCTA
The DNA here is from genome assembly GCF_029834395.1 of Sorex fumeus. Taxonomy (NCBI): domain Eukaryota; kingdom Metazoa; phylum Chordata; class Mammalia; order Eulipotyphla; family Soricidae; genus Sorex; species Sorex fumeus. Next base: position 5,803,540 of record NW_026606058.1, read on the forward strand.
GGATGAAGGAGACGTTACTGGGGCCTGCTCGAGACAATCGACGAATAACAGGATGATTTGTGATTTGTGAGGTCTACTTAGACAGAAATGATAGTTCTTAGTCTTTTGTTTTCTTTTTTTGGTCACACCCGATGATGCACAGGGATTACTCCCAGCTCTGCACTCAGGAATTACCCCTGGTGGTGATCAGGGGACCATATAGGATGCTGAGAATCAAACCTGGGTCAGCTGCGTGCAAGGCAGACGCCCTACCTGCTGTGTTATTGATCCAGCCCCTATATAATTCTTAGTCTTTGGGGAACCTCCTGGGGCATAGAATATGTCATCAAAGTCTACTTATTGTTTGTTGTTTGAATTTTTCTAGTTTTTGAACTCTTTTTGGTGGTGTGGGGCCTCACACATGGGAGAAAAATAACTTACCACTGAGTTACATCCCCAGTCTGTAATCTGTAACAAAATCAGGCTAACGCCTGGCCCTGGATAGAGCTCAAGGGAAAGAGAAAATGGATCAATATAGATTAAAAAAAAAGACTTTCCCAAAAGGATTGTTGAGTTTGGTCCTATGCCTCGCAAAGACTAGTTCTCGTCTACTTTACTGCTAGATCAGCAAAAGATGACAAATCTTTACAATCCATAAAGGAATTTTACCTTTGTGTAAGGAATTTTACCTTTCACTTGGGGTTCCCAAGCCATTCTCTGGGCACTTGGGGGCTACTCATGGTGACACTCAGTCAACTGGATCAGATGATCCACTGCTCGCGAGCCATGGTGCCTAGATACCTCCTGGTATTTGGGACAGCACTGTGTTGAGGATTAAATGTAGATCTTTGCATGTGAAAGTCATGAGACCCTGAGTCAGCTACTGCCCCATCCCAGGAATTCAAATTTTCAAGGCACCTGTCTCATCTTGCAGAGCTGAAGTCATAAAAAGAGAGAGAGAGAGAAATTAGACTTTAAGATGCACAGGAGTCCAGTCTGAGGGCAGGGTTGCCATGCATAGTTGCTCAAACTGTGTGCTGCAGAAATGGGCCTGCCCAGGGCTCTGTGAGCAACACAAGAGTGCAAGGAGCTATTGGACAGCTAGGTATGAGCTGGCGGTGACAGGGCAACAGCGGCCTCATGGGATAGGGGTGGAACTGACCCGTCCTTCCTGCCCCTCTGAGACCACCAGTTGCCCTCCATGAGCAGTTCTCTGGCACGGCCATGGCCCCAGAGGCACACGAACCCAACTTGGAATCCAGTGGCTTTTGGTGAAAATCCCTCCAGACTTAATTAGTAAAATATCAGAAATCCAAATTTGCACGGCCACAATAGCAGCCGCGCGACATCATATGCTCTTCATACTCAGCAATAGAAAACAAATTATTTAACGATGTCTTTTCGGCAGGTCTGATTGTTGGGGGAAATAATAATGGTGCATCCAAGTTATAATGGTGCATCTTTTGTCGAAATAATGAATGTAATCAAAGTAGAGAGAGTTAAGTGGAAATTATCTGCCTCACAGGCAGGGGGAGGGGTGGGATGGGGGGTATATTGGGGTTCTTGGTGGTGGAAAATGGGCACTGGTGAAGGGATGGGTGTTTGATCATTGTATGACTGAGACTTAAACATGAAAGCTTTATAACTGTTCTCACGGTGATTCAATAATTTTTTTTTAAAAAAGAAGAGTGCAAGGAGGCATACATGTGCATTCTTTTCTATTGGGAGGGGGCTTCCAAGTGGTCAGGGCTTCTGAGAGCCACGTCCAGCAATAATTCACTCAGATATGTGAGCCTAAAGCTTCATAGCTGAGGCCTGGCAGTACTCAGGGAGCTACATATGTAAGACCTGTGCTCCAGCCCTTTGAGCTATTTCCCGGACTCCTGCCCCATCTTTGAGACCTAAGCACATATCTGTATGCACAGGACCAACTGAGGTCAAGTTGTGGCATTCAAAGGAATCTTGGATGCAAATACAATAAAGAAATAGTTTGCAGAATTAAAGTGTCTGTAGCGTTCAAGAAAAGCAAATGGTTTTGAGAGAGATTATGGGGAATCATGTCTGCCACAGAGGCAGGGGGAGGGTGGGAAAGGGGGGGTATACCGGGGATATTGGTGGTGGGGAATGTGCACTGGTGGAGGGATGGATGTTTGATCATTGTGTGATTGTGTGATTGTAACCCAAACATGAAAGCTTGTAACTATCTCACGGTGTTTCAATAAAATTTTTAAAAAGTCAAAAACAAACAAACAAACAACACCAAAACAAATGGTTTCATTGCTAAGACTGCTGAGATGCATTAAAATAAAATTTTCACCCAACAGAGAAAACTTGGCTGAAGTCTGACTGAAATAGTGCCATTGATACTTTGATATCTGCATGATCCACTCTGCTGCTCACAATACCCCTGGCTTGGCAATCAGAGTTTTGTAAACCAAAGTTAAGATTTGTTTTCATTCCCTAGTTCCTTGTCTTGTTTTTCTATATCAGATGAGTGAGACCATCCAGTATTTATTCTTTTCTCTCTGACTCATATCACTTAACAAGATACCCTCCAATTCCATTCATGTTGCAGTTAACTTCAAGATTCAATCTTGTCTCTGTAGTGTTCCATTGGGTATATATACATATACATGTATTATATATTTTATTTATTCATCTGTCTTTGGACCTGTGGATTATTTTCATATCTAAACACTACAATTAACATAGGAATATGCATATTTTTTTCAAGTTATGTTTTTATGTTTGGAGGTAAAATTTAAAAAAAAGCAGATTTTTTTTTTTTTTTAGGAATCTCCACATTGTTTTTCACAGTCTGAACCAGAAGACCAGTGAATGAGGACTCCTTTTCACCACATCCCTGCCAACACTAACTAACTCTAGACTTTGACATATGCCATTTTCAATGCATGGAATCATAAAACTCTCATTGAAAGTCAAAGCAATTCTAAGTGGGAAAATGATGGGAAATATTGCATTGCCTGGCTTTAAATTATACCATAAAGCTGTAGTAATCAAAGATCTGTGATATTGGAAGAAAAATAGACTCTCAATCCAAGGAACAAAATTAAAAGCCTAGATATAAACCCTCAGATATAGGGACAGTTAATATATGACAAAGGAGTTATGTGCATGAATTGGAACAAGAAAAGTCTCTGTTGGGAAAGCTGGATAGACACACGCAAAAAAAAAAAGTAATAATAAAACTGTATCTGTATTTGACATCATACATAGAAGTTAATTCAAAGTAGATTAAAGGCTTGAGATTAGATAAGAATCCATAACCTGTATTGAAGAAAATAAAGGCAGCGGTCTTCAGGATCTGGAGAGTTCAAAGTATTTTCAATGTGATTCTACTGGCAATGACAACAACAACAACAATTACCACATAAAAGGGACTGTATCAAATTTAAAAGTTTCTACATGGGGCTGGAGCGACAGTACAGCAGTTAGGGCATTTGCCTTGCACGCATCTGACCCGGGTTGGATTCCTAGCATCCCGTATGGCCCCTCGAGCACCGCCAGGAGTAATTCCTGAGTACAGAGTCAGGAGTAGCCTCTGTGAATTGCCGGGTATGATCCAAAAGGTAAAAATAAATAAAATAATAAAAGTTTCTACATGGCAAAAGAAACAGATTAAAACTAAACTCTCTACTGAATGAGAGGAAATATTTGCATATCATATATATATAAAATAAATGACTACTATCCCATGTACATAAAGTATTCATATGGTTAACAAAAACCCCATTATAAAAATAAGGAGAGGAGATGAAATGTCACTTCCTTGAGGGAGACACGTAGATGCCCAGTCGTCATATGAGAAAGTGCTCATGGCCACTTACTGTCGGGGGAAATACACATTTCTGAAGTGGGCAACGTTCTTGCTCCGTAGAAATGGAATCATCGTGCAGATCCAGGGAGTTGGCCGAGGGTTTGAGGGCAAAAGCTGAGGTCAAGGTCACAGAGGGAAACACATAGCAAGAAAACCTTGGGTCAGTGGGTGTGGGCGGATCATCCTTGAGTTTGTAGGAGAGGAAGAGTCTTGGGCTCAAGGGACCCCACAGCCTGTCATGACTTCCCTATCACTCAGTAGATAAGAATCAAAAGGCCTGGACAAGGACTGGCTCCATGTCACACCCTTCATGCCCTGGACAGCTGGAGAGAAAACCCAGGAGGGACCTTTTCTTCTTCACCTTCTTTCTTTCTATTCCCATCAACTCTGCTGGAGCGATAGCACAGCGGTAGGGCGTTTGCCTTGCATGCAGCCAACATGGCCGACCCGAGTTTGATTCCTCTGCCCCTCTCGGAGAGCCTGGCAAGCTACCGAGAGTATTCGATATGCCAGACACAGTAACAACAAAGTCTCCAATGGAGACGTTACTGGGCCCGCTCGAGCAAGTCGATGAACAACGGGAGGGCCTTTACCTTTTTACCTTTACCTGACAAACAGAGAGAATGGTGTGACAGTAAGGGGCCAGGAGCAGGGCATCAAATCAGTGCCCCCCAGAGTAGAGTCCTTCCTTTAGAACGGGGGCCAGCAGTCTCCCTGGTCCCATCAGCCTTAGGGCCACTCTCCCTGTTGCGTGCAGTGCCCTGTGGGGCTGTTTGCATCTCAGATCTCCTCACAGAGCATATTCCTGGAACAGCCAAAAGTCCTTCACATCTTGGGCCATGTCCTTTCTCGGCCACACTGACCTGTGCCCTGATTAAGTGTCAGGAAACGCCCCTTGTAGCAGAATTGCACGTTGAAACCTAAGTGCATCAAACGCTGGGTTCTGACACACTTTTGGATCAGCACCAGCTGGGTTTAAACTGCCAGAATGCCATCTGAAATACTGCTTTTCCATCACTGACAGAGGGTGAGGTGGACCGTGGGGGCAATATGGGAGGTCTGTGTACATAAAAGAGACCCCCAAATCCCTGCCCTGCACCCCCACACAGGCTCACTGGCAGCTGGCCCCAAGACACACCATGGAGCAGATTCCCATGGTCCAGTCCTGCGCTTTCTAAGCAGCTTCAGGTCACCCCCTCCCCGCCCCCCAGACTCTGGAGAGCGCTGCAGGTCCTCCTTCCAGCTGGCCTGGTGCAGAGTAGCCAGCCAGAGAGGAGCAGCCTCCCGGACGCTTCCTCCACTTCCTCTCCCGACACTTTCTATTTTCTTCTCGTGTGCGCACAGGGCTTGTTTGGCTGTTTGGCTTCCTGCCTTCCCAGGAAAGTGCCTTTGCTTAGAGGCATGGGCAAGTGCTACCTCTCGGCCATAGCCTACAGCCTCCCTGCTGGCCACTGAGGAGTGTGGAGGACCAGAGTGGAGGCTTCGTGTGCTGAATTGCTGCCAGGTGTCAGGGACACACAGAGGCTGGTCCTGGACCCGGAGTCCTGGGGCAATGATCTGTGACCTCATCATTAACCTCTTTCACCCTGGCTGGGGTTGGGGACACGATGCCGGGGAGCTGACTGCAGCTGCGGCTGCAGAGAAGAGCAGTGGGACACTGGATGACCCCCAGGGAGGGGACGAGTGCCTGAGTCCAGAGCAGGAAGCATCAGGTCAGAGAGAGAGGATGGAGGCAGTCAGCAGGCTGGCAGGAAGTCCCAATGCCAGGCCTGCGCCTGAGAACGGGCAGGTCTCAGTGGCTGCCAAGGTAGAGTAGCACACCTTTTCTCTTTTAACCTTAACCCCAATGTTTGGGGGCTGAAGCCATAGTACTGCAAGTAGGGCATTTGCCTTGCGCAAGGCCAACCTGGACTCAATCCCCAGCATCCCACACGATCCCCTGAGCACTGCCAGGAGTAACGCCGGAAGACCAAGCTAGGTGTGACCCCTAAGCATTGCTAAGTGTGATCCAACAGTCAAAAGCCAAAAAATAAGCCAAACAAAAGATACCCCAGTACCTGGCTCATGGGAGATGCTTGAGAGGCAAGGACTACATTCAACTGAGGTCTGCATTCTGCTGCTCGCCTGTCTAATGCCCGGACTTGGAGGCCAGTTTAGGCTCCGCAGAGCTGGGAAGCTTCTGGAAGCTTGCCTGCTGCTTGTGCCTCGCGGGGTGCTGCTGGGCTGCCCAGCTCAGAGCTCGTGCCCGCCTGTGCCGACACGTTGCTGACAGGCTCAGAGAAAACCACTTCTGCTTTGCTCTTCCCATCGATGGGACAAGGAAGGGGCAGAGATTATAAGGATTCAGTCTTGGGGGTTCGGCAAAGTCAGCACGGGAGAAAATCTCCGGAGAAATGAAGCTTCCTTGGGGCCAGAGTTCAGTGTATTGAAGAGGCAGGAAAGGTGTTTCCCTAGTATAGTCCGAGGCCAGAATGGGAGAGAAAGTGACTTCTCCTTGACCTGGGGGGCGGGGGGGGGGGGGGGTTGTCACAGAAATGATGACTCAGCGAGGTATGCGTCAGGGGTCAGGGGGAGTGACGTCGGGGCAGAGGTGCCTAAGGACAGTGGTGGGGGGCTTTGCGCTCTTTGGTAATGGGGGGCAGCAACTTTGACATCGAAATCATAGACTTTAACATAATTAGAGCCATTTCCACCCCCACCACACACACACACACACACACACACACACACACAGTAATCATCTTGCTAAACTACAACAACAACAAAAATTTAAAAACGCGCTAAAAACTTCCTGTCACCTCTGACCTCCCCTTGACAGGCTTATACTTACAGGTTCCTGGCTACCCAGAGGGTCAGGAAACATGTTCCTTTGTGTTGTGGTCCAAGTGTATGCCTGTGTTTAAAAGAACAAAAATCAAACTCACAAAGATTTCACAAACAAAAGTCTGCATGGCGCTTTTCAGATCATTGCGACTCATGTACTCACTCTTTCAGAATAACATCCTGTGGCCAGCCTAGCATGACAGATGGTGGTTGACAGGAGGGACGCAGTGAGAGCAGAAAATTATTCCACCAGGCGACAAATGACCCCGGCCTGACTGCCTGCATTATGGGTGGTTATCAAGGTCTCACTGCCTTTTTTTCTGGAATAAATGGTGAATTACATGCCCATAACTGGTCACAAGAGGAGGACACAGAAGCTCAGAGAGGTGAAGTAACTTACCCAACCTCACACAGCCCTTAGCAGATTTAGTCCTTCCCCTGCTACCTACGCCATGGATGTCACGTCACGAGTCATTTCCCTTTGATGGTCATTTGGGGAATCTCTTTTGCTGTATTAAGCCTCTTTCATTTCCACCTTGAAGAAAATAACTGCTGGCCCGAGTTTTATTCTTGGTACTGCATAGTCCCCTCAATATGGTGGGTGCAGCCCTTGGGGCACCCAGTACCACCAGCATGGCCCATTACCCCAGGTCCCAAGCATCCTCACAGCCTCAGGCCCAGATGTCTGAGAAACACCAGACTTCCTGGGCAACATGGGGGGGGGGGGGCGTGTCCTGACCCAAACTTCCCCCAAAGTAAGTACTGGATTCTGTTCTTTCTAAAGCTGAATGACCTAATGGACTAGTGTCCTCTCTGGTTAGTGAAGGTGTGTTCAGATTCTCATTGAACTGGAAATTCATTTCCGCCCTCCCCTCCATGAAGCACCTCTGTCTTTTTTTTTTTTTATTATTAGTGAGACACCATGAGGTACAGTTGCAGACTTACAAATTTTTGTGCTTGGGTTTCAATTATACAATGATCAAATACCCATCCCTCCACCAGTGCCCATTTCCCACCAGCACGGATCCCAGTATCCCTCCCACCACCCATCGCCCCCATCCCACCCTGCCTCTGTGGCAGGGCATTCCCTTTTGTTCTCTCTCTCTCTTATTGGGTGTTGTAGTTTGCAAAAGAGGCAATGGGTGACAATCGTGTTTGGTCTATAGTCTACTTTCAGCAGAAGCACCTCTGTCTTTAGGGCATCGGGGAACAGTCCCTTGTGCCTCTCGGGGGCTGGTGGACCCTGTCTCAGTCTCCTGGAACTAACATTTACATTGCTTCTCCTTCTGTCTCCTAGAAATAAAATGCTTCCCTCTACCCCCAGATTAAGAGCTGGGTTCCCTAAACACGGGCAGAGGTAGAAGCCAGGGAAACCCTCCATCCTTGAGCTACTCTGCGGGTGGTAGAAGAGTAGTAGACACATTTGAGCAAGGGCTGGCCTTTGCTGACACTGCTAGCATTCCACTTCAGGCGCACCCCAGCTGATGTCATGCAGGTAGAAACTGGGCCAGAATCACCAACCCTGTGTGTGCAGTTCCTGTGCATGCATGACCCAAGGAGCTGCAGTGGCTGGAAAGGGATTGGGCGTTGGTCCAGTTTCCGACACAGACAGATGGTGGCTCTGGTGAACAAACCATGACCCCCTCCCTGACAGCCCGAGACCCTGAGGGGACAGGTTGAACCCTGTTCCTCCCACTTTCCCCTGGCGAGTGGCGAGGCACAGAATTGCTGGGAGAGATGTAGGATGTGCCATGAGACATGGAGTCCCCCTCCACAGCTTCAGGCCTGAGGCTCGGGAGCTCCAGGCAAACAACCCTACCAAGATGAAAAATGGAAGCTGGTGACCCCTGTCTGTTCCCGCCATGCCCTGGGCTCCCTCAGCCATCTCACCGCACTTCTGTGGGGTCTACACCCAGTTCTCCATCTGCTCTACCACCTGAACACACTGAACCCACAGAGAGATTCCCCTCAGCTCACACTGTACCCACAGAGAAACCCTCTAGGCTAACTCTACTCACAAAGAGATTTCTCTTGGCCAACACTGTACCCACCTAGAGCCCTTCTCAGCTAACACTGTGTCCACAGAGGAACCCCTTTTCCTATGCCACATGCCTCCTCTGCCCAAGTCCTCTCATTCCCTGGTTGGGGTTCCCTGCACCAGGAGAGTCAAACCCAGTGTGAAGCAGCTGGTTACGGGCTTGGAAGCTTCCTGGCCTCCCTCGGAGGCACGGAGAGGGGGCTGGGTGCTGAGGTGTGTTCCCCTCTCCTGCAGCCCCCCAAGCCCGAGGGCCCACTCCTTGGGTTGGAAAGCTGCCATGCCTCCAGGTGGCCAGCGGGGGTGTGGGCATTTCACAAATAAGGAAAGCCAGGATAAGAAAGAGGCAATGTTTGCACCTACAAAACGTGTTTGCAATAATCCAGATTAGATTGCTCCCAAGCCATTGTTTCATCCACGACAGCTCTCCTCCTTCTGTTTTTTCTTTTTTCTTTTTTTTTTTTTTTAAGAAATCAAAGGCCACAGTTGTTCACCTTCCCTTTGAAGTTTTGTGTCTATTTGCTTCTTTGAGTGAGACAGCTTGAGAAGCATATGGTTTTGCTTTTCATGTCAGAGTTTTCTCCTCAAAGCCACAGATTCGTCAGAAACAAATGTCAGTGGAATAAAAACCTACACCACGAAGACTGACTGCATGGAAAGTATGTATTCACACGTGAAGGCAAGTCACAGAGGCCGTGTCAGGAATTACGGACTACCAGCCAGATGCCTGCACGGCCGTAGGTGGTGAATACTGGGTGGACGCCAATTGTTTCTGGAAATTTCAACATCAGGTCTTCTCGGAGAATGGAGTTTTCGTGGTGGTATAATCTGAAAAACATTTGACTTACCCGTGGCCTACATATTGTTATTGCTTTTCTTATATTTTAAAAACACTTGGGGGACAAAACCCAGACATTCTTCATTTATGCAGAACAGAGTGGAGAGAAGCTGGACGAGTCCAAAGACAGATTCCATGATGCCCCAGGTCAGGGCACAGGCCAGCACAAAGCAGGGGGAGGCGGAATGTCCCTCCCTGCCAGGGTCTTGCAAATTTGAACTCTGGATTTTGAGTCCCCATGGAAGATGTCTCCTTGACTCATGAAACAGGACATGAAAAAGACATCAAGCAGGTTCCTGTATAGGTTTTTGCTTAAGACTCAGCCCAGAGGAGGGGCAGCTTAGTATTATCCCTCTCCTGATGACCTGCTGGGGAGATGCCACTGCCACTCCCTTCAGTCGGATCATTTGAGAGCTCGGCCAAGCCTACAGGGCCCCCTTGCCCCCATATCCTTTGGCAGAACTCTGGTCCCTTCTGGAACAACAATCTCACTGAGCTTTATTTTCGCATCAGGCAAATAGTTGATCTTTCTGTTGAACTGAAATTGGCCTCCCTGAAGTCTTCCCTAGATTCTAGTCCCTTCCTAGGGAATCCTGCAGCCTAAGCTTAGCCTTCATGTGTATGACTAGACTTGAAATATATGAGAACCAATGTGCGGTGCAGCACTTAGTACAATAGCCAGGGTATGGAAACAATCCAAGTGTCCAGCAATGAATGAATAAATCAGAGCGTTGTGTCAAAGATACATATTGGGGGACTGAAGTGATAGCACAGTGGGGAGGGTATCTGCCTTGCACTCAGCCCACCCAGGTTTGATCCCCAGTATACCCTATGTTTGGCATATCAAATATGTCACGGGTAGCTTGCCAGGCTTTTCCATGCGGGCGAGATACTCTTGGTAGCTTGCTGGGTTCTCTGAGAGGGGCGGAGGAATCAAACCTGGGTCGGCCGACTTGGCCTCGTGTGAGGCAAACACCCTACCCGCTATCTATTGCTCCAGCCATATGTAGAGAGAAAACAGCCAGTATTTGTCCTTTTCCTTATGACTAACTGTTCTTAAGATGATACCCTCTATTTCCTATAATTTATAAATGGGCTGGAATGATAGCAGAGCGGATAGGCCCTTTGCCTTGCACGCAGCCAACATGGCCAACCCGAGTTTGATTCCTCCACCCCTCTCGGAGAGCCCAGCAAGCTACCGAGAGTATCTCACCCACATGGCAAAGTCTGGCAAGCTACCTGTGACATATTCGATATGCCAGACACAGTAACAGTTGTCACAATGGAGACGTTACTGGGCCTGCTCGAGCAAATCGATGAACAACGGGAGGACAGTGATAGTGAATATATAAATATATAGAATAAAATATGTAATTATAAATATATAATAATTATAATATAATAACTATAACATATATATACTCTATTTCTTCTATAATCCCAAGCACTGCCAAGATTAATTCCTGAGTGCATAGCCAGGAGTAACCCCTATGCATCTCTGGGTGTGATCCAAAAAGCTAAAAAAAAAAAAAGGATACATAATGGAATAGCATGCAGCTATAAGAACAGATGAAATCATATAATCCACTGAAACATGGATGGAAATAGAGGGTATCATCTTAAGAGCAGTTAGACATAAGGAGAAGGACAAATACTGTTTTCTCTCTACATACGGGCTGGAGCGATAGCACAGTGGGTAGGGTGTTTGCCTTGCACGAGGCCAACCTGGCCGACCCAGGTTCTATTCCTCTGCCCCTCTTGGAGAGCCCGTCAAGCTACCGAGAGTACCTCACCTGCACGGCAAAGCCTGGCAAGCTCCCCGTGACGTATTCGATATGCCAAACACAGTAACAAGTGTCACAGTGGAGACATTACTGGGCCCGCTCGAACAAATTGATGAACAACGGGAGGACAGTGACAGTGACAGCGATCTAAACATATATATGTGTGATATAGAGAAATAAAACTACAGAATAGACAGCCCAGAGCAATGGCAAACCCTTGGTATTGGGATACAGAACCAAATACCAAACAGAGGAAGAAGACACAGGAAAGTCAGGGAGGGTTGTGGGCACTTGTGGTGGTAGATATACTAGTTTTGAATATCAATACTGTAAGCTTGAACATTACTGCTTTACATAAAACTATATTAAATACAAATGATTTCTTAAAATACATGGGACAATTTTGAAAATAAAACATCTAAATTCCTTTATCTTGTCAGTGGTTCTACTTAATTTACAGGCTGGAGATTCCACGAAACCTCTGTTCATCTTCTCATAAAAATACACACCCATGAGTCTGTGTCCACTGCTGCCCTTTCTGGTCCACACCCATGAATGTGTGTTCACTTCCCACTTTCTAAGTGTGTCTGCGGATCCCTAGGAAGGGATCTTGCAAGGTGGGACGCTCTGGGTCTCCTGCTGTGGCCCTGGAGGTGGCCACCTGGGTGATAGGGACCCTGAGAAAAACAGTGGAGAAGACTGAGTGCAGGCTGTCCCCCAGGGAGGGACCCCAGCATGCAGCCTTGGTGTCTCTTCATGGCATTGCCTGAACCTGCACTGCGTTACTGGTTGGCAGGCTGGCATCGGACAGAAGCAGTTATCTTCTTCCTAATGCACTCGCCTCCCTGACTGCTGCGTCCCCTCCCCCACGCCTAGCTCTTCCTCCCTGGTCCACTAAACAAGCTCTTTTCATAAAGTTGCTGCTCCTTGGTCCTTAATTAGCTGCTCCATCATCTGATTCTTACTGTTCACTGAGCTCAGGCAGGAGAGAAGTTACCCTCCTCCCTCCCCCACTGCAATTAGCTCGTTTTACAAGTATCAAGTCATTTCGTTGTGTTTTATACCTTTTTTTCTTTAACAAAATACTGAGGAGAGAAAAAGAGAGAGAGAGACAGACAGACAGCGTGTATATTCACGTGTGTGTGTGTGTGTGTGTGTGTGTGTGTGTGTGTGCGCGCGCGCACCGTGGAAGGTTGGGGGGACTGTAATTTGACAGCCAAGCACTTGTTTTGCATGTGTAAACGCTGGCACTGCAATAAACGGACAAACACAAAACCCTCAAAATACTGTGGCCACTGTACCATGAAATATTCTGGGTTTGGGAGAAGGAGGAAGGCAGAGATGGGGGCGGGGGTGGAGATAGAGCAACAGAGAGAGACAGAGAGAGAAGAGAGAGAGGAGAGAGAGGCTGTAGAAGATAGACAGAGAGGAAGGAGAGGGAGGGGAGGAGAGAGAGGCCTGAAATCTGGGATGAGCTGATTCGGCAGCCAGCAGGGTGGGCGGGCAGTCGGGGTGAATGGGCAGCAGGGGTGGCAGGAGTGAGTTGGGGCGGAGGGGCAGTTCACTCTGGTCCTTGTGGCTCTGGCTTATGCGGCTGCCCCTTTCCTAGACTGACCACGTTTGTGGGTTTCCCCAGGGCCATGCTGGAGCATCTCTGAGTCTCTGGTACCCACAGAGGTGCTAGGTTTCTTGGGAAATGTGCTTACTTATGGCACTGTGACCCAGCCGGAGAGCCAGCACCCCCCGCTGTAAGAGACCTGCCTTCTTCCTGTGGTGCCTGGCTGCCCCTCAAGGATACAAACCATATTGATGGTTACCTGTGGTGATTTTCTATTCCTTTGAATTTAGTTTTTGGAGACAGAGCTCCTAAGTAGTGCCCAGGAAGCCTCTGGGACCCATCCAGAAATTCTTCACCCATGGGGGAAGTGGTTCAATGTCAGGGTTCTGTGTTTCCGGGGATGATTCGGCCATCCCAGCACAGCTCCAGGGCCAACAGGGCATTTCCCAGAAATGCTCAGGGAACTGTGTGGAGCCAAGGAACCAGCTGGGGTATAACCCATCTGCTGCAGGCAAGGCAAGTGCCTTAACTCCCGTAGACTCTCTCTGATCCTTGATTTTAAACATAATAGCTGCTTATTTGTTTTGTCGGGGTTTTGTTTATTTTGGGGGCCATACTGGGCAGTGCTCAGGGCTAACGCCTAGCTCTGTGTTCAAAATTACTCCTGGTGGTCCTGGGGGTCCATATGAGCTGTTAGGAATTGAACTCGAATAGACTGTGTTCAAGGCAAATGCCCTACCCATTGTATTATCTCGCAAGGCCCAAACAGGTGTTTGAAAGTTCTACCTATTTCTACCTTGTGTTCTGGTGTTCTATAAGTCACTCCAGTGCAATCTCTTCAGACAATGGCTTCCTGCCTTAGCCCCCCATGCAGACCAGAGGGGGACGCTATCCCAGCTCCAGCAACACCTGGGCACCATATCCTCTGGCCTGCATCATCCCCTGTGGCTGTGATCTGAGAAGTCACTGAGAGCAGGGACTCAGGGATGCTCACCTTGGCCTCCTGAAGCCGGCTGCACAGTATTTGGTCAGGTGATTTTCAAGCTATGCCCAAATGGTGCCCAGAGAAACCAGGAAGGAGCCTGTGGGACTGTGAGTGTGACACCACCCCTCACCCCATCCTTCCTCCTTAAGAGGAACCCCTCGGCTTACCTTTGTTGAAGATTGAGCTTCCACATAGTATTTCTTTTTGGGTCACACCCAGTGGTACTCAGGTGGTACTCAACTCTGTGCTCAAGGATCACTTCTGGTGATGCTCAAGGGAGTGTATGGGTTGCCAGGGATCAAAATCTGGTCAGTCACATGCAAGGCAAATTCCCTATTCTCTGTCTGATGGCTCCAGCCCTCAAGATTTCACTTCCAACAGGGGGTTCTTTGCTTTGAAAACAGAAAAGAGGCTTGAGAACGGTCAGTGTCATCTGCTTCCTCGGGTTTTGTGTATTTCCCACATACTCACGGCAATGAAAAAAGTTCTGCATCTGAGTATCAATCTCTTTCTTTTCCCCCATCTACTACCAACATGTGTGCCCCCTCCCCCAGTTCTTCCCAGTCAGAAAAGAACCTGGCACATGTCGTTGAGTGAAAGTCCTCTATTCAAGGAACTTCATTAGTGACGAGCAAGAGAAACAGGAAAGTTTTATGGCCAACTCACTCCAACTTTGGTCTTTTATGTGGGGACCATATCCACAAGCATTTCCACGTAATTGTTCTAGGTGGCACCGAGAAGTATTTTGGAATTTGAGAGTGACATTGGAAAATGAATATCTATACCCAGAGTTTTAAGTCCCAAAGGCAAAGCCCCACAGTCAAATTTCCAGTGAGTGAAAGGAACAGGGCTCTGGAACCATACGTCCCATCTGGGGTCTCCAGTGCTCACTTTATCACTGTTTTTTCAGACACATTCTTATTTGGAGGTGGGGTGGGCTATACCTTCTGTGTAAGGCTTACGCCTGGCTCTGTGCTCAGGGATCATTTCTGGTAGTGCTTGGGGACCACACACAGTGCCCAGGAAGGAATCTGAGTGAGCTGAATGCAAAGCAAGCAAGCACCTAAACCCCAGTGCGAGCCCGCTGCTCCTTCAGACACAGTCTTCACCTCTGTATCTTGGGTTTTGTCTCCAAGAGTTCTTTATTCCGATGACCAAATAAGACAAAACATGCTCAATATCTCTGGAAGCTATAAAAATTTACTTTAACATTTTGGTTGTGACCGCAGTCAATGATTAATCCAAACCAGAAGAAGGGGAACCAGTCCATCTTCCCAGGAGAGGAAACCTTCTTCCAGAGAGCCAAGGCCTCAAGGGTTTCGGGAATCTATACCGCCTTATGGTTCTGGTCTCTTCCAAGCCTGAATACAAGCAGGGTTTCCTACTTCTAACCCCAAGCCTGTAGTCTGGTACCAGATCTCAGGACACTGAGCATGCTGAAAGAGAAGAGCTGTCAAAGCAAACGCAGACTGGGTTGTCCTGGTTCCTGCACTAGCCTGCCATGGACTGTCCTCTATGACTCCTGACTGACAAATGCAGATAATAGAGTGACCTAGGGATTCCTTGGATGATTCCGAGGTTGGCACTGGGGTCCAACCTCGGTCATGCCCATAGCTGGGGCCCTTAAAGGCTAAGGTCACTGGAACACCCTCTTGTCCAACATCAGCCCCTAGTTGTCCATCATGAGAAAGGGAGAAACGGGATGGTGGACGAGCTAAAACTCATCAAGTACCCCAAACTTTAGAAGCTGAAGCCAACACGCCAAGGAAGCATGGCCCAAAGCAGTGCCATGGCCAGTGAAAATGGAGGCTAGGTCTTCTCCTGCCAAGTCCAAGCCTTCCCTGCATCCCTGATCTTCACCCTTCAGAGGCTGCATCCCTATTCTTCCTGCTCAGTCTCCCTATTCCTGCCGTCCCGCTCTCACTCCTTCTTCTGTCTGTATTGACTTAAATTGTTTTTTCTCAAGTTGCCAAAATGTGAACAGTTATATAAAAAGAGCTATCAACTGGTCAGTCATCAAACCCCGAAACATAAGTAAATGTTCAATGTACAGATTAAAGATCATCAAAACACACCATGGAGTTCAAAGTCTCCTTACTGTGATGCGATGGAGGTGGCTTAGCTGAGTCAATTGCCTCATAAAATGACAGCTATGGCTCAGTTGCTTTGCTGGATGCCGTGTACTGATGACATAAAACAAAACCTTGGGGTGGCGATCCCACACGGGCTGGCTTTGATGCAGAACAAACACATTATTTCCATATTGCATCTGCCTCTGTTCATTATTTGTCTTTTTTCGCCCAGGAAAGGGCTGTGACTTCCTGCCCGGTGCCAAGAGCAGCCTTGAAATAAAGTCCTCAGTTAGAAGGTCTCTTTGGAAGAATATGCTTGTACTTTTGATCACTTGATCACTTGACTTCCCGTTAATCGTTGATTTGCTCGAGCGGGCACCAGTAACATCTCCATTTGTCCCTGTCGCGTGCTAGTGTAGCCCAATGGCATCTGTTCGCTCTAGGAACATGAAGAGCCTCAAACCGATCATTCATGATCTTGATGAAGAAGTCTGACCATCTGGTAGGTGGGCAGCCACGTGGTCTTTTGACATCCCATAGAATCCAGCGCTCTAGTCCAGCGGTCGTCTCTAAATCTCATTACGTGACCAGCCCATCTGATTTTTGACACCTTGGCAAACGAGACAGTGTCCCTGATTCTTGATTGTCGACGGAGGCCAGAACTCCAGATTCTTTCTCTCATTTGAGTGAAACACGATATTACAAGCATAGCTCTTTCAATTCCTCTTTGGGAGACCTGAATGGCGTTCTCATCTTGTTTGCGTAGGGCCCAGGTCTCTGAGGCATATGTTAATGCAGGAAGAACAGTGGAATCAAAGAGATGTGCCCGGAGCCGGAGGTTCTTCGTCCTCTTAGCTATTTCTTCGACGTTCTTGAAGGCGTTCCAAGCCGCTCTCTTCCTCCTGTGCAGCTCGGGTGCCAGGTCATTTGTCATGTCATTTGTCATGTTGACTTCTCGACCTAGGTACACATAGCTGTTGCATTCGGAGATGGTCATTCCGTTGAGAGCGAATGTACTTTTACTTATTAAAAAAATGAGAGCAACAAATTAAAAGACTCTTTATGCAAAGGTTGTGGATTTCCTGGAATATATCGGTTCTAGGGCTAATTTGTTGTTCCTGGGACTTTTGAAGGAAAAGAATTAAGTGCCATCTGTGGGTGAGGTGGCAGATGGGATTTCCTCCACACTGCCCTCTTGTGGCAGACTCCTTCACCACACTCTTGACAGGGTCCCCCCACCACTCTTAGATTCCTAAGGAGGGTCCCTCTCCTCTGCCTTAGACCACCAGCAGAGTATGTTCGAATTGCTGGGAAGAGGGTTTGGGGCAACATGATAGAAGAGGGGTTAAGTCTGAGTTCTCTCTTTCACCTGATCGCCCTCTCTTGTTTTTTGCTCTGCTCCTTAGGATAAAGGTAAAGGTAAAGGCCCTCCCGTTGATCGTCGATTTGCTTGAGCGGGCCCAGTAACGTCTCCATTGGAGACTTTGTTGTTACTGTGTTTGGCATATCGAATACTCTCGGTAGCTTGCCGGGGTCTCCGAGAGGGGCAGAGGAATCCAACTCGGGTACCATGGTTATTTTTGAAAAGTAGCATGAAGTCTCCAACTGTCGAAGAATCTCAGATCCTGGGAGAGGTGGGGATGTGGATCCGTTTGGAAGAGGTAATTCTGAGCATGAAAAGAAAGGACTCCAGGGGCAAGTAGCAGGTGGCTCCTGGCTCCCTCTGCTCTCCCTCGGGACCCTTTTTCTGCCCCTCCCACCTTCAGAGATGCCAGAGAAGAAGGTGGGTTTGGACTAGAAGGATGCTGTAAGAATTCTGGATTCTCCAACTCCCATCTGCCTCCATTAGAGCACTGGTCCAGGAGACAGTTATCACCCACCAGGGACTGGAATCTGTCCTCTTAACTACAAGAACAGTGTCAGACCCCTGCACAGAACAGTGCCAGTTCAAATGGACTTGGGAATCTCACAGACCAGCTGGTAATTTTTTGTTCTGATGCTTCATAATTGAGGTATCACTCCCCCTCCCTCCCTCCCTCCCTCCCTCCCTCCCTCCCTCCCTCCCTCCCTCCCTTCCTCTGTTCTTTCCTTCCTTCCTCCCTTCCTTCCTCCCTCCCTCTCCCTCCTTCTCTCCTTCCTTCCTTCCCTCCTTCTCTCCTTCCTCCCTCCCTCCCTCCCTTCCTCTGTTCTTTCCTTCCTCCCTTCCTTCCTCCCTCCCTCTCTCCCTCCTTCTCTCCTTCCTCCCTCCCTCCCTCCCTTCCTCTGTTCTTTCCTTCCTCCCTTCCTTCCTCCCTCCCTCTCTCCCTCCTTCTCTCCTTCCTCCCTTCCTTCCTCCCTCCCTCTCTCCCTCCTTCTCTCCTTCCTCCCTTCCTTCCTCCCTCCCTCTCTCCCTTCTCTCCTTCCTTCCTTCCTTCCTTCCTTCCTTCCTTCCTTCCTTCCTTCCTCCCTCCCTCCCTCCCTCCCTCCCTTCCCCTCCCTCCCTTACTTCCTCCTTTCCTTACTTCCTTTCTCTCTTCCTCCCTCCCACTCTCCCTCCCTCCCTCCTTCCTCCTTTTTCTTTCTGCCTGTAAGCCTCAGCTCATTCATCTGTAGACCTGAAAAGATTGTGCCTTTTGCTCAGACTTGTGATGAGGGCGTGATAGAATCACATCTTCAGGGTGCCCTTGGCTGCTTGCTAGTGGGTTGAAACCTCCCAGAAATACCCCGGCTCTACAGGGTGAAGCAAGGTCAGCTCTGACCACACTGGAAGTGCTTTAACTTCACCCTTACTCCCCTTGCTCAGAGTCCCTGAAGATATTGCCCCCAACAAAACAAGCCTGGGTTTGTATTACCATGGTCCTTTTTTCCCCCCCAAAGGATTTTGCTGTGCCGAGTCCTGTGAGAGCTGCCTGTTTGGCCCTTCTTGGTTGTGCGTCTCACACCATCCTGGAATTGTGGTGGCGCCGGCAGCTATTCTGAAGGCTCCCTTCTCCTCCCACTAGTTCAGACTGCAGCTCAGATGTGGGAGAGAGCCAGGCACTCTCTGTCCTTGTCTCAGCCACAACTTCTAAGACTGGTGCTTTCATGTTGCAGACACCCTCAGATCCAAAATAGTCCCTGCCTGGAAGTGGTGACCAGACGGGCTTGACTGGAGGAGGGCTAAGTGTGGGACACCCGCCTGCAGTCAGGCTCGAGGGGGTTGGGGTCAGGTTGGGTGATAGGTCTGAAGGCAAGACAGCTCTGGCAAGGCAGCCAGGTTGACCCCCTCACCCCCAAGGGGAAGGTCTGCTGGAGAAGAGACTGTGTCCCCTGGGGCAGCGACCTTCAACTTCCTGTTATGATTGGGGAAGGGAACTCACTTCCACCTGCTGAGTTCTCTCCTGTGTCCTTCTGGGTTGGAATAAGGCCATAAATATTAGAATGCCTAAGATGTGCCACACATGGTTCAAGGCAATATAAGTGTGGACGAAACTCCCCAGTGTCATGGGGTTTACGGTAATAAAAGAAAGGCAATAATAAACTTGCATTGCTTTTTGCAGTTTGCAAAGCACTATTCTATATACCTACTGTAACCAGAAAGCCCTGTACTCAGCATTAACACCTTCTTTTTTTAAAAAAATTATTGAACCACCATGAGATAGTTACAAAGCTTTCATGTTTGAGTTTCACTCATACAATGTTCGAACACCCATCCCTCCACCAGTGCACATTTTCCACCACCAATGTCCCCAGTATACCCCCCCAGCCCAGCCCTCCCCCTGCCTTTATGGCAGACATTTCCCCCATACTCTCTCTCTACTTTGGGGAATTACGGTTTGCAATACAGATACTGAGAGGCTATCATGTTTGGTCCTTATCTACTTTCAGCACACATCTCCCATCCCAAATGATCCCTCCAACCATCACTGACTTAAGTTATTCCTTCTTGATTCCAGCTGCCTTCTTCCTCAGCTCGTGAGACAGACTTCCAACCATGGAGCAATATTCCTAGCCCTTGTCTCTATTGTCCTTGGGTGTCAGTCTCATGTTATGTTATTTTAAAAGGTAAAGGTAAAGGCCCTCCCGTTGTTCATCGATTTGCTCGAGCGGGCCCAGTAACGTCTCCATTGGAGACTTTGTTGTTACTGTGTTTGGCATATCGAATACGTCACGGGGAGCTTTATATTCCACAAATGAGTGCAGTCATTCTATATCTGTCCCTCTCTTTCTGACTCATTTCACTTAACATGATACTCTCCATGACCATCCACTTTTAAGCAAACTTCATGACTTCATCTTTCCTAACAGCTGCATAGTATTCCATTGTGTAGATGTATCAAAGTTTCTTTAACCAGTCGTCTGTTCTTGGGCACTTGGGTTGTTTCAAGATTCTGTCTATTGTGAACAGTGCTACAATGAACATACAGGTGTAGATGTCATTTCTACTGTACTTTTGTGTTAACACATTCCGTGTATGATAAGCAAGTCATAACCTATTCTTATGTCTTCCTATGCAATCCTCTAAGTTAGACACACTCCTTTTAAAAGAAATTTACTACTTTTATTTTAAATTTTTAGTGAAATGGGCTGGAGCGATAGCACAGCGGGTAGGGCGTTTGCCTTACAAGCGGCCAACATGGCCGACCCGAGTTCGATTCCTCCGCCCCTCTCGGAGAGCCCGGCAAGCTACCGAGAGTATTCGATATGCCAGACACAGTAACAACAAAGTCTCCAATGGAGACGTTACTGGGCCCGCTCGAGCAAATCGATGATCAACGGGAGGGCCTTTACTTTTACCTTTAGTGAAATAATATTAGTCTGTAGCATGTAGGTATATGAATACATCGTTAAAAACCATCATCTAGAATCGGAGCGATAGTACAACACGTAGGGTGTTTGCCTTGCATATACTGATGAGTTTCCAATCCCTGGTACCCCATATGGTCCCCTAGACCACTGGGAGTTATTCCTGAATGCAGATTCAGGAATAAGCCCTGAACACTGCTGGATGTGACCCCCAAACAAAACAAAGAAAACTAACACCTATATTGTTATAGATGATCATAATAATTTGTAAAATATCATTTGATTTAAACAAGCAAACAAACACTATCCTCCTTTGTTCATCGATCTGCTCGAGCGGGTCCAGTAACATCCCATTTTGAGACTTGTTGTTACTGTGCGTGTGGGCGATATACTCTCTGTAACTTGCCGGGCTCTCTGAGAGGGACGGAGGAATCAAACCCAGCTTGGCTGGGCTGGCTGTGTGCAAGGCAAATGCCCTACCAGGGCTGGAGCAATAGCATAGCCGGTAGGGCCTTTGCCTTGTACGTGGTTGATGCAGGTTCGATTCCTCTGCCCCTCTCGGAGAGCCTGGCAATCTACTGAGAGTATTCTGCCCGCATAGCAAAGCCTGGCAAGGTACCCATGACATTAGATTTAAAAATGATTAAAATTACATTTTTTGTATTGTTATATCTGATCGATGAACAACGGGAGGACAGTGATGGTGACAGTTACATCTGATGATCTGAGTGCCACCAAAATTCTAGTTTCTCTTCATCACCAAAGTGACTCTTTCACCTAACTCTCCCCCTCATCCCCACAACTGTCTAATCTGGTAAATTTTGTTCTCAGATTTAAGATCTGGTGAGTAGAGGGTACAGAGCAACAGTACAGGGTGGTTCAGACACTTGCTTTCCGTGTAGCTGACCCTAGTTTGGTCCCACAGGGACTGTTAAAAGTAACCCCTGAGCACAGAGCCAGGATAAACCTTGAGTATTGCCTCCCCCACCCACCCACATCTAAGAATTCTTAAAAAAACAAACAGATAAGTGAGAACACAGGATGATATCCCTTATCCTTGGTTTATAGAATATTGGATGAGAACATATATTCTAATAAAGAGGGGGTGACTAGGTCATCCTTGACCCCCAGTGTTTATAAAGGAGAAGGACAGAGAAGAAAAGAAATCAAAGGGGGAAAGAAGAAGAGAATGGGAAGTAAGGGGTAAACAGGAGTTGGGGCTTCAGTAACACTGGCGTCTGGGTGAGTGGGACGGCCATATATGCAACGCACAGGCCCAACAACACTGACAACGTGAGATCTAAGCTGAAGCCAGAGGAACTCTATAATGTGCCCGACAAGGTGGCAGGCAGGAGATGGGGCAGGCGTTGAAGGTGGGGATGAAATATGGGGACACTGTTGGAGGGAAGTTGACACTGGTGATGGGACTGGTGTTTATTTGAACCTAAAACTCAACTATCAATAACTTTGTGGGGATATGGTGCCATCCAGAAGGCCAACCTGTACCTGCGGAGCGAGTGCATCAGCAGCCTGATGGTGACTTCAGACTTCCTGATGCTCCAAATTGCTGCTGTGCCTCTGGCTGAACCCCAACATCTTGGGGCCAAGCTTACCAAGAAGTTAAACAGCTAAAAGTTAGGGATGTGGGAGTCACGCCCACAAACCACCTCCAGCTCTGCTATTTAAGTTCATTTCTTGGCCTTGCTTCAGAGACCCATAAACAAATCTCAAAAGAGATAAAAAGCAGGCCACTTAAGTGCATTAATGGCCATGATTCAGACTCACAAATGAATCTTAGAGGATAGCATCACACAGCCACAGAGATGTCTCCCCACCCCGCGCCAGGCTGATTTCACCAGGGCACCTTGGAGGGGGGGAGGTGTGTCCCTCCACCTGCCCCATATGAACCTGGCAGCTGCAAACCTCCAGAATCCAGTTGCTGCCATGGTCACAACTGATCTTCATAGGCTAGTCCCAATCTCCCAGGCATGGGAATGAATCTGCTGAAAAACCTGGGTATGTGGCACCAGTGACTAAAAACTCCAGGCTTCATGGAGTCAGGGATGGGCGACTTCCTGTCATCTCCCAGCCCTTCGGGTTTCCTGGCAGTCATGTTCAAGAACTGCCTCTGAACGTCACTTAAGCTCTTTAACATATATGATTCAGAGACTCACAAATGAATTGAGGAAGAGCGCAGCATGCCACAGATATGCCTCCGGAGCCCGAATATTTAAAAATTTTAGAATTCCAGGAGCATGTGGACACTTTTGTAGTCACATGACACCTCATACTATTCATGGCAAGCAATACAAAATAATTTCACTTAATCACTAAATCACTTAACTTCCCGTTAGTCGTCGATTTGCTCGAGCGGGTGCCAGTAACGTCTCAATTTGTCCCTGTCGCGTGCTAGTGTAGCCCAATGGCATCTGTTCGCTCCGGGAACATGAAGGGCCTCAAACCGATCATTTATGATCTTGACGAAGAAGTCTGACCATCTGGTAGGTGGGCGGCCACCCGGTCTTTTGACATCCCGTGGAATCCAATCAGTAACAGCTCTAGTCCAACGGTTGTCTTTAAATCTCATTACGTGACCAGCCCATCTGATTTTTGACACCTTGGCAAATGAGACAGCGTCCCTGATTCTTGATCGTCGACGGATGTCAGAACTCCGGATTCTTTCTCTCATTTGAGTGAAACGTGATATTCCAAGCATAGCTCTTTCTATTCTTCTTTGGGAGACCTGAATAGCGTTCTCATCCTGTTTGCATAGGGCCCAGGTCTCTGAGGCATATGTTAATGCAGGAAGAACAGTGTAATCAAAGAGATGTGCCCGGAGCCGGAGGTTCTTCGTCCTCTTAGCTATTTCTTCGATGTTCTTGAAGGCGTTCCAAGCCGCTCTCTTCCTCCTGCGCAGCTCGGGTGCCAGGTCATTTGTCATGTTGACCTCTCGACCTAGGTACACATAGCTGTTGCATTCGGAGATGGTCGTTCCATTGAGAGTGACTCCATTGAGGTCGTTCCAGTAACTACAACTGGTCTCATTCACCTGACAAAATAATTTAGTTAGCATATATCTAAGGGGCAGCCTGGGGTGGTGGTGGGAAGATTCAAAGTAATGGTGGTGGGATTGGCGCTGAAATATTGAATGTAAACAATTGTTGCGAACAACTTTATGGAAAATTTATTTTTTTTATTTAAAAAAGGTAATGCAGAATTCATGACTGCTTCAATCAGCTTAATCAGTGGCTGAATAAATAGCCACATTTTTCTACATTTTAAAAAAACTTTGTAAATCACAGTTAAATATAAAAATGTAAAATATAAACTAAGAAACATTTTAAAAACATTTTTATTGAGGTACTGGGATTTACAATACTGTTAAATATTTCTTTCATTCATGCATTATTCTAACACCACACCCATTTCCCTCTACGACGTCCCTGGGACCCCTCCCATCCTCCCATCCCAATATAAACTCAGTTCCATAAACAAAATTCCAAGCGTTCTTGTTTCGTTTCGATTTTCGTCAAGTATCAGGTGTGCTGGCAGATATTTTCTTGTCTTTATGTGCTGCATTATGCTCACCCTCAAAAGTGCAGTTTCCACAAACACAGGGAACGCCTCACAGATTTGCATCCCCTCCTTGCCAGGGCCGTGCTCATCTCTGCATCTTCCCGACTTAACAGAGTGATGCTGCCAAGACCCAGCATAGCACCCCTATTCCCCACCCCCACTTTACTGACAAGGAGACATGCACTTAGAAGGAGACTTGACTGTAGCTGTGTGACATCCACACCACCCTGACACAGCCAAGCAAGACCTGAACCCAGGGGTGGCTGCCAATCAGCATCGGGCAAGATCTTTGCCACGATGCGCAGAACTAGGGGTACCCTGGACAGATGCAGACCTGGGAGGCACGGACAGTGGCAGGGGCCCGCTGTGTTCTGGGAATGGTGAGACATCGAAGGTTGAGGCTGACGTGGTCAATGTTTGGCAGCCCCTTGGAAGCACCTCCTCCTTCCAAGCACCCTCCCGATCTAACACCGATTTGCTTCTTACAGGCAGGGAGAGGCCACCTCCTCTGCATTCCTGCAGCGCCGGCCCACATGCCTGCTCCTGACTTATCTCCCCTGGGAATAGGCCAGTCTCGCCCATCAGTGCCAGTTCTGCTTGAGCCCTGATGGCTCCACCAGGTGATTGCAGAGCAAGGCTAAAAGAAAGCCTTAAGTGCAAGCTCTTTCTCGTTGCAGGGAGGGGTAGGGGCTGCTTCACTAAGGGAACGGCTTTCTCATCTCCTAGCCCCGGAAACTGTTCCTAAGGCCTGGCACTCTGTAGATATCAGTGGCTTCTGAGTTTTGTCTGAAGACATTTTTGAAGACGATGGGCCTTTTGCTGCTGCTGTGCCTGACCCAGATACCTGCCGTGAGCAGACTCAGAGGGAAGGAAGCGAACAGGGGGTCTGAGCATCCTGAATCTTTTCTACCCAGGTGCAGAAGAGACAGAGGCTTGAAGACAATGTTCAGGAGGGCCTGGAGGGAGGAGAATTCATCTGCAAGGTGGGAACCAAGGCAGTGCCAATGGCTGTGACTCTAAGGTTGTTCCTCCCCTGGGAAGCTACTGCGGCCCCAGAAGAACAGCTAGTGACAGCACCAGCCTCCTGCCTGGTGTTCAGGGTCCCTGAAATGCTGCCCTGGCAGCATCCCTGGACCATAAAGTGTGACTGCAGAAACAGCCCTCCTCCCCCAGACCTCCCTCTGCAAGCGAACATTCTCCCTCGCCACAGCCTTCTCTTTGCCAAAGCCAAATAGCCCAACAAACACATAGAGTTTTAGTTGATGAATTCTTCTCTAAGTCTCTGTTTGCTCCTATACCCAATAAAAGTCTATTTTTGTCTACAATTTTTCCTTCGGTTCAATCCTCATTTAACTGGTGTCCTGAAGGCTAAATAAGGCAAACGAGTTCTTTTTCTTGGGGTATGCTGGGGGAGTGTGTGTACCTGTATTGGGTGTGCTGGACTCCAGAACATTCCTGAACATTCTAGAACAGGATTTTTAAAAGAAGGAAATAAAGCAATGCTTTCAAACACGATTAACTTTTCCGGTTGTTACAGTCCATACCACACTGTAGAGTGTGGGAACATGTAATGGTGAGGTGTCTGATACAAGGCCCCACTCCCTGGACCTGAGTTTCAGGTGCTCCTCCTTACTAGCCATGTAACTTAACCTCTTGGTAGTCTTCCTTTTCCTTTCTTTCTTTTTAGACCACACCTGGCAGAACTTAGGGGCTACTCCTGGCTTGCAGTCAGAGATCACTCCTGAGTACGCTCAGGAGACCATATTCAGTACCAGGCATAGAACCCAGGTCAGCTGCATGCAAGGCAAATGTCCTACCCACTGTTCTATTGACCTGGCCCCTAGTCTGATTTTATTTATAAAGCATGCATCACCACCGTGACAGATGATGCCCACGTCATAGGCTTGTTGTGAGGATTAAATGAGTTGATGTATCCCTGTGTTGAGTGTAGGGTTTGGCATTGGAGATCCAATGGATAGCTACTCAGCCTGACTGTTTAGGAATTGGGATTTGTCAGGGGACAAAGCAGACTCATCTCAGCCCTGACAGCTCACAGGGGTTGAGGTGGTAAACTCTGAACTGAGAAAGCAGAGTGTAGAACAAACAGAGTGCTGTATGCTGTGGAGAAAGACAAGGCAGAGAAGCTGGGAGAGCGTTCTGGCTGGGGATAAAGTCAGAAAGGACGGTTAGGGAGACCCATCTCACAACACCAGTGGGAAGAATGCAGGGAAAGGGAAGCGTGGGTTTGGTGGGATGCTTGGGAACTGTGTTCAGGAGGATAGAAATAGTAAGCACAAAGCTTTGGAGGCAGCAGCCCATCCTGTGTTCTAAATGGTCAGGGATTCTGACTGCCTGCCTGACCCCCTGCTCATAACTGTCCGTGGAGGCTGAGCCTTTGTCTCTGGCCTGGCTTCAGAAAAGACACAGGCAAGAGCCAAGGTTGGAGAGTTGTGCCCTCCATATCTTCTTCTTGGGGGTGAGCTCTCTAAGGACAGTGACCCTGTCCCAGGCCAGGGGCTCCCTCAATGCCATCTGTCACTGATGGTGGTTTGCACAGATACAGCGAGGGTCTCTGCTCCTGTACCACAGGCTGGAAGAGGGAGGGAGGAACATAGACTGGCCCAAAATAAGAAAGAAGCTTTTTGTAGGGTTCAGTATGGTGGGTGATTCCAGGCCAACAACCTGGAGCTCTAAAGTGAATTTTGTCCCCAACTTAAAAATGGGCAGTTGGTTTCACTGCAAGCTCCACTCCTATTCTGATGTGCATCCAAGCATCATGGAGAGTGTCTGGTACGTGCCAGAACTGCTATTTCAGCGGGCAACAATTTGTGTGCCCACCAGGAAACCAGGTTTGGTGTGAAAATAGCTACTTCTCCTGGCATCCTGTCCTCTAGCTGGGACCCAGCAGTAGCTGACTTCCATCCGTGCTTTTTCTTGTGGAGAAAACAAGATCTGCCTAGAAAGTGGAGAGGAAGGGGTGGGGCTGGTGTGGAGGAACAACTGCCAAGACTGCAAGCTATTTGCAGACACAGGGCTGAGGGTCAGGCTTCCGTGGAAAATGAGAAGGGGAATAGCCAACCCCGTGGGGTTATTGTCGGGATTATAGACCAGGTCCTAGTGCAAGCTCCCCCATATTGGGGGTACTGGGAAAAAATCAGTTCCTTTCCTTCTCCATTCTGGACGCTGGAACACAGTGCTCCATCAACTCAGGAGGGTGGTGGAGAGGGAATCTGCTGGGTGAGATGTAAGTTCTGGGGGACACACCCCCAGCAGGAACTGGGCTGCTGGGCCTCACTGGGAGGACGGGAGCAGGTGTAAGCCTCAGTGCTCCCTGGACTGCATTCATGAGGGGGTTCGCCTCCAGGATGGGTCGTGCAGTGAAATAAGACACAGCATCACCTGCGCTGGCCAGGGAGAGAAATCGTAGACCACAGCTGGCAAAAGGAGGGTGTAAGGGCCTCTTGTGACTCTCCAACCTCTCGGCTCTAGTCTTGCTTTACAACGAGAGCATACGAGATGCAGTTTTGATGACACGGGTCAGAATCTCACTGCAGAGAGCGAAAGGAAGAAAGTATTTGTCCCACAATCTTCAGATCCCGAAGAACTAAACCCTATGGAAAGCATGGGTGTGGCTGGAACGAGAGGCTTGAAATGCCTCCTGACCGTCTCCCTCTTGGCCGCTTATTCCCACCTGGCTCACTGCACCTGCAGTGTGGCCTTCTGCAGACAGGACTGGCAGTTACTTTTCCCACAGGAAGGAGTTTGACCTTGACTTTCACCAAGGGAAAAAAAGTTCTTTGGTTCACCTTGAGTCAGGACCCATCTTTAGGTTAGTTATCTCTGCCCAGCAAAATAGGGCGCAATCATGCAAGACTCAGGACACTCTTATGTGGAGGTCTGCAAGGCTGAGAACCTTGGAAATACACAATTCTATGGGTGTCTGTGACTCATGGCTCATGAGTCATCCTGGAAACTAAAGGCTGTGCAGGCACTGGTGGTCCCTTGAGAAGTTCGTGTTATCCTCTTGGTTCTTCAGAAGGGTGCAGTCCTCAAGCTTTGATGGGCAGAGAACGAGTCAGGGCCACGGGCTTCCTGTAGCAGAAAGGGGCAAGGGGCTCTGAATGAACACAGGCAGCATCATGAGGGGCACGCTGGCACCTGCTTTCACCCCTTTTGTGTTCTCTACCCCAAGGCTCTGTCTCTCTGGGTTGTTCTTGCATAATGAATCCAGGGAAAGTGCTTGGTTAACTTTGGGTCAATTATATGCTCACAGTCAAGCAACCATTGATGCATCTGGCAGACACACCTCGAACAAGTACTATTCTAACTCCTCTGGAAAAGTTATTTTCTGGATTACCACACCTTCTATCTCTCTCAGAAAGAACCAGTCCAAGCTCTTCCTTTGTTCATCAAAGCATGTGTGTACCCTGCTGGAAAGGTGTCGGTAATAGCCATAAGACACAGACAATAACAACAATAAAAGTCAGAAAAAAAAATCAAGGAAGATGTAGGCAAGTTTGCATAAATAGTCATACCAACAAAAAAAGTCAGATACAAAATAAAAATACGTGTTGAAGTGCAATGAAAGAATAAAGTAAATAAATTCATAATTTCACAATTATATTTATGTTTTGGGGGTAAGGAAAATAAGTTGATACTTGTACAAAGATCTATCATGAATATTAGTATTTTTTCTTTGATGACCTTTGCAACTTTGGAATTGATTTTGTCAAAAGTAATCTTTGTAGGGCAAGAGTAGTGCCTGACTAGTGTGTGAGGTCCTGAGTTTGACACCCAACACCACCTGCCTGCCCCCCAGTTCCACTGAGGTCCACCAATGCAGCCTTGGTGAACTCTGAGCACCACTGATCTAGCATTGTGGAAGTGGTCCCTAGAAAAGACTCATCTTTGCATGCTTGTGCTCAATAAGCAATTGTGAAAGATATGGCCTTTGAGCTTTGCTCACTGGGGCTAAACGATAGGTCTCTGCAATTCTATGCTATTTTTGCTTAACTTCAATCTCCTGCTCAGATCGGGGTATCTAGTACAATAGGCGCACAAAGTGGGTTTGAATAATTCCAAACTGTTAGGAGTTTACCTGAAAGGAACATCAGTGGCTGAGTCCGTGTGTCATGGGTCCCAACTGGGGATTCTCCGCACTAACTTCTATGTACGATGCACATTATTAATTAATTATTATTAATTTGAGGCTTATATATTTATTACCAAAACTCACCAGTAATGCAGCAATTGTTTAGAAGTTACACCAACAAAAGGTTTTTAAAAAAATTTTTTAGGAAGGAGTACTTTATCACCAACATTATTTAGCACATAAATAAAAGTAGATTTATTTCCAAATGGTTTTATTGTTGTTGTTTTAATTTCTTTACAGAATTCCTTATAGCCTGCACCCAAGGCAGTCTCTCCACCTTCTCAATCTTTGGTTCACGGATGCATCCAGCTATTGTGGTGGGGCTGGGGGGGAGGGGGTGCGTGGAACTTAGAGACTAGGACTCTCGGATCACCTTGGCTTTTAGGTGAAGTGTGTACACAGAAGGGGAACTGATACTCCCCATGGAGTCTGTCAGAGTCTCCTATATTGTTTAACTTAACACAGACACATACGTGAACACATGCCGTGAACTTCCTCCCTTTAGTAAGATTCTCCTGCCCCATATGATCCGGTGTGTGCACATACAAACACACCTGCAATCCAGTGCAGTCACGGGGCTGCTGCCTCCCAGAGCCACCATTCTTTAGACCACTGAGCAAATGGAGCTGCTAAGAATATAGCTTCTCCTGCAAACTGATGCCAACACAACTTTTCCCATCTTACTGATGCTCCTCTGTCAGGTCTTGTTTTTGTTTACACTGATTGCATAATCACTTCTGGGTCATGTTGAATTCAGTGGCTGGGCACTACCGGGTACTTGAAGCAGGAGGATGCAGAGTTGCTTCCTTCCAGATGATGAAAGTAAGGTGAAGTGAAGAAAGTCTCTGAAGGACTTCCATTCCTCTGATTTTTCTGGTCCCTCCATATACCACAATTTCCATTGACAAGAGTCCACTTTTTGCTGATGGTGATATTTCCATAAATGAAGCCAAGTAGCTTTGTAAAAGTGAAGGCATAATTCAACAGTCTGAATAGTTCATTGCTGAATTTGGGCTTTTTTTG
This sequence comes from Sorex fumeus, assembly GCF_029834395.1. NCBI lineage: Eukaryota > Metazoa > Chordata > Mammalia > Eulipotyphla > Soricidae > Sorex > Sorex fumeus. Next base: position 5,833,967 of record NW_026606058.1, read on the forward strand.
TCTTAAGTGGACTCATAGTAAGGGCTTGACTTCAGATTGATTTTCATAGTGAAGACCTGGGCTGGAGCGATAGCACAGTGGTAGGGCATTTGCCTTGCGTGCAGCCAGCCCGGCTGAGCTGGGTTCGATTCCTCCACCCATCTCGGAGATCCCGGCAAGCTATCGAGAGTATCTTGCCCACATGGCAAAGCCTGGCAAGCTACCCGTGACATATACAATATGCCAAACACAGTAACGACAAGTCTCAAAATGGAGATGTTACTGGGTCCGCTAGAGCAAATCGATGAACAATGGGAGGACAGTGACAGTGACAGTGAAGGCCTGGGTACCTATCTACTATTCTCCTATGGTATATTGTTCTTGGTCTCAATGCACTCAGAAGCCCATCTCACCCTGTGATCTCAACCTTTTGTGAGGACATTTTCCCAAGGAGTGCTCTGGAGGCAGGAGGACACTATTGGTGGTTCTGGGTCAACTAGGCTGATGGTTCCATGCAAGGTCCCAAGGATATGATTCTGCCTCGGCCTGGGGTGCTGGGCGTACTTGGACCACCCTAGCAGTGATGGAGGCGGGGAGGGTTCTAGGGCTGCACTTGGCCATGCTGGGGTTGAGGCGGGGGAGCAGTTCCAAGTCTACATATAGAAACGCTAGGAGGATCATGTGTTTCCAGTGAATAACCCTGGGTTAAAAGCATTCCCTAAATACGTGCCGTTTCCTGGTGTCTTGGCCTTTCTTGGATCCTTATGACTGCTTTATGGAAGCAGCTATTGGGTTCTCATCCAAACTTTACCTCTTACGTGTTCCCAGATGATCAGAAGAAATACACTGATGTTTGCCATTTTTAACCCATGTTACAAGTATCCTGTTTGAATACAGGGCAGTATCCTACCTTGACACAACACCCTATTTCATTTTCCTCAAAGGTCTGAAATTCACAAGGTACTATCTAGAACTGATTATGAATTATTTAACCTTTTCTTTGAAAGCATTAAATTTGACTCAAATTTATTTCAGTAAAAGTTAAGGTGAGGACATTTATTGAAAAACACTGGGGCATTGACAGCTGGTGAACTGTCAAAGAAACAGCTCACCAGTGGTTAGGGGAGATGCTACCACCTGTGAAGTGCCTGGTCGCAGGAGATATGGCCTGTGTCTGGGATCTTTTGTTCCTGTCAGTCTGCCTCACTGTTGCTCTGCAGAGAATTTGCAATTGGCCTTGCTTAGACCTGCAGGATAGCCCTTACAGATTTGAGCTTTACCAGAGAGGGGACAGTTCCAGGGACAGACAGTAACTGCAAGTAACTGTTCCAGCTTTGGGGATGGAAGTTGTATCTTTTTCTTCCTTTATTGCCCCATGTCTCTGTGCCTACCAAAGTCCTTGAAAGAGTCTTGGCTGAGAAGTTCTGAAAAAAAGAAAAAGATTATAAAAGATAGTAAAAGAAGTTCAGGCCAAAGCTGACTTCTGAACAGAAGGAAAATTGTGATTTGGTAAAAGACTAAGAAACAAAACCAAAGACAATGTCCTCTCTCCCCAAGAGAGCAAAGAGTCAAGTAGAATATCAGAGAAGTAAAGTGAGGTCCATGCTTTCTCGAGGGAACCCCAGGAGGCACTGTACCTCCCTTCTTCTTGCCCTGAGCACCCCCAAACACTGCCCCATTCAGACCCACACCAAACCATACCAGGGGGAAAATTTCAAAGGAGAGCATTCATTTGTGTGACCCTGAGACTTTTCCTGGAATCCTTGGTTCCCAAAGCACTCTCTCGGCTCATCACCTATCGCTCATCTGAGTATGAGCTTGGTTCCTCTGCCTTTCACTGTAGCTTTCTACACACACGCTCCATATCCTGAGCCTGCAGAAGGGCAGGATGCATAACTTCCATTTTCTTTGGTATATCTATATCTAATATGTTGCTCTCTCACACACTAAAAATACAACTGATGTAGACAGTTGTAACAGGCAGCTCAGATGACAAAGCATTTGGCAAGTTTCTGAATTTGTCTTTGATTAAAAAATAAAAACCAGCAACCTGCAAATGTAGTATAAAAATGAATAATCCATTTAGAATAAGATTTAAATAGTTATATAAGTAGAGTTTAGGTTTGTTTTTAATTTTATTTTGGGGGCCATGAATGGGACCCAGGGTCTCACACATGTAGGGTAGTTGACCTACCACTGAATCATATCCCTAGCACTTAATTATTATTACTATCATCATCATCATCATCATCATCATCACTGGTATTATTATTATACCTGGCTATGGTCCAGAGCTAAGGTAAAGGCCCTCCCGTTGTTCATCGATTTGCTCGAGCAGGCCCAGTAACATCTCCATTGGAGACTTTGTTGTTACTGTGTTTGGCATATCGAATACGTCACGGGGAGCTTGCCAGGCTCTGCCGTGCGGGCGAGATACTCTTGGTAGCTTGCCGGGCTCTCCGAGAGGGGCAGAGGAATCAAACTTGGGTCGGCCATGTTGGCTGCGTGCAAGGCAAACACCCTACCGTTGTGCTATCGCTCCAGCCCAGATGGTCCAGAGCTTAGGGCTTATTCCTGGCTCTGCACTCAGGGATCATTCCTGGCAGTGCTCAGTGGTCACTGCTGGTGGTGCTCAGTAGGACCATTTGTGGTGACTGGGATTGTACCTGGGCTTCCTGAATGCAAAGCCTATGTTCAGCCTATGAGTATCTCTCCTGCCCTGTGCTTCAGTTTCTATTTGTAAATAACAGGAGTAATAGCACCTATATTGTAGGGTTATCAAGAGTTCAAAGAACTACAGACTAGGAATGTGGTTCAGTGGTAGAGCACTTGACTTACCTTTGTAAGGTCCTGGGTTTGATCCCCTGCCTTGGATAAAATAATTTCAAAATATAAAAGAGCTCTGACAAAAACATAATTTAAGTCCTCTGTAAATGTTAGCACTTGTTATGTCTATTTGCTATCTAATTATTGAGTTTTCTGGGCCAGCCTGGGTGTGTACCTGTTCCAATAGTGAGAGCACGAATACTTACACAGCCTGTACCCATTTGTTGAGTGTGAACCTGCCTTATCTTCATCAAGGTGGGCTCTGAGTCTGTTCTATTTACTGCTGGGACAACTGCCTTGGCAGAGTTGGTGCCCAAGTGCGTTATCTGGGTTTTGACTCAAATTCCTCAACACACACACACAGACCCACACACACATATACATGAACACACATAAATCTCAATAACTTGCTCGTACAGTTACTCACACACTGTCACTATCACTGTCACTGTCCTCCCGTTGTTCATCAATTTGCTCGAGCGGGCCCACTAACATTATGAGACTTGTTACTGTGTTTGGCATATATCAAATATGTCACGGGGAGCTCACACACAAGACTAGGGATGTGAAATGTCTGCTTTGCAGGAACTTTGTTACTAGATTAGAGGTTGATGAGCAAGTGAAAAGACAGGGATTTTGTTAGCACCGTCCAGTCAGGAAATATGTCTGTGTACTGACTCTGAGGTTTCAAGAAAAGAGTTAACAACTTTGGAGGAATCACTGAGGATGTGAGAAGTTGTTCCGGAAGAGGTGATTGCTAGTGGAAGAGAAGACAGGAGAGTTGTGGGGTGTCCCTGGGAATCTGGACGTGAGAACATGGTTACTGATTGACTGCTATGACCTCCCACCCACGAGACTGCTCTGGGCCCTTCTGGGGTCTTTTCTGGGGGCAAATGGCACCTTCTCCATACCTAGTGCAGCAGTAATTCCTTCCTTAAATCAGCCCAGAATTTGCTCTATTGACATCGGGCCACTCAGTTCCTGGGCGTGTCAAGTCCTTTGCTGTAGTTAAGAATTTACTGAAGAACTTTCCTGTAAAGGAGTCCGAGAGTCCCTGACTGACCCACTGCAACACCACATTGAACCCGAGGGTCCACTAAGTCTGCTCTGATGTCACATCGCACCCACACAGCAACAGGCTCGGAGCAACTGGAGCTGATTCCAGCAGCAGCTCTCGGTGCTTATCGAAGGGGAAGGAAGTCCAGGTGTTCCTGACAGCAGGCATCTCACTCCCACTGGGCTTGACCTTTCTCAGTCCACCTCCTCAGGGACTCCAGCTGCAATGCCTCCCAGCTGTGCAGTTCCACAGGCCCATTCAGCTTCTCCTGGGACTTCCAGGAAAGCAAATCCTTCTTTTCTTGCTCGTCTACGTCTCCGTTCTGGTATCTCTGGAGTCAGTCCAAGCCTGAGCAGACAAGTCAAAGAATGTGAGGGCAGGAGTGAATCATTCCTTATGCCCTCTGCTCACTGGAGAAAATGCAGTGATGTAGGTCATTGGAGTTGAAACACGTACATGAAGTCCTAAATTATTACACCAGCACAGACTTCGTTAGAATATTCATCCTCATTTGGGAAATTAAAAAATTCTGGGCAGAGACAGAGAGAGACAGAGAGAGAGAGAGGGAAAGAGAGAGAGAGAAGAGGAGAGAGAGGGGGATAGAAAGAGGAGGAGGGAGAGAGAGAAGAAGGGAGGGAGAGAGAGAGAGAGAGAGAGAGAGAGAGAGAGAGAGAGAGAGAGAGTACCTGCCGTAGAGGTAGACTGGGGTTAGGAGCTGGAAGGAGGGAAACTGGAGACATTGATGGTGGGAAATGTACACTAGTGAAGGGACGAGTATGACCGAAACCCATCATGAACAACTTTGTAACTGTATATCTAATTTAAAAAAATCTGGGATACACTCAGGACTTTGTCCCGGTTCTGTGGGTTAGAGATCCCTCCTGGGGGTGCTTAGAGGATCTTGCTTAGTGCTGGTGGTTGAAGTGGAGCTCTCTGTGTGCAAGGCAGAGACAACCCATTTGGGGATTTTTTGAGGCTTATTAGTACACTCTATCACCCTATTGTTTTGACAAACTGACCACATAGAAAGAAGACCCTTTACCCCTTAGAGGGTTAGCTACTCTATTTTGTCTTGGATTGTTTTGGGCCTCCCTAGCAGTTCTGGGGGACGCCAAGATTCCTCTCAGGGATGCCTGAGGGGTCATGCAGAGCTGAGGCTGGAACCCAGGGTCTGGTATAGGCCAGGCTTGAGCCGTAACCCCTGTGCTCTCTTCCTGACCCAGGAGCCAACCACTTTAGCAGCAAGCCTCCAAACACAGTGAATGAGCAATTTGTAATTTTTAAAAGCATTTAGTTGGGTAAGAAATGATGGGTCATCACATGTTCTTTTATTTTTTTTGGGGGGGGATGCACATCAGTGATGCTCAGGGGCTACTCCGACTCTGTACTCAAGGATCACTCCTGGTGGTGCTCAGGGGACCATATGGGATGCCGAGGATTAATAGAACCTGGATATGCAAGGCAAGCACCGTGCTCACCTGTGCTTTCTCTCTGGCTCTATCAAATGCTTCTTTATTTAAGCATTCACTTATTAAAACCCTGGGCTGGAGCGATAGCACAGCGGGTAGGGCGTTCGCCTTACAAGCGGCCTACATGGCCGACCCGAGTTCGATTCCTCCGCCCCTCTCGGAGAGCCCGGCAAGCTACCGAGAGTATTCGATATGCCAGACACAGTAACAACAAAGTCTCCAGTGGAGATGTTACTGGGCCCGCTCGAGCAAATCGACGATCAACGGGAGGGCCTTTACCTTTACCTTTACTCTTGCTTTGAGGAAGGCTGGAAAATGGGAATACTGAGATAAAGTAGGAGAAAGTCCCGACTTTGCTGCGCATATTGTGGGGACTTTCACGATCATTGCCCTTAATCTTTGTAACTATTTTGTCGGGGGTAAGTGTGGCAAACATTAGTACTTATCTCCCCGTAATCTCCTCTTTTCCACCTTCCTTTTAATAACAGAAACTTTTCCAGTCAGACTGGATCAAAGCAATGTTGGTTCCATCCCAGTTCTTCTGAAGAAATATAAATAGATGGTTTTTGCGGGGATCCATGAGTAAGTTTCGGTTTGTCTGGGCAAGTGAGGTTATGAGACAAATAAAACCCAGGTCACTGGCTGGCCTAGGAGAAGTCTCTTCCCTGCCCTTAACCCACACCCACCTGTGAGTTATTATGGGAAAACACAATGTACTTTCTTCTTATTTGGCTCTTTTTCTTGGTGGGACAGGGGTGTCTGACACACAAACGCAGTTTGTTCAATTCTTGTACCATGAAGAATCCTTATACCATTAAGAGACCATTCCTAAAGATGAAAAAAAGAAGTTTCTAAAAGGTTCCGCCTGCCAGAACTAGGGTTCAGATTCATTTGCTGTTCTCTGCTTCCTCAGGGCATTTTCCTGAAAATACACAGAGTGACATGGGATTGGGGGGAGGGGATGAGGGAGAGGGAAAATCTCTGGACTTTTTATGAAAGACTTGCACTGCTGCAGTTTTAAGAATTCATCTTATACAGAGCTTATCAGAAGAGAGGCGCCTTTCACATTCACTGTGTGCCTACTATGTGCTCACCATCCTAGCACGTGCCTTGCATAGGTCTCACAGCAGGGACACAGAGGCTGAACCTCGAACACGTGCCACCAAAGTAGCCTATATTTCACAACATTAAGTTCCACGCAAAAGACACTTGAGTGCAGAGGGAAGAGAAACTGTATGTGGCTAAGGCAAGTGGTAGTACGGTCACGGCATGGATCTGGAAGACTCGGCAGCACAGGTGGGTGAGAGCACTGCAAACAGAGCAGCAGGAGCCATGGATGAGAAGTAGGAAATCCCAGAAGCAATCACTCAGCAGAGCAAATGGAAGTCCATGAGGGGTGGCAGGACCTGCCCGATGGGCCAGATTAGGGCTCAGTGGGTCATGGAGGTCACACCTGCTGTGTGGGACTGGGGGATGCCTTTAGGGTTCTGGTAAGACAGTGAAACATCCAACATTCAGCAGTTAGAGTCTTTTGCGGGGCGGGGGGTGGCGAGCAGGGGACACATCCAGTGGTGCTCAATGACTTGCTCCTGGCTTTACACTCAGGGGTCATTCCTGACTGGGTTCATATGGGGTATTGGGGCTAGAACCCAGGTCAGTCGAATGCAAGGCAAGCAGTCGCTTCTGCCCCAGCAGTTGGAGTCTTCACTGAGCACACAGATAACACACAACCCTCCACCTTGGCCCCTCGGCAGTGGATGAAGACAAAAGCATCAACCGCGGTGGCTCTGTGGAGGAGGTGGACAGGAAGCCAGCAAGCCAGTGGAGGAGGCTGGCTGAGGATTCAGCAGTTAGAGGAAGGGGTGAGACGGTGCGGGGAGGAGTTGAAGGCCGCCCTGCAGCTGTTGGCAGCCAATTAGGAGTGGGAGGTAAGGAAGAGAGTTTGTTTATGTCTAGCAATTTGAAGAGGAGAAACAAAGATATTCTGACCCGCTTGTGAATGGACAGATGACAGGCGCCTAAAGGGACCTCCCTTTCCTGAGGCGAGCTTAGTGAGATAAGCCTGAGAGGCCCTGATGCTGCCCACCGTGTTTCTCCGAAGAGGAAGGTGGTGGTGTTGAATTAGAACCAAGGAACTCTAATGATACGAAGACAGAAATTCCTGCTTTGCTTGGGAGTGTCACGGCCAAGAGGACCAGGGGCAAAGGCTGGTGGGTCCCTCTGGCTGACTTTCTTTTAACACCCTACAGATAACCTTCTGATGTGTAAATGTATTCAAAGTCTGAAAATGATTCACCTTGGGGAATCTTAGGAATTTTCTTAGTCAGTGAGCAGACCTTCTAGATCTCCATGAATAATATGGACAGGCTCAAATGTATCTCACAGAGACTGGGCCTTGGATTGGGGTCTCTGAGGAGCTGGACTTTCACCTGCACCAGATTCCTCTTGCTTCCCCTTACCCCTGCTTCTTCCATCACGTCCCAGCAGGGGACACACAGGTGAATGATTGAGAGGTGTTCTCTGCTCGGAAGGTAAAACACAATCAGAGCGAAAGGCAACTAATTGTTCGATCGTGTTTCAAGAATTTTAAGTTCAAGGAGTCAAATATTCTACCTTCCTAAGAAATCAAATGGGTTTCTTATTCTGGTGAATTTTTCCACATCACACTTTGCCACACAGACTATGGGGTTGTGTCTTTCTGAGAACTGATGCGTCATTAAACTTGGAATGAGAAATCGGGAGGAAATTTTTGTATCTATGTTTCTTTAAAATTCGTCAACGAATCTATGAAAAAGAATCAAGGGCAGGTGACAGAACTCAGGGTTCTGTCTATGGATGCTATTCATCAAAACCAACACACACACACACACACACACACACACACACACACGCACGCACGCATGCACACACGCAAGGGATGGGCTGTTTTCTTGGACCTACTCTAAAGCTAAGTCCAAGCACTTCACTTCTTAGTGCCACTGATGTCCTGCTGAGGCTCAGTCAGCAGTCCAGCAATGTCCTTTACTTTTGTGGGGAGGGAGCCTCCTTCTTGGTGCTCAGGGGGCCACAAGCTACTCACTTGGATTTTCGGCTTTGAGCTGAACTACACATACTCAATCTACCAGCACTACCTTCTACTAGCATGTGACCTTGGGCAGATTTTCTGACCATTCTCCACCAGAGTCCTCCGTGGTGAAACAGGGAATTGTGAGATTTCTATGAAGATTTAGTGAATGAAAACTGCTGATGTCTTAAGACAGTGCCTGGGTCTCCACTGGCATACATAAATGCTAGCTTTTATGATGTCTTAGCAGAAATACCATAGCTTCCGTAGGTAGTCAGGCTGCCAGCATGTGAACCCTGTTCAACTCTACCACCTGCTGACAGTGTCATTTTGAGTAAGTTAAACTTTCCATGCTCTGATTCTCTTATCTTGAAGAACATATTAGATTGTGTTAGGATAACTTCACGGGAACAGGATTGTTTTTAAAAGACAGGCCCAAACCGGCAAGATTCTTACAACAGTTCTGGCACATAGTAACCTGCCAACAAATATTAACCTTTATAACAAAATTGAAGTTATGTGCCCCTACTATTAGCAGATGCTAAAATTTTCCATATTGTCTCAGAAGTTTTTCCATAAAATAAATCGTTACAACTTAGCAGAAGGACCAATTCACCTTCTACTGCCCACCTGCATGGCCATCCACTCTTTTGATGACGGTGTGTCTCTTTCCTGTACTTCTTGTTATGAATATGTATGTAACTATAGGCAACACCTGGATATGTTTTTATGTCCCTAGCTTTTTATAAGCTATCATGATATATATTCATTTATAACCTGGCTTCTTAATCCTTTCAACTTTTACCCCTAACCCCCTACCCTCTGTGTTCCCTCTACTCAAGCTTATGAGATTTATCTATCTACCCATTCATTCTAGTTCATTCTCTTTGAGGTGGGGGAGTTGTTTGGGGCCCTCACCCAAGAACGGTCAGAAATTACTCCTAGCTCTGTACTCAGAATTACTCCTGATGGTGCTTCGGGGACCGTTGTGGGATGCCAGGGATTGAACCCTGGTCTGTCGCGTGCAAGGCGAGTGCTCTACCCACTGTACTATTGCTCTGGCCCTGAGCTAATTCATTTTTACCACTGTATTGTACACCATTGGCAGACAAGAATTTATTCACCGTTCTCTGAGGCAGTTCCTGTTCCGGCAAATAATGGGCATGAGCCATATTCGGTGCACGCTTTCTAGAATGATCTGTATTTGTAATTGTATATTCTCTACCTGCTTAATGCTGGGAAAGCACCAGGCTTTGGACTGACAGTGTTGAGAATTGAGTCAATAAACCTAAAGCATTGTCTCTTCTAACCTGCACTGTGATTCAACAATGTAGGTGGCAGGACGGATTGAATAGTAAGGCCCTGAGCTCAATACCTGGAGAAAGACAGAGAGACCGAGAGGGAGGAAGGAGGAGGGGGGTTAAAACCAATGCTAATACCTGGATTCAAAACCCAAATCCTCCACGAACCAGGCCTTTACAATCACTTACCACCTTGGTGCCTCAGGCCCCTTCTGTACACAAAATAAGTGATAACTATATACCTCTTTCTAAGGTTGTTGCCAGATTAAATAAATTATGTAAAAGTACTCAGAACACACTAACACACAATGAGTATACTGTGTAAGTTTTATGATCATGTGGCTTTTAGCTCTTTAGTAGAAGGGGAACCAGTGACTCAAGGAAAGTAAATAACATTTCCAGACTCAACCAGCTAAATAGCATGCAGGCCTGTAGAGGTATGTGATGGAGCTTGTCCAGTCCTGATGTTACAATCTTCCAGACACCGTGCCTGAATCACATGATATTTTCTCCGTATAAGAAGCTTAGATTTCATGCAATAAATTGTTTCTCAGCTAGAAGCCTTAGTGCCCAAATTTTAGCTATTGTACATCGTCTCTTTTCCTGAAGCTCTAGAAATATCTACAGTGGGACCAGAACTCACATATGGTTCTAACTGGGTCCTCTATTTTCCAGTAAATGCAGCCACAATTATATATTAAATTGGAAATGTGGACAATACAATACAATGTATTGTACACCATTGTACAATACAATGCCACAGAGAGTCTGTCTCTCCAGCAAACGGCACTAAAACCACTGACATCCATTTATAAAAGAAACAAATCTAGATTTAAACCTCACACTTAATAAAATTAACTCTAAATGTAAAATTCAAAAGTATAAAACTTATAAATGATATAGGAGAAAATCTACATAAACTTGGGCAGGAGAATGCCTTTTTAGAGGCAATAGAAAGACATGATTTATGAAAAATTAGTTGATAAATTGGTTAAAACATTAGGATTCTGCATTCTGGATCATAAAGCTTCTGCTCTATGAAAGACAATAGCACTGTACCACTGTCTTCCCATTGTTCATCGATTTGCTCGAGAGGGCACCAGAAATGTCTCACAACAAATTGTGAGACTTGTTACTGTTTTTGGCATATCGTATATGTCACAGGTAGCTTGCCAGCCTTTGCCGTGTGGGCGAGATACTCTCGGTAGCTTGCAGGGCTCTCCGAGAGGGACAGAGGAATTGAACTTGGGTCAGCGGCATGCAAGGCAAACACCCTACCCACTGTACTATCACTCCAGCCAAAGTCAATATTAAGAAAATTAGTATAGGGGCTGGAGCGATAGCACAGCGGGTAGGATGTTTGCCTTGCACACAGCCAACCCAGGTTGGATTCCCAACATTCCATATGGTCCCCCAAGCACTGCCAGGAGTAATTCCTGAGTGCAGAGCCAGGAATAACCCCTGAGCATCATCGGGTGTGACCCAAAAAGCAAAAAAAAAAAAAGAGAGAGAGAGAGAGAAAGACACAGATTTTTTTCCCTTTATTTTATTTTATTTTTTTTAAAGTTGTAGATTTACAATTTTTTGTGCTTTGGTTTCAATTATACAATGATCAGATACCCATCCCTCCACCAGTGCCCATTTTCCACCACCATGGATAATATCCCTCCCACCCCCATCCCCCCATCCCCCCTGTCTCTGTGGCAGGGCAATCCCCTGTGTTCTCTCTCTCCTTTTGGGTGTTGTGGTCTGCAAAAGAGGCATTGAGTGGCAAACATGTTCAGTCCATAGTCTACTTTTGACATGCATCTCCCCTCCTGGGAGGATCCTCCAAACATCCTTTATTTGGTGCTCCCTTCTCTATCTGAACAGCCCTTTCCTCTAGGATACCCGGCTGGCCTCTAAGTTATGGAGTAATCCTCCTGGTGCTGATCTCAGCTATTCTTGGGTATTAATCTCATACTTTGTTACTTTATATCCCCCAGATGAATGCAATCTTTCTATGTCTATCCCTCTCTTTCTGACTCATTTCGCTTAGCATGATACTTTCCATATTGTACCACTTGTATGTAAATTTCATGACTTCATCTTTTCTAAGAGCTACATAGTACTCCATTGTGTAGATGTACCAAAGTTTCTTTAACCAGTCATCTGTTCTTGGGCATTCAGGTTTCTTCCAGTTTCTGGCTATTGTAAAGAGTGCTGCAATGAACAAACAAGTGCAGATGTCACTTCGACTATACATTTTTGCCTCTCTGGGATATATTCCCAGGAGTGGTATTGCTGGGTCAAATGGGAGCTCAATTTCTAATTTTTTGAGAATCGTCCATACTGTTTTCCAGAAGGGCTGAACCAGTGGACATTCCCACCAACAGTGAAGGAGTGTCCCTTTCTCGCCACATCCACGCCAGCATTGGTTGCTTTTGTTCTTTTGAATGTGGGCCAGTCTCTGAGGTGTGAGATGGTATCTCATTGTGGTTTTGATCTGCATCTCCCTGATGATTAATGATGTAGAGCATTTTCTCATGTGCTTCTTTGCCATTCGGATTTCTTCTTTGAGAAAGTTTCTGTTCATTTCATTGCCCCATTTTTGGATGGGGTTGGATGTTTTCTTCTTGTGGAGTTTAACCAGTATTTTGTATATCCTGGATATCAACCCCTTGTCAGATGTGTATTCGGTGAATATCCTTTCCATTCTGTAGACTGTCTTTGTATTTTGGTCACTGTTTCTTTGGAGGTGCAGAAGCTTCTTAGTTTAAGATAGTCCCATTTATCTATCTCTGTTTTCACTTGCTCGGCCAGTGGCGTGGCATCTTTGAAGATACCATTAGCTTCAATGTCATGGAGGGTTTTGCCAGCTTTATCTTCAATGTACCTTATGGTTTCTGGTCTGATGTTGAGGTCTTTAATCCATTTTGATCTTACTTTTGTACATGGTGTTAGGCAGAGTTCTGAGCCTATTTTTTTGCGTGTAGCCGTCCAGTGATGCCAACACAATTTATTAAAGAGGCTTTCCTTACTCCACTTCACACTACTTGCACCTTTATCAAAGATTAGATGAGTATATGATTGAGGAGAGATGTCAGTGTACTCAACCCTGTTCCATTGGTCTGCAGTTCTGCCTTTGTTCCAGTACCATGCTGTTTTAATTATTACTGCTTTGTAGTACAGTTTGAAGTTCGGGAGGTTGATTCCTCCCATTTTCTTTTTCCCAAGAATTGCTTTAGCTATTCGTGGGGGCTTATTGTTCCATATAAATTTCAAGAGTGTTTGCTCCATTTCTTTGAAGAATGTCATGGGTATCCTTATAGGGATTGCATTGAATTTATACAATGCTTTCGGTAGTATTGCCATTTTGACAATGTTAAGTCTCCCGACCCATAAGCAGGGGATATCTTTCCATTTCCTCATGGAAAGACACAGATTTTAAAAAATATTTTCAAAAGACCCATCTAAAGGACTATTCTCTAAAATATACTTTTAAAATACAACAATAAAAAAGTTGATTAAAAACTAAAAAGAACCCAAGTGCCCAAGAACAGATGAGTGGTTAAAGAAACTGTGGTACATCTACACAATGGAATACTATGCAGCTGTTAGGAAAGATGGAGTCATAAAATTTGCTTATAAGTGGATAGTCATGGAGAGTATCAAGCTAAGTGAAATGAGTCAGAAAGAGAGGGACATATATAGAAAGACCGCACGCATTTGTGGAATATAAAATAACATAATATAAGACTGACACCCAAGGACAGTAGAGACAAGGGTCAAGAATATTAGTCCATGGTTGGAAGCTTGCTTCATGAGCTGGGGAAGAAGGAAGCTGGAATCAAGAAGGGATAACTAAGTCAATAATGGTTGGAGGGATCATTCGGGATGGGAGACATGTGCTGAAAGTAGATAAAGGACCAAATGTGATAGCCTCTCAGTATCTGTATTGCAAACCATAATGCCCAAAAATATAGAGAGAGAATGGGGAAAATTGTCTGCCATAGGCACAGGGGGAGGGTTGGCATGGGTAGGGGGAGGGTATACTGGAGACATTGGTGGTGGAAAATGTGCACTGGTGGAGGGATGGGTGTGGGACCATTGTATGACTGAAACTCAAACATGAAAGCTTTGTAACTGTCATGGTCACAGTCCTCCCATTGTTCATCGATTTTGCTCGAGCGGGCCCAGTAACATCTCCATCGTGAGACTTGTTGTTTCTGTGTTTGGCATATTGAATACATCATGGGGAGCTTGCCAGGCTTTGCTGTGCGGGCGAGATTCTCTCGGTAGCTTGCCAGGCTCTCCGAGAGGGGCGGAGGAATCGAACCCAGCTCGGCTGGGCCAGCTGCGCACAAGGCAAACACCCTACTGCTGTGCTATCTTATGGTAATTCGATTTAACAAATTTTTTAAAAAAGAAAGCAATGGGACAAATATTTTAACAACACAGTGAAGAAGACATACAGATGGCAAATAAGCATATGAAAAGGTAATTCAAATCACATATCATCAGGGGAATAGAAGTAAAAATCAAAACAATCGTGAGATGTCACTAGATTTCTATTAGAAATGTTTTAAATTGAGGGTTAGCAGATATAGCACAGTGGTCAGAATGTGTACTGATATGCGCCTGACTAGAGCTAAACCCCCCTGCACCCTCTGGCCTCTTGGACATTGCTGGGTGGTGGCCCTAAAGCTCTCGGTACTGCTGGGGAGGCCCTGGTGGTCCCATACTGCAGGTCTCAGCAACACTGAGTCCTTGGACACAAGCTCTGAACTACCCGGTTGCCTGACTATCCCTGGAAGTGGCCCCATTCCCCATGTCCCACAGCATCTTTTCCCCTCCTGAGCCATCCCCACCCCCTCAGTCTCGGAGCAAATCCCAGGATCTCTGGTCACCCTGTAGAGGTTTGTTATTGTAGAAGGAAAATCAGTATCTGACTATGTTGGGGCCCCAAACCCCAGGCTTGAGTGTGAGCTCCAGGCTTTGAAGTTCCAGGGAAACTGTGCCTCTCCCTCCTTTCCAGGCCTCCCTGCCTCCATGGCTGCAAGGATCTGCGAGAATGTCTACCAAAATGCTTTAAAGGAATGCTTGGAAGGCCTTGCTGAGGTCTCAGAGGGGCCATTTTGGCCACTGTGCTTTGCATGGCCCGCTCAGCAGGTCAGCACAGCCTAGGTCCCTTTAGACAGCCGCATGCTGGACCCTGGCCTGGCAATCTCTCTCTTTCTTGCTTGTACCTCTTCCTTTCGTTGCGGGAGAGAGAGAAACAAACACATTTAGAGTTTAAAGGAATGAAACCAGTCTATAAAATGCTTGTCTGAAGAAGTGAGTGTGGCTATTGAGTGGACAGAACTTCCCAGAGTTTTCTTCCAAATTAAACATAGGAATCAATAAAGTTCAGAGGCAAACACTCCCAGGGGATGGGGGAGTTTCCTTCGTAGAGTAGGATCTGCTCTTGTCTCTTGCTGGAACCTGGCCTCCTCTCTTGCAGCCCAGGCCTGTTTCTTCTAGTCTACCTCCTGGCTAGGTGGTTCACACCCATCACAGCCAATACAGAAACCGTGTGTGACCTGCGACAGCCTCTCAGACACCCAGGCTGTGATATGAACCCTGAGCAGGTCAAGTTAGTGTGTGGCTCTGTGACTTCCCTGAAGCTCAACATCCTTGGGAGACAATGCAGGATATTCAAATACCACATGGAACAAATACTTACATTGAAAATGCATCTAAAGTTTGGACTGGATCATAGAATAGCAGGGAGGGTGTTTACCTTGTACATGGACAACCTGGATTTAATACTCAGAATTCCAGATGATTCCCTCGAGCTCACCAGGAATGATTCCCAAGTGCAAAGTCAGGAGAAAGTTTTGAGAACTGCTGGATTTTTGTCCTGCCCCCATCCCAACCAAAAAAAAAAAAAAACTCTTAAATTTAACTGGACCTTCTCCATTTTTATTGACTAAATCTCATCAATTCTTCCGTATGAGTTCACTTTTACTTCTTGAGTAGAACAGGTATCCTCCTTCAATTCTTGCTTCCTGGTCCCTCCTTTTGTATTCTCCCCAAAAATGTAGTAGGCAGGTTCCCAGATATTACTTTCTAAAGTAGGCTCCAGAAGTATCAGATCCTAGTAACCTAAAGAGCAGGTGAGAAATCTTAATATGGGACTTAGAAGAGATCAAATGGTACATTTTGCAGGATCTTGAGAACTGCTGTAGACTCAGAAAATATTGTTGCAATTGGGTTAAGTGAGTGACTCTGCAAGGAAAATATGTGTGAAAGGCTTTTGGCTGGCCGTGGCCTGTGCTAAGATGCTGGAGGTGAGATTCAAGACTCCTAAATTAATCATCCTTCCTGAAGCATGCTTTTTGATATTGTAGTTTTGGCTGCTGCCAGGTAGAACCTCATCTCTCTATTTATATCCAGAATTTGCTAGGGCCCTGGGAGAAAAGGTGTCAGATTTGCAGTCTCTTTTCTTGAACTTCAAAATAAAGTCTCTTGTGATGTATTAGGGAGATGTGTTGGAAGCTAGATAGTAAGTAAGAAATGGGGTACCCCCACAAAGAAAGACAAAGAAGGAAGGACAAAAAAGGACTCATGAAGGAAAGTACTAATTCTAGACACCTTGTGTGGTTTTGTTCTCACCCTGGTTCGTCTGGGAGGTCTTGTAGAGAGGATACTGTGCATATAACCTGAAAACTCTACCACCAAGCTTTAAATCCAGAGGATCCAATCAGTTGTTCTGTTAGATGCTCTTATTTGGGTATGTTTTTCCATTTTTGGTTCTTTAAGACAAGACAAATTGGTAAACCTTGTACAGGAAGCGGTAGAGACAGCCAGATGGGCTCTGGGAAAGGTTAGAGCACTGAGTCCCTTAGCTTAAACCCCTGGAGATTGGTCAGGATCTTGGCAATGATACCTGCAGATTAGAGGCAGCTGAGATGGGATGGATTAGAGTTCAGTGGTCTGAGATTAAGTAATGTCTGGGTTCCTCCTCTGCCAGTAGGTGGCAGCAGTTGGGCAAAAAGGAAGACTGAGGTGGGGATAAAAGGCATAGGGGTGTGTGTGTGTGTGTGTGTGTGTGTGTGTGTGTGTGTGTTTAGATGCATGCAGTCTGGGGATGACCACCTGAATAAGAAGATGGTCCAATTTGGCAGATGGGGACTCTGAGTCATAATTTGCTTTGTTTTTGTTTTTGGGTCACACCTAGTGATATACAGGGGTTACTCCTGGCTCTGCACTCAGGAATTACTTCTGGTGGTGCTCAGGGGACCATACGAGATGCTGGGAATCGAACCTGGGTCTGCCACGTTGAAGGCAAACGCTCAACCCACTGTGCTATTGCTCCAGCCCCAATATAATTTGTTTTTTAAAGGAAATGGAAGGGCCTAAAAGATAGTACAGGAGGTGAGTCACTTGCCTTGCATGCAGCCACATTGGCTATTTGGGTTTTTGCACCCTGACTTGAGTCCACGGTACCATATATAAACCTTGAGCACCATCAGGTGTCACTAATACAACAGTGTCAGGAACAGCCCCTGATCAAATTTTTTAAAAGTTTAAATTTACTTTGGATGAGCCTCATGCATGAAGGAACCGGCAGAGGAACCCAGGTGTGCGGGACCCAGGGCATAGATCTCCAAGCCTGCTTGGATTGGGACTGGGTCTCCTCCACCTAGATACCCCCCATCTTCCAATATGTAGGCATTACACCCACCAACTGTCCCTGTGCCATGTAATCCCATCAACAGCAAAGACCCAGAGACTATACAACCCTGCTCCCAGAAAATAGCACAGAGTCTCCTGCCTCCATGCCTGGCTGTCCTCACCGGGGCCCCTTGGAGGAGGGTGGGTTGAGTTTCCCTCCCCACCCCGAGCAGAGCCCTGGCAGCTGAAGACCTCCAGTTCCAGCCACAGCCATGCTTAAGACCATTCTCTACACGTTCGGATGAGCCTCACACATGAAGGAACCGGCCGAGGAACCCAAGTGTGCGGGACCCGTGGTGTAGATCTCCAAGCCTGCTCAAATTGGGACTGGGGCCTCCTCCACCCAGATCCCCCATCTTCCAGTATGTAGGCGTTACACCCACCAACTGCCCCCATGTCATGTAGTTCCATCAACGGCCAAGACTCAGAGATTATAAAAACCAGCTCCAGGAAGCGACATCTTATTATCTAGTTCTTACTCTGAAGAACCTGGCAGGCTACCAAAAGTATCCTGCCCACACGACAGAGTCTGGCAAACTCCCCAAGGCATATTCAATATGCCAAACACCAGTAACAATGATGGGTCTCATTCTCCTGACCCTGAAAGAGCCTTGAAGGTGGCACTTTTTAAAATCTCAGGGCTAGGATGAAGGAGACGTTACTGGGGCCTGCTTGAGGCAATCGATGAACAACAGGATGACAGTGATACAGTGACAGTGATACTTTAATGTAGAAAAGTCACAACTGTTGATACAATTCCAGTATTAAAATCAATTAGATAACAAAGCTGCAATTCCAAAATAATAGGTATAGAATATCTAATTACGTGGAAATTGTTATATCTGTTTGCAAAGTTGTTAAGTTCTTATCTAAAAATTTGTTAAGGTGCTTGTTGCTTCAGGAGGTGCCACGTGGCCACATATATGGCCACGTAATCCAGAGAGTTCAGGATCTCCGGTCTGGGCCGACGAGTTGACGTGGTGGGTGTGGGGAGGCTGGGGGTCTGGGGGAGTCTACCTACACTGACTGAAAATAAAAAGTTCTCAGCCCGGGCACTGGGTACCTGAAATTATTCACAGATTGGCATCTCTGCGAAGAATATTTGTGAACTGGTGGAATTAAGTCTGTCACAACATGGCTGTAGTGGTGTGGTGCGGGTGCAGCTGCCGGAGTTTCAGCCAGGTGAGTATTCAGCCCAAGTTAAAAAAAAATTTTTTTAATAAAATGGAATCTGATTGTGTAGTTAAGGGTTAGTGAGAAAGACTTTTAGATATCTATTTGGAAGAAACTGTCCAGTTGTATATACACTGATACCAAGAACTTCTTTTGACTAAATTTCTTATGACACGAAAGTAAACTGCTTCCAAATGGAAGATATCAGAATGTTTAATTTGTTAAGTGGGAAAAGAGAGTGGCTTGAGGCTTACCTTTCAAAGGTGCCCTCTTTTTATGAGTGTATATAATTCTGTGAAGGCAGGCTGGATTTTATCCCCTGATACCTCCAAACTGTGCATCTCAGCATGACTTTAGACTGTGAAAAATAATGTACCAGAAAATAAGCTCATTACACACCAGGCCATTGATATAGTCGTATAATTGGTGGATATTTACTCTCTACTTGATACTAATCTAAGCACTGTGTATATTTGCTTGTAATCTTTTGAGCTGCTAGGTGGCTCTTTAAGACGAGGAAGCAGTGTAACACAGCGAATGTTAATGCAATAAAGTTGGAGCTTAATCTGCTCTCTCAAATGCCTGCTGTCTTGCTAGATATGGAAATATTAACTGCAGCAGGCAGGCAAATGGGCTAGAAGAAGGCCAAAAAGGAAGGATGTTTAAGAAAATTCAGGCACAGCAATGAAAAAATGAGAAAGAAAGTAAAACAGAGCTATGAGTGAAATTGATAGTAATATGTTTGCCATGAAGTCCCTTTACCAAGAGAAGTCACAGGCATATTTATCTCTGAATATTTTTTTAAGCAACTAGAAGATGGAATCACAAGTATTTTTAAGACTCCCAGTGTCTGTAATACATTGTATTCAAGAATTAGAAGAAAGGGGCTGGAGCAATAGTACAGCAGGTAGGGCATTTGCCTTGCACGCAGCCGACCCGGGTTCAATTCCCAGCATCCCATATGGTCCCCTGAGTACTGCCAGGAGAAAGTCCTGAGTGCAAAGCCAGGAGTAGCCCCTGTGCAATGTCGAGTGTGACCCCCAAAAAAAAGCAAAAAAAAAAAAGAATTAGAAGAGAAAATACCTAGAAAATATTCTAGTTTATGAAACTAGAATAAGGGAATTAACTCCAGTTGGATGCTGAAGAGTCACTTATCCAAGAAACATGAGATTCTCAGCTAGAATTTGACCCCCTATCACATGCCTCTGGAATCCACATACATAACAAGACTCAACACTGCCTCTGATTCTGGACCTAGTGCTCTCTCTAAAATGTGTGCCAAATGCACAAGATGAAGAATAGAATAGAATCAGAAAAGTAGTTCAGAGTTTCTGGGGCAATGTTAACAAAAGTTGATGCTGTTGTGTCCAGTTATGTGTAAACATTGTTTATAAATTTCAAGCTCATGTCCAAGGATTCTATATTAATATAAGCTTATTTCATCATAACCTTGTGGCAACAATCACTACACCGTTAAACAACAACAACAACAAAATAACAAGTGTATAAAAGCATTCACTCAGAACATCAATCTTTTTCTTGCTAAGAATCCCAGAGTTTGGAATCAACTGGATATGAATGGAATTTCACTTACAGGTGTTCTATAGAGACTCACTTTCTCTCTCTCTTCTCAGAAACGAGCACAAGACTTAATATCACATATTATATTGCTCTTCCAGATGTAGAGACAGGATACTATTCAGTATAAAACTGCTTATAGCATTCTTGTAGCAATTGAAAGAAAAAGAAGTATTAACAGCTAAATCCCACTTAGCCTACTCTTCATTAAATAAATAAATTCCTTCGAGCATGGTAATCACTCAAAGAGGCCCTCACTCAACATAATTGAGCACAACCAGTGGGAGGTAGCAGATGGCCTTGAATCCATAAAAATCCTCAAAGCTCCATAATCAGACTTGTATTTTCACTAAATAATATCTACAATCCATGGAGCACCTCTTAAAACGTGTGTCAGAAACAAATACACATTGAGAGCCTGCTACAGTCTGGCATGATGGTCGGTCCCATCGAACGCACTCCTTCCTTTGGGATGACCACAATCCTAGGAAATAGATCAGGCAGATGTAACTATTGGATTTTCGTAAAGAACACAAGCTTAGAGAAATAATGGAGTTTGTCAGATTATAAGTGAGTATGGACTCTGTTAAAACCAGTACAGAATCTAGAATTCAAACTCGGGTCTTCAACACACTCTGTTCCCTGGCCTACCTATAAGAAGGAGAGAAACCACCACCCACTTGAAGGCAAAAAGGATGCAAGGTTCCAAATGTGCCTATGCTCACAGCTTCTATAGAAGCCTCTTTCCTGGGCTGGAGCGATAGCACAGCGGTAGGGCATTTGCCTTGCATGCAGCCAACATGGCCAACCCGAGTTCGATTCCTCTGCCCCTCTCGGAGAGCCCGGCAAGCTACCGAGAGTATCTCGCCCGGACGGCAGAGCCTAGCAAGGCACCCGTGATGTATTCGATATGCCAAACACAGTAACAACAAAATCTCTCGAGCAAAAGGTCAGGAAAGGTACGCTGTTCCCATGTGAAGACTTCACACTAAGGGGCATAATCATGATCATAGGGGTATTCTCACTGTGTGCCAGGGAGACTTTCCTAACTCTTCTGACGTTCTGCACAGGTTAAACAGGCATCAGGGAGGTAGTACAAGGGTTATGGTGCTTACCGTGCACTGCTAGCCTTGGTTCAGTCCATGGCACCATATATGGTCCCCCAAGCACTGCCAGGAGTGAACCCTGAACACAGAGCCAAAAGTAAGTCCTAGGTATTGCTTGCTGCGGCCTAACCACCCATTTGGTTTTTTTTGTTTTTGTTTTTGTTTTTGTTTTTATTAGTGACACATCATGAGGTACAGTTGCAGACTTACAGATTTTTGTGCTTGGGTTTCAATTATACAATGATCAAATACCCATCCCTCCACCAGTGCCCATTTCCCACCACCACGGATCCCAGTATCCCTCCCACCCCTCATCCCCCCCATCCCACCTTGCCTCTGTGGCAGGGCATTCCCTTTTGTTCTATCTCTCTTATTGGGTGTTGCCAACCACCCATTTGTATGCTAAAAAAAACTATATCACAATAAAATATTATTCTCTCTTTGTTTACTTATTTGGCAATTTTTGAGTGTCAAGCACTGTTCTCAATTATGAAAAAGCAGATGTAAACAAAAGTTATTAAAATCTATGTCTCCAAGAATTTTATGCTCTTTTTAATATAAGAACTTAGAGAACTATAGATAAAATACATAATTCTAGTATTAAAACCTAAGATAAAGAAAAACTAGGTGAGGTAATAGAGAATGCCAGCTCCTGATAACTCTGTTTTAAGAGGTGACAATTAGACTGCATTTCTGAAGATGAGGGACCCATCTAAGTCATAACCTCGACAAGAACTTGGCAGAGATAGAGTGAGATTCTTTTTCTGTGGGTGGTGCCGTGAGTTGAACCCGGATCTCATGCATGCAAACCATGCACTTAACTACTGAGCCAAAACCCAGACCCTGGAAAGTCTTTAAAACTTTCTCTCTATAAATGCATGTCACAAACAAGAAAAAATTTTCCTTTCCAAATCTGATGTCTTTTGTTTCTTCCTCTTGCTTAATTGTTCTGGCTAGGACTTGGTGTGGTAAGTGTGGTCATCCTTGTCTTGTTATTGTCTTGGAAGGAAAGTTTGCAACCTGATGTTAGCTGTATCCTTGCCATATGCCCTCTATTATGTTTAGGTACTTTCCTATTGATATGCGACTTTTTATTTTGTTCCATTAATATGGCATGTCCCATTTATTGATTTGCATATATTGAGACATCACTGCAGCTCAGGGATAAATCCCACTTGATCATGATGAACGATCCCTTTAATCTGCTGCTAAATGCAATTTGCATGCATTTTATTGAGAACTTCTGCAGCTGGAACTGAAGAGCTAATTCAGTGGGTAAGGTGCTGTCTTGCACATGGCTGATCTGGGTCCAATTCCTAGACTACACATGGTCCGCCAGCACCTCTAGGAGTGATCCCTGAGCACAGAGCCATGAGTAATCCCTGAAAACAGCTAAGTGTAGCCCCCAAACAAACAAACCAAAAAAATGACAAAGAATTTTTGCATCTTTTTTGTCGCTTTGGGGCCACACCCAATTGTGCCCAGGGCTTACTAGAGGTTCTGTGCTTGGAAATCACTTCTGGCAGGAATCAGGAAACCTTATGGGGTGCTGAGAAACAAACCTGGGTTGGCTATGGGTAAGGCAAGAGTACAACTCACTACACTATCACTCTGGTCCACAGCATTAAATTCCTGAAACAGTGGCCGGAGCAATAGTATAGCGACATCCCTTATTGTCTACCGAGCATTTCCAGGACTGATTCCTGAGTGCAGAACAAGGAGTGATCCTTGAGCATCACTGGAGACCCAAAATCCTTGAGCCCCCAAACCAAAACAAATTTAAAAAGTAAATGAATTCCTGAAACATTAATGTATTGTAAATCATAGTGGCTAAGTTAAAAGAATTGGTCGAGGTATCACGATTTGCAATGGTACTTATTATTTTAGATTTAGAATGTCACTGCATCGCACCCACCACCAGTGTCAATATATTCCTCCACCACCATACCTCCTTGTCCCCTGACTGCAACACCAGATCGATTGACAGTATCTCTGGGTTTGTTTTAATTAGCCATTGTTTATTTCTTCTCCTCTTCCTTCTACTTCTGCACGTGACTATTTTCTCAGCATCATTTGTTGATGAGATTTTTCCTTGTCCCGTTTACTGCACTTATCTTTCCTTGTCATAAATAAACTTATACATATACCTGAGGGCTTAAGCTCCACGTTCTCAGTTCTGTCCCGTTGTCTGAAAGTCTGTCTTTATTCCAGAATCACACTGTCTTGATTATTGTAACTTCACTGTATAGTTTAAAGTCAGAAAATGTGATTTTTTCTGAAAAAAAATTCTTTTTTTCAGAATTTCTGGAATTGCTAGGGCTGGAGCGATAGCACAGCGGTAAGGCGTTTGCCTTGCACACAGCCAACATGGCCGACCCGAGTTCGATTCCTCCGCCCCTCTCGGAGAGCCCGGCAAGCTACCGAGAGTATCTCGCTCGCACGGCAAAGCCTGGCAAGCTCCCCGTGACGTATTCGATATGCCAGACACAGTAACAACAAAGTCTCCAATGGAGACTTTACTGGGCCCGCTCGAGCAAATCGATGAATAACAGGAGGGCTTTTACTTTTACTTACTTTACAGAATTGCTTTGGCTACTTGGGAATTTTTATAGTTCCACAGAAATATTAGATTTTTTTTCTATGTTCTGAATGCCATTGATACAGATGACACTGAATCTGTATATTACTTTATGTAGGATGGCCATTTAATGATATAAATTCTTTTAATCCATCAACAAAGAGTATGTTCATCTTTACTCTGTCTTCTTTATTTCTTCTCCTGGTAATTTATAATTTCCACTAAATAAATCTTTCATTTCCATTGTTGATTCATAGGTACATGATAGTTTTGACATAGCACTGTAGCACTGTCCTCCCGTTGTTCATCGATTTTCTCGAGAAGGCACCAGTAATGTCTCCACTGTGAGATTTGTTGTTACTGTTTATGGCATATTGAATACACCATGGGGAGCTTGCCAGGTTCTGCCATGCGGGCGGGATACTCTCAATAGCTTGCTGGTCTCTCCAAGAGGGACAAAGGAATCGAACTCAGGTTGGCTGCGTGCAAGGCAAACGGCCTACCTGATATGCTATCGCTCCAGTCCAGTTTTGACATAACTACAAATAAGATTGGGTTTGGGATAATTTTCTTTTTTACCTTATTGTTTGCATATAAAATGTAACAGATTTCTGTACATTGATTTTTTAGCTTGCTATTTTTGTATTGGATTATTATTTCTAGGAGTATTTTTATGACACTTAGATTTTTAAAATATACTGTATCCTGCCAACTGCATATAGTATTAAATTTTTATTTACGAGTCCAAATATTTTAAATTTTCCCCCTTTTTATGGAATATGATATTAAATATCAGGTGAGAGCCTGATCTTAGAGAAAAGACTTTTAGTTTTTTGCCATTGAGTATTATATTATCTGTAAGTTTCCACTATATTATCTTTACTATAAACAAAAACAAAAACAAACAAACACTATCCTCCCGTTGTTCATCGATTTGCTCGAGCGGACCCAGTAATGTCTCCATTGTGAGATTTCTTTTTACTGTGTTTGGCATATTGAATACTCTCGGTAGCTCTTCTATCCCCATTTTATTAATTTTTAATTCTAAATGAATATGAGCCTTTCCTTCTGTCCTGGGGTCCTACTGCTGCCCAATGCCTGAGCCCCAGGCCTTCCCCATGGTGTGGACGTCTGTCGGAATTAGAACAGAGAATAAGCACTCTCTCTTCTCAGAGGGTGCTCATGGTACTTGGCACGGTCTTTCCTTTCCTTACTTTCCTTTGCCTTATTCCCACCTGCTTCCAGCCTAAAGTACAACTTATTTGAGCTCCGGATTGCTTCATTTTTCATTCATATAAAATAATAAAAGTTCAATTTGGCATCTATAGGATAGGTGTGTACTGATTTGTACTGATTGATGGCAGAGAATAAAATACTTGACATCTTATAATATGTGTCTATACAAAGACCATCATACACAATCAAGACAAAGATCATCATCATAATGTAAAGGCCATTAAATTATGCCATCACACATAATTTAAAGGTGTAATATTATTTTGCATAAAATTAATATATAAGTCATATATGAACTATAATAACCTTTACTTTATGCACATAAACAAAATATTATTTTATATTTTTGTTTGTGCTTTTGTTTTTTTAAAGCATCTATTAATTTGAATTTTACTGTCAGTTATTCATCATCATTTTTTTATTATGCTGATTTTTTTATATTAAAAATTTTTTTAATAGTGAGTTTAATTTGTTTGTGCTTTTGGACAAGGTAGCTTGGGTCTTTTTAAAATCTGTCACAAAATATTTATTTTTTTATCATTTGATAAAAATTTCTGACAGCATGGGGCTATCGGATATCCGAGAGTGCAGGAATGATGCTGGTTTTGACTATAGGGAGTGACCCCATGGGCCCAGAACATCTATGGCCTACCTCCAAATGTGACTCAAAAATAAAATTAAAAAATTCAAAGCAGTAATCACGAATCACGAATCACGACCATCCTGTTATTCGTCGATTGCCTTGAGCAGGCCCCAGTAACATCTCCTTCATCCTAGCCCTGAAATTAGTGCTATATTCAAGGCTCTTTAGGAGAATGAGACCCATCATTGTTACTGGTATTTGGCATATTGGGTACGCCACGGGGAGTTTGCCAGACTCTGCCGTGTGGGCAGGTTACATTCGGTAGCCTGCCAGTTTGTCCAAAGTAGGAATGAGATAACAAGGTATCGTAATAAGATGTCGCACAGCTGCGAATGCGGCCGCGCGGTTCCGGGAGCTGGTTTTTATAGTCTCTGAGTCTTGGCTGTTGATGGGATTACACGGCGTCAGGGGGTCAGTTGGTGGGTGTGACCCCCGCCTACTGGAATTCGGAGGATCTGGGTGGAGGATACTCAGCACCGATCCGAGTAGGCTTGGAGATCTCAGCCCCCCCGGGACCCGCTTGCCTTGGTTCCTCTGCCGGTACCTTCAGGTGTGCGGAGAGTGGTCTCAGCATGGTGGTGGCTGGTCTGGAGGTCTTCGGCTGCCAGAGCCCTGGTCGGGGCGGGGAGGAAAGCTCAACCCTCTCCCCTCCAAGGGGCCCCGGCGAGGATAGCCAGGCACAGGGGCAGTAAATAGAGTCATAAACATCACCTCATTGTGTGCTTTCTTATACGTGGAATATAAAAGAAAAATTAGTAAGGGAATAACACTTGGACAATGGTTAGAGACCATGCGTGTTGGCCTATTGAACTGCTGAACGCTGGGTCCGCCGAAGGGATGGTGTGGGAGGGCATGGAAGAAAATTGTTAGACATAGGAGGAAGGGTGTAGTGTCAAAACACTGTATGCCTGAAACTTTCTTACTGAGAGTATTAAAGACCATAGTGCCTCAATAAAAATTGAAAAAACACTACTGCAATCCCAGATAACTCTTAGTGAGGAGCCTACTGGAAGGTTTGCAAGTAGGGAGGGGAAGGTGGGGGGGAGGTGCTTTCCATTTTCTCTTTTAACTATATGCTGTTTAGATGGTCTAACTTGTATATATAACGCTCTTGTTTAGAAATGTGAGGATTAACAGAGACTGGGAGTTTGTCAGTGACATTTTTAGGTTTTGTTTCTTGTATTTAAGTTCTAGCCACATTTGCACACACTCACGAAACTAAATAATCAAGACAAAGACCATATCTATCTCCCCCACAAATTCTCCTGCACCCCTTGTTATTTCTGCTCTCCTAACCTGTCCATCTACTTCCAAATAATCACTGCTCTGGTTCTAGCTTGGAGTTATTACAGTTTGTTACAAGTAAAAGCTATTATGAGCATTCATGTATAAATCTATGGAGAGTTTCTCTGGAGCAAATTACCTAGAAGTAATGACTAGATCATATGGCAGTTGTACTTTTGACTAGAAGGCTAGAAGGCCCTCCCGTTGATCATCGATTTGCTCGAGCGGGCCCAGTAACGTCTCCATTGGAGACTTTGTTGTTACTGTGTCTGGCATATCGAATACTCTCGGTAGCTTGCCGGGCTCTCCGAGAGGGGCGGAGGAATCGAACTCTGGTCGGCCATGTTGGCTGCGTGCAAGGCAAACGCCCTACCCGCTGTGCTACCAGGGTGGTTGTATGATTGTATGGTTGTATCTTTCCCCACTCTCTCCAGTTTATAAGGGCTCAGCTTCCTTTTGTCAGACCTTTCACTGAAGACTTTGGAGAGGTTGATAGGGGTTTTAATTTGCCTTTCCCTCATGACTATGGCTCTGAATACTTTTCATAGAAATAATTTTCCATCCATATACATTTTCTTGTGTCATATCTTTTATATATTTCAAATATGTTAACATTATTTTAAAATTTGTTTGCTTCTTTAATTTTGAAGTTTACAGTTCTCTAGAGTTGGGGTTTGTGGCTCAGTGGTAAAATACATGCTTTGTGCATGAGACAGACCTGACTTTGACTCTGGACATTGAAAAATAAAAAAAGTAAACTATTAGAGTTCATGTATATACCTGAATACAAATGTCTTTTTCATAAATTACCTGCTTTTCAAGTGTTTTCTTCCAGTCTGTGGTTTATCTTTTCATTCTTTTGTGTCTTGAAAAGCAGTCAATTCTTCATTTTGATGAACACATTGCCAATCAGACTTGTGTTTAAACTCTTTCCTCTTGTTTGTCCTCTATTCTTACATGTAGTCCCAGGCTCCTTATATTTCTGGTCACAAAGATGTGGAGTTTTCTCTGTAACCCCTGCTGAGTGTCCCCTAATTTAAGTCAGGTCTGGCACAGTTGACCGGAGGTCCTGTCAGCTCTCAAAGGTGAGATGCTCAGTCCCAGGAGACTCCCCCATGAAAGTTGCAGAGAAGACACTGTAAGTGCCCAGTTACCCAGAGCTTCTATCGAATTTGTCTACAAGCTTGGTTTCTGTGATACCCTTTAGCCTTGGGTTAGCTACAGTGATTAGCTACAGTGGCTCGCAGAAATCAGGAACACACTTACAGATACTCATTTGTTAAAGAATGTTCTAAGGGTCACTGATGGACAACCAGATGAAGAGGTCCAGAGGCCAAGATCTCAACGGTCCCAAATGCTAGAGCTTCTGTTCACTTGGGTCGTCTCAGCCTCCCAGTACATGCATGTGTTCACTGAACCCCATTCTTTTTGCGATTTTAAGGAGAGCGTCTTTATCATGAAACAAATGGATCCTTACTTTTACTTTCAGCCCTTCTTCTGCTCCAAAGAATGGGGGGTGGAGCTGAAAATTTCAAACTCCTAATCATAACTTGGTTTTCCGGTGACCAGCCCTTATCCAGGAGCCCACCCAAAGTTGCCTTGTTAGAACAAAAGACATTCCTATCACCCAGGAAATTGCAAGGGTTTCAGGAGCCCTGTGTCAGGAACCAGGGTCAAAGACCAAACATTCAAACAAAAGGTGCTCCTGGTGCTCTTATCAACGAGGAATTTCAATGCGTTTAGGAGCTCTGTGCCAGAGCAGAGTCAAGACCAAACATATATTTCTTATTATGCATCACAATATCACAAACTTGTTTGGCTCCTGTATCTAAGAAGTTTTTGTATGATCCGGTGTCACAAAGATTATTTCCTTTGTATTACTTCCGGCAAGCTCCCCGTGATGTATTCGATATGCCAGACACAGTAACAACAAAGTCTCCAATGGAGACGTTACTGGGCCCGCTCGAGCAAATCGATGAACAACGGGAGGGCCTTTACCTTTACCTTTACCTTATTACTTCTGAACTTTCACACTTTGTATTTATGTTTAATCTTTTTCATTACATGATTTAGATATTTAGCTAATTCTTTCTGTGTGGTTCTGGAAGTGGAATTCACGGCCCGATGCACAGAGAGGCAGATGCTACAAAAACTGAACCACATCACTCGGCTGAGGCTAATTTTTTAAATGAATTTTTGCACATTATGTAAGGCACAAATTAAAGTTCATTTTTTATTGTTGTTATATAAATATCCAATTGTTCCGCCACCACTTGCTGAAGAGATATCTTTTTCCACTGAATTATTTTTGCATTTTTGTTAAAAGTCAATTAAGCACACATCATCATCACGACCACCCTGTTGTTCGTCGATTGCCTTGAGCAGGCCCCAGTAACATCTCCTTGGTCCTAGCCCTGAGATTTTTAAAAAGTGCCATATTGAAGGCTCTTTCAGGGTTAGGAGAATGAGACCCTTCATGTTACTGGTATTTGGCATATTGGGTATGCCACGGGGAGTTTGCCAGACTATGCCGTGTGGGCAGATTACATTCAGTAGCCTGCCAGTTTGTCCAAAGTAGGAATGAGATGATAAGATGTCCGGAAGCTGGGTTTTATAGTCTCTGAGTCTTGGCCGTTGATGGGATTACACGGCACCAGGGGGCCAGTTGATGGGTGTGACCCCTGCCTACTGGAATTTGGAGGATCTGGGTGGAGGATGCTCAGCCCCGATCCGAGCAGGCTTGGAGAGCTCAGCCCCGGGACCCACATGCCTTTGTTCCTCTGCCGGTACCTTCATGCGTGTGGAGAGTGGTCTCAGCATGGTGGTGGCTGGTTCTGGAGGTCTTCGGTTGTCGGAGCCCTGGTCAGGGCGGGGAGGGAAACTCAACCCGCTCCCCTCCAAGGGGCCCCTGCGAGGACAGCCAAGCGCAGGGGCAGGAGACTCATACATGGCTTTATTTATGGGCTCTGTTGGGTTTCATTGGTCTGTTTTATTCTGATAGCAATGCATAGCTGCTTTGAGGACTAACTTTATACAAATTCCTGAAGTCAGGAATGTATACCCTCAACTTGGTCCCCGTGCTCTAAAAAAGGATTAAGTTATACTAAATACTTTATGTTTTCATGTAAAATTTATAATTGACCGCTGGGCACCACTGGGACCTCTGGCCCTGCTAGGCCCAAGCGGCACTGTACAGAACCATCAGGCCTGCAGTGATGGCTGAGTGTCCTCGGGGGGTGCTCTTTGGCCCACAAACACTATTGGAGGCTTCCAAGTTAAAACATAAAAGAAGTAACTTTTCATTTTTAAAAGTAGAATTATTAAAATTCATAATCAGTTTGTTAATTTAGTTTTCCTTTTCCCTTTAGGTGCTGAGGATTGTACCTAGGGCCTCACACATGCAAGGAATATAATCTACAATGAGATAATTTCTGGTTCCCAACTAGCCAATTTTCATAAAATATCTCCATGGCATTTTGCAGTCATTTTCCTCAATAGACTCTACTATATTCAAAGATAGTGTATTAATGCACAGTATTGTTAATCTTCCTAATATCCTCGTAGAAACTGCCCTCAAATGTAGAAACCAACATTGTTACACAATACAAAAATACAGAATACAAAATCAAGAACACTCTAAAAGATATCCAGCTATAATAGGTCTGTGTAACACTAAGACCAGAAATCAATTGGGGGTAGGGGATGGGAGTTGGGTGACATCTACCTGTTCTCAGGGCTTACCCCTGACTCTGCACTCAGAAATCACTCCTGGTAGAGATCAGGGAACCATATGGGATCTTGGAGATTGAACCAGGTCAGCTGCATACAAAGCCAAGTGCTCAATCCACTGCACTATGGGCTCTGGACCCAATAAGTAGGTTTTCTAAATCAATTAAGTCCTATTCTTTCATTTGTTAGTGCTGATAGCTCAGAAACAACTCCTATGTTTTTGCTTTTTTTTTCTGCAAGGGAGTGGTTGGGCCACACTTGGCAATGCTCAGGGCCCACTCCTGACAGTACTCAGTGGACCATGTGCTGTGCAGCAGATCAAACTGTGCTTGGCCGCATGCAAGGCCAGAACCTTAACCCCTGTACTATATTTCCTTAGTTTTCCACTTATGTTAATTTGATAGAATTTCTTTGGTTATGGTTTAAAGTTCCCTGACAGTTCCAAAGTCTTCTTTAAGAAGACTGGAACCGCATGTTGGGGGGTGTTCGAAGGCCAGAGAGACATTGGGGGAAGAAGGTGGAAGTGTGCATAGCCAGTCTGCAGTTTGGTATTAAAAGGGCACTGAAACTTCTGACTTTAGAAAGATATTCGATGACTAACACACTTGGAAGGGAGCATTCTATGCCTGTGGTTCCCAACGGCCAGGCCTGCAGATTCTTAGATTAGTTCCAGAGTCTCCCAGGCCTCTAGCAGGGTGGTGAGGAAGAACAGGCAGTTAATAAATGATCTATCAGAGACTCTCTGAGCAGATGCGGGGGAGGGCTGTGGCTCACACGGAGAGGCTAAGTCTGTTGTTTAAAGTAAAGGAGAACAAACAGGTTTTTCAATGACTCCACCGCTGACTTCCCTCTCTGATCATGTCTTGGGCTGCGAGCTCTGCTGTTGGAGTCTGGCTTAGGGCAATACTAAACACATAATAAGAACACAACCATGTTCTAAGAAATACTTGCAATAAGCTCCAGATTCAGAAGCAATCCCTAACACAGAAGGAGTTGGTTCTGTTTGTGAGGCAGGGAGAAGGAGCAGACCAGATAGACCTAGGTTTTGAAGGATGAATGTAAGTTTGTCAGGGCTGGAGCCATTGCACAGCAGGTAAGGCATTTGTCTTGCATGTGACCGACCTGGGTTCGATCCCCAACATCCCATACGGCCCCATGAACACTGCCAGGGGTAATTCCTGAGTGCAGAGCCAGGAGTAACCCCTGTGCATCACCGGGTGTGACCCAAAAAGGAAAAAAGAAAAGTTTATCAACTATTTAAGGTTCAAGTATTGGTCCAGAGTGACAGAACAGAGGGTAGCCCACTTGTCCTGCATGTGGCTGAGCCAGATCCGATCCCCGGCACCCCATCTGCTCCCCCGAACCTGCGAGGAGTGATCCCTGAGTGCAGAGCCAAGTTCAAGCCCTCAGTGTCGCTTTCTGTGGCCCCAACCCCCCACCGCCACCACCACAAAGGCACAAGTAATTGAAATATGAAAAGCGAAGCTGATGTGGCTACATAGATGTTCAGGGATTACCTATCGGCTATCAGCAGAACTACATATAAAATAGCTACATCTGTACAAGCTTAAATTTATTTTAAAATTTCCTTTTAGGGTGAAGGAAGGACTCCTTAGGAAAACCAGCATATTTCTCAACATTAACATGGCCCATCACACACTCATTCTTTATTGTATTTTATTAATTTTTATGGTCTTTCCCACAAAGTTTTATACCTCTTTGAGTGCTTTTAATTTGGTGTTACTGTTTACTGTGGGAGTTGCTATTTAAGAGATCAACTTTTTGTTGCTATAACTCCTTGTCCAGCGTGTTTCTTTTCTCCTCTCCCCAACTTATTTCTCTCCCCCATCCCTTTCTTTTAGGTAACCTCACAATCACGATCACGACCATCCTGTTGTTCGTCGATTGCCTCGAGCAGGACCCAGTAACGTCTCCTTTGTCCTAGCCCTGAGATTTTTTAAAAGGTGCCATATTCAAGGTTCTTTCAGGGTTAGGAGAATGAGACCCATCATTGTTACTGGTATTTGGCATATTGGGTACGCCACGGGGAGTTTGCCAGACTCTGCCATGTGGGCACGTTACATTCGGTAGCCTGCCAGTTTGTCCAAAGTAGGAATGAGATAATAAGATGTTGTGGCCACGCGCTTCCAGGAGCTGGGTTTTATAGTCTCTGAGTCTTGGCTGTTGATGGGATTACACGGCGCCAGGAGGCCAGTTGGTGGGTGTGACCCCTGCCTACTGGAATTTGGAGGATCTGGGTGGAGGATGCTCAGCCCCGATCCGAGCAGGCTTGGAGATCTCAGACCCGGGACCCGCATGCCTTTGTTCCTCTGCCAGTACCTTCATGCATGTGGAGAGTGGTCTCAGCATGGTGGTGGCTGGTTCTGGAGGTCTTCAGCTTAGGTAACCTAATAAGTTCTATTATTAATAACTACTGCTCTGTCTTTCTACTTCATTTTTTCTGTGCATCAACTTACATTTATATTGTTCACATGGGGAAAATCATCCAGCAGTTGCATTTTTTCCTTCTGACTTGCTTCACACTGCATGGCTCTGCCGCTTTCCTTCCAGGGTGCTGCAAATGACCACAGACCATCCTTTTTCCTAGGTGAATAGTAGTCCACTGTATAAATGTATCATGTGAGGGTCAGATTGATAGTAAAGCAGGTAGGACATTTGACTTGCACACAGTCGACCTGATTTCTATCACTAGCATCCCACACAGTCCCCTGAACTTGCCAGTAGTGATTCCTGAGCACAGAGCCAGGAGTAACTCCTGAGCATTGCTGAGTGTGAGTCCCACTATTAATTAATTAATCAGATTTAAAAAATTAATCTTTGGGGTTTTATTTTTTTAAAAAAAGATGTATTGTGTCTTCTTTATCCAGTTATACATCAACAGACACTTCGGTTGCTTCCATATTTTAGCTCTTGTAAATAATACTGCAAATACTTTCAGCAAATAGTAACCTGTCTTCAGCTTAGAACAGAGGACTACGATATACATCTTATTAGGAAGATCTGAAATAATGGGGGACGTTTAAAACTTTGGGGGTAGGTGGGAAAGTGTGATAAGCGTGAGTGAGACTGTCTGATAATGGAAGGAAAGGTTCTGGGGAAGAACCCTTGAGGCTGGGCTAGATCCAGATCTGTCCAGTAGTCCTTTAGTATCTGCTGGATTTCAGCTGTGCAACCAAGAGCCTCTGGTAAGACCCTTCACTAGGGACCAGAACCATGGCACAGCAGCTAGGGTGATCTCCTTATAGGGTGAACCCCATATGGTTCCCTGAACCCCATCAGGAGTGATCCCTGAGTACAGAGCCAGGAGTAAGCCCTGAGCACAGCCAGGTGAGGCTCCCCACCCCCCCCCCCCAAAAAAAAACCAAGTTTCATCATAGATTTGGGAGTCACTGGGAAGAAAAGGTCCAATGCACAGGATCCCTGGTGCTCTCAGGAACAAGGCAGAGATCCCCACCTGGACAGACCCTATCTATCTGCTCCACCTGGGACAGCCTTGGGGCATCTGACAGAGATGACTGGGAAATTCATTTGCTTATTTTGTTTGTTTTGTTTTGGGAATGCACTGGGTAATGCTCAAGGTTTATTGGTTCTGCACTCAGGGATCACTCCAAGCCAGGTTTGGGAACCATATAGGATTTGGGGGATCGAACCCAGGTCAGCCACATGCAAGGCACGCGCCCTACCTGCTGTACTATTGCTCTAGCCCCAGGCCAGGAACTTTTCCATCTTTTCCATCTAATCCTGATAATATGTGAATGAGCAAGTCCACATGACAGTAGACTCAAGAAGCCGAAAAGACAAAGAAAAACAACAGCAAAAACCTTGCTGAAGATCTGACATTGACGTCAACCTCTGGCCAGAGCTCCAGAAACACGGGCTTCCTGAATTTCAGGCACCTCCTTCAACACAGGTTTGCACCATATGAGAAAATAAGAGCAGATGTGTCACACAGGAGCTAGGGGAACAAAAGGTCACAGAGGGCAAAGTCAGCAGTCTGAAATTTAACTTGTTGCCGGCTCTTGCCAAATTCAGCTCTCAGAGAGAGTGAGGACAAGGTCGACAACCCCCTGTCCATGCTGGACTCTTCCTTTGATGCTCCCGGTGATTCTGCTTGAAACTCCCGAAGCCCTTCCTGGGTTGCTATCCTGTCTGGGTTTGCTGCTCTGTTGTTTTCCAGGTTTCTTTCTACCTCTGGCAAGAGCAGCACCTCAATGTTTCACCCTGGTTTCCCCTGGGAGATCCTGGCAGAGACCCAGAGCTCTGCTCTGAGATGCACTCAGGATTCTTTCCCTAATTTTGGGAGTCAAATCATTCATCTGGAGAAATAAAATTTCTGGAAATTTTAACTACCAAAAGGGAAAAATTCCTCTTAACATAAAATAAAAACAACTTTTTAATGCTGACCATGTCTTCAAGTGCTTTTTGGAAGCAAAGTTGATTTAAAATCATTTTTTACTATTAATTTAGAGCCATAAACAAGATTATAGTTCCGTTTGTTCTAAAGATTATCACATCTGGTAATGTTTGGAGGCAAGTAGGCTTAGAGAAAAATGAAAAAAATATACAGGGATCCTTATTTCTCCTTTTGAGTTTTTCAAGGATACTAACATTATTCTCAGGGGGGAAAATTTCTGCAAGATCCCTAGTCATGCTTATTGTGATCCAGAAAAACATGCTCATGAAAGCCAGCTCTCCTAAAAATACCTATCATATATTTTCACACATGTATATTATCCTTATGATTTCCCCATGTAGTCGGCACTCAAAAGGCAAAGGGGCCTTGCTTTCTGTAAGAACACTTACACCCAAAATGATGCCTTTTCCAGAAGTGAAAAGGGTTGAGTCCTGCACAGAAATTCCAATCTAAGTTTCTAGCTAAGGCATAAGTATGAATAAATTTCTGAAGGAATTCTTATCCCCATTTTATAGACAGAATTCACTGTAGCACTGTAGCACTGTGCTCCCGTTGTTCATCGATTTTCTCGAGCGGGCCCAATAACATCTCCATCGTGAGACTTGTTGTTACTGTGTTTGGCATATTGAGTACGTCATGGGGAGCTTGCCAGGCTTTGCCATGTGGGCGAGATACTTTTGGTAGCTTGCCGGGCTCCCCAAGAGGGGCGGAGGAATCGAACCTGGCTCTGCCAGGCTGGCCGCGTACAAGGCAAACGCCCTACCACTGTGCTATTCCTCTGGCCACATTTATTAGTTTTCTTCCCTACTAGGAGATAGTTAGAGAATCTAAATATAAGGGCTCCCAGTATCTTCACTGAAGTTATCTCCTTGGCCAATGACTCAAACCAGCAGACACCTCCACCATTGCCCAAGACTTCCCACTGTACGTGCATCAAAGACTTGCTGGTAGAAAGGTCATTTGAAATATATCCTTTGTCCTTGGCCCCAAAGAAACTAGCCAGGCAGGGAGAAGCGGGGAGAAGGGGGGTGCAGGTAGAAGGACCAGCACGTGAAAAAAGGAAATAAGTAAAAGGGAAAGAACTTGCACTTTTCTGTAGAAATACAGGAATGTCATTTATACCATGGTCGTGAAGAAGGAATGAATCAAGATAGAATGGCAGAGGAAGGCAAGCACTCTAAGATAGAGTTATTGGACTGTGGGTTTTTATAGGAGTCAGCGATTATTTTCTGGAAAGGGACAAATAAGGGACCTTTTAGGATTGGAGGGTTGGGAGATGTCACATGGCCTCTGTCACAATAACCAAATTCTTCACAGATGGCATAAAACAACCAGCATATAAGGTCTGGAAAGATAGTATGGCAGATAGGATGCTTTTCTTGCATGTAACCAACACAGGTGGGATCCCCAAGATCCCATATAGTCACTAGAGTACTGTCAGGAGTGATTTCTGACCATAGAACCAGGAGTAACCTCTGTGCATCACCAGGTTTTACCACCCCACCCCCAATCTCCCAGTATATGAATGAGCTGAGTATGACTATATTTATATATATACACATATAAATATATATATATATAACTCAAAGAGTCATATTTACCAAAAAAGGCCATCAGTCATATTGGTATGTGAGTCTATGTTTGTTGACCCCTGAAATAAATCATAATCACCCAGATTGCAAATCAACCCACCCCAACTTGTCCAGGACTTCCTTGATTTTACTGTTGGGAGTCTCCCATCCTTACCTGTTCCTCTAATCATGAGGGCAGATAGAACATGATAATTGTAGTTGACTTGATTTGTGATTAATGTCTCTGTGTGATTAGGGCTCACAGCACCCTAATTACTCCTTCCTGATTCTTTCCGGGAAAAAAAACAGAATCTGTGAGCCCATACCAGGCACTATGGTGGTGATCTTAGGGCCATCCAGATGGTGCTGGGAACTGAACTCCGGGTGTCCACATGCCTGGTTCCCCAGCCTTAAAAAACACAACGACCTTGGTTTTACTCTGTAGATCCCCCTTCTGAAGGAACCTACAGGTGAAAAATGCTGTCTATAAGCAAAAGAAAGGGCAGATGGCTTCCTCTGCAGGTAGGAATGTGTATTCAACTCTTTCCCCCCTAGGAAGTTTGAGAACATGGTCTCAGGGGCCTTCGAAGAAGAATGATTCAGCACAACAGTAGCATCTGGTCTGAGACGGGACATTGACTGGCTTATGTAGGTGGCTGTTCTACACCATTATTCCTTCATTCCCTCCAGACATGAAGAAGGAAGTGAGGCCTGAACGAGAGCCACAGCTCAATTTCCAGCAGACATAAAGGACAATCAGCAGAGGGAGTAAGAAACACTGGGGCACAGATGTCAGTCTGGGGGAGTTGTTCATGGTCAGCCCTTATCAGCAATTGCTCTGAACAGCCAGGTCTGAAATTTTCCTTTCTAAAGCAACAGGTGTTTGACTTCTGTTCAGAACTGGCAACTGTTTGACCTGAGCAAACAAAAGGTTTGCACTAAAAGGACTCATAGTACTCTCCTTACTTTCTTTAATCAATCTCTTTTTAATTTAGCTTTATAGCCATGGAGGAATTTTCCACTTCATTCTAAATAGTGCTTTCTATCTTCTGGCTGGTTCCCTTCCCAAACAGGTGGGTCTTATTCAATATGTGAAAACCCAAGCTCACCGTGCAGATAACTTGAATTACATGAAAATTCTTAATATTTGTATATGTGGCCTTTTGTACACTTCGGAGTATGTTTGTGAACCATTAGATCCATTAACTGTATGGGCAGCAGTCTCTGTTTTTTTTACCAAATGAAGGGAACTAAGAAATGAAGATAAACATTTTTGTACCTGTAGTGAAATAGTTAGCCTTGTGGTATTATGCAGCAGAAATTGTGGTTCAGATGCAGAAGTATAAGATGTTATTCCAAGCATTGCTTCAATTAACTCTTTTATGTTAAATGATTCTTGAGATGTGTGGCTTTGTAGACCCTCAGTTCCCTTATGTGTGAACTAAGAATATCAATAATTCCTCCCCCATAAAATTGCTATATGCACAAATAAGGTAGTATGTATGAAGTGCTAAGCACAGTTAGTACTTAAGTGCCAGCTATAATGCTATTGTTATGAAACTAACAATTTTACCTCTGTGTTTTTAGTATAATGAAGGAGTGGGCTTCTAACATCTGTTAATTATCAGTTTGTCACATCATGTAGAAAAATAAAAAAGAGGCCTGTGTGCTTGTTCGGTGCGGACCTGATGCCTCTTTTGTGAAGCGGTCTCTGAGATTTCCAGCGTTCACCTTGGCCGACGAAAAACCCAAGGAAGGCGTCAAGACCGAGAACAACGATCATATTAATTTGAAGGTGGCGGGTCAGGATGGTTCTGTGGTGCAGTTTAAGATTAAGAGGCATACACCACTTAGTAAACTAATGAAAGCCTATTGCGAACGACAGGGTTTGTCACTGAGGCAGATCAGATTCCGATTTGAGGGGCAGCCAATCAATGATACAGACACACCTGCACCGTTGGAACTGGAGGACGAAGATTCAATTGATGTTCCAGCAGCAGACAGGAGGCATCTCCTAACGGAGCCCACAACCTTCCTCCAGAACTCAGCTCCTGCAGACCAGGAATACAACCGCAATTCGAAAACCACAATTTGGTTCCACCACATCCTTACTACTACAGTATAGTTTTCTCTATTTTATTTATTTATTTATTTTTGCTTTTTGGGTCACACCCAGCGATGCACAGGGGTTACTCCTGGCTCTGCACTCAGGAATCCTTGGCGGTGCTCGGG
Source organism: Sorex fumeus (assembly GCF_029834395.1). Lineage (NCBI taxonomy): Eukaryota > Metazoa > Chordata > Mammalia > Eulipotyphla > Soricidae > Sorex > Sorex fumeus. Next base: position 5,872,926 of record NW_026606058.1, read on the forward strand.
GGACCATATGGGATGGTGGGAATCGAACCCAGGTTGGCCGCGTGCAAGGCAAACGCCCTACCCGCTGTGCTATTGCTCCAGCCCCTAGATTTCTCTATTCTTTCATTCTCCCCTTCCATACTCCTTTATTGTACATAAAGTAACTGATGTATGTGCACAAGCATCGCATTTTTTTTAACTAAATGGCTAATAGTATGTTTAGATTGACATCAGATGGAGATGGGATGGGAAAAAAAATATTGGTTCTGTGAAAATACCCCCTTCCTCCATGAGTGGCATACTCATTCAGGTCTTATCTTTATATTCCAGTAAGTTATTTTGCCCTCAATGTTTAACAAAAAAAAAAGAAAACCATAAAAATTCTTGCATACCTTGTTTGATTGGAGAATTTTAATGTTTTTCATTTATCACTATAAAACCAAGGACAATTTTATAACTTTTTTGTACATAGCTGTTACATGTAGGGAAATCTGTCTTTAAGTAGGGATAAATTACTCTGAAAGAAATGAATCCTAGATAGTTTTTCCTTCAAGTCAAGCGTCTTGTTGTTTAAATAAACTTCTTGTTTAAAATGAAATAAATAAATAAATAAGAAAGGAGAGCAGGACTATGTGGGTATAAATACATCACTCCTCCAGATACCCTGGAAAGCAGCAATGAGTTTGGTGGTTATATACACACAGAGGGAACATCTATTTGATAAAACATTTATTTGAGAGAATCAAAAGTGATAGTATGGAGAAACACTACCTATGACCTAACTAGAAGGTGGACATCACCACCATCTTCCTATTCTATACTTAAGAACCAGCTTAGATGTTAAGCCATTCAACACTAAAATCAGACAGGCAGCTTGCTCATCTAAAAGGAGAGTATCCAGTAAGTTTTTAACTTATATCACTGGCATTTTCATTGTGCAAACGGTGGTTGTGGAATTGTCAAAGATGATAAAATATTGACTTCATGAAAGAACATGTTGATGCTAAAAATCAACTTTGGGAGGAACTTTGGGAGAAAATGTTGTCTCTCTTCAAAGATACACATATTTACACTAGGTAGACCTATACTAGATAGTACTTCAAATGATGGTGATTTCAAAATGGAATTCTACACCCACAAATTATACCTGTAAAGGATAAAGTAATAGGAGGGTTTAATGGCAGTATTAATTTAATATAGGTTTTATTGAACCTTAAGCACCTCCCACTTTCCAGGTTCTATACCACATATTGGGAGACAGAAACTTTTGTTAAATGCTGTTGTCCTAATGGAGCCCACAAGCTCACAGTATAGTTCATGGTTTTGGTGTGAAGTACACAATTTGAATGCAGTTTCAGTGCTACCAAAACCCAGTTTCTCTAAGATGGAATTTTGCATGGGACACTATAGAATCTCTCCCTCTCTCTCTCTTTCTCTCTCTGTCTCTCTCTCAGACACACACACACACACACACATACACACACAAGGGGATAGCTGAGTTGAGTTTTGAGGAATGTTTAGAAGCATAGGGAAGAAGTGCAGATATGAAGGAGATTCCATTCTGAATGGAATTCTATAAATGCTCAGAGTGTAAGTTTGAAACAATGAGAGAGTCACTAAAATGGAATTTTCATTACACAGTGAAGAGAAATGGGGGCTGGCGAGTAGAATGAGGCTAAACTAAACTGTGGTGATCAGAGCCTTGAATGATGGCGTGGTTTATGGGTTTAGATGTTACGCTGGAGGCTAAAAGGACACCACAAAAGAATACGAATCAAGGAAATTAAGGGTCTAAGTTCTATTTTGATCCATGGCATCATATAAGTAACTTTATAGGGGGCAGATTTGGCTAAGTGGTAAAGCACATGTCTTGTATGTAGAGAAATAAAAAGGAGAAAACAGGTTGTTAAATCAAAACTGAAAACAACACCAGTGACATAAATCTAAAGGAGATGAGAAATGAGCCAGGAGGTGATAAAAAGATAAAGGGGAAGTAGATTCAACTGTTCATTAGGTGATAGAATTTATGTGATTTTTCTATGGGTTGGGTATGAAATTATGAAAGGACCTAATTCCAGTATTAATGGTAACATGCAAATAATGTTGATAGTTGAAAACAAAAGAATAGGTTAGATAATCCAGGAAGAGAAGGTGGTAAAAGTTGAAAAGGAGAAAGCATGAAGAGCAAGCCAAGAAAGAAGAGGAAAATAAATAGAGAAGTAAGAAATAAGTCAGGAAAAAGTCACCATAAAAAATCAAGAAAAGTTTCATAGGAAGTTAATAGAGTTTAATAATTGGACTTAGAAGCCAAAACCCAACTCTTGATCATGTCAAGAGTAGTATTGCAGGGAGGTGGAGACATGGGCCAAGTTGCAGTGGGTTGAGGGGTGAGTGGGAGGTAAGGAATTGGAGACAGAACTTTGGCTGCTTTCTCAAGAGACTGGATTGTGAAGGAGACAACAGATAGCTGGATCGAAAGGAATTATTTTTAAGAAATTAAGAGACCTGAACATGTTTATTTGGAAAGAGGCGGAGGCAATCAGAGAGGGGACAATTAAGAGAGAGGCTGAATATAGAAAAATATTCCTGGCAATAGTCATGATGCCCTTTAAAGAGTCGAACTCTTTACCCCATTAAAGCAGATTGGTTTTGAGGGATGCTTCCTGGCTGAACCCAAAGATACAGGCTGAATCCTTCCGACTCTTGGATTCTTCAGTATGACAGATATTTCTTGATATTTTCCTACTTGGTGTTGCTATATTGCAGAAGGAACATTCACAGAGATTGAAGTTACCTGAAGGGTGGAAACATCCAGTTCTGCAGCAGGGGCTATTGACCAACTGGATACCCCCAAACACCAACCCCTTTGATGAAAACCTGAAAGTTCTTGTGTAGAGATGCTTGTCAGGCCAGCCTTATCAACCTTCCCATGCTACCTGGGGAAAATTCTAGGCAATGGCATGTTTCCTTACCTATTAAAGCAATATTTGGATTCAAAGTCTGCCTGATATTTTAAGTCAACTCAATTCAATTAGTTAAAAACCCATCAAGTGTGCTAAGATCATTTGATGACAGGAATATGTTCTCTGACCCAAAGATTGTGGCCCTTCCTCATTCATCCTCCGCCCCCCCTCCACCTTCTTTTCTGTGGGCTCTAGAGGAAAATGAAAGAGAAACCAAACTAGAAATTGGGGCATTGGTTCTCCAATTATGTGCACAGCCCCCTCAGATTCTAAGGAGGTGCTCTTTGACCAAGGATGTGGGTAGAAATACTAGAGGGATAGGTTGACGGCCTCCAATCACAGCTTCAACTCAAGGTGCCCTGTTTTCATGCGTTTTATATATTTTGGATGTGAAACGTTTTTGATTGAACCAAAAGTTTTGTTGCCAAAGGAAGTGGATAGTTTCACCAAATTAATACTTATTAATCAAAATCAAGAAAAATATCTTAATATAACACATAAAATTAAGAATCGGACAAAAAGCAGATCAAAAACATTGAATAAAAATTGGAGCAACAGTATAGCATTAAGGGTGCTTACTTTGCAGGTGGCTGACTTCAGTTCAATTGATTCGCAGAATCCCAATGGACCCCAGGAGAAATTCCCAAGTGCAGAGCCTGAACTAATCCTGAGCATTGTTGGGTGTGGTCCCCAAACCAAAAGAAATAAATTTTAAAAAGTGTCAGTGTGGCTTTCTCAAAGTGTTCACAAGTCATTTTATTCAAAAAACAAACGTAGGTCCAGAGGCATAGAACAGGGTAGTTAAGGGTTTACCCTGCATGCAAGTGAAACTGGTTTGATCTCAGGTACCTCATGCTCTCATGAGCATCACCTGTGTCACCAATGAGCACAGAGCCTGGTGTTGACCCCAGATCACCAACAAGTGCGACCCCAATTTCCCTACTCCCCGCACTTGGACAAAACATAAAACAAAACCAGCAGTAGACGTTGTACCAGACCCAGGCTGGCAATCCAGGAAATGGAGATGAGAAAGCCTGACCTCTGCCCTCAAGGACTTTGAGATTCGTATTGGTGACATAGTTCGATGGGTTGAAAAGTGCAGTGATCAAGGTATAGGATAAGTGTAGAGGGGAGACAAATGGGACAGGGTGGGGGGTGGGGGTGGTTCTGTTTTGTTTTGTATTTGGGAAGGTGTCGCAGCACTGGAATTGCACCGCGGTTGCATGGTGAGGTGCGGGGACAACCCCCCAGGCAAACCCTCCGTGCCCACTCCAAATTTCGCCCTTCCCCTCCCCCACCAGGCGGGAAGGTGCACGGGGAGGGTCTTCTGCCTGTTCCGAGGCCCCCAGGGACATCGGGGCGGCGTAGGGGCGAGAGGGACACGGGGAAAGGGAAGGAGGCCTGGGGATCTGGGGCAGCCAGGACTCGCAATGGGCCATCCGCCCCCAGTTTGTTTAATTGGTTTATTAAGACTTTTTTTTTAATTTATTTTATTTTTATTTTTTTACAGTTGTAGATTTACAATTTTTTGTGCTTGGGTTTCAATTATACAATGATCAGATACCCATCCCTCCACCAGTGCCCGTTTTTCACCACCATGGATAATATCCCTCCCACCCCCATCCCCCCATCCCCCCCGCCTCTGTGGCAGGGCAATCCCCTGTGTTCTCTCTCTCCGTTTGGGTGTTGTGGTCTGCAAAAGAGGCATTGAGTGGCAAACATGTTCAGTCCATAGTCTACTTTCGACATGCATCTCCCCTCCTGGGAGGATCCTCCAAACATCCTTTATGAGGTAATATTGGTGCATGAGAGTGTAAAGTGTTTTAGGGGTATCCTTTTGGGGGTTGGTTTGCTTCTATTTTTGGTTTGGGGCTACAGCTACCTGTGCTCAGAACTCACTCTTGGCTCTGGGATCACTCGTGGTGGGGCTTAGGGGGTCATGGTGCTGTTGGAATCAAACCTGGGTAGACCACATGCAAAGCAAGTGCCTTGCACACATCTTATCCTTCTGACTCTGCAGGTACAATGTCACCATACCACACCCAGCCTTGAAGGGCCAACATTCTCCCGCCACTGCCCTTAAGATCCTTTGAGTCCTTTACCCACCAACTTGGGTAACTATCATTAGTGTCTAAGGGTCTGTTTTCGTTGGAAACAGACACATTTTCTCTTCCGCTGCTTTGTTTCTTCATATGCCACATACTAATGAGATCATGCAACGTTTATCTTTCTCCTTCCAACCTATCTCACTTAGCATGAATCCCTCTGGTTCCATCCTTGTATTCAGAGGCAGGACTTCATCTTTTACACTAGAGACCTGCTGGAGCTGAATTCTAACGGAGTCACATGGGGGATACAGGGTGGTGGTGGTGGGGGGTATTTGCCAGCAGGAGGAGAAAGTGATCACCTATTCTTACAGCAGAGTCTGGAGTGCATGAGGAGGAGGAGGAGGAGGAGGAGGAGGAGGAGGAGGAGGAGTAGGAGGAGGAGGAAGAGGAGGAGGAGGAAGAGGAGGAGGAGGAGGAGGAGGAGGAGGAGGAGGAGGAGGAGGAGGAGGAGGAGGAGGAGATGACCACAGGCAGGTGCTCAGCTAGTCTGTGGGGACGAGCTCGGTGAATGACCTCCAGAGCTTTCCCCTCCTGAACATCTGGGAAGAGCCCCTAACATCAGACCCTTTCCTGTCCACCAGGAGCTCTGGGTCTGGTGCTTCCCACTGCTGCCACCTAGCGTCCAGAGTCAATGCCCACGTTTCCTTGGAGAATCCTGGGTCTGGAAGCTGAATATTCTCTTTCCTTCTATGACTGAGGAAACAGCGAACAAATTACAGTGACATATCACACCTCCAGGAACACACGATTTGTGAAACCGTGACGAGAATATAACAACCAAGCTCTGGTTACTGCAAGATCATGTTGGATGGGATTCAGTTCACCTGACATTTGGTGGCCACTTCTATAATGTGCTTAAAAACCCCTCTCCTAGAGTGGTGTAGCTATATATCTAAAAACACAAACTCAAAAGACTGAAAACATGATCTCTAAACTGCAACCGCATTTGTAATGTGCCTGTCAAGGTGACAGGCGTGGGGTGGGTCTGGGGATGGAATATGGGAATATTGGTGAAGGGAACACTGGCAGTGGATTGTTATTGAAATATTATATGCCCAAACCTCAACTATCAATAGCTTTGTAGACCATGGTGGGTTTTTTTAATTTTTTGGTCACACCCAGAGATGCTCAGGGGTTACTCCTGGCTTTGCATCAGGAATTACTCCTGGCGGTGCTTGGGGGATCATATGAGATGCTGGGGATTGAACCCGGGTCGGCCACGTGCAAGGCAAGCGCCCAACCCACTGTACTATCACTCCAACCCCAACCATAGTTCTTTAATTACATTTAAAAAATGTTTTAAAATTCCTGTCCTAGTTGGGGTGTGGTTCATCAGTAGAGCACTTTTTCTTGCTTGTGTCAATCCTGGGTTCTACCTCTGGCCCTGAAAAATAAAGTTTCTTTATTCTAGGCTTTCATGGTATAAAAACACTTCAGGACACAAGGTATGCGGGAGTGAGTATAAAGTTGAAGGAATAAGAAGGAATATTCCCCCCCCCCACCTCACTTATCACCCAATCTTCCAACCACCTATCAATCCGAAAGGTGCCAAAGTTGTATACACCAGGCAGTGGGAGCTATGACGTCCGGGAGGGAAGAGAAACACTCGAGCTTTCTGAGAAAGAAGTGTAGTGAGGAGCCCATAGTCAAAGGCCAAAGAGAGTACCTTTGCGTCTAGAGACCTTTGGGAACACTTGTCAGCTGCTGAATGCCTAAAATAGAATTTATTCAAATAGGGTCCTCTGCCCAAGTCAACCATTTACATGCAATAGGTTTCTGCCCTTAGAAAACTCTTCCTGGCTTTAACCTACACCTTGACAAAGCCATGAAATCAACAATCCTGATCCAACTTCACATGTTACTCTATATTATACATAACAGCTGGCTCTGTGTCACACATATGTCTTACACCTAGTCAGTACAGAATAGACCTTTAAGAATTTACAATAAATATCATCAGAGGGAGCTGAAGCAATAGCACAGCAAGTAGAACTCTTGCTTTGCATTTGGTCTACTGGGGTTTGATCCCTGGCACCCCATAACCACCCCCCTGAGTCTACCAGAAGTGATTTCTGAGTGCAGAGCCAGGAGTAAGTCCTAAGCACCACCAGGTGTGGCCCCCAAACCAAAGATCAATAAATACATACCATCAGAACAGTAAGACTAATAGCCTGACACAGTGAAGAGAAAGTAGAAATGAGAAGGAAAGGAGGTGGGGGAGAAAGTCTACTTATCTACTTAAAGTGACTTGGGGCAGGAACTGGACTATAATAATGATATGATATACAATAATACACATAGTAAAATACTCACGGCCCTCCCATTGTTCATTGACTTGCTTGAGCGGGCCCAGTAACGTCTCCTTCGTGAGACTTGTTGTTACTGTGTTTTGGCATATCGAATACATCACGGGTAGCTTGCCAGGCTCTGCCGTGTGGGCGAGATACTCTCGGTAGCTTGCCGGGCTCTCAGAGAGGGGCAGAGGAATCGAACTCGGGTCATCCATGCCCTACCCGCTGTGCTATCACTCCAGCCCAGTAAAATACTATACTATACTATACTATACTATACTATACTATACTATACTATACCATACCATACCATACTACTATATACTAAAATACTATACCATACTACATAATAAAATAGTACCTAAATTACTATGAAAACAAGGCAACAGAATAGCATGACTATAAGCTTCAATCTCAGCATCCATAATTCTAAAAAGAGAAAAACATAACTGCTCTTTGTTGAGCCCTGAGTGGGCACTCCTGATCAAAACATTCCTTGAGTTGTTGGTGGATGGCCCACACTTAACACTGGGCAGCATGGCCCAGGATCAAAGCCCTGGAAGCTCTTTTTATATCCATCGAACTGAATTTACAGAGGGAGAGAGAGGGAAAGGGAGGAGAGGCTGGAGGCTGCCTCTGATTAGGCAGGTCTCTCCTGCCAGAGGGAGATGTCCTCTCTGGGGACAATTAAACAGTTCTCATGGACCCATCAACTGGGTTCTGCCGAGTGTGGAGTGTCACTCTTGTCTCCACCCGGCCTCAGCCCTTCCAAGCCATGGACAGACCATGAAGTCAGAGAATCTAGTGCTCTCCCCCACTCTCTGCTCTTCCTCCCTTCCTGCTGCCCCTCTCAGAAGGGTGAACCCAGGAGTACCACCTGCTCAGGGCTCCTGAAGGGAAGCTTGGGACCCATGCTTTGGCTGTGCTGGACTGTGTGACAGGGACTGGTGGCCCCAATGTCAAAGGAGGCTCCACAACCCTAATTACAGCCGAGGATGAAGCTGCTAGAGAGGCAAGGCCCTGGTTTGGACACAGTTTGAAGAACAAACTTGCAGCTTACTTTGCTGTTATTGTTGTGGTGCTTTGGGCTGGAGCGATAGCACAGCAGTAGGGCGTTTCCTTGTGCACGGCCGCCCCGGCCGAGCCAGGTTCGATTCCTCCATCCCTCTCGGAGAGTCCAGCAAGCTACAGAGAGTATCTCATCCACACGGCAAAGCCTGGCAAGCTACCTGTGATGTATTCGATATGCCAAGCACAGTAACAACAAGTCTCATAATGGAGACGTTACTGGGACGACTTGAGCAAATCGATGAACAACTGGAGGACAGTGCAGTGCTACAGTTGTGGTGCTTTGAAGTGGACTGACATGTGGGATGGGCCAGGGGCCAGCACTGGGCAGCGCCCGCTGAGCCCGGCTCAGACCACATCTTTGCATTGGCAAAGCACACAGGGCTTCCGGCCCCTGCCCCCTCAGGCTCTGCTCCCTGCCCCTGAGCCTTCACTTCATTGTCCTTCTGCGCATCGAGTACTGTGTGAAATGCCATTTCTGACTTGGCAGGGGCTGACCTTCAGGGAAACAAACAGTTGAGCTCACCTGTTAGATTCTCAATGATGCTGTGAGAACACAGAGCCAGTCTTCTGCGTGAGAAAAACCTCTGAGCCAGATCTAGGATGCAGAAGAAATTTTGGGGTTCAAAAGGGAAGAGGGAAGTGCAGGAAAATAAAATGGCTCTCAGCTGGTATTATGCTTGGGTTGCATACAACTGCTTACTCCTCCGTCATCTCATTTGTTCCCTCGAACAGGGCTTTTAGATGAGGGAAGGAAGATATTATAGTCCTGGCCTCAAAGCACTGCACTAGGGTTAAGGCACATGACTTGGTGCCGGGTGAACCCTGATTCCACCCTCAGCACTACATGGTCACTCAAGCATGACTCACTGCAGCCCTGGAGGCCATCCCCACCCCCAGCACCACTGGGATAGCTCAGAACCCAAGTAGAATGTGTCCTCCCGCCCCTGAACTGAACCACAGTTTCTGGTTGACCAAGAGTGACCAGAAGTCCAAGGAATCATCAACAGCCTCGTAAGCACTAAATAAGGAGCCCTCCCAAACACTGGAATATGTAATTCTGGTCCCTACCTGGTATCTAAAAAAAAAAAAGGTTTTCATGTGAATTCTTCTCTCTATTAGAGATGAGGAAATTGAGGCTTCAGAGAAGGTAAATCATTCCCAAGTGGGAATGCTGGAAGTTTCCCACCAAATGTTGGTCTGGGGTGTTAGTTCCACAACCCCCTGCAGTTGTCTTGCCAGTAAGAATTCTCTATGGTGGTTTTCACATGGTGCATTAATTTTGTTGATAGTTTTTCTCTCCAGTCCGGGGATAGAATCCAGTTCTCATGCATGCGAGGCATGTACTTACCACCAAGCCACATACTGATAATTTAGCAAAGGAATGGAGATAAATTCTGGTTCACCAGGATAAGTAAAATATTTTTTGTTTGTTTGTTTTGGGATACTCCCTACTGTCTTCTGGGTTTACTCTTGGCTTTGCACTCAGGGATCTTCCTGGAGAGACTTGAGGGACCACACAGGATGATGAGGATTGAACCCAGGTCAGCCGTGTACAAAGCTGCTTCAATGTCTCTCCAGCCCCTGATTAGTAAAATCTTGCACATGTAAGATTTTGGTACCTGCATCTTTGTGCTTGCAAAACAGAAGCCCTGCACAGTTCGCTCTGAAATGCAAAGGAGACCAGGAAGTAGTTGTCATACAAAATATAACCTGTCACCACCAAGAGCCAGGGTTTCACAGTAGCCTAAGTAGAGAAACTTAGAAGTAACACAACAGTAATGTGGCATGCTAAATGCAATAAAGCAAATACCATAGCTGTAATTACCATGTTTATGTTGCCAGTGACAATTTAATTTTTACTAAACAGCAGTATTAGTTACAACGAATTAACCCCAACTGGCTTTTAAAACAATAAAAGGAAATTGGGCCGTTTACGTAACTGAAAATTCTCAAGGCAGCATGTCACAAGATGGATTTGGTCAGGGCTCCAATTCCCCGTAACACTCATGGGCCAGCCCTTTGCCGTGTTTCTTCTTCGAATGCAGCCTGATTACAGGTTCTCCACTGACAGCGATCTTCATGAGTCTTGATGTCATTCAGGGGGAAAACTCTTGACAAACATAAATGAATGTCCTGAGCAGTGCATGGATTAGACTGTGTCCTAACCAACTTCTACAGTCAAGGGAAAGCCAGGAAGTGAATGCTCTAGGCCCGGCTGGCTAAGTAGGGCCATTCACTTTCAAATGAGAACAAAAGCCTTTCGAAAAGGACAAAAAGCTCTTGGAAAGACTGCACACTGCACAATGTCCACTACAGGTGCTAAGAGCATTCCACAGAAAAAAGTATCCTGAACAAAAGTGCCACCAAAATTTCTACCACCATCAAGCTCAAGGCCACTTCCCACATGCTCGGGCTGAGCCTCATGCACGAGTGAAGTCCCACGGAACCCAGGTAATGTGGAACTTTGTGACTTTGGACTCTGGGCTCAACGGGACCAGGAGTGGAGACTCTCTGTCTGCTTCCCGCAGTCTACAGTGACTCAAGGGTCACGACCATAAGCCACCTCCTGCCCTGCCGGTGCCAGATAATCTCATTATCGGCCAACGCCAGATCCCACGGCTACTTCTCCTGGAAGGGAGCATAAAATGAGGCCCGCATACCCATGCCACTGGACTCTGCTCCAGGCTGTTACACACAGGGCGCCCCAGAGGGGGGCAGGTGAGAGTCCTCCCTGCCCCAAGGGGCCCAGCTCCAGCAGCCAAAAACCTCCACAACTCCTCTTCCTTTTCATCCCCCAAGCTGAGCTGGTCTTCTCCCCACCCAGGTCAGGTTATCTGCCACTTCTCAAGCCCGGGACTTGGATTTCACCCTGCAAGCCCCCCAGGCGTCCTCTCGGACGTTGGGAGACAAAGAAGCTCTGAGCCTCTGCCTCTTCCTTTCGTCCCCCAAGTTGACCTGGTCTTCTCCTACACCCAGTCTTTACTCCCACCCCACACACCAGGTTTCCGTGGGGGTGTGGCTGCTTTAGAAGTGGGCGTGGCTTCTATAGAAGTGGGCGTGGCTTAATTTCCCATGGGGCAACGCTCACGCGGCCGCAGGTAGTTTAGTCATACCAAGAAATCTAGTCCCCACACATACACACCAACATGAAGAAACAACGGAACTCCCCACCACAGGGAGAGGACGATGAAAAGAGTCCAGAAGCCTCAGTAGGTGCTATTCACCTAAGGGACCTCTCTGACAAAGAATTCAGATATGAAGACATGAAGATGTTCAATCAACTCAATGAAACAGTCAGACAGATATCCAGTAAATTGAAAGAGGACATGAAAGAAACAATGGATCGCACAATCGAGAAAAGACAGGAAGAAATGAGAGCAGAAATTGGAAAACTACGCACAGAAATGTCACAAATCAAAGATTCCATAGATGAACTAAAAAACTCAGTCTGTGCCCTCAAAAATAGAAAAGAGGAAAGAATCAGTGAGCTGGAAGATCAGCTGCACCAAGCCAACAGGCAACAACAAACAGAGGCAAGGGACTTCAAAATAGCTCGAGAGAGAATCAGAGTCCTAGGAGACAATTCCAAGAGAAACAACATTAGAATCATTGGACTACTAGAAGCTCAGGGAAACAATCCCAATGAAAAAGACACGGTTAAACAAATCTTCGCGGAAAAATTCCCAGAGCTCCACAATGCAGCCATTCAGATTCAAGGAGCCCGAAGGGTGCCAGCTAAAAGAGACCCTAACAAAAGCACTCCAAGACATATCATAGTTAGAATGAGCGATGCTGCCAATAGAGACACAATACTGCAAGCAGCAAGGGCAAAGAAGGAAATCACATACAAAGGAGCACCCCTTAGATTCACAGCAGATCTATCAGAGGAAACCCTCCATGCCTGAAGGCAGTGGCGAGATATAGTGAAAAAACTCACTGAAATGAATCCTTCACCAAGAATACTTTATCCGGCTAAACTCTCACTCAAAATTGAAGGAATGGTACACTATTTTCTAGATAAACAGCAACTCAGGAACTTCATAGACGCAAAACCAAACCTAAAACAAGGGCTAAAGGGGCTACTATAAGACAAGACAAACTCTACAACCACAAACACCCTTACAAAAAGATGACACAAAACCCCATACCAGTAATCTCTCTCAATATCAACGGTCTAAATTCACCATTTAAGAGACACAGAGTGGCAAAATGGATACAGAGACAGAACCCAACATTCTGCTGCCTACAAGAAACTCATCTCAACAGTCAGAGTAAACACAGACTCAAAGTGAAAGGATGGAAAACAATCCTGCAAGCAAACAACTCCCTCAAAAAAGCTGGGTTGGCCATACTAGTATCCGACAACATTAATTTCACGTTGAAAAAGATTAGAAGAGACAGCGAAGGTTATTTTCTTTTCATCAAGGGATATGTACAACAGGAAGAAATCACACTCTTAAATGTATACACATCTTTCTTTCTTTCTTTCTTTCTTTCTTTCTTTCTTTCTTTCTTATGGTTACTGAGTCAACATTTGTTTGCAGGAGTGTAAATATTCCTACTCTTTAGAGGTGGTGTTACTATATCACACCCACCACCAAAGTGCCAATGCACTTTCAACAAGAATCAGTTAGCCCCTTTGAACGACTCCACTCTTCAATCTCGATATTGGTGAATTCAGTTCTGTGATCATTCTTAGATTTTTAATGTATAAAGGAGCCAACTCATGTGGTTTGCACTTGGGACAGCTGACAGTGCTCAGGGCTAATCGGGCAATACATTGTGAAGCTGGGTAGAGAGCATTAGGGGCCAGGGATAGAACTTGGGAGGTTGCTCAGAGTAGTAATATGCTTTACCAGTTGAGTCATATCTTGCTTATTCGGGTTCATTTTCTCTGGAAATTGTCCAGTCCCTTACTTTGTTTCTTTATATACCACATATGAGTGAAGTCATCTGGTATTCTTTTTCCTTCTGACTTCTATCAGTATGACCTTGTCCAGTTCCATCCATGTTATAGCAGCAAGCAAGATGGCATCTTTTCTAATGGCCAAGTTACCTTCCATTGTATATACATGCCCAATTTGGTGTGTGACACTTGAATGATTTCCAAATCTTGGCCATTGCACTTTAGTGCTACAATGGATTTAGGTGTGTATATTGAATTACTGCTCTACTGTCTTCCATTGAGGCTGACCCTGTTTGCATCCCCTCAGCAGTGATGGAGAGCTTCCTCTAGTCCACTTCACCACTCACACTTTCAGATTCTGGTCCTTTCAGTGTGTGTCATTCTCACTGGTGTGAAACGATACCTCATTGTCACTTTGATCTGCATTTCCATGATAATCAGTGAGGATAAGCTGATGTATCTCTTGGAACTAGTTAGGTCTAATATGGAGAAGTGCCTTTTCATCAGTTTTGCCAATTTTTAAAACTTTGGTCCTTTTTGGTTGTTTAGTTGTGTGAGTTCCTTATGTGTCATAAATATTAGCCCTTTGGAGAAGGTCAAGCACTGGATGACTTCACTCATGTGCTATATAAGGAAATAAAACAAGAGTATAGATAAAGAGTATAAATAAAACAAGAGTACATAGACTCTTAAATAGTCTTCTACAGGGGCTGGGCTCTTGTCTGACCCTTTCATCCTACTGACCCTCGTTTGAATCCCCAGTGCCACAGGTGGCCCCCTGAGTACCTCCAGGAGTCACTCCTGAGCATAGAGACAAGAATAACCCCTGAGCACTACCTGGGGTGGCCCTACTAAAACCCACAAATGACTAAAAATATTAAATCTTTTTACACTCCCTGAATAAAAACCTTGATGAAAAGAGCTTATTGCCAGTAGGGTAATGTTCCTTGTGTTCTATACCCTTTTTTGCTTCTTTTTCATTTTGGGGGGAAGGTTGGGACCATGCCTGGTAGTCCGTAGGGATGATCTCTGTCTGTGCTCAGGAATGACCCCATTTTCAGTGCTGGGATCACATCAGGGTCAGCCACATGTCAGGCAAGACTTTAATGCCTATGCTATATTTCCACGACATTTTTGCCCCATTCTTGACTTCCATTGTTAATAATCTTGACTTCCACTATTAATAATAATTCTGACTTTGTACTTAATAACCCATATTATTAGGAAACAAAAGGTTTTAGAAGCATAAGGTAAGGTAAGGTAAAGGCCCTCCCGTTGATCGTCGATTTGCTCGAGCGGGCCCAGTAACGTCTCCATTGGAGACTTTGTTGTTACTGTGTCTGGCATATCGAATACTCTCGGTAGCTTGCCGGGCTCTCCGAGAGGGGCGGAGGAATCGAACTCGGGTCGGCCATGTTGGCCGCTTGTAAGGCGAACGCCCTACCCACTGTGCTATCGCTAACAAATAAATGATACTGACTTTTCTTCATCTTTTATATTTCTGGGTTAGGCACTCTTGCTTTTGCATGATTACAGTTCTGGGAAAATTTTCTTATACCTTCTATTCTTCCACTTACTCCTGATAGTTTTGGTGAAATAAGCATGAAAGGCTATATTGACTTATGAGAGCATAACTGCAACATGCTTATTTCACCATCTTTTTGCTGAGGGCAATGCCATTAATTAGTTTGACAGGGTTATTGAAAGAGTCCATGAAGGTTTTGCTGCTATGAGTTTAAACCCTGTGCCAATTCCTAAACCTGCCTAGAAGGAAGGAGTGGAAAATTGGCAAAGAAAAGATGGAAAAGATGACCATAAAAAATTGTCAATTTACAGCCCAGAGTGGCCTGGATCGATAGCACAGCGGGTAGGGCATTTGCCCAGCATGCGGCCAACACGGCAGACCTGAGTTCGATTCCTCCACCCCTCTTGGAGAGCCCAGCAAGCTACCGAGAGTATCTCGCTTGCACGGCAAAGCCTGGCAAACTACCTGTGACGTATTCGATATGCCAAACACAGTAACAAGCCTCACAATGTTACTGGGCCTGCTCAAGCAAATCGATGAACAACGGGAGGACAGTGACAGTGACAGTGACAGCCCAGAGCAATAATACAGTGGGTAGTGCACTTGCCTTGCATGCAGTCTACCTGGATTTGATCCCCAGTGTCACATATAGATGCCGAGACCCAACTAGTAGTGATCCCTGAGCACAGAATCAGGCGTTAGCCCCGAGCATCGCTGGAAGTGGTCCCAAATCACCATCATCACCCCCCAAAAATGTTTGCCAATTTAGTTAGACTGTTATTCAAAGGAGTTTAAAGTCTTTCACTTAGGGCTAGAGCAATAATATAATGGATAAGGTGCTTGTCTTCCATGCAGCCAATCTGAGTTCAATTTCTGGCACCACATATGGTCTTCCATGCCTGCCAGGAATGATCCCTGAGTGCAGATCTGGGAGTAAGACCTGAGTCCGGCAGATATAAATAAATAAATAAATAAATAATTTTATTTGTTTGTTTGATTAAAAAATGCTGAGATGAGACCTGAGCAATAGTACAATAAGAGTACATTTCTTTGCACACAGCCTACCCAGTTCAATCCCCTCCATCCCATATGGTCCCCTGAACCCACCAGGAGCAATTCCTGAGTAAATCATGAGCACAGCTGTGTGGGGCCCCAAAATTGAAAAAAAATAAAAACAGAGAAATGTTGAGATCTCAGAATTGTGGTGATTCAAGACCTTGATTTGTTTTATCCCTTTAATCTATAACATAATAGGTCAACAGAGGTTTCTTTTGCATCAGAAGAAGAAGAAAGAGAAAGAAAGCATGCTTATTTAAAGGATATAATAGAGAGCTTCCCAAACCTAGGGAAAAATAATACTCATTGTTACAGAGCTAATAGAAAACCTAGTTATCTGCATGCAAAAAGAACGGGATCAAGTAGATCTTAGTACAGTACATTTTTCAATAGTAAGAGATCACGGTGAGATCACTGTCCTCCCGTTGTTCATCAATTTGCTCGAGAGGCCCAGTAACGTCTCCATTGAAGACTTTTGTTGTTACTGTGTTTGGCATATCGAATACATCACGGGGAGCTTGCCAGGCTCTGCCATGCGGGCGAGATGCTCTCGGTAGCTTGCCGGGCTCTCCGAGAGGGGCGGAGGAATCGAACTCGGGTTGGCCATGTTGGCTGCGTGCAAGGCAAACGACCTACCACTGTGCTATCGCTCCAGCCCTTAAATAGTAAAATTATAAAAAAAAAAAAGTCAATGATAAGTGACACTATTAAAGATACTAAAGGTACAATGCATGTAACATATAAAGGTACTCATCTCATGACACATCTGATTTCTCAGCTTAACCTCTACAGGTCAAAGGAGAGTAGAATGACACATAAAAGATGCTCAAAGATAAAAACCATCAGCCAAGAATACTCTATTCAGTGAAACTATTTTTCAAAAGAAAAAGGGAAAATAAGGTTTCCCAGGAAAACAAAGGCTGAAGGAATATGTCACTACTAGACTTTCCATATAAAACTCATGCCGAAATGTTCTATGTGAAACAAAAAGATAAAAGCACATAAAATGTGAACAAGGTGAAAAATAAGAATCAGAAGGTCACAACTCTCCAAAAGAAACAGAAAAAAAACAGAGAGAGAGAGAGAGAGAGGAAAAATGCTGCCATAGAGGCAGGCAGGGGTGTGGGAGTGGTGTGGATGTAAACTGAGGACCTTGGTGGTGGGAAATTTACACTGGTAAAAGGATGGGTAATGGACCATTGCATGACTAAAACCCAATCATGAATAACTTTTTTAACTGTGTATCTCACTGTGATACAATAATTTTTTTTAAAAAAAGAAAGTTGCAATTCTATTTTAAAGCAAGGTCTATAACATTGAACTAAGGGATAAAAGCTAAAGGTACAGAAACACTGAGAATCACTATAGGAAGATAGCTTTGGTAGAACACATGCCTAGCATGCGTAAAGCCCTGAGTTTAATCCCCAGTGCTGCCTGACTGCCCCTAAACACTGCTGAGCAGAGCTCTGGTCAGCCTTGAGCACCACCTGATCCAAACAGCACTGCACTCTGAGAGCAAATCATTGGGCCCCCAACACAGGCCAAACACTGCTGGGTTTGACCCAAAATCAAAAGAAAAGAAAACAAGAACAGCTCTACTTATAAAAACTAGACTTTCGGCTAAAAACTTTAACATGATAAACATGGGTATTATATCATCATTAATACATAATACACAACTTGTTCACGGTCACGGTCACGGTCCTCCTGTTGTTCATCGATTTGCTTGAGCGGGCCCAGTAACGTCTCCATTGGAGACTTTGTTGTTACTGCGTTTGGCATATCGAATACGTCACGGGGAGCTTGCCAGGCTCTGCTGTGAGGGCGAGATAATCTCGGTAGCTTGCCAGGCTCTCTGAGAGGGGCGGAGGAATCAAACTCAGTACATGTATTCTAAATAGGAGTATCAAGTAGATAAAACAATAGATACAAAGGGAAATACTGGCCGAAAGAGAATAAGAGTAAGAAACTTTAACATTTGACTTACATCACTGAACGGATTATCTAGACTAAGTGCCACAAAGAGTGGCTGGAGAGAGTAGAGTGGCACTTGCCCTGCATGTGCCAGGTGTGGATTTGATCGCCAGCCCCCATACAGTCCCCTGAGCCCTGCCAGGAGAGATCACAGAGTACAGAGATGATAATAAGCCCTGAACACAGCAGGTGAAGCTCCAAAATAAAACAAAAATAAATAACAAAAATAATGGAATAGCACTATAGCACTGTCCTCCCGTTGTTCATCAATTTGCTCGAGCAGGCACCAGTAATGTCTCCATTGTGAGACTTGTTGTTACTGTGTTTGGCATTTCGAAAACGCCAGGGGGAGCTTGACAGACTCTGCCGTGCAGGCAAGATACTCTGGGTAGCTTGCCAGGCTCTCCAAGAGGGGCAGAGGAATCGAACCCGGGTCAGCTGGGTCAGCCACATGCAAGGCAAACACCCTATCCACTGTGCTATTGCTAAAAAAATGGTCTTAAATAACATATTGGACTATAGACAGCTGTATTCGGAACATACATTCCCAAACATCAGGATGCACATTTTTCTCAAAAATATTTGGAATATTCTCAAAGATAGACCCAGAAATGTGTTGATACCTAAAATGAAGATGTTACATAAAAACATAGACTAATGTATCTCATGAACATAAATCAAATTTTTTACAAAACATGGCTCATGTATGTTTGTGGTTTGCAACATAACTGGCATGCATTTGTTTAAGGCGTTCCTCTGCCAGAGATTAAAATTTTTAAAAAACACCTAAATTCTACATTTAGGACAAACAAATCTTCCAATTTTCTTAGCACAGGTTTTCAAGAAAATGTCAAAATAAGCATATTGGCTTTGTTTTATTGTTATTCATTGCACAAATTCCAGAGCTTTAACGAGGCCTTAAGCTACATAGGGTTCTCTGGTACCCCACACTAGTTTGGACTTTACTTGCTTAACTGCTCACTTTGGAGGTCTTCCAAGTAGTTCTCAGGGAATCCAGGGGGCACTCCGAGTGATCCTCCACCAGTCAGGCTGGTGGTCCAGGGCTACTGGGTGGTGCTCAGTAGTCTCCAGGACTACTCCTGGTGATGCTTGGGAGGGCAGCAGTGCCAGGGAATGAACATGCCTTCACCTTAACATGTTAAGGCATGTATAGGACATAAAAAAATGTCCTATTTTTTTTTTTTGCTTTTTGGATCACACCTGGCGATGCACAGGGGTTACTCCTGGCTCTGCACTCAGGAGTTACTCCTGGTGGTGCTCAAGGGACCATATGGGATGCTGGGAATCGAACCCGGGTCGGCCGTGTGTAAGGCAAACGCCCTACCCGCTGTGCTATCTCTCCAGCCCCAACATGTCCTATCTTTTTGTCCTCTACCCTAGACCCCTAGACTTTTAAAACACCCATTTCATTTTCTCCTTGTTCTCAATCAAAATGTCCTCTCTCTTAAAGAAGTGTGTGTGTGTGTGTGTGTGTGTGTGTGTGTGTGTGTGTGTGTGTGTGTTGGGGGGCAGGGCGGGGAGGAATGTAGAGTAGGGTTTCCTTTAGTAAGGAAATGTTTGCCATGATCAGAAAGTAGACTTCTTCTGGATAAAATCTCAAACTGGTCTCGAGTAGAATTTCAGGCAAAATAATAGAAAGGTTTTTCTGTTTTGTTTTGTTTTTTAAATCAGTTTGAAGATGGTGTTAACTTTCCAGATTACTTTTATGGTTTTGTGTTTGTTTGTTTGTTTGTTTTTGGACCACACCCAGCAGTGCTCAGAGAATGCTCCTGGGTCTGCAGGCCAGGCGACCATATGGGTCAGCTGCATTCAAGACAAGTGTCCCACTGGCTGCACTAATGATCGGCCCCACGGTTACTTACTCTCATTGAGTGTGTATATGGTACCTTTGGGCTATATCTACCATCAGTGACTTCTTAACTTGTTTTAAAGTAACTACGATATACATATATATACATACATACAATGGAATACTACTTGGCCATAAGAGAAAACCATGCAGTTTGCTGTGTGGCAAACTCAATACATCAAGAATATCATGCTGAGTGAAGTTAGTAACAGGGAGAGGAACAGACACAGAATGATCTTTCTCATGGGTAAGATATAAAGAAAAGTGGTGAGAAATAGAAAATGCCCACAGACAACGAACTTGAAAACCTCTCCCGTTCCACGGGCAAGGCTGGGGGGAGATAGAATGAAGTGAGGGTGGGGGATCAATGGAACAATGGTGGAGGGAAATTGATACTCTTGTAGAGCGTGTGGTGCATAAAACCTTAACATTAACTTTACTGTAAATCATGGCACCTAACTTTTTTTAAAGAAAGGGGGGGAAAAAAGAAAATTTATTTGATTCTTCAGCTACTGGAACTCTGGTCGGGATGGGGAGGGAAACTCAACCCGCTTCCCTCCGAGGGGCCCCGGCAAGGACAGCCAGGCACGGGGGCAGCCAAAGACCTCCAGAACCAGCCACCATCATGCTGAGGCCACTCTTCACACACATGAAGGTACTGACAGAGGAACAAAGGCATGAGGATCCCTGGGCTGAGATCTCCAAGCCTTCTTGGATCGGGGCTGAGCATCCTCTACCCAGATCCTCCAAATTCCAGTAGGCAGGGGTCACACCCACCAACTGGCCCCCTGGCGCCGTGTAATCCCATCAATGGCCAAGACCCAGAGACTATAAAACCCAGCTCCCGGAAGCGACAACCTTATTATCTCATTCTTACTTTGGACAAAATGGCAGGCTACTGAATGTAACCTGCACACACGGCAGAGTCTGGTAAACTTCCTGTGGCGTACCCAATATGCCAAATACCAGTAACAATGATGGGTCTCATTCTTCTAATCCTGAAAGAGCCTTGAATATGGCACTTTTTAAAAAAATCTCAGGGCTAGGATGAAGGAGACGTTACTGGGGCCTGCTTGAGGCAATTGACGAACCACAGGATGGTCGAGATCGTGATCGTGATCATTTGATTACCTCAATGCATGCAGAAGAAATATTTTACTAAACTATGTCTAAAACTCAAGGCTGAATAACTTTGTAAATCACGGTGCTTTAGTTTAAAAAAAAAACTTTAAAAAAATATCAGAGATAAGGCAAGGCTTTATACTGGGGTTCTAATCAGTGCAAAAAGGCAAGAAAAGGAAGCAAAAACCCTCAGATTGGAACAGAGAAGTATAACTGTCATTATTGGCAGAAGGCATGATTTGCTGTAGTAATCTGGTAAAGATTCACCCAAAAAGGCTACTAAATATAATTGATAAGTTTATCAAAACAACAACAATCATAAGATACAGGATCAATAATCAATAAGTCTACAACTGTACCTCATGGTGTTCCACTAATAAAATTTTTTAAAAAATGATCAATTATAAGATTATCAATAATAAATAATTAATTATATAATCAGAAATTTACATTTCTCTCTATAGAAATAAAAAGCTAACCATTTGTAATAATAAAAGAACTACAATGCAGATTGACACTATTATCAGGAAACTCAAAATTGGTAATAAAAATTTTTTCTTCCAAATTAGTCTATAAATTTAAGGTGAGCCAAATAAAAATCCAAATAATTTTTAATGGAAATTGACATAGGTTCAAAAATTCATTTGGAAAAGCAAGAAATATGGAACAGCGGAAACAATTTTGAAAAAGAACAGTTGGAAGACTAGCGCTACCAACTTCCAGATTTGTTATAAAATTTACAGTAATCAAGACAGCATGATGCTTGTGTCAAGAGAGAGGAATGGATCAGTGTTAAGAACAGAGTCAGAAATAGGCCTACATGTATACTATCAAGTGCATTTCCACAATATGGAGAGGAATCTAGTAAAAAAGTCTTTTCAACAAATGATGTTAAAATGACTTTTTTTCATATGCAAAAAAGAATTTTGATTTAATATCTAATGTCACATATAAAAATGAACTCATATGAATATAGATGTAAATTTGTAAAACATTTAGAAGATTTGATGATGCACCATCAAAAGCAAGTAAACAATTAGTTCACTCTTTGAAAGATACTTTTAAGAGAAGGGAGAGACATCTTGGAAATGAGTGTTACATAAAAAGTAATATTTTATAAAAAAGGTGATGAAGGGTCCAGAGATATTGTGCATCTGGTAAGGTACTTGGCTTGCATGCAACCAACGTAGGTTGTATTCCTGGCACTGCATATGTTACCTGAGCACTGCCAAGAGTAAGCAGTAATTCCTGAGTACAGAGCCAGGACCAAGCTCTGAGTGCAGCTGAATGAGACCCAAAAACAGAGAAAGAAGAGAAAGAAAAGAGAGGCTAAAGAAAAAAATATGCAAAGCTCATATCTGAGCAAAGGTTTGGTTCAGAAAACTATGAAGCACTCTCAAAATGTAATCATAAGAAAATTATTCTTGTTGCGGAAAATTTAAAAAGGGCAGAACATTTGGGCACTTGATCAAAGAAGACCTTTCAATAGCAAATTAGTGCATAAAAATGCATGTAAGTCACTAATCATTAGAGAAATGCAAAATAAAATTACAATGAAATATCTCTCCCCTACTAGGATAGTCACCATTTCTAATTCTGACCAAAACAACCATTGGTGAGGGTATAAAGTAATTGAAATTCTTTTTTTTTTTTTTTTTTGCTTTTTCAGTCACACCTGGTGACGCACAGGGGTTACTCCTGGCTCTGCACTCAGGAATCAGTCCTGGCAGTGCTCAGGGGACCATATGGGATGCTGGGAATCAAACCTGGGTTGGCCGTGTGCAAGGCAAACGCCCTACCCGCTGTGCTATCACTCCAGCCCCAGTAATTGAAATTCTTATAAACTAACGTCCTGACTGTAAAACAGCACACCTATGGCAAAAAGTTTAACAGTTTCTTACAGACTTAAATATATACTTACACATGGTCTAGCCATTTTTCATCAAGGTATTGGCCCAAGAGAAGTGAAAGCATGTGTCCATTCAAATATTTATACACAAATATTTATAGCATTATTATTTATAATAGCCCAAACATGTCTCACTGTCCTCCCATTGTTCATCGTTTTGCTCTTGCGGGCCCAGTAACATTGTGAGACTTGTTACTGTGTTTGGCATATCGAATACATCACGGCCAGGCTTTGCCATGAGGGCGAGATACTCTCAGTAGCTTGCTGGGCTCTCCGAGAGGGGTGGAGAACTCGAACTCTGATCAGCCACGTTGGCCGCGTGCAAGGCAAAGAACCTACCCGCTGTGCTATTGCTCCAGCCCAGCCCAAACATGGAAACAATGTAAATGACCATTACAGCTGAATGGATAAACAAATTATGGTAAAGAATTAGGCAATCGCTAAAAATCGATGGACATGGAGAGTATCACGCTGAGTGAAATGAGTCAGAAGAAAA
The DNA here is from genome assembly GCF_029834395.1 of Sorex fumeus. Classification (NCBI taxonomy): domain Eukaryota; kingdom Metazoa; phylum Chordata; class Mammalia; order Eulipotyphla; family Soricidae; genus Sorex; species Sorex fumeus. The sequence goes on from NW_026606058.1 coordinate 5,896,196, forward strand.
AGGACAGATAAAGAATGACTGCATTCATTTGTGATATATGTATGTATATCACTGTGTCACTGTATTGCTGTTATCCTGTTGATGGTCAAATTACTTGAGGGTGCACCAGTAACATCTTTATTCCTCCCAGCCCTGAGATTTTAGCAACCTCTACTTACTCATCTTTTCCCAATGATTGGAGGCTTTTTCAGTATCAGGGGAATGAAACCTGTTGCTGTTACTGTATTTGGCATATTGGATACGCCATGGGGATCTTGCCAGGCTCTGCCCGTGTGGGCGGGATACTCTCGGTAGCTTGCCGGGCTCTTTGAGAGGCATATTTTTATATATTTTTCTCTATGATATGGTGTAGTAATTGTGGAAAATGGGTTGGAAGTGTCTTATAATGTGTCACGTGGCTGCTTTGTGGCCGCGCAGTCCGGAAAGCGTCCTGGAGCATGGCGGTGGTTGGATAGTGGAGGTCGGCTGCTGGGGCATATATATATACATATATATAGTAGAAAGAATAATATTTATGACCAGGGTAAAAAGGGATTAGGAGGACTGGTCAGTGGTTGGAACTAACCACAAGTGTGTGGGGGGGCTGAGGGTAGGTAAGATAAAGAAGAGACCACTTTGACAATAATAGCTGGGAATGATCACGCTGGACAAGATCTGAAGGTTAAAAGTATGTAAGGAATATTCTTGATGACATTTCAGTATCAATATTTCAAACCGCAATGCTCAAACGGGGGGGGGGGAGAGAGAGAGAGAGAGAGAGAGAGAGAGAGAGAGAGAGAGAGAGAGAGAAGGAAAGCACCTGCCATAGAGGCAGGCAGTGGGTAGGGGGTGGGGGCTGATGGGAGGGAACCTGGGAACACAGACTGGGAAATGTTCACTGGTAGAGGAATGGGTGTTGGAATACTGTGAGACAGAAATCCAATCATGGATGGCTTTGTCATGCTCTAAAGAAAATTTGAAAAAAGAATTTGACAATCGAAGGTCATGAACTATTTAGGCACACAAAAGTATGAATGACCTTAAAAATAATTATACTGAGTAAAGACAGCCTGGTGAATAAAATAGTGCATATTGTATGCTTTCATTTATGTAAAATTGCAGGAAATACAAAAAATATAGAGTAACAGAAACCCAATCATTGGCTGTCGAGTTATCAGTGGTTGTAGTTGGCCCCAAAGCAATGGCAGGACTGAGAGGTTGCAAAGACTTTTGGGCATAAATGTACATAATTTTGACCACAGTGATATGCCAAGATGTCATAATATTTTTTTTATGACATCTTATTGTCTCATTCCTAATTTGGACAAACTTGCAGGCTATCAAATGTAGCCTGCCCACAGGGCAGAGTCTGGCAAACTCCCCGTGGCGCACCAAATATGCCAAATACCAGTAACAATGATGGGTCTCATTCTCCTAAAGAGCCTTGAATATAATCTCAGGGCTAGGATGAAAGAGACGTTACTGGGGCCTGCTCGAGGCAATCGACGAATAACAGGATGATGAAATGAAATGAAATGAAAATGATATGCCAAAAACGGTCCAGTTTTGAGCTTACATTATGCATTGCTTATTGTGTATACCTTATAGTACATCAGTTATAAATCCATAAGTTTTTTTTTTAAACAAAACTCAAGTGTAGTAAATGTTTTGATTTCTTAGCTTAAATGAGTCATAATTGGGGCTGGAGAGATAGCACAGCGGGTAGGGCGTTTGCCTTGCACGCAGCCGACACGGGTTCAATTCCCATGAGCACCGCTAGGAGTAATTCCTGAGTGCAGAGCCAGGAGTAACCCTTGTGCATCGCCAGGCGTGACCCAAAAAGCAAAAAAAAAAAAAAAAAAAAAAAAAGAGTCATAATTTTCTTTTAATTTTTCTTTCTCTTCCTTTCATTTTATATTTCTTTCTGTGGTTCCAGGATCATATTCAGGGATCACACCTACAAAGCATGATCTCTACCACTGAACCACATCTTTGGCTCTTAATTTCTGTTAAGTAAACAACATTTTGCAATAAGAGTCATCATCATATAAACTAAATACTTATTCCCAGTCAAACTAGCTTGTTTCACTGTCACTGTCCTCCCGTTGTTCATCGATTTGCTCGAGCGGGCCCAGTAACGTCTCCATCATGAGACTTGCTGTTACTGTGTTTGGCATAGCGAATACGTTATCCAGATGAATACGCAGTATTGTGAGACACAGATGCTTGCATGATTGGTAGGTTAGCAAGAGAAGGAAATACAAGACCTGGAGGTCTCCAAACAAGCGTTCCTCAAATATGATGTGAATCTGAATTTAGAGTTTACCATCCAATACAGGCATCACTAGCCATGGGTCTCTAAGTTTAAAAAACAAAACTTTAAAATTAATCCAGGAGTCATGCTGGCATTTAATAGTCACAGTTGACTTGTGGATCCTATTTTGGATAAGACAAATAAATAAAGAGCATTTCTGTCATTGTGGATTGCTGCTTCAAAGTCTTGCTTCTCTCTCCCTCTCTGTCTCTGTTGTCTCCGTCTTTGTCTCTTTCTCTCTCTCTTTCTCTTCCTCCTTCCCTTCCTCCCTCTGTCCCTTTTTCCCTCAGAGCCAAACCCAGAGGTGCTCAGGACTTACTCCTGGCTCTGTGCTCAGGGATCACTCCTGGTGGGTATCGGGGAACCGTATGGGATTCCCAGGATCAAATCCAGGCTGACAGCATACAAGGCAAGTGGTCTACACACTATATTATTGCTCTGGCTCCAAAGTCTTGTGCTCCTGATGTGTGGATCGACACTGGCATTGCTTGAGGGTTTATTAGAAATGGTCTACTAAGCAGAGGATTTATACATAGTAAAGTTTTAGATGCCCTAATCCAGAGAGTCTAGAGATAACTGCATGATGGATTTTTCTTAGGTACATGGGATTTAGTGATGCCTATAAAAACATGAGGTTTGGGGCTGTTGTTTGTATTACCACCTTGGAATCAAACTGTTAGGAAAAGCAGGTATCAGTAATGAACCCAAGTTGGGTTCTGAAGAGAGTTAGAACGCTGTGACAGCAGGTAGAGAACCTCCCCAAAGTCAGGGTTTGGTTATTGTATCAAGACAGAGCCCAGGAGGATGATTGGATGTGCAATTCTATTCTCACCGGCTGGGAGGGAGGAGATGCCTGGGTCACAGGGCAAAGGCTAGAGACAGTCCTCATAGCTTTGGCTGTTTTTTGGCTCTGTCTTTTTCCTTCCACTCATAGAATTCCCAAGTCTCCAAGCTGGAAGGGTCTTTAGACAGGTCTTCATCCTATTTTTACTCAGTGATCTCAGACATTGTCAATTCCACAGGGCATCCTGCAATTGTCCCACAGTCATTGAGTATCTGTCATGTGCCAGTGCTATGTTGAGTAATAGGAATTCAAATGTCACAGGGCTACAGAGGTGTGTGTCCTTATGACTTGGGGCTGGATAAATATATAAAGTCTTAGGCTCACAGTCAACCTCCTGTTGCTCTCCCCTGTAACTCTAACTCAATTGTTTCAGTTATCACCTCATATTTTTTTGGACAGCAGCCTTCCATTACAGATCTCAAAATTGGGTCTCTGTTCTATTGGACAGCCTCATTCCCAAGTTACATTGTTCAACATTATCTGTCCCCTCATAATACTTTTGACTACTCCTATTCTCTTCTTATCTAACTTCCTACCCCTTCCCATCCAACCTTTTGTTTCAGATCATTTTCTTAGGTTGCTTTGACCTAGGTTATTTCTGGTATCTTTTGGTAACGTTCTTCATCCTTTTGGGTGAAGCCTTGCCTCTAGTTTATGGGCTTTGCAAATTTTCTTGACATTCATTTGTTTCTCTTTTCAAATAATTAAATAAAATAAAACCATTAAATAAAATAAGACTTTCAATAAAATCAGACATGACCCTGTTCCTGTGGGACTTGGCATATGTGCTCTTCAGTCCTCTCCTCACTGGAGCTGCTTTGGGGTATTCAGATCATCATCATCCTCATTTATGATCTCCCAGCCAATTTCTGGATTGAGTCTGAACTGGCCTTAGAGTGCAAAAGGTGTGTCAGGCTGAGCAAAATCCTTTATCCAAGTACCAAATCCCTGTCTTAAAGACCCGGCCTGGTTCCATTTTCCTCCTTTGCTGAATCTCTTGGGCGGAGAGATAGCACAGCGGTAGGGCGTTTGCCTTGCACGCAGCCAACATGGCCGACCTGAGTTCGATTCCTCCGCCCCTCTCGGAGAGCCCGGCAAGCTACCGAGAGTATCTCGCCCACATGGCAGAGCCTGGCAAGCTCCCCGTGACGTATTCGATGTGCCAGACACAGTAACAACAAAGTCTCCAATGGAGACGTTACTGGGCCCGCTCGAGCAAATCGATGATTAACGGGAGGGCTGAATCTCTTGAACTCACTTCTTTCCATCATTTGTGACTTTATCCTTTCCAGATAGTGATGGACTTTCACTGTTAACATCTGTTTTATTACTATGACTTGTGCAATTTACTGGACAGTAATTTCCACAATTAGCTTTCTTTTCTGAATATTAATACCATAATACCATAGTTATGGTCTTTTCTCATTTTCTGCCTTTGCTATTCAGACTCATTTTAGTACTCCAATCTTTTTTCAAACTTCATAGTTTAACCCAGAGTGGTGATACTCAGGGATGAGCCTTCTTGGAGATGACCTGAACATCAGCTGAGTTGTGACCGAAACTAAATGTTGAGCTTTTGTTGCTTAAATATATATATATATATATATATATATATATATATATATATATTGCCAATTCAACAGCCAGAATTTTATTTTTTTCATTTAAAATATTTTTGTATTACTAATGAAGAGTTCATAGTAGTGTAAATGTGGGTGCTTTTGGTATAAATAACTGTTACTACCAAAATGCCAACATCCTTCCACAAGCTTTTATTTTATTTCATTTTTAAATTTTGGGACAATGATTAAGGGATGCTCCTAGCTCAGTGCTCAGGGGTTGCTCCCAGTGGTATTCAGGGGACTATGCTGTGTCAAGGATCAAAGCTGGGTCTCCTGGTTTAAAAAGCATGTGCTCAAGCCCACTGATTCCTTTCTCCACTCAACACAGAGATTTTTAACCTCATCATATAAAAAGAGAAACAATTCTTTTAATGGTGCTATTAAATTTAACAAGCGTATCTAAAAGCCATTTACCTAGTCATTTGAGTGTGTAGAATGTAGGGGGAAAATCCTGAAAACAAAGAAAAAAAACAACAAAACCAAAACCAGAAACAAGCAGAAAAGCCCCGGAAGCCCCAGAGAAGGAAAACAAAGAGTATGAAATTGACATACTCATTGCCATCAATTTCAGCTATTTTCTGAGTGTCTAGGTACTGCCATTAAGGCAGTATGCTTTGTCAACAGCAAAACATGAATTCTCTCTAGCACTCAAAGGAATTGCCTCTAGCAGTATGCTGCTAACCAAGTCAGTACTTTGGTGTCCTTAAGCATTCCTAATGGAGGATGTGCACTCTGCAAGTTCCACATCGCGTGCTTTAGAGAGAGAGAAACAGCTAGAAAAGATGAAGTTATGAAATTTACATACAAGTGGTACTACATGGAAAGTATCATGTTAAGCGAAATGAGTCAGAAAGAGCGGGATAGACACAGAAAGATTGCATTCATCTGGGGAACATAAAGCAACAAAAAGGGAGACTAACACCCAGGAATGGCTGAGATTAGTACCAGGAATTTTGCTCCATGAATGGAAGGCCAGCCACACGTTCTAGGTGAAAAGGAAGCTCAGGTAGAGAACAGAGCACCAAATGAAGGGTGTTGTGAAGACCCTCCCAGGGTGGGAGAAGTATGCTAAAAGTAGTCTACAGACCAAACATGATTGCCACTCAATGCCTCTCTTGCAAAACACAGTACCCAAAAGACAAGAGAGAGAACAAGGGGGAATACCCTGCCACAGAGGCAGGATGGGACGGGGGGGGGGGTGGGGGGGGGATGCTGGGACCCGTGGCGATGGATGACAGGCACTGGTGGAGGGATGGGCACTTGATCATTGTATAACTGAAACCCAAGCACAAAATTTGTAAGCCTATAACTGTACCTCATGGTGTTTCACTAATAAAAAAAGGAAAAAAAGAGAGAGAGAGAAACAGCTCTGGTGCTAGAGTAGAATGCACTCAGCCCACTTCTTTTTTTTTTACTTTATTGATTCATGTAACTATGAAATACAGTTACAAGCTTTCATGTCTGAGTTACAATCACACAATGATCAAACACCCATCCCTCCACCAGTGCACATTCCCCACCACCAATATCCCCAGTATACCCCCACCTTTCCCACCCTCCCACTGCCTCCATGGCAGACAATATTCCCCATACTCTTTCTCTACTTTGGGGCACTATGGTTTGCAATGCAGATACTGAGAGGTTATCATGTTCGGTCCTTTTCATCTACTTCCGGCACACATCTCCCATCCCGACCAATTCCTCCAACCATCATTTTCTTAGTGATCCCATCTCTATTCTAGCTGTCCTCTGAGAGGCAGCTTCCAACTATGGAGCGATCTTCCTGACCCTTCTGTCTACTGTCCTTGGATTTCAGTCTTGTGGTATGTTATTTTATACTCCACAAATAAGTGCAGTCCTTCTATATCTGTCCCTTTCTTTCTGACTCATTTCACATAGCATAATGCTCTCCACGTCTAGCAAATTTCATGACTTCATCTCTCCTGACAGCTGTGTAGTATTTCATTGTGTAGATGTACCAAAGTTTCTTTAACCAGTCGTCTGGTCTAGGGCACTTGGGTTTTGGCTATTGTGAACAGTGCTGCAATGAAAACATAGGTACAGATGTCATTTCCACTGTGCTTTTTTGCAGCCTCGGGATATATTCCCAGAAGTGGTATTGCGGGGTCATATGGAAGCTCAATTTCTGGTTTTTGAAGGACTGTCCCTAACTTTTGAAGGACTGTTCCTAGCTTTTGAAGGACTGTCCTCAGCCCACTTCACTTTACAAAAACCACAATCTTCAGATTTAGGCCATGTCCAGAGTTGACAGCATTTTATTTAAAGTTTTGAAATTCTCCTTTGCTTCTCTACTAAGTAATTTTGTTGTTGTTGTTTTTGTTTGGGGGACCACACCCAAGTTACACCCAGGGCTTGCACTCCTAATTTTCTGCTCAGGGATCACTTTTGGTGTCATGTGGGGACCAGATGGGAGTCCAGGAATCGAACCCAGGATGACCATGTGCAAGGCAAGCTCCCTGATTGCTATACTATCTCTCCAGCTTCTGTACTGAGTTTTAACTTATCATCTGAGATCTTCTGACTTCCAAGTCACATCTAAACAAATACAGAGACCAGAAGAGGGACAAAGCTGCCCTCGGTGCCACTCTGAAGCACACTCCCTCTAGAGACTGAGCAGTATGAAAGCTTTCTGAGTAATGCCATTTAGGGATGAGATAGGGAATCAGGATGGCAATGGAGAGTTGAGATTTAATAAGATAAATGAAATTATGTTCACCAACAATACTTAAAGAAATAAGTATATATATCACCATATGTCAGAATACTATTGTGATAAAATGTGGTAAGATGAACTGAATCCCCCAGCCCCACCCTTAATACACGAAATCATATATAAATCTCTTAAATATGTGTAATAATATGTAATAGATGTATATCATTCAAAAACCCAAAAGTCACTGAAAGTGATATCGTGAAAAGTAGAATTCCTCCTACACCTATTCTTTAGTATCTAAGTTATTCTCTGTTAATACAACTGCTATAAGTGATTTGTTTTTCTGGAGATATTCTAAATGCCTTTGGAAAAGCATAGTTTGTAATCCATTTAAAATTTCTGGATTCATGTAAGTTCCAGTGATCTGGAAAATTCACTTAGGTAGAATTGGTAGAATTGCTTACTTGTTTCTGAACAGTTCTAGGTGAATTGAGCATCCTCGAGTGTGAACAGTTTACTGATTGGGGCGAGGAGTGAACCATTATGAGAGAAAGGGTCATTGTAAACCGGGAGAGGTGATGGAGAAGATTTTTCCTTTAGAATAAGTGAAGAAGTTCTGACTGTTACCAGTGATTTGCTATAAGGTCTGGTTTTCATTTGAAAATTTCATTCCCTCAAGCTTTTAAAAATCCCATCAGAGGTGGTGGTGGGAGGAGTCAGAACTTTTGGTATAAGATGAGGTACCAAAAAACATTAAGATATGATCCTCATCCATAAGTACTTATAATTTAATTGCTTTTGTTTTTTAAAAGGTAAGGTGTTCACAGATTGTTGGTATACAAGGTAGAACATTGGCTATAAGAGAATTTATTAATTTGTTTATTTATTGTGTACTCAGGTAGTTTTTATTGAATGGAACTCAGAAAGAAGTGAAAGAGTGAAAGACAGGAATACGTGTTCAAGAGAAAACATGAATTTCTCCAGAATGGGGGAAAAAAACAAGCAAAAAAACAGTGAGACAGCAAAGAGATGCGTGTTCAAGGGAGAACATGGCGTGAAGAGCATGCCTAAAGAATTTAGAATGCTGGGAGACAAATTATTTGGAGTTGAAGGAATCCAGGAAAGCATTGTGGAGGGATTCCTTGAGATAATCCTTCAAAGAAAGGTAGGACTTCAACAAGATAAGAGTCAGGAGGAGGAATAAGCATAACACACACAGGTATGGAACTGTAAAATGATACTTTGGGCAAAACTAAATGGTACGAGGATTTGGAATGTATTCACTTTCTTTTCCGAAACATGACAAGCTTGTTTCCAGAATCTGGTATTAGAGTTGCAACTGGATCTTAGCTTGCAAACCCCTGGGGTATCTTGGATGGGAGCCAAGGTTTTGTCCTTTAAAGTTGGGAGAATCCAACTGACTTATTTGCAAGAGAAGCCAACCGTCTCCTCTACCCTGACTCCAGCAAGGCTGCTCTTGGGAGCTCTTTACTGGTCTACTGTGCCTAACCCATGAGTCTAGTTCCACCTCCTTCTTTTCCTGGAACTGTCCCTCATTTTTTGATAGTTTTTGGAGGAATATGCCTAGAATGTTCCCAGAATGCCAGGTCATCTGCTCGCTCTGGCTTGGGTTAACTCATGGTGGCCTTACTTTTCCAGTACAGAGAATCCCCGAAGCTGCAGCCATAGCCAAGGGAAAGGGACCATGCCAGAAGGTGAACTTTCTGGAAGGGGGGTTGTATTTTCTGACACAGTCCCTTCCAAGCTTTCCCAGGCATAAGAACGGACTGAGACCATGTGTTTGACATTTGCCTCTGGCAGAAGCTCACGAGGTCTCATGGACAAGATGGATTTGATTAATGACAGAGTCAGGAAAATTTTCTTGTTTGGAGCTGGAGGGATGCTTTCATAGGTGTTGGAGGACCTCCGTGTGCCACTGTCAAGCACCAGACGGCAGAGTGGGAAGCACTGACTTCCCAGGTGGCAAACTTATCTTCCTTCCTTCCTTCCTTCCTTCCTTCCTTCTTCCTTCCTTCCTTCCTTCCTTCCTCTCTGTTCCTTCTTTCCTTCCTTCCTTCCTCCCTTCCTTCCTCTCTGTTCCTTCCTTCCTTCCTTCCTTCCTTCCTCCCTTCCTTCCTCTCTGTTCCTTCCTTCCTTCCTCCTTTCCTTCCTTCCTCCCTTCCTCCCTCCCTCCCTTCCTCCTCCCTTCCTCCTTTCCTTCCTTCTTCCTGCCTCCCTCCTTCCTTTCCCTTCCTTCCTTCCTTCCTCCCTCCCTCCCTTCCTTCCTCCCTTCCTCCCTCCCTCCCTCCTCCCTTCCTCCCTTCCTTCCTTCTTCCTGCCTCCCTCCTTCCTTTCCCTTCCTTCCTTCCTTCCTTCCTTCCTTCCTTCCTTCCTTCCTTCCTTCCTTCCTTCCTTCCCTTCTTCTTCCCTCCCCCACCCTTCCTTCTTTCTTCTTTTTCTCCTTTCTTTCTCTTTCTCCCTCCCTTCCTACTCTCCCTTCCCTTACTTCTTTCCCTCTTTTTTCTCCTCCCCTCTCCATCCCTGCCCCCTCCATTCCTACTCCCTCCCTCCATATCTCTACCTCTATCTCTCTCTCCTTCTCTTTCTTTTTTCATTGAATCAACATGAGATATAGTTACAAAGCTTTCATGTTTGTGTTTCCGTCATACAATGATTGAACGTCCACCCCTCCACCACTGTGCATTCTCCACCACCAATGTCCCAGTTCCCCCCTACCCCATCCCAGCCCTCCCCCTGCCTCTATGGCAGACAATTTCCCCCATACTCTCTCTCTACTTTTGGACATTATGGTTTGCTTGATTTTCCCCACCACCATTCAAGCCTGCCTGCCGGGGAAAATGCTAGATAATTTATTTTCCATTGCTTATTATGATTATTATGAGCGGTGGCACTGCTGCAAAAGTGTCCATGCACTTCTGAAATTCTAAAATTATAAATGGTTGGGGTCCAGAGACATCTCTGTGGGGACCTAATTGAGATTCATTTGGGAGTCTCTGGATCCATTGATGCGCTGAGTTGGCCCCCAGAGGCAGATCCTGGGCCTGAAAGCCAGGACCCACGAGGGCAGGAAGGCGGGAGGGACAGCCTGACTTCACTGCTGCCATGTGCCCTGTAGTCTTAGCCCTGGAACCCGCATGCCTGGGTTTTGCTTCTAGAAGCTCGTGGCTGCTGGGGTTTCATCTGGAGTAGGCAGAGAGGGTACACTTACCTCCATCTGAGGTACCGGAGGAACTGGCGTGATACGGGGTCCGGAGAGATCTCTGGCGAGCTGCTGTCTTTCGGGATTCACTGTTGTGTCTCTCTCTTTCTCTTTCTTTATCTCTTTCTTTCTCCCTCAAAAGCTGATTACTTGCAGACTCTCTTTCTTTTTCTTCATTTAGCTGTTTCTTTCTCAAAAAACGTAGATTACTTACAGACTTACAGAGAACACTGAGATTTACATAATTGAGTTCTACTTTATGCTGAGACCTCCCAGTATCCTAGATATGCTTCTATATTTTAAGACTCATAAACACTATGCCAAGTTCATGATCAGTGTCCTCCATAAATATGTGTTGAATGAAGATAGTCCAGTGTCTCCTGAAAGCTTCCAGAAACCGAGAGTTCAATTCCTCCCATGGCACATGTTTCTAAATATTGTTTTTCATGGAGAAAATATTTTGAAAGCGATAAATTGATATGTTAAATTTTGAGTCACACACGATCATGTTTCTTATCAACAACAATTATGGTTTTAAAAAATGAGATGGAGATCAAATGTTCCCCTAAGGCACATAAATGATTTAGTAAGACTTGTTATTTGAAAAGAAAAATGAAAAATAAATCAAAATGACAACAAAACTTATGGTCTATATTAGTGATGGGGATACAAAAGAGAAAATATTACATAATAATTTAATTGTTTTATATTGTTATATAATTTACATGCCATTTTTAATTAATATTTGTTTTTAATTTTACAAATAAATTTGGGAAGCATTGATATTTTGTCATAATATTGAATCTTCCAAACTACAAGTACAGGGGGCAGAGTAATAGCACAGCAGGTAGGGCATTTGCCTTATAAGCAGCAGAACCAGGTTTAATCCCCAGCATCCCATATGGTCCCTCAAGCACTGCCAGGAGTTATTCATTAATGTAGATCCAGGATTAGTCCATGATCATCCCCAGGTGTGACCCAAAAAGAAAAATAAAACACCAAAAAACAAACTACAAGTACAATATATTTTTTCATTTATCTTGGTCTTGTGAAGAAAATGCAGCCATGCTCCAGGACACTTTCCGGACCCTTGGGCCAAGTCTCGGGCATGAGTGAAGCCCCACAGAACCAGGGAATGAGGAACTTTGTAACCTTGGACTCCAGGCTCAACAGAACTCGGAAACAGAGATCCTCTGCCTGCTTCCCCCATCTCTGGCAACTCATGAATCACACCCATAAGACTCACCCTGCGATGCCAGATAAATGCCTCATCTGCCGACCTCCACTACCCAGCTGCTGCCACACTCAGGCTGCTTTCCAGACACATCATAAAACGCTTAATACCCACTTTCCATAATTACCACACCATATTTGATGTGGTTCAAATATGGTGTGAACAATGGGAAAGCTTGTAAGGGCGATTAGAGGCTGCCCTAAAAGCCTTCATACCTCTCAGAGAGCCTGGCAAGCTACCTAGAGTATCCCGCCCACACACAGCAGAGCCTGGCAAGCTACCCATGGCATATTCGATATGACTAAAACAGTAAAAAACAATGGGCCTCATTCCCCTGACCCTGAATGAGCTTCCAATACGGCAGTGTTAAGAAGGATGAGCAAGGAGAGACTGATAAAATCTCAGGGCCGAACTATGCTACCAAAACAAAAAAGGACTAAAATCACTGTCTGTACTTTCAATGCACGTACGCTGGCATCCGAAGCATCCATCGGGGACCCGATGGTTGTTCTGACCAAGATGAGAAGGCATCAATCACATCACGCCATTTTCGACACTGGAGAAGAACTAACTCCTCAGAACAAATAACAATAGAGGCATCAGTGGTGTCGGTGTCTTTGTCAACAAGAACTTGGCCATGAGCATTGATTCATATGAATGCCTTACAACCCAAATCAGACAATTATGCTTGAATAGATGTGGCTCACTGCTGGCAGTTTCCATCTTCGTCGTCTATGCACCAACATCCAACTACGATGAAGAAGGTATTGAGAAGTTCTACATGGAGCTGGAGAAGTTCTATAAAGAAGACCACACTTCCTACAAGATCATTGTAGGTTATTTTAATGCCAAGATAGGACTGAGAAGGTTGCCCGAAGAACTCCACATTGGGACCCATGGCCTAGAATGGAACGAACAGGGTGACAGACTGTCTGAGTTCATCATGTCGACCGTGGTAACTCACAGTTCCAGAAGGCCAAATCTAAACATTGGACATGGGAGTCTCCCAGTGGATGGTTCCACAATGAAATTGACCACACCATATTCAGTCAACGGTTTTGCCTGACCAATGTCACTGTTGTCCCAAAATTCCAAACGGGATCTGACCACCATCTCCTTCATGCAAAATTCTACTTCACAGAGTAGGGAGAAAGGGCTGCAAAGGTTAAGAAGAGAACTCCCAGAATGACCCCCAACTGGGAGCTCTTTGGCACTATTGCTGCAACATGGGAAAATGCTGTTGTTGACAACATTGACGAGGAATACGATCGACTGGTTCAGCACCTCCATGATTGTGCGAAGAACCCAAGAGAGAGATAACCACAAAAAAACTGTTGATTTTGCAAGCCTTTCCTGAGGACCCACCTAAAAAGTATTCTAAGCCCTTCCTGACTGCCCAAGGGCAAAATGTCTCCTAAGGTGTTTTTCTCTTTTCCTCAGTCCAGTAACTATCAACATATCAATACTACCTGTTTTTTAATGGGCACAGTAAGAGATACTATTGAGAACTGTAGGGAAGCTCTCCTGGGAACATCTTGCCAAAGACTCAGACTATAGCACTCAGGCCAGATTAATCATTCCTAACCCCAGCAGGGTCCAAATCTAGTTATCACTTTTTGGATCATGACAGCATTTGTCCATGACCAAGCTCTTAATTTATAGTTAAGCATTATGGTGCTTTGGCCAGGCCCATCTCGATGCCAGGATAGCACATGGCTTACCATTTGCCCTGGTTCCATCCAGTCCCTCGTTGGGACCCTGCTTTTGGGAGCACTAGGAAGTAAAGGCAGCTGAGGCTTAAGTGAGAGAACAGATGCCCAGGAAGAAAATATCACTGAGAGTCACATTACAAAAGCATGTCTTCTTGTGTCCATACAAAAAGGACATTGCTCTGAATAAACTATGCAAAGAACTTAGGGAAAAGAGAAAAACAGTATTTACAAGTCAATAGAGCACAAAGAAAGAAGCTACAAATAAACACAGAGGAATGGGAGCACTGTGATGGGAGCAACCCAGTAAACCTAAACTACCTGAGGCTATGAAGGAAGGACAAAACAGTGTTATCCTACAATCTAGGTCTTTCATTTTGCTCCTTTAATTTCATACTTTCCCCTACATCATATCTGATAGTCAACCCACTCTTGGCATACAACCTGGAAGAAAGTGAAGACTTATCAAAAGGATGGCTTGTCACCTGGCATTTTTTCCTTGCTGATAATATACTAAATGCATAATCCAGGATAAAGTCCTTCACAACTTTAACATTATAGTTCCCAAATTTGTTTTATCTCTGAAATCAGATTCCTGAAGGGGCTGGGGGAAAGGTAAGGAAGAGATATGTTAAAGAAGCATTAATACAAAACTTAAAGTGAAAAGGTTGGCCGCGTGCAAGGCAAATGCCCTACCGCTGTGCTATCTCTCCAGTCCACGATAGCACAGCGGTAGGGCGTTTGCCTTGCATGCAGCCAGCCTAGCCGAGCCGGGTTCGATTCCTCCACCCCTCTCGGAGATCCTGGCAAGCTACTGAGAGTATCTCGCCTGCACGGCAAAGCCTGGCAAGCTACCCATGACGTATTTGGTATGCCAAATGCAGTAACAACAAGTCTCACGATGGAGACGTTACTGGGCCCGCTCGAGTAAATCGATGAACAATGGGAGGACAGTGACAGTGACAAAGTGAAAAGAAGTTTTTGAAAGTCAGAATGGAAAATTCTGGAAAGTAGGAGGCCCAAGAAATAGAAAAGGAAAGAGGAGCTAAGCTAAATGTGAATAGAAAGCCCAAGAGAATGTACTTATGCAGCTTCCAGAATGAGGAAAAAGGAAAGCAGAACAAGAGATAAAAATGATTAAGATAATAATAGCATTATATAATATTATTAAGATGATATTAGCAATAGGGGCCAGAGTGATAGTTCAGTGAGAAGGGTACTTGCCTTGCCTGTGGCTGACCCAAGTTTGATCCCCAGCATCTCATCTAGTCTTCGAGCACCATCAGGAGTAATTCCTGAATGCAGAGTCAGGCAGAGTCAGGAGTAACACCAGAGCATCACACACACACACACACACACACACACACACACACATAATATTTATATATAGTAATGCATTTTGAGTCCAATGCCTTAACCACTCGGCCACCGTGATAGCACAGCGGTAGTGCATTTGCCTTGCACGCAGCCAACATGGCCGACCAGAGTTCGATTCCTCCGCCCCTCTCGGAGAGCCCGGCAAGCTACCAAGAGTATCTCACCCACACAGCAGAGCCTGGCAAGCTACCTGTGATGTATTCGATATGCCAAACACAGTAACAGCAAAAGTCTCCATTGGAGGCGTTACTGGGCCCGCTCGAGCAAATCGATGAACAACGGGAGGACAGTGACAGTGACAGTAATGCATTATATATATTATGCATTATATAGATTATGTATATTAGCATCTATATAAGTCCAGAAGGAACTTAATCTTTATTAGGGTTTTGATGTTTTAAAGGAAATGAGATGGGGGGTGGAGAGAGCATAGCAGCAGGTAAGGCACTTGCTTTACATGCAGCCAACCTGGGTTTGATCCCTGGCATCCCATATGATGGTCCCCTGAGCACCGCCAGGCGTAACCCCTGAGCATGGCAACATGTGGTCTAAAAAACAAAACCAAAAGGAGATATGATGGCCGTAGGGAAAGGTTAGATGATAATTAAATAATTTTAAATAGATCACGTGCTCTGCAATTGAATAATGAAAATTAAATGATAAGAAAATGGAGCCAGAGAGATAGTAAAAAAGGTAGTAATTTGCCTGCATGTAGCTGCCCTGGATTTGATCCCTGGCACCCCAAATGTTCCCTGGAGCCATGCCAAGAGTGATCCTTGAGCACAGAGCCAGTAAGCCTTGAGTACCAGCAGTGTAGCCCCCAAACAAAAACGAAAAGAGAAAACAATTGTGCTAAGGGCTCCTGACTCCATTTTCTTTCCTTTCCTAGCCTGTCAGCCCAAAGGAAACTCCTCACCATTGTTCCAAGGATCAGGTGTAACCCAAAACAAGAACAGAGCATAAACAAACTGCTCAGCTCCCTGAATCATCAACCCTCCACAGTGATTTGTCCCCCATAACTGCAAGCCAATTGTTCTCCGTGACTGTAAATCAGCTTAACCATTAACTAGCTTATTTTGCTTCTGTAACTTCCTTTGCTAATCACAGCTCCCATAGCCCCTTACCCACCGTTGTCTGACTAGGAAGTGACTTTTTGCCTTTATAAACTTATCTCTGTCTGGCCTGAGAGCTGTGAGTTCTCTGAGATACCTGTTTGCTCATGGTCCCAGGCTTCTATAATCAAGACTCCTGAACTGACCTTTCTGAGGGTGCTACTCATCTGTTTTTCTTGAACTTATAGCAGAGTAATGTTCTCAACTTGGTTTCAATTGACTGGTGCTTCAGGAGAGGATAAAGCAAATGGAGCTTTAAAGTGTAGTCAACTGGCACTCTGCTTGCTGAAAAGTTCCTTGTTGTCTAAGAGTAGGTTGTCCAGAAGGAGGACTAATAATGACATGCCTTTCTTCCTCAGAATTGCACGTACTTATGCACCTGAATGGTGACACGGTTGTCTTTGTCTATGGGACCAGAGCAGGAGAGAGCATTATCCTGTACCCTTTTGCCAGTTTGCAGAAGTGCAGAGGGATATTAGAAGTGTGTAAACTCACACAAATTGGGGGGCACGCGGCACCCACACGGCGGCGGCTCTATCTCTCCCACCACCCGCGTTCAGTAGTCTCACCCTCCTACCACCCTGAAGAGGTCGATGGCGATGGTCAGGCAGAGGAAGGAACGAGGGCCAGGCTGGTTGGTATTAGTCGTAGTTTATTCTGATTCTTTCCTCTTCTCCCCTTGTCTCTCTATCTCTCTCTCTGCTCCCATCTCTCTCTGTTTCTCCTCGTCTCTCCTGTCTCTGCTCCCATGCTACTTCATTCTCCTTCCCCATCCCCCTTCATCCTCCTCTTCCTTCTGATCCTCTCTGAACTTCTGCTTCTTCCTTCTGCCCCTCTCTGAACTCTCTTCTTCCTTCTCCTGCCCCTCTCTGAACTCTCTTCTTCCTTCTCCTGCCCCTATCTCACTCCTACAGTACAGTTAAATCCTCTCTCCTGAGGAATTGGGGGAACAATTATACATAGGTGTGGTCACAATCAATAGGGGTGGAGATCAACAGGGGTAGAAATCTTAGCCTCAGGGAAGACCGCTCCTAGGACAGATCCTTCCTTAGCAGGAGGACCCACCCTAGAGTAGAATTCCATGGGCGTGCCTCTCCTCTCCTTGTCCGACAAGCATATAAAATATTATATAAATCATTTTGTATGGATACAGTAAGAAATATCTTAAACTTATAGAATTGCTCTCCTAGGGTCATCTCGATCTCAGACTACGGTGCTCAGGCCAGATAGTCTTTCCCACCCCTAGCAGGATCCTAGTCTTGTCGTTACCTTTGGATCATGACAGCATTTGTCTATGATCAAACTCTTAACTTATAGTTAAGAATCGTGGCACTTTGGCCTGGCCCATTTCGCTGCCAGGGTAGCTCACTGCTTGCCCTGGGTCCATTCAGTCCCTCGTCGGGACCCTGCTTTTGGGGTGTTAGGAACTATGGGCAACTGAGGCTTAAGTCGAGAAAGATGATGCCCGGGAGTGAATAATATTCAAGGCCAATCAAATCCTAAATTACAAAGCATAATGTTAACGGTCTTCCTGTATCTATACAAAAAGGATATTACTTTAAAGTAAACTGTTCATAAGGCATAAGGAGAGGAGAAAGGCAATATTTCACTCATACATATAAAATCATAGATTTCTGGGAAACTGATCTTACAAACTAACAAAGTCTGATTAAGGGGAAAGCTGATTAACTGGGTAGGAAGGAGAGCATAGGAAAGACTGTTTACATGTAAACACAATGGAAGTGGAAGTGCCTCTGGAGCACTGTGGTGGGTGTAACCAGATAAAACCTAAGCTTCTTGAAGGACAAAGCAATGTTACCCAACAAGAAGAGGCAGAAACTAATACTCAAGACTACTTCCCAAACTCATTTGCAGGACAAGTTTGTTTTCCTCCCAAGGTGCAGGTGTGAGTTACTGAATGGAAATGCTTTTGCAGTAACACTAGGAGTGGAGAATTAGTGCTTCCCTTAACAAGAGTAAACAAGCAAAATAAATGCATTGTAATAGAATAATAACTTTAGGGACTAGTTATTTCCCATCTTTAACAGAACGGAGTATTGAAAGCTAATGAAAACATAATAGCATGGAAGAAAATTATTGTGCCAGTAACAGTATTTACCAGTCTGAGATAAGAGAGGTTACCAGATATCTAGAGGAAGCACACAGTCTAAAGGGAAGTGTGTGTTTTCTGTAGGTCTGGCGGTGCTCTATCTCTCCCGCTGCCCACGTTCGGTAGTCTCGAGCCATTTCCCCCCTACCCCAGGGAGGTCGATGGCGATGGGCAGGCGAAGCAATGAACGAGGGCCAGGCTGGTCGGTATCATTTGTAGTTTATTCCAATCTTGAGCCTCTGCCCGAGCCTCAGCCCGAGCCTCAGTCTCTGCTCTCTCGAGCCCAAGCCCCCTTCGAGCTTACAGTCTTAGTTTATATAAGCAATCACGTAGGGTGGTGACACAAAGGTGGGTTGAACATTAACAAATCAGCAAAGAGAGGTAAGACCACTCCTCGAGGAGATTAACTCAAGGATTAAATCCCATCTAAAGAGATTTATTCCAGATTACTAGGAGATCTGCTCAAAGGTGGGATCCCAACAAGGGTGTGTTCTTTCCTCCGCTAGTAATCTACTTAAATAGGTAAAGGTAAAGGTAAAGGCCCTCCCGTTGATCGTCGATTTGCTCGAGCAGGCCCAGTAACGTCTCCATTGGAGACTTTGTTGTTACTGTGTTTGGCATATCGAATACTCTCCTCTCGGTAGCTTGCCGGGCTCTCCGAGAGGGGCGGAGGAATCGAACTCGGGTCGGCCATGTTGGCCGCTTGTAAGGCGAATGCCCTACCCGCTGCAATCTACTTAAATAGTTGTAGTAAATCTACTTCTAATATTTCTAGCAATGTCATTCTGCATGAGCACAGTAAGAGATAAACTTACAGTTTGGTTCTTCCTGAGGACATCTCACTATATATTCCGCTATATATATATTACAGTCCTCAGGCCAGGTTAGTCTTCCTAGCCCAGCAGGGTCCTAGTCTCGTTGTTACTTACTTTTGGATCATGACAGCATTTGTCCATGATCATGCCCTCAACTTATAGTTGAGTATTGTGGCGCTTTGGCCTGGCTGATTTCAATGCCAGAATAGCTCACAGCTTGCCCTGGGTTCATTCAGTTCCTCATTGGGACCCTGCTTTTGGGACCCTGCTTTTGGGGTGCCAGGAACTAAGGGCAACTGAGTCAAGAAAGCAGATGCTCAGGAATAAATATTACCCGGAGTCAATCAACTCCCAAGTTACAAAGCATAATATTAACTCTCTTCCTGTGTCCATACAGAAAGGACATTGCTTTAAGGTAAACTATGCAAAGGACATAATTTACGATACAAGTTCAGTGTCCTTAGAAGGATCTGATCTTACAAACTAACAGTATCTGATTAGGGAGAAAAGGTGATTAACTGGCTGGGGAGGAGAGCACAGAGAAGAGTTTACAGATAAACAGAGGAATAGGAGTGACTCGGGAGCACTGTGATGGGTGTAACCAGGAGCACTGTGATGGGTGTAACCAGATAAATCTGAGCTCCCTGTGGCAATGTTATTCTACAGGAAGGGACAAAAAGCACATCTGTGGTTATATTTAGTCTACCAGAGAAATTAATGTAGTGAGCCTTTGGATTCTCTAGCTCATGGATACCATGTTTATTAAGTCATTTATGTGTTTGCAAAGCTGAGGAACAGAACTGATAACCTCAATAAAAACATATTATAGGTATTCACTCTAACTTAAATATCCTAGAATAAGAAGGGATTAAATAATCTGTAGGTCTGTACATATATCTTGTGTTAATTTTGTCTACAGGATAGTAAGTTCTGAAAATTAATCATCCATAATTATGTAATTACGTATTCTATTATAGTGTACCTAGAATAGTGTATCTATTACATTCAAGTGGAATAAAAACTCGACAACATTTAGAATTCTTTCTCTTCTTTGGGGGAGGGAGACCACATCTTGCAGTACTCAGGGCTTACTCCTGACTCTGCACCGCACTCAGGGATCATTCCTGACAGTGCTTAAGGGAACCTTACAGGGTACAGGGGATTGAACTTGGGTCATCTATTTACAAAGCAAAAACCTATTCACTGTACTATCTCTCCAGCCCCAACATTTAGAAAAATTCAAAGCCAATGTATATCTAGAATTTTCTAAGACCACAAAAGCAGCCTCCCTCTCCTTTTCCCTAGGATTTTCGTTTCTCTGTTTTTTATTTGAGGCATCATGATTTACAATACTCTTCATGATAGGGTTTCCTATATATACTATTTCAATGCCACACACCCCGCGAGAGTGTTGGCTTCCCTCCACCACTGTCTCACAGTTGTCTCCTATTCATCACCCTCCCATTTCCTAGTCTTCATATTTTCCTTTCAGTCTTCCTCTCTCAGCTACAATGAACCCTCTGCTCCACACCAGTAGATGCCCCTAAGCATTTCAATGCAAATGATTAGATTTGGCTGTTAGGAGTTAAATCAAAGTGAATGTCACAAATCCCACTACTTGCATGAATACCTGGAAGAGCTCTTCCACAGGGAAGATTCAGTTGGTGTTCTTCAACACTGAAGAGCTCGCAAATGTTTCATAGTCTGAAACTGCTGAAGCAATGTCTGAAGGGGAAGATAATTCTGCTTGGAGGAGTAAGTCAAATTTACAAAGCTGCATGTCTCACCTTAAAAACTTGAGGGAAGGGGAGAGTTGTTCAATTCAATATATGCTAATAAACTCCGTTCAGGGCCTGATGTGAGGTCATATTCCAGGGTTGTTTGTTCACCCAATTCTATGAGCAAATTCCTTTCTTCACCCTCTACCACGGGCTGGAGCGATAGCACAGTGGTAGAGCATTTGCCTTGCACGCAGCCAACATGGCCAACCCAAGTTCGATTCCTCCGCCCCTCTCGGAGAGCCCGGCAAGCTACCGAGAGTATCTCGCCCGCACGGCAGAGCCTGGCAAGTTACCTGTGATGTATTCGTATGCCAAACACAGTAACAAAAAAAAAAGTCTCCAATGGAGACGATACTGGGCCCGCTTGAGCAAATCGATGAACAACGGGAGGACTGTGACTGTGACCCTCTACCACCAACTGAGAGACCAGTGCTCTAAGATCACCATCAATTGTCCCAGGAGGACATGCATGAAAAGTCTTCATTGACTTTCAAATAAGAAGCACAGCCTGGGGGGTTGGCCTGAGGGCTGATGAAGAGTAAAATAGAAAAAAAAATACCAATAAGTTCCAGCTGCAATAAATCAGTTCCATGATTTATTTTAGGAAGATGATGTTCTGTCCTCATGACATAGAACTTACTGTTTCCCATTGAGCGGGCCAGATTCTGCGAGCTGAAAGTCAAGTCATGGTCACAGCCCTTCAACCAGAAGATGGATTGATTTCATTCCCTTGATTTTTTTTTTTATCTTACTTTTAAGATAAAGGCCCTCCCGTTGATCGTCGATTTGCTCGAGCGGGCCCAGTAAGGTCTCCATTGGAGACTTTGTTGTTACTGTGTACAGGGCTGGAGCGATAGCACAGCGGGTAGGGCGTTCGCCTTACAAGCGGCCAACATGGCTGACCCGAGTTCGATTCCTCCGCCCCTCTCGGAGAGCCCGGCAAGCTACCGAGAGTATTTGATATGCCAGACACTTTTAAGGTATGTGCTCTATATTTAGTCACTGAGAAACTTCAAGTTTCAAGGACTGGGAATTTAGACAGGCTGTTTATTTCACTTAAAAATAGATCAGAATCAAAGGAAGTTTTCAGAAGTGACAAGAGATGGGTTTAATGTTAGTAGTGTATGTAAATACTTACAGTGCTCTCTTATGGCTTCAAAAATAATATCCATCCCAAAGGAGAAGATCAGGAATTTAGTAGGGAAGAGTAGGGTAACTTAGGAAAGGGAATTATTCTATGGTCTTGGTTTGAGAAATATGAGAGGAATGAAGGAACAGAGCTGGGAGGCTACAAACATGAAGGGTAAAACTTAGAAACGTATTAGCAAATCGGATGAAATAAACTGCTCACAAGCCAAGAGTTACAGTCGGCATGGAAAGAATTGGTTCTGCCCTTCCAGCTCCATCCAGCATGCGAACAGTCCACCCACCTGAACCTCTCTTCACCTCCAGGCTAGAAACAGAACTTGCTAGTATGCAGCTTATAGGAGACATGTTCTCTTTAATCCTCCCAGTGATCCTTCTGAACTGGGCACGCTAGAGT
This sequence comes from Sorex fumeus, assembly GCF_029834395.1. Taxonomy (NCBI): domain Eukaryota; kingdom Metazoa; phylum Chordata; class Mammalia; order Eulipotyphla; family Soricidae; genus Sorex; species Sorex fumeus. Next base: position 5,918,530 of record NW_026606058.1, read on the forward strand.
AGCACACTGAAAAATTCACATTTCTAGTTTTTCCTAAGGTAAAGGCCCTCCCGTTGATCGTCGATTTGCTCGAGCGGGCCCAGTAACGTCTCCATTGGAGACTTTGTTGTTACTGTGTCTGGCATATCGAATACTCTCGGTAGCTTGCCGGGCTCTCCGAGAGGGGCGGAGGAATCGAACTCGGGTCGGCCATGTTGTAAGGTCGCTTGTAAGGCGAACGCCCAGCAGATGAGGTTGAACTAATATTTCACATGATACCAAATGACCAGAGTTCAGTGGTTACCACTTCTTTAAGAGTATTGCTTTATGTCAATGTTGAAAGTTGGTCTCTATAGATTTAGCCTGCTTAGAATTGCTGTACAATACCACCATCACTCACTAGCACAGTGAATGCATCTCTTTTTGTCTTAGCAAAAAGACCAAGAAGCAATCTTGTGCTTATTTTTAAATCCTTTTGTGTCTCAGTTTGATGTTGGTGGACCCCACAGGTGGCTTATGTGAAGCAGGGAAGAAAAAGACCATCACTTTCTTCCCATCTGCCTCTGCCACCCAGGACCCAAGGTTACAGGGTTCTTGTCTCACCTCACAGAAAAGAATTTCAGGAGTAGATAAGCAACAAAATAAAACAGATTGATTTTATTTGGAGGTTTTGAAGGGAAGGAGGAAGAGGGTGGAGAGTAATGTGCTCAAGAGAGAACCTGGGCTTCTCCAAGGGCAGAGAGAGAGTCCCTACACACATCCCAGCATTAAACATGAAAGCATGGGGCTGGAGCGATAGCACAACAAGTAGGGCATTTGCCTGGCACGCGGCCGACCCGGGTTTGATTCCCAGAATCCCACATGGTCCCCCAAGTACCGTCAGGAGTAATTCCTGAGTGCAGAGCCAGGAGTAACCCCTGAGCATTGCTGGGTGTGACCCAAAAAGCCAATCAATCAATCAATCAATCAATCAATAAAACATGAAAGCATGAAACATCTCAAGAGGGGAGATGCAGGCGACACATGTGCTCAGCCACGTGGGTGCAAGCAGCACAAGGGCTCAGGTAGCATATGCAAGTCCTTCCTTTGTTCAAGATGACTTTTTAAATTTCATTTTATTGTTTTATTTTTTGCTTTTTGGGTCCCATGTAGCGATGCACAGGGGTTACTCCTGGCTCTGCACTCAGGAGTTACTCCTCGCGGTGCTCAGGGGACAATGCTGGGAATCGAACCTGGGTCGGCCACGTGCAAGGCAAACGCCCTACCCGCTGTGCTATCTCTCCAGCACAAGATGGCTTTTATATGGTTTCTCCAACCTGCCCCTATGTGGGGAATTCTATCTGGGTCAAAGTCCATTGTTGAGGAAGTTACCAGGGGGTTGGGAGTAGTGATGATCTCCTTTGAAATTCCTTTCCTAGCCTTTTGTTTCTGCTGGACCTTCTCTGGGTCTTTTACTTGCAATAGGTGAGGGTCTTATCGGGCCTTAGTTCCTGTTTTCTGCAAGGCTGACCTTCACAATTTAAGAGCTAGTCCCAGGAAATGTACTGCCATTGCCTTGGGAGGGAGTTTTCCCTATTTGCCTGCATGCCTACATCAAGTTTACTCATTGGTAAGTTGAAGCAAGTTACTAGGCTCACTTCATAGATAGCTGTAAAGATGAAATAAATCACTGCTATACTTCAACAAGTACCAGGTCAATAGTCAACAAGATATAAACAAGTACTTTACTATATGGTACTGTTTTCTTCTGTGTGATTTATGTATGTTTATTTACCTAACCTCATAATAGCCCTGTGAAATAGGATATGCTATTATTCATCGTTATTTAATTTCAGCGACTACTTTTGAGGGGGGAGTATTTGGGCCACACCTGGTGGTGGTCAGGGCCTATTCCTGGCTCTGTGCTCAGTGGTTATTCCTGATGGTGCTCAAAGGACCATATGTGGTGCCAGGGATTGAATTGGGGTGGCTGCATGCAAGGCAAGTGCCTTACCCCATATTCTTTCTCTCTCCAGGGGGCACCAGGGTCACACCTAGTGATGCCGTGGGGAAGGAGTACTTGTAGACTGGGGATGAACCAGTGCAAGACTGGGGATGAGACAGTGAATGTTCTACCACTTAAACTACGCCCCTAGCCTCTGTTATTTTTCTTACTTATGGGCAAGGGGACCAAAGCACAGAAGTTAGCTAACTTACCTACTTTTAAAAACTAATGTAGTTGTGGTCTTCTCCAGGTGGTATGGGACCCCTGCTCTTTGAGGTGGGGCACAGTCCTTCCAGAGCCAGGGCACTTGTCCCTTACATAGTACATAAATCTCTCACTTCTCCAGTCTCCTACTTCCCACTCTGCATGCACTCCTTTAGATTACTTCCTGTGTATCTGGTTTGGGGATTTGCAATCTGGCAGAATGAATGGACTGTATGATATATGGATAGTCCTCCATCTGGACCACCTCTCCTCACAGGTCCTTAAGGAAGAGCCAAGAAAAAGACAGTCTTCCATGGGTTCCCTCTGGAGTGAGTCATATCATAGTGAAGAGCAATTCCCAAAGGAGCAGCCTCTGACCACCTGTAACTTCCTAGAAAGGCAAGTTTGGGGAAACTCCTTCCATATCTATTGAATAAGAATAGATTCAATTGTCTTAGTGCAGAGGGAATAGCAATCTGTGCTCTACTAAACCCTCTGAATGATTCTGATGTGGGATAATATTTGACAATCACAGTCACAGAAAGTCCTATTTCTCTAAGTTAAAGAGAGAAGGCAAGTTTTCAATGGGAAGAGATAACCTGCCAGTCAAGTTGGTCTAGAAAAGGATAAAACAAAAAATATCAAGGCTGGAGAGATAGTACAGAAGGTAGGATGCATGCCTTGTATGTGACTGACTCGGGTTAGATCTCTGACATCGTCTTCAGAGCATCACCAGGAGTGATTGCTGAGCACTGCTGGGTGCGATCCCCAAACAAAAATAAACAAAAATAAAATATAAAGAAAAATCTCAAACACAGTCCAGTGAAAGCACTGGTTGAAGATAGTATAGTTTACAGTGAAGTCCTCAGGATAAAGCCAAAAGAAACTGTGTCCATAGGTAATAAACTAAATTGCGTTTTTGTGTATTACATAAAGGAAGTATTTTATTTATGTAATATTCCATTTGCTCGAGCGGGCCCAGTAACCATCTCTAAATGATTAACATTTAGAGATCATACACCCAAAACAATTGCCTAAATTTCACAGTAGTCTTCTGACAGTAGACAGGTCCAGTTGTCTACAGAGGCCAGAATAAATGAGAACACGTGCTCTCTGTTGCAGTGAACTTCATAGAGTTGAGTGGGCTGGAGCGATAGCACAGCTGGTAGGGTGTTCGCCTTACAAGCGGCCAACATGGCCGACCCAAGTTCGATTCCTCCGCCCCTCTCGGAGAGCCCGGCAAGCTACCGAGAGTATTTGATATGCCAGACACAGTAACAACAAAGTCTCCAATGGAGACGTTACTGCTTTACATAATTGCAATCCAATAGGATGCTGGACATTAATGACAAAAACGCAACCCAAAGTAGCATAAGTAAAACAGGGAATACATTATAAAAAACCATTATAATTAATGAGTTCTAAAGATGAATATGTTTTGGTATGAAATATGTAATGAACCAAACATAATTTTATATAGCCTATAAGTCCTACTCAGAAGAATATTTACAAAGACTGAGTCTGACTTCTTAATATTTGAGCGAATCATAATTACAACCCTGGTAGCTTGCTGAGTCTTAGGATGAAAAGACATAAAGTAGGACATGGCACTGGTAACACCGCTTCACAGCCTACCCCAGACCCCCAGCATGGTCACTCCTTATTTCTTGTGCTCCCCAAGAAGGATTTCATGGAAAGCACAAAATATGTAAAGCAAACAGTTGTTTTTAAAGGAGGTAAGTAAATGAAGCTATCATCCATCTGGAGCTGAAGTGAAATGCTTATTTAAGAGAGAGAGTAGCAGACACTCCCTCAAGTCCAGAGGGAAACACCAATGCTGTTTTTATTCTGCCTTTTTATGGCTTAAGATTTCCAAATCTCTCCCACCATCTTCCTCACATGGGTGGGAATACCTGGGAGTTCCTGTCTACAGATCTGGCCACTTTCATGGCTTGTCATGATAAGTATAAACTGTCATGGGACCAGTGGGAATGATTTTGATGTGTCCAAGTATTATAATGAGGGTATAATGAGCTTCTTTTGCTCCGAGATCACTTGGAACCAATCAATATTTGCTATCCCTGATTGTAACAAAAGGGGAGACCTTGGAGATGTCGTAAAACTAGGCAGAGTTTTCTCCTCACCTTACATCTAACCATGGCATCAATCTGCTGGGCATTTGTTTTAAATATAAGGGAAGTTTGTTACCCTACTTCATCTATCCCCACATTTTCCATACCTGGAGCGATAGCACAGCGGTAGGGCATTTGCCTTGCACGCAGCCAACATGACCGACCCGAGTTCGATTCCTCCGCCCCTCTCGGAGAGTCCGGCAAGCTACCGAGAGTATCTCGCCCGCACGGCAGAGCCTGGCAAGCTCCCCGTGACGTATTCGATATGCCAAACACAGTAACAACAAAGTCTCCAATGGAGACATTACTGGGCCCGCTCGAGCAAATCGACGATCAACGGGAGGGCCTTTACTTTACTTACTTTACCTAACAGGAAACTATAAGCCAGTGAAAGGTTAAATCCATTTTCTATATTTGTAAGAGATTCGTGTCTGGTCCCTACCAGAGGAGAAAACTCTGGCCCTCCACCTACACTCATGGCTGCAAAGGGGTAAGTTCAACGCAGGACAACTGTTTAGTCATGTAATTCAAAATTACTAGGTACTCAAATTAAACTCAGATCAGTGAAATACAAAATGTACTCTCATGTTTGCATTATATAAGCTTATTATCACAGAATTTAGATTCTCGTATAATGGTAAAAGCCACAAAGTTAAAGAGGACTAAAAATCAAAACCAACTTGGCACATTTGAGTGATCAAGTGACACCAGTAAGTACATACCAGTCCAGCAAGGAGTGGCCAGCAGGGATCTGCAAGAATGAGATCACATCACATCTAGTGATAGGTACACAGACTCTTCCCATACGGATTCCAAACTGAAATATGTCATTATATATTTGTATATTACTTTAAAACCTCAAAAGCTATCCACATTTTACAAGCTGGTGGTTTTCTATGCCAAAGAATAAGATTTCTTCTTTATAAACATTTATGAACAGCATAAGTTTGGGGGTTGTAATTTTTTTATTGAATCACCGTGAATTAGTTACAAAACTTTTTGTTTGAGTTTCAGCTATGCAATTATAGAACACCCGTCCCTCCACCAGTGCACATTTTCCACCACCAATGTACCCAGTATCCCTTCCCTCATCCTGTCCTACCCCTCCCCCTGCCTCTGTGGGAGACAATTTCCCTCTAACTCTCTCTAAACTTATGGATATTATGGTTTGCAATACAGAAACTGAGAGGTCATCATGTTTGGTCCTTTATATAATTTCAGCACATGTCTCCCATCCTGAGTGGTTGAAGGGTCAACCATCATTGACTTAGTGATCCCATCTCTATCCCAGCTTCCTTCGCCCCCAGCTCATAAGACAGGCTTCCAACCGTGGAGCAATCTTTCTGGTTCTTGTCTCTACTGTTCTTGAGTGTCAGTCTCCTGTTATATTATTTTATATTCCACAAATGAGTGCAGTCATTCTATGTCTGTCCCTCTCTTTCTCACTCATTTCACTTAGCATGATACTCTCCATGACCATCCACTTTTAAGTAAATTTCTTTCTAACAGCTGCATAGTATTCCATTGCGTAGATGTACTAAGCTTAAATAACCAGTCATCTGTTCCAGATGCTGGCTCCTGTGAACAGTGCTGCAATGAACATTCAGGTGCAGATGTCATTTCTACTGTTCTTTTTTGCACCCTCAAGAGATATTCCCAGGAATGGTATTACTGAGTCAAATGGGAGTTCAATTTATAGTTTTTTGAGAAATGTACATATTGTTTTTCAAAAGGTTGGACCAGTTGGCATTCCCACCAACAATGAAGGAGAGTCTCTTTCTCCCCACATCCACACCAACACCCGTTGCTTTTGTTCTTTTGGATGTGTGCCAGTCTCTGTGGTGTGAAATGACATTTCATTGTTGTTTTGATCTGCATCTCCCTAATGATTAGTGATGAAGAGCATTTTTTCATGTGCTATTTGGCCATTCGAATTTCTTCTTTGAGAAAGTTTCTGTTCATTTCATTGCCCCATTTTCTGATGGGATTGGATGCTTTCTTTTTGTTGAGTTCAACTAGTGCCTTATATATCTTTGATATTAACCTTATATATCTTTATATCGATTTGCTCGAGCGTGCCCAGTAACATCTCCATTGGAGACTTTGTTATTACTGTGTTTGGCATATTGAATATGTCACGGGGAGCTTGCCAGGCTCTGCCGTGCGGGCGAGATACTCTCGGTAGTTTGCCGGGCTCTCCGAGAGGGGCGGAGGAATCGAACTCGGGTCGGCCATGTTGGCTGCATGCAAGGCAAACGCCCTACTGCTGTGCTATCACTTCAGCCCCTATCTTTATCTTTATATAACCTTGATACTAAAGGATATTCACACAATATCCTTTCCCATTCCATAGGCTATCTTTGTATCCTGGTCACTGTTTCTTTTGAGGGGCAGAAGTTTCTTAGTTTAAGATAGTCCCATTTGTTAATCTTGAGCAGCATAAATTTTCAGTTTGCTTTCCCAAGTCAATCACAGTGAATATTGATAGGAAGGTTTAGTATGGATATTTGCAAATGTTCTGTCATTATTTACTAAGAGAAAATGCACTAAGACACGTATTACTTTTACTAGCAAGAATTAGAATATGAAGCCTGATACATAACAAGCCTGCCAAATACAATGGTATGGAGATGAATTTAACCCAGAAAGGCCTAATCAGAGAAATAACAACAGTTCTAAGATGTTGTTAGACTGCCAAAAAAAATGGTGTGAAAGAATAAGGGTTGAGAAGAAAGCAGTGATATTTTTTCTCAGCAGGAAATTCAATATTACTGAGGGCTATAATGCCCACAAGACAGTAAATGGGCACATAGCAAGATCAACAGTAAGAGATGAATGTAAGATTAGAACCAATTATTGTCCAGTTAAATGATGTGTACTGTGTTTTGTTGAATTTTTTTTCTTTAAACCTCAAACTGGGAAAAATATGTGCTACTTTAGCCTGCTCAAAGAGAAGAAGCTCACATATTAATAGCAGATAAATTAACAAATAAAATAATGTGTGTGCATATGTATATCTGTACAGACAATTTAATATTATTCAGTATTTAAAAGGAAGGCAATAGAGCTGGAGAAACAGTAGAGAGGGTTGGGTACGTGCCTTGCATGCTGCTAACCTGGGTTTGATTCCCGGTATCCCATATTGTCCTCCTGAGCATCACCAAGAGTGATTCCTGAGTACAGGGCCAGGAGTTATCCCTGTGCATTGTGAGATGTGGCCCAGAAATTTAAAAAAATAATAATAAAATAAATAAAAAGGAAGGATATAGGGTCAGAGCAATAGTACATTGCTATGGGTAGAGTGTTTGGCTTGCATGTGGTCAGTTCAGGTTCAAGTCCTGGCATTCCAGATGCTCCCCTGAGCATCGCCAGAAGTAAGCCCTAAGTGCAGAACTGGGAGTAAGCCCTGAGCACCATTGGCCGTGGCTCCTAACAACAAAAAAATGAAAATAAAAGAAAGTAAAATAGAAAGAAAGGATGGGGCCAGGGAGATGACTCAATAAGCATGCCTGCAGAAAAGCCCAGGTTTAATACCTAGCACTTTATGTTTCCCTGAGCACCCCTGGGAGAAATATGCTCTTCTAGCACTGTGCTGGGTAGCCCTGGAGCACTGCTGGATATAGCCCCCAAGTCAAGACAAATAAGCCAATGAAAACTCATAAAACAAAAGAAAGCTCCAGGATTAGTGGCTCAAGCAGCAAAGCACTTTGGTCATGGACTTTCCAGTCCTAGAACTGGGAAATAATTGCTTGTTTTGGCCACTCTGCCCAGTCTATATTATATTTAATAGAGTATGCTGACCATCTGGTAGGTGGGCGGCCACGCGGTCTTTTGACATCCCGTGGAATCCAGTTGGTAACAGCTCTAGTCCAGCGGTCATCTTTAAATCTCATTACGTGACCAGCCCATCTGATTTTCAACACCTTGGCAAATGAGACAGCGTCCCTGATTCTTGATCGACGGATGTCAGAACTCCGGATTCTTTCTCTCATTTGAGAAAAACGTGATATTCCAAGCATAGCTCTTTCTATTCTTCTTTGGGAGACCTGAATAGCGTTCTCATCCTGTTTGCGTAGGGCCCAGGTCTCTGAGGCATATGTTAATGCAGGAAGAACAGTGGAATCAAAGAGATGTGCCCGGAGCCGGAGGTTCTTTGTCCTCTTAGCTATTTCTTCAACATTCTTGAAGGCATTCCAAGCCGCTCTCTTCCTCCTGCGCAGCTCGGGTGCCAGGTCATTTGTCATGTTGAATTCTCGACCTAGGTACACATAGCTGTTGCATTCGGAGATGGTCATTCCGTTGAGAGTGAATGGGGCATCAGTAACGAGGCTGTTTCTCATAAACATTGTCTTCGTAAGATTCAGCTGTAGTCCTACCTTTCCACACTCACGGTCAAAGTCGGCCAGCATTTGTGCCGCTTGGCTGATGTTTGGTGTTATTAAAACAATGTCATCAGCAAAGCGGAGGTGGTGTAGTTGCCGACCATCTATCTTCACTCCCATTCTTTCCCATTCCAGTTGTCGCATGATGTTCTCGAGGGTGGCACTGAAGAGTTTCGGTGAAATGGTATCATCCTGACGAACCCCTCTCTTGACATCAATGATTACTTCTTTGTAGAATGGTGAGATCCTGGTAGTGAATCCGCAATACAGCTCATGGAGGATCCTGATGTATTGCGCTTGAATGCCCTGATTGGCTAGGGCTTCAATGACCGCTTCCGTCTCAACAGAATCAAAGGCCTTCTTTAAATCAATGAACGTTAAACAGAGCGGCATCTTGAACTCTCGAGAAACCTCAATGAGCTTGGTTATCGTGTGGATATGGTCGATGGTGCTGAATCCTTTTCAAAACCTGGCTTGCTCGCATGGTTGTCCTTCATCTAGCGTTCTGCCAATCCTATTTAGGATGACTCGAGTGAACAACTTGTAGATGACAGACAATAGGCAGATCGGGCGATAGTTGCCAATGTCATGAATGTGTCCCTTCTTGAACAGTAGTACGGTCCTGCTGGTTTTCCATTGGGATGGAACCTTGCATTCAGACAGGTAGCGTGTGAAGAGCCTAGCCAGCGTATTGATGAGTACTGACGGCAGGTTCTTCAGGTGTTCAGGTCTGACCTTTCTGGGCCGGGTGCTGTTTGTTTCTTTACTGACGAAATGGAGTGTCGGATTTCGGAAGGGAGAACGTTGGGAATGACATATCCATCCTGTGGAATTTGGTATGGCTATCGAAGAGATTTGAGTAGAAGTCATGGATAATCTTCTCCATTGCTGTTCTGGAGGATGTGATGGATCCATCAGGACGTCGGAGGGCAGTCATCTTGGTCTTGTAGTTGGCGAAGGACAGGCGGGCGTTATGAATACTTTTCCTGGCTTCTGCCGCATCTACCAGTACTTCTGCTCTTCTCTCTTTGAGGTCTTCCTTGATCGCATCTCTGCACTGCTTTGTGAGCTCAGACATTAGCTTGCTGTTGCCTGAGGCATGCGCCAAACCATGCTGGTGAATTAGCTCAAGAGTTTTCGAAGACAGGCGATTCTTTGTGGCTATCTCTCTCTTGGCGTTCCTCGCACATTCATGGAGGTGCTGAACCAGTCGATCCTATTCCTCGTCAATGTTGTCAACAATGGCACCTTCCCATGTTGCCACAATAGTGCCAAAGAGCTCCCAGTTGGTGGTCGTTCTGGGAGTTCTCTTTTTGAACTTTGCAGCCCTTTCTCTCCGTTCTGTGAAGTAGAATTTTGCACGAAGAAGACAGTGGTCCGATCCCGTTCGTAATTTTGGGACTTCTTCATCAAGATCATGAACGATCAGTTTGAGGCTCTTCATGTTCCCAGAGTGAAACGATGCCATTGGGCTACACTAGCACACGACAGGGACAAATGGAGACGTTACTGGCACCCGCTCGAGCAAATCCACAACTAACGGGAAGTTAAGTGATCACTTAAGTGATTAAGTGATCCTGAATGGACACAGAAATTATTTGATGGCACAGAGTTCATTTATTAAAAAATTAAGAGTTCTGGAGATTAAATAGCAGTACTTCTATTTTTTTAAAAAAAATAGAGTTCTTGAGATTTGTTGCACAATTTGAATATACATAATATATACACAATTTGAACTATACACTCGACAATGATGCAAATCTCTAACTTTATGTTAAGCATATTTCACCAAAATTCAAAGGAATTTTATTATCAAGTTGCATACTTATTCACTTATTCAGTGATGTGTGTGTGTGTGTGTGTGCACGTGCATATGTGCACTCACGAGTGTGTGTACCTAGAAGTTCTAGGTACTTCCTCCTGAAACTGTGCTCAGAAATCACTCCTGGAGAAGTTCAGGGGATCATAGTTAACCTGGATTGGCCATGCAGGGTAATTAGCTTAATCACGATACTCTCTCTCCAGCCCAAAACGGTGTATTTCTTATATGCAATTAATTGCACGTCTATCATACCTCAACAAAACTGCTTTTATTGTTTTTGTTGTTATTGTTTTTTTGGAAACTCCCAAAGGTTCTCAGGGCTTACTTCTGGATCTGTACTCAGACTCGGGAGACCATATGTGATGCCATGGTTTGAACCAGGGTTGGCCATGTGCAAAGCAAATGTCCTACCCACAGTACTATTGTTCTAGCCCCTAAACTGCCTTTTTTTAAAAAAAAGAAAAAAGAAAAACTCCAGATGAATTAGTGTGGATGAAACCAATGTGTTCTCATGGTCAAAGGAGGTTGCAGAACAAATCCATAGAAATATTGATACTAGATGAGCATGATGGACCAACAAGGTCAATTCTGTGAATCTGTCATATATTAAATATTTTTTTCTTGAATACACTTGCAAAGATTTCATGAATTTAGGTTCCCACTCTCTCTTCTATTTCTATCTGGGAATGGGGCTAAGGGAGGTAACAGACCTGATCAAAGTTGGAGGATTATAGGATAAAGATCGCATGACCTTGCTTGTGGACTGAAGAGAAGGCATTATTAAAAAGAGAGAGGCTGGAGAAAGAATAACTAAAACTGCATAGAATGGAGAAGATAGGGAAGAATGAGGTCAGGAACACATGTGGAGGAGTTAGCACCTGGAAGAGGGAAAACAAAAACAAACCCAGATTTTCCTATAAAACAGAAGAGGCGATTGGGAGGGCAAAGGAAGCATTGTCTGAATATAAAGTAGATGGCAAGGTTATTATTTGAGAGAAAAGAGCCTGGGGTGTTACAGGAACCCGAGAAGAGCTGACGCAACAGTTGTCTGGTAATTGGAGAGGAATTCAACTGGGAATAGACAAATAATTAGTGTCTGGTGCTGTGGGTTCCACAAATGCTTGTATAACACAAATTTGTGACATATTCATTCATCACTATTACAGAGGAAACATAACAGATCAACTTCTTTTTTGATTTTATCTTTTCTTAAAAAAAAATTCAAACCCCCAAAATAAGTAAAAATGGCTAAGTTAAAATGGCTAAGAAGTTATTAAAACCATTTGATTCTGGAATTATGAATACTAGTATTCTGCATACCTATGTATCTATGTATAATTGTTAAAATAAATTATAGATCAATAAATAGACAAATTGATAGATATAAAGATAATTAAAAGGGGTGGAGGCTGAGAAGTCCTATAATCTGTCCTTTACAAGGGAGACACGGGAATGTCTGTGTCATAACGGGGTTAGATTCTGAAGACCTGAGAATTTAGCATTGAAATATCAATCTAAGAGCAAACTAAATGCGGTGTCCCAGCTCAAACAACCAGGTGAATAAAAGTGGTGATGGTGGATGGGACGGACAAATTCCTTCTTCCTCTGTCTTTTGCTCTACTCAGATCTCCATGAATTGGATATACTTGATCAAAATTAGAGGTTTTTGATATCTGATTAACCACATTGGGAAGAGCAATCAACTTTATTGAGTCCACTGATTCAAATGTTAACTTGCCTAGAAATACCATCACAGACATTCCTGGAAGTGTTACTTGTTCTGGATACCTAATTGCCTACTCAAGCTGACACATGAAATTAACCACCACATATCTACCCCTGATCAACCTGACATCCATCACATTCCCTTAAATAAAGTACCAAATCTGAAAGCAAAGACAAGCTCATAATTTAATCTAACAAGATAATCTACCCTGCATTTCAAAATGCACTGATTTTTTTCCCCAGAAGGGAAGTAAAGTACTTGAGTCTTGATAAACTGTCACCTTAGCATTTTGATGTAAAAATAGTAACAGTTCATTTCATTTCATTTCATCATCCTGTTATTCGTCGATTGCCTCGAGCAGGCCCCAGTAACGTCTCTTTCATCCTAGCCCTGAGATTATATTCAAGGCTCTTTAGGAGAATGAGACCCATCATTGTTACTGGTATTTGGCATATTTGGTACGCCACGGGGAGTTTGCCAGACTCTGCCCTGTGAACAGGCTGCATTCGATAGCCTGCAAGTTTGTCCAAAGTAGGAATGAGACAATAAGATGTCATAAAAATAAAAATAAATAAATAAGTAAATAAGTAAATAAATAAGTAACAGTTAAGTCCCTTATTATAAGACCAACAAATTTTATATGTCCACTGTCCACTGTCCTCCCGTTGTTCATCGATTTGCTCGAGTGGGCCCAGTAACGTCTCCATTTTGAGACTTGTTACTGTGTTTGGCATATTAAATACGTCATGGGTAGCTTGCCAGGCTTTGCTGTGCGGGCGCGATGCTCTCGGTAGCTTGCCAGGCTCTCCGAGAGGGGCGGAGGAATCGAACCCGGCTTGGCCGGGCTAGCTGCGTGCAAGGCAAATGCCCTACCACTGTGCTATATAGTATGTCAAAAGGTAAGGGTATAATAAAGAATGCAAAGATGTGTTTATATCTATACACATGCATACATTTATATGTTTATATATAATGCTAACCTTCATCTGACATATATATATATATATTTCATAGGTTCCAAAGTATTGATAATGACAGAATCAGCTCAATATGCTCTTATATTATTATGATCGTAGGATATACCTCAGCAGGAAATCATCAGGTTACTTTGAATAAGCAAAGGAAGTAGGGAGTTCAAAGGTAGAGAGGAAAATGGATCAGACCTAAGACTGTATTAGGGTCTAATCATAGGTCTAGGATTTCACAGTATGGTGAATTTAAAGCATAAGAATGGGAATTAGGACACAGTGAGAAGTGAGGTCACTAGAGTAAGTAGCTAGTTTTTGGACTGTTTAGAGGGATTTCATGGGAGGTAGCCAAGTGACTAGTAACTAGTAGCAGTATTTAGCTAGTAGCAGTGTCACTGATGAGTATTTGTTTTGTTATAGGTGGATGTCTTTGAACTGGATTTCTTGACAATCAAAAGTTGAATGTTTTATATGGGGATGTCTTTTTATTTTGGGGCTGGAGCGATAGCACAGTGGTAGAGCGTTTGCCTTGCACGCAGCCAACATGGTCGACCCGAGTTCAATTCCTCCACCCCTCTTGGAGAGCCCGGCAAGCTACCGAGAATATCTTGCCCACACGGCAGAGCCTGGCAAGCTTCCCGTGACATATTCGATATGCCAGACACAGTAACAACAAATTCTCCAATGGAGACATTACTGGGCCCGCTCAAGCAAATCGATGAACAACGAGAGGACAGTGGACAGTGACAGTCTTTTTATTTTAACCCATTTTTTTTTTGCCTGCCTGCCTGCCTTCCTTCCTTCCTTCCTTCCTTCCTTCCTTCCTTCCTTCCTTCCTTCCTTTTTTCCTCCCTTTTTTCCTTTTCTTTCCCTCTCTTTCCCTTGGCCCCCCCGTCCCTCTCTCTTTCTCTCTCTTTTTTCTTTTTCCAAATGATTATCCAGTTTTTCAAACACCATTTGTTGAAGAGACTTTTCTTGTTCTATTTCTATTTCACTTTTCTTGCACCCTCTTCCTTTGTCATAAATTAATTGTCTATAGATTGGAGACTTTCTCTATTGGTTTTTCATTGTATTCCATTGGTTGAAGAGTCTATCTTTATTCCACTACCACAAAGTTTTGATTACCGTAGTTTTATAGTACAATTTAAAGTCAGGAAATCAATACCTCCCATCTTTTTCTCAGAATAGCTTTGGCTATTACAAGGTGCCAGCGCCGGGGGTAGTTGGTGGGTATGACGCCTGGAAGATGGGGTATCTGGATGGAGGAGGCCCCAGTCCCAATCCGAGCAGGCTTGGAGATCTACATGTAATCCCATCAACGGCCAAGACCCAGAGACTATAAAACCCTGCTCTCAGAAGAGAACAGCACAGAGTCTCCTGCTTCCATGCCTGGCTCTCCTCACCGGGGCCCCGTGGAGAAGGGTGGGTTGAGTTTCCCTCCCCACCCCAAGCAGAGCCCTGGCAGCTGAAGACCTCCGGTTCCAGTCACAGCCATGCTTAAGACCACTCTCCACACGTTCGGACGAGCCTCACGCATGAAGGAACCGGCCAAGGAACCCAGGTGTGTGGGACCAAGGGGCATAGATCTCCAAGCCTGCTCGGATTGGGACTGGGGCCTCCTCCACCCAGATCCCCCATCTTCCAGGAATCACACCCACCAACTGGCCCCAGCGCCATGTAATACCATCAACGGCCAAGACCCAGTGACTATAAAACCCAGGTCCTGACATCTTATTTTCTAGGTCTTACTCTGGAGAACCTGGCGGGCTACCAAAAGTATCCTGCCCACACAGCAGAGTCTGGCAAACTTCCCATGGCGTATTCAATATGCCAAACACCAGTAACAATGATGGGTCTCATTCTCCTGACCCTGAAAGAGCCTCGAATGTGGCACTTTTTAAAATCTCAGGGCTAGGACGAAGGAGACGTTACTGGGGCCTGCTTGAGGCAATCGATGATCAACAGGATGACAGTGATACAGTGATATAGCTTTGGCTATCAAGGAGTTTTAGGATATCATTCAAATTATCGTTCAAATTTTAGCAGAGTTTATTCTAAGTCTTTGAAGAACATCAAGTTTAATGAGAATTAAATCTATATTATTTTTGGACTAGTATGGTCATTTTGACTATGCTAATTCTTCCTATCCTTAAAACAATATTTTTCTATTTCCTGGTGTCCTCATCTATTTATTTCAATAATAGCCTAAATATTTTGTTGTATAAGTTTTCACGTCCTTTATTGATCTCTAGTTAGTATGTTAACATACTATTTTAAATGGTGTCTTTTTTTATTTCTTTTACTTCTAGTCCATCATATGCGTATAATTTTTGTGTTATTATATGCAACAGATTTTCATGTACTGATTTCATAGCTGCTACTTTGTTGTATAGTCATATGTTACTAAGAGTTTTTTATTGGTGTCTTTAGGGTTTTCTATGGAGTCTTCAAGGATATTCTATAAGATCTTGGGACTGGAGTGATGGCAAAGGGGCCTTGCATAGAGACAATCCTGATTATACTGTGGCACTGAATAGGGTCCCTGACATCTGACAGTAATGATCCTTGAAAGCAAGGAGTAAGCCTAGAGCACTGCCACATGTGACCCCCCAAAACAGAAGCACAATTCTTGTCATCTGCCAATAGAGAGAGTTTAATTTTTTTCCCAACTTGGCACCCGTTGATTTTCTTTACTTGCAAAATTCCTATGGCTGGTACTTCTGAATTACATTGAACAATAGTGATGAAAGTGTACACCCTTGCCTGTGCCCTATCTCAGAAGGATGGTCTCAGTTTTTCACTATTGAGTATGATATTGGACCTGAGCCTGTTGCAAATGGCCATTATTAACTTGAGGTATAGTTCTTCAATCCTTATTTGTTATTATGTTATTATGTTTTTTAAAATCATGAATGGATATTAAACCTTGTCAACTTTTTCTGAATATACTGATATGATCAGAATTTTTTATCTTTCCTTTGTAGATATGTCATATGCTACTGATTGATTTGGTTTTTTTTTTTTAGCTGTCCTTACATCCATGGATTGAATTGCACTGAATTATAGTGCAAGAACCTTTTAATCTATTCTTGGATTCAGTTTGTTTTTGTTATTATAATACTGAAGGATTCATAGAAGCTATTAGGAGGGATTCACATACCTCCAATATTCTGGGAGCTCTTGGGAAGAATAGGCAGTCTGTCTCCTTTGAAGCCTTGGTAGAACTCATTAGTGAACTTATATGGACACAGGCATTGGTTCTTGAGGAAATTTCAAATTATAAAATTTTAAATTATTTTATCAGTTTTCTTACTTGTGATTTGTCTTTTCAGGGTTTTCAATTTCTCCTGATTTGATACTGGGATATTGTATGATTCTAATAATTTTTCCATATCTCCTTGGTTATACAGTGTAGTGGCAGAATTTTTCATAGTGACCTCTTAAGATATTTTGAATTTCTGAAGTGTTTATTGTAATTACTTCCCTTTCATCTCTGATCCAATCCATTGCAGTTTTCTTTTTTTCTTCATAAGTAACTATTTGCTTGATCGGGCCCAGTAACGTCTCCATTGGAGACTTTGTTGTTACTGTGTTTGGCATATCAAATACTCTCGGTAGCTTGCCGGGCTCTCCGAGAGGGGCGGAGGAATCGAACTCAGGTCGGCCATGTTGGCCGCTTGTAAGGCGAACGCCCTACCGCTGTGCTATCGCTCCAGCCCTGTAACTAAAGGCTTGCCAATCTGTTTATTCTTTTGAAAAACTATAAAGCCATATCCCTCTTTCCAAAATTTTCTTTTCAGCAATATTCTACATGTCTCTATTTCTCTGATCATTCATCCATACCACTTACATAATAAGTATGTAATTGTCTGGATATTTCTCCTTCTAAGAAACACAACCAACCAATTGTACTACTTGACATTCTACCCACTAAGAGGATTTCCTTTTGCTGAACTTGAGGGATATCCCAAACAGGATTTCATTGCTACTCCTGCCCACATGTAGGTGATTTTGTACATGGTGCTGAGCCAACTGTAAATCGGGTGTAAGTCTCCTTCTCTGCCAATTGGTGAAAGGAAATTCTTCCATCAGACTGCAGATACAAGCTCAGAAAGAGGTTGTGGTACACTGAGAATAGGAAATTTGGGCATTTGAATTAATTCTTCATGTAACTTACTTGGGTCTTTAGAAATGACTTAAGCTGTGTCATGTATAAATCACTTTGTACTGATGAAAAGATTGGAACCCAAAGAGGTCCATTAGACTATCTGCTTTTTTTCTTGGTTGTGATGGTACCATATATAGTATCTTATCCCTTACTTTAGAAGTTATATGACACCATGTTCTCACCTCCTAGAAATTTCTGTGACAAAAATATGACAGGGCCAGAGAGTGGATAGATGCCTGAGTAGAACAGTGAAGGAATATTACAGGCCATGTCAGTCAGAATCAAATGCCTTCTGGTGGGCCTTTTAAGCACACACAAAGAAAACACAGAGCATACAAGGTAATAGGAACCATGTTAATTTGCTCAAGTAACAAGACCACATCTGCTGAATGAAGCAACATCTTCAGCGAAACCAACAATTTTAGTTGGAGCCACCACCTGGTTAGACTGAAAATAACCCACCCCTCCTTTATCCATACCCTACCCTTACCACCATACACATCTATCTTTTGCACAGGTCAAACAGGATAATTGAATAGGATTAGGAAGGAAGTATCACAGTCACAGTCCTCCCGTTGTTCATCGATTTGCTTGAGCGGGCCCAGTAACATCTCCATCATGAGACTTATTGTTACTGTGTTTGGCATATTGAATATATCACGGATAGCTTGCCAGGCTTTGCTGTGCGGGTGAGATACTCTCGGTAGCTTGCTGGGCTCTCTGAGAGGGGCGGAGGAATCGAACTCGGGTTGGCCATGTTGACTGCGTGCAAGGCAAACTCCCTACAGCTGTGCTATTGCTCCAGCAAGGAAGTATAATCAGCTCCAGGAAGGAAGTATAATTCCTGCATAATGGGACCACTTTCTACAATGCCCCAAGTACAGCGGGTAGGGCGTTCGCCTTACACGAGGCCAACATGGCCGACCCGAGTTCGATTCCTCTGCCCCTCTTGGAGAGCCCGGCAAGCTACCGAGAGTATTCGATATGCCAGACACAGTAACAACAAAGTCTCCAATGGAGACGTTACTGGTCCCGCTCGAGCAAATCGACGATCAACGGGAGGGCCTTTACCTTTGGGCTGGAACAATAGCACAGTGGTAGGGCGTTCGCCTTACACGCGGCCAACATGGCCGACCCGAGTTCGATTCCTCCGCCCCTCTCGGAGAGCCTGGCAAGCTACCGAGAGTATTCGATATGCCAGACACAGTAACAACAAAGTCTCCAATGGAGACGTTACTGGGCCCGCTCGAGCAAATCGACGATCAACGGGAGGGCCTTTACCTTTACCTTACCTTACCTTACAATTTTCCTAGGTAAAAGGAAAACTAGTAGAGTCTACTTGGTCTTTCTCATTATGACAACCTTTGCTCTACATGGTAAAAAACTACAACATGGTTTTGCACAAAAGGCGAATTAGGAGTCATATGTCTGAAAAAGGAATGAAGGGAGGTAGAGGGGAGGGAGGAATGATACTCCAAATTCCATATAAAAACATGAAGAAATGCATAGAGCTGACAGGTTACATACAAAAGGAGCCATAACTCCACAGTCTGTTTGCAAATGTCTGAAATATGCAACTAGAGTGCAGAACCAATGACGGGCACCACATCTGAAAAGGGACACTGACCAGCCTGGTCATGCCACTGCGGTTGATGTATGAGGTGGTGTGGACCAATAGTACATCAGGTAGGGTGCCTTGCATGAAGATGATCAGGGTTCGATCCCTGGCATCACATTTGACCATCCAATCCCCCGAATCCCACTAGGAGTAATACCTGAGCATAGAGCCTGGAGTAAGCCTTGAGCAGCACCAGTGGCTCCAAAACAGACAAAAGCAAGTGTTCAAGAGGGTTATTGGATTGATTACTTAATTGCTTAAAGACTAAAACACTAGGCATTATGACTACTTTGTATTATTTCACCTGCTAAAATGTGGGAAAAAGAATTAGACTCATTTAGATTTCAGAAAAACTGGACAGATTTGGTAAAATTCCAGAAGGAAAGAGAGAGAGAGAGAGAGAGAGAGAGAGAGAGAGAGAGAGAGAGAGAGAGGACAGACAAGAGAGAGGGGGGAAGGGGAGGGAGGGAGGAGGGAAGAGAAAACAGAGAGAGAGGAGAAAGAACACTTTCTAACTAAAACACCCAATGCTTCTCGCAGAAGCATGCTCCCTTAACTGGAAGTGATCAGACAACTCGGGCGCTTCAGGGAGAACTCCACCACTATGCAGACAGTTTTACTAGATGACCATCAAGATCTATACCAGCTGCTCAGGCTCGGTGTCTACTCCTTACCCCCAAATTCTCAAGCATGCTACTGAAATGATATGAAAAAAACATTCGTTGGCTATCAGTTGATTCCAGAAATCCAACTTGAAAGTATGATTTCTTATTGGAGTATCACATTTTAAATAATTACCATATAATCCTAACTTAATTCATCAAGCATTGACAACAGACTGGACTCAGCAATCTGGAGGGAAGGAGGAAGAAATGAAAAATATCTATGACTTTTATGAACAAAACATGCTGGTAATAACTAGAGGAATTTTTAAAAAGGAATTTTTATAACAGGAAAAGAAGTCACCTCTTACCCTGTCTTAAATCTGATTGCATTGAACATTTCCCACATTTATCTTTGAACACACTGGGGCGTTTTTTTTTTTTTAGCATAGTGATAATAAGAAATATTTTGATGGTAGATGGTTGGGGGACTAGCTGTAGAGTTGGCAGCCTGGCTCGGAGTGGGAGGGCATTAAAATCATAGGAGTGAAGGGTAAGGCACGGAAGTAGGATAAAGTAGGCAAGAAAGACTGGATAAAGCACAGACAGAGTCAAATATTTGCTCCTGAGCTCGCCACAAAGCAGACAAGATGCCTGCTCCTTAAAAAGCACATCTAGCTGTGAGCGCTGCTGCCTCCATTGCCTTTGAGGACCTTACACCCTCTTTGCAGTTCTACCTCTTGAGTCTTTTAAAATAACAAACAAAACAAACAATGCCCCCTTCCCCCCAGGGAAACCCAGCCAACTGAGCCTCCTTTTATTGCAATGTGATCAAGCACACTCCCAGTTCCAGATGTTGCTGGCAGATTGAGCGAACCTTATGAAAACCATAAAACTAAGTACAAAGCTCAAGTGAACTATTTCGATGTGTTCACTTTCTGAGAACTAGGACAGGGGTCTCGATATTCTCCATGCCTCTCAAGTGAAAGCTTTGCAAGGACAAGTAAAAGTCAGAGTGTTCAGATAGTTGTAAATCATGATTGTGCAAGAATTGCGTAGGTTCAGTTTAAGCCTCATGAATATCATCAAGGGTTCTGCACATGGTGACAAGCAGATCTGACTTAATGGTGTTCACAAGTGGGCGGAGTTGGGGGGGGTAACAGTCTGGAAGCCATGGGGCTTTTGGACGATGACACCAAGGATTCTGAGACTAGCTTCTTCCCTTAAAACCATTAAGTTCATCAGAGGGGTAAGCCATTCATGGAAGGAACAACTCATGCCAGAATTTGGTAAAACTAGAACCCCTGGTCAAGGCTTTAGGAAGAAGAAACAGTCCACATGATCCAATAGCAGAACTCTCAAGCTGAGGGTGGGCTGAGCTCTCATCACAACTGGTACCTGCAGTGCCAAGCTACCAAAAGGCCCCAGAGATCGAGCAGGACAGAAGCAGACCTTTTCACACCTTGAGCTTTTCCTATACTTCTGGATCAATGTACATGCTGTTTTTTCCCGACCTTGATTCCATTCCTACCCTCAATCCCATGGACTGGTTCCTATGAAGCCTTTAAGATGTATCTGGGGATTAGAGGTCAAGAGTTCAAGTGGTAGAGTAAGTGCTGAGCCTGTACAAGGCCCTGGATTTCATCCCGAGCATCTCACAGCCCACTAAGCACCGCAGGGTGTTGTCCCCAAACAACACTGGAGTGGCTCCTTTACAAAAAATAAATGCACCTGGATATTAACTGCTCTATGTTGTCTAGAATGATCTTCATCACCAAGCTTAACTTCCAATAGCACCAGTTCTGTGAGTCTATTTTGTTTTTTGTCTCATTCCTGCCTATTCCCACACTTCTCGACAGTTCTGTGTCTTGTTCCACATAGGTCAACACTATTACTTAACTAAACCAAGGCATTTGGGGGTTTTGATGAACTGCAGTAATCATAGCAGAGCTACTTTAAGTCTAACATGCCATTAGAGAAGAGCAGTGAGGCTTCTCCCAGGGACATTGAGATCAATAGCTCCTATGAACCCGGGATAGGAAGGAAAGTC
Source organism: Sorex fumeus (assembly GCF_029834395.1). NCBI lineage: Eukaryota > Metazoa > Chordata > Mammalia > Eulipotyphla > Soricidae > Sorex > Sorex fumeus. The sequence continues at coordinate 5,940,165 of NW_026606058.1, forward strand.
AGAGTCCCAAGAATGACATGGAGACCATCAGATGCTAGTAAAAGGGCATATATAGCACTTCAAAGCCACTTCCAGAGTAATGATGATTAAGTCATGTTTTTACATATGATTTGGTCTAAAAACAGCACTGAGAGGAGTTTCACAAGTCATCTGAATATCACAATGCCTCTAAAATGCTCCCAGATCAAGACCCATGAGAGCACAGTTGACCTAAATTCTGCTGTTCATGTAAAAAAAAAATGGTATGGAAACAACTATAAAGAGCATTATTCTGATAAGGGATCTTGCTGTGAAGAAAGAAATGGGTGGTATCAGGACCTGTTTTGATCTAGCCAATTTGCCACACATGAGGTTAAAGTGTATTAAAGATTCTACCTGTCTGAATGCAAGGTTCCATCCCAATGGAAAACCAGCAGGACCGTACTACTGTACAAGAAGGGATATATCTACAACACTGGCAACTATCGCCTGATCTGCCTGTTATCTGTCGTCTACAAGCTGTTCACTCGAGTCATCCTGAATAGGATTGGCAGAACACTGGATGAAGGACAACCATGCAAGCAAGCCAGTTTCCAAAAAGAATTTAGCATAATCGACCATATCCACACAATAACCAAGCTCGTTGGGGTTTTTTGGCAGTTCAAGATACCACTCTGTCTAACATTCATTGATTTAAAGAAGGCCTTTGATTCTGTTGAGACTGAAGCAGTCATAAAAGCCCTAGCCAAACAGGGCATTCAAACTCAATACATCAGGATCCTCTGTGAGCTGTATTGCGGATTCACCACCAGGATCTCACCATTCTACAGGGAGGTGATCATTGACATCAAGAGAGGGGTGGTACGGCAGGGTGATACCATTTTACCGAAAATCTTCAGTGCCACCCTCAAGAACATCATGCGACGACTGGAATGGGAAGGAATGGGAGTGAAGATAGACGGTCGGCAACTACACCACCTCTGTTTCACTGATGACATCGTTCTAATAACACCAAACATCAGCCAAGAGGCACAAATGCTGGCCAACTTCGACCGTGAGTGTGGAAAGGTCAGACTACAGCTGAATCTCATGAAGACAATGTTTATGAGAAACAGTCTTGTTCCTGAAGTTCCATTCACTTTCAATTGAATGAACATCTTCGAATGCAACAGTTACATGTACCTAGGTTGAAAAGTCAACATGATGAATGACCTGGCACCTGAGTTTCCTAGGAAGAAGAGAGTGGCTTGGAACGCCTTCAAGAGCGTTGAAGAAATAGCTAAGAGGTCAAAGAACCTCCAGCTCTGGACACATCTCTTCGATTCCACTGTTATTCCTGCATTAACTTATGTCTCAGAGGGCTCTACGAAAACAGGATGAGAACACTATTTGGGTCTCCCAAAGAGGAATCAAAAGAGCTATGCTTGGAGTATCTCGCTTCACTCAAATGAGAGAAAGAATCCGGAGCTCCAACCTCCATAGACGATCAAGAAAAGGATGCTGTGTCTGCCCGGAGGGGAAAGGGTGTTGGTCCCTTCCGCCCTCCTCCCTCTGGAAAGAAAGATGGCGGCCACATGGGAGCCTTGTGGACAGCAGGTATGAGCCGGGGGTGTGGGGGCGACTAAAACCTCATGGGAAGGGGGGTGTTCCGGTCCGTCCTTCACGCCCTACCGAGGTCACCAGTTGCCCCCCACGAGCGGCTCTCCAGCACGGCCACGACTCCAGAACACAGAAACCAATTTCTTAACTATCTGACTTTCAGTAGAAATACTTCCAGGGTCAATAGGTAAAATAGCAGAAATCCAAAACCAACATTTAATTCTTGAACCCAGCTGTAGAAAGCAAATCACTTCACAATGCTTTTTCAGCATGTCTGATTTGGGGGAGGGGTAAACTCTAAATAATAGTGGTAAATATTTTATTGAAACAATGAATCTAATCAAAGCAGATAGAGTGTTAACTAGAATTCATCTGCCTCACAGGGACGGGGAGGGTTGGGGGTGGGGTTTTATTGGGGTTATTCATGGTAAAAAATAAGTATTGGTAAAGGGAAATGTGTTTGATATTTGCATGACTGAGACCTAAACCTGAAAGCTTTGTAACCTTTCCCACAGTGATTCAATAAATAAAAAAAAAAAAGAAAAGAAAAGGATGCTGTCTCGTTTGCCAAGGCATCGCTGAATACATAATGAGATTTGGAGACGACCACTGGACTAGAGCCATTACCTACTGCCACTGGACTAGAGCCATTACCTACTGGATTCTACGGGATGTCAAAAGATCGCATGGCCGCCCACCTATGAGATGGTCAGACTTCTTTGTCAAGACCCTGAAAGATTGGTTTGAGGCTCTTCATGTTTCTGGAACGAGCAGACGCCATTGGGCTACACTAGCACATGACAGGGACGAATGGGGACATGACTGGCACCTGCTCAAGTGGATCGATGAGTTACGGGATGTCAAGTGATCAAGTGAGGTTATCATCATTTCTAGCAGTGTAAGTTTTGTTTTATGGGTTGGTAGTAATAGTGCTTATATCATTATGAAGATTATTTTTCAAGCCTAAAATTTAAATGACACCTAAATATCCAGTTGTAGAGACCAGAGAGATAATACAGGGCCTATGGTGTGTGCCTTGCACAGTCAAATGTAGCCAACCCTGATTCAATCTCTGGAACTATATGATCTCTTAAGAGAAACTCTCAAACACAAAGCATGGGTAGTTCACAGTACAGGCCTGAGAGTAGCCCCTGAGTACTGTCAGGTGTGGCCCCAAATCCTTCCAAACAAATAACTAAATAAATATCCAGTGGTCTGTAGGTAGAAGAGTGGGTTACTATGGTTCAAACAGTTTCATTATGAGATCAATAAAATAGGGAGGAAAGGGAAGCATGAGGTCATGGCTAGACTGGGATCTTGCATTTTACCAGTGGCTATGTACTGCTATAGACAAAATTCAGATTTGAGGTTGTAAATTACTGACCAGCACTCTCTTCTGGAGAAGAATCATAGTCATCACCATGGTTGATTGTGCTGTTTTGCTGGTACAAAAAGGCAATTAATTTTATTTTGTCATGTAATTAACGTTCTGCTGTATGGCACTTACTAACATCTTTCAACAGTATAAGAAATTTCTAAAGAAAACATCTAAGAACTTCTCACATAACAAAAACTATGGGACCTTATTCAAATAAGCTTCAGACTAGGCAAGGAATATTGTTAGATGATGGCAAATATTTCTATAACTAGCTAGAAAATGAATATTTTAGGCTTTTTTTTTTTTTTCAAAACATTCAGTCTGACTTCTTTAACTACTTAATTTCATCTTGAAGCATGAAAATAGCTACAGACACCCTGTAAATGAATAGATGTTACTGTTTCAATAATAGTTTTGTTTACAAAATGGTTGGCTGGATTTGACCCATGGACCATAGTTGGCTGATCTTTGTTGAATTAGTTCAACAAACAATCGTCATTAGTGAAATGGTGCTTCTGTAGACAGCACACACGCTCCTGAGCTCTGGTTTCTTTCGGGAAGCAAGGCTGAGTAGGCTGACCTGAAGAAGACCAAGTCAACCGTAGGTCAGCTGCCCCCCCACCCCCAGCTGTGTTTCCCTTATCTTAAAAAGTAGCATAATGATAATATTTAACTGAAAGAACAGATGCAAAAATTAATCGAAACAGTCTACCTGAAATGCTTAAACAATGTTTCCTTTTCTTTTTGTTTTACTTATTTGGTTTTTGGGCCACACCTGATTGTGCTCAGGGCTTACTCCTGGCTCTGTGCTCAGGAATTACTCGGGAACCATATGGGGTGCTGGGGATCAAACCCGGGTTGACCATGTGCAGAGCAAACACCTCACCTGCAGAACAATTGCTCCAGCCCCATTTTCTTTAAGAACACATCAAAGGCTGGAGCGATAGCAAAGTGGGTAGGGTGTTTTCCTTGAACACAGCAGATCCAGGTTCAATTCCCAGCATCCCATATGGTCCCCCAAGCATCTTCAGGAGTAATTCCTGGGTGCATGAGCCAGGAGTAATCCCTGTGCACCGCTGGGTGTGACCCAAAAGAGCAAAAAAAAAAAAAAACACATCAAAGGATGTAAAGAAAGTACCATTAAAAATTCCAAACCAGCTGATATTCATGGGTCTTTTTCAATCTGAAAGCAGGTTTATCTTCCTTCCAGCTGAGCTCCAGCAGCCTCCAGGACTAACCATCTTTGACAGTTTCTCAGCTGGCCACCTCCACACTTCCTGAATCACATGACACAGTGGATTTAACTACAGATCACCATCACGACCATCCTGTTATTCGTTGATTGCCTCGAGCAGGCCCCAGTAACGTCTCCTTCATCCTAGCCCTGAGATTTTTTAAAAAAGTGCCATATTCAAGGCTCTTTCAGAGTTAGGAGAATAAGACCCTTCATTGTTACTGGTATTTGGCATATTGGGTACGCCACGGGGAATTTGCCAGACTCTGCCGTGTGGGCAGGTTATATTCGGTAGCTTGCCAGTTTTGTCCAAAGTAGGAATGAGATGATAAGATGTCGTGCAGCCACAATGCGGCCGCACTCTTCTGGGAACTGGGTTTTATAGTCTCTGGGTCTTGGCCGTTTATGGGATTACACGGAATTACACTGTATTAAACTACAGATATTCACTCTCAATATAAGCAAGCATAATGGAGAAGACACACAGAAGTTCACCAAGCTCAATGAGTTCAAATAATTGGATGGAAGTCTCTGCCAGTGACAACCAGCACTGCAAACACTCAGGAAATAATTTTAATGACACTACTAGGATATTTTATGAGCTCAAGGAAATGAAGGCAGAGAGCCAGCACAAAAAAATATAAGCATGGAAACGAGGATACTATATTCAGAAGTCTCAGAAATTGGATCTGGAGAGATAGTATCATGGGTAGGGCACCAGCCGTACACACAGCTGACCCAGGTGCAATCCCCAGCATCCCATATAGTCTCCCAAGCCCTGCTAGGAGTGCTCCCTGAGTGCAGAACCCTGAACATTACCAGATATGGCTCAAAATCAAATCAAACAAAAAACAAGAAGTTTCAGAAATAAAGAATATGATTGGTGATACAAAAACACAATAGAGGGTCCGGACAGCCAAATAAGAAGAGCTGAGGAAAAGATCAAGGAGCTCTAAGATGAGATGCAGGAAATCTCTAGAAAACACCAGAAATGGGAAAAGTCTGTAAAGAAAGTAACAGCATATCAGAGAACGATGGAGAATGTCAAGGGGAAAAATATGAATCAGAGTAGTCCCTGAAGGAGAGGAGAATTGAGTGAAGACGACTAATTAAAAAAATTATAGATAAGAATTTTTCATGGTTGAGAAGTGCAGGAACCAAGATCCTAGAGGTCAGAAAGGTCCCAGCAAAAATGGAAAAACTCCAAGAAACATAATTCAATGAAAAAAGCCAAAGATAGAGACATCATATTGAAAGCAGCAAGATTTTTTTTTAAAAAGGAACTTATATACAAATAAGTTTGGGCTGGAGCGATAGCACAGCGGTAGGGCGTTCGCCTTACAAGCAGACAACATGGCCAACCCGAGTTCGATTCCTCCACCCCTCTCAGAGAGCCCGGCAAGTTACCGATTCGATATGCCAAACACAGTAACAACAAAGTCTCCAATGGAGACGTTACTGGGCCTGCTCGAGCAAATCGACGATCAACGGGAGGGCCTTTACCTTACCTTTACCTATACAAATAAAAGTCCATAAAACTCACAACAAATCTACCACATGAGACTCTATGAGTCAGAAGACTAAGAAGGGCCATAGTGAATCGAGGAAAATTCAGTGAAAAAAACACCTTACCAAGAGTACTGTATCCAGCTTGATTGTCATTCTGATTTGAAGGAATAATACAGTAGAGCTTCATGGACAGGCAAGAAATGTAGGGAATTCATAGCTTTGAAATCAGTTTTGCAAGAAGCATTAAAGAAGTTTCTTTTAAAAACTTTTCAACACTTTGTGACTGAGTGTGGCAATCACTCACAGTGCATGTGATTGCCCTTTACAATATTAAAAAAAAGTCTGTTTATTCCTAGCCTGCTAGGGATTTTATACTTTTTCAATTATCATGTTTCATTTATATTGACTGTTCTATGCCTATTCAGGTTTTTTATTTATAGAGATTTTTATTACAATATTTTACTTATTAATGTAGATATTTAAGCACCGTATTTTCTAACAACGCATTTTTTGTAGGGTGTTTGTCTTGCATGAGGCCAACCTGGGTTCGATTCCTTCATCACTCTCAGAGAGCCCGGCAAGTTAGCAAGAGTATCTCGCCCACACAGCAGAGCCTGGCAAGCTCCCCATGGCGAATACTGGTGCCCAGTTGAGCAAATCGATGAACAACGGGAGGACAGTGCGACAGTACATAAAACATACTTTAATACTTTTATGGGCCTATTGAGATTTTCTCTTAAGATTTTTCAAATTCTCTTATCCTCACTCTTAATAAATTGTGTATTTGTGGGATATATCTATTTCATGCTAATTTTAAAGTGTATTAGCATAGAATTATTTACACTATTAATTTCTTAAGTTTATAAACATACAAAAGAGCAAGATCCAGTTATTGAAAAAAATTTTTCACCTTATCATTTATTTATAATTGTGTAAAATTTCAGTTTAATTTTAATTATCTGTATGTAGGTAGGTACCACTACCTCCACAATAAGGTAAAGGTAAAGGTAAAGGCCCTCCCGTTGATCATCGATTTGCTCGAGCGGGCCCAATAACGTCTCCATTGGAGACTTTGTTGTTACTGTGTCTGGCATATCGAATACTCTCGGTAGCTTGCCGGGCTCTCCGAGAGGGGCGGAGGAATCGAACTCGGGTCGGCCATGTTGGCCGCTTGTAAGGCGAACGCCCTTAAGTAAAAGTTCCAGGCCATGCTCAAAGCCTATTACTGCTGTGTGAATTCTGCCACTCAAAAGTTCTTTGAAATAAATATAAACCTTTGTCGAACTAGAACTAGCTGCATCATTCTCGGCCATTTTAGAGCATTCATATGTTTCTCTATCTGCATTTTTCTTCACTTTTAACAAAATACTTCCACATACCTTAATATGCTCAGAACCTACACAATCCTGGAAAGTTAAACAAGGGAAGAGTTGTTCTTATCTGGGGATGGGGATGGGGGGGGCATTGTCAGCTATCTAAGACATTCTGCAGGAGCTGAGTGAAAGCAGAGTGCACACTGTACTGCACAGTAGTAGCAGTCCTTCCCTGAGAGTGGATTAAGGATGTTTGCATCAGAATATGCTAAAAATGCATATTTCTAGGTCACATCCAACTGAGATTTACTGAATTAGACTTAACAGAGGTGAGCCTTGGAATCTACCCTTTTTTTCCCCTTCCAGTGCCAGGGATCAAACCAAGGCCTCACACATGCAAAGCAAATGCTCTACCACTGAGCTACGCCCCCAGCCCAGAGGTCTATATTCTTAAAAAGAATGCATGTAATTCTGATACATTTCATAACCTTGAAAATCATTGCTTCAAAGTTTATACATGAGTTTCAATTTTTTTTCCAAATACCTATATTACTGTGGGGAATTATTCCACAAAGTACAAGCAAGTGTGCCTGGTTTCCCCACTTCACAGTTCTAACTAGGTAGTTCAGGGTGGTTCTCTGGCATCCAAAGTGATTCAGATTTCCAGTTAACGTTGAAGGTTTCTGAGAAAAAAAAAAAAAGGTTGTTGTGAAGCTTTATTATTAAAATGACCTGCACAAGCTGCACCCTAGATGAATGGAAAAATCTCTAGGGATAGAACTTGGATATTGGCTTTGTACAATATTTCTTGCTGGTTCCAACAAGCATTCATGACTGAGATCAAAGCTGGGTAGATAGGCTTATGCAAATTTCTTCTGTAAAGGCCCAGGTAGTAAACATCTTAGTCTGATGGGTCATGTGATATCTTTCCCAATTAATGGATGCTGCCATTTTAGCATGAAAACAGTCAGGCAATGTGTGAGTGAGCTGAATGTGCCTGAATTAATAACTTTTATTTCCAAAATTGATGGTCAGCTGGATTTGCCTTGTGGTCCACTGTTTGCTTGACCTCTGCCTCTGTCCTAGAATCTTGTACAGTGGGTGGTGACCCCATATGAGGTCACACCACTGAATATGGGAAGGGTCACGCAACTTTTGGCAATAGTAAAAGGTCTTTGAATGTGCAATGACCAAAAATTAATTCAAAATCAATCGTGTAATGAGTCCAAGATGTTTCTGGCAGTACTCACTCATGTTGCATTTCTCAGCCAAAAAGTGGGTGTGACTAGAAAAAAATTAGCCCTGCTCTAGGTCAATGCTTCTCACATTATTTTTACAGAATAATTTTTTAAAAATCCAATTTATAGTTGACTTATTCTTGTAAAATACAAAATTTCTACAAAAAATGAAAACAAGAAATTATAGATCCACTCATTATGCACCTAGGTATCATCACAATAGTGATTTGCTATCAGAGTTTCTGAATATGTACAATTATGCTCAATTTTTTTTTTACATACGTTGATTTACTGTGACAAATAGGTTAGACCGAGCCATAGAGGACATTTTGAGAGCAATGCCTCCAGGCCCTGCACCAGACTGAGTTTCATCTTGGGTACCACCTGCACACAAGAGGCCCCATCAGCCAAAACCCTCCAGAATCCAATTGCTGCCATGCTCACGACCAATCTCCATAGGCAAGGGGCAAGCCTCATCCCTGAATGGATCTGCTGAAAAACTGAAGCATGCGGGTTTTGTGACCAACATCTCCAGGCTCTCATGGAGTCAGTGATGGGCCACTTTCCCCCATCTCCCTGTTCTTCTGGGAGCCTGGCAGTCATACCCAGTAACTGCCTCTGGCACCATATAAGCTCATTAATGGGACATGATCCAGAGACTCACAAATAAATCTCAGAAGAGATCAACAAGCTTCAGAGATGCCTCTGAACTCTAACATCACCATCCAGTTAAAAAGTTAACTCCAGCATTATCACCCTATTTAAAATTTTAGGATTTGTGGAGTGCACAACCATGTGACATCTCATAATCTATGCCACCGATGCACCAGGAGTAGCACATCACACTGGATAAGATGTAAAGTAGAAGGCAACCAAAACATTTTTTAAAAAGTATTAGAACACAAAGTTCATCTGTAACAACATGTTAGTAATCTCTTGTACAAGGTCTTAATGGCTTTAGGGTGAGATAATCTTCACACACTTTTTCTACGGAAACTTTTTTTGATCATTTTTATCAAGTTATTCATAACAAGCAGTACAAAATGTTATTTAGGGCCTGCTATTGGGAATGGCTTGGGTGGTGGTTGAGAAAATTAGAAATATTGGTGGTGGGAAAGTGTAATGGTGGTGGGATTGGCGTTAGAAGATTGAATGTAATAAATTATTGTGAACTACTTGATAAAAATAAAATAAAATTGAAAAGGTTTTTTAAAAGAGAGAACACTTTGGATTGCATTTATAAAATCACAGTTTTCTTTGTACTTACAGGATAAAGGTGGATATAATCAGAATTAAATGGTATAAGCTTTGTTAAGAAATTGAATCCAACTTTGAAAACTGTAAACTAGAAAACGAAATGAAAAGAAAAGCAGAATAGAAGGCCTCTGAACAAACAGGAAAGTGTATTTTAATCAGACCGGCAAAAGTAAGTTGAATTTGTTCAGAAAATAGAATCACAATAGAATAACAATTGCCACCATAAACATAAATTATTCTGATGGGTTCCCAAAGAAAGTACACTAAGGACCTTTGAAGTCAGACAAGATTTGAAAATTGGTATTAGTGGCTGGTAGTGAGTTAAGCCTCAGTGATTGAAGTTAAGACTATCACCAACTTCACAGGATTGTCCAATGAATTGGAATTAAAATATGCATTTGATCACACAAATGTTTGGTAACACAAGTATTATGGAGTACCTGCCACTTATTGAGCAATCTAGAGAGAAACCAGCTTTGCAACCAGGCAGATTCAAGTGTGAGATCAGGCTTCCACACTGGTGTGTGACCTTGGGTCATTAAATCCTAGTATATCTCAGACTTGTGGCAGTAGTTACCTTTCACATTAGAGTAAGGAGCAGAGGGCCAGGATGTGGTTTAAGCAGCAGAGTACGTACCTTGCTTAATGCAAACCCTTGGTTTCCATACTAGAGCTGCACATGGTACTACTGGCACCACATTGCCAGCTCTGAGTCATCGCCAGTCCCTTAAGCACAGTCTGGAGGGGTTCCCACAAAAGAAATCAAAACATTTTCTCAAAATTAAGTAAGAATTAGGATGGAGAAATAGTACAGGAGGAAAGACACTTGTTTTGCATGTTGCTGATCCAGGTTCAAACCCTGGCATTGCATGAGCACAGAGCCAGGAGTGATCCCTCAGAACCGAACAGGCAGTCATCTCTGGGCACAACCGGTGTAACCCAAATATCCTCCCCCAAAACAAAGGAATAATGAGACATGAGCAAAAGATTTAAAATATTGGGGGCTGGATAAATCGAACAGTGGGTAGGGTGCTTGCTTTGCATGTGGCTGACCCAGGCTCAATCCTCAATATCCCATTATGTTCCCTGAGCACCACCAGGAATGATTCCTAAGAGCAGAACCAGGAGTAGCCCCTGCAAATCACTGGATGTGGGCCCAAAAGGGAAAATACATCTAAAATACTGACACAAAGGGAGCACTCAAAAGTTGGAACTGCTTTTTTTCTCACAATTTTTTAGTGAGCACTCTTTCCATACCATAAAACTTACTTTTTCCAAGAACAAGATTGAGTGAATTTTAGTTCATTCACATTCACTAGAATGTGCAGCTCACATCCTCTCCAGGTTCAGAATAGTGACTGTCAAATTGGACACCTTTGACTCAATGACCGGGATTACCTGCTGCCCTCCCATGCCCTAACGCCCATGCTCTCAGCTTAGTGGGAGCCCTGCAAGGGACGCGTCAGGAAACGTTCTTGCCAGTCACTTCCCAGAGCCTCACAGTGACAACAGCTGTGCACTTGGTCTTTCCCTTCCTCCTGGCTGGCTCTCCACCTCTTCTTCTCTTCCCCCAGCAATCCTGCCCCACTGTTCTGTGTCTTTTTTCCCCCCACCAAGAAACATATCCTGGTCCCTCAGCATCTTCAGTGTGTCACTGCCAAGATCTGCTGGATGTCCTAAACAGCCTGCTGAGAATTCTGTTCCCGTGTGAAACTGGGAAGGTCTCACCGTGGGGTTGGGGCCTTGTACTGCAACCAAGAACACCCCCTTGCATCCAGGTAGCTCTGTAAGGACTGGGTAGTCCAGTCCCCCTCACCAAGAGGTGAGCAGAAATGACATTTCACTTCAAGAGCAAAGAATTTAAGAGTCAGATGTTTCTCTTGGACTTCTCCTTCTTAAGCTAAAGGGAGAAGATGCTGAGGCCCAGGAGGGTAACTGAGTCTCAAGGAATGTGCATAGTTCTGTGATTCATCCCACGAGAGGTCTGACCATCAAATACTGGGAATTCGGGATAGTTGAAAGTAAGGTTCCAAACTATTGTAAGCCATGTTACTGAGAGTTGGACCAGAAGCTCATTCTAGAACCTAGTTTTCTCCTTACCTACTATACCATAAACACATGCAAATATCATTAAGCCTTGCTAAGCTAAGCATAGTAGCCCTCAGAGGGGAGCACGGTTTTGCATTTTTCCCCTCTGTGTAGATTTTTTTTGTCACTTTTCTATTACTCTTTTTATATACCATGATTGCACTAAAAATACAGACTTGTAGGATTAATGTCCAGATACCTTTAGTGTCAAGGAATGAGAATGATTAACTGCCTCCAGGCAGAGATGTCTTCACACTGACTCAGAGAAACCACTGCTGCTGAGTGTGGGAAGTGTTGGTGACCATTAGTACTGCTGTCAGCCACAGGCTTGGGAAGGCACACACCGAGGGTCAGAGGGTGACTTGGAAAGTGATTCAAGGGACAGTGAATGGGTGGAGAAAGATGGGGCTCTGCCAGGGAATGCTCTGGAAGACTTTCATGAAGGCCGTTCCCAAAGGCCTTAGCAGGACGATGGGGATAAAATACAGCTTCCACCCACCTCCATACGCCATACTCTGTACCCTCATTTAATTGTCATATTGGGCACTGCAAGAATGTAATGAATTTGCCAAGGTGGAGGATGCAGTTACTCCACCTCCCATCTTCTACCATGAAATTTGGTGTTCACTGATTCAAATGGTTGGTGGAAGCAAGACTTTCATAAATCTTCAGAAAGTCATCTACTCATGCATGTATTTACTTATTCATCTACCAGGCATTTCTCAAGACCGTACTTGGCGGCCAACACTATCTTAGAGGCCATGGAGTAAAAAAGTCATCATTCCTGTCCTTAAAAAGAGCATAGAGACAGAGACAAGAGAAAGATTTCTTGATAAAACAAAGTGACAGGGAGGTCTGGGTATTTTCTGGGACCTAGGAACCTGAATGCTCTGAATACTTTGACCTGAGGTTAATAAAGATTGAGCCTTGGGCTGAAGAGATGGTATAGGGGTAAGGTGCTTGTCTTGCATGGGGTCAATCTGCCTTGATGCCTTGCACTGTATATATGTTGCCTAAGCACCACCAGGAGCAATTCCTGAGCATATAGAACCAGGAGTAAGGCCTTAGCCTTGCAAGGGATGAGAGGAAAAAAGGAAGGAAGGAAAGAAGGAAGGAAGGAAGGAAGGAAAGAAGGAAGGAAGGAAGGAAAGAAGGAAGGAAGGAAGGAAGGAAGGAAAGAAGGAAGGAGGGAGGGAGGGAAGGAAGGAAGGAAGGAAGGAAGGAAAAAAGGAAGGAAGGAAGGAAGGAGGGAGGGAGGGAAGGAAGGAAGAAACAAAAAACAAAGAAAGGGAAAGGAAATGAAAGGAAAGAAAGAAACAAAGAAAGAAAGGGAAAGCAAAGACAGACCAAGCCTTTGGCAGTGTCTGCTCCCGCATGCAGCCAGACTAGGGTGGGGCCCACTGGCATGGTGTTAAAGCAAAAGGCGAAGAACACCCAGAGTTCAGCAGCTGCTCCCAAGCCCTGGGAGTGGCTCTGGTTGCCTTCAAACAGAGATGACACCTCTCTCCCCCCAAAGTTGGCTGCAACAGTCCCAGAGAATTGCAGAAAACCTTCTTTGGAGTCGGGCACTCAGACTAAATACTCAGGGTGAGTCCAAGGTACTGGCTTTGTCACCTTTCTGCTTCTCTGGGTGACGGCACCAACAGAACCAGCGGTGCTAGTGAAACATCTCTCAGACCTGCTCAGACCTGCTCTGCCTGCCACCTCTCAGTGTCCCCAACAGGAGTCAGGTGTTCCCTGATAGGAGGTTAGTGACTCCTTCTCTAGTATTGGGGAAGTGTGTGTGTGTGTGTGTGTGTGTGTGTGTGTGTGTGTGTGTGTGCGCGCGCGCGCGCGCGCGTGCGTAGCATTGGGAACTTCCTCTGGCAAGAGCAGGAGTCCTCAGGCACAGGTGCCAGGTTTTCAGGCCATAATAATTTCTCCCCTCTCTCCTTGGGAAAAAAATAAAGAGAACCATATTTTTTGATAGGTAAAAGTAGTTGGCAATGCACTTGAGATCTATGGAGGAGCTCTGGGGCCACATTGCCCAAGGCATTGAGCCAAAGCTCACAACTACGCAGGGAAACTCACGGTGTTTGTTCCCTCTGGGGCTCTGGCTTAAGGCTCAGTGGTAGCACTTGCCTTGCTTGCATGAGGCCCCAGGTTCAGTCCCCAACACTCCCAGTTATGATGCCGGGTGCTATAACCAGTGTATCCTTCAGCAACAAAGTGTAGGACCCGGGACACTGTAACCAACACAGCCTCTCCTTGCCCCTGCGCCATTTACAGACTATAAGGAACCCTTGAGCAAAGGATCTGGAAGATGAATCTGCTTCCAGAGGTACTCAGTCTTCTCCTAAAACCCACTGATTACAGAGCACATGCCACCTACCTATCTGTGCCACAGGACTCCGACTCCACATATGGAGCCAGCTCATGGTTCACCGACTAATGCCTTCATCAAGTCTTCGCCAGCCCTTTTTACATAGTCTACTTCCAGACATGGAAGAATTGTGTCCTGTGGCAAATTATTGCTTCTCCAACAGCCACTTTGGTCGGTGGGCTTCGCTTCTGTATAGAGCTCATTAAACGGTGCTGCTAGTAGCGACACTTAGCCCAAGGTCTCCATAGCCAGTCACCACAATCCAGATGTTGATCCTCAGCTTTGCCCATTGGGAAATCTATCTCTCTTCATTCCTCATAGCTAAGAAGGCTGGGGAGGGCTCATTCTCTTCTGGATAACGAGTACAATGCAGATTTGTCAGTGACAAATCTGGGGGTCCTCGAAGCCTGGCTTTTCTCAGGATGTATTCTCAAGGATAATCCCCTTCAAGACGCTGAATCACAGAGCCAATTTTCTCAATGTGGAGAAAAGTCAGAGCAAAGCTCCAAGAGTGTTCTTACGCTGAAGGGGGTTCTTCTTCTGGAGAACCTGGATGAAGTGTCTCTGCTCTGAAGATATTTCTGGACAAACATGCACGGTGCTAGAGAAGTGAGTCCAGTTTGGTGACTATGAACACAGACCAGGTGTAACTTGATTGTTCTCAGCAGGTAACGCCTGCCTGTGTAAACTTGTGATGCTTTCCAGTTTCAGGCAGATCCTACTCCCTTACACAAGGGCAATGAGTATGCCCATGATGGGGTGAGCTGATAAGGGGGCTAGTCACCCACCTGTGAGCCAGAGCATACTTGTTGGAAAGTTCACATGGGGTCATTTGCACTAATCTAAGAATATTCTGGAGAGATGGGGGACCCAGATCTTTCAGGAACACATCTCCTCTTAGAGCTGATTATTTTGTTCTTGTTATTTGTTTTGGAGTCAAACTTGGCAGTGCTCAGGGCTTATTTTTGACTCTGCATTCAGGAATCACTCCTGATGGGGCTTGGGGAACCTTCTGGGGTGACGAGGATCAAACCCTGGTGGGGCGTGTACAGGGCAAATGCCCTCCCTACTGGAATATTGCTCTGGCCTCAGCTGATTCTTTATGTGATAAGTCTTGGGGTGTCTGGATTTTGTTTTCAGCATGTGTTTTTCCTGACCTTGCCGGGTCTGGAAGACCTTCTGTACAGAATCTTTTCCTACTCTCTCTAGATTCCTTCTGCAGGGCGGCTGTGCCCAGCTTCCATCTGCTGATAGCTCCCAGCTGTGTTCCTTATGGGACAGTGCCCTTGGCAGGGAACTTCCTGGACCAAGATTAAGGCCTCTTTAAGGGGAAGGTCACAGCCAGCACGGGCTTAGGCAGTGGCAGAAAGGTCTGGTCCCCTTGCTTCAGTTGGAGCCCTCTCTGAAAATTCCTGCCAGCCCCAGAGCTCCCTGTGGGCTTGTGAAGGTCTCTGTTACAGTCATGCCAAGAAAGTTTCTCTCTCTAAATAATTCTTATACACATATCTGTGGAAGCATACCCAACAAAACCTTTAAATTCGGGACCAGAGAAATAGTGCAGCAGGTAAGTCATAAAGTTGCACTTAGCTGACTTGGATTAGATCCCCAGCCCTGCATAGGACCTCTCAGACACTTCCAGGAGTGATCTTTGATCACAGAGCAGAGAGCAACCCCTGAGCACCTCTGGGTGTGGCCCCCAAATCAAAACCCACCAAATAAACAAACAAAAAACTTCTGGGTGCATATCTGTCATCAAATCTCTTTTCACGGAATCCAATCCAAGTCACACCCTTGGAGAGGTGTTTAGCAGTTTATGCACTTGGAATCAGATTCCAGTTTTTTTTTTTTTAATTTAGTGAATCACCGTGAGGTACACTTACAAACTTTTGTGTCTACATTTCAGTCGTACAATGATCGAGTACCCATCCCTCCACCAGTGCCCATTCTACATCACCAAGGTTCCCAGTATCCCTCCCACCACCCTCTCCCCATTCACCCCCACCCCCCGCTTCTGTGGCAGGGCATTCCCTTTTACTCTATCTCTCCTTTTAGGTGTTGTGGTTTGCAATACAGGTATTAAGTGTCATCATGCTTGGTCTATAGTCTACTTTCAGCACGCATCTCCCATCTCAAGAGGGCCCTTCAGGCACCCTTTACTTGGTGGTCCCTTCTCTATCTGAGCTGCTATTTTCCCAGCATGTGGGGCCGACTTCCAAACTGTGGACCAACCCTCCTGAGGATCAGATTTCTTTTAACAGAGTAAGCTGTTAGAAGTTTGCTGATATTGCTTATTGAGGACCAGTGGTCAAGCTAGAACTTTGGGAAAGAATCATAATTCCAAAGAAAAACTTCTAAATTTCCTGTAGAGAAGAGAGGGCACCTAAAAGGACTGAAAGGTCATCTTCTACATTTTCCAAGTCAAAGCAGCTTCTCTCTCTGGGTCCCACTTCCTACATCCATCACCTGGAGACAACACGCCTGCCATGCCCAGACTACTGTAGGCCTCCAGTTCTGTTTCTCAAATGCAGTGGTTTTTAAGTATCACACTCTTCTGAAAGATTGGTGAAGACACAGATTGCAGGGCCATGTCCAGAGTTCCTTATCATTTGGGGAATATGCATTTCTAACAAGTCCAGGTGCTGCAAAAGCAAATGCTGTCCATCTTGGTTCCATATTATGGGCTATTGGTCTCACAACTGGAGAATGACCATCTCCCTCAAATTATAACAGAGCAGTGTTATGATATAGGCAGCATGAAATGGCTGCAACATGCAATATAAAACAAACTATTGTTAGCCTTCTAAGAGAGTTGATTTGGGGGGTGGTTGGGAAAATGTGGACAATGGTGGAGGGAAGATCACTCAGTTGGTAGGATCAGTGTTGGAACATCAAAAGCTTGTAACAGCCTGTATTAGGAACAACTTTGTAAACCATGGTGTTTAAATAAAGCTTAGAAAAAGTTTCATTGGTAAACTTAATCCTATACTAAGTTCCTCCCCAGCAAGGGAGTTTTTCTTCTACTCTTCAACAAACTTTTAATGTTTTTCATTTGCATCTATTTGCTTAGTTAGAGATCTCTGATAAGGAAGCACACTCCCAGCCCTGTGAGACCTAATTGTCTAGACCTTGTGTGGAAAAGAGCTTTTTTTTTAATTCCCCAGTGAGACCACAAAGGTCCTGGATTCAACGGGTTTCGGTTTATAGCAAGTATCTCAAAACAAAAGAAGGAAGGGAAGGAACAAGTTGTCTTTTGGAGATCTTTCTGGAAGTTCCTCATCACCTGAAAACAGACAAGTCTCCTGGGTTTTCGGGGGGAAATGCTCCAACCCGCTGTGATCTGCTCAGTGCCAGCAAGTTATCTTCAGACGCTGGCACTGCTGGAAGCACTCTCCCTCCCCTGGCCTGGGCCCCACCACCCAGTGTGTTTTTGCTGGACATCTTGGAGGTCTGAGAGTTTAGGCGTCAGGGCACTTCCTCCTTAAGTGTGCAGTGTCTGGGAGACTGAGCCTGGTTCCCATGCACGCCTCCAGGCCTTGACGTAGCCCAGTGGGCTGGAGGGAGGTCACTCTGCCTGTTCTCACCAAGAATTTGGTTGGACAATGTGCTGGAACGGTCTTCTGGAAGCACTCGGAACTGCCTGGGATCAAGGAAATCCTCCCCTCATTTGCCCATAGGCAGTCTCCCCATCTTTAAAGCATCAGAGTATCTCAGGATTCTGGAGAACCTTACAAACCATGCAGTTCTGCTCATTCTCTCTGGAGTAATCTGAAACTCCCACTCACAACTAGTGATGATAACACTTTACAAAGGGCTTCCACAGAGTTGCCGTGGAGTCTCGCAGTCAGCAGGACTGGGCCTGGGTAATGTGTCCACTTCTCCCCTCCTTCCCTTTTCCTTCTCCTCACTATCATCTTGTTGACATCAGACTCCAGACACATTTCTTCTATATCCTCTTGCTCATCCACTGCCCACTTTCCACGCAGACCAGAATGACCTTTGCTAAATACAAACTGGTGGCGAGTGTACTCAGTGAAGGTATTAAATACCACTCTAATGGTCAACTTATTGTTCGGTTGGCTTTGTGTTTTTGGCCACACCCGGCAATGCTTAGGACTTACTCCTGGCTCTGCACTCAGGAATCATTCCTGGCAGTGCTTGGGGGATCATCTGGGGTGCCAGTGATTGAATCCACAAGGCAAGTGCCCTACTCATTGTATTATCTCTCTAGCCCCTGAAATGGTCACTTTTACATTTTAAATTTGTTAGGTGAATTTGACCACAATGAAAAGTGGATGCATGATTTGTTTATAAATCAGAATATGTCCCGACATGAAAATCTGCAGCGGTTTCTCATTGTACTTGGCATAAAATCCAAATCCTTTGCTATAAGAATATTACCTAAAATGGCCTTGCAACCTTACCTCTTATTTCCTACTCCTTTTTCTCTCCTCTGAGATGTTTCCACACTTCTGTCCTCATCTGACTTTACCTCTGTCTCAGCACAATGAACCTACTTCTTTCTAAGAACTTTTGTACACCTCCATCTATAATAGATTTCACTCAAACCTAACCAACCCAAAGGCACTCTATCCAGCTGATGTCAGCATCCTGTTTTGCATTTTATACTGATCACTTACTAAGGGTGGCTTCCTGATCTAATTTTTTTGTATGAAACTTTAAACACTGTGATTTTAAAAGTTGGGCTGGAGTGATAGCACAGCGGGTAGGGCGTTTGCCTTACATGCAGCCAACATGGCTCACCTGAGTTGTATTCCTCCGCCCCTCTTGGAGAGCCTGGAAAGCTACCAAGAGTATCTCGCCCGCATGGCAAAACCTGGCAAGCTACCCGTGATGTATTCGATATGCCAAACACAGAAACAACAAGTCTCACGATGGAGATGTTATTGGGCCCGCTTGAGCAAATCAATGAACAACGGGAGGACCATGATTTTAAAAGTTGTTCACAGTAGTTGTTTCAAGTATTCAATGTTCCAGCACCAATCCCACCACCAATGTGACCTTCCCTCCACCAATGTCCCCAGATTCCTACTCACCTTCCATGTCTGCTCCATTAGTAGGCACAAAGTAATTTGTTATATTGCTCTTTACAACATACATCTCCATAATGGTGATAATAAAGTCACTGTCTGAGGATTTACTGAACTTTTAGGTTCTAGCCGAGCTTCTCTATTGACCTCAGTGGGTGTCTACGCAATTTTCCCATCTAATTTGCTGTGCTTCTACTGGGATGCCAACTCTGAAGTTTGGAGGTGTCATGAGGCCATGTGAGGAGCTTTGGAACTGGGGCAATGAGCTGCCAGTATCTCCAAGACCAGTCGTGGAGCTGGGCAGTTTCTCTGGTGGGAGCAGGGGCCAGATGTGGGTAGGTGGAGTGCTGGGCTATGGCAGTGTGGGGACTCAGTCTGGCCCTATCCTGCAGAAGCTCCCGAGGTCTGTGCTGGGCAGAAGCCTGGCTCATTGTCTGATTCTCCTCCCATGAGGACATTGTTCCCTGAGATCCTGTGCATTGTTTACATCACTTTATACCCTTGATCGAGAATGACACCTGATTAGGAAATATGAATCAGGGTCAGGCATTGCTAGGCATAACTCTGGAGCCCCTGAGCAATTCTGAGGAGGCACCCCCCCCCCCCAACCATCCAATGGAAGAATAAAGAATAAATAAAAACACTGGAATGTGACTGTGAGAGAGTGTCTAGAGCAAGGAAGTTTGCTAAGTTATGAACACAGAGATGGGCAGTGGCAATGAAAAAGTCAAGTACACTCTTCCACCACTGAGTTTTAACAGTTTATTGTGCTCTTGACATACAAACCACATTGTGGCCTAGCTTGTGTGCAAGCCACATCGACTGCATCCAAAGAGTAAGAAACGTCTCTTCTTTCTTGTAGTTCATCCTTACGTCCACACACATCTTCCTGCTAGGACAGGGGCATGAGGATAAATGTTGAGGAAAGAACTGTAGTGTTTTTCTCTAGAATTCATACGCTTGGTGTGTATGTGTATGTGTGTTTTAACTTCTGTTGGATTTTTTTTTTTATTAGTGAAACACCATGAGATACAGTTGTAGACTCACAACTTTTTTTTGGCTTGGGTTTCAGTTATACAACAATCGAGTACCCATCCCTCCACCAGTGCCCATTCTCCACCAACAATGATCCCAATAGCCTTCCCACTCCCCCACCCCACCCCATCCTCCCCCACCGCACCCCGCCTCTATGGCAGGGCATTCCCTTTTGCTCTCTCTTTCCTTTAGGGTGTTGTAGTTTGCAATAGAGGTATTGACTAGCCATCGTGTTTGGTCTATAGTCTACTTTCAGCACGCATCTCGCATTCCGAGTGAGTCCTCCAAACATCCTTTACTTGGTGTTCCCTTCTCAATCTGAGCTGCCTTTTCCCCCAGTATGTGCTGCTGGCTTCCAAGCTGTAGAGCAGACATCCTGGTACTTATCTCAACCATTCTTGGGTGTTCGACTCCCATTCTGTTATTTTATATTCCCCAGATGAGTGCAGTTTTTCTATGTCTGTCCCTCTCTTTCTGGCTCATTTCACTTAGCATGCTACTTTCCATGTAGAACCACTTGTATGTAAATTTCATGACTTCATCTTTTCTAACAGCTGCATAGTACTCCATTGTGTAGATGTACCAAAGTTTCTTTAACCAGTCATCTGTTCTCGGGCACTCGGGTTTTTTCCAAATTTTGGCTATTGTAAATGGTGCATCAATGAACATAGAAATGCAGATGTCATTTCAACTGTATTTTTTGCCTCTCCGGGATATATTCCCAGGAGTGGTATTGCTGGGTCAAATGGGAGCTCGATTTCTAATTTTTTGAGAAGCGTCCATACTGTTTTCCAAAAGGGCTTAACCAGTCGGCATTCCCACCAGCAGTGAAAGAGAATCCCTTTCTTGCCACATCCACACCAACACAGGTTGCTTTTGTTCTTCTGGATGTGGGCCAGTCTCTGTGGTGTGAGATGATATCTCATTGTTGTTTTGATCTGCATCTCCCTGATAATTAGTGATGTAGAGCATTTTCTCATATGCCTTTTTGCCATTCGGATTTTTTCTTTGAGAAAGTTTCTGTTCATTTCATCACCCCATTTTTTGATGGGGTTGTATGTTTTCTTCTTGTGGAGTTCAACCAGAGCTTTTTATATTCTTGATATCAACCCTTTATTGGATGGGTATTGGGTGAATATCCTTTCCCATTCTGTAGACAGTCTTTGTATTTTGGTCACTGTATCTTCTGAGGTGCAGAAACTTCTTAATTTAAGATAATCCCATTTGTTTCTCTCTGTTTCCACTTGGTTGGTCAGTGGAGTGTCGTCTTTGAAGATACCATTAACCTCAATATCGTGGAGGGTTTGGCCAACCTTGTCTTCAATGTACCTTATGGATTTTGGCCTGATGTTGAGATCTTAAATCTATTTTGATCTCACTTTTGTGCATGGTGTTAGGTAGAAGTCTAAGCTCATTTTTTTAGCATGTGGTTGTCCAGTTATGTCAGCACCATTTGTAGAAGGGGCTTTCCTTGTTCCACTTCACATTTCTTGGTCCATTATTAAATATAAGATGTTGATACATTTGGGGTTGTGAATACGGATATTCCACCCTGTTCCACTGGTCTGCGGCCCTGTCTCTGTTCCAGTACCATGTTGTTTTAATTATTACCGCTTTGTTGTAGAGTTTGGGGTTGGGAAGGGTAATGCCTCCCCATGTCTTTTTCCCAAGAATTGCTTTAGCTATTCGTGGGTGTTTGTTGTTCATTATGAATTTCAGGAGAGCTTGATCTATTTCTTTGAAGAATTTCATGGGTATCCTTATAGGGATCGCATTGAATCTATATAATGTTTTGGGGGAGTATTGCCATTTTGACAATGTTAATTCTTCCTATCCACAAGCAGGGGATATGTTTCCATTTCCTTGTGTCCTCTTTTATTTCCTGGAGTATCATTTTGTAGTTTTCATTGTGAGGTCCTTTACCTCTTTAGTTAGGCTGATTCCAAGGTATTTGATTTTCTAGAATATGATTGTGAATGGGATTGTTTTTTTCATGTCACTTTCCTCTGTCTCATTATTTGTGTATAGGAAGGCCATGGATTTGGGGGCATTAATTTTATAATCTGCTACTTTACTGTCAACAAGTCTATTGTTTCTAGGAGTTTCTTGGTAAAGTATTTATGATTCTCGAGATATAGTATCATATCATCTGCGAATAGTGAGAGCTTGATTTCTTCCTTTCCTATCTGGATGCCTTTGATGTCTTTTTCTTGCCTAATCGCTATTGCAAGTACTTCCAGTACTATATTGAACAGAAGTGGTAAGAGTGGGCATCCTTGTCTTGTCCCTGATCTTAGAGGAAAGGCCCTTAGTTTTTCCCCATTGAGGATAATGTTTGCGATGGATTTGTCATAGATGGCTTTGACTATCATGAGGAAAGTTCCTTCAAAACCCATTTTGATGAGAGTTTTCATCAAAAATGGGTGCGGATCTTTTAAAAAGCTTTCTCTATGTCTATTGATATGATAATATGGTTTTTATCTTTACTTTTTTGATATGATGGATTATGTTGATTGATTTCTGAATGTTAAAACATCCTTGCATTCCCGGGATGAATCCTACTTAGTTGTGGTGTATGATCTTTTTGATGAGTTGTTGAATTCTATTTGCTAATATTTTGTTAAGGATCTTGGCATCCGTGTTCATCATGGATATTGGCCTATTGTTTTTTTTTTGTTGGTAGTGTCTTTCTTTGCTCTTGGTATTAGGGAGATATGTGCCTCATAGAAGCTGTTTGGAAGAGTTCCTGTTTTTTCAATTTCCTGGAAAAGCTTGAGGAGAACTGGCAACAGATCTTCTTTAAATGTTTGGAAGAATTCACTAGTGAATCCATCTGGGCCTGGGCTTTTGTTTTCGGGAAGACTTTTTATTACAGTTTCAATTTCCTTGATATGATTTGTGCTATTCAGGTATTCCAAGTCTTCTTGGTTCAGTCTTGGGAGATTATAGAAATCCAGGAAATTATCCATTTCTTTTAGGTTCTCTTGTTTCGTGGCATACAGACTCTCAAAGTAGACTTTGATGATCTTTTGAATTTCATTGGTTTCTGTTGTGATGTCCCCTTTTTCATTTCTGATTCAGTTTATTAGTGTTCTCTCTCTCTCTCTCTTTCTTTGTGAGTCTCGCTAAGTGGTTTATCAATTTTGTTTATTTTTTACAAAGAACCAACTCTGATTTCATTGACCTTTTGAATTGTTTTTTGGGTTTCCATGTTGTTAATTTCTGCTCTAAGTTTTATTATTTCTTTTCTTTGACCAAATTTGGGTTCCTTTTGTTGGTCTTTTTCTAAGATCTTTAGCTGTGAGGTCAGATTATCTATGTAGGCCCTTTCTTCCTTCCTTAGGAATGCTTGCAAAGCTATAAACTTTCCTCTTAACATGGCTTTAGCTGCATCACATAGGTTCCTGTAGCTCGTGTCTTCATTCTCATTTGTTTCTAGGTATCTTTTGATTTCATCCTTGACTTCCTTCCTTACCCACTTGTTGTCAAGATTGAGCTGTTTAATTTCTAGGTGTTTGATTTGTTTCTCCGTATCATGTGTGATTCACTTCTATCTTCAGAACATTGTGGTCTGAAAAGATTGTTGATACTATTTCTATCTTCCTAACTATATTGAGGTTTGTTTTGTGGCCTAGCACGTGGTATATTTTGGAAAATGTTCTGTGTGCACTGGAAAAGAATGTTTATTCTTTCTTTTTGGACTATAAAGTGCTATATAGGTCTATTAGCCCTCTCCTATTTCTTCATTCAAAGCCAATGTTTCCTGCTTAGTTTTGTTCTTGTTGATCTATCCAGAGGTGATAAGGTGATGTTGAAGTCTCTGACTACTATTGTGTTGCTAGCAATGTCCTCCTTAAAAATCTGTTAGCAGTTGTTTTAAGTATTTAGCTGGTTCCTCAATAGATGCGTAAACATTTAAGGGTGTGATTTCTTCCTGTTGTACGTATCCCTTGATAAATAGAAAATGGCCTTTGCTGTTTCTTCTAATCCTTTTTAACCTGAAATCTATGTTGTTGAATACTAGTGTGACCATCCCAGCTTTTTTGAGGAAGTTGTTTGGTTGCAGGATTGTTTTCCATCCTTTAACTTTGAGTCTGTGTTTTTCTCTGACCAGATGAGTTTCTTGTAGGTAGCAGAATGTTGGTTTCAGTTTCTGGATCCATTTTGCCACTCTGTGTCTTCTGATTGGTGCATTCAGACCAATGACATTGAGATAAATAATTGTCACGGGGTTTGTGCCATCTTTCTGTAGGAGTTGGCTGTGCTTATAAGTGTTTTCCTTCTTATCTTACAGGAGCCGCTTTAATCCTTCTTTTAGGTTCAATTTTGAGTCTATGAATTTCCTGAGATGTTGTTTATGTAAAAAATGGTGTATCGTTCCATCAAGTTTGAGTGAGAGGTTAGCTGGATAAAATATTCTTGGTGAGGCATTCATTTCATTGAGTTTTTTCACTATATCCCACCATTGTCTTTGGGCTTGGGGGGTTTCCTCTGGTAGGTCTGCTGTAAATCTAAGGGGTGCTCCTTTGTATGTAATTTCCTTCTTTGACCTTGCCTCTTGCAGTATTGTGTCTCTATCCATGGTATCCATCATTCTGACTATGATATGCCTTGAAGTATTTTTTTTTCTTTTTTTATTAGTGAAACACCATGAGGTACAGTTATAGGCTTACAAATTTTGTGCTTGGGTTTCAGTTATACAATGATCAAGTGCCCATCCCTCCACCAGTGCCCGTCATCCATCACCACGGGTCCCAGCATCCCCTCCCCATTCCCCCCCCCTGTCCCATCCTGCCTCTGTGGCAGGGTATTCCCCCTTGTTCTCTCTCTCTTCTTTTGGGTACTGTGTTTTGCCAGAGAGGCTTTGAGTGGCAATCATGTTTGGTCTATAGACTACTTTTAGCATGCTTCTCCCACCCTGGGAGGGTCCTCACAACACCCTTCATTTGGTACTCTCTTCTCTATCTAAGCTTCCTTTTCACCTAGAACGTGCGGCTGGCCTTCCATTCATGGAGCAAAATTCCTGGTACTAATCTCAGCCATTCCTGGGTGTTAATCTCCCTTTTTGTTGCTTTATGTTCCCCAGATGAATGCAATCTTTCTGTGTCTATCCCGCTCTTTCTGACTCATTTCGCTTAACATGATACTTTCCATGTAGTACCACTTGTATGTAAATTTCATAACTT
Source organism: Sorex fumeus (assembly GCF_029834395.1). Taxonomy (NCBI): domain Eukaryota; kingdom Metazoa; phylum Chordata; class Mammalia; order Eulipotyphla; family Soricidae; genus Sorex; species Sorex fumeus. The sequence continues at coordinate 5,965,391 of NW_026606058.1, forward strand.
CATCTTTTCTAACAGCTACATAGTACTCCATTGTGTAAATGTACCAAAGTTTCTTTAACCAGTCATCTGTTCTTGGGCACTCAGGTTTTTTCCAGATTCTGGCTATTGTAAAGAGTGCTGCAATGAACAAACAATTGCAGATGTCACTTCGACTATACCTTTTTGCCTCTCTGGGATATATTCCCAGGAGTGCTATAGCTGGGTCAAATGGCAGATCAAATTCTAATTTTTTGAGAGTCGTCCATACTGTTTTCCAAAAGGGTTGGACCAGCCGGCATTCCCACCAGCAGTGAAGGAGGGTCCCTTTCTCGCCACATCCGCGCCAGCACCTTGGAGTATTTTTATTAGGTTCTCTTTTAGCTGGCACCCTCCTGGGTCCTTGAATCTGGATGTCTGCATTCTTTAACTCTGGGAACTTTTCAGCAATGTTTTCTTTCAGCAACTTTTCTTTCACTGTGGCTTTTTTCACTGGAGTTGCCTCCCTGTCCTTCTGTTATACTCCAATGATTCTAATATTGTTCCTTTTGGTGTCATCCCCTAGTTCTCTGATTCGCCTTGGAGCTATTTTGAGGTCTTTTCCCATTGTATGTTGTTGTCTATACGATTTTTTTGCTCATTTTCAAGCTCACTGATCCTGTCTTTGGATCATAGTCATTCTACTGCTGAGGGCACCCACTGAGTTTTTAATTTCATCTACCGAATCCTTTATTTGTGACACTTCTTTTTGTAGCTATTTTATTTCTGCTCTCATTTCTTCCGGTATTTTCTCGACTATCCATTCCACTGTTTCTTTCGTTTCTTCCTTTAATTTTCTGGATGTCTGCTCCAATGATTCTCTGAGTAGTTCATTGAACATCCTCAGCATTTCATCTCGGAATTCTTTATCGGAGAGAATATATTAGTGGGTAACCCCTGTTGAGGAATTAGGACTCTTTTCTTCGTCCTCTCCTCATAGTGGAGATTTGTGCTGTTTTCTCATTCTGTTGTGGTTGTATAGAGGTAAAACCTTCATGTTCACTAGCACTGTTCCCTCTTATTGTGGGAAAGGATCTTGAATAAGGTACGTTGATGGTGGTTACACTTTTCCCCTTATAGAATATATCCTTCCTCTCAGGCATTATTCTGTGGCTTATGACAGGCATCTAGTGAAGTATTGGAGGAGGTGCTCTTTTATACTGGGCTCGTACAGTTTCTTGCGTACTGGTCTTTTGTTGGAATTGAGTAGGCCAGTGGATTACTGTATTGTGGTTGAGGCGGCCAAGACTTTTTCCATAGCATTAGGTGAATAAAGGCTGGGAGGTGAGTCAAGATTGCTGGGAGTGGGAAATATAATTGTGGCCGCCATACAGAAGGTCACGCCCAATTTTGAGGAGGCCACGCCCCCTACAGTGAAGGCCACACCCCCAACCAGTCCCAGGGATGCGTTTACCTGGGAACCTGCAGAGGAGGGCAGCGCTGCAACGAGGTTGGTGGGCGCTCCAGTAGAACTCAGGCAGGTGTTCCCCGAAGTCTCCTCAGGCTGCGCAGTGGTGGGCACCCCACCTGAGAACCCTGAGACCACCCCAGCCTTTCCCAGCTGACAGTGAGGTGCTGCCTACACCCCTGGGGCGTTCACCTCAGCATCCTCACCCACCATGATAGGCCTCAGAGATTCGCAGGCCCACCTGCCCTGGGGAACGTTTCTGTGCAAGCATTCATGGAACATGTCGACTCTGGTGGCCTGATGACCCAAAGACACTGGGAAACCTTAAGCACTGTCCTGGCTGGGCATGTCCTCTCCAACATATAAGCATGGGATTTTTGCTGCCCTGTAAATACCTCTCTGGGGTATTGGAGCTCCACACGACCTGGGCCTTAGCTCTTAATGCCTCACAAGTTCGCCAGAGTGGATGAGAAGGTGCTGATCACAGGCCCACTCAACTGGAATACATAAGCTATTCAAAATAAATAAAGAGAGAGAGAGAGAGAGAGAGAGAGAGAGAGAGAGAAAATGTTTTCATTATGGAAGATGAAGAACATGTGAGGGTATTTTTGGAAGACTTTGAACTTTTTGGGGAAGAGCTTAACCCTACAAATGATACCTCTTTCCCACAAAAGAAGTTACTGAAGCTAAATCCTCACCTTGGTCTTCAGAGTAGGAGGGAAAGAAGCTATAGAGACAAGACAGCAGATAGGGCATTTGCTTTGCATGTGGCCAATCTGGGTTTGGTCCCCCGCACCACATATGGTCCCCTGAGCACCACCTCGAGTGAACCCTGAGGAGGACTGAGCCAGGAGTAAGCCCTGAGCACTCCTGGGTATGGCACGAAAACCAAACCAAACCAACAAACAAAAACATACTTAAGATAAAAATGGTATAAAGAGAAAGGAACAGATATAATGACTCAGGGATCAATTCACCAAGAGTTCAATACTTATTAAAACATATGTGTCGAATGAAGGAGCACCAAAATGTAGACCAACTATTTGCAGACTTTAGGAGAGATATCAATAGCAAAAAAATTAGTAGTACAGGATGTAATAGACATTTACAAGTTTCTTTATCTCCCAAAAAGATAAATACACATTCTTCTGGCATGCCCACTGAACATTATTGAGACAGACCACATGTTGGAGTACAAACAAGTGTCAATAAATTCATGAAGGTTGAAATCATATTAAGTATCTTTTCAGATAACAATGGTATAAACATAGAAATCAACCATTAAAAAAAAGTTGGATAAACTCAAAGATATGGAGGGTAAACATGTAACTCAATAATAAATAGGTCAACTGAAAATAAAATGTGACTCTTTTAAAATCCTGAAAACAAATGAAAATGAAGAGACAGGAAATGAGAATACAGTAGACAGAGAAAAAGTGCTTAAAAAAACAATAAAATTCATAGCAATGCAAAATTACATGGGGAATCAAGAAAAATGTTAAACAATTTAAGTGCATATTGAAGGGAATTGGCATATCACAGTAACAACAAAGTCTCCAATGGAGACGTTACTGGGCCCGCTCGAGCAAATCGATGAACAACGGGAGGACAGTGACAGATTGAAGGGAATTAGGAAAAGAATAGCAAAATCTGAAGTCAGTAGAGAAAAGGGAATAATGAAAATGAGAGAAATGAAAGCAGAACCAAAGTGAAAAACAATATGATAATACAAAAGATTGATGAAACCAAGAACTAATTCTTCAAAAGAATGAACAAAATCAATAAACCCTTAACTAAGCTCCTGGGAGTAATGGGGGTGGGGGAGGGGAGAAGAGAGAGAGACAGAGAGAGACAGAGACAGAGAGAAAGAGAGAGAGAGAGAGAGAGTGTGTGTAAAGAGGAGGAATTACGACAGTTATCACATAAACAGAAAGGATCAGAGAAAACTCTGAACACTTTATACCAATAGGTTGAAAGATCTAGAAGAAATTAATAATTTATTAGAATTGTATAATATTCCAAGGCACAATCAAGAATAAATAGAAAACCTAGCAATGACATTGAAACAGCAATCAAAAGTCAATCTCGAAACAAAAGCCTTGGACCAAATAATTTCTCTAGTGTGTTCAAGCAAATCTTCAAAAAATGATATCCTAGCTACTCCTTCTTGAGTTCTTCACGGTCACGGTCCTCCCATTGTTCATCGATTTGCTTGAGCAGGCCCAGTAACGTCTCCATCATGAGACTTGTTGTTACTGTGTTTGGCATATTGAATATGTCATGGGTCGCTTGCCAGGCTCTGCCGTGTGGGTGAGATACTCTCGGTAGCTTGCCGGGCTCTCCAAGAGGGGCAGAGGAATCGAACTCAAGTACCCACTAGGTTAAAAATCTATTCTTGAGGCATTTCCATCATTTCTTTATTATCTGATCTTATCTATTCATTAGAGAACTTTATCAAAATGCTCGAGTGGGCCCAGTAACGTCTCCATTGGTGACTTTGTTGTTACTGTGTCTGGCATATCGAACACGTCACGGGGACCTTTCCAGGCTCTGCCGTGTGGGTGAGATACTCTCGGTAGCTTGCTGGGCTCTCCGAGAGGGGTGGAGGAATTGAACTTGGGTCGGCCATGTTGGCTGTGTGCAAGGCAAACGCCCTACCTGCTGTGCTACCACTCCAGCCCCTTGAGTTCTTAGGAAAAAAAAATTAAGAAAAAATTTTCCAAAAATTTTCTTTGAGCCTCCGAAACAAAAGAAGACAGGGGAATGATAAAAACAAAGAAAACTACAGAGCAACGCCTCTCATGCACAAAGATGCAAAGAGCCTCAATCAAATCTTAGCAAATTAGATCCAACAATACATTGAAGGAATTATACATTATGAGGAAGTGATATTTGTTCCAGAATGAAAAGATGTTTTAACAAACACAAATCATTTACAGTACACTACCACATCAACGAGTTGGAGTGAGAGCACAGCGGGTGGGGTGTTTGCCTTGCACGAGGCCAACCTGGGTTCGATTCCTCCGTTCCTCTCAGAGACCCCGGCAAGGTACCGGGAGTATCCCCCCTGCACAGCAGAGCCTGGCAAGCTCCCTGTGGAGTATTAGATATGCCAAAAATAGTAACCACAAGTCTCACTATGGAGACGTTACTGGTGCCTGTTCAAGCAAATCGATGAAAAATGGGAGGACAGTGCTACAGTGTTAGCACATCAACAAAAATAAAGATAAAAATCATATGTAAACATAAACATGGGTTCAGGCCGACTACCATCATAGAGTTAACAGGGCACTTGTCTTTTGCGCAGATAAACCACATGTTGGAATATCATTTATTGAGATGATAACCACATTATCATCTCAAAACATGCAAAGAAAACATTTTATAACAATTTAACGTCTGTTTATGATAAAAAATTCTTACAGAAAAAACTGGTGACTAGAAATATATCTCCACAAAGTTGTGGTCACGCATGAAAAACCCACAATGTGTTCAATGGGGAAATTAAGAAAAATGACTTTCCTCTAATTTAGACACAAGATAAAGAAGCACACTTTCACTACTGCTATCCAATATAATGTCAGAAATTTTTGCCACAAAAATTAGGCAAGCGAAAAAAGAGGATATTAGATGAAAAGAAGCCAAACTATCACCTTTTACAGATATGAAAATTTAAATATAAAATTTTAAACATCAAAAAAAACTATTAAATACAATATACCCATATAGTCAAGTGGTAGGTTAAAATACATATTTTAATAAATTTTTAAATTTAAAATTTAAATTTAAAAATATATTTCATTTCTGTAAGCAAGCAATGATCTAGAAGAGCAAGAAATCAAGGAAACTATCAATGTTAAATTGTATCAAGGGGCCAGAGTGATCACTCAATTGGTAAGACAAGCTTTCATGGGAGATCCTGGTTTGATTCTAAGTAACACATGGTCCTCCAAGCATCTCTGACCATGAATTTAGGCACAGAGCCAGAACTATCCCCAAGTACCTCCAGGTGAGGTCTCCAAACCAAATAAATAAATAAAGAAAGAAAAAGTACCAAGGTGTCCACCTAAAGGGAATGAAAGAGTTGTACCTTGAAAGGTGAGGAAAAAAGCAGAAAAAGACATAAGGAGACAGAAGGATATTTTGTACATTTGGATTGAAAAAATTAAACTCTCTTTTTGTTTTGGGAGTCCACCTGGCGGTGTGCTCAGGGCTTATTCCTGGCTCTGTGCTCAGGGTTCACTCATGGTGGAGCTTAGGTGACCATTTGTTGTGCCTGGATCAAAGCTGGGTTGGCTGCATGCACCCTGCCCACAGAACTATCTCTCCAGTCCCAAAATTAGCATTTTAAAACAGGACCAACTCACCAAAATATTCATACATATATGTACCAGAGATGAACAGAATTGAGTCCAGATATAAAGTTTTACACATATGAACAATGAATTTATGGAAGAGGAGTGAAGAATAGAGAAAAGACAATCAACTTCAATAAACAGTGTTGGAAAACTGGATAGCCACGTGCAAAAGAATGAAACTAGATCACTGAATCATAAAAATTTACTCAAAATTGGTGAATGGCAGTGATCACAATATTCAGAAAAGAGAACATGGCAACACATGGAATACTGGCTTCAAAGATGCCTTCAGTGATTAGACTCCAGAAGTCAGGGTAATAAAAGCAAAACTAAATAAATGGAATTACATCAAACTAAATTTCTTTTCACAGTAAAAGAAACTGAAAAACAAACAAAAAGCCGATTTTATCAGAAAATATTTGAGAAGCTGGAGAGATAGTATAGTAGGTAGGGCGCTTGCCTTGCATGCGGTTGACCTGGTTCAATCCCATATAGTCCTCTGAGGACCATCACGAGTAATTCCTGAGATCTAGGAGTAACCCCTGAATATTGCCAGATGTGGCCCCAAACTAAAATACAAACAAACAAAAAAGAAAATATTTGAACAGCATAATCCATCAATGGGCTGGAGCGATAGCACAGCGGTAGGGCGTTTGCTTTGCACGCAGCCAACATGGCCAACCAGAGTTCGATTCCTCGACCCCTCTCGGAGAGCCTGGCAAGCTACCGAGAGTATCTCGCCTGCATGGCAGAGCGTGGCAAGCTCCCCATGACGTATTCGATATGCCAAACACAGTAACAACAAAGTCTCCAATGGAGACGTTACTGGGCCTGCTTGAGCAAATCGATGATCAACGGGAGGGCCTTTACTTACTTTTACTTAATCCATCAATGGACTACTATGTAAACTATCTTAAGAAACTCATAAAACACAACGCAAAAACAAACAACCCCATCAAAAACTACGCAGAAGAACTGAATAGACATCTCACCAAGAAGATACAGAGATGGCCGAAAGGCACATAAAAAAGGTCCACTAGCTCTTACTATCAGGGAAGTACAAATCAAAACATGGAAATAAATCACTTCAAACATTTGAGAATTGCCTCTATCAAAAGGTCCAGAAATAATAAGTGCTAGTGAGACTATATAGAAAAAGGAGCCCTTACACACTATTGGTAGGAATGCAAACTGCTTCTGTACAAAATAAAAAGCAGATTTCTCAGAGTATTAAAAGTAGTATGCATATATCAGTATACCATATGATCCACAGCTCTAGTCTTAGGTATCTATGCAAAGAACACAACAGCATTAATTCAAATGTATATATATATACACACCCAAACACAATAACATTAATTCAAATATACACACACACACACACACACACACACACCCGTGCTCATTGAGGTAATGTTCATAATAACTAAGGTGTGGAAACAACCCATGTTTGTGACAGATAAATAGATGAAGAAGACGTGATATCTATACGCAATGGAATACTGGACTGTAAGAAAAGAAGTTTTTCCATTCACGACACCATGAATGAAACTGGAACGGTCCATGGTAAGCTCAAGAGGTCATCAAGACAGGAACTGAGGAGGTGGTATGTGTAAGGAAGGGGCTATGGGTAATGGAAGAGGCATCGTGAACCCCCTGGTGGAGAGATTGGTGTAGCAGCTCTGCAACCGTGAAGTAACTACTGCAGGGACCAGAGAGAGAGTAAACAGAAAGGGTATTTGCCTTGCACATGAGCGACGCTGCTTCCATTTCTGGTGCAACCAGGAATGATCCCTGAGTACAGAGCAGGGAGTAAGTCCTGAGCACAACTGGGTGTGGTTCAAACACCGCCCATCCCTCAAATGATAACTACATTAGTACTACTGCAAACTATGATAGCCCAATAAAGAAAAGTCAGGAAGAGAAAGGCAAATACCAGACTATTTCACTCAGATGTGGAATATAAAGAAACAAAGCAAGAAGCAAAAGAACCAACCCAGTGAAAACAAACCTTTGCACTCCTAATGTAGAGCTGAGATTTCCAGGTAGGGTAGGGTAGGGTTGAGAGGTTGGAAGGGCCCCAGTGGTGAGGGGATATTGGCACTTTGAGGGGGCCTAGCATGTGTGATGTGGAAACATATATTGCTTTACCTCTAAAGAGTCTTGCAAACCAATTTTACTTCATTAAAAATGTGCTAAACTTAAAAAAATGATTGATTAAAACATACAGCAGAAACACCACCTACACCTCTATGTTCACTGAAGCACTATACACAATAGCCAGAATCTGGAAACAACCTAAATGCCCAAGAACAGATGATTGTATAAAGAAACTATGGTATATCCACACAATGGAATACTACGCAGCCACTAGGAAGAATTAAGTCATGATATTTGCTTATAAATGATGGACTTGGAGAGTATCATGTTGACTAAAATGATTCAGAAGGGGAGGGACAGGTATATAATGACTGCATTCATTTGTGGGATAGAAATATATATATATACATACATATCTATATATTATGAGACTAATATTCAAGGCAAGGACAAGCAGGGGCTAGGGGACTGGTCAATGGTTAGAAGCTTGCCACAAGAGTGTGGGGGGGGGGCAAAGTTAGGATAGAGAAGGGATAAGCATGATAATAATAGTTGGACATCATAGCTTAGAGGCCAGCCGAGCATTCTAGGGGAAGGGGCAGCTCAGATAGAGAAGGGAGCACCAAATAAAGGGTGTTTGGAGGATCCTCCCAGGAGGGGAGATGCATATTGAAAGTAGATTATGGACTGAACATGTTTGCCACTCAATGCCTCTTTTGCAGACCACAACACCCAAAGGGAGAGAGAGAACAAAAGGGATTGCCCTGCCACAGGGGCAGGGTGGGAGGGGCGGATGGGGGTGGAAGGGATATTATCCATGGTGGTGGAAAATGAGCACTGGTGGAGGGATGGGTATTTGATCATTGTATAATCGAAACCCAAGCACAAAAATTTGTAAATCTACAACTGTACCTCACGGTGTTTCACAAATAGAAATAAAAAAAATAGTTGGGCATAATCATTTTGAACAGGAATGGAGTGTTGAAAGTAGGTAAAAGGATATGCCTGATAACCTTTCATTATAAGGCCCAAAAGGAATGAGAAAGAGAGAGGGAGGGAGAGAGAGAGAGGGAGACAGAGAGAGAGGGAGGGAGGAAGGTAGAAAGAGAGGGAGGGAGAGAGGGCAGGAGAGGGAGAAAGAGGGAGGGAGGGAGGGAGGGAGGGAGGGAGGGAGGGAAGGAGGGAGGGACACAGAAGTGCCCACCATAGTGGCAGGCAGGGGGGAAAGTGGGTAGGAAGAAAACAGGGACACTGGTTGTGGGAAAAGTACACTGGTGAAGGGACGCGTGTTGGAACATTATATGACTGAAATCCAACCACGAACAATGTTGTAAATGTGTTTACCACTGTGATCCAATACAAAAAAAAACCTGATTAAGTCTTCAAAATGTTGTCAAAGGTTTGCTAGACATTAAAAATTGTCACACACTGCTGACAGAGTACAAGTGGAATGAACCATTTTGGAAATCTTCCTAATAGGACTATTTTTAAAAAGCTAAGATATAATCCATGTACAATAAATTGCATGTTTTAATGTGTATGATTTTCTGAGTTTCAGCACACTTATTTGTCTACTAAACCACAGTCAATAAAATGAACTGTGAACAAAGCTACTGCCTCCAACAATTTTTTTTTGTCTTTTCAACCCACATATTACTCTTTACTCTTATAATTCCTACCCCCATACTAAACGTGGTCTACTCTTAGCATGGGTTTATAACCCTCTTCTGGAATATTATACATATTGACTCATCTAACATGCATTAATATTTACCTTGATTTACTCAAATAACTGGGCTGGAGCGATAGCTCAGCGGTAGGGCCTTACAAGCGGCCAACATGGCCGACCCGAGTTTGATTCCTTCGCCCCTCTCGGAGAGCCCGGCAAGCTACCGAGAGTATCTTGCCCGCATGGCAGAGCCTGGCAAGCTACCCATGATGTATTCTATATGCCAAACACAGTTACAACAAGTCTCACGATGAAGACGTTACTGGGCCCGCTCGAGCAAATCGATGAACAACGGGAGGACAGTGACAGTGACTCAAATAACTGTTTTGAGATTCAACCATGTTCTTGTGTTGATCAGTAGTTGGTTTTTATTACTGATCAGTATTCATGTACTTTTGTGGCAATTTGTATTTCTTTGAGGAAGTTTTTATTCATCTCTTCTTCCCATTTTCTAATAAGATTAGAAGTTTTTTCCTGTAGAATTCTATCAGTGCTTTATATATATTGGGTATTGACCCTTTATTGGATGAGTGGTGGGCAAATAATTTCTCCCAGCCTGTGGGCTGTTTTTGTATTCTAGTCATCCTTTCCTTTGAGATACAGAAGCTTCTTAATTTCATGTTGTCCCATTTGTTTAGTATTGCTTCAACTTGCTTGGTGAGTGGTGTTTCATCCTTAAATATCCCTCAAGCTGGTCCAAAGGATGTGAGTGATTGTTAAACTCATTAAAGATCCCTCAAAATTCAATATTATGGAGAATTCATTGAGTAAAAATGGTGAGACTCGGCAACCTTTTCTTGTGCCTGATCATAAAGAGAAGAAGTTTTTATTAGAATAAAATGAAAGTATATTCTGTGACTTATCAAGTAGACTTGATAAGTCAACTTATCAAGTAGACTTGATAAGTCACAGAATATACTGCCAAAAGAAATTAATGACTGTCTACCCCAAAACAGGTATAAGAATATCCGGTATAAGAAAAAAGACCATGGCTATATGTACATTAAGGCTAGCAAGGACACCTCTACCATTCTGGTGTTCCTCAATTGCTTAGAAACAGCTATTTTGTTTCAGCAAATCAATTAAAATCACCCCATTACATACACCGTCAATTCCTCTGCCCCTCATATCTTTCACTGTTCCTCTGTCAAGCACCACCACTCAAGCCAGATTTCCACATACTTCCTGTCAACACCTATGACAAAATAGCAGTATCTGCCCTTTAAGTGTCTCTCAGTGTTCTCAACCAGGAACAGGTCCATTCCCAAGGGGTGTCTAGAAACGCAGTGATGAGTATTACTAAGGATCAGTATTACTAAATACTGAACAACATGGTTGCTCAGAAAACCAATAGTATCTCCAGTGAAAAAGAAACTTCTGTACCATAAATCTCAAATAATCACTGCTGTTCAGTCACACTTTAATTCTTTCATCAAATTGTTTTCCTACTCACTTAGATATTTGTCATTCTCACTTAGAACCACTAATACTTTCCCCTTCTCATTTCCACCAAAAATATGTAGTTTATATTGAGTAAAAGAGGGGAAAAATTGAGAAAAAGCTTCCACATGCTCTTGATATTTTCCAATATACCTACAACTATAGATATATAGAGTATATACCTCCATAGGAAAGCAGCCTGGAGTGTGGCGGCAGCTGGGTAGTAGAGGAAGTAGAGAACCAGGTAAGCGGAACTTTGTAACCTTGGACTCCAGGTTCAACACGACCTGGAAACATAAATCATCTACCTGATTCCACCAATCTCATCATAAGACATTTAATACTCATCTTCCAAGATTACCTCACCATATTTGATGGGGTTCAAATATGGTTGGAACCATGGGAACACCTGCAAGGGTGATTAGAGGCCGCCCTTTAAGCCTCTATCCCTCTCGGAGAGTCTGGCAAGCTGCTAAGAGTATTCAGCCCGCACGGCAGAGCCTGGAAAGCTATCCGTTGTGTATTCAATATGCCAAATCCAGTAAATACAATGGGCCTTATTCCCCTGACCTGGAAAGAGTCACCGATACGGCAATGTTAAGAAGGATGAGGAAGGAGAGGCTGATAAAATCTCAAGTGTGAACTAGGCAGCCAAAATGAAGAAGGACTAAAATGACTGTCTGTATTTTCAATGTCTGTACTTTCAATGCAAGTATGCTGGCATCAGATGCATCCATCAAGGACCTTATGGTGCAAGTGCGAAAGATCAAGTACAACATCATTGGTCTGACCAAGATGAGAAGGCCTCAACCACACCACGTCGTTTTGGACACTGGAGAAGAACTGTTTCTTGGAGCATGTGACAAAAGAGGTTTTGGTGGTGTCAGTGTTTTCGTCAACAAGAACTCGGCCATGAGCACTGATTCATGCCTAACAATTCGAATCAGATGATCACTCTTGAGTAGATGTGGATCACTCCTGGCAGTTTCTATATTTGTTGTCTATGCACTGACATCCAATTATGATGAAGAAGAAATTGAGAAGTTCTACATGGAGCTGGAGAAGTTCTACAAAGAAGACCACACCTTTTACAAGATCATTGTCGGTGATTTTAATGCCAAGATAGGACCAAGAAGAACTCCACATTGAGACTCATGGTCTAGAATGGAACAAACAGGGTGAGAGACTGTCTGAGTTCATCATGTTGAAAAAGACCACCCATGGTAACTCGCAGTTCCAGAAGGCTGAATCTAAACATTGGACATGGGAGTCTCCTGGTGGATGGTTCAACAAAGAAACTGACCACATCATATTCAATCAACAGTTTTGCCTGACCGATGTGACTGTTGTCCCAAAATTCCAAACGGGATCGGACTACCGTCTCCTTCATGCAAAATTCTACTTCACAGAGTAGGGAGAAAGGGCTGCAAAGTGTAAGAAGAGAACTCCCAGAACGACCATCAACTGGGAGCTCTTTGACACTATTGTGGCAACATGGGAAGATGCCATTGTTGACAACATTGATGAAGAATATGATTTACTGGTTCAGCACCTCCATAATTGTGTGAGGAATGCCGAGAGAGAGAGGTAGCCACAATAAGATGCCTGTCTTCAAAAACTCTTGAGCTTATTCGCCAATGTAGCTTGGCATGAGCCTCAGGCAACCGCAAGCGAATGTCCAAGCTTTCAAAATAGTGCAGAGAAGTGATAAAGGAAGATCTCTAAGAGAGAAGAGCAGCAGTGCTGGCAGATGCGGCAGAAGCCAGGAAAAGAATTCGCAACGCCCAACTGTTCTTCGCCAACTACAAGACCAAGATGACTGCCCTCTGACGTCCTGATGGATCTATCACATCTTCCAGAAGGGTGATGGAGAACATTATCCATGATTTCAACTCAGATCTCTTCAATAGCCATGTCCACATACCAAATTCCACAGGATGGATATGTCGTTCCCAACATTCTCCCTTCCGAAATATGACATGCCATTTTGTCAGTAAAGAAGTGAACAGCACACGGCCCAGACAAGGTCAAACCCAAACACTGAAGAACCTGCCGTCAGTACTCATCAATACACTGGCTTGGCTCTTCACACAGTACCTGTCTGAATGCAAGGTTCCATCCCAATGGAAAACCAGCAGGGCAGTTCTACTGTATAAGAAGGGAGACATCCATGACATTGACTACTATCGCCCCATCTGCCTGTTGTCTGTCATCTACAAGCTGTTCACTCGAGTCATTCTGAATAGGATTGGCAGAACACTAGATGAAGGACAACCATGCGAGAAAGCCAGTATCCAAAAAGGATTCAGCACAGTTGACCATATCCAAATGGTAACCAAGCTCATTGAGGTTTCTCGGGAGTTTAAGATGCTGCTCTGTCTAATGTCATTGATTTAAAGAAAGCCTTTGATTCTGTTGAGACTGAAGCGGTCATTGAAGCATTAGCCAAACAGGATGTTCAAACTCAATACATCGGGATGCTCTGTGAGTTGTATTATGGATTCACTACCAGGATCTCACCATTCTACAAGGAAGTGATCATCCATGTCAAGAGAGGGGTTTGGCAGGGTGATACCATTTCACCGAAACTCTTCAGTGCCATCATTGAGAACATCATGCGACGACTGGAATGGGAAGGAATGGGAGTGAAGATAGACGGTTGGCAACTACACCACCTCTGCTTTGCTGATGACATCGTTCTAATAATACCAAACATTAGCCAAGTGGCACAAATGCTGGCCAATTTTGACCATGAGTATGGAAAGGTCGGACTACAGCTGAATCTCATGAAGAGAATGTTTATGAGAAACAGACTCATTCCTGACGTTCCATTTGCTCTCAACGGAACAAATATCTCCAAATGCAACAGTTATGTTTATCTAGGTCGAGAAGTCAGCATGACAAATGACCTGGCACCTGAATTGCGCAGGAGGAAGAGAGTGGCTTGGAACGTCTTCAAGAGTATCGAAGAAATAGCTAAGAGGACGAAGAACCTCCCGCTCTGGGCACATCTCTTCAATTCCACTGTTCTTCCTGCCTTAACAAATGCCTCAGAGACCTGGGCCCTATGACCCAAAAACGTTATTTGGGTCTCCCAACGAGGAATCAAAAGAGCTATGCTTGGAGTATCACGCTTCACTTAGGTGAAAGAAATAATCTGGATTTCTGACCTCCGTCAATGATCGAGAATCAGGGATACCATCTTGTTTGCCAAGGCATCGAAAATCAGATGGTCTGGACCGGTAATGAGAGTTGGAGATGACCACTGGACTAGAGACGTTACCGATTGGATTCACGGGACGTCAAAAGATCGCATGGCCACCCACCTACACGATGGTCAGACTTCTTTGTGAAGACTCTGAATGATCAGTTTGAGACTCTTTGTGTTTCTGGAGCGAGCAGACACCATTGGGCTACACTAGCATGCAAACGGGATGAATGGAGATGTTACTGGCGCCCACTCGAGCAAACTGATGAGTAACAGAATGTCAAGTTATCAAATGATCAAGTGATCCCTACACTATCCCACATGCTCGCTGGTATCAACTGGCCCTATGGGTAATCTGTCAGGCTATTTTCTAAGTGCTCTCTGATTATGATCTGCATTTCATTCCCTCTCACATACTCAACAACTTCCTTCTTGAAATTATTGTATTATAAATTTCCTCCCCTCCACTTCACTTACTCATTCCTAGATACAAGGAACCCATATCTTTATTTTATGTCTTTATTTTATTTATTTATTTTTTTGCCACAGCGATTGAACATTGGGTAGGGCGTTTGCCTTGCATGGGGCCAACCCGGGTTCGATTCTTCCGCACACTACCTAGAATATTCCACCCGCATGGCAGAGCCTGGCAAACTACCCATGACGTATTTGATATGCCAAAAACAGTAACAAATCTCACAATGGAGATGTTTCTGGTGCCCACTTGAGCAATTCGATGAACAATGGGAGAACAGTGCTACAGAGCTATTTATGTATTTTCAAATTTTATTGAATCACTGTGAGATATAGTTACAAGATTTCATGTCTGAGTTACAATCACACAATGATCAAACACCCATCCCTCCACCAGTGCACATTCCCCACCACAAATATCCCTAGTATACCCCACCTTTCCCACCCTCCCACTGCCTCCATGGCAGACAATATTCCCCATACTCTCTCTCTACTTTTGGGCATCATGGTTTGCAATGCAGATAATGAGAGGTTATCATGTTTGGTCCTTTATCTACTTTCTGCACACATCTCCCATTCCGACCGATTCCCCCAACCATCATTTTCTTCTATCCCAGCTGTCCTTTCCCTGCCCAGTTATGAGACAGGCTTCCAACTCTGGAGCAATCTTCCTGACCCTTATATCTACTGTCCTTGACAACCCATAGCTTTATACAGATACAGAACCCCCAATATCTCCCCGGGTGATATATTTGCTTTCACACTTTTGAAAGTGGTAATTAGCAGGAACTCAGGTGACAGCTGGCTGCCACCAGCTCACCAGTGACCTCAGGTGGCTTCTCTCATATGTAGAATGAAAACATGGCACAAGTTAACCACTCAAGTCCCTTTTTAGGTTGATGTGCTGTTTGTGACAGATCACCTCACAATGCATAGCCTGGCAAAGTGCAGGGCAGGAATGGGCTCTATAGAAATGGTGATGGCTTGAGTACTGCAGGAAGTGCAGTGATGGGTGGGACAGGCATCTCCCCACCTGCAGAAAAGTGGGAGAGGCTGGAATGATAATATAGCGGGTAAGGCACTATCTTGCATACAGATGACCTGGGTTCAATCCCTGGCATCCCAAATGGTCCCCTGAACACCACCAGGATTAATTTCTGAGTGCAGAGCCAGGAGTAAGCCCTGAGCACCACCGTGTGTGTCTCCCAACCAAAAACAACAACAGGAAGAAAGAAAGAAAGAAAGAAAGAAAGAAAGAAAGAAAGAAAGAAAGATGGGTGGGGGGGAGGGGCCCTGAGATAAGAACATAAATCACTCTTCTATAAGAAGGTTAAAAATAAGGACCTTAACATAGGCTCAAGTTCTGAGCAGAGAGAGATGTGGTCAAAGTTTGTATGGGCAATAGGATCTATGATAAGAGGCAGGTTGGTGGGTGGTTGGGAAACTATACATTGGTGGAGGGAGGAGGACACTGGGGAAGGGATTGACACTGGAACATTGTATGCCTGAAACCGAATCAGGAAATCTCTTCAGTTCTCAGTGACTAAATGAAAAAACAAATAAAATTTAAACATGTCAATACCTATCAGCCCCCCCACACACCATACACAATTGATTGAGAGTCATAAATCTGGCTGTGTGGATCTGAGAACGCGAATTCCCACTCATCCCACCATCAATTCACAGGGGCTCCTTAAGAAGGTAATGGCCTTTTCCCACTAATGTGTCTCTGGGTGTTAATTCTAATTATGATTTAACTTCCCCATCTGAAAACAGAGGATATAAATATTCTATTCTCTCAGGATTGATGGGAGGCTCAAATATGTGTTCATATACTTAGAATAATGTCTGGCATTATAAATGCTGGCTGTTATTTATGTCATCATATTATTTCAATTTCTCTCTGAAGTTATCACTATTACTGATTTTAAATACAAACAAACCTGGAGAGGGATTAGAGAGTTAGTATGGTGGGTAAGGCATTTGCCTTGCACACTGCTGACTCAAGTTCAGTCTCTGGCACCCCATGTGGTCCCCTGAGCCTCACTAGGAGTGACCCCTGAACACAGACTATGGGTAAGCCCTGAGCACTGCCACATGTGCCCAGAAAGGAAAAACAGGATTATACTTTGTGTCTATAGGCTACAGGGAATTTGAACTCATGACACGTTGTGAAGTACAAGATAGGCATTTTAAGTCTGTACCTTCTGATTGCATTCCTGTATTCCTCTGGACCTTCTGATTGATTTTGATCACTTTAATATTTATTTATTTTTGATAGTGCCAGAAACCAAGCCCAGGGCCACACCGATGGAAGGCTTGCACCCTACAGGGACCCACCCTTTAGCTCCTGCAGAGCCCATTCTCCAAGTGTGCTTATGTATATAAAGACAGCAGGAAAAATGTGCTAAAGATTAAGCCGAAATTGTGGATCAGTATGTTGATTTCTCACACTGGAAGCTGAGAAAAAAAAGTACACAGTCTGTTTATCCAGTGGGAGAAAGTGTTTTGGAATCCATGTAGTAGGCTGGACTCAGATTTTTTTGTGTGGAAAAAAATTTCTGTGGAAAAAACTATGAGGAGCATTTATTTCCTGTTCTGAGCATTCCTCACACCTACATCTACAAGAGTTATAGATTTGACTATATTAGTATTCATAGAATTGTTCCCAGACATACTTAAAAAAACCACTCAGGATCAACCAGAACCACACAGTTCCTGAAAAATCTCTGTAAAGTCACACGTCACTAAAACCATGACCAAACAAGGATGGATATCCTAAGGGAAATGATCCCATATCTCCTGTAGAGTGTTATCTCCTTGGAATAGCCTCAAATGCAAATAAAGTTGTAGGTTTTTAAAACGATCACTTATAACTGTCACACAACATGTCCCAAATGTTTATTGGCTGGGGGGTGGGGAGGGGAGAGGGGGAAGTGTTAAAATTAGAAGACAAGGAAGTACACTAATCCTGACCAGAGGTCTCTTAGAACAAACAATTCTTGGCTGGAATGTGTTTGCTCTCAGTACTTCACAAAGTGAGGCTTTCCCCCCCCCTCAAATAAATCAGCAATAATTTTGTATGGAGTTGGCCAAGGAGTTGGACTTTTATCACTGTACACAATGTCCTAGTCTCTGATTCCATGACATATCTGCCCAGGGAATCTTGACATTTTTGTCATTTCTTTTCTCTACATCCCAACTCCAGGTTGGTTGAAAATCTTTCCAAACACTGCAACAGGATGTAATTATTGACCCAAAGTTACAGGACTCTGTGAACTGCTCCTGTTGCACTGTGTTCTTTACAGGAATTTGCCTCAATGAAGGCAATTTTTTTTTTGACAAATTAATGACAAACTAATTTACTACATTAGACTTAAGGAGGCAGGAGTAATTTTTAAAGATATGATTCTGGTAAATCCTCACAAGAATGTTCTTGATTTATAAAAGATGTGAAGATGATGGTAATGATAATACTTGATTCTTGGATACTGGACTGTTAGTCATTTATAATTGAGCTTCACTTACACTTGGAGGTAATAAAGTATAATTATAAAAGAAGAGAATAAGGGCTAGAGATAAAAACCAGATATTCTAAAAGCCACACAGACACAGACACACAGACACACACAGAGACACACACAGATACTCACACACACACAAAGACACACATACACAGAGACACACAAAAATCCCAAGAACCTGGAGTTCAAACCCAAGTCTTCTCATTTCAAAGCCTGTGTTCTTTCTGCTACAATTTACTGAGTTAGGGGTTATAAAATGCGAGGACAAAAAGAAAAAATGATTCTTTAATACTTAGAGCACAGCACATTATCAAGTCTTTCCTTTTAAGTCAGGATAGGTATTCTTTAACTTGGCAAAAAAAATGCATTTTTTGGTGAAGGCAAACAACTTCATTATCTTTATTTTCTATAGTCACAGTAGTTACCCCCTCCCCTTTTATTTAGATACTCATAGGGTAAGATGCCTATTTTCTGCCTCCTTTTCTGCCTACATCACTTACCCTGAGCAATGTTAAAAACATACCTGAAGTTCTTTATGACCAAAATTCAGTGTGAACTAGTTTAGTACTGCCCATATCCCAACAGAAATAAACAGAGTATCCAAAGAATGTATTAGACTCAGGCTGGAGAGATGGTTCAGTGGGCAGGATTCTTGCCATTTCCGTGCTGCTGACTCAGGCACTGCCCCTGACATCCCGTATGGTCACCCCCCCGGCCCCCAAAGCCCTCCAGGAGTGATCCCTGAGCATAGAGCCATACTCCCACCAAAAAAGAGTATGTTTTGTAGTACAGAAGTATTACTTTTATATTTATCATAATAAAGGAGGTGCAAAGGGTAGGGCTTCCAATTTCTGTAAGAATCCAAGGTGGTACCCAGTCAGAACTGAATATAAAGCACTCACTCACTGATGAAAAGCAGGACCTGAGCGTAGCACCCTGGTTGCCATGGTGTGTGCCTGACTGGAGTGTACGTTCTGTGTGGGCATTACTTTCTTGAACCAAAACTCACCTGGAGGGTGAATAAAATGCCTGTGATCACTGCCATGCTACAAAGCAAGTATTTCCTAGCAGGCAGCACCCAAAGGCTTATTTGCAGACATAGTGAAGGAAGGTAACTCTGCAGATGGAAAGGACCACCCAGGCTCTGTGAATTTTCTCATATATAGAATGAAAATATGGCACAAATCCTTTCTCTGGTTAATATGCCACCTGTCACACATCACCTCATAATGCACATGTCTGGCAAAGTGCAGGGCAGAGGTGCAGGCGTATCTGAGAGAACATGCAGACACGCAGAAGTGCAATTGAAAGAGAAACAGCTGCGGCACCGAGACAAGGCTGCTCCGAGGGCGACATGGGGCTGGAACTTAAGAGTCACTGCTCACAGTGTCAGAGAAGTCTTGAGAGCCTTTGCTGGGTGACAAGAGGGACACCAGTCTACAGCAGACTACAGGGCCCCCACTAACCTGGATGCCCCACATGCATGTGGATGACAAGATACACACCAGTAGAAGGCTCTCACGAGTCAGTCACCCTCCCGGTGCCAACGAGTGAACAGCGGAATCATTCTAAACATAAACAGGGGGTTGGTGGTTCCACAGGATGGCATGTGGCCCCCAAACAAGTTCAAAGGGCAGGTGTTAGCATCTGAAGACCTGGTGTTTGCCACTGGGCACAGAGCTACCTTCTTGCATTTAGCATTTGCATTTAAACAGGACAAAAATGACTGTCTGTACTTTCAATGCAAGTATGCTGGCATCAGATGCATCTATCGAGGACCTGATGGTGCAAGCATGAAAGATCAAGTGAGACATCATTGGTTTGACCGAGACAAGAAGGCATCAATCACATCACGCCATTTTCGACACTGGGGAAGAACTGTACCTCAGAACATGTGACAAAAAAAAGAGGCGTTGGTGGTGTTGGTGTCCTTGTCAACACGAACTTGGCCGTAAACACTGATTCATTCGAATGCCTAACAACCTGAATCGGATGATTACACTTGAATGGATGTGGCTCACTGCCGGCAGTTTCTATCTTCGTTGTCTACGCACCAACATCCAATTATGATGAAGGAGAAATTGAGAAGTTCTACATGGAGCTAGAGAAGTTCTATAAAGAAGACCACACCTTCTACAAGATCATTGTCAGTGATTTTAATGCCAAGATAGGACTAAGAAGATCAGCCGAAGAACTCCACATTGGGACCCATGGCCTAGAATGAAACGAACAGGGTGAGATGAGAGACTGTTGGAGTTCATCATGTCGACCAAGACCATCCATGGTAACTAACAATTCCAGAAGGCTGAATCTAAATGTTGGACATGGGAGTCTCCCGGTGGACGGTTCCACAACAAAATTGACCACATCATATTCAATTAACGGTTTTGCCTGACCGATGTTGCTGTTGTCCTGTAATTCCAAACGGGATCGGACCATCTCCTTTGTGCAAAATTCTACTTCACAGAGTGGGGATAAAGGGCTGCAAAGTTTAAGAAGAGACTCTCAGAACGACCACCAACTGGGAGCTCTTTGGCACTATTGCGGCAACATGGGAAGATGTCGTCCTTGACAACATTGACGAGGAATAAGATCAACTGGTTCAGCACCTCCATGATTGTGTGAAGAATGCTGAGAGATAGCCACAAAAAGACACGTGTCTTCAAAAACTCTTGAGCTCATTCGCCAACGTGGCTTGGCACAAGCCTCAGGCAACCGCAAGTGAATGTCTGAGCTTGCAAAGCAGTGCAGAGAAGCAATGAAGGAAGACCTCAAAGAGAGAAGAGCAGCAGTGCTGGCAGATGCGGCAGAAGCTGGGAAAAGCATTAGCAATGCCCGTCTGTCCTTGCCAACTACAAGACCAAGATAACTGCCCCCCGAAGTCCTGATGGATCTATCACATCTTCCAGAAGGGCAGTGGAGAACATTATCCATGATTTCAACTCGGATCTCTTCAATAGCCACATCCACCTGCCCACGTATCAAATTCCACAGGATGGATATGTCGTTCCCAACATTCTCTCTTCCGAAATGCAACACTCCATTTTGTCAGTAAAGAAGCAAACAGTACACGGCCCAGACAAGGTCAGACCTGAACACCTGAAGAACCTGCTGTCAGTCCTCATCAATACACTGGCTCAGCTCTTCACACACTACCTGTCCTAATGCAAGGTTCCGTCCCAGTGGAAAACCAGCAGGGCAGTTCTACTGTACAAGAAGGGAGACATCCATGACATTGACAACTATCACCCCATCTGCCTGTTGTCTGTCGTCTACAAGCTCTTCACTCGAGTCATCCTGAATAGGATTGGCAGAACACTAGATGAAGGACAACCATGCGAGCAAGCCAGTATCCAAAAAGGATTTAGCACCATCGACCATATCCACACGATAACCAAGCTCATTGAGGTTTCTTGGGAGTTCAAGATGCCACTCTTCTCTAACGTTCATTGATTTAAAGAAGGCCTTTGATTCTGTTGAGACTGAAGCAGTCATCGAGGCCCTAGCAAAACAGTGTATTCAAAGCCAATACATCAGGATGCTCTGTGAGCTGTATTGCGGATTCACTACTAGAATCTCACCATTCTACAGGGAGGTGATCATTGACGTCAAGAGAGGGGTTTGGTAGGATGATACCATTTCACTGAAACTCTTCAGTGCCACCTTTTAAGAACTTCATGTGACGACTGGAATGGGAAGGAATGGGAGTAAAGATAGATGGTTGGCAACTACACCACCTCTGCTTCATGGATGTCATCGTTCTTATATCACCAAACATTAGCCAAGAGGCACACATGCTGGCCGACTTCGACCGTGAGTGTGGAAAGGTCAGACTACAGCTGAATCTCACAAAGACAATGTTTATGAGAAATGAAATCGTTCCTGATGTTCCATTCACTCTCAACAAGACGAATATCTCCGAATGCAACAGTTATGTGTACCTAGGTCAAGAAGTCAACATGACAAATGACCTGGCAGGAGGAAGAGAGCGGCTTGGAAGTCCTTCAAGAGCGTCGAAGACATGCTGGGAACACCTGGACTGCCCTGGCACTGCTGGGACCTCAGTGCTGCTCCCAGTGATGCTCCAGAGACTACTTAGTGCTGGAAATAGAACCCGGGTGGGTGCATGCAAGGATGAATCCTACCGACTTTATTGTATCCTGATTCCAACATCCTTCACTTTTAAACAAAAGGTCATGATGATGATGATGATTGATGACGATGATGATGATGATGGTGAGCTTTTCATATATATATGCCAGGGGCTGCTAAAGTATACTACGATGAACAAAACAGAAAGTCTATGTCCCCTTCGTCATTCATACAGATGGTAATAAATGGGTGTTACTTAACTGGTAAGACACTGGCCAGTGAGGGGAGAGGCTGGCCAGTCTTACAGAGGGGCCTGGAGGGCAGGAAGGGCTCACTTTTAGTTCTGGACTGTGAGGCGGTCCAGGGTATCTGAGAGAAGGGCAGAGGAGTGAAAGGCACTAGGAGGATTCAGCATAGCTGCTGTTCACTGACTCATACAGAAGTACTTTCCTATTTTTAACAATTCTTGCAGCTGTGTCTGAACCTGGTAATGATGGCATAGGGAAAAATGACACATGACCAACTTGTGCAGAGTAATTTGGCCCAGGAATAGAGAAAGAAAATACTCAGGATTTCAAATGGAATTTGTCTGGAGCAGATACAACAGGAAAATGAACAGTAAGCAAATGAGGTGACTTCATATTTCCTAAGTCTACATGGGCAACGCAAAAGTTCTAGAGCATTCTATGAAAAACAAAATGCACGCAATCTCATAATCTTAAGGTCCTGATGCAAATGATAAGGGCACATAAGTAACAGATGCTTTGTAGAAAAAAGGAAAAGAATAACTTCTGAATTTAATAATGTCTGGGTATTAATTCCTACCCTGCCTCTCTATCACTGCCTTAGCAGTACGTCAAGGGGTAGAAAGCCATTATCAGTTACTGATAGATAAGCAGAGGCAGCAAAGACTTGTTGACGGTAATATGCTGGATCCAAGTCTTTTGGCCCTTAGACAGGGAAGAATGGATATTTCTTTCACCGCTGTATTTCCCAAGACAAAATAATTGCATGTGAACTTTAATAGACTGTGGTTTCAACTTTCCATGTTGAAGCAACTTGGATTCAAAGAAAGTAATTTTCAAATAATAATTTTTGAGAAAGGGACTTTTAAAGGAACCAAGGGCTTTAAAAATATGCTGGGAAGTATGTAGAGAAGAAAATACTTTAGACATTGCTTAATACAAGGATACTGTGATTTAAAGAAAAAAGAGTTAGAAATCTCAAAATCCCATTTCCATGTAAATGAGAAGAATTTGAAACAATATTACAGAGTATGTAAATAGTCTCTTCCTTCAACAGTTTGCCAAACACTTTTTTTAAAAAAAATTAATGGAATCTTTATTTTTTTAAAAAAATTTTTTTATTCTTTGCTTTTTGGGTCACACCTGGCGATGCACAGGGGTTACTCCTGGCTCTGCACTCAGGAGTTACTCCTGGCGGTGCTCAGGGGACCATATGGGATGCTGGGAATTGAACCCAGGTCGGCCGCGTGCAAAGCAAACGCCCTACCCGCTGTGCTATCTCTCCAGCCCTGCCAAATACTTTTAAAGCAAGGTTTCTCAGTTTGAGATTTGATTTTTTGAGATGATCCAGAAGTTTATTATTTCTCAAAGACATATCTGATGTAAGGAAATATTATGAACCACTGATGTGGAATCAACATTCATTTATTTGAGAAGCATTTATTTAATGCCATATATATGGTACCAGTTACTAGTTAGATACTGGGGATAGAACACAGGGCAAGTCCCATAAGGTCTCTCTCTATATGTGTATTTTGTAATGTATTAGAAAGTTGGGAGAGTTGAGGGAAACTGAGTTAAACATCTAGCTTTAGATATAGATACTGAAATCTTAAACAGGTTATTTAACATCTTGAGCTTCCACACCTTTATCTATAAAATGCAACTAGTAAGAACTAAAACAATTCAAATGGGTCAGAGCAACAGCACAGAGATAGGATGCTTGCCCTGCACGTGGCTGGCCTGGATTTGATTCCAAGCATTCGACGTGGACACCCCGCTATGCTCTGTGAAGAGTAATTCCTGAGCGCAGAGCCAGAAGTACGCGCTGAGCTTCACCGGGTGTGTCCCCCACAACAAAATAAATCCAAATATTTAGCACAAAGGCTAAATTCAGCTGATAGCTATTATTTAACTTCCTTCACTCCGATGAAGTAGGTACAAGTCGGAGATGAACACTGTTTCATTTTTATAAATGAAAAATAAAAGATTATGCTCAAACGGTTACATGAATTGTATTAGGCCATGAAGTAGTTAACACAGTTATGATTCAGATTAGGTCACCGATAGATTGATTTTTCATTTTCTTCCTTCACACAGCTTTCCTTAATTAGGGCTCTACTGAATTCATCACAGCTAAAAGTGTTAATTATTTAAAATAGGTGTTGTCAAATTATGACCCACAGTCTATTTGTATATTGTCCTGATGCTGTCATTTTTATATCTTTAAATGACTGAAAATAAAAATAGATCCTATTTCACTATATCTAAAGTTATTTGAAATTAAATGTCAGGTTTCATAGATAAATCCTTAGTGGAATACAAGTACAAGTTTTCTTAAGTCTAAGTCTATGTCTGTTTTCACAATATGCAGAGTTGAATTGTTGTGATGAGACCATATGGCCTCAAAAGCCTGAAATATTTAATAACTGGCCCTTTACAAAAATATGTCTGCCAACCTGTCTAAAATCATCATTTTTTTTACAGGAAAAAGATATACCACATAGACCAGATGCCTTCTGAACATAATATAAAAAGCCAAGTATCTCTTAGGGCTGGAGCGATAGCACAGTGGTAGGGTGTTTGCCTTGCACACAGCCAACATGGCCGACCCGAGTTCGATTCCTCCGCCCCTCTCGGAGAGCCAGGCAAGCTACCGAGAGTATCTCGCCCGCATGGCAGAGCCTGGCAAGCTACCCGTGACCTATTCGATATGCCGAACACAGTAACAACAAAGTCTCCAATGGAGATGTTACTGGGCCCGCTCAAGCAAATCGATGAACAACGGGAGGACCATGGCTGACCGTGAAGTATCTCTTACAGTGCTGCAGTGGACTAATCACTGCAATAGAGAAAGTAAGTAGTAACTACAGAACAAGGACTGTTTAGTTTTCTTGTCTTTCTCCTTTTTGTCACTGCAATGACTGACGGGGTTGCATTTATTTTGTTGACAGAGATCTGACTGGCAGTGACAATGGGGTCCCACTCAGCACCGAGGGTGGTGTCCGGGACAGACCTGGTGGCCTTACACCTGTACCACTGTGCACCACATGGACAGCTGCAGGACCTTGATGAGAATTTCTCAAATATTGGGTCATCTGATGATCACAATGACTCTGAAAAGATAACTACTCTTCAAAAAAGAGAGAACAGAACTTCAAAGGGGCGAAGACCATGGATCAGCCACAAGTGGCAAACTTCAGTTTGAATGGAAGCTTCTGCTTCTATATACTGCCCCCTGCCACTGAACAGACTGCCTGATTATTTCAGTGAAAAAATGAGAATTTGTCCAATTTTCTCTCTTTCCAAACTCTATTTCTTATTATACCATATATTTACCCCCCCACACACACTTTTTCAAGATTCTTTTGCCCATCTTCTGAAAAATGGGGAAAACACCTATCAACACTATGTAAGAGTTTAGCAGGATAGTATCTACTGAATGCCAGGAATTGTAGCTGCTATTATTAACAATATTATTGTGTTGGCTATGTTTTTTGGGTAAGCTGCATGCATAACAAATCAGCTAAGGGGAAAAAGACAGCAAAATGTGGTCCCTAGTCCTTAAAAGGCCTAGCAATCAGCCCAGGTTTCTAGTTGCATAAATCAGGCAGCTTAGCCTCCTGGGAAAAACTTGGCACTCAAGAAGAAGAAAAGGACAGTGGACGCTGCTGAAGATGGGATGAGGACTTGGGAATCCATGCTGAGCGAGTTCTTTAAAGCCGATGGCCAGAGCTAGTTTCTATGCTAAGTGTGGTCCTGCAGTGAAGAGCCATTAGTTTCTGGAAAAGAAATAATTCTACTGCAGAAAGGAGTTGGGAGGTATGAAATAGGAAGTTATGGCTCCTGATACTCTGGAATTCCTTTTGGGGGGGTGGCAGAAGTGGGGGGCACAATCAGCTGTGCTCAGGGCCTACTCCTGGCTCTCCGCTCAGGAATTACTCCTGGAAGTGCTTGGTGAACCACGTGGGATGCTGGGTTCAACACAGGCAAGGCAAATGCCCTACCTGCTGTACTATCTCTCTGATCCCTAGAATTTCTTTTTTGAGGAAGGAAACTGAGAGCGAAAGGTCCAGAAAAGTATTATACTACCTTGGGCTGGAGCGATAGCACAGCGGGTAGGGCGTTCGCCTTACAAGCGGCCAACATGGCCGACCCAAGTTCGATTCCTCCGCCCCTCTCGGAGAGCCCGGCAAGCTACTGAGAGTATTCGATATGCCAGACACAGTAACAACAAAGTCTCCAATGGAGACGTTACTGGGCCCGCTCGAGCAAATCGACGATCAACGGGAGGGCCTTTACCTTTACCTTTTACCTTGAGTTTGCAGCCTGGAAATTAGGGAAATATATCGTATAAGACTAGTTATCTAAGAAATTTGTGACAAATAATATGGTTCAGCAATAGAGTATGCTTCACATGCATGATGCCCTGGGGTTGGCCCTCAGCACCCTGTATGTGGAGAGACAAAGAAAATACAAAGAGAGAGACAGAAATGACAGTAGATAGACCACTGGTCACCAAACTAGGGGTTTCTGTTTTACCAGTGAACTAATTATTACCTGTTGTGGGTCAGACAGAATGCCACATGCAAACCCTATTTGTTCAAGAGATTCTCAACATCCCATCAAGCAGATAACGCTATGGGTCTTTCACAGGTGTGAAATCCGAGGCTGAGAAGTGCTTCACTGCCAATAGGTATCACAGTGAGGAATTGATTCTAGACATTTGCTACTTTTTTAGTTGCCCTTTTAATTACTCTCAGGTTGCAATCCCTGGCTAGTGGTTTAAATGCGGATTATTAATTTAACAAATATCTACTGAGATGGGCTGGAGCGAGAGCACAGTGGTAGGGTGTTTGCCTTGCACGCGGCCAACTCAGCCGACCTGGGTTCAATTCATCCACCCCTGTCAGAGAGCCCAGCAAGCTACCAAGAGTACCTCACCTGCATGGCAAAGCCTGGCAAGCTACCCATGTAAGTAAAGTAACGGCCCTCCCGTTGATCATCGATTTGCTCGAGCGGGCCCAGTAACGTCTCCATTGGAGACTTTGTTGTTACTGTGTCTGGCATATCGAATACTCTCGGTAGCTTGCCGGGCTCTCCGAGAGGGGCGGAGGAATCGAACTCGGGTCGGCCATGTTGGCTGCGTGCAAGGCAAACGCCCTACCCGCTGTGCTATCGCTCCAGCTAC
Source organism: Sorex fumeus (assembly GCF_029834395.1). Taxonomy (NCBI): domain Eukaryota; kingdom Metazoa; phylum Chordata; class Mammalia; order Eulipotyphla; family Soricidae; genus Sorex; species Sorex fumeus. The sequence goes on from NW_026606058.1 coordinate 5,993,175, forward strand.
CCATGATGTATAGGATATGCCAAACACAGTAACAACAAGTCTCACAATGGAGATGTTACTAGGCCCGCTCGAGCAAATCAGTGAACAATGGGAAGACAGTGCAGTGCATAATCCCCCAACTTACTGTCCTGGGCTGGAGTGATAGCACAGTGGGTAGGGCATCTGCCTTGCACGTGGTCAACCTGGACGACCCAGGTTTGATTCCTCCACCCCTCTCGGAGAGCCTGGCAAGCTACCGAGAGTATCTCGCCTGCATGGCAAAGCCTGGCAAGCTACCTGTGACGTATTCCACATGACAAACACAGTAACAACAAGTTTCACAATGGAGACATTACTGGGCCCGCTTGAGCAAATTGATGAACAACGGGAGGACAGTGCAGTGCAGTGCTACTGAGACACTGTCCTACCAATAAGAACAACATGCTCTGTCCTTGAGGGAGGATCCACCTGCAGTAAAACCCCAGAAGGATTTATATCCCAGAGTGACGATGGGACAGAATAGGAATGGGGAATGACTGTTACAGAGTCATTCAACCATCCATTTGGGATGGCGACAATGTTTTACAAGTAGAGCACGATAATGGTTGTGTACTGGATGAATGATAACACTAAATGACATAGAGCTTTTTATTTTAAAAGGGTGAAGGTCCAGAGAACAAAAATTTAGCCTTTCAATTTCTTGGTTTTCTCCCCCCTACACTTATTATGTGCTGGAGCGATAGCACAGCGGTAGGGCGTTTGCCTTACAAGCGGCCAACATGGCCGACCCAAGTTCGATTCCTCCGCCCCTCTCGGTAGAGCCCGGCAAGCTACCGGGAGTATCTTGCCTGCAAGGCAGAGCCTGGCAAGCTACCCGTGATGTATTTGATATGCCAAACACAGTAACAACAAAGTCTCCAATGGAGACGTTACTGGGCCCGCTCGAGCAAAGCAATGAACCACGGGAGGACCGTGACCATGACCATGACACTTATTATAAAAAATGTGGTTTACAAAGTTGTTCATGATGGTCTGTTACAGGCACTCAATATTTCAACACCTCTCTTATCACCGTCACCTTCCCTCCATCATCTCCATTTTCCCAACTACCCCTCAACCCTGCCAATGTCGCAGGGTCACAAACATTTTATGTTGCTTATTACTACTAAATGGATAGTGGAATGATGAAAAAATATTTCAGTAAAAGAAAATTTTTGAAAATAGTAAAACTGTTGTATCTCATCACGGGGATATTAAGTCCTTGTCTGAGGTTTTACTAAACTGATGTTGCTAGTTAAGCCTTTTGTGTTAATGTTGGGACTTCCAGAACTATGAGGGATGGGGGTGGGGGCAGGTCACCCACTCAGACTCAAGAAGGCCTGGAGTTTTCAGCCAAAAAAACCCACGGCGTACCTGAATTTTTCGCAGGTTTGCATCTCTATGCAGCTGCCATGAGACTGGGGTCTGGCCAGAGACATGGCACAGGCTAGTGGGGTGTGATTTCAGCTGTTGGGACTTTGGTAGGGTGGGAATATGGCCCACCCCACTCCCACGATTGCCCTGGAGGTCTCAGCAGGATCTGTGTATCTGAGAAATTCTATATAAGCCTTTCAATTTCTTTCCCAGGTTTTTTTTTCTTTTTTTGTTTTCTTTTTTGCTTTTTGGGTCATACCCAGCGATGCACAGGGGTTACACCTGGCTCATGCACTCAGGAATTACTCCTGGCAGTGCTCAGGGGACCATATGGGATGCTGGAAATTGAACCCACGTTGACTGCGTGCAAGGTAAACACCCTACCAGCTGTGCTCTAGCCCTTCTTTCGCAGTTTTTAGGAATTTGAAGCACCTAAGTAAATCATTCATAACATCAGTAAGCACTTCCTTATTACAGTGGAATTTCTCTCCCCCTGTCTCCCTGTTCTTCCACGAGACTGGCAGTCACACCATGAACTACCTCTGCTCATTAACTGGCCATGATCCAGAAACTCACGAATAAATCTCAGAAGAGATCAACAAGCTCCAGACCCCATGGCAGGCTGAGTCACGTCCAGGGCACCCAGGAGGCAGGCAAGTGAGCCCAACACCTGCCCAAAAGGAGCCCCATCAGCCCAAAACCTCCAGCACCCAACCACTGCCATGTTCACAGCCAATCTCCACAGGCTCAGGGCAAGCCTCATCCATGAGTGAATCTGTTGAAAAACTCAGGGATGTGGACTTTGTGGCCAAAATCTCCAGGTTCTCATGGAATCAAGAATGGGTGACCTCTCCTGTCTCCCTGTTCTTCCAGGAGCCTGGCCCTCATGCCCAAGCACTGCCTCTAGTGCCATATCAGCTCACAAATCGGAATGATCCAGAGACTCACAAATAAATCTTAGAAAAGATTAACAAGCTTCAGAGATGCCTCTGAACCCTAACATCACCATCCAGTTAAAAATCTAACTCCAGCTGTATCACTATATTTAAAATTTTTAGGATTCCTGGAGCATGCAACTATGCAACATCTCATACTTTACACCACTGATGTACCAGGAATAGCAAACCACATTGGATGGGATGTAGAGATTTTTAAATCTCATTTAAAAAAAATATCAGTGGAACCCGGGGCTTCGCTTTCCCCATGCACGTGCCTGGGTGTCCTCTGGGACCCTGGGCTGCGCACCATCTCTGAGTCTCTTCCTGTTTCGTTACCACCATTGTGCCAGGTTTTCTTCTTCCCACAGATTGTACCCCCCCTCCCCAACACACACACCAGGTACACATAGGGGGCGTGGTCTTTTAGAAGTGGGCGTGGCCTAATTTTGGGCTGGTGGCTGCTCTCTTGGCCTCAGGTAGATTATTGTACCCAGCAATCTCATGTAACATCTCAGTCTTCATACCACCACACCAAAATGAAGAAACAACGCAAATCCCACCACGAAGAGAGGAAGATGAAAAGAGTCCAGAAGACTCATTAGGTGTTACTCACTTAAGGTAGCTCTCTGATAAAGAATTCAGATATGAAGTAATGAAAATGTTCAATGAACTCAATGAAACAATGAGACAGAAATCCAGTAAATTAAAGGAGGACATGACGGGGCTGGAGAAATAGCACAGCGGGAAGGTCGTTTGGCTTGAAGATGGTCAACTTTGGGTTCAATCCCCAGCATCCCATATGGTCCCCTGAGCACTGCCAGGAGTAATTCCTGAGTGCAGAGCCTGGAGTAACCCCTGTGCATCGCTGGGTATGACCCCAAAAGCAAAAATAAATAAAAAATAAATAAAAATAAGAGAGGACATAAAAGAAACTATGAGGAAATACATAAAGAAACGAGAGCAGAAATTGAAAAGCTATGCACAAAAATGTCATAAATAAAAGATTCAGTAGATGAAATAACTCAGTGTGTGCCCTCAACAGTAGAATGGCTACAGCTGAAGACAGAATCAGTGAGCTGGAAGATGAACTGCACAAAACCTACAGGCAACAACAAACAGTGGCAAGACACCTCAAAATAGCTCAAGAGCGAATCAGAGTCCTAGGAAATGATTCCAAGAATCATTGGAGTTCCAGAAGGTCAGGGAAACAATCCCAACGAAAAATCCACGGTCAAACAAATCATTGCTGAAAAGTTCCCAGAGCTGGACAACGCAGACATCCAGATTCAAGTAGCCTGCAGGGTGGCAGGTAAAAGAGACACTAACAAAAACATTCCAAGACATATCATAGTTAGAATGATGGATGCCACGAATAGAGACATGAAACTGCAAGCAGCAAGGTCAAAGAAGGAAATTGCATACAAAGGGAAATCACATACAAAGGAGCACCCCGTAGATTTACAGCAGACCTATCAGAGGAAACTCTCCAAGCCCGAAGGCAATGGTGGGATATATTGAAAAAACTCACTGAAATGAATGCTTCACCAAGAATACTTTATCTGGCTAAATTCTTACTCAAACTTGAAGCAACGGTATACTATTTTCTGGATAAATAATAGCTCAAGAACTTGACAGACTCAGAACCAAACCTAAAAGAAGGGCTAATAAAGGGGCTACTGTAAGACAAGACAAACCCCGACAAGCACAAGCCCTTACAGAAAGATAACACAAAACCCCATGACAATAATCTCTCTCAACATCAGTGGTCTTAATACACCAATTAAGAGACACAGAGTGGCAAAATGTATTCAGAGACAGAACCCAACATTCTGCTGCCTACAAGAAACACCTCTGAACAATCAGAACAAACACAGACTCAAAGTGTTTGTTCCAGTACCATGCTGTTTTAATTATTATTGCTTTGTAGTAGAGTTTGAGGTTAGGGAGGTTGATTCCTCCCATTTTCTTTTTCCCAAGAATTGCTTTAGCTATTTGTGGGTAATTATTGTTCCATATGAATTTCAGAGTGTTTGCTCCATTTCTTTGAAGGATGTCATGGGTATCATTATAGTGATCACACTGAATTTGTACATGCTTTGGGGAGTACTGCCATTTTGACAATGTTAATTCTCCCTATCCATGAGCAGGGGGATATTTTTCTATTTCCTTGTGTCTTCTTTTATTTCCTGAAGTAGTATTTTGCAGTTTTCTTTGTACAGGTCTTTTATGTCCTAGTTAACTTGATTCCTAGGTACTTGATTTTCTGGGGCACAATTGTGAACAGGATTGTTTTTTTCATGTCACTTTCTTCTCTCTCATTATTTGCGTATAGGAAAGCCATAGACTTTTGGGCATTGATTTTATAGCCTGCAACTTTGCTATACAAGTCTATTGTTTCTAGGTGTTTCTTGGTAGAGGTTTTAGGGTTCTCTAAATATAGCACCATATCATCTGCGAATAGTGAGAGCTTGATTTCTTCCTTTCCTACCTGAATGCCCTTCATGTCTTTTTCTTGCCTATCCACTATTGCAAGTACTTCCAGTACTATATTGAACAGCAGTGGAGAGAGTGGGCATCCTTGTCTCATCCCCAATCTTAGGGGGAAGGCTCTCAGTTTTTCCCCATTGAGGATGATGCTTGCTGTAGGATTGTGGTAAATGGCTTTAACTATATTGAGGAAAATTCCCTCTATCCCCATTTTGGCGAGGGTTTTCATCATAAACTGGTGCTGAATCTTGTCAAATGCTCTCTCTGCATCTACTGATATGATCATATGGTTTTTTTTATCTTTTCTTTTGTTGATATGATGGATTAAGTTGATTGATTTCTGAATGTTAAACCATCCTTGCATCCCCAAGATGAATCCCACTTGGTCATGGTGTATGATCTTTTTGATGAGTTGTTGAAATCTATTTGTTAGTATTTTGTTGAGAATCTTCGCGTCTGTTCATCAGGGATATCGGCCTGTAGATTTCTTTTCTTGTGGTGTCTCTGTCTCCTTTTGATATTAGAGAGATATGGGCTTCATAGAAACTGTTTGGGAGAGTTTCTGTTTCTTCAGTTTCCTGGAAAAGCTTGAGAAGAACTGGCAATAGATCCTCTTTAAATGTTTGAAAAAATTTGCTAGAGAATCCATCTGGACCTGAGCTTTTGTTTTTGGGAAGACTTTTGATTACAGTTTCAATTTCCTTGATATTAATAGGACGATTCAGGAATTCTAGATCTTCTTGATTCAGCCTTAGGAGATTATAGGAATCCAGGAATTTATCCATTTCTTGTAGGTCCCTTGTTTCGTGGCATACAGACTTTCAAGTAGTCTCTGATGATCTTTTGAATTTCTTTGGTTTCTGTTGTGATATCCCCTTTCTCATTTCTGATTCAGTTTATTAGAGTTCTCTCTCTCTCTGTGAGTCTTCATCCTGTTGTTCGTCGACTGCCTCGAGTTGACTGCCCAGTAATGTCTCCTTCGTCCTAGCCCTGAGATTTTAAGAAGTGCCATATTCAAGGCTCTTTCAGGGTTAGGAGAATGAGACCCATCATTGTTAAAGGTATTTGGCATATTTGATAGTCTTGCTAGTGGTTTATCTATCTTGTTTATTTTCTTGAAGAACCAGCTCTTGGTTTCACTGATGACCCCAGGAGAGCACTTCTATAAGCTTAATGAATCTCTTACTGTGTCCATACAAAATGATTAATATTATGAATGCTTATATGTTTGTTGGACAAGGAGAGGAGAAACCCCATGGGATTCCACCCTTGGGTAGGTGGTCCTGCTGAAAGAGAATCTGTCTGAGAAGCAGCATCCCCTGAGAGGAAGAACTTTACCCCTGTTGACTGTGACCACACCTATGTGTAAGTCCAGCCCCTCAAGTTTTTGGGGATTTAACTAGACTGTAAGAGTGGGCTGGGGGGTCAGGGATCAGATCCAGAGTCAAAGCCAGAAGGGGTTCCAGATCGGGGGCCAGAGAGGAGAGAACAGGGAGTGAATGGGGATGAGAATGGAATAAACAGCATCTGATCAATGAACCGGCTTGGCCCTCTTCTCCTCCGTGGTCTGCCCCATGGCCCAGGCCACCCCGGCTGCAGGAGCGGTCCGGGCCCCACCCAGAACCTGGGCAGCCAGGGGGAGAGCCGTCGGGGCCACCCTCTGGTCGCCCTCAGAGTTTTATACAACATGGAGCTTGCCAGGCTCTGCTGTGCTGGTGGGATACTCTTGGTAGCTTGCCGGGCTCTCCGAGAGGGACAGAGGAATTGAACCTGGGTCGGTCACATTCAAGGCTACGTTCAATGTCCTACCTGCTGTGCTATCATTCCAGTCCAAAACTAAAATTAAAAAATTAAATTATTACACTGGAATTTTAAAATAATAAGTTATCTTTGTTTGAGGGTCATACCTGGCTATGCTCAGGGCTTACTCGTGGCTCTCTGTGCTCAGGGGTCACTCCTAGGGGACCCTATATAGAATCAGGCCAGTCACATGCAAGGCAAGTGCCCTATCTTCTGTATTATGGTCAATAATTTAAGAAAGTTACTTAAGATGATACAAAGAAATTTGTTTTAAAATTCAGGGAGTACAGATTTAGTCCTAACTTAGGTAACTTTCTATACTGGTACATCAGATGAAGAGGATGAAGAGGACCTGCTCTAAAGGCATGAGCGGGAGTTACAGAAAGGATGTATTTTCTACAGTGCTGCATGTTCTACTGACTATAAAATTAGTATGCACATGTTTTACTTACTATATGAGGCACGGAGTCTATAACACTGAAACACATCTAAAAACACTGGAATCAGGTTATTTTCTGTCTGAACAAAATGATTTCATCTACAAATATTCCATTTCACATATTTCAATTAACCTAAGGTTACCACTTGTAATGACTAAAGTTTACTAAGCAGTTAGTATCTCTCCAGGTTTAGCAAATTTGTTTACTTCTGTGTACACTTTTAAGTTTATCACTTGATATTCACTGACTGAAATGAAGGCTGTTGTCTACTTTAGGGCTAGTTAGGACAAACTCCATCTGGGGACTTCAGAAGAGTTTATTTTTTTCTGTACTTACTCCTCCCTAAGCAACAAAGACTCAATAAAACACACGAATAAAAATCTCTCATCACCATTTCAAAGAGCTAAATGTCCTTCTTATTTATGACCATATGGAATGACCATGTGGAATGACCATATGTTTGTTCCCAGCCCTGGTCCCCTTCTGACCTCGTCTCCTTCCTGTAGCCTCCCTGTCTTACTGATCGGCTTACTCTCCTGCTATTGCCCCCTGCCCCTATTTTAAAGCTCTTCATCTACAGCCCCACTGGAATATCCTGGGGGCTCCCTGAGGGCCATACTCCCCAGCTGAGAAACACAGTGTACAGATACATTTGGAGATACTAGGAGCTTGAATATATCCTTAGTGATGTCCGGGGATTTTATCCCAAAGTTGTGATCACGAGCCAATGTTCTATTCTGACAGCTGATAAGCCTCTAGTGGAGTATTTCTTTCATTATGTAGTCACATTCCTTCTCGGGGAGTCGGGGGTGGGAGGGCTTTGGGGCCACATAGGTGGTGCTCAGGGCTTACTCCTGGCTCTGCACTCTGGGATTAGTCCTTGACAGGGCTTGGGGATCAGATGGGGTGCTGTGGATTGAACCGAGGTCTGCAGCATAAAGGCAAGCACCCTGCCCACTTTACCATCTATCATATGGGGTGGTATGGATTGAACCTGGATCAGAGGAGTAAGGGAAGCACCCTGTCTGTTGTATCAACTCTCTGGCTAAGAAATAAAAAATATCATGCAATTTGTAGCAATATGGACGGAACTGAGTGCTGAGGGAAAGGGATGGATACAGAATGGTCTCTCTCACTTGTGGTACTTAAAAAGATACACCACAAAGTAGCAACAAGGGCCAAACTTAGCATAAATGAGAGAAATGATCCTCACAACTGAGTTGGGCGGGGGGGCGAGGGGAGGGAGGTCCTTGGGAAGGGAGGTAAGTACACTGGTGATGGGAGTGGTAGTGGAATTATGTGCATGAGAAACCATTATTAATAGCATTGTAAACTACGGACTATCAATACTTTTTTTTTTTTTTTTTTTTTTTTTTTTGCTTTTTGGGTCACACTCAGCCATGCACAGGGGTTACTCCTGATTCTGCACTCAAGAATTACTCCTGGCAGTGTTCAGGGGACCAAATGGGATGCTGGGAATCGAACCTGGGTCGGCTGTGTGCAAGGCAAACGCCTTACCTGTTGTGCTATCGCTAAGCCCCAACAAAAAATATATTTTTTTTAAAAAAAGCTGAGCGTCAAATTCCTGTCCTCTTCCTGGGTTCCCAGAGCACGTTCCCTATCTGCCTAGGCTTGAAGTTAGCACCTGGTTGCTTGGTTCCAAATAACACAGTAGGAATGGACATAATACAAAATCTATTTTGGCACTTAACAGAGTAGCATTAACAGACTATGCAGTTTTTGAAGTGATGCTAAGTTCATCACATTTAAAGCAACATTTTGTTTCTAAGTTTCCAAAGATCACGATCATGATCAAGATCATCCTGTTGTTCATCAATTGCCTTGAGCAGGCCCCAGTAACGTCTCCTTCATCCTAGCCCTGAGATTTTAAAAAAGTGCCATATTCAAGGCTCTTTCAGGGTTAGGAGAATGAGACCCATCACTGTTACTGGTATTTGGCTATTGGGTACACCATGGGGAGTTTGCCAGACTCTGCCGTGTGGGCAGGCTACATTTGGTAGCCTGCCAGGTTGTCCAAAGCAAGAATGAGATAATAAGCTGTCCTTTGCGGCCGCGCACTTCCGGGAGCTGCATTTTAGAGTCTCTGGGTCTTGGCCGTTGATGGGATTACCTGGCGCGGGGGGGATAGATGGTGGGGGGAGGGGGAGGGGACAGATGGTGGTTGTAACCCCTGCCTACTAGAAGATGGAGGATCTGGGTGGAGGATGCTCAGTCCCGATTCGAGCAGGCTTGGAGATCTCAGCCCTGGGACCCACATGCCTGTGTTTCTCTGCCGGTTCCTTCATGCGTACGAAGAGTGGTCTCAGCATGGTTGTGGCTGGTTCTGGAGGTCTTCGGCTCCGGGGCTCTGCTCGGGGCAGGGAGGAAAACTCAACCCGCCCCCCCCTCCAAGGGGCCCCAGCAAGGACAGCCAGGCGCGGGGGCAGGAGACTCTGCACTGTTCTCTTCCAGGAGCTGGGTTTTATAGTCTCTGGGTCTTGGCCGTTGATGGGATTACACGGCGGGGTGGGGGTGGGGGGGCAGTTGGTGGGTGTGACCCTGCCTACTGGAAGATGGAGGATCTGGATAGAAGATGCTCAGCTCTGATCCGAACAGTCTTGGAGATCTCAGCCCCGGGACCCGCATGCCTTTGTTCCTCTGCCGGTACCTTCATGCGCGTGGAGAGTGGTCTCAGCATGGTTGTGGCTGGTTTCCAAAGAAGTGGTTCTAAATATTTGCTTTTTGTTCAACTTTTCTGGGAAGAGAAGTTTTTATTTAAGAGAATAGGGAATGAACAAAAATAAAATCTTACGGGCTGGAGAGAGAATAAGTAAGGCACTATAGAACACAGGTTCAATCTCCAGCATCCCTTAAGGTCTCGGGAGTGCCGCCAGGGGTGACTGCTGAGTACAGAGCCAGGAGTAACCCCAAAGCATTGCTAGGTGTGGTGTGCCCTCCCTCCCCTCACAATAAACCAAACAAAAATAAAAGCTAAAATCTATGCTTGAAATTAATTTATCTACCACTTTCCAGTATTTTCCTTTTTGTTTTGGGGCCACGCCCAGTGGTGCTCAGAGCTTACTACTCCTGACTCTGTACTCATGGATTACTCCTGGAGCGCTTGGTGGACCATATAGGGTGCAGGGGGTCAAACCCAGGTCAGCAGCTTACAAGGCAAGAACTCATGTTCTCCCCTGGAACTTGACAGAACAATGCAAATTACTGTATATATATATATATATATATATATATATATATTTATATATATATATATGTGCATGTAGATATGCATACAGGTGTTATCTATATGGACACACATGTATCTATGTAAACTGTTTTTAAACCTCAGAGGAATGCGAAATTCAAACAATTCTGCAAACACAGATAAACCAAAGAGCTCTAGCTATGGCTGGCAAGATAACCTTCCTTAAGCCACTTAGGCCTCTATTTCTTATCTGCTAAATGACAGTGCTCACCGGCTTGCAGTTTTTTTTTTTTTAGAAACAAAAAAAATTTTCAATTAAAAGTACATGGAATTGGAGAAAAACGGGTAGAATCCTCCATGACACTGAAGCTAAAGTCATCTTCAAAGATGAAATGACAGTGACCAAGTGGAAGCCAAGATAAACAAATGGGACTACATTAAACCCTGAAGCTACTGCACCTCAAAAGAAACAGGGACCAAAATAAAAAAGACAGCCCACAGATTGGAAAAAAATATTTACCTGGGGCTGGAGAGATAGCACAGCGGGTAGGGCGTTTGCCTTGCATGCGGCCAACCCAGGTTCGATTCCCAGCATCCCATATGGTCCCCTGAGCACCGCCAGGAGTAACTCCTGAGTGCAGAGCCAGGAGTAATCCCTGTGCATCGCCAGGTGTGACCCAAAAAGCAAAAAAACAAAAAAAAAAACCAAAAAAAATAAACAAAAAAAATATTTACCCAATACCCATCTGATATTGGGTTAATATCTAAGATACATAGGGCACTGGAAGAACTTTACAAGAAAAAACATCCAACCCCATCAAAAAAATGAGAAGAAATGAACAAAAACTTCCTCAAAGAAGAAATACAAATGGCCAAAAGACAATTAAAAAAAAAAGTTCTACATCGCTAAGCAGGGAGATGCAAATCAAAACAACAGAGACTGGTACACATCAAAGAGAACAATAGCATCCAGTGCTGGCTTGCATGTGGGGAGACAGGGACTCTCCTTCACTATTGGTGGAATGCCGACTAGTCCAACCTTTCTGGAGAACCATACGGGCATTCCTCAAAAAACTAAAAATTGAGCTTCCATACCACCCCTCAATATCACTTCTGGGAATATACCTTGGGGACCCAAAAACACATTCCACTCCCCCAATATATAATCAATGGGATGAGTATTATTTGAGCAACACTGCTCAGTGCTGTAGTGCTGTGCTTTTTTTTTTTTTCCAGGTGAACACCAACCTTCCAGAGTTTGTTGGAGTCACAGTGATAAGAGTGTGTGAATCCCTGACCAACAGAAGGGCTGTGGTAATCAACCTTTTTCCTTTCTGTAAAAATACGGGGAACTAAACATGGTCTTGTCTCTTTCACTTTATGCAAAGCTGGAGCGATAGCACAGCGGTAGGGCGTTCGCCTTACAAGTGGCCAACATGGCCAACCCGAGTTCGATTCCTCCGCCCCTCTCGGAGAGCCCGGCAAGCTACCGAGAGTATTCGATATGCCAGACACAGTAACAACAAAGTCTCCATTGGAGACGTTACTGGGCCCGCTCGAGCAAATCGACGATCAATGGGAGGGCCTTTACCTTTACCTTTTACCAGGAGTTCTGACTTCACTTGAGAGTCAGAAGTGGGGAAGGCGTCCCCCTCCCTAACCCGCTATAACCAAGTCTGCATTTTTGCATATTCCCAGCTGAGCCAACACTGGACACTCAAGCCCGAGAAGTGGACTGCACCAAGAACTCTGACAGAGCAGCCTGCTAAGCATGCTCCAGGCCTAAACGCACCCCCCGCCCCAGACTCCCAGAACTGAGCATGCCTATCGTAGCCCTGGGAGGCCCTGAGCAATGAACACCAAGCCACCAGGCCCACGGCAGGCCAGGGTTGCTAGGAGTGGTCCTGAATGTGAAGCACGACTGACGGTGGTCCCTGTTTTCTTTTCTTTTTTTAAAGCTAGACCTCCACCAAGAAGGCCATCAGTAAAGTTCATTATATGTTGTACTCTGTAGGTTAATTTTATGAAAAATGGCCCCCAAACGGGACTGGAGAAGTACAGGAGGAAGGGGCTTGCCTTGAACCTGGCCAACCTGTGTTCGATCCCCAGCTTTATCCCATATAGTCCCCCAAGTACCACGAGGAATGATCCCTGCATGGAGAGCCAAGAGAAAGCCCTACACACTGCCAGATGTGCTCCTCACCCCCACGAAACAAAACAAAACAAAAACAAGTCTACCCCTGAGGTTTAATATAAACATTATCATTTTACTATTAATTCACAGACTATGTAAAGTGAAGTCGTATCTAGCATCCCACTCAGAAATACACGTCAGTACATTCATAAATGCTTTCTGAACTCTGAATACATGAATTTTAACACTTCAATCAAAAACACCTTTAGGTCTCCTTTGCCCAACTGCAATCAAATCATTTATGCATGTTAAGCTCTTATTTAAATTTTCTGGCTCACAAGATCTGGTCTGGCGAAGTCCTGGCTCAGTTTATGATAACTATGTGCTTTTCTAAACAAAACACATTACAATAAAAATGTGATTCTGTACACAAAATGTAACAGTTTTCACTGTTTGACAAGAATAGCTCACATTCAGTAATTACGAATTTGTTATTGTAATAAACGTAGAGTATATTCATGCTTTGCATCATTTCAATGACCTATGCAGTTAAGGCATGCTTGCACTTAAAAAGATTCAAGGAGACTCTCTTTGAAAGCATATGTGATAAAGTGAACAATTAATAACTCTCCGTCAAATGGCCTTGATGTCATCTGTTTAATGCAATTTGGGGGCCATTTTAGTAGAAACAAAACTTTAGTCATTTATTGCTCTCTATTTCCTATACAGAAAATACATTCAAAAAGCATAAAGCTAAGCAGATTATCTGTTGTGTACACATGTATACACATAATGTAGGCATGTATATATATGGGCAAGCCTGCTGTCCAAGAGGGTTTATTTACATAAACCCTATTAACTGCTGGGCTTATGTAAATTTAGACCACAGGGAGAACCTTCTTTTGTCCTCCATGTCTTACACAATTGTGAACCGAGCCAATCATATACCATAAAGCATACTTAGTTATGGGAAAAAATCTCTGGTGCATGTGGACTATAAAAGAACTACAACCTGGAATTGGCCGATTTCAATTTTAGAGGCTTCCGTGCTCTTCTAAAACCATACAATTCTCTTTCCAGCATTTCAAATTCTAATAATTTCAGTTCATATACTAAGCCATTTCAACTCTACATACAGACACAGGAAATGTATTGGGGATGCACAAAGTAATTTTAACTTCTTAAATTACATTCAGCTATTATTGCATTCATTCAATAATATATAAACAAATAGAAAATAACCAGGGAAAGGTTAGTCACATTTTTCTACTAGAATGATTATATGAACCCTTTTACAGAAATGGGTCTTCAGATATTTAATAAAAACCTCATATCCATTTTTTTTTCCAACCAAAAACACTCCAGTCATACTGTTGCTTTTTCTCTAACTTCTGTACATGGATATAATTCCAGGCAATGAAATAACAAGAGTAAAAGGCCCTCCCGTTGATCGTCGATTTGCTCGAGCGGGCCCAGTAACGTCTCCATTGGAGACTTTGTTGTTACTGTGTCTGGCATATCGAATACTCTCGGTAGCTTGCCGGGCTCTCCGAGAGGGGCGGAGGAATCGAACTCGGGTTGGCCATGTTGGCCGCTTGTAAGGTGAACGCCCTACCGCTGTGCTATCGCTCCAGCCCCAACAAGAGTATGTTTAGAATATAAATTATTGGTAACTAGAGATTGAGCTTTTTCAAAGAGGTTACTTTCGTTATCAAGAAACTTCGATCTAGGGCCAGAGAGATAGTACAGTGGGTAAAGTGCTTTCCTTCTGCATTTGCCAGCATGGGTTCCTCCCGGGAATCCCTTTGGTCCCCTGAGCACTGCTGAGAGTGATTCTGGAGTGCAGAGTCAGGAGTAACCCCCGAAAACCGCCAGATGTTGTCCCCCCACGTCCCAAAAGAAATTTGGTTCTAGATGAATTAAGACTTCATCACTGTAACACTGTCCTCCCGTTTGCTAGTTAGACCTACCAATATTTACTATTTTATTAAAAATATATCTAAAAAAACAATAAAAGATATTTGGGGCTGGAGTGATAGCACAGCGGTAGGGCGTTTGCCTTGCGTGCAGCCAGCCCGGCCGAGCCGGGTTCGATTCCTCCACCCCTCTTGGAGAGCCGAGCCCGCATGGCAAAGCCCGGCAAGCTACCTGTGATGTATTCAATATGCCAAACACAGTAACAACAAGTCTCAAAATGGATATGTTACTGGGTCCGCTCGAGCAAATCAATGAGCAACGGGAGGACAGTGACAGTGGCAGAGTCATACTAGCTGTATATTCAAGGACACCAACTGAATTAGAAAATCAGCAGATGTGGAATCCAGCCAGGAGTACGAAACATGGTATGAATATAATCAAGGAGACATGCTTTCAAAATTATTGCCTTTAAGAAACTACTCACATAAATATACTTTCCTTTCAAATGGCAAACTGCAGGACAACGTTGGTTTGTTGTTTCTCCCTGGCTGCAGGGAACTTAAGTTTATTGGGTTACACCATTCACAATGTTCCCAAAGCATTCTCTACTGTTAATCACTCATTTCCCCTAAGCAGTACTTGTGATTTGTAAGTCAAATTTCTCAGAAATCTCTGAATTTGTGTCTGTAAGTGAAATATTGCTTTTGTCCTTCCCTTATGTCCTTTTGCATAGTTTACTTCAGAGCCCTGTCCTTTTTGTATAGACGCAGGAAGACAGTTAATGCTATTCGTTTGTAACTTGGGAGTTAATTGACTCCAAATAATATTCACTCCTGGGCATCTGTTTTCTTGACTTAAGTCTCAGTTGCCCTTTGTTCCTAACACCCCCAAAGCAGGGTCCCAGTGAGGTACTGAAGGACCCAGGGCAAGCTGTGAGCTACCCTGGCAATGAAACGGGCCAGGCCAAGCACCATAATACTTAACTACAAGTTAAGAGCATGGTCAAGGACAAATTCTGTCCTAATCTAAAGACGCACAACTGGATTAGGACCTTGCTAGGGTTAGGAAAGACTAATCGGGCCTGAGCCAGATACAGTCTGAGATCAATAGCGAGATGTCCCCAGGAGAGTCACCTACAAGCTTAATGTATCTCTTACTGTGTCCATACAAAATGACTAATCCTATTAAGAAGCGGAATTAAAGATGACTGTTTAAATGGTTGTTGGATTAAGGAAAGGAGAAACACCCCCTAGGTGGTATTTCGCCCTTGAGTGGATCTCCTAGCTACACAAGTATGTCTTATCTTACAAAACTTCCCTGGAAGGAACAGCTTTCATATGTTGAATGTGCTACCTGACCTAGGTGTAGCTTCTACTCCCAGTGCTTGAGGTGGGGGGCTAGACTAAGGCTGTGAGACTTAAGACACCAAGGAGAGGCAGAGAGATGGGCATGGGGGACAGGAGGAACGGGAATTAGGGGCAGTGTGAGACTGAACGGGGTGCTTAGTGAGACTGGAACAGGCACATGGGGAGAATGGAATAAACGGCAGCTGATCTGACCAACCAGCCCGGCGGCCGTTTCCTCCTTCATGCGAGCATTGGCTGCGGCTGCAGGACTGCAGGACGGGGTGGGGAAGAGGCACATGGCCACCGAACACATGTGGCGGGGAGAGAGAGAGACCATGCTACCACCACACACTTATTTATTTTGCGAACTTACACAGCAAACTAGTTTTCAACCTCTGTTATCTACAGAGAAAATGATCCGGGACTTGACTTAGCCAAGTCTAGATTAAAGAACAACAAAAAACTTGGCACAATACCCCAATGAAAAGTGACCTCAACTATCTAATAAATGACTGGAAAAGAAGAGTGAATTTTTCGCATTTTAAGGCTCAAGGTGGGAAAGGGAGGGAGGGAGGGAGCAAGGGAGAGAGGGAGGAAGGAGTATGTTTACAGGTAAAAAATATTTAAAAAAACCCAACCAAACAAAAATGACTCAAGGGGTTAAAAAAACACTATTTGAGAGGTATTTAATATCTGGTTGCCCCAAACCCAATAACCTAGGGAATATAACACGAAGTCCGTAAGAAGTAAATACATATATGCATGTGTATATATGTACCATAGTTATTTGTTCTTTATATATTTCCTTATGATTTTGACTTTTAACACAATGCAAAAGTTTTTAATAATACATGAGAAAGACATGAGTGTTTATTTAAAAATGTACTTTCGGGGCTGGAGCGATAACACTGTGAGTAAGGTGTTTGCCTTGCTCTTGTCCGACCCGGGTTTGATTCCCAGCATCCCCGAGCACTTCCAGGAGAGATTTCTGAGTGCATGAGCCAGGAGTAATAACCCCTGTGCATCGCCGGGTGTGACCCAAAAGAAAAAAAAATTTATTTCCTCTTATTTATGTGGGGAAATAAAGAATGTGGCTGAAACTGGGGATTTCTCTAGCATAAATAAAAAGCTGTTTCTTGGACCTTCTTGAAGCATTTGAGAAGGGAATGGGAGGGACCTTTGGAAGCACAATTCTGGGTGCATCTGATTACCGATTTCTACTTTTTCCTTCCCTGAACTGCCAATGGATGGGGTGAGGGAGACTGGGGTGGGGTGGAGGAATCAAAGGGAATATGAAGACACTCAGATGGAAATGATAATGGTTTGACCTTAATTCAGTGCGAAATGTTTAAAATGGCTAACAGATGCCTCTTGTCAGAGTGCAGCACGGGGGGAGGAAGATGAGCTGGATGAGCTCCACAGGGCGGGGCTTGCTCCAACAGCTCCTCTCCTGAGGAAAGGACACTGCCTGGCAGTGCCAAGGACACCAGAAATGCCTGGTGGCACATCCCTGGGGTTCATCATCATCGAAAACCACACTGAAGGCGCACCACCATCCACGATGCTCCAAGCAAGAACATCTAATGTCCCTCCTCAATGTTACCCTTACAATACCTCAGCGAGGTGGGCACCACAATTCTAATTCTTAAGTCTATACAAGGTGAGGCTGAGCCGGAGTCCAGATGCAAAAAATGGCCTGGAATTTTGTTTACAGTGAAACCCTTCATCCATCTAATATAGATGCAACTCAAGAGACACTACTAGAAAATGTCTGTAGAGGAAAATAGCCCTAAATGTCAAAAGAAAATAACTGCATATTCTAGTAAGACAGAGTAACTCTGGAGAGGCTCTCTGACAGAATCTTAAAAGACGGCTTTAAGGGTACTTATCTATGTGTATCTCACTGTGATTCAATTTAAAAAGCAATTAATTTTTGAAAAAAGAGTACTGGTGTGTGCACTTCTTATGAACAAGGACAAAGAGATCAAATAGCCCACAATGTTAGGAAGATGATTAAATATTAAAAAAAAAAGGCAAAACAAAACAAAAACAACACTTTAGTCCTTAGGTCTTAACTGGTGTAATAAAATTCTAAGTCCTATATTTTGCGAATGGCTTTAATGTTTTCAATCAGATACATTGCCATATCCTTGGTCCCAGATGATTCTCATTTATCGGGGCCAGAGTGATAGTACAGTGGGTAGTTAGTTACATGTGGCCAACCCGAGTTCAACCTCCAGCACCACATACGATCCTCCAAGCCCCACTGGGAGTGATCCCTGAGTGCAAAGCCAGGAGTAAGCCCTGAGCACTGCAGGGCATGACCCCAAAAGAAAAATAAAACAAAACAAAAAAACTCAAAAAATAGATTATTCTCATTTGTCATAACCAAATTTGCTGTTTAAAATATAAAGCTAGGATTTGAAGCAAACAATACAACCAGTCAGCAAGTGTACATATATATATATATATATATACATATATATACATACATTTAGAAATACTTGAGTACACAAAAGAAGCATGCAATGTCACAGAGATGATATAAACAACGGTGGCTTGTCTAATGGAGAGTCCAGTGTCCTGTAAAGATACTGAAAAGTTTGTTCCCCATCTTCTATTAACAACTCTCTTAAAAATGAATGTTTTTCTTTTTCATTTGATACAAATATACAAATTTAAAATAAGTGTGCAGTTCAGTATGGCCTACCATATTCAGATTGCTTATGTGGCAGAAAATATACAGTCAATAAAAAAATACCAGAGAGGTGGGGACAAAAGGCTCCCTGGGTCTGTACAGCGAAAATGAGTATCACTTCACTAGATAGTGATTCATGAAGAAAGTCACATCCTTGGAAATCAACAGCACTGAGAGATGGCAGGTCACAAATCTGGCGATGGGGGATAAGATGTATAGTAAGGCCCATTTTCCTGTGCAAAAAAAAAAAGAAAAGAGACAAGAATATTCAGTTATAAGACCAATTATACTGGGTATGTGCAAAATAGGGTTTTATAGTCGAGACTCTGTCTGGTCCTATGTGAGCCCTCAGATCCAGTGAAGTTAGAAGACAGTGAAAAACAAGCACAAGTAATCAGAATAACATTTTAAAAATAACATCACCACTTATTACAGATTCAAAATACTAGAAACTGTATCAGTACTCCACCCCACCAGCACGCCCCTCACATAATGCTATGGGGTAGGTAACATCCTAATTTTACAGAAAGGGCAAACAAGCCCACAGACTGCATCGTTCACCTACGTCCAGAACCAGTAACGAGAGGCTGAATTTAGACCTATATCTGTTCAGATCTCATGCCCAGATTCTGGGGTTTCTTGGGTCAGACTGTACTGTCTTTACTATGTACAAATCTTAACAGAGTTATGAAACAAAAAGCACATTATCACAGGAATTTAATAACTTTAAGTGTTTTGGCAGAAATGAGCTTTCTCCATGACATGCCTGAGTGGCAAAACTTGAAACAATTATAGTCCTCAGGGGTTTTTATTTAAGAACAAGAATGAGGGGCAGGAGTGAGAGCACAGCGGGTAGGGCGATTGCTTTGCACGCAGCCTGACCCAGGTTTGATTCCCAGCATCCCATATGGTCCCCTGAGCACGGCCAGGATTAATTCCTGAGTGCATGAACCAGGAGTAACGCCTGTGCATCGCTGGGTGTGAGCCCCCCCCCCCCCCCCCAAATAAAGAACAAGATGGAGAATTAAAAGCCAAAATTTTTAATGTCAAATGTAGAGAGCAACAAATCAGTGTAAGGGGAAATGTTCTTGAATTTATTTTGGCTAATTTTATCGTAATAAAAATCAAGGCAGCTAATCTCCACTACCTCCACTACCCACCGCAGCTATGCTCCAGGTTGCTTTCTGGACACATAAGACACTTAATACCCATCTTCCAAGATTACTCCACCATATTTGATGGGGTTCAAATATGGTTTGAACCATGGGAACACCTGCAAGGGCGATTAGAGGCCGCCCTGTCAGCCTCTATCCCTCTTGGAGAGCCTGGCAAGCTGCTGAGCCTGGCAAGCTATCCGTGGTGTATTCGATATGCCAAAAACAGTAAAAACAGTGGGTCTCATTCCACTGACCCTGAAAGAGCCACCAATACGGCAGTGTTAAAAAGGATGAGGAAGGAGAGGCTGATAAAATCTCAAGGGCGAACTAGGCTGCCAAAACAAAGGACTAAAATGACTGTCTGTACTTTCAATGCACGTACGCTGGCATCAGATGCATCCATTGAGGACCTGATGGTGCAAGCGTGGAAGATTAAGTACGACATCATAGGTCTGACCGAGACGAGAAGGCCTCAACCACATCACGCCATTTTCGACACTGGAGACGAACTGTTCCTCGGAACATGTGACAAAAGAGGCATCGGTGGTGTCGATGTCCTTGTCAACACAAACTTGGCCATGAGCACTGATTCATTTGAATGCCTAACAACCCGAATTGGATGATTACACTTGAATAGATGGGGCTCACTGCCAGCAGTTTCTATCTTCGTTGTCTATGCACCAACATCCAATTACGATGAAGGAGAAATTGAGAAGTTCTACAAAGAAGACCACACCTTCTACAAGATCACTGTCAGTGATTTTAATGCCAAGATAGGACCGAGAAGGTTGCAAGAAGAACTCCACATCAGGACCCATGGCCTACAATGGAATGAATAGGGTGAGAGGCTGAGTTCATCATGCTGACAAAGACCATCCATGGTAACTCACAGTTCCAGAAGGCCGAACCACATATTGGACATGGAAGTCTCCTGGAGGACGGTTCCACAACGAAATTGACCACATCATATTCAAATGATGGTTTTGCCTGTCCTTCGCCAACTACAAGACCAAGATGACTGCCCTATGACGTCCTGATGGATCTATCACATCTTCTAGAAGGGCAATGGAGAAGATTATTCATGACTTCTACTCAGATCTCTTTAATAGCCACGTTCACCTGCCCACATACCGAATTCCGCAGGATGGATATGTTGCTCCCAACATTCTCTCTTCCAAAATCTGACACGCCATCTCGTCAGTAAAGAAACAAAGAGCACCTGGCCTAGACAAGGTCAGACCTGAACACCTGAAGAACCTACCGTCAGTATTCATCAATACATTGGCTCGGCTCTTCACATGCTACCTGTCTGAATGCAATGTTCCGTCCCAATGGAAAACCAACAGGACAGTTCTACTGTACAAGAAGGGAGACAACCAAGACATTGGCAACTATCGCCCGATCTGCCTGTTGTCTGTCGTCTACAAGCTCTTCACTCGAGTCATCCTGAATAGGATTGGCAGAACACTAGATGAAGGACAACCATGCGAGCAAGCCGGATTCCGAAAAGGATTTAGCACCATCGACCATATCCACATGGTAACCAAGCTCATTGAGGTTTCTCGGGAGTTCAAGATGCTGCTCTGTCTAACGTTCACTGATTTAAAGAAGGCCTTTGATTCTGTTGAGATGAAAACGGTCATCAAACCCCTAGCCAATCAGGGCGTTCAAACTCAATACATCAGGATCCTCCATGAGCTGTATTATGAATTCACTACCAGGATCTCACCATGCTACAAAGAAGTGATCATCCATGTCAAGAAAGGGGTTAGACAGGGTGATACTATTTCACTGAAACTCTTCAGTGCCACCCTCGAGAATGTCATGCGACAACTGGAATGGGAAGGAATGGGAGTAAAGATAGATGGTCGGCAACTATACCACCTCCGCTTTGCTGATGGCATCGTTCTAATAACACCAAACATCAGCCAAGGGGCACAAATGCTGACCGACTTTGACCGTGAGTGTGGAAAGGTTGGATCACAGCTGAATCTCACAAAGACAATGTTCATGAGAAACAGTCTTGTTCCTGACGTTTCATTCACTCTCAACGGAACGACCATCTCCGAATGCAACATCAGTAATGGGATGTCAAGTGATCAAGTGATCATTTCTTATCTCTAAGGCATTTCTTTGATAAATCCTTGTTCTTCAATAGATCACAGAAAATGCATAGCATCAACTGGTACTTGTTAGGCACAGAGTATGGGAGGTAAGATGGAAGCAGTATTTCTTGATGGTAAATTTATACTATAGCGATGAAGCATTAAGAAACTTATGAACAGTCAATGCCCCCAAATATTTTTTTTGGCTTTTTGGGTCACATCTGATGATGCACAGGGTTACTCCTGCCTCTGCACTCAGGAATTACTCCTGGTGGTGCCCCGGGAACCATATGGGATGCCAGGGATCAAACCTGGGGCAGCTTCATGCAAGCAAATGCCCTACCCACTCTACTATCGCTTCGCCTCCCCCCCGCTCCAATTTTTCTCTATAAATTAGTGGCTAGTGGCAACAGTATTACTAAACACTATTTAATTAGTATCTATTTATTACTATTTGGCCCTCCCGTTGATCGTCGATTTGCTCGAGCGGGCCCAGTAACGTCTCCATTGGAGACTTTGTTGTTACTGTGTCTGGCATATGGAATACTCTCGGTAGCTTGCCGGGCTCTCCTATTTACTATTACTAAATACTACTGCCAAACACTATTCCCAATTAACCTACCAAATAGGGAAATTCCACTTCCTGATAGCTAGAGAAACTAATTATCACTGAGTATTAGATCTATTAAGTCTTGAACATAGCAGGAGATGAAATCTTCTCAGATGACAACATTTCCGAATAATGTTGCTAAATCAGATGACATCTGATTCTGTGTGAGTCTAGAGCCCTGCCACTGCTCAGAGCAGATGCTTCAGAGAAGCAACTGATCCTGGAGGAGCACAAGCATAACACAAAAATCTGAGTAGGAAAACTTACTTTCTCATCTCACCAGCGAGTGAAAGAAAATTTTAAAAAAATTCAGAAAACATGAAGAAAAAAATTTGCACATAATACTTCAGGTATGAGGCTAAAGTGTTCTTGTGACTCAACAACAAAGAATATGCAATAATCTCATGTAAAAGTGGAGTCAAGTAAGAGATACTTCCTCAACAAAGACAGACATACAGGTAGCCATTGGGCATATGAAAAAATGTTTGCTGTCAGTTGTTATTAGGACAATGCAAATCAAAGTAATAGTGAGATGTCATCTCATCCTAGTGAGAATGGTACATATCAACAAGACTGAAAATAATCAGTGTTGGTGGGGATGTGAAGAGAAAGGTACCCTCATCACTGCTGATAGGAATTCATCTGGTTCAGTCTCTATGAAAAGAAGCATGGGGATTTCTCAGAAGTGTAAGAATACAACCCAGAGATTCTACATTTTGCTATATTTCCCCCCCAAACACAAGGACATTACTTTTAAAGGATGGATACACGCACACTAATGTTCACAACAGCACTTGGTATAATAGCCAGGGCATGAAAACAATCCATATTTACAAGACAGATGAATGGATCAAGAATTGGTATATATATGCAATGGAATACTATGCAGCTCTAACTAAGACAGAACAAAATCACGCAATTTGTATCAACATGGATGAAACTAGAGGGTATCACGCTGAAAAAAAGCTAGACATAAGGAAAGGGACAGATACAGAATGATTTCGCTCATATGTGGGACAAGATCTACAACACGGCAGCAGCAAAAGGCAACGCAACGGAGGAAGTGATCCACACAAACTGGTGGCGAGGGTGACAAGGGAGAGGTGGAGGTCTTTGGGAGAGGGAGGAGGTATACTGGTGATGGGAATGGTGTTGCAATTATGTGCACGAGAAACCACTAACAGCATTCAAACTACAGAATCTTAATAAAATGCTTTTTTTAAAAAAATTGTGGCATATAAATACAAAAGAATATTACGCAGCTGTCAGAAAAGATGAAACCATACAATTTGCTGCAATGTGTATAGAAATGGAAGGTATCATGTTAAGTGAAGTAGATCAGAGGGAGGATGATCTCACTCATCTGTGGAAGACAGTCAAAAGAAGAGAAAAACAGTACCCAACAGTGACAAATCCTCGCCATCGGAGTGCAATCAATCACCAAGGTGGGTGAAGGGAGAGAGAAAGAACAGGCTAGAAGAAATGCAGGAGCAGCTGGTGGAGAGTTGGGGGTATTTTGGGGGTAGTGGTTGGAGGTATCATAACTTTATATATCAATACTATAAACTTGAAAACTATTACAGCTTCCTAAACTATAATAGGTAAAGGTAAAGGCCTTCCCGTTGATCGTCGATTTGCTCGAGCGGGCCCAGTAACGTCTCCATTGGAGACTTTGTTGTTACTGTGTTTGGCATATCGAATACTCTCGGTAGCTTGCCGGGCTCTCCGAGAGGGGCGGAGGAATCGAACTCGGGTTGGCCATGTTGGCCGCTTGTAAGGCGAAGGCCCTACCGCTGTGCTATCGCTCCAGCCCATATAAACTATAATTATTCAAAAAATAATGACCCCCCCACTGTTTTCCAATTTCATACTAAGATCTGTTTTACCGCCTAATCCTGCACCCTCCGTATGCATCGAAGTTATGATACTTAAAACATGCCTAAACAGATTAATCTGTTTTGAAGTTCCTCTGAAAAGAAATAACTCCTATCCACCCACCTTTAAGATTTCTCTTCTCTTCTCCACTCCATGTTCTTCTATGGTTTCCATAACTACATTAAACTGTGATAAACTAAGAAGGCAAATCTAATTCTTAATGCTATGAAATAGAAACCTTACATTCATCTCACACTGTACAAAACAATGTCAAACACGGAAATATTTTCTCTCTTTCTGGAAATACTGTAGAAATTTGAGGAATTTTTACAACATTATTTTCTTCTTTGATTAATTTATAAGGAATACTGACTAGCCCCTTTCCTGAAATCTGGGAAGATAAAAATTAACTTCAAACATTCCTTCTGGCTTTGTAAAAGTCACCTCACTATTCTAACTACATATGTCCCCATGAAACAGATGCCCTTGGACCCTTGCTATCCAACACCACTTCCTTCCTTCACCAAATAAAGAGCCTGTACTGTGCAAGGTACAACTGAGCAGTCAAATGGACTCAATTTCTTCCCTCCAAACATTAAATTCTTCCTTGCAAAGAAGTATCTTTCCTTACAAGAGAGTATCCGCCTCCACGTTCCTACTGTGTCACAGACTGAATACAACCCCTGAGCCCTTCCTTTCTAAGGTCCCGATGCTGTCCCTCCAAATCCCCTCTCTGGAGAGGCAACAACAGAATCGATCTAGACTCCTAGGACAGAAACTCTGTCACCACAGGATTTTTCCTATTCCATCAGGAAATGCTACTCAGTGCATTTCATTCCCTGAAATGTCCGTATCTAAATGTCTCCAAGATATTCTTGTCTTTGTCACTACCAATGACTTATCGCTAGTCTCATTTCTCCTTTAGTCTTCAGTAACAGCCTCTTTCTTATCTCTATGCTGGAAGCCTTTCTTTTCTCTAGTTATTCTCTACACTGCCTCCTTACTAATCTTTCTAGTAAACAGGAATATAAATAATAAAAGGTTCTCCTTGCAGAACACTTCCCACAAAGCTCAAGTTCTGCAGCATAATATGGAAAGCTCCAGTATCTAGTCATCTGCTCTCTACCTGGCCTTCAAAAGCACCTCTGACACTCTCTTTTATTCGGCCCTATTTTTACTCTCCTCTTTGATATGTGTATACAAGTGGCTTATTATCTCAATTTTAGTATGTTGTGATAAAGGTGCAGAGAAATTATTTGTTGATTCAAGTGTTAGAAGACAGATCTTCTAATTTTATTTTTAATAATCATTATTACTAATTGGGCTGGAGCGATAGCACAGCGGGTAGGGCATTTGCCTTGCAGGCAGCCAACATGGCTGACCCGAGTTCGATTCCTCCGCCCCTCTCGGAGAGCCTGGCAAGCTACCAAGAGTATAAAGCCCGCACGGCAAAGCCTGGCAAGCTACCCGTGACGTATTCCATATGCCAAACACAGTAACACTTGTCGCAATGGAGACATTACTGGGCCCACTCATATTACTAATTAGATCTGTATTAGATATATAAAAAAACCTAAGAGAAACACACAAAACATTAAAAAAATACAAATTCATGCTTGAGTATGATTTTTGTACTTCATGAAAGTTGACTTTACAGTTTCTTGAGCATATTAAAAATGAAATTGCTTTAAAAACACTACTTTGGGGGTCAGAACCATAGTACAGCAGGTAGGTACTTGCCTTGCATGAGGAGGGTTTGATCCCTGAACCTCATCTGGTCCTCTGAGCTCACAGAGTGATCCCTGAGCACAGACCCAGGAGTGAGCACAGTCATTTAAGTTTTCTAACCATCACAACTCAATATGTTTATCTCTGCTTGAGAAATTAAATTATAAATCCAGACACTAGCTTTGAATTGTCATTCCAAAGATTTTTCTATCAAAATACCTTTCATGTCCCCTGCTATCCATCTTTTGAATAATTGGACAACCACATGCAAGAAAATGGGCTTAGACCTCTACTTAACACCATGCACAAAAGTCAGATCAAAATGGATTAAAGATCTCAACATCAGGCCAGAATCCATAAGGTACATTGAAGACAAGGTCAACAAAACCCTCCATGATATTGAGGCTAATGGTATCTTCAAAGATGACACTCCACTGGCCAACCAAGTGGAAAAAGAGATAGAAAAATGGGACTATATTAAACTAAGAAGCTTCTGCACCGCAAAAGATACAGTGACCAAAATACAAAGACAATCTACAGAATGGGAAAGGATATTCACCCAATACCCATCAGACAAGGGGTTGATATCAAAGATATATAAGGCACTGGTTGAACTCTGCAAGAAGGAAACATCCAATCCCATCAGAAAATGGGGCGATGAAATGAACAGAAACTTTCTCAAAGAAGAAATACAAATGGCAAAAAGGCACATGAAAAAATGCTCTTCATCACTAATCATCAGGGAAATGCAGATCAAAACAACAATGAGATACCACCTCACACCACAGAGACTGGCACACATCCAAAAGAACAAAAGCAAACGGTGTTGGCGTGGATGTGGGGAGATAGGGACCCTCCTACACTGCTGGTGGGAATGCAGACTGGTTCAGCCCTCTGGAAAACAGTATGGACGATTCTCAAAAAACTAGAAATTGAGTTCCCATTTGACCCAGCAATACCACTCCTGGGAATATATCCCGGAGAGGCAGAAAAGTATAGTTGAAGTGACATCTGCAATTGTCTGTTTATTGAAGCACTCTTTACAATAGCCAGAATCTGGAAAAAAACCCGAGTGCCCGAGAACAGATGACTGGTTAAAGAAACTTTGGTACATCTACACAATGGAATACCATCCAGCTGTTAGAAAAGATGGAGTCATGAAATTTTCATGTAAGTGGATCAACATGGAAATTATCATGGTAAGTGAAATTGATGTAGGCAGGTAGATAGGGAAAGGCCCTTTGCAATGAAACAAAGTTTCACGGAAGAAGAATTCTAGGAATGACCCACCTTGTGGATACAGAAAAAAAAGGCCTGAGAAGACCATCCAGGGTCATCCGCAGACCCTGAGAATATAGGCCTCCTCCCCATGAAATTCCTCTTTTTGGACCTCCCTGGTAACCTCCTTAGCAACGGACTTTTACCTGGGAAGAAGCCCCACGTGGGGGCAGGTTGGAGAAACCCTATAAAGGCCACCTGGAACAAAGGAAGGGCGCGCATATGCTGCCTGAGCCCATGTGTGCTTTAGTCCACGTGGCTCAGCACATGTGGTGCCCGAGCACATGTGTAGCCCGCATCTCCCCTCTTGAGATGTGTACTTTCATGCTTTTGTGTCTAATGCTAGGATGTGTGTAGGGGTTCTCTCTCTTCATCCTTGGAGAAGCCTGTGTTCTCTCTTGAGTACGTTACTGTTACTCTCTCTCTCTCTCTCTCTCTCTCCCCCTCTCTGTCTCTCTCTCTCTCTCTGCCCCTCCCTCTCCAAAAATCCTCCAAATCAAATCTATTTGTTTGACTGCTTGTCTACTCCTGAAACTCCTTTCTGCGAGGCGAGACAAGAACCCAGCAACCCTGGGTCCCGGGTGGCAGAGGCGGGTGGGGAGAAAGTGAACGTCTTTCTCCTCCCCGCTTCACATAAGTCACCCGTGGGGCCCACCGACATCAAAATGAGTCAGAAAGAGAGGGACATAGAAAGACTGCATTCATCTGGGGAAACACAAAGTAACAAAATAGGAGACTAACACCCAAGAGTGGCCGAGATTAGTACCAGGAATTTTACTCCACGGCTTGGAGGCCAGACGCACATGCTTGGGGAAAAGGGAGCTCAGACAGAGAAGGGAGCACCAAATAAAGGTGTTGGGAGGATCCTCCCAGGATGGGAGAAGCATGCGGAAAGTAGACTATAGACCAAACATGATTGCCACCCATTGCCTCTTTTGCAAACCACAACACCCAAAGGGGAGAGAGAACAAAAGGGAATGCCCTGCCACAGAGGCAGGGTGGGATGGGGGATTGGGGGGTGGGAGGGATACTGGGATCCGTGGTGGTGGAAAATGGGCACTGGTGGAGGGATGGGTACTCGATCATTGTGTAACTGAAACCCCAGCACAAAAATTTGTAAGTCTACAACTGTACCTCATGGTGTTTCACTAATAAAAATTTAAAAAAAGAAAAAAAAAAGGAAAGCAGTAAGAGGGACGTAGTTCAAAAGAAGAACAATCAGGCATTTTCTTCTCCAGAAATCTGCAGTAAATACATACTGACATTCTTTCTCCTCCTCCAAATATTGACCTTATCCATTTGTAGGTAATGCTGGAAACCTCACCTTGCTTACTCCAGGCATGAATGCTACTTGATCTGTATCCCCAGGCAACCCCGACCCCCTACATGTTAAAGTATCTTTGTAGCTATGATCCAGCTGCTCTAATTTTAAATCTTCTCTGGAACAGGAAACAACAAATTAACCATTAAAACACACTAAATACTTCGGTCTTTGTAGGATAACACTGCTCTGTCCTTCCTGCATAGATTCAGGTGGTTTAGGTTTATTGGGTTGCTCCCATCACAGTGCTCCCATTCCTCTGTGTTTATTTGTAACTTCTTTCTTTGTGCTCTGCTGACTTGTGAATATTGTTTTTCTCTTCTCCCTAAATCCTTTGCATAGTTTATTTAGAACAAAGTCCTTTTTGTATGGACACAAGAAGGCATGCTTTTGTAATGTGACTCCCAGTGATATTTTCCTCGTGGGCATCAGTTCTCTCACCTAAGCCTCAGCTGCCTTTACTTCCTAGCGCCCCCAAAAGCAGGGTCCTGACGAGGGACTGGATGGAACCCGGGCAAGCGGTAAGCTAGGTGCTACCCTGGCATCGAGATGGGCCTGGCCAAAGCGCCATAATGCTTAACTATAAGTTAAGAGCTTGGTCATGGGCAAATGCTGTCATGATCCAAAAAGTAGTAACTAGATTTGGACCCTGCTGGGGTTAGGAATGATTAATCAGGCCTGAGTGCTGTAGTCTGAGTCTGTGGTAAGATGTTCCCAGTGAGCTGCCCTACAAGATACCTCAATGGTATCTCTTACAGTGTCCATATAAAACTAACGATGTTGATAGTTCTTGGACTGAAGAAAGGAGAAAAACACCTTAGGAGATATTTTGCCTGGGGCAGTCAGGAAGGACTTTAGAATACCTATTAGGCAGGCCCTCAGGAAGGGTTTTCTTATTTTGATTTTGCTACCCGACTGGGTGCTGGGGAGTTGGAGAGACAGGAGAGCTGGAGAGAGAGAGAGAGAGAGAGAGAGAGAGAGAGAGAGAGAGAGAGAGAGAGAGAGAGAGAGAGAGAGAGAGAGCAGGGCGGCCACTGAGAGGCTAGCAAGGGGCACAGAGAGAGAAGAATGCAGAAGAATAATACAGGAGCAGGCATGTAGAGAGAGAGAGAGCCCAAGCTGCAAGATGGAGCGTGGAGAGATGAGCAGGAGAGACAGAAGGAGACTGAAATGAGGAGCAGTGTGAGACCAGAATAGAAGGCTCAGAGAGACTGGGGCAGGCGCGTGGGGAGAATGGAATAAATGGCCTAGAAGGATAGCTGGTTAGGCGCTTGCCCTGCGTGCAGCTGACCTGGGTTCAATTCCTGTCACCACACATGTCACCTCTGAGCACAGCAAGCTGTGGACAATTCTCTTCACCCCACAATAAATTTATAAATACTTTGATCTTCACATTCGTGGGAACAGATTAAAGAAAAGCTATAAGAAAAAGATGTATTATATGCTTATCCTACTGAATACATTTTGTACAACAGAGAAGAATAATTCATTCTAAACAATGTAATTTTCAAATATATTTCCTGACTAATGCATACAGGCACAGAATGAGCACACTTTACTGAGGAGATGATTTTTCAACCAAGCACCTCATTATTTTAAAATTGCTAAAATTACCACACATCTCATTATTTTAAAATTACTAAATACTGTTAATAAAGATATAGAGCTTTAATAAAATTCAAGAAGTCTTCTACTTATTATATGTTAACCTATTAAGATTACACCAATGCTAATACTAACTAATATTAGTATTAATTGGTACTGATAAAGAAATGCTACTGGCTGATATTCCAAACATATTAAGTCCTTTCAGACAAAAATAAACTTCAAACAGGTCAAAGACTAGACAGGCTACCTGATTTGCAATTAACACAAGTATGTGCATCAAGAGATTCTTGTGGCTGTGCTTATGTAAATGAAGAGCCATATTATCTTATTGATGTCAAGATAATAGATGAAGGTACTTCCCAAGATAGTTAGAAAATTAGTAATACCGGACTGGAGCTATATAATGCAGTGAAGAGGGCACATGTCTTGCACATGGCCAATCCAATGATCCCCCAGCATCCCATATGGTCCCCTGAACACTGCCAGAAGTGATCCCTGAGTGCAGGGCCAGGAGTTACCCCTGAGCAATACTGGACCAAAAAAAAAAAAAAGCAGTAATACAATCAAGAGTGGTTTCAAATCTACATAAAAAACGAAAAATTCTCACTGAAAATTTTTGCTCGAGCGGGCCCAGTAACGTCTCCATTGGAGATTTTGTTGTTACTGTGTCTGGCATATCACTGAAAATTTTATTGGAGGGAAAAGCCTTCTCTGTGGACAAGGTATTTTTCTAAAGTTATTGTTAGAAAAGAATGCTAACTGGTACTCTGCAGTTTACTAAAACACACTAACTGACTAAATGCGTCAGTATTATCTTGTAATGAAAGGACATTCTGCTCAGAAGCACTGTTCTACAGAACAGTTAAGATGCACCATGACAGAGAACTCCAGGCATTCCTTACCCTGGCATCATATTCAAGGACGAAAGGAGGAAAGTCGATCTGTTCTGGCGATATAGCAGAAAAGAGCTGGTGCAGGCTGTCCACATGGTGGATTTTATCCTTCAGTCCTGAGACAGAAAAGGTGGTAAAAAACCATGTTGATACCTGAATTAATAGAAGAGATAAAGAACTTAAGTCAGTAGCCTGAGGTGGGAATCCAAGCACGATTTTGAAAACTGATACAAAATAAATATAGTTTAATATTTTAAATTAATTAATTCAAAAATTTAATTTAATAAATTAATTATTTTTATATAGTTTAAAACTGATACAAAATATCGTTTAATATAGTCCCATTTGTTAAAGTCAAATTGGTGTCAGAGTAATCTCGGGCTAAGCCGTGTCTTTCAAAGTGCAAGTCAGAGTCCATCAGGGAGTTATGTAACTACTTCAGTGAATTATGAACACAGAAACAAAAAAAAGATGCATACTAGAGTATTACTCGGGAACCGGGAAATGAGCTTTGCTTCCTCAAGTTTCTGGTTCTAGGGCTTGCTCATAGGCTTCCAAGTGCAGTACGTGTTGTTTGCAAGGTGTCCTCTTACCGTGTGCTGTGCTCAAGGCCATTGCACTCTTTGGTAAAGTCACTGGCACTCTGCTGAATATTTCTGAATCACAGAAACTTTTTATTTGTCAAGTAAGACTGAAAATAATTTTTTTTTTTGCTTATATTTGGAGCATTTACTTTTCAGCTGCCACTTGACAAACATCTCTCTGTCTCTCTCTTGCTCAGTGATCACTCCTGGCTCTACACTCAGGAATCACCCTGACAATGCTCAGAGGACCATATGGGATGCCGGGATTGAACCGCACAGGCAAATGCACGGCAAGCACTTTACCTGGCAAACTATCTCTCCAGCCCCTTGGCAAACATCTCTTTCTTGGTCAATCCAAGTTGAAAGGGCTCTGAAAATGTGGAATGATCTTTGCTTATTTCACTTTTTATATATGCAATTTCCTATAAGAACTAGTCAGCAAAATTTGTTGGTCCAAAAAATAAAGAATTCTTGAGAGCAAACAGTACTGACACAGACTAAGCTCCCAAATTATTTTTCACTTATTATAACTAAACAATCATAACTAGTCCACATTTGCAGAAAACTTTTAAAACGTTTGTATGAAGGAATTACGGTATTGTTGCTCTCCCTACTTAATTTGCAGGAGTATATCCTCCTAGGATGCCAGCATGTGTGTAACTGTGTATATTACAAACAACTGCCACTGATGTCGCTTTGTTAATCCCTTTGCTATCCTACCATATTCTTCCGAACTCCTTCATATAGTTCACATGTTCATAAATTTCAGGCTCCCAAAACAACCTCACACTTAGCAAAAGGCACAGAAATAGAGAAGTGAACTAACAATCTCCATGAAAACTCTATTTAAGTTTCTATACTCTGTTATAATTTCGAACAGATTCTCCTCCCAACCGACCTTCTATTTAAATCTCACCGAGAACATTCTAGTGTATCAGATACTTAGACTGATTTTAATAATTTCCACAGTCCTTGAAAATCATAAAGCTACTGGATAGCAGAGGCTGGAATGAAACCCTAGCAGGGAGGGTACTGGCCTGGCGCACCGTCAACTGGAGTCAATCCCTGGCATCCCATATGGTCCCTGAAGCACCACCAGGAGTTATTCCTGAGTGCAAAGCCAGGAGTAATCCCTGAGAATTACTGGGTGTAGCCCCCCCCCCCCCAAACAAACAAAAACCAATAGCATAGAGTTTTACAAGGTAGAGAGAACCATGCCTTCTCAAGTACATAGAAAAGGATTAACCAGTAAGAGCCGTCTTATGACTTTTAAGGCTGTTCTCTTGGTGACACTACCAAAAACTGATACAGGCCTCAAACATTACTCTCTGTACGGCCTCCTTTCCCACAGTACAAAATTTATTTGGAGGGAGGATGTGTCAGGGAAGTACTTGGCACTTGTTAGAATAAAGTCAGCTTCAAAAACCCCAAACCAGGGGCTGGAGCAATAGCACAGCGGGTAGGGTGTTTGCCTTGCATGCGGCCAACCCAGGTTCGAATCCCAGCATCCCATATGGTCCCCTGAGCGCTGCCAGGAGTAATTCCTGAGCACAGAGCCAGGAGTAAGCCCTGTGCATCGCCGCGTGTGACCCAAAAAGAAAAAAAAAATCCCAAACCAGTATTTTTTTTTTCAACATTAATTTCTAATACCAAAGTGACACCAATTTCTGCAAACCAGATTAGTGAAAATTTCAGATTAGGAGTTCTTTAAACAGCTAGAGATAGTTGATAAAACAGTAAAGAACTATGGAAGCACCTGATGATTTTAAAGATTTTTGAAAGAGCTTGAGAAAATAAGACTGTGGGGTGAGAACAGAGAAGAAACTCAAGGTATATCAGGAGATATATTTGTGCAAGAAATTAAACCTCAACTGGCTAATCTGTGCTTTAAGCATTTTGTGGTGGAGTATGTATGTTTGTATGTATGTGATATACAGTAACAACTGATTCATACTCGAAAGTGAGCACAGATTCAATTAGATGTGCTAGACTGTAAGAATTCTTAACATGTATTGAATACACTGAACAGCCCAGAAAATAAGAGATGACTCTCGATGCAAGGAGTGGCTATTTGGAGAAAAGTTGTAAAGGTACAGGGGAGTGGGGGATTTTGATATCAACGCCCCTGAGATTAACTGTAGGATAACACTGGTTTGTCCTTTCTGCCTTGCCATAGTGAGCTTAGGTTTATGGCAGTGCTCCCAAGTCACTACAGTGCTCAGGTCAGATCAGTCTTTCCTAAACCTAGCAGGGTCCTAATCTCATCGTTACTTTTTGGACCATGACAGAGTTTGTCCATGACCGTGCTCTTAACTTACAGTTAAGTATTGTGGCGCTTGGCCTGGCCATTTTTGATGCCAGGGTAGCTCACAGCTTGCCCTGGGTCCATCCAGTCCCTCGTCGGGACCCTGCTTTTGGGGTGCTAGGAACTAAGGGCAACTGAGGCTTAAGTCGAGAAAACAGATGCCCAGGAGTGAATATTACTCAGTCAATTAACTCCCAAGTTACAAAAGCATAATATTAACTGTCTTCCTGTGTCTACACAAAAAGGACATTGCTTTAAAGTAAGCTATTCAAAAGACATAAGGAGAGAAGAAAGGCAATTCGTGAATACAAGTCAAGTGTCCTTGGAATGATGCGACCTTACGAGTTAACAGAGCCTAGGGGAAAAGGTGATAGACCGTTAGGGGAAGAGAGCACAGATAAGCCCAGATCTATAGGCCCCAGGAGAGCAATCCTATAAGCTTAATGTATCGCTTACTGTGTCCATACAAAATGATTAATATTATGTTTATATGTTTGTTGGACAAAGAGAGGAGAAAAACACCCATGGGATTCCGCTCTTGGGTGGGGGGTCGTCCTGCTGGATGAGAATCTGTCCCAGAAGAAGCTTCCCCTGAGGGAAGGACTTGACCTCCTTTGATTGTATGACCACACCTATGTGTAAGCCCCAACTCCTGATGCTTTGGGATTTAACTAAGGCTGGAAGAGGGGGCCAGAGGAGCGAGGAGGAGAATGAAGTAGGATCCTGAAGGAGAATGAAGTAGAATGGGGAGGCAGAAGCAGGAAGGGGAAGGATGAAGGAGCAGGACCCAAGAGGATGATGAGGGGGATCCAGAGATGAGAGAAGCAGGAGTATCAGAGGAGAATGGAGAGGAGACTGGAATAACTACAACTGATGCCGACCAGCCTGGCCCTTGTCCCTTTCTTCGCCTGCCCATCGCCATCGGCCTCCCCGGGGTGGGGGACGCGGCATGAGACTACCGAACTTAGACGGCGAGACATCTCTCGCCGCAGCCCTTTAGGAAATTCACAGGGCTGCCTTTTTATATACTGCCTTTTCCTTGATTCAGATGAGATTTTATTTCACCAAGGAAGCTCTTTTTGATCCCTTTTCCACTCTGAGCTGGAAAGGGAACTTCCTTTAAGCGTTCCAGCAGCAGTGTTTGTTCACCTCTTCATTCTCTAAACAGACGGTAAGCTCCTAGAGCGGGGATTAGCTAACTCAATACCACAAAGTCTAATTAATGCCCGACACAGAAAGTACCGATTTCAGTATGTACTGAAAGGTTTAACAAAGGGGAATAGGAGTTTTTGAACTTCTTTATTTTTGGTGAAACAAAAAGGCTTTTGTTGAAACTTATATAGAAAGATGGGAGGGGAAAGAAGGGGAGAAATGCGGGTTCAAGACAAAACACAGGCTTCTCCAGAGTGGAAATAAGCAAGCAAAGAAACAGAGACAAATAAGCAAAATACATACTCAAGGGATGGAGCGATAGCACAGTGGGGTGGGGCGTTTGCCTTGCGTGCAGCCAGCCCGGCTGAGCCGGGTTCGATTCCTCCGCCCTTCTTGGAGAGCCCAGCAAGCTCTCACCTGCATAGCAAAGCCTGGCAAGCTCCCCGTGACATATTCGATACACCATACACAGTAACAACAAGTCTCAAAATGCAGATATTACTGGGCCCGCTCGAGCAAATCAATGAACAATGGGAGGACAGTGCTACATACTCAAAAGAGAACACACTATAAAGAGCAAGTCTTTTTTTTTTTTTTTTTTTTTGGCTGAGGGGGCACAGGGTGGGGACTGGGGAGGTGGTTGGGCCACACCAAGCAGTCGTCTGGCTTACTCCTGGCTCTGTGGCGAGGAAACACTCCTGGTGGGCTCAAGGGACCATCTGAGTGCCAGGGACTGAGCATGGGTTGATGGCGTGCAAGGCAAGTGCCTTACCTGCTGTACTCTCTCTGGCCAAATTTACTACTTCAATGATTTTTAATGCCCCTTTCAATATTGTTCTGGGTTCCTTGAATATGCCATCCCAGACTGACACAGTGAATAGTGACAATATCAAAGAGAAAGTTCGGTGAGGGAAGAATTAAAAAAAAAAAAAAACAACTATTTCTCCATTGCATTTGTTTCCATTACTTTCATAATTTACATCCTCCAAGAATCAGAGGAGAAAATATTCAAAGCAGACAGAAATGGAAATAAAGTTAAAAGTTTTCTATGTGGGATGCATTTTTTACTTTGTTTTTAAGTTAATTTAAGTTTTAATTTTACTGTTACTTAATGTTTAATGTTACTTAATTTAAGTTTTAATTTTCAATTATTTATAACAAGTTACAAACATCATTTAGGTTAACTTGTATCACTTAGAATCTACAGTTTGAAACAAGAAAAAATTTAAAACTCTGGAAACAGACACGCACACAAGGGCACACTTCTTATTTAGTTTCTGTGAATCACAATGAATCATGGTTGGACTTTAGGCATACAATGTTCCAGCACTAATCCTTCCACCAATGACCCCATTTCCCCTTCCAGCCCCAGTATGTCTCTTTGACACACTGACACACACACACACACACACACACACACACACACACACACTACTGATCCTAAGGGTGTTGGTATTCTATAGTCCCTGTTCTATCCCAACAGCCCCAAAGTGGCAAGCTTCCTAATGCTTTGTCAATGATAGATATTCTTTCATCTAATTACTCACTATTGCAAAGTCTAGAAAAATAGAATTGCAAACTATCAACTAGAAAAAGCTTGGTCACATAACACGGGCACTCACAAAGTCCACTTAGTTTGCTTCTGGTTAGTCACCGTCACTGTCCGCCCGTTGTTCATCGATTTGCTCGAGCGGGCCAGGTAACACTGTGAGACTTGTTACTGAGTTTGGCATATCGAATACGCCACTGGGAGCTTGCCAGGTTTTGCCGTGTCAGCCGCCTTCTGGTTAGTACACTTCAAAAAGTAAAGCAGTAGTGATTTATATAAGCTGTCAATTTATAATCTCTTGGGTCGCATGGCCTGCGAAAGATCTGAGTTTGGAAATCAGAACAGGATGGTTTTATTGTTTTATTACCCCTTAAGCTCATCACATGATTTTATGATGACAAAGATCCTATTTTTGGTTTTGATTTAGTACAAAAGAATGGTAAGTTTCATTTCATCACATGCCTTTTATTCATTCAAGTTACCCTTCCAGGACAAAACTGTTAGGAAGTTATGTGATGGCTTTCACTTTCTACGTCTGTGCTTCAGTCCCTGCATGACCTAGCACTATCTTCGAGCTGAAGCGACTTCCGGTTGATGGCCAAGCTACTGGTGCTAATACCAAAATTTTGGGTACTATCCATCCATGTATGTAACAGGAAGGACAGCTATGTGTTGGCTCTGGTGTTGTGGATGAGGGAACTGTTCATTTTGACTTTAGGACCTATGTATGAGGAGGGAGGAGTGAGGGGAAGGTTTTTCACTAAAATATTTTAAAATTTATTTTGAAATAGGGCTAGAGCGATAGCACAGCAGTCGGGCGTTTGCCTTGCACACAGCCAGCCTGGCCAAGCTGGGTTCGATTCCTCCGCCCCCTCAGAGAGCCCAGCAAGCTACTGAGAGAATCTCGCCTGCACAGCAAAGCCTGGCAAGCTACCCGTGACGTATTCGATATGCCAGACACAGGACCAACAAGTCTCAAAATGGAGATGTTACTTGGCCCACTTGAGCAAATCGATAAACAACGGGAAGACAGTGTTTGTATTTTATTTTGAAATGAAATCATTTTCACTAAAATACTTAAATTTACATATTAATTAAACTAAATCTTTAAATAATTTTCACTAAAATTAAAAAAAATATTTATTATTGGCAAGTGGTACTCAGGAGATACAGGACATCCAAGGGGTGGCCATCACAATCACACAATCACAACCATCCTGTTGTTCGTCGATTGCCTCGAGCAGGCCCCAGTAACGTCTCCTTCGTCCTAGCCCTGAGATTTTTAAAAAAGTGCCATATTCGAGGCTCTTTCAGAGTTAGGAGAATGAGACCCTTCATTGTTACTGGTATTTGGCATATTGGGTACGCCACGGGGAGTTTGCCAGACTCTGCCGTGTGGGCAGGTTACATTCGGTAGCCTGCCAGTTTGTCCAAAGTAGGAATGAGATGATAAGAGCGCTTCTGGGAGCTGGGTTTTATAGTCTCTGAGTCTTGGCTGTTGATGGGATTACATGGTGCCAGGGAGCCAGTTGGTGGGTGTGACCCCCACCTACTGGAATTTGGAGGATCTGGGTGGAGGATGCTCAGCCCCGATCCGAGTAGGCTTGGAGATCTCAGCCCCAGGATCCGCGTGCCTTTGTTCCCCTGCCGGTACCTTCATGTACCTTCATGGGCCCTGCCATGTGGGAGATAATCTCATCCCCAGTGGCACTGGGGCTCAGGCGGCACCTGACAACGCCTGGGGAACCTCATTCAGCACCACAGAACCACAGAACAGGTCAGTGTTTGTTTAGACTTTCTGCCATAAAACTGACTTTTGATGACCTGCCCAGAGTTTAGGCGTGCTTTTGCGATTTATTCAAATTCATGCACAAGCATCAAAAAACTCCCACTGAAATGAAGATTTTCACTACACCAGAAAGTTGGCTTCTGCTTCTTTTTTTCCTCTTTCCAGAGGCAAACTGATTTTCTTTCCTTTCTTCCGTGGATTAGCTGTAGCTAACTGCAGAATCTCTTGTCAATGGAACCCTACAGCATGACTTACATGGACGGCTTATTCTACCCGACAGATTGTTTCTAAGATTCTTCCATGCTACGTACACTAGCACATTCTCTTTTAGTACCAAATGATATTCCATTACAAGAATATTCCAGTTTAATTATTCATCATTCTACTGATGGACATCTGGGCAGTCTCCAGCTCTTGTTGCTGTGACTAAAGCTTCTATGAATGCCACGCTGAAGGCTTTTTATGTGTGGAGGTTTCCATTCCATTTGAGTAAAACGCCTCACGGAGGAACTGCTGGGTTACAGACTAGGTATATGTCTGGCTCGGAAGAAGAAATTGTCACAACTGTTGTCAAAGCCATCACACAATTTCCTGTTACTACTTATCACATAGAATTTCAGCTGTTCCACGTAACTAGAAACATTTGGCAAATGCTTAGGAAGCATTACAGTCATCACTCCAGGATCCCAGGGACAGGCAGAGCGAGTATTCCGCAGTGGGAGGAAGATGTATCCATCGAAGAGGAAAGGAGCCAATGATAAGAATAAATTTGTCTGGGAGGTGGGAATAAGGAGATGGGGCACTTTTACTGATGTTTTCTAAATTCTCAGTAAAGGACCAAGCCAGGACCTGTGATGGAGTGAGGCATGCGGGTGGGCCGTGCCCTGAGCGCCTGAGGGACGAAACAGACCCCTGGTCGGGACACAGTGGAGGCTTCCACAGGGCAAGCCGAGTCACTAGGCTCCAGGGTTTCCCCACCAGTGCTCAGAACCCAGAGACAGGAGGGAAGAAGGCAGAATGATGGGTTATTTCCAAATCAGATTTTGATCGCCAGCATGCTGAACAAGGAAGAGGCTATGATTTCAGGTACTGACAGGCTGCTGAAGCGATGAAACAAGAGTTTGAGGCTGTCCAAAGAGAAAAAATAAAAACAATGAGCTAAGATTTGCTGGAAACTCTTGAAAAAAGATGTCCTGATGAGGTTAAGATATAGAATTAGATACTATTGTAAGACAGAATTGTAATGGTAGAGCTTGTGTGTTGCCCTGTGAGGTCCTGGATGTAATCTCCAGCACAACACACACACACACATACACACACAAACACACACACACCACTCCCACACTTTCTCACACACACACATAACACACACATGCAATTAGAAGGAAAAATATAACAATTAAAGGAGTACCTACTAGTCACAGTACTGGACATAAAAGGCTTTTTTGGGCTTTCTTTCTGATCCACACTCAACTTCTCTCAAGGCTTACTCTTGGTTCAGTGCTCAGGGATCACTCCTGGTGGTGCTCAGGGGACCAAATGGAGTGCGGGGATTGAACCTGGTTAGCAGCATGCAAGGCAAGTCTCGTATCTGCTGTACTATTGTACTATCTGGCCACACACACACACACACACACACACACACACACACACACAGTTTGTTTTGTTTTAAAAAAAAAAAAAAGCAATTGCTGAGCTGAGACTGAAAGGACAGACAGAAATTAGTCATAAGGAGAGGAAGAAAAATGTTCTATAGCAACAGAACGAGCAAAGAGGAATAGAGAACGAAGACTCAAGGGCTGAGAGGTAAACGGCTCCTGAGGGTTGCCTAGAGTTTCACAGTGCCAAAGACCCTACAAAGACCCTAGAGTTATAAAGAGCCAAAACAGAAGAACCACGACTCAAGACCAATTAGCGGGAAAGTTATACAGGAAGATTCGTAGCCACAATGGTGACTGTAAAATCAGATGCCGAAATCTACCTTGCCGGTATGCAGTGGACTTAAATTCAAGAGTTAGCGAAAAACAAAAAATACTGTACCTTTGAGCGAAATGTTGGATGAACAAAATAAACAGCCTTCAAGTTCCTCTTGTACCTGATTCAAAATCAAAACAGGATCCGTGTAAGTCATGTCGGAGACCAGTCAACATTTAGGACAATTCATTTGTTGCCTGAGTATAAATTATATACACATGTGAAATAAGATTTCTCAAACATCTCAATTACATTGTGAATTTTAGGTGACATTTCAAGAACAAGAGGGAGAACATTTCATTATCTAACCTCTCTCTTTTACAGGATAGTACTTCTCTTGGTGTGGAAGAGCCACTTAGAGGAAGAGCAAAGTCAAGTATTTAACAAACACTGTATTATCATTTTTGTTTAGTTTTGTTTTTGCATTTGAACCACACCCAGCTGTGCTCAGCACTTGCTCCTGGCCCAGTGCACAGGAATCACTGCTGGCAGGCTTGGAGGACACATCAGGTACTAGGGATCACACCCAGGTTGGGCAAGCACCTCACCCACTGTGCTGTCTCTCCAGTCCTTGTAAATCATTTTTAAGTATGGCGTTTTTAAGTATAAAATCTTTGGGATTAATAAACTGATACTCCACTGGCTCAAATAAAATGTTAGAAATATATTATGATAAGTGTAACACAACATTTAAGCAGAAGATGGCACTTTTGGTTATTTTCTATGCAAAGATTGGTAATGACCCCAGATCCTTCTCAAAGCATTTAAAAGGAGAGTTTACACATCACTTTTTACTTAAATGCAAAATAAAATTCGTGGTTAAGGAGCTTAAAAAAACGATCAGAATATCTAGTGCTCACGATGGCAGCACAAGTACTGAAACTGGAAGAATAATCCGAATATCTATTCCACATACAAAGAAAACTGTGATATCAAATATCCTTTCACAAATTATACAGCACTGCTTTTGACTACTCAGTAACATGAGGGAAGATGCTGTTTTCTGCTCTTGACAAATTGCAAAAAGGACTAACTTGACATCAACAACGTCGTAGAGTTTCTTCAGGAACTCGGAGTCCAGGTGATTGTACTCGCTGGTCAGTGTGTGGAAATAGACCAACACATATTCCTTCACAGCAATGTGGTCCATGACATGAATGAAGTATAACAGTGCCTGGGGGGACAGAGAGACCAGTATAAGGATCACTTCCAGTGGTCTCCCACAGGGCCCAAGGAAGGAGAGAGGGACACAGCCTGGAGAGCAATCTGACTTTTGTCCTGTGCAGGGGGGCGAATCTCTCAAGACACGGTTCTCTTTTTGTTATTGTTGTCTGATCAGGGCCCCACCCAGCAGTGCTCAGGGCTTATCCCGGCTCTGTGTTCAGATTTCACTCCCTGGCAGGGTTCAGGGGACCAGAGGTGGTGTTGGGGACAGAACCAAGTTAGGCTGCGAGCAAGGCAAGTGCCCTACCTGCTGCAGCATCACTCCGGCCCCTCAGTCTTTTTTTAAAAGAAGAAAGTGATCAGATAATTCCCAATGGAAGCACCTCTTGAGACAACATAAACAGAAGTAAGAACTTGAGGGGGCTGTGGGGCAAGCCGGAGCTTGCGTCAAGGTAGACACTGCGTCGAGATCAGTGAGATCGAGGTGGACACTGCGTCAAGATCAGTGAGACAGCAGGAAGCCACGACTTCAGGACAAGTGACATTTGCAACGCCTCAGGAAAACCCGTGTGAAAATAAAGCTGGCAGTCGTTCAGAAGACAAAACAGAAAAAGGAAACAAGCCCGTGTTTGCCCCTCTCTGAGATAATGATGTCAAAATCATGAGAAATAAAATTTCAGGACTTTGAACCGTTCTTGAAATTTCTTTTTTCCT
This sequence comes from Sorex fumeus, assembly GCF_029834395.1. Taxonomy (NCBI): domain Eukaryota; kingdom Metazoa; phylum Chordata; class Mammalia; order Eulipotyphla; family Soricidae; genus Sorex; species Sorex fumeus. The sequence continues at coordinate 6,035,338 of NW_026606058.1, forward strand.
AGTCCCTATTGACACAGGTAGTCGCTGCATCCAAAATTAATTTTTAAAAGGATGTTTAAAATTAATCTCTCTCTCTCTCCTCTCTCTCTCCTTTCCCTCCCTCCCTCCCTCCCTCCCTCTCCACGTCTGGCTGTGCTCTGGGCTTATTCCTGGCTGCACTCAGGAGCTGCTGCTCACGGTGTCTTGCAGGAACCGTATGTGGTGTTGGAGATCAAACCCAGGTTGGCCACAGGCAAGGTCAGCGCCCCCCACTACACGATCACTCCAGTCCGAAGGTTGAATTTCTTAACGCTGATCTGAGTCTAGCCAGCACATGCAGTGGGCCACACAGCATTTCCAGAGCTCAGAGAAAGTCAGATTTAAGAAGACCCAGGAAACACTGTCCAAACAAACACTGTCCCCGCGTTGTTCATCGATTTGCTCGAGCGGGCCCAGTAACATCTCCATCGTGAGACTTGTTGTTACTGTGTTTGGCATACTGAATACGTCACTGGTAGCTTGCCAGGCTTTGCCACGTGGGCGAGATACTCTCAGTAGCTTGCCGGGCTCTCCGAGAGGGGCGGGGGAATCGAACCTGGCTCGGCCGGGCTGGCTGCGTACAAGGCAAACGTCTTACCCACTGTGCTATTGCTCCAGCCCAGAAGGCTTGAAAAATACTCTTTCTATAACACAGAGATGTCATCTGAGCAGGGCTATTTAGCTATGAATAGTCAGAGAAAACTGAGAGGCAACAACTGAAGAACTACTATCAATCAGCTATTTCCAATTTCCTTTCTAGGGAAGTCCTGGGCATTACATCAACATGGATTAGGATTAAATAACTACTGAACAGAGAAGAGCAGTTAAAAAAAAAAAAGCAAGGTCTCTTTCCAATTGCTACCTAGAATGAACTCCCATGAAATGTTATTTTAAAGAAGAGAGACACGAATTTCATTTTTATTTTTTTTTATTTCTTTTTTTCTTTTTTTTTTTTGGGTCACACCCGGCGATGCACAGGGGTTAGTCCTGGCTCTGCACTCAGGAGTTACCCCTGGCGGTGCTCAGGGGACCATATGGGATGCTGGGAATCGAACCCGGGTCGGCTGCTTGCAAGACAAACGCCCTACCCGCTGTGCTATCACTCCAGCCCCGACATGAATTTCATTTTTAAATGCCAGAAATGTCACACCGATTAAGTATACAATGACCACAAATAAAAACCTATTAATGATACAATTTCTATCAGTTGAGTCTTTCCTCTGTGTTCTTGCTTTTTTGTTATGTTTTCTGCTCTTATCAAACGGCTATATATTGTACTTAATTGTATCCTTCAGAGTACAATTAAGATTCTTCAAATTCTCCATTTGTGGATAAACCATAATCTCAGGGTAAGAATTTAAATCACAATTTTGGGTGGGCTGGAGCCATAGCACAGCGGGTAGGGCATATGTCTTGTACACAGCCGACCAGGGTTCGATTCCTCCGCCCCTTCAGAGAGCCTGGCAAGCCACCCGCACAACAAAGCCTGGCAAGCTACCCGTGATGTATTCGATATGCCAGAAACAGTAACAACAAGTCTCACAAATTGTTGTGAGACTTCACTGGCCCGCTCAAGCAAATCGATGAACAACGGGAAGACAGTACTACAGTGCTCTCGGAGAGCCCAGCAAGCTACCAAGAGTACCCCGCCTGCACTGCAGAGCCTGGCAAGCTCCCTGTGGTGTATTAAATATGCCAAAAACAGTAACAACAAGTCTCACAATGGAGATGTTACTACTGGTGCCCGCTTGCGCATATCAATAAACAATGGGAGGACAGTGCTACAGAGCTACAATTTTGGGTTAACATGACAGGTCTGGTTAAGTTAACACGATTGACCAAAAGTCTAAGGATTTGCCAGATACCTAACAATTATCTGCTTGCACAATTGTGTTTTAGTGTTTTCTGTTTTTCTGGTCTATAGGTGACATCCCCAGCAATACTCAGCGTGATTACGCTTATAGTTTCAGTTTATCTTTGATAATTATGGCTATTCAAAAGTTCTGGCAAATTTTGAAGGCAAAAATGTTCCTTTAATTCACTTTTCTTGGACTATAAGCAAGTTGAACATTTTATTACTTTTATTTTCCAATTATGCCATCTTGGGTTAACTACTCTGGTTTCTCCTTTCACACTGATGCTGGAAAGTGAATTTTTCAGTTTTTAAAACTAGTAGAACTGGCTAGCCAATTTTTATACTGAGTGGTTCCAAACAAAAAACCACCATACCCCAACACAGAAGCTGCATGTGTGAGAGATTGTATCGGGGTATTTGAATATTTTTGTTTCTCCTAGAACGGAACTAAATCCTTAACTTACTGAACTGATACTTGCCGAACCAGGGGCTCGTCCTCCACTGCCACTCTATCAGATGCTCAGTTCCACTCCACTTCATAATCCAAGCCCAATTCTCAACTCCTGTTCCACTTACTTTTAAAGTAAGCCTGATTTGGGAAACAGCGCCAACTCCTGCTTACCTTGTCCATATCTATTAGCGTTACAGGAATGTTTCTTCCGACAACCACCATCACTGTGCGGCCACAGTTATCAACACCTATAAAAAGGAAATGCAGTCAGCACCCAGAAATGACCAAGATTAGTATCTGTCCTGGGTTTTGACAATTTTTTCCCCTCAAACTTCACCTTCAGCTTTTCTTTTACTTAGGGAAAACCTTATTTTTTAAGCTTCACAAGGACTTTAATGTCTCCTCACAGTATTTTAATCTGGGACAGCCAAAGGTAAGCTTTTGAAATAAAGATTTTTTTTTTCAGAAACAGCTTTCTGCTTAAATCCAATTCCAATTTTTATCAACACGGGCAATCCAGGAAAAAAGAAATAGAATTCAAACTAGAAATCAGTCTTGCCTGTGAATACATTTAACTGAATATATAATCTGTAACTGAATTATAACAGATATATTTGAATGTGATCTAAGAACTTGGCATAATGTATACTTAAGTAAGATCTGAATTTGTGAGCGAACACATGGTACCTTTAAAGGCAAAAAAAAAAGTGTTTGTGTATGGTATTATATATTTTTCGCAGGGAACTGTGTGTGTGGTATAGTATGGGGTGGGATACATGGGAGCATTTGTGTGTATGTGTGTGTGTGTGTGTGTGTGTGTGTGTGTGTGTGTTGCTGGGAACTAAACCCGAGGATTTATACATGCAAAGGAAAAAGGACAGCACAAAAAATGAAATTGGCCAATGCAAAGTCACAAGTTGTTAATGTTATAGGCTTCACTGTTATTTTAAATACTGGATGAGCAAAAAATATTTTCATTACTAACAAAAGCTTTTGTATGATAAAATGAACAAATTCAAGGAAAAATAAAGTCTCCCAAAACAGGCTAGTAGATAGGGTTCTTAATTAGCAAAAAAAAAATTTTAGTTACCTGTTTGGTATAAGGCTTTTAGAGAAGCAATGTCAGACAGATCCTCAGATCGGGCTTGACATAACCAGCGATTATAACTAGAGAAATAAAGGATATACATAACTGTTATAATCGACTCCTGTAAAGTGAATTTACAAATGGACCTGATTTTATCTTTTACTATCCCCAAAGAACTGCTTCTTTACTACAATAAGAAGCTAAGGTCATTTTTCTATGCGGTCTCCACTATATATTACTGACTGATATAAATGACATTATTGATAAAGGAAGGTGTTCATATTCCATGCTTGAATAATCCTTTAGGATCAAATGAAGGCATGTGAGGGCCGAAAACATGACCGAGATACAAGTAATCAAATTAATAATGCTTTATAGTACAAATGTTTTCCTTTATTGAAAAAAAGAGACAGTCTAAGTAACAACAGGCCTACAAAACAGATGTTCACACCTTCAAAATCTTACTGGGCCATTACTGAAGGATCAGCATTGAGAAGACAAGAGTCAGTAATGGCTGCAACTTGCAAAGAATTTTCCTTTCAGGAGGAAAATAACCAAGTGTTATGCATGCTCTGTGGAACCAGGAAGGAACAGGGAAACTGCCTGGGAAGTTCAGGCATTTTTAATGGCTAATTCCTTAAAACGAGTGTTCTGAGACCCCTACGCCAGGCAGAGGTCTGCAGTCTGGATTTATTTAAGAAGCTGCTCACCTGGAAGATATGATAAAGACTGAGAGAGGGGAAATGACCAACAGAAGACAGCTTAGAATTACCCGCCAATCAGTGACAGGCAAATGTGAAGCTGGACTCCGATTCTGAGATTTCTGGGAAGGTCGGTAATTGTTTCTGTTTCAGACTACTTTCTTAAATTGTAATTACCAATTATTAGATTGTGAAGAAAAGCTTTCAGGGAACCTAACTATATAAAAAGCAACTCTGAACCATCAAGGCCACAATAGGTAATACCACATACATTAAGCAAAATGTAGAAGGCTTGGGTTCTAATCATACCCCCTTCTGGGCATGTTAATAGTTTTCCCAGGTCTATGGAACTCATTTTTCTAATCTACAAAGTAGTACCTAGGCAGAACCCTGACTTTCCGTGTTCTGCATTCTTTCTCTACAAAGGAGAGTCATATACAACTAAGAACACTTAATAAGAAATCTACCATATATAAATCTAATAAAAAAAAGAAACCCAGCCTACTGTTAATGTAGTATCATAGTTATCATAGTATCATACTGCCTGTGAAAAATATACCAGGTAGTATGAGTGTATTGTCTGGTATGCTTTAAACTTGGGAACATCCACCTATATAAATTGAGAGGTCAAAGACAACAGACCTTACATACGTTTTAATTTGCAAGTCAAGATCTGTATTTATTTTAGTTCTCCCTCTCTATATGCACTTTTTTTTTTTTTTTTGCGGAGGGGGGAGGAGCGGGAGCACTAACTCTGGTGCTCTGGGACCAGGTGGTGCCAGGAGGGGACCCAGTGCTTCTTCACAAAAAACAAGTGCTTCAGCCCCTTGAGCTACTTCCCGGTCCCTCTATTTCCAAAGCTACTGACACTACCCCCAAATTGTGCTATTATCTAAATTTTTATAAGTTAGTTATCTGACTTACGAGAGACAACAGACAGATCTACTGTTAATGACTTTTTGCAGGGTCGGAGGTGAGGGAGGGAAGGGGTTCCCAAGCAGTGCTCAGGAGGCCCAGGGCACCTAGGGCGGTTCTCAATAGAGCAGGTCACTGGCTCAATGCAAGGGCCAAGGATGTGGTGCTGTTCAGGCCCGCAGCGCTGGGCCAACCAGGCCACTCGGCGCTGCCAGGGCCGCTCAGGACACAGTATCCTAGAAAGAGAAATTCTACCACAACACAGAAAAGCGCCAGGAGGAGTGTCTTCAGGACTGAGCCCAGCCATGTGCAGGGAGGAACCAGGACGTGCCAGGAACAGTACCCGGATTTAGCATACGCCCTACCGATGGGCTCCCCTGGATCTCTAATGTCTTATAAGCACCAGAGGTCCCAGCATTAACACGTACACAGGAATGCAGTAATATCTACTAATTTCTATATTTATGTGTTCACTTTCATTTTTCAGCTTTAGTGCATAAATACCTTGCCTCTATCAGATGATTTGCCTTGTTAAGTGAAACAGTAAACATAGTCTTTCGGAAAGTATTCTGGGACCTGAGAATAAACAGTCCTTGGCCTTCAGTAGATTATAAAGTTACATATTGTAAAGAAAGGCAACTTTAGTGATAAGACAGAATGAGATCGGCAATCCAACCTACGTTAAAATATTCACACAGCAAGTGTCAAAGCTGCGACCTTTTGCTTTGTAACCGACTGGAATAAATTTGCTCAACCCGAGCAATAGAAACCAGCATAAATATATGTAAATACGCCTGGTTTAAGAAAATGAAAATTTAAAATTACAACACATAATCTTAAACACATGGCAGAGCACAAATCCGGTCTATCATTTTTTTTTCATAATTTTACAACTCTTAGGCCTTGAGACCTCTTTTTGTTTGTTCTGGGCCACAGCAGATGGCCCTCAGGGGTTACTCCTGGCTCTGCACTAATGGACCATACATGGGAATCAGGGAACCATATGGGAGGCCCAGGATTGAACCTGGGTCAGTAATGTGCAAAAGAAGTACCCTACATGCTGGAATATCTCTCTGGCCCCAGGTCTTTTTGTTTTTAAAAACTGTGGATCCCGAAAGAACTTCTGTTTTTGCTAGTTAGATCTACCAATACTTACTATTTTATTAAAAATATATTTAAAAAACAATAAAAGCCGATGATCTGAACTGGGGCTGGAGTGACAGCACAGCAGGTAGGGTGTTTGCCTTGCACATGGCCAACCTGGGCCGACCTGAGTTTGATTCCTCCGCCCCTCTCAGAGAGCCTGGCAAGCTACCGAGAGTATCTCGCCCGCCTGGCAGAGCCTGGCAAACTCCCCGTGGCGTATTCGATACTCCAAAAACAGTGACAACAAATCTCACAATGGAGACGTTACTGGTGCCTGCTCGAGCAAATCGATTAACAATGAATGGGAATACCTTGCTACAGGACATTAACTGAACTGATCCCCCCACCCTTTATTTTTTTGCTTTTTGGGTCACGCCCGGCGATGCACAGGGGTTAGTCCTGATTTTGCACTCAGGTATTACTCCTGGCAGTGCTTGGGGGACCATATGGGATGCTGGGAATCGAACCCAGGTCGGCCGTGTGCAAGGCCCTACCTGCCGTGCTATTGCTCCAGCCCCTGAACTTTTTTTTTTTTTTGCTTTTTTGGGTCACACCCGGCGATGCACAGGGGTTACTCCTGGCTCTGCGCTTAGGAGTTACCCCTGGCAGTGCTCAGGGGACCATATGGGATGCTGGGAATCAAACCCGGGTCGGCCGTGTGCAAGGCAAACGCCCTACCCGCTGTGCTATCTCTCCAGCCCTGAACTCACATTTAATGAAACAAAAATCCTTGTTTAGGGAAGAGTTATGTTCCTTCACATATTTGTAAATCTAATTTCTACTGGATTCTCATATCTGCTCTACATTTGATTAGCTGTAACACAATGCGCAGGGAGCAGCCTCTGGAAAAGTCCTAAACAAGGAGAAGGAGAATGAATGAAAGGGGTGGACGAGTCTCAGTAACACAGTTCACAGTTCTGTAACACTGAATACCTCAGGTTTCCTGAACAGAACTTTTGAGCTACTGTTACTTTTCCCCGAGTATTCTGTGATGTAGGCATGATAAGATAAAACAATCTAACCTATAATCAGCACAGACACAGACATGAGGTACACAGAGGAAGAATCAAAGGTCTTTGATTTCAAATGCAGCTTATCACTGAGGCATCTACGTAGTTCCTGCATAGAATCTGAGTCTTTGCGTGTTGGCTCAGGATGTGGACCCAGAGTCTATGCCTCTTCCCCAACCCTCGCTCTATGTGACTGGATGTCTCCGTTCAGTGCATTCCGACTACACCCCTGCCATCTGAAGGTACTGTGCTTCACACGTGAATTCTAGAAGAGAGGGACTACCTTACTTATCTCTGAATATTTCAGCATCCAGATTAGTAATTTGGACTTATAAATATTCAAAGTTTCCTGGGTTGAAAGGGAACTGTGACTGTGGAACACATCTGAATCTCCAGACCGAGGCCCTCCATCGGGAAACAGGTATGAGGTTTGCTATTTCCATGTATTCATGTCCCTTTCTGGGAAGCACCCCTTTGCTGGCGACACATTTTCAGATATGTTGGTTCTCAAAGTAGAGATTCATTCTGAATCTGTAAGACATGCATGAGTAAACCAGTTCACACACACATTTAAATTCCAAAGAATCTATAGTATTCACAGAGGAATTAGAGGTGTTTGTATCACACACACACAGAGAGAGAGAGAGAGAGAGAGAGAGAGAGAGAGAACAATGGGCTTGAAAAAGGTCATAATGTAACTCTTTTTTAAGTGCAAACCAGATGCATGGGTCTTTCCGGTCCCTCTGAAGCTGGATTGTGAAAGCTCACTGGAGACGGACAGGGAAGGAAGACAAGCCCTAGGAGCTGCTTTGAAGACTCCTCTTAGGTTAGCTGGAGCTCTGGCCAGTCACTATAGGTAATCAACCGATCCTCGGTAAAAGGATCAGACAGGATCAGTGCGTCGAGGCACAAAGACTCAAAGAACCCCAAAGCCTCTACCAAGAAGCTCCTAGAAACACTAGACTTGTATAGTAAAGTCGCAGGCTATAAAATCAACACCCAAAAGCGATGGCTTTCCTATACACAAATAATGAGAGAGAAGAAAGTAACAAGAAAAAAGTTATCCTGTTCATAATCATGCCTCAAAAAATCAGGTACCTTGGAATCAGCTTAACCTGTACAAAAAAAAAAAACTACAAAATGCTACTTCAAGAAATAAAAGAGGACATGAGGAAATGGAAACATATCCCCTACTCATGGATTGGGAGAATTAACATTGTGAAAATGGCAGGACTCCCCAAAGCATTATACAGATTCAATGCAATCCCTATAAGGACACCCATGACATTCTTCAAAGAAATGGATCAAATACTCCTGAAATTCATATGGAACAACAAACTCCCACGAATAGCTACAGCAATTTTTTGGAAAAAGAAGATGGGAGGCATCACCTTTCCCAACCTCAAACTCTACTATAAAGCAGTAACGATTAAAACAGCATGGTACTTGAAATAAGGCAGAGCTGCAGACCAATGGAACAGGGTGCAATATCCTTACACACACCCTCAAATATATGATCATCTAATCTTTGATAAGGGAACAGGAAATGTGAAATAGAGCAAGGAAAGTCTCTTTAACAGATGGTGCTGGCAAAACTGGACAGCTACATGCAAAAAAATGGGCTCAGACCTCTACCTAACACCATGCACAAAAATCAGATCAAAATGGATTAAACACCTCAACATCAAACCAGAATCCATAAGGTACATTGAAAAAAAGGCCAGCAAACCACTCCACGACATTTAAGCTAAAGGTATCTTCAAAGGTGACATGCCAATGACGAAGCAAGTGGAAACAGAGATAAATTAATGGGACTATCTTAAACTAAAAAGCTTCTGTACCTCAAAAGAAACAGTGACCAGAATACAGAGACAATCTACAGAATGGGAAAGGATACCCACCCAATACCCATCTGATAAGGGGTTGATATCAAGGATATACAAGACACTGGTTGAACTCTATAGGAAGAAAACATCCAACCCCATCAGAAAATGGGGCGATGAAATGAACAGAAACTTTCTCAAAGAAGAAATCCGAATGGCCAAAAGGCACATGAAAAAATGCTCTACATCACTAATCATCAGGGAGATGCAGATCAAAACAACAATGAGGTATCACCTCACACCAGAGACTGGCACACATCCAAAAGAACAAAAGCAACCGGTGTTGGCATGGATGTGGGGAGAAGGGGAATCTCCTTCACTGCTGGTAGGAATGCCGACTGCTTCAGCCCCTTTGAAAAACAGTAGGGACGTTTCTCAAAAAATCAGAAATTGAGCTCCCATCCGACCCAGCAATACCACTTCTGCAGAGCTGCAGCAAGAGTCTGGCTGATAGGGTGCCTGCTTTGTGCTGAGCCAGGTCCTATCCCTGGCACCCCATGATCCCCTGAGCCCCATCAGGAGTGATCCCTGAGTGCAGCACCAGGAATAAGAACTGAGTACTGCCCGTTGTAGTTCAAAAACAAACTATATATGCAGTTTTTGAAGACTTGTCTCCATCACTAGCTTACAGTTCCTAACGAAGGCTTTTCAGACATCAGTAGTAATATATCTTAAAAGGAAATTCATTCAGAGTGAGACAGCTCAGCAGGATGAGTATACACTTTGCCCGTGGTCCACTCCATGGCACGTGCCGCTCTTTATTCGTCCTTCCCAAAGAAGGAAGCGGCACAGTTGGGACTGCAGATCATACTTTAGGATATCTAAAGTACACCTCAGTCCCTTTCTCCCCAACACCCCATACCAGCACTGCCAGGAGAGAACCCTTAGTAAGAAACCAACCAAAAGACCCACCCCATTCAAATTTTAGCACAGAACAACACATTTTACTATATACAGAAATTTACAGGTATCTGATATTCTACATTAAAACTTTAAGACACTACCATTTATCACACTATGGCATAAAATCAAAAAATAAAATGCTTGGTTATGTAAAGGCTAGTATAATATTCCTTACTGTTCCAACTACGTATCTGACCAAGGTTGTATTTTCTTCATATAATTTACCCAAAACTTAATGCAATGGTTTGAGTAAGAATCTAACTGCATTCTATTGAACATTAAAGATTTCAAAAATTGCAGAAAAGTGCAATTCTTCTAATTACCAATATACATGATCCTTATTTATAAAAGTACAATGGATTCTTTAAAAATCATCATTTAGGGATGGAGCAATAGCACAGTGGGTAGAGTGTTTGCCTTGCATGCGGCTGACCCGGGTTCAATTCCCAGCATCCCATATGGTCCCCTGAGCACTGCCAGGGGTGATTCCTGAGTGCAGAGCCAGTAGTAACCCCTGTGCATCGCCAGGTGTGACCCCCCCCCACAAAAAAAATCATTTATCAGGGCCAGAGAGATAGTGCAGGGGTTAAGGATCCAGTCTTGCATGTGGCAACCCCAGTTTAAAACTCCTGCATCATCGATAGTCCCCTGAGCACCACCAGGAGAGATCCCTGAGCACAGCCTAAAGTTAAGCCCTGAGGATCTCTGGGGATGCCCCCCAAACAAAACAATGGCAAAAAGGGAAAAAAAAGAAGTACTTGATAGACAAAACGCATGCAGAAGAAACTCCTTTGTGTTCCTGAACAATTTTCAAGAGTACAAAGAAGATATGAGAACAAATAATTGAGAACTAACTCATAAAAGAGGTAACTAAATTTATCAGTGGATATACTATGACGTGACAAAGCTTAAAAATTTAGACGCCAAATAAAACCTCATGTGAAGGGGGGCGTTTCGGTCCGCCCTTCACGCCCTACCGAGGCCACCAGTTGCCCCCCACGAGCGGCTCTCCAGCACGGCCACGACTCCAGAGCACAGAAACCAATTTCTTAACTATCTGACTTTCAGTAGAAATACTTCCAGGGTCAATAGGTAAAATAGCAGAAATCCAAAACCAACATTTAATTCTTGAACCCAGCTGTAGAAAGCAAATCACTTCACAATGCTTTTTCAGCATGTCTGATGGGGGGTGGGGGGGGGGTAAACTCTAAATAATAGTGGTGAATCTTTTATTGAAACAGTGAATCTAATCAAAGCAGATACAGTGTCAACTAGAATTCATCTGCCTCACAGGGACGGGGAGGGGTGGGGGGTGGGGTTTTATTGGGGTTCTTCATGGGAAAAAATAAGTATTGGTAAAGGGAAATGTGTTTGATATTTGCATGACTGAGACCTAAACCTGAAAGCTTTGTAACCTTTCCCACAGTGATTCAATAAATAAATAAATAAATAAATAAATAAATAAAAATAAATAAATAAAAAATACAGACGCCAAAGAACCAATCATGTGTGATTCTTAGCCAGGAATTAAGTTTAGAAACCGCTTCAAGATCATTTTGAAAAGTTATTCATTGGTGCCCCCTAGTGGCTAACACAGTTATAAAACTGTAACAAGCCGGTGAAGAACACAGACAGACAGAAAAAGTTCTGTGTGTAATTCCTGATGCCATCTAGACCAAACCCCAACTCTAAACATGACAATAACCAGATCCCACAGAATACTGTGGTAAACACTTTGCTGGGGGGGCCCGAGAAGACAGCACAGCAGGTTGGGTGCTTTCACCCCGTTTCCATCCCCAGCACAAAAAGCTGCTGAGGACCACCAGCAGGGATACCTGAGCACAGAAGCAGGAAAAAGTCCTGAGCGCTGTTGGGCGTGGCCCCCAAACCCAAAATGCAATTCAAAGAGCTCAGCTCTGCTTTCAATGAGCACAGGGTGTTGATAAAGGACACAGGAGGAGGCATCTGTGCCAGACTCAAGCTAAATTTCCAGAGGCAACAGCTTCTGAGCCCAAATATGGAGAAAGGCAGAAGCTACAGAGGCAAAGGGAACGAGGGGTCAGAGACAGAGGCAGCAGGGAGAGCGCTCTGTACACATCAGACCTCCGCACACACAGGCTCAGTCTCCCACATCTTCAATGCTCTCTCAAGCCTGTCAGGAGTAATCCCTGAGAAGAGTCGGTGTAAGCCCTGAGCATGCCAAATATGGCCCCCACAATAAAACAAAATGAACAAGCAGCAACATGCAAAAGACTTAATGCATCAAGATTCCCCACACTGAAGAGAACAGCAACACCCAACTCTATCAGGCAGTAGTTAATATTAAGAATTCAGGTGCCAGAGCAGCAGCAGCGCAGGCAGGGGGGTTGCTTTGCATGCGGCCAATCTGGGTTTCATCCATGGAATCCCATCTGGTCCCCCAAGCATCGCCAGGAGGAATTCCTGAGTGCAGAGCGAGAAGTAACCCCTGACCATCGCTGGGTGTGACTCAAAAAGAAAAGGAATTTATAGTTCATTACTTTTCTCTTCCCTGAACGTTTCTGAAAAGCAGCTTGCTTTCCAAGGACTTACTTTGGGAAAACTTATCTGGCAAAACCGACCCAGAAGACTGAAAGCTGCCTTTATGTTTATTTAAAAAGGATTTACTCAGAATTGCTTAGGAAACATGAACATGTAGGTCATACTTTTTTAATTAAAGTTACGTAAAATTCTTGGGGCTGGAGCAATAGCACAGTGGGTAGGGCGTTTGCCTTGCACGTGGCCGACCTGGGTTCGATTCCCAGCATGCCATATGGTCCCCTGAACACTGCCAGGGGTAATTCCTGAGTGCAGAGCTAGAAGTAACCCCAGTGTATTGCCGGGTGTAATCCAAAAAGCAAAACAAAAAAGTTATGTAAAATTCTGTGTTTCTCCACTTTTAGAAGCTCAGACAGAGGTCAATCTACAATTACAGTGAAGAAGAGAAAGAGCTCTAATAAACACCAGCTCTGCGCCCAAAAAACCGGCTGTGTCATACACTGGAAACTTAGAGTTTCTGTGCTGATGAAATGGGGACACTTTCTCCCTTCACTAAATTATTCCGAAGATAAAGCGGACACATACTAAGTGAACCAATGGGCTGATAATGAGCCCTTTCCTGTCTCGTTTGTACGGTCAATGCAAAGGGAATTTATCTGCCTTACTTCCGCTGGTGCTGCTTCTGCAGGGCTGCCTCTGACAACTGGCCCTGTAGGATCAATCTTCTCTGCTTGTCAATATCTCCTTCCATTCGAGAAAAAGCATGGGAGCCAATAAAAGAGAGATCGACGCCCAAGCCCTCGTCTTCTTCTTCTTGGCTGTCTGTAACAAAAACAGTTATCAGTGGAGACGTTAGGATGACATTCAACAGTGAATATTACATGCAGAATGCTAATACTGCAATAGGTATAATTGTGAAATAAGTTAAAAATTGAAGTTAATGTCACTTTCTTTTCCCCCTTAAAAATGAAGCTGAATTTCAGGGTTGGGGATTTATTTTTATTTTTGGTTCTAAGCCACACCTGGCCGTGCTCAGGGCTCATTCCTGGTGGCTCAGGGAACCACATGGGGTGCCGGGGATCAAATCCAGCTGGACCACCTGTAAGACAAATACCCTACCCACTGTAGTTTCGCTCTGGCCCTCAGGGTTGGGGGTTTAGAAAACTGAAGTAATGACAAAAATCATCAGACCTTCTGCAACACAAGGAGCATGGGTACAGCAGGTCAAATCAAGGTGGCCTGGGTATAATATTAGGAAGAAAAAAATAAAATCTGATTATAAGGGAAAACAATTAGAAAAAGTATACTGTCTGTGAATTTAAATATGGATTAGAGTTTGGCGGTGAATCCATGAGAAATTATGCAACAGAGCTCACGTATATCCAGAATTTCTTGCAGGATTTGTTTGCAATATAAACTCTCATCTTTTGGTCCTAAAGAAAGATGGGGGTGGGTGGGCAGGGTGGCAGGGAATGATTCGCATTCACTAAAATATGTTTTGGGGATCAGAGCAGGGAGGGCATTTGCCTTGCAAGTGGCTGACTTGGGTTCAATCTCTGGCATCCCATATGGTCCACCGTGCACCACCAGGTAATTCCTGAGTGCAGAGCCAGGAGTGACCCCTGATCATCATCTGTGTGACCCAAAAGCCAAAAAAAAAAAAAAAAAAGAAGTTTTGACTCTGATTTGGCTTTCTACACTCGTCATCCCAACACAATCATTCTGGTCCCTAGGAGTTATGGTTAGTTCTCACAACAAATAAATAAGCTAATTCCCTGGTTTACCAAAAAAGACGATACTATATTTTCCTAATAAAATCTAACATCTTTTTTTTAGGTCTTCTACGCAGTGCCCAGGGGCCACTCCTGACGGCACGTGACCCAGTAATGCTGGGCCTGACAGGTGCACAGACTTGAGACACAGGCCTTCTAGAACCAATGATGCTGGCGCGAACAGACTAGAGAGGGCTCAGGGGGCGATGTGGTCTGGGGATCAAACTCAAGGCCTCAAGCATGCAAATTCTATACTCACCTCTTCGCTATCTCCCTTGCCTGAAATGAATCTTATCTCACTGAGTTCCCCACAACCCTACCCAGGGTGTAGTTTTTTTCTGTTATTGTTTTATTTTGTTTTAATTTTAAGAAAGCAAAATCCTCCATGGGGGATGGCGCAATAGCACAGCGGGTAGGGCATTTGCCTTGCATGCGGCAGACCCGGGTTCAATTCCCAGCACCCCATATAGTCTCCCAAGCATAGCCAGGAGTAATTCCTGAGTGCATGAGCCAGGAGTAACCCCTATGCATAGCCAGGAGTGACACCCCCCCCCCCCAAAAAAAAGCCAAAAAACAAAGAAAGCAAAACATTTTTAGACCCTTGGGTACTTCCTTAGACAATCATATGAACCAATTCCCAATTTCATGGGTGATCTAGCTGGGACTTCTTCACATGAAGTTCACAGGTTTTGAATATTTTAACACCTGCTAACCAGTACTGGTCTGCACTGGCATTTGAAAACCACTTAATTAGTCCGCTGTTCCTCTGACTAGGACAGGTCAGTGACTAATAGGAGTCTGCATCTGTGAAAAATATCCATGAACAAATCTTTCAATCCCTCAAGCAGCACTGATCTTACATTTTAATATGCTTAACATTCTAATGGAAAATATTTATGAATATCAAAGCCTATGTCTATGTTAGCAATATACGAACAGAGATCAAGCCTTCTATGAAATGATGGATAGAAGAAAACCTGGCCAATGAATAGGACTTATATTCAGTAACGCAAAGTCTTCTCCAACTGGTTTTGCTTCTCACTACACCATACAAAATGCATTTTATGCATCTGGGAAAAATTATACCCTATGTGGTGGCCACCACAGTGAAACATTTCAAAGGGGTTCAGGACGTGTTTATAGTACTTCACTGGAAGAAGTTAAGTGTCTAGCAAAGTTTGGTTCACAGTTTCCAATGCTAAACCATTTGAAAACTCCTTCCACTTGATTTGTCTGAGTGCTGGTTACAAAAACGAGATAAACAGACCCCTGCAGGTTTTTAATTTGATGCTCAGTGAAAAGTATCAGAGGAGGAATCTCACAGAAATTCCCAGGTGCCTTTTCAAGTGGAATTTTGGCACCAACACTTGTGAGGTAGACCTGAAGAACAGGACAAGCTATCTCGCGGAATAGATTTAGAAGGATCACACTCTGACTACCCCCTACCTACTGCTTCAAGCTACATGAGTATGTAAAACCCAAAGAAGCAAAACACACAGTTATCAGTATTGTCTGCTATTTAATGTAAGGGACATTAATTTAGAGGCTATTGTTGACGTGGAGATTTTTAGATTAAAAATGCCACTGACTGCTACCTTAACAGTGCCCTACATGAAACTGTGTTTCACGGGAGTAAGAGTCTTACTGTATCTACCCGTGTATCTCTCCAGCCTAACACAAAAAAAATACCTAGGTTGGTCTTGGTCATAGAACACACTTGGCAGTTTCTCAAAGGTCAAGCTGTACTTCCTACTTCTTTGGGCGGCTGGTACTGTAGCAGTCCCTTTGCTTTTGAAAAGGGCAATTTTTAAAACAGGACGGAACGCACCCTCTGGAGCCCCTGGCTTCTCACTTATCCTGATCTGCCGTTCCGGTACCACGGGCTCCCCTTCTGCATTTCCAATATCCGCGGGCAGGAACGGCAAGGACTGACTCTCCTCCTTCAGTGACCTTGGGAAGTACAGAGGTAGCAGCCTTTGGTAAGTAGCCTGTGTCGGGAGAGGAACACACGCCGTGAAAAACAACGAAGCAGCAGCACCAGCAGTGCTCAGCACTCTGTACCGACCGTGCAAGCACCGCAGTGAGAACAAAGGTCTGAAGGCGCTTCCCATCGCTGGCCTGGCGTTTGCTCGGTGCACGTGAGAGACCGGGACGTGGCGACTGGTCAGGGGAGCCTGGCTCCATGCTGGCGACGCACACGGCACCGCTGGGACCATTTCCACCTGTTCCCAATGCTCCCATCCATCTCCGTCCCTGGCCTCAGTGATAAGAATCGTCTTTCAAGTTTCAACTCAGGAAGATTCAGATGCCATCCTTTGAACCAGTTTTTGTTTTCGCAATTGTGTGTCTTTTTTCCCCAACACAGCTCAAATTATTTGAAAAGGTTTTTTTGTGTTTTTTTTTTGGGGGGGGGCATTTGGGGTCACAAAATGATGCTCAGGGGTTACTCCTGGCTCTGCACTCAGGAATTACTCCTGGCGGTGCTTGGGGGACCCTATGGGATGCCGGGGATCAAACCCAGGTCAGCACGTGCAAGGCAAAAGTCCTACCCCGCTGTGCTATGGCTCCAGCCCCAAGATTTATATTTCATGACTTTTATCCTTCCTTTTACAAGTTTTTGCAAAAACAACAAAAAGAATTCTACTTTAAAGTGAAACTCATAGGCCAGGAAATCAGCCCGGAAGGCTCTGGGGCACGTGCCTTGTATGTGGAGGTCCCTGAGTGGCACCCACGCCTACCATGGAAGCAGCGTTCTTGCCAAAAGCCAAACTGCTATCTTTTCATTTCCACGCGGGTAGGCTCACTGCAGTGACCCATTAAGTTTTCGAAGTTTCCCTGTATCTTGGAACATTCTGCTTTTACATCATCTAGGAGTTATTTTACTATTACTCATTAATTATTTCCAACACTACTTAAGAAAAATGGGCTAAACTAGAATAAAAAGAAACTAAAGGAACGATGAAGTTGCTTAGGATAATTCCCCTGCCACAGAGGTGGGGAGGGGGGTAATGGTGGTGGGAATTGCACACCAGTGAAGAGACAGGTGCTGAAACACCGTATGACTGAAAGCCAATCGTGAACAACTTTGTAACTGTATATCTCACTGTGGTTTAATAAAAAAAAAAAAAATTAAAAAAATTAAGTCATTATCCATCACATTTTTTTTTTCCTTTTTGGGTCACACCCAGCAATGGTCAGGGGTTACTCCTGGTTCTGCACAGGAATTACTTCTTGGTGCTTGGGGGACCAGACAGGATGTCGAGGACAGAACCCGGGTTGGCTGCGTGCAAGACAAACGCCCTACCCGCTGTACTGTTGCTCCGACCCCTCCATCACTTTTTTAACTGAGTCACCCAGAGTACTGCACCATTTTTCAGTGTCGATATATAGAAGGCATTTACTGTAAATAAGTCGTATAATTTATAAAAAAGCAGCAGCTAAAAAAAAAATGAAGATCTACATTCAGAAAATCATGAATTCATCAATACAATCGAAGAATATTTTCATCACCCCAGTGCCTCATTTGTTTCCCTGGATTTGCACATGCCGGGTATTTCATGACAGTGGATTACAGCAGAGAGCGCTAGGTCATATCAGGGCTCAGGGATGCCTGTACCACTTGTGCGAGGATGCAGCTTGGTTCCCAGCACTGCCAGACTCCCCATTACCACAGGTGTAGCACTGGCAGCCCCCAGGGGCACCCTGGGTACGGCTGTGGTGCCCCCTTGCACTCCTGGGCCCAAGAAACGTCACATGGCTGGGCTGAGCAAGGAACCACCTGCCTGGTTTGGGGCCCACTAAGCTTTGACTGGGAGACTGCATCCCCCACCCTCCCACCCCCCCAATCCTACCCAAATGGAATATAACACGTGGCCTTTTGTGCCTAGCTTCTTTCAGCTAGCACGATGCTTCCAAGGACCATCCACCTTGCAGCAAATATCAGTATACACTTTCCCATAGGCCAATAATACCATATGGTCTAGGCCACACCAGCAATTAATTGATTCCACTTTTTGACTATCAGGAATAATGCTAATGTGAACAGTCACTCACAAGTTTTTCTGTGGACTTGCTTTTGAATCCTCTCTATCTAAATTTGACAGTCCCTGTCCCTGTCCCTGTCCCTGTCCTCCCGTTGTTCATCAATTTGCTCGAGCGGGCCCAGTAACGTCTCCATTGGAGACTTTGTTGTTACTGTGTTTGGCATATCGAGCACGTCACGGGTAGCTTGCCAGGCTCTGCCGTGCGGGCGAGATACTCTCAGTAGCTTGCCGGGCTCTCAGAGAGGGGTGGAGGAATCGAACTCGGGTCGTCCATGTTGGCTGTGTGTAAGGCAAATGCCCTACCGCTGTGCTATCGCTCCAGCCCAAATTTGACAGTGGGATCTCTAACTCCTGGCTTGACTTTTCAGTTTATGATACTCATGCAATAAGGTCTACTTGGTACAAAGAGGTCTGTTGTGTTTGAATTCTTACCGACATGCCTATGAAACTGTTCTGTTATTCCTTTATTCCTCAATAAACCATTCACAAATAACCAAAGGGGGAAAAAAAAGAAAATCCTTTTTAAAAGACACCTTTGGATCTACATGATAAATATTGCTGACTACTGGCTTTTGGGATGCACCAGGGTTAGGGGCACCCACACACTGCCAGGGCACTGAGGGCCATGCTCCTTGCATGGCATCTGCCCCACTGTTGGCTGGGTCCTCACTGGGCTGGAACCGAGAAGGGCAGGAGCCTCCTCTTACTCTGCATGTCCTGCGCAAGAACAACGGCTGATGCCCAGACTCGACTCTGTGCTTCAGGCTGGGCAGTACGATGGCCTCACCATCTGTCCCGATGCTCCTGCCTACGATCCGGCACACTCCAAATGGAATCTTTCTCCTGCTTCTCTCCTCTGGCTGCCTTGGTGGGGGCATCGTTAACTAGCTGTCTGCATTTACGACCAGAGACTACAGCTGACTTTGCTGGGGACCAACAGGGACACATCTTGGTGGTGCTCGGAGGCCTCTAGAGTCGCACCTGGAGAAGCAGGTCAGAGTCGGCCTCTCCCGAGCTCTGACCCCGCCCTGCGTCTCCTCTTCACGCTTGTCACCAGCCTTTCCCTTCCAACCTCTCCTCTAAGTGGAACTACCAGTCAGGCCTTATCTCTTGTCTGTGTAAAAACCCCTAAGTACGTTTCTGTATGGTCCTAATGTCTATGTTTCTTCACAGCCTAAGTGACAAGGCCCAAGCTCAAGACCACAAGTGGAACTTTGAGTGACCTGCCAGGCTGTTTTTCAAATCTGCTGAGCCGTATCTCACATTTTATCACTAGCAACAATACACCTTTTATATTAATCTTTTTGTTCATGCTCATACTGTCACTTGCCTCTCCCCTGGAAAATTTTATTTATAACAATTATTTTAACTTACATACCACTTTCTATGGAAAGTATCCATAACCCCAAGCCCAATGGGAATAATGTGGCCCTAAGTTTCCTGTATCTCCCTCAGGGCAATCTCAGAATGATCTGAATGATCTGTCTCCGGCAGTCTCCTGCCCCCGCGCCTAGCTGTCCTCACTGGGGCCCATTGGAGGGGAGCGGGTTGAGCTTTCCTCCCTGCCCCGACCAGGGCTCTGGCAGCCGAAGACCTCCAGGATCAGCCACCACCACGCTGAGACCACTCTCCGCACACATGAAGGTACTGGCAGAGAGACAAAGCCATGTGGGTTCCGGGGCCGAGATCTCCAAGCCTACTCGGATTGGAGTCGAGCATCCTCCACCCAGATCCTCCAAATTCCAGTAGGTGGGGGTCACATCCACCAACTGGACCCCTGGCGCCATGTAATCCCATCAGCGGCCAAGACTCAGAGACTATAAAAACCAGCTCCCGGAACCACGTGGCCACATTCGCGGCCGCGCGACATCTTATTATGACATCTTATTATCTCATTCCTACTTTGACAAACTGGCAGGCTACCAAATGTAGTCTGCCCACACGGCAGAGTCTGGCAAACTCCCCGTGGCGTACCCAATATGCCAAATACCAGTAACAATGATGGGTCTCATTCTCCTAAAGAGCCTTGAATATAATCTCAGGGCTAGGATGAAGGAGACGTTACTGGGGCCTGCTCGAGGCAATCGACGAATAACAGGGTGATTTGTGATTTGTGATCTGTCTCCACCGAGAGTTGAGTTCTTCTTCTTTTTTTTTTCTTTTTGGGTCACACCCCACGATGCACAGGCACTGCCTCAGGCACTCAGGAATTACTCCAGGCGGTGCTCGGGAGACCACATGGGATGCTGGGAATAGAACCCGGATCAGCTGAGTGCAAGGCAAATGCCCTACCCACTGTGGTACTGCTCCAGCCAAGGAGTCGAGTTCTTTTAATAGTGTCCACAACTTGTTCTTTGGCATATTCCCAGGAATTAGCAGAGGAAACCCGATGATTGTTAGACACGCCATAAAAACTCGCTAGATGATGGCGAGAGGAAACGGGTGAAATGAGAGAGGCAGCAAACAAAACAAAGGAGTCTGATTCTGGTAAATTCCAAACGTTTTCAGGATCGTGTATGCAACCACATATACTTCGAATAAGAATTTCAAATGCATTAACTCACTTAACATAAAACTTCCATGCTGTAAGGACCAATGATATTTCTATTCTGTCAAAGCCCAGGGAAGTGAAGAAATTAGGCGAGGACACAAAATTGGAAAATTGGGCAGGATGAATGGGAGCGAGCACAGTGAAACAAAGTGAATAGGCATATGAAAGAACTAATCGTCTAAACTGGCCCTAAAGTAAATTAGAAAAATATTAAAACCTAATTGTATGTCACTGTCCTCCCGTTGTTCATCGATTTTTGCTTGAGCGGGCCCAGTAACGTCTCCATCGTGAGACTTGTTGTAACAACAACAATTATATGTAACAAAGCATAAATTCCCATGCTTGCTCAGTGCCAGACCTGAGGCAGAGCTGTCACCTGTGTCCAGGTCAGCGGACACCAGCCCTTTCTCAGGTCAGCGAGGTTCCCCTCATGTTACACAGACACCCAGGGCTCGTGTGACGGCCTACGAGTCACCACGAGGAGCACAGCAGAACAGCTGCACCTTACAGCATCTCACTGAAAGACAACAGGTCGGCAGTGAAGAAAAAGAACAAAACCCTTCTTCTTGACTTGATTTTAGGTCTTTTTCAACAAATGGTAAGCCCTGCTACCAATAAATGCACAGATAATTAGGATTTGCCTGCTGGCAAATCAGCTAATAATAAGACAAATGTAAACACAAGTAAAAACAAGATTCAAAGAACACAACATTATCAGCAAAATACCTCTTCGAGTTCAGAGACAGCAAATACTACTTTTTCAATGCTTTCCCCATGAATCTCTAGGAATCGCCTTACGGTGCCTGAGGAAAAAAGAAAGATGATTCAATAAATAAAAAAAATCACTTATGTGCAAAGAAAAACAAACTTAAGGGTATCGTTTTTGTGAGGATCATTCCTCAATTTATTCAAGTCTCTGCTGGAATACAAATTATTGTGAGGTCTACCAAAATTACCTTTTTTTTAGTTAACAACATTTTTTTCGAATAGCCGTGAGAGACCATCACAAAGCTGTTCATGACTGGGTTTCAGTCATTAAATGATACAACATCCATCCCTCCACCAGTGGACCTTCCCCACCACCGATGCCCTGTTTCCCTCCCACCACCCCCAACACCCCTCCTCCACAGCCTGCCTCCATGGCAGGCACTTTTCTTCTTTCTCTTTCCTTCTGTGCTTTATGCTCTGCAAAAGGTACTAAGAGATCATCATGTTTGTTCAGGTCATTCAGTATTTTTATCAGGATGGTAAGGCTGCAGTAGCTTTTGTAACTGGGTGGCAACTTCGGGGCGTGGGCATGACTGCTGAGGCTTCTGGAAGAACACGGAGGTGGGGGAAGGTAGCCCACCCTAACGCCGAGAAAGCCTGATTTGTGATTTCAGTCACAAAATCCACATACGCAAATTTTCAGCAGATTATATCTTGGTGAGTTCCTTCCTGAGACAGTGGAGTCTGGCCAGGGC
The DNA here is from genome assembly GCF_029834395.1 of Sorex fumeus. Taxonomy (NCBI): domain Eukaryota; kingdom Metazoa; phylum Chordata; class Mammalia; order Eulipotyphla; family Soricidae; genus Sorex; species Sorex fumeus. Next base: position 6,057,653 of record NW_026606058.1, read on the forward strand.
ATGGTGGGAATTTTGGATTGTGGAAGCAAGCGGCTGCCAGGGACTCTGCCGGGTGGGCATCAGGCTGGCCTGCCCCCTTGGATTTAATCCAGTCTGTTCAGCCTGGCTTGGGATTAAGATTAACTGTGGCTTTTAATCTCTTTCAAGATTTATTTATGGGTCTCTGAAGCAATGCTGATAAACGAGCTTGAACACCAGAGCCGGAGGTAATTTGTGGGCATGGCTCCCATCTACCTAACTTTTGTCCCTTTAAGTTCTTGGGAAACTTGGTTCTGAGTTGTTGGGGTCCAGCCAAAGGCACAGTGGCAATTTTGGGGTAACAGGAAGCCCGAAGGCACCACCAGGCTGCAAATGCACTTGCCCTGTGGATACAGGTTGACCTGCTGGCAGCACCGCACCCCAAAAATTGCTCTTTAAAAATTCTTTCCTGATTTGTTTTCCTCAGGGAACTCTTGGGCCATTTCGTCGCATTTCCTGTTCACTAGCTCTCCTCCCTGCCCACTCCACTGCCCCATTGCTAGAATGAGCACCAACAATGAGCGCTCTATTTTATTTACTGGTCTCTGCCTGGGTCTAAAATAGTGCCTGGCAAGGGAAGGCACTGATTCTGGAACAAAGTCTCCCTGACGCAGCACACTCTGCTCACTACCTGGGCCAGCGTGTGATCAAAACGATCTATCGGGGGCCTTTTCCCACTGCCCAGTTAACAGCGTTAGTTCTCTGGCTCAGCCCTTTCTCACTGTCAAAAGCCCATTCAGCAAAACTGAATTTCTGTTATTGTTTCCAGCTTTATTCCTGAACAAAGGCCACACCCAGCTGTGCTCAGGGCCTACTCCTGGTTATGCACTCAGGGGTCACGCCTGGCAGTGCTCTGGGAGCACCATCTGGAGTGCCCGGGGATCAAAGCTCTCGGTTAGCTGCCTGCAATACCCACTGTACTATCTCTCTGGCCTGTAGATCTGACTTTTAAAAAACATCTACAGGGGGCTGGGAGCAATAGCACGGCGGGGAGGGCATTTGCCTTGCACGCAGCCAACCTAGGTTCGAATCCCAGCATCCCATATGGTCCCCCGAGCACCGCCAGGAGTAATTCCTGAGTGCGTGAACCAGGAGCAACTCCTGTGCATTGCCAGATGTGACCCAAAAAAAGAAAAACAAACAAAGAAAAAAAATCTACCAAGCTTCTTCTATCTTTTCAATTTTTTTAAGTCTATGTATTATAATTACCTATTGTTTGTCATGATTACATAAATATAGACATATAACACTCTACTATACACACTAATACACACACACAACGGATTCGTATTTTCTCTTCAGCACACTAATTTTCTGGTCAGGCATTAACCCCAAATGCTGAGGGCTCACAAATCTTTTTACTCTGTTTTCTGAACGAAATAAATTCCCTACTGCCTACATAGCATATCCACCCAGGAAGTTCAGTGAACTCACATTCCAAATGTTCAGACCTGGCTCAACAGGTCCAAGCTTTATTTCCACCTTTTCCTTGCAAAGCTTGTTCTTTCTCTCAGACAACACACAATCCTCACTTTTGCTAGAATTTTAATTTTTTTTTTCCACCTTCACCTTTTCCCTTATCCTGCATTTTCTTAACAATCTCCTTAAATTCGATTGCCAATATTTCTTAGATGCGTTCCTTCTCTTCCAGCTGCTCTGAGTCGCTTAATGTTTACAAAGTCTCCGGTAAAAAGCTCTTAAACTCCATGTTAAGCCCTTAAACTCTTAAGCTCCATGTTTCTTTCTTTTCCAAGTCTATATATTCAGGGCTGGGAGATGCTTCAAAGAGCTGAGCTCATGCTGTGCACGATGGAGCCCTGGGTTTCATCCCCAGCACCAGGCGTCAGAGCGGGGAGCATTTCCCCCCACCTCCCAACTCCAAAACAAGAAAAAAAATGACAAATCTGCACATTCATCCTTGCCTCACTGACCTAGTTTGCTCCTTCTCGGTCCACACACGGTGGTGCTCCACAAACAAACAAGACTCCCATTACTGACAGGGAGGTAAGATTCAAAGTCCCGAGCGTGGCTCTTCAAACTCTGACCCAGGCCATACTCTGACCCCTAGGCCCCTTCCTCTTAATCCTACTTCCAGTTACTTCACCCATAAACATTGTGCTTCGGTGAAATTAGCTTCTCTTTTTTAAAATGGGGCTGGAGCAATAGCACAGCGGTAGGGCGTTTACCTTGCACGCAGCCAACACGGCCGACCCGAGTTCGATTCCTCCGCCCCTCTCGGAGAGCCCAGCAAGCTACCGAGAGTATCTCGCCCGCACGGCAGAGCCTGGCAAGCTCCCCGTGACGCATTCGATATGCCAGACACAGTAACAACAAAGTCTCCAATGGAGACGTTACTGGGCCCACTTGAGCAAATCGATGATCAACGGGAGGGCCTTTACTTTACTTTACTTTTTTTAAATTCCAGCCATGCTACCTTTCCTTACTGGATAACCTCTAACCATTCACTGGCCCTAACCTTTCCTGACTGAATTCCAATTTACTTTTCAAGGTCCATTCTGATCCACCTCTTTTGTGTGGGATTCCATGATGCTCTGCTAATAAGCCTGTTAGCAACTATTTCTCACAGCATTTTATAGCAAGACTATAAAAGGTAAAGGTAAAGGCCCTCCCGTTGATCGTCGATTTGCTCGAGCGGGCCCAGTAACGTCTCCATTGGAGACTTTGTTGTTACTGTGTCTGGCATATCGAATACTCTTGGTAGCTTGCCGGGCTCTCCGAGAGCAAGACTATAAACTTTTTAAAAAACTATATAGCTTATATTAACTTATGGGATCTATTACACCTTAAAAATAAGAACAGTTATTATTCAATATGCCAAAAACAGTAACAACAAGTCTCACAATTTGTTGTGAGACGTTACCGGTGCCCGCTTGAGCAAATCGATGAACAATGAGAGGACAGTGACAGTGATTGTTCAAAAGGAACTCGTAATTGAATTAACCTCTTACGACTCTGTTTATTTTCACATTATCCAGCTGTGACAACTGTAACTGGAGAAGCTAAAAAGCAGAGAAATTTATTCAAGGACTTGGCAAATATTTGTAATTCTTCCTGTGAGGCAACACGTACAGTTTTGATTGCCCTAATTATTCTGCTTTAATAATTAATAAAAATTTTAAGTGATTTTCTCCTATCCTATCTATTTTGGTACCAACTTAATTTTTAATTTAATGTCTATACATAATCATCACTAGCATATATATGTATGGGATTTATTTTGGAAGACAAGTAACCAAACTGAATTCCTACAGGAGAATTAATTTATCGGTGGAATTTTGCAGAAAAGAGAAATGAAAGGATCAAGTCATGACTATAACACTGAAGTAAAGTCTGTCACTCCAGAGACACACGAAAGAATCTCGGAACCGAGCAGCTCACTGAAGAGATTGCTCCAGACCCCAATTATTAAAATTTTAGAATTCAAGGAGTGTACGGCCACCTGCGGACGTGTGACATCATATGCTGTTCACAACAAGCAATACAAAATAAATTGTCTGGCATTGCAGACAGGTTTGAGCGGTAGCGGGAAAATTCCAAATAATAACGGTGGGACTGGTGTCAAAATATTGAATGTAATCAAAGTAGAGAGAGAGTATTGTGGAAATTGTCTACCACACGGGCAGGGGAAAGGTTGGGATTGGGTGAGGGGTGGTTGGATACTGGGGATTTTGGTGGCGTAAAGTGTGCACTGATGAAAGGATGGTTGGTTGAGGACTGCATGACCAAAACTCAGACATGAAAGCTTTGCAACTGTATCTTACAGCGATTAAAATAAGTAGATAAATAAATAAATAAATAAATAAAGTCTGTCACTCCAGACTATTCCTTCCCAAGTTTCAGCTGGGCAGTATGCCTTGTAACCAATTTGAATTACATATCTAAATTTCAGTAAAAATCCTATAATTGCTAAGGATAACACCGGACACATTAAAATGTCTACTCTGGAAGCAAAAGAATAGGGTTTTTTTGTTTGCTTCTTTGATTTGGGTCTTTTTCCTCACCACGGTCTCCTTTCTTATATAGTAAATCTAACCCACAGTTTTGCTGAATGAATAATTAACCTGTTAAATTTGTTTTAATGCAGATTTTTTAAGAGTTTTTCAGAAGAACTGAATTACTCATGAACCAACAAAAAATTAAACAGCTTTAAGGCACTCATGAAGACATTACCTAGGTTTCAAATGAAATCATTTCTTTTCATAGGCTAATTAGTAACAAAGTTCTTGGTACTAAAGATTTAGAATTATATGATTAGGTCTGTTGATGGCCCATATATGCCACAAAGGCCAACAAGCCATTTATTTGCCAAGTGCTCAGAAAATTTTTGAGCAAAGGGCACAGTTATCTATGTTTTGCTGCTAGATTTATAGTGTAATAAGTCCAACAGGCCTTATAAAATGTAACTTAGGTTTCCCCTTTTTTTTATTCCTGCTTATCTTAAACCCTTTTTCATTCCGGTTTATCTTAAACCCTCTATGCTAAATAAATTCCTAAAAATTTTTTCATTAAAATCTTTTATCCTTAACTGTTACTCTTTAACTGCTATTAGAATTAGTGCTTAAGCTAATATCGCATCACACAGCAAGTAGTCTACTTGGGGTCACAGAGTTAGAGTTAGATGAAAGAACCGGGAACAAAACCCAGTTTTCTTGACTCTTTCCTTTTCTACAAAATGATGCTGCCTCTTTAAATTTTCACTCTTTTAGCAAGAAATGGAGACAAGAAAGATGGCATTAAAGAAAGTCTCTGCATGAGAAGAGGGCCAAGTTAACTTAAAAAAAACTTTCTATTACAAGCAATCCTATCTCAAGTAGGATCCTTTCTTCCTTGATACTTGGTCTTAAACCTGCCTTCACTAGCTGGAGACCTTCGCTGTAACAATGCTTACAAGGACTTGGGGCACTCTGAGATGTTAGAGGGAGGAACTGGGCAAGGATGGAGTAGAACTTTCTTTCCTGAGATACTAAGTGTAGCTTCAGCTGAGTTCCAAACACCTAAAGAACTTCCACAGGCTTCCTCTGTGCTGCAGTAGCACTACAGCACAGAGGAAGCCTGTAATCAGGCTGGCATGTGAAAATGGGCTTCGTGAGGCTCAGCGATGTTTCTCTTTAGGAGAAAAAACACTGATGTTAAACTGTGGGCCCGTCAGTTTGTCCCATGTCTCATGAAACATGGGCATTATACACACAACTCTCCTTGAGTCTGAATTTACATAGAATATCCTGGGGTCACAGAGGCTCTGAAGCCAAGCATCTTATTTGTGTATCACACATAATGCATTTCAATTTATAAAAATTAAGTCCTGTCTTTTTTTAAAAATCCAAATGTAGGTTTTCATTTCAAAATGCCACAGACCGTAAAGTTTACAAACAACTTGGCCATTATCAAATCTATTTTGACTCCATTATTTCAGCCTGTTACCATTATTTGAATTATTCAAAAACCCAACAAATGCATTACCACTCTACTTGCTTGGTATTATCTTCAATTTTCGTAGATATGCTTTTAATCCTTTAATTAAGTGGATAAAAATGCCAACCGAAGGATGTAAACTGAGAACTCCGCAACTTGCCAATACAAAGATCCCTCTAGGGTGTCACAATTTACTAGTACGTCAACAAATTTTCTTTGGCTACAACTATTTAGTGATGAAAAAAATGTTTTTAAAAACTGATTGTGCAGTACCCATCCAAAGTGACGTGCCAGCTCTGCGCAGCGTGTGACTTACGGAGTGCTATGTGAGTTGCATCCTCTAAGGGATAACCTCGTTTTGCAGAATTGATGACACAGAACCCAACAGAAGACATTGACTGCTCTCTGAAATCAAACAGAAAACAGAGAGATGGCATTACCAATATTCATAGTACAAACAAAACAAAACGTAACTGAAAAAAGCAACTCAATTTCCCCTTCCCATTCATTCAAGAAATTTACTGCAACAGTTAGCCCACTCACCACTTAATAATTGCACTAATACAAAACTTAATTGAAAACACTTCCAGCAAAAACTGAGCAAAATGGTAACATCTTGCTGAAAGGTGAAAATCCGAAGTCCCTCCGATCTGTTCCTTTCACAGTGCCTTGTGTGTGTTTATCTGCTCTGCTAAGTCTGAGAAGATAATTCTATCTCAGGGTCCTCCTAAATTGTCAAATCCTTCAAAATTTGACTTCTACAGATCCATTTCCTTTTCACACCAGCCTTTCCCAGCGCCTCGGGTTCCTGCCCGGGAGAGAGGGACGGCATACTTGGCCAACTGGAGCACGTTTCTGTAGCAGCTGTACAGGGAACTCTCGGCGGCTGTGCGGTACCGGCTCTTGTACTTCGGTCCCACGGTGTGAATGATGAACCGAGCAGCTAAATGAAATCCTTTCGTCAATTTTGCTTCCCCTGTCCGGCAACCTGGGAATAAAGGAGTGTATACATGAACTGTGGAGGAATTAGGAAAACAAAAGCGTAACATTCACGACACAGAGCCAGTGCTGATAACTGCAACAATTTCAGCTGAAAACATGGGCTGAACACAGACATGTATCTGTTTTCAAAATGAAAAAAAAAAAAAAAAAAAGAGCACCAGGATAGAGTGACAAAAGGAATGGAAGACAACAAAATGTCATCGTTAAAATTTCGGAAGACAGTTGGGACTCACTCATTTAGCAAGCTGAGAAACATAACTGTGTGCAGAAATTGCGTGAAAACCTAATATAGAACATTCTGGTCTAAACTGAAAGGTAGTACTGGAGTCTAAACAGATTGGTGTGATTCTAATTCTGAGTTTACCACTTTCCTGCTGGGGATATTTTGGGGTAGGGGCTTGGTCCTGCCATGCCTCAATTTCCTATTTAATAGGGACATTAGTAAGTATTTCAGAAGAACAAATCAATATGCAACGTTGCTGTCACTGCAAACATTAGAAAGATTCAAGTAATCAAAGGCCTTGAAGCAAGGAAAGGCCGTGATGTGTGTGGAACTGGAAGGAGGTGACTGGGTTCACAGTTTCCACGTTAACGATTACGTCAGTCAACAAACCCTCCCTGGCCAGTGCTGCAAGGGGAAGACTTCTTTATCGCCAGGGCAGCAGGAAGGAGATACACGCAGGAGAGGTCGTACGAGACAAACTTTGTACTAGTTTCTCAACTCCAGAAGTCTGGGCAAAACTAAAAAGGCATTCTGTTCCCATGTTCAACTCAACAATGATGGCAGACACTCCTGACACTAGAGGCTCAAACCAAGAAAGCTCAGACTGTGGGAACAAGAAGACTCCCCTCAAATGATAAGGCACCTGCTTTGTCATCTGTTTCTAGATGCACCAAGTAGTGACTCTTACTGCCACACCACACACTTCTCAGAGCTTCCCTCTTAAATCCTGATGCCATGGCATCAGGAATATCTCCAATAAAAGGAAGGCAAAATAAAGTCCCCAAACTCAACAGTGCAAAGAAAGAAAATGTTAAAAAAAACCCAAAATTTTCCTATACAATAATTACTACCCTCTGAAAAGTATGAGAAGGTATTGTACCTCCAAAATCAAATCAGAATGTCATAAAAAAATATGAAAGAAAACAGGAAATGGGACTTACATAACTTAAAATCGGGTAAAAACTATGACAGCAGATGTAAAAAGTTCAATAGGTTAAGCGGACCCATTCTGGAAGATTTGAAAAAATCCTTCAGAAGATAAAGGCAAAGAGATAAGAGACTTGACAACTGGAGGGTTAAAAAAATAAGTCACAGTGTTCAAAATGATTTCTTCAAGGAGAGAGCAGATAATACAAAAAGGCGGAAATCATTAAAAACATAATAAAGGTGAAACAAGAAATGTTCTGGGACAGAGGAAATGTGCTTTGGTACTCAAGGACCTCACGCAATACCCAAACCCCCCATTAGCATATGTGTTACTGAGAAATTAAGAGCACAAAAGACGGAGCTTTAGAACTAGATTCCATAGTTAGAACTAGATTCCAAAGTCTGCAGAAGTGCTGAGGTCCAGACGGTGAAGTACAGCAGCAAGCGCCAGCAGGCTGGCAGCTCTCAGCACTCGGAACAACCCAGGGAGCCAAGAAACGGCTGCATGAGAGAATGCAGGTGCCCGTTGGTATCCTGGCTGGGGCGCAGGGGGTATGGCACTACCGACAGGTTAACCTGGGCCCGTGGAGCAAGTCCACTGGCAGCCTGACTGTGCCCCTCATTCTTCCTGATACCCCAAACCGCTGCCGTGCCTCTGACTGGACTCCAACAACTCAGGACCAAGTTTCCCATGAAATCACACCGCCAAAAGTTAGGTATGTGAGATTCACACTCACAAACCACCTCCGGCTCATTCATACAAACTCGTTCATCGGCCCTGCTTCAGAGATCCATAAACAAACATCAAAAGAGGTCAGAAGTCACAGTTAATCTTGAACCTGTGCAAGGCTATGCAGATGGAGTACATCAGAGAGGGGCAGGTTTGCCAGTGCCCACCTCCCCCAAGTCCCCCTTCGAAGCAGAGTCCCTGGCAGCCACTTGCTCCCGCAATCCAAAATCGCTGCCACCCTCCTGGCTGAACTCCACCATCGCGGGACGGACCTTACCAAGATATTAATCTGCTGAAAATTTGGCTAGCTGGGTTTTGTGACTAAAAAAAATGTATTATCAATGTTAAACCCTGATCAAAAGATTTATAGTTTAGATGAAAAAGCATTGTTTTTACAGGATCTCTCAAGGTTGGGATGGGCTACATCTCCCCCACCTCCCTGTAGTTCCAGAAGCCCCAGCAGTCATGCCCACAACCCAAAGTCACCACCCAGTTGCGAACCATAATGCACAAAAGGAGAGAGAAAGAGCAAGAAGAAAGGTGCCCGGCACTGAGGCAGATGTGAGGGGGGGAAGGGGGAGAACTGAGGACATCGGTGATGGGAAACGTACACTGGCGAAGGGATGGGTGTTAGATCTTTGAATAACTGAAACCCGATCATGAATAGCTTTGTGGTGGTCTATCTCACAGTGATTCAAAGAGAGAGAGAGAGAGAGAGAGAGAAAGAGGAGAGAGGGAGAGAGAAGGAGGGGGAGGGAGAGAGAAAGAGAGACAGAGAGAGAACATAAGACATACACAGATGATCAAATTCTTAGAGAAGAAACCAGAGCATACCAAGAACAGCATCCAATTTTTCCAGAGAAACAATAAAAATAACAGAACAAGGCCTTCAAACTCTGGAAAATTATTTCCAGCCCAGATTTCCAACTACCTACCCATTAAACATAGGATATGTGTGTGTGTGTGTGTGTGTGTGTCTGTAAAATATAGTATTAGGCAATAATCCCATTGAGTGTGGGGGACGCACACATGTGTGTGCATATATGTATGCATGTAAAAAATGGTGCTGGAAAATAATTCCACATATTTGACTTGACTGAGAGGAGAGTTCCAGTTATGTCTGGGGACGGTTCAGTGGCCCAAGTGCTGCCTTGCAAATGTGAACCCCTATGTTCTACTCCCACCACATAACATAAGTCAGATGCACTGTCCTTCAGGACCCTGTCACCAAGTAAGTCACCCCTGCGACCAAGAAGTGCACAAAGACCATGAAGAGAGCTGGTGGCCCCAGCAATGACAAAAGCAAGCCCCGCATCCAAGGCAGGTGACCTCCTGCACAGCAGCACCAACCAAAAAAGGAGGAAAGAGAAATTTCTACAGAATCATTGATAGTCTGGGACTAAATGAAAGAAAGGGACAAGATTAAAGAAACAAGATTAAAGAAACACTAAAAACAATAAAAATAACTAAGAGGACAAAGAACCACCAGCTCCGAGCACATCTCTTCGATTCCACTGTTCTTCCTGCATTAACATATGCCTCAGAGACCTGGGCCCTACACAAACAGGATGAGAACGCTATTCGGGTCTCTCAAAGAGGAATCGAAAGAGCTATGCTTGGAATATCACGTTTCACTCAAATGAGAGAACGAATCCGGAGTTCTGACATCCGTCGACGATCAAGAATCAGGGACGCTGTCTCATTTGCCAAGGTGTCAAAAATCAGATGGGCTGGACACGTAATGAGGTTTACAGACAACCGCTGGACTAGAGCCATTACTGACTGGATTCCACAGGACATCAAAAGATCACGTGGACCCCCCGCTACAAGATGGTCAGACTTCTTCGTCAAGACCCTGAATGATCGGTTTGAGGCTCTGCATATTCCTAGAATGAACAGATGCCTTTGGGCTACGCTAGCACGCAACAGGGATGAATGGAGACGTTACTGGCACCCGCTCGAGTAAATCGATGAATAACGGAGGATCAAGTGATCAAAAACAATATTTCCCTTTCCTTCCTTCCTCCCTTCTTCCCTTCCTTCTTTCCTTTCTCTTCTTTCCTCCCTTCCTCCTTTCCTTTGTTTTGGTTTTTTAGCCAACCTGCATGTTCAGGGCTTCCTCCTGGCTATCTACTCGGGAATCACTCCTGCTGGGGCTCAGAGAACCTTATGAGATGTTGGGGATCAAATCCGGCCCAGTCGTATGCAAAGCAAACGCCCACTGCACTACGGCTCTGGTCCAAGCAATCTGTCTTCTAATCAGCTAGGGACACTATTTAGGTAATAGCAGTGTTGCGGTTGAATACTGGTTTAACGAAATTTTCAACAGACCAATCTGAGGAAGCGAAGGTGGAGGAAAATGCATACATGTTCTGTAAATGCATGAGAGTTCACTCTTTAACTTCCACAAAGAGAAGTCAGAGGGGAAAAAAAATCACTACAATAATTTCAGCACATTATTTGTAAACAGATGGTAAATAAGATAAAGAATTAAGAAAAACTAAATAAACATTTTCAAAGTATTAGTCCCAGAAGAAAAGAAATTGGAAGTAGAAGAAGGGAGGGTAGGGACGAGTTTTTGCACTTTGACATTCTGATATAAAATAATACTCATAAAAGAGGAAAGTGAGGAAAACTAATTCAGCACAATTTGAGGTGGTCATGAAACCAAATTTTGATTTGAGAAATGGTAATTAAAATGTAAGCACTTTATCCTGTCCCTCTTTACAGAAACGATAAACGAGTCATAACTCAGCATCAATTATTGAGGAAGGCTCCAAGAATGTTACCTAGTAAACGTGGATGGAGCTGATAAAATTGAAGACATCATCGTTAATTTAAAATTACTGATTCAGACAAGGACTGAGAACTGTTACACAGAACAGTATGTGAATGCGTGATGAGTAACTAGATATTCAAAAGCTAAGTAACACCATATAGACCGCTTTCAGTTACAAGAGAAAAGATTAAAACTCTCATCACACTAACGCAGAGTTGTTTCAACAGCAGAAGTGGCATATTTAGTGGTTCAAGCAAATCTTATATATCTTCTAAGAGGTATTAACTTGAAGTACACAACTCAGTGCAATGTCTTCATCAAACAGAAGTTAGATTTGCTTCTGTTAGATCTAACTTCCATTTTATATGACGAAGGGGACAAAACCACAAACTAACAGGCACCTCGGGTGAATCCGATAAACTCAGTAGATGGGCATCTGGAAAAGGTCTGGCCCAGTTCTGACTAAATAAATCAGTCAGAAAATGAACTGCGCTGGATATACAAAAGAAACAAAGAGCTCGAAGGATAAGATGCAATGTGTGGTTTGGATCCAGTTCAAACTAGCAGCAGATGATCCTTTGGGTGATAATGTTTTACCTAGATAAACAAACACCCTCTTATATGAGAAGGGTGTCAGCCTGGGTTTTCCTTCCTTCCTTCACTGGGGATTTTATACTTTTAGAACATGTTCAACTCCCTGAAAACCTATTAACTCCAGTCCTGTCATCGTTTTTCTTCTCTGACTCGTTTTCAAGTCAATTCATACATTTAAACACCCTTACTCTATCATCCAATGTCTTCTGCTATTCCTCCATCTTTCTATCATCTACAAACTTGGTAAAGTAAAATCGTCATCGTTTGCTAAGTTACTGAAAACGTTTAAAAAAAGGAAAGAAAAAGGACAGGACTAAGTCTTAGCCTTTTAGTGCACATTAATCATCACTCTAACAGGTTGGCAATGATTCACTAAACAATACAACTGGGGCCTCTGGATGACACTAGTCTGAACACCCTGTGACACAGTCAGTAAAAATACTGACTAAACACTTAAGCTATGCTTAGTATTTAACAATCATTCTTTAACCTAATTTCCACACTATCATCCCTCTTGTGTTTAAATAACAACACAAGGTTTCTAGGCTTGTAATTTAAGGAAACAGGTGCAAAGAAAGAAGAAAAACAAGATCCTGAACTTTTTCTGTTCCTATTTCAAATAAGCATTTGCATTTTGGTTTTATTCAGAAATAAATTTCACTTCAGAATTTCAACATGTACTGAGAAGTGTATAAAAAAAAAATTCATGATCAATGTTAAATCATGATCAAAAGATTTCCAGCTTAGATAAGAAGCACTGTTTTTACAAGGATTATCTGTATATGAAAATATCCAGCCAGGAACAACCTATCAAATCACCGACAATATTTACCAGAGATGCATGTTGAAAGTAGACTATGGACCGAACATGACTGCCACTCAATGCCTCTTTTGCAGACCACAACACCCAAAAAGGAGAGAGAAAACAAAAGGGAATGCCCTGCCACAGAGGCAGGGTGCGATGGGGGGGTGGGGTTGGGAGGGATACTGGGATCCATGGTGGTGGAAAATGGGCACTGGTGGAGGGATGGGTACTAGATCATTGTATCATCGAAACCCAAGCACAAAAATTTGTAAGTCTACAACTGTACCTCATGGTGTTTCACTAATAAAAATATAAAAAAATTTTAAAAAAAGATCCTGGAACACACAGAGAGGCATTTTACAGAGAGTCGAGTTTCAGTTCATAACACAATGTGAAGTTTAAAATTTTTTTTTTGTTTGTTTTATTTCGGGGCCAGTCAGCGATGCTCAGGGCTTACTACTGGTTTTGTGCACAGGGATCGCTCCTAGAGGCTCAGGGGATCAAATGGATGCCAGGGTAGAGCCTAAACCCAGGCTGCCTGCATGCAAGGCAAGTACCTACTGAACTATTTATCTCTCCAGCACCATAGCACTGTCCTCCCGCTGTTCATCGATTTGCTCGAGCGGGCCCAGTAACGAGTCCAATGAAACTTATTGCTACTGTTTGGCATATTGAACATGTCATGGGTAGCTTGCCGGGCTTCGCTGTGCAGATGAGATAGTCTCAGGAGCTTGCCGGGCTCTGTGAGAGGGGCAGAGGAATCGAACTTGCATCGGCCGCGTGCAAGGCAAACGCCCTACCTGCTGTGCTATCTCTCTCTCTCTCTCTCTCTCTCTCTCTCTCTCTCTCTCTCTCTCTCTCCAGCACCTTCAAAAAAAATTATTTCACATAGCAACAATAAAAATAAATTTACATAGCTTCCTCACCTGCAAAGCATTCTTTTTCAAGGTAAAAGGTGTCAAAATAATTATTTTCCAAATGATAACAAACCTAAGAAATTTCAATCACCTTTAAGTTTCTGGAGGTCCTCCTTCAAATCAGGTCCTGCGAGCATGAAGATACTCTCTGACACGGGATTCTTATCGGTAAGACTTTCATTGCTGGTATTCACAATAGCTGTACAGTTCAGTAATGCCACATCTCCTTTCCTGAGGAAACAAGAAATAACACTCATGTGAGAGGAGAAGAAGGTAGGTAAGAAAACTAGTTTCTAATTCTTACAAAAATCTATCCTTATTCCTTTACGATCTTGATTTGTTAGCTTATAAACTATGCAAGAGTAAAAAAGTAGCACTCTTTCTTTCTCTTTTTCTATATATGTGTCTATATATCTATACGTATAGACACATATATCTATTCCTATATACAGATATATTAGATAGATAGATAGATAGATAGATAGGTATATCTATCTATACAATAGCCCACTGGAGGGCTGGAGCAATAGCATAGCGGGTAGGGCATTTGCCTTACATGTGGCCGACCCAGGTTTGATTCCCAGCATCCCATATGGTCCTCCCAGCACCATCAGGAGAAATTCCTGAATGCAGAGCCAGGAGTAACCCCTGTGCATCGCAAGGTGTGACTCCCCCCAAAAAAAGCAAAAAAAAAAAAAATAGCCCACTCGAAAACCAACACAAAAATCAACTAATGAACTGATAAACGAAATGTGTTAAATTATACAGTGGAATATCATTTGGCCTTACAAAGGAGCAAAACATGTATTCCTATTACAACACGGATGAATCTTAAAAGCATTGTGCGAAGTCACAACTGATTCTAGTCACATGAAATAGGCCAGCCTACAGAAACAAAACGTAAATTAGCAGAAGGCTAGGAGTTACTAAAAGAGTTTAGAAAAAAAGTAAGAGTTGAATCCAAGTATTACCAAAGAACCACTTTTCCATTAATATCTTTGTTATAAAGGAAAGGTGATCGAATAGGCTCTTCCTGAGGCATCTCAGCTGCTGTGTCTGGGGCATTCAGTTCATCTTCACAGGAGCTGCCCCAGGCTGGAAGCGTTTCCACATCCACAAACTGGGAAGGGGCACCCAGGGGATCCATGGGACGGGAAACGCCGCTTCCACAAGTCCTCAGCGAGTCAATATCCACTGGAGAATTCCGCTTCAGAGAAAAGAAAGGGTTGTTTAACAAACACAGATACTTTACTTCTATTAGAGGAAACAACACAACTCTATTGTCAAGTGCTTTAATTGTGCACTGTATGATTATAATCACAGTCCACAAAAGGCAGAGGAACAAAGGCATGTGGGTCCCGGGGCTGAGATCTCCAAGCCTGCTCAGATCGGGGCTGAGCATCCTCCCTCCAGATCCACCGTCTTCGAGTAGGCAGGGGTCACACCCACCATCTGACCCCCAGCGCTTTGTAATCCCATCAACGGCTAAGACCCAGAGACTATAAAACCCAGCTCCCAGAAAAGAACAGCACAGAGTCTCCTGCCCCCACGCCTGGCTGTGCTCGCCAAAGCCCCTTGGAGGGGGGCGGGTTGAGTTTCCCTCCCCGCCCCAAACAGAGCTCCGGCAGCCGAAGACCTCCAGAACCAGCCACCACCATGCTGTGGCCACTCTCCACACGCATGAAGGTACTGGCAGGGGAACAAAGGCATGCGGGTCCCGGGGCTGAGATCTCCAAGCCTGCTCAGATCGGGGCTGAGCATCCTCCACCCAGATCCACCATCTTCCAGTAGGCAGAGGTCACACCCACCATCTGACCCCCAGTGCCATGTAATCCCATCAACAGCCAAGACCCAGAGACTATAAAACCCAGCTCCCGGAAGTGCGCGGCCGCATTTGCAGCATCTTATTATCTCATTCCTACTTTGGACAACCTGGCAGGTTACCGAATGTTACCTGCCCACATGGCAGAGTCTGGCAAACTCCGTGTGGTGTACCCAATATGCCAAATACCAGTAACAATCATGGGTTTCACTTTCCTAACCCTGAAAGAGCCTTGAATATGGCACTTTTTAAAATCTCAGGGCTAGGACGAGGGAGACTTTACTGGGGTCTGCTCGAGGCAATCGATGAACAACAGGATGGTCGTGATCGTGTTAGTCCACAAAAATCAATGTATAACAAAGATTGCTACAGCTTTAATTTTTTTAATCTTTAAAACAGATTTTTTTTAATGTGGTAAATATCACATTCTTTTTTTTTTAATTGAATCACAGTGAGATACACACTTACAAAGTTGTTCATGACTGGGTTTTAGTCACATAATGTTCCAACACCCATCCCTTCACCAGTGTACATTTATAACCACCAACGTGGCCAGGTTCCGTCCCACCCACCTCTGCCTTCCTCCATGGCAGGTGCTTTCCCTCCCGCCTTTTCTCTCTTTTTAACAGCTTTTCTAAAACGGGAAAAGGGATTAGTTAGGTATAAACTCTTTTCAAAAAATTCCAGCCATAAAATAATCCCAAGGTCCCACTAGTCCTACTTCCCAGAACACAAGATCATTCACTAAACACAACGTGTCTGCTTGTGTGTGTGTGTGTGCGCGCGCGTACACGTATGTGTGTTGGGAGGAGGGCGAGGGGGCTCTGGGTACTTCAAAATAGACAAAGATAAATGATATGTACAATTTGGGGCAGTCTAATCATGCGACAAATCAATTAAGACAAAGAGATGGAAAGATTGCTGCAATTAAGTCGCAGTAAAGAAAAGTCTGCACTAAATATAGGTGATAAAGGAACATGGGTTTGGCAGCCCAAGGAAGAATGAGTAGGACTGGACACTGGACGGGGTGAGGCATATGAGACACTGATGTGGTAGAACGGTTGTCCTGAAAGCAGAAATTAAACGAAGTGGGTGACTGGAAGACGCAGTGAAACACTGCAGAGAGGTCATGGGAAACTAACATGTCAAAAGTGCATTTAACTTGCCAAGCAGGCAGACGGCTGCTTCTGGCAATTCAATAAATCTCTATAAGCATCTACTCGGTGTCAGGTATTGTTTCAGGGTCTGGAGATAAAGCGATGAGAAAGGGAGAGCAAGTTCCTTACTTAATTTAACTCACTGAACTTAAATATCCTAGAGAGAGGAGGGAGATAAAAGATCAGCATGCCGGCAGAAATCAGACTGAAAGACCGGATGGAGGCAACACAGAGAAAAAGTGGTAACTGTACAGGGGGCTCAAAAAAGGGAGAGAGCAAGCTATGAGAAGTTCTGGGGAGTGTTTCAGGCAGAGAAAACAGCAGTGTAAATACCCAAGGGCAGGGAGGATCTTGGTGTTTTCCCCAAAGGACAAGATCTGTGTGGCCAGAGCCCAACGAAACAGCTAAGGAGCTGTAGGTGATGAGGTGGTGAGGGTATGAACAGATAAAGCAGTTTGCAAATGTTTGCAAGATGTTTAGCCCTCAGTCTAAACATCACAGGAACCTATGAGAGAATCCTGATCGAGACTATTTTTCTAGAAAGGGTATTTTATTTACTTGGGGTGGGAAGCCAACAGTGGCAGTGCTCAGGGCCACTCCCAACGCAGCACACAGGCAGGGGTCACCCCAGCGGTGCACAAAGAATCAGGCCAGGCCAGCGATCAAGCCTGGGGTTCCCACTGCTACACGTGTGCGCTCCAGCCCTTTGAGCTACCTCTCCAAACCAGATAAAATAACAGTTCAAAAGATTATTCTATCAAGAGGGAAGGGAAAACAGTAAACAAACTGTAGTAGTCGGATGAGACTATGTTGGAAAATGTTGAGAAATGGTAAGATTTGGAATGTGTTTTGTAGTTTCTTTCAAACGAATACAAAGCAACGGTGTAGCTGAAAAACAAGGTATTTTTCTTTTCCCGGGCGTATGCATTTACTGCTTGAATGTCCGCTATGCAAGGTCAAGTATTTATTTCAGATAAAACAAAGCTAGAGCTCAGAAGGCAGCTGGAGCTGCCTACTGAAATTTGGAAGTCTGAGCATACTAGCACAAAGCTATGAGACAAGATTACTGGACAAGGTTACCTAAAGATTAAGTGCAAAGAGAGAAAAAAGAACCAAGGGCAAGTCCTTGGGCAAAATGTAGATGTCTGAAGGAAGAGTCCAAACAGGAGAGCACAAAGGACAGACTAAGAAGATAGAGGAATATCAGGAGTATTTCAAGAAGGCTGGAGAGAGAGACTGGAATTAAGGTCCCTGCTGTGATCATGGCCAAACTCAGTTCGATCCCCAACCCTTCAGAATGGACCTCTGAGCACCACCAAGAGTGACCCGTGAGCACAGAGCCAAGAAAAAGCACTGAGGACCTCTGGGTGTGGGCACTCCCTCTGTGCACAGAGAAAAGAGAAAGCCTTTCAAGAACGCAGGCTCTGAAAAGGATCAGCCAGAGTAAAACACTGCTGGGGCTAAAGGCTCAGTAACTGACAGTAACAGGAACTCACAGATGATCAGGAAATGTAAAGTCCTTACTGCAGATTTTCTGTAAGTCCCTGATGTTTGTTGTCAGAGCTAAGAATAAACATGCCTTTCTACACCAAATTCCTTAGTGCTCCTTGCTAAAATGAGAGGTAGGAAACGTGATAATCCAACAATCTCAGAAAGGCCTTGGAGATTATGCTTGATAAAGCTGTATGACAATTCTATCTCTATGCGTACAGAATGCGTTTGTATCTTCTGCATGTCTCAGACCAAACCGGTCCCTTACTCATGGGAGGTGTATGACTGAGCACTGACGTTCTCTTTTTTAAGTTGAAAAGAGAACAAATGCACACCACACTCAGTTCCCATGGTTGAACTGCCTACAGCTCAATGGAATGAGACTTCTCATAAAATCATAATCTCGAAAACTCAAAAAAAAGTTTTTAATTGATTTTTACTAAAAACACTGATTTACAAACTTGTTCATTATGCAGCTGTTTCAAGCATTTAGTGTTACAATACCATCAGTGTCACCTTTCCTCTACCAATATCCCGTTTCGCTCCCAATCCCAACCTTTGACACGTAACAAATTTACTTTATATTGCTTATTCCAAGAAAAGTTTAAGAACTGGCAAATAAAATGATCAGAAAATAAATTAGTAAGAGCCAATTAGTGATTATTATATGGTTTTGACCTATGTAAGACAATTAAAACTATTTAATGCAATATAAAAATGTCTATCCTCATCTAAAACTTATGAATTTTTGGCTGCAATAAATCAGGCTGGAACTTTTAAACCATCGTGTAAAAAAATTTCTTTAGCCACTACTTTAGTTTCCATTTGATTAACTTGACACCAACTTTATTTTTTTATTTTTTATTTTTTTGCTTTTTGGGTCACACCTGGCAATGCACAGGGGTTACTCCTGCCTCTGCACTCAGGAGTTACTCCTGGCGGTGCTCAGGGGACCATATGGGATGCTGGGAATCGAACCTGGGTCGGCCGTGTGCAAGGCAAACGCCCTACCCGCTGTGCTATCTCTCCAGCCCCTTGACACCAACTTTAAAGATAAAATTACATATTTAAAATAAAATTTTCCCAGGTTGAAGAGATAACACAGGGATTAAGGTGCACACCTGGCCTGCAGTAGACCCTGAGTTAAGGTCTGATTCCCAACACTGAAAAAGTCCCCAGGACAAAGTCAGGAGTAGCCCTCAGGCACCCCTAAACAATAAGTAAATTAAATTTTCTAAGTGATACCTACTTATAAGACATTTGAAAAATGCCAACATGTAAGGGAGGAGAGCTCTCGAGTTTTAATATATTTATTTAACTATCCTGTTTTATCTTAGAGAAAAAATCATTTTGTATGTATAATTTTGAATGTAGCTTCATTAGTATTTTAAGGTATATAGTCTCACCCGCAATTACAATGTGAGGCAGATGCAAGGTAGTATAAAGTCAGAACGTGGGTTCTGTTATTGAAAGCAATGAATTTGGATCTGGGACCCCCCCCCCCCCCACCACCAACACACACACACACAGAATAGTAATATTATCCTTGACCTAGGTTTTCATATTTCTAAAACAAGTCTAACAGACTCCTAGGGTTATTGTGATTTAATTATTTAATTTCTACTAAAATTTCAAAGCAGAGCAATTGGCACAGAGGAAGGCACAATACAAGTTAACTGCTGTAACTTGTATTTTGTATTTGAGCAGTTGTAAAAGTCATAGGTAAATCTTCCCCTTTGTCATGGATCAAAAGGCTTGCTTTTGATCCAAAAAGTCTTTCAACAAACACCAAGTAAGATAGACATAAACGACTGGATTTAGATACTTAAAAAAAAATAGCCCAAAAAAAAATACTTAAAAAAAATACTTAAAAAAAAAGATAGACATAAACGACTGGATTTAGATACTTAAAAAAAAAAGATACTTAAAAAAAAAAAGATACTTAAAAAAATTGTAAAGGTAAAGGCCCTCCCGTTGATCGTCAATTTGCTCGAGCGGGCCCAGTAACGTCTCCATTGGAGACTTTGTTGTTACTGTGTTTGGCATATCAAATACTCTCCGTAGCTTGCCGGGCTCTCCGAGAGGGGCGGAGGAATTGAACTCAGGTTCAATTTTATTTTATTTTATTTTATTCAATTTTATTTTATTTTATTTTATTCAATTTTATTTTATTAAAAAAATTTAAAAAATTAAAAAAATTATTTTATTTTATTAAAAATTATTTTATTTTATTTTATATTATTTTATTTATTTTATTTTATTTTATTAAAAAATTAAAAAATTATTTTAAAAATTGTAATAATTTACCAATCCCTAGCACCCTAAAAGACATTTCTCTGATTCTGCTGCAGGATTCCTGGGGCGGGAGTGGGGAGTCATATAGCTGATGTGGAAATAAATGTAGGTAACGCAGGTTTTCCTATGCCAGTTAGTCCCTCCATTTTAGCAATTTTTTGGAATATCCTCGTTTCAGCTGTCATCCTTAATAAACCGAGCTGGTCTGTGTAACTAGCATGATGCAACAGAAAGGACAGAGCGTGATTCTGAAGTGTCTCGAGACACTGTGGTTGCTGCCACCCTCTTTCTGAGCCGCGTGTTCTGGGGAAGCAGTTCCCAGGACCTGAGGACACTCAGGCAGCCATGGGAAGGTCCCCAACATGAGACGCTGAGAGATCCCGCCAGCACCGGCATCACTGCCACGCACGCGAATGAGTCCCTTAGCCGTGGAGCCTCCAGCCCCAATTGGGTTTCAAAATAGCTTCAGATTCTTAGAGGAAGGAGGCAGGGCACCCCCCATCCCCCAAGTGCATCCCAGTGCCTTTCTGGAAAGGAGCTATCTTCCTCTGCCCTAGCCACACTTAAAACCAGTCCCCAGCTCCAACTCAAGACTACTAAGGAGGATTCGATCCAAATCCAAACACTGGACCCTCTCAGGAGACAATTCAAAAAATGAAGGCATGCTCAGAATCTGGAAAAAACCTGAGTGCCCGAGAACAGATGACTGGTTAAAGAAACTTTGGTACATCGACACAATGGAGTACTATGTAGCTGTTAGAAAAGAGAAATCATGAAATTTACATACAAGTGGTACTACATGGAAAGTATCATGTTAAGCGAAATGACTCAGAAAGAAAGGGATAGACATAGAAAGACTGCATTCATCTGGGGAACATAAAGTAACAAAATAGGAGACTAACACTCAAGAATGGCCAAGATTAGTACCAGGAATTTTACTCCATGGCTTGGAGGCCACCCACACATGCTAGGGGAAAAGGGAGCTCAGATAGAGAAGGGAGCACCAAATAAAGGTGTTGGGAGGATCGTCTCAGGATGGGAGAAGCATGCTGAAAGTAGACTATAGACCAAACATGATTGCCACCCATTGCCTCTTTTGCAAACCACAACACCCAACAAGAGAGAACAAAAGGGAATGCCCTGCCACAGAGGCAGGGTGGGATGGGTGGGATGGGTGGATGGGGGGTGGGAGGGATGCTGGGATCCGTGGTGGTGGGAAGTGGGCACTGGTGGAGGGATGGGCATTTGATCATTGTGTAATTGAAACCCAAGCACAAAAATTTGTAAGTCTACAACTGTACCTCATATGTCTCACTAATTAAAAAAAAAAAAATGAAGGCATGCTAAGGCTGAATGTGGAAGGCCATCAGTGCCCAAATCTTCCTTCCCTGAAGAGGGCCCAGACTAGAAAGCTCGGCCAGGTCAGTTATAAATGACTGGTCAAGGAACAGCGCACATTCTACTTGGGTCATTTTCCTCCCAACGAGGGGAGCATAATTCTCTTCTTTCTCTTCATCGGGCTCTCTGAAGAGGGCTGTATTCTCTCTTGAGCACTTAAAAAAAAAAATCTCCCTTTTAATAAAAGATTTAACTGAACCTGGAAACCTGGGCAGAGGTCAGGACTGACTTCTCCAGCAAAGGGCAAGTCTCTGTTCCTAACGAAGGTCACGGCTCCCAGAAAACACAGGGAATAAGTTCTTAACCCACACGGACCAAAGAGATGTCAGGTGTATTCTGGGGCCACCACCCCTAACTCCCACTATGCACTTCCCCTCTAACACAGGAGCAAGCCAAGGAGGAGGGTGACACTCTACTGCAGCTGCCCCCCCCTCCCCGCCTGCCCCTAACCCTCCCCCCACCCAGCCTGTTCCAGTTGCTGGAACACCTATAGTTCTGGCACTGGCAACACCCATAGTTTTTCCCAAATATACACACCAATGCTAAAGGTTAATCTATAAACTAGGTATACCAAGAGAATAACCCTAGCTAATAATAAAACAGAAGTGTTAAAATACAGTATTGCAGAGGCTCAAGAGATAGTACAAAATGTAGGGCAGTTCACTTGCATGCAGTCCACCAGGGGTTGATGGGTGCCAAGTGGGTGCCATAAAGTCCCCCGAACTCAGGCCCAGGAGCAGACCCTGATCACAGACAGGTATGGCACAGAAATCAAAACCAGGAGCCAGAGTGATAGCACAGCAGGTGTTTGCCTTGTGCACGGCCAACTGGGTTCAATCTTTGGCATCCCATACGGTTCCCCGAGCACTGCCAGGAGTGATTCCTGAGTGCAGAGCCAGAAGTAATCCCTGAGCATAGCTGTGACCTAAAAACAAACAAAACAACAAAAACAAAACAAAACCCCCACAAAATAATAAAATGCTGTAATATGTTATGGGCTGGAGCTATAGCACAGCGGGTAGGGCGTTTGCCTTGCACGTGGCCGACCTGGGTTCGATTCCTCCATCCCTCTCAGACAGCCTGGAAAGCTGTGAGAGTATCCCGCCCACACGGCAGAGCCTGGCAAGCTCCCCATGTGGTATTCAATATGCCAAAAACAGTAACATCAAGTCTCACAGTGGAGACATTACTGGTGCCTGCTCTGGAAAATTGATGAACAACGGGAGGACAGTGCTGCAATATGTTATATGAATGTGGAGTATTTTTAAAAATAAATATTTTTGGGCCACAGTTGACAGTTTTCTAAGTAAAACCATTCAAAGCACAATGGCGATAATAAGGGAGCTACCAGATAGCAGAAATATTTCTAAGCCATGTCAATGGACCAGGTCAAGTTTCAGAAATACCAAAAATACTTGCTCCCAAGGTGAACCGGTAGCATCAATTCACATTAAAAATGCTAATGCTTCACTGTAAGTATTACTACAATGAGAAATTTTTAAAAAGCATCTAGGGCTACAGTTTGAAATCCAATATTGACACATTATTATGCTTAGCATTCAGTTTTTCTTTTACCAACAACCAAAATCAATTTTTCCCACTTCTGATTGTCCTTTCACATGACACCGATGAACACTGTTAACTTCTTTGAAGGACGAAATTATGACTCATTCAAATGTAAAAATGACTGAACGCGTGTTCAAGATTTTATTTAACTTGCAGAAAAACTGGGCAGATGGCTAAAAATCAGATCAAGAACACTGACGGTGCAAAAAAAAACCCAACACTACCGTTAAAATTTTAGGAGGACAGGCTTGGCAGACCAACCTACTCAACACTGCCATTATTCGCGGCTTTCTTAGAATTTGATAATCCAAAGGTGCCACGGGGGATGAGATCTAGACCGGCCAGCCTACGCTCCCACCTAAAACGCGCCCATTCCTGACAGTGTCCGACTCGCCTAAAATCTGCTGACACACTCCCACCCCTCCTTACTCGCCAGCTAATCTACGGTGGTTACTTTGTTTCAAAGTCTGCGGTTACCTTGTTTCAAAGACTCCACACCGCTGCGACTATTCACCGGGTCATCTCCCCCACCCTCCAGGATTCCAATGAACCGTCCGCTGCAGGACAGACCAGTCTCCAAGCCCTCGGGGGGCCGCGAAGATGCTGCCAAGCGCTCGAGGGGCTTGCTCACGGTGCAGCGGCTCAGGGTTCGATCCGCAGCCCGGCCGGGCGTCCCCCCGCCCTCCGCCCCACCCCCACGCCAAATCCCAATCAAAACCAAAGATCCTCAGACCTAGGCAAAGCAGCTCATGCTGTCAACGCACACACACCGGGATTCCCGGCTGGCCACTGATCACTGATGCCACTGATCACTGATGCCACTGATCACTGATGCCACTGATCACTGATGCCAGGCTGTCACTATTCTTCCTCTTTGCGGACGACCCTGCTGACGTGCTTCTGAGAGCCGGGCGAGCCGTCTGCAAGCACCAGCGGGACTGCGGGGACCAGCCGGCGACGCCGTCACCCACCCCGTGCGGCCCACCCTGTCCCCGCCCGGCTGGGGGGTCCAGTCTCCGCGGCCACGCGCCGCCGACCCCGCCCGCGCCCCCTCCCCGGGCGCCCTCCCACCCCGGCTCGGTTCCTCCTCTCGCACCTCTCGGGCTGGCCCATGCGGGCGGCAGGCGAGGCGTGGCGAGGCGAGGCAGGCTCGGCTGCTCGGCGGCACCGGCCGGGCCGAGCGGCACCCCAGGGTGGGCCTCCCGGAGCGCGGCGGGGCGGGCGCGCCCGAGCCCAGCAGGCCGGAGCGCTCAGCGACTTCCGCTCCCGGCGGCCGCCCGCCAATCAGAGGCGGGGCCCGACGTCACTTCCGCCCGGAAGCCCGGCACCCGGCCGGGCGGAAGAGGGGCCGGAGCGGAGCCGGAAGGGCGGGCTCGTGGGCGGGGCGGTGGCCGGAGCCGCGTGCGGGCCCAGGTGAGCACGGGCGGGTGGCGCGGGCGCTCCTGGATGCGGTTCCTCGCGGGGGCGGCGGCGGCGCGCGGGACGGGGTGAGCTGGGGCTCATCTCTCAGCGGACGGGCATCTGGGCGCACGCGAGCGCGCGGTGTCTGGGTTCTGAGGTCCCCGGGGGGCTGCGTCCGGGGCTGGCGCGTGCGGCCCTCGCGGGGTTGCGGGACGCGGAGCGCGCGGACCCCTCCGGAGGGTGCTCGGGTCCCCCGGAGGGTTGCGGGGTGCAGAGTGCGCAGACCCCTCCGGAGGATGCTCGGGACGTGCGTCCCCCGGAGGGTCGCGGGACGCGGAGCGCGCAGGCCCCTCCAGAGGGTGCTCGGGTCCCCCGGAGGGTCGCGGGATGCAGAGTGCGCAGACCCCTCGGGAGGATGCTCGGGACATGCGTCCCCCCCGGAGGGTCGCAGGACGCGGAGCGCGCAGGCCCCTCCGGAGGGTGCTCGGGTCCCCCAGAGGGTCGCGGGATGCAGAGTGCGCAGACTCCTCCAGAGGATGCTCGGGACGTGCGTCCCCCCCCCCCCCCCCCCCCGGAGGGTCGCGGGATGCAGAGTGCTCAGACCCCTCCGGAGGATGCTCGGGACGTGCGTCCCCCGGAGGGTCGCGGGATGCAGAGTGCGCAGACCCCTCCGGAGGATGCTCAGGACGTGCGTCCCCCGCAGGGTTGCGGGACGCGGAGCGCGCAGACCCCTCCAGTGGATGCGCAGGACCCGGGAGGAATCCTGCTTGCCAGCCCTTAACTCAGGGTTCGGGTTCGGGTTAGGGTCTCAAGGTCCGTGATCAGTGCTCCTTTTCCCCCGAAGCGTTGATGCCCTTTGCTTTGGCGGCGGTAAGTAAAGGATACGGAGTTAGTACTCAGCCCTCTCCAAAAGGCCCTGAGGTCGCTACCTGAAACACTGAGGAGCGGGTCCAAATTGTATGAAAGACGGTTTAAGTCTGGAGCCAAAGTTAGGACAGGCAAAAGGTATAAAAGGACTAATTTAGTTTAGTGATTTAAGACGAATTTGGGACTTAAACTCGATTGGATCCTGACTTGGGACTTAACTGGCTAAATGACTTGGAGCCGGCTAGTTCATAGTCTCTGTGCCTGGTTTCCTTTACTGTAGAATGAAGGTTAAAAATAACTAACCTCATTAGTTACTGTGAAGAATGTTTTAGACCCTACAATATGTTAGCTGCCTCTTCATTTGCATGGTTTACTATATTTAATTAAACCACTGTTCTGTGTGGTTTAATTAAATATAGTAAATGAATTCAAATATACCTAGCTATATGCATTCAATGATCTGTATCCATTTCCTTGAAAGCACTTTCTCCATTTTGGCTCTATATTAATTTTTTTTAACTAATGTAGTTTTTTACTACAATATTTTGGCTTTATTGGGTGTGAGGGGTGGGGTGGGGCAGAGGGCATCAGATCCGGAGATGCTCAGGGGCACCTCTTCGCTCTGCACTCAGGAATTACTCCTGGGAATGGGGGACCTTATGGGATGCTGGGGATTATGGGCCAACAGAACCCCAGAACCCCGGTTGGCCGTGCTCAAAGGCCCTACCCCCTCTACTCTATCACTCCAGCTCCTACTACAAGATTTTGAACCTGGTTTTGTCTTCGCTTCAGAAAACGATGGGAGGGATTTAGGAAGCAGAGTAAGTAGATTGGGTTAAAACCCAATTTGAATCACTCTTCTTGTTTTTTTTCTGTGCCAGGAGGAGTGGCGGTACTTATTTGGAAATCAAGACCTGCATGTGATGGAATAGTAGTTCTCAAGTTGAGAAACTGCATCAACAGTGAGCACAGCAGCAGTAGTGGGACCACTACTTGAGACCGTGTTAGTCATGGCAAATCTGGGCTCCACCTCAGACCTCCTGAATCAGTGATAGGGAGCCAAGGCAGAGGTGTTTCCAAACTGTTTTCATCAGCTCCCTTCTAAGACACAGGGTTGAACTTTGAGAACCTCTGTACAAGGTATGTACCATGAGCTCTGAAATTTTGTTTGACCCAATACTAGACCTCCATTGTCTCTACTATGGTGCCTGTCTAATTATATAATAAATGTTGCCTGATAAATATGTTCTGTCTTGGGCTCTCTTGGGCAGTGTGGAAACTGATGGTACATCAGAAATGAAAGGTTGAGCTGCAGAGATTTAGTGTGAGATAATTTAGAGGTGGACATGACAGAGTGTAAATAATTTGAAACGGGGAGATTCCACATTGAGTCAGCAATAAATGAAAAAAACAAGGATGCCCAGGTGTTTCATGCCAGGGATTTGTCTAGAGTAAATAAAGGTAGAGATGGCACAGGTTTTGCCACATTCGAAACCGTAGGTTCTTGTGAACTCAGTAGAACTCAGACTCAAAGAATACTGAGTGTTCTTTGTCCGTGCAGTTGCCTCAGCTTGGAGATCAGACGGTGCGACATGGGGCTCACCAAGCAGTACCTCCGCTACGTTGCTAGTGCAGTGTTTGGCCTTATTGGCAGCCACAAAGGCAATATTGTCTTCGTGACACTCCGTGGTGAAAAGGGGCGCTACGTGGCGGTGCCTGCCTGCGAGCATGTTTTCATCTGGGACTTACGGAAAGGGGAAAAGGTAAGCCTGAAGTCAGCGAAGTTGGAGTTGGTGACGGGTGTTTAAGGATGAAGAGGCAGAAGCGGGAGCACCCTGATGGATTAGGCACAGGTAGTACTTTTGTGGGTCTTTAGATCACTTCACTTGATCACTTGATTACCCGTTATTCATCGATTTACTCGAGCGGGTGTCAGTAACGTCTCCATTCATCCCGGTCGCGTGCTAGCGTAGCCCAGTGGCATCTGTTCGTTCTAGGAACATGCAGAGCCTCAA
The DNA here is from genome assembly GCF_029834395.1 of Sorex fumeus. Lineage (NCBI taxonomy): Eukaryota > Metazoa > Chordata > Mammalia > Eulipotyphla > Soricidae > Sorex > Sorex fumeus. Next base: position 6,085,093 of record NW_026606058.1, read on the forward strand.
ACCGATCATTCAGGGTCTTGACGAAGAAGTCTGACCATCTTGTAGGTGGGCGTCCATGCGATCTTTTGACGTCCCGTGGAATCCAATCAGTAATAACTCTAGTCCAGCAGTTGTCTGTAAACCTCATTACGTGTCCAGCCCATCTGATTTTTGATGGCTTGGCAAATGAGACAGCGTCCCTGATTCTTGACCTTCAACGGAGGTCAGAATTCCGGATTCTCTCTGTCATTTGAGTGAATCGTGATATTCCAAGCATAGCTCTTTCGATTCCTCTTTGGGAGACCCGAATAGCGTCTTCAGATGAGAAATATTTTTTTCCTTTGAGTCTAACGGTCAGGTTCTGTTGTGCTGTTTCTACAGTAAATCCTGAAAATCACAGCCGCATAGCTATTTACCTTCGAGGTATTTTTTTTTTTTTTGGTCTTTGTTTATTTTAGAGAAGCAAGGTCGTTTTTATTGAAACTTTTTCTAGAAAGATGTGAGGGGAGAGACAGGAAGGTATGTGTTCAGGAGTGAACACAAGCTTCTCGAGTGGAAACAGGCAAGCAAAGGAACATTAAGACAAGTAAGCGAGATGCGTGTTCTTGAGAGAATACGGGCATAAAGAGCCAGCCTGTTTTGGTATTTGTACCAGTTATTCTTCTTGATAGATTTGCTTTTCTTTGCTTTATTAGTTCTGATTTTTTTTTTTGTTTTTTCAAATAGGTCAATTTAAATAAGTGCCTTCACAACCAGTATGGAATATTAGGTATTTTGGGCTAGAGAGATAGTACAGAGGTTAAGGTGTTTGTCTGCATGCAGCTAACCCCAGTTCCATTCTCTGAACCGTATATGATTCCCCCAAACAATGCCTGGTTGAACACAGAGCCAGGAGTGAGCCCTGAGTTCTGCCATGTATGACCACCAAACAAAAACTAATTTTAGTACTTGGTGATTCGTTGCATCCATCCCTTAGCCTATCCACTTCTGCCAAATCAAATAAGAAGCCTTTTGATGTTGTTAACACCCTTTGTGATTCCCAAGAGGTTAGTCCTTTGCCACTTATAGCCAGTCAGGGTCTCTGGGGTTATAAACCAATAGCAGCACTTTGATGCATGTGAGTCCATCTCTATAAGATGGGCTCAGTTATAGCAAGAAGGTATTTCTCTTCTCGAAAACCATTTGATATTAACATACGATAAATAATTAGTGGTTATTTCCATTGTTTGGAGGAATTTTTTATGTTTTAACTTAGTGTAGAACTTAGGGGAAAATAATTTTAACTTTGTGTGAATATTTTCTTCCCCAGTTGTAGCACTGTAGCACTGTCCTCTTGTTGTTCATCGATTTGAGCAGGCAAAAGTAACGTTTCCATTGTGAGACTTGTTGTTACTGTTTTTGGCATATGGAATACACAACGGGGAGCTTGCCAGGCTCTGCCGTGTGGGCGGGAATACTCGCGGTAGCTTGCTGGACTCTCCGAGAGGGATTGGAGGAATCGAACCCAGGTCGGCCGCATGCAAGGCAAACGCCCTACCCGCTGTGCTATCGCTCCAGCCCTGCCCAATTGTACAAGTAATATATATATATATTTTTGGCTTTTGGCTCACACCCAGCAGTGCTCAGTAATTACTCCTGGCTCTGCTCTCACGAATTACTCCTGGCAGTGCTCAGGGGACCACATGGGATGCCAGGGTTCGAACCCAGGTATGCCACATGCAAGGCAGATGTACTATCATTCCAACCCCAATGATTTCTTTTTGTTGTTGTTGTTATAGAGATTTATTTGAATACAGACATTTATTTTCTTACAATTGTAACTACTTTTCCACCAGAATAGAAAAACCGAGTAATCTTGATAGAGATTCTATGTTCCTGTAAGTCTAAAATATTTCTTAGCTGCCCTCTTGCTAAAAAGATTTCTGAGGTGTGATTGGGATGGTAAAGTTTAAAAGCTGAGGTAAAACGATTTTGGGGGGCTCTGATTTATGTTTTATGAGATCATTTTATTTTTTTCAAACCAAATTATTAGCCACTGCTTAAGAGCATCAGTGGTATATAACGTTTGTCTGTATCCTCTTAATGCCTAGTCACAAAGCTGAGTCCAGGGCAGGCACCCGACCCCAATAATTTCTATATTAAAGGACTTAAGATGGATTATGGAATTTAATTTTTCCTCGGTAGAGTGATTTGAAATTATTGGTGTTTTTAATTTTCTGTGCCTGGCTTCTCCCGTGATGACATACTCAGCTCCTCACCTTCACTTCTTGACTCTTACGATTTCAGATCCTCATTCTTCAGGGGCTTAAACAAGAAGTCACTTGCCTGTGCCCGTCCCCGGATGGGCTGCACTTGGCCGTAGGTTATGAGGATGGCTCTATCCGAATCTTCAGTCTCCTGAGTGGGGAAGGAAATGTAACCTTCAATGGACACAAAGCAGCCATCACTTCTTTGAAGTATGACCAGCTGGGAGGCAGATTGGCATCTGGCTCCAAGGTGAGACTAAGAAACAGGTACTCAGACTATTACAAGCGTGAATGTTTTTTGCTCAACTTGTGGGGTGATGCAGTGATCCTCAGTGTGCAAAATTGTGTGCATGGGAGAACTAATACAAAAAGGGTGGATTGGCAAGTCTTTTGTTTTCTCCAGTATTCTCTGATAAAAGGCTCTTATGTAGACAGACAAGGTGAAGAATCGCACATCGACTGACTCTATAATGTTGGTGTGAAATTGTTGCCCAACAATATAATTAAAACTGTCTAAATATCCCAAAATGTTGGAGCTTTGGTGTTTCATATATATATATATATATATATATATATATATATATATATATACACACACACACATATATATATTGTTGTTGTTGTTCATGTTTTTCTGGAATATGGCCAGGATCTGAAAACATAAAAATTAAAATAGAAACACTAAGATTTTGAGAAACAATAATAAATGCATTATAAAGATATAAAAATACATTATAAAGCCACAGTTTCAGGTGTGTTATATTGATGTGTTATTAAGGCAACATAGATTATTACAGACAAATTAATAGCCTAGAAACAAATGCAGCACACTTCTCACTTTTTTTTTTTTCTTTTTGCTTTTTGGGTCACACTGGCATTGCACAGAGGTTACTCCTGGCTCTGCACTCAGGAATTACTCGGCAGTGCTCGGGGGACCATATGGGATGCTGGGAATTGAACCCGGGTAGGCCGCGTGCAAGGCAAACGCCCTACCCGCTGTGCTATTTCTCTGGCCCGACATTTCTAACCAGTCTGTTTTCAAGAACTCTAAAGCATGGGACATGTGCACAATAGAATGCTACTTGGCTTTAAGAGAAGGTGAAACCTTGCGATTTCCTGCCGTGTGGATGGATCTGAAGAGTGTCGTGCTGAGATGTCAGGAGAGGGACGACGCAGAATGATCTCACATGCAGGATGTGAAGGAACAGGAAGGGAATAACACATGCCCAAAGCGGCAGAAACTGAGAACAGACGTTCCGTAGGAAGCTTACTACAGGGGGACCCGAGGGCGTGACTGGGACGGGGGAGGGAGGCAGAAGCCGGTGTGTGTGTTGCTGCAGTGTTCTATGCATGCAGCCCTACACTAAGCAGTTACAATTTTGTAAAGCGTAGCTCCTAAAAGTGAAAAAATAAATTAGAGCTCTAAAGAAAAGGATGCTTTTGAATATTTAAATTTAAGATGCTTTTAAACTTAAGACACTTGTACATAGCCAAAGAGAACGAGGAAAGAGTAATATTTTTTTACGTGAAAGGGAAGGGTTAATATCCATCTACTAAGGGCGGGAGAGATAATCAAAGGGCTTCCATTCTCGTTCTGCTTGAAGGAGCTCTAGGGTGAATCCCTGCCACCACATGGTTCTAGCACCATGCCAGGAAGACCACCAGGTGGTCCTGAGCACCGCTGGGGCTCAAACCCCAAAACAAAAAATAACAGAGCCAAGGAGAGAGGTAAGGCCAGGACCAGGTGGTTCAAAAGGCGTGTATGCTTCCGGTAGTAACCACAGAGTTTGCTTACACTTTCTCCTTGGTGTTCAGAAATACAAGTCAAGATAGGTATTGAGAAATGCAGTTGTAACTGATAAACTTGGCGTTGATGTTTGAGGACCTGACAGTCTCCATAGCTAAGGTGATGGGAAAATTGGCCTTTACCTGCCTGTCCCTTAGGCCTGAAGGTTCATGCGACCTTTCTGGAGATTCCTTGACAGCATGAATCCTAGTCTTTAGAAGGAGATCTGTTTTTCAGCCCCCATAATTCTCTGTTTAGAATTTATTTTGAAGAGAGTTATATACAAAAGGAATGTTTATCTCTGTATTTGTCATAGCAGAAGATTGGACATTACTTAAGTGGCGTAAGTAATAAAGGGCTGATCTCCTTAGGGTAGATATGAACTTAAGAAAGAAGACAATGTCTGAAATACATGGAAAAAATGGGAATGTGTTAAGTGAAAAAAAGTAAGGGTGTAGCTGGAGCGATAGCACAGCGGTAGGGCGTTTGCCTTGCACGCAGCCAACATGGTCGACCCGAGTTCGATTCCTCCGCCCCTCTCGGAGAGCCCGGCAAGCTACCGAGAGTATCTCGCCCGCACGGCAGAGCCTGGCAAGCTACCCGCGACGTATTCGAGATGCCAAACACAGTAACAACAAAGTCTCCAATGGAGACGTTACTGGGCCCGCTCGAGCAACTCGATGAACAACGGGAGGACAGTGGACACACAGGACAGTGTTACAAAATAATATGAATAGCACCTGCATTTTCTAGTAGAAAAATAACTTGGCATTATACATAAATTCAGCCAGAGACTCGGATAATATTTGGTTGTTGGAATTTCCTGATATTCATTCCCTCTATTTTTCTGTCTGTTCTCCAAATGTTTTGCAGGGACTAGTTGTTGCTTTTGTTTGTTCGTTTGTTTTGTTTGTTTGTTTTTGCATCACACCTGGAGATGCACAGGGCTTACTCCTGGCTCTGCATTCAGGAATTACTCCTGGCAGCGTTCCAGGGACCATATGGAATGCTGGGACTCAAACCCAGGTCGGCTGGCCGACCGCGTGCAAGGCAAACACCCTACCCACTGTGCTATCACTCCAACCCTACTTGTTGCTTTTGTAATGGGATTACTGTAATATATTTGTTTTTAAGATAAATTTTACATGGTAAAATTTTGAATTTGACCTCTTGAATATTGTTCTTTGTATTTGACCTCTTAAGGACACGGACGTTATCGTGTGGGATGTGGTCAATGAAAGTGGTCTCTACCGTCTCAAGGGACACAAAGATGCTGTCACCCAAGCGTTGTTTCTCCGGGAAAAGAATCTGCTGGTTACCAGGTAAAGAAGGAAGAGTTTCCTTTCCAGAGCTGCTCTCTGGGTCAGTTTACTGACGGGAATGTCGGCAAAGAAATCTGCTTCATGTCTGACTCGTTTCTCCTATGTATTCTCAAGCTCATGTGCTAGTGTCTTTTGGTCCCGGTTTTCCTCTCCTCTGCTTCCCCCTCTGAGATGAGAGGAACTCCCCAGAGACAGAGCATTCTGTGATTCTCTTTTTGGATCTGTCATTTTTTCCCCTGATCCCAGCTTTTCCATGTTCCTTAACCTTCGATCTAGAATGACCTCGAGTCTACTTTCTGGGCGCCCGTTGATAATGGGGAAAACAGGTTTGGCTTGCCTTTTGGAAAGGATCAAGTCTTTGTTTTGGTGGGTGATCGCACCTGGCAGTGCTTGGGAGTTACTCCCTGCATGGTGCTTAGAGATCAGACCCAAGGACTCCCGCAGGTAAAGCCAGTGCTCCGGTCCTTCGATCCCTCTGCCGGCCCCAGTGCTGTCCTCCCTAAAGAAGGTTTGAGAGCTGCAGGTTTGTCCCATAGTGACTCGAGCTGGTGAGACTGAGATGCTGTGAAGGACTCGGCTGCTGTTCCATCTGTGGCTTTGCCCGTGTGGGAGTGAACTGGGCGGTCTTGGTTCTCATCCACAGATGCTGTGTGTGCGTGGCTGCTAAAATAGACAGGCTTGAACTTCAGTGTGTCTGATGAAGTCATGAAATTTACATACCAATGGTACAACATGGAAAGTATCATGCTAAGGAAAATGAGTCAGAAAGAGAGGGATAGACATAGAAAGATTGCATTCATCTGGGAGATATAAAGTAACAAAATAGGAGATTAATACCCAAGAATAGCCGAGATCAGCACCAGGAGGATTACTCCATAGCTTAGAAGCCAACCGGGCATTCTAGGGGAAAGGGCAGCTCAGATAGAGAAGGGAACACCAAATAAAGGGTGTTTGGAGGATCCTCCCAGGAGGGGAGATGCATGTCGAAAGTGGACTATGGACTGAACATGTTTGCCACTCAATGCCTCTTTTGCAGACCACAACACCCAAAAGGAGAGAGAGAACACAGGGGATTGCCCTGCCACAGAGGCGGGGGCGGGATGGGGGGCTGGGGGTGGGGGGGATATTATCCATGGTGGTGGAAAATGGGCACTGGTGGAGGGATGGGTATCTGATCATTGTATAATCGAAACCCAAGCACAAAAAAATTGTAAATCTACAACTGTACCTCATGGTGTTTCACTAATAATAATAAAAAAAAAAAAACAGTGACTGGGAGGTGACAGGGGGACCTGCTTAGGATTCCAGCCCAGAGAGAACCCTGAACAGTGTAAGTTTAGAAAACCGAGATCATCTAGAGAGAATGGGATGAGGAAACAGGAGTAGACACAGCTCAAGTGAAATGTGGTTAAAATGATTCAGGCAGTGGGGCATAAATTCAGGTTTGCAGCACAGAGATGGATTGAAAGGAGCTGGACACAGAAATTGAGCAGAGACACATTTGCAGGACACAGACTGGCTGGACTGGGAGACAGAGCAGTCTGGAACAGGCTGGAACAGGCTGGGTTGTGGGTGTGGTCTGAGGAAGTTTGAGCCTCTGATGGCGGCAGTGGTGGTGGGTCACATTCAGTGTTCTTTTCTGCTTGCTGGTTCATTTGTTTTGGGGTCACACCCAGGGACGCTCAGGGGTTACTCGTGAAGGAGACAATGTTATGAGGCTTCATGGTGGGATTATATAAGACAGACTTTATAGATATTGCCAAGGAAGGAGGTTGTGCTAGATTTAAATAAGAGAAGAATCCAGGGCTCTGCACTCAGGGATGACTCCTGGCAGGCCCAGGGGACCATATGGTACGTCAGGGATCAAACCCTGGTCAACCGCTTGCCAGGCAAACGCCCTCCCCACTGCACTATCTGTCTCGCCCCCATTGCCGTGTTCTTTTCCACCCTGAATTCAGTCGGAAATTACTCTGGTGCTTACAGGTGAAACATCTTATATTCCCCCTAAGAATAGCCTTCTGGAGCACCACAAGTCTTTTTCTTTCCCTTTTCAGTTCTGTTGAGGCGCCATTGGCTTTCACGCATGCCGTGTTCCAACACCCCCACAACAGACTGTCCACTTCCCTCTCCCAAGGGCTCCGATGATGTGAACAGCAGGGAAGGCTTTTACTTTGCATGAGGCTGACCCAGGTTCAGCCCCCGCATCCCGTATGGTTTCCTGAGCATCTGGAGTGACTCCAGAGTGCAGAGTCAGGAGTAAGTCCTGCCAGCTGTGGTGCATAAAAAAATAAATAAAAATAAAAGAAGAGGTAGAATCGTCCTGCAAGGTATTGCTTTACACCAGTGTCACCCAAAGTAGGAGTTACTGTCCTCTGTCTCCAAGGGGGGCAGTGTGGCCTGGAGTGCACTGGGAGGAGGGCTTTCTGTTCCCGTAAAGAAGGTAGGATTGGGGAGGAGGGCACTGGACGTTAGGGGACAGCACACCAAGGAAGTGTGGAGACTGTCTTGTATGTTGCCTGCCCACCCGCCTTTTTTCTTTCCCTTTGCTGCTGTTGGGACTTCAGTCCTTGGTCGCAGAGCTCACTGAGGGGAGCACACTTGTGGGCCTTCAACACGCTTGGTTGTGGCTGCAAGGATCCCTGTGGCAGTACCACTGGGCCGGGATGGCGCCTGGCCTATGGGACAGTGCAGGGGATCAAACATGTGACTTCATACTTGCAGGTCAAACCCGCTGTCCCCAGCCACGTCCTAAAGATGACATTTGTCTCCCAAAGGCAGCTGGTGAATCCTGGATTTTCCTGAAGACGCACTGAATGAGTCTTCCTAGGAGACTTTTTAATTATATTAAAGTCCCGTGGTTGTCAGAGTTAGTCATAGTTGCGTTTTAGACGTAGTGTTCCAGCACCAATCCCACCACAGGCGTCAACTCCCCCCGCCATCGATGTCCCCTGTTCACTCCCACCTCCCCTGGCCTGCCATCTTTTTGAATGATTTCAGTGTTACTGACTCTGACTTGGGCATCTGGCTGTACCGGCCCTTTATCCCACCGCCGGATCCAATCCCCTTGACCCCTGCCCCCTGTTCCTTCCCATCTGCCTCTTCCCTCTAGATTTCTTTCCTCCTCTGGCCTCCTCTCTGTCCCTAATGAGATTTCTTTTTCCTCCGCATCTTCTCGTAGTGGGAAAGACACCACGGTGAAGTGGTGGGACCTCGATACGCAGCACTGCTTCAAGACAATGGTCGACCACCGAACTGAGGTACGCGGAGGGTGATGACCCAGGGAGACAGTCTGAGGCAACGGGCCAGGAGGTCCTTCCATCAGCTCTGGGGTGGCTCTTGGTTCCTGCTGCTCAGGTCAGTCCTGAGCTGCCCTGAGAGAGGGACAGTCAGTGTGGGGGGAGGGGTGGCCATTGGGCACCGGTACACGGCTCTGGCAGTGAGGGAAAATCGACTTTGGATGAGTTTGACCCCTGCAGAATGAGCCAGATGTGAGTTTCCTCATTGGGTAATAAGCTTCTGCCATCACAATTGTAGGAAAGTTTGACAATGCGGCCTTCATGGCGCTTTCCCAGAGACACGTGACCTGCAAGCTGTGGCTACTCTGCTAGTTCCCTGATTCATTTCAGATCACTTCACTTAATCACTTAATCCCCGTTATTCATCGATTTACTCGAGCGGGTGCCAGTAACGTCTCCATTCATCCCGGTTGCGTGCTAGCATAGCCCAATGGCGTCTGTTCGTTCTAGGAACATGCAGAGCCTCAAACCGATCATTCAGGGTCTTGACGAAGAAGTCTGACCATCTTGTAGGTGGGCGTCCACGCGATCTTTTGACGTCCCGTGGAATCCAATCAGTAATGACGCTAGTCCAGCGGTAGTAATGGCTCTAGTCTAGTCAGATCAGGAAGGATTTTCTAAATCTTTGCACCCGCTTGCGGGCTCTGTCTGTGCCAGGCTTTGCAGACGTACCTGGAGACAAAAGGGAAGGCCAGGCAGAGCACTCGATTGTTGGCTTAGATCACTGTTATTTTCGTTGTTTAGTTCTTGAATCTCTGCAGCTAAAAATTAGGCAGGGGATGTTGCCAGAGCTCCTCTTACTTGCTGGGCTCTGCAGAAAGCAAAACAGTGTGAGAATGAAGGTCTTCATCTGAGCGCTGTCTGGTTGAGATTTGTGCTGAGACGTTATCTCAGTTCTGTTTTGTGGGGCCTCCCAGGCAGTGCTCAGGGAGCACGGGTGTCCTCCTGACAGTGCGCCACATTGGGCCCGGTGATGCTCAACCCAGCAGTTCCGGCAGCCTCTGGGAGTGCACCCAGGAGTGCTAGAGGCAGGAATGGGTGGGGGCGGGGGGAGGTGTTGTAAATACCAGAGCACGTATGGCTGATAGCAAAGTCAAATTCCTTTTTTTCCTAGTTTTTGAGCTGCACCTGGTGGTGCTCAGGGTTTACGCCTGGTTCTGCACGCAGGGATCAGGATCCCTCCTGATGGGGATTAGGGACCATATGGGGTGCCAGGGATCCAGTCTGGGCTGGCCACATGCAAAGCAAGCACCCTGCCTGCCATCCTGTCTGGCTGTTGAAATTTCATGCACAATGAACCACCCGGTGATGTGGTTCCGCCTGGGCCCTGCCATGCTCAGAGCAAGGATGCCTGGTACAAGTGAGACAGATGTCCCTGACCCTCCCCCATTCTGAATTTAAAGATAGAAAGTGCCAGAGGAAATGCTAGTTTTCCTATAAATATATATTTTTTTCATTCATCATCCTGTTATTCGTCGATTGCCTCGAGCAGGCCCCAGTAACGTCTCTTTCATCCTAGCCCTGAGATTATATTCAAGGCTCTTTAGGAGAATGAGACCCATCATCGTTACTGGTATTTGGCATATTGGGGACGCCACGGGGAGTTTGCCAGACTCTGCCCTGTGGGCAGGCTACATTCGATAGCCTGCAAGTTTGTCCAAAGTAGGAATGAGATAATAAGATGTCATAAAAAGATGTCCTGATAAGATGTCGTTCGCGGCTGCACGGTTCCAGGAGCTGGATTTTATAGTCTCTGAGTCGTGGCCGCTGATGGGATTACATGGCGCCATATATAGGAAATGTGTATATATATATATATATATATATATATATATATATATATATAGTGTAGTTGCACCACACTTTTTTTTTTAAATAAAACTTAAACTTCTTTTGTTTTTGGTTTGGTTTTCGGACCACCCCTGGCTCTGTACTCAGGGGTCACTCCTGGTGGGGCTTGGGACCATATGGGGTGCCAGGGATCATGCCAGCTGTGAGCAAGACAAGCACCCTACCCACTGTACTATCTCTCTAGTCCCACTCAAGTGCCTTTTGTTCTTTTTTTTCTTCCCCCCAACATTAGTTTTGTTTGGGGGCCACACCTGGTGTGCTCAGGGCTTACTCCTGGAGGGGCACAGGAGACCATATGAGAGGTCGAGGATCGAATCCTGGCCAGCAGCAAGCATGCAGGGAAAGCCCCCTACCCGCCGTATCACTCTGGCCCTCCTCGAGTGCCTTTTGCAAAGGTTTCCTCTTTCTGCTCTTCTAAATTTTGATCATGCACTCTTGCAGATGTAGGATTCTGGGATATCAGGTACTTTTGGGACATTCTGAAAGCACTTTTGGCCATATTGTCTTAATCCTTTTAATATCTTTGTAGGTGTGGGGATTGGTTCTGGTGTCTCAAGAAAAGCGACTCATCACGGGTTCTTCTGACAGTGAGCTGCGGGCCTGGGACATACGCTATCTGGAGGAGGTAACGGCCTTCCCGACTGGGGCCGATGCATGTTTCAGTAGCTGTCGGGGCTCGTTGGAGTTCAGGTGTCATCGGGTTCTAGAAATTCTGCTGACCTAGCTGGCTCATGTGGGCACACGATTCAGAGCCATCCGTCTTCACTGGGGCATTGCCCTTGTTTGTTTGAACTGGGGAGAATCACTGTAGACTTACGGGTCTGGTCCCCCTAATTAAATTTGCTGTTTGTGGACCTCTCAAGTTGCTGAACTTTTTTGGGGTGTCCTTGGATGGATTTTATAATATCTGTGATCCTTTCCTGCAAACAAGAATTTGTATGGAGTGTTTGTGTGTTTGTAAGTCATATATTCTGACACAAATCTTTCCAGATTTGAAAGGCTTCCTGTGGGGAGACTCTGGGCCTTTGAGTCGACTGGAGAGCGGGGTGTGGCGGGCCACCAGGTCCATAGTTTGGTGGTTTCTACATTAGCAGATGAGGGTTGTCTTTATTTAAGGAGAAAACGTCACCCCTCGTGCAGTGCCTTTTTCATTACTAATGATGATTTGAATCTCCCTCTGAAGTGTGATAAACTTTTTTACAAAGTTTTTGCAAAGTTAGAGAAGAGTTGGTCATCATTTTCTCATTTTGTTACTACACAGTATTTCAGATATCATTGTAAATTACTATTTTTTGTGTGGGGGGTTATTTACAGGGGGTCGTGGGGGCATGCCCACCTTCCTCGGGAGTTACTCCTGGTTCTGTGCTCAGGGATCACTCCTGTTAGGGCTCAGGGATTCTGGGAATTGAACCCAGGCTGGCTGCAAGCAAGGCAATTGTACCTGCTGTGCAATTGCTCTGGCCCCAAAATATCAAAGAAAATTGCTGAATGCAGTGCAGTGAGTGATGATTGGTTTGTGTTTTCTCGTCTCTTTGTAATACTCTTTTCATACATTCCTATCTTGCAGCGATGTAACCAGTCCCTAATTGGAAATGATTAGTGGCAATAAGTTGTTTCTAAGCTTTTAGAGTGGAATCATCTGGAACATGTGTTAACACTTTGATTTTTTTCTTCTTGTTATGAAACAGGTTGAGGTTCCTGAAGAACCAGAGCTCAAGAGGGCCAGAGCGTCTTCACCCGGGGAACAAGACCTCCATGAGACCCACGATGTGTCCCTTGAGGCGGATGAATCTCCAGAGGATGTAATTCATTTCTAATTGAATTAATTCATTTATTTTGAATTACTTGCGTCGTGGTGACTACTCCTGAGTGGGTGCTGTGGTAGGGACAGTCATGCAGCACCAGGGACCGGCCCGCAGGCCTCCTGCATGCACCCCCGTGCAGTCCAGCGCTCCCTCCAGCCCTCATTATTCATTCCTGTGTCATAGTTTCAATTGAGTTTAGCGATGGGGAAAATGAGAATTACAGGGTGTTTTTGAGTGTGCAACCCTCATTGTCATTTTGTTTGTAACCATAGTTCCAGCGAATCATCTTTTCAGAGGCGCTGCAGAAATCACATTTCACTCTGCTTCCTTTCTTATTTTTTTACAGTTACAAAGCTTTTTTGTTTGAGTTTCAGTCATACCCACCAGTGCACATTTTCCACCACCAATGTCCCCAGTATTCCCCCTCCCATCCCAACCCTCCCCCTGCCTCTATGGCAGACAGTTTCCCCATACTCTCTCTCTACTTTGGGACATTATGGTTTGCAGTATAGATAACTGAGAGGCTATCATGCTTGGTCCTTTATCTATTTTCAGCACACATCTCCCATCCCGAACAATCCCTCCAACCATCCTTGTCTTACTGATCCCTTCTCTGTTCCAGCTGCCTCCTCCAGCTCGTGAGGCAGGCTTCCAACTATGGGGCAATATTCCTGGCCTTTATGTCTACTATCCTTGGGTGTCAGTCTCATTATGTTACCCTGTATTCCACAAATGATTGCAGTCATTCTACTGTCTGTCCCTCTCTTTTTGGCTCACTTCACTTAGCATGATACTTCACTCTGGTTCTTTTGTAGCGCATCCTTACCTGCAGAAAAGCTGGGTCCCTAATGCGGGAAGGAAGGGACAGAGTCGTGAACCTCGCTGTAGACAGAGCAGGCAAGATTCTGGCTTGTCATGTGAGTACCAGACTTGGGAGAAGAATGACAAACGTCAGGTGGTTCCTTTCAGAAATTCTTGCCGTATTCAACGTAGAGATGGATTTTTCTTTGCGGGTAGGGCGTTTACCTTGCACGTGGCTGACCCAGGTTCGATTCCTCCATCCCTCTCGGAGAGCCCGGCAAGCTACCGAGAGTATCCTGCCCACATGGCAGAGCCTGGCAAGCTCCCCGTGGTGTATTCGATATGCCAAAAACAGTAACAAGTCTCACAATGGAGACGTTACTGGTGCCCGCTCGAGCAAATCAGTGAACAACTGGAGGACAGTGCTACAGTGCTATGTTAGAGCAACAGTACAATGACCACTACTACGGTTAGCACTCATTTATTAAATGCTGTTTTTCTAAGCAATGTAAAGGCACATTTTATGTTTTTATCTAAAAACTCATTTTGCTTAGTCTTCAAAATACTGCTCTGACTGTGAAGTGGTAAGAACACAGACCAGTGAGATTAAAGTTGTCCACGATAGTACAGCTGGTAAGGGGAGGAAAAGGAACACGGATTTGTCCTGAGAATGAGTTCTACTTATAGCGAACTGACAGTCTTGGATTCACATCAGTCTTTGCCTTCCTAGGGAACAGATTCTGTGCTAGAAGTGTTTTCTATCCTTTCCAAAGAGGAAATTCAGAAGAAAATGGAAAAGAAGAGGAAGAAAGCTAAAAAGAAAGCAAAGTATGTTTTTTAAATACTTATTAATAAGTATTGTGGTGTGGGCAGCATTATTACTAATCAGAAACTGGCGTCTTTAAGGTTAATAAATGCTCTATTAACACTTATTATTAAGAATAGAGAAGATTTTGTACCATTAGACGAAGCTTTAAGTTCCTTTCTTGAGAATGGCTTCCTGACTGGCATTTTCCTGCATCCTGTCTTAGCCACACATAGCTAAAAAGACTGTACGGAGATTTCTAGAAATAGCTTCAGTACCATTGAATTCTCAGACCAGCAATGTGACTCACAACCTCAGCTGTGCAGGAGGAAGCTGGGATGCCCAGTGTCCGTGTCAGACTATGAAAACTGCCTCGACTGTTTATGTGACTAAGGTTGGCCTTGAAAAAGATCATTAGAAATCACAGAAACCCATTTCGCAGTCACTGAAATGCACTGTCTCGAAGCAGTAATTTACCTTCTAACTTGGCAAATCTTTTGAAATCTAATCTGCTTTACCCGATACGGCTGTTTAGTAAGTGCTGGATTTTCTAAAAATGTTTACTGGAAACACTTCAGTGTAATATTGTGAATTACTAAAACTTATCCCAGAAGTATGATGGGCTACTTCTTGAAGTTTCTGCTTGGTGTTATTCATTATCTGTGAATCTGCTGTTAGCCAAACATTTCCACCTGGACACTGTATTTTAATTCTCATGGCTGTACTGTGTGATAAGTGATTTTTCCAGGATCACTCAGCTTGTTGTCCTTAGAGCCAGAACTTGGACACTCAGATGACAGTAAGACTTTTTCTAGAATGTAACTATGTTGTACCTTCTCCTCACTCCCCACCCCCAAGATTAAATTCTGACAAAGGGGAAGAGGAAGATCTTGAAGTCACTGTTGAAATGACATTGCAAGATGAAATCCAACGGTTGACCAATATCAGAACTTCTGCCAAAATCAAGTGAGTACAAAGGAGTAACTCAGGTACCTCAGAGAAAGCTTGGAAGTAGTGAAATGCCAAGCTACAAAGTTATGTTGACCTGTGATATTTATAATCAGTCTTTATGGATTTGGGACTAGGATCGGTGGTCTTTGGGGCGGTACGTGGTGGTACTTGGGAGATCATATATCATGCCCGGGGTTGAACCAGGGTCAGCTATATGCAGGGCAATCGCCCTACCCACTGTGCTATCTCACCAGCCCCATCTTTCTGGCGTATATATCCGGAGTAGGATGGCGGGGTTGGGGGACACCTGCTTGTCACCAAGACTTACTCTTCTCACAATGCTCCCACATACTTAGCTCTTTTTTATTATCTACTGTTTCTGGGGTAAGATTGGGCTGCTGCTGCTTTAAAAACAAACCAGCCAACCAAAAAAAAAAAACACCCTATGCTTCATGCTCATAAAGGATTTGAAGGATTTGGTTAACTTATGAAAATGTCAAAACTTATTTCTTTGACTTAAATGCCTTTGATTTAAGTACCAGATTTCTTTGATTTGTTTAAAAGCCCGCACGGCAGAGCCTGGCAAGCTACCCGTGACGTATTCGATATGCCAAACACAGTAACAACAAAGTCTCCAATGGAGACGTTACTGGGCCCGCTCGAGCAAATCGATGAACAACGGGAGGACCGTGATCGTGACCATGATCGTTTAAAAGCTTCTAAGCTTGATGACAAGAACTGCTCTCTTATTTGTAGCCTTCATGATAGTCGTTCAGGTGCTGTGTAGACTGAGTGTTGCGAGGCCTTTGTCCTAGAAGGAAGTTAACTCTGTGAGCTCCACACTTGTGCCTTGTTTTCTCCTGCAGATCCTTTGACTTGATCCATTCACCGCAGGGAGAGCTGAAGGCTGTCTTCTTGCTGCAGAACAACCTGGTGGAATTGTATTCACTGAACCCGTCGGCGCCCGCTCCTCAGCCCATCAGGACCAGCAGAATCACCATCGGGGGCCACCGCAGCGACGTCCGGACCCTGTCGTTCAGTTCGGACAATATCGCTGTCCTCTCCGCCTCGGCCGAGTCTGCGAAGATATGGAACAGGTCTGTAGGGAGAAGGGGCTTCCAGAGCTGTGGGCTTGAGGTACGGACATGGGTGTGGTTGGTCGTTTATGTAGATAAATAGATGATCTCAGGTCTCCCATCCAGCTTCCCTACCATCCTTTATCAAGGCAGCTCTTGTCCTTTCTTGGATGAACTGTGTGTTCTTAACCCCGCGGCCCCTAAGCTTTCTTTGACACTGGCCTTGTACTAATGACTCTTCTCTTTCAAACTTCCTTGGACTTCCATCACTTCTACTTCCTCTGCTGTTTTTTTTTTCTCTTCAGCCTTCACTGGCTCCTTCCTGTCTTTCTGATGCTTGAATTCTGTGTCTGGCCACTTGGAACCTTTTCTTGCTTTTTGTGAGGTTTATCTCTCTGCTACGGACGTGAGGTCTTATGTCTGTTAACTGCATGTTTCTACCTCTAGCATTCACGTGTTGTTGAATGTGAGTTCGCAAAGTAAAACATGGGGGCTACCGCTGCTAGGTTCCGTGGCCCAAAGCCGCATCCCCACCTCCCCAGGCCTCCCCAGCAGGGAGACAGAGACAGGGAGACAGGGGACCACAGTCTGATGGTGGAAATGGCCCATTTAATGCAGAGCTGCTAGCATACTAGTAGAACATCTGAGGGGGCGGGAGGTAGGACATAGGTGTGATTGGTCATTTACATAGAGAAACATTTGGCAGAGGAAGTTCTCTTGGGGAGATCAACTCAAGAAGACACTCTGTCTCCCAGGGACAACTACATTGCTTTCATCTTTCCCTCTGGTTGTATATTATCAATAGTTGAAGTTGTTTGGATAAACGCAGTAAGAAACAAAGATCCTGGGCTGGAGAGATAGCACAGTGGGAAGGGCGTATGGCCGACCCGGGTTCGATTCCCAGCATCCCATATGGTCCACTGAGCACCGCTAGGAGTAACTCCTGGGTGCAGAGCTAGGAGTAACCCCTGTACATCACTGAGTGTGACGAAGGAAGGAAGGGAGGAAGGAAGGAAGGGAGGGAGGGAGGGAGGAAGGAAGGAAGGAAGGAAGGAAGGAAGGAAGGAAGGAAGGAAGGGAGGGAAGGAAGGGAGGGAAGGAGGGAGGGAGGGAGGGAGGGAAAGGGAAGGAAGGAAGGAAGGAAGGAAGGAAGGAAGGAAGGAAGGAGAGAAGAAGGTAGGGTGGAAGAGAAGAAGGAAGGAAGGAGGGAAGGAAGGAAGGGAGGGAGGGAGGGAAAGGAAAGGAAGGAAGGAAGGAAGGAAGGAAGGAGAGAAGGAGGTAGGGTGGAAGAGAGGAAGGAAGGAGGGGAGGAAGGAAGGGAGGGAGGGAAAGGAAAGGGAAGGAAGGAAGGAAGGAAGGAAGGAAGGAGAGAAGGAGGTAGGGTGGAAGAGAGGAAGGAGGGAAGGAAGGAAGGAAGGAAGGAAGGAAGGAAGGAAGGAAGGAAGGAGAGAAGGAGGTAGGGTGGAAGAGAGGAAAGAAGGAGGGAGGGAAGGAAGGAGGGAGGGAGGGAGGAAGGAAGGAAGGAAGGAAGGAAGGAAGGAAGGAAGGAAGGAAGGATGGATCCCAACACTTGGTTCTCTGGACTTTGAGAGCAAGCAAGGCTTTTCCCTTAAATCCCAGACTAAGCCCTCAGATCAGTTCCACTTGTCCTTCCCCATGGGGGTCTTGTCTCTTAAGTCATAACAGCTTGTGTCAAGACCATGCATTTATGCATGTCCCATTTCGATTGCAGGGTAGCTTTGCCCTGGGTCTAACCCAGTCCCACAGAGAGACCTCACTTTTCGGGTGTAGAAACTACAGCAACTGAAGCCTGAGTCAAGTAATTATGACCAAGTAATTATGCCCAGGAGCAGATAGAGTTCGGAGTCACTCAGCTCCCAAATATTAGGAGCATAGCATTAATGGTCTTTCTGTGTTTTTAAACGAAGAACATTGCTCTATGGTAAAACATAAAAGGTGATAGGGGAAATGGAAAAACAGGTACAAATGCTAAGTTCAGATCTACCAGAAAGTTTTGGCTTATAAGTAATGAAGACTGACTTGGGGAACTGTGACAACGAGAGGTCAAACACAAAGGAAAGGTTAAAGACAAGCTTCAAATTAAGGATGTTAGCAAGGGCACGATAAGCTTCTCCGTAGGAGGAAAAGGGGCAGTTTGCAGATGAAGCCTAAAACACTTTGGGTTAATACCCAACAGCTGAGCACCAGTCTCCTCTCTCTCTCTCTCTATTCTTTCTTTTTATTTCTCTTTAGGTGTCTAATGGGCATCTCAAATTTTCAAAAGGCTAAAAACCCATCTCCTCTCTAACCTCCTCCCCGGCTCTTCCTCCCAACTTTTCCAGCCTGGCACATCCGTAGTTCCTCAGACCTATCTCGGTGCAGCTCCGCGAAGCCCACCATGCATCTCCTATTGTTTGTCTCATCCTTTAGGAAATGCTCAGTTCCCCCTTTAGGACTGGGTGAGACTCAAGACACATCTTAGACCTGTTGCTGCCCAGGACTGCGCTCGCTCCCTCCAGGACACTGCTGTGCGTCCTCACGGCTCTTCCCCGCCTTCCTGTCCTGGCCCCGGGACTGCCCACGCGGGGACCCGCCTGTCACCTCCCCTCTGGAGGGTTGCCAGGCTTCCCGATATTCTCCCTGCTCTCGTGTCCCTGTATCCCTGCACGCCAGTGGTTTTCTAGCTGCCAGTTCACAGGGGTTAAAAAGGTTGAAAACTGTTGCCAGGGTCACTTCCAGTAGAGTGAACTGCAGCTCACTGGAATCGACAGCCAGAGTCCCGGGGCAGGAGGGAGATCCAGGGGCCGGGGCTGCGGGCGTGCCTCCTTCCAGAACTCAGTGCCGGCCCCACCATGGTACGCTCTCCCGAGCAGCTCCCTCCGGGTGGGGGCCTGGTGCCGGGTGTGATGTCCCACCAGGAGTTGGGCCACGGGGGCCCAGAAATCATGAGGAGTATCCCCTGGGCCCCTGAGCACTTCTCGGGAGCACTTCTCGGGAGGTATCCCCTCCCCCACCCCACATCCCTGAAAGGGCCAAAGGTCTTACAGATCTTGTTTCTTAACGACCTTATGCCTCAGTGCAGCTCCCCGGCCTTTTGCTGTTCCTCACACACGACAGGAGCATGGCTCTGTGCTCCATGTTCTTGATGCCTCGAACCCTCTACCTCTTTTTAAAAAGAAAGGAGGGTGGAGGTGGTTCGGGTCATTCCTGAACGTGTTCGGGGCTTACTCCTGGCTCTGTGCTCAGGGATCATTCCTCTCAGGGCAGGGGGTGAGCTGCACATCCAGTGCCTGGGAATCGGACTGGGCTCTGCTGTGTGCAGGACAGCCTCTCGCCCCTGTAGCTGTGTCTAGCGACTCTGTCCCCCTTCCTCTGCAGACACTCTCCCTCTCCTAAGAAATGACAAAATGCTGTTCTCTATCCACCTCGCTCTCGTCGTCCTGGACTGTGGTTCTCCAAAGCACTGAGCACCAGATACATCAGTGATTTTTGCGTTTTATTCCCCAAGGACATGACAACTTACAAGACTTGAGGCCCTTTTCGTTGAATTCAGTGTTGTGTCTTTATTACCTAGAGTTCCGTAAATGTCGATGGAATGAAACGGTATGTTTCATTCAACCAGGGAAATGAAAGTTTAGAGATTTGTTAAGAGTGCTGATTTAACTTGGAGTCCTGTGAACTCGCTTCTCAGTAGTGGCAGATCAAGTTCTGGCAAGCTCAGCAAATGGTTTGCCATGCCTTGCTTTCTGTGATGTCTTTTTTTTTTTTTTTTTTTGAGTTTAAAAAGTACCTATGATTACAGATAAAGCAAAGTTAAGTGCCTTTTCTCTGTTCCCCCTTGATTGATTACAAGTGGATCTGAATCAAGGGTTATTCGGATATTAATCTTCTTTTAACATTTTTTTTTTGCGATTTTTATACATTTATTTTCATAAGGTAGTTCACAATAGTTCATTACAAATAATATTCAAACACCCACCCAGCCAGCGAGCACCTTCCCGGCACAACAAGCGGGAAGGGTGTGAAGGTTGTTGCATTTCATCCTGGGGCCGTTTAAGCCCGTATATAAGAGAATACAAGCAAGTATGTTAAAACCAAACACATGTGTGCTGCTTCAGGTACATCAGTGGGCTAGACTATAAGTGGTCGCACAGCCGTGAATAGGAAATACTGCATCTCTCTCTTCCAGGAGCTTTGTTTTATAGTCTCTGGGTCTTGGCCGTTGATGGCATTTCATAGCACCAGGGGGCAGTTTGTGGGTGTGGCTGCCAAGCTACTGGAAAACTGGGGATCCGGGTCGAGGAGGCCCCAGTCCCAATCCAAGCAGGCTTGGAGATCTCAGCCCCGGGTCCGCATACCTGGGTTCTTCTGCTGGTTCCTTCATGCGTGAGGCTCCTCCGAGCACGTGGAGAGTGGCCTTGAACATGGCTGAGGCTGGCTTCTGGAGGTTTTCAGCTACTGGGGTTCTGCTCAATGAACAACGGGAGGACAGTGACAGTGACAGTGGGGTTCTGCTCAACCTGCCCCTGTCTGAGGGTCCTCAGGGAAGACAGCCTGGCACGGGGGCAGGAGGTTCTGCTAGTCTTCTTTTCTGTTGCCTGCTCTCTGCCTGTATATGTATCAGAACATACGTCCCGACCTCAAGGACGGCGGGACAGTTTTTCTGAACCCATGTCCTCGATGTTCTCTCCCCCAGGTCCACGCTGCAGTGTATTCGCACAGTGACCTGTGAATATGCGCTCTGCTCTTTCTTTGTTCCTGGCGACCGGCAGGTGATCATAGGAACAAAGGTAAACTGAGGCTTTCTTGGCCAAGGACGGCTTGTATATTCAGGATTCTTGAAAACTATTGGAGAGGTCTGGGGTTTCTTCTTTTCTCTTCGTTTTTAGGCCCCATCCAGTGTGCTCGGGGCTTACTCCTGGATATGTGCTCAGGGGTCATTCCTGGAGGGGCGTGGACTTTCTGGGGTGCCAGGGGGTGAACCCAGACTGGCTGCATGGAGGGCCGGGCCCTCCCTGTTGACTCTCTCTCCAGCCCAGGGATTTAGTTTTCCATCTACTGGGATGAGTAGTAGACAAGTAACACACGGGAGGGTTTCGGTTCATGGCCCTCCCCTGTGGTTTGTTCTTGTGCTCCACTCACAGTGCTCAGAGGTTACTCCTGACTTGATGCTCAGGAGACCAAGAACACCCACAGACCAAGCATGTGCTTCAGCTCTTTTGACTCCTCAGCACCAACCCCTGCCCTTCCTTAATTTTTAAAATTTTGTTTTTGTCTTTGATATGCCAAAACAGTAACAAGAAGTCTCCTAAAATTAGCACAGCAGGTAGGGCATGTGCCTTGCATGCTGCTGACCTGGGTTTGATTCCTCTGCCCCTCTTGGAGAGCCTGGCAAGCTACCGAGAGTACCCTGCCCGCACGGCAGACCCTGGCAAGCACCCCGTGGTGTATTCGATATGCCAAAAACAGTAACGACAAGTCTGACAATGGAGACGTTACTGGTGCCCGCTCGAGCAAATCGATGAACAACGGGAGGACAGTGCTACGGTGCAGGTTTGAGCCACAGCAGCGATATTCAGGGGTTACTTCTGGCTCTGCACACAGGAATTACTCTTGGCAATGCTTGGGGGACCATATGGAGTACTGGGATCAAACCCAGACCCCCAGATCGGATGGCATGCAAGGCAAATACCCTACCCACTGTACTCTGTTCCAGCCCTTCTTGGTATTTGGGTCACACCCGGTGATGCACAGGGGTTGCTCCTGACTCATAGACTCAGGAATTACTCCTGGCAGTGCTCGGGGAATCTTATGGGATGCTGGGAATTGAACCTGGGTCAGCTGCATGCAAGGCAAACGCCCTACCAGCTCTGCTATCGCTCCAGCCCCCCTGCCCTTCTTAATGTTTGTTTTGTTTTTGTTTTTGTTTTGCCACACCTTACAGTGCTCAGGACTTACTCCTTATTCTGCACTCAGCAATCACTCCTAGCAGGCTAAGAGGACCACAGGGGATGCCAATGATTGAACCTGGGATGGCTGCATGCCAGGCAAGCGCCGTTCCCACTGTACTATCGCTCCGGCCCCACTTGGTGATCTTTTTATGTCCCTGTTCCTGTCCTCCCGTTGTTCATCGATTTGCTCGAGTGGACCCAGTAACATCTCCACTGGAGACTTTGTTGTTACTATGTTTGGCATATCGAATATGTCACGGGGAGCTTGCCAGGCTCTGCCGTGCAGGCGAGATACTCTCAGTAGCTTGCCGGGCTCTCCGAGAGGGGCGGAGGAATCGAACTCGGGTCGGCCATGTTGGCTACATGCAAGGCAAACGCCCTACCGCTGTGCTATCGCTCCAGCCCATCTTTTTATGTATTTTTTTTTCCTTTTAATTTTTATTAAGACTGATTTCAGGCCGTCTTCATGCATCTTTTAAGTGCACATGTAAATTGAGTTTTGAGAAAATATATCACGTTCCAAATCTCTTGCTTGGCAGATAGAAGTTTTCAGTAAAGACAGACGAACCAGTCTGTATTCCCAGTTTTAGTTATGTGGGTGATAACCGTGGGTGGAAAGAAGCAGGCCTGGGTTTGATTCAGATTCTTCACCTTAAAAAATGTGTGATTTGCATCAGCCTCAGTCCCATCACTCTGGGGTGTTTCTCCTCCATTTAATGGGATGATGTTGCTTTTTGACGGTGCTTTCATGTGAGCACCAGATGGACTCCGGTTAATTCGAGCTTCTCCAGTGGTTAGCAGTCACACCTCCGTGCAGATTAAAACACGCTTTTCTTATGTAAAATGATGCCAGGAGCCTACCTCTGTGCAAGCGAATAACTACATAGAAATGTTAGCAGAAGTAGAGGTCTATGACAAGAAAAATGGAACAAGAGAAATGGAACGAGATCTGTGGGATATGTTGAAAAATGCCTTGACGTATTTGTCATTAAATTACCGATGCACATGATTAGAGGATGATTTTATGTGTTGAATTTTATACATTATGCACGCACATCTAATACAGTGGATAATTTTCTTAAATTATCTACAGCAAAATCTAGAAACTTTTTAAATTTTTTAAAATTTTCTACCGCAAAATGTTGAAAATGCACTGGAGAACGTTTGGGGTCAGTGTCAAGGAGAATGGTAGGTTTTGATCTTTGTGTGTGAACCACGCAGTGCTCAGGTCTTCCTCCTAACTCTGTGCTCAGAGGATCATGGAGGAGGGGCGGCGGCGGAGGGTGGGGAATACTCAATTTCAATGAAAGGCTTCTGTCATTTCTCCTTCATTTCAAATAACAAGCATTTGCTTTTGGGAAAGTGTTTGTGAAGACGCCCTGGAACCACCATCAGTGTCTGCGCTCAGCACTGTCTCATACACTCCCTAGAGCAGCTCAAGGGCATTAGAGCTCTAAGGTGGTTTTTTTTTTTTCTTTTTTGGATCGCACCTGGCAAAGCACAGGGGTTACTCCTGGCTCCTCCTCACTCAGGAATTACTCCTGGCGGTGCTCGGGGGACCATGTGGGATGCTGGGAATCGAACCTGGGTCAGCTGTGTGCAAGGCAAAGGCCCTACCTGCAGTGCTATCACTCCAGCCCCCCCCTAAGGTTTGTTTTACAGGTGCAAAAACAGACTCATGGAACTGAACTCACTCACATTCATGGAGCTGGAAAGAGGTAGTGCTGGGCTTTAAGTCTCCTGCCGGGGTCCCCTCTCTCACATAGAGTAGTGGGTGTGGAGTGTGTTTGCCGCTGCACTAGTGATCACGGATATAACCCTACACAGGAAGTACAACTGGTTGCGTCTAAGCTACTGAGAATATTTTCTAAGTCTATCTCGCCCAGCACAGCCAAGCCTGGCAAGCTCCTCGTGACATATTCGATATGCCAAACACAGTAACAAGTCTCACCATGGAGACGTTACTGGGCCCGCTCGAGCAATTCGATGAACAGTGGGAGGACAGTCACAGTGACAGTGATGTCCCCCCTCTCATTTCAGTAAGAGTTAGTTCTATTGCCGGGGCTAGAACCATTGCAGAGTGTGTAAGGCGCCTGCTTGCACACAGCCAACCCAGGTTTGATTCTGGATAATAACATGTACTCCCTCGAGCCTGCCAGGAGTGATCTCTGAGCACAGAGCCAGGAGAAGCCCTGAACACTGCCAGGGTGCCACCCAACCCCCGCCCCCCAGAAAAAATGTATTTCTTTTTATTTTTTCTCCTTAAATTTTTATTAGTGAAACACCATGAGGTACAGTTGTAGACCTACAAATTTTTGTGCTTGGCTTTCAATTATACAATGATCGAATACCCATCCCTCCACCAGTGCCCATTCTCTACCACCACCAGTCCCAGTATCCCTCCCACCCCCCCATCCTCCCTTCCCACCCTACCCCTGTGGCAGGGCATCCCTTTTGTTATCTCTCTCCTTTTGAGTGCTGTGGTTTGCAAAAGAGACATTGAGTGGCAATCTTGTTCGGTCTATAGTCTACTCTCATCACACATTTCCCATCCTGAGAGGATCCTCCGAACACCCTTTATTTGGTGCTCCCTTCTCTGTCTGAGCTGCCATTTCCCCTAGCGTGTGCGACTGTCCTCAAAGCCATGGAGTAATCCTCCTGGTACTTATCTCGGCCACACTTGGGTGTTAGTCTCCTATTTTGTTACTTTATGTTCCCCAGATGAATGCAACCTTTCTATGTCTATCCCTCTCTCTCTGACTCAAAAATGTATTTCTTATTATTTGTATTATCTGGGAGGCAATGAAAACTGGGTAAACTGATCATAAGAAAGAATATCCGTTTGAAAGACTGATGGAGCATAGTGCCTTTAGAGTGCCTGTGTGCTGTCATGTTTGTTCTGATTTGCTTCTGGCCATGATTGTCTTCCTGCCGAGGTTAGGGGACCAGTGAAGGTGACAGGAGTCAGTTCCGCAGAGCTGAGCTGCCCTGGTTCCTCGCTTGGGCCCATCAGCAGGGACCCGCTCAGATACTTCGGACGGCACACGGAGCACAGAGAGAGAGAGCATAGGCTCCATCCATTTTACAGCAGCCGGCTGCATTGCTGTTGCTTGGCTGTGAAATTTTTTTCTCAGCTGCATCGGCAGGAATCATTGAGGATCTAGGTGTGTTGACCAGAGCTGTTTTGTGTCTTTCTCAGACAGGAAAGCTCCAGATTTATGACTTGGCCTCAGGAAGTCTGTTGGAGGCTATTGATGCACATGAGGGGGCCTTATGGTCCATGTCTGTCTCCCCGGATCAGGTAACTTCTCCAGACGTTCACTTTCAACTGCGTTTCCCCGTTTCTTCTTCTTAAACTGAAGTACCATCGCATTACACCGTTACCGTCTCTCATTTCTCATTTTGAGTTTTACTCTCACCTAATAAAGATTTCTCTTAGGGTGTCTTTAAAGAAAGTCCACAAATGTTCAGACTTCACGGTGCTGTCTCTTGTATCCGGTGATCGGAGAGGGAATCCTGAAAGGAACTGGAATTCTGCCGTTCTGGACCGTCAGCTGCGTGCTGGCAGATGGCTTCGCCTTGAATTTGATTTTTTTTTTTCCTGTTTTCAGGCCATACTTGGCAGTGCTTGAGGGCTGCTCTTGACTAAGTGCTCAGGGGTCAGTCCCGAGACTGCTCACAGCACCCTAACCTAGGGGCCAAACCTGCATGCACAGCATGTCCTCGGCCCTATAAGGCATCCCTCCAGCCCACCCTCGCGATTTGGAATTTGTGAGACTTCTTCACAATTCCTGGTCAACACAGTACAGAAAATGGAGTAGACTTTTCTGCTGGCCTTAGAATTGTTTTGTTTGTTTTGCCTTGTTGGTCCTTCCAAGTCAGTAAATTATTCTTCCCTTTAAATGAGCCATCCTGAGAAACTGTCTAGAAATGACACTGTTGCTCGGCAGATTTTTTGAACTATTTCAACCATATCTTAATAGATTATGTCCCTGAATACTGTGCCTCTGGATACACTTAATGATGGCAGACTCTAATCCCTGAAAGGAAATAACTGTTTTTGCAAACAAAAGGAATCTGGAGTGTGCATTGCTCTTCAGTGTAGAAACAAAATATCTATAAATTTAAATTTATAAATTTAAAAATCTGACATTTTAAAATCTGACATAGGGGGCTGGAGTGATAGCACAGCGGGTAAGGCGTTTGCCTTGCATGCAGCCGACCCGGGTTCGATCCCCAGCATCCCATATGGTCCCCCGAGTACCACCAGGGGTAACCCCTGTGCAACGCCAGGTGTGACCCAAAAAGCGAAAATAAATAAAAAGAATTAAAAATAAAAGAAAATAAAATAAAAATTAAAAAAATAAAAATCTGACATAAATTTATAAATCTGACATTTGTAGATTATCTTTTCCCATGTATTTTTCCTTTTTTTTTTCCTTTGGAAGTTTGTTGTTTAGTTTAAGTAGGGCATTCTAGGATTCTAGGTCCCTCCCCAGTCTCTTGGTCACTCTTCAGTGGGGTGTCACCTGCCCTGTCCCTCAATGCCAGTTTCTGTTCCTGTACTGTGTTTGTTGCCGTCAGTGTACAATGACCTTCTCTAGTCCCTTTGCCGCTCTGTCCTGGGTTCCCACTCCAGGTCTGAAATCTGCAGCTGAACCCCGCAGCCCGTGTTCCCTGCTGGGACACAGTGCTCTGGGCTCAGGGGTGCCCTGTCCCCTTTGCTTTCAGCCCGTGGCCATGTGCGTGTGGGGAGGAGCCTTCACCGTCAGGTCTCGTGCTTGGGTGCAAGTGTGGATTCAAAGGGCCATTTTTTTCCTACTGGTTTAGGTTTCATTGCTACAACAAAATTGAGGGTCATTGTCAGACTGTGACCTGTTTTGTCTGAAATGAAATTTAACTTCTTGATTTTGGCAGCTCATTTTGGACATATTTTTAATAGAGACTTGTGCAGAAATAAATTTGTACCCCGGAGAGGTAAACACTTAGAACCAACCTAGATTGTACAACCAATGTGCGTTTGTTCAACTATTTTACTACTGAGCAAAAAATTCTTTTGACTGTCAAACTGGGTTGTCATTATATGCCTGAGTCTCTGCTAGAACTCTCAGGAGAGGCCCATGTCAGCACTGACAGCAATGAAAGGGGTTAGAAATTTAAAAAATTAAATTAAATTTTAAAAAAAAATGGTGCTTTCAACATTCAGACCCTCTGCCACAAATAGAAAATGGTCTTATATGCCATTTTTAATGTGTCTTAAAGTTTATGTGGAAATATTTTTTAATGGACGTCATCTACTTGCAGCATGGCTTTGTGACGGGGGCTGCAGATAAATCTGTCAAATTCTGGGATTTTGAGCTGGTGAAAGATGAAAACAGTACCCAAAAGCGGTAAGTAATGTCTTCATTTGTGAGCCACTGCGGGGACAGTGGCAAGACACAGAGTGGTCTTTTGACATCTGTGTTCTCTTGAGCCCCAGGGAGCTGGCATTTGTGAAGTACTGATTCCTGCTTTTGTTGATTCTGTGTGCGATGGTAGGCTCTCTGTGAAGCAGACCCGAACCTTGCAGCTGGATGAAGAGGTCCTGTGTGTCAGCTATTCTCCCAACCAGAAGTTGTTAGCTGTGTCTTTGCTGGACTGTACTGTGAAAATTTTCTATGTTGACACTTTAAAGGTACAATGATTATGCCTGGGGGTATCTTCTTTGCTTTCTGATTAACCTTAAGAATTTGGGCTGAGGGGCCAGAGAGATAGTACAAAAGGGAAGGCAGTTGGCCTTGCATGCGGCAGATCCGGGTTCAATCCCCGGCACCCCATGAGATCCCCTGAGCATCACTGGGTCTGTCTGTCTGTCTGTCTCTTCTCCCATTGTTCATCGATTTGCTTGAGCGGGCCCAGTAACATTGTGAGACTTGTTGTTACTGTGTTTGGCATATCGAATACGTCATGGGTAGCTTGCTAGGCTTTGCCATGCAGGCAAAATACTCTTGGTAGCTTGTCGGGCTCTCCAAGAGGGGTGGAGGACTGGGTATTGCCCCCTCCCCCCCCCAAAAAAAAAAAGAATTTGGGTTGAAATTCCGAAGAAGAGGTCTTGACTGTGCACCGCAGAGTGTGTTTTTTTGTTTTGTTTTGTTGTTTTTTTTTTAATTAGTGAAACACCATGAGGTACAGTGGTAGACTTACAAACGTCTATACTTGGGTTTCAATTATACAATGATTGAGTACCCATCCCTCCACCAGTGTCCATTCTCTACCACCAATGATCCCAGTAGCCCTCCCGCCCCCCCACCCCACCCCACCCCACCCTGCCTCTGTGGCAGGGCATTCCCTTTTGCTCTCTTTCCTTTAGGGTGTTGTAATTTGCAATAGAGGTATTGAGTAGCCATTGTGTTTGGTCTATATTCTACTTTCAGCATCTCGCATCTCGCATCCTGAGCGAGTCCACCAAACATCCTTTACTTGGTATTCTCTTCTCTATCTGAGCTGCCTTTTCCCCCAGCCTGTGCTGCTGGCTTCCAAGTCGTGGAGCAGACCTCCTGGTACTTATCTCAACTATTCTTGGGTGTTCAATTCCCATCCTGTTACTTTATATTCCCTAGATGAGTGCAGTCTTTCTATGTCTGTCCCTCTCTTTCTGGCTCATTTCACTTGGCATGATACTTTCCATGTAGAACCACTTGTATGTAAATTTCATGACTTTTTTTAACAGCTGCATAGAATTCCATTGTGTAGATGTACCAAAGTTTCTTTAACCAGTCATCTGTTCTGGGGCACTCGGGTTTTTTCCAAAATTTGGCTATTGTGAACAGTGCAGCAATGAACATAGAAGTGCAGATGTCATTTCGACTGGACTTTTTTGCCTCTCCGGCATATATTGCCAGCAGTAGTATTGCTTGGTCAAATGGGAGCTCAATTTCTAAATTTTTGAGAAGCGTCCATACTGTTTTCTAAAAGGGCTGAACCAATCAGCATTCCCACCAGCAGTGAAGGAGGGTCCCTTTCTCGCCACATCAGCGCAAACACCAGTTGCTTTTGTTCTTTTGGATGTGGGCCAGTCTCTGTGGTGTGAGATGATATCTCATTGTTGTTTTGATTTGCATCTCCCTGATGATTAGTAATGTAGAGCATTTTCTCATGTGCCTTTTTGCCATTCAGATTTCTTCTTTGAGAAAGTTTCTGTTGATTTCGTTGCCCCATTTTTTGATGGGGTTGGATGATTTCTTCTAGTGGAATTCAACCGAATGCTTTGTATATCCTTGATATCAACCCCTTATCCAATGGGTATTGGGCGAATATCCTTTCCCATTCTGTAGACTTTCTTTGTATTTTGATCACTGTTTCTTTCGAGGTGCAGAAGCTTCTTAGTTTAAGATAGTCCCATTTGTCTATCTCTGTTTTCACTTGCTTGGCCAGTGGCGTGACATCTTTGTAGATACCATTAGCTTCTATGTCATGGAGGGTTTTGCCTACCTTGTCTTCACTGTACCTTATGGATTCAGTCTGATGTTGAGGTCTTTAATCCATTTTGATCTTACTTTTGTACATGGTGTTAGGCAGAGATCTGAGTCCATTTTTTTGCATGTAGCTATCCAGTTTTATCAGTACAATTTGTTAAAGAGGCTTTCCTTGCTCCACTTCACTTTTCTTGCTCCCTTATCAAAGATTAGATGATCATATAATTGGGAGGAGGTGTCAGGATATTCAACCCTGTTCCATTGGTCTGCAACTCTGCGTTTGTTCCAGTACCGTGCTGTTTTAATTATTACTGCTTTGTAGTAGAGTTTGAGGTTGAGGAGGTTGATTCCTCCCATTTTTTTTTTCCCCAAGAATTGCTTTAGTTATTCATGGGGGCTTATTGTTCCATATGAATATCAGGAGTGTTTGCTCCATTTCTTTGAAGAATGTCATGGGGATCCTTATAGGAATTGCATTGAATTTGTACAATGCTTCGGGAAGTATTGCCTTTTTGACAATGTTAATTCTCCCGATACATGAGCAGGGGATATCTTTCTGTTTCCTCCTGTCCTCTTTTATTTCCTGAAGTAGCGTTTTGTAGTTTTCTTTGTACAGGTCTTTTATTGAGGCTTCTGGATTCTTTTCATCATCCTCTCCTTGTGGTCGGGATTTGCGTTGTTTCTTCATGTTGGTGTGGTGCTATGGAGACTGAGATGTTACAGGAGATTGCTGGGTATGAGTAATTTACCTGTGGCCCTGTGAGCATCCACTGGCCCCAAAATAGGCCACGCCCATTTCTGCAGAGCCCACGCCCCCTAGGGAGACCTGGTGTGTGTGTGGATACAGACCTGAGAGAGGGAGAAAACCGGGCGCTGAGTTGGGGACGAGCAGGAAAGGTCTCAGGGATGGTGGGCGGCCCCCGCAGAGTGTGGTTTTTCTAAAAACTTGAGTGTAATCAAAGCCTCTTCAGCCAACGGGGAAACTAGTTTTAAGAGAATCCTTTGGGTGTAAGTGTTGGAATCCTTTGTGTTTTCAGTTGAAGGTAGATTGCATTTCATCTAAAGCAAGCGTTCCTGTGGCTGCTTCTGCTGTGGGTCTTTCCATCCCACGTGACACAGGGCACTGTGCCTAGCCCTTCCCCTCTGACTGACTTCATTCAGTCCAAGATCCTTTGGTCCCATGCATGTGGGGTCAAATAGCAAGATTTTCAAAGACAGACCACTACAGACAGCTTGAACCTATGCCCACAGAGGGGCCCCTGCATGCTGCTGCCGAGAATACAGGAGCCAGGGATGCCCCGGAAGCCTCTGCTTCCGACAGACCGGGAGAGATACACTCAGGCGCTGGAGAGCAGGTGACTGGAGAGAGCACAGGACTTCAGGCCTTGCCTTGAGCGTGGCAGATTCCGCTTCAGTCCCCGGCAGTACATATGGCGCCCTGAGCACTGCTAGGTGTGATTCAGAACCAGCACAGTCACTGTCTGGGTCACTGAGCAGTGCTCTCTGGGTGATGTGGGTCAGGGGGAGCTCAGGGGGCTGGCGTGTGTTCTCCGCCTACAGAAGCCGCGGGTCCCAGACCCTGTACCACAGCCCTCCCAACTCCGTTGGGAGTGGCCTCCCCGGCTCCACTGCATGGGGACCCCAAACAACAAAAACCAAAAGCCAAAAACTCCTGGCTATGGCAAGATGTCCCAGACTTGGAGAAATATTTCATTAAAAGCTTGCTATGAAAATCGTGCTGTTGGCCCCCACAGGCATGGGGCTAAGGAACATCGTCCTGGGTGATGTCAGTCAGGACAGGGCTCCTTGCAGAGTGACCTCAGTGTGGGATGTAAAGATTCACAGCAAGGGAGCCCCAAAAGGAAAGAGAGCAGAATGGGAGAACTCTGCCACACAGTAACTGGGGTCTGAGGGGGAGCCTGAAAGGGAGGATTCTTGGGGTCCTGAGGGAGGGGCAGGAACACTGGTGATGATGCGGTGATGCAGTTATGTGCATGAGAAACGCTTTAGTAACGTTGGAAACCACAGAGTCTCAATTAAAAATTTCAAAAATATTTTTTTAAAAAGGGGGCCAGAGCAATAGGACAGTGGACGTGGTATTTGCCTTGTATGCAGCCAACCGGGTTCAATTCCCAGCATCTCTTATGACCTACTAATTACCATCAGGGGTGATTCCTGAGTGCAGAACCAGGAGTAACCCCTGATCATTGCTGGGTGTGACCCAAATACCAAATTTTAAAAAAAGAAGAAAAAAACCAGATCAAAAGCAATCCACAGCAATGTTTTTGTTGTATTATAAAGTTAGGTTATTGTTTCACGTATGGTAAATTATGCCTATAATTTTACAGAACAAAATTTTCTTTTCTTTAAATGTTTAGTTTTTCCTCTCACTATATGGACACAAACTGCCCGTTATATGCATGGACATCTCTTATGTAAGTAAATTTTAAATACTCTCAGTAACAAGTCATTCTTTGTAAAGCTCTTACTTCTCAATTTGATACTTTTATTTAAAAGCATTTCTCATTCTATTGTCTGTCTCCTTAAAGATGATGTACTGAAATTATCCCTTATCTATATCTAGTCTTTAAACTTTTCAGAGTATTTTCACACGTATTAACTGAATTCATCCTTGTAATTAAGACCTGTTTTCCCCAAAAGGATTTTGTTGTCTAAATTATTATAATTAGTAGAGCATCCTAAAATATGAGAACCTTTTTAAGAAGACATCTGCCCTCTGTTCTGGAGAATAATAGTGGTGAGGAAGAAGGAAATTGAGTTTATAATTTGGATATTCATCAGGTTCTGTCCCATAGACAGTCTGTGTTAACCAAAATCACGTTTTTGCAGTGCCTATTTGTGATTAAGAATGATAATGTATATTAACAAACATATCCTGTGTGGATGAAAGAACTTGGCCCCATGCTGTAGTTGCTGCCTCCGGTTGGTATTAAAAAGTATTTACATATGTTTGATTCTCCAGACTAGGCATTTAAAGAGGACTGTTAAGAGAAGATGGGGGGAAAATATTAGGTCACAAATATTTTGAGAAAATCCCCATTCTTACCTTCTCTTTCCCTCACCCCTAACCTCCACCATGAAGTCATTGTGTAGGTGGCGGTGTGCACGTTTTCATTGTTTTTTTCTTTTGGTTTCCAGTTCATCCACCCTAGGGCCTCAGGCAGAGGTACTTACCAGTCGACCTGTAGGAAAAACGAAGAATTAGGGGTTCTTGCTAAAGATGCAGTTGAATTTTGGTTAACATCAATTTCAGCGTTTTGGAAGGAAATGGATTGAACATTCAGGATAGCGTTAATTTAGAGAATATCAGGTAGGCATACAGGAATGTTTTCCTTCTGTCTCTCAGGACGGAGCACTCATTGCCACTGGCTCTGCCGACAGGAATGTGAAGATTTGGGGTCTGGACTTTGGGGACTGCCACAAGTCCCTCTTTGCACACGATGACAGGTACGCACAGTCCCTGCTGAGTACTCTCTCGGTGTCATCTTGCGCTCGCCTTGAGTGTCTGGTGTTCTTGGTCATCAGTTAAAAAATCTAATATCTGAACTCCAACACTCTGGAACTAGCTGCTCCAAGGCCGTGTGCACGGGTTAAGTCTCTTTGGTTGCTGTCAGCATGTACACACCTCATACCCTCTCTTTTCAGTGTGATGTTCCTCAAATTTGTACCCAAATCTCACCTCTTCTTCACTGCTGGGAAAGACCGAAAGATTAAGCAGTGGGATGCTGATAAGTTTGAACACATACAAACTCTGGAGGTAATCTCTTCCTTAAGAACTGCTTTGAGCTGGGGTCCAGAAAGATAGTTCAGTGGGTAGGGCACTAGTCTTATGCACAGTCATTCAGTTCAACCCCGGCACCCCACCTTGTCTCCTGAGCCCGGCCAGGAGTGGTCCCTGAGCCCAGAGCTAGGAGCAAGCCCTGGGCACCACCAATGTGAACCCGAAGGAAAACAAAAATGAACTGCTTTGGGGCTGACTTAAGTGCCAGTTTCCCTCTAGTGTGAGCAGGTCACCCCCCGTGCATAAGATACTCTTCTTCAGGATTTGCTTCTGCTTTTCACTCTCTGTCCAGGGGCACCATCAGGAAATCTGGTGCTTGGCCATTAGCCCTAGTGGAGACTACATAGTGTCATCGTCCCACGACAAGTCCTTGAGACTTTGGGAGAGAACCAGAGAGCCTCTTATTCTTGAAGAAGAGCGGGAGATGGTAAGACTCGGTGACAGGTTTGCTGGGGGAATCTGGAGGCTTTGTGGAGGGCATGTGTTCATTGTAGTGTGTTGCACCAAAGCCCGTAAGGGTCCCAACACGGCAAGGATGTTCCCGAGACCACCATCACCATTTCACCCGCATGTTTGGAGATGAAAATGCCACCAGGGATTGTAATTTGAAAGAAGCAGGGGCTCAGTGGCTCGTTTCACTTCACAAATAGAGACTATCTTTTTTCTCAAAAAATTAATCTCTCTCCTCTCTCTCTCTCTCTCTCTCTCTCTCTCTCTCTCTCTCTCTCTCCAGGAAAGGGAAGCAGAGTATGAAGAGAATGTGGCCAAAGAAGACCAACCAGCAGTAAGTAAAATTTTTTTGCTACCCTAAGATTGTGCCCCATAATTATATGTTATTTTCATTTCAACCGTTCTTATGGGAATTAGAATTGGGGCGGACTCCCAAAGTTATTACCAGCTATCTGAGATGCTGGTCTTAGGAGCACCTTGCATTTTTGTAAAACTAAATATCCTGACCTTCGTAGGACAAGTGACTATCCAAATTTGGGACCAGATGATGGCCATTAAAGAGGGCACAGGGAATTTTACGTAAATTTTTAAAAAAAAAAAAAGAAAATAGAAAATAAACTGACTATTCTCTTTAAACATAAAAACAGGGTTTTGGAGGGTTTGGGTTTTTTGTTTGTTTGTTTGTTTATGAAAATGCCTGAGAAATAGTGTTTGGTTCTTAGGAACTTAACAGAGGGTAGCTCGTAACACTGCATTACCTTCATCCTAGAATGCTAATGTCTGCCCTTTGTCTTGGTTCTCATTATCTGTCAGTGATAATGTTCAAGCACCTTTTTGGTATCTTGTAGGTTCCAGGGGAGACTCAAGGGGACAATTATTTTACTGGAAAGAAAACCATTGAAACCGTCAAAGCAGTAAGTTGATCAGGAAATGTATTACTCGCTCTTTTCCGTAGGATCTCAACTCTCTGGTACCTTTTCATCAGCCCAACTGCCCTTTTGTAAAACCCCAAATTGTTTGCGGTGGAGATGTTGGCATGTTTTCTTCCTTTGTAACCAAGGGACAGTGTCCTTGACCAGCCTGTGTCTCCTGAACCTGGCCCCTTGGGAGTGGTTTCTCAGAGCAGTGCTCCGGGGGGTGACCGCTTCAAATCTCACCTGACCCCAGGGCACTCACTCTCTTCCCTGTAAATTGAAAGGAAGAAAGACACCAAAGGCAGCATCCTTGACAGTTGGGCAATCTGTCAGCACATCTTTATTAACCAGCGGAAGCTATTTCATGCGATCCTTTTCTCGTGGGGCCTTCCAGTTGCTGTTTTTTGGGGTGCTGGGGTGTGATGTGATGATTTCTGTGTCCTTTGTCGTCTTTGTAGGCAGAAAGGATCATGGAGGCTATCGAGCTCTACCGAGAAGAAACTGCAAAAATGAAAGAACACAAAGCCATTTGCAAGGCAGCCGGGAAGGAGGTGAGATGTCCCTGCATCTTGCCTCACAGATGGAAGAGGAACGTCATGATCTCACTTTTTCCTAGCGCAGGGTAGGGAGTGAGATAATTAGAACAGAACTAAGACCAGTTCAGGTATTAGGAGGAGGTCACTGGACTAATGGTGAGAGAGCACACCAGATGGGTGATGGGGATCCGGAAAGAAAACCTGGAAAGTTAAATTCCCCTGGTGACGTGGTCATGGCTTCACAGTGGGCACAACTAGTGAATCAACACAGCTGGTGTGATGTGTCGTGTCACGACTTGGTTTCAAGGAAAGGATTGACGAAGGAGCTTGGCCTCAGGAAGAGGGAAGGATAGGAAAACAGAAATTCCTGGAGAGAGAGAGTGATTACTGTGTTGACTGGAACCAAACTCTTTTGTATTGGTTGGAAGCGGTGTAACCATTTCTGATGTGGCACTGCAATGACTGGCCCAGACTTACTCATGAGCACTGTGGAACCCAAAAGCAGACCCTCTCAGTTTCCTTCCATTTTTAAGGTCTGCTTTGTTTTCTCTTTTCAAAAGTATAGCACTCTCTCCTCCTCTGCCTGCAGCGAGCACCCGCAGAGTCTACCTTTTGAAATGACAGTGATTTCATTGTAGGTTCGTCTTCCCGTTAACCCCATCCTGATGGCATACGGCAACATCTCTGTGAGTGAATATCTGACATTTCACCTTGGGGACATTTAGGGACAGGAGAGGAAGTGGAGAAGCATTAGGATTTGAGTATAGACGTTGGGGGGATAGTTTAATTTTTTAAAAATCTCTCATCAGAGCTAGAGAGTAAGCGCGGGCGTGGGTATGACATAGTCTAACCGTGGTTCGATCCCCCGCACCACTGGGAGTGATCCCTGACCACAGCCACCCGTGGCCCAGAAACTAATGTCAAAACAAAACAGAAGAATCACTTCTTTAAGGGCCAAGGAGATGGCTCAGTGGGCTGAGCACCTGCTTTGCATGTGGGAGGCCTGGGTATGATTCCCAGCACCACACGGTTCCCTAGACAGTACTGGGGAAGGTCAGGCTCAGCTGTTTGGCCCATATTGGGTGGCGTTTTCAGTTCTCGTCTATTTTCCGAAGCCAAAGCCCTTTGAAGATCGATTCACCTTTGAACTTTGAGTAGCAAGTTGAAATAAGTCTATTAAAAGAGAAAGGAGAGGAAGTAGGAGAGGAAGAACGTATGATTATCTATAATTGGTTAGAAATGTTGGATTAGTACCGTACTTAGGTGTGTCACTCGTTGAACAGTCCCTTGTGTCTGTGATTCCTCGTTTTCTTCAGGGGAGCTGGCCTGAGATAAATGCTAACAGGTGGAGAGGGGTGGGGCTGGGTCGTGAGCCCAGGTCTGACCCGCTGTAGACCCAGGCCCACCTTTCCTCTTTGGAGCACCCCTGGTCCCCTCTCGTGTTTGTTAGGGTGGGAATTAGCGCATGTCACTAGAAGGCAGTCAAGAGTGTCTCTAATGCCATTATTCTTTCTTTGTAGCCTTCAGCTTATGTGTTAGAGATTTTAAAAGGAGTCAGATCCAGGTGAGTTCCAGCACACACTGCCTTTGTCATCTAAAATATTTTTCTAAACGTGACTTGGAAATTATCTTTGAGGACTCTCTTCCTGAGAGCTTTAAATGTGTAGGATTTTTATGGGAAAGAATCCATTGTAAATTTACTTTCTTGGAGTAGAGCTAGAAGACTAAAAGAGAGAAACTTTGAAGGAAAATGAAGGGTGGTATCAGTCAGTATACCGGCTCTTCACATTTTTTGGTATATTGTTTTCTCCTGCTTATTCCATGAACATGCGAAATAATATATATATTATATTTTTTCATATATAATATATAAAATATCACGGTCCTCCCATTGTTCATCGATTTGCTCGAGCGGGCCCAGTAACATCTCCATTGGAGACTTTGTTGTTACTGTGTTTGGCATATCGAGTACGTCACGGGTAGCTTGCCAGGCTCTGCTGTGCGGGTGAGATACTCTCGGTTACTTGCCGGGGCTCTCCGAGAGGGGCAGAAGAATCGAACTCGGGTCGGCCATGTTGGCTGCTTGTAAGGCAAACGCCCTACCGCTGTGCTATTGCGCAAACCCATATAAAATATATATTAACTTATTATATATTAATATATATTATATCGGAGAGCCCGGCAAGCTACCGAGAGTATTCGATATGCCAGACACAGTAACAACAAAGTCTCCAATGGAGACGTTACTGGGCCCGCTCGAGCAAATCGACGATCAACGGGAGGGCCTTTACCTTTACCTTTACCTTTTATATATTTATATATTTTTATATATTATATTTATAATATATTATATAATATATTTTATATTTTTATATCTTTTTGACAGAATACTTATGAGTATGGATACATTCTTTTCATACTTTTTACAAAGATATTACCACCAGATTTATTTAAAATGTTCCATTGCACAATAACTTATTAGATGTTGAATTTGGTTTTTGCTATTATTAATACTGCTTCTGTGGCCACCTTTGCGTATAAATCTTTGTTCTCTTCTTAAGAAGAGTGCTCTTACTGATCAGTGTCAAAACTCACGGGCTTGTTTTTCTTTTTCCCTAATTCAAAACGGTTTATAGCAGGAACATCTTCGGTGAAATAGCTATTCAGCATGAGCATTTTTGAGGTTGATATTTCTAAATGCCTTTCCAGACTTGCTGTTCAGATGCTTAAAGACTCTTAAAATTCCTTTCCAGTTTGAGGGGCCAGAGTGATCGTGGGTAGGGCACGTGGCGAACCCAGGTTTGATCCCCGGGATCCACATGGTCCCCAGCCTCACCAGGAGTGATTCCTGAGCTCAGAGCCAGTAGTAACCCCTGACCATAGTCAGGTGTGACTCCAAAGCCATTTATTAAAAAATTATCACTGTAGCACTGTCCTCCCGTTGTTCATCGATTTGCTTGAGTGAGCACCAGTAACGTCTCCATTGTGAGACTTGTTACCGATTTTGGTATATTGACTACACCACGGGGAGCTTGCCAGGCTCTGCTCTGCGGGCGAGATACTCTCGGTAGCTTGCTGGGCTCTCAGAGAGGGATGGAGGAATCAACCCTGGGTCGGCCGCGTGCAAGGCGTTTAAACGCCCTACCCGCTGTGCTATCACTCTAGCCCTATAAAAAAAACTAAAAATAATAAATATATGTGTGTGTGTGTGTGTGTGTGTATATATATATATATATATATATATATATATACTAGCTATAGAAGCAAAAGATAGTTTTTTAAGCTTTTTTATTGAATCACTTTGATAGACCCTTGCAAAGCTGTTCATGATTGGATTTCAGTCATACAGTATTCCAACATCCATCCCTCCACCACTGTCCATTTCAAAAAAAAAATTTTTTTTAATTGAATCACTGTGAGATAGTTACAAAGCTTTCATGTTTGAGTTTCAGTCATGCAATGATCGAACACCCATTCCTCCACCAGTGCACATTTTCTCCAACCAATATCCCCAAGTTCCCCCCCATCCCCCGCCATCCCACCCCTCCCCTTGCCTCTGTGGCAGACAATTTCCCCCATGCTCTCTCCTACTTGGGGCATTATGGTTTGCAATACAGATACTGAAAGGCTATCACGTTTGGTCCTTTATCTGCTTTCAGCGCACATCTCCCATCCCGAACAATCCCTCCAACCATCCTTGACTTAGTGGTCTCTTCTCTATTCCAGCTGCCTTCTCCCCCAGCTCATGAGGCAGGCTTCCACCATGGAGTAATATTCCTAGCCCTTGTCTCTACTGTCCTTACCCATCAGTGTCATATTATTTTATATTCCACAAATGAGTGCAGTCCTTCTATATCTGTCCCTCTCTTTCTGGCTCATTTCACTTAGCATGATACTCTCCATGACCATCCACTTATAAGCAAATTTCATGACTTCATCTTTCCTAACAGCTGCATAGTACTCCATTGTGTAGATGTACCAAAGTTTCTTTAACCAGTTGTCTGTTCTTGGGTACTCGGGTTGTTTCCAGATTCTGGCTATTGTGAACAATGCTGCAATGAACATAACGGTGCAGGTGTCATTTCTACCGTGCATTTTTGCACCCTCAGGATATAATTCCCAGAAGTATTGCGAGGTCGTATGGGAGCTCAATTTCTAGTTTTTTAAGGAAAGCCCATATTGTTTTCCAAAAGGGCTAGGCCAGTCGGCATTCCTACCAACAATGGTTGTTCTTGTTCTTTTGGATGTGGTGTGAAATGATATCTCACTGTTGTTTTGATTTGCATCTCCCTGATGATTAGGGATGTAGAGCAGTTTTTCATGTGCCTTTGGCCATTTGTATTTCTTTTTTGAGGAAGCTTCTCTTGATTTCTTCTTCCCACTTTGTGGTGGGGTTGGAGGTTTTTTCCTTGTACAATTGTGCTAGTGTCTTGTATCACTTAATCACTTAATCACTTAATCCCCGTTATTCATCGATTTATTCGAGCGGGTGCCAGTAACGTCTCCATTCATCCCGGTTGCGTGCTAGCGTAGCCCAATGGTATCTGTTCGTTTTAGGAACATGTAGAGCCTCAAACCGATCATTTAGGGTCTTGACGAAGAAGTCTGACCATCTTATAGGTGGGCGTCCACGTGATCTTTTGATGTCTCGTGGAATCCAATCAGTAATGGCTCTAGTCCAGCAGTTGTCTGTAAACCTCATTATATGTCCAGCCCATCTGATTTTTGATGTCTTGGCAAATGAGACAGCGTCTCTGATTCTTGAGCGTTGACGAAGATCAGAACTCCGGATTCTATCTCTCATTTGAGTGAATCGTGATATTCCAAGCATAGTTCTTTCGATTCCTCTTTGAGAGACCCGAATAGTGTTCTCATCCTGTTTTCGTAGGGTCCAGGTCTCTGAGGCATATGTTAATGCAGGAAGAATAGTGGAATCAAAGAGATGTGCTCGTAGTTGGAGGTTCTTTGTCCTTTTAGTTATTTCTTCAATGCTCTTGAAGGCATTCCAAGCCGCTCTCTTCCTCCTGCGTAACTCAGGTGCCAGGTCATTCATCATGTTGATTTCTCGACCTAAGTATATATAACTGTTGCATTCGGAGATGGTGGTTCCGTTGAGAGCGAATGGAGCGTCAGGAACAAGGCTGTTTCTCATAAACATTGTCTTCGTAAGATTCAGCTGTAGTCCAACCTTTCCACACTCACGGTCAAAGTCCGCAAGCATTTGTGCCGCTTGGCTGATGTTTGGTGTTATTAGAACAATGTCATCAGCAAAGCGGAGGTGGTGTAGTTGCCGACCATCTATCTTCACTCCCATGTTTTCCCATTCTAGTCGTCGCATGATGTTCTCGAGGGTGGCACTGAAGAGTTTTGGTGAAATGGTATCACCCTGCCGAACCCCTCTCTTGATATGGATGATTACTTCTTTGTAGAATGGTGAGATCTTGGTAGTGAATCCGCAATAGAGCTCACGAAGGATCCTGATGTATTGAGTTTGTACGCCCTGATTGACTAGGGCTTCCATGACCGCTTCCGTCTCAACAGAATCAAAGGCCTTCTTTAAATCAATGAACGTTAGACAGAGCGGCATCTTGAACTCCCGAGATACCTCAATGAGCTTGGTTATTGTGTGGATATGGTCGATGGTACTGAATCCTTTTCGGAATCCAGCTTGTTCACATGGTTGTCCTTCATCTAGTGTTCTGCTAATCCTATTCAGGATGACTCGAGTGAATAGTTTGTAGATGACAGACAATAGGCAGATTGGGCGATAGTTGCCAATGTCGTGGATGTCTCCTTTCTTGTATAGTAGTACAGTCTTGCTGGTTTTCCATTGGGATGGAACCTTGCATTCAGACAGGTAGCGTGTGAAGAGTCGAGCTAATGTATTGATGAGTACTGATGGTAAGTTCTTCAGGTGTTCAGGTCTGATCTTGTCTGGGCCAGGTGCTTTTTGTTTCTTTACCGACGAGATGGCATGTTGGATTTCGGAAGGGAGAACATTGGGAACGACATATCCATCATGTGGTATGTGGTATGTGGGCAAGTGGATGTGGCTATTAAAGAGATCTGAGTAGAATTCATGAATAATCTTCTCCATTGCCCTTCTGGAAGATGTGATAGATCCATCATGATGTCGGAGGGCAGTCATCTTGGTTTTGTAGTTGGTGAAGGACAGGCGGGCATTACGAATGTTTTTGCCAGCTTCTGCTGCATCTACCAGTACTGCTGCTCTCCTGTTTTTGAGGTCATCCTTGATGGCTTTTCTGCACTGTTTTGCCAGTTCGGACGTTTGCTTGTGGTTGCCTGAGGCACGTGCCACGCCACGTTGGCGAATAAGTTCAAGAGTGTTCGAAGAAAGACGGTTTTTTGTGGTTATCTCTCTCTTGGCATTCCTTGCACAATCATGGAGGTGCTGAATCATTCGATCGTATTCCTCATCAATGTTGTCAATGACGGCATCTTCCCATGTTGCTGCAACAGAGCCAAAGAGTTCCCAGTTGGTGGTTGTTCTGGGAGTCTTCTTCTTAAACCTTGCATTCTTTTCTCCTCGTTCTGTGAGGTAGAATTTTGCACGAAGAAGACGGTGGTCTGATCCCGTTTGGAATTTTGGGACAACAGCAACATCGGTTAGGCAAAACCGCCGATTGAATATGATGTGGTCTATTTCATTGTGGAACCGTCCATCGGGAGACTCCCATGTCCAACGTTTAGATTCAGCCTTTTGGAATTGTGAGTTACCATGGAAGGTTTTGGTTGACATGATGAACTCAGACAGTCTGTCACCTTGTTCGTTCCATTCCAGGCCATGGGTTCCGATGTGGAGTTCATCGACTGATCTTCTTGGTCCTATCTTGGCATTAAAATCACCGACAATGATCTTGTAGAAGGTGTGATCTTCTTTATAGAATTTCTCCAGCTCCATGTAGAATTTCTCAGTTTCTTTTTCACCATAACTGGATGATGGTGCGTAGACAACAAAGATAGAAACTGCCGGTAGTGAGCCACATTTATTCAAGTGCAATCGTCCGATTCGGGTTGTTAGGCATTCAAATGAATCAATGCTTGTGACTAAGTTTGTGTTGACAAGGATACCGACACCACCGACGCCTCTTTTATCACATGTTCCAAGGAACAGTTCTTCTCCAGTGTCGAAAACAGCATGATGGGATTGATGTCTTCTCGTTTCGGTCAGACCAATGATGTCGTACTTGATCTTTCGTGCTTGTACCATAAGGTCTTCAATGGATGCAGCAGATGCCAGCGTACGAGCATTAAAAGTACAGACAATCATTTTTGTTTTTCTGCGTTTTGGCAGCCCATGTCTGCCTTGGTGTTTTATCAGCTTCTCCTTCCATATCCTTCTCGACTCTGCATAATCAGGGCTAGGGGAATGAGATCCATTTATTACTGGATTTGGCATATCAATTTGGTCTATTTGGCATAGATCACGGATAGCTTGCCAGGCTCTGCCGTGTGGGTTGGATATTTAAGGATATTTAAGGTATCCTGAAAATTATTAAATAAATAGTGTCTTGTATATCCTGGATATTAACCCCTTATTGGATGGGTATTGGGTAAATATTCTTTCCCATTTGGTGGGCTCTCTCTGTATTTTGGTCACTATTTTTTTTCAGGTGCTGAAGCTTCTTAATTTAATGCAGTCCCTTTTGTTTATGTTTGTTTCCACTTGCTTGGTGGGTGGTGTTTCATCCTTAAAGATGCTTTGAGCTTCAGTGTCATGGAGGGTTCTGCCTACATTGCCTCCATGTGTCTTATGGATTCGGGTCTGATACTGAGGTCTTGAATCCACTTTGGTCTGACTTCAGAGTTCATTTTTTTTTGCAGGTAGCTGTCCAGTTTTCCCAGCACCACCTAGTGAAGAGGCTTTCCTTGTTCTACGTCACATTTCTTGCTCCTTTATCAAAGATTAAGTGATCATTTATTTGAGAATTTGTGGCAGAATATTAAACTCTGCTCCTTTGGTCTGGGGGGTCCACCAGTGTCCATGTCCCAGTACTAGTCCCCAGGTTCCCTCCCATCACCCCCACCCCCCACTTGCCTCTATGGCAGGGGCCCCACCCCCTCTTTCCCTCTCCCCCCTCCTTTTAGGGCATTTTGCTTTGCAATGTTGATACTGAAAGGTTCAAGGATATCCCTTTACCTGCTTTTAATTCTCAGTTCTTGTCAAGCATGATCATTCCCAGGTACTGTTGTCATAGCAGTCTCTTCTCTGTCTTACCACCTCAGGGCCCCACACACACTGTGGTTAGATCCAACCATTGGCCAGTCCTCCTAACCTCTGTTTTCCCTGGCCATGGATATTAGCCTTCTACTATATGTATTTTTCATATACCACAAATGAATGCAGTCATTTTATATCTGCCCTTCTCTTTCTGGCTCATTTCACTCACATGACACTCTCCAGGTCCATCTGTCTGTAGACAGATTTCATGACTTCATTTTTCTTAACAGCTGTGTAGTATTCCATTGTGTAGATGTGCCATGGTTTCTTTACCCATTCATCTGTTCTCGGACACTCAGGTAGTTTCCAGGTTGTCCAGAGCTAGTACTAACATGACCGTAAGAGTGCAGTTGGTGTTTCTGCTGTGTGTTTTGGGGCACTCTAGTGTATATTCCCAGAAGTGGTATTGCTGGGTCAAATGGGAGCTCAGTTTCTAGTTTCTTGAGGAATGTCCATACTGTTTTCCAAAATCGTTGGACCACCCTTTTGGAAAACAGTATGGACGACTCTCAAAAAATTAGAATTTGATCTCCCATTTGACCCAGCTATAGCACTCCTGGGAATATATCCCAGAGAGGCAAAAGAGTATAGTCGAAGTGACATCTGCAATTGTTTGTTCATTGCAGCACTCTTTACAATAGCCAGAATCTGGAAAAAACCTGAGTGCCCGAGAACAGAGGACTGGTTAAAGAAACTTTGGTACATTTACACAATGGAGTACTATGTAGCTGTTAGAAAGGATAAAGTCATGAAATTTACATACAAGTGGTACTACATGGAAAGTATCATGTTAAGCGAAATG
The DNA here is from genome assembly GCF_029834395.1 of Sorex fumeus. Taxonomy (NCBI): domain Eukaryota; kingdom Metazoa; phylum Chordata; class Mammalia; order Eulipotyphla; family Soricidae; genus Sorex; species Sorex fumeus. Next base: position 6,129,162 of record NW_026606058.1, read on the forward strand.
AGTCAGAAAGAGCGGGATAGACACAGAAAGATTGCATTCATCTGGGGAACATAAAGCAACAAAAAGGGAGACTAACACCCAGGAATGGCTGAGATTAGTACCAGGAATTTTGCTCCATGAATGGAAGGCCAGCCACACGTTCTAGGTGAAAAGGAAGCTCAGATAGAGAAGAGAGCACCAAATGAAGGGTGTTGTGAAGACCCTCCCAGGGTGGGAGAAGCATGCTAAAAGTAGTTTATAGACCAAACATGATTGCCACTCAAAGCCTCTCTTGCAAAACACAGTACCCAAAAGAAGAGAGAGAGAACAAGGGGGAATACCCTGCCACAGAGGCAGGATGGGACGGGGGGGGGGGGGGGGGGGATGGGGGGTGCAGGGGGGGGATGCTGGGACCCGTGGTGATGGATGACAGGCACTGGTGGAGGGATGGGCACTTGATCATTGTATAACTGAAACCCAAGCACAAAATTTGTAAGCCTATAACTGTACCTCATGGTGTTTCACTAATAAAAAAAAATAAAATTAAAAATAAAATTAAAAAAAAAATGGTTGGACCAGTTGGCATTCCCTCCAACAGTGAAGCAGAGTCCCTTTCTCCCCACATCTGCACCGGCACTGGTTGCTCTTATTCTCTTGGATGTGTGCCGGTCTCTGGTGTGAGATGATATCATCTCACTGATGATTAGGGATAAAGAGCATTTTTTCACGTGCCTGTAAAAGGGGGTATTGTACTTGGATTTCTTGGGGGTGATTATGAAGTTAGATTTTTATATTCGTTGCTTCTTGCTGGTAGTTTTGTTTTGTTTTCATACATTTTGTTCCTTCCCATCTCTTATGCTTAGTTGTTTCCTTGACTTTGTATTTAATCGGCAATTGTTTGCTTTGGTTTTAAGGCATACTGGTTCAAGGATGAGTCCAGGGCTAACTCCAAGGCATGCTTGGGGATGGCAGGTCATAGACTGGACCCCAAAGCCCCAGTCTCTCCTGTGCTGTGTGTGCACTCAGCCTATTGAGCTGTGGCTCTGAGCCCCCCTTTTTACTAGTTTTTAGAACTCTTTACGTCCTTGCATGTATTTTTGGAATCTTGTTACACTTCTGGCTTTATTATTATTTTGGCCTAATGAAAATTAGGGGGAGATCACCTGAAGGGCTGGAGCATGTGCCATGTATGCAGGAACCCTGGGTTTCACCCCTCCGGCAGCACATGATGCCTGACAAACAGCACTGTAGCACTGTCCTCCCATTGTTCATCCATTTGCTCGAGCGGGCACCAGTAACGTCTCCATTGTGAGACTTATTACTGTGTTTGGCATATCGAGCTTGCCAGGCTCTGCCACGCGGGCGGGATACTCTTGGAAGCTTGCCAGGCTCTCCGAGAGGGATGGAGGAATCAACCCGGATCGGCCGCGGCAAGGCAAACGCCCTACCCGCTGTGCTGTCGCTCCAGCTCTCACAGACAGAATGTAGAGGAAAAGGTTTCCAAGTTGACTGTTGGGAGAAATGTGGTGTCCTGTTTTGTCTGTCCTGCAGTGAGCTGGAGGAGTCGCTGCTGGTGCTACCCTTCTCCTACGTCCCAGACATCCTCACGCTCTTCAACGAATTCATCCAGTGGGGCTCTGATATCGAGCTCCTGTGCCGCTGTCTCTTCTTCCTCCTCAGGTAACAACAGTGCCTTTCCCAAACACAGCAGTGTCGCTCGGTACCGTGACCCCAGTCACACCTCCGCTGAGGCAGCCCGTCCTGTGGAGTGACGAGCTCCGCTGTTCCCGACTCTCGGGCCGGGGCGGAACGCCAGCCCTTGACATGTTTAGCAAGCTGTTTGACATGCTTTCGTTGCTCGTGCCTTTTTCATTTTTCATTTTTTTATTTTCAGGGGCACCACTTGGTGGTGCTCAGGGAGCATCCGGGGTCCCGAGGATCGAACCTAGGCCCGCTGTGCACTTGGCAAGGGCCCAACTTGCTAGACTAGGCCTCTGGCCTGTGATGGCCCGTCTCTTTAAACCAGAGGAGCTAAGTCTTCTTTTTTAAGTCTTTATGTTATCATCAAACAGAGATGCTTTGGTTCAAGTCTTTTTGATAGTTTCTTCTGTTTGCTGTTTCGTGAGAAGCACTTAAAGCTTTGAAGTTCTTTAGAAGTATTAAAGCTATGTAAAGGTTTTATCATATCCTCAGAGACGCATTTTAAGCGTCAGTGGGTTTGTTTTCCAGGTCTCAGCAAGTAGGAATAGAAAGTTAAAGGCAGGGATACAAAGGTACTGAGAAACAGAGTCCAGTTGAGTTCACCGGATTATTTTAAGTATGACGAATTTTTATTAATGTCTATTGCAAGCATTTACAGAGGCATAGGAATATCTTCTGGCTTCCCATTCTCTGCCCCTTGGTCCCTTCTCAAGCTGTTACAGAGTAGACAGAGCCAAGCGTATCATTCCTTACCATGGTCATGGCACAGACAGACCTGGTCACCCACTACCAAACAGTTGAAAGAACCCAGAGGAGAGAGAGAACGTGATGCGGGAACCGGTTTCATGATTTGTAACCTCCGTTTCTGTTATCTGTCAGATAGTGGCCCCCCCAAAAGTGACAAGTTTATATTATTGCCGTACTTATAATTTGGGCAAATTATTAGGACACAAATTTCTAACACTTGGCTGATCATTTCCTGTTGCTGTGGCCTGTGTGCTATTGCAATACTTCACAGGAGGATGTGGCGGTTGGCTGGTGAGGGTAGGCCGGGTGTGGACTTGAGACGAGTAGAAGCTCTCGGTGTTCATCTTGGTCCTAAACATCACAGTTTGACTCTCGAGTTACATGACTGCCTCTTTTTTTTTTTTTTTTTTTTTTTTTTTTTTTTTTTTTTTTTGCTGGGGCTTAACTAGAAATTTTAATGTTTTTGAATTAGTATTTTTTAGAAGTCTCATGTTCTCCATGTTCTATTAATAACCATTGTTGGAAGCCGACTACTTGAACAGATTGCTGGGCAGAGTTCGCTTGGCAAATGAGCTGAACGTGTTAGAAGGTTTAGGGTGGTTAATTTTTTAACTGTCATTTTAAGTAGAATGGAAGAGTAGACAAGGAATTTTTTTTTAAGTTTGGGGCTTTGTTTTGGTTTTGGCTTCTTGCTAGAAAGATTTCTGCACTCCCACTATATAGTAAAACTAGTTATTTATTTTGATACTGTGTTTATTTGCCAACTCTGGACGGCATAAGTGGAGGCAAAACCCACTCTCTCTGTTTGCAGAATTAACTCTCAGTTTTCTACTAGGATTCACTTTGGACAGATCACTAGCAACCAAATGCTTGTGCCAGTGATTGAAAAATTAAAGGAAACGACTATTTCCAAAGTCAGCCAAGTCCGGGTAAGTATCTTTGTAGAGAAATGATGACAAGGAAAAAACCGACGTATGAGTGGTTTAGAAGTAACACGGGAAGCTGGGCCTAATCTCCAGGAGTGTGTGTCCTGCATATGCCTGTATTGATCCGTATTGGGTATTGGGGGGGAGGGGTGGAATAAAAGAACCCTAGACACAGAAGGATAGGTGGCAACGCCTTGAAGCAGGGGTTGCCAGCTCGCCTGTGTCTCTGTGTGGGAACTGATAGGAGAGGAAGTATTTGATGGCTCTCGTCTTGTCCCCAGGATGTGATTGGCTTCAATATGGCAGGCCTTGATTATCTCAAGAGGGAATGCGAAGCAAAAAGTGAAGTCATGTTTTTTGCTGATGCCACTAGCCAACTGGAGGAGAAAAAGAGGAAGAGGAAAAAAAGGGAGAAGCTGATCTTAACTTTGACTTAAGATGTAAACGTGGTGGTAGCTTCGACTTTTCCGTGTTGGACATCTCTGGATGGTTCCAGATTGGCCTGAAAGAATTCCAACCTGGAGGGCTCGCTCTCACTCTCTCTCCCTCGCTCCCTCTCTGCTCCCTCTGCTTCCCTTCCCTTCCTCTTCTCTCCTCTCCTCTCCTCTCTCCCTCTCTCTCCCTCACTCCCTCTGTCTCTCCCTCTCCCGCCCTCCCTCTCTAAAACCATGCTTAGTTTTGAAAAAGAAAAGAAAAGATTCCTTTGCTACCGAAGATCAAGCCTTGAGCCCTGTAGGACTTGTTCCCTTTATGTGCCAATAGAGAGCAGAAGATTTTTTCCAAATTAGGGTTTTTTTTCCCCCCACTGGATTTGAGATGAGCGTTTCCAAAGTTTTTCTTATTTGATGACAGATTTGTTGGCTTATTTACTACCTGTTTGTGTTAGGTCCTGCCTTCTACTGAAACAATCAGGTGTCTTAAATGATTTTCCTCAGTCCATTAATGCCTGGTAGCATGGGTGTAGAGACCTAAAAGGGGCTGTAAAGTTGATCTGGAACAGACAGCCTTAAATTTTACCTTGTAGATTGTTACATCTGTATATAAAAAGACCTTAGTTGCTGTTTATACTTCTCTAAATAAAATTGTTATTTCTAATTACAGAGTAGTCAAGTTGAGATTGCTTCCTAGGCTTCTTGATAATATGCTGCACGTGTGTGTGTGTGTGTGTGTGTGTGTGTGTGTGTGTGTGTGTCTGCACACGCGTGTGTGTGCTCACGCTCACATGTACACGGGCATGGTAGAAATTTGGGAAGAAAGAAATATTTTAGGAAAGGAACTTCACTTTTAGATCTATGCTTTTACGGGAACTTTTCTAATCACCAAGGTCCTAGGTCAACACCCTGCAGGAAGCTAAGTCCTGCCAACAGCTGCCTGAAAGCAAGCTCGTCCAAGTTGGACCAGAGTTCCCTGCAGAGCTGTGCATGGGTTCCTGGTTTACAGAAACACAAACATGCACTGCTTTATGTTTGAGCTTAGTTTATTTTGTAGCTTCATAACTTAATACCACTTCCCTATAGCAAGTTACCTAATCTAGTTGTGTTTTATACTTCAAATCTCCAAAATAGGCATAATAGGCAAAATAGGCATAATAGTTTAGCTCTGGTCAAAGTAAATACAAAATGTTGGGGCTGGGCGATATAGTACAGTGGGGAGGGCATTTTCCTTGCACATGGCCAACCCAGATTCAATCCTGAGTCCCATATGGTACCCCTGAACTTTGCCAAGTGTGACCCAAAAAGCCACCCCCTGTTAAAAAAAGAAACTACTGTTTTAACATAAGGAGACATACAAATTGCATCATTTTATAACAATTCCAATATAGGCACTACACCGTCCTCTCGTTGTTCATCGATTTGCTCGAGCGGGGCACCAGTAACGTCTCACAAATTGTGAGACTTGTTACTGTTTTTGGCATCTCGAACACGTCATGGGTAACTTGCCAGGCTTTGCTGTGCAGGTGAGACTCTCGGTAGCTTGCCGGGCTCTCCAAGAGGGGCGGAGGAATCAAATTCAGATCGGCCACTTGCAAGGCAAACGCCCTACCCGCTGTGCTATCGCTCCAGCCATCCAGTATAGGCACAAGTAGAAAATAGTAGAAATACATGTTAGCTCAGGGTGATAATAAATGTTAAAATGAAATGTTAAAATTTTAAAATGTTAAAATAAAATATGTATCTTTTTCTCGTATCACACCATGAGCAGAGGCATCAGAAGTAGCCTTGGTTTCTGGAGCAGTATAGCAGGGAGGGTGTTTGCTTTGCACGGAGCCAGTGGCCAACCTGGGTTCCATTACTGCACCCCATTTAGTTTCCTGAGTCCACCAGGAGTGAACTTTCAAGTCAGAGCCAGGAGTAAGTTCTGAGCACCACTGGGTATGCCCACCCCATCAAAAAAAATTTTTTTTTCCTATGTGACTGAGAATGTAGCCTGTCCACACGGCAGAGTCTGGCAAACTCCCCGTGGCGTACCCAATATGCCAAATACCAGTTAACAATGATGGGTCTCATTCTCCTAAAGAGCCTTGAATATAATCTCAGGGCTAGGATGAAGGAGACGTTACTGGGGCCTGCTCGAGGCAATCGACGAATAACAGGATGATTTGTGATTGTGATTGTGATGTGACTGAGAATGTGGCAATGTGGTGGTATAGCACAGGCCTGGTACGTGCGAAGCCCTGGTTCACTCCGCGATGGGGGGGAGGGACAGAGGGAGACATTTCTTCTTTTAGGCAGATCCATGAAATTATTGTTAGTAGATAAATGCCAATGGGAAATAGGAATGTTTTGAAAACTAATCCAGAGTTTTCATAATTGTCCATCTAGAGAAGCAAAAAGGCCCTCCCGTTGATCGTCGATTTGCTCGAGCGGGCCCAGTAACTTCTCCATTGGAGACTTTATTGTTACTGTGTCTGGCATATCGAATACTCTCGGTAGCTTGGCACAGCGGTAGGGCGTTCGCCTTACAAGCGGCCAACATGGCCGACCCGAGTTCGATTCCTCCGCCCCTCTCGGAGAGCCCGGCAAGCTACCGAGAGTATTCGATATGCCAGACACAGTAACAACAAAGTCTCCAATGGAGACGTTACTGGGCCCGCTCGAGCAAATCGACGATCAACGGGAGGGCCTTTACCTTTACCTTTACCTTTAGAGAAGCAAATGTCCCTTCTCGGTTTGGGGTCATAGCATCTGGAAGTCACCGCAGAAACACTGGGATAAACTTTGCTTTCACTCCCTGGTTTCCGAAGTGTCCAAGAATTTAGGGGTCCTCGATGTCCTCTTAAAGGGGGGTCAGAAATATTTTCAGAGCTATTAAAATGTCTGCTGGATTGAATAGTACTGTAAACAAACGGATGTCAGCTCAGGAACTGGAAATGTGATGTTAATTAGAAATAGAACTTTTACAAACTCCATTAGTTAAAACGAGGCCAAGCTAAATGCGGATGAGTCCTAAATCCAATGGCTGGTATAAAGAAAATATATTCTGCTCACCGCCAAGAGCTAGGACAGAGGCCAAACTGGATTTCTCCTCAGTCCCAGATGTAGGTAATAAGGTGCGACTGTGACAAGTTCCTAAAATGTAGACAGGGCTTTGGCATTGAGAAAGAGGTAAATAAAGGAGGAATTTTGAGGTGCGAGATGGAAAAAGGCTCATTTCAACGAGGATGAAAGCCCAAAGCACCGGAGTGCACACTACACGCAGGATCCCAGGGTCGGTCCTTGGCATTTGCAGGGGCCCCGGGCCTGCCAGCAGCGGCCCCCCAGCACCAGGCTGGGAGTAGTCTCCAAGCGACACAAGTAGCACTGTAGCACTGTCCTCCCGTTCATCGATTTGCTCGAGCGGGCACCAGTAACGTTTCAATTGTGAGACTTGTTACTGTTTTTTGGCATTTCAAATACGCCACGGGGCGCTTGCCAGGCTCTGACGTGCAGGCGGGATACTCGGTAGCTTGCCAGCCTCTCCGAGAGGGACAGAAGAATTGAACCCCTGTCGGCCACGTGCAAGGCAAATACCCTACCCACTGTGCTATCACTCTAGCTTGATTTCTATGGTATCTGGGGCATATCCCCTTTTATTTCTTCTGATCTTTCTTAGCATTTTCTTTTCCCTCTGTTGACACAGGTATAGACTTTAGGGATTTCTTTTCTATATCTTTCTAAAGAGAGTTTTCAGGATTACTATGAATAGTGTTGTTAAAAATACGAACACTAGGGCCCAGAGAGATAGTACAACTGCTAAGATAATTGCCTTTCACACAACCGACCCACAATCAAGTCTCAAAAACACCATGTGATCTTCCATCTTCCCAGCAGCAAACCCTGAGCACTGCCAGGTGTGGCCCCAGTGCTAGCCCTCCCACCCCATACCAGAAAAAAGGAAATATGAACAGTTGGTCCTAATTAGATGCAAAAAAAAAAAACTGATTGTAGAAAAGTGATCCCTGTTAAAATGTGATGGGCAGTGTGACTAAGTCATGTTCTGCTTTTGAAGGAAAGGTAGGATGTATTCCAAGAACTGGGCTCAACCACGTGGGGAAGGACAGAGGACAGTTGATACAGTGGTCAAAGTTGTGCTGGAATATTCTATGAATGTACCCACTCAAAAGCATTTTAAATCATGGTACCTATAAAAAAATCAATATTATTTGATATTTTGGGGTTTGGACCACACCCAGTGGTGCTCAGGGCTTACTTCTGGCTCTGCACTCAGGTTTATCACTCCTGGTGGACTCGGAGGATCATGTGTGGTTTGGAGGATCAGACCTAGGTCTGCCCATGCAAGTCAAGCCCCCTATTCACTTGACTATCTCTTCTACCCTCTGCCCCTATAGCACAGCGGTAGGGCATTTGCCTTGCACGCAGCCAGCCCGGCCAAACCGGGTTCGATTCCTCCGCCCCTCTCAGAGAGCCTGGCAAGCTGCCGAGAGTATTCAATATGCCAAACACAGTAACAAGAAGTCTCACAATGGAGACGTTACTGGGCCCACTCGAGCAAATCGATGAACAACGGGAAGACAGACAGTTTAAGTAGGATTTGAGGACATTGAACTTGGGTTGGAGCGATAGCCCAGCAGGTAGGGGGTTTCCCTTACATGTGGCCAACCCAGCCGACCCAGGTTCGATTCCTCCTCCCCTCTCAGAGAGCCCAGCAAGCTACTGAGAGTATCTCATCCGCAGGGCAAAGCCTGGCAAGCTCCCCGTGATGTATTCAATATGCCAAACACAGTAACAACAAGTCTCACAATGGAGACGTTACTGGGCCCACTCGAGCCAATCAATGAACAGCGAGAGGACAGTGCTACAGTGCTGGAATTGAAAAAGACTTCTGAGGATGCTGGAATGAGGTGAATCAAGGATGCATAAAGGAATCAACCCTGCTAACACCTTAATTTCACTCCTGAATTGAAAGACAATAAACATTTGTTGTTTTAAGCCATATCAAACCATGCTAGTTTGATATGGCAGCTGTAGGAAGCTGTTTCTCCTATGGACACACAGAGTTTTCAGTAGCTACATGATGTGCAATAGATTGGATACAGACAATTTAAAAAATACAAGTATGGGGGGCCGGAGAGATAGCACAGCGGGTGGGGTGTTTGCCTTGCACGCAGCCGACCCGGGTTCGATCCCTGGTATCCCATATGGTCCCCCAAGCACTGCCAGGAGTAATTCCTGAGTGCAAAGCCAGGAGTAACCCCTGAGCATTGCTGGGTGTGACCCAAAAAGCAAAAAAAAAAAAATCCAACTATGTTCTTAAAAATTCATTTTTTTAATTAAAAACTCATTTGCTTATCACTTTTACAAAAGTCTTAAATATTTTAGGTTTAATTCTAATTGGGTTAATGTTCATAACTACAACTAAGAGAAGTAAAAGTTCTGTGGTATCCTTAATTTTTAAGAATATTTGATAGGTGGGGCTGGAGCGATAGCACAGCGGGTAGGGCGTTTGCCTTGTACGCAGCCAACATGGCTGACCCAGGTTCGATTCCCAGCATCCCATATGGTCCCCCAAGCACCGCCAGGAGCAATTCCTGAGTGCATGAGCCAGGAGTAACCCCTGAGTATCGCCGGGTGTGACCCAAAAAGCAAAAAATATATATATATATTTGATAGGGTGGGGCCAAGGACAGTACAGAGGCCTAGCATGCTTGCCTTGCACGTGGCCAATCCTGATCCCCAGCATTCCATTTGGTACTCAGAAGATTCCAGGACTGATCCCTGAGCACAGAGCAAGGAGTGTGGCCCCAAAAACCAAAGAAAAAATATTTATAAGAAGGACTGAAGAGATGGTACAGGTGGTAAGGCACTTGCCCTGTATGTGATGGACTCTGATCTGATCCAAGCACTACTGCGTACGGCCCCAAAATAAAGCAAAGCATAACAATTATACACACACACACACACACACACACACACACACACACACACACACATGAGTTTCAAGGAAAAGGTGTGGACACGCGGGACTCAAACATTTGGTGATCAAGAGCCGTTCCCCCTGGCCAGCCCACAGCGATGGACGGACCCCTGGCCAGCCCCTGGCAAAGGACCAGGGAATGGAGAAACAGGACCCCAGGTTTGTTGGTAGTCAGTTTATTTCTCTCTTCTCCCCAGTGTAGTCCAATCTCTCCCTTACAGCACAATCATGGTCGTAGTTTTGGTCCCAGTCCCAGTTATCATAGTTCCTTCATCCTAGTCTTCATCCTAGTCCTCCTCCTAGTCCTTATCCCCTTTTTTTCCCCTTGCAGCATAGTTATGTAGAAATCATAAAGGGTGGGGGTACACATAGGTGGGGTTGAACATTGTCATAACAGATGAAAAGCCACTCCTTCAGGGGAAGTTCTAGGGGATTAACTCAAGGAGAAGATCTCATCTGAGGGTTCGGCTCTCCAGATTACTAGGAGATCTGCTCAAGGGCAGGATTCCATCCAGGGTGTATTGCTTTCTCCTTTCCTCAGCTAGTAATCCATTTAAACAGTTATTGTAAATGTGCTTCTCATAATATTTCTAGTCATGTTGTATGAACACAGTAAGATATCTATTAAGTTTAAAGGAAAGAAAGAAAGAAAGAAAGGAAGGAAGGAAGGAAGGAAGGAAGAAAGAAAGAAAGAAAGAAAGAAAGAAAGAAAGAAAGAAAGAAAGAAAGATTCTCCCGTTGTTCATCGATTTTCTCGAGTGGGCCCAGTAACGTCTCCATTGGAGACTTTGTTGTTACTGTGTTTGGCATATTGAATACATCACGGGTAGCTTGCCAGGCTCTGCCGTGCGGGCGAGATACTCTCGGTAGCTTGCCGGGCTCTCCGAGAGGGGCGGAGGAATCGAACTCGGGGCGGCCATGTTGGCTGCATGCAAGGCAAACGCCCTACCACTGTGCTATCGCAGAAGCCCTTTAAGTTTAAAGGTTGGTTCTTCCTGGGGACATCTGGCTTTATATCCTAGACTACAGTCCTCAGGCCAGGTTAGTCTTTCCTAACCCCAGCAGGGTCCTTATTCAGTTACTTCCTTTTAGGTCATGACAGAATTTGTCCATGACAGTGTTCTTAACTTATATGCTTCTTACGGTACTTAGCTTGTCCCTTTCCTATGCCAGGGTAGCTTACAGCTTGTCCATCCAGACCCTTCGTCAGGACCCTCCTTTTGGGGGTGCTAGGAATAGAGGCAACTGAGGCTTAAGTAAATATGATGGGTGCCCAAGAATAGATATTATCTGAAGTCAGTTAACTCCCATCTTACAAAGTATAGCATCAACTGTCTTCCTGTGTCTATTAAAGAAAGGACATTGCTAAACCATGCAAAGGACATAAAGGAAAGAGAAAAGCAATATAGGATTATTAGTGCTTGGTGGGATTGGGTGTGCCCCAGGAGCACTGTTGTGGGAGTAACTCAATAAACCTAAGCTCCCAGGGGGAGGAGCAGGGACAACCTAATTTTATCCAACATAAACATATGTGCACACACACATACATAACACATTTTAAATCCAAAACGTTTTTTAAAAATCACTGGGCTTGAGTTTCTCAAGTTCAAAAAGGCATCCTAGTGTGTATGTTTTTGCCTCTGCTCTTTGTAAGGTAAGTAAGTAAGTAAAGGCCCTCCCTCCCGTTGATCGTTGATTTGCTCGAGCGGGCCCAGTAACATCTCCTTTGTGAGACTTGTTGTTACTGTGTCTGGCATATCGAATACGTCACGGGGAGCTCGCCAGGCTCTGCCGTGCGGGCGAGATACTTTCGGTAGCTTGCCGGGCTCTCCGAGAGGGGCGGAGGAATCGAACTCGGGTCGGCCGTGTTGGCTGCATGCAAGGCAAACGCCCTACCCGCTGTGCTATCGCTCCAGCCCTGCTCTTTGTAGGGTCAGTTAAACATCACTGAAAGGAATGAACTTGAGAATCAGCTTGAAAAAGGCTAATATTACATCTTCCACTTAATTCTCTGGCCTCAGATTCCTTCATCTAGAATGGGAAGGTAAGATCCTAAGAGTCACCTGAGGATTAGATATTGTACACATAAAGGACGTTATTTTACTGTTATTTAAAAGTATTGTCGGGGCTGGAGCGATAGCACAGCGGGTAGGGCGTTGGCCTTGCACGCAGCCAACATGACCGACGCAGCTTCGATTCCCAGCATCCCATATGGTCCCCTGAGCACCGCCAGGAGCAATTCCTGAGTGCATGAGCCAGGAGTAACCCCTGAGCATCGCCGGGTGTGACCCAAAAAGCAAAAAATAAATAAATAAATAAATAAATAAATAAAAGTATTCTCATTCCACTAGGCTAAGCGGTTCTTTGCTTTGGGGCTGAAAGAAGAGAGAGAACAAACTGAGGTCTAAAGATAGTCTGCATGAATACCAACCAGGCCCCCGTTTATTACTTACTTTATTACTTACTGGATCTAATGAGAAATCCTGCGAGACATGATGACTCCAAGTGAGGGAGGAGCAATTTTAGTAGTCCTTGTGGCCACGGGTTTGTGTCTTCCCTGGGGAAAACTCCTGTTTGCTCTCCGAGCATAGTTGCTGCTTGGTAAAATTGGTAAAATACTCATTAAGGACAGTGACATCACAACCAAATGATTTGTGAATATAAACTCCGGATAGCAGCTTAGAATCAGAATCTCCTCTCAGTATCATTACTCCATTTCAAGTCCTGTGCTCCCTACCACAAATTCTACATGCTCAGGCTTTGGGTATGACAGATGGATACTGATCTCTTAGCATTTCTTATTTTTTTCTAGTTGATATTTCTCTGCTAACTCTGATCTTTCTATGGAATCCTTCCATCACCAAAACCAGGCCCCATGCTGTGTCCACATCCAGTAAATTAAAGCTTTCCATCTCTTTCTCTGCCTAACCGGGGTCAGAGTGGGATGAAGGTATCTCCAAGCAAGGATATTAAATTTTGATTTCTCCTGGCTCTGTGCTCAGGAGTCATTCCTGGATGGGGCTCGGGGACCATGTAGGTGCCTGGGATGGAACGTAGGTCTGCTGTGTGCAGTGCTCAGGTCTAGGGACCTTGAGGTTCCAGGGATCAAACCTGGGGCCTTTATGCAAGCAAGGCTTGTGTGCAAATCTTTGTCACTGACCTGGCCCCCACACTTTGAGTTTTTAGGTCCTTTTGCTTCCTTTTATCAATGAATTCTATCTCAGATGTTGTCTCTCTCAAATATCTTTCATCCATTCCCCTCTTCATGTTCACTGGTGGATCTAGGGTTTCTGTTTTCACATTTGGTCTCCTGAATCTGCTTTATAATGATTCTTTGATTATTCTGTCTCTATTCTCCTTCAGCATAACCCCACACAATTGTACTTGATTCATTTATTTTTAAGATATTGATTAAACAGTCCATTGGAACAAAAATATTCAATGAGTGTGACTGCCTAGACAAAAAAAAATTAAACGAAAGATTAAAAAATCTTTCACTACTTACTGAGCCTGGCAAGCTACTGGTAATGTATTCGATATGCCAAACACAGTAACAACAAAGTCTCCAATGGAGACATTACTGGGCCCGCTCGAGCAAATCCATGAACAACGGGACGACAGTGACAGTGACAGTGACTTACTTCCATCCAGTTTTCTTACTGTAATTCTATGTCCCTAACTTCTCACAAAGTGACTCCTAACTGGCCCATGCACATATCTAGAACTTTCCTCTTGTTAGGGGCTTGTCCATTCTAGTCTATGTATCATTTCATCAAAAGTTTTTGCATTCTAGGGACTGGAGAGAGAGCACAGCAGGTAAGGTGTTTGCCTGGCATGCGGCCGACCCGGGTTCGATTCCCAGCATCCCATATGGTCCCCTGAGCACCACCAGGAGTAACTCCTGAGTGCAGATCCACGAGTAAACCCCTGTGCATTGCCGGGTGTGATCCAAAAAGGAAAAAAAAAGTTTTTGCATCCTATAAGATACAATTCAAAACATAAAAAATAGAAGCTGGAGAGACAGTAGAGTGGGTGGGGCACTTGCCTTGCATGCAGCCAAGCCAGGTTCCATCCCTAGCATCCCAGGTGGTCCTGGGAGCCTACCAGGTCTGATCTCTGAACACAGAGCCAGGAGTAATCCCTAAGCACTGCTGAGTGTGATCCTTCCCACCCCCAAACAACTCCTTTGTTTTATTATATATAAACAAAGTAATATATGATTCATGTTACTGGAGTACAAAATAAAGAAATCAAGTGACAAGATTTTATTTCTGCCACCAGTCTATTATAAAAATAATCTATTTTTATTTCTATCACGATCACGATCATCCTTTTGTTCATCGATTGCCTCGAGCAGGCCCCAGTAAAGTCTCCTTCGTCCTAGCCCTGAGATTTTTTTAAAAAGTGCCATATTCAAGGCTCTTTCAGGGTTAGGAGAATAAGACCCATCATTGTTACTGGTAGTTGGCATATTGGGTACGCCACGGGGAGTTTGCCAGACTCTGCCATGTGGGCAGGTTACATTCGAGAGCCTGCCAGTTTGTCCAAAGTAGGATGAGATAATAAGATAATAATAAGAGCTGGGTTTTATTTTATTTCTATACTCAATACTACACTTGATCTTAGCCGAAAGGTCGAGGGCTAGAGCGATAGCACAGCGGTAGGGCGTTTGCCTTACAAGCGGCCAACATGGCCAACCCGAGTTCGATTCCTCCGCCCCTCTCGGAGAGCCTGGCAAGCTACCGAGAGTATTCAATATGCCAGACACAGTAACAACAAAGTCTCCAATGGAGACGTTACTGGGCCCGCTTGAGCAAATTGACGATCAACGGGAGGGCCTTTACCTTTACCTTATACTCAATAAAATATTTGATACAGTACATACACAGCTCCATATAACAAGCACCTGATGTCTGTATATCTATACATGAATGATTAATGTAAAAAGGTATCACATATCATAATATTGGATTTTTTTAAATTAAAAAGATGCTTTTCTGTGCCAGACAGAGAGAGAATACACGGGTTAAGGTGACTGTTGGGGCTGGAGCGATAGCACAGCGGGTAGGGCGTTTGCCTTGCATGCAGCCAACCCGGGTTCAATTCCCAGCATCCCATATGGTCCCCCGAGCACCGCCAGGAGTAATTCCTGAGTGCATGAGCCAGGAGTAACCCTTGTGCATCGCCGGGTGTGACCCAAAAAGCAAAAAAAAAAAAAAAAAAAAAAGGTGATTGTCTTACATGCAGCTGACCTGGGTTCATTTCCTGGCACTACACATGTTCCCTCAACCATTAGCAGAAGCGACCCCTGAGCACTGCTGAGTACAGCCCCCAAACAAACAACAACAAAAAGCCTTTCTAAACATTTTGACACCCCATAAGCTAATAGTATCAACACAGTTCCATGTGCCAGCCCTTTACTAGTTGACTTCAAAGATGAATAAAGATAGTCTTTGTCCTAAAATTTTTAAGTCTGGGGCAAGAGAACTAGTACAGCAAGCAGGTAAGGTGCATGCAGGAGACCTGAGTTCGAATCCCAGTATCCCCTATGGCCCCCCGAAGACCACCAGGAGTGATTCCTGACTGCAGAGCCAGGAGTAAGCACTGCCAGGTGTGCCTCCCCCACCCCAACCTTCAAAAGAAAATTGTCTATTTTTTTGTTTATAAACAGCTCCATTTTTAATATAATTTACTATAGATACTATATGGATGTAAAGCATTTTTCATCATAACATTTTGTAGTTTTCCTTTTATAAATAAAGTAAAAAAAAAACAAATTAAAAGCTAACTCATATTTGGGTAGTTTTCCTACCCTACCCTTTCTCTGTCAATAATCACAGAGAATCTATTGCTTGAAAATAATAAGAAAAGTTCCTATTTAAGTCCCTAGTAGAGAGAGGATGTGGTTACATCCATGTCCTCGAGTTTAACAGCTTTCTTCCTCTAGTAATTGGTTTTACGGATAGAACTGATGAAAATACAATATATCAGGGTGAAGTGGTTAGGTAACAGCATTCCGTTTCCATGTTTTCCTTGCTCAAATGCTGTTTTTGTACTAATGTGACTAAGCGTGTGAAACTCTAAAGGATATTGGCTTCCACAGGCAGAAGCAAGACGTCATGCTCTGTCGTGATCTCAATATTGTAAGAGAGGTGTAAGGCTCCATTGACAACTTCCTCTCCAACAGCCATGGCAAATAGTTCCACCTTCAGTTCCGTCTGCAAGCCAGCTGCCACCTACAAGACACAACCTAGTGTTACAATTAAACACGGCTGAGTTCAGTTCTTGGTTTCAACACTAAGGTGAGCATGATACACAATGCTTCTAGGAGCCAGGGAAAGGGAGCAGAAGTGCAAGGATTAGGGTGCATGCCTCACACTCCAACTCATTCTGGTTTGATTCCCAGTATCACACAGCTCCCCAGGACTCACCATGTGTAGCTCTGGAAGTTCCCAAACATTGATAGGTGTGGCCCTGACGGACCTCATGTGGTCTCTGATGGACCTCATATGGTCTCTGTCACTGCAGGCCCAGGCATCCTTGCATCCTGGGACCCTAGAATTCAGCCATTGCCCCATTGGCTGAAAATCAGTGGGAGCGATCCTGGACCCCTGAACATTGCTTGGGAGGTAACACACACACATAAATTTTTTTGTTAAAAAAAACAACCCTTCTATAATCTTTTGTTTGTCATCTATAACCTGGGCAGTAATAGCTGTCAACAGCATCTAAAAGAAATGTTTTTCAGGAGAATTAGCTAGAATTTTAACTAAGTAGAAATGGGGACCTGGGATAAATTATTGAAGGACAAAACCTGTGCTTGCTATTTAGAAAAGAAGCAAGTTTGATAACATTGGTTTGTTCTCGATTAGGTTTATTGAGTTACTCCCCCCAAAAGCATTCCCAAGGCCCAATTCCATCAAGCACTAATAATCCTATACTGCTTTTCTCTTTCCTTTATGTCCTCTGCATGGTTTAGCAATGTCCTTCCTGTATAGACACAGGAAGACAGTTGATGCTATGCTTTTGTAACGTGGAAGTTAATTGATTCTGAATAATGTTTACTCCTGGAAATCTTTCATATTTACTTAAGTTTCAGTTACTCTTTGTTCCTAACAAGCCCCAAATAGGGTCCCAGCAAAGGACTTGGATGAAACCAGGGCAAGTTGTAAGCTAACCTGGCATTGAAAAGGGATAAGCCAAGTGCCATAAAACTTATAAGTTAAGAGCACGGTCATGGATAAACTCTGTAATGACCCAAAAAGAAGTCACTGGATAAGGACCCTGGGGTTAGGAAGGACTAACCTGGACTGAGGACTATAGTCCTCAGATATGTCCTCTGCAAAATGTCCCCATGAAAGCCACCCCTTAAACTTAACATATCTCTTACTGTGTCCATACAAATCACAAATCACAAATCATCCTGTTATTCGTCGATTGCCTCGAGCAGGCCCCAGTAACGTCTCCTTCATCCTAGCCCTGAGATTATATTCAAGGCTCTTTAGGAGAATGAGACCCATCATTGTTACTGGTATTTGGCATATTGGGTACGCCACGGGGAGTTTGCCAGACTCTGCTGTGTGGGCAAGCTACATTCGGTAGCCTGCCAGTTTGTCAAAGTAGGAATGAAATGTCATAATAAGATGTTGCGTGGCCGCGAATGCGGCCGTGCGGTTCCAGGAACTGGTTTTTATAGTCTCTGAGTCTTGGCCGCTGATGGGATTACACGGAGCCAGGGGGCCAGTTGGTGGGTGTGACCCCCGCCTACTGGAATTTGGAGGATCTGGGTGGAGGATGCTCGACTCCAATCCGAGTAGGCTTGAAGATCTCGGCCCCAGAACCCACGTGGCTTTGTCCCTCTGCCGGTACCATACAAAATGACTAGACATATTACTGAGAAGTAAATTTAAGATGACCATTTAAATGGGTCTGGAAAGGGGAAAGTAATATACCCTAGATGGAATTCTGTTCTTGGGTGGATCTCCTCGCAGAATGAAATTTTGTCCTAGAAACTTCCCCTGAAGGAAGGGCCTTACATGTGTTGATTGTACAACCACACCTACGTGTATTTGCTACCCCCAACTCCAGGGATTATCTCGATTACTAAGGATGTGATGCTAGCATGGGGAGACGGGAAA
This sequence comes from Sorex fumeus, assembly GCF_029834395.1. NCBI lineage: Eukaryota > Metazoa > Chordata > Mammalia > Eulipotyphla > Soricidae > Sorex > Sorex fumeus. Next base: position 6,147,067 of record NW_026606058.1, read on the forward strand.
GAGGGGTAGTGTGAGACTGGAATGGGGCTCGCAGTGAGACTGGAATTGGCGGGCGGGAGAAAGGAATAAAAGTCGGGACAGAGATTGGCATAAAGGGAAGCTGGTTGCCAACCAGTTTGGCTGCCCTGTTTCCTCATTCATGTGTCTGTTGGCAGTGGCGGCTGGCCAGGATGGGGACATGGCTCTTGACCACCAAACAAGTGTGTTGAACACCCACTTTTTGAGCACACAGAAGCATGCTCATATATGTACAGACACCATACACACAGAGCACACTCACACAGAAAGAGAAAAATTAAATGCTCAGACACTGGCGATAGTACTGAAGGCACATTAATTCTTTTCAGGTGTTGGAGAGATGGTACAGCAAGTACGGTGCTTGCTTTGCCCTTGGCCAACCAGGGTTCAATCCCTATTACCACATATGGTTCCCCACCACTGCTAGGAGTGATGCCTGAGCACAGAGCCAGGAGTAATCCCTGCACACAACTGGTATTAGGCCTAATATCAACCAAGTGATCAATAAGTCAATAAATAAAAACTCGATTTTCAATGTGTTTTGGTTTTGTCAGGAGTGCCGGTATTGAACCCAAGGCCTTAACCAGGTGGGTCTTGTGCTTTACTGTGAAACCATTTCCCTGACCCCTGAAAGCACAATTTTATAATGCCTATAATTGTGCTATTTTTCAAATGCCAGTGGTGATAGATAAATTTTAATCTGAGACCATAAAAATTTAATTTTAAATTCTTTAATACTGCCCCTGATGCATACCTACCATAGTCACACTTCAATGTGGTTTAATTAACATAAATTTTCTGTCCTGGTGTCAATGTGTTAAACTTTTTTTTTTTTTTTGCTATTATTGTGGTAACATGGTTTACAATACAAAGTCACTGCACCTTCACCAGCACCAATGTGCAAGAGACCCACCATCACTGTCCTGATGTCAGTTCTCGTCTAGCTTCATGTCTGCCTTGAGTGGGAATCTCATTTCTATTGTCAGGGTTTGTTTTAATTTTCCATTGTTCATTCCCTTTCTTTCTTTTTCAAAAAGATTTTGATTGTCACCTGCAGTGCTCAGGGTTTACTACTGGCTCTGTGCTCAGGGGACCTATAGTATACCGGATATTGAACTGAACCCAGGTGGATCACAAGCAAGGGAAACACCTTAACTTCTGTACTATTGCTAAGACCCCATTCTTTATTTCTTTAACGTAACATACATGAATGAGACCATCAGCATTTGTCCTTCATCTTCTGACTTGGCTAGTTTCATCTAAGTTGTAGTAAAAGACAGGATGGAATTTTGTACTTTCTTCTGAGTAGTATTCCACTGTGTATATATATCACAAGGTCTTTGTCCATTTATATGTCACTGGACATTTGGATTGAATCCGGATCTTAGACATTATAAAGAGTACTTGCAATGAACACAAGTGTGTTTGCATCTATATGAGTTACTGGTTTTGTGTTCTTGAGGTTGATACTAAGAAGTGAAATCAGTGGGTCATATGAGAACTCTATTTCAAAGTTTTTGAGAAGTAACATACTGTCATAGAGGCTGAGTAAGATGGTCCCACCACCTCCAGTGAACGAAGCTTCCTTTCTTTTTTATATCTCTGCCAGTACTGATTTTTTTTTTGAAAAGGACTGAGTGGAATCAGTCCTTTTTAAAAAATCATAAGTGTTTATTTAGCAAAAATGTTCAAGAAAATGTGTGCAATCTAATTTTATTTCACAGTAAAAAGATGCAATGGAGAAGACAGGTTGAAGCACCTGATTTCCCTAAATACAAGCATTACTTTTACTTGTTTCAAGTCTTCTTACCACTTTCTCATTTAACAGCTATTTCAATATTGTTCCACTGCCCACTTATTGCCTTTTATTTCCACACATTTATCTATCAGAATATTCACAAAGGAACCCAACTCACGCAGCATTTCTTGGACATGTCTGCCACCATTTAATTTCAATGATAACTTCTTGCCATAATTTTAGAGTTGATCTACTGGACACCAGAACTACTTCCAAACTAGCTTCCTCTGGTTAGAGCTATGTTCTCCACATTCCTTAAGATCCAAATTTGGTGCAGCTCAGGACTTGCAGATACAGAATTGGGATATTTAACAACTTGGGAGGATACAATTTGCTCCTGGTGTCCACACAGAGGCTCAGACATCCCCAGATAAAATCTGTGGTCTATTTCCAGTGTTTTTGATACAGAACATCCTCACTGATGATTTTTCAACTGTTTTCACCTCACTGGTGAAAACTATTTTCATATGCCTGTCAGCAATCAGTATGTCTTCTCTGAGATAGTATTTCTTAAGATCCTCTCTCCATTTTTTGATGGAGTTGGTTTTGTTTTTGTTTGTTTGGCAGAACTTGTACAATTCTGTGAGTGTTTCATGTATCTTGGATATTAGCCCTTTGTCAGATGCATAGTATATGAATATTTTCTCATCCAGTAGGGTATTTTTTAATGTTAGCCATATTTTTTTCATTGTGTAGAACTTTTTTTGTTGAATCCCATTTGTTTATTTTTTTGTTTGACTTTTTAGGGTTATTAGGAAAAAATTCTGTACCTTCAATTCTCTGGAAAAGCTTGAAAAATACAGAACAAATTCTCTCAAGTTTTGATAGAAATCACTAATGTACCTGTGTGAACTTGAATTTTTGTTCTGGAGATTATTTTTCCCCCAATTTCCCTTACTAGTAATTGATCTATGCCAGTGTCCTACTTCTACTTCCTCCTGATTTAGCTTTGAATGATTGTATGATTCTAGAAGTTTATTCATTTCTTCTAGGTTCTTCAGTTTAATAACATAAAGTCGGTCATAATAGATGCTTGAAATCTTATTTTTCTGCAGTATCTGTTGTAATCTTTCTATTTTCATTTCTGATTCAATTTATTTTAGAATTTCCCCTTTCATTTCTGTCATGAGTCTAGCTAAGAGTTTGTTAATTTTGTTTATTATTTTTTTATAAAACATAGCTCCTTGTTTTGTGAAATTTTATATTACTTTATTGGTTTTCATATCATTGATTTTCGTGGGAAGGGGGCATAACTGGTAGTGGTTAGGTCTTACTTCTGGCTCTGTGCTCAGAGGTGGGCTCAGGAGACCTTATGTGGTACAAGGATCAAACTCAGTTTGGCCATGTGAAAGACAAGTGCCGATCACTGTACTATTACTTAGGTCCTTTATATCATTTATTTCTACTCTAATTTTATTATTTATCCTTATACTTACTTTGGATATCACTTTTTCTTTTTCTAGTTTCCAAAGATATTAGGGTCTTTAGTTGAGTATTTCTTATTTCTTGATGAAACCCTTTATCACTATGAATTTTCCTATAATACTGCTTTTGCTGTATCTCGTGTTCATTTCCAGGAATAATTTTAATTATTTGATCTCCTCTTTTACCCAATTGTGTTTGACAATATGTTTGGTTTCCAAATGTTTAGCTTTTTTTGATTTTTTTCTACTGCCAGGGATTGACACTAGGTCTCATGCATGCAAATCATGCACTTTGCCATTAATCCACATCCTGACCCCAACTTAAAAAATTATTAAAGCATCATGATTTATAAAGTTATTCATAGTTGGGTTTTACACATACGGTGTTCCGGCACTGCTCCCACCACCAGTGCTATTTTGCCTCCATCAGGGTTCTAGGTTCCCTCCCACCCAACTTAATTTTTTTAAAAGATTTTTATTTATTTATTTTTTGCTTTTTGGATCACGCCTGGCGATGCTCAGGGTTCACTCCTGGCTCTGCACTCAGGAATCACTCCTGGCGGTGCCCGGGGGACCATATGGGATGCTGGGGATCGAACCCGGGTCGGCCGCGTGCAAGGCGAGCGCCCTACCCGCTGTGCTATCACTCCAGCCCCGGAAATGAACATTTAGTGTAGGCGCCTTTTTTTTTTTCTTTTTGGGTCACACCCGACAATGCACAGGGGTTACTCCTGGCTCATGCACTCAGGAATTACCCCTGGCGGTGCCCCGGGGACCTTATGGGATGCTGGGAATCGAACCTGGGTCAACTGCGTGCAAGGCAAATGCCCTACCCACTGTGCTATCACTCCAGCCCCACCCAACTTATTTTGGGGGCTAGGGAAAGAGGGACATATCTGGCAGTGCTAAGAGCTTATTCCTGGCTCTGCACTCAGGAATTACTTCTGGCTGGCTTAGGGGACCATATGGAATGCTGGGGATTGAACCGGGGTCAGCCACATGCAAGGGAAATACCCTATCCACTGTAATATCGCTCTGGCCACCAACTTTTTTATAATGCTTAATTTCTACCTTCACAGCATGCACTGTGACCTGAAAGAGACTTGATATAATTTCTCCTTATAATTCTTTTTGTGTGTACCAATGTGTGATCTTTCCTCGTGCAGTAGAGAAGAACGTGTATTCCACCGAGAAGATTGTGGTGTAGAGGCCCTTCTACATATTAATCCCAGTTCTTCTGATTCCTCATTTATGTCTCTGTTTCCTTAAATGATGAGAGGGGGGTTCCAAAATTCTCCTAATAATATTGTTTTTATTAGGCCCATTTAGTAGTTACTTAAAGAATTTTTCTGCTCCTTCATTTGGTGCCTCTTATTTGGAACTTTTTGGGTTTCCTGGATCAGGGTACACGGGCTTCCTCTTCAGGTTGAATAAGTTCTTAGCATTATAATTTTTTTCACCTCTTCTCTCCTGGAATCTCTTTGATGAGAATGTTGTCTCTCTTAATGCTGTTCTATAAATATCTTATTTTGTCTTCGTTATTAATTTTTCTTCATTTGAATGACATTCTCTTCCTTATACTTGAAGTCACTGATTCAAATTTAGACTTTTTCCATTACAATGCCAAGACCTGTGTGTGTGTGTGTGTGTGTGTGTGTGTGTGTGTGTGTGTGTGTGTTATGTTTTAACTTAACTACTGTACTGCTTAGCTCTAGGTCATTCAACTCTCTTTGGGGTATATGTATACTTACTTTCATACTTTCTCTGCAGTTACTGATGATCTATTTCACAAGTGTCTTCATTTCACTGAATTTAGTAAGGACCCATGAACATCCTTCCTGTGGAACTTAGAAAGTTCTGGAAGGTTAAGACCTTTCTGGCATTTGTTCCCATCCATTAATGAGGCTGAATTCCTCTGTTTCTTCATCATGCCTGGTGCTATGGGAAGGGCAGTTGAAGATCCAAGCTGGCCTTTGTGAGACCCAGATGACTGAGCTCTCCAAATGGAGTAGAGTGCCTGCAGCTGAGATTTGGGTGTGACTGGACACCAGATGAAGCTTCTTGGGTGCCCTACACTGTTGTTGGGAATCTACAGTCTCGAGCTTATCGCATCATCTGTAGCCCTAAGACTCTACAGGCAAGTGTTATGTCCCAGAGGTCACAGTAGCTGCTGCCTGAAGGTGACTATGAGGTTTGAAGCTCATGGGGCAGCAACAGAGGGGGCTTGCGGTCAGAAGAGTACTGGTACCTATTGCCCCGAGCAGCCTTAGTATGTATTTTAGTTATTCGTGTTTCCCAGCACCTAAAAGTCTGAGTTGCTAAATTCATGCCTCCTGTGGAGTTTGACCAGGAACCCAACCATATGTTCCAAGACAGGTCTGCCGCCAGCTTTTTGTAGTCCATTTATTTAATTATTGGCTCTGGGGGCCACACCCAGCAGTGCTCAGAGCTTACTCCAGGTATATTTTCAGGGATCACTCCTGGCAGGCTTTGGGGGAACCTTAGGGGGTGTCAGGGATAGCCTCGCCCACTGTACCATGCCTCTGGCCCCGTTTTTTGTAGTTTATATAATAGTCTGACTCTACTGCTGACAATCAGATGTGAGAGGGGTTGGGGGAGGAGCTGGAGACTGAGTTTAGCTTTGTGTATTTATTTATTTTGTTTAATTTCACCCAGTGAAGGGAGATGTGGGGCAATCCCTTGTTGCTCCATTATGGGATGGCAAAATGGCAGGATTTGACCTCCGGGCGCTTCCTGCCTTGACAGGTTTGAAGCAGATTTTATCGGGAGCTTTCAAAGGGCTCTGAACACCTTGCCAGCTGTAGATCTGTTTGCCTCCAGCTCACTTTTTTTTAAGAGTGGAGTCTTAAACCCACATGGATTTCTCAGCTCCTGTATCTCTTTCTGGATGCAAAGCTTCAAGCTTTCAATCTGGGTTTCACCAACCTCTTCCCAGAGGAGCACTCCGTGACTCTGAAATTCATTTGCAGTTCTATATTCCAAAGCAGCAAATCTCCCAGAGATCATGAATGGGTTCACCAATGGGTTTTCCCAGACAGGTCCCATGCCGGAGCCTGTGCTTACTGAATCCTTTAGTTTGGTGCATTGTTTGTTCTACATGAGAGGTTCTCAGATTATTCTCTTTGGGTCATCTTGGTCCCACTACTCCTGGGCAAATGCATCCTTCCATCTGATACAGAGATCTCACCCAGCCCACTGCCTGATTGGCTCATAAATTCATTCAAAGAGACCAGGTGAATTTTCTGCAGCTTCCCTGATTTAGCTTCGAATATTCCTCACTTAGGAACTGGAGCTTGACAAGTCCAGGAGGAGACAGAATTAGTTTAAATATTGAAGAGCTGCTCTCTGAAAGTTACATGGAGGTTTGTAGCATCAAAGAAATCTAGTATCTAATGAGAAGAAACACAACCAAGAATGGACTTCTGGCCTTGAAGAAAATACTAACCCGGAGGGGGAAAAAAAAAACCCAACTATTTATTTCTAAGCTGTCTTTCCAGGAGGTGTGTGAAAAAGCAGACTGGAGAATAGTTATCTGGAAAAAATAAATCAGAACCTACCACATGGAAAGCAATTAAAGACAAATGGAATTTTTTCCTTCAATCTAGAAATAATAGAAATGAAATATGACTCTATTTCCCCCTCCCACCCATCCCCCCAGCAATGTGGTTGGGAAGGTCTGTGCTCTGGAGGATGTCCAGCAGTTTCACTTCTGAGAAGTGGGCCCCGTCCCACGGTTGGAGCAGGGCTGGGGATGACGGCATTTGCACCGGGGGTGGGGGGGCTGGACTCCTGCCATCACACAGGTTACTCAGGCTGGAGCATATTCATTTAATGTTGGCAAATTACCAAGCTGAACAGTGGTTAGATTTACATATGGAGAAGTCTATAGATTATATTTTTTCCAGAAACAAAACCTACCATCAAAAAGGAAAAAAAAAATCCTGGGGGTGGAGAGGAAAAAAAAAACACACAAAAATCCTACTAACAGTTCAGAGTGATCTTCAAAGAATACATGCTGAGTTTTTAGTACTTATAAAGATTGATCCAACAGATATTTGGCCTTTTGGCATAACTCCTACTTTAAATGAGGGTGATGTACTCACTTCCCAGAACAATGGAAGGAGAGCTTGCTCTAATTTTTCAGTTCTGCTTTAAGTAGTGAGAATTCTGAAAACCTGACACAGTACAATGATGGATCATTTCGGAGAGGTGCACAGGAGTTAGTGGATCTGATCCCAAAATGTACTTCTGTCTGGAACTGGGGCTTGCATACTGCTTAATAGACGGATCACGGTCACGGTCACGGTCACGGTCCTCCCATTGTTCATCGATTTGCTCGAGTGGGCCCAGTAATGTCTCCATCATGAGACTTGTTGTTACTGTGTTTGGCATATCGAATACGTCACGGGTAGCTTGCTTAATAGATGGGAGGACAGTAAAAGCTGGAAGAGGGCTAAGAAACAAGTCCATCTAAGTTTCACCAGTACAGAGCAGGGAACAAAGTGTCGAGTTGCAATGCACCAATAACCTGGGGGAACTGCCTGAGGGTGGAGCTGGGTCAGGAAGTCAGCCGGGCTTGCATTGCCCAAACTGCTCCCTCTCCGTCAGAGTAGAACTGCGGCTGTTCTAACATCTCAGGACTCAGACGCTCGTGCTGAGGATAGGACAGGATTCCCCTGAGCTTTGCTCCCTTGGACCATCCCTGGGAGTGGTTGGGGACCAGCAGGGTTGAGGGTCGAACTTTGGACCTCATGCATTCCAGGCCTGTGCTCTGCTACTTAAGCAATCTCTTTGGCCGCTAACTCAATTTAAAAAAAAATATATGATTGGACCCTTGCACTGTCAGTAATTAGTGGCATATGAAAGGAACTCAAAGTTTGTTGAGTGAAAGGAAAAGAATGTTAAAGCTTACTTACCAAGAAACAAATGTTAAGATTTACAAGAATAATATCGTGTCTCATAATGACATTAAGAGACGACTTTTATTTTTATTGTACTACAATTCTTTAAATTATCATTTAAAATATGTGGTGATACACATATTTTATAAAAGTCCCATCTATCAAATAAAGTAAGAACATTTTAAAAATGTGTTTTCAGAGACCTTTGGTGAAATGAGGCAGCTGGTGAATTTATTATACTGCTTATTTTTAAGTCTGTCATTAAATAATATTCTCTGGCAGATATCAAGAGAACCGAACATTACACAAAATAAAAAAAAGGAATAATTACTTGATTTTCAAAGATATTTTTCATTTTACAGAAGGATTTGTGGTGCAGGCTCTCCTTTCTGATAATATATTTTCCAAGTGCATGTTAAATCACATATAATTTTTAAAGGATATTTTTCATATACCTGCGCATAACTGTAGTACGGGGACAAGTGAGGTGAAATATAACTCTATTTACATATAGAATTTATTTTATGGCTATTACATGAAGTCAGTGACGTCAAGCCACATCTTGTACTAAGACCAAGACTCCTTTGCTTACAGACATAGTTTCAGCTGAATGGGCAATACGACTTACGAGGCCACATCTCTCCCGACCCCCTCCCGCTACCCCCAAACACACACACACACACACACACACCAGCACACACACACCAGCAAAAGGACTCACAGGTCCAGGTTTGTAAGTCACTCTCAGTCCAGTACTGGGTGGGGGCTGTTTCACCTTAAACCTGTCAGACAGAAAGACAGAAATACGTAAGTGTTCACAATAATAAACAATCAACCAAACAAAAACCCCATGAGCAAGAGATGAGTTGGAATGTTATAACCCAGGGAGGTGTTAATATTCTCTACCCAGGGAGTGCCCCCAACCACCCATTATTTAATTGCGAGGAGAATTCAGGCCCCACCAGCCTTTCTGACAGTTTTCAGTGGCAACACAGACTCCTGAAGCAGACCGTCTCGTCTCAACCTGCTGATGCCTTAGAAGCAGCGGGCGCAGCAGAGTTGGGGGTGTTGGCTGGTGTGCGCCCTGCAGCACCACACTCAACTCACACACTGGCTGCCAGGGTAAAGGCTCCTTTGGAAATCAAGGGTGTGTGGGAGCTGGGTCTTGCTCTCTCCCAGGATGGATTTACACGTTCAGAGAGAAAAGAAACAGAAAAGACTGCGAAAAAAAAAATTTTTTTTGGTTCATATCCGTGATGCACAGGGGTTACTCCTGGCTCATGCCCTCAGGAATCACTCCTGGAGGTGCTCGGAGGACATATGGGATGCTGGGAATCAAACCCGGATAGGCGTGTACAAAGCAAACACTCTACCCGATGTGCTAACGCTCCAGTCCAAGACTGAGAAAATGTTGAAGGACTCGAAAAGAAAATACATGGTGCTATTGATCTTCTCATCCTGTAGTCGCCTGCGGGTTCTACCTGATTTTAACAACCTGGAGTAGATTAAAATGCCCAAGGAAAGCCTGTCTCCACCTGCGCCCCAGCCCCTCCCCACCCCATCCACACCGTCTTTACTAGCTGCCTCAGAGGGGCTGAAGCTCCCAAGGTGAAGGATGAAGCCTCCAAAACTGAAGGACAGCCTCTTCACAGAGAATCTCAGGAGTCTCTTGTCTGAGGTTGGCTAGTTCTTCCCACTCATTCCACTGGCCGAAAGAACAATCATATGGAAACTGGTGGCTTAGGGCCCTCGATAGATTGTCGTGATGATAGGCAGCAGGCTGATGACATTACAGCATTCCCAGCATCCAAGATCATCCTGCCCCCAGCGCAGACTGGAGGCCCCCCCTGGCTCCTGGAGGCTGCCAGGCGGCATTGCCTGTTTCCCCGCATCCACCCCTTACGGATGGCAGAGGGCCAGAGTGAGCGCACTGGCTCCACTGGTGCTTGTTCCTTTTTTATGCCCAAGACAACTCAAAAAGCCCCCTTAGTCTTTCCTGGGGTGCAACTCGACCCCAGCCTCATCGGGGACTGGGGTGGTGGAAGATGGGGTGGGATTCCGCCTGGGAGGGCACCTCTCTATTCTCCACTTTATAATAAACTCCTATTTCTTCGCTTTATTTGCCTCTGTCTCTCTCTCTGCACCAGACAGGGTTCTCAAATCTACCCGTTGCGTTTGATGAAGCAAGCAGGATGCCTAACCCGGGGATTTGCTTCACTTAAAGCTGAACAGTGATTGGGCGCGGAGTGACAGTACAGCGGGACAAGCGTTTGCCTTGCAAAGGGCCAACTTGGATTCAGGTTCAATCCCCAGCATCCCAAACGGTCCCCCGCGTACTGCCAGGAGTAATTCCTGAGTGCAAAGCCAGGAGTGGCCCCTGAGCATCCCCGGGTGTGACCCAAAAAGCAAAAATAAATAAACAAACAAACCAAAACCAAAACAAAGCAAAAAGCAAACCACTGGACAGTGATCTTCAATTCTGATCCCGCTGTTGTTATCTGATCATGAAACTAGAATGGTTCTTAGACTGAGTATTAACTCTGCGGTAGAAATGAACATTTATTCCATTTTTATAGGGAAAGAACCTCCTCCACCCCCAACACACACACAGACACAGACACACACACACACACACACACACACACACACACACCATATCATGCTTAAGTTTAATTCAAATTTGTAGAACAGAGGTAATTTTGTAACTGGGAGCTTTCTTGGTACAGATAGTTGTTGTAACTGATCATTTGGGAAAGTCTGATCTCTTGTACGGAGTATTTGTACTGTGACACCAAGTGCTGTGGCCACAGTGAACTGATGCCCAGGAGATCTGAGCCATAAGTCCTAGCCATGCTCTGGCCTAGAAGACCTCCAAACAAGTTGCTCAGTTTGTGTTTTGTGACAATCAATCTCTCAAATCTCTGCAAGCTTTTGGGGCTGGAGTGAACATACAGGTGGTAGGGATCTTGCCTTACACATGGCTGACCTGATTCAATCTCTGGCACCACATATATACCCTGCCATCCCCAACCATCAAGCTCCATCTGGAGTGATCCCTGAGCACAGAGCTAGGAGTAAGCCTTGAACACAGGTGTGTGCAGTCCCAAAACAAATAAAAAAAAAAAAACCAGACAGGCTTCCTAAGCTCTGAAACTTTATTTTGACCTGAAAATGAAGCACTGACTTTTTTTCTTACCGGTGGATGTTAGCTATAGTTCTCAAATCTATCCGTTGCGGATAGATTTATAGATTTAATAAATAAAAGGTGATTCTCAGGAGTTACTCTTCACTCAGTGCTCAGTATGGTGCTGGGGATGGAATCTGGGCCTCCTGTATGCACTCAGTGCACTCAGTCTTGTTGAGCTATTTCTCTGGCCCAAGTCAAAGTGTATTTTATACTAAAGGTAAAGGTAAAGGCCCTCCCGTTGATCGTCGATTTGCTCGAGCGGGCCCAGTAACGTCTCCATTGGAGACTTTGTTGTTACTGTGTCTGGCATATCGAATACTCTCGGTAGCTTGCCTGGCTCTCCGAGAGGGGCGGAGGAATCGAACTCGGGTCGGCCATGTTGGCCGCTTGTAAGGCGAATGCCCTACCCGCTGTGCTATCGCTCCCGCCCAGGAATTTATTATTAATTCCCAGTAGACCTTTGAGTCGAAATGACCCTAATGAGTCAGGTTAGATTTCTCCTTTGTCCTTCAATTACACATAAATAATGGAATGAAATCGTCTTTTGGGTTTGGCACAGCAGGCGCTAGTGAGCTGCTCCTGAGGGCCAACTTGGATTCAGATTCGATCCTCAGCATCCCAAATGACACTCCTGTGTCAGTGCTGGGGGTGGTGGGATTCTTCTTGAAGTGCTGGAAATTCTATGGTGCCAAGACCAAAGCGTACGAAGAATGCCCTTTGGCCCCATGAGGGGTCTTCCTAGACCATTAACTCACTTTTAACTCAAGAAGTTCAAACAAATGAGTTACTGTTATTGTTGATTTACTTCAGTTCAGACTTTAAACTGGTCCTAACAAAGATGGAATAATGATTGGTGGAAGTGTAATAAAGTGGAACTGCTGGAGTTGAGACCATTGGTCACTAACAACTCATGTCGAATGGATGAAAGGATGAAGATCAGTGAGGAAATGAGAATGAAGGATGTGAAGATTCCAGATGCAAAAGCCAGTCCAGGGCCAGCTCAAGAGACATTCACTGATGTAGACAAACAGACGAATTGGCCTCACCTGCAGAAGTCGACGCCAACATTCTTGAGCTTAACAATGGTCACATAAGTGTATCCTTCTTCGATTTCCCCCAGCTTCACTGATGATGGGAGAAGGTGGAATCCAAACATGGGAGCACTCGTGTTTTTAGCAGTAGCCAAGATGACAGAGGATGTTTTTATTCTTCCTCCAACAGAATCTTCTACCTGTGCATTCAGGAGAGAAAAATAAAGAAAAATGAAATTGTTCCTTTTTGCATTCCAAAAATCAGAAAAAGTCCCTGTTGCTAGAGGAGACAATTCCTGGGCTTGAAGATATGATTCTAAATAGCCTTGGTCAATCCTTGCCACAGGATAGTAAGGAAGTCTTTCACGTTTTGTCTTGAGGCTAAGTGCAAGTTCAGAGATGGGAAAGACAGAGATCATTTGTTCAAGTGCTAAGTGTTAAGATTTCAAAGCAAAGTGTTCCTATGCGAAAACAGTAGTAGAGCAGGTAGGGCGCTTGCCTTGTGCATGGCTGACCCTGGTTCAGTTCCTGGCATCCCATATGGTCCCCTGAGCACTGCCAGGTTCTCCATCTCAACTTCATGATGAGATAACAGAGATAGTAAACGAAAGTACACGTCTGAGAGCAGCCCAGGATATACTGTTTGCTGCACAATTCTTTTTGGTCATTATAGGTGCTCAGCCAGTTTCTATAGGACTTATCAAGGATGTGCATCCACCATTCTGTTTACCCTTCCTCTCTTGCTTGTGCAGTTGTTTTTCTCCTGTACATAAACCCTGACCACCCTACTGGTGGTACAAATTGCATTTCCTGGCTGACTGCAACTGAACATACAAGAATAAACCCTGTGCCATCATGAGTCAGAATATGCTCATGATTGAGTCCTCCTTGCTGGTGTTTTGGTATTTGTAAACCCACTGATGAGGCATTATAATTTTCTGGGCTGCTGTCAAATAACATGCACTGTAGCTGGAAATCAATAATATCAATGAGTCAGAATAGTCCAAGATACTGACTGGATCTGGTAAAACTGTTTTTAAGCCCATTATACCTTTGCAAGAGGTTGAGACTTGGGTTTGGAACTCTCCAGGTAGAGAGGCAACTTCACTCTCTCTTTCCGGACTTCGCCTGTGACATCTGCCAGCAGCGACTGGGTTGGGATTTTGACAGGCTCGAAAGATTCTGAGTCTGCCAGAAAATTCAGATTATGACAAACAAACATTCTATTCACAGACACTTAAGATGATACCATAGTCCAGAAAAACACATATCATCCTGAGGATTTTTTTTTTCTTTCCATTTTAAAGAGAAAATTTTTGAAAAAGAATAAAGACTTTTTATTAAGTCAAGCTTATTATCATTGCATTTTGCAAAGAGATTTTACATAATATTGGGTCACACAGCAAACTTAGGAGATGTGCAGAGCATTACCTTTAAAAAATATATAGAAAAATCAGATTTGAAGATGTTAACCTATGAAGAACTGAACTTATGTTGCCAGGGTTCCTTCCATTAAATCAGCAAGACACTTATTAACAAAGAATAATCCATTCTGAAAACTTCCTTCCTTCCTTCCTTCCTTCCTTCCTTCCTTCCTGCCTGCCTGCCTGCCTGCCTGCCTGCCTGCCTTCCTGCCTTCCTTCCTTCCTGCCTTCCTTCCTGCCTTCCTGCCTGCCTGCCTGCCTGCCTGCCTGCCTGCCTTTCTGCCTTCCTTCCTTCCTGCCTTCCTTCCTTCCTGCCTTCCTTCCTTCCTTCCTTCCTGCCTTCCTTCCTGCCTTCCTGCCTTCCTGCCTGCCTCCCTGCCTGCCTGCCTGCCTGTCTGCTCTACCTCCCTTTGTTCCTTCCTTTTGAGCTGCAGGGAGTCAAACTTTGGGCCTCATATGCATGCACTCTACCACCACACATCCCCAGTCTTGAAAGACTGCTCAAAACTGTGAGGGCAACAGTTAAGAATTTCTTTGACTTGGGACTGGAGTGATAGCACAGAGGGTAGGTGCTTGCCTTGCATTCTGCCGCAGACAATCAGGTTCAAGCCTAGCCAGGAATGAGGAGTCCCTGAGCACAAAGCCGGGAGTGAGTTCTGAGCACCACTGGATGCTACCCCCAAACAAAACAAAAGCAAAATAGAATTTCTTTGGCCCAACTACTATATCTTTTTTAACTCTAAAAAGTGGTAAGATCAATTTAGCTAGGGAATTAAATCCTCAGAAGCCTAGGTTTGGTAAAGGAGCTAGTAAGAGCAAGTAATAACCTTGGAAAAAACAAAATCGGGTGTTTTCCTGAGCTCCCTGAATTGTTTTAGCTTGGAGATCTCAGCCCCGGGACCCGCATGCCTTTGTTCCTCTGCTGGTACCTTCATGCATGTGGAGAGTGGTCTCAGCATGGTGGTGGCTGGTTCTGGAGGTCTTCGGCTGCCGGTGCCCTGGTCAGGGCGGGGAGGGAAACTCAACCCGCTCCCCTCCAAGGGGCCCCGGCGAGGACAGCCAGGCATGGGGGCAGAAGACAGAAACTTTATTTTAAGGAGGCTGGAAGGCTAGAGGTGAGCTCTCACATTTGTGTCTGCTGCAGGGCTTCTGCAGGCCTGGTGTCTGTGACAGGACTACATGTTATGCTTCCTTTCCTGCCCCAGAAGAAGAGAAAGAGGACTCCTCTTTCCCTAGAAAGGACCCCGCTAAAATCAGTAGAAGGATGGTGTTGACTTCTGTCCTGAAGGGCATGGCTGCCCCCGTGTTAGGCTATGACACTGCACTTTCCAAACTGCCTTTTTGTTATTGTTTCTGAATAAACCCAGTTTATGAGTAAAGTAATGGGTTGCTTTGGGTTGGCGGTCAGCAAAATAAAAATGAAATAATAAATGTTAAAACCATGTATCTGCCAATTCTTTCCCTCAGTCTAGAAGTTGTAGTCATTCTCAAACTATTTTTTTGAGGGGGCCAGAAAGATAAAATAGTATGTAATGCACTTGTCTTGAATGCAGCCAACACAGGTTGGAACCCCAGCACAGCATACAGTCCCCCAAGAACTGCCAGGAGTGACTTCCTGAGTAAAGAGTCAAGAGTAAGTTCTGAGCACATTCAGCCACATGTGGTCTACAAATAAACATATTATATATATATGTACATATATCATATTATGTATATATAATTCACACACACACACACACATATATATATATTCACACACACATATATCACTGTCATTGTCCTCCCATTGTTCATCGATTTGCTCGTGCAGGCCCAGTAACGTCTCCATTCTGAGACTTGTTGTTACTGTATATGGCATATTGAATACATCACGGGGAGCTTGCCAGGCTCTCTGAGAGGGGCGGAAGAATCGAACCCGGCTTGGCCGGGCTGGCTGCCCGCAAGGCAAACGCCCTACTGCTGTGCTAGTGCTCCAGTCCATACACACACACACACACACACACACACACACACACACACACACTCACACACACACACACTCACACACCTACATAAGCACACACATACACACACACACAAAGTTTTCTGCAGGGGGTGAATGCTGATGACAAGGAGCAGAGGACACTCTTACAGGGTCATGTGACCTGCACAGAGACCAGGAAGGACGTGGGACGAAGGGCAGGCCGATTCTAGCATCATCTCACAGGCTTCAGGGAAGTTCCATGCCCCGGCGGCAAACCAGCATCCACCGTGGACACATGAGAGGAGAGGCCCCATCTATCCACTTCCCCACGGTCTTTGCCTAACTCAGGGGAGGCGGAAGGGAAGACACGGGACATGCTGACCCAGAACGAGCGTGCAGCCCTCAGAGAAGCGGACGGCCAGCCCTCCCCAGGAATGGAAAGCAAGTCCTCTTCTGGGTACCAGCAGAGGGAGGAGACCAACACGAAGCAGGGTAAGTGGGGATTTGAGACTGTCACAGAGCTGAACCCATGGAAGCAGAGAGAAGCTGAGACAAACAAGACAGTCACTGTGACTGTCACTGTCCTCCCGTTGTTCAATCGATTTGCTCGAGCGGGCCCAGTAACGTCTCCATTGTGACAATTGTTACTGTGTTTGGCATATCAAATACGTCACGGGGAGCTTGTCAGGCTTTGCTGTGCGGGCGAGATTCTTTCAGTAGTTTGCCGGGTCTCTGAGAGGGGAGGAGGAATAGAACTCGGGTCGGTCATGTTGGCTGTGTGCAAGGCAAACACCCTACCCGCTGTGCTATAGCTCCAGCCCAAACAAGACAATAGTGGGCATTATTTGTCTTACATGCGGCGAACCTGGATTTAATCCCTAACCCTCAAGCACTTCCAGGAGTAATTCCTGAGCACAGAGGCAGGAGTAAGCCCTGAGCACTGCTTGGTGTGGCTGGGGGTAAAAATGTGTCATTTCAAACAATCTTTTTAGAAGCTCCACCTTCTGGCGCTAGAGAGATAGCACAGTGGGTAGGGAATTTGCCTTGCACCTGGCCAACCCAGGTTCGATTCCCAGCATCCCATATGGTCCCCTAGGTACAACCAGGAGTAATTCTTGAGTGCAAAGCCAGAAGTAACCCCTGTATATTGCCGAGTGTGGCCCCCCAAAACTTTAGGCACCTTTTTTGTCTGTCTCAGTCTCTGCACCGGCTGGGATGGAAGACCATCCACGTGGCAGGCCAGGCAGGTTCCCTCTGTGTGGCAAAGACTACAGGATGAACTGAATTTCTGTGTGAAAGCAACATGGAGGTCCAAAATGCAAGTAACTCCCCAACAAAACATTTCACCGGAATCGCGTCTCACACGACCCTCGCCACGGAGCCCAGGGAAGGAAGCCAATACATATATAGTGTCTTTAGACACTTTGATAAACTAAGAAACCTTATGAAGTTTCATAGGTCCAGGATCTGTGACTCTCGAGAAGTTTTTTCATAACCAACTGTAACTTCAGGCCCCAAGTGCCATCTCCCAGACTTCCAAAAGACATCTTGTTCCATTGGAGGAAGCAATGAGACAGATAAAGTAAATGATTGTCCCACCTTCAGTAGATATTGAAACATTGTCACAGTGGTCCTGGATCGTGGTCTCCTTGATATCCATAAAACTCACCGATTTTCGAGAAGCAGAAATATTTGATGATCTCCTGCTTGGATATTTATATGTACCATGACCTAAAAGAAACCCCAAACAAATATTATAAAATGATATTTTGGACACTGGTGCAATGATGACTAGCAGCTTGTCTGCTTCTCTTTAATAAAATTTCAATGGGCTTTCCCCCCACTCAGCCTACCCAACCCTAACCCTCTTTATTTTTAAAAATATGTTTTAATTGAATCACCACGAGATACACAGTTACAACATTAGCCACGATTAGGTTTCAGTCATACAAGGTTTCAACCCCTGTCCCTTCACTACTGTACATGTCTCACCACGACTTTCCCCACTCTCATTAGTTAGACAGAGAACACCCTGTAAGGGGTGCGTCAAGTCGGGGATGCAGATGCACTAACCACTTGTTGGCCAAACCCTGTTGACTGAGCTGCCTGCCTGGATTACGGTTCTGAAAACATTTCCCTGGCACCAGCTCCTTTCAAGAGAAGTGTTGCCTTACTTGCTGCTATTGGCCTTCCTGGGTGCAGGACATTTGGCTAGCTGCACAACTGAGCCTTCATCCCTAATTTTGCCCCCCTCATATTGAGAGGTCCTTCATTACTCCAGCCTTAAACTTTGAACACTTTGCTAATAGGAGAATTGGATTTGTGCTTGTTTCTTTGAAGGTTTTGGTGCTATTGCTCCTACTTGGGCTGCGTGTGTTCTAGGCAGCGGGATGCCTAGTACTGTCGGGCAGGATGGGAAATGCCTGGATCTTTGATATTTTAACCACCCAATTTATTGAAAAGAAGCATTTAGAATTCTGCGTTCTTTGGAATACGTTTTTTGAAATGAAGGCATTCTTCAACATGCCCACAATATCATCAACACCAAAGAAAATTTAGAGTAATCCCATAAAGCTCCTCAAGGGCTGGCTCCTTCCTAATGGAACTGGTGCGATTGTTCCAGACCAATCTGGAATGTGGATTGGGGATTGTGTCCCATCCCACCCTCTGGCACAGCATCAAAAATTACTGCAATGAACGTACTTTTAATTTCTCTTTATTTTAACCTACAAAAGCACAACATCTTTTCATGACATTGACCTTTTTTGAGCTCAAATAAGTTTTCTTACACAGTGTGTACATTATATATCAGTCTGTTTTTCTCTTGATTAGATTCACACTAAAAGTTTTTGGCAAAATTCTGTCCACTCTACAGACTGCATCATATTTAAATATATGAGAAAACACCCAAGCTAGATTGTCTGGCAAGGGTAGAAGTTTCAGCACTCACTTAAGGTGACAAATAATGTATCACTCCTTAGTAAATTGGTTTTAGTAATTAATAAGTAGTAAGTGGGTTGAAATGTCAAGACTATGTGAATACCCTATTCTAAAGTAAGCTTTTATTATCATTATTTTAAAAACAAATTTTTTGAAAAACAAAAGTCATACCTAGAGGTACCCAGGGAAGCGCTTGGGGCTGAGAATTAGACTCAGGACTCTCACATGCATTTCCTGTCCTCTTCACTCTCTTGATATTTTAGTTAAGTCTTGTGTATGTTTATAGGTAAATATTAAGAACACAG
This sequence comes from Sorex fumeus, assembly GCF_029834395.1. Lineage (NCBI taxonomy): Eukaryota > Metazoa > Chordata > Mammalia > Eulipotyphla > Soricidae > Sorex > Sorex fumeus. The sequence continues at coordinate 6,166,079 of NW_026606058.1, forward strand.
AATTAACATGACAGTTATTTATAGTTTGGTTTCCTCATATACTTCAGGTATGTAATCTACTGATCACAGTAGATTAAGTTGTTGAGCAAATGATCATAGATTATGTCATTAGCAAGCAATCGCTGAGACAAAAGGTAGTAGGAACAAATTATGCTCAAGGAAACTCTTGTCCTCAGTTCTCCAGCTAAGCAGGGATTTTAAAAATACATGACCTGTTTAGCACTGAAGGGACAGTACAGCAGGGAGGGTGCTTGCCTTGCATGCAGCTAACCTGGGCTTGCTCCCCAGAATCCCATTTGATCCCCCAAGTCCTGCCAGGAGTAATTCCTGAGTGCAAAGTCAGGAGTAACCTATGAGTATTGCTGGGTGAGGCATCAAAACAGAAAAAGAAAAAGAAAAGAAAAGAATACATTACCTGGATATATATCAGGTACATCTTGAGGACATGACTTTCTTGTGTCTTTCTCTTTTTTGGGAATAGGAGGCAAATTTTTGGAAAGAGTGTCCAGATAACGAAACTTAAAGAAAAATAGAGAAAGAAGTTTAGACTTATGACCCTACACATGGCTGAAAGACAATTGACCAAGGGCTGAAAACGGTTGCAAAAACACATTTTCCCCCAAGGCTATGAAAATAGAGTTTGGAAGAAAAAAATGTATTTGTGACAGTAATAACTCAATCCTAGTTTTGTTAATATGATTAATTTCTCATTATTGGCTTCCAGGCAGCCTCTAATTTTCATAGACAAGCAGACAGTTCTGAACATATGAAAATGTTTGTTCTGCTTTGAGCTCCAAAGAGCTCCCCATATCTTAGAATTATTGCAGCTAATGTATAAGGTAATTTTAAAGGAATAAAAACCCCAAAATAGGGTTTATCAGAAGATAAGTTTATCAATAAGGAGAATTTTACTTCCAATTAAAATTGACCGGAGAGTGTGATTAGTAGTGAGAATACGGGCAAGAAGGAAATAATCAGAACACACCGGCAGACAACTTCTTAAATAGAAAACCTTAAACTAATCTTTTCTATAGTATACTTGTGAGGGCATGAGTTTGAAAGGTACAGACTAGTCAATTACTTTGATGCAGGAAAAAGCCAAAATTTTTAGATAAATTAGATTACACAGCAGCATAGACTCATGTAATTGTTATTGATTATGTTAACCATTTATGTTAGTTATTGGTACTTATGTTCAATTACCTGGGACTGAAATTCAGAAGTAAAGTAGGGTGATGTCATTTTGTTTCTAATTTCCACGATATATTTTTTTGTTTTCTCAATTTCCTTCCTGGTTGGTATGTCCATAATGTTGCAAAAGAAGACATAGAATTTTAAAACAAAACTATTATTTGCTTAAAGCTCTAAATCCCATGGAAAAGGGGGTCTGACACTAAAACTAATAACAATGGACTCATCGTATTTTTCGTTTTTACTTGTTTTGGTTCCTTAGTTGCTGCTTGTAGAAACAATTACATTTCCTATATTGGAAATCACTGTCACATAAGACAGAAATAATGTTCGCAAATATGTGTTTGGTTTTACGGTTGACTTGAAAAGATTGACAATCAGTCTTTTCTTCTTCAGTCAAGATTAATCTTTTTTCAGGTCTTCATTTTTCTGATGTTGAAAGGTGAAAGCGCTAAATGCTAAATGCTACTGATTTCCATAATTTATGCAGCAATGGAAACAAAAACAGAAACAAAAAATGAAAACTTGAGGAATGGTTCATGAACTATGTGTTTATAAAATGAAAGTTATTATGTGACTCCCCTGGACTAGGGGAAAATAAACCTGCTTAAACCTATCTTTCCAATAATTCCTGTAGAGAGAGGTAACCAGTGGGATGTGAACTGAAGTCTTTGGGAGGCCTTTCAAATAGCAACAACTCAACTGGCAAGCTCTCCCTTTGCCCTTGCTTTTTTTTTTCAGCTTCCTTAAATATATATCAATGCCTGGAACTGCAGCAGTCATTTCTTTTTTCTTTTTGGGTCACACCTGGCGATGCACAGGAGTTATTCCTGGCTCATCCTCTCAGAAATCACTCCTGGCAGTGCTCAGGGGACCATATGGGATGCTGGGAATTGAACCCGCGTAGACCACGCAAGGCAAACGTCCTACCCGCTGTGCTATTGCTCCAGCCCCGTCATTAATTTTCTACACAATGTCACACATAAAAAGGAGTGATCTGGGTTTCCAATGAAACGGCCTATCACAGACTTTCTACTTCTGGCTTCTGTTCCATTAGGAAAAATAAACATTTTGTGAAAGTACTGACTTGGGGATTGCCTGTTAAATGTAAACCCATCATTCTGAAAATGTTTTTTCTTTCTTTCGTCTTTTGGGCCACAAAAGCAGTGGCAAAAAGAGTCAAGAGCCCAGTAGTGTTCAAGATGTACTCCTGGATGTTCAGGGATCAATCCTGGTGACACTCAGAGCACCATAGTCAGTCCTGGAAATTGAACCCGATTGGTTGTACAAGGCAATTGCTTTACCTGCCATACTATCTCTGCCTCAAAGGTTTACAATTTTAAGTGCTTCTTGTGTTCTAGGGATTTTTCCAAGACTTTATTATCCTTGACAAAAATAAATAAATAGTAATCAAGGCATAGAGAAGTTAGGCAACCTATTCTAGGGTCACACAACTACTAAGAGGTGAAGTTTTTTTTTTTCCCATGACAGCCTTTAATTTATTTTATTTTTTTTATTAGTGAAACACCATGAGGTACAGTTGTAGATTTACAATTTTTTGTGCTTGGGTTTCAATTATACAATGATCAGATACCCATCCCTCCACCAGTGCCCATTTTCCACCACCATGGATAATATCCCTCCCCTCCCATCCCCCCCGCCTCTGTGGCAGGGCAATCCCCTGTGTTCTCTCTCTCCTTTTGGGTGTTGTGGTCTGCAAAAGAGGCATTGAGTGGCAATCATGTTCAGTCCATAGTCCACTTTCGACATGCATCTCCCCTCCTGGGAGGATCCTCCAAACACCCTTTATTTGGTGTTCCCTTCTCTATCTGAGCTGCCCTTTCCTCTAGAATGCCCGGCTGGCCACTAAGCTATGGAGTAATCCTCCTGGTGCTGATCTCAGCTATTCTTGGCTATTAATCTCCTATTTTGTTACTTTATATCCCCCAGATGAATGCAATCTTTCTATGTCTATCCCTCTAAGAGGCGAAGTTTAAATTAGAACCCAAGTTGTCTGCCTTCAAACTCATGATATATGTGCATGTGTCAGTCAGCTGTTAGTAACCCAACATGAGAACGGAAAGAGACATGACATCATTGGAACTCTACCATCCTCATTTCACAGAGAAGCATACTGAATTCCAGAAGCAAATTTGATTAAAGTGAAACAATCAGCCAGCAAGATAAGTCTGTGATGTATAAAATTGAAGTGATTTCTAGGTATGCTGGTTTTAAGACTAGTGCGCTTTCTCTTACACTAGATGTCATGCTAACCCATGTTAATTGCAGAGCTTAGTATAATAGCCAAGCTATAAAAACAAATTAAATGCCCAACTACAGATGAATGGATAAAGAAATTGTGAGATATATATTGCATAGCTGTATGAAAAGATGAATTCACACAGTTTGCTGCAGCATGGATGGAACTGGAGGGTGTCATGGTAAGTGAAGTAAGTCAAGGGAAAAAGGACAAACAGAACATCCTCAGTCAGCTGTTGACTCAGAAAGTCAAAATAGAAAACATAGACAGTAATGAACAATGAAAACCCTTGACATTGGAATACAAAACCAGTCGCCAAACAGAAAGAAGGAAAAAGCCCAGGCTAGAAAAGACATAAAGATAGTGATGGAGGGTTTTGGGCATGTTGGTGGTGGGGAGGTAAGTTTATATAGCAATACTATTTATTTTAATACTACTGCAATTTCCTAAGCAACTTCATAAGAAAAAGAATTAAAAACTGACTGAATGAAGACAAACATCTGATTTAGACAACTTTAATTTACCACGGAAACATCTTATCTTCCACCTTACTCATCAATCACAGACACTGTGGCCATAGCCTACCACACCTTTAAAACTTCTCACAAAATAAATCAATGAAAATTCCAACCAATAAGTCCAAATTCCTCTTCTCATTCCCCCTTGAGATTCTTTCACAGGCTCTTAATTTGTTGGCCACCTTTCATTTCCTTGACACTTTTTCCTAACTTAACCCTCTCCCCAGTCCATTTTGTGTGTTGCCAACACTTCTGTTTCTATGAAAGGCAAATCAAACAAACAAACCAATAATTTCATCTTCAAAAACGTTTAGTGGCTTTCTAGTACCTACATATAGGTTAAAACTGGAAAGTGTTAGTTGAAAAAATATGAATGTGAAAAAACAATGCATCCACTGTCACTGTCCTCCCATTGTTCATCGATTTGCTCGAGCGAGCCCAGTAACGTCTTCATTGTGAGACTTGTTGTTACTGTGTTTGGCATATTGAATACGTCATGGGTAGCTTGCCGGGCTCTCCAAGAGGAGCGGAGGAATAGAACCTGGGCTGACCAGGTCAGCCGTATGCAAGGCAAACGCCTTACCCACTGTGCTATTGCTCCAGCTTAATGCATACACATGTACATAAATTTAAAAGTACTGAAGGAATTTTCCCATAGCCCCTCATTCTTTAGCCCTCTTCTTTTCCCTAGGCAAACCATGTTATCAATTTCTTGAAAACCATATCAAGGATCTACTATATAACAGTACTTACCTTCTAGTTTGACCATATATATATATATATATATATATATGGATGACTCATGAGACCTAAAGTCTTATATCACCATTTTCCTGACGCATTCTACAAGGTAACCCTGATGTTTTTATGAAGACTGATATTCACGCTGGGAGTCAGTCTGATATGGAGTTGTACTAAAGTGTGCAATAGTACAATAGTTAAATGGTCACAAGAGCTTTCTCCAGAAATAATGATGTCATCACACAAACACTGAATGGATACTTGGGAGAAGCATAGATCAAATAACAGTTGCCAGAACCTTTCACCCCATTCAAGACTGACTCCAGGGCCTCTCCATGTTTACATACACTACAGGATAGAATTACCTCGTTTTATTGATCTTTTCTTGCCATTTCTTTTCGGATATTAAGCACCTATGGTAAAGGAAAGAAAAACAAGTTTGTAACTGGGCAGTGCTGTTGGCTTGCAAACGTAAAAAAAAGTGTATGATAAATTGATTGCAATGTGGGACTTGAAAGACTGTGGATTCACTAACGTGGCTCCCCAGAGTTAGGAAACCAACATTTCTTCATTTCTCAGTCTTTGTGAGCTTATTGATAATTGGCATATAACCCAACTTACCTCAATTTTCTTTCCATTTCATATTTACCATCTGTGTCCGTTGTACTAGCAGCCAAAGATTTCACGAATAATTCGGACAGGTGGGCTGCAACTTTAAAAGTAGATGCTTTTAACTTTAACCCCCACTTCTTTACACCACAACAATAACTCATCTGAGATGTTTTTCTAAGATCTCTATTTTTTTCCCTCATGGTTATTGAGGCAACTTCGTGATTTACAGCACTGTTAATAATAGAGTTTCATGCACCATCCCAATATCACAACCACTAACAGAATATCCCTTTCTCTTCCCAGTGGCGCAGGGGCCCTTTGTACCCCAAACCTAGGGAAGCTCAGAAAAAGCTATATTTAATCTTGCAAACATTTACCAGAATTCCATGTCTAAGCAACTATAAATCAGACTACTATGACTATCATGAAATATCCTATTAGAGGGTATACGTCTTCTAGTCAAAATGTACAATGCATAACACCTTATTTATTCCTCTTTAGTAGAAAAATCTCTGTCTCATTTAATTTCTTCTATTAAGAATAGATTTTGGGGGCTGGAGAGATAATATGGGGCCAAGGTGCTTGCCTTGTATATAACCAACCTTGACTCGGTACCCAGTACTCAAGCACTTCCAACAGTGATCCCTGAGCACAGAAATATGGCTAAGCCCTGAGGATACTGGATCTGACATCAAAACAGAAAGGGATCAAAAGAGAGTGAGTGAGAGAGGAAAAAGAGAGAGAGAAAGAGAGAGGATTCTTCTGAAGAATCAAACCTTTAAAGAACAAAAATGTCACTTTCTGAAATTATTTTTTCTAAAAGATGCCTAAGTAGCTAAACTCAGGATAAGAATGTAGTACAGCGGTTCGACAGGGAGCCCAGAACAGAATCTTGGTGAGACGTTGCAGATTAGCACTGTAGCACTGTTGTCCCGTTGTTCATCTATTTTGTTCGAGCGGGCATCAGTAACATCTCCATTCATCCCTATCATGTGCTAGTGTAGCCCAATGACGTCTGCTCACTCCAAGAACATGAAGTGAGACTTGTTGTTACTGTTTTTGGTATATTGAATAGCCACGGGTAGCTTGCAGATTAAAAGAGGAAAAAAATCATGCTAATAATTGTCTGAACTTGGGAAATACTGATTTATATAGTTTTGCATGAATTTATTTCTCATTGCTATAGGAATTTTTGTACATGTAGTTTGTGGTTCTCGAAGAAAGTATGGCATTAAATGATGTTGAATTATCTAAACTTATAGTAAAACTCATCTTTCGTGAAGTCATCCTAGAGACTAGTGCTCTAGGAAATATTTAGGGAAGTTTGTTTCTGGAGCTCCATTATTAATACATCAGGGGAATGTAAATATATCTCTAGTTATTGTTTATTTAAAAATATGTTTACTGTTCTTCACATTCAAACAACCTGCATATTTACCTCTGTGATACATTTCTCCTTGTGCAAAAACAAATTCAAATGCTAGGTTTATCAGAAAAAAAAATTAGCTAATTTTCAGAAAAAAAAAAACCCCAAGCTTTTAGTATATGTATCCTATTAGAGACATACTTATTTATACTGAGAGAACAGTGTATTGTTTACCTGGATTAAAAAATGATTGGGTCTTTCATTAACTTTTTTCATTTGGAGGCTACACCTGGCTATGCTCAGGGATTACTACTTTCTCTGTACTCAAGGATCACTCCAGACAGTGCTCAGGGACCATATACAGTGCTAGATATCAAACTACAGTCCTTGGTATGCAAAAAGCAAGAGTCTTAACCACTGTAACGTCCCTCTGACCCCTTCCTTCATTTTGTGCTAAATCTACCAGTCCTAATAAAAAGGCATGAAAAAGTATAAAAACAAACTGTAAGGAGAGGGAAATAGAGTTGCGATGGATTCTTCAGTTTATTCTAAAGAGGCAGCTGCTAATCACCTTCAGTTTCCCGTTACTATGTGGTAATGTGACATTCCAAGAAACTTGCAATTTAGAAAACAATTAAAGAACCCACCGTGCATGCCTCCATTGGAGATGCCCACAAAACACATCTGTGGGTTGATGAAATCTATGGCTGAGTCTCAGCTATGCCAGATGACAAAAATATGACAGATGACAAGTGACCCCTCCAAATCACCAACTCTACACACTTTGTCTTCTGTGAACCATGAAAGCATATAATAAGCTTATTGGGGTTGCATATACTCAAAATAAGTGTGTCTCAAATTAACACATCTTCTAAGATAAGACTTTTGGGGGATGCATATAATTTAAAATATTGAAAGATTTTTGCTAGGTAGGGAGTTAGCCTTGCAGAGCCAGGAAGAGCCTGGCAAGCTACCCAAGACATATTTGATATGCCAAAAAATAAGTCTCACAATTTGTTGTGAAACGTTACTAGTAAACAACAGGAGGACAGTGTTACAGTGCTACTGTGATTGCTCAAAAATCCACTGTGTATGTGTGTCCTTGGGAGAGGGTTGGTTGTTTCCTTCCAGTATTGTTATCTTCTGAATACAGGATGAGGTTAACATAAAAGTCAATGCTGACTTTTTCCAATCAACAGATGAAAGTCAAAAATGAATTACGCACAATCATGTTTTTCTAGACTCTCACAGAAAACCGTGTAAATAAAACTTTACAATACAACGTGACCCATACAATAGATATAGGTGCATATACTATTTTGCTAATTTTCTATCAAATGTAAGAAACATGTTTTTGAAATCTAAAATAATTTGTAGAGAAAATGAAATATTTTTACCTTCAGTAACATGACTTTTTGTAGTTTCCTCCATTTTGGGGAAAGACTGAAATGAAGACAGAATTCCTTAATATGATAATTATGTTACTTAAAAATCCACTTTGTTAGGAAGCATTAGATATATGCTCAACAGATTTCTCACAGAAATTACTATTGGATTAATTGTGGGAATGTCCAAACAATGCTCAGAAGGTCTGAGGCCAGTCGTAGTGAATCTTGGCCAATCACGTGGGCAACTCCATGTGAAGGCCCCAAAGATGCATTATTGCTCAGATCCTGCAGAGTTAGGAATTCTGTGGACCACCGAGGTGGGGCTGGAAACTTGTGCTGTGGTTGCACCTGGGACAATGTGGTGCCATGAATAGAATTGGGGTTGACTGAAAGCAAGACATGAGACTCAACCCTGGTAATATCTCACGGGCCTGTGGTTAATTTGCTTTTTAATGACAACACAAAATTGGGATTAGTTTAGTTATCACCAGCAGACATCTTAAAATGAACCTCATTTTAGCTTATAGAAATTCTGATGTTTCCCATTCTTTCTGGTTAATCAATTCAATCAACACTTCAAATAGAGTTCATTTCTCCGAAGCAGTAAACTTTCTTACTTTGGAATGATCTGATTTAAGGAAGAGTCAAAGAAGTGCTTGAAAAATTAATATGTATGAAATACACTCGCCATAGAAAGAAGAAACCATGAAGACAGACTAAGTGCTTCCTAGAAACTAGAGAGAGAGCTTTACTCGTGCTGTTTTGCCTTGAAGCACTGATATTGGAGCAATTAAAAGCACTGGTATGTAAGACATTTCCTTCTCACCATCACTAGCTTGAGAAGATCTGCAGCATTGCCTCGCTCCTCGTCAGTCCTGAAATCTTTAACTGTCATTTCCTGTAGCTCATCTTCTTTCTTTAGGATATGGTTTATGTAATCCTAATTGAAAAAATATAAAAAGATAGTTAATGGCAATTTGAAATATTTTGTGTGTGTGTGTGTTGGGGTGTGTGGGGGGGGAGAAGATGAGCCACACCAGCGGTGTATTCAGGGTTCACTCCTGACTGTGTGCTCAGGGATCACTCCTACTGGTGCCCAAGAGAACTCATTGCATAGCAATGTTCATGGATCTAATTAGAGTCAGCCTCAAGCAAGGCAAGCACCTTACCAGTTATACTGCTTCTCTAGCCTCAATTTGAAACATTTTAAGACTATTAATAATATATACATTAACAAGGCTCAATATCCAGCTACTGGCCAAGCAATCTAAAAGCATTTTCCTCAATATGTTTATAAACAAAGATCTGGAGAGTCCAAAACTAAACCCACAAAAGAACCACAGGATATTAGAATTAGATCTATATGAGGCCCACAGCGAGTCCAGCTGCTAATGGGAATACTACAGGGCCCTTATCAATAAAATGGACAGAATTGGGCTAGAAGATTTCTAGAGTCCTTTTCAAAGGTAATCTTGAGGATTCTATGTTATTCAGTTGTTTAATTCATGGTTTTTCTTCTATGAGAAAATTTCAATTTTTCCAAAAATATTTGATCCATCTTCCTACATAATGGTCCCCACTAGCATGCCAGATGCTGGGTATAGAATCATAAACAAAAAAAAAAGCAATTCTTGCTCTGAGTTAACTAAATAGAAGGGTCTTATCATTGGATCCAAAGAGCTAGTAAGTGTCCCAATCCAGCAACATGTCAGAGATATGATCAAGTATATACAATTAAGTATATATTTGCAAATTCTTATACCATTTTCAGAAATCAGTAACACTTTACTACCATGGGTATCAGATCAATTTGCAGTTACATCTTTTTTCTCGTTGTCACTAGACCAATCACTAGACCAATTTTTCATATAGTAGGAAAAGAAGTAGACTATATCAATCATACATAAAGGTAACTTGTCTTCTCTTTGGGTCCTCAAAATTTCCTTACTTTAGGGGAATCATGATTTTTAATTTTTTTACTTTTTACCTTTTGGGTCACACTCAGCGATGCTTAGAGATTCCTCCTGGCTATGCACTCAGGAATTACTCCTGGCTGTGCTCAGGGGACCATATGCATGATGCTGGGGATTGAACCTGGGTCGACTGCGTGCAAGACAAAGGCCCTATCTGCTGTACTATCATTTCAGCCCCCACCATAAAGCATTTTCTTTTTTTGTTGTTTTATTTTTATTTATTTTATTTTGCTTTTTTGGGGGGTCACACCCGGCGATGCACAGGGGTCACTCCTGGATCTGCACTCAGGAGTTACCTGTGGCAGTGTTCAGGGGACCATATGGGATGCTGGGAATCGAACCCGGGTTGGCTGCATGCAAGGCAAATGCCCTACCCGCTGTGCTATTGCTCCAGCCCCATAGTTTTATTTTTTATTTTTATTTATTTATTTATTTTTGCTTTTTTGGGTCACACCCGGTGATGCACAGGGGTTAATCCTGGCTCTGCACTCAGGAGTTACTCCTGGCAGTGCTCAGGGGACCATATGGGATGCTGGGAATCGAACCCGGGCTGGCCGCATGCAAGGCAAACACCCTACCCGCTGTGTTATTTCTCCAGCCCCAGTTTTATTTTTTAATTGAATCACCGTGAGCTACAGTTACAAAACTTTCATGTTTGTGTTTCAGTCATACAATGATAGAACACCCGTTCCTCCACCAGTGTACATTTTCCGCCACCCATGTCCCCAGTATCCTTCCATCCCCATCCACCCCTCCATTTTCTATCTCTCAAATGCCTGTCCTCTAAAAGGCTAACATTCATATACTGCATTGGATAAATAATGATAGAATTACACAATTTTAACTTGCTCGGTAAATCAAGAGGACTGCTTGCCCTGTTTCAGATTCTTTTGGATCAGGTTACCAGCATTCTATTACCTTCAGGGAAATCTGTAGCTTCGTTTTCATATCATCCTTTATGACCTCATGCTGGATGAATTTCCGTATCTGCAGGACATTAGGGCTCTTGAGTATTGGAGCAGGCGTGCTCATGAGTTTCTTGGCTCCAATATTAAGACCCTTCCAAATGCGAGTGCCAAAAGGAGGTCCTGGAGTTTTTTTCTATTAAAAAAAAACATATCCACCAGTGAAAAATATATCAGAAATTTTTAAGGGTAACTTCCCCTCCCCCCCAAATATGAGAAGTTTTAATAGGAAATTAGGATTTTGGGGGCAGGGAGACAAGAGGTATTTTCCTATGTAGACAGTATGGTAGAAATTACTTGTTTGGAAATACAATGGTTAAAAAAATTGCTCAAGAAGTTTTGTAGGAGTTGGAGTGGTAGCAGAGTAGATAGGGAACTTGCCTTACACATGGCTGATGGGGGTTGATCTCTACTACATGCTACCCTGAGCCCCAATAGGAGTGATTCCTGAACCAGTAATCTCTGAGTACATGACTGGATGTGGTCCTCCCCAAAAAAAACAAATAAAAGTTTTGCAAATATAGGCATAAAAGGTAAGAAAAACCACAAAGGCTGGGCAATCTTTCCTCTAAATATCTGTTCCCCCAAGTCTGGATGGGCTGGAGCGATAGCACAGCGGGTAGGGCGTTCGCCTTACAAGCGGCCAAAAAGGCCGACCCGAGTTCGATTCCTCCGCCCCTCTCGGAGAGCCCGGCAAGCTACCGAGAGTATTCGATATGCCAGACACAGTAACAACAAAGTCTCCAATGGAGACGTTACTGGGCCTGCTCGAGCAAATCGACGATCAACGGGAGGGCCTTTACCTTTTTACTCGAGCAAGTCTGGATATTTTATTTAATATTTTTATAAATCTGATATTTGGAAATTCTGTTGCCTGATGTCCTGTTAGATAGCATTCAAGGGAGTACTAAAGCAATGTGGCTTCATGGCCATGTAATGACAGAGTAGTCTATGCATGTGACTGTTCTTTAATACTACAAGTCATTTTAAAACATTTGGACTGAAGCAGTCTATAACTTTCTGGTTCCTTAGGTTATTCTGATGCTCATTCTGATCTCGAGTGAGTCTTTGAGGGGAAACTCTCCCATTAATATGGTCAGTCTCCCTGTTCACTCAGATTAAGCACGTCCAGTATTTTTTTCAGATCCTCTTGAGCAGAAATACCTGTCTCTATATTATTGTTATTATCTCTGTAGCTGACTTTCAGGAATGGTGTATTTTAGTGCCTTCAGCCATACAATGTAGGTCTGTAGTATTTCATTGTTAATTGCTACTCTGGGTCCAATGCCTGACAAATAATGACCACTCAGGGCCTTGCCTGGGCTGGACCACTCCTACAAGATCTCAAAGGGTCTTTGCATAAGAGGGACGGAGGAAGAAGATGTACTTCCACCACTAATCTCAGATGTGGCTCCTCATTTGTCATGACACGATCCTTCCAACCTCATAAGCCCTCAGGGAGCCACCTGCTGTGCTCTGCACAGTCCAGATAAGGTAAGGAGGTACAGGAAAACTTATCCAAAATATTGCATGAGTGGGGCTGGAGCGATAGCACAGCGGTAGGGCGTTTGCCTTGCATGCAGCCAACATGGCCAACCCGAGTTCGATTCCTCCGCCCCTATCGGAGAGCCCGGCAAGCTACCGAGTGTATCTCGCCCGCACGGCAGAGCCTGGCAAGCTCCCCGTGACGTATTCGATATGCCAGACACAGTAACAACAAAGTCTCCAATGGAGACGTTACTGGGCCCGCTTGAGCAGATCGATGATGAACGGGAGGGCCTTTACTTTTACTTTACTATTGCATGAGTGGATGGTAGCATGCTGATTAGAATTCATGTCCTCTTCATTTACTGTGTTGATTACAGCCACCAAATTAAAATAGAGCTTATTTAAGCAGAAATCTTATTGAAAGTGTTTGTTGTGTTTATCCCTACATTTAAAAGATTGTTTAGAAAAGTAAAAGCCATTGTAACTCAAAAACATTCTCCTCCTCCTCATCACTGTCTGCTGGTTTAAATCAGTGCTTCTCAGCTTTCCCCATACCTGGTCCCTTTGTTCCCTTCCCATGGCCACTGTTCTACTAGATGGCCCCCATTCTTCTGTTCAGATTTGCCATTTAAGTGATTTTCACCTGTAAGACCCTTTGGGCTACCCTGGGGAACCTATAGGGAGCCATATGGCTCCTGTTTAAGAAACACTGATTAAAAAGTTCAACATCTGTCAATAAGCTAGATACATTATGTGAATTGCTTGTAAAATAAAATGGCACGAGCTTGAACAAGCTGGAGCAAGTAGGGTTTTCACCTTGCACACACCCGATCTGGATTCAGTCCCCAATACAGTCCACCACATACAGTCCTCTGAGCCCTGCCAGGAGTTATCCCTGAGTGCCAAGCCAGGAGTAATCTCTGAGCACCATTGGAACATGGCCCCCCAAAACAAAAATAAACAAACAAGTGGTAAATCTTACAAGATACAAAACCTTGATATTCTTGCTCAAGATATTTTTTCTCATTCTTAAAAAAAATCCACAAACAAACAAAAAAAAAAACAACCTTGAAGCTGGAAGATAATACAACCATTAAAAGCACATTCTTGGCAGTTTGTGATTTGGGTTTGATTCTCAGAATCACATGTTCTGTATCAGGTTTCAATGTGGCTCTGAAGACTTCCAGCACCACAGGGACCAGGCAGTATCACATTCTCTGGCCCTTGCATTGAATCTCCTCCTTATTGGTTTGGGCCCAACCTCCTGAGCACCATGGGAGGCATGAGAAAACCATAAACACAAAACACAAATTTAAAAGAGTCCTCTTTGGGGCTATGGTGCCGCCAGCAGGTCAACCTGTGAGGTGAGTGTATCAGCAGCCTGATGGCGCCTTCAGACTTCTAGATACCCCCAAATCGCTGCTGTGCCTTTGGCCGCATCCCAAAAATGTGGGGCAAAGTTTACCAAGAAAGTAAATGGCCAAAAGTTAGGTATGTGGGAGACACACCCACAAACCACTTCCGGCTCAGCTATATAATTGGAGGCATGGCCTCTCTGGTTCCTGATCGAACTGCTTAATGGCCACAATCCCAGAGACTCAGAAACAAATCTCAAAACCCAATGGCTTTTAGCAAAAATGCATCCAGTCACTACAGTAGGTTACAGCGCCAGGCCATCCCAGATGGGAATAGGTTTTGTGCCTTGGCCTGTTTCCCCTGGCGGCCCAGTGGCCACCATCCTCCAGAGGCCACTGGACGGTCAGTCAGGTTTGGGCCCGCAGTGACGAGACACGCGGGGCCTCGCGGGATAGGGTTGGAGCTAGCCCTTTCATCCCCAGCCCAATGAGACCCCGGGTCACTGCCCACGAAAAGCCTCTCTGGCTCCTGATCAAGCTGTTTACTGGCCATGATCCCAGAGACTCAGAAACAAATCTTGAAACCCAGCGGCTTTTGGCACAAATTCAACCAGACCGCGCAGTAGGTTACTGTCACCAGGCCACCCCAGGGGGGAAAGGGTGCTGTCCCTCCGCCTGCTCCCCCTTCGCGGCTCAGTGGCTGTCATCCTCCAGAGGCCATTGGACAGTCAGGTTTGGGCCCGCAGTGATGAGACACACAGGGCCTCACGGGATGGGGGTGGAGCCAGCCATTTCCTCCCATCCCAACTAGACCCCGAGTCGCCACCCATGAACGCCTTTCTGGCTCCTGATCAAGCTGCTCAACAGCCATGATCCAAGAGACTCAGGAACAAATCTCAGAACCCAGCAGGTTTTGGCAGAAATCCCTTCAGATTTAATTGTTAAAATTTCGGAATTTCAAAATCGTGCAGCCACTACTGCAGCCACACGACATCATATGTTATTCATAACCAGCAATAGAAAACAAATTGTCTACTGTTGCCTTTTCAGCAGATCTGAGTCTTGGGGTAAAATCCCAAATAATAATGGTGGGTTTGATGTCAAAATATCGAATGTAATCAAAGTAGAGAGAGAGAGTAATATGGAAATCATCTGCCCCACAGTAGGGGGAAGGTGTGGGATGGGGTATACTGGGGTTGTTGGGGGTGGAGAATGGGCACTGGTGAAGGTAGGGGTATTTCATTGTATGATTGAGACTTAAACCCGAAAGCTTTGTGACTGCTCTCAGGGTGATTCAATAAATAAAATTATAAAAAATGAAAAAAAAAGTAAGGTGGAGTTCATGCCCAATTCAATCAGCTAATCAGTGGCTGAGTAAGTAGCAATATTCCTAAATTAAAAAAAAAAAGAGTCCTCTTTCAATAACAGTAATAATGTTTACATTTAAAATCCAGCAGCAGGTGTTGGAGCGATGTCACAGCGGGTAGGGCCTCTGCCTTGCACTCAGCCGACCCAGGTTCGATCTCTGGCATCCCATATGGTCCCCCAAGCACTGCCAGGAGTAATTCCTGAGTGCAGAGCCAGGAGTAAACCCTGAACATCACCATCCCCCCCAAACGAGAAACAAACAAAAAACCTCATCAAAAATTGCAGAAGTTGGGTGAGAGCAATAGTACAGCATGTAAGGTCAACCTCGGTTGACCTTCGGCATTCCATATGCCTCCAGGAGTACTGCTAGGAGTGATTTCTCTGTGTTGAGCCAGAAATAAGCCCTGAGCATCGCCAGATATGGCCCAAAGACAAAACAAACAAATATAGCAGCTGAGAATTCCAGTGCTATTATTCCTGTTAGCTTTCTACACTGCTTGTGTATTACTAAATTAAGAACAAAGGAGAGAGTAAAAGACCTAAAGTTGTATGTTAAAACTAACACTATCGAAAGTGGACTATGGACAGAACATGTTTGCCACTCAATGCCTCTTTTGCAGACCACAACACCCAAAAGGAGAAAGAGAACACAGGGGATTGCCCTGCCACAGAGGCAGGGGGAGATGGGGGGATGGGGGTGGGGGGATATTATCCATGGTGGTGGAAAATGGGCACTGGTGGAGGGATGGGTATCTGATCATTGTATAATTGAAACCCAAGCACAAAAAATTGTAAATCTACAACTGTAAAAAAATAAAATAAAATAAAATAAAGGGGAAAAAAAAGTGCTGAAATGTAAAAAAAAAAAAACAACTAACACTAACAGCTGGAGTGATAGTACATAGATCAGAGTGCTTGTCTTGAATACGGCCAACTTGGTATTCTTATGGTCCCCTGAGCAATGCCAGAAGTAATTCCTGAGTGGAGAGCAAGGAGTAACCCCTGAGCAACATCACAGAGCCCCAAAATCATAGTCACGGTCCTTCCGTTGTTCATTGATTTGCTCGAGCAGGCCCAGTAATGTCTCCATCATGAGACTTGCTGTTACTGTGTTTGGCATATCCAATACATCACGGGGAGCTTGCCAGGCTCTGCCGTGCGGGCGAGATACTCTTGGTAGCTTGCCGGGCTCTCCGAGAGGGGCGGAGGAATCGAACTCGGGTTGGCCATGTTGGCTGCATGCAAGGCAAACGCCCTACTGCTGTGCTGTCGCTCCAGCCCGTTAAGAGCCCCAAAATCAAAATAAATAAAATAAAACTAACACTGAATGTCAGAAGGTAAGATTTCTGCTTTTTCATAATATCAGTAATTCCACCATGGTAGAAAAGATGTAATATGGGTTATTCAAACTGGTTATTTTCATGACATAGGGAAATGTTCCATAGGACTGGATCGATAGCACAGCGGTAGGGTATTTGCCTTGAGTGCAGCCAGCCCGGCTGAGCTGGGTTCGATTCCTCCGCCCCTCTTGGAGAGCCCAGCAAGCTATAGAGAGTATCTCCCCTGCTCGGCAAAGCCTGGCAAGCTACCCATGACATATTCGATATGCCAAACACAGCAACAAGAAGTCTCAAAATGGAGACGTTACTGGGTCCGCTTGAGCAAAATTGATGAACAATGGGAGGACAGTGACAGAGACAGGGAAATGTTCACACCTGCAAAAGAAATAACACCAAGGACCTTACGATGTGGTAGGGAGAATGCTTATGTACCAGGCCCTGGATTTCACTCTTGGTAACACACACACACAAAAAAAATAAAATTGAGATTTGATCATTTGTCATATTTTTATATAGTCTACAGTACTTAAAATCTTCAAATGTAAGCTTTTTTGGTAGCCATTAAAAATATATGTAAGAAAATACATAAACAAATGAGAGGAGACTTGTAATTGATCCACTGATGGAAAATGATTCAAATTCAATGACTTTTTGAGAGAAAAGTTTATACCTTGAGACCTAGAGATAATACAGTGGGTAAGGGGCTTGCCTTGTCCATTCCCAACCTGGGTGTGATCCCCAATACCCCTTTGGGTGCCCCAAACCCTGCCAGGAATGATCTCTAAGTGCAGAGTCAGGAGTAATTCCTGAGCGCAACCAGATGTGGCCCGAAAACAAAGCAAAAAAGTTTATACCTCAGCTGAAGGAAATGTGTCCCATGATCTTGATCGGAGATTAGGAGGAACAATCGTATCTAGCTCTTTCTTCATTAGCCACTGTGATGCTTCATGAAAAGGGCGGAGGACAGTGATGCTCAAGGTACCTGGTCAAGGAGTTTTGAGAGGATCATTTCTCCATCAAAAATATTTTGGAGGCTAGGGATGTGGCTCAGAGTGGTGAGCACATGCCAAGCCCTGAGTTTAGTCCCTTGCCCATTCCCCATGTGGCCCTGGTGGCCTTAGTGGCTTCTGCGCACTAAGAGGTGTGCTCCCACGCCCACCCCCAAAGAGAGAGACAAAAATATTCCAAGAAATTTAGTATTTACTAAATTCAGAAAACTTTTGATAATTAAGAATCTTTTCTCAATTATCTTCAAAAAGATAAGGCTTTTATGACGTACCTTCACCTTTTCTCCACGTTTTCCAATACTTTCTACCTTGTAGCCTCTTGTCCATGCTTCCCTTTCTCTTAATCAACTCCTACTTACCCACTAGTTCTTAACTTCAGTGTCTTCAGGTACTTCTACTAAACTATGTCTGATCATTCTGTTAATATTTTCATTGAGCTTCCTTTCCTTTATCGATTTTTCTCCCAATTTATAAATACAAAGCTATTTGTATGACTTCATAACTAATGCCCATCTCTTGCTTTAAGCTATAAACTCTACAAAAAACACATACCTGTCACATCACCATTGTATTCCTAACAACAAGTGGATTATCAAGTCAAAGTTAGTGTAGACAAGATCTAAATGAATGAGTAGGAAAGCAGTATGAAATAACCCCACAGAAGTTATTACTAAACTAAAAGATAAAAATATGCAAAGATGCAAGCATGTTCATAAATGAGCACAAATACATCTCTCAGAGCAAAGATAAAGCTCACACACAAATTTAAGACACAGAACACAGTTCTGTACACATATAACATAAACATTTATATCCATGTTCACACATACATATATATTACAGAATCCAGGAGTTCTTGATGTAGTATGTGTCTCTAACCTATAGCCACACTGATTACTTTGAAATTGATGAAAATAATATAAATTCTCAATAAATACTACATATAAAGTCTTGCATTTCAGATCAGTTTTCTAATTCATTTATCAAATGAACTTTCTTTTCTTATATTAAACTCACCAAAGTTGCATTTTTTAAATGACCCAAAAAATTAACTTATAAGAAATATATAATTAAAAAAATTTTTCCCTTCTAAAATGAAATGAATACATAAATAGGAACTGAGGTCCAGACCTAAGACTGAGAGATATACATAAGTTCAAGACCTGTGTGCAGAAATTGGGGTTATTCCGTGAAAAAGTAGAGTTCAAAAAGCGAGCAAAGGGGATGGAAAAGATAGAAGAAGCTTTCAGTGCATGCCTTGCATGAACCTGACCCTGACTCAAATTCCTGGTACAAAATACAGTTCCCCAGGCACTGCCAGGCATTTCTCCTGAGCACAGAGCCAGGAATATTCCCAGAACAATGCTGAGTGTGGCCTCGACGACTCCCTTGTCGCCTCCTCCACCCCCGAAGGCAGTGGGGTAGGGAGGAAGAAGTAAGCAAAGAGGATCATAAGAGAAAATGCTAGGGAAGAGGATTGGTGAGGAGGATGAGCAGGGGAAGTGTGAGCAGGTGTGGTACCTGGCTGTTCCTGAACTGGCTCTTGTAGAACTACAGACGTTGACTCTCCATAAGCCACCGATAGGAATTCTTCTATGTCACTGTCTCGAAGAAGTTCTATCCCTGAGCCATCAGCATAGATGACAAAAAATCTATTTGAAGAAATAAAATAAGCTCTTAGCTTGAAGCACTCAGCTAAAACGATTCTTGAACTGGAGAAAGTTTTGGTACAAGTCATAGAACAATAATAGTCACTGTATTGTGTCACCTGGGGACGTGTTCACCATAGATTTGCAGGTGATTCTTATGAAGGTTAACAGCAGATAAACTATCATAGCCCTCGGAGTTTACATTTGAGTCATTTTTCACATTATTTTCAGGTGATGTAGTAAATGTGCTACCATCAGCCATGACCTAAGGAACAAAGTAGAACAACAACTAAAAGGAAAATATATTATAAGGCTATAATATAAACAACTAAAATGAAAATATATACTATAAAGCTGATGTTTACAGTAGTATTATAATATTTAAAATACTTTAATTATATAGTAAAATACACTGCACACTTATCTTATCCTATTAGAGAAATTAGGTAATCAAAAATCTCAACCATGAAGGATATTTATTCACTAAGTATAAATTTATATAGATATTTATACACTAAGTATAAATTGCCCTAATCAAAGTGAAAAACAGGGTTATCTCATGGTAACATGAGTGAGGTAGATGAGGTGATCCCCAACTTCACACACATACACACAAGAAGCCTTAAACTCATTAAAAAAAACTATCACTTGAAAAAAAAGGTAAAGCCTAGTAGTGCACCTCTTCTTTTGAACCATATCTAGAATGTGAGAACACACTAGAAGCGGAACTGGTATGCTCTTAGAGGAAGGGCCTAGGAAGGAGGAGGGGCACAGAACAATCCCCACATTTCAGGAACTGGAAATGTAAACATGTAGGAACATGTAGGAAAGTCCACCAGTGGTAATTATTTAAAACACTGAAAGAAGTGATGGCGTAGAAGGGGCTTATAGTCTGGGGTTCTGTGAATTGTAAAATGAGGATTCTCCGATGGAGGATAGCATAGCAGTTAGGGCTCTTGCCTTGCAAGCGGCCAACCCAGGTTCAATCCCCAGCATCTCAGAAGGTCCCTGGAGCCCCATCGGGAGTAGTTCCTGAGAACAGAGCCAGAAATAAGCCTTGAACATCACTGGGTGTGGTCCCCAAACAAAAATAAAATAAAATGAGGATCCATGGACTCATCAGTACTGCAGAGAAAAACATTAAAAAAAAAAGAAATATTACAAGAAGAAATCTATGCTGTCTAGAGATGCCCTGGGCTTCTCTGAGGGGCATGTTTCTAGCTGAAGACCACTGAAGGGATGCTGCAGAAAAACATCAACAAGAAAAGCGAGTGATTAGCCTGGATGACTCCTGTGTTTCAATCTAGGAGGCATTGGTGCTTCAAGCAGATAATGGTCCGACATCACATCCTTCACCAGAGTCTCCACTTTCCTCCACCATAATCTGTACCCCCTACACAGCTCCCCATACCTCATCACCATTTTGATGGCATTTATTTTGTGTGTCTAGTAATATTTATTCCCCTCTTTAAATTATTTGGCTTTAACATGCCTATATTCTCAATTGTTGGGCTTGCAAACAGGTTGTGGTATATATTTTTTCTTTTTTTTTTTATGTAGGAGTACTGCTATTTATTCAGCCACTGATTAGCTGATTGAATTGTGCATGAACTCCACCTTACTTTTTAAAATTTTTTTATAATTTTATTTATTGAATCACCGTGAGAGCAGTTACAAAGCTTTCGGGTCTAAGTCTCGGTCATACAATGAAACACTCGTCCCTTCACCAGTGCCCATTCTCCACCCCCAACAACCCCAGTATACCTTCATCCCACACCCTCCGCCCACCTGTGGGGCAGATGATTTCCATATTACTCTCTCTCTACTTTGATCACATTCAATATTTTGAACCAGACCCACCATTATAATTTGAAATTTTACCCCAAGACTCAGATCTGCTGAAAAGGCAACAGTAGATAATTTGTTTTCTATTGCTGGTTATGAATAACATATGATGTAGCGTGGCTGCAGTAGTGGCCATGCAATTTTGAAATTCTAAAATTTTAACACTTAAATATGGAGGGATTTCTGCCAAAACCTGCTGGATTCTGAGATTTGCTCCTGAGTCTCTGGGATCATGGCCATTAAGCAGCTTTATCAGGAGCCAGAAAGGCCGTTTGTGGGCGATGACTTGGGGGTCTCGTTGGGGTGGGGAGGACAGGACCGGCTCCACCCCCATCCCGTGAGGCCCAACATGTCTCGTCACTGCAGACCCAAACCTGTCTGTCCAGTGGCCTCTGGAGGATGGCGGCCACCGGGCCGCCAGGGGGAACAGGCCAAGGCATGAAACCTATTCCCACCCGGGTTGGCCCAGCATCTGTAATCTGCTGCAGGGACCGGACGCATTTCTGCCAAAAGCCGCTGGGTTTCAAGATTTGTTTCTGAGTCTCTGGGATCATGGCCATTAAGCAGTTCAATCAAGAACCAGAGAGGCCGTGCCTCCAATTATATAGCTGAGCCAGAGGTGGTTTGTGGGTGTGTCTCCCACATACCTAACTTTTGGCCGTTTACTTTCTTGGTAAACTTTGCCCCAAGTTTTTGGGGTCTGGCCAAAGGCACAGAAGCAATTTTAGGGGTATCTGGAAGTCTGAAGGCGCCATCAGGCTGCTGATGCACTCACTTCACAGGTACAGACTGACCTGCTGGCGGCGCCATACCCCCATGTAGGATACTTTCAAATGAAAGCTATTATGATGCATTATAGTTTCTTCAAAGTATGGCAATAAATGAAAAAAATCATAAAATATGAGAGGTTGGGGGTGAAGTGACAGTACAGTGAGTTGGACTTCTGCCTTGCACACAGCCAACCCAGGTTTGATCCCCTAGATCCCATATGGTTCTCTGAGTCTGCCAGGTGTGATCCCTGAAGCAGAGTCAGGATCAAGCCCCGAGCACAGCTGGGTGTGGGCCAAAATGAAAAATAAATACAAAATTTAAAAGTATCGGAGGTAAATAATTTAATGGGCATGAGCTGGAGCGATAGCACAGTGGGTAGAGCGTTTGCCTTGCACGTGGCTAACCCGGGTTTGATTCCTTTGTCCCTCTCGGAGAGCTCAGCAAGCTACCCAGAGTATCCCACCTGCTCGGCAGAGCCTGGCAAGCTCCCTGCGGCATATTCGATATGCCAAAAACAGTAACAACAAGTTTCACAATGGAGACGTTACTGATGCCTGACTGAGCAAATAGATGAACAAGGGGAGGCCAGTGTTACAGTGCTATTTTAAGGTGAAATATCTCAAAAGCAAAATTACAGCATGTCTGTCCATACTAACGTTGTACTTTACCTGAAACGTGTTTCCCTCGGGATCCAGGACCTGACATATAACTTGTGATGTATGTTTCATAATGTATCTGCTAGACCTCAGTTCATCAGTGTTGGGGATAGTATGGTAGATATCGCTGTTTGATTCATGGGAATATATAGCAGAACAATCTTTATCAATAAGAAGACAGCCTGTGTTTGGAGGTAACACCTGGAAGAAGTGCAGAAAAAGAGAAATACTACAAATCTGGTTGACTTGACAGGGAGAAAATATTCATAGCGCCTAGCCACAAACTGTGTTTCTATGTAGGAAGAAAATATTATGCAAGAAAGAAAGGACTTAAGGCTTATGCAATATGGATAAAAAGGCAAACTGAGGGCCAGAGTGGATAGAAGGTACAGTGAGTAGGGCACTTGCCTGCATGTGGTAGACCTGGGTTCAGACTCTGGCATCCCCTATGGTTCCCTGAGCACCACTAGGAGTAATTCCTGAGTGCAGAGTCAGAAGGAGTCCCTGAGCATCAGAGTGTTCCAATCACCCCCCTACCACTCCACTAGACTGCTGCAAAACACAAACTAACTAAGCTGCACTTTTCCGTGTCCTTATACGTTACTCATTCAAATATATTTTCAAAATAATAAAAGTCTTGTGTTCTGTGAATAAACTTTAACACATTTTTACTGACACAAACATACATGGACATATTAGAAATGTTTAGAAACACTTACGCTGTTGGGCTAAAAGCATCTGTAAGAGGATCAAAGTTATAGGGTATATACTGGCTTGAAGAAAACCTTGTCTTTATTTCCCTGGTGACTGACACAAGTCCTCAAGTTATAGTTTTTAGATAATCACGATCACGACCATCCTGTTGTTCGTCAATTGCCTCGAGCAGGCCCCAGTAACGTCTTCTTCGTCCTAGCCCTGAGATTTTTTTTATTTTATTTTATTTTATTTTTTGTTTTGTTTTTTTTTTTTCTTTTTTTTATTAGTGAAAAACCATGAGGTACAGTTATAGGCTTACAAATTTTGTGCTTGGGTTTCAGTTATACAATGATCAAGTGCCCATCCCTCCACCAGTGCCCGTCATTCATCACCACGGGTCCCAGCGTCCCCCCCACACCCGATCCCCCCCAACCCATCCTGCCTCTGTGGCAGGGTATTCCCCCTTGTTCTCTCTCTCTTCTTTTGGGTACTGTGTTTTGCAAGAGAGGCATTGAGTGGCAATCATGTTTGGTCTATAGACTACTTTTAGCATGCTTCTCCCACCCTGGGAGGGCCCTCACAACACCCTTCATTTGGTGCTCTCTTCTCTATCTGAGCTTCCTTTTCACCTAGAGCCTGTGGCTGGCCTTCCATTCATGGAGCAAGATTCCTGGTACTAACTGAGATTTTTTTTAAAAGTGCCATATTAAAGGCTCTTTCAGGGTTAGGAGAATGAGACCCATCATTGTTACTGGTATTTGGCATATTGGGTACACCACTTGGAGTTTGCCAGACTGTGCCTTGTGGGCAGGTTACATTTGGTAGCCTGCCAGGTTGTCCAAAGTAAGAATGAGATAATAAGATGATTCACAGACGCGTGCTTCCGGGAGCTGGGTTTTATAGTCTCTGGGTCTTGGCCGCTGATGGGATTACACAGCCCAGGGGGCCAGTTGGTGGGTGTGACCTCTGCCTACTGGAAGATGGTGGATCTGGGTGGAGGATGCTCAGCGCCGATCCAAGCAGACTTGGAGACCTCAGCCCCAGGACCCGCATGCCTTTGTTCCTCTGCCAGTACCTTCATGCGTGCGGAGAGTGGTCTCAGCATGGTGGTGGCTGGTGGATAATGACTTTTTAAAAACCGTTATTTAAAATTTTTTAATAAATTTTAATTTAATTAAAGAACCATGATTTACAAAGTTATTGACAGTTGAGTTTTAGGGATATAATATTTTAACACCAATCTCACCACCAGTGTCAACTTCCCTCTACCAGTGTTTCCATAGTCCTTATAACCCTCTCCACCCCCACCCCACACACCCACACATTCTGTCACCTTCTGCCTGTCACCTTGACAGGAGCATTACAAAGTTCCAGTGATTGCAGCTTAGATCTCATGTTCTCAGTGGTTGAGTCCGTGCTTGGATATCCGGCGATACCATTATCCCTGGTTGGGTCTGTGTCTGGATATCTGGCTATACCATTATCCCTTATCACCAGTATAACTGAAGCCCTGATCCCTGTTCACCCATTACTTCTCTTTTCTTCTTCCTTCTGCCTTACTTTCTCTCCTTCTCTGTCCTCCTCCTCTAAATTCTGGGATGAAGTTTACTTTACTACAATACATTTCTTCATCTAGTTGTTCTATTTACCACGGATAAGTAAGGTCTTCCTGTATTTATCTTTCTTCTTTTGACTTACTTCACTCAGCATGATATCTTCCAGTTTCAGCCAGGCTGCAGCAAAGTCAGCATGATTTCACTGTTCCTAGCAGTTGCATAGTATTCCACTGTGTAGCTACGCCACATCTTTATAATCCATTCATCTGTGGTTGGATACCTAGGTTGATTCCATATCTCAGCTATTGTGTAAGTGCAGCAGTAAATAATGGTTTGCATATGGCATTTTGAATGAATTGTTTTTAAATCCTGGGGGCAGATGCCCCAAAGTGGAATTGCTGGGTTATATGGCTGTTCAATTCTCAGTTTGGAATTGACTGTGGGTTCTTGATACTGTTTCTTACAGGATTTGAAGCAGACACCTGCAGTGTTTTTGTTGTTGTTGTTGTTTTCAATTAACACATCCTCACCAGCATAGATTGTTCCTACAGCTTTTGATATGTGCCATTGTCAGTCGTGTAAGATGACATCTCATTGTTGTCTTATCTTGATTTTCTCTAGTGATAAGTGATCCTGAGTTGTTTTATTTTTCCCCACGTACTGACTGGCCATCTGCCTGTTTCCCTCTAAGAAGTGTCTGTTCATTTCTTTTCCCCATTTTGATAGGCTTTTTAAATTTCTTAAATTAATTTTTGTGAGTACTTTATGTATCCTGGGTATCAACCCTTTATATGATGTGCTGAATGCGGATATTTTCAGGAGGTAATGACTTTTGACTCAAGTAGGTAGATTCCTTTTTTTTTTATTATATATTTCACATACCACAACTAAAATCACTTTAAAGTACACATTAAGTGGACATTAGTGTGCTCAAAAACTTGTGCCACTATTAGTTCTAATTCAAGAATGTTTTCATCATTAGCAACCCGATGAAAATATTTCATCATCATTAAACCCCGATGTCATTAGCAGTCACTCTTCATAATTCTTGCCCTTTGACCCCTGTATTCAATGATCTGCTGTCTCTGTGGATTGAAATATTTCTGAATTTTTATATAATAAGAGGACAATGAAGAAGCAATCAATCAATCAATATTTCCCTCAAGAAAATCCAGACTCTGCCCTTACTAAACAAAGACGGTAAGTGAGCTGGAGCAATAGCACAGCGGTAGGGCGTTTGCCTTGCATGCAGCCAACATGGCCCACCCGAGTTCGATTCCTCCGCCCCTCTTGGAGAGCCCGGCACGCTACCGAGAGTATCTTGCCCGCACGGCAGAGCCTGGCAAGCTCCCCGTGACGTATTCGATATGCCAAACACAGTAACAACAAAGTCTCCAATGGAGACGTTACTGGGCCCACTCAAGCAAATCGATGATCAACAGGAGGGCCTTTACCTTTACCTTTACCTTAAGTGAGCTGATAGAATACGTTAAAGAAAAATATCACATGCAATGAACTGAAACAAAGTAGAGCATGACAATTCAACAGGTAGAAATATTAATAAGTAGGAACTATTTTGAAAAATGGATAGGCACGCTGGAATCTCAAAAAGGAGATGTACAATTCACAATGCAGTTAACATCAAATCTGAGCTGGATGAATAAAGAATAAGCAAACTTTATGTCATAAAGCAACAGATTAGCCAGTCTGAGAAAGAGAGTGGTAAAAACATGTAGAAAAATGAACAGTGTCTGAGGCTTGTGGGGCACTCCAGCACGTAGAGCAATACCTGGACATTAAGAATCCAAGGGAGGGGCTGGAGTGATAGCACAGCGGGTAGGGCGTGTTTGCCTTGCATGTGGCCGACCCGGGTTCGATTCCCAGCATCCCATATGGTCCCCTGAGCACTGCCAGGAGTGATTCCTGAGTGCAAATCCAGGTGTAACCCCTGAGCATCGCCAAGTGTGATCCACAAAGAAAAAAACAAAAAGAGAATCCCAGGGAAAGAATGAGAATGCTATACAAAAATATCTGAAGAAATCATTGCTTAAAACCCCACATT
This sequence comes from Sorex fumeus, assembly GCF_029834395.1. NCBI lineage: Eukaryota > Metazoa > Chordata > Mammalia > Eulipotyphla > Soricidae > Sorex > Sorex fumeus. Next base: position 6,192,886 of record NW_026606058.1, read on the forward strand.
TGATGAAAACAATCTATATCAATCTATCTGTGCAAGAATATCAATAAACTCATAGAATATCAATAAACTCCACAAATAACTGCATATTTGAGGGATGGAGCTTTGGGGTAACCTGAGATCTAATCTTCCGTTTTCAGTGGCTGCTAATCTGCTAATTCTCACTATGATGACAAGAGGGCACTGGTTTTCAACGTCACCATGACATAGGTAGGTGAGACCCTCCAGCTTATATTAAACCCTCCAGGTAGATCAAAACTGATGTTTCTGTTTTTCCTGAGAGTTCTTCCCTCCACTCTCCTTCCCCCTCCCTTTCTTCCCTTTTCTCTCTCTCTTACACACACACACACACACACACAAGCATATACAAAACCATGGAATTCACATGCCATGTTCAAAGTGCTTAAATAAAAATCCATCAGCCATATATATGTTTATATACATATATAGATATATAAGACATATACATATATATTCTATCTCTATAGTTCTTTCTCTCATATTAACAATCTACATATTTTTTAAAAATAATTATTTTAAATTCTTCTCTGGTGGGCTGGAGTGATAGCACAGCGGGTAGGGCGTTTGCCTTGCACGCGGCCGGCCCAGGTTCAATTCCCAGCATCCCATATGGTCCCCTGAGCACTTCCAGGAATAATTTCTGAGTTCAAAGCCAGGAGTAACCCCTGAGCATCGTCAGGTGTGACCCAAAAAGCAAAAAAGAAAAAAAAAGACAGTAAATTCTTCTCTGGGGTAAAATAAGTTATTCCTGCTTACAGTCTTGGAGTTGCATGCATTTTTTTGTTATAGCAGACAGACAAACAGCAGACAGGCAGACAGACACCCTGCCCTGCCCCAACCCCTTCCCCAAACAGTGCAGTAGACTTCTGGTATAGGGAAGCTGGCTTCAGTTTCTGACACAGGGACAAAGGATTTTTCCTAGACTGTACATCAGTTTCTTCTTGTATAAACCCTACAGCTTGGTGAATGACTCCTCCCCCATCCACGACACATTATTGCCAGAGAGAAAAACAATGATCATGGCTGTCTCCTTTCCCATGCATTGGTGTATTTAGTGCTGACAAGACACAATAGTGGCCGTCTCAGGGTTAACCTCTCTTTTTAGACAGTTTTGTACATTTAAAATGTACCCTCATGATCCCACTCCCCTGTGTCACGCTGGTGATGACGGTGCTTGTCAATGGCAGTTGGCAGAGACCAACTGCAGGTATTTTGGAAAAAGTCTTTAAAATGAAAGAGTCATGAAAAGTAGATGTTGCAAGCTTATGTCGGGAGCAAAGCTTCACTTTGGCTGGGTAAACTGTCCTCCCTGGACCCTTAAAGACTTTATGCTCCCTTTATGGAGTGGGGATGAAGGGAGGGAGGAAGATCTGGAGAGAGAATGAGCACAGAAGTATTGGGAAAGGGAAGCCACAGACATGAGTGTCCCCAACAAGCAGCGCGATCCACAAAAGAGAACCTCAAGTACAAACATTTTGGTTTATAACCTTGATCCAAGAATACCAAAGCACTGTAAAACAATCAGGACAATGTATTACTGAAACAGAGAGTAAAAAGAAGAGAAATAAAAAGAGACTAAGAAGTGTGTTTTGAGATCAAGTGCTGCGATCAGAGTAACTAGGGCCCACGCAGCAGGGAAGCTTGCTGCCCCAGCCCTCCCTGGTACCTTCGCACTCCTCATCTGCCCCCGGACCTACCTGGTATGTCCCCTGAGGTTTTGCAATCACAGATGTCCCATCCCCAAAAGTGGCACAGCAGCTGCTGTCCTCACAGTTGGTGATGATAGTGGCATAATGTTCATTTTCGATCTTCATGCACTTCACCTGCCTGGTGAGAGTCCGTGAACTTCCTACTGCAAGAAAATGCAAGTAAGTAGATCTGCTAGGACACACACACTGGGAAAGGTAGAAAGACGCCTCAGAATGCTGAGTTTATCTCATTGTCTGCTGAAATAGAAGTCAAACCCTATGCGGATTTAGAGTGGACTCCTCTCCTGCCAACTCTGAATAACTTTTCCAGACTAGATCCTCTTACTTCTTATATTGTTGTCATTACTTATTGGTTCGAGAAGCATCCAGAACATTACAAGTAACAATTTAAGCACTCTAACCTTCACCTATTAAAATTTACACTGGTCAATATTCTACCATATGTACATCAATATTTTAAAGATAAATATAAGTATTAGATAATATTAAAGTTCATTTTCATCTCTCACACAATAAATTTTTATGCTTTTATTTAAACAGAGGTACTGAAAACAATATGTAGCATTTTGTGCACTTTAACTTTGTATAGGTTATAGGTCCTGCAATGTACCATTTAGTACCTCTTTTGAAACCCTCAGCCACCTGAATATATACACTGTGTGGAGTGTATATTTGTGCATCTCAATTTTTAAGAATGCAATGTACAGTTTATAAAATATATCACATTTAATTTTTCTAACATAAATACAATGCACATTTATGTCTTTCAATGTGGTAATCTAGAGTGAATAGAACACCTGCCTCTATACTCTTGTGCAAAGGTGTAAGGACCCCCCATCTCTCTCTAACTACTGCTCATTAATGCATCATATACTATGAGAGTCTCAACTTAGTATAAATTGATTTGGGGGTGAGTAGGTGGAGAGCCACACCAGTGATGCATAGGGCTTACTCCTGGCCCTGAACTCAGACACGGCTGGGGACCATATAGGATGAGAAACAAACCTGCATTGGCCCCATGCAAAGCAAGCACCCTACCCGCTGTACTGTGGCACTGGCTCCATTTATTTATTTATTTATGTATTTATTTATTTTGGGTCACACCCAGCGATGCACAGGAGTTACTCCTGGTTCATGAACTCAGGAATCACTCCTGACGGTGCTCGGGGGACCATATGGGATGCTGGGAATCGAACCCGGGTCAGCCATGTGTAAGGCAAACGCCCTACCCGCTGTGCTATTGCTCCAGCCCCAGGCCCCATTGATTTAGAAGAAATTTAAAATGCACCTTCTCAACTGGATCTTTTAATTTTCATTTTAATGATTGAAATAGAAAAGTTCCCTCTTTCCCACTCACTTGTTAACTGTATTATATTTAATTTGATAATGAAGCATTTAATACATCAAACACACTCTGAGGGTAAAATGAGGTGGTTGGGGTGGGGAGTCAGGGAATACTTTTTCTCTAAAAAAACTTGTTTTATAGGAGAGTGATAAGCTTTTATGTACTTTAAAGAGATTCTGCCAATTACCAACTACAGCTTGTATTTGTCTCACATCGTCTTTCTCACAATGAATTAAAGGACTCAGAATTAAAGGACCTTGTCCATCACTCATCTGATAAAGGGTTAATATCCAAAGTGTTGGTAGTAATTTACAAAAAAATTCCATTAAAAAAAGCGGAGGAAAGAGAGCTGAAACTTCCCAGAAAAAGACTAGCAAACTTCCAAAGGCATATAGAAAAATGCTTTGCACCACTAATCATCATCAGCACATCAAGACAACAATGAACTATCACTTCACACCACAGAGATTGGCCCACATCAGAAAAAACACCACCAACCAGTGCTGATGTGGATGTGGCGAAAGGGACCCTCATTCATTGCTGGTGGGAATGTCAACTAATCTTTTGGGGAAACAATAAGGGCATTTCTTCAAAAAAACAGAAATTGAACTTCCACATGACCTAACAATTCTACTTCTTGGTATCTATACTCAGGACCCCAAAAACATCTTCAAGAAAAGATGTTTGCACGCCTATGTTCATTGCAGCACTATTCTCATGAGCTGAACTCTGCAGACAACCCAGTGTCTAGGATCAGGTGACCGGAGGGAACTATGGGTCACATATATACTCAATAAAATACAACTTGGCTGTTAAGAAAAGGTGCAACCATGCAATTTGCCTCTGCATGGATGGATTTGGAGAGTTTGGTGCTGAGTGAAGAGGGAGAGGGACAGGCACGGAATAATCTTCTTCCTATTTGTGATGTAAAGAAACAAACTAGAGGAATTACAAATGCCTACAGGCAACAGAAACTGACACTTGGTCTGCAGTAGGATATGGACCACAATGAAGGGAAGGGGTTGGAAAGAAAACTGGGGACACTGATGGAGAGAGGTTGATACTAGTGAAGGAACTGGTCATTACATGCCTGAAACTCAATCATGAATAACTTTATAAATCATGGTTCCTTCACAAATCACAAATCACAAATCATCCTGTTATTCGTGGATTGCCTCGGGCAGGCCCCAGTAACATCTCCTTCATCCTAGCCCTGAGATTATATTCAAGGCTCTTTAGGAGAATGAGACCCATCATTGTTACTGGTATTTGGCATATTGGGTACGCCACGGGGAGTTTGCCAGACTCTGCAGTGTGGGCAGGCTACATTTGGTAGCCTGCCAGTTTGTCCAAAGTAGGAATGAGATACTAAGATGTCATAATAAGATACTAGTGAAGGAATTGGTGATGGGTCATTGCATGCCTGAAACTCAATCATGAATAACTTTATAAATCATGGTTCCTTAATATAAATAAATAAAACTGAAAGCAACAAAACCAACCAAACATTAAACGACAGAAAAAAATTTAATGACCCAATGAGGTGATGACCTTATGTAAATTAGATTCCTTAAAGATCAAAGACAACAGGTCTAATGTCCAGAACCACTGAAATTTGATTATTAACTTTTACTTGCTGCCAATCCACACAATGTGGATTGTGTTTGTAATGGTGTTTGTAATGGTGTTTGTAATGGTGTTTGTAATGGTGAAGATGGAAAAGGAAGTATTACCTTTTTTTTTTTTGCTTTTTGGGTCACACCTGGCGATGTTCAGGAGTTACTCCTGGCTCATGCACTCAGGAATCACTCCTGTCGGTGCTTGGGGGACCACATGGGATTCTGGGAATCAAACCCGGGTCGGCCACATGCAACGCAAACTCCCTACCTGCTATGCTATCACTCCAGTCCCCAGTATTGCCTTTTTTTAACAGTGGAAAAGGAAAAGGGCTCCATTGGGAACCTGGAGAATGTATCAGTGTCCCAGGAAAACACTAGACCATGAACTTAATTCCCAGGAACCACAGCAAGTGCCCAGGCAATCTTGACAGCTCTAATGTGCGAGATGCCCCGGTGACAGTTTAAAATTTAAAAAAAGCTCCAGGGTTGAGAGATAGTACAGGAGTTAAGGCACTTTCCTTGTATGCAACTTCCCCTGGCTCAATTCCCAGAACCACTTATAGGCCCGTTAGCATCACCAGGAGTGATCCTTGAGCACACTAGGAGAAAACCCTGAGCACCGACAGGTGTGGCATAATTTTCACATCATCAGTCCTCCCAAAAGGCTATGAACCCCTCACCCAAGGCCCTGCTTTGAACTACCCAACTATCTTTGAACTACCCATGTATGACTAAACTCTTTATAAAAAATAATTTTTATGTGCATATATTTAAATATCAGTGAGGTTCCTATATCTTATTCTAAAGATATAAAGTATCATCAACTATTTAGACAATAAAATGTACTTGTTTCTTGGCCATCTGAGGAAACAATCTTTTCTTCATAAACTTGATAAAAGGTCGTGATTCTGGTGCCATCAGCATGATCCACTATGCGAGTACCATCTTTTTTTTCAACAATGATCACTTTATCTTCTCGAGTTGTCATAACCTGAACATACAAAGGTGGAGAAATACCAGTTGGTCAGGTGGTTAATCCCAAGTGCACTTAAAGTGCCCTTATTTGTTTTATTTTGTTTTGTTTTGCTTTTATTGGGGGGTCACAACCAGAGATTCTCAGGAGTTATTGTTGGCTCTGCACTCAGAAATTACTCCTGATGGTGTTCGGGGGACCATATTGGATGCCAGGGTTTGGATCCAGGTCGTCCCTACTGCTATACTATTGCTCCTGCCCAGAAGTGCACTTATTTGTAAGTTCAACTGAACACTATCAAAATTCCATTTATGTATAAGAAAAGGTTTTGTTGCATTTTTTAATCAAAACTTTACTCTAATAGGGGGAGACAGGCAATAATGTCTCCTTTTTATAGATCAGAAAATAGTCTTTGTAAAAGTTCAGCCCTCAGTAAGTGCCAAGGTGAATGCTGGAGCATGGCTGACTGACTTCAGAACTGATGTGCTTTTCATTTTTGCCACATAATCATGAGTGAATTTGTAGTTTGACAAATGTCCTCATGTTTCTCTCATTAAAATGTGTTAGAAATATTGCTCTGCAGATACAGTGCCTTTTTTTTTTTTGGTCTATGCATATAGCCAGTTTTCAACATTTTTGAGTCATGATTCTACTAAAAACTTACACATGTAAAGAACACAGTGGCATGGTTTTTACTAACAACCTATCAAAAGAAATCTGAAAAAAAATTTTCGCTGTGCAATTACTACTCTGAATCAGGGAGCATCCTGAGTGGGGAGGGCGGCCAGCTTCTTCCCTGGGCACTGCTTTCTACTTGCTGTGTGAATACCTTAGTGTTTCTGATTTTATTAGTAAGTGTGAAGTTTTGTCCTTTATTTTGTATAATTTTATATACCCCTAGCAGGTAATTTGGGGGATGGGAATGCTAATTTTTTTTTGAAAAACATGTAGATCAATGGAAATTATTGCTTCTTATTTTATGTAAACTAATGTTTTTAATTGGGCTGAAGCGGTAGCACAGAAGGTAGGGCGTTTGCCTTGCACATGGCCGACCAGGGTTCGATTCCTCCACCCCTCTCGGAGAAAGTATCCTGCCCGCAAGGCAAAGCCTGGCAAACTCCCCATGATGTATTCGATATGCCAAAAACAGTAACAACAGTTTCACAATGGAGACGTTACTGGGCCCGCTCGAGCAAAATTGATGAACAAAGGGAAGACAGTGCTATATTACTAATCATGAGTGAGAACCTCACATCCATTCATCCATCCATTCAATCATCCATCCATTCATCCATCCATCCAATCATCCATCCATTCACCTATCCCTCCCACCCCCTTCCTCTGACCTTATTCATCCACTATTCAGCAATTTCCCATGTGTTATTTAAAACTAATGATTTATAAAATATTGCTCTATATACTGATTTGTCTTACCATTCCATTGGTAGGGTCAGTGGCCTGAAAGGATAAATATGGTGTCAAATCTGACAATCTTTCTAATCCTTTGGTGGCAATCCGATTTCCTCCAGGTGTGGTTGTGTACCAGGTTCCTACATGAAGCTCCAGAGGTGTTACTGTTTGAAACATTTCTGGTGGATGTTCCTGAATGTCACTCTTATGTGTCAATATTGACTGGTTTTTGTGACTTTTTCCTGTGAAAGCTCAAATAAAATCAAGCAAAACATATAATTGTAATATTGATTGTACAAATTGTTCATTAAATTTTGACACAGAGCAAGCTACTTCAGACACCAGTGCAGAAATTCTAAGTAATGTTCATCAACTCCATTACTTGTTTTACTTGGTTTGATTTTGCTGCTACACCTCAGCAGTGGTTGGGAGCTGCTTCCATTTCAATGCCTGGGGGTCACTCCCAACAATACTCAATGGAGGATATGGTGCCAGGGATCCAACTTGGGGTTCCCATATGCAAAGTAAGCATTTTCAGCACCAACTACATTATTATGAAGGAAAAGAAACACCAGGTAATGTGTTTGTATAAACACCAGGTAATGTGTACATATTATTGTTGGCACTGGAAACTCTTGCATATACAGTTCACTTGCCTATTGCAAAATATCTAGTCTGGTTAATTTTGTACATTTCAAAATCTTACATATATATATCTTGAATTCCATATTTGGAGTTCTGTACTCTCTCTCGGTTAATACCTTTTCTCCTGTATGTTAGCCAAATTTCCAGACTCCTTTTTTTTAACCCATGTGACTCTAGAATTTTATTAGATGTTTACTTATTTATTCTCATGATTTTTTGAAAGCCGTAGATAGGAAGCATCTTTCTTCAGTTCCAGGTCTGGATAACTTTATCAAGCAGTCATATCTTGATCTCTCATAAGAGGAGAGGGTTTCTATAGTTTGATGATTACATTGATAGTCATCTGATACATACCCCTTCACTAGTCCATCCCACCACCATCCATTTGAAACAGGAAGCAGAACTGAAGCTGAGACATGAAGTTCGTTTCTTGTGAAACTCTGATAAATATCTCAATTCCTCTAACAGAGTAGATTTGTTCCATTTGTATGAATAACAGAGTAATTTCTAGATGAGGTTTCCCAGAGTTATCAAGCCTCAATGATGAGGCAAACTCAGACCCAGAAACAAATTATAATCAATGACTTTATATTGTAAACAAATTGTTCACTCCATAAAGATTCTTCAGAGTTAGAATGCATAATCCAGGCACTGATCTTGGTTTAAGATAAGACTTAGCTAAAAAAGGTGATGGGGAGTCTTTAGTAAATGGATCAAGTTTGCCCTAAGATTTCATTTGGAACTGTTTATATATTCAACTTATTAAATGAAAGGCTGACCTATAGTATAGGGTAACATTGGTTTATGCTTTCTCCTCTGCCACAAAGATTTTAGGTTTTTCAGGTGATAAATATACCCATCACAGTGCTCTTGAAGCACCTCCATTCCTCTGTGTTTATTGGAATGTAGCTCTAAGCATTTCAGGATAACATTGGGATGTCCTGTTTCCCTTGCCACAGGGAGCTTAGCTTTATCACAGTGCTCCTGAAGCACTTCCATTCCACCGTGTTTATCTGTAAACTTCTCCGTGCTCTCTTCCCCAACAGGTCTATCACCTTTTCCCCCTAATCAGATTCTGTTAACTTGTAAGCTCAAATTCCGCAGAAATCTATGATTTTATATTTATAAATGAAATATTGCCTTTCTCCTTTCCTTATGTCTTTTGCATAGTTTACTTTAAAGAAATGTCCTTTTTGTGTAGACACAGGAAGATAGTTGGGCTGGAGTGATACCACAGTGGCATGGCATTTGACTTGCACACGGCCGACCCGGCCGACCCAGGTTTGGTTCCTCCGACCCTCGTAGAGAGCCCGGCAAGTTACTGTGAGTATCTCCCCTGCACGGCAAAGCCTGGCAAGCTCCCCTTGACGTATTCGATATGCCAAACACAGTAACAACAAGTCTCACAATGGAGATGTTATTGGGCCTGCTCCAGCAAATCAATGAACAACAGGAGGACATTGCTGCAGTGTACAGGAAGACAGTTAATATTATGCTTTTGTAACTTGGAAGTTAATTGACTCTGAATAATATTTACTCCAGGACATCTGCTTCCGTGACTTAAACCTCAGTTGCCCTTAGTTCCTAGTACCCCCAAAGCAGGGTCCTGACAAGGGACTGAATGAACCCAGGGCAAGCTGTGAGCTACCCTGGTATCGAAATGGGCCAGGCCGAAGTACCACAATACTCAACTATAAGTTAAGAGCATGGTCATGAACAAATGCTGTCATGATCCAAAAAGTAACAACGAGATTAGGACCCTGCTAGGGTTAGGAAAGACTAATGTGGCCTGAGCACTGTAGTCTAAGATCTATAGTGAGATGACCCAAGGAGACCAATCCTATAAGCCTAATGTATCTTTTACTATGGCCATACAAAATGATTAATATTATGAATGTTAATATGTTTGTTGGACTAAGGTGAGGAGAAACACACCCATAGCTGGAATTTCAGTCTTGGGAGAGCCATCTTGCTGGATGAGAATCTGTCCTAGAAGAAGTTACACCTGTGGGAAGGACTTTACCTCTGCTGACTGTGACCACACCTATGTGTAAGCCCCAACTCCTCATGCTTTGGGATTTAACGAAGACTGTAAGAGTGGGCTAGGGGAGCCAGAAGGTGAATGAAGTAGGAGCTAGAAAGAGGATGTAGTAGCACAGGGGAGGAAGAATCAGGAGGAGAATCAGAAAAGAATGGAGATGGGAATGGAATAAACTGCAATTGACACCAACCAGCCTGGTCCTCTGTCCTTCCATCGTCTCCCATCACCATCGGCCTCTCTGGGTGAGGGAAGCGACCCAAGACCATGGAACATGGGGGAGGAGAGAGATAGAGTGCCATGGCCCTTTAGTAAATATTGTATCACTGTATCACTGTCATCCCGTTGTCCATCGATTTACTTGAGCGGAAGACAGTAACATCTCCATTCGTCCCAGCGCTGGGATTTTAGCAGCCTCTCCTTAATGGTCTTTCCCAATGATTGGAGGCTCTTTCAGGGTCAGGGGAATGATACCTGTTATTGTTACTGTTTGGCATATCAAATACACCACAGGGAGCTTGCCAGGCTCTGCTCTGAGAGCAGAATACTCTCAGTAGCTTGCTGGGATTTTCAATTATATATATACATTTATATATATATACACATATTATATATATAATATATATATAATTTCCTCTAGGATTTGTTACCTATAAAATATGGTGTGGTAATTATGGAAAATGGGTAGGGAGTGTTTTATAATGTGTCCAGGAATATGTTCACTCATATGTAAGGCTCGGCCCGAGCGTGTGGAATGCGGCCTGGAGCATGGCCGCGGTTGGGTAGTGCAGGTCTGCTGCCTTGGGGCTGGGAGGGCTCCTCATCGGTCACCCTCCAATACCCAGGGCTGCTCCTCCCAGAAGGAAGCATAAAATGAGGCCCCTTAATAAATACACACTGTAGAAATTATTACGAATAGAAGATCTGAGAGTTAAGGAGAAGTAATAAAAGGTAGATGAAAACCTTTAAGGTATATTTAATTGAAATTCTAGAAAAAGAGAAAGAAATCAGGGACAATATTTAAAGATATAATTATTGAGAATTTTCCAGAATCAAAGAGTAATACTAATCTGCTGATTCAAGAAGTTCAATGTTTGGGGCTGGATTGATAGCACAGCGGGTAGGGCATTTGTCTTGCAGGCAGCAGACCCGGTTTCGATTCCCAGCATCGCATTCGATTCCCTGAGCACTGCCAGGAGTGATTCCTGAGTGCAAAGCCAGGAGTAACCCCTGAGCATTGCCGGGTGTGACGCAAAAAAGAAAAAAAGGAAAAAAAAGAAGTTCAATGTTTAATAATTTATTATTTGTATAAAGAAAAAAACCACACCTAATTAGTATTAAAACTAAAACAAAAGAAACTATTTAAATGCAGTTAGATTATCTTCAAAGGCACAACAGCATTTAAACAATCGACTTTTCAATAGCAAGAAGAATATAGAGGATTATTGTCAACATACTAAGATAAAATAACTATCAATCTAGAATTCCATAGCCAGAATTATATTTCAAATTATTTTTCAAAAATAAGCACAAAATAAAAATTGTGTTCTTTTTTGTTTTGGGGGCCACTGTCAGAGCAGGATTCAGGGCTTACTCCTGTCTCTGAACTCAGGGATAACTCCTGGCCAAAATAGACATTTTTTAAAAATTTGTACTATAATAAATAGTCAGAGACTTCCAGTTAAGAGTAAAAAATTTTCAAATTGAATTTTTAATATATCCTTCGACATGCGTCTCACAAGAGACACATCTAAATAACAACAATAGCAACAAAAAAAGCAAAATAAAGTGTGAAAAATGTTATACTGGAAAAGCATTGAACTATTGCTGGAGGAGCTACAATGAGATGAACACATCGTAAACTCATTAATTAACTGATTTTGGTTTGGGGGCAACCCCCAGCTTAGTGCCTGTGGTCACTCCTGGCAGTGCTTGGAGGACGAGGTGGTGCCAAGGACTGAACTTATCTCTGCTGTAATATCTCTCTGGCCCAAGAATGATATTTTGTGACATAAGAAATGATTTAAAATTTAAATTTTGGTGTCTAAAATAAAATTTTATGGAAGCATAGTATAGCATGCTTATAAAAAGATTTCTTTGTCTATTCAGAGAATTCTATGATTTCACAGAATTTTGGTAAATTTTTCTAGTTCTTAGAAAATGTCACTGGAATTTTGATTGAAATTATTTTTGAATAGGATGATGATTTTTTTTTTTTTTTGCATTTTGGTTCACACCCGGAAATGCTCAGGGGCTACTCCTGGCTCTGCACTCAGGAATTAGTGCTCAGGGGACCACATGGGATGCTGGAAATTGAACCCAGGTCAGTTGCATGCAAGGCAGATGCCCTACCCACTGTACTATTGCTCCAGCCCCAGGATGGTCGTTTTGATAATGCGAATTCTTCCAAGGACATCAAATATTTTCCCATTTCCTACTGTCTTATTTCTTTCAATAGTGAGTTATAGTTCTCAACATAAAAGTCTAAAAGTTGTTCACATCTTTTGTTAAATAGGATCCTAGGCATAAAATGTTTTTGGACACTATTCTAAATGGAATAATCTTTATTTCCTTCTTTTATAGATCTTTATTTGAATATAGAAATGTGACCAGTTTTTGTGTGTAGGATGACATTGCTTTGTCCTTTCTCCACAAGGAGCTTAGGTTTATCAGGTTACATCCATTACAGTGTTCCTGAGGCACTTCCATTCCATTGTGTTTATCTGTAAATTCTTCCCTATGCTCTCCTCCCCAACCAGTTAATCAGCTTTCCCCCTAATCAGACTCTGTTAATTTGTAAGGTTAGATTCCTCAGAAATCTATGATTTTATATGTATGAGTGAAATATTGCCTTTCTCCTCTCCTTATGCCTTATGAACAGTTTACTTTAAAGCAATGCCCCTTTTTGTATAGATACAGGAAGACCGTTAACATTATGCTTTGTAACTTAGGATTTAGTTGGCTTTGAATATTATTCACTCTGGGGCATCTGCTTTCTCAACTTAAACCTCAGTTGCCCTTAGTTCCTAACACCCCAAAAGCAGGGTCCCGACAAGGGACTGAATGGACCCAGGGCAAGCGGTGAGCTACCCTGGCATCAAAATGGGCCAGGCCAAAGTGCGACGATTCTTAACTATAAGTTAAGAGTTTGATCATAAACAAATGCTGTCATGATCCAAAAGTAATGACAAGACTAGGATCCTGCTAGGGATGGGAAAGACTATCTGGCCTGAGCACTGTAGTCTGAGATTGAGATGGCCCTAGAGGGCAATTCTATAAGTTTAAGATATTTCTTACTGTATCCATACAAAATGATTTATATTATATATGCTTATATGCTTGTCAGACAAGGAGAGGAGAAACACATCCATGGGATTCCGCTCTAGGGTAGGTCGTCCTGCTGAGAGAGGATCTGTCCTAGGAGCGGCTTTCCCTGAGGGAAAGAATTCTACCCCTATTGATTGTGACCGCACCTATGTTTAATTATTACCCCAACACCTCATGCTCTGGGATTTAACTGGACTGTAAGAGTGGGATGTGGGAGCAGAAGGAGGAGAAAGGAGATGAGGATCAGAATCCAGATTCCAGAGAAGGAGGATGAAGTGGGATGGAGAAGGAGAATGAAGTAGCATGGGGGAGGAAGAAGCAGGAGGCAGAGGCGGAGGAGAGAGACTGGAGTGGATGGAGAGAGGATTGGAATAAACCGCGACTAAGACCAACCAGCCTGGCCCTCGTTCCTTCCCTTGCCTGCCCATTGGCATCGATCTCCCCGGGGTGGGGGAAGCGGCGTGAGGCTACCGACCGTGGGCGTGAGCGGCAGGAGAGATAGAGCCACCGCTGCTGTGCTGTGCCCCTTTTTTGAGTTTACGCATTTGTGTATTGATTTTGTAGTCCACTACTTTTCTGCTTTGGTTTATTGTTTCTTTTTCGTGACATCTTTTGGGTCTTCTCTGTGTATTATCATGTCATCTGCAAAAAGTGATAGTCTAGTCTCTTATTTTCCAAATTGGATCTCTTTGATTTCTTTTTCTTATCTAACTAGTGTGGTGAGGAACTTCCAGTATAGCATGCTTGCATAGGGTCCTATATGGTCCTATATATATGTCTATTAACTCCAGTTCTTCCAATTCCTTATTTAGGATTGTTATTTTTTTATTGCTGTTTTCTCTGGGTGATCCCTAGTGTTGAAAGTGGGATATTAAAATCTCCTACTAGTATATAGTGTTGCCATCAACTTGAAGTCTATTATAAGTTGCTTTATAAACCTTGCTGATCCTTCACATGGTGCATATATTTTGATGAGTAAGTCCTCTTGGTCTACTGATCCCTTAACCAGCTTGTAATGTCTATCCCCACCTCATATTACTTAACTTGAACGCTATTTGGTCTGATTGTCCTTGCTTTTTTGTTGGCCTATATTATCTGCTAGCCTATATTATCACTTTTCATTCTTCCACACTGAGCCTGTGTTTATGGTAATAGTTTAGGTGTGTTATTCAGAGACCAGAAGGCAAAATTTTGAATCCTAATCTCTACAGCTATTCTGTGACTTTGATAGAAAAGTTCAGCCTATTGACAGATATTGCTGATGTGACAGAACTTGTTAAATTTAAGGTTTATCCAGTACCTATGCAGAATTGGTTTGGATGCAAATTATGTCTTTAACGTTTTTTTTTTGTCTGTCATTGACTTTTATTCTTCAAATCTGAGTGGTAGCCTTACAAGCGAAAGGATTCTTGGTTGAAGGTTCTTTTAATGTATATATTATTCCATTCCCTTCTTGCTTATTTTTAGTTTGTTTGTTCATTTATTTGTTTTGCATTTTGGGTCACACCCAGCGATGCACAGGGGTTACTCCTGGCTCATGCACTCAGGAATTACTCCTGGCCATGCTCAGGGAACCATATGGGATGCTGGGAATCGAACCCGGGTTGGGTGCGAAAGGCAAATGCCCCACCCGCTGTGCTATCATCGCTCCAGTCCCTGCTTCTTGCTTGCTGAGTTTGAGAAATACGACTTGAATTTGTGTCGTTTCCATTCTGTTTGAGACTTTGCATCCCCCTTGCAGTTTCTCTCTCATGGTTTTGGACACTTCGATGCAATGTATCTTGCTGCTGTTCCATTTATGTTGTCTGGCACCCTCTGGGTGGCCTGGATCGGTTATTAGGGAAGTTGTCAGCTACGATCTTTTCCACTAGGTTTCCTCCCTTTTCTCTTTTTACTTTCCTTTTGGAATTCCTGTAATTTGGTGGCTGTTCTTCTTGCTGTTGTCCATTAAATACTCTCTTTTTTATATTAATGGTGTCCTGTTTCTTGTCCTTAGCATTTACCTGAACACCCATCAACTATGTGCTAGTGTACAGTTGAATTCCTTCCTTTGGGTTGGTCAGTTTGTTTGAAATTCCTGTTGCTTCTGGTGCTTGGTGGCTCTGTGGAGCTGACACTGATCTGGTGCTCCTACTCACAGGATCAAGCAGGTGCTTATACGCCTATACTGATTTCTAGTATAGAAATTTTTTTTTCTAGTATAGAAATTTTCACTGTAGCCCTGTGAAAATTTTTTGGATGGATCGATGATGGCAGAGCTAGGACACAAATGCTGCCCGGACAGAGATAGGAACTGCTGGAGTCCAGCACACAGAAGAACTGTAGGCTCACGGGTGGAGGGTGGCTGTGGGGATGAGGCGGGGAGGTCGCGAGGCACAGGAAGGGGGTCAGCTGGAGCAGGAGGCAGGTGGACACGGTCTGGCAGGGAGCGAACTCAGGGACCGGACCTTGAGCGGAAGTAGGAGCATGAGGGGCAGGCGGTGACCTGAGAATAGGACGGGGCAGTGCAGTAAGT
Source organism: Sorex fumeus (assembly GCF_029834395.1). Lineage (NCBI taxonomy): Eukaryota > Metazoa > Chordata > Mammalia > Eulipotyphla > Soricidae > Sorex > Sorex fumeus. Next base: position 6,208,485 of record NW_026606058.1, read on the forward strand.
GGTGGAAGTCACCGAGGGGATCCCTCACTGGTGCAGGTTTAGACTTTAAGAGACGTGATTACTCTCATGTCAAGTGCTTTATCAACAAAAGAGGGAGCCCTTGAGCTGGGAAATTTTGAAAGCTACTGGGATACTTTTCAAAGAGGGAGAGAGAGAGAGAGAGAGAGAGAGAGAGAGAGAGAGAGAGAGAGAGAGAGAGAGAGAGAGAGAGAAAGAGAGAAAGAGAGAGAGAGAGAGGAAGGAAGGAAGGAAGGAAGGAAGGAAGGAAGGAAGGAAGGAAGGAAGGAAGGAGAGAAGGAGGTTGGGTGGAAGGAAGGAAGGAAGGGAGGAGAGAAGGAGGTTGGGTGGAAGGAAGGAAGGAAGGAAGGAAGGGAGGAGAGAAGGAGGTAGGGTGGAAGAGAGGAAGGAAGGAGGGAAGGAAAGAAGGAAGGAAGGAAGGAAGGAAGGAAGGAGGGAGGGAGGGAGGGAGGGAGGGAGGGAGGGAAGGAAGGAAGGAAGGAAGGAAGGAAGCAAGGAAGATCACTGTATCCTAATTTTATCATCTGTAACTTAGGATTGCTTAAACATGCATCTCACAAGGTTCTGAGAATTTTATGATTTAATATTTAAAATCCTTTAATAATTTTAAATAGGGGCTGGAGAGATAGCACAGAGGGTAAGGCGTTTGCCTTGCACGCGGCCGACCCGGGTTCGATTCCCAGCATTCCATATGGTCCCCTGAGCACTGCCAGGGGTAACTCCTGAGTGCAGAGCCAGGAGTAACCCCTGTGCATCGCTGGGTGTGATCCAAAAAGAAAAAAAATAATTTTAAATAGCTCATAACTGTGATTGGTACACAGAAACACATATCTTACATAAAGATATTTCCTAAAATAATATGAACATGATGACTGTTGGAGTACACGGAGCTTAGGTATATCAGCTTGTACCCATCACAGTGCTCCCGAGTCACTCCCATTACTTTGTCAGTCTGTAACCACTTCTATGCTCTCTTCCCCAACCAATTTGTAAGGTCTCATCCTTCTTAGACACTGAAGCTGTACTGTAAGTTAATATTGCCTTTCTCCTCTCCTTATGTCTTTTGAGCAGTTTACCTTAATGCAATGTCCTTTTGTATAGATACAGGAAGACAATTAATTAATATTATGCTTTATAACTTAGGAATTGATTGGCTTTGAATATTATTCACTCCTGGGCACCTGCCTTCTCAACTTAAGCCTCAGTTGCCCTCATTTGCTAGCCGTGTACTCCAACAGATGACTATCCCATAGAAAATCAAGACAAGGTGTAAATTGAAAATTCACAAGAAAATACCTTTAACTATTTAATCGCATTACAAATAAGAGAGATATAAATTGACATAAAAATTAATTCACTTTTTTTCGTTAATTTGGCAGAGGTAATCACTAAAAGAAGGGCTGCAGGATCAGATAGCACAGTGACCAGAAACATCCTCAGCATATATGGGACACTAGAGATTCGAACTCATGACAATATGCCTGCAAGATCATAAGGCTGGCATCTTAAGACACTACACTATTTCTTCAGCCCAGTTTTCCTTTTTTAGAGCTACTAAAAACTTGAATATTTTGGTAAAATACACTTTTATAAAATTTACACTCTCTTTTAAGAGTCTAGTTCGGTAGTATTAAAAACATTCACAATGCCATATTACTTTCACTATCTCCATCTCTGAAACACTTGTAAAGTGGAAATGAAACCCAATACCTCCCTTTGATTCCCCATAAGCCCCTGCCAACCAAAATTTTGTCTCTGATTTTATTTAATTTTATTTTTATATTAAAATATACGTATAATTTCGGATTTTTGGGTCACACCTGATGATGCTCAGAGGTTACTCCTGGCTCTGCTCAGGGATCACTCCTGGTGGTGCTTGGGAAACCATACGTGGTGCCAGGGATCAAACCCAAGTGAACTACATGCAAGGCAAGTGCCTTACCCGCTGTTCTAGCTCTCTGATCCCGTCTCCGAATTTGACTATTCTAAATAGCTCAAACGTGGCTTTTATACGACTAGTTTATTTCACCTAACATAATGGACACAAGGTTTGTTTCTATTTTATCATATGTGAAAAAGTTTCTTCTGGGCTGGAGAGATATTTCGGGGGTAAGTTGCTTGCCAAGCCTGGTTCAATTTCTGGTATTGTACATGGTTCCCCAAGCACTACCAGGAGTGATTCCTGAGCACAGAGTCAGGAGTGAGCCCTGAGCACCACTGGGTGTTACCCAAAACCCCAAAACCAAAGCAAATCAAAAAGTTTTCCTTTTAAAAGTTGAACAGTATTCCATTGTATGCATGTGCCAAATTGTGCTTATTTATATAAAAGAGGTATTGCTTGTCTACTTAAAAACAAATAACGATAGCCAGCACTGGCAAGAATATGAGGAAGTAGACATGTTCCTACTAGTGGTGGGAGTACAAATCAGAAGCTCTCTGAGGAGAGCAGGTCTGCTTGATACAGTATGGCAGACACTGTTGGTTGCTTCACCTTTTTTCTTACTAGTTGTATTCAGATTCTAAGAAAAAAGGGAAAACAATATTAGATTATTGTTTTCCACGTTTCAGTCCCTGACCAGGTCTAGTCAACAAGGTGTAAGAGTTGCAAACTCTGGAATCTGGAAGCAATTTCTTCCCTGATAAGGAGACACACATGGAAGTTTTTGTGTTTACCTGTTTCCTTTCTGCTGTGGCTATCTTGCCACTTTGAGGAAAAAGTCAGAACCCCAAGGATGCCTGCTCAGCGCCTTGACACCACTGCTCTGCAAAACCAACCCTAAGACAACAGGGCAGGTAAGAGCTAATCTTGTGTGAGAGTATACAGTGAGGCAGGGGCTGGAGCGATAGCACAGTGGTAGGGCGTTTGCCTTGCACGCAGCCAACATGGCCAACCCGAGTTCGATTCCTCTGCCCCTCTCGGAGAGCCCGGCAAGCTACTGAGAGTATCTCGTCCACACGGCAGAGCCTGGCAAGCTCCCCATGACGTATTGGATATGCCAAACACAGTAACAACAAAGTCTCCAATGGAGACGTTACTGGGCCCGCTCAAGCAAATCGATGATCAACGGGAGGGCCTTTACTTTACTTTTACTTATGATCAAGAGAAAAATGCAATTCTTGAAACTCTGAGTTCCAATACATAAAGTAACTTCCAATTACCACTCATATATATGATATATGGATGTACCTTTCTAGGAAATTATTCATAAATGAGAAGTATAATAATAATAATTCTACTGTTCAATGGGCTGGAGCGATAGCACAGCGGTAGGGCGTTCGCCTTACAAGCGGCCAACATGGCCGACCCGAGTTCGATTCCTCCGCCCCTCTCGGAGAGCCCGGCAAGCTACCGAGAGTATTAGATATGCCAGACACAGTAACAACAAAGTCTCCAATGGAGACGTTACTGGGCCCGCTCGAGCAAATCGACGATCAACGGGAGGGCCTTTACCTTTTACCTTTTTACTGTTCAATGCCACTTGAAGACTTTATTAAAGCTGATCAGAAATCAATCATTACCTTTCCTCGGAACAGAATCAAAAACTGCAATTTCTGATTTCTGCTGAGACATGTTGTCCATTATGTCCCCACTGTTGTGAAGACTTGTTGTAGCCTCAGGAGGGGGACAAATGGGTCCTGGATCAGGACTACTGCTCACAGCACCGTTTGCAAAGAGAATCTGAAAGAACAGTAAATGTTTAGCCTTTTCAGAAGGAAGAGGCTGGTTACTCACAAACGCTATGTGAAATGAAGGGCATGAACAGGTTTAAATGAAAATTAACCCAAAGATCAAGCATCACAAAGCAATTAAAAGGCATATTTGGAGCACAGAGTCAATAGCTTATTCATCAGCGCAATGAACTCTACTATGGTTCCTGTTACCTTCATTTTTTTCCTTTCCTTCTTTTTGTTTGTTTGTTTGAATCTGCTGTTTCACATACGCCAACTCCAAATCCAGCACTGTTTTGGTTCTAACTTTTTTTGTCCATCCAGATCTGTGGTCTACAAAGGATATTTCTTCCAGTACTGTGGGGGCAGAATGTCCTGCCCCCACGCCAGGCTGTCTTTACTGGGGCCCCTCGGAGGAGGGTGAGTTGAGTTTCCCTCCCCACCCCAAGCAGAACCCCGGCAGCCAAAAATCTCCAGAACCCAGTCACAGCCATACTCAAGGCCACTCTCCACATGCTCGGATGAACCTCACACATGAAGGAACCAGCAGAAGAACCCAGGTATGTGGGACCCGGGGCTGAGATCTCCAAGCCTGCTCGAATTGGGACTGGATCTCCTCCACCCAGATCCCCCATTTTCTAGTAGCTTGACAGTCATACTCACAAACTGCCCTGGGTGCCATGTAATCACATCAACGCCCAAGATCCAGAGACTATAAAACAAAGCTCCCAGAAGAGAGTGAGGTACTATTTCCTGGAGACCACAAAAGCCTCCATCCCTTTCGGAAAGCCCAGCAAGCTACCGAGAGTATTCTGCCCACATGGCAGAGCCTGGCAAGCTACCTGTGACATATTCGATATGCCAAAAACAGTAATAATTACTGGCCTCATTCCCCTGAGCCTGAAAGAGCCCCCAGTACACTATTGGGCTACACTATCATGCGACAGGGACGAATGAAGACGTTACTGGCACCCGCTCAAGCAAATCGACAAACAATGGGGCGACAAGTGATAAGTGACTGGGTGGGGATCAAAGGAAACCTGGAATGTTCCCCAGTCCTCTTCCCTCCATTGTAGCAATCATCTCTACCCTGTACTTAATACAGAAATACCATTTCTGTGGTAATTATGAATAAGGACGGGAGCTGCTTGGAACCCAGGGTCGAGGGCAGCACTCTATTTCATTTTTCTAGCAATTCCATTAGAGGCGTGTCATTGAGAAGTGTTTCATTTCCATAAAAGTCTCTCTACTCTCTCTTGGTATTATTTAATCTCAGTCTTTTTTTTTTAAGTTCTGAGAAGACGCCCTTTTCTTTCCCTCCCTTTATTCCCCGTATTTTGTTCTTCTGAAAATTCTAGTTCATTGATCCCCTTTCAATACCTCAACATTTTTCTTTCCCATAATTCCTTTCTCATAATCTTTCGCAATTGCTATCTTTTGTTTTGGATTGAGCCCAGGACCTCATACATGTGATGTATGTACTCTGTCCCTGAGCCATATTACACCCTTGGCCTCTACAATTGTCAGTTTTAATATCTAAGAACTCTTGGATTTTTTTTTTTGCAAAAGAGTGTCTAAAAATCGTTTTTATGGACTGCTAATGTCTCAGTGCCTCAAGTGCCCACATTTAGATTCTAGTACTTTTATTCATTTTCAAAAAAAGATTTAAAAATTACTCTTATTGCTAGATGTTATTTCTCTCATTGAATTTTGCATCATTCTTTAATAGGGTTCCTTTTCTCACAAATAGATGATTGCTGGGTTCATGGTTATATTTCTCACTGAAAAGTCAATTTATTTCACTAGTGGGGTCATGTCTGAAAGAAGCTCCTTGCCTGTGAAAATGGGGGCGGGGACGTCATCAGAGCAGGACACATGACTTCTGGTTATTAGGGTTTCTGGTTCTCATCTTCTAGAGAGTAATGTAACCTGGCTGTTAACCTGATGTTCTGAACCTAGGGCTCCATATGTGGAACATCTGTGTTTGAACTTTCATTTAGATTTTTAATTTCACAGCAAGGGATTTTTTTTTAACTCTTGCAGCAAAAGTAATAAGTTAGATGTTGTTTATTTTAAAAAAATGACAGGACCAGGAATAGGTCTCAGGACTCATCCATGGTAAGCATGTTCTCTTCCATTTGAGCTATCTCCCCAGGCTGTCTACATTTTAGGCATACTTATAGTTCTTCACAATATGATCCCATCCCATTTTCTAGAATTCTCCTGTCTTCAGATCCCTGGATAAAACAATTTGTTATTCTTCAATACTGGTGCTAATTCCTTATATTTTAGTATTTTCTATTATTTGAAGATGAGGAGAGAGGAGGAGGCTAAGTAAACATTAGGTTCTCTCTACAATCCTGGATCTTAGAAAGATCATCTTATTTTGCATTCTGTGTTGAAATGGTCATGCCATTCCATTTTCAAATGAGCGGTCTCTCTTTCCCTACCCAAAGCTAGTTTTACTTTGTGGCAAAAGAGGAGTAAGTTATCTGAAATTTTACTTTACCTCTGTGGATCCATCCAACATGTATTTGACAACAGTGCCTTGGCTGGTGATGACCCTCGAGGCCTCCTGCTCCATCAGTGGCCTCTCCTTGTAGAACTCAGAGTGCCTCACTTTCTGGGGGTAGCTCTGTCGGACCCTGATGTCACAAATAAGGTCCTCATCCATAAGAAATTGATCTGAAAAAAAAAGAAAAGGTTTACTATGACCTGGGCAGTGCTGTGCCTCGTTGGAATTTTTGTCTTCTCAGGCAGTTGTTCTCATTCTGTTGCCTGCCTCCATGTGACAGTGTAGGTTCGTGTCATTGTGACTGCAAATACTGGGCCACTGCTGTCCCTGTGATGGTGAGAGACATCCAAAGAGGTCACAAACCAGTATTTGTGGGGCACCTTCCCTCTCCGTGCATAAGCCATTCTCTCTCGGAAAAATTAGGAAGGCATTTGGCTACTGTCTTTGATGTGCCCTTTCCCTCCAGTGGTACACACATTTCTCTTTGAAAAGCTTTTGCACTGGATGACTTGTCTGGTGACCTCATGTTGTCTGGAGCCGCAAGGGAGGTCACTGACCCAGAGATTGCTCTTCCTAAGCCATTCATCAATTTGCCAAGTTATCATCTCCAATCCCTCATCTCTAACAAATCCAGATTTTGTGCAGCGTTTGTGCTCTTTGCTGACTCCCATGGACAAAAGAGCCGCATCAGCCCTTCAAAAGAGAGTCCTACTATTGAGAATTTCTGGTACGCAGGAGCTACTCCGTGCTTGCTGAGCAATTTCCTCTTCTCCGTGTTTAAGGTGGTGTGTTAATATCTAATGATGGTGTTTTGAGAACTACAGCAGGCTGGTAATAAAATGTTTTGGAATAAGGGCCCTTTGTGATGACTTGCCTCCAATCAGAAAAGTAATAACAGGTATAGAATAATAAACATTCATTGAGAAAGTTTTCTATGCTATTTATTTGATTTTATTTTCTCCACTCCAGCCCAATTACCCTTTAAGGAGACACTTGGATTCTACAGAGTTTTCAGATGGAAACATGGAAGTTGGGCTGCATTATAACCTCCCCAAAGTCACAGAGCCAGTATGTGGCAGAACTGTGATTTGAACAAGTCTCTGTGTGAACTGTTTTTCTTATTTTGGTTTTGGGGGCCACACCCGGTGGTGCTCAGGGTTTATTACTGGCTCTGTGCTTACAGATTACTTCTGGTGGTCTCAGGGGAACCACACGTGGTGCCGGGAATTGAATCCTGGTTGCTCTGCATGCCGTCATACTATTGGTTCCAGCCCTAAACTTTTTTTTTTATGCTATAAAACAACCATCTTTACTTTTATCAAAAAAATCTTAATTTAGAATAATAAATTCCAAGTTAGAAGATATTTTCTCACTTAATAAGCACACCAACCCTGCTTGATATATAACAAATATACTTTTATGACTTATTTTATGACTTGTCCAAACATCATCACCCAGGAAAGAACCTGTCTCAGCTTCTTTTTCTTTTTATACCACCTTATTTTTTTCCCTTTGTCCCAAACTGATCGATGAAGAGATACTGATACTTATTTTGGTAGATACTGTTGCAATTTTGTTCAGAGTAAAGATTCAAAATGTATAGAGGAAAAATTAAATATGCCTGTAGGCAGAGTGTGAGGCAAAGTGCCCAACGTGTTGAACTACCTTTCTGACTCCAAAGTAATTGTGAGCCACACTGTTTTCTCTGACATAGGAATGAAAATAGTAGAATGTATAATGAAATTAATAGAAAAGACAGACAAAACAGGTATTAACCTGGGGCTTGACAAGAGGTGACTGAATAAAACAATTAAATATGCTCTTGAACTTGAAACACGTTACACTTATATCAGTATTCTCTCTCTTCCTCTCTCTCTCTCTCTCTCTCTCTCTTTTAAGTTTTTGGGTCACACCCAGAGATGCTAAAGGAGTCACTCCTGGCTCTAAATTTAGGATTTATTCCCCGAGGGGCTTGGGGGTAACATAGGAGATGTCAGGAATTGAACCCAGGTGGATGTGTGCAAGGCAGGCACCTTACCCATTGTACTGTTTCTCTAGACCAGATATTGCAGTATTCTTAATGTAACTCTCAAACACTAATAGAACCTTTGACTTTAGTCTCCAGTCCCTGGTAGCACACATAACTGGTCCCATCATAAAAACCAGAACTTGTAAGTAGAAACAAGTATCATAATTCCCAAAGTCAAATTAAAGAAAAATTTAAACAAAGTAGATCAACAATATCATCCAGTTTTCTTTTAGTTGGCTGGCCAGCAAACACAACACTGAATTGTTTTTAAATAAGTATATATTTTTTCTTTGATAAGTAACATAATTATGAAAAATTCACCATCTACTGACACAATATTTATCAGACAGGGGAATACGGCAGAGAGGCAGAAGCAATTGAAAGGATTAGTTAGAATACCTTTACCTAGCTAGAATTCAAATTTCAATTCGGTATGTTCTTTGTTGTATCTTCAAATTCTACTGCATAGTGAGCTTTCTTTAAATAATATTCAAATTCAATCACCAAGGTGGGTGTCTCATTAATCTTAATTAGCTAAGTGCCATGTGCAAAAATCAACAAAAATAACAGAATCTATAAATTACATATTCATACCTGGAACAAGACCAGTTTTCCATTATCCATTAAAGGAGCACTTATCTTTACTTACTTGGCTCTCACTGCCCTATTGTTTTGAGAAGATCAGCAAATCACTAGACCGCAACTCTTTGTAGACCGAAGGGGGTCAGAGCTGCATAGTATATAAAGCACTTTCCATCATGGGACCAAGACCAAGAACATTATTTTAGTCCTACCACTAAGGAATAAAGTTATATACATTGACACTGAAATGTGTATTGCCTCAACTTCCTCATTCTGGAATTACTAGGATTTCACTTATAGTATTTGTATTTTGTCATGCATTTAGTATTTACTACTTAGATAGTGCCTGACCCATACCTGGGTTTCATCCCTGGTATCACATATATCTTCCCCCAATCCTTCCACAAGCGATCTCTGAACATAGAGCCAGGAGTAAATCTGAAGCAGCAGTGGGTGTTCTTCTCAAAATATTTTTTTTAAAACCCTGAAGGTGGGTGTGGTCTTAGGATGATACATGCAATCAACTATTAGCAACAGTGCTATAGCAACTCAATATGACGGTTGACAGTAAGTTTGCTTAACTGATAGAAAAATGCAAAATTTTGCTGCCCATTCATTTTCCTTAAAATGGTTTTTTTCCCCCTGCTTCCTTGGCCCTCTCCAACAGCTCTTACCTGAATACTCTTGCCCAAGGAAGGTAACGAGAAGTCCATTGGGGCAAGAGACATTAAGATTTTGGAAAGTGGGAGCAAAGGGAATCTCTTCAATAACAAGTTCTGGTTCTGGTTCTTCCTGAAATAGTTAGAATGTAAATTAATTGTCACTTTCTGAACAAGTTACTTATTTATAAATGAGTTATTGTCTATATTGTTCTGCTTTTCCTTCATTACAGACAAAAAAATGAACAAGTAGTTAAAAATATATGAAACACACAAACCTAAGAAAAAAATCATGTGAAATTCTTTTGTAAAATGAGAAAAAATACTCAAATAAAAAACCTGCCAACACAAATCTAGTATTATACAAAAAGTCAACAATTTCCCATCATCATTAAAAACACTGGTTTTCTTCTTTTAAAATTTAATTTAATTTTTATAAAGTTGTTCACAATGATTCATTACATTTAATATTCAAGCACCAATCCCACCATCATTGCATCTACCCACCACAATATTTTGAATGTTTCTACCCCAAATCCCAAACCATGCCCCCAAAGTACAACCGAAATAATTTTGTATTGCTTGTTATGAATAATCTGCTAAAAGTGACCCAAAAATAGTTTCCTTAGAGGAAAGTGTGTGAAGATTGTTGTATTTCACCCTACAGCCATTAAGCCCTTGTATAAGAGATTACTAACATGTTTGTTAAAGGTTTGACTGTGTGTGTGTGTGTGTGTGTGTGTGTGTGTGTGTGTGTGCATTTTCCCCTTGAGATTGGTTGCCTTATACTTTAAACCCCATCAAATGTGGTGTGCTACTCTTGGTACATCAGTGGTGTACAGTATGAGATGTCCAGGAATTCTAAAATTTAAAATATGGTTACACAGCAGATTCACTCATGGGTGAGGCTATTCTGAATTTGTGGAGAGTGACTGTGAGCATGATGGCAATTGTGTTCTGGAGTTTTTTGGCTGTGTTCACCCATTCTTGAGACTGCTGGGGCTCTGTTGCGGCAAGGAGGGGAACTTAGCCCCCCCCCCCTCACCCCCCCAGAGGTGAGACAGCCTGGTGTGTGGTATGGAGGCATCTCTGTGGCATGTTGTTCTATGTTGTTCTCTTTGGAAAGCTTTAACAAAATGGTTTTCTACTGATGTTTTCAATACATTTTTTTTGGTGTGGGGTGCACACCCAGTATTTCTCAAGGGTTACTCCTGACCCTCTACCCAAGGATCACTCCTGGTGAGACTTTGGGGACCATACATGATTTCAGGGATTGAACCCAGGTTGACTGTGTGCAAAGCAAGTGCCTTACCCATTGTATTATTGTTGGCTATTAACCCTAATAGAACAAGGCAGAGTCTCCTACCCTGTGTCTGACTGTCTCCACCAGGGCCCAACAGCTGAAGACCTCCGGGGCCCAGCCAAGGCCATGCTGGGACCACTCTCCACACACTTGGATGAGCCTCACACATAAAAGAACTGGCAGAGGAACCCAGGTGTGTGGGACCTGAGACTGAGATCTCCAAGCCTGCACGGTTTGGGACTGGACCTGCCAGTAACTAGACAGTTACACCCACCAACTGCCGGGTAACTCCAACAATGGCCAGGATCCAGAGATTATCACACTCAGCTCCCGGAAGTTACGCGCGACATCTTATCATCTCATTCCCACTTTGGACAAACTGGCAGGCTACCAAATGTAACCTGCCCACAAGGCAGAGTCTGGCAAACTCCCCGTGGTATACCCAATATGCCAAATACCAGTAACAATGATGGGTCTCATTCTCCTAACCCTGAAAAAGCCTTGAATATGGCACTTTAAAAAAACAAAAATCTCAGGGCTAGGACGAAGAAGACGTTACTGGCACCTGCTCGAGGCAGTCGACGAACAACAGGGTGGTCGTGGTCGTGGTCATTAACCCTAAGTGTTTTAGGCACCATCAGTGAAATGTCCTTTTCCTCCTCCCAAAGAAGCTTGTAATACTCTTAGGAGCACCCCTAATACCGTGAGTTTATCTTTAACCTTTCCTTTGTGCTTTTCCTCTCATTGTTAGAATTTCCCAAGTTAGGCTTAGTTACTGATAAAGTAAAACCTGGTGATTCTGGACTTTGTATTTGTAGCGAACTGCTTGCTTTTCTTTTCCCCTACAACCTTTCCGTATTTTGCTTTAGGGCAGTGTTCTTTGCTTAAACACAAAAACACTGTTGATGCTATTCTCCTAATATTTAGTTGATTGACCCTGAAATATATCCACTCCTGGGCATTCATCATAATTACTTGACTCAGACTTTAGTTACCGTAGTCCCTAAGGTCCCAGAACAGGTGGGGGACCCACCATGGGACTTGGATGGACCTGGGGCAAGTGTCATAGCTGCCTGGGCATCAAAATGGGACAGTCTAGAAAACAAAAAGCACAATCTTGATTCAAGCCATTGTGACTTAAAAGACAGGACTCCTAGGGGAAGGAAAAGCCAAATTGGTCTGAGGACTTAGTCTGGGATTTATGGTAAAGGACTTACTTACCTTCTGAACTCACAGAACTGTTTTGGAATCTTTATCTCTTACTGCATTTAACCAAATAACTGCAAGTACTAGGGAAAGAGAAAAGTAATATAGATGTCCTTGGGAGACAGAACAACTCTTTAAGTTAATTCCCCTAGGAATTGCCTCTAAGAATTGCCCCTGGGCTGGAGCAATAGCACAGCGGGTAGGGCATTTGCCTTGCAGGAGGCCATCCCAGATTCAATTCCTCTGTCCCTTTCAGAGAGCTGGGCAAGCTACGGAGAGTATCCTGCCTGCATGACAGAGCCTGGCAGGCTCCCTGTGGCGTATTCAATTTGTCAAAAATAGTAACAAGAAGTCTCACAATGGAGATGTTACTGGTGCCTGCTTGGGAAAATCGATGAACAGCAGGAGGACAGTGCTACAGTGACAGTGCTAAGAACTGCCTCTGTTGAAGTACTTTATCGCTGTAAATGATCAATCTCATCTATGTGCAGTCCTATAATCTGAGGCCCCTGAAATATTCTTTAAGTATGCTAACAGCTCTGCATTAAACAGGTCATTTTTGCCATCTATCTGTGAGTCCCCCATCTCTTAGTTCCTCTCTTGGGGAGGCCTGGCGAAGCAGTTCTCAGCCACTGAATGCATCACACATTTGAACTCACATATTCTATTTCTGGGACCTAATAAAATTAATTTACTTTAAAACTATTTAAATTAAAAAATCTATATTATACTGCTTTTAAACTTACATGTTAAACCTATCTCTTTGTAAATCAAGACAAAGTGAGTCTTCTTATAACAATACGAATTGTCTTCCCACATAGTTCATCCGTGATTGAACTATATATGTTCGCACAATGCAAAAAGAGACTGTCACAAAATCAATATCCAACTAGGATGCAAACTTAGTAATTTAAGATATAATTATCTTCAGTATGATAAAAAAGAAACTATGGAAGAATCAGTATCATAAAAATAATATCCAATGCAATAATTTAAGAAAAAGATAAAAGATAAATTCTACTAAGGTAGAATTAAACTTGCCACCACTTATCAATAACTTGATAAGATATTTTCTAGACAATAGCAAGAGGAATAATCTCAAAATCATAGGGAAAGTCAAAGAAAAAAAAAAGAACTACTGATAGAAAAGATCATAGCTTTGAACTCCAGTCACTGAAAGGAAGCAAGAGCTTAGAGCCAGGAAGTCCAAAGCTAAAAAAAAAATTATTCTTCCCATGTTAAAAATTCTCCTTTATATTGTCACTGTCACTGTCCTCCCGTTGTTCATCGATTTGCTCGAGTGGACCCAGAAACATCTCCATTGTGGCACTTGTTACTGTGTTTGGCATATCGAGTATGTCACGGGGAGCTTGCCAGGTTTTGCCATGCGGGTGAGATACTCTTGGTAGCTTGCCGGGCTCTCCGAGAGGGGCGGAGGAATTGAACCTGGGTCGGCCGGGTGCAGGCTATTGCTCCCGCCCTCCTTTATATTACCTCTCTTTTTTGCTGATGCTCTCTGTATTTTCTCCATTTATATTGATTTTGTTTTCAGATTCCTCAATTCTGCTGCTGTGACTTGCTACTGTACTTTCCTTGCTATTCCCTCAGCCCCTTCAGTTGGAATGAAATGAATTTAATGTTTTGCATCACATTTGTTTTCCCGAGTGAATCTCTTATTCAATGCTTTCTTCATTTCAGTACCACGAAAGAGATTATTGTTCTAAGGTCATTCTCAGGCAGTGTTGAGAATTTTGATAAACTTGAGGACTTAGCTGGGCTTCTGTCCCCATCTGCTAAAGTCTGAATTTCTTTGTTTTCTCATTACGTCTAATGATTTGTGAGCACTAGGAATGAAACTTCAAATGCAGATCCTTTGAGCAAAGATTCTGCCTGCTGCTCACTAAATCATTCTCCTACGTCTGCCTCTATTGTTTTCTGGCTACCACTGCTGTCTCATGAGGAATTTTTGGTAGAGACAGTAGGGGTGAAAGTAGGTTAAAAAAAAATCTCTTGATGGGGTCTTGTGGTGGAAGCTGGGTCTACAGAGAGACGCTGTAAATTCACAGCAGAAAGATTAAGTAGATTAAGTGTGGAGTGTAGATGGGACCTGGGGTGTGGCTGAGGACATGAGGAGAGAGCGGAGATTGACCTTGGTGGCTGCCGGGTGGAAGAGAAGGAAATCCATGCATGGAAAGGATGGACGGGGTGGGCTGCCATTAGCCGGGAAGTCAACCTCACCTGGAGAATGATGAGCAAGCAGAATGTCTGGGGTTGGATGTGAACCTTCAGAGATGGCAAAATCCATTTAATATTAAAAAGGCCCTCCCGTTGATCGTCGATTTGCTCGAGCGGGCCCAGTAACGTCTCCATTGGAGACTTTGTTGTTACTGTGTCTGGCATATCGAATACTCTCGGTAGCTTGCCGGGCTCTCCGAGAGGGGCGGAGGAATCGAACTCGGGTCGGCCATGTTGGCCGCTTGTAAGGCGAACGCCCTACCCGCTGTGCTATCGCTCCAGCTCCTTTTAATATTTAATATTTAATATTAGAACATTTTTTATTTAACAAGGATTGATTGGTGGCTTATTTCAATCCCTCTTCTAGAGCCTCCTTTGTACATTCTTCTATTAGGAAGATGTTTAGATTCAAAGTGTGTGTGTGTGTGTGTGTGTGTGTGTGTGTGTGTGCGTGCGCATTGTGTGTACGTGTGTCTGTGTTCAAATTTGGTAAAGGATTGGAAACAGAGATTTGCTCTTTAACCAAAAGTGGGTTGTCCCTTAGTTCTCCTGAATTTGTAGCACATTGCTAAGTCCAAACCTGTCATATGCAAGATTTTCATTGTGCGTTATAGAGCATTCTCTTCTAATTATTATTTAAGGGAGCAAATTTAAGTGTTGGGTGGGTCTAGGGAGCTCCTGGTAGAAGGATACCTTGAAATCACCGGTGAGTGTCTGCATAAGGGATTTCTTATCACCCCCAGGGATTTTTGATTGCAGTTGGAATTCCTGGAACCTCCTCAAAAGCCCTGGAACTAGCCTACCCTTAATCACTCATTCTTCCTGTGAATCTTCTACCGGAGGGCTTTAATAAACCTCATTTCAGCCTGATTCTCCTGGCTTCTGCTTTTTCTTTCCTTCAGCTTGTTCCCAGACCTTTCATAACATGGTAGCACTGTCATCCCATTGTTCATAGATTTGCTTGAGCGGGCACCAGTAACATCTCTATTGTGAGACTTATTGTTACAGCTTTTGGCATATCAGATATGCCACAGGGAGCTTGCTAGGCTCTGCCCTGCAGGTGGGATACTCTTGGTAGATTGCCAGGCTCTGAGAGGAACGAAGGAATCGAACCCAGGTCGGCTGCATGCAAGGCAAACACCCTACCCGCTGTGCTATCGCTCCAGCCCCAGACCTTTCATAAAGTACTTAAAATAAGGAATTTAAAATAGGAACCTGACCAACTCAAAGCAAGCTACAAGGGTGAAAAAAAGATTGAACTTGCTAGTTCTATTTCTGAGCCTTAGAATATATGACTTGAGACCCCTCGTATAAGACAATACATAGAGTGGACCCTTTCTGTTGCTAATCTCTTGCCCATTCAAAGTGGAAACTGAAAGACATGTTAATGCATCTGCATAATACTATGAATACACTGCAATTATGCTACTGACATAATCAAGATTTTTACATAACATTGAGGCAGAAACAGAGTGTGGCCATTGATGTTAAGGTTTGAGGCCCTTGTACCTTTTTCTCCTCTTCTTTTGGTGACTCCTCTTCTTTAAGAGATTCTTTGGGTTTTTCTTTCCCTTTTTTCACTCTCCCTTTGACTTGGGGAGCTACTACTATGGCAGGAATGACTGTTGGAGTAAGTGCTGACGGGATATCCAGCATTGCTTCCAAATTAGGATCTTTAACCTCTGTACACAGAAAAGAGAGACAAGTCAATGAAACATTTATATCTGATAGGATTGCTGCATCAGGTCTGCATCTCATTGAGAGATGAGCTGGCAGCAATTTTTGTATTGCAGACTAACATTTGCCAATTGGACAGATTTCCTTGTTGCCTTCTAGTTCTCACTCATCTATCTCAGTTACATTCTCTCTCTGAACTATTGTATAGCTGTCCCCAGAAATATCTAAATATATTATGTATAAACATCTACCTACATAGATCAATTCACATATTGAAAAGACATACCATGATTTTATTCATCTCAATTACTCAGTACTGGCAAGTTGCCTAACCTACAGACAGTTCTCTATATAAGTAAGTCAGAGTTGCAGGAAGTTACTCCTCTCTTCCATCTCCATCCATTTCCTTGCACAGTAAAAAATTATGAAGTACCTACTTTTATGTACCGTGAATTGAATAGCTATTGCTGAATGAGACTGCACTGTACTGCACTGCACTGTCCTCCCGCTGTTTATCGATTTGTTTGAGTGGGCCCAGTAGCGTCTCCATTTTGAGACTTGTTACTACGTTTGGCATATTGAATATGTCACGGGTAGCTTGCCAGGCTTTGCCATGCGGGCGAGATACTCTCGGTAGCTTGCCAGGCTCTCCGAGAGGGGCGGAGGAATCGAACCCGGCTTGAGAAAATTAAATAATAAGTAGTTTAGATTAACATACCATTAATAGAATGTTGAATACTGAGTTTGTTGTACAGAAAATATGGAACTCCACAGAAAATCAGAAGAAGAGGCATCTAACAGAATATTTCAGTATGACATACACTTTGGTTAGCTGAACAGTTTAATTTTCTACCAATGAGTCACTCTTCTATACTACTCAATTTTCACATTACTATTCCTGGGGTCTTGAACCCCTTTTCTTTGATTCTTTGCCTAGGTTATTCCAACTTACTCCAAAGACCCAGGTCTCTTTCTACTGTTATTTCTGTGAAGCATTTCTCACAGCAAGTACCCTATAAGCTGACATCTGAAGGATGGGAGGAAGTTTAGTTGTTGAAAGTAATGTTGTGACTGGCAGAAGAAAGTTTTCTAAGCAGCACAGTGTGAACACTGGTCAGAGATAAGGAAAAGCACATCAAAAACTAAAACAGAAAGATTGGGTACCCAAGAGGTATCAACAATTGAATAAATAAATGAATGTGTTTATAAGCGAATAATATATGTATATATACACACATACACACACTACAGATGTACATTGTCATATATCACTTACCAGAGAATTTTCTGAGAAACATGTTGCGTGATTTTGTCATTGTGCAATACCATGAGTGTAGTTATACAAAACTAGGTGATATAACCTACCACACACCTAGACTATATTGTTTTGTCTGTTTAGATATGTTATTGACTGAAAATTTCTTAAGTCATTCATCACCTTTGTTTGTATATACAATGGAATACTTACATCCTTGAAAAAGGACATTATAGGGCTGAAAATACAATACAGTGGGTCGGGCACTTGCCTTGCAAGCAGCCAACCCAAGTATGATCTCTGGCATTCCATTTGGTCCCCTGAGCATTGCCAGGAGTAATTCCTGAGTACAGAGCCAGGAGCAACCTCTGAACATTGCTGGATTCACCTCTCCCCCACCAAAAACAAACAAACAAACAAACAAACAAACAAAAAGACAGTCTGTATTATGTGAAAACATGTATGGTCCTTGAGGACACTGTGCTAAATAAAATAATTAAGTCACTGAAATATATTTACGATTCCACTTATATTAGATACCTAAACAACCAAATTAGGGGCCAAGCATTAGTACAGTGGATAGGGTACTTGCCTTGCATGTGGCCAATCCTGGTTTGATCCCTAGTACCACATATGGTGCCCTGAGCCCCACTAGGGGTGATACCTGAGGACAGAACTAGGAGTACACCCAGAGCACTGCCAGGTGTAGCTCAACAAAAACCAAAAAAGCCAAATCAACAGAATCAAAATGTAAAATGACAGTTGCCAGAGTCTGAAAAGAAAACCAAATGAGGAACTTCTAGTCAGTGAACATGATGTTTCATTTGATGAAGGTAAATAAACTTTAGAAAGCGATATATTGTCAATTGAGCATGATGGAGAACTGGATTAGAAATATGTTTAGCTATTAGCAGGTAACAGTTCTTAAATATTAATATATCCACTTAAAGAATACACTAACTAGACTATACACATTTTATTTATTTTTTTGATTAGTTATGTAGTGAACAAGTCATTATTCAGTAAACTCTTGGACTTTAATCTTACATTCTATTTATACAGTTCTTTTCAGATTTGACTGCTTTTTTAAAAAAATTCAAAATTCAAAGATTAATTCCACTTAGGCTTTTAGGTATAATCTTTGAATTTTTATAACATCTTACAGTTTCAAAGTTGTAATTCTCAGTGTATTTACTAAATGATATAATTTTATGTATCGTTTATGATCTTTTATGAGTTTCATCTAATAACAATTAAATTTTTTTTCTGAATAGGTGAAGAATACTTAAGGTTATGCTTGGCATATAGGATGAAAGTTAAATTAACATAGGGTCAAAAAGACAAAGAATTAATAGATACACGATTTATTATATCCTGTAACATAGTTTTAACAGTTTTGAGCATATTTTTGCATATTAATAAATGAGAATATCCTTGTTTTGTTCATAGTGAAATAAGTGATTTTAAATGACACTTAGAGCACTTTTTAGGAATGATAACTGCAGTTGCTTTATACTTCTCCTTACTTAAAATTTCACATAAGCCTCCAGGTGAGAAACTAGTGTCTTGTCCTAGGCATTTGTATTTTTTCTGGGTCCCTTCTTATCATTACATGAATCTCAATAAAAACATATTTTAGTATATATAATAATAGCACAGTGGTAGGGCGTTTGCCTTGCACACAGCCAACATTGCCGACCTGAGTTCAATTCCTCCGCCCCTCTCAGAGAGCGGAGAGTCCGGAAAGCTACCGAGAGTATCTCATCCGCACGGCAGAGCCTGGCAAGCTACCCGTGATGTATTCGATATGCCAAACACAGTAACAACAAGTCTCAAAATGGACATGTTACTGGACCTGCTCGAGCAAATCGATGAACAACGGGAGGACCGTGATAATAACTTCAATGGGCTTGAGTGATAGCACAGCTGGTAGGGCGTTTGCCTTGCACACGGCTGACCCGGGTTCAATTCCTCTGTCTCTCTCAGAGAGCCCGGCAAGCTACCAAGAGTATCCCGCCTGCACAGCAAAGCCTGGCAAGCTACCCGTGACGTATTTGATACGCCAAAAGCAATAACAACAAGTCTCACAATGGAGACATTGCTGGTGCCTGCTTGAGCAAATCAATGAACAATGGGATAACAGTGCTGCAGTGCTACAGTGGTACGCATTTTAAAATGCAGTACTTATACTGAAATTAGAAACATTTATTTTAGATGGAATGACTGCATATTAATTTAAGGAATAAAAAAATAAGGAAAGTATTTAGGAAATATATCACAGTTGATAGGATATAAATATTTGAATCTATTATATGAATCTATAATAATGATATGGGCTGGAGCAATAGCACAGTGGGTAGGGCGTCTGCCTTGCACGCAGCCAGCATGGCCGACCCGAGTTCAATTCCTCTGCCCCTCTCGGAGAGTCCGGCAAGCTACCGAGAGTATTCGATATGCCAGACACAGTAACAACAAAGTCTCCAATGGAGACGTTACTGGGCCCGCTCGAGCAAATCGACGATCAACGGGAGGGCCTTTACCTTTACGTTTTACCTTTAATAATGATATGCTCAAGGATTATTCCTGGCTCTATGCTCAGGGATCACTCCCCACAGGGCACTGGGCCCATATGGGATGCCAGAGATTAAATCTGGTCAGAGACTTCAGTTGTTCTATCTCTCTGGCTGCTATGATAAAACAGTTTTAAAATACATGACTTTTCATATATTTAATATTGCAATAACACGGAAATAAAGAAATTTCTGCATTTAAAATATTTCACAATATAATTTATTACTAAATCACAAAATCACAAATCACAAATCATCTTGTTATTCGTCAATTTGCCTCGAGCAGGCCCCAGTAACGTCTCCTTCATCCTAGCCCTGAGATTATATTCAAGGCTCTTTAGGAGAATGAGACCCATCATTGTTAATGGTATTTGGCACATTGGGTACGCCACGGGGAGTTTGCCAGACTCTGCCGTGTGGGCAGGCTACATTCGGTGGCCTGCCAGTTTGTCCAAAGTAGGAATGAGATAATAAGATGTCATAATAAGATGTCCGGGAGCTGGTTTTTATAGTCTCTGAGTCTTGGCCGTTGATGGGATTACACGGCGCCAGGGGGCCAGTTGGTGGGTGTGACCCCCGCCTACTGGAATTTGGAGGATCTGGGTGGAGGATGCTCGGCCCCAATCCGAGTAGGCTTGGAGATCTTGGCCCCAGAAATCCGCGTGGCTTTGTCCCTCTGCCAGTACCTTCATGTGTGTGGAGAGTGGTCTCAGTATGGTGGTGGCTGGTCCTGGAGGTCTTCGGCTGCCGGAGCCCTGGTCGGGACGGGGAGGAAAGCTCAACCCGCTCCCCTCCAAGGGGCCCCGACGAGGACAGCCAGGAGCGGGGGCAGGAGACTGCCATTACTAAATAAATGATTCAATAAAATATGCTCTATAATTTTCAAAAAAAACTATAATAATGATAATCTATGTTCAGAAGAAACAGTAGTTTTGTTTTAAGTCATATTTTTGTTTTAGGTCATAGCCAGTAGTGCTCAGAGCTTGTTCCTAGCTCTTGCTCAGGGGACATTCCTGGAGGGCATGTGGGACCATATGGAGTATCAGGGATCAAACCTGGGTTGGCTGCATGCAAGGCAAGTACTTGACCCACTGTACTATGACTCTGGCCCTGAGAGGTAGTAATTTTTAATGACAATTTGGTAGACAATTTTTATAAATAATCTGTTAGGTATCAAGTGACTTCTCCAAGTGCTGGTTAAAAATAAATCAAATATAAGATGAAAAGACAACTTCCCCCACTCCAAATACAAGTGTATTTACCGGTCTGTGTAATTAACTAGAGTGTTACAATATTTGGTCCAAGGTAATAATAATAATAAAGACCCATGGGAATGTAGCCTCTGCAGGAAAGAAACTACAATATACCCAATAATTGGATCACCATGATCTACACTAGCACACAGTTTTTTTTTGGTAATACAATACTTAATATTTATTTTATTTTTTTTTATCATTTTTTTATTAGTGAAACACCATGAGGTACAGTTATAGAATTATAAATTTTTGTGCTTGGGTTTCAGTTATACAATGATCAAATACCCATCCCTCCACCAGTGCCCATCCTCCACCACCACGGGTCCCAGCATCCCCCCCACCCCCCACCCCCCCCCGTCCCACCCTGCCGCTGTGGCAGGGCATTCCCCCTTGTTCTCTCTCTCTTCTTTTGGGTACTGTGTTTTGCAAGAGAGGCATTGAGTGGCAATCATGTTTGGTCTATAGACTACTTTTAGCATGTCTCTCCCACCCTGGGAGGTCCTCACAACACCCTTTATTTGGTGCTCTCTTCTCTATCTGAGCTTCCTTTTCCCCTAGCACATGTGGCTGGCCTTCCAGTCATGGAGCAAAATTCCTGGTACTAATCTCAGCCATTCCTGGGTGTTAGTCTCCCGTTTTTTTGCTTTATGTTCCCCAGATGAATGCAATCTTTCTGTGTCTATCCCGCTCTTTCTGACTCATTTCGCTTAACATGATACTTTCTATGTAGTACCACTTGTATGTAAATTTCATAACGTCATCTTTTCTAACAGCTACATAGTACTCCATTGTAGCACACAGTTTTAAGGTCACACAGTAGAGAGATTACCTTTATGTTTTGTGAGCAAAATATATTATATTTTGTATCTTATATTTTAGTATGGTGTACTTAGATTATAAAATACTTATAAAATATAAAGTACTCTATATTTTAGTATGGTGCAGTTAGATTTCTATAAAATGCATGAGAATCAGCATTTTCTAATTATTTCTTGGTAAAGTGGTGTATTTGAACATGGGACCTCTCGCACCCTAAGCGAGAATCATACCCCTAGACCAACGATAGCACAGCAGGTAGGGTGTTTGCCTCGCATGTGGCCGACCCGGGTTTGATTCCTCGGTCCCTCTCGGAGAGCTCGGCAAGCTTCGGAGAGTATCCCGCTTGCAATGCGGAGCTTGGCAAGCTCCCCGTGGTGTATTTGATATGCCAAAAACAGTAACAACAAGTCTCACAATGGAAATGTTACTGGTGCCTGCTTGAGTAACTTGATGAACAACGTGAGGACAATGCTACAGTACAGTGCATTTTATATACATATATATGTATATATACATGTGTATGTGTATATGTATATATGTGTGTGTGTGTGTTTTAAAATTAAAGCAATAAATTTGGTCTCAACTTCCCCACATTTGAAAGTACACTAAATGTACACACACACACACACACACATACACACACACGTAAGTAAATGCTGATTAAATTGTCAAGGCCCAGGACTGGAAAGATAGTTTAATGGACCGAGTGAAGGCTTTGCATATTGAGAGGCTGTGACTAATGCCCGGCACTACATGATCCCCTTGGCAACTCTAGGACTGACCCCCAAGCACAGACAGAGCCCAAGTACCCTATGTAAGCATGGGGGGGTGTGGCCTTCAAACAAAAGAACTGGCAAGCTACTACCACTATTTTAATGTGTGAAATAATATATATGCACACATAACATGAATGTGTATACACATACGTGTATACCAATACACACACGCATGTTTCCACACTTCAGGAAAGAAGGAGTTTTAGTTAGAGCCTGATACCAACAAGTGACTGACAGGATGGGCAGACAGGCCTGGACAAGGAACACTTAATCCTCCCCGTGGTGTTTTTTTCACCTGGAGCTAGTCCACTTGATCCATAGTAACTTATTGAGAGGCAGATTCCATTTTCCAAGGTGGCAGAAAAAGATCCAAACTTGCTGATAATTTTATTTTTTGCATGAATTTCTTCTAAAATACAAAATTAAAAATCAAGTCTATTTCTATTTACTTGAAGAGAAATGTTCCAAAATTTAGCACAAAACTTGAGGACTTAGTCCCTGTCGTGTCTGCTAGGCAGTTAGAGGTAGGGGGAGTTAGAAAGAAAATATGAGACCCTTGTTTTAAGAGTTTTAGGTTCAAATGAAGAAAGAAAACAAACTGGTTGATGACCTAGTCACTGCAGATCACTTATCTGGTAGACAATCTACAAAAGTTTTAATTAAAGCAATCAGTTTAGTATTAATTTTCCCACATTTGGAAGTACATTGTAAAATTTCCCCTAACCCCATTTAAGAGTCTTCACATTTCAAATTATAATTTGTTTGGTTTTGGGGCTACACCCAGGGGTTCTTAGGACTTGCTGGGGGCATTACACTCAGGGATCATTTCCGGCAGGCCTGGGGATTGAACAAGAATTGGTCCCATGCAAGGCAAATGCCCTACCTGCATACTATCTCTATAGCCCTGCAAAGTACATTTTAGAATAGTTTAAGTGAAACATAATTTAAAAGAAAAATGTTTAACCGCACATTGAGATTTTTGTGGACTTTCAGTTTTGATGTTTTATTTCTTGTTATCTATTTTCAGTACTTTCATATAATCGATACAGCACAATGGTAGATATAAGTGTATATAGGACAAATAGTTCAAAATATCCTGACTTCCAAAGATATAATTTTTAGAATGGGGAATTTAAATGATCCTTGGAACAAAAATAGTGTGGATCAAAGTGTAGCAAAAGAAGTGTCTTTTATATATTATTTTTTAATTATTATTATTTTTTTGCTTTTTGGGCTGGAGCGATAGCACAGCGGTAGGGCATTCGCCTTACAAGCGGCCAACATGGCCGACCCGAGTTCGGTTCCTCCGCCCCTCTCAGAGAGCCCGGCAAGCTACCGAGAGTATTCGATATGCCAGACACAGTAACAACAAAGTCTCCAATGGAGACGTTACTGGGCCCGCTCGAGCAAATCGACGATCAACGGGAGGGCCTTTACCTTTACCTTTTACCTTGGGTCACACCTGGCAGTGCACAGGGTGTGCTCCTGGCTCATGCACTCAGGTATTACTCCTGGCGGTGCTTAGGGGACCATATGGGATGCTGGGAATCGAACCCGGGTCAGTCACGTGCAAGGCAAACACCCTACCCTCTGTGCTATTGCTCCAGTCTCGTTTTTATACATTATTTATGACAGCATGTGGTGGTAGAAATGGTAGCAAAAACTTGAAAATAATCCATTTAAGGGAATCCAGTGAACAGAAAATAAAAACAGGGGTCAGAGCAACAGTATAGTAGGTAGGGTGATTATCTTGCACATAGCTGACCTGGGTTCAATCCTAGGCACCTCATTTGGTCCCCTAGTTCATGAGGAGTGATCTGAGCACAGAGCCCAGAGTAGGCCCTGAGCACCACCAAGTATGGCCCTTAACCAAATGAAACAATACATAACAAAACCCAAACAAAAATTAAATAAAAACAACACATGCACAAAAAATACAAAAATTATATGAGACAAAGAAGCTTGGACTTTGTTTTAAAACACTTAGGATGTTTCAAAAATCATTTTCGAGTACTTAAAAACAAACTTCCCCAATTAAAGCAAGATTTTGGAGGGTTTTTTTTTTTTCTGAAAACCAGTATAAACCCTGAATGGATGTTTAAACATAAGGTAGTTATAAAGTAGATAAGAGACTTGAAGGATAAATCTATGCAAATTATAGGTACTGCAGATGGAAAAGAGAACAAATGGAAGAGAAAAAAATAAATACCTAAAGAAACATGTTCTAGACTGAAGTAGGAAGTAGTTTCAGATTAGAAGGATTCACTCAATTTCAATTTCGAATGACGAGACAGCGTAGTAATATGAACCATAAAGGAAAAAAAGATGATTTAGAAGCCTATATTGAGCACTAGTGATATGCACCTTTAAGAGGATATGCAATCATGTGTCCCATTTGAGGAGGAAACTGAGAAAGAAATCAACAGGAAATATCCGGAGTAGAACCCTTATGTGAAAGAGGAAAGAAAGCAAAGGCAGTTACTGCTTCCGGGTCTGTCTCTCACCACCTTCCTCCCTTCCTGCCTGCCCATTTGCTCTACATTTATCTAGATTAGACACTTCTCTTTTCTGAAATTGTGTGTTACAAGGGTTGATGTGTTTGTTACTGGGCCCGCTCGAGCAAATCGATGAACAACGGGAGGACAGTGACAGTGACAGTGTGTTACAAGTTTCTCAGGCCTCATATGATTCCTATCACATATTCTCCTTTTTTTTCTGACTTTATTTTGTACCTGTATTTTAGCAACCTTAAAAAGTGTAAAAACTACTCTTGGGTTATAAAAAACTGATCATTAAAAATTGGGCACTCTTGTGGAATTGTAACTGAAGTTGGAAAAAAAAAGATAATTTGACTAATGACTAAGTTTAGGGATAAAAATTGGCAATCACGGGGCTGGAGTGATAGCACAGCGGGTAGGACGTTTGCCTTGCACGCAGCCAACATGGCCGACACAGGTTCGATTCCCAGCACCCCATATGTTTCCCCGAGCACCGCCAGGAGCGATTCCTGAGTGCATGAGCCAGGAGTAACCCCTGAGCAATGCAGGGTGTGATCCAAAAAGCAAAAAAAAAAAAAAAGTCAATCACCTAAGCATGTAAAGAAAACAAATTTCAAAAAAATGTAAATGTATACTTAGAAACAGACATATTTATAAATATACCTAAAATATAATTAGATATGAATTGTATTAATCTATAAAATCATTCAAATGATTAAATGATTTTACATAAGTACATACCAAAGAGTATTATGGAAAATTTGAATACATATTTTTAAAAAATACTAATATATACAAAAATGTTTATGATTATAAAGAGTTTATAAATGGTAGCTACTGATAGGTTATAAAATTATAGGTATATATTTAAATATTCTTATATTTTTTGTAATAAACCAAATATTAAAAATATTTTATTTAATACATTTATTTAGATTTTTAGGCCACACCTGTTAGTGCTCAGAAATTACTCCTTCAGGATCACTTCTGGTGGTTCTCTGGGGATCATACTGGGTGCTGGAATTGGCCACATATGAGGCCTGCTTTACAATCTATGTTGGCCACATATGAGGCCTGCTTTACTACCTGGCCCCAAAAACCAAAAATTTTTTCAAAATGAAAAGTATATTTAAATACTTAAAATTTTAAGTGCCTGAAGTTTGTTTAAATTCAGACTTTTGAAACATTGTGTTGTTGAGTTTGAAAAGTGCTGTGATCATAACTAACTGTAATAATAAAGATTGAGTTGATTTTATTAATTTTAGTCTCAAACATTTATTATCAATTAAACCTCCTTTTGTAAATACAATCCATGTTTTATTGAACAAGAAAAGATTTCTCTAGCTGATATTACCTGGATTTGTTCAATGTTCAAGAAGTTCCATGGTGTTTTATCGATGGACAATTAGATTTAAAGACAGGTCAAGAGTCTTGTCAAATTTATATTTTTTGTATCCCTGAAACCTAAGAAATTTGATTCTATAGGGAGAGCTAAGTAGTAGAGGACAGAAAAAAAAAACCATCATTTGCAGTGAATATTAGAGTAAAGCTAAATCTGGGTAGGAATCAAGTAACGAGAACCCAGGTCCTAGATCTTACGTTTGAATTAACTGCATAAAACAAAATTTTGGCTAGAACAGATACTGCAAACTCAATGTTTCTATAAAGACATAAAAAAAATCACAGGATGGGGGCTGGAGTGATATCACAGTGGGTCTCACATTTGCCTTGCACGCGGCCAACCCGGGTTCTATATACAGCATCCCTTATGGTCCCCTGAGCACCGCCAGGAGTAATTCCTGAGTTCATGAGCCAGGAACAACCCCTGTGCATCACCAAGTGTGTCTCAAAAAAGAGGAAAAAAAAATCACAGGGCTAGGTAAGCTTTGTATGGCAACAGGAAGAAAGAGCCAGGTGCTGACAGGGAGTCAAGGTCAAGTAGGGAGTCTACTTATACATCTCCATGTTAGATAGCCTCTAGATATAATGCATGTACACTTTACATTAGGGAATTATATAAGCCATTTATCTAACGTTCCCAAATTCCCATGAATATATAGAAAATTTCTACATCCTAAGTGGAATGGATGGAGTGTTTCTTTCCAGAGGAGAGATCTGAAACATTAAATATCAATCTCCATCAGTCACAAAGATACAGCTTCTTACCCATTTCAAGACTTTGTTCTTCTTTCTCTTCTTGGGAAATATCACCACCATCATCATTATCATCATCTTGTGTTTCCTCTTTCACAATTTTCTTGGGGTCTCTTAAATGAACTACAAAACTGTGCTTGTCCTTGTTCACCTTAACTTTGACAAAAGTTGAACCTGGAAAAAAATTATGGTGAGAAATGAGCTGAATACGCCCTAAAACACCTTGACATGACTTCTACATAGTGCAATGTAGAATTTAAACTAGGTAAAACCTCGTGATGGCATTTTTAATTTTTTTAAATAAAAGAATTTCCAAAGTAGTGTAATGAAGGGTGCAGAGGTAAGTGGGACAGGGAATTACAGGAGACACAGTAAATAAATTGGTTGAGGCTAACATTAATCTGTATTCAACTTTATGACATAGTTACTGTGAATGGGTGTTGCAATGAACAGAGTTAACCAAATGTTATGGTTGTTGTTAGTGGATATAGTTTAGAATTTTCTTTAACACAGTATCTTTTCTAGTCTTCTCACTGATTTTTTGTCCTCTCAACTTGTTTTTTTAATAACTGAAGTAACACTTATTTACAATATGATATAGGTTTCAAGTATACATTTTTTTATAACTCAATATATGTATATACTATGTTTGCTACCAATTTCTTTTTAAATCCAGTTTTTCTTTTCAGCTCTGAGCAACCATATCTCAAAAATTGAAAGAATTAGGTTTCAGACTCCGTTTACTCTGAACAATCTGGAACATACATGCATTACATGAATGTACAACTATTGATAAGAGCAAGGGTCAATTATTGAGACATGCCATAGTATTTCACACAACTTGAGTTGTGTGCTTTTCTCATGGAATTCTGGGCTTCACTTTTAATCAATGCTAATTGTATCCTATAAGCAGGGCACAACATTAAAATGTGAAATGCTAAAACACGTGATAACGTAAATAAACATGCACACTGATATATTAAAAATCCCTCTCACATTAAATCACTGTTGTGATCTTTTGGTCAATGTGCGGTCACTATATTGTAATGCTTTTACTTGAGTTATGATTTCACACAGGACACATCTAGCTTTTGCAATGATTGCCTCATGAAATATTCACTGATGACCACAAATGAAGAGAAGAAAGTTAAATGAAGATGGGGGGAGGATTGGGAAACAAAAGGGGTGGACTGCTACCATGGGAATAAAGAGGATTGGGGCTGGAGGGACCTTTTTGGCCCTTGCCCAGGTGCACAGTCTTGAGTACACTCAGCAGAGGCCTGTCCCCATTTCCCCCTTCCTGACATCTTCACAGCACTCAGAGGTCACTGCTCCCTATCAGGCAATCAGCTGTGAAATAGAGCGTAGGTCCTTGAATCCATGGGAGGGCTCATTAAGCACAGCATAAAGGTAATCCTGCAAGATGCCTCCAGAAGCCCAGATCATTTCTCCTACTGCAGAGAATTAAACATTTCTTACAAGGAAATTCCAGACTAGAATTTCCTCAGCTTATTGCCAGGTCACAATTTCCAAGGAAAGACGTCTGGATCCAGAAGAAATTTCTCTGCTGCTATAACCTGCCACAAGCAGAAGCCCCCAGCCTCTACGCTCTAGAACCTCAACTAGAAACATGCAATGTACCTTTGACAAATGTTGTCTTTTCTACTTCAATCTGTCCTCCATCTGAAGGATATAGATAATATTTTGTCCCGGAGATTTGGATAGGTGTGTCTCCCATATTGTAACCATGAAACTAGAAAAAAAAATAGTTTTGGTGTGAAACTAGAATTGGCAAAAATCGAACGCTATCAGTGTAGTCAGTCGCTTGGTACATCCAGTGTTAGCATCTATGTCCTCCTTCAGTTCCTCCTGTGGCTCTGCAATGAAGGCAGAATCAAGGGAGGTCTGGGGGCTGGGAAATTATACCGTGGTTAAAGCGTGAGACCACAAATTTGATCCTTAGTGCGGTTCACATGTGCCAAGTGAGATCTTGAAGCTGTTGTTTTCTTTTGTGTGTGTCTGGCAGCTGTGCTGTCAGTGGTCCCCACTACTGTATACAATTTGGGGGCTGCACCGGGGCCAGGTACCTGCGGGCACTGCAACTATTGGGGACAGCTTCTCTCTGTCCCCTCACCCCTGCCTCACCCTATAAGCATAATAACTGCAAGTTATGTGCAAGCACCATGACCAGGACTGTGACTCCCTGGTGAACACATATGCAAACACCACAGGTAGAAAGTAATCTCCGGTAAGCATCCCACCCAAATGTGTGGACACCGATCAAGTATCTGTATGACCCCTGGTCATCATAAAAACAGGAAAGGAAAGGGGGAAAGGTCAAGAAAGGTCATCTGTGGTTTTATACTCTGTTCACTGAAGTATCCTCAGAATCCAGTTCAAATCCAAGTGTTGTTGTATAGTCAAAGAAGTGTGAAAGTGAACTTTTCTTATTCATTAGCTGATAACTTGATTTTTGTTTTTGTTTTTGCTTTTTGGGTCACACCTGGTGATGCACAGGGGTTACTCCTGGCTCATGCACTCAAGAATTACCCCTGGTGGTGCTCGGGGGACCATATGGCATGCTGGGAATTGAACCCGGGTCAGCTGCTTGCAAGGCAAATGTCCTAGCCGCTCTGCTATTGCTCCAGCCGTAGTTGTTAATTTTTTAAAAATTAATTGACATATTAAGGAGTCTTGGAATTTTACTCTCTAGAACAGGGGTGGGGACCGTTTTACTGCCAACGACCACTTTGGTACTTATGACGGCATACATGGCTATACAGTACAGGCATATAAGCCGTGGGCAGTCTGGAGGAGCGTACATGTCTATTCCTTCATACACTAGGGCCAGGCCACATGAACATGAAGGTTTATGAGGTCCACGGGCCAGACATTTCCCACTCCGACCAAAGAAAGAAATGCATAGAAAGAGTTTTTACCAAGTTTTGCTAATAGGGTTTTGAATGATTCTGATGTAAGCAGAGATAGATAGCTTAGAGTAGTAGGGAGAAAGACCAGGGGCATTTATTTTTATTCTTTTCTTCTAATGACATTTTGTTCATTTTTACCACTATATTAGGGCTGGAGTGATAGCACAGTGGGTAGGGTGTTTGCCTTGCATGTGGCTGACCCAGGTTCGATTCCTCTGTCCCTCCCGGAGAGCCTGGCAAGCTACCAAGAGTATCCCGCCCGCACAGCAGAGCCTGGCAAACTTCCAGTGGTGTATTCAATATGCCCAAAACAGTAACAACAAGTCTCACAATGGAGATGTTACTGGTGCCCACTTGAGCAAGTCGATGAACAACGGGAGGGCAGTGCTTCAGTGCTATAGTGCTACCACTATATTATTCTCATAAATTGATTAAGGGAGCTCTTGAGTTAACTAAAGGTCCTTTCAAAGTTCTATAATGTGAGATACAACCAGTTGTCATCCACTTTGACCTTTTTCAGTTGCTTATTTCATTATTACATGTAATAATGAAAACTTTTTCTTTGCTTGTTTTGGGGCCCTACTCAGTGCTCAGATCTTTTTCCTGGCTCTGCAGTCAGGAAGCTCTCCTGGTGGAGTGCTGGGGATGAACCCCTGGTCAGTTTCATGCAAAGCAAACATCTTGATAATCTGCTCCAGACCCTAAATAAATGCTTTTGTGCTAAATTTCATCTTTGGTCTCCTTTATAACCTGGTTTTATTTCACTCAAGAGAAACTGGCCTGAAGCTCAGTTCTTGGATGTAAGAGAAGGTCTGTGATACCAAGAGTGAGTCACAGGTCTGAGATTATCTATCTATACCAGAAGAAACCAGAAGAAATCCTCTGGGAACCCTTCCACTTAGGAATGAACCAAACAGCTATTTCAGAAAATTGATTTTACCGGGAAGGTGACCTCAGCTTGTGGGATATCAGGCAGCTCTTCAAATTCTGGGATCTTCATGGGCTCATCTCTACTTTTATCCTTGTTATAAGATTTTTTCCTCACATTCTTGGCCTCTTCTTTTTCTAACTTTTCTTTGCCTTTCTTCTTACCAACTTCCTTTTTCTTTTCTGCTTTTTTTTCTTCCTTTAAACGTTCCTCTTCCGCTAATCGTTCTTGTTCTTCTTTCCATGCCTATAAATATATGAAAAAAATGAATAAGATTTTGAAATAAATAAAGCCTTATTTATATTTATTTCAAAGGACATGTAACATGATTTCTGTAAGTACTATCTCTGTCAAATCACAGTTCTGAACCTGGAAAAGTTGGGAGGGGGCTCCTCAACTTTCTCTCAGTAGAGGCTACCAATATCCTTCACAGCTATCTCCACTTCAGCGTTTTCACTCACCTTATGTCACCACTTACTTTAGTTCTTTCTATCTTTAGCCTAAACTATTGCTTCAGGCTTCTCTCTGGTCTCCAGGCCTTTCCCTCCAGGTGAACAAGTCTCAATTTAGGTTGTAAACATGGCTTATTAAAAACTGTGGTAGGCCAGGTGTTCATAAAATAGGAAGCATAAAATATTTTTTAAATGATTGCAATATAAAAACATTATTTAAAAACGAAAACAAGGGCTGGAGTGATAGCACAGCGGGTAGGGCGTTTGACTTGCGCATGTAGCCAACATGACGGACACAGGTTCGATTCCCAGCACCCCATATGGTCCCCTGAGCACCTCCAGGAGCAATTCCTGAGTGCATGAGCCAGGAGTAACCCCTGAGCATCACCAGGTGTGACCCAAAAAGCAAAAAAAAAAACCCCAAAAACAATATAAAATTACATTACAGGGGCTGGAGCGATAGCACAGCGGGTAGGGCATTTGCCTTGCTTTCAGTCCCTGGCATTCCATATAGTCAGTCCCCCAAGCACCGCCAGGAGTAATTCCTGAGTACAAAGCCAGGAGTAACCTCTGAGCATTGCTATGTGTGACCCAAAAAGAAAAAAAATTACATTACAATGTAATTCTATATGGCTGGAGAGATAGCACAGAGCACAGCGGGTAGGGCATTTGCCTTGCATGCAGCTGACCCGGGTTTGATTGCTCCATCTGTCTTGGAGAGTCCGGCAAGCTACCTAGAGTATCCCACCCATATGGCAGAGACTGGCAAGCTCCTTGTGGTGTATTCGATATGCCAAAAAAAGTAACGACAAGTCTCACAATGGAGACGTTTCTAGTGCCCACTCGAGCAAATCGATGAACAATGGGAGGACAGTGCTATACAGTGCTATAACGTAATTCTATCAAGGATGGTTGGGCTGGAGCGATAGCACAGCGGGTAGGGCGTTCGCCTTACACGCGGCCAACATGGCCGACCCGAGTTCGATTCCTCCGCCCCTCTCGGAGAGCCCGGCAAGCTACCGAGAGTATTCGATATGCCAGACACAGTAACAACAAAGTCTCCAATGGAGACGTTACTGGGCCCGCTTGAGCAATCAAGGATGGTGGTAGCGAGTGCATGAAAGTACAGGGAGAGAGGCAAGCACTGGAGATAGCAATTTTTAGCAGATATGTTCATGTAGTCTGGAATCAGGGGTTTAATGGAATTACAGTGACGACAGATATAACTGGGAGATCAGATATAGGACATCTGGACAGAAGACAAATACACATGTGTATACGTATCTATCTAAAGAGAGAGACAAACTGAAATGACGCAGTTACAACAGTGTTCATGTTTATGCTTTTGGTATACAAAATTACTATATCTTCACCAACACCAAAGTGTCGAAGACTTCCCACCACTGGTTTTAGGTCACTTTTAGTCTGCCTCTTGGTTCCCTACCTTCACCTCTGCACCCTACCCTCCAATCGGGGCTGGAGCGATAGCACAGCGGTAGGGCGTTTGCCTTACAAGTGGCCAACACGGCCGACCCGAGTTCGATTCCTCCGCCCCTCTCGGAGAGCCCGGCAAGCTACTGAGAGTATTCGATACGCCAAACACAGTAACAACAAAGTCTCCAATGGAGACGTTACTGGGCCCGCTTGAGCAAATCTCTTTCATAAATGAAATTTATTTATGGTATAGGTATCTCGCATTTTAAAAAACAATTTTTATTGAAATAATAGGATTTCAATATTATTAACCACACTTTTCATGGATACATCATTCCAATACCACACCCATCACCAAGGTCATCCACTTCCTTCCATCAGACTCCCAAGGACATCTCCCACCCTGCTCTCCCCATGTAAGCTCAGTTCCATGTGCAAAAATCTTTAGTTCTAATAACTTTAACTACTTGGTATTCCTTCACTATGTTTCTTTTTAAAATCTCATATATTTGGTATCTCTCTCTCTCTCTCTCTCTCTCTCTCTCTCTGTGTGGAGGTGGTAATACCTACACTCAGAAG
This sequence comes from Sorex fumeus, assembly GCF_029834395.1. Taxonomy (NCBI): domain Eukaryota; kingdom Metazoa; phylum Chordata; class Mammalia; order Eulipotyphla; family Soricidae; genus Sorex; species Sorex fumeus. Next base: position 6,242,029 of record NW_026606058.1, read on the forward strand.
TGAATCCACAAACTTTAAAATCAATGATGAACTGATAATTTTTTTCCAAAACTATTTTTACAGGTATTTAAAAATTAATCTGTCACTGTCACTGTCCTCCCATTGTTCATCGATTTGCTCTAGCAGGCCTAGTAACATCTCCATTGTGAGACTTATTGTTACTGTGCTTGGCATATGGAATACGTCATGGGGAGCTTGCCAGGCTTTGTCGTGCGGGCAAGATACTCTCGATAGCTTGCTGGGCTCTCCGAGAGGGGCGGAGGAATCGAACCTGGGTTGGCCAGGTGGGCCGCGTGTAAATAAAAATTAATATTATGAATAATTCTGTGCTAATACATTGTAGCATTTACATGAAATAGATAAGAACTACAAATGTAAAATTTATTAATATTTTGCTTCAGTTTTACAAATGTAAAATTTGTAAATTTTACAATTTACAATTTTTAAAATTTGTACATTTTTCAAATGTAAAATTTAGTAATATTTTGCTTCAGTTTTCCTTTGAGTTAACTAAGTTTCTCTTCCAGAGTTTTCTTCATTTCCTCTCCCATCATGAAAGTGTTGCTCTAAGGTCCTCGTCAATGTTTTGATGGGCCTGAAGATACTCCTGGACTTTTATCCCCTTGTGACTTAGAAGTTAGTTTCCTTGGGTTTTTCACTGCTCTGTGTTTTCTGGGTGGTAACTGTTGAGGTGGAAGTGGAGAAAAGTTCCAAGTAATAGACAAACACACATATGCTGGTAGCTTCAGTGGGAGTGGCCGGGACCAGGGCTTCCCTGGTGTCTAGGACTAGTGGTACGGGTGGGAGAGGTCTCTTGAGGCAAAGACATGGGTCCAACCAGAGATGTCAACCTGGATCCAGTGCAGTTGCTGGTGTAGGCTAGATGGGAGGGAATAGGACTCATTGGTGCAAGGGAGACAATGAATAGTGGGTCCCATGATTTCAAAGGGGAGAGTCATTGGTTTGGCTGAGTCTGCAGTGAACCCCATGTTTCTTCCACTAGTGTATTAATGTGTGGGATTGGTCCACAGTACTTATTCAGGAATGAGTTCTTCAACGGCTTCTGGCCTTGGGGTTCTTCTAACACAAATCTGAATAGGAGCTAGCAGAGACAGCTTGCCTTCCAGCCTCCAACCAACCTGGAAGCCCTAAATGTGTCATTATTTGTAAGTTGTATACTATATATATTACACCCAGAAAAAAAGTGTAATAAAATCACGTACATATGTATCCATTGGGGCTGGAGCAATATCACAGAGGGTAGGGCGTAACCATTATTTATATAAGTATTTTTGTATTTATCATATCATATGTACTTGTATAGAATGCATCTATTTTCCTAGAGCACTACTACAAAATATTTACCAGTACAACCCGGTTCGAAATAGCTACAGAGGGAAAAATAAACTTTAGGAGACACTGAAGAAGTAAAGTTTGTTTTAGAACCACAAAGTTAATTTAAATATATCAATAAGGGAAAAATCAACAGATATGTTTTCACACCAACAGACACTTAAAACTAATAAATTAAAGCTTAAAGATCTGCAGTATAATTTGCTTCACCATTATGATCAAAATCCCAGGGATGGAGGCTAACTATTATTAATCAGTATTGTTATGAAGTTAGTTGCATTTTTAAGGGTAAGTATAGATCAGATTTTGATTACCTAATATTAATTCACACAACAAAGCTACTACAACTATAACAGTATTGTTTTTTCACACAAATAAATAATGGGTTAAAAATAAACAGATATTCTAATATATGGAATAGTCAATATACCACTTCAGTGGGGGAGATGATGTTTTAGTTAATTAATTGGCAGTAATGAGAGCCCTTTGAGAAAAATAAGCAAGGAGACTTAGATTGTAAAATAAAAAATTAATTTCTGAGTGGTTAGACATATATACATAAAATATTTTTTGAAAATATTTTAAAAGGCTACATGAAGATTAATATATGATAACGTTGGAATCAATCTTATGGAACCAAAAACATAGAATCCCTGAAAAACATTTAAAAATGGTACACTTTTAAATGTTTTTGATGAATTATAACATACATGCAAAAACAATGCATACAAGTGCAGGAGAGATAGTACAGTGGGTAACATTATTGCTGTGCATGTGGTCAACCCAAGTTTGATCTCTGGCACCACATATGGTTCCCTTAACACCACCAGGTGTGAGCCCTGAACACAGAAACAGAGGTAAGCCTTGAGTACAGCTGGTGTGTCCAAAAACAACAACAAAAAAGTGCATATCTTAAGGGAATAAATAATTCAGTAAATTAACATGAAGCAAACACTTGGGCAACCACCACCAAGACAAGAAATTAGAGCATCTTCCAATCCCCAAAAGCCCTCCTCATGCTGCTTACAAATCATTCCCTATTCCTACTGCCCAAAGGCTGTCACTATCCTGTATTCTAAAAGTAAAACATTATTTCCTGTTTTTTTTTAAATTTAATCATTGTGAGATACACAATACACAGTTACAAAGCTGTTGATGCTCAGGTTTCAGTCATACAGTATTCCGACAACATTGACCTGTTTTTAAACTGTATGTAAACTATAAAAGTATTCTAGGCCAACGCCACCGCCTTGCCCCCCGCCCCAGGTCTGTGAATGTCCTGGACCACCATTCCCGTGCCTGTGCCCTCGGACCCACTCGGCTGCCTGGACCGCCATCCTGCCCATTGGCGCATGCCATTTATCAATACCACTTCCTTGTTTTCTGCACCAGGTCTGTGACCCCCCCACCCCCATACTTACAGCGCAGCAGGGGGGCGTGGCCTCTGCGATAGTGGGCATGACCTCAGCTGGGTTGGAGGACACTCACGTGGCTGAAGTTATTTTCCCCATTCCCCGCAATCTGGAGTCACATCTCGGTCCTCATTGCTTATCTGTGAGTAACATCCTAGGTATCTCAAACTCCATAGGCCAGTAGACCACTAGCCTATTCTAGTTGCACTAAAATACTAGTGAACACAAGAAGCTATACAAGTCTAATATAAAAGATCACATTCTCTGAAAGCTTCAGTAGAGGCTCCACATAAGGCACAGAGGAATACCTGAGAGGAAGTACATATTCTAGGAAGAAAAAAAAAGGATGACCACCATTCATCAAGCTCATCCAGATTCCTTTCTCGCTACAAGAGGAACTGTGATACTGAACTGGAAGGTCACACCTTCATACAATCACAACAACATGAACAGCATAAATCCCCATCATGAGAAGAGGATGATGAAAAGAATCTAGAAGCCTCAATAGGTGTTACCCACAAATATGAGCTCTCCGACAAAAAATTCAGAGAAGAAAATGCTGAAAATGTTCAATGATCTCAAAGAAATGGTGGAACAGACATCCAGTAAATTAAAGGAGGACATGAAAGAAACAATGGAACGGACAGTCAAGAAAATACAGGAAATAATGAGAGCAGAAATTGGAAAGCTACGCACAGAAGTGTTATGAATAAAGGATTTGGTAGATGAAATAAAAAACTCAGTGGGTGCCCTCAACAGCAGAATGGCTACAGCTGAAGACAGAATCAGTGAGCTTGAAGATGAGCTTCGGGAGCTTACAGGCAATGACATACAATGGGAAAAGACCTCAAAATAGCTCTAAGGCAAATCAGAGACCTACAGGATGATTTCAAGAGGAACAACATTAGAATCATTGGAGTACAAGAAGGACAGGGAGGAAACCCCAATGAAAAAGCCACAGTTAAAGAAATCATTGCTGAAAGGTTCCCAGAGCTGGAGAATGCAAACATCAGATCCTAGGCGTAGGAAAGTTGCCAGCTAGAAGAGACCCTAATAAAAAGACTCCAAGACGTATCAAAGTTAGAATGATGGATGCCACAGATAGAGACACAATACTGCAAGCAGCAAGGTCAAAGAAGGAAATCACGTGCAAAGGAGCACCCCTTAGATTTACAGCAGACCTATCAAATGAAACCCTCCAAGCCTGAAGACAATGGTGTGAAATAGTAAAAACAAAACAAAACAAAACAAAACAAAAAAAAACAACTCAATGAAATGAACGCTTCATCAAGAACATTTTATCCAGCTAAATTATAACTTAAACTTGAAAGAACGATACACTATTTTGTGGCTAAACAACAGCTCAGGAACTTCATAGACTCAAAACCAAAACTAAAAGGGCTAAGGGGCTCCTGTAAGAAAAACTCTTACAAACACATCAAACCCTTACAGAAAGATGGCACAAAACCCCATGACGATAATCTCTCTCAATGTCAATGGTCTAAACACACCAATTAAGAGACACAGAGTGGCAAAATGGATTCAGAAACTGAACACAACATTAAACTGCTTACAAGAAACACATCTGAACAGTCAAAGCAAACACAGGCTCAAGATCAAAGGAAGGAAAACAATCCTGCAAGCAAACAGCTCCCTCAAAAAAGCTGGGGTGGCCCTACTAGTATCTGACATCAAAAGTTTCAGGTTGAAAAAGATCAGAAGGGACAGCAAAGACCATTTTTCACTAATCGAGGGATATGCACAGCAGGAAGAAATCACTCTGAAACATAAGCACACCCAGTGAGGAACCAGCTCAATACTTACAAATATTGCTAACAGACTTTAAGGAGGATATTGCTAGCAACAAAATAGTAGTTAGAGATTTCAACACCACCTTATCACCTCTGGATAGATCAAGAAAATTAAGACTCAGCAAGGAAATACTGACTTCGAAGGAATAAATAGAAAAGAGAGGGCTAATAGATCTATACAGGACCTTACATCTTCCCCAAAAGAAAATATACATTCTTTTCCAGTGCACATGAAGCATTTTCCAGAGTACCCATTTTCCAGAGTAGACCAAGTGCTGGGCCACAAAACATATCTCAACAGAATCAGGAAGATATACATTGTATCAACTCTCTTTACAGACCAAGATGCACTGAAGATAGAAATTAATCAAGCACACATGCAGAAAACCAAATCAAATACCTGGAAATTAAACAACTCAATGTTGAACAATGAGTGGGTCAGGAAGGAAATCAAGGAAGAAATCAAAAGATACCTGGAAAAAAATGAGAATGAAGACACCAGCTACAGAATCTGTGGGATGCAGCTAAAGCCATATTAGGGAAAAATTTATAGTGCTGCAAGTATTTCTCAGGAAGGAAGAAATAAATAACTTGACCTCACAGCTCAAGATCTTAGAAAAGAACCAACAAAAGGAGCCCAAGGCAGGCAGAAACAAAAAGGTAATAAAACTTAGGACAGAAATTAACGACATTGAAACTCAAAAAACAATCCAAAAGATTAATGAAGCCAAGAGTTGGTTCTTTCAGAAAATAAAAACAAGATTGATAAACCACTAGCAAGACTCACAAATAAAGGGAGAGAGAGAACCCTAACAAACTGAATCAGAAATGAAAAGGGGGACATCACAACAGAAAACAAAGATATTCAAAACATCATCACAGACTACTTTGAAAGTCTGTATGCCTTGAAGCAAGAGAACCTAGAAGAAATGAATAAATTCCTGGATTCCTATAATCTCCAAGGCTGAATCAAGAAAATCTGGAATACCTGAATAGACTTATCAATATCAAGGAAATTGAAACTGTAACCAAGTCTTACCAAAAACAAAAGCCCAGGTCCAGATGGATTCACTAGCGAATTTTTCAAAACATTTAAAGAGGACTTGTTGCCAGTTCTTCTCAAGTTTTTCCAGGAAATTGAAGAAAACGAAATTCTCCCAAATAGTTTCTATGAAGCACGTATCTCCCTAATACCAAAAGCAAACAAAGACACCACACAAAAAAAGAAAACTACAGGCCGATATCCCTGAAGAACACAACTGCAAAGATGCTCAACAAAATATTAGCAAATGGAATTCAACAATTCATCAAAAAGATCATACACCATGACCAAGTGGGATTCAATCAGGGATGCAATGATGGTTTAACATTCGGAAATCAATCAACTTAATCCATCATATCAACAAAAGAAAAGATAAAACCCATTGGACCCATCAATACCACTTCTGGGAATATATCCCAGAGAGGTAAAAGAGTATAGTAGAAATGACATCTGCATTTGTATGTTCATTGCTGCACTGTTTACAATAGCCCAAATCTGGAAAAAAACTCAAGTGCTCAAGAAAAGATGACTGGTTAAAGAAACTTTGGTACATCTACATACTGGAATACTATACGGCTGTTAGAAAAGAAGAAGCAATGAAATTTGCATATAAGTGCATATGACTTGGAAAGTATCATGTTAAGTGAAATGAATCAGAAAGAGAGGGACAGACATAGAAAGATTGAACTCAGCTGTGGAATATGAAGTAACAGAATGGGAGACTAACACTCAAGAGTAGTAGAGACAAGGACCAGGAGATTTACTCCACGGCTTGGAAGCTGTCCTCAAATGCTGGGGGAAAAGGCAGCTCAGATAGAGAAGAGAACACAAAGTAAAGGGTATTTGGAGGACCCGCTCGGGTTGGGAGATTGCGTGCTGAATGTAGACTATAGATCAAACCCAATGGCCACTCAATGCCTCTATTGAAAATTACAACACCCAAAAGGAAAGAGAGAAGAAAATGGAGTGCCCTGCCACAGAGGCAGGATGGGGAGGGGAGGGAAGAGTGGGGTTGAGGGGAAGGAATACTGGGATCATCAGTGGTGGAGAATGGGCACTGGTGGAGGCATGGGTACTCGATCACTGTATGATTGAAATTCAAGTATGAAAGTTTGTAAGTATGTAAATAAATGTACCTAACGGTGATTCACTAATAAAAAAAAGAAAGAAAAAATATTCTAAAGAGGGTTGCTGGATGCTTATTTAAAAGAAAACTTCTACCAGAAAAAAAAATCCCAGTATCAAATAGGCTCAATATCATACAGGAAAAAATAAAGTGAAATAGAATAGGTAAAATTACACTAATTATTCAAATGGAAAAGGAGAGAGGAATCAGATACATTAAAAATAAAAAAGCCTTCAGAGAAATATTGGATTTCATTAGAAGAGGTAATATCGAGAAACAGTAATGCCAGAGGCAAAGAGAGAAACAAGGGAACAGTACTTACTCAAAGAAATAATAACTAAGAATTTTGTTAACCTGTCACTGTCACTGTCACTATCCTCCCGTTGTTCATCGATTTTCTCAAGCGGGTCCAGTAACGTCTCCATTGTGAGACTTTGTTGTTAACCTAACAGTGAATTAAATACGGCAGTCCAAGAAGATGACTCAACACCCAACTTTCTAAATGCGAAATGTCATACATCAAGACACTCCATGGTTATCAAAAATCAATAATAAAGAAGAAAATACTAAAAGAGGGAAAGGTATCTTTCAAGAGCACTCAATCAGACTATTAAATTCACAGTAGAAATACTACAGAAGTGTCACAGCATCTACAATAACAAAAGATAGAAACTACCTGTCAAGAATATTCTACCTTGAAAAATAATTAAATATGATCAATAAATAATTTTATAAATGAACAGAAATTAATATCAGAATTATCAGACATGCATTATAAGAAATTCTGTAAGGGGTTTTTGTACAGAAAAAAGAAAAGGCAAAAGAAAATTTGCCCTTGTCATTTGACTAATAAAAAGAATAAAAAACAAATGAATTGACGTCAACAAGAAAGTATCAAATTTGCTTGAGAAAAGTTATGACATGATATTTTAGATGAGAAATAATCAATACCAGCACAAAAAGATTATCATAACTACAAAAAGACTGATAAAATTTACACAGTAATCACAAAACAAAAATATGGAGCAGAGATACTTAGGTAAAAAATAAACAGAAAGACTCATCAGGGAAAGTCATCCAAATGGAAAGAGAGAAACAAAAGAAAAAGGAAATTTAAAAAGTTTAGAACACCACAAAATAATAAAAGAGGGGGAATAGGATGGTAATAAGTAACCTCCACATATCAACAGTTATTCCAAATGTGAATGGTCTGAACTAATTAAAAGATACAGTGACAATACTGAAAAATTCAAATCTGTCAATGATATCTCAAGTAAGATATAAAGCCATACATTGATACAGAGTCAAATGCTGAAGCAAGGTGTGATGACACAATGCAGAGAAAATGGCCAACTGCTATTCTAGTGTCTGATAAAGTAGATCCTCAACTTTAAATGTTCATAAGAGGGGCTGGAGCGATAGCACAGCGGATAGGGCGTTTGCCTTGCACGTGGCCAACCCGGGTTCAATTCCCAGCATCCCATATGGTTCCCCAAGCACCTCCAGGAGTAATTCCTGAGTGCATGAATCAGGAGTAACCCCTGCGCATCACGGGGTGTGACCCAAAAAGCAAAATAAATAAATAAATTAAAAAATAAATGGTCATAAGAAACAAATAAGGATGCAATATAATGAGAAAGAGGTGAATCCACCAAGAAAATATAGGTCATTAATATTTATGCACTAGCATGGGGACACCCAAATAAAATTATTAACGATATCACAGGGTACACTGACACCAACATGATTATAGTAGGTAATTTCAATAAACCACTTAAAGCAAAGCAAAGATCAACCAGACATGTTAACAAAAAAAATAATAACAAAACTAATTGAAGACATTGTCTCAATATGTATAGAGAAAAGTTAGAACAGAAATAAAGAAACAGGATCCCAAAAGATGATATAAAATGTAAATAAAACAAAGACTTAGTTCTTTGAAAGGATTTATAGAATGGATGAACACTTCATTAGGCTCACCAAGAAAAGCAAGAGAAAACTTTGAAAAAAGAATAATAAAAAAAAAGTCTCAAAAAGAGACAAAGTTACAGCTGTATAGAAAAAGAAGTACAAAGGAGTACAAGAAAGCACTATGACCTCTTTCCCCCAATAAATACACTTTTTAAAGAAAAACACTGTGATTTACAAAGTTATTCACAGTTGAGTTTTAGACATAAAATATTGCAGCACTGATACCACCACCCATCCACCAGTGTCAGCTTCCCTTCACCAATGTTTCCAGGTTCTTTTCCATATCTTCCCCACCCACTTTTGCCCTGTTCCCAAGCCTGCCTCCTTGGTCGGCACCTTTCATGGGTCTCTGTTGGAATCTGCAAAGATTTCAGCGTTGTTGACTCTGTGGTTTGGATATTTGGCTCTATCATTCCTTAATACCACCTTTGGGGACCCGAATCCCCTGACCTGGTCCCTGTTGATTCTTATAAGTCCCTTCTCCCCCTCCTCTTCACTCTTTCTTTCATTATACTCTTATACTCCCTACACCCCCACTCACTGCTGATGGGAATGTTTTCTGGTTCAACCCCAGTAAAAACAGGGGTATTCCCAGAACAACCTTGCCCCTAGAAGATAGGGAGGAAAGGAACCATGGTCATTTGGAGGGGGGGAGTCACACCCACCGATGCTCAGGGGTTACTCCTGGCTTTGCATTGAGGAATTATTCCTAATGGTGCTGGGGAACCATATAGGATACCGGGGATTGAACTGGGGTGGGTCGTGTTCAAGGCAAACGCCTTACCCACTGTACTATCACCCCAGCCCCTCATGGCTATTTTTACATGGACAAATATGATAATCTAGAAGAAATAGACGAACATTTAAAATCATACAACTAGGAAGAAAAATGTAAGTTAAGTAGATGAATCACAGGTACACAAAAAGAAACAATGAATGAAGTCTTTTTAAAACTGAACTCCCAGAACCAGACGAACTGACCAGTGACTTCTACTGAACTGTCAAAGAATTAATACTCATCCTACTCAAGCTCTTAAAAAAAACTGAAGAGAGGAAACGCTCTCAATCACTTTCTATGAGGTTAATACCACTGGAATACCAGAATCTGAAAGGACAGCACAAAGAAAACTACAGTCTGGAAAATTGATAAACACTGAAATTAAAATTCATAACATGATCTTGACAAATTGAATGCAAAGGCGCCATAGGAGAGTCAGCCTGACAAAATAAGATTTATCTCAGGGATTTCAGGATCGTTCAATATTACACAAATTCATTAATGTAAATACATCACTTCCGAAAAATCAAAGGTAAAAATCACGTCATATCAATGGATACCAAAAAAAATTACCAAGATTAAACATCCATTTATAACAAAAACCCTCAATAAATTGGGAGTAGAAGAAATACATCTTTTTCCTTTCCTCATTCTTATAATGCCAAATGACAAACCCATAGATAAAATCATATTCAACGGTGAAATATGGAAATATTTTTCCTTACATGGAAAGAAGATAAGAATGACTTTTTTGCCACTTCCAAGACCATTTTTACCACTACTACTAAACAAAGTTTTTGACGTCCTAGTCAGAAGAATGAGGAAAGGAAAATATATCGGTACTGGGGAGATAATTCAGTGACCAGGGACAAGTACAAAAAATGCACAAAGACCTGAGTTTGAACCCCAGCAGTACATGGCCACCAGAAGACTATGGCATGTGCCTTGTGGTTCCCAAGACTACCTGAAAGTTTCCCTCAGAAAAAGAAAACAAAATAATATAAAATGGAAAACTGTAAAAGAAATAAAATTCTCATTATTTTTAAAGGACGTGGTAATAAAACATAGAAAGCCTTACAGATATCACATGCACACACACACACACACACACACATACATACCTATGAGAAATGTTGGTTTCAGTAAGTGGCAGGATATAAATAAATATACATAAATTTATGAATTTATAATAGTTGAAAGAATGATACTCAACTATATACAAGACATTGTTAAAGTAAATCACTTGTAATCACTTGTCATCCCGTTATTCATCAATTTGCTCGAGTGGGCACCAGTAACACCTCGTTTCATCCCTGTCACATGTTAGTGTTGCCCAATGGAGTCTGCTTGCTCTAGAAGCACAAGGAGCATCAAACCGTTTGCTCAGGGTCTTAATGAAGAAGTCTGACTATCTCATATGTGGGCTACCAGGTGTTCTTTTGAAGTCCCATGGAATCCAGTCGGTAATGGCTCTAGTCCAGCGGTCATCTCCAAATCTCACTATGTGTCCAGCCCATGTGATTTTTGACACCTTGGCAAACAAGGCAATGTCCCTGATCTTCGATCATTGACAGAGGTCAGAACTCTGGATTCCTTCTCTCACTTGAGTGAAGTGTAATACTCCAAGCATAGCTCTTTCAATTCCTCTTTGGGTGACCCGAACAGCATTCTCATCCTGTTTTCATAGGGCCCAGGTCTCTGAGGCATATGTTAGTGCAGGAAAAATGGTGGAGTCGAAAAGATGTGCCCGGAGCTGGAGGTTCTTTGTTGTCTTAGCTATTTCTTCAACGCTCTTGAAGACATTCTATACCACTCTCTTTTTCCTGCACAGCTCAGGTGCCACGTTGTACATCATGTTGAGTTCACGACCTAGGTACACATAAATTCTGCATTCGGAGATGTTCGTTCATTTGAGAGAAAATGGAACATCAGGGACTAGTCCGTTTCTCATGAACATTGTCATAGTGAGATTTAGCTGCAGTCCAACCTTTCCACACTCTCGGTAGAAGGCAGTTAGCATTTGTGCTGCTTGGCTGATGTTCGGTGTTATTAGAACAATGTTATCAGTGAAGTGGAGGTGGTGTAGTTGCCGACCGTCTATCTTCACTCGATTTCTTCCCATTCCAGTCATCGCATGACATTCCCAAGGGTGGCACTGAAGAGTTTTAATGAAATAGTATCACCCTGATCAATCCCTCTCTTTTCGTCGATGATGACTTCTTTGTAGATTGGTGAGATCCTGGTGGTGAATCCGTAATACAGCTCACAGAGAATCCTGATGTATTGAGTTTGAATGCCCTGTTTGGCTATGGCTTCAGTAACTGCTTCAGTCTCAACAGAATCAAAGGCCTTCTTTAAATTGATGAACGTTAGACAGAATGGCGTCTTGAACTCTCCTGAAACCTCAATGAGAATGAGTGGATATGGTCAATTATGTGAATCCTTTTCAGAACCCGGATTGCTTGCATGGTTGTCCTTCGTCTAGTGTTCTGCCTATTCTATTCAGGATGACTCGAGTGAACAACGTGTAAACAACAGATAACAAGCAGATCGAGCAATAGTTGCCAATTTTGTGGATGTCTTCCTTCTTGTACAACAGAACGGTTCTGCTGGTTTTCCATCGGGACAAAATCTTGCATTCAGACAGGTAGCATGTGCAGAGCCGAGCCAGTGTATTGATGAGTACTGGCGGCAGATTTTTCAGGTGTTCGGGTCTGACCTTGTCTGGACTGCGTGCTGTACACTTCTTTACCAACGAAATGGCGTGTTGGATTTTGGAAGGGAGGATGTTGGGAATGACATACCCATCCTGCGGAACTTGGTATGTGGGCAGATGAACGTGGCTATCAAAGAGATCCAAGTAGAAGTCGTGGATAATATTCTCCATTGCCCTTCTGGAAGATGTGATAGATCCGTCAGGATGTTGGAGAGCAGTGATCTTAGTTTTATAATTGGCGAAGGACAGGTGGGCATTGTGAATACTTTTCCCGGCTTCTGCCTAATTGACCAACACTTCTGCTCTTCTCTCTTTTAGATTTTCCTTTATTGCTTCTCTGCACAGCTTTGCGAGCTTGGACATTAGTTTGTGATTGTCTGAGGCTCATACCAAACCATGTTGGCGAATGAGCTTGAGAGTTTCCGAAGACAGGCATCTGTTTGTGGTTTTCCTACTCTTGGCATTCCTCGCACAGTCATGGAGGTGCTGAACCAGATGATCATATTCCTCGTCGATTTTGTCAATGGAGGCATTTTCCCATATTGCTGCAATAGTGTCAAAGACGACCGCTGGACTAGAGCTGTTACCTACTGGATCCCACGGGATGTCAAAAGACTGCGTGGCCGCCCACCTACCAGATGGTCAGACTACTTCATCAAGATCATGAACAATCGGTTTGAGGCTCTTCATGTTCCCAGAGCGAACAGATGCCATTAGGCTACTATAGCACGTGACAGGGACAAATGGAGACGTTACTGGCGCCCGCTCGAGCAAATCGATGACTAATGGGAAGTTAAGTGAAGTGATTAAGTGTCAAAGAGCTCCCAGTTAGTGATCATTCTGGGAGTTCTCTTAAACTTTGCAGCCATTTCTTCCTACTTTGTGAAGTAGAGTTTCACATGAAGGAGACAGTAATTTGATCCCATTTGGAATTTTGGGACAACAGTGAGATCGGTCAGGAAAAATCATCGATTGAATATGATGTGGTCAATTTCATTGTGGAACTGTCCAGTGGGAGACTCCCATGTCCAACATTTAGATTCGATCTTCTGGAACTGTGAGTTACCATGAATGGTCTTGGTCGACATGATAAATTCAGACAGTCTCTCACCCTGTTCGTTCCATTCTAGGCCATGGGTCCTGGTGTGGAGTTCTTTGGGAGATCTTCTCAGTCTATCTTACCATTAAAATCACTGACAATGATCTTGTAGAAGGTCTGGTCTTCTTTGTAGAATTTCTCCAGCTCCATGTAGAACTTCTCAATTTCTTCCTCATTGTAGTTGGATGTTGGTGTGTAGACGACAAAGATAGAAACTGCCTGCAACGAGTCACATCTATTCAAGCATAAGCATCCGATTCAGGTTGTTCGGTATACGAATGAATCAATGCTCATGGCCAAGTTCAAGTTGACGAAGACACCAACACCACCCATGCCTCTGTTGTCACATGTTCTAAGGAACAAGTTCTTCTCCAGTGTCGAAAATGGCGTGATGTGATTGATGCCTTCTCATCTCAGTCAGACCAATGATGTCATACTTGATCTTCTGTACTTACACCATCAGGTCCTCAATGGATGCTTCCGATGCCAGCCTACGTGCGTTGAAAGTACAGACAGTCATTTTAGTCCTTCTTTGTTTTGGCCCCTAGGTAGGCCCTGAGATTTTATCAGCCTCTCCTTGCTCATTCTTCTTACAGTTGCTCTTTGGGGGCTCTTTCAGGGTCAGGGTCATTATTGTTACTGGTTTGGCATATTAGATACACCACGGGGAGCTTGTCAGGCTCTGATGTACAGGCGGATACTCTCAGTAGCTTTTTGAGCTCTCCAAGAGGGACAGAGGAATCGAACCCGGGTCAGCCACATGCAAGGTGAACGCCCTATCCACTGTGCTATCGCTCCAGCCCAACTGGGCCTATACCCAGCTAACAGCAACAAAAAACAGCAACAAAAAAAAAATAAACAAAATGAAAAGTTAATCATCAATTGGGAAAAAATTTTTGAAATCATGTGTTTGACAAGGAGCACAATATCCACAATACTTAAGGAGATCTCACTTTTTAACAATTAAAAAAAAACCTAAAAAAAAAACAATAAAAATATGGGCAGGATATCTGAATAAACATTTTCCCAAAGATGATCCACAGAAACATAAAAAATATTCATTATTTAATACTAGAGAAATAAAAATCAAAACCACAATGATACTGTCTCAAACTGTAATAATGACCTATGTTTAAAAGATTGAAAACAAGTGTTGGCACAGATGTAGAGAAAAATAAATCCTGTTACACTAATGGTAGAAATGTAAAGTGCTTCAGACTCTATGAAAAACATAATAAAATTTCCTTAAAAAAAAGAAAGAAATGCAATATGATTCATTGATACCACTCGTAGGTGTGTATCCAAATAATATAAAAATATTGATTTGAAAAGATATTTACACCTTATATTCATAGCAGCATTATTCACAATAGATAAATCAACATAGATATCCACTAATGGATGACTTTTTGTTTTGGTTAGTTTTTACTTTGGGGACACTCCGGAAGAAGAGGACCTGCTTCTGTTTTTGCTCCGTGGGATCACTTCTGGGAGGCAAAGGAGTCTATACTGGGTGCCGGGGATTGAATCCAGATCAGCTGTATGCAAGACGAGTGCTTTACTGCTGTACTCTGACAGATGACTTAGAAAGCTGCAGAATAAAGATATCCAACAAAATACTACTCTACCTTTTAAAAAATGAAATTGTGCCTTAATGAACAAAATTGTGTCTTTATGGTCTTGAGGTGATTTTGCTAGGTGAAATAAGTAAAGAAGTGAAAGTCAGTTGCCAAATGTCGAAATATAAATTACCAAGGCAAAATTGGTAAAAACAAAACAAAAATCATAACTAATTTTCAGATTCTGAAATCTATGAAAGTTTCCAGAGGGGAAGAGAGGAGATAGGAGGTATGTGTGGAGGAATATTGGATGGGATGTGAATTTTGGAAGTGGGTGCTTAACCCTCCAGATGGTTAAGCTGTGCTCCTTAAATTCTGTAGAATTTTAAATCCATAATCAATAAATGAGAAAAGGGGGGGGGCTTAAAAATGCAAACAAAACATCTGCAGCAAAAGCATGGTTCACCAACATGAACAATGAATTCCCTTGAATTTTAGTTAAAATAAAAATAAATAAGACTTTATAATTCTTATAAAGACTTATCAGGTGAAAGACTTGGTAGAGAAACTGAACCTTTCACTACCAATTCAATTATTCCTGAGAGTTTAGGGGAAAAATGTTTGATGATGATTACACAAACCTGTACCATGTCATTTGTCTTTCATTGTATTACCTTGAGAGAACCTTCTAAAACAAAAGAAATCTTATCCTTCTCTTTTTCTTTTTCTTGTTCTGATAGCTCTGTTTTGCTCATTCCTTTACCTATAACCAGAGGAAATTAAACTTATTAGTAACTGCCTAAATCAAAATTTTACAGTGGAAGAACAAAGATTTGGTTGATTTTGGGGAATCTTCAGGGCTATCAAATTCTTAGAACTACAGAAAACAAACCTAACTTTTTTTTTATCTGATTATATAATGTTTGTATCTTTTTTACTTTTTCATTGAATCAGTGTGAGATAAACCATTACAAAGCTGTTGATGATTGGATTTCAGTCATACAGTATTCCAACACTCATCCCTCTACTAGTGTACATTTCTCAGGACCAGTGTTCCCAAGTTCCCGCCCATCAACCCCCAACCCTCACCCCCTGCCTGCCTCTATGGAAGGCACTTTTCTTCTCTCTCTCCCTCCCTCCCTCCCTCTCTCTCTCTCTCTCTGCTCTCTGTCTCTGTCTCTGTCTCTGTCTGCCTTTCTCACTCTCTCCCCTCCCCCCACCTCTTTTGGGCATTGTGGTTTGTAATATTGATACTGAAAGGTTATCAGGAATATCCCTTACCTACTTTTAACCCCCAGATCTTGTCCAGTGTGATCATTCCAAGCTATTATTGTCATACTGGTCTCTTCTCTATCCTACCTACCCTCATCCTCACACACACTTGTGGTTAGTTCCAACCATTGACGGTCCTCCTAATCCCAGTTTTCCGTGGCCATGGATGTTATTCTTCTAATATATATCTCACAAACAAATGCAGTCATTATATATCAACTATAGTTTTTTATTTCACATTGAAGCCATTTCTTTGTCATTGTTGTTTTTCTGTTTTGAATATTTCCATTTTTCCTCATTTGAGAGGCCACAACATAAACATGCCCGACCAGGTATAATTACTTCTGGGCCCCAGATAATTATTTTCTGGACCTCTACAGACACCTATAAAGTAATTTTGGTTTCTATTCAGAAAGAAAATAAAGGAAAGGCAGTCAAGCCACAGGGGTGCCTACCAATAAGAACAAGCCAGATCCTAGACACATTGTTATAACTTAGCCCCATCTTTCTTCTTTATAAAATTGGGTTTATTATTCCAGATACTAGGTCTTAGCTGTGCACCCATATTGGAAAAAATGTCCAGGCTGAAAAATTGTATATATTTATATATGTATAAATATTTATATAGACAAATATAAAATATATAGCACTGTAGCACTGTCCTCCCATTGTTCATCGATTTGCCCAAGAGGGCACCAGTAACATCTCCATTGTGAGACTTGTTGTTACTATTTTTGTCATATCGAATACTCCACAGGGACCATGCCAGGCTCTGATGTACAGGTGGGATACTCTCGGTAGCTTGCCGGGTTCTCTGAGAGGGACAGAGGAATCAAACCTGGGTTGGCTGCGTGCAAGGCAAACACCCTACCATCTGTGCTATCGCTCTGCCCCATAATATATATATTTATATATAATTATATATTGACGTTATATAAAAATATCATTATATAAATACATATGTACACACATATATACATATATAATCATGGTGGATGGTAAATGATTCAGCATTAATTTAGTTTTCAAAATAATATTTTGTAATCAGCCAAGTACAAAATAGTTTGAAAAATGGCAGGGTTTACAAAAACTTTGCGAAATGTATGTCACTGCTGCTTTATGGAAAGTAACTCTCAATTTTGTCTATTAGAACTAAAAACATGATGAAGAGGGTATCTATATCTATTCCTTGGGCGCAAGTTCAGTAAAATATCCTTATTTCCCAAATAAGTTGCCTCATTACTTCCCTTCTCTCTCAGTTATTCTCTCTCTTTGTCACTGCCTTCTCTTCTCTTCACTGGCACTTTCAAAGTCACAGAAATTGACAGAACAAAAACAAAAATTGTTAACTCAACCTCTTGTCAAGTCCTTGCTGTAAATAATAAAGAATTCTTTTCCATTTACTTTTTGATTCCTACCCACAATCGGTCTTTAAGCTTTTGTAAGGAAGATCTTCACTTAATAATTCAGTTTTGTTTACTCTAAGTATTCTAGTGCAGATCCACTGACTCTGAATTTATCCCATGCATCATTAACTAGTATTACATGGCTGAACCTATTAATCTACCAAAATTGAGACACAACATCTGACAATTCCTTAACATTATATTCAATTTGTACAATGGATAGAATTTTTCATATCTGGCAGAAAGTGGGGTCAAATATTGTGTTACTCAACTAAAGTACAATCTCATCATATATGGAATGGAAAAGTTCTACTTTAAGTTTTTAAAGAAAGTGGAGAATCACATTAACTTTGATGGTAACTCAACTTTTGTTTACTATCCCTGAAATAGTCACAGTATTGATCAATAACTAGATAATAACTTTGAAGTTTATGTTTAGCTAGTCACGTACTTTTAGATTTTTTAATAGAGTAAAGTTTGCTAGCAGAAGTTCTGGCACTGTACATTTTCATTTCCTGACCAAATTTGTTCTTACTGATCTCTTCAGTCATTTTACTTTCTTGATATTTTGCTTCTTCTTTTGTGATCCAGTCTTGAATGGATTCTGCAACAAGTTCCAAATAATTCCTAAAAAAAATCAAAGAAGAGAGATGGCAATGGAGTAACTGCTTAATACATAACTAAGGTGCTTTGCAAATAAACTTAAAAAGCGAACAAATCTCAAATTGCTGGTGTAACATATGCAATAAACTCATATATATCTTAGATGTCCTTATTCAAGATAGTGATATACTTAATGTGCATATGAAAAATGCCCAATCTCACTAAGAGAGGAGAAAATTTTAAAAATGACTTATTTTCATCCACGTCAAGTATTAAAAAGTTTGATACAACTAAGAGTTGATAGTTTGGTTAAAGAGTCATTCTCAGGTCTTTTAGTTGGAGAGTAATATTGAGAAATCGTTTTTTAGAACAATATTGAAGCAGAATAAAAGTTCATTAATTTGCCAACCAGCTAACTGACTCACTGTAACTGAAATACTCTACTCTCTGATTGCCACTCACTGCTTGGGGCTTGAGAAATAGTACAGTCAATAGGGTGTTTGCTTTGTATGTGGACGACTTGGGTTCTATCCCAGGCACTACATAACCTGTCCAGGAGTGATCCTGGAGGACAGAGCCAGGAGTAAACCCTGAGCATAACTGGATGTGGTCTCCTGAACAGAATAAAAATAGCTAAAACAAAAATACATACTGACTTTGGTAACTCCTCTCATAATTACTACAAACTATGCTGTTATATATTTATGCTAGCATTATCAAGTTGTTGTTTTAAGGACTCAGTCATATTTAATCCCCAAATCATTTATTCTAAGTATACCAATTATTGTAATCGCTTTTTTTCTTTTTAGGTCACACCTGGTGATGCACACAGGTTGCTCCTGGTTCTGCACCCAGGAATTACTCCTGGCAGTGCTCGGGGGACCATATGGGATGCTGGGAATAGAACCCGGGTTGACCAAGTGCAAGGCAAATGCCCTACCCACTGTGCTATTGCTCCAGCCCCTGTAATTTTTTTTATAAACACTAAAATATGTAAATGCCCAAAGAGAGTTGTTTCTGAGAAAGGTCAAATATTTACATTTTACAATTAAGGCTAATTACTGACAAATTACGTGATAATAGGGCTTACAGATTAAAAAAGCTAAAGCAGGATAGAGTCTATATTTAAGTTGCTTCACATTCCTTCTTAACACTTGGTGTACTGCTACCAGCTGTCAACCTGTACATGTGGGGTGAGTTCATCAGCAGCCTGATGGTGTCTTCATGCTTCCTAATACCCCGAATTGCCATTGCTTCTGTGCCTTTGACCGGACCCCAACAACTTGGGACCAATTCTAGCAAGAAATTAAATGGCCAAAAGTTACGTACGTGACAGCCACGGCCACAAACCACTTCCAGCTAAGCTACACAAGCTCATTTATTGGTCTTGTTTCATAGACCCATAAATAAATCTCTAAAGAGAACAAAAGCCGCAATTAACCTCTGACCACACATGGCTGAACAGTCCAGGGTAAATCGGATGGGGTGGATCAGCGTAGAGCCTGCTTAAGCAGAAAGCTCCTGAAAGCTGCTTGCTTCTGTAATTCAAAATTGCCACCATACCTGCAGCCTGACTCCACAGTCTCAGAATGTATCACACAAAATATAATCTGCTGAAAATTAGAGCATGAGGGTTTTGTGACTGAAATCTCCAGGCTTTCTCAGAGTTGGGGTGGGCTACCTTCCCCCACTTGCCAATACTTCTACTTGCCAGTACGTCTGGCAGTCACCACAACAAACCAACTCCAGCCCCACCATGTAAGCTCTACTACTGGCTTTGCTTTAGAGATCCATAAATAAATCTCACAAAAAATCAAAAGCCTCAGTTAATCTCAGACCTGTTAAAGTCTGAACAGACTGGGGTAATTCAGAGTGGGACAGGTCATCCTGGTGCCTGTCCCAGTAGCTCCTTGCTCCTACAATCCAAAATCGCTGCCATCCCCTCGGCCTTACTCCACAGTCTCCAGACAGATCTCACGGAGCCACAATCTGCTGAAAATTCTAGTATGCGGGTTTTGTGACTGAAATCTCCAGGCTTCCTTGGGGTCTGGATGGGCTACTTCTCCCCACCTCCCTCTACTTCCAGAAGTCTTGGCAGTCACATGCACACCATCCACACCCCAAAACTGCCACCCAATTAAAAAGCTACTCCAACTCCAAAAGCTACTGAATGAATGTATTTTTATTTGTAAGAAACAAACACCAGGAACAAACACCAGGACCTCTTAGCACCTGTATTGCAACCCAGAATGCACAAAAGGAAAAGGAGAGAGAGAGAGAGCAAGAAGGAAAGTGACTCTCATAGAGGAAGGCTGGGAGTGCAGGTGGGGTTTTGGAGGGAATGGTGGGAGGGAAACGGAATATTGGTGGTGATGGGAAATGTACACTAGTGGAGGGATGGATGCTGGGTCATTATATGACTGAAACCCAAATTGTGAATAGCTTTGTAATGGTCTGTCTCACGGGTATTCAATCACAAAAATTTTAAAAAGTAGTAAAGTTGAATTCATGCCCAATTCAATCAGCTATATCAATGACTGAATAAATAGCTGTACTCCTACATTTAAAAATAAAAGTAAAAAGACTTAACACCTTTAAAAGACGCAAACTGAAAATAGTAACTATGATACTTGGGTTCTCAGACTCTTCATTTGGAAGATAAAGACACCTCAAACTCAACATCCTGAAATCAAATCCTGATCTCTACCAATGACTGTCCACACTTCCCACCGAAGTTACTCTTAACTCTAATTCTCTCATACTCGTAACCTGTCAGAAAACTTAAATAGTTTCTTTTTTATCTTTAAATTTTGTTTAAATATGAAAAGTATTCAAAACACACTAAAAATGAGCATCAATTCTCCCTTTCCTTTCTCCTATGCTACTGGTCTAACTTACTGTTACCCCTTGCTAAGACGGCCGCCACGCCTTCCAGTCTGTTTCCCACACAACTGCTAAGGAGTCCCTTTTCCATTTTCTGTGTGGTCACCACTCCCTTCTGCTCAGAATCTTTCATGAGTTCACTTTTCAAGTGGAAAACAGACTCCTTACTAATAATATGTGATGTGTGAACACGGGATAAGACATATAATTAAATAAATTTTCAAATGAGATGACAAAATAAGACTATGTCAACATTCAGTGATTTGGAAAATTTGCCACCCACAGTTTCTGAAAGAATTACTCACAAATGTATTCTAGTTGCAGTAAATTATAATAAAAAGCAAGAAATAAGACAACATAGAGTATGTTGAAGGATTGGAAAAGAAACTAACATTTTAATGAAATGTAGATAATTTTATTATTTATATGTGATTTGAAAAATAGGATACTGTAATTGGAAACAATATTTCTACATTTAAAAAAACTTTTAAATGAGAGATAATTTTTGGATGAATTAAAATATTTATAAAATTTTAACAATTGCTGTGATATTAACTCCAGCTATGATATTAGAAATTAAATGTGTGATTTAAAAAGATAAGTACAAATCTCAGAAATATATTTAGAATATAGAATATAGAACACATCCTCCAATCTTCACTAAAGGCCTCACATAAGTCACAGAGAAATACCTGAGAGGAAGGACGTACTTTAGAGTGGAAAAAGGCAAAAACCATTGACCAAGCTCACCCAAAACCCCTTCTCGCAGAAAGAGAACAGCGCTAGTGAACTAGAAGGACCCACCTCTATACAACCATGATAAGGTAAAGGTAAAGGCCCTCCTGTTGATCGTCGATTTGCTCGAGCGGGCCCAGTAACGTCTCCATTGGAGACTTTGTTGTTACTGTGTCTGGCATATCGAATACTCTTGGTAGCTTGCCGGGCTCTCCGAGAGGGGCGGAGGAATTGAACTCGGGTCGGCCATGTTGGCCGCGTGTAAGGCAAACGCCCTACCCGCTGTGCTATCGCTCCAGCCCAACCATGATAACATAGAGAAACAGCTTAATTCCCCACCGTGAGATGAAGAAAAGAGTCCAGAAACCTCGCAGGGTTTACCCACAAATATGATCTCTCCAATAAAGAATTCAGAGATGAAATGCTGAGAATGTTCAGTGAACTTAAAGAAACAGTGGAGCAGTCAGAGAAGAAAATACGGGAAGAAATGAGAGCAGAAATAGAAAAGTACATTCAGAAATGTCATGAATAAAAAATTCAGTAGATGAAATAAAAAACACAATGGGTGCCCTTAACAGTAGAATGGCTACAGTTGAAGACAAGAATTAGTGAGCTTGAAGACAAGCTGCAGAAAGCTCACAGGCAACAACAAACAATGGGAAAAGACCTCAAAGTAGCTCAAGGGCTAATCAGAGACTAGGGGATAATTCCAAGAGAAACAACACTAGAATTATGGGAGTACAAGAAGGACAGGGAGGAAACCCCAGTGAAAAAGCCACAGTTAAAGAAATCATTCCTGAAAAGTTCCCAGAGCTGGAGAATGCAGACGTTAGATCCTAGGCACATGAAGCATGCTAGCTAAGAAGAGAGCCTAATAAAAAGACTCCAAGACATATCAAAGTTAGAATGATGGATGGCACAGATAGAGACACAATACTGCAAGAGGCAAGGTCAAAGAAGGAAATCACGTACAAAGGAGTACCCCTTAGATTCACAGCCAACCTATCAGAGGAAACCCTCCAAGCCCAAAGACAATGGTGGGATATAGTGAAAAAACTCAGTGAAATGAATGCCTCACCAAGAATATTCTACCTGGCTTAACTCTAACTCAAACTCGAAGTAACCGTACATAATTTCATGGATAAACAACAGCTCAAGAACTTCATAGACTCAAAACCAAACTTTAAAGAAGGACTAAAGGGGCTCCTTTCAGGCAAGAAAAACCCCTACAAGCACAGCAAACCACTACAGAAAGATGGCACAAAACCCTGTTACAACAATTTCTCTCAACATCAATGGTCTAAATGCACCAATAAAGAAACACAAAGTGACAAAATGGATTCAGAAACTGAACCCAACATTCTGCTGCCTATAAGAAACACATCTGAATGATCAGAGCAAACACAGGCTCAAAGTCAAAGGATGGAAAACAATCCTGCAAGCAAACAACTCCCGCAAAAAATCTGGGGTGGCTCTACTAGTATCGGACAACATTGATTTCAGGTTGAAAAAGATTAGAGATACCAGAACCTGAGGGATGCAGCTAAAGTCATGTGAAGGGAAAATTAACAGCTCTGCAAGCGTCTCTCAGGAAGGAAGAAAGGGTTAACATAAGTAACTTGACGTCACAGCTCAAGATCTTAGAAAAGGATCAACAAAAAAGGCACGCAAACCAGGCAGAAGGAAAGAAAGAAAACTTAGAGCAGAAATCAATGACATGGAAACCCCAAAAAACTATCCAAAAGATCAATGAAACTAAGAGCTGGTTCTTTGAGAAAATAAATAGGATTGATAAACCAATAAGAAGATTCACAAAGAAAGAGAAAGAGTACCCTAATAAACTGAATCAGAAATGAAAAGGGGTACATCACAAGAGAAAGGGTGGGGAAGGGGAAGGGAAGAGGGATACTGGGATCATTTGTGGTGGAGAATGGGCACTGGTGGAGGGATGGATACCCAATCAATCATTGTATGACTGAAACGCAAACATGAAAGTTTGTTAAGTATGTAAAGTACCGCATGGTGATTCACTAATAAAAATAAAATAAAATAAAATAAATAAAAAATAAAATCTATGAATCTAAAACTGCAATAAAGAAAAGCATTTTGCAGTTAATAAAATGAAAGATAAAAGTTGGACACTGAAAAGCTAAAATAAAATAAAATAATTTTTAAGAAAATTTAAAAAAATAATAAATTACTGGAAGTAACCAGTGTTGTTGGGGATGAGCTGAATCTAAGAACTCTGTCATGCTGGCGGGAATTTTCCTCAGGGCCTGTCAGTGCCTATGGGCAATAGTGGGAGATTTATCAAAAAGACAAGAATAGAGCTTTCATATGACTCAGTGATTCCACTTCTTGGCATCGTCTTTATTAATTAACTTGGAAACATAAATGCACACCCATGTTCATTGCAGAGCTTAGGACAAAAGCAAGGATACAGAAATAACCGAATTGACCCACAAGAGATGAATGGATAAACAAGTTCCGGGGGCCTGGAGAAATAGTACAGCGGGTGAGGTGCATACCTTGAATGAAGCTAGGTGGATTTGATCCCCAGCACCGCAAACACTACCATGAATGAAGCTAGGTGGATTTGATCCCCAGTCCCCCAAACACTACCATGATTGATCTCTGAGCACAGAGCCAGGAGAATCCACAGGTGAATCCATGAATGCTGCAGATGTGACCCTAAATCCCCCTCTCTCAAAAAACCCACAAAGGGGTTGTATACACAGTGGAATATTATGTGATGATAGGAAGGATAAAATACTTGAGTTCACTAACAAGTTGGATGGAATTGGAAGGTGTGTTAAGAGATGTCAGTCAGAGGAAGGACAAACACCATTTTTTCTCACTATATGTGGCAAAGAGCAGCAAGACAACAGAATAGGTTTAAAACATGGGATAACCCTTGGCCCTGGGTTATAGAAATAAAAATAATAAGGAAAGGGAAATAAGGGGCAGAGGAGAAAGTTGGCAAGGTGGTAACGGGCACTGGTCAGGGGTCTTGGACCTTTTGACACTATTGAGATAAGGTAACTACACCAGAATCATATGAGCCAACACTTGTGTAAACAAGTGACCCAAACTATAATAAATAAAACAATTAAGTTGCTAAAGAGGCAGGATGTGGGGTTCAAGGGAATCTAGGGACACTGGTGGAAGGATGCTGAGTTAGTGGTGGTGGATGTGGAGTTGCCTGAAACGCTATCATTAACAGCATTGCATATAATGGGACCTAAATTTTAAAAAAAATTGAAGAATACCAGAAAAATCCAAAGAAATTAAAAGTGTAAATCAACATGGGCATAAAATCAGATAAAATATGATGAGGAAAAAAGGATAGAAAGAGCAGATTTTAGAAATCACAAAATCAGAAAACCTTTTTTTTCAAAGCTGATACAGGAAAAAATAGAGAAATTATAAACTAAAACCAGTGGATATAAAACAACATCCAGACAGATTAATCAACTTTAAGCCAATTACTTTGCAAACAGATGAAATGGTCAATTTCCAGAAAGATGTAAATTGCCAAAGGTAATTCAAAAATAGAAAAGCCAGAGAAATAATCACCATTGCATAAATTGGAACAGTAATTAAACATATTTTTAGATTTTGAGGATTTTTATACAAAAATTTGACCAAAATCAAAGGGAAGTATAAATGAACCTTTGATAAAATTAAGAAATAAAGAAATAAAATAGTCAACATCCTTTCATTAATATGAGACTAATATAATCTCAATACTCAGCCAGTCATGAATATTTAAAAATAAAAATATTACTGCAGAAACCTGCTCACAAAAATTGATGCAAATATTCTAAAAAATATGATCACTTGATCACTTGGCATCCCGTTACTCATCAATTTGCTCGAGCGGGCACCAGTAACGTCTCCATTCGTCCCTGTTGCGTGCTAGTGTAGCCCAATGGCATCTGCTCACTCCAGGAACATGAAGAGCCTCAAACCTTTCGTTCAGGGTCTTGACGAAGAAATCTGGGCATCTCATAGGTGGGCAGCCATGCGATCTTTTGATATCCTGTGGAATTCATTTGGTAATGGCTCTAGTCCAGTGGTCATCTCCAAATTTCATTACGTGTCTAGCCCATTTGATTTTCGATGTCTTGGCAAACGAGACAGCGTTCCTGATTCTTGATTCTTGACGGAGGTCGGAACTCTGGATTCTTTCTCTCACTTGAGTGAAGCATGATACTCCACACATAGCTCTTTTGATTCCTCTTTGGGAGGCCCAAATAGCGTTCTCATCCTGTTTTCGTAGGGCCCAGGTCTCTGAGGCATATGTTAATGCAGGAAGAACAGTGGAATCAAAGAGATGTGCCCAGAGCCGGAGGTTCTTTGTCCTCTTAGCTATTTTTTAAACAGTCTTGAAGGTGTTCCAAGCCGCTCTCTTACTCCTGCACAACTCAGGTGCCAGATCATTCGTCATGTTGACTTCTCGACCTAGGTATATATAACTGTTGCTTTCAGAGATGTTCATCCCATTGAGAGTGAATGGAACGTCAGGAACGAAACCGTTTCTCATAAACATTGTCTTTGTGAGATTCAGCTGAAGTCTAACCTTTCCACACTCACGGTCGAAGTCAACCAGCATTTGTGCCCCTTGGCTAATGTTTGGTGATATTAGAATGATGTCATCAACGAAGTGGAGGTGGTGTAGTTGCCAACCATCTGTCTTCACTCCCATTTCTTTCCATTCCAGTTGTTGCATGATGTTCTCGAGAATGGTGCTGAAGAGCTTCGGTGAAATGGTATTACCCTGAAATGGTATAAACCCCTTTCTTGACATCAATGATCACCTCCTTGTAGAATGGTGACATTCTGGTAGTGAATTCGCAATGCAGCTCATGGGGGATCCTGATATATTGAGTTTGAATTGGCTAGGGATTCGATGACCACTTCCATCGCAACAGAATCAAAGGCCTTCTTTAAATCGATGAATGATAGAGCAACATTTTGAAGTCCCGAGAAATCTCAATGAGCATGGTTATCGTGTGGATGTGGCCAATTGTGCTGAATCCTTTTTGGAATTTGGCTTGCTCGCATGGTTGTCCTTCATCTAGTGTTCTGCCAATCTTATTCAGGATGACTCAAGTGAATAGCTTGTAGACGACAGACAACAGGCAGATCGGGCAATAGTTGCCAATGTCATGAATGTCTCCCTTCTTGTACAGTAGTACAGTTCTGCTGGTTTTCCATTGAAACATAACCTTGCATTCAGACAGAGAGCGTGTGAAGAGCTGAGCCAGTGTATTGATGAGAACTGATGGCAGGTTCTTCAGGTGTTTGGTCTGACTTTGTGTGGGCCAGGTGCTGTTTGCTTCTTTACTGATGAAACGGCGTGTGAGATTTTGGAAGGGAGAACACTGGGAACGACATATCCATCCTACGGAATTTGGTATGTGGGCAGGTGGACGTGGCTATCGAAGAGTCAAGGAAGAAGTCATGGATAATCTTCTCCATTGCACTTCTGGAAGATGTGATAGATCCATCAGGACGTCAGAGGGCAGTCATCTTGGTCTTGTAGTTGGCGAAGTTCAGGTGGGCATTGCGAATGCTTTTCCCAGCTTCTGCGGCATCAGCCAGAACTGCAGCTCTTCTCTCTCTGAGGTCTTCCTTTATTGCTTCTCCACACTTCTTTGCGAGCTTGGCCATTAGCTTGAGGTTGCCAAACCACATTGGCGAATGAGTTCAAGAATTTTCAAAGACAGGCGTCTTTTTGTGACTATATCTCTCTTGGCATTCCTTGCACAATCATGGAGGTGCTGAACCAGTCAATCATATTCTTCATCAATGTTGTCAACAATGGCATCTTCCCATGTTGCCGCAATAGTGCCAATGAGCTTCCAGTAGGTGGTCGTTCTGGGAGTTCTCTTCTCAAACGTTGCAGCCCCTTCTCCCTGATTTTTGAAGTAGAATTTTGCATGAAGGATCATCAGACGGTGGTCTGATCCCGTTTGGAATTTTGGGACAATAGCAACATCGGTCAGGCAAAACCATCTATTGAATGATTTGGTCAATTTCATTGTGGAACCATCCACCGGGAGACTCCCATGTCCAAGGTTTAGATTCATCCTTCTGGAACTGTGAGTTACCATGGATGGTCTTGATCGACATGATGAACTCAGTCTCTCACCTTGTTCATTCCATTCTAGGTCATGGGTCCTGATGTGGAGTTCTCCTTGCTGATCTTCTCAGTCCAATCTTGGCATTAAAATCAACGACAATAATCTTGTAGAAGGTGTGGTCTTCTTTAAAGAACTTATCCAGCTCCATGTAGAACTTCTCAATTTCTTCTTTACCATAATTGGATGTTGGTGTGTAGACAATGAAGATAGAAACTGCCAGCAGTGAGCCACATCTATTCAAGTATAATTGTCCAATTCAGGTTGTTAAGCATTCGAATGAATCAATGCTCATGGCCATGTTCGTGTTGACAAGGACACCGACACCTCTGATGCCTCTTTTGTCACATGTTCTGAGGAACGGTTCTTCTCCAGTGTCAAAAATGGCGTGATGTGATTGATGACTTCTCATCTGGGTCAGACCAATGATGTTGTACTTGATCTTTCGGGCTTGCACTGTCAGGTCCTTGATAGATGCATCCAATGCCAGCGTATGTGCGTATATGCCTTGAAAGTACAGATAGCCATTTTTGTCCTTCTTCGTTGTTTTTTTTTTTATTAGTGAAATACCATGAGGTACAGTTGTAGGCTTACAAATTTTTGTGCTTGGGTTTCAGTTATACAATGATCAAGTACCCATCCCTTCACCAGTGCACATTTTCCACCACCATGGGTCTCGGTATTCCTCCCCCCAATCCCTCCCCCCCCCAAATAATCTGGAAAAAACCTGAGTGCCTGAGAACAGATGACTGGTTAAAGAAACTTTGGTACATTTACACAATGGACTACTATGTAGCTGTTAGAAAAGATGAAGTCATGAAATTTACATACAAGTGGTACTACATGGAAAGTATCATGTTAAGTGAAATGTGTCCTTCTTTGTTTTGGCAGCCTAGGTCAGCCCTGAGATTTTATAAGTCTTTCCTTCCTCATTCTTCTTAATGCTGCCGAATTAGTGACTCTTTCAGGGTCAGGGGAATGAGACCCATTGTATTTACTGGTTTTGGCATATCGCGCGGGTAGCTTTAGGCTCTGCTGTGCGGGCTTGATATTCTTGGTAGCTTGCCAGGCTCTCCAAGAGGGATAGAGGTTTTTAGGGTGGCCTCTAATCGCCCTTGCAGGTGTGTCCATGGTTCAAAACATATTTGAGCTCCATCAAATATGGTGCAGTAATCTTGGATGATGGGTATTAAGTGTTTTATGAGCCACGCCACACTCCAGGCCGCTTTCCGAACATTCAGGGTGAGACCGACACACGAGTGAAGCCCCACAGAACCAGGTAAGCAGAACTCTGCGATCTTGGACTCCAGGCTCAACGGGACCCAGGAACAGAGATCCTCTGCCTGCTCCCACCAATCTCCAGTGACCCGGGATTAAACCCAGAAGCACCACCCTACCCTGCCCTGCCTGCTTCCACCATCTCCAGCAACCCAGGTATTACACCCAGAAACCCCACCCTACTGGTACCTGATAAATACCTCATTGGCAGACCTCTACTACCTCCACTAAAAAAAAATGAATATGGACAAATTGAATAGTATTTTTTTACATAAATGCAAGTTTGGTTAGATTCTCAAACAATTATTAATGTCCTCAGGGAACCATATGGGAGTGTTGGGGATCAAACTTGGGTCAGCTACTTGCAAGGGAAGAGCCTTACCCACTGTACTATTTCATCAGTCCCAATTAAAAATTCAGAGAAAACTTGTATAAGAGGGAAATTTTGTGTGTGTGTGTGTGTGTGTGTGTTGGTGGGGGGGAGTGCCATACCAGGTAATGCTCATGGTTTACTCCTGGCTTTGAACCAAGGGATCACTCCTGATGGTGTTCACGGGACAATAAGGGCATTTTGGGTGCTGGGGATTGAACTTGGGACAGACACATGCAAAGCAAGGCCCATATCCACTGTACTATTTCTTTGACCTTAAGAGAACTTTTTTTGGGGGGAAGGGTGGTGAACTACCCTCTTCTCTGCTTAGAGCTTATTCCTGCCTCTAGACTTAGGGAATACTCAAGGAGGTTCTCAGGGCATCTCATAGGTTGCCAGGGATTGAACCCAATTTGGCCAAGAGGAAGGCAAGCACCATATTTAAACTATCTCTCCAGACCCAAAGGAACTTTATAAAATCGAATATGGCGTATCTATGTAAACCCATTAGAAACAAACAACAAAAAAATAGTTGAAAATACAAAACCTGGAATAAGAAGGATGCTGTTTCAAAATTAAATAGGAATACCTTGTCAGCAAATAAGACCAGAAAATAAACAGTGGGTAGGACATTTGCTTTGCACATGACCAACCAGAGTTCAATTCTCTGAACCCACCAGGAGTGACACCTGAATGCATAGCCAGGAATAAGCCCTAACTGCCACCAGGTATGGACTCCAAGCAAAATGAACAAAAGTGTAATTACTGGCAATGAAAATCAAATCACAGAGAAATCGCTCATGATATTAGCCTGATACACACATTATGTACTTTAGCCTAAAAAAAGGCATACTTTAAAATAGACTAAACATGATTGTCACCCATTGCCTCTTTTGCAAACCACAATAAGAGAGAGAGAACAAAAGGGAATGCCCTGTCACAGAGGCAGGGTGGGATGGGGGGTGTGAGAGATACTGGGATCCGTGGTGGTGGGAAATGGGCACTGGTGGAGAGATGGGTAGTTGATCATTGTATAATTGAAACCCAAGCACAAAAATGTGTAAGTCTGCAACTTTACCTCATGATGTCTCACTATATAAAAATTTTAATATTAAAAAAAGAAATAAAAAGACTAAGATTGCCTACAATTTAAAAAAAATAAAATAAAATATGTGTTACTCTTTGTGTTTATGTGTGCATACTCATGTTTTTCCCAATGACTCTGTAAGTCCATCCATTTCCAGTATTGCCCTCCCGTTGATCGTCGATTTGCTCGAGCGGGCCCAGTAACGTCTCCATTGGAGACTTTGTTGTTACTGTGTTTGGCATATCGAATACGTCACAGGGAGCTTGCCAGGCTCTGCCGTATATTTAGGTTTAATGCAATGTTTGTTGCATTGCTATACAAAAATGTACTTTTAGAAAAAAATATATATAAGCAAACAGTAATGAAAAAGTAAAAGATGGCAACCCAAATCTAAGGATCTGGAGAGGAAAAAGTTCATTTATTTTCCAAGATCTCACTTTTCTGTGTGATGTCATTCAATTGCTCTACATTTGTGTTTTCCCTGGACAAAGGCCAGTTGAAGAATGTCCTGGGGTTCCTACTTGGAATCTTTCAAGGCAGTTTTATTAATAAATCAAATGTAATCTAGTAACATCCCATGAAACTCAGTGGAGTCAAGAAAGTTTGTTTTCTGCAGTGGTATCATTTTGTGACTTTTGGAGTATGCTGCATAGAACATTCAATCCATAAGCATTCAATCCAGAGAATATAATTGCCCTCGTAGGATTGCAGAATATTTCCATCGACTTGAACCACCTAGCTTAGAACAAAAAACTAAAAATGAAGGAACAATGAGCTAAATAAGAGAGTTAACTACACAGTCTAAGTTGGGTACCTGAATCCAACATTGGAATGAAGAGCCGCTTTCCATTTTTCACAATGCATACGCTTCATATTCATTGGATTATGAAAGACTAATAGTAAAGAGTTGTCTTGGGTATGGTAATATGAATCAATACACTTATATTGCTGATTCGCTTCTTGGAGAACCTGAAAAATTAAAATAACTGCATTACCGTGTGTTTCTTTTCAAAAGAAGAGGCTCCGTTTATCTGCTCTCTTTTCTTTCTCTAGTTCTGTCTACACTTTTAGTAAAAGTGAGAATACAAGTGGTAAATAATTTCTGGAAGATTTCAGCAACTCTTACAGAAAAAGAAATATGAGGGTCTGGGCTAGAAATATGCGCTTAAGTGCTTTTCATTAATTCTGAGAGATAATTAAGTCAAGCAGTCGCTTGTTCACTTCCCCCTTTGTTTTCATATGTATCATCTCATTTTAGCATCCTTTTAAAACTCCAGATAATTAGGTACCGTTACTTTCCGATTCCAAACTTTGAAATTCTCACTTTTCAGCATCAACTGGCCTTGAACGAAGGTAAGAGACTTGTTCAAAGATGCAGAGTTTAGAAGTTCTGGTGTCAGTTCCCTGTCAGTGTTTCTACTCTACATATCACCCTTTTACACTGAATCACAGAGAAATGGCCTTAAAAGGCTTTCTCATGAGTGTTGTTGCAATTTCACTTCTATACTGGCCTTGCCAGAACATTCTACACTCCGCATGCACTGCAACTGCAGCCACAATAGAGAGGCAAGATGGGCAGCTGGATGTCCTGTTTTCTTTTCCCTGACAATCAACACCAAGACGCATGTGCACAGGAAAATGAATTAGACAGCTGTGGGGTTTTGCGTTTTGTTTTCACTTTCATTATCGGTCTGGTGGTGGCAACCTTCAGGTCTCTGACATTTGGATGATCTAAAAGCATAGAATTGCGTATTATGTTAGGCAAGTTTCTGTCTGTGTTTTACTTTTGCTTTCAATTTTACACATAGCATAACCGAAATAGTACACTTGCTTCTCCAATCTAGTTCCTTGTGTGAATTTCTTTATGGAGTGATATTAAAACTTTTACATCTGTTTCCTGAGAGCCAAGAAAAGAAACAGAAAAGTGGTGAATGTTTCTGTATTTAAAAAGTATGTGGGTCACCATCCTTTACTTTGTTTTGAGTAAAGTCGGAAAGGCAAATTCCTTTCAGACTTTAAGCCCAAGAATCATAAAAAAAAAAAAAAACTTTTAATGCATGTGGGCATCGCAGTTTTTGTGTTTACATATTTACATGAAGTACTAAAATATTTCGAAGTTAAAGCTACTCTCAATCAATGTATGATAAATTTTGACACATATTTTTCAATACTTGGCTATGGCTAGGGTTCAGAGAGGTATAGGGATAAGACTGATGGATTACCCACTGTGGAAAGGACTGATGGGAACAGGGGCAGTGAGCAATGGAGGGGAAAGTACAAAACCTGTCAAACAAACCCTGTCATCCCGTTGTTCATCGATTTGCTTTAGCGGGCCCAGTAACGTCTTCATTTTGAGACTTGTTGTTACTGTGTTTGGCATACTGAATACGTCTCGGGTAGCTTGCCAGGCTCTGCCGAATGGGCGAGATACTCGGTAGCTTGCTGGGCTCTCCGAGAGGGGCGGAGGAATCAAACCCAGCTCTGCTGGGCTGGCTGCATGCAAGGCAAAGGCCCTACTGCTGTGCTATCGCTCCAGCCCTGCTATCGATCCAGCAAAACCTAAATAAAAGAAATACATCACCAAGAATACTGGCATATCCACCTGATATGCCAGTATTCAGATGATCAGTCAGATTTGAAGGAACAATACTGAGCCTCAGAGTTACGCAGTAACTTGAAAAACTCATAGCTTGAAAACCAGTTTTGCTCAGAAAGAAAAGGGAGCACCAAGTAAAGGGTGTTGGGAGGATCCTCCCAGGATGGGAGAAGCATGCGGAAAGTAGACTATAGTCTAAACATGATTGCCACTCAATGCCTCTTTTGCAAACCACAACACCCAAAAGGAGAGAGAGAACAAAAGGGTATGTCCTGCCACAGAAGCAGGGTGGGATCGGGGGGAAGGGGGTTGGGAGGGATACTGGGATCCGTGGTGGTGGGAAATGGGCACTGGTGGAGGGATGGGTATTTGACCATTGTATAATTGAAACCCAAGCACAAAAATGTGTAAGTCCCCAACTGTACCTCATGGTGTCTCACTAATAAAAATAAAAATAAATTTTCAAAAATCAGTAAACATTAATAAAAATATTTTTGAAGTGTTTATAATAAAAAGTAAGAAAACCAAAAAAATAAATAAAATCAGTTTTGCAAGAAGCACTGTCCTATTTCCACTGTTGTTTCAATAAATGGATATAGCTCCTAAAATAAATGAATAAATAAATAAATAAATGACAAGACAAACTTCTCTACTCTTGGCATTGAGTATGGCATTCACTCATACTCCGAGTGTTGACCTCTATGAGACTAAGAAATGTTTGTTGGCTTCTAGCTTATATAATATTTTACATATTTTCAACAACAAATTAATGTTTTTAATTTACATAGAATATTCTGTCTTATTAGATGTTTTGTGTTTTACATTTTTAGAGATTTTTATTACAATATTTCACTTTTTTTTTTTGCTTTTTTGGCTCACACCCAGCGATGCAGGGGTTACTCCTGGCTCTGCACTCAGGAATTACCCCTGGCAGTGCTCAGGGACCATATGGGATGCTGGGAGTAGAACCCGGGTTGGCCACGTGTAAGACAAATGCCCTATCTGCTGTGCTATTGCTCCAGCCCCAATATTTTCACCTATTAATGCATATATGCAAACATTATTCATAATAAAATATTTCCTAACAAAAAGCCAATATTCCCTTTCTTTGGCTAATGCACTTTTATAAGCTTATTCAGATTTTCCTAAAAATTTTCAATTCTGCTCATTCCTAATGAAATTTAAATATGTAGGATTTATCTATTTCACATAAATTTAAAAATGTAACAACACATAATTATTCATAATTTTTATGTTTAAATTTATGTACCCGTAAATAAGATAAGCAGTTTTTGAAAAAAATTACTTGATCAATTTATCGTTGATTTTGTCTATAGAACTAAGCAAGCTTACATGTGAAGAGCACTAGGGGGGGACCCTGGACCACTGATGGAGGGAAGCTCACTCGCTGGGGATGGTTGTGGTTTTAGAAATAAGGGGAACCCCAGGGAAAAAAGAAGAAAGTAGATAAAGGGAGATTATAATAAAAAATATGACGTTTGCAAAGTATTTCTAGAGTATAAAGACACAATTTTTATTGGATTCACCAGTGCAGTTCTTAGAGAAATAAAACTACACTGAGGCACATCAATAAGAAAGAGAACAATAGAACAAAAACAGTACTTCAAAACCTTCCAAAGAGAGAAGAAAAACCTCAAGCAAAGCCAGAAACTGTGGTTTGGCTTTATTTTTCTTCAAGGACAATATAGAAAACTAGAAGACTATTGAGGAATGCCTTCAAAATTGTGAGGGGGACAGCACACAGCAACGAAGAAGAAAACGGCTGGGGGGCTCCACAGCTCCCAGAGAATGCTCCAGGTCCCAAACAGAGCCAAGATCACCGGGAAGTCCCAGATGGGGTAGGTGCTGCATCCCGCCTTCTCCAGATGGAACCCCGTTGACCATGAGCCTCTACAAGCATAGCTCGGGCATGCGGGAACCAGGACATTTATTCCAAATCGCGCGGCCACATAAGCGGCCGCGCAACATCTCCTTTAATACAAAGTGATCAATGGAAAGTAAATCATCCAACGTTTCTTCCTGAAAATCAGGCTTAACTCTTTTGCAAACCACAACACCCAAAAGGAGAGACAGAACAGAGGGGAATTCCCTGCCACAGAAACAGGGTGGGATGGGGGGCATGGGGGTGGGAGGGATACAGGGATCCGTGGTGGTGGTAAATGGGCACTGGTGGAGGAGTGGGTATTCAAAATAAATAAATAAAAAATAGCAAAAAAAATTGTGAGGGGGAAATGCCTCTTTAGCATTTTAAATTAAGTCAAACTATGGAATAAATGTCAGGATAGGGAATCTTTATTCACAAAAACAATTGTTAAAACAATTGGCATAAGACTGAATAAAGAAGATACGGTATCGGTATGCACTGAAGTACTACTATCAGCCGGGGGAAAAAAAAAGATGAAATGCTGACATTTTTTTTTTTTTTTAAATTTTTTTTTTTCCCTTTATTTTATTTTATTTTTTTTAAAGTTGTAGATTTACAATTTTTTGTGCTTTGGTTTCAATTATACAATGATCAGATACCCATCCCTCCACCAGTGCCCATTTTCCACCACCATGGATAATATCCCTCCCACCCCCATCCCCCCATCCCCCCGTCTCTGTGGCAGGGCAATCCCCTGTGTTCTCTCTCTCCTTTTGGGTGTTGTGGTCTGCAAAAGAGGCATTGAGTGGCAAACATGTTCAGTCCATAGTCTACTTTCGACATGCATCTCCCCTCCTGGGAGGATCCTCCAAACATCCTTTATTTGGTGCTCCCTTCTCTATCTGAATAGCCCTTTCCTCTAGGATACCCGGCTGGCCTCTAAGTTATGGAGTAATCCTCCTGGTGCTGATCTCAGCTATTCTTGGGTATTAATCTCATACTTTGTTACTTTATATCCCCCAGATGAATGCAATCTTTCTATGTCTATCCCTCTCTTTCTGACTCATTTCGCTTAGAAATGCTGACATTTTCAACAACATGAATCAACTCAGAGGGATTGGAAGAAGACCACCACGTGATGTTTTTCGGCCATAGAAAAACTAATGAACAAACCAAACAAAGCCCTAATTCAGACCATACAAACAAATAAAAAATTAGGTAAAGGGGGTTAATCGTATGGTGAAGGACGAAAACAATACTTTGATGATGAACATAAAGTAGAATACAGATGTTGATTTATAATGTGATACAGCTAAAGCCTATATGATGTTATAAACCAACCTTACTTCAGTTTACCTGCCATAGATGAACTCAAGAAGTCACGGAGAGACAGTTTCCTACAAAATGAGATGGACCTAAGGAGTTACTGGATTTCAGGGAAGAGTATCTAAGTGAAGGGAAGGGCTGAGAATGTGGCCGGGAGCACAGTCGGGGGGGGACCTGAAACCACAGCTGCCACCGCGGGTCTATGGGGAACGCAGGTGAACGAGATCCTGCTCAGACAACAGAGGTGATAGAATACCTGCTAGATTTGAATGTGTGGTGAGGAGATCGACTCTCTGCTAGAGTTTGGGGGTGAGGAATGATAAA
Source organism: Sorex fumeus (assembly GCF_029834395.1). NCBI lineage: Eukaryota > Metazoa > Chordata > Mammalia > Eulipotyphla > Soricidae > Sorex > Sorex fumeus. The sequence continues at coordinate 6,278,807 of NW_026606058.1, forward strand.
TGCATGATAAACTAAACAAGTGGAATTTTTTTAAAAAAAGTAAAAGGAATGGGGGAGGTTTGGGAAATGAACTCCAGAGAGAGCAAAAGGAGAGTCAAAAGCGAAACGTCATTGCAGAATTACAACTCTGTTTAGCTGTGAGGAACATTTATATACTTGAAATAAGGTAAAGACAATATTGACTCAACCATAAATTGTAGTAGACTTAACAACGCTGGAGAGTGGCGAGTAGGGGTGAGGGAGAGGAGTTATGGACAGGCGTGGGTGAGGCTGGATGGGCAGGGGCAGAGCTGTTTGCTGAAGAGGGAGTCAACTCTTGAGGATGCCCCACACTAAAACCAGACCTAAATCAAATACATACATTTAGATATAAATATGCCTTAAAATATATTTATATTTAAATATATGTTTAGATATTAATAAATGTATTACATATACACATATAGTAAATGTTTATATATGAATACTTATATACATAAACATTTGTCATTTAGAAATCAGCGAACTGAGTTACAAAAGAAACAGGTAAAAAGATCTTGAGAATTTTTAACTCTGAAAGATACTGGGGTAGGAGCCAGCCGCTTCTTCATACGTTTCTTTGTAAAACTTTTTGGCTTAAAAAATATGTGGGTGTCATTACATTTGATAAATGTAAAACTGAAGCTAATAAGGGAGAGCAGGGAAGAGAATCCAGGTTTTTGCAGAAAAGGAATGCAACAAGCAGAACAAAGGGGATTGCTTTTTGATGACTTGTTACTTTGTAAAGGGTTATGAGACCACAAGTCCCAGGCCAGGGTTCTTGGGTTCCAAACCTGCTTCTCACCCAACAGCCATGTGACCTTGGGAAAAGTAACTATTGGTCAAGGTGTCCCACTGTCCTATGATTTAAACAGTTTCTGCTTCACAGGATAATGGCTAGGATGAAATTGATTGTGCATATTAATCACTGCCTACCACAGGCATGTGCTCAGTAAACATGAACTAGTGCAGTTTCCACTGACCTGTTAACTGCTGCAGAAATTATTTTGAAATGTAATGAAAACTGAAGGGGAGGCAACAGACAATACGGCAGAAGAGGGAGGGCGGTTGCTTTCAGTAAAGCCATCCTGTGTTTCTGGAAATTATGACAGCAATCATGCACATTTCTTTTGCCTTAAAAGTAACATGTTGTTTTTTAAGAAGCATATTTGAAATTATTATGAAGATTCCCTGGGATTACTCAGGGGACTAATTTTGGGGTAAAGTCATGTTAGAGCTAAAATAAAAGGGGATATTGATCTGAACTACATCTGAGTGACCTAGTAGTGAACTGTTCTAAATCGCACCCTGGCTTCCCAGACCTATTTGAGCCCCACCTAGAGACTCACAGGTCATTAATACCTGAAGCAGCACTTTCGGTTTAAAGTGTTCAGTAAAACTCCAGTCAGCTAGATTTCGTTGCTGTGTTTTCTTTATATCCTCTAAAACTGCTTCCACAGTCATTTTCTTGGGTTTCTAAGAAAAAAAATAAAATTATACATACATGCATATATACGCATAAATATCCATGATAGGCATAACAGTTTCAGCTTTAATTTGTTTAAGTCCAAGCAGAGCCCTCTCGGAGGCCAATGATTCCACATGCATGCTCTCTAATTGGGGGAATCTGCATATATATCCCTCCATATGGCAACATTTTAGGAGGATGGCTGCCAGGAAGAGTATGCCTTTGACTTTCTTTCCTTTTTTTTTATGGGCAACATAATCTAAATATTTTTATTGTTAGGTTATATTCTTCTGAGTCCTGTTAGCAATTATAGGCAGGTTTTCTGAACTCACTTCAAGACAGCATTAGTCCTACACGGCTGTATGGTCAGCAGGTGTTTGCAGCGGTTGCCAAGCCGTACTGTCTAGAGAAGCACATGCAGCGTGCAAGTCTCGCTTAAACGGGGAGAGAAATTAACTCCTTTCCTTCTGGCTGGAGCTGGTCTGGGATGTCTGGATAATGCCTTTTCTCTGGCATCAGCGTTCCCTGGCTAAGTATCTCCCGCGCCGCCCCCCACCCCCTCTTTTAAAATTGTTTCTCATTCTGGGTCACGGTTTACTCAGATCATCTTACTTGTATCTACACTTTTTTAAGGGGGGAAAAAAATCCTTACCTTTTCAAGAGGATCAGCCTTTGTGACGGTTTCATCTTTGAACTCATTCTGGTCTGTAAATCAAAGACACCAACATGCAGTTGTGTTCAGGCTTTGTTCTTGCCTTGGTCAGCGTATGACTTTTTTGTTAGCTCATGTGATATATGTCTCTGTGCTGAAAAGGCAATTCCTGAAAAGTGTGTTTCATGCCTCCAAAAAGGTATTTGTGTCAATAATTCTAAATCTGTGTCTACCTGGAAAAGTTCAACTAAACCCTTTGAAAAGAACCCGGCTTCCTATATGATATATTCTTAAATCACATCAGACACTCAGCCTCTGACTGTCTCACTCCCTTCCAACAAAGTACTCCTACCTTCACAGGTCACAGGTTGCAAATTATTGGTTAAACTATATCAATTTCTTAATACACACCATTTTTCTTGTCAAACTGGCAAACATTGCAGCTATTTTCAAGCTTCTGTGGGTCTTATGGGTGGTAAACTAAGGCAGGGGTAGGTGGTCTATGGGGAAAAAAACTATTCAATAAATGCTATTAGAAAATGGTGCTGTTTCACCATTTTGTTGAGCTCTTCTTCCATTAATTAGTCATTTTAACATTTAACACACTTGAATAAGCATATGCAGATTTACAAATGGAGTTTGGGAGAAGTTACTTAAATGTATAAATTAATGGGTAGCTGTACTCCAAAATAGCATAGCTTGGACCAATATTAACCATATGCAGCCTCTCTCCTTGTGGCCGAAGATTATATTTCTATAATATGTGAGGCTGTGATATCATTCTTGGCTATGAAGCAAGCCATGCTCCAGTAATTCCTGAAATTAGCAAATGACACAGAAAAAAAAGAGTTCCATGAGATATTTCTTATTAGTTTAATATGAATAAAAAATGTCCTTACTGCTAATGTTTCAGAATTAGTAATGGGTTCTGTGACTATGAATCTCAACAGAGAAATGCATGTAAGGCATATGACTAACTCGGTCAGAGCGAAAGGAGGAGGGATGAATCTTGTGGTAACATATTTGTGATGCTGAATTATGGAATGGACTTGACCTTTCTACCACCCTTAGAAAAGTAGGTAAATCCCTTGAGTTGTATATGAATGACTCCTTCCTAGTTTCCAAATGCCTCTCCTTGAATTGCTTCTTGCTCATTTTACTTCAAACTTGTGGTAGGTTTATAGTGTCTTAAGATTTTTGCACTTGTTTTTAACCTGTCAGATGTATGTTGTTTCTAGATATTCACAGATTTTGAAGCTTTTATTTGTTCCTATGTTCAAATGTTACCTCTTCAAGAGCTACCTCTCTCTTACCCTGTTTTCTTTTCACCACAGCATTTGCCAGTGCCCAATACTTTTCACTAACTGAATGTTCCCGTAAAAACCTTTGCAAGTCAACTGATAAAAAATAAAGAAGAAAATACCTTTAATTTATGTGGGAAAACGTGTGACCATTCACAGACCCAAAAATAACCTATTAAGTCAGATCTTATAATATATAAACCTAAAAGCATTAATAGGGACAGAGAGACAGTTGGACGGGCTGAGCATATGCTTTGCATGTGGACGGCCTGGGATCAATCCAGGCACTGCATGGTCCCTTGAGCACTGCCAGAAGTGACCCTCAAATATGGAGCTAGGAGTAGCCCCTGAAACTGTTGGGTATGGACTTCCAAAATAAAAAATAAAAATAAATCATAAGCGACACTAATATAGAGTAAAAGCAGAAACGTTGTGAGAAATAGATAGCTTGCGTGAAATAGTGTTGAGCGGGAGCTTGGCAGTGCCACCGCAGGTGCCCAGGAATGGTGGCTGGAAAACAAACAGGGAATGCAATACTTCCAATTTCACCTGTTGTATTAAAACGGAAAATCCTCTTCAGATTTCTTTCAGTTTGATCACGATCGATCACGACCATCCTGTTATTCGTCGATTGCCTCGAGCAGGCCCCAGTAACGTCTCCTTCGTCCTAGCCCTGAGATTTTTTAAAAGGTGCCATATTCAAGGCTCTTTCAGGGTTAGGAGAATGAGACCCATCATTGTTACTGGTATTTGGCATATTGGGTACGACACGGGGAGTTTGCCAGACTCTGCCGTGTGGGCAGGTTACATTCAGTAGCCTGCCAGTTTGCCCAAAGTAGGAATGAGATAATAAGATGTCTAGCTTCCAGGAGCTGGGTTTTATAGTCTCTGGGTCTTGGCCGTTGATAGGATTACACGGCGCCAGGGGCCAGTTGGTGGGTGTGACCCCTGCCTACTGGAATTTGGAGGATCTGGGTAGAGGATGCTCAGCCCCGATCCGAGCAGGCTTGGAGATCTCAGCCCCGGGACCCGTATGCCTTTGTTCCTCTGCTGGTACCTTCATGCGTGTGGAGAGTGGCCTCAGCATGGTGGTAGCTGGTTCTGGAGGTCTTCGGCTACCAGAGCCCTGTCGGGGCGGGCGGGGGGGGGGGGGGAAATCAACCCTCAATGCAGGTGTTTCACGGGCTTAAAACATCTTTTTTCACCTCGGGTGGAGGCAGAAATCAAGTCCAGGGCCAGGCAAATGCTCTACTGCTAGACTACACCCCGCCCTCAGATCAGTCTCTCATCAAAATAAAATGTTGTAACATAAACTTTTGAAAAACCAAAGGTGATGTTTTTATGTCAATTGCTCCATCATGCATATAAATTCCTGAAGATAAGAACTTTATCTTATTTTTCCCAACTATACTCTGTGAATTCAGTACTACTAGGAATTCAGTACATAAATACATACAGAGACACATATGTATGTAAATGAGGGAAATTTATATTACACATTGAGCCTGGAAAGAGTGAACCATATGGAATAACAGGGTTGTGGGAGAAACTACAATAAAGCCTTATTTGGATTAAACATAAGATTTAACTTTCATCCTGTGGCAGTGAGAACTATACATGGGCTTCTGAAGTCAGTAAATTTTTGTCTGCCAGGTATAGGCCAACACTGAGCTTTTCTTTCAGAAAGACTAGTTATATTTTCGCTACAGTTCCATCTTTTCTTGGTTGGTGAAGGAGACAGCTTGAATGTTCTATCCTGATTTAGAGAAAACTATAAAGTCAATTTGGCTTAGTACTTTTATAAATACATCCACTCAAGAGAGAAGTCAGGCCAACTATAATTCCAAATAGACCATGATGTCCCATGTGTCCTTGAAGCAATTGATATGAAATCTGTGGAATAAAAATTATTCTATTCTGTGGTCTGCCAGATTTCCGGGAGATTTGATATTCCCTCCTGTGCCTACAAATCCAGCACAAAAAGTCTCTGGTTTAGAAAACGTGTTCTAAAAAATTGTGCATCCGTTATTTTGTCAAAGGAAAATACATTCTAAAACTAATCTGAACACTTTATTGAGAGTAGGATAAAATTCTCCCTCCCCCCACCTCTCCACCCCTTTCTGATATCTGCCCTTGGCCGCATAATCCTTTGACTGTGATTCAGTAGTTTTTGTCACATCTGGAAATGGACGCATTCTCATCCCTTTGAAAAACAGCTTTCCTAATCTGTTTTACTTTAGAGATAACAAGATCCCTCTGCAAAGCACTCTCTTTATTAAAAAAACACCCAACAAGCATAAAGGGCACATCTAAACCTATAGCCTCACGGTTATCAACTCTCAGGTTTTTCATAAATATCCAATAGGCCCTGTCAAGTTCAAAACAGTCTCACATGTAAATCCAGTGTTTGGTTAAGAAAATCACAAATATTCAGCTCTCCATGTCTAGAAACGGACTTTTATACCAGTGTCTGACGTACAGATGGTTGTGGAAGAAATACATGAACAATTTCTGTTTTGTTTAAAGAAATTTAAAGTAGTTGCCTTCAAAGTATTATTTGATTAGGAAAGAAGTATAAGATCAACAACAATTTAAATTTTTTGTTTTTGCATGCAACCAACAGCTCCAGGGAGTCACCAAGGCTCAGTTTTGCCCTCCCCCTCAAATGTAAAGGATTCTTGATATGAATCAACACACATTGTCTAGAATCACTGTGGGTCATCAGTGCAGCTCTCAGGATTTCTCAGTCTCTAGGATGTACTACCTATTATCACATTTTTAGCCCTTGGTGATTTAGCTTGCTATGTTCATTTACTTTTTACCAGCACACAGACACCAATTTATGTGGTTTGACCACCAGATGGCAAAAGCTGCCTGAGAAAATGACATATTGGTTGCTCTGAAAGAAAACAAAATAAATTAAAACTCTCAGATCTTGTATCTCTCTTGTCTTATTTTGGCTTCATATGAATTCAAAATGATTCTTTTTTGTGACCTGCGTTTTTAGCTTTTACAATGTGTAGTGTATTAACATAATGAGCTTTACAGAATGAGGAGAGACTAACACCTTTTATTTTCTAGAATATCTTTTGCTAAGATTAGAATTCCTTCTTGAGTGAAGAATACTTGAGGTTGGAGAGATGAGAGAGTGAATAAATGGTAACTAATCAGCAGCCAGCCTGGTCCTCGTTCTTCCTTCACCTGCCTATCACCTACAGCCATCCCAATCCTGTCCATACACAGCGGCTCAAGAGCACCGAACACAGGCAGTGATGAGCATCCCAGAGAACCCATGAACACACATCTTTCCACAGGCATGTTCATTACACACACCCAAATAGTTTCTATGAGGCACATATCACCCTAATACTAAAAGCAGACAGAGACACCACAGAAAAGAAAATTACAGGCCGATATCCCTGATCAACAGAGATGCAAAGATCCTCAACAAAATATTAGCAAATAGAATCCAACGACTCATCAAAAAGATCATACACCACAGCCAAGTGGGATTCATCGGGGAGCAAGGATGGTTTAACATTTGAAAGTCAATCAATATAATCCATCATATCAACAAAAGAAGAGATTAAAAACCATATGATCATATCAATATATGCAGAAAAAGCATTTGACAAGATCCAGCACCGGTTTATGATGAAAACTCTCAGCAAAATGGGAATTGAAGGAACTTTCCTCAATATAGTCAAAGCCATCTACTACAAGCTCACAGCAAGCATTATCCTCAATGAGGAAAAACTAAAAGCCTTCCCTGTAAGTTCAGGCACAAGAAAAGTATGCCCACTCTACTATATTCAATTCAATATAGTACCGGAAGTACTTGCCATAGGAGTTAGGCAAGAAAAAGATATTAAGGGCATCTGGATAGGAAAGGAAGAAATCAATCTCTTACTATTTGCAGATGACATAATACTACACTTCAAGAACCCTAAAGCCTCTTCCAAGGAGCTCCTAGAAACAATAGACTTGTATAGTAAAGTCACAGGCTATAAAATCAATACACAAAAGTCCATGGCTTTCCTATATGCAAATAATGAGAGAGAAGAACGTGATATGAAAAAAATCCCATTCAAATTCATGTCTCAGAAAATCAAGAACCTCTGAATCAGCTTAAGTAAGGAGGTAAAGGACCTATACAAAGTAAACTACAAAATGCTGCGTCAGGAAATAAAAGAGGACACAAGAAAATGGAAATACATCTCCTGATCATGGCCAAAATGGCAATACTCCCCAAAGCATTATATAGATTCAATGCTATCCCTATAAGGATACCCATGACATTCTTCAAAAAACATGATCAAACACTCCTGGAATTCATATAGAACAATAAGCCCCACGATTAGCTAAAGCAATTCTTGGGGGAAAAAGATGAGAGGCATCACCTTCTCCAATCTCAAACTGTACTACAAAGTGGTAATAATTAAAACAGCACGGTATTGGAACAAAGATATGTAGACCAATGAAATATGGTTGAATATCCTTACACAGCCCCTCAAATATACTATCATCTAATCTTTGATAAGGGAGCAAGAAATATAAAGTGGAGCAAGGAAAGCCTCTTTTACAAATGGTGCTGGCAAAACTGGACAGCTACATGCAAAAAATGGGTTCAGACCTCTACTTAACACCATGCACAAAAGTCAGCTCAAAATGGATTAAAGACTTCAACATCAGACCAGATTCCATTAGGTACATTGAAGAAAATGTCAGTAAAACTCTCCATGACCTTGAAGCCAAAAGTATTTTTGAACATGAAATACTATTGACCAAGCAAGTGGAAGCAAACATAAACAAATGGGATTACATGAAACTAAGAAGCTTCTGCACCTCAAAAGAAACAGTGACCAGGATACAAAGCCTACGGAGTGGGAAAGGATATACACCCAAGACCCTTCTGATAAGGGATTTATATCAAGGATATACAAAGCACTGGTTAAACTCTACAAGAAAAAAACCCAATCCCATCAGAAAATGGGGTGATGAAATGAACAGAAATTTTGTCAAAGAAGAAATTCGAATGGCCAAAAGGCACATGAAAAAGTGCTCTTCATCGATAATCACCAGAGAGATGCAGATCAAAACAACAAAGAGATATTATCTCACACCACAGAGACTGGCACACATCCAAAAGAACAAAAGCAACTGGTGTTGGCATGGATGTGGGGAGAAAGGGATTCCCTTTCACTGTTGGTGGGAATGGTGACTGATCCAGCCATTTTGGAAAACAATTTGAACACTTCTCAAAAACTAGAAATCGACTCCCATTTGGCCCAGCAATACCACTTCTGGGAATATACCCTGGGGGCCCAAAAACACAGCAGAAACACCATCTGCACTCCTATGTTCATTGCATCACTATTCACAATAGCCAGAATCTGGAAACAAGCTAAGTGCCCAACAACAGAAGAATGGATAAAGAAACTATGGTACATCTACACAAAGAAATACTATGCAGCTATCAGGAAAATGAAGTCATGAAATTTGCCTATAAATGGATGGATATGGAGAGTATCATGCTGAGTGAAATAGGTCAGAAGGAGAGGAACAGATATAGAATGACTGCATTCATTTTTGGTATATAAATATACAGATGAGTAGAATAATAATATCCACCGCCAGGGAAAACAGTAGTTAGGACTGGTCAGTGGTTGGAACTAACCCAAGTGTGTGTGGGGCTGAGGGTAGGTAAGATAGAGAAGAGACCACTATGACAATAATAGCTGGGAACGATCATGCTGGAAAAGATTGGAGGGTTAAAGGTAGGTAAAGGATATTCTGGATAACCTTTCAGTATGAATACTGCAAACCACAGTGCCCAAAAGGGGGGAGAGAGAGAGACAGAGAGAGAGAGAGAGAGAGAAGAAAAGGCCTGCCATAGAGAAAGGGGATGGGGGGATGGGGGATGGGGGTTGGGGGGTGATGGGAGGGAACCTGGGGACACTGGTGCTGGGAAATGTACACTAGTGTAGTGGTAAGTGTTTGGAATACTGTATGACTGAAATCCAATCATGAACAGCTTTGTAATATTGTATCTCACAGAGATTAATAAAAATGCTTTAAAAATGTTGTAAAAAGACAAAAATATAAATATGTTAATAATTTTAATAAGCAGTGAGCACATAAGGAAAATATATTTTAATTTTTTTTGGAAAATATAGATTAATTATAATTATGCAAATGCCACGGAAAACAAATCATAGAAAAAAAGAATCCTAGCAAAAATGAACAATCAAAATTAAAAGCTTCTTCAAGCAAAATAAACTCAAGCTATAAAAAAGACACCAGTTGAATGGGGTAAAATATTTGCACTCAATTCATCAGTAAAGGACTGATATCCAAGATCAATGAAGCACTCAAAAAAGTAACAACTAAAAATCCAGACCCCGTCCACAAATGGCATAAGGAGATTAATAAAAGCTTTCTTGAAGGAGACATACAGATGGCCAATAGACACGAAATAGTGTTCATCATCACTTATGATTAGGAAAATGCTAATCAAAACATGGAGATATCATCTCACGCCAATGAGAATGGCACATATCAGATATCAAAAAATAGCCAATGTTGGTGGGGTTGTGGTGAGAAAGGAACTCTCATCCACTGCTGGTGGGAATGTCTTTTGGTTCAGCCTTTATGAAAAGCAATATGAAAATTTCTACAAAAAATAGGAATACAGCTTGCATACAACCCAGTGATATCAGTTTTAGGCAGACACAAAAACACAAATACAAAACACAAAAACATTAATTTGAAAGGAGATAAGCAAAACTTTTGTTCATCACCTCCCTTAGTACAATAGCCAAGATATGGAAACATGGCAGCCACACCCACGTCCCACCACCACCAGCATGTAAGCTCATCTACAGGTCCGGTTCCAGAGACTCATAATTAAATCTCACAAGAGATCAACTATCTGCAAAAATTTCTTGGATAAACTGGTTCTGATGAGGCTTCTGGGGTGATCTTGGGAGGAGGTTGGGCCATCCGATTATCAAAGCCCAAAGCCCTGGCAACTTCACTCACACCCCAAAAACTGCCATCATATCTCTTGCCAGACTCCACCATCTCACAACTGAACTCCACAGAGATGCTAACTTGCCAAAAATTTTAGGAACGCCAGGGGCTTTTTTGCTGAAAAATTCTGGCCTTCTCAGAGTCGGGGTGGGTGACCACCCCCCAGTTCCTAATACACCCTGAAGCTCCAGCAGTCACACCCACATTCCACCATTGCCACCATGTAAGCTCACTGCCCAGTTAAATATTCTAGATTTTTTTTTTTTATTTTTGGTAGTGTGTGGCCTCAGATGCAGCAGCATCTCCAAAACTCTACATTACTGACATCCTAGTAGGAGCTCACCAGAAAAAAGAATCAAAAATGAACAAAGCTTCAAAAATGAACAAAAATGAACAAAAAAAGCTTCTTCAAGCAAAATAAACTCAAGCTATAAAAAAGACATCAGTTGAATGGGGTAAAATATTTGCACTCAATTCATCAGTAAAGGACTGATATCCAAGATCAATGGGATGGGAATATGACATAGAAGAAGCCAACTTTGCACAACAGAAACATCAACACAGATCAAAAATAGCTTAGTAACACCTTTAGACAAGGACTAAAGTAGTTTTTGATTATTCCATTATCCATATAATGGTAACTTGCAATATGAAATATATCATTGTGGGCATGCCACGAGGAGACGTTTGAAGGTCGGTTGGGAAAATGGAGGTAATGGTGAGGGGAAGGTGACAGTAGTGATGGGATTGGTGTTGAAATATTGAATGTCTGTGATAAATCATCACTTTGTAAACCATGGTGTTTAAATAAAGAGAGAAAAGATATGGTACAACCCAAAATGCCCAGCTACAGATGAATGGATCAAGAAGTTGTGGCTTATAAACATGAAGCAACACGATACATCTCTAAAAAAGAACAAAATCATGCAACTGGCCACAATACAGATGAGACTAGAGGATATCATACTGTGTGAGGTCAGTCAGAAAGAAAAGAAAAATTCATACTTATTTGTCTCCTATGTGGGACTGACTATGCACAGCCACAACAACTGTCACAACAAAGGGCCAAAGGCAACACAATGAGAGAACTGAGTTGGGAGGGTTGAAGTAGAGAACCCTCCCTCCCAGAGAACCCCTGGGGTCCTTGGGGAAGGGAGATGGACACATTGGAGATGGGTGTGGTTTTGGAAGGGGTACACAGGAAATCATCATTGACGGCATTGTCCATCCCAAAACACCAATCAGTTAAAAAATGTTTTAAAAAGAATCCTGGTTAGGACACTGCAGGGGAAAGATACAGAGACTGAAACTGGTCAACTGTTCAGAAGAAATGGAGCCTAATTCTGATTGGATAAAGTAAGCAGAAAGGTCAAAACATGTAAAAATTGTCTTAAAAATCTGTAAATAAGGTCAAGGAGTGAGGTTCTGTTTTGAAGGTGTGTAGCATCAGTGGAAGTTATTAGAGGGAAATAACAGCTGTATTTTAAATACTCTGACAGCAGCTATGTGCAAGTTAACTTAATACAAATCTAGCCTAAGATTCCTCTAGAATTCTATACCTCCGAACATAACCATATTTAAGATGCTAAGTTCTAGAATGAGAGTATTGACCTGAGAAATGCATTATTATTTGTTGAGCACTGTTTTGTTTTATTTAGTTTTTGCAAGGGGTGAGCCCAGAAATACACTGCCAATCAGAGTAGGTGATCCAGTGCTAGGGCCTGACCATGTGGTCCCAATTGGGTCTCGACTTATAATGCCAGTGATCACCAGAGCCACCTTGGTGTTTGGTGGGACCATGTGGGTTTTAAATTTAGGTAACACATGTTTAAAGCATATGCCCCCCTGACCACTGAACTATGTCCCAGCAAGCTCAGCACTGTTCATTGTATTCAGTATGGCATCATTATGTTGCTGTTTAAAAATAATATTTAAAGTTTAAAAATAATGTTTGAATATAGTCACAATACCCCTGTAAAATTCTAATGATAGATAAATGATTACATTCACTGTACTAATATACCAGGGTAATTAAAAAATTAAGATTTTGAAAAACGTGCTCGAATAATGATAACTTACTGAATAATAACACTGAGCAACATTAAACAGGTTGTAATTAACTAGGAGGTAGGGTCCGAGAGAGTACAGCTGGCAGGGCACATTTGTGTTGCATGAGATGATCTTGAGATCTGCAAGGAGTGATTCCTTGGCACAGAATCAGGATTAAGCCCTGAGTACCTAGGTGTTAACCTCCCTCCAATAAAATCCCGAATTGTAATTAAACTAGGGGGTATTTAAATTTAAATAATACATCTTGAAACTTCTTTTGCAGGGCTTTTTCTCTCTGCAGGACTGTCTATACTCTACACACACACACACACACACACACACACACACACACACACACACGAGTGCATTTCCTTACCTGAAGACTCAGATTGGAACAGATTTGTCTGGCGATTTGACATCCCTCTATATTCAGAGCTTAAGTTTTTTGTATTACTCAGGCCAGAATGCTTCTGATGGTAGACATAGGCGGGATAATAACCTGATGATTCTTTTCTATTCTCCACTTCTAGCTCAGACTTTGGCAAATTCTGACTCATAAATAGTATTCGGTCTTTGGATTCAGTATCTAATCAATGCACAGGAACCATGAGACACAGTACTAGAAAAACTGGCAATAAAAATGAAAGAAAGCTGTTTGCTTCATTCATACAGTGTACCTGTTTGCTGCTTCAACTCATGGGCTTTCATTTTTGCGGTGTATTTTTGCCTTATATGTTTGGCAAATTTAGCTGGATTGTCCCATGGTATGTCGAACATCTCAGAATTGGTACCAAAAATCATTTTAGCGGGCTTTAAGATCCCTTCTTCATCCACCTCGGAGAGTTTTAGGCTCTCAAAGGTAAACACTTTGAAGGCTCGTTCTACTTCATTCCAACTCAAGACTTCTGTAAGAAAAAAGGACCATAGTTGCTAAGAATGTTCTTATTGCCACCTGGACAACCAGAGCCCACTAGAGTGACCAAGGAGTGATTCCGTGGTGGAAGTTGATTTGAGTTTAGACACAGGCTCCATAATACTGTAATAAATATGTCCCTCAAGCCCCACTAGGAATGAGCCCTGAATGTAGAGCCAGGAGCAAGCCCTGAGCACAGCTGGTTGTGGTCTCAAAACAAACAAACAAAACCATATAGTGAGGCTATAATTTATCATAATAATGCCCCCTCAATTGACTATATCAGTATTAGGTACTCACATTAATTCACATGAACCTTCCAGGGTACCCTACAGGTTGAATATGCTAAAATTTATTATTCATAAAATCTTTGCTACTGTTGTACTTTAAAACTGAAAAATGACTCAGATATAATATTCACTGTTCTTGCCAGAAGAGGCTCCTGTTAACTAGGGCTCAGGACAGGACTTCTTCCACCCTCACAAACTAGAATGGGTGAAAAGTGGCACTTTCCATAATTATACCTCAAAGGTTATCTCCTCCCAAATGGCTCAATTCATTTGTTCTTTTATGTCACTTATTCAGAATGTGAATGTTTACTTTTTTCCCCCTAAGTACTAGGCTTTGACATAGGTGCCTGAGATTCAAGAAAAGATTTGGCTCTCACAATTAGAAGTTCAAATTAGCAGATGGGAAGTTGTCACTAACAAATAAGCATTAAATTTAAAAAAAGATGAAATGGTAATGGCAGATTCAGGATTCACAGTTCACCTCCATTATTGCTGAAAGAGATGAGGACAATGGTGAATTCATATTTAAAAAATCAGTGAGATTTAGAAGAGACAGAAGAGATACAAATGGCAGAATCAAGGGCAGTTTGCACATTTATTCATTTCACAAATATATTTTTAGTACCTGCCAGTAGTGATTGATTATTTAAAAAAGAAACCTGGGACCACAGCATTGATCAAGTCAGTCTACTCCCTGATATCACCAACTACTCATTCAAGGGCTTTAGGCTGGAAACAGTGAACAGGTCAGCAACAGTAAGATAACCAAGTCAAGGAAGTTGATAAAGTGACAATGGTTGGAAGGGGATTCTGTTCCATATAAGGTTGAGAGAAATGATGCAAAAATGTGAAATGGGATTTGCTTTAGTAAATGGTTGTCCATTTTCTATAATCCCAGTGATCTCTGCTATGAGATGCTGATATTGAATTTAATTATTATCTCCTCTTACCCACCATCCTCAAAGAACACAAAATGGTTCTTCCTGTTGAGAGAGGAAATGAATTAGAAGCAGAGCACTTAGTACCATGACCACCAACAAGATAATCCATCTTCCTAATTAATCCATCTTCTTACCCAGGATAGGGAGACCACTGTCCTCTCCTGTGATGTCCAGGAGGGATTTTGGTTTGGGGTGAGAAGGAGAAGGAAAGAAGATTATTCTTATTGTGGAAACAACAATGGGAATGAAACTGACCTCAAATGGAAGAATGGAATGCATTGGAGTTATCCAACTATTGTTAAGGACATGATTCCAGGTAGGAAAACTGGTGTCAAATAAAATACCCCATCCCCAGCTTCCAAAAAGTCTTTCGAATAATCAAAATACTTCTGTAAAGAGGGATTTAATCTTAAGAGTAGAAATGAACGAATTAGATTGAACTAAAACCAAATATTGTGCTCACCATTTGTACAAAAGTGCATGAGCTCATGAATTGTAGCGAGACGTTTCGTGCTGTTCCCTGGACGGGGCAGTGGAAAATTGAGGAATTCCCACAGTGGCAACTTGGACAGCATCTCCTCCTCAATTTGAATTGGGTCGAAAATCTTTTGGTCCTGATGAAAAAGAACAACATGACAGAAGACATTAAGAGCAACCTGTCAAGTGCCTTATACATATGGAGAAGGCAAAATGTGATATCTGTGCTCTCATTATTTGGGAATGGGGGAAATCACAGTAATTGGGGAAGACAAACTCTTGGGTTTTCGCTGAAGTTCAAAAACACTAGTTCTCACATTACAGGAGGTTCCTGACACACAGAACTGCCTGATTCTTCATCACTGTGACAAAATGCCAAAGATGTGTATACATCTTTCCCTTCCAGGGTTCTACTCTAGCCTCTGCTTGTTTCCCACAGCAGTCAATATTTGAGACAAATAATGACGAGAATTTAATGCAAATTTCTTTCCATGGCAGTTTAGGGGTTAATTGGACCTCTACAGTTGGGCAAGTTTTCTTTGCAAATGCCATTTCCTCCTGATCCAGCTGCACTCTCAGAGACTTCACATTGTAAACAGGCATTCATTTCGCATTTTATTCTGAATTGAATAGAGCCACCTAACAGAGATTTCTCCACAATTACAAACACACGTTCTTGCATCAATCATGTAAAAAAACTCACTCGACTATTACCTTCAAGGCATACTTCTTATGGGCATGAACATCGTGATAGTTCAGTAGGAGGGGGCCAGTGTGCACAGCCTTGCTTTCCTCTTCTTCACATAGGAATATTTTGTGGAGGTTCTATTCAAAGTGAAACAATACTGATGTAAAGAGATAATCCAAACTTTTTCAAAGCATGCAAACTTCATGCCTTTCTTAAGCCATCTGACCTTTCTCTGCTTCTCAGTGAGGCAAAGAGAGGGCAAAATGGACACAATGTGGGATGCGATTCTTTGGTCCAACCCATCTGCTCTGGAAGGTGGTGGGGCCAGACTAGGGGGGAGAGTATCTTCTTCAGTTGCCACAACCTGTTGAAATAAATAGTTGGAAGGAATCAGTTTCATGGTCAGACTCTTATTAACATCTGCATATTTCTTCCATAGCTTAGGAAAAACAAGGTAATTTCTTTCCATGAAGTACAATGGTCATGTAAAGTGGCCATTTAATTACCTGTGTCAATCAGTATGAATAGAAAATGCATAAAATCCATGCATTAAAATAGATAAAATTTTAAAACATGCATTAGAATTGATGTCATGAAAGACAAATGGTATCCAAGAAATTTTTTCTATAGTAGACAACAAAATAATTGTAATAGCACTGTAGCACTGTCCTCCCCTTGTCTATTGATTTGCTCGAGCGGGCCCAGTAACGTCTCCATTGTGAGACTTTGTTGTTACTGTGTTTATCATATGAATACGTCACAGGTAGCTTGCCAGGCTTTGCCATGCAGGCGAGATACTCTCGGTAGCTTTCCGGGCTCTCCAAGAGGGGCGGAGGAATCCAACTCGGGTTGGCCAGATTGGCCACATGCAAGGCAAACACCCTACCCACTGTGCTATTGCTCCAGCCCAATTGTAATATATTTAAAAAAATGATTTATTCTCTCAAAACACTCAAAACTGTGCACACAAACCTTTAGACAGATCCAGCACCATAAAAGTTCTATTTCCTGGACATGATCTCGTTTAAGTCTCACACCTGTACTGTGCATAGGCAGTATTTTCCATTTGATAAAGGAATAAACTGAGGTGAGTAAGCTTAGGTAACTAATTCAAACCAAGTTTATTTACGGGGAAGAATGAAATTCGGACCAAATCCTCATTCTTAGTATAGAAAAGTTATGGAATTGGAGAGAGAGTACAGCAGATAGGGTCCTTGTCTTATATGCAGCAGACCCAGGTGTGATCCCTGGCACCCCATATGGTTCCCAAAGTACCACAAGAAGTGAGCCCAAGACAACAACAAAAAAGAGGAGAACTCGGAGAGAATGAGATGAATAGTAAGTTTCTCTTACATGTGGAGGTAAGGTTTAGAAAGATGAAAAACTTGAATTTTACATGATAAAAAGTTAAAACAGGCACTTAAATGTATTGTTTGCCTCTTTACCTTAAATCTCCAAAGGTTCTGAACCTGGAACATAAGATGTTTGAAACTGGATGAATATTTGTGAATATTTGGGGTTGTGCTGTGTACTACAGCATGTTTAGTGAGGTCCTTATTCTCTACCCATTTGTTGCCAGAAGCACCCCACCCAATTGCGATCTCTCTGGACATTTGTCATGAGGATGAAAAGTACCCTTTGTATGGAAAGTCATTGGTACATTAAGACGACAAAACAGCCTCAGATGCTTTAAGTTTATCAACACAAGTAGGTTTTTTTTTCATTTTTTGGTCACACCTGGCAATGCACAGGGGTTACTCCTTGCTCTGCACTCAGGAATTACTCCTGGTGGTGCTCAGGGGACCATGTGATGCTGGAAATGGAAGCCAGGTCGGCCGCGTGCAAGTCAAACGCCCTCCCTGCTGTGCTATCACTCCAGCCCAATACGAGTAGTTTTGAAAGTCACTCACATCTACTCAGTTCTCCACCGAGTACCATCTCTCTTGGACCACTCTATAAAATCCTCCCCTGTCCCAGGTGTAATTTACTGTTTCTTATCTTAAGTCAACCTGCATCTATAAATGAAGGTGTGCCTGCTTCTGTCAGATTCTGAGGCCACCAACTGTCTCCTCTGGTATCTGGAATATAGCAACTGATTAATAAGCAGTTGTTCAGAGTTGAATTGAATAAAATAAGGAAGAAATGAATAAACGAAATGATGATGTGGCAAGCTCAACCGGGTTTTTGAGCGTGTGTGTGTGTGTGTGTGTGTGTGTGTGTGTGTGTGCAGTCACTCTGGCTATGATTTTGAGGATTTTATAAACACTGCTATTACATAACTAGTGGTCTTCCAAGAATGTAACAGAATAATTAAAGGCAAATATGAGTGTTTGCCAGATTTGCAAGAAAAGTAAAAGATGTTAATAAACAAAAACATGTACACAGGAAGTAACAAAGATTACAATGTCTGAAATAACTCTAAAAGAAACATTTTAATAATCAGAAAGATAAACACTATGTCACATCCATGAAATAACGATGAAAATAGGAGTCACAAAAGAAATTAGAGATTTAAGAAACATAAGAACTAACTGTTGAAACAGGATTCCGTGGGAGATGAAACCATACTAAAGAATGGGCAAGCTATGGGACCAGAGTGATAGTACAGTGGATAGGGTGCTTGTCTTGCATGCAGCTAATGCGGGTTCAATCCCCGGAATCCCATATGGTTCCCCGAGAACTGCCAGGAGTAATTCCTGAATGTAGAGCCAGGAGTAACACCTGAGCATCACCAGGTATGACCCCCAAAATAAAACAAACAAATAAACAAGAATGGATAAGTTCCAAGTTTAGCTGGAATTGCTAGAGGAATAAATGAGATGAAAACGTAAAGGAGCCTGGAGGCACAACAGTGATGTAGAGCACCTGTCTTAAACATGTATGGTCCTGAGTTAAAATCCCCAGTGTCCCATACACAATGAACCTGGAAATTCCTGTCTGAACCTGCCACTCTGCCATCTGTGATCCCCAATCACAGGCAACTGGCACTGTAGCCTGATTTGTATCAGCACCCCAGAGGTGTGACTCCCTACTCACAGAGAGAAGTGTGAATGACTCACATGACAAGGAAGTGTGCCATGTGAGTACATGTTAGAGTTCCACAGTGGCCTCCAAAGAACACCACAATTATAACCTGTGTGCCTCCCCTGAGAGTATGACCCAAGATGGCTTGTGGGCAAGCACCCTCAAGGACTGCAAACCTGGGTGAGCACCGTGACCAAGTGCACTGCAACCTGGTGTGTGACCTCCAGCAAGCACCACAGCTGAAAAAGATGGGAGACCACAGACAAGTGTTTGTGTGTGTGTGTGTGTGTGTGTGTGTGTGTGTGTGTGTGAGCTCTTGGTCACTGTAAACGTAACAACAATGATAATGACTAAGATGGTGATAATAAAAAGGAGGAGGAGCGGAGGGGAACTACAAAAATGAGGAGAGAGAGAGAGAGAGAGAGAGAGAGAGAGAGAGAGAGAGAGAGAGAGCAGGGATTGACCTACTTGCCTTGCATTTGGCCAACTCTAGTTCAATCCCTTCTAGTACATATTAACTCCCAAGCACTGTCTCCCAAGTACTGCTGTCCCAGGACTAAGTACTGAGCACTGTTAGATATGGCCCCCAACTTGTCTGCCCCCTACCCCCAAAAAAGAAAAAATGAACATTTAAAATAAAATGCAAAATATCTATAAGTTCCAACACATACTTAATATAAAACAACAGGAAAAATAATATTTAAAGATCTAGTTAGCTGGAGCGATAGCACAGCGGGTAGGGCGTTCGCCTTACAAGTGGCCAACATGGCCGACCCGAGTTCGATTCGTCCGCCCCTCTCGGAGAGCCCGGCAAGCTACCGAGAGTATTCGATATGCCAGACACAGTAACAACAAAGTCTCCAATGGAGACGTTACTGGGCCTGCTCGAGCAAAAATTATTTAATGACAATGATAAGATAATCCTATGTAGACAGAGCCTAGTGTTCTCAATTATAAACAGAGCATTTTGATAGCTGTTAGAAAGAAAGAAAAAAAGCTCTATCCACCAAGAAAAAATGTCTCCAATTAGAAGGAAATAGACAGCCGTCAGAATGCTTCCTTATTCAGATTACTTATTTTCAAAAGCCCTTCTTGCATTTTGAACTTAGATTGGTCAGTTTTCTTTTTCTTTCTTTCTTTTCATTTTGGGTCACGCCAATTGTGCTCACAACTTACTGGCTCTGTGCTCAGGGATCACTCCTGCCTCAGGAAACCATCTGTGGTATGGGAAATTGAACTCAGGTCAGCTATATATGCTTGGCAAGTGCCTTACCCATTGACCATCTTTCCAGGATCTAGAGAAATAACCTTTTTATGCTTCAGTTTCCTTATTTACGATGGGGAAGAAAAATAATTCCTGCTTTATAGGTTTGTTCTTAGTACTAAATCAGAAAGTGTCAAATACATGTCACAGGAATTGACCACATACACTGGATGTCACAGGAACAATCAGTTAAAAAAAAAAACAATTAAAATGCAAGGACTTGCCCACAGCCAGAACCCTATGCCTGCCTGCTGTCCAAGCACAGGACTTATGCCAGCTGCAGCTAATCAAAAATCTTCTCATTCTAGGTGTGCTAGCCAGACCTAAGAACACTCCCTGCCCAGGGCAAGGTCCTCTGCAGTCCTAGTGGATGCACTCACAGCTGGGAAGCGCAGACTGCTGTCCTCTACCACCTCCTGCACTCTGAAGAAGGGTGGGACTCTACAAGCTCTGAATCCAGTGCCAGATACCCAACAACTAGAAGGGAGGAACAAGATCTACACTTGCCTTTCCTGCTGAAGTACCATTATGTGGTAGTGGAACTAGTTACAAAAACAGCGGCATGAACCACTGTAAAATACAAATCACTGTCACTGTAAAATAACAAATCAGGATAATCAGGAAGCTAAAGTTCCACTGTCAGCACCCACAAAAATCTAAGAATAGTGAGAAAGCAAAGGAATTTATCCGTTTTGACAGGCAGGGCCAGAGGCTCGGGAAAGTCCTCAGTAGATCAAAATTCTTGAGCCTGGTCAAGACGAATTTCAAACCAACGCTCTCTGAGATGTAAATGGAAATCAAGAAATCACTGGAATGGAAATTTAATCAACTCAAACAAGAATAGATCAAAGTGTGAAAGAATGCATATAAATGGAATCGAAGATGCTGAAGTAGACAACAGTAAGCCACAGTAACAGAATTCTGAATGTGAAGAGTCTTATCAGTGAATTTGAAGACAAAATAGAAGCCATCAACAAAAATAAACTGATAATGAAAGAGAAATAAAAGAATGAATAAAATGTAAGACATCTAGTAGATAACAGCAAATATCCAAACTACAGGTATACCAGGAGGAGAGGAAAAAGAAGAGAAGAACAATTGGTGGAAGAGATAATAGCTCAGAACTTTCCCAGTCTCTAGAGGGAGGCTTCTGCACTGATTCAAAAGACCTAGAACACTAAACAAAATAGACTCAAATAGACGACACCAAGACATACTGTAATCAAAATGGTAAAAACCAAAGAGAGAGAGAGAGAAAGAAAGAGAGAGAGAGACTCTTTACAACATCAAGAGAGAAGAAAAATCCCAAAACAAGGAAAGTAATATAAGATCATAACATCTCTCTTATATGATATTATACAAGAAGAGTGAAAAGACCTATTCAAAGCACTCAATGAAAAAGCTTTCATTCTACAGTCCATTGTCCTACAAAGCTGTAGTTTTGATTTGAGAGTGATAAAAAAATGTTGAAGAATCATTGAAAGGCCACCTATAAAAAGCAAATGGCCAATGGAAAAAACAACCAAATCCCACACAGAAAATGGCAACAAAATATCTCTGAATGTCAATAAGCTAAACTTATTAAAGAGGCACAGATTTTCTGGATCTATTTCCTGCTTAAAGGAGACACACCTAAATTTCCAAGGTGAATACAGGCTCAGAGAGAAAAAGAAAAGCTGGAAAACAATCATACAAGCAAAAAAAAAAGTTGGAATAGCCACACTTATATCAAACCAAGCAGCATTAGTGTAAATAGAGACAGGGATGGACACTACTTAATGGTTAAGGGAACAGTAGTAGATCAAGGAGAACTCATCAACATGGAAGCAGAAAAAATAAGGGTCAGCAAGGTTTATAAAACTTAGGAACTTCTGCTCTCAAACAAAAAGAAAAGAAACACATTGACCACTGTCCACTGTCCTCCCGTTGTTGATCGATTTTCTCTAGGGCACCAGTAACAGCTCACAACAAGTTGTGAGACTTGTTACTGTTTTTTTGGCATATCAAATACGTCACGGGTAGCTTGCCAGGCTTTGCCATGCAGACGAGATACTCTCGTTAGCTTGCTGGGCTCTCCAAGAGGGGTGGAGGAATCAAACCCAGGTCGACCGCGTGCAAGGCACACACCTTACCCGCTCTGGTATAGCTCCAGCCCAACACATTGACAGAAATACTATATTGGAGGGAGACTTCAACACTGCACCTTCACCACTAGACAAATCAAACAGAATGTTAGTAAGAGCACATGAGGAATTAGAAGAACTGGGAATAATTTACATACATGGGACTTTCTCTCTCCCAAAAGCCAAATACATGTTCTTCTCTAGTGCACCTAGAACATTCTCCAGGATAGATCAAACACTCTGGAACTCAAAGATATATACATTTATGAATAGAGAAATTATATTAAGCATTCTCTCAGACCACGGTGCCATGGTCTTATTAACCATAAAAAGAAGATGGGAAATTAACCATAAAAAGAATATGGGAAAAACTTCAACACTTGAAAGCGGAACAAAATGCTGCTAACTAAAAATTGGATCAAAACGGAAATCAGAGAAGAAATTAAAAGGTTTCTTGATAAGCAAACTATCAGAACCTATGGAACACAGCCAAAAGCTGTACCAAACAGGAAATTCATAGCAATACAGGTAGGTCTATGTTAGGAAAGATGAAAAGTCTCAAATCAACAACCTGAATGCTTATCTTAAATATCTGGAACAGAAACAAAAAATAAATCCCCAAATTAACAGAAAGAAAAAATAATATAAACAAGAATATAAATCAATTATATAGGAATCAAGAAAGTAATACGGAAAGTCAAAAGAAAGTCATATGAAGAGTCATGAAACCAGGGGCTGGTTATGCCAAAAAAATAAACAAGATAGACAAACCTTTGAATAGGCTCATGAGGAAGAGAGAGAGAGAGAGAGTGAGAGAGAGAGAGAGAAGTTTCTGCCATAGACGCAGGTTGAGGGTAGGGTTAACTGGGGACACTGGTGATGAGAAATGTACTGGTCAAAGAATGGGTGTTAGTGGGCGTTAAGTATTTGAACATTGTATGACTGAAACTCAATAATAAACAATTTTGTAACTATCTCATGGTGATTCGATTAAAAAACAGACCATCTTAGAAGATGGAAAAGTATTTCATGGTCATGGACTCAAAGAATTAATATGGTCAAAATGACCATCCTATTTAATTTGTTTTTGGGGCCACACCTGTTGTTTCTCAGGGCTTACTCATGTACTCAGGAATCACTCCTGGCAAGCTCAAGGGACCCCCATGGGATGCTGGGGTTTGAACCTGGATCAGTCATATGCAAGGCAAGCATCTAACCTGGTTTACTATCTCTTCAACCCCATCCTATCTCATTATATAAATTTAATGCAATACCAATCCAAGTTTTGATGACACTCTTCAAGGTCTTAAAAGATCAATAATAGTTTGTACGGATTAAAAAAACAGTATCAAGGGCAAAACCATATAGAGGAATAAGAAGTTGTGAGGTATTGTGTAAACTCAAAAAAGGGGCACAGCACAGCGGCAGTGGCTCTATCACTCCCGCCACCCACGTTTGGTACTCTCATGCCGCTTCCCCCACCCTGGGGAGGTCGATGCCGATGGGCAGGCAAGGGAAGAAACGAGGGCCAGGCTGGTTGGTCTTAGTCGCAGTTAATTCCAATCCTCTCTCCATCCACTCCAGTCTCTCTCCTCTGCCTCTGCCTCCTGCTTCTTCCTCCCCCATGCTACTTCATTCTCCTTCTCTATACCGCTTCATCCTCCTTCTCTGGAATCTGGATTCTGATCCTGATCCCCTTTCTCCTCTTGCTCTGGAGTCTGGATTCTGATCCCCCTTTCTCTTCCTTCTGATCCTTTGGTCCACTCTTACAGTACAGTTAAATCCCAAAGCATGAGGGGTTGGGGTAATAATTACACATAGGTGTGGTCACAATCAATAGGGGTAGAATTCTTTCCCTCAGGGAAAGCCGCTCCTAGGACAGATCCTTTCTCAGCAGGAGGACCCACCCTAGAGCGGAATCCCATGGGTGTGTTTCTCCTCTCCTTGTCCGACAACATAAAAGCATATATAATATGAATCATTTTGTATGGATACAATAATTCTTAAACTTATAGAATTGCCCTCCTAGGGCCATCTCAATCTCAGACTACAGTGCTCAGGCCAGATAGTCTTTCCCACCCCTATCAGGAACCTACTCTCGTCGTTACTTTTGGATCATGACAGCATTTGTCTATGATCAAGCTCTTAACTTATAGTCAAGAATTGTGGCACTTTGACCTGGCCCATTTCAATGCCAGGGTAGCTCACCGCTTGCCCTGGCTCTGTTCAGTCCCTCGTCAGAACCCTGTTTTGGGGGTGTTAGGAACTAAGGTCAAGTGAGGCTTAAGTCGAGAAAGCAGATGCCCGGGAGTGAATAATATTCAAAGCCAATTACATCCTAAGTTACAAAGCATAATGTTAACGGTCTTCCTGTATCCATACAAAAAGGGCATTGCTTTAAAGTAAACTGTTCATAAGGCATAAGGAGAGGAGAAAGGCAATATTTCACTCATACATATAAAATCATAGATTTCTGAGGAATCTAACCTTACAAATTAACAGAGTCTGATTAGGGGGAAAGCTGATTAACTGGTTGGGGAGAAGAGCATAG
The DNA here is from genome assembly GCF_029834395.1 of Sorex fumeus. Lineage (NCBI taxonomy): Eukaryota > Metazoa > Chordata > Mammalia > Eulipotyphla > Soricidae > Sorex > Sorex fumeus. The sequence goes on from NW_026606058.1 coordinate 6,303,598, forward strand.
GGAAGAGTTTACAGATAAACACAATGGAATGGAAATGCCTCAGGAGCACTGTAATGGGTGTAACCTGATAAACCTAAGCTCCTTGTGGAGAAAGGACAAAGCAATGTCATCCTACAAGGCATTGCAGTATTTAACTTGAAACTACATTATAAAACAATAGTGATCAAAACAGCATGGTACTGAATAAGCATAGATTCTCTGACCAGTGGGTTAGAATTGAGTACACAAAGACTAATATCAGGACCTATAGTAAACTAATTTTTGACAGTTTCTGTGTACATGAAGTGGAGGAAAGATAGCCTCTTCAACAAAAAGTGTTGGGAAAACTAGATAATAACATGTAAAAATATGAAGCTAGATCTATATCTCACACTATACATAAAAGTCAATTCAAAGTGGAGAGACCTGAGATCAAAGGAGAATTGATAACATATATTGAGGAAAATATAGGCAGAACATTCCAAGATTTGGACCCCAAAGCTGTCTTCAATGACATTGCATTGGCAATGGTAACAGAAATAAAAGCTAAACATTGGGACTACGTCAAATGGAAAAAGGTTTCTGCAGGGCAAAAAAATCAGATAAAACCAATAGATACCTACCCAACTAAACAGAAGAAAATATCTGCACTCAAGATATCAGAAAAAAAATTGCTATCCAAGATATATAAAGCATTCACAAAGATCATTACAAACAACAAAACAAATTCAAACGCTCTATCAAAAAATGGTGAAGAAATGAACAGGGTTGTCTCAGAAGAAGACAGACAGATGACCAAGCAGCACATTAAAAAGAGCTCATATCACTTATTAGGGAAATCCAAATCAAAATGGCAGTAAGATATCATCTCACATCAATGAGAGTGGCACATATTAAACAAAACTTGGAACAATCTCTGTTGATGGAGATGTGGTGAAAGAGGAACTCTTTCACCAAGAGTTCTTGGTGAAGCTGACAGAAAGTTGTCTGGTTCAACCCTTATGGAAAAAAAACATGGAGTATTATTTTTTGAAGGGGCACACCTGGCGATGCTCATGTGTTGTTCCTGGCTTTTGCAATCAGAATTACTGCTGATGGAGCTCAGAGGACCATTGGGATGCCAGGGATTGAGCCTGGGTCAGCCTCATGCAAGGCAAATGCCCTACCTGCTGTACTAAGCCCCCATATAGATATTTCTCAGAAAAGTAAGAATAGAGCTTCCATAGAGCCGAGAAATTCCACCTCTTGGTATCGACCCACAAGACATAAGCACTTTCATTCAAAAGGTCATATGCATACTATTGATCACTGTAGCACTTAGTACAACAACTACAACATGGAATCAAATCAACTCAGGTGTCTGAGGACACATGAATGCATAATCAAGGTGCGGTATATATTCAGAACTGAATATGGCTTATCTGCAAGAAATGATGATATTATGCAATTTGTTGTAGCCTAGATGAAACTGAAAGATATCATGTTAAGCAAATATAAATTTAATGCAATACCAATTCAGTAGAACAGGTACAGTATGATCACTCTTACTGTATATATAATCATCGCATATACAATAATAAGACAAGGTATTAAAGGGGGTTACATTGCCCTTAACCCTAAAGTATAGAAAGAAGAACACAGAAGGGAAGAAACTGAGAGGAGAAGGAAGAAGAGGTAAATGAGAGGTAGCAGGGGTATGGGGCAGGGACCTTGGGCACATTTATCGTGTGGAGGTATACACTATGTATATCTAAACCATCCAGCCCATAAAACTGCAAGCATGAAACCAAGCTACAACCAAACTTAAACATGTTCCTTGTAAGGACAAAGACGGGGTGGAAGGGAACCTGTGGGCATTGATGTAGAGAAATTACAGCAGCGGTAGGACTGGTGTTGGAACACTGCATGCTTAAAAACGCTACGAACAACTTTTTAAATCATGGTGCCTTGATAAATTTTTTTTAAAAAATTACAATGCAGGGTATAGAAAGATAGTACAGCAAGTAGGGCACTTGTCTTGCTAACCATCAACCTGGTTCAATCCCCGGGAAATCATAAGTCCTCTGAGCCCACCAGAACTGACTCCTGAGGGCAGAGCCAGGGGTAAGCCCTGAGCACAGCTGGGTGTGCCCCAGTGTTAATTACAATGCAGGCTATAATAATTTGAACAACAAAAGGGAAAAATGAATTTTGGGAGCTAGAGATAAAGGATAAGGGTAAAGCGCATCCCTTGCTTGCAGCCAACTTCATTTATATATTCAGAACCATATATGGTTTTTTGAGTGCCACCAGAAGTGATTCCTGAGTACAGAACTAGGAAGAAGTCCTGAGAACAGCAGGCTGTGACCCACCCCACCTGCTGAAAAATAATAACTATATAAGGCAAGAGATCGTCGATGATCAAGAGTCAGGGACGCTGTCTCGTTTGCCAAGGTGTCAAAAATCAGATGTGCTGGACAGGTAATGAGATCTGGAGATGACCGCTGGACTAGAGCTGTTACCGACTGGATTCCGCGGGACGTCAAAAGACTGTGTGGTTGCCCGCCTACCAGATGGTCAGACTTCTTCAACAAAATCCTGAACAATCAGTTTGAGGCTCTTCGTGTTCCTAGAATGAACAGATGCCATTGGGCAACACTAGCACGCGACAGGGACAAATGGAAACGTTACTGGCGCCCGCTCGAGGAAATCGATGATTAACGGGAAGTCAAGTGATCAAGTGATCAAGGCAAGAGAAGACTGAGAACAAGTAAAGCTCTTAATGTTTTCCCCTGTCTTGCAAATGCAATATGTACCTTAAGAAAATATAAAACATGTCTGAATGACTATAAAACATACCAGAAGAAAGAAAATAATAAAGATAATAAAAATACATTCATTAAATAAATAAATAATAAAAAAGAAGTTTATCAATGACACAAAATACCAGTTCTTTAAAAAGACCAATACAATTTATAAGTCATCAAGAAAACATGATCAAGATTACAGAGAGAGAGAGAGAGAGAGAGAGAGAGAGAGAGAGAGAGAGAGAGAGAGCGCGCAAGAGGGAATGCCCTGCCACAGAGGCGGGGTAGGGTGGAGGGGACGGGGTGGAGGTGGCAGGAGGGATGCTTGGGACCATTGGTGGTGTTAAATGGTCACTGGTGGAGGTATGGGTACTTGATCACTGTATGACTGAAATGCAAACAGAAAGTTTGTAAGCCTGTAACTGTACGGTGATTCACTGAAAAAAAAAAGGGTGTAAAGAAGTAACACCAGTCGTAGAAAAGAAACATAATAACCTACAAAGGAAATATAATATGCTTCTAAGTAAACTGTGCAAAGTTCTTTGCCCAATACTGAATACATAAATTAAAACATCAATGTTTAAATTCAGGAACATAATTCTAATTCAAAATAAAATTATTTGAAAGTTCAAAAATATGATTAAATCTGAGTATAAAAGAAATTTAAAAGTAGTTGAACATTAATCATTCACCACTCCAACTCTACTTCTCTCTCTTCCTTAAAGCAACACCAAAAAGAGAGTTTTAAGCCTACCCAAACTTTAGGGAATGTTACATAAACTACTCCATTGTACATCACAAGAAAGTTGTTGATACCACTGATCAAAGCAAACTTTAGTTTGACCTGAAATGCTCTAATATTTGTAAAGGAGAATGAAGTCAGTTGTTGTGTGTGGTTTTATTTATTTATTTTTTATTGTTTTTTGGGTCCCACCTGGGCAATGTATAGGACTTACTCTTAGCCGTGCTCAGGGAACCACAAACAGTGCTGAAGATTTGAACTGGGGTTGACTCCATGCAGGGCAAGTACCAAACCTCCTGAACTCTCTCTGGCCCTATTGTCTGTTAGTTTGAAAATAGCTTAAGGAAGTGGGACAGGCAAAGACCAGGCTCAATGAGCTGCGCACATGCTTTGAATGCAAGAGGCCTGGGTATGATCCCTAGTACCACATGACCCTCAAGGACCACACGGAGCAACACCACATCACCAAGTGAGAGTAGCCCCTAAGCACTATTGGGAATACAGCCACCCCAAAGAAAACCCAAGAAAATCATAACAACAACAAAGTAAGCGAGGAAAAAGATGAAGTGACTGAGTGATGGTCTTACCCCTTTTGTGGGAGTGAAGGGAGCCTCAGAATTTACCAACTTACCTGTTCCAGCATACAGTGGAGTATTAGGGGCACAGAAATAAATTCCTCTGGAATCATGTTCAACAAGTCATTGTAATATCTCATGTCTACTTCAAAGGTGGTGCCCACAAAAGACACTGTAAGATACACAAAATATCATTGCTTGGTTGGTTAAGATGTGTTCTCTATTTTTTTTTTCCGTAAAGATTTCACCCACAAATTCAGACTACTAATCAATTTAGGTTGTTCAGTTCGAGGGACACCGGTAAGTGACCAGAGAAGCTGCCAGTCCTTCAAAAAGCAGCTTCTGGTGCTGATCAATCCAGCAATGGGTCTATACATGCCTGATGGTGGAACTTGATCTTCAGTTTGTGGCTTCTTCTTTGCAGGGACTGTCTGTGGAATATAAAAGAATTCAAAAAGAAGCAACTCAGTTATCTGTCTCAAAGGAGCATTTATCAGAGGCTGATATGCTAGGTTCTGACAGGATCCTAGGACTGTATCAACAGAAGTGTGTGCCAATAACAGGAGCAGATGGAGAGGTTTTGTCTAAGGAAGAAATGGATCACTCTGGGCACTCTGAATTTTTGACCCTAAGATGGCTCAGTGAGCAACTGCCAGGACAATGCTTGGGAGGTGGGGCACTGAGTCTCAAAAGGTTTCTTTCTTCTACTGGGTGACTCAGAATCGTGTCATCCCTCTTTCAGAATCCTTCAGTAATTTCCTGTCCACCAGCTTCAGGATAAAGCCAAACTCACTCTCAGCACCAGAAAGGCAGCCCTGGCTCCTGTCTCTCCAGATAGCCTGGTAGCAAGGGCTGAAAAGGGCAAAATAAACACATTTGAATTGACCGGGATCCCTCTTTGTTCAGAATTCATTATTTGCTCATTGCAGCATGGGTGAAGAATGGATTCCATTGTCTACAGATGGCCAGAGGTTAGAAAGCTTCCCAAAGCTGTGACCACACAGGCGTCCTCTGACACTCTGGCCTTGTTGGTACCTTCACCTATTAAATCCCAGCAGGTAGCACTACCACAAGATAGATGTTTATGTAAAGTATTCCTCGTATATTTTATAAACAAGATAAGTGAGCTGCTCAGGCAATCACCCAGCCCACTAGGGACACTTGGGCACATGCATACCTCAGAAACGAACATGGCTTCTAAGGCAGGTCTCTCGTGGAACACTTGTGGGACATAAATAAGTTCCATGCTTTCCAGATAGTGCTGGTGCTGCCTTTTCCAATCCAGGCAGTCATACATCAAACAGGCAATGTTTTCAAAAATAATGGTGCCCAACTCCAACTACAGGTGAGAGAAGTAACGACAGTGATTAGCCTCACAGTATTGGAATGAGATGTCTGGTTTGTCTCTTTGGAAAGGTGACCCCATTACCTCTAACGGGAACTGCTCTAGTTGCGTTCACCATATTGCAGACCCTTCCCTTTGGAGGATCTTACGGCTGCCTATAATGGTAAGAGACTAATTAATTCTTGGCCTAAGTAAAAATCACCGTATTCATTAGCTTCTGCTGTGTGGCCCTTGATCTTGAAATTACAGTTCCTAAAACAACATGTCAGAGAAGTTAGTTCAATATCCTCAGCCCTAAACAAGCAATAGATGATTTCTTCCTGGCAGTGTAAGAGGCACAGTAGAAATCCCAAGCTCACTTTTGAGTATTATCTGATCAAGCACACAGGAGTATAAGTGCAATCAATATTTCTTTCTTTCCTCCCTGATGCCTTTCTTTCCTTTCACCAGTGCTGTTAGACAAAAATATAAACTACCCTAAGGAATCCTGACAGACTCAGTGCTTCCCTAAGAGACCCACAAGTTTTATGACATGGGCTTTCTTTTCCAGAAGGAGAAAGCACTGTTTTCACTGTGTCTGCTTGAAGGAAAGAAACAGCTAGCTCAGCGCATCCTCTGTCTGAGTTGAAGATCTGAGGTGGGATGACACAGTTTCCTGGGGCCAGGGGACCACGGCCCAGCAGGAAACAGGGAATTGCCTTGCTTGGTCCTCATTCAGGGCACACTCCCCTCAGTCTGGACTTCCTTTACTTAAGATGGGACATTCTTTACTTAAGCTTCAACTTGGTACTCCTTGCCCTAGTTCTGGAAGAGAAATACATTTTTGTTGTATTTAAAAGAAATATGATAAAAATCTCCACCCATGGATCATTGAGCTTACCCAGTAAATGCATTTTTTCAATAAAACAGCAAATCACATACTAAAAGGCAGAAATTATTTCAGCAACCAAGGTCTTAACTTGAGATGTTGCACATGTCTTACAAGAGCAGTCAGCACTTCTTATTGGGCGTTTACTTGCTATAAATCTTTCATTATCCTGGTGTAGCAGAAATGCAGCCCGCTTGCTTGTAGACAAAGGTACTAATGCTTTCCTTCCTTCCCAGAGGAAGGAGTTAAGTGTGGTTGGTTCTTGCCTTGGGAATGAGGCCTCTCTTAACTTACAGATGAGTTGAGTGCAGGACCAGATCTCTCCTCCATGTTTCTACTAAAAGTGGGTTTATATTTTATACCTCAAAGTCATCCCAAGATTAAAATAAACCTGAATCTCTAACATGGAATCCAGGGTCATGGAGGAAGAACATAGATCTAAGCAAAAGCTCTGCATACAGGAGGTGCAGATTCCATCCCTAGCACCACATGATCCTCTAAGCAGAGTGAGGCAGCCTCAGAGCTTCACACACACACACACACACACACACGACCTGAATGAACAGTACATAACAGAGGCCTTTGCTTCTATATTTCATCTTTATTTATGAACCATCTTCCATAAACTCTCTTCCCATTACCCTCAATGTTTGACTGTCCATGCCTACCATTTTTTTTTTAAAGGGAGGGAGGGAGAGATAGATCACAGGGCTAGAACAAGCTTTACATACAGGAGTCCTGTGTTAGAGTCCCCCTTACCAAATGATACCTGAGCACTGCTGAGAGCAGTCTCTGCGTCAGGAGGAGCACCTGATCAAACAGCAGCCAGCACGAAGAAGATACTCAATAAATACTTTCAGTGGTTTAGTAAGCAGATCAATACAATTAGCTGAGCAAGACAGTCCTAAAGGCTACTCAGAAGGTGATTTCATTCCCGGCTATGATTTAATACACACTTTAAATGGGAACCTAGTTTTAAGCCAGAAATGTTCTACTCCAGTTTGCACTTAAACGAGGCTGATAACAATACCCCATCCCATATTTCTTAACTTCCCTATTTAACTCTTCTAGTCCGTATATACGGGTGTTTTACAGTAATATCCAGTCACAGCCACTTTGTCTTTTAAAAGGAAGTGATTAAAATTTTGGAGTGATGGTGTTGTTTCTTTTGAAGCTGTGGTTGTGTGCCCTGGTGTTTCCATCTCTGTACTGATGATACAACACAATGTGCTGTGCCTTGGCTCATACATTCCAGCTGCTCTCACCTATGCCTGGGACATGAATAAGACATACAGGAGGAAGTCCTGGCAAGAACAGAAACAAAAGGTACTTGCTGAGTATGCTTTAGAAGACAATTTTTTTTATTTCAGCAATTACTGTATACGGTCAAAGTGTACTGTAATGCTGTACTGTATGCTGGCCAACTTCGACCGTGAGTGTGGAAAGGTTGGACTGCAGCTGAATCTCACCAAGACAATGTTCATGAAAAATGAACTAGTTCCTGACATTCCATTTGCTTTCAACAAAACAAGCATCTCTGGATGCAGCAGCTATGTGTACCTGGGTCAAGAACTCAACATGAGGAATGACTTGCCACCAGAACTGTGCAGGAGGAAGAGAGAGGTGTGGAACACCTTCAAGCGCATAGAAGAAGTTGTTAAGAGGACGAAGAAACTCCAGCTCCAGGCACATCTTTTCGACTACACCATTCTTCCTGAACTAACCTACTTCTCAGAGACCTGGGCACTACGAAAACAGGACAAGAACGCTATTCGGATATCCCAAAGAGGAATCAAAAGAGCTATGCTTGGAATATCACATTTTACTCAAGTGAGAGAAGGAATCCAGAGTTCCGACCTCTGTCGATGATCAAGAATCAGGGACGCTGTCTCATTTGCCAAGGCATCAAAAATAAGATGGACTGGACACGTAATACAATTTAGAGAGGACCGCTGGACTAGAGCTGTTACCGACTGGATTCCACGGAATGTCAAAAGGACATGTGACTGCCCACCTACGAGATGGTCAGACTTCTACGTCAAAACCCCGAACAAACGGTTTGAAGCTCTTCATGTTCCTGGAGCAAGCAGATGCCATTTGCCTACACTAGCATGTGACAGGGATGGATGGAGACGTTACTGGCGCCCACTCGAGCAAATCAATGGATAATGGGATGACAAGTGATACAAGTGATAATATACACAACCAGGATCGCCTTTGCCCTACTAAAACAGAAATGTAGTCAAGTTCTTGACAGAGAATGTTGTCAGATCTTGATCCAGATGAGAAGTGGGTTATTTCTCCCAACAGAAATAGGTGAATTTGAAACTTTGTTAGGCATAGTTTTCATGTTTTGGGGAGAAGAGCTGTCTATTGAAGAAAAAGTGTAGAAAAGTGACTCTGAGGTGGGACACTAGGAGTCCTGGGAAATAGCCTCTAATTTTTTTTTTTTATTACTGTGAGATACAGTTACAAAGCTTTCATGTTTGAGCCTCAGTCATACAATGATCAAACACCCATCCCTCCACCATTGCACATTTTCCAGCACCAATGTCTCCAATATTCCAGCCCTCCCTCTGATTCTATGGCAGAGAATTTCCCCTATACCGTCTCTATATTTTTGGAATAGCCTCTCCTTTAAACACATCTCACATTTACTGGGTGTAATTCGGAATTCCAATAAAATAGATGAAATATTCATGTTTGTAAATTACGTGGAATGTCATCATCTCTTTGTTAAGAAACTTTGATCCACCTTAATATGAAACAATAACAGAGAGACAACCGCGGGTCCTTTGCTGAGCTCAGGTTTAGGAGAACGAAAGGCAAAGTGGAAAAGATGGAGCTTTCCAGATGAAGTGGTAAAGAGGCAGAGCAAGGAATGCCTGGAAGAGCCAGCTCTGTCCGGAGCAAGACCTGCCTCCATCCACAGCTCAGTTGTGTTCAGCTTCATGTTCTAAGTACAGGACAAGGCTGGAACTGATTTATCTGTGGGTGAGGTAGTAGCCTTGAGAATCCTGTTTCTTCACAGTCATATCTAACACCATACTTGTCAGTCACTGTGATTCAAGCTGATCTATTCATTGGTGCTTATTCAATTCTTGTCTGGACCTCCTGCCTCAGGGCTTTCAGTTACTTCACGAAGTGCACATCTGTCTTGGGAAGAATGAGAGGGCTCTAGGCAGGAGGCCTGCCCATTGCACACGCTATCCTCTGCTGTTGCTGCCATCCGAGGGTCCCTGAACACAGAATCCCATCACCTCCTCCACACTGCCATGCCCGGCTCCTTCACAGTTCTCACATGACAGGGCTCAACCCCCTTCAGTGCTCTGCCATTCATTCAGCTCCCATGGTGCTGAACTCTCCTGTGAAGGGAGTCAGCACCCCTGGTCCCTGTTAGTTGGGATGTGGAGTCTACCAGAAAGAGCACTGAGAGATTTTTTTTTTATAACCTCTTCCCCAAACACCCATGACGAATGGTCTCTCAATCATTTTTTGAGAGCATTTGCTACCTCTTGGAGAATTCCATGTCTTTTATTTTTTTTTAAATGCATTGCACTGTCCTCCCGTTCATCAATTTGCTCGAGCGGGCCCAGTAACGTCTCCATCATGAGATTTGTTGTTACTGTGTTTGGCATATCGAATATGTCATGGGGAGCTTGCCAGGCTTTGCCGTGTGGGCGAGATACTCTCGGTAGCTTGCCAGATGGTTTTTAATTGATCAAAACTTAGAAAGACATGAGGGGAGAGAAAGAGAGAAAACAGATATTCAAGAGAGAACCTGGGCTTCTCCAGAGCAGAAAAAAGCAGACAGAGAGACCTGAGTTCACGGGAGAACACAGGCTCGAAGAGTAAGCCCATTCCATTTATTCTTATAAGGAAACTTAGAGTGTGTTTCGCATAACTGAGCTCCTAAATGTACGGCACCTTCTCTGTTTGGGACTTTGGTCCTGTTTCTCTGCGAGCTCTCTATAAAGCCAACACGTGCCTCTCAGGGATGCCTGCACACTGCTGGGCTGAGGTCAAGCCATCATATCAAGACAAATTTTCTTGGCCTAATATATTTAAGAGTATAATTTAGGTGGTTTAGGGTGGGAGAGATAGCTCAACGTGCTGAGTGCAGGCTTTGCCCACATTTGATCCCCTGAGGACTGCAGGGAGTGACTTGAGTACAGAGCCAGGAGTAGCACAAGGTAGGATTCCAAAACCAAACAAATAATAAAAATTTAAAAAAATAAAAACACAAATTTGGCAACATAATCAAGGGCCTAAGAAAGCAATGTTTTGTACTGGCATGTTTTGCAAGTTACAACATAACTGACAAATTGTAAAAATTTACTTTTCTCCACCATATATAGTAAAGTTACAGCCAAGAAGTAAAAAAGTGCAAGAAATCACGTCACCAAATAAAAGAATTATCATCTTAATCTTCATCCATATCTTATTCTTTGTCAGTGCTTCTTACACTTAATACCAAAGAGAGGAATAGGCGTCCTGGAGAGACACTGCAAGGGTGAAGAAGCCTGCCTTTCACATGGTGACCCCCAGCACTGCATACGGGTCTTCCCATCCCAAGCACAGAATACAGATCAAGAAGCCAACCCTGAGCACCACTGGGTATGGTCAACACTCCGGTCTTCCTCCACCCCTACAAGAAAGGTAAAGAATCAGGGTGTAACCACTAAAGACAATTCAGCATTTCCACCTGTCTGGAGCTAAAGGAGCCTAACCCAAATGTTTGTTCATGTTATGTATTCAGTATATATCTGTGGAATGAATAAATGGGGTAGTAGGACTACAGTTTCACATGTTCTAGCCACCCAAGTCATCTACTCTCACTCTCACTAATGCATGTACTAACCATCATTTCGTTGTTTGACCAGTCGGAAGGAAAGTCATCTTCCTTGACTATGTAGTGAAGCTGGGCAACATCAAAGAGATTTGTTTCAGGCTTCTCGTTATTCAAGATTGGTTCCAAGTACTTCCAGAAAATTTCAAGTTCTTTTTTGGCACTAATTTTCTTCAAGTTTTCAGCTTCTACATCTAATAACAAGAACATGTTTTACTGCAACAAGGAGTATTGAACTTTTCCCAACATAAGAGATGTACTAAGTGACGCCAGTCTAGTGCCAGAAAAACGCATACATGAAAAACATAATGGTAGGCTAGAGAAATAGCTCAGTGGTCGAGTGCTTGTCTGGCATGTGTGAAATTCTGGATTTGATTCTCTGCAATACACACACACACACACACACACAAACAAAACAAGACAAAATGTTGAGGTATGGGGGCTGGAGCAATAGCACAGTGGGTAGGGTGTTAGCCTTGCACGCAGCCGACCTAGGTTCGATTCCCAGCATCCCATATGGTCCCCCGAGTGCCGCCAGGAGTAATTCCTGAGTGCATGAACCAGGAGTAACTCCTGTGCATCACTGGGTGTTACCCAAAAAGCAAAAAAAAATGTTGAGGTATGGAACCTAAATATTTAATTATGAAATCAGAGGATTTTATTTCTGGAATTGATATCAAACATGAGCTTATTCTACCCCTTTATTTTATAACTGATGTCAAGGTAAATGATACAGTCATACATTTTGGAATCTAACTATGTTTAATGTTTTCATTTATCTTAGATTGCATCTATACTGGAGCCGACAAATCTGCTTTGACCATTTCATTTTTGGTTTGAGTCTTAACTGGTTAGAAATGAAGTTGAGAACCAGAGTGATAGCTCAATGGGCTGAAACACTTGCTTTGCAATCAGGGGCCTGGGTTTAATATCTGGCACTACGCGTTGGCCGGACCATTGATGGGAGTGCCCCAAGTTAAGAATAGCTGGTGAGCACTACTGGATATGGTTCAAAACAAAAGGAAGAAAGGGAAAAAGGGAGGGAAGGAGGGAGGGTGGAAGGGAAGAAGGGAGGGAGTGAAGGAGTGAAGGAGAGAGGGAGAGAGAGAGGGAGGATAGGACGGAGAGAGGGAGAGAGGGAGGGAGAGAGGGAGGCAGGAAAGAAGGAAGAGAGGGAGGGAAGAAGGGAGAGAGGGAGGGAAGAAGGGAGAGAGGGAGGAAAGAAGGGAGAGAGGGAGGGAAGAAGGGAGAGAGGGAAGGAGGGAGGAAGTGAGGGAGGGAGGAAGGTAGGGATGGAGGGAAGAAAGGAGGGAGGGAAGGATGAAGTAAGGGAGGGAGGAAGGGAGGGAAGAAGAAAGGAAGGGAGGGAGGGTGGAAGGGAGGAAGGGAGGGAATAAGGAAGGGATGGGAGGGAGGAAAAAAGTGCAGTTGATCCAATTCTTATGAGGTGAGAAATAGATCAATGTTTTATGCTCGAATTAACTCTTGATCATATTAAAATGGGCTGGAGCAATAGCACAGTGGGTAGGGCGTTCGCCTTACAAGCGGCCAACATGGCCGACCCGAGTTCGATTCCTCCGCCCCTCTCGGAGAGCCCGGCAAGCTACCGAGAGTATTCGATATGCCAGACACAGTAACAACAAAGTCTCCAATGGAGACGTTACTGGGCCCGCTCGAGCAAATCGACGATCAACGGGAGGGCCTTTACCTTTTACCATATTAAAATAACTATGGACTTCTGTAGGTATCCATGCTCTGATATAAAACAATGTTAGGTTTTCTATTAAGTTACACTCAGAAATTTTTCTGAAACAGTTTTATTTCATTTATAATTAAACAGGTACTAATATCTCATTATTTATTTTTAAATTATATTCTATCAGTTCATTTTGTCCACATTAAATATTATGTGTAGAGAGATTAGAGTTTATATAATATTTTTCATTGTTTTCAATACTGTTAATTAATACAATTATTATTTAAGATAGTCCAGAGTAGTGGGTTTGAATCTCAACTCCTTCACTTAATACTTGCATCTAGATAAAGAGTCAGGTTCCTTTTGGTAAAATAAAAATGATAAAACATATTTCCTAGGATTGTGAAAAAAAAGTTTTTGGCATTAAGCCTTGTTCTAAATCATGTTCCCAAGAAGTGGTCATTATTATTATTACCAGAGGTAAGCATCTCTAACCAGAAACACTGTTTTAAATGTAATATTATAGAAACTGAGGTGTGGGCATGTAAGTTACTGAGCACTGCACAAATGGTGCTAACAAATAACTGAAAAACAGACATATATGACAGAAAGAACTTGAACATGTAGTCTCGAGAGCCGGGTAACGGTTCTGTACTGAAGTTCCACGGGTCACCTGACCGGATTCCTCCCTGTTTCCCAAAGTGGAGACGCTGTCATGATCCAGGGGATGGTGATGACGTTGGGTGAAATCGGGGGCATTTTCTCTTGTTCACTCAAAGAAGGTGAATTTCTAGGGGAGAGCACTGGCTACTCTGTTTCTTCTGTAAAGGGGATTTAGGCCGAATAAGTTTGGGAATCTCTGTTAGATGAAGACCCCAAAGCTTCTAATTAGGTGAATAATAATGTGATTGGAACTTTTCCTTGTTTACGCACTTTGATTTATCACAACGAACCAGTAGCAAAGCACAACAATAAGGCAAGGTTATGCTCTTCTTTGGGCAATTCAGTGTCTGGAAGAACAGATTACCTATTCAAACCACCAAGCCCATCCTTAAAGTAGAAGTTCTCTATCAAAGTTTCTGAGACACGTAGTTCACAACCAAGTCTTCTGACCCAAGTCTTCTGACCCATGCTTATGTTATCTGGGGCTACACAGGGATAGGAAGACAGAATATGATTTTAATTTCTAAAATTTACAACCCTTGGCTAGTGGAAGCAGGATAAATATCAAATCAAAGTCATGCTGGAATTTAATAATGTTTGTATTGCATGACTATGTTTTGGACAGAAAGTTGTATTTGTGCTTTAAAGACTGCAGTGATACTGGAGGACTCAGTTAGTTGCGTAGCCGACTGCATACCTTTGGGATGAGCGAGAGCTTCCTGCTGCTGGCCAACTACTGCCAGGTGTGTCCGAAGAGGCTCGTAATTCTCTGAAGATATTTTAATCACACTGCTTATGGGAATGCCAAGCTCAGTCATAATCGCTAATAGCTGAGGATTCGTGAAGCCCACGACGATAATGTAATGTTGAGCACCATCATCTGGCTCATCATCTATGCAAAATACCATAAAGAAAAGCAGCCATCATCTTTAAAACAGAACAGGTTGCATCCAGCTAGTTCAATGGCTCTAATACATCGTGTCTGCATTTATAATCACCCTGGCTTGCCAAATAGCAGTCGAGTTAGCAGGAATTTTGTCATGTTGACTGGTTTTCATTACTGCCTTTCCAGCAAAAAGCTGTAGCCATTTAAAAAATATAGATCATTTTTTCAAATAAGATGTAGCAATAATAGGACAAATAAACACTGGCCTAGGGTCATGGTCAAGGTATGCTTTTTTGGGTAAAACTATTATCTACACATGGGAGAGAATCTGGGGACACTGGTTCTGGGAAATGTACACTGGTGTAGGGATGGGTGTTGGAATACTCTCTGATTTTATGTTAAGAATATATATTTGTAATTTTATTTGAGCAGCATCTGGCTTTACTCCTGAATTACAACAGCTCATTACAGCTTTGAGGTATTTTATAAGTAGAGGTGTTTACAGGAGAGGGGAAGATTTTGTATGCACATGGTCCCCATCAAGGTATTCTATGTATTTATGTCAATAGGATAAATGCTACTCATGCATTAAGTATCATTCTAGTATTAGTTAAACTAAATTAATATGTACTTATATTTTAATACATATGTATACTTTCTTATGATTATTATCCTCTGGTTATACTGCTTTATTAATGTTAAAACATGGGTTTATCTTAGAATCTTATCTTAGAAGATAGGATTCTGGGAGTAAGAACAATTGTTATACCATAACATTAAAACTATATGGCACAGAAAAGCTTGACATCCAATAGCATATGAAGACTAATTTACAAATAGTGCAACTGATGCATGAACTTTCAATTTTTAGGTAATTTGTTTTCTTCTATCATTAACAAATGGATGTCAATATTGACCATGTGAACAATTATATCATCACTTCTAAGTCACGTATGTTTTGAGTAGACACATACTGGAGGGAATGACATTGGTAACAGATGTGAAAGTTCAATACACACAATGCAGTTGGTCAACATTTTCAATCAATACTCTAAAAAGGGAAGACAATTTAGTTACTATGTCTAGAACAAATGGGGACAGGAAGAAGTTGCGGTCAGTAATCTATAGCACTGTCTGTCACTGTAGCACTGTCCTCCCATTGTTCATCAATTTGCTCGAGCCGGCCCAGTAACGTCTCCATCGTGAGACTTGTTGTTATTGTGCTTGGCATATTGAATACGTCATGGGTATCTTGCCAGGCTTTGCCATGCGGGCGAGATGCTCTTGGTAACTTGCCGGGCTCTCTGAGAGGGGCAGAGGAATAGAATCCGGCTCAGCTGGGCTGGCTGCATGCAAGGCAAATACCTTACCGCTGTGCTATGTGCTCTTAAAATATTACTACCTCTGAATTTCATTCACTTCTACTTTCCCTTTTAATTATGTGTACCTTGTTTTAAAAGTTTCCAATATGATGGAAAAGCTTCTTGGTGGCATAATCTGCTAGTTAACTCATTTCCCATTGGACTTATATAAATGTGCCGATTGCACATTTAGAATAGTTAGAACCATTCTATTTACTGAAAACACAAATGAATTGAGAACACAAATATCTTTCCATGAAGGTGTCATGGAAGTATATGATTTATGGTTTTTATTTAATTTATTAAATAATTTATTTATTTTACAAAGCCATTCTGGAAAGGAGTGACAGCACAGTGGTAGGGCGTTTGCCTTGCACGCAGCCAACATGGCCGACCCGAGTTCGATTCCTCTGCCCCTCTTAGAGAGCCTGGCAAGCTACAGAGAGTATCTCGCCCACATGGCAGAGCCTGGCAAGCTACCCGTGATGTATTCGATATGCCAAACACAGTAACAACAAAGTCTCCAATGCAGACGTTACTGGGCCCGCTCGAGCAAATCGATGAACAATGGGAGAACCGTGACAAAGCCATGCATGACTGGATTTCAGTCACAGAGTATTTCAACACCCATCCCTACCATCAGTTTACATTTCCCAGCACCAGTGTCCTTAGGTTCCCTCCCATCAACTCCCACACCCCACCCACAGCCTGTCACTATCTGATTCTCTCCTTTTGGGCACTGTGGTTTGCAATACTGATACTGAAAGGCTATCCAGAATATTGCTTACCTATTTCTAACCCTCAGCTCTCGTCCAGCGTGATCATTCCTATTATTGTCATAGCGGTCTCTTCTCTATCTTACCTTCCCTCAACTCCACGCACACAATTGTGGTTAGTTCCAACTACTGACCAGTCTTCATAACCTGTTGTCCCTGGTCATGGATATTATACTTCTGTTATACATATATTTATATAGCACAAATGCATAATTTATGGTTTTCTAAAGAGCAAAATGACTGGGAAAGATCAAGCACAGCTATTGGCATGATTTTTCGTTACTCCGTTGGTTGTAAAACGTGAAAAGTAACATACAGAGGAACACCATACTGACCAATGTAAGCCTTGCCTTCATCCTCTTCTCCTCTCCGCTTTAACTGGGTGTTCTTTTTCACTGTGAAGCTTGCCTCGGGGGGTTCCTTTCCCTTTCCTCCTTTGCCCAACTTGCTATTGGTATTTGAGGCCTTCTTCTCCTTGGGAGATTTTGCTTTCCCTTTATCTTTCTCCACCTTAAGCCGGTCATCGATCACCTGAAAAGAGAGAGCACTCTATCTCCAAATCGTTGCATTAGTAAGTAAATAGCTTCTCCCCTCCCCTCCTTGGCATCGTCGAGCTGGTTCTCTAATTTTCTTTTCGTTTACTCATTCTTTGCATCAGGAGAGTGGAGAGTCCACATTAGGCTGAAGCTGTGAAGGGAAAGCATCTGTGCATGGGGATGAGGGGTGGGTTCAGAGACAGACCCACAAACAGCCTCTGGAAGACAATGTCTCCCAAAGAAGAATGAAGTTAATCTAATCAATAGATTCAGTTGTTGGGAGGCAGGGAGATTGGGTGATTTTAAGTACATTGTGATGGCAGGAACTGAGATTTATCTTGTTACCTCATAGGTTTATTTTGTTACCTAACTGGAAGGAGTAACTATTTGAATCTTAGGGAGAGGTAGGCGTCTCCAATGAAAATAAACTAATAAAAGTAAAAAGTAGAAATGTATACGAAAAACAGTTTTCCCTAAATTCTCTTTGACAAAATTCTTCATGGCATAACTGGTTCTTTTCAAAAGATATAGATTCTTTCATTTTTCCGGAGCCTACCACTATTAAATTTTATTATAATGCTACGTTAAAATGTATAGATATAATGAGAGATTGCTGTCTGATATATAGAAAGATGAGGTTATCAACACCAATTATCATTGGTGGTATTAATTCTCTATACTCTGTCCCAGACCATGTTTAGATTACCATGTACAAATTAAAAACCCAAACCTGTCACCATTATTTTTTCAAATAATTACCAAAACTTTAGTGCATTATCACATAATGTAATTGTACTTTCAATATTTATATTTATAAATAGATCTTGTTCACTGAAATGAGAGATATTATTGATTCATAAAGTATATAAGGATTTAGAGTAGACTTAAATTGTTTTCTTTTTAAGAAAACCCCCTACAAGTGCAGCAAACCCCTTACAGAAAGATGGCACAAAACCCCATGACAATAATCTCAATGTTAATGGTCTATGCACCAATTAAGAGACACAGAGTGGCAAAATGGATTCAGAAACTGAGCCTAACATTTTGCTGCCTACAAAAAACACATCTGAACAGTCAGAGCAAACACAGACCCAAAGTCAAAGGACAGAAAACAATCCTGCAAGCAAACAACTCTCTCAACAAAGTCGGGGTGACCATACTAGTATCTGACAACATAGATTTCAGGTTGAAAAATGTTAGAAGGGACAGCAAAGGCCATTTTTTTATTAATCAAGGGATATGCACAGCAGGAAGAAATCACAGTCCTAAACGTAAAAGCATCTAATGAGGGACAAACTACTTAAAACAACTGCTAACAGATTATAAGGAGGACATTACTAGCAACAAAATAGTAGTTGGAGACTTTAACATGGCCTTATTGCCTCTAGATTTATCAACAATATTAAAACTCAGCAAAGAAACACTGGCTTTGAAGGAAGAAATAGAAGAGAAAGGACTAATAGATTTATACGGGGCTTAACATTCCAAAAAGAAAAGTAAAGTAAAGGCCCTCCCGTTGATCGTCGATTTGCTCGAGCGGGCCCAGTAACATCTCCATTGGAGACTTTGTTGTTACTGTGTCTGGCATATCCAATACTCTCGGTAGCTTGCCGGGCTCTCCGAGAGGGGCGGAGGAATCGAACTCGGGTCAGCCATGTTGGCCGCTTGTAAGGCGAACGCCCTACCCGCTTTTTTTCCAGTGCCCATGGAACATTCTCCAAAATAGACCACATTCTGGGTCACAAGACATACCTCCATAAAATCAGGAGGATAGAAATTGTATCAACTATCTTTTCAGACCATGATGCACTGAAGACAGAAGTTAATCACACACAGACGCAGAGAACCAAAACACACCTAGAAATTAAACAACTCAATGTTGAACAACGAATGAGTCAGAAAGGAAATCAAGGAAGAAATCAAAAGATACCTGGAAACAAATGAGAATGAAGACATGAGTTACCAGAAGTTATGGGACAACACTAAAACCATATTAAGGGGAAAATTTATAGCACTGCAAGTGTTTCTCAGTAAGGAAGAAAGGGCCCACAAAAATAACTTGACTTCACAGTTAAAGATCTTAGAAAAGGACCAACAAAAAGATCCCAAACCAGGCAGAAGGAAAGAAATAACAAAACTTAGAGCAGAAATCAATGACATAACCTCCCCCCCAAAAAAATAAAAATCCAAAAGATCAATGAAACCAAGACCTGGTTCTTTGAGAAAATAAACAAGATCAATAAAGCACTAGCAAGACTCACAAAGAAAGAGAGAAAGAGAACCCTAATAAACCGAATAGAAATGAAAGGGGGACATCACAAGAGAAACCAAAAAAATTCAAAAGATCATCAGAGATTACTTTGAAAGTCTGTGTGCCACAAAACAAAAGAACCTAGAAGAAATGGAAAAATTCCTGAATTCCTATACTCTCCCAAGGCTGAACCAAGGAGATTTGGAATAACTTAATAGACCTATTACTATCAAGAAAATTGAAACTATAATAAAAAGTTTTCCCAAAAACAAAACCCCAGATCCAGATGGATTCACTAGCAGATTCTTCCAAACATTTAAAGAGCACCTATTACCAGTTCTTCTCAAGCTTTTCCAGGAAATTGAAGAAACAGAAAGTCTCCCAAACAGTTTCTATGAGGCACATATCTCCCTATTAACAAAAGCAAACAAAGACTCCAATAAAAAAGAAAACTACAAAACTACAAGCCGATATCCCTAATGAACCCAGATATGAAGTTTCTCAACAAAATATTAACAAATAGAATTCAACAACTCATCAAAGAGATCATACACACGACCAAGTGGGATTTATCCCAGGGATGCAAGGATAGTTTAACATTCAGAAATCAATCAACTTAATCCATCATATTAACAAAAGAAAAGATAAAAATCATATGATCATATCAATAGATGCAGAGTAAGCATTTGACAAGGTTCCACACCTGTTTATGATGAAAACTCTCACCAAAATGGGTATTGAAGGAACTTTCCTCAATATAGTCAAAGCCATCTACCACAAGCAAATGGCAAGCATTATCCTCAATGGGGAAAAACTAAGAGCCTTCCCTCTAAGATCAGGGGCAAGACAAAGATGCCCACTCTCACCATTTCTGTTCAATATAGTACTGGAAGTACTTGCAATAGCGGTTAGGCAAGAAAAGGATACTAAGGGCATCTAGATAGGAAAGGAAGGAATCAAGCTCTGACTATCTGCAGATGAGATATTATATTTAGAGAACCCTATATCCTCTACCAAGAAACTCCTTAGAAACTATAGACTTGTATAGTAAAGTCTCAGGCTATAAAATCAATACACAAAAGTTCATGGCTTTCCTATATGCAAATGAGTGACAGGAAAGCAACATGAAAAGCTCAATCCCGTTCACAATCATGCCTCAGAAAATCAAGTACCTTACAGTCAGCTTAACTAAGGAGGTAAAGGACCTCTACAAAGAAAACTATAAAATGCTACTTCACAAAATAAAAGAGGACGTGAGGAAATGGAAACATATCCCCGGCTCATGGATTGGGAGAATTAACATTGTCAAAATGTATATCCTTGATATCAACCCCTTATCAGATGGGTATTGGTTGAATATCCATTCCCATTCTGTAGATTGTCTTTGTATTTTGGTCACTCTATCTTTTGAGGTGCAGATTCAATGCAAAGCATTGTGCAGATTCAATGCAATCCCTATAAGGATACCCATGAAATTATTCAAAGAAATGGATCAAACACTTCTAGAATTCATATAGAACAACAAACCTCCACGAATAGCTAAAGCAATTGTTGGGAAAAAGAAGATGGGACGCATTACCTTCCCCAACCTCAAGCTCTACTAGAAAGTGGTAACAATTAAAACAGCATGGCTCTGGAACAAAGGCAGAGTTGCAGACCAATGGAACAGGGTTGAATATCCTCACACACCCCCTCAAATATACAATCATCTAATCTTTGATAAGGGAGCAAGAAATGTGAATTGGAGCAAGGAAAGCCTCTTTAACAAATAGTGCTGGCAAAACTGGACAGCTACATGCAAAAAAGTGGGCTCAGTCCTCTACCCAACATCGTGCACAAAAGTCAGATCAAAATGGATTAAAGACCTCAACATCAGAGGCAAAACTCTCCACGACCTTGAAGCTAAAGGTATCTTCAAAGATGACATGCCACTGATCAAGCAAGTGGAAACATAAATAAATGGAACTATCTTAAATTCAGAAGTTTCTGCACCTCAAAAGATAGAGTGACCAAAATACAAAGACAATCTACAGAATGGGAATGGATATTCACCCAATACCCATCTGATAAGGAGTTGATATCAAGGATATACGAGGCACTGGTTGAACTCTACAAGAAGAAAACATCCAATCCCAACAGATAATGGGAAGATGAAATGAACAGATTCTTTCCCAAACAAGAAATCCAAATGGCCAAAAAAAGCACATGAAAAGAAACTCTTCATCACTAATCATCAGGGAGATGGAGATCAAAACAACAATGGGCTATCATCTCACACCACAGAGACTGGCACACATTTAAAAGAACAAAAGTAACCGGTGTCGGCGAGGATACGGGGAGAAAGGAACTCTCCTTCACTGCTTGTGGAAATGACAACTGGTTCAGCCCTTTTGGAAACAGTATGGACGATTCTCAAAAATTAGAAATTGAGCTCCCATTTGAACCAGCAATACCACTTCTGGGAATATATCCCAAAGATGCAAAAAAGTATAGTAGAAATGAGATCTGCACTTGTATGTTCATTGTTGCACTATTTACAATAGCCTGAATCTGGAAAAAACCTGAGTGCCCGAGAACAGATGACTGGTTAAACAAACTTTGGTACATCTACACAATGGAATACTATGCACCTGTTAGAAAAGATGAAGTCATGAAATTTGCATATAAGTGGATCAACATAGAAAGTATCAAGCTAAGTGAAACAAGTCAGAAAGAGAGGGACAGACATAGAAAGACTGCACTCATCTGGGGAATATAAAGTAACAGATTGGGAGACTAACACCTAAGACTAGTAGAGATAAATACCAGGAAGTTTGCTCCATGGCTTGGAAGCCGGCTCACACGCTGGGGGAAAAGGCAGCTCAGATAATGAAGGGATCACCAAGTAAATGGTGGTTGGAAGTCCTGTTTGGGATGAGAGATGTGCGCTGAAAGTAGACTATAGACCAATCATGATGACCACTCAATACGTATATTGCAAACCAGAACACCCAAATAAGAGAGAGAAGAGAGAGAGAGAGAGAGAGAGAGAGAGAGAGAGAGAGAGAGAGAGAGAGAGAGGAGAATTCTCTGCCACAGTGGCGGAGTAGGGTGGGGGGATGGGGTGGAAGTGGTGTGGTGGGAGGGATACTGGGAACATTGGTGGTGGAGAATGGGCACTGGTGGAGGGATGGGTACTCGATCATTGTATGAGTGGAATATAAGCATGAAAGTTTGTAAGTCTGTAGCTGTACCTCACTGTGGTTCATAAAAAAATTTTAAAAATAAAATAAAGAAAAAAATTATTTTCTTTTTTCTTCCCATACTTCACAGGTAAAGAATTTGGGATGTGAATCACAAATTAGGCAAATCAGTAACTAAATAAACGATTTACCAACATCTGTGGGCTGGAGTGATGGCACAGCGGGTAGGGCGTTTGCCTTGCACGCAACTGACCCGGTCGGCCCGAGTTCAATTCCTCTGCTCCTCTTGGAGAGAGTATCCGCCCGCACGGCAAAGCCTGGCAAGCTGCCCCTAAGTATTCGATGTGCCAAACAGAAGTCTGACAATGTTATTGGGCTGGCTCAAGCAAATCGATGAACAACAGGACAGGACAGGGCAGTGACCAATACCTGTGGCTCTGTACTTTCCTGATGCTATGAAATC
The DNA here is from genome assembly GCF_029834395.1 of Sorex fumeus. Classification (NCBI taxonomy): domain Eukaryota; kingdom Metazoa; phylum Chordata; class Mammalia; order Eulipotyphla; family Soricidae; genus Sorex; species Sorex fumeus. Next base: position 6,326,556 of record NW_026606058.1, read on the forward strand.
CGATGAAGAAAAACTCTGCTCTAGGACTTTAGGGTTTTTGGGAGAAGAAAATGCTACTTTGGCCGCAGCGAACACAGGAAAGAGTGAGTGCTTCCCTGCTCCATATGGCTTCTGGATGCTGAAGGCTCCTGAGAACTCAGAGGTTTGGTGCCTGGGAGAAGTGTCAGAGGTGCCCTAGCTTCTCCAGACATGCCTGGCACCAGTGCCTTCATGGTGAGTAATTGCTGTACCCCGTTTAACAGTAAAGGTGGCCTCAACAGAGGATCACAGGTGCAATTATGGGTCTGGAATGGAGCAGACACACACTATAACAGGGTCCCACTTTTTCCAGAAAAGAATTTTCATGTGGACAGAACATAGGCAAGAGTTAAAACATGTCAGGAAGGATAAAGGCAAATATTAAAGAATCATTTCTGGGGTCAGTGTGGAGGGCAAGGGGGATACCTTCTGGCTGGAGGGGGCAAAGGGCAGCCCAAAGGGAAGGGAGGCACTGCCCAAGTCAAATTTGCTAGGTGTCACAGAGGGTTCTCAGTCTGCTGCCAGTGGCATGAATGCACTACTCACAATAATACATGGTCAGAGAGGAGAGACGTTTAAAAATGTGTGAGATGACAATTATATTTGGTAAATGGAAGCTCTTCTAAACCTTGATTTGAGGGCCAGAGCCTTAAGCTGCACAAAGGGGCAAATGTCACTAACAGCCTTGGGAGAGGCAACAAGGAAGCACAAGACAGAAAACAGGGGTGAGACAAGCTCTGCATTTCTCTCTACACCAGAAGGAAATCAGTGTGAAGAGCAGGGTGGGACTCTTCCACTGAGCTCACAGTCTGCTAGGAAAGAGAAGCATTACAATGCTCTGAAATAAGCACATGAGCAGCTACACAATTTCATGAATGCTAATACAATTACAAAACTTTCATGTTTGAGTTTCAGTCATACAATGATGGAACACCCATCCCTCCACCAGTGCACATTCTCCAACACCAATGTCCCCAGTATAAAGCCCCCCTTTTCCAGTCCTCCCCCTGTTTCTATGGCAGAAAATTTCCCCTATAGCACAGCGGGTAGGGCGTCCGCCTTACAAGCGGCCAACATGGCCGACCCGAGTTCGATTCCTCCGCCCCTCTCGGAGAGCCCGGCAAGCGACCGAGAGTATTCGATATGCCAGACACAGTAACAACAAAGTCTCCAATGGAGACGTTACTGGGCCTGCTCGAACTCTCTTTCTACTTTTGGGCATTATGGTTTTTAATATAGATACTGAGAGGCTATCACGTTTGGTCCTTTATCTACTTTCAGCAAACATCTCCCATCACAAACGATTCCTCCAACCATCATTGACTTAGTGGTCCCTTCTCTATTCCATCTGCCTTCTCCCCAGCTCATGAGACAGGCTTCTAACTATGGAGCAGTATTCCTGGTCCTTGTGTCTACTGTCCTTGGGTGTCCATCTCATAGTATGTTATTTTATATTCCACAAATGAATGCAGTCCTTCTATGTCTGTCCCTCTTTTTCTGACTCATTTCACTTAGCGTGATACTCTCATGGCCATCCACTTATAAGCAAATTTCATAACTTCATATTTCTAACAGCTGCATAGTATTGCATTGTATAGATGTTCACAACGATTCTTTAACCAGTCCTCTGCTCTCAGGCACTCAGGTTATTTCCAGATTCTGCTGCTGAGGCCTTCCCCTGAGTTTTTCAATTCACCTACTACACTTTTCAAATGTCATTTCTGTTTGTAATTTTGTTTGAATTTTCCACATTTCTGCTCTCAAATCTTCTTGTATTTTTTATTTATTTATTTATTTATTTATTTATTGAAAAATCTTCTTGTATTTTATTGGCCGTGCATTCCATTGTTTCTTTGCATTCTTCAGTGCATTCTTCAGTGCTCCCTCAGTAGCATCCTCAGTAGCTCCCTTCTAAATTCCTTGTCAGAGAGGTTGTCTAATGCTTCATAACTAATTGGGTCTTCTGGGCTAGTTTTTTCACTAACTAAGCTTGGTGGGCTTCTGCATTGCTTTACCGTTGTAATCTGTGTGATCGAGACTTTCATGCACACTGTTACTATTGTGTTTTTGGTGCAATATTAATTAAGGTGGGGCTAATGAATTATTGGCCTAATGTGGTTTTGGTGATCCAGCTTCCCCAGTGAAAGTACCACCTAAGAGGCTAATTTATGGTTCTTATGGGACATGCAGGGGGAGAATAACTCATGGCTGCGTTAGCAGCCACACAATGCCTCAATTTAATAAGAGGAGCAAGGAGTGGGGAGGGTAGCTGCATGTGGATACAAGAAGAGATATCTTGATGCTGAGAAGAATGTTTCAAGTTTCAAAAGCGAGAAATAAAGCAAAATTATCAACAGAGATGGTGCACAAGAGATTCTTGTAGAGAAGCTAATGTTTGTTATTTGTAAGAATGGGAATCAAGCATGTTGAAGAACTATGGTTGAACCACCCTATTACTGAGACTGCTATCTTAAGAGGAAACCAGAGTCCAAGTCACTTAGCCTGGTGCTGTTAGTTCAGAGGCCGTGGCAAAACTCCGCCTGCAGACCTTCAAACAGTCAACGTGCTGGGTCCCTTTAGGCGAAACACATCTATACAGCTCCTTGGTGGACCACTAGCCTTGCCACTAAGTTTATGTCCCCAGTTTGCCAACAAAATCTGCCAGAAATGTTCACAATTGCAATTTTATACAAATCTCAGGATGATTTTTAGAATTGCAAGGAAGAAAAACTATTTTAACTTAAATTATTTAAACAGTTTCCTGGAAAATTATTTATTCATTTATGCATTCTTCCATCTTTTCAATTAGTCCAAAAATGTGCTGGCTACTTTAGAAATTAAAGAAAAGATTTTTCTGTTTATTTCCCATAATGACATAGTTAGAGGGTTCCCTCGCTTTACAGCACTTCCATCTAAATCACAAAACTTCCACCACTCAGAGAGGATGAGTAAAGATTCATTCTTTGGTACATTCTTTCAAATAATATGTATGCATATTTTACATAATTGTTATTGTACTCACAACATAATAATTCCTTATATAACCACAAAGCTCTCACATTCCTTTGCAGCCTCTGTAGCAAGTTTGGGCATCTACAAGGTTAGGAGATTCCCTGAGTGCTCCTCTCATGATATTTCCTGGGATCTTAGAGAGATCAGGGTTGATCACCATCAAAATTTCAAGATGAGTGGTGAAATATAGTAGCAGAAACTTTCCTGTGTGGAATATTATGTGCTTTCCTGATAGGATCGGCTTTAATTTCTTCTCACAAGACACCATAAAATGGGCTTTAATTTCTTCTCACAAGACATCATAAAATGTTTCCACAATAGAAAGTGAGTTACAGATGTGGTAGAAACCTAAGCTGACTAGACCCCAAACCATAAACTCACTATTTTTATGGTTTTCCATTTACTTCCTTTCTGTGGGACTTCCCACCTTGTTAACTACATCTATCTATCCTCCATTCTCCCTATTTTGTGCTTCCAGAGCTTGGATGCATCTTTATTTAACTAGAAAGCTCCCCCAACCACAGATACCTTTCCAACTCTGTGCTCTCTGCCCTTTACTTTCCTTTTGTCTTTGCCCTTCTTTGGTAAGGTCAAACCCGTAGTCTGGAGAAAAATATCTTTAAAACTAATTTCCATCCTTAATGAAATTATCAATATTATCTGCCCTCATGTTCACAGGAGTAATCATTTATTTATTTATTTATTATTAGTGAAACACAATGAGGTACAGTTGTAGACTTACAAACTTTCTTGCTTGGGTTTCAGTTATACGATGATCGAGTACCCATATGTCCACCAGTGCCTGTTCTCCACCAACAATGAAACCAGTAGCTCTCCCACCCCCTATCACTCCCACCCTGCCCCACCTCTGTGGCAGGGCATTCTCTTTTGCTCTCTCTTTCCTTTAGGGTATTGAGGTTTATAATAGAGGTATTGAGTGGCCATCATGTTTGGTCTGTAGTCTACTTTCAGCACGCATCTCGCATCCTGAGCTAGTCCTCCAAAAGCCTTTACTTGGTATTCCCTTCTCTATCTGAGCTGCCTTTTCCCCCAGCGTGTGCTGCCAGCTTCCAAGCCATTAAGCAGACCTTCTGGCACTTATCTCAACTATTCTTGGATGTTCAATTCCCATTCTGTTACTTTATATTCCCTAGATGAGTGCAGTCTTTCTATGTCGGTCCATCTCTTTCTGACTCATTTCACTTAGGTAAAGGTAAAGGTAAAGGCCCTCCCGTTGATCGTCGATTTGCTCGAGCGGGCCCAGTAACGTCTCCATTGGAGACTTTGTTGTTACTGTGTCTGGCATATCAAATACTCTCGGTAGCTTGCCGGGCTCTCCGAGAGGGGCGGAGGAATCGAACTCGGGTCGGCCATGTTGGCTGCTTGTAAGGCGAACGCCCTACCCGCTGTGCTATCGCTCCAGCCCATTTCACTTAGCATGATACTTTCCATGTAGAACCACTTGTTTGCAAATTTCATGACTTCATTTCTAACAGCTGTATAGTATTCCATTGTGTAGATGTACCAAAGTTTCTTTAACCAGTATCTGTTCTTGGGCACTCGAGTCTTTGCCAAATTTTGGCTATTGTGAACAGTGCAACAATGAACAAATCGCAGATGTCATTTTGACTACATTTTTTGCCACTCCGGGATATATTTGTTTTAAGTATTTAGCTGGTCCCTCATTAGGTGCATAATACATTTAAGAGTGTGATTTCTTCCTGTTGTACTTATCCCTTGATAAAGAGAAAATGGCCTTCGCTGTTCCTTCTAATCCTTTTCAACCTGAAATCTATGTTGTCGGATACTAGTATGTCCACCCCAGCTTTTTTGAGGGAGTTGTTTCCTTGCAGGATTGTTTTCCATCCTTTAACTTTGAGTCTATATTTGCTCTGACTGTTCAGATGAATTTCTTGTAGGCAGCAGAAAGTTGTTTTCACTTTCCGGATCCATTTTGTCACTCTGTGTCTCTTGATTGATACATTTAGACCATTGATATTGAGAGAGATTATTGTCATGGGGTTTTGTGCCATCTTTCTGTAAGGTTTTGTTGTTCTTATGGGTGTTTTCCTTCTTGAATTACAAAAACACTTTTTGTCATTCTTTTAGGTTTGGTTTTGAGTCTATGAAGTTCTTGTTGTTTATCTATAAAATGGTGTATTGTTCCATAGAGTTTGAGTGCGAGTTTAGCTGGATATTCTTGATGGGAGGTTCATTTCATTGAGTTTTTTCACTGTATTCCAGCATTGTCTTCGGACTTGGAGAGTTTCCTCTGATAGGTCTGCTGTAAATCTAAGGGGTACTCCTTTGTATGTGATTTCTGTCTTTGACCTTGCTGCTTGCAGTATTGTGTCTCTATCCACGGCATCCATCATTCTGACTGTGATATGCCTTGGAATGTTTTTATTAGGGTCCCTTATAGCTAGCACCTTCTGGTTCCTTGGATCTGGATGCCTGCATTCTTTAACTCTGGGAACTTTTCAGCAATGATATTTTTCACTGTGGCTTTTTCATTGGAGTTGCCTTCCTGTCCTTCTTGTACTCCGATGATTCTAATGTTGTTCCTCTTGGAGTTATCACCTAGTTCTCTGATTTGCCTTAGAGCTATTTTGAGGTCTTTTTTCATTGTTTGTTGTTGCCTGTACGATTTCTATTGCTCATCTTCAAGCTCACTAATTCTGTCTTCAGCTGTAGTCATTCTACTGCTGAGGGCACCCACTGAGTTTTTAATTTCATTTATCAAATCCTTTATATGTGACACTTCTTTTTGTAGCTTTCTTATTTCTGCTCTCATTTCTTTCATTCACTGTTTCTTTCATTTCTTCCTTTAATTTTCTGCATGTCTGCTCCATTGATTCTTTGAGTTCCTTGAACATCCTCAGCATTTAATCTTGGAATTCTTTATTGGAGAGATCGTATTTGTGGGTAACCCCTGTTGAGGATTAGGGACTCTTTTCTTTATCCTCTTCTTGTAGTGGGGATTTGCACTGTTTCCTCATGCTGTTACGTTTGTATAGAGGTAAAACCTTTAAGCACTGTTCCCTCTTAGTGCAGAAAAGGATTCTGAATAAGGTCAGTTGATGGTGGTCACCTTTCTCCCCTTCTCAGACATTATTATGTGGCTTATGATAGGCATCTAGTGAAGCATTGGAGGTGTTCTTTTATCTTGGGCTCGTACAGCATCTTGTGTACACTGGTCTTTCATTGGAATTGGAGTAGTCGGTGGATTATTATCGTATTGTGTTTGAGGAGGCCAGGACTTTTTCCACAGAATTAGGTGATAAAGGTTGGGATGTCAGTCGAGAGTGCTGGGAGTGGGAAATATAACTGCAGCCGGCCACACAGAAGGCCAAGACCACTTTTGAGGAGACCATGCTCCCTACAGTGGAAGCCACACGCCCAGCCAGTCCGGATCCTAGTCCACAGACCTGGGCCCAAGGGCCTGTGCAGAGGAAAGGCAGGGGCTGGGTGGGCACTTGCCTGGCCCGGACAGATCCCTGAGGGCACCGGTGCGGAACTCTGGCCGGTGCCCTCAGGGAGATGTCTGGCTGGCAGGTCATCAGGAGTGCGGGGAAGGATGGGGCTCACAGGAGTATTTTTTAAAGTCTTAAGAGAGCCAGAGATATAGCTTAATTGATGAGAAGCTCCAGATTCAATCCTTGGCATTCACAGTCTCCCAAGCACTTCTGGGTGGTGACTCTTGAGCACTGAGCCAGGAGTATACCTGAGAATACTAAATGTAGCCAAAAGGCAAATATAAACCCTGCATAAAACCCAAAAAAGTATATCAATCCCAAATCACTCCTTTAAATAATCTCAATTTATTTAAATTGAAAAAAAATGCAAATAACAAAAAGAACTTACAAAAATGTCTAGGTGGACAATGCCTCCACCATCTGGAGAGACTGAACATCAAGATCTTGGTACATATTTATGCATATTTTTACATAATTGTTTTTGTGTACTCTATATCACAATTTCTAGTGTAGTTTGTATTTAACGATGCTGTGTCTTTTGTAGGCAAAACTTGAAGAAGTGTTGCTCTGTGAAGACTTCCCCAAGAAAAGCAATTGCAGATGCATTTCCTATTACAGAGAAACTAGGTGGTGGTGAATGGAAGTTCTTGACTCCAGATCGAGGTAGATAAACCCTTGGTGGATCTCTGCACATATTCCTTGAACAGACTTCTGCTTTCCCATATACAACTCTAGCTAGGGTCTACCCGCTGCCCACAAGTTCAGTCTGTTCCTCATATTTGCTACCATCCATAATCAAGCTGAACCAGGAAATTCCTTTGTCTTTCTGGTTTTAGATAAGGACTGACTCCTAGAACTTTACTTTGGTCCAAGGGTTTAATGTCCTGTCCTACTAAACCCTAATGATAAGAAAATGATTATTTCTTTTCTTTCCTACTCTCTTCACTTTCCTCCTCTATTATCTCACGTTTTGGGTAGGAGCATTTCAGTTATGGATAAATGTCTTGGGATTTGGGAGTTGAGGGAGTACACCAGATTAGTCGAGCATTCAGCAAGTTGATTCTTTTGTAAATCATAAATGAAAACCTGTTCATGGTTTTCTAACTAACACCAACTCCTTTGGCCATTTTTAGCTTTAGGTAATAGTACATTCGGGTTTCTATTCTGAGGTCATCTACTCATAACTGAAGGTCTGAAGGTGAACTTTTATTAATCAGTAACAATTTTGGGGCAGCGGCTCTAAAAGGTTCTCTCCACCATGTTTGGAGAACACATGTTCTCTAGCTTAGAAAGACGGGTGAGGAGAGATAGAGTCAGTTTAGGTTTGTTGTAGCATGCACTTCTTTAAAATGCAGTGTGTAGGAAAAGCATATGGACACCTCCTTATCACTTAATCACTTAACTTCCCGTTAGTCGTTGATTTGCTCGAGCGGGCGCCAGTAACGTCTCCATTTGTCCCTGTCGCGTGCTAGTGTAGCCCAATGGCATCTGTTCGCTCCGGGAACATGAAGAGCCTCAAACCGATCGTTCATGATCTTCACGAAGAAGTCTGACCATCTGGTAGGTGGGCGGCCACACGGTCTTTTGACATCCCGTGGAATCCAGTCAGTAACAGCTCTAGTCCAGCGGTCGTCTTTAAATCTCATTATGTGTCTGCCCATCTGATTTTTGACACCTTGGCAAATGAGACAGCGTCCCTGACTCCTGAGCGTCGATGGAGGTCGGAACTCCGGATTCTTTCTCTCATTTGAGTGAAACGTGATACTCCAAGCATAGCTCTTTCAATTCCTCTTTGGGAGACCCGAATAGCGTTCTCATCCTGTATGCGTAGGGCCCAGGTCTCTGAGGCGTATGTTAATGCAGGAAGAACAGTGGAATCAAAGAGATGTGCCCAGAGCCGGAGGTTCTTCGTCCTCTTAGCTATTTCTTCGACGTTCTTGAAGGCGTTCCAAGCCGCTCTCTTCCTCCTGCGCAGCTCGGGTGCCAGGTCATTTGTCATGTTGACTTCTCGACCTAGGTACACATAGCTGTTGCATTCGGAGATGGTCGTTCCATTGAGAGCGAATGGGGCGTCAGGAACAAGGCTGTTTCTCATAAACATTGTCTTCGTAAGATTCAGCTGTAGTCCTACCTTTCCACACTCACGGTCAAAGTCGGCCAGCATTTGTGCTGCTTGGCTGATGTTTGGTGTTATTAAAACAATGTCATCAGCAAAGCAGACACCTCCTACTGTGAAAAATTTGGATTGGCATAGACATCAGTTAAACCAAAGAACCACAGGGCCCCAAGAAATCATGAAAAAGCATTTGCACATCACCTATTTAGCTGCGTATTAAATAAGACCTACATAGAACCCTTAATCTTGCCATTATCACTTTTTATTTGTTTTGTCCTGTTCTGTTTTGTTTGGGGGCACATGAGATGGTGTTCAGGGCCTACTTTTGGCTCTGTACTAAGAAGTCCCTTTTGGCAGGGCTCAGGAGACCATATGGGGTGCTAGGGTGTCCGGATGGGCTATATGTAAGGAAAGAACTTTAAACCCTGTACTATCTCTCTATTACCCATAAATTTTTGTTATTTTGTCCCAATTTTACCTCAGAATTTTGTGTATGATGCAGTTAGCAGGGCCAGATGGCGGTGGAAGATTACTGAGCAAAGCAGTCTCTCCAACAGGGATGTGTCATCTTGCACAGTCATTACTGCCAAGAGGGTTATGATGCACAATTATTGAGACACACTGGGGAGGAGTACACACAGCGGCTAAGAACATTGTCTTTAGAATCTGAGAAGCTGGATCCCAGTTCCACAATTTAAAAACCATTTGGTCTTGAGAAAGTTATTTAACTTGTCCCACCCTTAGTTCCCCAAACTGCAAACTGGGAATGATTCTCTGTACCTTATAAAGTTATGTGAACGATCCATGATATAACATGCATAAAGAGCTTGGAATAAGACCAGTCAAGAATGTTTAAAAAATTATTGTCAACACATATAACTATAGTAATTGTATTGGAAAAGAGTACTCTATTTTAATTTCTTTAAATAGGCCAGAGAGATATAGGCATCAAAGCACTTGCATATGGCTGACCCAGTTTAATTCCCTGGACTGAATATGGTCACCTGACAGAAACTGAGAGTGACCACTGAGCAAGAACAATCCCTAAGCACCACTGGGTATGGTCCCCAAAACAAATAATTGTGAATAAAATCAAAATAATTCTTTACATTTACCTGAACTCCATAAAACAAGTTCATTATTGATAGCATTTAATTAAGAATGAAATTTGTGCAATCACTTTGGAAAACTAAAGCAATTATGCTTCCTTAAGAAGCTAAAGCTAGAGATATAAAAGAAACATATGATGAATCGCTTTGGATATAATATGGCAGTCCCACTTTTGGATATCTTACTTGAAGAATAAGGAAACATTAGTAGAAATTTATATCTACCCTACTATTTATTGCAGCATTTTTTTATGTAGGAGTACTGCTATTTATTTAGCCACTGATTAGCTGATTAAATTGGACATGAACTCAATCTTACTTTTTTTTTCATAATTTTATTTATCTATTATTTTTTCTTCTTATATTTATTTATTGAATCACTGTGGGAAAAGTTACTAAGGTTTAAGTCTCGGTCACACAATGATCAAATAATTCTCCCTTCACCAGTACTCATTTTTCACCACCAAGAACCCCAATATACCCCCCTCCCACCTCTCCCAATGTCTGTGAGGTAGATGATTTCCACTTAACTATTCTCTACATTGATTACATTCATTATTTCAACAAAAGATGCACCATTATTGTTTAGAATTTACCCCCCAACAATCAGAATTGCTGAAAAGGCTTTGTGAAATACTTCGTTTTCTGTAGCTGGTTATGAGAATCAGATAATCTCACATGGCTGCAATAGCGACCTCTCGATTTTAATTACAAGACTGGTTTCTGTGGCTCTAGAGCCATGGCCGTGTTGGAGAGCCGCTCGTGGGGGGCAACTCGAGACCTCGGTAGGGCATGAAGGGCGAGCCGGTACCACCCCCCTTCCCATGAGACTATAGTTGCCTCTTCATCGTCAGCTCATACCTGGCTTTCCAATAAGCTCTGAGGCGGAGGCCACCTTGATACCAGGGGGGAAAAAAGGCAGAAGGGAGCAACACCCTTTCCCTCCCGGGCAAGCATGGCACCGTAGTTTATTTATTTATTTATTTATTTTTAATTTATTTTTTTTGCTTTTTGGGTCACACCCGGCAAGGCACAGGGGTTACTCCTGGCTCTGCACTCAGGAATTACTCCTGGCGGTGCTCGGGGGACCATATGGGATGCTGGGAATCGAACCCGGGTCAGCCGCGTGCAAGGCAAACGCCCTAGCTGCTGTGCTATCGCTCCAGCCCCATGGCACCATAGTTTAACAAATGGTCCATTCACTTTTCTGCTGTAAGCTGCCAGGATCTGGATTAAGTTCTTTTGCCTCTGGAACCATGGCCGTGCCGGAGAGCTGCTCGTGGGGAGCAACTCGTGACCTTGGTAGGGCATGAAGGACCAGCTGGTACCATCCCCCTTCCCATGAGACTGCAGTTGCCCCATCACCGCCCACTCATACCTCGCTTTCCAATAAGCTCTGAGGCGGTGGCCACCTTGCTGCCGGGGGGTTGTGGAAGGGAGCAATGCCCCTTCCCTCCCAGGGAGGCATGGCACCATAGTTTAATGCATGGTCCATTCACTTTTCTGCCACAAGCTTTCGGGCTCTGGATTAATTCCTCTTGCCTCTGGAGCAATGGATGTACCGAAAAGCCACTAGTGGGGGGAAACTCATGGCCTCAGTAGGGCATGAAGGACAAGCTGGTACTGTCCCCCTTCCCAAGAGACTGCAGTGGCTCTGTCACCACCGGCTCATACCTGGCTTTCCAAGAAGCTCTGAGGTGGTGGCCACCTTGTATGTGGTCCAGATGCATTTCTGCCAAAAGCCGCTGGGTTTCGAGATTTGTTTCTGAGTCCCTGGGATCATGGCTGTTAATTAGCTTGATCAGGAGCCAGAGAGGCCATTTGTAGGCGGCAACTTGGGGTCTTGCTGGTATGGGGAGGGAAGGACTGGTTCCACCCCGATCTGGCCCGCATGTCTTGTCACTGCAGGCCCAAACCTCACTGTCCAGTGACCTCTGGAGGATGGTGGTCACCGGGCCGCCAGAGGGAACAGGCCAAGACATGAAACCTATTCGCACCCGGAGTGGCCCAGTGCCAGTAACCTACTGCAGGAACAGGATTCATTTCTGCCAAAAGCCTTTGGGTTCCAAGATTCGTTTCTGAGTCTCTGGGATCATGGCCATTAAGCAGTTCGATCAGGAACCAGAGAGGCCATGCCTTCAATTATATAGCTGAGTCGGAGGTGGTTTGTGGGTGTGTCTCCCACATACCTAACTTTTGGCCGTTTACTTTCTTGGTAAACTTTGCCACAAGTTTTTGGGGTCTGGCCAAAGGCACAGCGGCAATTTTGGGGTATCTGAAAGTTTGACGGTGCCATCAGGCTGCTGATGCACTCACCTCACAGGTATAAACTGGCCTGCTGATGGCACCATACCCCCAATTGCAGCATTGTTTATGTTAGTAAAATATGGAACAACAACAGAAGATGGAAAAAGACCTAAAAATAGCTTAAGGTTGGGTAAAGAAGTATAGGAAGAATTCAAGAGAAACAACACAGGAATCATTGGAGTCCCAGAGGGAAAGGGAGGCAATCCTAATGAGGCAGTAACAGTTAAAGAAATCATCCCTGCAAAATTTCTAGAGCTGGACAATGCTGGCATCCAGATCCAAGAAGCCCAAAGGGTACCATCTAAAAGAGACCTCAATATAAAGACCCCAAGATATATCCTAATCAGATCATCGAATATCATAGATAGAGATACAATACTAAAAGCAGCAAGATCAAAGAAGGAAATCACATACAAAGGATTGTCTCTTATCGTATGGAACTGTCTAGACCCAACTTATAGTTTAAATTGATATTTAAACTATATCAATGGTGGGATATAGTTTAAAAACTCAATGAAAGAAATGCCTCGCCAAGAATACCCTGATAGACTCATTCAGATTTGAAGGAATCAGCAGTAGGGCATTCACCTTACAAGCAGCCAGCATGGCCGACCCGAGTTCGATTCCTCCACCCCTCTCGGAGAGCCCGGCAAGCTACCAAGAGTATCTCGCCCGCACGGCAGAGCCTGGCAAGCTCCCTGTGACGTAGTCGATATGCCAAACAAAGTAACAACAAGTCTTATGATGGAGATGTTACTGGGCCCGCTCGAGCAAATCGATGAACAACGGGAGGACCGTGTCTACCGTGTCATACACAACTTGATGGATAAACAACAACTCAAGCACTTCATAGAATTAAAATCAACCTTTAAATAAGGACTCAAGTCACGAAATTCACATACAAGTGGTACTACATAGAAAGTATCATGTTAAGCGAAATGACTCAGAAAGAAAGGGATAGACATAGAAAGATTGCATTCATCTGGGGAACATAAAGTAACAAAATAGGAAACTAACACCCAAGAATGGCCGATATTAGTACCAGGAATTTTACTCCATGACTTGGAGGCCAGACGCACATGCTTGGGGAAAAGGGAGCTCAGATAGAGAAGGGAACGCCAAATAAAGGTGTTGGGAGGATCCTCCCAGGATGGGAGAAGCATGCTGAAAATAGACTATAGACCAAACATGATTGCCACTCAATGTTTCTTTTGCAAACCACAACGCCCAAAAGGAGAGAGAGAACAGAGGGGAATGCCCTGCCACAGAGTCAGGGTGGGATGGGGGGGGATGGGAGGTGGGAGGGATACTGGGATGTGAGGTGGTGGGAAGTGGGCACTGGTGGAGGGATGGTATTTGATCATTGTATAATTGAAACCCAAGCACAAAAATGTGTAAGTCTGCAACTGTACCTCACGATGTCTCACTATTAAAATTTTTTTTAATAAAATAAAAATAAGTAAATAAATAAATAAGGACTCAAGAGGCTACTGTAAGGCAAGAGAAACCCCACAAGAAAAATAAATATTTTTTAATTTTTGTTAGTGAAACAACATGAGGTACAGTTGTAGATTTACAATATTTTTGCTTGGGTTTCAATTATACAATGTTCGAGTAACCATCTCTCCACTAGTGCCCATTTTCCACCACCACTGATCCCAGTATCCCTCCCACATATAACCCCCCATCCCACCCTGCCTCTGTGGTAGGGCATTCCCTTTTGTTCTCTCTCTCCTTTTGAGTGTTGTGGTTTGCAAAAGAGGCACTGAGTGGAAATCATGTTCGGTCTATAGTCCACTTTCAGCATGCATCTCCCATCCTGGGAGGATCTTCCCAACACCCTTTATTTGGTGCTCCCTTCTCTATCTGAGCTGCCTTTTCCCCTAGCGTGTGCAGCTGGCCTCCAAGCTATGGAGTAAACCTCCTGATACTTATCTCAGCTATTCTTGGGTGTTAGTCTTCTATTTTGTTACTTTATGTTCCCCAGATGAATGCAATCTTTCTATATCTGTCCCTCTCTTTCTGACTCATTTCGCTTAGCATGATACTTTCCATGTATGTATGTAAATTTCATGACTTCATCTTTTCTTACAGCTACATAGTACTCCATTGTGTAGATGTACCGAAGTTTCTTTAACCAGTCATCTGTTGTCGGGAACTCAGGTTTTTTCGACATTCTGGTTATTGTAAACAGTGCTGCAATAAACAAACAAGTGCAGATGTCACTTCGACTATACTTTTTTGCCTCTCTGGGACATATTCCCAGGAGTGGTATTGCTGGGTCATATGGGAGCTCAATTTATAATTTTTTGAGAATCATCCATACTGTTTTCCAAAATGGTTGAACCAGTAGGCATTCCCACCAGCAGTGAAGGAGGGTCCCTTTCTTGCCACATCTGCACCAACACTGGTTGCTTTTGTTCTTTTGAATGTGGGCCAGTCTCCGTGGTGTGAGATGAAATTTCATTGTTGTTTTGATTGGCATCTCCCTGATAGTTAGTGATGTAGAGCATTTTCTCTTTTAGCCATTCGGATTTCTTCTTTGAGAAAGTTTCTGTTCATTTCGTCGCCCCATTTTTTGATGGGGTTCGATGTTTTCTTCTTGTGGAGTTCAACCAGTACTTTGTATAACCTTGATAACAACCCCTTGTCGGATGTATATTGGGCGAATATCCTTTCCCATTCTGTAGACTGTCTTTGTATTTTGGTCACTGTTTCTTTGGAGGTGCAGAAGCTTCTTAGTTTAAGATAGTCCCATTTGTCTATCTCTGTTTTCACTTGCTTGGCCAGTGGCATGGCATCTTTGAAGATACCATTAGTTTTAATGTCATGGAGGGATTTGCCAACTTTTTCTTCAATGTATCTTATGGATTCTGGTCTGATGTTGAGGTCTTTAATCCATTTTGATCTTACTTTTGTACATGGCATTAGCAGACATCTGAGCCCAATTTTTTTGCATGTAGTCATCCATTTTTGCCAGCACAACTTGTTAAAGAGGCTTTCTTTGCTCCACTTCACATTACTTGCTCCCTTGTCAAAGATTAGATGATCATATGTGTGGGGGAAGATGTCAGTATATTCAACCCTGTTCCACTGGTCTGCAGCTCTGCCTTTGTTCCAGTACCATGCTGCTTTAATTATTACTGCTTTGTAGTAGATTTTGAAGTTAGGGAGGTTGATTCCTCCAATTTGTGTTTTTGATATTTCAATTTCATGAAAAAGCTTAAAGAGGATTGGCAAAGTCCTCTTTAAAGATTTGGAAGAATTCACTAGTGAATTCATCTGGGCCAGGAATTTTGTGCTTGGGGAGACTTTTTATTACCGTTTCAATTTCCTTGATGGTGATAGGTCTGTTCAGGTATTACAGGTCTTCTTGGTTCAGTCTTGGGAGGCTATAGGAATCTAGGAATTTATCCATTTCCTTGAGGTTTTCGTGTTCTGTGGCATGAAGCTTCTCAAAGTACTCCCTGAAGATCCTTTGAATTTCTGTAGTTTCTGTTGTAATGACCCCCTTTTAATTTCTTATTTGGCCTATTAGGGTTTTCTCTCTTCCTTTCCTGTGAGTTTTGCTAGAGGTGTATCGATCTTGTTTATTTTCTCGAAGAACCAGCTCCTGGTTTCATTGATCTTTTGGATTGTTTTTTGGGCTTCCATCTCATTAATCTCTGCTCTGAGATTTATTATTTCCTTCCACTGTTTGGATTTAGGTCCTTTTGTTGGTCATTCTCCAAGCTCTTAAGGTGAAGCACAACAAATTTCTATAGAAAGATGGCACAAAACACCGTGAAAATAATTTATTTTAAAGTCAGCAGACTAAATGCACCAATTAAGAGACACAGGGTGGCAAAATGGATTAAAAAACTGAATTCAACACTCTGTTGCCTACAAGAAAAACAACTGGTCAAAGTCAAAGGTTGGAAAACAATTTTTTAAGCAATCAACTCCTGTAAAAAGGCCAGGGTGGCCAAATTAGTATCTGGTGACATAGATTTTGGGCCGCAAAGGGCTAGAAGAGATAGCAAAGGCAATTTTTTAATAATCAAGGGATATATACTTCACTTCACTCCATCACTTGACTTCCCATTACTCATTGATTTGCTCAAGTGGGAGCCAGTAACGTCTCCATTTGTACCTGTCACGTGCTAGTGTAGCCCAATGGCATCTGTTCGTTCTAGGAACACAAAGAGCCTCAAACCAATCATTCAGGTTCTTGATGAAGAAATCTGACAATCTTGTAGGTGGGTGACCACATGGTCTTTTGACGTCCCGTGGAATCCTGTCAGTAACAGCTCTAGTCCAACAGTCGTCTCCAAATCTCATTACGGGTCCAGCCCACCTGATTTTTGATGTCTTGGCAAATGAGACAGCATGCCTGATTCTTGACCTTTGATGGAGCTCAGAACTCCAGATTCTTTCTCTCATTTGAGTGAAACGTGATACTCCAAGCATAGCTCTTTCGATTCCTCTTTGGGAGACCCGACTAGAGTTCTCATCCTGTTTTCATAGGGCCCAGGTCTCTGAGGCATATGTTAATGAAAGAAGAACAGTGGAATCAAAGAGATGTGCTTGGATCCGGAGGTTCTTTGTCCTCAGCTATTTCTCTGACAATCTTAAAGGTATTCCAAGCCACTCTCTTCTTCCTGTGCAACTCAGGTGCCAGGTCATTCGTCATGTTGGCTTCTCGATCTAGGTACACATAACTGTTGCATTCCAAGAAGGTTGTTCCATTGAGAGCGAATGGAACATCAAGAACGAGACTGTTTCTCATAAACATTGTCTTCGCGAGATTCACCTGTAGTCCAACCTTTCCACACTCATGGTCGAAGTCCCCAGCATTTGTGCTGCTTGGCTAATTTTTGGTGTTATTAGAACAATGTCATCAGCAAAGCGGAGGTGGTGTAGTTGCTGATGTTGTGTAGTTGCCAGGGATATAGACACCAGGAAGAAATTACTTTCCTACACACATATGCACCCAATGACAAGCCAGCAAAAAATTTATAAAAAAACTGCTAATAGACTTCAAGAAGGACATTGGCAGCAACACAATAGTACTTGGAGACTACAACACCAACTTGTCATCTCTTGATAAGTCAATAAGACTGAAATTCAGCAAGGAAATACTGACTTCAAAGGAAGAAAAGGAAGAGAGAGCTTATAGATATATAGTCGAATGCACATCTTCTCCAGTGCACATAGGGACATTCTCCAAGAAAGAGCACATGCTGGGCTACAAAACATAGCTCCATAAAATCAAGAAGATAGAAATGGTATAACTATATTTTCAGACCAAAATGCACTTAAAATAGAAGTTAGTCATGCACAGAAGCAGAGAATAAAATCAAACACCTGGAAATTGAACAGCTCACTATTGAACAACCAGCAGATTAGAGAGGAAATTAAAGAAGAAATCAAAAGATTCTGGAACAAATGAGAATGAGGACACAAGCTACTCTAGAACTTATGAGACACAGCAAAAGTCGTGTTCAGAAGAAAGTTTATAGCTCTGCAAGTGTCCATCAGGAAGAAAGAAAGGCCCACATAAACAACTGGACTTTACAGCTTAACATCTTAGAAAATAAACAACAAAAGGAGCCCAAATCAAGCAAGAGGAAAGAAATAATAAAACTCAGAGGAGAAATTAACAAGATGGAATCCTAAAAAAACAATCCAAAAGGTCAATGAAATCAAGAGCTGGTTATTTGAAAAAATAAATAAGATTGATAAGCCACTAGCAAGACTCACAAAAGAAGAGAGAGAGAACTCTAATAAACCGGAATAGAAGTTAAAGGGGGGGGGGAGGACATCACAACAGAAAACACAGAAATTCAAAATATTATCAGAGATTACTTTTAAAAATCTTTATGACATGAAACAAGAGAACCTTGAAGAAATGAATAAATTCCTGGATTCCTATAACATTCCAAGGCTGAACCAAGAAGATTTGGAATACCTGAAAAGACCAATCACTATCAAGGAAATTAAAATAATAATCAAAAGTCTTACCATAAATAAAAGTCCAGGCACAGATGGATTCACTAGTACATTTTTCAAACCTTTAAAGAAGACCTACTGTCAATCCACTTCAAGCTTTTTTTTTTGGTTATTTTTTACTTTTTTGGTCACACCCGGCGATGCTCAGGGGTTACTCCTGGCTCTGCACTCAGGAATTACTCCCGGCAATGCTCAGGGGACAATATGGGTGCCAGGAATTGAACCCGAGTTGGCCACGTGCAAGGCAAATGCCCTACCCGCTGTGCCATCACTCCAGCCCCCCACTTAAAGATTTTACAGGAAATTGTGGAAACAAAAACACTCCTGAAGAGTTTCTATGGTGCAAATATCACTCAGATACCCAAAGCAGACAGAGCCACCCACAAAGAAAATTATAGGCCAATATCTCTGATGAACACACATACAAAGATCCTTAACAAAATACTAGCAAATAGAATCCAACAACTCATCCAAAAGCTCTTACACCATGACTAAGTAGGATTCATCTCAGGGATGCAAGGATGGTTTAATATTCACAAGTCAATCAACATAATACATCTATCATAAAAGAAGAGATTAAGAACCATATGATCATATCAGTAGATGCAGAAAAAAAAATTGACAAGGTTCAGCACCCATTCATGTTAAAAACTCAACAAAATGGGTGTCGAAGGAAGTTTTCTCAATATAGTCAAAGCCACCTACCACAACCCCACAGCAAGCATTATCCTCAATGAGGAAAAACTAAAATACTTCCCTTTAAATCAAGGACAAGACAAGGTTGCCCAATTTCACCATTTTTATTCAATATAGTACTGGAAGTACTTGCCATAGCAGTTAGGCAAGATAAAGATGTCAAAGGCATACAGATAGGAAAGAATGAAGTTAAGCTCTCACTATTTGCAGATGAAAGATACCATATTTAGAGAACCTTAAGGCCTCTACCATAAAGTTTCTAGAAACAATAGATTTATATATTAGAGTGGCAGGGTACAAAATCAATACCCAGAAGCCCATCAATTTCCTTTATTCAAGTCATGAAAGAGAAAAAGGTGATATTAAGAAAACAATTCTGTTCACAATTGCTCCTCAGAAAATCAAGTACCTCGGAATTATCATAACTAAGGAGGTAAAGGACCTCTATAAAGAAAACTATAAAATGCTACTACAAGAAATAAAAGAGGACACAAGGAAATGGGAATGCATCCCCTTCTCATGGGTTGGGAGAATTAATATTGTAAAAATGGCAATACTCCCCAAAGATACATTCAATGTGGTCCCTATAAGGATAACCATAACTTTTTTCAAATAAATAGTCCAAACACGCCTGAAATTCATATAGAACAATGAACCCCACGAATAGCTAAAGCAATCCTTGGGAAAAAGAATAGAGGAGGTATCACCTTCCCCAACTTCAAATTGTAGTACAAAGCAGTAATAATTAAAACAGCATGGTACCCCACCCAAACCCATCAAAAATGGGGAGAGGAATTGAACAGAAATTTGCTCAAAGAAAAAATTCAAATGGCTAAAAGCCATTTGAGAGAGAGAGAGAGAGAGTTCTGCCATATTGTCAGGTAGTATGACGGGGTGGAGTGTGGAAGGGAAACTGGGACTATTGGTAGTGGGAAATGTGTACTGGTGAAGGGACAGGTGTTGAAACATTATATGACTGAAATCCAATCATGAACAACTTTGCACATGTGTATATCACTGTGATTCCAGAAAAAAATCTGGCATAAAATTTGCTATGATTATGCCATTTAAAAAAAGAATGATGGAAATCTACTTTTAAGCACAAAAGGTCATTTGAGAAGTGAAGACATGAATTGGACAGATATAGGAGGCAATAAGTTACTATGTTAGTTCTATTAGAATTTCTATAACTACAATACAAAGTGGAAAAACAATTACTGATAATCCGAAAAAAAGAGCACAGTACCAAGAGAAATTTAGGAATTATATCATCTTCCAGCAAGAGACACAAGAACATTCTCCCTTAGGAAGGGACTCAGACAGGAGGTGGGCAGGAATGCGGTCCTTCAGCGCTCATGCTGTAGTCAGTCCAGCTGTCTAAGAATTGCGCTGGGGCCCCTCGGCCTGCTGAGAATCACTTGGGGACCCCCTCACCATGCCACTCACCATCGCCACAAGAGAGTGTGTGTGGAGGGCGGTGAAGGGCACATGTAAAGGGATATTTCCTGAAATGGGAAGGGAACCAGTTTTTGCTTGATGGAATGAAATACATCATTGGATCTGATGGTGGGGGCAGGGCCGTATAGCAACGTGGACATCCTGCTCTCGACTGATAAAAAGGCATTAGTAAGGACCTAATGAAATAAACAAATGAAAAACTTTGGCTAGCTGAGGACAGGGATAGTGATCACGATCACGACCATCCTGTTATTCGTCGATTGCCTCGAGCAGGTCCCAGTAATGTCTCCTTCGTCCTAGCCCTGAGATTTTTAAAAAAGTGCCATATTCAAGGCTCTTTTCAGAGTTAGGAGAATGAGACCCTTCATTGTTACTGGTATTTGGCATATTGGGTATGCCATGGGGAGTTTGCCAGACTCTGCCGTGCGGGCAAGTTACATTCGGTAGCTTGCCAGTTTGTCCAAAGTAGGAATGAGATGATAAGTTGTCGCGCGGCCACAAATGCGGCCGCGTGCTTCCAGGAGCTGGGTTCTATAGTCTCTGAGTCTTGGCCGTTGATGGGATTACACGGCGCCAGGGTGCCAGTTGGTGGGTGTGACCCCCGCCTACTGGAATTTGGAGGATCTGGGTGGAGGATGCTCAGCCCCGATCTGAGTAGGCTTGGAGATCTCAGCCTCGGGACCCACGTGCCTTTGTTCCCCTGCCAGTACCTTCATGTGTGCAGAGAGTGGTCTCAGCATGGTGGGGGCTGGTTCTGGAAGTCTTTGGCTGCCGGATAGTGATAAGGATCTCAAATTAAAATTAATTAGTCTAGGCACTGATACACTTAAAGACACAGATGCCGTTACTGTCATTGGTAATAAAGCAATTAAAAAATCCCACTGGACAAGAGAAGGCTGCCCAACTAAGAAAGCGGTATTCTTTTCTACGGGTAAGTCAGCCAAGGAATCACTGATTATTTACTCTGAATTGCTGGACCTTGTCGAGCTCTAGATCCAGCGGTCTTGTTCAGAGGATCCTCGCTTCGATAATCCAGCCTCAAAGAATTCCATCCAGTTAGTGAGGCGAGTTACTGCTTTCCTGAAACCACACAGTCCCTCTCTTAACCGAGTCCCTGCTCTTCCTCTTTTTGATTCCCTTCAATAGTTTCTGAAGATTTTAACCACAACTGAATCAAAACTAACCAGCCTATAATTTCCTGGTATGCCCCTATGGCATTTCATTTTAAAACAAAACACACACAAAACGACATTACATTGGCTGGCTTCCAGGGTTTCAGGGTTTCATCTGGAGTGAGCTGGAGAGAAGGTCTGTGAAGGCTACCCTAATTTCTCTTCCTCCCTCCTCAGGAGCAAGCTCTGTGTGGTTTTGTCTCTTCCTCGTTATGAATTATCAAACTCAGGCTCTTTTCATATTAACTTGTTTAATACCACCTCTCCATAGTTCATCCCTGCATATCTTCTTTCTCTTTTCTTTCGGTGCATTGGAAAAGAAATCAATTTGTATTAAGTATATAAGCTGTAAAGAGAAAGGATTGTACTGCTCTAATGTAAAAGGGATGCTAAAAATCTCGGAGAAAATACAGACTGGTTAGTTGAATTAAAAAATTAAAGTGAAAAGCACTGTTAAAAGATATTAGGGTCTTTGCTAAGACTTGCTCAAAGTATAGATGTCTAAATGTAGCGAGGCTGGCTGTAAAAAGTTAACTTTTTTTGGTATTATATGTATTTTCATCTTTTCTATGATATATTTTCTTTTAGTTGAATTCTCAATACATTTTATATGTTTCGACTGAAATTCAATGTTTTCATTTTAAATAAGTTTATAACTAATGCATAGAGACAAGCCAAAGTTCAAACTGTAAATAAACTAAAATATTCAGCTGACTAGATTAAAAACATGGATCAGAATAGACACCAGGGCAATTTATGTTAAAAATACAACAAATATAACACAAATATACAACCCATCTATTGTTTCTCTGTTTCAGTTAATGAATTAACTTAATTGGTAGTGATAAAACATCAAGTGCAGAATAAATGTTTGATACGTATATGGGGAAATTTCTAAACAAAACACTTTACAAATTTTAGAATATAATAGAATCTAATTTGGAATTAATTTACTAAAGGATTTTATACCGAAGTGCTGAAGTGTTAAATTATAGTTATAGAAATACAGTATTTTGTTCATGATATACATATTTAGAAGCAGACAATAAGTTTTTTTTAAAAAAAATAGGTAATCTTTTAAAATATACACAGTTTATTTACAATTAGAGACAGGCATCGACATGTTTAATATAATTCTAATATAGTCCATATAATTCTAATATAATTGATAGAAGTTCACAGAGATTTCAAAACAAACTGATCTTCTAAGAAATAACTTCCCTTGTATTTTTAAAAATAATTTAAAGTAGCCAAAATAATTTAAAAATAATTTAAAGTAGCCAAAAATTTACCAAAGAAATCCTTAAGGAGAGTCCAAAGTGGAATGAGTAATTAAATGAATGGAATCTGGAAAGATGGCGTTTTTGCAGGAGCACTCGGGAAATGATGTGGTGTCAGGGATGATGTGCCCAGGGCCCCCGTTTCCTTAGATCTAGCTTCCCAGTTCCACTATTTATTTTCTAGCAAAGCTGTTACTTTCAGTCCTAGTTAAGCTCGTTAATTTTGTTCACTTCTCCCTAGTGGAGATTTGTGGATGTTTATCTCTGGATAATTTTAAGTATTCATCAAAACATGCCTAATCCCAAAACTTCAACACAGAAGACACAAATCTCTCTTTATATTGTACGGTGGTGAGCAACACTAACATTTGCTATATAGATTATAGACTGATGCTTACAAAGCTGAAGAGACAGTCAGTGACACCTTTTGTAGAAATCTCAGAATTGAGGGGCCAGAGCAAAATAGAACAGCAGATAGGACACTTGTCTTGTGAGCACCTCATATGTTCCCTTGAGCACTGCCAGCAGTGATCTCTAATCACAGAGCCAAGAGTAAGCCCTGAGTACCACCAGGTGTACCCACAAACCAGGAAAAAAGAAGAAATATCAGAATTTCATCATGGGTGCAAGAAAGAGTCGTCTTTTCCTTTTTTTTTCCTTTCTAATCCATAGCGGGCTTGGCATCAGTCTTATATACTTGTATAGTTTGCTGTCTGCCAAATTCTCTGGCTGACAAGCATTATTTATTTATTTTTCACAGCTAGCAGTGCTCAGGGCTCATTCTTGGCTCTTCGCTCAGGGAGAGCTCCTGGTGAACCAGATGGGGTGGCAGGGATTCAACCTGGGTCAGGGATATGCAAGGTAATGGTCTTCCTATCTCTTTGGCCCATGACAAACATTACTAACACTGGTAGTTCCACCTGGCCTATTAGGCTGAATTAAAGGAACATAGATTATAATCCAAGCAACTCCCTAATCTTATCTTTACCGAGGTCATTTCCTGGAGATCGTTGGTCTGAAACATTCAGCTTTCATCAGTTTATGGAGCACACTCACAGATGTGTGGTTAGTGCTTTAGAGTCAGTCTAACAAAGACATCACACCGGATTATATGATGTTTTTCTCTATTGCTTGAAGTGTTCATTTACACATAGGTTACTCTTTTAAAACATGAATAAAAAATCTAAGCCCTCATTTCTTAAAACATTTGAATTTTTAATAAATGGATCAAAGATTATTTTCATACCTCATATTATTCTAAGATTATGTTATTAAATTCACATTTCAAAAACATGCAGAGCAAAAAAAAAAGCAACACAGAAATATTTTTATGCCACCGATAGCCACTAACCTATTTGCCTGAGAAGCCAGAACATTCGTTATTGCTACTTAAAATTTGTTCACTGAAATCTAAAACTTACTCCTATTACAAACAGTTTCTGACTTTATATCGATGGCAAACAATTAATCGACATCCTTTACCTCTGCAGGAGTATTTGTAAGTGCCGTGGGAAAGTCTAAAACAAGCAGAAGTCACAGAAATTTTCACACATGACTTTTTATAATTCAGATTCTCATATGACACTGGAATTTAAACACGCAAGAAAATATATCTCTATACCAGTTTTCAAATTTTTCTTCTGCCAAGTCTCAACTTCTCTGTGCATTTCCTTAAGGTACAAATCTCCTGTATAAGATGGAAAGAGCTCCAATAGACGGAAAACTATATGATCAACTGAGTTCATATTAAAAGAATTTTCCTGGGGACAATAGACATCACCCTAATAAGATGCTATACAGAAAAACTCTTTGAAAAGTGCAAAGCCTTATCATAACAATTACAAGGTGACTTAATTTCTTTTTTTTTTGTCTATAATTTTCTTATTAAGAGTACAATTCATTAGGTAACCAGGACTGGGGAGTCATAAAGGTGAAGACGTTACTAAGAGGATTTTTTTTCTCTTCCTTCTTCCATTAATTGATTTGCCATTTTCACTATGGGACATAAAAAAGTTACATCTAAATTCATTTCATATACACATATATTAACACAAAACACACGCACAAACAAACATTCAGCTTTCAAAAATATTTTGGCATGATACAGAAAAGCAAATGGATTTGAACATGGAATCACTTTGCTCACAGTATTCAAAATTTTTTTTCAGAAGAAAAATGAAGCTTTGGAAAGCACACAATTATTTTCATAGGCAAATTAAATAAAAAAAATTTACATGTGAAAAAATAATCATATAGCGTGGGCATAGTCGTGATGGATTGATGATGAAAAACTCAGAATATGATGAAGGTACAGATGTAGCCCATTATTTTAATAGACACTCCTGTTTCACATCATATAAAATATTTTAAGGAGACCTAACTTTGATGGTTCCTCTCCCCCCATCCCCCTTAAGACATACTTTTCCCAAATTCCTAGGTTTCCTTCTTTGATATCGATTGTTCTAAACCTTAACCATAAGCCCTTCAAGTTGTTCTATTTCTCTACAGGGTAACTCCTTTTTCATGGGCGGGTGGTCTGGGAGGTGTGACTCCTCTATCCGCCCCTACGGGTACCTTCTTTTCATTTTCCCGTCGCTGTTGGTCCTTGGCCTTAATGTGGAGAAGCTGGAATTTCAGGAGTTTTCCTATCAGCGGCAAAGTTAATTTCTCACCATTGTCCATGATTGCTTTCGCTGCCATGAGCACCTGCAAAGAAGCAAACTGGTTAGGGGAAGGGCCGGTCTAGGCCTTGGCACAGGCCACACACGAGTGGCAGAAGCAGTGGAAACAGGCTTGTTGTTGGCCCATCCTTATCTTCTGCAGAGAGACCTCACTGCCCAGTTCAGGGAAGGATGCGCTAATGCCCCAGAGAGGGGGCACCTGTTTTCCGACTTAAGTGGGGTTTGTCTGAAAATTAGGAGGGACGTTCTCCTTGCCCTGCTGGTGCTGTGCCCGACCCCAGAGGGACAGGCGAAGCCCAGCTCCACTGCACCAACACAGCCACCTCAGTTTCTCAGACCCGCTTCTTTTCAATAGAAAGTCTATTGTTCAGCGTGGCCAGCAGCAAAAATGGTCCAACTTTGCCTGGTTTTAGGGCGCTATGAATTAAATCGGGTTTTGGAGTCATGGAAAGGGTTGTGTTAGCAGTCTTTTACTCCTTGGTGGCAAAATTCAAATGGAAGATTAAAAGGTGCTTGGTGGAGAGATACCGGGTACTCTCCACCGTTGTCTAACTGAAACCCAAGCACAAAAATTTTGTAAGTCTACAACTGTACCTCATGGTGTTTCACTAATAAAAATTAAAAAAACCCATATATTGTTACACCTCCCCCCTCCCCCCCAAAAAAGGTGCTTGACATTGAGATGCTACACGAACGTCGCTCCTCGCCCCTTGCAATATAACGCCGGTCCCGTTGGTATGCGGCCTAATTGGGGTGAAATAAGGTTATTGAGTTTCCTTCGGGTGACGACAGCCACTAGGAGCACACAGCTGTATTGTCCAGATGTGTGGCACTGACAGGCTGCTTTACGGCCGCACTTTTTACAGCTTGTTTCTCCTAAATTTCGCACAACTCTCTAACATCTGGGCTCTTTTCCTTGGAGCCCCATAAGCACTGTATTTACTGCAAAAAAAATAAAATCACGTAAAACATCCCATAAAAAGCCGTTCTGTGTTTCTCTTTAGTCATGTTGTCTCCCTAATAAAGTTCACCTCTGCCGGAAGGGCTGTCACAAAAGTAATCTAGTCCCAAGTCCTTTTGCGACTTTTGTTTTGAAGCAAGCATCGGCTTTATTTATAACCCCGGGATGAATTAGGTGTTACTAAAATGTTCTGACATGTTGCATTTCTGCCCCCCTTGGAGCAATTACTCTTCTGCCCACATATGGTGTCAATTTCAGACCCTCCGGCTCTGGCTCAGACAAGGATGCTGCGCTCAGCTCATCCAACCTCATTTTGTCTGAGGTCCCTACCAGCCCCTGCCCCGGCTCTCTGGACCAGTCCAATTCCTTATGACTTTCCACCGTGCCAAGGGAAATAGCAGCAAGGAAGGGAGCTGGCTGGGTTTGCTTCTAACGGGAGAAAGCCCCGTGGATTAGCCCGTGCCAAAATGGAACGGGACCTCTTGGAGGCTGCGGGGGTTTCCTGCGTTTGCACCGCACAAGGGGAAAGCCGGGGAAGGGCCTCCTTTTCCTGAAAAGTGTGTGTGTGTGTGTGTGTGTGTGTGTGTGTGTGTGTGTGTGTGTGTGTGCAGACTCATGAAAAGAGCACATTGCCTTGAGAGAAAAAAAAATTCTCTGCAAGTTTCAAATTTGATTTGGGGCACTGCTTTTTTTAGAAGCAGTTCTGTTAACACAGTTTGGGACAGGGATATAATAGCTTTATGATTTTTTAAAAATTTTTATTTATTTATTTTATTAGTGAAACACCATGAGGTACAGTTATAGACTTATAAATTTTCGTGCTTGGGTTTCAGTTATACAATGATCAAGTACCCATCCCTCCACCAGTGCCCATCCTCCACCACCACGGGTCCCAACATCCCTCCCACTCCCCATCCCCCACCCCTTCCACCCTGCCTCTGTGGCAGGGCATTCCCCCTTGTTCTCTCTCTCTTCTTTTGGGTACCGCGTTTTGCAAGGGAGGCATTGAGTGGCTATAATTTTTAAAGGTCAGCCTGCAGAGCCACGCATGCACTGACAGGACGTTCAAGAGACGATGGATGGACACTGATGCAGTCACTGCAGTGCATTTACGGCAAAGTGAAAATTTTCGGGTTGTTTCCAGCCCCCAGAAAACAGAGGTACTGGGTTTGAAAGTGGCGTTTTTCCATGCTGGTTAAACAGTGTGCTGACAATCCGGCTGCTTGCTGACATCTGCTTTAAAACGCACAACATTGGGTTTTCGGAGCTCACAGCAGCCCAGTGAGGGCGAGGGTGTGTTTCCCTGTAACCCAAGTATAATGACAGTGTTGAAGGGAAGTCAGCGGAAAACTGGGTCACCCCAGAGTGGTGTGGAGTCTCTTTTCCTGATGACCTGTGAACACAGGATATTTACCTATGTCTGGAGTGGCCTGGGCGAAGCCTGCCTGGCGTCTTGGTGATGGATGGGATGTCTCTGGAGTTGCGCCCGATCCCGCTCTCGGTGAGTCCCTGAATGTTACCTCACTGAGTTAAAATGTACTCAAAGCACAACAAAATGTCCCTGGAGAAAGGTATTTTGCAGGCCATAAATGCTATTTCTGTTCAGTTTAAAATTGTCTGTAGAGAGCAAGGTTTAAAATGAAAATCTGGCCTGTTATCAAAATAACAGTGAGAGCCTGCTGTGATGCAGAGGGAAACCAGGGAGGAGCAGCGGCCACTAGGCGTGGCATCCTGTGAAGCAAAGCACTGGACAGGAGGACAAGGCAGCTAGCTCCCAGGAGGCTGACCGCAGGATGCCATCACCCATCACCTCTGGGGCTGCCCTGTCAGGTCAGAGGCAGGCACCATGGCCGGTAGCCACTTCAGTGCACCCAGGCTTTTTCTGAGGAAGTTTGACCCACATTTGCCAATTTCCTTTCATTTTCCTGGAGAAGAATGAGAGTGTGAATGCTTTGGGATAATGAGTGATAATGGAATTGGGGGGGGGGGTTTAAAAACACAGAGAATCTTTGAAGGATAAATCTTTGCAGGAAGAAAAAAAATGCATAAGACACAGAATTGAAAGGAAAGTGCAGCTTTTCCCGTATTTCAGAAAAGTATCCCTTATCATGACTTATTTGTATTATAACAGAAAGGAAATCAAATCTTCAAACTTCCAGCTTTTTAACGGCTACTTGTCTAGTTTCTTGTCAATATGCTCGTGATGCTGTGTGTATCCGGGCCTGTGTTTGCATGCCATGGGAAGCAAGATGACACAGAATAAAAGAAAATGGGCATGGTGAGCTGCTGGGTGAGGCTGGGGAGTTACTTCAGCTTCCAGAGCTAGGCAGAAAAACCACTTCCTAAATGGGTTAAAATCCAGGTAGTCATCAAGCCAAAAATACGGAATGAGTCTGCCATGAGTCACAAACTTAAAAAATGAGTCTTATGGACAAATGAGGCTCATTTAAAATGAAGAAAAACTGTTGCCAGGCTAGGACTGGGTTTATTTCGGGAACCTACTTAGGCGAAGTGAAGCAGTCTGTCAGACTGGGGCTGAGGTGAGGGTTCAGGCTGAGACCCTGGTGAGCGCCATTCTGGGGAAGATGGTGGAGGAGGAAGTGTAGCTTCTCATTGCAGTTGAGGCAGGAAACGCATCTGCATTTTACTGTGTGGAGATATGCTTTTGAGGGTGGATGTCCCTTTTCTCTTAGGAAGTTTGTGATTCTTTGCATAGTAGGAAATGAAACATTTCCCCTTAACACTGATTTGGCTTCAAAGCCTTGGGTCATATTTAATATCTAATGATCTAATCCAACAAAAACACAACACATGAACCAAATCATGTCCTAGTCTCCCCAGAGACTAGGCTGCAGATTCTAGTGCTTCTCCTTCCCCGTCCATCTCTCATGCTGTGACTCCAATCCACATTCACAGCAAGCACAGTATCTGCCTGCACAAACAGAAGTATTTCAGACAGTTTATATATATATATACACACATATATATATACATATATATATATAAACCCAGGTTTATACACACACACACAAGGATGCATGTATAATTCAGGCACAGGTGATGATAGATACATTAATGGATGGATAGAAAATTGATGCAAGGTGGATATCAGAATGTAAATATAAAGATAGATAAATAGGTGAGATACATAAATGGGCTGGAGCGATAGCACAGCGGGTAGGGCGTTCGCCTTACACGCGGCCAACATGGCCGACCCGAGTTCGATTCCTCCGCCCCTCTCGGAGAGCCCGGCAAGCTACCGAGAGTATTCGATATGCCAGACACAGTAACAACAAAGTCTCCAATGGAGACGTTACTGGGCCCGCTCGAGCAAATCGACGATCAACGGGAGGGCCTTTACCTTTACCTTTACATAAATGGTTGGATAAAGACTTCCCCGAAGTCAGCAGCCTGGTTCCCACTGCTGTGTTTACGAGAAGGCAGACAGTAGCCAAAACCATTATCGTTGCCTAACTAGCTTTCTGTTCATTTCAGTTGAAGTCTCAGAAAGAATAAGTACTTGGGATCTGCATTTTTCTTGCCCAGAACTGTCAGGAGGAAGAGGTGTTGGAGGCGAGGGTAAGGGAACCTGTGTAGGACAGAGAAGGGAGGCAGGGAAGAGGGAGCTGGGAGACTTTCCCTCTAAGAACTCCAATTAGCCATCAGTTTGCCTCTCCCCAATTTTGGGGGGTTTGTTTTCAGGGTCCCCCCTTAGGGCTCCATTACTGCAGCAGCTGTAATGAGGCATGGGAGAGGACTTCCTATTCATCCAGCACGCAATGGTCAGATACAGAAAGTCCTTCAGGACAGGGCGGAATCCAGGAGCTCCATTCTTGTCCAGGCTAGCACAGGGCAGAGCAAAGAGCTCATTTTTTTTTTTTTTTAGTACCCTGAAGTTCTAATTCTTACTTATTTGGTATTAAATTCTCTCTGGGTAGCTCATCTCCTTCATAATCAAACTAATTAAGCACAATAGTATTTAATACTTAATTGCATTTGTCATGGAGACTTTGTTGTTACTGTGTTTGGCATATTGAATACATCACGGGCGGCTTGCCAGGCTCTGCCATGCGGGCGAGATACTCTCAGTAGCTTGCTGGGCTCTCCGAGAGGGGTGGAGGAATCGAACTCGGGTCGGCCATGTTGGCTGCATGCAAGGCAAATGCCCTACCGCTGTGCTATCGCTCCAGCCCGTTTTGTCATGGTAAAATGTCCAAACAGTACCAGGAGTCTGTACAGTGAAAAGGCTTCCCCAGAACCCTCCACCATTCCCTCTTTGCAGGGACAATCTCTTTGGACTACCTGCCACATGTAGCTATTGATCACTTAATACTCATGACTGAGCAAGTGATATTTCTGGTGCAGAGGGGCAGTTCTGGGAGTTGAATCCAACTGACCACATGGAAAGTATTAAAGAGTCAAAATGAGTCAAAACCTAGCCCTTGAATTTTATCTTTTTATTTAGTTTTGTCTTTGGGTCACACACAGTGGTGCTCAAGGCTTATTCTTGGCTTTGCACTCAGGGATAACACTAGGTGGTCTTAGGGGACTAAACAGAGTGCATGGAATCAAATTTGGGTTGGCTGTGTACAAGGCAAACACCCTAACTACCGGACTATCTCTACAACCCCTCAATTTTATCTTCTAATTGATCAAAAATTAAAATAGCTACAACTAGTCTGTGCCTAGATATTTTAGATAGGGCATGTCTGTGGGACAGCGGACAGTGGGAAAATAGTCTCATTTTTAAATTATTTTATCTAAACATCCAATGATTCTGTCCCTTGAAAGATATATTTGAGGGGCTGGAGTGATAGCACAGCAGGGAGGGCGTTTGCCTTGCATGTGGCTGACCCAGGTTCGATTCCCAGCATCCCATATGGTCCCCCGAGCACTGCCAGGAGTAATTCCTGAGTGCATGAGCCAGGAGTAACTTCTGTGTATCGCCGGGTGTGACTCAAAAAGCATAAAAAAATGATAAAAATAAGTAAATAAAGCCTTTAAAAAAAAGAAAGATATATTTGAAAGATACATTTGACACTGTCCTTAGTGCAAGTTTATTAATGTAGGAAATACTTGTGTACTTTTATTAAATAACTATGACACATGCAAATTTATAGTTCAACGTGGAATGTAACAGCAATCTCTGGTTCCCAGGCTAAGATTTGTTTCTGGTCAATGGAGAAATTTGCCTGGTACAGATGAAGATAAACAGGCTGGTCTGATTAAAATAAACAATGGAAAGATACAGTTTGTTTCCAGTTTTTGTTATCCTTTTCAGTTGCTTCCCTTTTTTTACTAGGTATGTAATGTCTTTTTGCTTCTAAATCTCTCCTGCCTGCCACTAAAACAGAAAAGACTGAATTTAGGAACTCATTTTCAATGATGTTTATACAAGTGGGTAAAGTGTATTTTAACTTTTCATTCCTTAGTGCTAGAAAGAAGATCCAAAAACCAATGAAAAAACTGCAAGCATAAGTAACAGGTAGGAAAAAAAAAAGCAGAATTCAGGGAGAGAGACCATCTCTCACCTGAACACCTGTAGTGCCCACGGCTGGCTTGAAGAGTAAGTACAGTTTGGGCCTTGTATGGAGTGTGAGCCAAGACGCTGGGTGACTGAGCACTTGGAGTGAGACTGATCCCTTGTCCGTATCCACTCGGCCTTCAGATCTGCAGTGGATGGTGACTCCAGGACAAGGTCATTCAGGGAAAACGCTCTGAAGGGAATGAGGAAATAGGCATATATAGGATTGAGCAGAAGGATCAAAGTGTGCCTGGGTGACTAGGTGGGGCAGGAAAAGGATGAGGCGATCATGTTACTGTATTGTGAAGCGCCAATAAAGGCAAAAACAGAAGAATCTCTATTTGTGGAGAAAAGCTGACACCTGTATGTGTGTGTATGTGTCTGAGTATGTGTGGACATACTGAGTGTGATAATGTGTCACATGTGTGTCTGCATACATATGTCTGTGTGTACATGTCTTGTATACATATACTTATGTATACAAGAATGTGTGTTTAATGCACAGCTGCCTCTGAGGATGATTAAGACTTAAAAAAAGTATACATTTCTAAAAATACTGTAAAAAATAAGTTTATAGATATTGAAGAATTAAAAAGAAGAGTGTTTTTAAGGTACTAATATTATTTCTGAGGTACCAATTTTCACTGACACCTTAAAAGTAATATTGTGGATTATTTACCATTTCTATCTAATAGTCCTGCGGAACACAAGGTATTATGTTTATTTTTCATCACTGAAGATTAAATATGCCTGATCCACTTATCACAATAAATTGTATATCTATGTTGCCTTTTTCAATGACTGTTGTGTTGGGAACGGAGCAGGACAAGACGGACTCAATTTTTATAGTCCCTGCTCCATACCCTTAATTTTTGGCTTTCTCAGGATTTTGCTCCCTTTCCCCTTCCAGGTGATCTGCAAAAAAAAAGACATCTGGGCTGAAAACACGGTCTTGGTTTTCAGAATCCTGCTTCTTCCCTCCGGGCTGATAACTCGGCCTTGGTTCTTAGAATTCTGCTTCATCCCCCCCGGGCTGATAGCTCAGCCCTGGTTCCCAGAAACCGCCTGGATGGGAGCAGGGGAGGAGGGAACCACCACCAGAATGGCCGGGAAATTATCAGGATAAGAAGACCGGTTTAAAACGGCTCATTGTGCTGTTTGAAACTAGGCCGAATCTTGTACTTAAATTTATATCTCCCTTTGAAACTGTAAGCGTGGACTATGACACACACACTGACTACAAAAATTGCAGCTTCTCCCTTGCTCAGGGTCTTGCTTTGGCCTGCGTGACTAAGAGCTTGACCCCAGCTAGTTGGCTTGAATAAACTCCGCTTGTGTATTGCATTACTGGCTGGACTCTGTGTGTGGTTCGGAGAGGGGAGATTATCAATCTCGGACCCTAACAGATGTTTACATGGAATCACTATTTATGTATATTATTACGTATCTCTATTATGTATATTATTTTCAAATTTCAAAGGCCCTCCCGTTGATTGTTGATTTGCTCGAGCGGGCCCAGTAACGTCTCCATTGGAGACTTTTGTTATTACTGTGTCTGGCATATCGAATACTCTCAGTAGCTTGCTGGGCTCTCCGAGAGGGGCGGAGGAATCGAACTCGGGTCAGCCATGTTGGCCGCTTGTATATTATTTATGTATATTATTACATATATCTATTATGTATGTATATTATTACATATCTCTATTATGTATATTATTACATATGTATATTATTTATGTATATTATTACATATCTGTATTATGTATATTATTATGTATGTCTATTATTACGTATCTCGACCCGAGTTCGATTCCTCTGCCCCTCTCGGAGAGCCCGGCAAGCTACTGAGAGTATCTCGCCCGCACGGCAGAGCCTGGCAAGCTCCCCGTGACGTATTCTATATGCCAAACACAGTAACAACAAGTCTCAAAATGGAGACGTTACTGGGCCCACTTGAGCAAATCGATGAACAACGGGAGGACCGTGACCGTGACCGTGACCATTACGTATCTCACTCTCAAAAAATCTTTTTCTCCATTATGTGTGTTTTACCTCTGCGGGGAGTTTTTTGGGAATCACAACTGGCTGTGCTCAGGGAAGTTTCCTGGTAGTATGCAAAGTACTGTGTGAGATGCCAGGGATCGAACCCGGGACAACCACATGGAAAACAAGCACATTATCCCCTGTTGGATCTTTCTGGCCCCCAGAAATAATTTCTTAATGTTTAGAATCAAGGAATGGTTTAGATGGGTTGCTCGAGCGGGCCCAGTAACGTCTCCATCGGAGACTTTGTTGTTACTGTGTCTGGCATATCGAATACTCTCGGTAGCTTGCCGGGCTCTCCGAGAGGGGCAGAGGAATCGAACTCGGGTCGGCCATGTTGGCCGCTTGTAAGGCGAACGCCCTACCGCTGCGCTATCGCTCCAGCCCTAGATGGGTTAAAATCTCCATATTTGAAGAAAAGATAGAAAGAGCAGATGAATCATTTAAAAATGATTGAGATCACATGAAATGATTCCTGATGGGAATTCTGGCTCCTCCGCTACTAGATCTCACAAGTCAGCTACTGAAATTTTAACCACTCACATTGCACAGGGTACGTTTGTATGAGCATTCTCAAACACCACAAGGGAGCCCTGGGAAGTTGCTTAACTCCTTTAGGCTCTGGCTTTTAGATCCAAACCCTTTAGGAAGGTTTCTCAGATTGGTGCTATTGACATTTTGAGTCAAGAACTCTTTATTGAGCAGAGTTTTCTTGTGTTGTAAGATGTTTGGTGCTGTCTACCCAGATGCAGTAATGAAAGATATCTCCAGACACTGCCAAATAACAAATTCGCCCGAAGTAGAAAATTGTGCCTGGTTGAGAATCATTGATCTGCCATAGAGAATATTAAGAGTGGTGACCCCCTGGTGTTAGAATAGGTAGACTTTTAGATGGTAGCCCTGGAGGGGTGAGGAGAAGAGGGAGAAAAGAGAAGAGAAATACAGAAAAAACATCTGGGCCTCTTAATGGTTGGCCCTGTGTAATCAAAACAACTTGGTCTATGATCAGAAATAACTTGTTCAGGGAAGTTTGGCAGTTCAGCCATGGCCCCACCAAACAGGATGCTCTGACGTGCTGTAATTGATTTCTAGACTAACGGTTCTCAAACAGGGGTGTATGCCCCCTAAGTTATTCCAAGGGGGATGCACAGGTGAAAATGGTGTGAATGGGGGGCTCACACCAGGAGACTAGGAGGCCAATGGGTAAGAAAGAGGAAACCAGTGGAAAGAAACAAAGTTGGAAGGGAGCCACTCTGCAGAAAAGTTGAGGAACGCTGCTCTATATGACTGTCCACTGCTGATTTCACACCAGTAAAGGAAAACTGGAGTCTCTATGTGAGAACACGGCATCTCTAACTTAAGTCACAAGCTTGAAGTTAGGGTCATTGAACTGTGCAGATTACAGAGTATGGACAGTCCCCCTTAATTAACTCACTCTTTCAAAGCCCTTATCCCAACCACTACCAGACTTTCCTCAAGAGCACCTGTGCCCACATCTAGGTTGTACTATTTCTTTAATAAATCTCTACTATATTGTCTTTTAAATATTATGTTGTCTTTTCCTTGAATTCTTTCTCTGATGAAGAACTGAAGACCAAGAACACCCTCCTCTACCCTTCATTTATTTTGCTTTTTGGGTCAGATCACACCCGACGATGTGCAGAGGTTACTCCTGGCTCTGCACTCAGGAGTTACTCCTGGTGATGCTCAGGGGACCATATGGGATGCTGGGAATTGAACCCGGCCACATGCAAGGCAAACGCCCTACCTGCTGTGCTATCTCTTCAGTCCCACCTCCGCACTTTTTTATGCCCGTATAACAATAAGTCTATATTGAAAAATGAATAAAATGCCTGAAAACAATGAAATAATGCATAAAATACAGCATAGTGAATGATATATGCACTGCAAACTTTTTCTAAAATTTGCTCTGAAATAGAGAAAAGAATAATCAAACACGATTAAGATGTCTATATCTAAATGTTTCTATGGTAACAACCAGGATAGGATTAGGATCCTCAGAACCTCCTATCCTAGGTTGGGGGAAACAGTAAGGAAGAGAGTGAAGAACATGTGGGGGGATAAGACAAAAGTGACCTTACTTTATCATCAGCTGGTGGGAATCCTAGCTTCTCTTTTTTATTTGATTCAGGGTTTCACAATAGGGGGAATTTCCTATTTGCTTAAGGAAAGTAGATTTTCGGAGGGGGCACTGAGTCATTTTTCTTCTGAAGAGGGGGTGATTGATCGATTTTGTTTGGGAATCTCTGATTCAATTCTTCCTCTACTCTGACAAGCAAATCAAGATGCATTTTAGTTGACGCAGAGATTTGTCATGGTAAAGTATACAGGGTGAAGAAGAAGAAGGACACTTGCCATTAATCTTCTGAAATATGAGGTAGAAAAATAAGAAATGTTCTTCAACCCCACATTCTCTCTTTTCTCCTCCTTCCACTCTCCTCCCTTCTTCATCCTTTTTGCATTTATGAAGGGTGAACGAAACTGCAGCCATCACATTACTTGATCACTTACATGTCTAGTCTAACCAACTGACATTCTCTAAATAATGAATAGTTTTCAGTGTGGCATGATTGAAAAAGCAGCTGGGAGGAGAAGGGTGGCAGCAAGGTAGAGAGACAGAAAAGGTGGAAAGTAAAAGAATGAGGATGACTGAAGCATACTTTCGCACTTTGAACAGAGGAAAAGAAAATAATCAAGCGCTATTAAGCTGTCTATCTCTAAATTTAAAAGTGATAGAAGAGAGAGACTTCGCACAGATCATCCTGTCTAACGCAAAAGGAACGTTATGGAAGTGTTCAGACCACAGTGTGGTGAGAAGTTCATAATGATGATAAATATCCATAGCAGGTGACTCCGAGATCATTTTCAGCTGTCCATAATTAAACTGGTATCCGTCTCTTGACAATGTCAGGGCTGTAAAATAATTCCAGTCATTGGACCCCTTACATATGTGCTGAAATGAAATAATATTTGGCAGAAACAAGGAGTCACTGAAACTAAATAAACAAGCCCTTTCAAGACTACATAAAAGTTGGAAACATAATAATATTTGACAGGGATTAAGACCTCTTTGGGGCTGGAAGGAAGTTTCAGAAGCAGCAATAACAAATAAATGGAAGGTAGAACAGATCTTGCTGTACAGACATGTATAATTTGAAATATGATGAATTTCCCAAAGGAGATGTGCATTTTGAACATCTAATCTGCACATGTCAGAAAGCACGGACTCTCTTTGAGAAACATTTGTTGGAATCAGTCTAGTCTCCAAAGAAGGAAAACCAAAATTTCCCTTTTCACTAAAAGGAAGGTTTTGGCCAGTGTATACCTGGTGAAATATCTAAAGGCTCGTGAAGCTGGAGGAGGGGCTCTGTGGAAGTACAACACAGGAAGTTCAGATGCGGATTAGTTTCATCTGCGAATCAGCAGCACAGCAATGCTCTTATTTTCTCAGTCCTATGTGGGGGTGGGAGTGTTCAGGAGCCTCACCCTGTGGTGCTGGGCATCAAACCCAGGGCCTCAGGCGTCCAAGGCCATGCTCATCCATATATTTTTTTTGAAGATCAAGAACTTTCGCTTTCTTTTATCAGTGTATTTACTGGAGCAGGGGTCCACACTTGGCAGTGCTCAGGGCTTACTCTTGGCAGTGCACTTGATTACTCTTGGCAGTGTGGGGAACCATATGTGGTTATGGTGATCAAACCGAGGTTGGCTATGTGCAAGGCAAGTGCAGTACCCCCTGTACTATCTCCACAGCCTCAAGATCTTTTCCTTTAGTACTAAAATATTTCTACCCTTCTGCAGTCACTCAATTCTAGTGAAAGTTGCAACCGATTAACTCTAAGGCCTTTGAATCTCTTCTTAGGGATTTCACTCTTCCATACTGCAATTGTGTTTCAGGTTGGACTCCTTTAATACCTGGGAAGGTCAGATTCTTACCTGACTCACTTTCCTGGATCTGATGTAACTCTAGGCATAAAACATGTTCATTAAAGGACCTTTACAGGACCACAGAGCTAGTTCAATGGGCAGGAGCACAGAATTTGGCAGCAGGAGGCCATATTTGATTCCCAATCCCACATGGTCCCCTGAGCAGAAAGTTGGGAGTAGCTCCTAATAACAGTTGAGTTAAGATCCCCTAAAACAAAAAATTAACAACCAAAAATAATTTAAGTGGCTAGAGATATGGTTCAATGACAGAGCAAATTCTTCACACTTATGAGACATGACTTCAATACCTGGCAACACACACAAAATTATAATAAGAATAAACGCTATTTAAATTTATTGTTTTTAAGTTGATTTCTCCAGGTTGATTGAAGTTAACACTCTTTAAGGCTTAAGTTTCCTTCTAAGTGTCAATCTAATTCCAAACCTGTTGCATGAAGAGAAAGGGCTAGTTTTGTTTCTGTTCTGTTTGATTGCTCCCTGCTCCCCTAAGGTGGGGGAGGCACACAGGGCAGTGGTCTCTCCAATCCGGCTTCCTGGAGAGCCATTTATGGGCATATGGATGCTGTACAGTTTCCTCTAAGTGTCCATCTAGGGTTCTCTGTGGACTACCTGCCATAGAATCCTTGTTAAAGATATAGGTTGCTGGGGATCTACCCTCAAATCTAACAATTTCTGGAGGTGAAAGTCTCAGAGTGTGAACTTTGGGGGGATGGGCACACTCAGCAGGGTTCAGAAACATCTTCCAGCTCTGTGCTTGGCATCATACCTGACAGTGCTTGAAGTATCATATCATTATGGATAGGGAAGTCAGGCCCCCTACAGGAAACACATATGCTCCAACCCATTGGTCTACCTCTATGGCCCAAGAGTATGAACTTTTTGTTTGTT
The DNA here is from genome assembly GCF_029834395.1 of Sorex fumeus. Taxonomy (NCBI): domain Eukaryota; kingdom Metazoa; phylum Chordata; class Mammalia; order Eulipotyphla; family Soricidae; genus Sorex; species Sorex fumeus. Next base: position 6,365,257 of record NW_026606058.1, read on the forward strand.
TCAGGGTCATACCCAGTGGTTCCCAGGGTTTACTCTTGACTCTACATGCAGCAGTGGGGCTTGGGGGGTGGTTTAGGGCGCTGGAGATTGGACCAAGTTGGCTGTGTACACAGTAAATACCTTCCCACTGTAATATCTTTCTTTTCCCCAAGAGTGTGAACTTTTAATACCAAGTGACTTAAAAAAATTAGGCCACACTTGACAATGTTCAGGGATTACTCCTGGCTCTGCACTTTGGAAATACTCCTGTCAGTTCTTGGGGACCATATGGGATTCTGGGGTTAATTAAATCCTGGTGGACTAGTGCCCCATCTGTAGTATTATTACTCCTGCCCCTACTTACTAAAGCACCTTAAGGGATTCTTAAATCCCTTGGAACTGAAGAACTATAGCAAAAGTCATTGATATATTACATTCACTACGGTATTTCCAGGACTTGATCCCCTTGAGTGCTCAAGCTGCAAGTCTTCCAACACCATCAGTCATCCTAAGAGAGGAAGTTCAGAGTGAGCCATGTAGATGCGTCAGTCACAGTGATGGTCATTAATCTGACTTTAACCTTGACCGGTCCTAACTTCTCCTCTGATGACCACCCTGAAGTCTCACATTCACTCCTGTTCCTGGCCAGCCCTCTAAGGGGCTACAAGATACTTCCACCAGAGGTAGCACTGATATGGTTTTTCACTTCAGATTCAGGACTTGAAGACCCAACAAAAAATTCAGAGACCTCAAGATGCACTAACGTGCCCCAAACACTGAAGTTAAATGGCAGAACTTATCTTTAAACACAGTCTCATGATTCTAGCGTCAAAACTGAAAGAAAAGATAGATGGAGAAAAAGCTGGACTGGTGGGCACAGGGAATGTGGAGAAGAAGTGAGCCCAGTCCAGTTTGTTGGTGTGGTGAGAGGGATCCAGCTCAGGGAAGGGAGCCAATGGGAGGTCACTTTTCTGTCTTCATGAGTAGTAGTGTTGCTGCGTGTGTTGACTATGTTTCTCATGTGCAGGTGTAGTATCCAGAGGTAGTTAAAGAAGGTGTGTTCTGGGATGGAGAAAGAGTACATCCAGTGAGGCATTTGCCTTGCATGTAGCCAGCTCAGGTTCAATTCCTGGCACCACATCTGGTCCCCAAACACCACCAGGAGTGACCTGTGAGCACAGATACAGAGTAAACCTGAGGATCACCAGATATGCCCCTTCTTCCACCACTAAAAAAAGGGGAAGAAAGTATTTTCTTTGATTTTCCTGAAGACACCCTATCACTATGGTTAGGATCTAGAATGAGTATTATTATTTCTTTCGTTTTTCAAGTCACATCGGGTAGTGCTCAGGAGTTATTCCCAGCTTGATGCTCCTGGCAGTTCTCAGAGGACTCCACAGTGCTCAGCCCACTGAGCTGTCTCTCTGGTCCTGGAATCAGCATTTTTAAAGAATTCTCCACGTTATTTTTAAGGTGTGCCACCTTGAACACAAGGAGTCAAAAAGAGGATAGAAATTGAAAGGGCTTAGACTAAAGAGCTTCCGGAATCCACTCTGGCAGCCTGCCTTACCGAAACTCACTCTGGTGGCTTTCTGCCACCCTGCCCTTAATACCCATATTCTCTGGAGACCCTTCCTGCACTTGGTCTTTCTCACTATGCCACATTGTATCCCTTTCCTGCAGTACATCCTACTCCTGTGCAGTGCCCAGGAGGTGTTTCCCCCCCTTTAGGATTCTCTGTAGCCCCTACTATCTGGTTTTGCTTATTTGTTTTTTGTTTGGGGATACACCAGACTGTGCTCAGGGAACACTTTTAGTGGTGCTGGAGCGATAGCACAGCGGTAGGGCATTTGCCTTGCACGCAGCCAACATGGCCGACCCGAGTTCGATTCCTCCGCCCCTCTCGGAGAGCCCGGCAAGCTACCGAGAGTATTCGATATGCCAGACACAGTAACAACAAAGTCTCCAATGGAGACGTTACTGGGCCTGCTTGAGCAAATCGATGATCAACAGGAGGGCCTTTTACTTTACTGGAGACCATATAGGGTGCTGGGGGTCAAACCTGGGTAGACCACATGCAACATCTTAACCGCTGTACTTGCTCTGAAACTCCCCTACAGTCTGTTTTGAACTTACTATGGCAAATGTTCCCCATTCTGAGTTTAGAAAGGTCCAAACAAGGGGTCTGTCCCCTCCCATTATCACAAGAAATTTGAAAATGGAAATATATGGTCATTTCCCTTTAATGAATTTCATATGCACAAGACACAGGCAATGAAAATACTACTACGCGTTTAACCTTACAGATTTTTCCTTATCAAATTGATTAAGATTTGAAAACATGTTGAAGAGGGCGTGTTTAAATTAGAAGTGTTCAAAAGGAATGTAAATGGCCGCAAACTGTCTTGAGTACAGTCTGACAATGTTGCAGAAATTCTAAAAGTTTATATACTTGGACTCAGTAATTCAATGTCTTGAAATTTTTTCATAAGGAAACAATCAGGGTCATAGATATTGGTAAATAGTCCAAATTTATCAAGAGGGTGTGATTAAATGAATTATTGGATAGAGATATGCCTTCTATTACATAGACTACATAGATTTAGGGGAAAAGTCACCATTGGAATAGGTGAAAATGATATGAGAGAAAGCATATACAATCCCCTGGGCGGGTGTACACCAGTCAGCACTCAAGTCAGATGGTGCTCAGAGGACACCAGGACCATACCTGGTGATGCTCAAGGGGCTATGTGATATGAGGGACCACATCCTGGGCCTCAGATACACAAGCCACGTGTTCTACCATGTGAGAGGAACATCTTGTCCCTATTTAAATTTTTCTAAAGAAGCAGATGTCTCTGGGTAGTGCATTATTCATTCTATACATGGGTGTATGTGTGGGGAGGGTCCTAGCATCTCTCTCCTGCTTACTGAATGGGCTTTGTGTTTTCCACATTCTCATTTCTACAATGAACATGGAATGCGTTGGTAGGAAAAAAGTTAATACATTATACAGTGTGAATGCTACACATTTTTCGCAGTGCTATGCCGCCTGCAGAATTTGCTTTGCATGCTGATTACCATTGCTCCCATCTCTCATATTCCTTCCCAGCTAGAAATTCCTCGGTGAATCTCACACCTAAAGTGCAAACTGCTGCATACCTCTTGTTGGGCACAGCTAGGCTTTTTGGACTTGGTCTTTGGTGCCTTGGCCTCTGACTCCTCTAAATCATTAGTATTTGAGGTCCTTGGTTACGTCATGCTGACACATGATGTCTGACATCTGCCTGCTTGTGCATTGATGATGCCTATACCTACAAGTCTTCCCCCTTCTTTGCTGCTTGGTAAATTCTTCAACTATTATTATTACTTACAGAACGGACTCCAGTCAGTTTTGAAGCCATTTTCCCGGAAACTTCCCTTCCCAACTGTAGAAGATTTAGGCATTGCTCCGTGTACTCTCAAAACTTGTTAAAGGGTGTTGTGAGGATCCTCCCAGGGTGGGAGAAGCATGCTGAAAGTAGACTCTAGACCAAACATGATTGCCACTCAATGCCTCTCTTGCAAAACACAGTACCCAAAGGAAGAAAGAGAGAGAACAAGGGGGAATGCTCTGCCACAGAGGCAGGGTGGGATGAGGGGGATGGGGGGTAGGAGGGATGCTGGCACCCGTGGTGGTGGAGGATGGGCACTGGGGGAGGGATGGGTACTTGATAATTGTATAACTGAAACCCAAGCACAAATATTTATAAGTCTATAACTGTATCTCATGGTGTTTCACTAATAAAAAAATTTTAAAAAAACAAACTTGTTTTCAGAGGTTCCCAAACTTATTTGGCCTATTACTACCTTCCCTCCTTTTCAGAAAAGCACTCAACAGTCCTCTGGAAATCTATCTTAAGTGATTAAACAGAAAGTGTCAGGTCAGTCAGTCCTCAAGTTGAACCCCTCAACCCTGCACCCCCCCACAGCAATCAGTTCAGTGTGCCCCAGGGGTTCAGTATTACCCACTTTGGGAAACAGAAGAAAATAGAAAATATCTTTGATCTTTATAGCATATGGTAATCGATTTTCTCTTTTCTGTATCTGTTTTCCAGGCTGAATACAGAGTAAGTGGTAAACAACAAAACACAGTGAATAGGAACTGGAGAGAGCTTTACAGGAAGTGAACGTGTTTTTCACATAGAAGACCCAGGTTTGATCCCTAGGACCACGTGCTCCCTTTGAGTACTGTGTCAGGAGTAGGCCCTGAGTGCTTCTAGTTGGGACCTCAAATCAAAACAAAACAAAAAAACACACTGCATGAAAGGGTTCACACACAGATTGTCCCCTCTGCTAGTGATGGATGTGAGCTGAGTCCCCACCCTCTTGCCAAGCCCATGTGCTCGAAGGCTGGTGAGCAAATAACAACAGTGTAGCAGCTCAGAAAATTGTGTTAACGGGACTGTCCAATGTGCATATAGACCGTTATGTCAATGGAGGATTTGTTCCACAAACATTCACTATGTTCTACCAATTTGCTAAAATCAATGACTTTGATCTCCAAATGAACCCTAGACTTTCGCAAGGCTATCCAGTGGGGGTGGAGTTGAGGGGGTGAAGGAATGGAAAAATAGAATTCTGGATTCGATTTTTCTTCCTCCATTTTTAATTTTTAAATTTGAAGATGTTCTTGATTTTGCTGTGATGGTTACATTGTACCCCTTTGTCTCTTTCTGTACACACACATAAATAATGTCTGTGGAATGAATTATGAATTCTATTATATTTTAACTGATGGGATATATGTTCACAATGGCTTGGGGCTTCAAGTTGCAAGCACTGTGGTTTTGATGCCGAGGACCACATGTTCTCAGATGCCTGATGGCTTCTCTGACATTCACTAAGGAGGGGGGCGGGTGGGGGTCAAGTACAAACAACCACGTATTAATATAACAAGATGAGTTTTACCTAGGAGGCATCCAAGAATATTTCATAAAAGAAAAAACTACCAGGGGTTGGAGTGATAGTACAGCAGATAGTACAGCAGGTTCTTGTCTTGCACGTGGCCAACTTGGGTTTGATTCCTGACATCCCGTATGATCCCTTGAGCGCAAAAGGAGTACAGAACCAGGAGTAAGCCCTGAGAAGTCACCAGGTGTGGCCTGAAAACAAAACAAGAAAAAGGTGGATATCTGAACAGGATTATCTGGCTGACAGGGATGAGTTAGAATCGTAGCCACTGCAAACACTTAATGCTCAAAGGGAATGGAGTACCTAAGTCAAAGTTCTACATGAAGTTATTTGACTAGCTTTGCACTTGCTAAAGAAGGAATGTAAAAATGAGTGACATGCTCTCACGGCTCGAAAGGAATGAGTTAGAATTGCAGCCATTGCAAACACTAACGCTCAAAGGAAATGGGGATGAGCATGTTCTGCCCCAGAGCAGAGGGGGGCAGAACTTCAGACACAGAAACCCTAGACTCAGGAGCACCTATTAGTTGACTCTACCATCTATGCCTCTCCGAGCCCCTGGGGGCTTACTCTAGAGAATGAGGTCAATTCCTGCCAATTAAACTCGACTCCAACCCCCCATCATCTCCCCATCTAATTTTATTGTTGCATTTTTACAACTTCATGAGAAACTGTCCGTTCTAAACAGAAAGGACGGTGGGGTCTGGGGGCTTTTTTTGTGGGTGGGGGTCTGGGAAATTATGTGAATGATAAAAACTAACACGAATTGTTGGGGCCAACTGTGCGCTCCCAGACATCTATGCTTGATGGAATTCTTTTAGAAACTGTAATGAGGAAAACACTTCCTTAGTGAGGTTTAATGTGATGAGAATTTATTTCCAAGATATTATTTATGTGTGTGTCTACAGAAGGAGATAAATGGGTAAAAGAGGACCTTTACAGCAAAATCAGAACATCTTCAAATTTAAAGATTAAAATAGAGGAAGAGTGCTAATATTGAAAAGTTCCAGGGCTTGCTTTTTAATTTGGACCAATTCAGCTCTTTGACAGTAGAGACCATGTCTTAGAAAGCTTGACATGCCAGATTCAGCCTTGAATTTGAAGTCAGGATGCCTGGATTCTAACAGGGATTTTGTCACCATTATTGTGGGTGGGAGCAAGTCACTTCACCAATGACTTCCCTCATTTGCTATATGATAACCAGACGATGAAAGATTCCTATAAAGCCACTGTGATTAAATTTTGTACTGCATGTGAAGCCATGTTGCACAGTCTTCCACATACAAATCATTGTTATGATTTTCTTTTTTCTTTAAGGGGCTGAATAAAGAACATGAACTATGTGAGAAAATATTATCTTCCACAGATATAAGCTTACAGAGGATGAACTACAGATGAATGAATGAATATGGAAGAGGTTTAGTTTGAACAAATCATTCATAATTACGCAGAAATTTCTTCTGGTGACTTCCAACAGATCTCCTAAGCCTTGGACCTTGCTAAATACCTTGCTTCTTTATCTCTGGTACAAAATACATACATCCCCTTAGGGTAAAGCTTTTATTTGATAAACAAATATATGCTGATAGAATAATGCACATCATGGGTTAACATTCTGAAATGCAGTTTCATTTCATCTAAACCAAGGTTTTATGAACACTGTGTCTGAAATTAAGGGGAGGGTGTGGGGGCTATTTTTGGACAGGCAGGATTTCCAGCACCTCTTAAATCACATCACAGGGCAACTGCCTACTCCACCTCCACACAGGGCGGGCCTGCAAATATAAAACAGGATGCTAGCACAGGGTGAGACCAAAAAATGCTTCCCCTTCTGATGACTAATACTTGTCTCTGCTTTCAGAAAGGGAAAGCCTTTGTATAAATCTTACCAATCCACCAGTTCAATACATTTTTCTTTCTCAAAGAGAGAGAAACAGTCAGAGAAGCAGAGAGAGATAGAGAGAGAGAGAGAGATTAAGAAAGAGAATATAATATTCCTCCAATGACTGAGGAATCCTGAAATAAAAGTCCGTAGGAACCCCCTGACAATGTTCTGTAGATGGGCTTGCACAGAGAATGAAACAAGTTGGCAGAAAGAATTCTTTCTGCATAATTCAAAGCAGATATTTCACTGAGGGAAAAGCAAATCAGAAATTTGCTGTCAGTCCTTGAAATTTTATTAGTTACATAAAGTAATATATTATCCCCCTGCATTAAATCCAGATAGGATCTATCTCTCCCCCCCACCCCTTCAATGCTATGCCTAAAATGAATCAATGAGAAATTCAATGAGATTGGCCCTTCAAAAAGGCAAAAGGACAGCAGGTCCAGCACTGGTAGCCTGTAAGATGAATTTCACAGTCCCAGAGACCACTGAAAGGCTGAAACTCTAAGACTTCAGAATAACTAAAGTAACTAGTCATTCCCACTGATAAAGAAGACAATCTAGTTAAAGATTTTTTTTGGTAACTGAGTGGGCCCAGATTGAGTTTGTCTTTTTCATTAAAAAACAATCATTGGGGCTGGAGCGATATCACAGTGGGTAGGGCATTTGCCCTGCATGTGGCCAACCCAGGTTCAATCCCCAGCATCCCATATGGTCCCCCAAGCACCGCCAGGAGTAATTCCTGAGTGCAAAGCCAGGTGTAACCCCTGAGCATTGCTGGGTGTGACCAAAAAAGAAAAATAAATAAATTAATTAATTAAAAAAAATAATTGTCAAGTGGACTGGAGTGATAATACAGCGGGTAGGGCTTTTGCCTTGCATGAGGCCGACCTGGGTTCGATCCCTGGCATCCCATATGGTCCCCCAGCATTGCCAGGAGTAATTCTTGAGCAGAGAGCCAGGAATAACTCCTGAGCATCACCAGGTGTGACCATAAAAAAATAAATAAGCAAAATATTTTTTAAAAATCATTACTAAGGGATTAGGAATAATAATAAACCAGTAAGTTTGGAGTTGTGCAGGGCAAAGCCTGGCTCACCATTAGAGCTACATAGGTTTCAAACAGTTGGGGGAAGTGGAATCTAATTTCAGTATGAAATTGAAATATGATATTTTAAAGAATAGAGCTTATTGTCTGATTTTACTTTTTCTAGGTAAGAATTTTTGTAGGACAGTGTCCTAGGCTTCAAGCAATGAAGTGCTTAATTATGTAGTCAAACATTTTAAAAGTGAGAATGTGTTCTGAGAAATGTGTCAGTTAGACACCTTCATCACTGTGCAAATGTGTAACCAGACAAATCAACTTCTGGAAGCATAGCCCAATGGTTTGCAATACTTCCCTCGCAGCAGCAGCCCAGTGGTGGAAAAATCACTACAAGCCAAGTACGAATAACTTTTTCTCAAATCAGCAGGAAGTCCCAGCAGACCTCTGTTGCCATTGGACCTCCAGTTCTAAACTACTGGTCTAGTCTCCTCCACATCTAACTACATGGCACAGGAGATAGAGGACCATCAGGAGCGATAGCACAGCGGGTAGGGCGTTCACCTTACACGCGGCCAACATGGCCAACCCGAGTTCGATTCCTCCGCCCCTCTCGAGAGCCCGGCAAGCTACCGAGAGTATTCGATATGCCAGACACAGTAACTACAAAGTCTCCAATGGAGACGTTACTAGGCCCGCTCGAGCAAATCGACGATCAACGGGAGGGCCTTTACTTTACATATATATGAATAGAAATGTTGGCAAGCAGCACATGGATGCATATGTGTGTATGTGCATGTCTGTGCATATGTGTATAAAAGTATATGTTTGCATATATACTTTTGTGTGTATGTGTGTGCATTTGTGTGTGTGTGTGTGTGTGTGTATCATCTCCAGCACTACCCATGATATATTGGGGATTGTACCCAGGTCCTCACACACACATAGCACATGGTTCTACCCCATCTCCAGATCCATTTGATTGTGAGTCTACATATTTCCTGAAGTGCTGTTTAGATAAAAGCTTAATTTTCTTTTATACTTTTTGGTTTACAGTCTATTAATTTCTCCTGGACATAATTCCAACACAACACCCATAACCAGTGTACCCATTTCCCTTCCCAGAGAGCCCACTCACTTCTCTCACCTGCCCCCACCCCCCAGCTCAAGTGTGCGTGTCCGTTCCCCCCATAATATTACCTTTGAATCTTTGTTGCTACTTCACAGAGTGTCTTTCTTCTTCTTCTTTTTATTGAATCACCATGAGAGACACAGTTACAAGGCTCTTCCTGATTGGGTCTCAGTCATGCAATGTTCCAACACCCATCCCTTCACCAGTGCACACTTCCCACCACCAATGTCTCCAGTTTTCCTCCTGCCACCTTCCCTCACAGAGTCCCACATATGAGGTGACATTTTAGTTACCTTACATTATCATTCTACTTAATAAGTCTTCAAGGGATTTTGATCAATCATATTTGTATGATGGAATAATTGACAAATATTCACAGGTCACAGTCCTCCCGTTGTTCACCGATTTGCTTGAGCGGGCCCAGTAACGTCTCCATCATGAGACTTGTTGTTACTGTGTTTGGCATATCGAATACGTCATGGGTAGCTTGCCAGGCTCTGCCATGCGGGCGAGATACTCTCGGTAGCTTGCCGGGCTCTCCGAGAGGGGCGGAGGAATCGAACTCGGGTCAGCTATGTTGGCCGCTTGTAAGGCAAACGCCCTACCGCTGTGCTATTGCTCCATCCCTGACAGATATTAATATATAAATATGTGAAGATCACATGTTAACATGAATATTCATTGAGTATTTAATATGAAGAGTAGCGTTTCAACACGTGTAACAGAATATTTAACTTTTACCACCTTTACTTTGTTTTTTCTTCTTTCCTTACAACCGAAGATGAAGAAAAAAAGCACTTCAGAAACAGAGGTTAAATGTAGATTCACGCAAACTGTTACACACTGCAAATCAAGTTATATTTTCTTACCCTCCAGGGAAGTAAAGCCTTGTATAACTCTGTTATGTCTTTGACGGTTTGGGCGGGTCTTCTGACCCTCCCACTCTTCTCTTTCCAACATACTCAATCTAGGGACTAATCTTTTTGGCTTAAAGTTGTGAACAATAAATGAGGTCAGCTACAGGGCTCAATGGAGAACAGACCCAGTTTCAACAGGGATTAAATATATAACTTTTATATCAGATGGCTACAAAGGTATTTTAAAAGTCCCAATAGCAGAAAAAAATATGATTTTAACCTAATTTTTGGTTATAAGCTGTTGAGAGCAGAAGTCAGAACTAAATGGATCTTGTGCCTATTATCAAGTATTGATTGAATAGAAACTCAGTACATGGCCACTGAGTGAATGGTGAATTAGGACAAGTACCTAATATATGCTTAATTCCGGGATTAGGTGAGAGGTAAAAGAAAACAAGATATAAAACAATATACTAAAATAGATTTAGAGGACCCTGGAGACAAAGTTTGTTTGTTTTTAAAAACTCTATGGATCTATATAGCAAAAAAGAATTTACACCATGAACCACACAGACAACTATGGCTGCCAGTCAACTAGATTTCTTTGTAAACCACTAGATTGTCACCGAATTCCCAGTTTGAAAACCAATATGTAGGCTACAGAACCAATGAAGGAAAAATGGAAGGGAACCAAACTACTAGAACTCAGAAAGTGCAGTTGATCTGTTGTTTAAATGGTCCTTTGTTTGCTGCAACTGTCCTTACTAGTAGCTCTCAATAGTTCTTCGATTATAATAAACGAATTCTTTCAGACAACAAATACCTCTTTGATCCTTGCTCTACATCATCACTAAGCTTAGGATATGAAAAAGGAAAGACCGTAAAAATCACTTCTTTTGTAACGTTTCCTCTTGGATATTGCTCAGACATTTCAATTTTAACGAATTCCCAAACTGTACTTCCAAACTTGCCCCAAAATGTTCTCCACTTTTCATTATATCAGAAAATATTTTCAGTTTCTTAAGCCAGAGTACTCTAGATTAATTTGTCCCACATCCCTCAGCTCCTTGGCACAAATATGTTAATTATTTATTCCAAATACACCTTAAATCTATAAATTTGGCTTCTGTGCATCCCCATGCCTTCCTCCCCTCCATTATTCTCACTCACTTACTTTTCTTTTTTTTTATTAGTGAATTACCATGAGGTACATTTACAGACTTACAAACTTAAGTGCTCGCATTTCAGTCATACAATGGTCGAGTACCCATCCCTCCACCAGTGCCCATTTTCCACCACCAATGGTCCCAGCATCCCTCCTACCACCCCCACCGCATCCCCTCCACCCCACCCAGCCTCTGTGGCAGGGCATTTCCCTTTGCTCTCTCTCTCTCTCTCTCTCTCTCTCTCTCTCTCTCTCTCTCTCCACTTGGGTGTTGTGGTTTGCAATAGAGGTATTGAGTGGCCATCATATTCGGTCTATGGTCTACTTTCAGCCCTCGCCTCCCATCCCGAGTGGGCCCTCCTAGCACCCTTTACTTGGTGGTCCCTTCTCTATCTGAGCTGCCTTTTCCCTCAGAGTGTGCCTTTCTCACCTTCCTATGTTGCAAGTACACTGGCCTTTTTCATTCTGCTACCAGGTCACAGTTCCTTTTGACATCAGATCCTCAGCGCATACTATTCTTCTGATGGAATGTTTTCTCCTTCTTCCAGCTTTTTCTCTCTCCTCACCCCACCCCTGCCCATCTTTCTTTTCCCTTGTCTCTTTTTATCTGCAATCCCTTGCAATTTAGAGCAAGCATACAAAATAATAATTGTGTGTATAGTGTACACATTTGTAAATATTGTGAAGGCAGGGAATTATATCTAAATTGTTTACCAAGATAAATTGAATTGTAGAATTTTGTACACAACATACTCAAATATTTATTGAATGCATAAAAACCAAGTATTGTCTAAACTTTATTGAGTCTCACTTGATGATTTAGTCGGTCACACACCATCTATACACTCATTATTTTTTTGTTTGGGGGTCACACCTGGCAGTACACAGGGGTAACTCCTGGCTCTGTGGTTAGGGATCACTCTAGGTGGTGTTGAGGGGACATACAGGATACTGGGGATTTAATACAGGTAGCCACATGCTAGGCAAGCAACCTATCTCCTGTTCCATCTCTTCAGCCCTTACCTCCATGTTTAAAGGAATAAACAAATGTGATAAATGCATATAAATTGAATATTTCTCTGCCTTAAAAAGAAAGGAACTTCTGACAGATTCTGCAACATTATGGTAGTATTATGTTATGTGAAATAAGTCAGTCACAAGAGACATTACAGTATGATTCCACCTACAAAAACAAGTTTATCTAATTCATAGAAGCAAAGTAGAATAGTGGTCATTATGGACCAGGAGAAGGCAGGAAGTGGACAAAAGGACTTATTTTAAATTAAATATAGAGTTTTAGTTTTGTAAGATGAAAATCTTATGAATATTGGTTGCATGAGTATGGATATAGTTAAGACCACCAAATTGTATGCTTAGAAATAATCAAGAAAGTTTTATGTGTTTTTTATCACAATAAAAATTTAAAAATAGATCTTCCTTATAGATGTATTGAGTTATTTGATGTTCAAATGAGAAAATCCAACATCTATGACTGACTGAACATAGATATTTATAATATAAAACATTAATAATAATTAAAGTTTAATGCCAGCTTGTTGCTAAATGTTTTATATTAAGTATGTCATTTAATCATCAATATAATACAAAATAGATTCTATAATCTATACTAATTTTACAAAGAAAAACCAGAAGTATAGCAGAGTTAACAAACATGCCCAAGATTACAGATGGTCAATAAGTAGCGGAATCAGAATATGGATCAACAAGATCTGGTTTGGATCAGTGCAATGTGACCATCAGGTATGTGTCTCTCCAGGCAAGGAAAAGGTGCGCTGGAATTGAATTTAGCTTTAAATTATTGCCTTAGAACCATGTTATCAGTAAGGATTTCAAACAGGTTTTTCTTTCCCACACTTTCATCTCTGAATTTGTTTTAATTTTCCCTCTTCCTTCCTTCCAAGAAAAGACTCATTCATCTTAACTATATAAATCTTTCTGTAAGAATTAAAAATTCCTGTTGATCATTGTATAATTGAAACCCAAGCACAAAAATGTGTAAGTCTGCAACTGTACCTCATGATGTCTCCCTATTAAAAAATTTTAAAAAAATTCCTGTTGGTTTAAACATTTAGGCCAAATCATCAACGTCATTTAATAATGTGAGCAAAGTTTCTTGTTGCCTTCACCTGTAGTGCAACCTTTTTTCATTGTTTCCACCTGAGGTAGGAAAAGCTTCCAGCTTATGTAATTACTACCAGCAAGTAATTACAGCTTATAGGCTACTTACTTAACCTGTAAGTAATTACAGTTTACAGGTAACAGGGAAGCTCCAAGGGAATAAAATTACTTAGCCTGCCTAAACTACACTTTCTTGTTTTCTAGTCATTTTTCCTGAGCACTGCCCTCCTGTTGTTCATCGATTTGCTTGAGCGGGCCCAGTAATGTCTCCATTGTGAGACTTGTTACTGTGTGCATATCAAGCATGTCACGGTTAGCTTGCCAGGCTTTGCCGTGCAGGAGAGATACTCTCGGTAGCTTGCCCGGTTCTCCGAGAAAGGCAGAGGAATTGAATCTGGGCCGATGAGGTCGGCCACATGCAGGGCAAATGCAATACCTGCTGTGCTATCGGGCTGGAGTGATAGCACAGCGGGTAGGGTGTTTGCCTTGCAATCATATTTGATATGCCAAACACAGTAACAATTGTCACAATGGAGATGTTACTGGGCCCGCTCGGGCAAATCGATGAACAACGGGAGGACAGTGACAGTGACAGTGACTAGTCATTATTACTCTTTCATGAAAACGACTGCCTCCCCACCTAAACCCTACTTCACTCCCACCCTTCTTTCTTCTCCTTAGGCAACCTAAGTTTCATGGTCAATGCTAATGCCCTCTGGTTTATGATTTTATGTGGTACAGTCATCAGTTTTAATATTCTTATATGCACACATGGACGAAACATTTTTCCCCACAACTTATTTTACATTGCATAATATCCCCTTCTAATTCTCCCACTTTCGTCCTTTCTAAGTATCTATTGACAGGTCGTTGAGGACTAAATTATTTAATACAAGTGAAGCAAGGTTCAGAACAACCATATTCAATTAATGGTTCTATTGAGTAATACTTATAGTTGCCATTCTTGTTATCGTTCATGGAAAATGATCACATGAACATATTGAGTGGTCACTATCATGATCATTCACAAGTGTGGACTCTTCAGTCTTACATATAGCTGTAGAAGGACAGTCTTCCTATTTTCTTCTTTGGCATCCTCTAATTCATGGTGGATATGGAGAGTAGAGTATTCCATATACCCCTGATATACCTCATTCCAGACCTGGAAAAGCTGTAAGGGACACGCTTTATTAGCCCAATCTTGCTTCATTCTTAGCCTTCTCCTCCACTGGTATGTGCATGGAAATACTGTGGTGGGGCTTTGGAGGGAATAAGGGGAATTGGGCCATGCCAACAGTGCTCAGAGCTTAAGCCATGCTCTGTGCTCAGGGGTCACTTGTGGTAGTCCTCAGTGGACCTTGTGGTACCAGACATCAAACAGCTAGGGTCGACCACATGAAAGGCAAGGTAGTGCCTTACCCTCTGTGCTACCTCTGGTCCTATGTCTTGGAATTCTTCACTAGTTTCTGTCTTGCCCAACATATCTCTCATTGACAGGAAGTCCTAGCTGCCCCCACAATCCTGTGGTTATGTGTTTCCTGTCACTGGGTCCCAACTACTCTCCTTCTCTACTCCTTGTCCTCAGGGACTCTTTCTCCTTCAGGACTGCTGACTACCTGGCATAGGGGCTTGCACAGCTGCCTGTACCCAGAGGGAAAAAGAGCAGGGGACATGCCTGAGTGTTTCGATATGACAGACACAGTAACAACAAAGTCTTCAATGGAGACGTTACTGGGCCCGCTCGAGCAAATCAATGATCAACGGGAGGGCCTTTACTTTACTTTACATTATTGTTGTTGTTGAGTTCCTTTCTACTTTTATTTGAAACAATAAAATGATTTCTTTTTTTTAATAATTTTTTTCTTTTATTTTTTATTAGTGAAACACCATGTGGTATAGTTGTAGACTTACAATTTTTTGTGCTTGGGTTTCAGTTATACAATGATTGAGTTCCCATCCCTCCACCAGTGCCCATTCTCCACCTCCAGTGCTCCTAGTACCCCTATACCTGAGTGTTTTAACACCTTCACTCGACTCTTCTCTTTGAAAACAGAACACCAGACGTCCAGTCTGAGGAGGAAGTGCATTTGAACCCTGGAATTGCATTCCTAAAGCAATGGATCCTGACTCTCCAGCTAGCCTGGACCTGGACATGACTTCTCAGCTGGGCTTTTCCGGCATCTTTCACATCCCTTGGAGGCTCAGGTTTGCTATCCAATCTGACCACTCCATTCCCTATCTTGACGAAATCCATTCTGTTGGCTGAAACTCTTCCTATCTCTTCATTCTGCAAACAAAATTCCTAGCACTGTGTTTCTTGTCTTCTGCCTGCCTTCGGGTGAGAAGTGCTTCCCAACCAACTTCATTTTGGTCTCCCAACTCCCGGGTTTTTATAGACCTGACATAGTCCCTCTTTGTTATATATAGTTCAATATCCCTAACTTCTGCCCCAAGTCTTTATTTTACATTTATAAATAAGTAAAGTAAGTAAAGGCCCTCCCGTTGATCATCGATTTGCTCGAGGGGGCCCAGTAACGTCTCCATTGGAGACTTTGTTGTTACTGTGTCTGGTATATCGAGTACATCACGGGGAGCTTGCCAGGCTCTGCCGTGTGGGCGAGATACTCTCGGTAGCTTGCCGGGCTCTCTGAGAGGGGTGGAGGAATCGAACTCGGGTCGGCCATGTTGGCTGCGTGCAAGGCAGACGCCCTACCCGCTGTGCTAAATATCAAGTTTTAATTGGGTCCAGCTTTTTAAAATGTTCCATCCAAGGCTATTTTATGTTTTTTTGATATATGGTTTCTAAATGTGAAGTGCCAAGGTCCTGATGTAGCTGGGATCTGCCTGGGTCCCTGAAGGATGAAGGTGGAATGAGAGATATAGGTTCATATAGGGCCTTGCTACAGTCTTTGAAGACTGTATTGGCCATAATATCTTCAAAGAATTTCAACAAGTTCCTATGACATGACCTTCCCTTTCTGAAAACCACATTGGCCAGGCTTGCCTTAATCAAGCTCTGCTTTTTCCAAGCATCCCTCTACTTGATCTCCTGCAGCAGTTTTTAATACTTTCCCTACAAGTGAAGTCAAACTAACTGGCCTGTAATTTCCTGGCATGTCCCTAAGCTCTATGAAATAATGGCATTAGGTTGGCCCCCTTCCAATTCTCCCTGAATTTTTTGTTTTGTTTTGTTTTAAAATGCAGGATTGAAAAGGCCGGAGAAATGCTTCCCGTCTGCTTGTCCCACGTTTCTTCCATGACACGACGGCTCTTTCTGCTCCCATCAGATCTGCCATTTCAATAACTTCAGACCTCTTAAATGTTTTCACGTATTAGTTGCTTCTATCTCTGAGGCATGAGTTTTCCATTTTTCATTATGACAGGCCACCCCTCCCAAAAGAAGGGCCTGCAATTTTCAATAGAAAATACTTAATCAAGGCACCGCTTAAGAAATGAGTTTCCTATTAGGAAGCTGGAAATTGGCGGCAACTAAATTGTAATTAATTCTGCATTCTTACCAGTGATGTATTTTGAATATATGTTGGAAAGAACTGAGAAATATGTCCGCACATCCAGAAATAGGAATGAAAAATTAAAACTCGTACTGAGAATGGCAAGATGGCTCACTTGGCTGAGTACATGCTTTGCATGCAGGAGATGCTGGTTCAGTCCTGATACCAAATGCTTCCAGGAGTAGTCCCTGCTTGCTGCTGGTCTGACCCCCAAAAACAATTGAAAAAAAATCTATTATATTGGAGGAAACTAATCTAAGGTACTAGTAAAAATTTTTTTAAATGCTAAACAAATGACATCTGAAGACATAATAAAATTTTCACCTGTATCTTTTCTGCTTACATTTGATCTATTATTCTCAAATCTAATATCAAAAGTTTACTCATTTCATGATATCCTACAATAATATTCCATAGATATGCTGAAAGAAATTCCTTAGCTAAAAGACATATTTAAGAGTCGGAACAATAGTACAGCGGGCAGGGCACTTGCTTGCCTGTGAGAGGCCTGGGTTCAATTCCTAGCATCAGATATGGTCGCCTCAGCCCCACAGGGGTGATCTCTGAGCACAGAGCCAGGTGTCAGCTCTGAATACTGCCAGGTGTTTCCCCAAAGCACTATATACATATATATTTTTAAATAAGGGCTTGATTTTTGCCTTCAACTTAAAAAAAAAGACCAAGCAATTTTTATCTTTTTTGCTTACACCCGGCAATGCACAGGGGTTACTCGTGGCTCTGAACTCAGGAATTACTCCTGGCGGTGCTCAGGGTACCATATGAGATTCTGGGCATCGAACCCGAGTTGGGCGTGAGCAAGGCTAAGGCCCTACCCGCTGTGCTATTGCTCCAGTCCTGACCAAGCAATAATTTTACATTTATAAAATAGCACTGTCCCACATAATCTTTTAGATCATCCAAGTTCTTTATAGAACTGCCTGTTTAAAAAATATGTGAGAGGCTGGAGCGATAGCACAGCGGGTAGGGCGTTTGTCTTGCATGCAGCCGACCCAGGTTCGATTCCCAGCATTCCATATGGTCCCCCAAGCACCGCCAGGAGTAATTCCTGGGTGCATGAGCCAGGATTTAACTTTTATTATTTATAAATGTTTTTGTTTTAGCAGTTAATTTATTTATTTTAGTGACAGTAAGAGACCAGTGACAATCTTTTCTGAGTAAACCATCAGACTGGCATGTAAATCCCAGCCCGTGTGTGTATGGAGGTTCACTTCCAGGAAGGCAAACACAAGGATCACCAGCAGAAACCGAAAGAACCATGGAGTGAAATCTCAAACGTTTAAGACAATTGACTCTGATTTTAAAATAAGTTTTGATTAAGAAACACCTATGAGTTGGGTGTGTTTTCTTTCCAGTTTACCAAATCATAATGTCAAAATCCAGAATCTATACATTTCTCTTACAATACTCATTACTATGTATCAGATTGAGTCTTTGTGTGGATGGCACACTAATACCTCTCTCATTGGGACTAGTTTGGTAGACTTTGAGTGACTGGTAGTATTTTACCTTTGGGGGAAGGCTTTGGGCCACACCTGGTGGTATTTGGGGATTACTCCTAATAGGGGCTCAGGGATCACTCCTGGTGGCTTGATCTATGCAATGCCTGAGATCAAACCAGGGTCAGCCGAGTCTTAACAAGACAAGCACCTTAACCCCTGTACTACTGCTCCAGCCCCACCGTCAAGACTAAGTATATTGGCAAGTGACCAGGTCAGACTCTTCTGTAGGCCATAAAGCATATCATGCAGGCAAACATTTGTGCATATTTAGCACATAAATCTCAGTTAAGGAATGAGTCTTGATTCATAATATGTTTTCTGTGTTTGAATGCATTTCTTGTAGATTTCCATTTTTAGGACTTTAAAGGTATAATGAGGATGTGTACACAATTCAACTATTTACTGTACATTCCACCATGTAACAAGTGTGCTAGAGCTCCCCTTAGCCTGCTCCCACTCACATGCCTCTGCTTGGGCTACCCTTCATACAATTCCCTCCATCACATCTGAAAGTGCAGGTCGACCCATCAAGGAGCTGACAGCCTAGAGCCCAGTGAAAGGGTTTGTGGGAAGGGGGCTTGTGTTTAACCTCAACTAAATCTGAGTGTTTCTGCTTCCAAATTTATAAAAACCCTAACCTTTTCTCTGCTGCCCTCTCCCCCACGTAGGACAGTACTTCTGTTTCATTTATGAAATGATTAGCTGGAATAATAGATTTAAAATAACCTACACATTACCCTTCATTTTCTTTTTTCTATCCACAGAGCTGGTCTGGGTCCCACCTTTCCCCTGCCCCCTCTAACCAGTGACAACCTCTTCTTTTAAATAACTTCCATTCTACCTCATCTGTTCTTCATGGAGCTCATCATTTTCTGCATTATTCACTTATTTAACAAACATTTTCTGGGCCCTATTATGCATCAATCTAATGCATATGTATTTTTAATTTTCTTTACAGTGAGTCTTTGAAATTCTTAATTCTTACACTTTATAATATACATTCTTCTCGGGGAAGGGGAGCCTGAGAGATAGTACAGTGGCTAGGGCTCTTGCCAAGCACATGTTGACCCTGGTTCAATTCCAGCACCGCATCTGCTCCTTTGATATCTGCCAGGAGTGATCCCCGAGTGAAGACCAGCTGAGTGTTGTCTCCCAAACCAAAATGAAATTCAAAAATGAAAATTATTATAGAATTCCTTCCATCCCTTAGCCTATACTTTATTTGACACTAGTGCTTGAGTGGGTCCATTTGTATTTAGTGGAACCGCTCACCACACAATGCGGGCAGTTCTTGTACAGTCCGCAAACAGAACTGCAAGCTGAAAACTGTGCTCATATGTAATGTCAGAGCATGGGCTCATCACCTCCTTCATCCTCAGGATTAAATAATATTTATTATTATTAATAAGAAAAGAAGTAATAGCTAACAGTGCTGAGATCATATACAAAGAGAGTATTCTCTTTGCATTCCCTACATGATTCCTGGGAATAGTTTCTGCCAGAGCAAATCCGTTTCCTAGAAGAGAAGGTGAATGAATAGGATCTAGCTCTGTCCATGTGCAATTACATTAGCAAAGACCTAAGCAGGTTTTCAAAGAACTGTGGTTTCTAAATAGAGACTCTCTCATATATACAATGCCATGGTTAGATGAAATTCTAAAGTTCAAGGGAAATGACACAATTTTGAAATGATGCTGTGTGTACACAGCACCCAGTCATCCAAATGAGTGCTTGAGCGAATCGTTTAGGAATGTGGTATTTGCTAACCCAGACTTTTCAAGTCATTCTTGGAACTATGTTCTGTGGTTCAGATGCAATTTTACTACTCATGGATGTAGTACACTATAGCAAAGCTGCACTTTAATTTGTTTGCTTCTAATCGACCACAGGCTAGGAAACCAGAAGCTAAATTGGTTAGAACTCTGTTTTAAGAATGACTAGCTTCCAACTTTGGACCAATTAAAGTGATCTGCAAGTAGAAATAGATTTAAATGCAAGGCTTATTGATTTTTGAGCTCACCGAAACAGAAGGTTTAAAAGCAAACAAAAGTCCATGAGTTGTCCACGTAACAGAAACATTTTCATTAGATTATCTTCTCCTCCCTCCCCCAGCCCAACACAATATTTCCTTTTTTCAGGGGTGGAAGACCATTTCAAGATATTGATATTTTTCTGTGGTGTGAGGAATCAAACCTAGAATCTCACACATGCAAAACAAGAGCCATATCACTTGTGCTACTGCTACCTCCTCACCCCTTGAAAGGAACGAGACTATTTAAACAGGGTCCTGAGGAAGTCACCTGTGACTTGTCTCCTATCTGATACAGCCCATGCAAGACTGCAATCAGAAATAGACCCAGGAGCAGGCTGTTCACATGTCCTCAAAGACCAGATGTCCCAAAGCAATTTGGTTTCTTTCATGACAACCATTCACATGTCTGGCACGTTCACTGTGTTCTTCTCACGGATTTTCTAATCACTTAGGCTGAGGTGCCAGCCACAGAGTTCCTGGCAGAAGTGACACACACAGAGACACAAACACAGACACAGACACAGACAGACAGACACACACACACACACACACACGAAACGTGCCCCTGAGGACTGCGTGTGCATACTGTCTTGGACAGGAGCGGGGACTTGTATGTTCTTTATCCATTTCTGTTACAGTGATTATCAGTAATGTGTGTCTGGGGCACCCAAGACCAATCTCTGTGATGCTCATCAGGCCTTCCCTATTTTTCTGGAACCACTCAGAACGGGGTATGTGAGTGGGTGTGGGAGGCTTAAATGCTGGAAGAATGTGGCAAAGCCAGATGTGAAATAGACCTCCCCGAGAGAAGAAGAGACAACCAAGCACAGGCTGGAGAGGGGTGGCTTTCTCACTGAAATGTGGATTTATAATATTGTGCAAGCCCACATCCAAGTCAGAATGCCTGTCCAGATTAGATGTCAAACTGGCCTGTTATCGTCTCTGATTTTTACTGAGAATCTTTGAAGAAGAAAGAGTCCTTTGGGGGGCTAATTGATGCCAGGCCTGAGAGTGGGACACAGATCTCCATGGCTACTTCAGAAGAATACTTCTGATAGTTTTCAACCTAGGTATCACATACGGTTTCAACTGGAGCACACACCTTCTGAGCATAACAAGAGAGAGAAGGTTCATTGTTTGATGGCAACAGCATTAAGTATTCCACGATAGTGAGAACTGTGCAGTTAAGAGTTAATGCTATAAAATCCACAGAACTGTCCATCATAAATAAATCTAATAAAATCTGTTCAGAGAGTACTCTGGCAATTCTGACGAGCCTGTTACAAAGTCATCCAAGATCAGAGACATAAAAAATTTTATTAGTCATCACTGAAATAAAGTGCAAAAAGTTCATTTTAGAAAGATCTCCCCCAAAATTTACGCTTTTCATCTGTAGTGTCTTAAAAAGTTCTTGACCATTTTTAAGTGATATTCTAATTAATGGCTTCATTTTTATGGTTTCTTGTAACCTGTGTTTTAGACATTAACAAGAAAGGGTGAAAAGAAATCTCCTTGGTACACTGAGCATCAGTTCTAAGTCCATTGCACAAACCCACTGGTCCCATAAGCCAGACTTTGGTGTAAAATCATTGCTAGAAACAGAAGAACTGTTAATCTGAAGATTATTGTTATTTTCACATTGATTAAAGTAAGGTGTGAAATATGTACCAAATTCATAAACTGATGAAAAGTCTTTCTAGCCGTGTCTATCTTGCACAGAAAACATTATCTGGGGGACATTTTTACAATTCTAGAATGTGTCTGCATTTTGTAATACACAAACAACATACAATCACATACTCAGTAATTACGGTGAAAAAGTATGATCAAACAATTTTGCATTCACCTGATCACTTGATACCCTCTTACTCATCGATTTGCTTGAGCGGGCGCTAGTAACGTCTCCATTCATACTTGTTGCATGCTAGCGTAGCCCAATGGCATCTGCTCATTCTAGGAACATGAAGAGCCTCAAACCAATCATTCAGGGTCTTGACGAAGAAGTCTGACCATCTCGTAGGTGGGCGTCCACGCAATCTTTTGACGTTCCGTGGAATCCAGTCAGTAATGACTCTAGTCCAGCGCTCGTCTCTAAATCTCATTACATGTCCAGCCCATCTGATATTTGATGCCTTGGAAAATGAGACAGCGTCCCTGATTCTTGAGCATTGATGGAGATTGGAACTCCGGATTCTATCTCTCATTTGAGTGAAGCATGATACTCCAAGCATAGCTCTTTCGATTCCTCTTTGAGAGACCCGAATAGTGTCCTCATCCTGTTTTCGTAGGACCCAGGTCTCGGAGGCATATGTTAATGCAGGAAGAACAGTGAAATTGAAGAGATGTGCTCGGAGCTGGAGATTCTTTGTCCTCTTAGTGATTTCTTCAACGCTCTTGAAGGCATTCCAAGCCGCTCTCTTCCTCCTGCCGTAACTCAGGTGCCAGGTCATTTGTCATGTTGACTTCTCGACCTAGGTATATATAACTGTTGCATTTGGAGATGGTCATTTCGTCAAGAGTGAATGGAACATCAGGAACAAGACTGCTTCTCATGAACATTGTCTTTGTGAGATTCAGTTGTAATCCGACCTTTCCACACTCACTGTCGAAGTCGGTCAGCATTTGTGTTGCTTGGCTGATGTTTGGTGTTATTAGAACGATGTCATCAGCAAAGTGGAGGTGGTGTAGTTGCCGACCATCTATCTTTACTCCCATTCCTTCCCATTCCAGTCGTCGCATGATGTTCTTGAGGATGGCATTAAAGAGTTTCGGTGAAATAGTATCACCCTGCCAAACCCCTCTCTTGACATGGATGATTACTTCTTTGTAGAATGGTGAGATCCTGGTAGTGAATCCATAATACAGCTCACGGAGGATTCTGGTGCATTGAGTTTGAACGCCCTGATTGGCTAGGGCTTCAATGACCACTTCCATCTCAACAGAATCAAAGGCCTTCTTTAAATCAATGAACGTTAGACAGAGCGGCATCTTGAACTCCTGAGAAACCTCAATGAGCTTGGTTATTGTGTGGATATGGTCGATGGTTCTGAATCCTTTTAGGAACCCTGCTTGCTCGCATGGTTGTCCTTCATCTAGTGTCCTGCCAATCCTATTCAGGATGACTCGAGTGAACAGTTTGTAGATGACAGACAATAGGCAGATTGGGCGATAGTTCCCAATGTCATGGATGTCTCCCTTCTTGTATAGTAGTACAGTCCTGCTGGTTTTCCATTGGGACGGAACCTTGCATTCAGACAGGTAGCGTGTGAAGAGCCGAGCCAGTGTATTGATGAGTACTGATGGTAAGTTTTTCAGGTGTTCAGGTCTGACCTTGTCTGGGCCAGGAGCTCTTTGTTTCTTTACTGACGAGATGGCGTGTTGGATTTCGGAAGGGAGAACATTGGGAATGACATATCCATCCTGCGGAATGTAGTATGTGGGCAAGTGGACGTGGCTATTAAAGAGATCTGAGTAGAAGTCATGAATAATCTTTTCCATTGCCCTTCTAGAAGATATGATAGATCCATCAGGACATCAGAGGGCAATCATCTTGGTCTTGTAGTTGGTGAAGGACAGGCAGGCATTACGAATGCTTTTCCCAGCTTCTGCAGCGTCTACCAGCACTGCTGCTCTTCTGTCTTTGAGGTCATCCTTGATCGCTTCTCTGCACTGCTTTGCCAGCTCGGACGTTTGCTTGCGGTTGCCTGAGGCATACGCCAAGCCATGTTGGCAAATAAGTTCAAGAGTGTTCGAAGAAAGGCGTTTTTTTGTGGTTATCCCTCTCTTGGCATTCCTCGCACAATCATGGAGGTGCTGAACCATTCGATCGTATTCCTCGTTAATGTTGTCAATGACGGCATCTTCCCATGTTGCCGCAACAGAGCCAAAGAGCTCCCAGTTGGTGGTCGTTCTGGGAGTTCTCTTCTTCAACTTTGCATTCTTTTCTCCCCACTCTGTGTAGTAGAATTTTGCACGAAGGAGATGGTGCATTATGGTTTAATATACTTCAACCAGAGGCAGAATGTTCTGGTTTAATACCCTTCAACCAGAGGCAGAGATGGTCAGGATAAGGTGGGGTACTTTTGTTTCTAGAAAAGACTCTGCTAGAGAAAAGATTTTTTTAAGTGCTCACCCAGCTCCAACCAGGAACAGAAATTTTCTTTCGGAAAATGAAATTTTAAAAAGTGGCTCTCAATTGCTTCAGTTATCATTTTCTAAATGTCACAAAGATCTCGCCAATGCATAAATTCACCTACCTCATAATATAAAGGTCCACTGATTACAGGTTTCTTTCCCTTTGCTTTTCCCGTGGCTCCAGGAAGTGGATGTGCTTCATTGATCTGTAAGAGATGATCACTGAATTGGGGAAATGCTGGTAGTAACGTTGGTAAGCTGTAGATAACTATGAGTAGGAGCTATCCGACATGGCATAGAGTATTTCTCTGTTATGACTCTCTTGAGTTTTGCCAGGCAGAATTCTCTGTAGATGCTACTTTTAGCCCTGGGTGTAGACTACCCTAGAATGTGAGTTTCATCTTTTACTGTTGAATCTCTAACTAAGTAACTCCTAGATTCTGGCATAGCGCTGGTGTGATCCTGACATGAAATTCTGGTGTCAGATGATGTTATCTGAAATGATAACATTCATAGACTTAAGAAAACATTCCATCCATATTAAAGAACCCAAATTTATGCTTGCCTTTACAGTATTTGTTTCAAATAACCCACCAAATTTCACCCCAAAAGCTTAATAATTTTTTTTCCATCCTATTTTAGGAGAAAGTATGCAGGAAGCTTAGTGATAGGAAGGGTCTGGTACCTGCTGGAGAAGTTCTTTCCAGGATACCACGCTGAAGAGTTTCCGTTGAGGAAGTTCCACAGCCTGGAGGAGGGCGCTGATGAGAAGGTCATCCTCCACCTGGTTCCCAACCACAAAAGCGACGGAGCCCTTCCAATCGGCCTGTTAGAACCGGAAAGAATTCCATTAGAAAGACTTCAGTCGGGTTATCTTTAAGTCAAAGCTTCCTACAAAAAAAAAAAAAGGTAAAATTTTCACTAACCCTTACCTTAAAATCCTGGCTTTAAGGAAAATGATCTTGTAATAATGTATGTGGACACTTGACTCAAGTAACCACAAGGCGGCAATATTGTGCCAAATTTCATGCAACTTGACCAAAAGTAATTTTCTTGAGAAATTTAGGCCTAAATTTTAAGACTTTTTAAAAAATTTGGTGGTGAGAAGCAATAGATTATTCATATGTTGATAATATACATCAAGATAAAATTTCATAAGCGGGAATCTGTTTTGTTCCCACATACATCCAAAGACTCTAGCAACATACTGAAAGCTCGATAAAGATTTTTTGATTATTGGCCAATATTGGCCTGGAGCAGCACAGCGGGTAGGGCGTTTACCTTGCATGCAGCCAACATGGCTGACCCGAGTTTGAATCCTCCGCCCCTCTCTGAGAGCCCGGCAAGCTACTGAGAGTATCTAGCCCTCACGGCAAAGCCTGGCAAGCTACCCGTGACGTATTCTATATGCCAAACACAGTAACAAGTCTCACAATGTTACTGGGCCCACTCGAGCAAATCGATGAACAATGGGAGGACCATGACTGTGACCGTGGCCAATATTAAATGAACAATTTTATATGAGGTAAATGCCAAATTCCTGGAATTTTTGTAAAACATAAAACTAAAAATTTAAAAATTTAAAAATTTGACTAGCAAAATTTCTAATTCACAAATAAGATTTTTTCACTCTCAATCACTGTATCACTTGATCACTTGACATCCCATTACTCATCAATTTGCTGGAGCAGGTGCCAGTAATATCTCCATTTGTCCCTGTCGCATGCTAGTGTAGCCCAATGGCATCGGCTCGCTCTAGGAACATGAAGAGCCTCAAACCCTTCAAGGTCTTGACGAAGAAGTCCAACCATCTCGTAGGTGGGCGGCCACGTGATCTTTTGACATCCTGTGGAACCCAGTCTGTAATGGCTCTAGTCCAGCGATTGTCTCCAAATCTTATTACGTGTCCAGCCCATCTGATTTTCAATGCCTTGGCAAACGAGACAGTATTCCTGACTCTCGATCATTGATGGAAGTTGGAACTCTGGATTCCTTCTCTTGCTTGAGTGAAACGTGATACTCCAAGCATAGCTCTTTCGATTCCTCTTTGGGAGACCTGAATAGCGTTCTCATCCTGTAGGGTCCAGGTCTCTGAGGCGTATGTTAGTGCAGGGAGAATGGTGGAGTCGAAGAGATGTGCCCAGAGCCGTAGGTTCTTCATCCTCTTAACTATTTCTTTGATGCTCTTGAAGGCGTTCCACACTGCTCTCTTCCTCCTACGCAGCTCAGGTGCCAGGTCATTCGTCATGTTGAGTTCTCAATCTAGGTACACATAGCTGCTGCATTCAGAGATGTTTGTTCTGTTGAGAGCAAATGAAACATCAGGAACAAGTCCGTTTTTCATGAACATTGTCTTTGTGAGATTCAGCTGCAGTCCAACCTTTCCACACTCATGGTTGAAGTTGGCCAGCATTTGTGCCACTTGGCTAATGTTTGGTGTTATTAGAACAATGTCATCAGCAAAGTGGAGGTGGTAACTCCCATTCCTTCCCATTTTAGTCACTGGATGACGTTCTCGAGGGTGGCACTGAAGAGTTTTGGTGAAATGGTATCACCCTGCTGAAATCCTGTCCTGACATCAATGATCACTTCCTTGTAGAATGGTGAGATCCTGGTAGTGAATTCGCAATACAACTCATGGAGGATCCTGAAGTATTGAGTTTGAACGCCTTGTTTGGCTAGGGCTTCGATGACAGCATCAATCTCAACAGAATCAAAGGCCTTCACAGAGCGGCATCTTGAACTCCTGAGAAACCTCAATGACTTTGGTTAATGTGTGGATATGGTTGATCATGCTGAATCCTTTTCAGAACCCAGCTTGCTTTTATGGTTGTCCTTCATCTTGTGTTGTGCCAATTCTATTCAGGATGACTCAAGTTAACAGCTTCTAGACGACAGACAACAGGCAGATCAGGTGATAATTGCCAATGTTGTGGATGTCTCCCTTCTTGTACAGTAGAATGGTCCTGCTGGTTTTTCATTGGGACGGTATTTCATTACCTTATTCATTGTAGATAGTGCTTCAGGCAACATATGGATGCAGGCATCTTCTTGATATGTGCATTTCTATGTTTTTGCTTTAGTTTTTTTGGTATATATTTTATTTTTTGTGTACTTAGGAACAGAATTGCTACATCATATGGTAAATATATTCTAAAAAACCCCTGATAGTTGGTGATGATAATTAGTTTTTAATATGCTTTTTTTGCCATTTCTATGCCTTCTTTGAAATGTGTTCAACTCTTCCTCTTATTTTTTAAAACGGGATTGTTGTTGAGTTTTGTGAATACCTTAATATATTGAATATTAATTATTTTCAGATGTGTGATGTGCAAAAAATGACAGTAGGCTATGATTTCACTTTAATGATTGTTTCATTCACTGTACACAAATTTTTTCATTTAATGCAACAGTTTTCCTTGCTGTGGAAGATGAATTCCTAAATACATCGTGAGCGCCAATACCACAGATAATTTTATCTATATTTTCTTCATTTTATGGTGTTAGTTCCAACATCCAAGTTCTTAATGCATTTTGAGTTTATTCTTGTGAAAGGATTTAGAGAGTGATCCAATTCCAGACTTTTGCATATGTATGTCAAGTTTTCCCAACACCCTCTATTGAAGAGAATTTCTCCCCCTCCATTTTAGGTTCTTGGCTCTTTTGTTGTAAATAGATTGCACACATGTGTGAGATGTAATTCTGGGTTCTACAGAGTATCATATCAATTGATTTAATGTCTATTTTTATTTCAAGAGCATGCTGTTTTGATTACTATAGCTTTGTAGTATTGTTAAAGTCAGGCAGCATGCTTCCCCCTCAAGATTGCTTTAGTTACCCAAGGTCTTTTATGGTTCCATGTGAATTTCAGTAACATTTGTCTTATTTACATTATCAAATAGTAATAATTATCTTAAACTCATTTCTCTCCATAGAAACATCAACAAAAGCCCTGTAACAAAACCACCCAATTTTTAATGCTATCACCAAAACAAAAACAAGAGATAAGAGCATAAAATTTATTTTGCCTACAAGTGTTTGTGGATGGATGTTTGATGTGACTCAATTATTAATGAGCTTGAAACGGTTTAAATTGTTTGTCAATTTAGGATAAAAAAAGACTAAGCACCTGTTTTTAGAAACTAATTCTTAAAAGTAGGTATAACATAGCATCATTTTAAAAAAGTTCTTCATTATAAAAAATGACTGTAATCTTATTGGATTGATTCCTTCTTATTCTTGTCTGTGCCCCCATCAAAACTGCAATTATAATGATCATTAAAGATAGGAACTGTTTCTGATAGAGTGCACAAGGTTAAGAATAGGTAGCACATTGCAGAATGTCCATTACACTTTCAATACTGAAGTAAAGACTACTTCTACCCCACTGACCATCTCCACATGGCAAATGACTTTACCGGTCTTGAAAGCTAATGGTGAAAAGAAAGGGCTGTTTCTCAGCTACCAAGGGTGAGAATTTCGGGAGAGATCCGCCAGGGTCTCACCTGTCTTCTACCATCTAACCCTTAGTGTTTGGCATTGAAGGCAGGTGTTGACATTTCATAGCAGAAAAAATATAAGAGAGAAGGAAGGAACTAATAATTACTGAAAATCTTCCATGTGTCTGGCATATGTTATCTCATTGAATCCCTAGAAACACCTTTGCCTCAGTAGGAGTGGAAAGGTGGAGTACCAGGTGAATGTAGTCAGTCTCTTTGAATCTTGCCCATTGAACAGGTAGCCAGTCAAAACAGATAATGGGGCTGGGGTGGAAGACAGCAGCAGTAACAGGAAGCTGATCTCACCCCCTCCACAAATCTCCCCGCTTCCCCCACAAGCCTTCTCTCTCTGCATGTGCCCAGTCAGTCTGCAGGATCAGGTAGAGCCCACTGGTACCCGAGAGATGGCATATTCAAGCAGGGCTCAGAGACCCATGGACAGATAGTGAGCTAGGGACTCTTACCAACAAACACACAGTTGTCCAAGATTAGGAAAGCTGGGATAGCAGGGGTACAGCATCAGACACAAGCACAGGATTCTCACAAAGAGACTAGGAAAGCCAGAGTGGAGTCCATGAAAGGCACACCAACAAAATTTCAGACTTGGAAAGCATATTCTGGATAGAGAACAGCACAGATGCAAGACCAGGATGTCCACTAGTGGCAAGTAGAGTAGATCATGAGGGGTGGGACTTGGGAAGTCAGACACAGGACAGTCTGTGTGGGACTGGATGAATGATGTCACATATGAGTACAGGATAGGCCTGGACGTTTGAGGGATCCAGAACCCCCCCCCCAGTTCAACTGTAAGTAAACTCTAATTTCTTAACCTTCTGAGTTTCGCTTGCAAATCTATCACACCACTCGCAAGATTCCACCAGCACAGGAAAATCTACTTTCGTGCTAACACCCTTAAGTGGGTACACTGCTATTTTACAGGTATAAAAATGAAGACACGCACTCCCAAGTTAAAGAAATGTCTCTCTGGTAAAATAGTGCCGATGTAGGGCTTTATCTTAGTCATGGATGAGTGTTGAAACAGGTTGCCAGAACCGTCCAGGTCAGCATGAAATGGGCTGATCAGACAGTCACACAAAGGAAGCCTGGAGAAGCATGCACTCACCAGCCATCTGCACCAGGGGGCAGAGAGATGTCAGGAAATGCACAAGGAGACCACTAATGAAGAGCATGGCATTTCCGTGTCTAATTAATTCATTTAAAAAATAATAAAAAATAAAGCTCTGCAAATATGTTAAACCTTGAAGCACTTCAGGATAACTGTAAAGTCTTGTAACTGGCAGCAGCTTTAGAAATAGAAATTGTTTTGGAAAGAAACAAGATACGAATTGTATTTGGCAAAGTCCTATTGAAACTGTACCTCCACCCACAGCCCACACAGTACACGGTTCACAAACTTCTTAAGTTTGCCTTTTCTAGGCAGCAAGAAGAAATCGTATAGAGAGAAAACTTGTTGGCTGTGGAGGCCATATATAGCTTGATTCACCATACCTGGTTGGGGGCAGGGATGGCAAGGGTGCCCCTGCTTACGGGTGAGTTTATTTATGACCATTCAAAAACTTGGATGCCATTAGTGGTATTTTCCTGGAGAAAGTAAAACATTAATCATTTTGGAAAAAAATACTGGTGGAATGCAGAGGGTTTTAGTGGGGTACACCTCAGGAAATAAAGCCAGCTCTATTGCCTGGAGGCACATGTTTTACTTGGTTATTGCTGAGTCTTGCCCTCTAGCAGTTATTGATAAAGCCACTCAAAGGACGGAGTGAAGTCATGTATGGACACAATCCATTACCTTTTATTTACTTTACTAGCCTCACCTAATTTGAAGCCTGGCAGGAGAGCATCTTAACCCAAACACTTACATACTGGTCTCCTAAGGCAAGGAAGTATTCATGTAAAATGCAGAGACCCTGGCGGTCTCACACAAGCCTACTGTCCTGGAGACTCCTTTCAACTAATGAGAATTCTCAAAATTTGACTCTGGCATTTCTACTTTTTAAGAGAATCACAAAATACCATTTTTTTTACAAACATGGAGAAAGTAACATTTGGACAATGGGTTGGGGTTGGTTTGGGGACAGACACTGGAGGACACAGATGTTCTCTTCTGCTGTCTTTATGAACCTGTCTGAGAGGCCTGGGATGAGAATCCCCCAGTCCTCTAGGTCCGATTAGGGCCTGCCTAGCTCTCTCTCTCATGAGAGACTCAGAAGGTTAACAACAAGCACCTCTGTTTGGAGATGGACACACACTCCACATACACAGTGAATGCAGTGTTGGGAAAAGTCAAATTTTGCTATGAATTATTTAACATTGTGCAGACACACTAACGTGTACTTTCAATGTGTGTCCTGTTGAAAGGATAACCTTTTTGTTAAGTAGATTTACTGCCAAATGGACAGGGATTTGTGAATGTCTTTCTCATATGGGGCTTTTCCTTCAAAAGGAGTCTTGGATCTCCATCAATAAAGGAGTGTTAGTATGGGCTATGGGCCAACCAAAGAAATATTTTTATTACTAAGAGCTGGCCGCTATAATCGTATTTGTTAAAAAGAGATTCTAACTGTAAAATAAGTTGGAAATAAAGGTTAAAATGGGTTCGTGCTATAAAATAAGCAGGGATTCTATGCACAACCAGGAGATGCAGTTATCTAATTCATTTTATTTATTGTCTCTATTAAATTATCACTACAGACTCATCTCTAATTACAGGTTCTTCAAGATGTATCAAAAGTTTAGGTGCCAGTTTGACATAGTATCATGTTGTTTCACATACTACTTCCTACAGTAACTGATTCATTTTGCTGTCATGTTTTCTCAACCTGATTATAAAATATTTAGGTCACTTAGATAATAAGATGAGAGTGTCCTCACGAGTGTGCCTGTGTATACATGTATGTGCACGGGGAAGTTAGGGATTCAACCCAGGGCCTCAAACATGCAAGGCAAGTGCCCACCCACTGAGCTCCATCCCTAGTCCACCTCTAAAATTCTTATCAACTTGACTTTATGATGGAAGAATATTAGGGAGGGGTACAGAGAGAAAGGAGATAGAAACCAGACGTAAAATTAGTGACCGATGAGTCTCATGGGGGCACCCTGGAGCGGGGGTGGTGAGCCCACCACCTGCCCAAACAGAGCCTTGGCAGCCAAAAACTTCCATAACCTAATTGCCTCCAAGCTCATGGCTGGACTCCATAGGCTTAGGACGAGCTTTATCCAGGAATGAATCTTTTGAAAAACTCAGGTATGTGGATTTTGTGACCGAAATCTCCAGGCTCTCACAGAGTGGAGATGGGCAACCTCTCCCCATCTCCCTATTCTTCTTGGAACCCTGGCAGTCATGCCCATGAACTACCACTGACTCCATGGAAGCTCATTAACCAGCCATGATCTAGAGACTCATAAACAAATCTTGAAAGAGATCAACAAGCTGCAGAGATGCTTCTGGACCTAAAGTCACTATTCAATTAAAAATTTAACTCCACCTGTATCACCCCAATCAAAACTTTAGCACATGTTGCCGTCATGCCAACATCTCATACTCCACAGCATTGATCTACCAGGAGTAACATGCCACTTTAGATGAGACGTAAAGTAGAGGCAATCAATCTGGATTAAGAAAATATTAACTCACAAGGCTTGACCTGTAACAACATGTTAGTAGTCTCTTCTACAAGGGCTTAATTGCTACAGAATGAGACACAACGATCTTCACACACTTCTAAAGGAAATATTTTTTGATCATTTTAAGTGAATTATTCATAACAAGCAATACCAAATAAATTATTTAGGGCTGTTATTGGGGCAGGTGTGGGTGGTGGTTGGGATCACTTAATCACTTAAGTGGTTGGGATAACTGGAAATAATCGTGGTGGGAAGGTGTAATGGTGGTGGGATTGGTGTTGGAATGTTGAATGTAATAAATCATTGTGAACAACTTTGAAAAAATAAAATTAAAAAAATGAGTGGCCTAGGTTCACAGTCCAGGAGAGGTCCAGAATTTGAACCTGACACCTGCCTCCTAGATCAATCCCACTGCCTGACTTCTTTCCTGGAGTGTGCTGGACCTTCCTGACCCCGAGTTACATTAAGTTTCTACATAGAAAGTAGTTAATGGTGAATGCATAAGTCACAACTCTCCCCTCAGTAAGCAGGTTACTGGTCTGTCACCAGTACCATACATGGATATTTGGACCACAGTTATTACTGAATTAATTTCATGGATCCAGATCTAAAGACTGGGTGTCAGGAAGAGCTAAATCTTAAAATAAAAATCAAAATAATTAAAATTCCTTTTCGAAAGAATGTCTTAGTAAAGACCTTTCTTAGCTAGAGCAGACTGTGACTGATGACTTCACAGGGGCCTTATCGTTCGTCCCAGAATCCTCTGCCCCATCAAGTTCTAGTAGAGTAAAATGTACCTTCCTTTTCAGCTCAAGGCCTTAATACAGCAGGTGTTCAAATAATGTCACTTGAGTCAAAATTTTTCAGTATAACATTGAAAAAAAGTCCCCTGGCACTGAGCAAAGATTGATCAAAATGACATTATTCAAGGATCAAATCGTGTTAAATATTGTTTGACTTAAATTCAGTTTCCAAGAACTCCAATTAAATACAATATACCCCCAAGCTTTATAAACTAGAAACTTGATGGCTAAAATGGTAGAACACATGCCTTGCACGTGTGAAGCCCAGGGTTCAGCCACAGACACAGCCTGATCTCAGAGCACCACCACCACAACAAGGCAAAGAAAGAGCAGCTACTACTACTGAACGAAATCCAAGGGATGCCACCTGCAGATTAGAGCAGGGGTGTATTTTAAGCAGTGGGCTGGTGTCAGTGGAAAAGATTCCCCTGGAATCATACCACTGAGACAACTTTCTCCTTTACCCATGCCCCTGGAATATGGTAGTACTCAGTGAACGTTTCTTGAAATTAGCAGCTGAAACCACACGCTGAAGAGAATTTTTGCACATGCTTATCACTGGAACACCAATTAAGTGTTATATCAGTTACAGTCAATACTCCTGAAGGAAGCATATTTCTGAATCAGTGAGCGCTTGGATTAAAGAAAGCTAAAGAAAGCTTATTCCTTTGATGTTTGGATAACACTGTAATGTTTTATAGCCATTGGTGAGAATTCAGTAGAGAAACATTTTGACTGTGCACACCCCCACAAATTTACATGACTATTTTCCTGATTTTATAAATATCATAATTCTTTTTGTTCCAATTTTGCAATAAACAGCACAGACTAAACATTCGCTAAAATAAGACCATGCATGTGTCCCCAGACCTAGTTCTTTAACCATGTAGGTCTGCTCTTAGAAATGCCGGTGATACATTTTTTTTAAAAAATTAAATATTATAACTGAAATTATTAAAGCTGCAGAGATATAAAGTGGTATCAAACTCTGTCTCTGTAATACTTTTTTGTCAAATAACCCTCTCTTAGAGACCCAATTTTATCATTTATATAATTGATTTAATAGCCTTTTAAAGGTGGTTGCAGCGCTCCTTTGGACAAATGTATCTAGGGTCAAATAGTAAATTACAAAGCACTATATATTGGTCAATTAATGTTTGTAAGAGAAATGTTAATAATTTCCCTTAGCAAGTATTATAAAAATAGATTTTAAAAAGTGGCCGTTTCTGTAATCTTGAATTTGGAGATGCCTAGAGGATCATCTTTAGACAATTTAGCCTCTGAGTTTAAGGTTTTTGATTGTTTTTCTTTGGTTTTTCAGTGTTCTTGGCCTATCCTACCAATCTAGCACATGAGCCTAATTCAGTTTTGCTCCATGCTTCAGAGAGTTTTAAGACAGCTATTAAAACACCACATGGAAAAGCTTTGCAGGGAATTCTACTCCACAGAGAAACCACAAAAACCACTACACACCTTAACTCTCTCCGCATCCCCAACAGTTGGCTAAAATTATGGTTCCATTATAGTAGTACAACCCAACCAGTTTTATTGCTTGGAGCAAAATCTGAGGTCCAAAATGAACTTCAGAACATTGAAAGAAAAAAAAAGGAAGGCGAACCTCAAAAGGAAATAAGCTTCTTTGGGTTTTCAAACAAATATTACATATCAGAGGCATTCTTCTAACAGAGGAGATCGGGCAAGACCAAGAGGAGTCCTGCTAATTGCCCCACAAATATAAAATTGGAATCAGGAACTGACCCCAAAGAAAAGAGATCTCTTTTCATCATCAGATTTTAAAGGCTACAATCTTTCATCAACTCATTCCTCAGGCATGAGTCTCTTTACTGCCTTCCTTGAGTCCTCTCATGAGGTACTATCTTCCATATTACAAATTAAGACATCTATAGACTCAACAATAGCATGCTTTGCCACCTTATTGTAGCTGTATTCCTTTTCCCTATCTTCCTTTCTCTAATTTATATGTCATTAGTCCATAAAACATGGTGGTGAACTGCATGAATTTGTATGACCCTAAAAAACAAGATAATCAACTAAGACTCTTCTGGTGGGCCACCCATAGACAATTCATTTTCTTGCAGTTAAATCAAGTGTCTTCACTTCATTTGTTTTCTACAAGGTCACTGGTAGTTTATCTTCTGCACTCATTTTGAGTGCAGAATTCCTAAGAATACTTTCTAATGGACCAGAGATATAACAAAACTATTCATTACAAGCACTCTAACCCCTTCTTGTAAAAGTTCAATTAAATGCCAGAATCTGTGCTAATATATTGGTAGCCAAATTATAACCTGGATATTCTAATATCTGGAAACAACACAGCAGTTTTTCATAT
Source organism: Sorex fumeus (assembly GCF_029834395.1). Lineage (NCBI taxonomy): Eukaryota > Metazoa > Chordata > Mammalia > Eulipotyphla > Soricidae > Sorex > Sorex fumeus. Next base: position 6,400,907 of record NW_026606058.1, read on the forward strand.
GACTATTGATGTTCTGCATTTCAGGTCTACAACGATGGTCTTTAAATTATGATGTGAGGAAGAGTGGACATACAAGGATGATTTTGAGGGAATATATGATCTTTTAGATACCTGAGTTTGTTTTATGCAAGTAAATGATGGGGTAGAGGGTCTCTCTAAAAATAGCTGGTGGTGATACAGTAAGATTATAAGCATAAATCTTGAATAATACTGTTTTAGAGAATTGTGCCCTCCCTAATTAATAAAAAGGAGATGTTTATTTCAACAAGCCTTTATTAAATCAATGACAAAATATCTAGGACAAAAATATTGATGAAAATGGCTAAAATAGGAATTTTAATGTGAGCAAACAATCCATTTAAAAACGTTCACTGTCACTGTCCTCCTGTTGTTCATCGATTTGCTCGAGGGGCCCAGTAACGTCTCCATTTTGAGACTTCTTGTTACTGTGTTTGGTATATTGGATACGTTACGGGTAGCTTGCCAGGCTTTGCTGTGAGGGCGAGATACTGTCTGTAACTTGCTGGACTCTCCAAGAGGGGCAGAGGAATCAAACCCGGCTTGACTGGGCTGGCTGTGCACAAGGCAAACATCCTACCCTTGTGCTATTGCTCCAACCCATATTTTAAAACATTCCTTTAAAAGATCTTAGAGGTGTGGGGAGATTGAACAATGATCAACCCTTCTCAAGAAATTAAGAACTGAGTTTCTAACTAAGCCAGCAGTCCCACTTCTTAGCATTTACCCAATGCCCAAAAATTCTATTCACAAAAGACACTTGCATTCCTATGTTCATTGAAACACTACTCATACTCGCTAAAATCTGGAAACAAGCCATGTTGACCCAAAATAAGAACTGGACAAAGCTATGGCATACTCAATGGAATACTACTTTGGTTATAAGAAAAGGTGAAATCAAAAAACTTGCTTCTACAAGCATGGATCTACAGAGTATAAAGCTGAGTGAAGTTAGTCAAAAGGAAAGGGACAGAATTATCTCTCTTATATGTGAAACATAAAGAAGCATAGAATAAGGAACTTATTCTATGAATAAGTTAACCACTCTAGGAACTTAACCACTCTAGTTACACTGGGTTGGCATTGAGGCAGTGAGGATATACAACATTTAAGAGCTGGATGATCAATGATCTTGATAGTTCTATACAGGCAAATGAAAGGTAAAACATGTTGATCAATGTCAATAAATGCAGCATGAGGGCAGAGGAGAATGTGGAAGTTCTTGATATCTTCCTCTCCTCCAGAATGCTTGTAATTTCTTCAAATTTCAAATTTCTACAGTCACAGTTTTAGATTAAGGTTTCTTAGGAGACAGACACAAGGATGAGGAGAGCCAGGAGGGATGGTATCACTGAAGCCAGGGGACAAATTGTGTTATGTCTTCAAGGTAACTAGAAGGTCATAGTTTGATTTGGGCAAAACTACTTCCTTATCATTCCTTCACCTGTGCAATTCTATACCCTCAACTCATATCTCCCTTACAATATAATCCTCATTTAAGGTTAGGTGACAAAATATTTCAAGTTAAAGATTATGATAAATTTCAGATACCTAGACTTGGTTATGGTTATTAATTTTTCTCCAATTACACAGGTACATAGACTCTACTTATAAATACATCAGTGCAGTAATTCATGGGCTGAAGCAATAGCACAGCAGTAGGGCATTTGCCTTGTGTACAGCCAGCCCGGCCGAGCTGGGTTCGATTCCTCCTCCCCCCTCAGAGAGCCTGGCAAGCTACCGAGAGTATCTCACCCGCATGGCAAAGCCTGGCAAGCTACCGTACCATATTCAATATGCCAAACACAGTTACAACAAGCCTCACAATGGAGACATTACTGCACCCGCTCAAGCAAATCGATGAACAATGGGAGGACAGTGACAGTGACAGTTTCTTTCCTATTGATTCTCTAATACAATCTTTACAATACTTCTTTCAACAGTGTAATGAAGAGAGCACTGGATTTACTAACAGAGAATTTGAGCATTAGTTCCTGATTTCAGCTACATGCACTGTAGCACTGTCCTCCCATTGTTCATCAATTTGCTCGAGTGGGCCCAGTAACATCTTCATTGTGAGACTTGTTGTTACTGTGTTTGGCATATCGAGTACTTCACGGGTAGCTTGCCAGACTTTGCTGTGCAGGCAGGATACTCTCCGTAGCTTTCCAGGCTCTCCAAGAGGGGTGGAGGAATCGAATCCGGGTTGGCAGGGTCGGCCCCTTGCAAGGCAAACGCCCTACCCACTGTGTTACCGCTCCAGCCCTAGCTACATGATCCTGGAAAAATACTCAGGTATTCAAATATTTGAACTTAGTAAAATAATACTTACAGCAGAAGCCATTCATCTATTCAATCATTACTAAATAGGTAATTACTATGTATTAAACATTAAAATGGACAGTAGCAATAAAATACATAGCATGAGGTATATCACTATCCTCAAAACAGCATCAACTTGAGGAAGGAAATACACAAAGACAAAAAGGATATTATAGGTCAAAATATTTCAGAATCATGAAGAACTGTATAACATGTTACTTTTTCAATACCTAGTGCATCCTAATTAATTCAGTAATTAACAGTTCTTATGTGGGTACCTATGTTATACATGTTATCCTAGAAATGCAGAATATACAGGTGAACAGATAAGGACAACTGAAGGAAAAGAACTATTTCTGTACATTCAACGGGGACAGATGTCAAAGTATAATGCTAGATATAAGGCAAGTTACAAGGGCCTGGTACATGGATCTGTGGCTATGCCACAAGCATGAGGCCACAAGTTTAATCTCAGGCATGAAAAGAACAAACTATACCCATCTGTGTAAATTAAAAAATCAACACATTATTAAATTATGATATAAATATTGTTCATGTATATAGATAAATGAAAAGGTTAAGAAATGTATAGAAGGATTATGATCATGTGTTTCTTGGAAGGGAGGAAAGGAATGGAACAGGGGCACTGAAATGGAGTCAAGATGCACCCTGACTTTTTATTAGTGATATTTTAAAAAGACAAACTAGGGGCTGGGGCGATAGCACAGTGGGTAGGGCGTTTGCCTTGCATGCGGCCGACCTGGGTTCAATCCCCAGCATCCCATATGGTCCCCCAAGCACCACCAGGAGTAATTCCTGAGTGCAGAGCCAGGAATAACCCCTGAGTATCGCTGGGTGTAATCCCCCCAAAAAGCAAAATAAAATAAAATAAAATAAAAAATAAAAAGACAAACTAGCTATTGGCGGGAGCACTCCGACAACAGTAGAGCACTGGCCTTGCATTTGGCCAACCTGGCTTCAATCCCTGGCATCCCATATGGTCGTTGAGCACTTCCAGGATTAATTCCTACCAGGTGTGTCCTCTCCTCCCTCCCCAAAGAGACAAATTAGCAATTGCCAATGTTTAGATAGCACCAACGTGCTCGTTATATTATCCTTTATGCTTTTCTGGAGTGATAGCACAGCGGGTAGAGCATCTGCCTTGCACGCAGCCAAACATGGCCGACCCGAGTTCGATTCCTCCGCCCCTCTCGGAGAGCCCGGCAAGCTACCGAGAGTATTCGATATGCCAGACACAGTAACAACAAAGTCTCCAATGGAGACGTTACTGGGCCCGCTCGAGCAAATCGATGATCAACGGGAGGGCCTTTTATGCTTTTCTGTATTTCAGAGAGTATAGAAAGCAATCTGTTATTGAAAGGCCCACAGTCCAGCAGGAGACAGGGCTGTCTGAACAATCCTAATGTTTAGGGACGCGCATTTTCCTTGCCTGCATCTTTCCCTAGATTCAAGGAAGAGCCTCAAAGGCAGATGTCACTAAAGAACTAGTGAAGGGATTCTTTGTGAATTCTGCTCTTCCACTTCTCACAAACTGGTGTCCTTTCCATCTTGTTCAGCAAAACATTCCCTCCTTGTTTAAGTTTCTTCCCCTTCCACATTCTCATCTCAATACATCGTTCACTAGTCCCAAGAACTTGTTCATTTTTCTGTGTTGAGGAACAGATTCTAATCCTTTTTATTTGATACCAGAGCAAATGACTCACTTTCCTTTGATCTCTTTAACAATTCTGTCCCTTCAATGTTTCCATCTTACAGTCTCCACTATCAATTCATTCCCCCTTTTTCTGTTCTCTATCCTACTTTAAGAAGACATTGTTATGAGCTCACATCACCCAAGCCTAGTCTAGTCTCCTCACTAACCATTTTCCATATATTTTCTTCATAATCAAAACTCTCACAAACATATAACCTAACATTGTGGTTCCCGCATCCCACTAAACCTCAATGTTCTTAACCCCTCTAATCTAGTTCCATGCCCCCTTACCACCAAAACCAACATCCACCTTGTTGAAATTAAATAAATGACGATCAACAAATACATTATCCTTGCCTGTTCTTCCTAAGTGTCCACAGGAAAGAGATCTGAGTGGCTGTCTTGTGCCCTTTAATCTGAATTTCCCACCACCAACTTGCCATCATTTTGCCGTTAGTGCTTAAACTGATTCTTGTTTTTCCAAAGGCTCTATGTTATGTTTTCTCTTTGTTTAATAAGTGAGGTCCTTATAGATATTGCCTAGAATTCTCTTCACAATTGCTTGCTCTCCTGGTTCACACTCACTATTAAATATTCTAGATGTTCCATAGTAGTCACACTCACCGCCCTGGTCTCAATACCATGAGTGCCGAATTCAAGTGCACGTATTTGACTTCCTACTGAACATCTGAATCTTTCTATTTTGATATTCCAACATCATCTCAAACTCGATGTGCCTAAAAGCTAAATTTTAATCTCTACACAACAAAACACCCAAACCCATCAAAAATTATTCCCCTATCACAAAGAGGGAAAATTACCTACTCCATTCTGCCAAGTCTGTCAGATTCTGAAGAATTTTGCATTTCTCCAATTCACCATAACTTTAATTTTTCTCCCCGAAAGCCCGGCAAGCTACTGAGAGTACCTCGCCCGCACGGCAGAGCCTGGCAACCTCCCCGTGATGTATTCGATATGCCAAACACAGTAACAACAAAGTCTCCAATGGAGACGTTACTGGGCCCGCTCGAGCAAATCGATGATCAACGGGAGGGCCTTTACTTACTTACTTACTTACTCACTTACTTTTTGATATACAATCACAATTTCCTCAGAGTTTCTTGAGCCTTTTCCTTCCTATTTATTCTCATAGTTTATTCTTCTAGTTTAACCTATAACTACCTTGAATCTAAACTATTCAAGCCTCAACCCTCTTTGATTTCTAATGAATTAATTTTCCTAAGATATCAATTTAATCATTTCACTCTTACTTTACTGAAATTTTAATGATCCACTTTTTAGATTTATGATATAATATAAAAACCACAAATTCTACAAATTATATTCTTGAGCCCTTAAATTGTTTCTCACTTATTTTTAAAACCATTATTTATTATTACTCTTCTAAACTTCTAATAACACCCAGGTAATTTTCTTGTGTAAATTATTGATCATTAAATTCTCTTTGAGTAAATGGGAATGCAGTATTTTTAGGGTTGTGGTGAGTGTTAATGTTACAGTGAGTGTATAGCATCTGAGAGTATCTAGTAAGTTATCACAACTCGGTCATGTTCTCTGCTCGCTCCTTTTAAAAAAAATATGGAATGTCTTCCTTCCACATAAAACTCAAGTTTTATTTGACTCTTCCCAAATATTTTAGCTCAACAATTACTTCTATGTTTACGGTATGCCATAAAAAGTTATTGTCAGGGGCTGGAGCAATAGCACAGCGGGTAGGGCGTTTGCCTTGCACGCGGCCGACCCCGGTTCAATTCCCAGCATCCCATATGGTCCCCTGAGCACTGCCAGGGGTGATTCCTGAGCGCAGAGCCAGGAGTAACCCCTGTGCATTGCTGGGTGTGACCCAAAAAGAAAAAAAAAGTTATTGTCAGTTCTATACTAGTAATATAGTACTACACTGTGGTCACAATATTGCTGTTTGTCTTAACTTTTAGCATGTATCAGAACCATGGTTATTAAAGAATGAATCACTTGGGTTCCACCCCAAGTTTCTGATTCAGAAGTACAGTAAGTCTAGGGTAGACTCTGAGAACGCATATTTATAAGTTCCCAGGTGGTATTGTTGCTTCAAATATAAGCATCTAACTTCTAGAAACACTACTGACTATTGTGTTTTAGATATAAACACATTTCTAGATGCTATTCATTTGACTGAAAACCTTCCATGCCCAAATTAAGTTAGATAAATTTAAAGACTTTTCCTAGAAGCTACCGTTCAAAGTGGAGAGAAAATTTCAGTCATTGTACATTTGCTGGGACACTGGCTTTTACATATAAGAATAATTAGAGATGATGATACATTTATCCAAAAGAAAATATGTTGGCAAATAAGGGTGCAGACTCTCCTATGTTCATTGCAGCACTGTTCACAATAGCCAGAACCTGGAAACAGCCCAAGTGTCCAATAACAGATGAGTGAATAAAAAACTATGGTACGCCTACACAATGGAACACTAGAATTATTAGGAAAAAATGAAGTTATGAAATTTGCTTATGCATGGTTGATGGATATGGAGCCCATAATGCTGAGTAAAATGAGTCAGAGAAAGAGGGACAGACAGAATGATTGCACATATATACACACACACATATATTTATATATACTCTCTCTCTCTCTCTATATATATATATATATATATCACATAGTATAAGAATAATACCCAAGACAGTAAAAATAAGGGCCAGGAAGACTGGTCCATGATAGAAAGCTTGTCACAAAGGGGGGAAGGTGAATGCCATTAGGACAGAAAAAGGACCACTATGACTGTGATAATTGAGATAATTACTCTGGAAAAGAACTGAGTGCTGAAAGGAGGTAAGATAATGTACATGATACCCCTTCAGTAACAGTAATGCAAACCACAATGCTAAAACGGGGGCGGGGGGAGGAGATGAAAATGAAAGAGAGAGAGATAGTGACAGAGAGAGACAGAGAGCTACAGAGATACAGACAGAGACAGAGATAGAGAGAAGCGTTTGCCGTAGAGGCAGGCTGGAGGTGGGAGTGGGGTGGGAGAGAATCTGGAGGCATTGGTGGTGGGAAATGTGCACTGGTGAAGGCATAAGGTGTTGGAGCACCTTATGACTGAAACTCAATCATGAACAACTTTGTTTTTCCTTTTTGGGTCACACCCAGCGATGCACAGGGGTTACTCCTGGCTCTACACTCAGAAATTACTCCTGGCAGTGCTCAGGGGACCATATGGGATGCTGGGAATCGAACCTGGGTTGGCCGCGTGCAAGGCAAACGCCCTACCCACTGTGCTATCACTCCAGCCCCAATCATGAAAAACTTTTAAACTGTGTATCTCACGGTGATAAAATTAAAAGTTTCAAAAACAAATTAAAAAAATTGCAAAGATTATATAACAACAGCAACAACAAAAAGACAGGTGCAAACTTTCAGGGAAGGCACCATTGGATAAAAAGGGGTTCTAGAAGGCCCATGTTCTGGTTGATTTCTCCAGTTGCTTTGAATAAAATTGTTAGAGGTGTAGCTCTTGTGTGGATTTCACCAAATTCACAAAATTCTGCTCCTCATGAACCAAACCTGTCATCTCTAGACACAAATGTTTTAATTACTAATAGCATGAGCGATGCAGCTAGAAAGTTATCTCCTTAAACCCAGACATCCCAAAAATATAATTTTAAGCAAATATCCCTCTGACCAAAAAGTGTCATGTTCATCACAAAGAGAGATGTAACATATTCAGTTATTTCCACAGCAAGGATGGAAAATATGGTCATAATAAATTTTCACAAACTATTTTTAGGATGCTGCTAAACTTGTAAACAGGCATTAAAAGTTAAGCAATAAACATTCATTCCTTAATACCACGCCATATTACATTAACAAGTGTAACAAAAGAAACCATCTTTATCCTGGCTTAGTTTTCTAGATGGTTGATGTGAAAGCAAGTTGGGGGACAGTTTAATCAAAACTCAAATATTAATACATAGAGAGATAAATGCTTTTAGAGATCGTAGAATCTTTCATCGGTTCTTTCTTATTGGGGGGTGTTATTTTCATTTCTACTTAATAGATGAAACATGAGTTACTCATGTTTTGTGTGCGGCCCAAGACTATACACCATATTTAACAGAAAACGCAGTAAGAAGAACTCAAAAATGATGGTGAGAGGCGAGGGTATGGAGAAGTCAGGAAACTATTTAAACATCAAGAAAGCACAAAAACCTGAGTTTCCATAGCAGACATACTGAGTTACTATGGAAACAGAGGAAATATTTTATCATGGTTAGAGAACTGGCTTAAAAACAAAGGTAAGGCGAAGCAGGTACTTTTCTGGGTAAAGCATTACGAGTGGAGGTCCCAGGGACTGTCCCCAGATTGGTGCTTATTTAACAGCTTTTAGAACAATATATGAAAATAGATTACATTTAAAACTAAAAAGGTAAAGGTAAAGGCCCTCCCGTTGATCATCGATTTGCTCGAGCGGGCCCAGTAACGTCTCCATTGGAGACTTTGTTGTTACTGTGTCTGGCATATCGAATACGTCACGGGGAGCTTGCCAGGCTCTGCCATGCGGGCGAGATACACTCGGTAGCTTGCCGGGCTCTCCGAGAGGGGTGGAGGAATTGAACTCGGGTCGGCCATGTTGGCTGCGTGCAAGGCAAACGCCCTACCGCTGTGCTATCGCTCCAGCCCTAACTTGTCGAATTCAATGCTGGAGGATTGACTTACATTCCGTCCAATTTCTTCATTTTGCACATGAAGAAAGATATATGTGACATGGATGTAGGATAACGTTGGTTTGCCCTTCCTCCCTGGCTGCTGGAAGCTTGTGTTTGTTGATTGTCCCCCAACCTGTCAATTACCTTTGTCTCCTGATCAGACTCTGACTTGTAAATACTGTCTTTCCCTTCTCCTTAATGTCCTTTGCATGGTTAGCTACTTCAGAGCAATTGCATTTTGTATGGATACAGGAAGACAGTTAAAAAGACAAGCCTGCGGCTTGGGAGTTGATTGACTCCAGATAATATTACCTCCTGGTCATCTGCTCTTTCGACTTAAGCCTCAACTGCCCTTACTTCCTAGATCCCCCAAAGCAGGGTCCCGACAAGGGACTGGATGAACCCAGGGCAAGTGGTGAGCTATAAGCTACCCTAGTATCGAAATGGGCTGGCCAAAGTGCCCTGATGCTTAACCAGAAGTTAAGAGCTTAGTCATGGACAAATTCTGTGGGATCCAAAAGTAATAACAGGATTCGGACCCTGCTGGGGTTAGGAATGATTGATCTGGCCTGAGCCTTGTAGTCTGAGTCTGTGGTAAGATGTCCCCAGGAGAGTCACCGTACAAGTCTAAAAGTGTCTATTACTGTGTCCAGACAGAATGGTAAATATCAGAATTAAAGATGCTAATTAAGTTGAAGGTTTAAGGAGAGAAGAAACACACCTAAAGGCTGTTTTGCCCTCATGGGCTGCAGGTGGTTGGGAAGTCTGGAAAAACGTTTTTGATCACACTCCCCGTGGGGCGGCGTACTTGGGGAGGCGTGGGGAGAGGAGGAAAAAGAACGACTGCGGGGAGGAAGGGGGATTGATGGGAATTGGTTGGTTGTTGAGTTGTGGAAGGAATTGATTGAAGTTGGCTGCAGGGGGATTGAAGGAGAGACAGCAGACACACACACACACACACACACACACACACACACACACACACACACACTGAGGGTTGGAGAGAGCTGGGAGAGACCAGAGATTGAACAAGTGGCATCAACTCAGCAACCAGCTTGGGCCTTGTTCTTCCTTCATCTGTCCAAGGCAACAGCTGTCCCGGATGGAGAAGCAGCTCGAAAGCACCGAACGCGGGCGGCGAGAGAGAGAGGCCCGGAGAGCCTGCAAACATCCTTTCACTTGTAATTTCCTGCACTCGTGAGGGGCTTACACAGCTCTGTGGTGTGGGGAATTTCACAGCTCCACGTGTGCGCGAGAAATTTGCTTTTACACATGGAGACCTGTTCACTTGGCCCAGATGGCTGCAGGCATGTTCTGCTTTCCAGAAAACATGCTTTCCCCTCTGCCAGTTTTAGCTTTTCCCCCCAAATGTAACAGAGAAGACAGTAAAACAATGAAGGAGAAATTTAAAATATTGTCTGAGTTAAGTGAATATATTTTATAATTTATATTTATGTAAAGAAATCTCAGGAGATTCCATTTGGGAAGTACAATGAATGCACTGAGGAAAACTTCAAGCTCTAATGATAATCTCAGAGGCTTTGAGTTCATTTTGTGGGCTGTCTGAGAAATGTGTCACTATGTAACTTACCCTTGCAAGACTGTTGTAGCATGCAATTGTACAACCCTAGATGTTAATAGTCTACTACACCATCTATATGTGATATAGTCTGTTGGAATCTCCATCACATATGAAGTCTGTCCTTTCTGAAATATTGTTAAGCAACACTTGACTACATAGGAAATATGCCTAATGTTGTCAGGCTTCCCCATAACCATCAGCTCAACATGCTACAGTTCTATGGAAAGACCTAGGTCCTTCATATCTAGAACATAAGACTTAATAGAAAACAGTATTCCACAAATATAGAAAACCTAAATATCTTTTTAAAAATTAATTTTAGTTATTTTTTGGTTTTTGGGCCATTCCTAAGCAGCACAAATGCTGGCCGACTTCGACCGTGAGTGTGGAAAGGTTGGACTACAGTTGAATCTTACGAAGACAATGTTTATGAGAAATGGCCTCGTTCCTGACGCCCCATTCGCTCTCAATGGAACGACCATCTCCAAATGCAACAGTTATGTGTACCTAGGTCGAGAAGTCAACATGACAAATGACCTGGCTCCCGAGTTGCGCAGGAGGAAGAGAGCGGCTTGGAACGCCTTCAAGAACGTCGAAGAAATAGCTAAGAGGATGAAGAACCTCTGGCTCTGGGCACATCTCTTCGATTCCACTGTTCTTCCTGCATTAACATACGCCTCAGAGACCTGGACCCTACGCAAACAGGATGAGAACACTATTCGGGTTCTCCCAAAGAGGAATTGAAAGAGCTATGCTTGGAGTATCACGTTTAACTTAAATGAGAGAAAGAATCCGGAGTTTCGACCTCCATCAACGATCAAGAATCAGGCACCAAAAATCAGATGGGCTGGTCACGTAATGAGATTTAGAGACGACCGCTGGACTAGAGCCATTACTGAGTGGATTCCACAGGATGTCAAAAGACCGTGGCCGTTCACATACCAGATGGTCAGACTTCTTCATCAAGATCATGAACGATCGGTTTGAGGCTCTTTATGTTCCTAGAACGAACAGATGTCACTGGGCCACACTAGCACACAGCAGGGACAAATGGAGACATTACTGGTGCCTGCTCGAGCAAATCAATGATTAATGGGAAGTCAAGTGATCAAGTGATTTTTTGGTTTATGGGCCATTCCTCGTGATGCTCAGAGTACACCTGGCGTTTGCACTCAGGAATAACTCCTGTTAGTATTTGGGGGACCACATGGAATGCCAGAATCAAACCAGGATGGGCTCTATTCCAGGCAAATGCACTACCCAGTATTGCATTCGCTTTGGCTGAGGAGTGCATTTGCCTGCCACACAGCCCATCTATTTTTATTGGCTATCATTTTGCTTTGGTCCCCAAACCTGAGTCTCATTATACAAGAAAGATCTGTTGGGTTTTAGGCATAAAATCTAAAGGACTGAACTGCATAAAAGGTTCTACAGGATGGAGTTGAGTTCACCTTGCATGTGACTGACCAGTGTTTGATCCCCAGCAACACATGCAGTCCCCTGAACACTACCAGGAAATATCCCTGAACAGAGAGATCTAGGAGAAGTCCTGAGCACTGCTGGGTATAGCCCCAAAATCTTAAGAATAAAAAAAGAGAATTCTACGAGATGACAAGTGAAGTGGCCATGGAGAATGAGGTACTTCAATGAAATGATTAAATAAAACTTAGCACAGAAAGTGGAATGTATTATTATATGTCTTAGTCCATTAGTGTTTCTATAATATTTTACAGCATTCAATTGACTTTTAACCATAGAAATGTGTTAGAGTTGTTTAGGCTGGGATGTGAGAGATTAAGATTCATCATTAGTAAGCGCTCACTTCTGAGTTTATAGACACTGTCTTCTCATACATCCTCATAATGTAGAAAGAGCAAGGGATTCCTCTGAGATCTTATTTATCAGATGCTCATAAAGACTACACTCTTCGTGATGTGATAATCATCTTTCAAAGGCCTCAATGCTAAATAATGATATTTTACACATGAATTTGTCTAGGGCCACAATGCACAATAATGAATAAAATAATAATAGATTTTTAAAAGCTAAGTGATCTGTACTTTCATAATGACTCATGAGATTATAGACTGGTACACACCCCTTTGGAATAGTCTATGGTAGAAATTGCTGAAACTAAGTTTCGTGCCTACTGTACATTTCAGTCTTTTTATTCCTAAGTATATACAAGAGAAAAATTAATATATAAAAATGAATAATATATAATATGCACTGTAGCACTGTCCTCCCGTTGTTCATCAATTTGCTCGAGCAGGCCCAGTAACGTCTCCATTGTGAGACTTATTGTAACTGTGTTTGGCACATGGAATACGTAACAGGTAGATTGCCAGGCTCTGCCATGTGGGCGAGAAACTCTCGGTAGTTTGCCGGGCTCTCCAAGAGAGGGGTGGAGGAATCAAGAGAAAGGGGTGGAGAGTATCTCGCCCGCATGGCAGAGCCTGGCAAGCTACCTGTGACGTATTCAATATGCCAAACACAGTAAAAACAAGTCTGACAAAGGAGACGTTACTGGGCCCGCTCGAGCAAATTGATGAACAACGGGAGGACTGTGACCGTGACATATATAAACATGCCTCTGTTCACTAAAGCACTTAGTGCAATAGCCAGAATATGGAAACAACCCAGGTGTCCAACAGAAGAAACCTGGACACTGAAGTTGTTATATATGCACAGTGGAATGCTACGCAGCCAAAATGAATGACGATATAATGCAATTTACTAAAATCTGTATGGAACTAGAAGGTCTTATGAGTTTTTTTGTGTTTTTTGAAGATCTTTCGTTAAGTGAAGTAAGTCGGAAGGACAAGGACAAATACCAGATATTCTCACTGATCTGTGGTATACAGAAAAACAAATCTAGAGAATGATAGGTATCAAAGGCCAGCAATGACTGGCTCTAGATTCCTTTCAAATTCTAAAGGTGAGAAATGGATAGGGGAAGGAAGTCAAGGAGATTTGAAAGCAACTTAGGATCACAGGTCAAGGGGTTACTTTGTGGTAAAGAGATGAACTATCTATATATAGATAAAGCACTATATCCAACACTACTGAAGACATGGGATCTGGCAGACATTACTGAAACTTAAAACTGTATTAATGAGTCAGGTTGGGGTGTGGGAAGTAATTTGGGGTCACTGGTGGAGAGATGAAATAAACAAGGTGATGGGTTTGGAGGTGGGAACATTGTATGAAACTCTGTTGTAAACAACTTTGTAAATCATGAATTACAAAAAGATTAAAACAACAAAGAAAGGACTATGGCATCTATGTTTTCATACCTTTAATTAAAATTGAGAGCCTGGAAAAACAGTACAGCAGGCCGGAACACATGATTTGCTTGTAAGAGACCCGCCCTGCGAGAAAGGGACACTCCTTCACTGTTGGTGGGAATGCTGACTGGTTCAGCCCTTTTGGAAAACAGTATGGACAATTCTCAAAAAATTAGAAATTGAGCTCCCATTTGACCCAGCAATGCCACTCCTGGGAATATATCCCAGAGAGGCAAAAATGTATAGTCGAAGTGACATCTGCACTTGTTTGTTCATTGCAGCACTCTTTACAATAGCCAGAAACTGGAAGAAACCTGAGTGCCCAAGAACAGAGGACTGGTTAAAGAAACTTTGGTACATCTACACAATGGAGTACTATGTAGCTGTTAGAAAAGATGAAGTCATGAAATTTACATACAAGTGGTACAACATGAAAAGCATCATGCTAAGCGAAATGAGTCAGAAAGAGAGGGATAGACATAGAAATACTGCATTCATGTGGGGGATATAAAGTAACAAAAAATGAGATTAATACCCAAGAATAGCTGAGATCAGCACCAGGAGGATTACTCCATAGCTTAGAGGCCAGCCGAGCATTCTAGGGGAAAGGGCAGCTCAGATAGAGAAGGAAGCACCAAATAAAGGGTGTTTGGAGGATCCTCCCAGGAGGGGAGATGCATGTCGAAAGTAGACTATGGACTGAACATGTTTGCTAATCAATGCCTCTTTTGCCGACCACAAAACCCAAGGGGAGAGAGAAAACAAAAGGGAACGCCCTGCCACAGAGACAGGGTGGGATGGGGGGATGGGGGTGGGAGGGATATTATCCATGGTGGTGTAAAATGGGCACTGGTGGAGGGATGGGTATTTGATCATTGTATAATCGAAACCCAAGCACAACAATTTGTAAATCTACAACTGTACCTCATGGTGTTTCATTAATAAAAATTAAAAAAAAAAGAGACCCGCCCTGGTGCCATATGTTCTCCCCAACGTTGAGTTTGTTCATTATGTCGGTAAAACCAAACCAAACCAAACTGAGCATATTCCCACCACTGTGTTCCAAAGAAGAGCTTTGCCCTTGAGGAATTCACAACGAAGCGGAGCACCTACACATCAATAACTATAAACATAGTGCCTACTATCATCCTATTACATGTAAATACTATGGAAACATGGAAAATCTTTAATCTATGACTTTAAGAATGTTGTGTTTGGGGCTGGAAAGATAGCACAGCAGGTAGGGCATTTGCCTTGCATGCGGTCGACCTGGGTTCAATTCCCAGCATCCCATATGGTTCCCCGAGCACCACCAGGGGTAATTCCTGAGTGCATGAGCCAGGAGCAACCCCTGTGCAAGGCCAGGTGTGACCCAAAAAGCAAAAAAACAAAAACAAAACAAAACAAAAAAACCACACACACAAAAGAATTATGTGTTCAATGAGTTACGCCAAAGAAGGAAGGGCATCCTTTTAAAAGCCTCCATACAAGAGAGCATACAACTGTCTGGTATGTTTAAGCCTGTAGTAAGTATGTTTAGTATCTGTCAGGTATAACAGGGCTCTCATTCTTTGGCTACCTCTCTCTAGTAAATATATTTTCAAAACCTGGGTTACTTGGGTTGTGATCTTATAGTTTTCCTTAGGTATTCCTATTCCACATGAATATGAAATCATCCAGTAACTGCCTTTCATTTTCTGAAGACTTTTAGTCAGAGTAATGAGTTCATGATCAGCCTCTGTAGTTGTGCAACATGGTAGAGCCTCAGACCTGATCGAGCCAGAGGAGCAGCATCTGTGATAGCTCAAACAATGCAAACAGACACGGGACACACACAAAAGGCCACTGAGGAGTATTTACCAAAAGGTTAGCAGAACAGTGCCATTGAGGAGGTTTGGAATTTCCTTTTAGTTTTGCAAAAGGTTCCAGAAGTCCTAACTCACTAAATGCAATATTATCCAGCAGACACATGAAAGACATATCTTGTGAATCAATTCTTTTTTTCTTGACAAATTTCCTACTTATTACCACATATTAGTTAAATATTACAGAGAATTGAAATACAACACCAGAAGCGAATTTGGGATTGAATATTTAAAATTATCACGACCTGGTAAGCAAAACTAGAACTGAACTGAATGGGAATCCTGCCAAGACTTGTGTGTCTCTTTGTAATTTAAATTAGTAGAGTGGAAGAAGTTAAGCATTTGGAAAATACAATTAAATTTTAGGGACTATTTAAAATTAAAATATTCTAAAGAAATGTTAATACTCTCTTAGATTTATAATTAAGAAATGAAAATATGTTGCCCATATACAATTAGTAACAAGCTTTAAAAGAGAAGCAGATAATAAACACGGACATAGAAATAAATTATATAAATTTCAAACAAACAAAAAATAAAATATTAGTTATAGGAGGAAAACTACTAGGTTGTCTAATAACTTATACAGAAATGATTTATTTGTTGGCATAAATAAAAGAAATATTAGCTTCTGATGTAATTAATAGTAAACCAAGGTCACAGTATATTTATAAACAAAGTGGATTTTGGGTGATGACATGCTATAAAATTAAGCCAACTAATCAAATATTAACCCCAAGAAATGGATTTGTGACTTAACTGATGATAAAGAGACTAAATATGAAAAATATCGCAAAAAATACTATGAGGTTAGAAACATTTATGATATAATTATTAAAAGTTCAAAAGCCTAAAAAGATTCTAATATGATAAAAACTAAGATGATGGTAGGATCTATGATCAGAGAACTACAAATTATATAATGAATACTGATTTCAAAAGAAATATGGCAGAGCCCATGAATATTGCACATGTCACCTTATGGCTCAAAGAAGAGCAAGATGTAAAAAACTAAATCTGTCAACCAGTACTTACACCAGTATTTCTGGAAATCAAATGTTTGAAAAATTTAGTTATTAAATACTAGAAAATTGCATATACTATGTAATAAAAATTATCTGGCAAGTAGATTTATAAGATATACATATTTTAGTTTATATAAGAAAGTAAAAGAGATTTTCACTTTTTGTTGTTGATTCGCATATAGTTGTGATAGCTATTAGCATATTTTGCATTTTTATATCATGAAAAAAGATACTTGAGAGATTAGAAACTTACTTATAGGGCAAGGGCAGAGCAGGCACTGAGCTTGCCTTGCATGTGGCAAGCACCCTATATGGTCCCCTGAGCCGAGCCAGGAGTGATTCCTGAGCTGAGAGCTGAGCCCTGACCACTTCTGAGCCCTGGCCACTTCCGAGTGTGGCCAAAAAAATACCAAAAAGCAAAACAAATAAACAAAGGAAGAACACTACTTAAAATGGCGTTAGAAATTATGGCAGACATAAAATGAAGGAATCAAAATAAAATAGGAATAGCTGACCAACTTAGTGTTAGAACGTAAGTTTCAAGGATGATTTCATATCTTTCTCTTTTTTTCTATTTTTGTTAGTTTGTTTTGGGCAACTCCAGGTGGTCTTCAGGGCTTCCTCCTGGCTCTAGACTTAGAGAACCCCTCTGGTGGGGCGCCAGGGACCACACAGTGTGACAGGAATTGAACGCAGTTCAGCCACATGCAAGGAAAACACCTTATGTGCTGTACTATCTCTCTGTCCCCTCAGGAAGATTTCTAACCTCAATGAACATGATAGAACTAGTTCTTAATATGAGAGCTTGTTTGGAGGTTCTAGGGCTAGAGTGATAGCACAGCAGTAGGGCATTTGCCTTGCGTGCAGTTGGTCTGGCCAAGCCAGGTTCGATTCCTCCGCCCCTCTCGGAGAGCTCGGCAAGCTACCGAGAGTATCTCGCCCACCTGGCAAGCTACCTGTGATGTATTCGATATGCCAAACACAGTAACAACAAGTCTCACAATTTGTTGTGAGATGTTACTGGTGCCCGCTCGAGCAAATCGATGAACAACGGGAGGACAGTGGCAGTGACAGAGACAGTTCTTAATGTGATGAGTTGGGAGAACATGTGTAAAGATTCATGTGGAAATACATAAAAATTATAATAATTATAAAATATCAGGTTGCTCTACACTCTTATTTGCTCTTCACACCACTCCAATAAATACAGCAATATTACGACTTCAAAGGCTTTCAACTCGTGGAGCATCTGCTATTTTCTATGTCAAGCTCCAAATATTTATTAGACAGATAAATGCCTGAGGCCTGAGCCCCAGGTACAGTGGCATTTGCCTTGCACTTGGCTAACCCAGGTTTGAGCCCTAGCATCACCCCATGCCCAGAAAATTAAGATAAATTTCTGCTCTCATGTAACTTGTATCGACATGAAGGGAAGCAGACAATAACATGAAATAGATCAGTATTTAAACCAGGGCAGTGGACAGAACAGTGTAGTTTTAAAAGGATGATCAGGGATGATACCATTTGAATAGAATTCCTAAAGAGAGGAACAGTCCTGTGACTGTTTAGGAGGGCCATTAAAAAAGGAGAAGTCACAGTAAGAGCAAAGGTTCTAAAGTGGAAATGTGTTTTCTGATAGGTTTGCTGTGTGGTTGGAAGTGAAAGGTCGAGTCAAAGGAGGTGAGACTAAGTGCGTGATCTTAGCATGGTTGTTACGTAACCTCTTTAGTTATGGTAAAGCATTGAATTTCAAGTTTCTATGCATTGAAAAAAACATTTCTGGCTTCTATATAGTTAAGTCTGCACAGGTTAGCAAAAATGGGAGAACAGAAGTTTGACTCTTGACCTACCTGTAGTAGTATAGGCAAGCGACCATGATCATTTGAATTGAGGTATCTCACCATGAGGGTAATGAGATAGATTTGCTATTTTCTTATAAAATGAGAAAAAATTAAAAATAAAAAGGTAAAGGTAAAAAGGTAAAGGCCCTCCCATTGATCGTCGATTTGCTCGAGTGGGCCCAGTAACATCTCCATTGGAGACTTTGTTGTTACTGTGTCTGGCATATCGAATACTCTCGGTAGCTTGCCGGGCTCTCCAAGAGGGGTGGAGGAATCGAACTCGGGTCAGCCATGTTGGCCGCTTGTAAGACAAACGCCCTACCGCTGTGCCTTTGTAGCCTCCTGTCCACGGTTGTGGAAAGCCATGGTGGTTACGTGTTTCTCCATCAAAGACCACCACTGGGACATGTTGGCAAAAATAAAAACATTTGAAAATTTTAAACAAAAGAGTTACATTTCAAAGACAGAACCAATAGGATTTACTAAAAAAAAAACAATTGTTAGTACATAAAAAGAAGAGAAAGCGATGAATATAAGTCTTCAGTACTTGTGAATTTCTGGGTAAATGGTCATGGCTTTCAACTAGGTGAAAACTTGGTTAAGTAACAGCTTTGAAGCCAGAGTCTAGATTTGAATGTTCTAAGTGTGATATGATGAACATTTAAATTACTTTAGCAATTTTTTGGAAGGGCTATTGCAAGAGAAGTCCAATCATTGTCACTGTTTTATGAATACAGGAAAAAAGGCATAAGGATTTAATTCAATTTAAATTCTCGAAACTAAAATAGGTTTGTAATGAATCTGAAGCTTAAAAGAGAAAGCAGGAGGTATGGTGCCTCCAGCAGGTCAATCAGAACCTGATGGCATCTGCAGCCTGATGGTGTCTTCAGGTTTCCTGACACCCCAAAATTGCCGCTGTGCCTTTGGCTGGACCCAACAACTTGGGACCAAGTTTACCAAGAAGTTAAACGGCCAAAAGTTAATATGTGGGAGCCCCACCCACAAGCCACCTCCAGCTCAGCTATACAAGCTCATTTATTGGCCTTATTTCAGAGACCCATAGATAAATCTTGAAAGAGATGAAAAACTGCAGTTAATCTCAGACCCGCTCACGGCTGAACAGACTGGGGTAAACCAGAGGGGACGGCTCAGCATGGAGACTGCCCAAGCAGAGCCCCCAACAGTCGCTTGCTTCCACAATCCCAAATCACCACCATACCCTCAGCTTGACTCCACCATCTCAAGCTGGACCTCACCAATATATAATCTGCTGAAAATTCAGGTATGCGGGTTTTGTGACTGAAATCTCCAGGCTTTCTCGGGGTCAGGATGGGATACCTCCCCCCACACCTCCCTGTACTTCTGGAAGTCTTGGTCGTTCACATCCACAAACCAAAGCTGCCACCCGATTGAAAAGCTACTCCAGCCTTACTGTCCTGATAAAAATACCGAATACCCTGAACAAGCACCATGACCTCTTAGCACCTGTATTGCAAACCATAGTGCACAAAAGGAAAGGGGGAGAGGGAGAGAGCAAGAAGGAAAGTGCCTCCCATAAAGAAAGGCTGGTGGTGGGGGCTGGGGGAGTTGGGGGATTGAGATAGGGAAATGGGGGACACTGGTGGTAAGAGATGTACATTAGCAGAGGATGGATGCTGGATCATTGTACGGCTGAAACCCAATTATAAATAGCGTTGTAATGGTCTATCCCACGGTTATCCAATTTTTAAAAATTTTTGAAAAAGTAACGTGGAATTTATGCCCAATTCAATCAGTTTAATCAATGGCTGAATAAATAGCAGTACTCCTACATAAAAAAAAGAGAGAGAGAGAGAAAAACAGGCCAGGAGATTGACACAGTAAAACACAATTAATAAATCTGATTCAACAGGTAAAAAACATTATGTGCTTATCACTATTAGATATTGTGACCAGGAGAAGCGAATAAAATATATTAATCTTTTGCTACTGTCCAAGAATTTTCAGTGCTGTAAAGGAATTTAAATACAACAGATGACGCAAAAGTTTTGACATTACACCTCAAATTAGAATAGCTTTGAAGATGGAACTGAAGATGGCAAGCACTGAAGTCATTTAACAGAAGAAGTCCTTGTGTGTTGAGATGGCACAACTGCAGCTCCTGTCACAGAAGACAGAGGAAGAATTTAGTGAAAGAGTCTGGATGGAGGTAGGGAGATCTTCAAGTGAAAACTACATTGTGATAATCTGTATGCAACTGAGGATACCACAGAGACCATTCAACTGGAGTAACTGGAGATTAAAAGGTAGATGGGCAAAGAAAGGCCAAGTTAAGTAGAACCATGCAACCAAGGCAGGGCGTCTTGGATTTTATGCTGTGGTTAACTGGGTGTCAATGATGGTTTCTATGGCTAGAACTAAAACATAGTCAACACTGACCATTTCTTAACTAACATTTTCCTTAGATGTTGCCAAACACATATTGGCAGCACTTAAATTTTACTTATATTTAATATTTTTCATTTGCAATAAAAATGATCACATATAACATCTAGGTGGATATTTTGACATGCTAATTCCCTTTGGTCCCAAGCTCATTCAAATAATACATTTTTGTCCAAAAAGGGAAATCATAATGTGAGGTTATGAAAAGTCCATTTCCCTCTTAACATTCTTCCTAGCAACTCAGTTGTTTTCATTGGCTTTTATTAAAACGGCCTTTGTGTGAACTGGCAATTTGTTTTGTAAATATCAATGAAAGTGTGTTTCAGAAAATATAGTAATAAAAACCAACCCAATTTCATAAATATGCTTGCTGCCAGACATCAGTCTTCAGCTCATATTATGAGTATTTCCAGTAAGTCTTAAAAACACATTAATATGAGAAATAGCTTACTGTTTAAGATGAAAAAAAAAACGTTGAAAACTCCTTTACTGCCTCTCAAAAATTGTTCAAGGGTTCTGTGCAATAAAATATATTTTCTTTATTTTTATAAACTATATTTATAATGGTTTCAAGCACTTTAATTCAATTGAATACTTCTCCCTTCACCACCCAAACCAACTTGGGCTCAGTTTACTATCTCCTAGTATCTATATACACTTTATTC
Organism: Sorex fumeus; assembly: GCF_029834395.1. Classification (NCBI taxonomy): domain Eukaryota; kingdom Metazoa; phylum Chordata; class Mammalia; order Eulipotyphla; family Soricidae; genus Sorex; species Sorex fumeus. The sequence goes on from NW_026606058.1 coordinate 6,422,363, forward strand.
TTTTGAGGTCTAGGATATTAATATTTCAGCAATACCTATCTTAACCCTTCACCTTTATCCAAACTTTTACAAGGATTATAAAATTTGCTCAGGCTATAAGGAAACTCTTAATATTATTCAAGCTTGCATAACTCAGCTACTGTCACTAAGCCACTTTTTATAAGAGGAAAATATTATTCCTCAACTAAGTATAAGGAGACTATTAACTAAATATTCTAAGAAACTTTCATTTGAATGATTGCTGGTTGGTAATGGTGTCATTGAAGAATTCTTTTTAGGGCACTGTCACAATAAGTCTATGTGATTGCTGTGATGCTTTTATACCATGGGATCAAACAGGGTATGAGGAAGTGTTTGGAGAGGTTCATTTGAGTCAGTTATAGGACCAAAAACTTTCCTTTCAGGTTGTGAAATCTCTATGGCCTTAACCTATCTAGGCCTTCCCCTTACTGGCAGTAAGTGTAGGGACCAGGATGATCACAGTAGCTAGAAAAATTAGGATCAAAATCCAGCTAATCTTCATTTCTTTTCAAAAAATTAAACGTGTAGTTGATTCTGTAATAATACTGGAGTAAAGGAGAAAGTCAGTATAACTTATCACAATGTTGAAAAAAAGCCAGGAAATTTTTCACTTTTATTTTTCAGGTTTCGGGGTTATTCGATGTGCTCTGCTTCCTGCACGATTGGCACTCTGGGTTCCAGGATGCAGTCTATTCCCTTTTGCTCTTTGAACTATCTTCGAAGCTTGTAGGAGGCTTTTAAAAAGTATTAAGGCACCATGATTTTCAAAGTTATTCATAGCTGAGTTTCAGGCAGATAATGTTCCAACATCAGTCCAACCACCAGTGTCAATTTCTTCCCAACATCACTCCTAGGTACCCCCTTGTCCCTTCCCCCCACCCCAAAGTCTGCCTCCCTGAGAGGCAACTCTTTTAAGTAAGGGTATTGTGGTTTGGATCACATGCTTTCAGAGTTATTGGCTCCATGGTCTAGATAAACGCATTCAACACTCATCTACACTGCAATGTGCCTGATGTCCCTAACCCTATCACCTTCTGTTCACCTCTTCTCGCCTCACCCCACCCCCCACCACACTTGATTGACTTTCTTCCCTGTAACTCTCATTTCTATATTTTAGGGCCAAGGTTAATCTAGGTATCCCCCTTTGGATAGGTTGCATTTCCTCATTCTGTTATTCTATATACAACAGATAAGTGAGATCATCCTGCTTTTGTCCTTCATTTCCATTTGTATGGATTCTTCTTATTTCAAAGCAAGTAAATTTCAGTTGATTGAATTTCTTTTCCAATGATGCCGAATTTCCATTGCTATTGCGCGAAGTGTCGATTTGTGGTCTTCTTTGATGAGGTTCAAGAATTCTGATGAGGCCCTGGAGCTATAGTCCAGTGGGGAGGGCGAACAGGGTTCAATCCCTGGCATCCCATATGGTCCCCCCGAGCACTGCCAGGAGTAATTCCTGAGTGCAGAGCCAGGAGTAACCCCTGATCCTCACCAGGTGTGACCCCAAAAAGCAAAAACAAATCAAATTAAAGATGGCAGTGACACTGATTTTATTTAACAACAATGCTTTCTACATATACTCTATCCTGAGAAAACAACTCAGACAACTAACTTGTCTTGTTTTCCACAACACTGATTTTTCTCATATTTCAAAATAAATCAGTGAATTAATTCTATATATAGTTTGGGTGTGCTGCCGTGTTCAAACTTGCATAACTCAGCTACTGCCACCAAGCCACTTTTTATAAGAGGAAAATATTATTAGTATGGATTATCATTGTGCGCTCTAAAACTTGAAAACATTTTGCATCTGTGCTAAGTTATGAGCATAGAGCCAAGGAAAGGAAAGATAAAAACAAACAAATATAGGTTCTAGTAGTCAGGCAGATATTGTGTGACATGGCTTTATGAGGGCCTGATCAACTGGGTGTGAGAAGGAGAGAAAAGCAGAAGTTTATTTTAAGCCAGGAAACTAATGTGAGTGAAAGAGCACAACAGAGGGAGATGATTCCTTTACTGGGAAGTTATGAGATGCCAGATGCTAAAGAATTATTTATGAAATGAGATCAATGTTAATTTTCACAACAGGCTCTGAGATGGATACTATTAAACAGAAGATTAAAAGGGAACAATGTTCAGAGAAAAGCTCGAGATCACCCATCATATGTTTTAGAAGCAGAAGTCAATATATTGTTCTACCTAGATCTGTGCTTATTACAACAGCGTAACCTCAAAAGTTTGGTCTCATGATGGCTCAAGAGAATCAATTGAGAAACCAAGGTGGGGGCTGGAGTGGTAGTACTGTGAGCAGGGTGCTAGCCTTGCATGTGGCCATCCCACATGTTCAATTCCCGGTACCATATGTGGTCCCCCAGTCCCAACAGTGATTCCTGAGTGCAGTCAGAAATAAGCCCTGAGTACTACCAGTGTGACCCCCAAACCAAAACAACATGGAAAAACGAAAGAAGGAAAGAAAGCAAGAATACAAGCTGGCAGACAGGCAACCAAAGACTGGGCCAGAACAACAGTACAGTGGGTAGGACGCTTCCATTGTGACTAGGGCTTGATCTCTGGCACTACATATGGTACCCCTGCCAGAAGTGATCTCTGAGAAATGCGGCATGTGGTCCAAAGAACAAAAATTAAGATAAAAACTACAGGCAAGGAAAGAAAGAAAAAAGAGAGTGAGAGAAAGGATGGTTGACTCCGAAAGAAAGAAAGATCTTTTCTGAATAGTATCAGCTAATAGAATATAAGAGCAAAATACCTTAGTTTGGAAAGGCAGATTGCAGACTGGTAGGCCCTGGTAGGTACCAACAGCATCGATAAAGTCCCCTGTGTGCTGGTCTTCTGTGGGATACCTCAATTTGTTTGTGAATATAAGGAGAGATATACGATTAGGGGTTCAGTCTACGGTTCTCCTTCATTACTGGTTTTTGGGGAAGAATAAAGTGAGGGAAGCATTCCTTACATTTATCAGCCAGGAGGCATGTGATAGTTTTCATTTTGGTTCCAATTATTTCCTTTTGATCAGTTTCAGTTCACTCAACAAATAGAAATAAATGAGTCTACAGAGTGGAGGTAAAAGAGTCTTTTAAATATTCATAGAAAAAAATACAGGCCTGGGCTAGAATGAAAGTATGAGAATGGACGTGATAAAATGTGAAGGCAAAGCAAGAGTACTCTAGAGGCAAACTGAAGAGCAAGATCAATGACCCATACATGTGTGTTAGTGATGCTAAGAGTTTCAGTGTTATTGGACAGTTGAAAAATAGAAATGCTGATGCTTCAACCGTGTGTGGAATAACCAAGAAGCATATCATACTGCCTTTCTCTCTTCTAAATTATAAAGAGTCAGAAAATAAGAGATGGAAGGATGAAGTCTAATTTGGGGAAAATAAATGCTTTTCTCTCATTTATTTTTTGCTCTTCACACTTTATTTTTAATTTATTTATTGTGAAGCGAGTACTTGTACTTAGGAATTAGGGGAGAGACAAGGGAGAAATCCATAAAAGTAAAGGAAAAGAAATTACATACCCTGCCTGAGCTCGGATGCAGGTAACAGTGTGTCATAAGCAACAATTCGGTCTCATATTTAAATACTAATTAAATAACTTATCAAGGCCCACTCCAGAAGCAATAAAACAAACCAACACAAAGTCACATTCAGCATGGTAGGACATTCCATGGTATGTTGATCCCCCCCTTGCCCTATTCTCTGAGAATATGTGCCTTTGAGAGATTGATAGTAGCCTGATCCCTGGTTCCTCCTCATGGACTGGAGGATCAGAATATACGTATTTGCAATGTTCTAATTTCTCTATAGACTTTCTGTGAGAAAAGTCTGGTTTATGTCTCATCTGGCCTGAGAACTTGAAAGAGAGCAGTGTCCTTGGCTCTTGGGGGGTGGGTGTGGTGGGTGTGGATTCCAGCATACATGGAAACTTCAGGGGCTGACTTTAGGAAAGAGATTATGGTCAGACAAACAGTTGAACATTTTGGGCCCCAAGAAGAAGTTGGGGTGAGATTCATTGGTAAACTTTAAAAGAATCATGCATATGAGAAAACATAAATAATGAAAATGCATACCCAGGTCCAAAAAGGATACATGCCCAGGAAAGAACTAAGAAGCATCCATCCTGGGAATGTTCCCAAGGCTCAGGGCAGGGTCCACTAGTCAATGAAACTCCTCTCTCACCATTCTGGAAGAGTGAATGCTTTCTCAAATGTACAATTTTCAACAAACTATCACAATGCAAACAGGCAATAAAAAACACGGTTCATTCAGAAACTGTTTCCAGAAACCACTCCTGAAGACATGTATGCATTACAGTTTAAATGAACTTGAAACATGCTTAAAGAGCTGAAGGATATAAACGAATGTACAGAACATACAAAGAGCTAAAAGATACCAAGAAAATGATATGTAAACAAAGTGAAAATATAAATATAGGATAGAAATTATTAAAAAGAAAATTTCTAAAGCTAAAAAGCCAAATACCAGTAACAATGATGGGTCTCATTCTCCGAAAGAGCCTTGAATATAATCTCAGGGCTAGGATGAAAGAGACGTTACTGGGGCCTGCTCGAGGCAATCGACGAATAACAGGATGATGAAATGAAATGAAATGAAATGAAAAAGCGATTACTAAGTTGACATATTCACTAGAGGGACACAAATTATATATATATGGCTGGAGCAATAGCACAGCGGTAGGGCATTTGCCTTACAAGCGGCCAACATGGCCGACCCAAGTTTGATTCCTCTGCCCCTCTCGGAGAGCCCGGCAAGCTACCAAGAGTATCTCGCCTGCACGGCAGAGTCTGGCAAGCTACCCATGATATGCCAAACACAGTAACAACAAGTCTCATGATGGAGACGTTACTGGGCCTGCTCGAGCAAATTGATGAACAATGGGAGGACCGTGCTTATCCATGCTTATCCATATATATATATATATATATATATATATATATATATTATATAATCTCAGGAAGGTAAGCAACAGGAAAAAAGAAGGGGGGATAGAAAAAAATAGCTGAAGTCATGGTGGCTGAAAATTTTAAAAGGAATTACATGGGTCAAATAGATAGTTCACAGGGAGTAAGGAGCTTGTCTTGAATGCAGCTGACCCCAGTTTAATCATCTCACTGCAAATGGTTTCCAATGCCCCGCCCAAGTGTAGAGCCAGGAGTAAGTTCTAAGCACCACCAGGTTGTTGTTGTTGTGTTTTAAAAGGAATCCGTGTACACAAGATTTCCAAATTTGAGAAAACACTTGTATGTACAAATTCAAGAAACTCCAAATGAATAAATAAATAAATAAATAAAAGACCCATATGTCAAATATCAAAAGATGTGACTAAATGTCCAAAGACAGAGAATCTTAAAAGCAGCAAGAAAAAGAGAGCTGTCGTATATCAGGACCCTTGATAAAATTAACCATAACTTTTCAGCAAAAATTTTGCAAGTTAGATGGCAGATGATATATCTAAAGGGAAATAAATATGACAGAATTCCAACCAGTAAAGCTGTATTTCAAAAAGTGTGGGAGAAATTAAGATAGTTCTAGAAAAACAAAAGCCGGTGTTTATTACACTAGGGTTACTCTGAAAGATAAGCTAGAAAAAAATTTTCAAGATAAAATTAAAACTCAGTAGAGAGTAACTTAAGTCACACAAAACAAAGTTTTTGTAAAGGTAAATACATGTAAAAATTGATTTTTTTTGCCACAACTGGTGGTGATCAAGGTTTACCTTAGCTCTGTTCTTAGGGATTACTCTTGGTGGACCCTGGGGGACCAGATGAAATTGAAATTGGGCCAGTCATATGCAAGGCAAGTGACCTACTCATTGTACTACTGTACATTTTAAAAAAAATGTTTTACATACTTCACAACTTTTAAAAATGTTTTATTGAGATTACGTTTATAGACATACTTGCTTTATGGGTACAAGTCCACATTTCTTCATACTGTTTTAAAGTATTATGATTTTATTTGCAGTTCCATTTAAAATATTTCCACAAGATTTGGAGATATGTCAAAAAATCACGAACCTACATTAATAGGCACACAACACATCAAAGTTAATTTGTAAGATTAATGTGAAAGTGAAGATCCTGCCTGCCCCCAGCCCCACCCCTCCAGTGCCGCTGGCTTGCTCTCTCACTCAGGTGCGTGACCCACTGCTGGCACCAGATTTCCGTGCCCGCACCCCAGCCCACCAGCCGGAACCAAACTCTCCCAGCATCCTGGGACCTCCATCCAGACCGCCCCCAGTGCCGCCCCTTCAGCGCAACCTGCGTGTTCTTTCACTCAGGTGTGTGACCCTCACAGGCCTGTTCACTATCAGTATTCCCTTCTTGCTGCAAAAAAGGATTCCGACCCCCACAGGCCTGTGGGGGTCACACACCTGACAATAAATTCTCCTTAAATGTTTGGAAAAATTCGCTAGTGAATCCATCTGGACCTGGGCTTTTGTTTTTAGGAAGACTTTTGATTATTTGATTTTTTTTGATTATTTGATTTTTATTTGAACTTTTGATTGGTAAAGGTAAGGTAAAGGCCCTCCCGTTGATCGTCGATTTGCTCGAGCGGGCCCAGTAACGTCTCCATTGGAGACTTTGTTGTTACTGTGTCTGGCATATCGAATACTCTCGGTAGCTTGCCGGGCTCTCCGAGAGGGGCGGAGGAATCGAACTCGGGTCGGCCATGTTGGCCGCTTGTAAGGCGAACGCCCTACCCGCTGTGCTATCGCTCCAGAACTTTTGATTAACATCAAGGAATTTCAATTTCCTTGATGTTAATAGGACTATTCAGGTATTCCTGATCTTCTTGGTTCAGCCTTGGGAGATTATAAGAATCCAGGAATTTATCCATTTCTTCTAGATTCTCTTGTTTCGTGGCATACAGACTTTCAAAGTAGTCTCTGATGATCTTTTGAATTTCTTTGGTTTCTGTTGTGATACACCCTTCTTATTTCTGATTGGGTTTATTAGGGTTCTCTCTCTCTTTCTTTTTTAGTCTTGCTAGTGGTTTATCTATCTTGTTTATTTTCTCGAAAAACCATCTCTTGGTTTCATTGATCTTTCAGATTGTTTTTTGGGTTTTCATGTCGTTGATTTCTGCTCTAAGTTTTATTATCGCTTTTCTTCTGCCTAGTTTGGGCTACTTTTGTTGGTCCTTTTCTAAGATCTTGAGCTGTGAAGTCAAGTTATTTATGTGGGCCCTTTCTTCCTTCCTAAGAAATACTTGCAGAGCTATAAATTTTCCCCTTAACACGATTTTAGCTGCATCCCATAGGTTCTAGTAGCTCGTGTCTTCATTCTCATTTGTTTCCAGGTATCTTTTGATTTCATCTTTGACTTCCTTCCTGACCCACTCATTGTAGCACTGTAGCACTGTCCTCCTGTTGTTTATTAATTTGTTCAAGCTGGCCGAGTAACATATCCATTGTGAGACTTGTTGTTACTGTTTTTGGCATACTGAATATGCCACGGGCAGCTTGCCAGGCTCTGCCATGTGGGCGAGGGCGAGATACTCTCAGTAGCTTGCCGGGCTCTCCGATAAGTTCAGCCTGGCCTGCCACACACAAGGCAAATGCCCTACCACTGTGCTATCAATTTCCAGGTGCTTGATTTGGTTTTCTGTGTCTGTGTGTGATTCACTTCTATATTCAGTGCATCGTGGTCTGAAAATATTGTTGACACTTCTTCTATCTTCCTGATTCTATTGATGTATGTTTTGTAGCCTAGCACATGGTCTATTTTGGAAAATGTTCCATGTACACTGGAGAAGATTGTGTATTCTTTCTTTGTGCAGTGTAAAGCCCTGTCTAGGACTATAAGCCCTCTCTCTTCTATTTCTTCCATCAAAGCCAATGTTTCCTTGCTGAGTTTTGTTCTTGTTGATTTATCCAGAGGTGATAAGGTTATGTTGAAGTCTCTGACTACTATTGAGTTTCTAGCAATTTCCTCCTTAAAATCTGTTAGCAGTTGTTTTAAATATTTAGCTGTTCTCTCATTAGGTGCCTATACATTTAAGAGTGTGATTTCTTCCTGTTCTATCCCTTGATGAATAGAAAATGGCCTTTGCTGTCCCTTCTAATCTTTTTCAACCTGAAATTCATGTTGTTGGATACTAGACCAAGTAACCCTGGTCTTTTTGAGGGAGTTGTTTGCTTGAAGGATTGTTTTCCATCCTTTGACTCTGAGTCCATGTTTGTTCTGATTGTTAGTATATGTTTCTTGTAGGCAGCAAAATGTTGGGTTCTGTCTCTGAATCCATTTTGCCACTCTGTGTCTCTTAATTGGTGAATTTAGACCCTTGAAATTGAGAGAGACTATTGTTATGGGGTTTTGTGTCATCTTTCTGTAAGGGTTTGTTGTGCTTGTAGGGTTTGTCCTGTCTTATGGTAGCCCCTTTAGCCCTTCTTTTAGGTTTGGTTTTGAGTCTATGAAGTTCCCGAGCTCCCATTTATCCAGGAAATAGTGAACCTTTCTTTGAGTTTGAGTGAGAGTTTAGCTGGATAAAGTATTCTTGGTGAATTTTTCATTTCAGTGAGTTTTTTCACTATATCCCATCATTGCTTTCGGACTTGGAGGGTTTCCTCTGATAGGTCTGCTGTGAATCTAAAGGGTTCTCCTTTGTATGTGATTTCCTTCTTTGATCTTACTGCTTGCAGTATTGTGTCTCTATCAGTGGCATCCATCATTCTAACTATGATATGTCTTGGAGTGTTTTTGTTAGGGTCTCTTTTAAAGAAACTTTGGTACATCTACACAATAGAATACTAAGCAGTTCTTAGAAAGAAGAAGTCAAGAAATTTGCATATAAGTGGATCAACATTAGAGTATCATGTTAAGTGAAATAAGTCAGAAAGAGAGACACACATAGAAGGATTGCACTCATCTGTGGAATATAAAGTAACAGAATGGAGACTAACAACCAAGGATATTAGAGAGAAGGTCAAGGAGGATTGCTCCATGGCTTGGAAGCCAGCATCACATGCTAGGAGAAAAGGCAGGTCAGATAGAGAAGGGACCATCAAGTGAAATATGCTTGTAGAGCCTGCTCGGGATGGGAGATGTGTGCTGAAAGTACACTACAGACCAAACATGATGACCATTGAATACCTGTATTGCAAACCACAACACCCAAAAGGAGAGAGAGAGAGAGAGAGAGAGCAAAAAGGAATGCATCTGCCACAGAGGCGTGGGCGGAAGGAGGGATACTGGAAACATTGGGGGTGGAGACTGGGCACTGGTAAAGGGATGGGTACTTGATCACTGAAACTGATCACTAAGACTGAAACATAAGCACAAAACTCAGTAAGTCTGTAACTCTACCTCAGGGTAATACATTAAAATAATTAATTAATTTTAAAAAAAGAAATTAAGTTCTAAAAAATAATATGAAAGTGAAAAACTAAAAAAATTTCTTTTATATCAGATTAAATTAAGGTGGACCTAATGAGAAATGTTTTATAATTTCATTTCATATAACCATAGTAACCACAAAGAAAACATAAGATACACAAACAAAAATGATAAATTAATCAAAATGTATGGTTACAAAAACTCAATCAAAGGAAGAAAAAATAAAGAAAATGGGGAACAAAAAAACCACCATAATACACAGGGAACAACTTAATTTTGACATGTTTTACATCAATAATACCTTAAATATAAAAGGATAAAATTCTTTGATCATAGGACTCAGACTGGCAGAATGAACAGAAAAACATGGATCTAATATAACTATATACTGTCTACAAGACATTCACTTTAGATCTAAGAACATGTACAGGTTAAAAATTAAAGAATGGAAAATGATATGCTTTGCAAAAAATGGCCACAGGAGCAGAGAGATGGCTATACTAATGTAATATATAATAGGATATTGTTAATATGTTAGTACTCCTAAATTCATTTACAAACTAAAAGTAATTCTTATCAAAATTTCAATGCCATTTTTTTAAGAAGTAGAAAAATCCTTCTTAAAATTTATAAGGTCTCTTAAGTAATTCCAAATACTCAAAAAACAATCAGGAAAGAAAAAAACCTCAAAATTGGAGAGCTCACTCTTTGTGTTTTTAAAACATTCTACAAAGCTATAGAAACAGAGAAGAACCTGGTATAAATATAGGTAGATAATTAAACAATGTCTGGAAACAAGTCTTTATACTTTGAGTCAAAAGATTTTCCATAAAAACCAAAATTTTCAATAACTGTTGCTCAGAAATTTGAAATCCATGTGTAAAATAATGAATTTGAAAGCTTACATCATACCATAAGCAAAAATCAACTCAACGTGAATGGAATACCTAAATGCAAGGTATACGAAACTATATAAATCTTAGAAGAAAATATATTGGAGAATCTTGGCTTTGACAATAGCTACTTTGTTGTGCCTCCACATACATAGGCTACAAAAGAAAATTTAGATTCATTGAAGTTCATCAAAATTAAAAAGTGTACATCCACGGACCCTGACATTAGTGACAAAGCAACTCACAGATGTGATAGAATATTTGAAAATTATGTTAATAAGGGATTAATATCTACCATATGTAAAGAACTCCTACAATCACAACAGCAACAAAATCCAAACAACCAAATCTTAGAATGGGCAAAAGAAATTATACACTTGATCAAGAAGCACTTTAAAGGATTCTCAGTATTACAAATCATGAGGAAAGGGCCAATCAAAGCCACAGTAAGATATTTCCTCATACCAAATAGGATGTATCTCTCTGTATATACAGAGACACATCTGAAATATCTATTTATTTATATGTGTGTGTGCAACAGCACAGTGGTAGGGTGTTTGCCTTGTGTGCAGCCAGCCCAGCCGAGCTGGGTTCGATTTTTCCGCCCCTCTCGGAGAGCACGGCAAGCTACCAAGGGTATCTCGCCCACATGGCAAAGCCTGGCAAGCTCCCCGTGATGTACTCGATATGCCAAACACAGTAACAACAAGTCTCAAAATGGAGACGTTACTTGGCCCGCTCAAGCAAATCAATGAACAACGGGAGGACAGTGCTATATATGTGTGTGTATATGTATGTTTTATATATGGATATGACATATATACACATATTTATCTGTATATTTATCTCTCACTATGGCTAATAGAAATTAAAAACTCTGATGAAAAGATATTAATTGACATGATAACAAAGATCTATAACTTCCATATGCAGCTAGAGACAGAAATGTAATTTCTGTCACATACAAGCCCTTGCTAATGATCTTACTGCCAATTAAAATACTCTCAGTAGTTTCTTACTCTCTAATGAAGTGAGTTTTTACATACATTAATAAGCTAAATGTTTTTTTTAATTTCTTATATAAGGCACCGTGATTTAGAATATTGATAATGACAGGGTTCCATGCATCAAACATCACAACACCATACCCCCGACTAGAGCTTCCTCCTCCCTCCACCATCTGTCCCAGGAATCTCTACTCCATCCTATTCCCACCTCTGCCCCTACAGTGATACGCTGCCTCCTAAAGACCAGTTCTCAGTTTCTGTTGCTTTTGAACATCTGTAGTTTCCTTACTACATTTCTTTACATTCTATATATGAGGAAGGTCATTCTGTATCTTTCCCTTTTCTCATGACTAACTTCACTCAGCATAGTACTGTTCAGATCCATTATCTGTATAACAGCAAATTGAATCAGCTAAATTTTTTGGTGCAGAGATAGAAAAGTTAGTAAATGGCTGTTAAATAGACAAATTCAGGAGCACTGTACTCTCAGATTTGGTCCAACCAACCATTTACTCTTTTTCTAATTAATTGTCTCCTATTTATTTATGGCATATATTGGTCATTGCCCTAAAGCAATTATTCTCTTTCTATTCTGCCTATTCAAATGCTATTCTTTCTTCAGGACCTTCTCAAAGGCAAGTATTTTATAAACCATTTCCTGACTACCACAGGCCACATTCATCTTTCTAAGCTGTGTCTTCATCTAATCATTTAGTGCTGAGTAATACAGCACCTTGCACTTATTGACTATCATTTTATGATTTGAGATTAACTGAAAGATAACGAAAAATACATTATTTCCACCTGAAAGGATGCCTCAAAATAGTTAAAGTAAATTTACTAAAACCAAATGGGAATTTCTTCATTCTCTTTAAAGTCTCAGGTCAGAAAGCAAGATAATCACTATCACTATCACCCCGTTGTTCATCGATTTGCTTGAGCGGGCGCCAGTAACTTTTCCATTCTTCCCTGTCATGTGCTAGTGTAGCCCGATGGAATATTGGGTCTCTTTCAGAGTAAGGGGAATGAGAACTATCATTGTTACTGTTTTTGGCATATCAAGTATACCACGGGTAGCTTGCCAGGCTCTGCCGTGCGGGCGGAATATTCTCAGTAGCTTGCCAGACTCTCTGAGAGGGATTCAGGCTTTTGGGGCAGCCTCTAATCACCTTTACAGGTGTTCCTAGTCAGGCATATATGCAGGCAAGATACTCTCGGTAGCCTGCTGGTTTCTCTGAGAGCGAGTACTAGACAATAAGAAGTCGTACTGCCACACGCTTTCGGGAACTTGGTTTTATAGTCTCTAGATCTTGGCCATATGGGGTTACATGGCAGTTGGTGGGTATAACTGTCTAGCTACTGGAAGATGGGGAATCTGGGTGGAGTCAGTCCCGAACCAAGCAGGCTTGGAGATCTTAGCCCCGTGTCCCACCCACCTGGGTTCCTCTGCCAGTTCCTTCATGTGTGAGGCTCATCCTAGCATGTGGAGAGTGGTCTCAGCATGGCTGTGGCTGGGTCCCGGAGGTCTTCAGCTGCTGGGGCTCTGCCCAGGGCAGAGGGAAACTCAACCCTCTCTGAACAAGATAATACAGAGGGTAAAGAGCTTCTTTTGCATGGGGTAGACCCAAGTTTGATCCCTGGCACTGCATATTGTCCCCCAAGCACTACCAGGAGTCACTCCTGAGCAGAGAGCCAGAAGTAGGTCCTGGGCACTGCTGTGAGTTGCTCCAAAACAAAAACAACAATCTACTACAGCCCCCTAGAAATAGGAGCTCGGAATCACTAATGATTACTTTATCAGATAATTCTAAAAACTAACTTAGTTAAGAAATCTGAGGAAAACGAATTCCCTATCTCCCACTCTCAGCACATACACACAATAATCAAGATAGTATCCCACATACGTCATCATACTTCTGCAACACAATTCTGTACATGAATAGCAATTAAATGGAAATAAATGTGCTGGGAATAAAAGCAGTAACAGTTTCTTTAAGCACCCATTATGTGCAAAGTATTTTTCTAACCATGTGAATAAGGAATTCACACATATGTCATCGTATTCACTCCAAATTTAAAATGTTACTTCGGAGGTTAGGCTATGCCTCTGGACATTGCACTGCCAGGTTAATATAGAAACTTTATTCTTGGATCTGATATGAAATCAAGCTGAGAGAAAAATATGAAGAGCGATGGAGTGCAAAGGTCTTCCTCATACAATAAGAACATGTATTCCAACACATTGAAGAAGTTCACCTTTGTTGCTAAAACCCATATTATTCTGAGTTCAAAGTCTTTTAAATAGATTTATTGAAATCCTACCATTTGAGCAGAAAGCTGAATATTATTTCAGGCTTTCCAGTCGCAAGTAAAAATAGTGCCTTTAGGTTTTCCATTAAGTAGGAAATTATAGCTTCATATTTGCAACACTGAAGTTAATGCAGTGTCAGCACCTCTATCAAACTTCGTTGTTCAGCAGTTTATAATTCAAGCAGAAATAGACACTTAAGCCCAAGCTTGCCTATACAATCTTAAAGAAATGGAGGGAGGAAATAGCTTGGGTAGTTTTGACTTGTAAAAGCAAGAGAAGGTGCTTTTACAAAGTATTCTGAAACACATCTTTGAAATTTTGAGAATGTAAGTGGAAAATACTGAATTGACACCTTTCATTCCTTTAACTTACAAAAATCACCAAAAATTCCTCACTGTCATGCATTATCATGTCAGTATCAGCAATTTTGTAATTAGATTTGGGACATTTTTATCAGGATTATTTTTTTTTGCATCAGGCAGACTTATGTCCATACAGATAAAATAATTACAGAGGAAAATAGAACAAATAGGTCTCAAAAGGGCACCCAAAGATTGTATATATATTTTTCCTCTAACTTTCTAGTGCACTGTACATATATAAAATTAAAAAAAATAATTTCCCCTTTCCCCCTCCCTCACCCCCGCTCCTTTTTAGGCGAGATGCACATTGGGTGGTGCCCTTCAGGGCTTATTCCTGGTTTTACACCCAGGAATTAGGTAGGGGGGCACGCAGGGCGTGGGGGGGGGGAGTACCATAGAGGATGCCTGGGTCCGCCACGTGCAGGGCAAACGCATTCCCCACTGTTATCTCTGGCCCTATTTCCCATTTTCCCACTTTTTACGGTTCTTGGGAAAAGCAGGCTGGAATCCTCTTAATCATCATCCTTCCGATCCCAATATCACACTAGATTTATCAAGTTGGGGCGGTAGAGGACTTCCAGGGCCAGAAGACAAGAGCTATTTGCACTTACAGCTGACAAGACAGATCAGGAGGGATGCAGACAGGGAGGCCACAAGTCGGTTCTGAAAAGCTGTATTCACTTGGCAGACGGGTTACACGTTACCTGGTACCTCTGTGGCATCCTCTGAATAAGTGAGCAGCCTGACGGACACCCGCTAACGCACAGAAAACTTCAAAGTATTCCCAAATCTTTGGCAAAGGAGTGGCGGGGTCCTGGCACGGATTCCTCCTTCTCTGACACTGCAGGTCTGCAGTGTCATCTAAGTTTTACCCTGGGCCGTGCCATAGCAGATTCGACAAGGGTCCCACCTGCAGGGCACTGCTGGGTTGGCACAGGGGATGCCGCCTCGCGGGGAGGTAGCACGCATTCCCAGGACACAGCTGCAGCCCCGGGACCCCAGGCCCGCGGCGCCCGCGCGCTGCGCCTTGGCCTCTGCTCACCATCCCACCCACCAACAGGTTCTACAAACCCCCCTGAGGGCGACTACCAGGTTCTACAAACCCCCCTGAGGGTGGGACCCCGAGTCCTTTAGGGCCTCTGCAGAGCAGAAGGATCCAGTGGCAGGAGCGCTTTGGGGAGCAGGGCTTTAGGATGCTGGGAAGGCAGGTGGGCTGCCCGGGCCTGGTGTGGCCTGGGGGGGGCGGGGGTTGCCCATCCTGGGGGGCAGGGGGCTGACCTGGTTGAACTGTGCAGCGATGAGCGACGGTTCCCAGAGCTTGGGGCCGGCATTCGCCGTCCCGCCTTTCTCTTTCTTGGGTGCCATGCAAAGGACAGACAGCAGGACTTTGGCCTCGCAACAGCACCGTGCCCCGGCTAGGCGTCCCTCGCTGCCATAGCAACCGAGGCCGCGCCCAACCCCCTGGTCCTGGCGACCTATTGGGAGCCCGCGGGCCAACCGCTCCCGTCGTCATAGCAACCGCGTTTCCGGGCGCGGGACCGCAGCCTTGCGGGGGTCCCTCCTCTCCTGCAGGAAACCGGTGCCAGCCGGCGACAGGACGAGCCGAACAGCCCAGTTGCTTGCACCCACTCACCCCTCTGCTGCCTCTTGGAGCTGCTTCTGTGAAACTCACAATCCCCGGAGTCCCCTTCCCTCTGGGTTACCCCAAAGTAGTCACCCCGCTAGGAAGCAGCGCAGACCCTTGGTCCAACCCTTCCCACCTGCCTCCAGATACTCCTTATGGAAATGCAAATTTGTCTGAACCTCATCCTCTGCTTCAGTCTGTCTTGGTTCTGCACCCTAGGGCCTTGCTAAACCGCAACAGTCCCTCCTTTGTAAAACTGGACATGGCATTGTCTTTTAAAATTGTTTCTTGAGCCCCATTTTTTTTAGTTGTCTCCCACAGGGAAGTAAACCTTTTCTTTCTCCCCACCTTGATCTCATGACTTTTTAAAATAGCGTCGTCAGGCAGACTTACCAAATAATATGAGGAGGAGGAGGAGGAGGAGGAGGAGGAGGAGGAGGAGGAGGAGGAGGAGGAGGAGGAGGAGGAGGAGGAGGAGACCTTACTCGAGCCCTGCTGTATATGATGATGGCACCAAGGAGAACCCAGGATTACCTTTATCTGATCAAGGATTTAAGTTCTGCTCTACTGCCTGCCAGAACAGACCCACCAAATGCAAGAAGAATCCATTGGAGGCTACATTTATTTCTCGTTTTTGTTGTCATTTCTGTTGCAGTGAGACAAATTTGAGCTCAACCAAGGATATCTTGTTTGCTTTAGTCCCTATATAATCAGAGCTAAGCAATTTTTTCTGGGTCCTGAACTTTGCCTAGAGATGAGATGCTTTTGTTTTCCCAAAGGGGAAAGGATGGTGAAGGTGAGAAGGTGGCCTTAAAACATTCCCTGCCTAGTGACCCTCCATGAGGGGAAGATGATCTGATGCTTCTTATTGCTTTCTCAGAAGAAGAAATTGTGAGAACAATAAGGATATCCAGTGATTCCTTTCTTAACATTTGGGGGCTAGGTTTTAAGATGATGCTTTTCAAGTCTTGCGTTGTTCTGAATTTAGAGGCCAATGAAAGGAAAGTCCTCGAACCACCTCAATTCTTTAATATAGATAAGGTAAAGGTAAAGGCCCTCCCGTTGATCGTCGATTTGCTCGAGCAGGCCCAGTAACGTCTCCATTGGAGACTTTGTTGTTACTGTGTCTGGCATATCGAATACTCTCGGTAGCTTGCCGGGCTCTCCGAGAGGGACGGAGGAATCGAACTCGGGTCGGCTATGTTGGCCGCTTGTAAGGCGAACGCCCTACCGCTGTGCTAAAGAGAAAGTGTATTTTTCCCTCTAATATTTGAATGATTATTAAACAAGTCTCTTTAACTTCCTTAAAGGGAAGCAGATTTTTCCATATGAAACTTTTAAGCATCATTTAACTTTTTCCTTCGTTAGACTTCTGGACTGGGGGCAGGGAATAGAAGTCAGGCCTTTATAGTAGTTTATGTTGCATCTCACAGTCCTCTCTTGTTAGGTGACTGAGTTTTGCACCCATAATGATGCTGGAGTGGTCATGCAAGAAAGGATTTCCCACCCCACCCCCACCCCCAGGGATTCTATAGTAGTTATCACCTAGGTTGCCCTTGATTTATTATTATTTATTATTTATTATGGAATTTTCTCCA
The DNA here is from genome assembly GCF_029834395.1 of Sorex fumeus. NCBI lineage: Eukaryota > Metazoa > Chordata > Mammalia > Eulipotyphla > Soricidae > Sorex > Sorex fumeus. The sequence goes on from NW_026606058.1 coordinate 6,439,558, forward strand.
AAATGTTGCTCTCTAAGATTTTCTGGTTTTATACATGAAAGTTATCTCTGGATTATGACTTGAGCTTAAAAACAAATCTCTAGACAAAAACAAAGAAAAATAACCTTGATGATATCATCAATCATTGATGATATCATTCTGAATTTTCAGTTATTCCCAGAGGTTTAAACTGGGAGAAAAAGGTTCCACACTTTTATTAGAAAATAGCAAACGTTAAGCCTTCCTTATGCTTACATGAGAACATGCGACTGTCTTCTAGACAATGCGACGGTAACAGAACGCTGTTTCTCCACATCCAGGCCTGATCCTGAAATCACTTTTCTTCTGTTTGCTCAGATGCTGGGCTGACTGTAAGAGTTTCGCTTCTAAATGGTTGCTGTATCAAAGAGATCTTGCCTTCACCACTAAAGGTTACTATTAAATGACCCCACTCCCCCGAAAAAAAATAAATAAACTTTCTTATGTTGCTGGAATAGTAGGTTAACTTGGGAAGTTATTCAACTCAATTTTTTTGGTTGTTAATTTTCAAGTGAGAATCAGCTTTTTATCAATATGACTGCCTCCAGCTTTCCCACAATGGCCTGAGAAAAATACCTTGTGGCTTTCAAGCAGACAGGACACAATGCTGGTTCCTGCAACAGACACAAAGATCTAATCCGTGCCTTCAGGAGACCAGCTAGTGTTGTCCGCAAATAACACTCAGTTGCCTCCCCCCTGCTACTCAGTATGCTCTCTTTCTCACTTACAAGCAAATACACTTCTTTAAGGGGTCCGCAGGAGGTCCTACTGATGTTACTCAGCCAACTGTGCTGGTAGTTCACTGCAACAACCAGAGATTGGGGTGCTGCGGAGACCCTGTGGTACAAGGGATCATCAGGGTCGCTCTGGTATGATCAGGCCATGTAGCACCATGGATGTGGGTAGCACCTTGCATGTGGTGTGTGCCCTAAACTCTGCTGTCACTCTGGCCCTCGAGTAAACACATTTCTTTCTTCAAAAAAGTGCTCGCATATTGAAGAAAATAAACTAGTAAAATTATGTAGACTTATGAAACTTTGCTCATCTTTCAGAAGAGGACCCAAGGTTCACTGCCTAGACATCAGTATACATTGATCAGAAAAATTTAGGAAGTGATTTAAAGGTAGTTGGACATTTTAAAAGTCAAAAATAAAGATTTCAAGATGAAAGAATGCAGTTTTATAGCTTATTTTATAAGTACCATATATGTATAGAGAGAGACATATGTAGGTATATATATTGAATTAGAGAATTAATTTATTTATCTGGTTTTTACTATTAGGGCCACACCTAGCAATGCTCAGGGACTACTCCTGGCTCTGCACTCAGGAATTTCTAATGGATCAGGGGATCATATGGGATACTGGGGATCAAACCTGGGTTGGCCACAAACAAAGCAGGCATCCTACCCAAAGCAAGCACCCTGTATAATATCTTCAGCCCCTGTGTTAGTGAATTTAAAGTAAAATTTTTTTATCATAAAATGCTTGTTGCTAATTTTGAGCATCTTTTTTTTATTATTTTAAGGAAAGTGGCACCTTAGAAAATTTATGATACAAATGGGAAGAGCGGGTAGGGCGTTCGCCTTACAAGTGGCTAACATGGCCGACCCGAGTTCGATTCCTCTGCCCCTCTCGGAGAGCCTGGCAAGCTACCGAGAGTATCTCGCCCACATGGCAGAGCCTGGCAAGCTCCCTGTGACGTATTCGATATGCCAGACACAGTAACAACAAAGTCTCCAATGGAGATGTTACTGGGCCCGCTCGGGCAAGTCGACGATCAACGGGAGGGCCTTTACCTTTACCTTTACCTTGATAATAAAATTGGTCTGTTTAATTTCAGAAGAGTTTTAAAAGAAATCTACTTAGTTATAAAGGGACACTGGCAAGAATAAGGAAAAATTACTATCTGTCAGGTATTTATGGGCTTTGGTGGGTATAATAAATTGTTTCTCCCACCAAATCTATGTTGAAACTTTATAAAAAAAATTTACCACTTAAATTTTCCCATAAGCAGTAGCTAAAACAAAGGTATACTATTCGAAGAATTTTCTTTCACATCGAAAGGATTGTTCCCATTTTGTTTTCCAGTAAAATTTTGCTTTTGCTCTCAGAATTTTCACACAGCAAACCAAGGATTGTCTATTTTAAGAGAAGCATTTTATAAGGAGCACATGCTTCTTTCAAATGCCATGATTACAATCTCCCCTTCCCCTCCCAGATTTATACTTTGATCTTAGTGTTCAAATAATTCTTAATTATGTGTGAAATTTGAAGGATTTTTTTTCTCTCACCTGAACAGATCTATCCACTGACCAATGTTTGCAATATTTCCACTATGACTAGTACTATCAGGATTGTGGACCAGCTCACTTTTTCTTACTTAATTTATTTATCTTTGGGTTTGGGGCCATATCTGGTGGTGCTCAGGGATCACTTTTGGTAGGTTCAGGGGACCATAAAGGATACTAGAGATGAAACCAGGTCACCCACGTCAGTTGCATGTAAGGCAATCGCTCGACCTGCTGTACTATCACTTCAGCTCCAGACCAATTTACTTCTTAGTCCAAGATTCTAGATATTCAAAGGACACCCATCAGCTCACCAGTCTGCCTGTTGTTGACTAGGAAACTACCAATGTCCACTGATTTCTGAGTTTGCCATCCTGTATTCAAGAACACCCTGAATCATTACGTATTTTTTATTGATTATTGTGATCTTCCTCTTAACCTTCAAAATAGAACGTTGCATTACACTGTCCTTGAATTTTTATTGTGTGTGATGCAGAGGGCTTGATCTCTTTCAGCAGCTACAGTGTGTCCAGACATATGGAGAATATTACACCTGCGTTCTACGGTCAGCATTAGCTTCCTATTCTGTAGTAAGTGTAATTTAAAGTGCTGACTTTAATCTTTAAAGCCCTCATTGTTTAGAAGCCTGTTATTTCAGATATCACATCTCTCTCTATGCATCATCATGGCAATTAAAATCAGCTGCTGTGCTTAACATTCATAATCCCAAGTGAATTGTGGGAAGCCTGAAAGGAGATGACTTTCTAAAGAAGAACCCCCTTAAGAACTCTCTATTTCTGTCACTGATAAAAGCTGTATTTGAAGTTTATCACTTTGTCCTTGAGTGCTGTCATACATCTGCAGGTCTCTGGATCAACAGTTAAGTGATGTCAGCTTGATTTTTATATTATTTATGACCAAGAGAGTTTAGTTTACTAGATTTGCTTTTTTAATGAATCAGAAAAATAGCGGTTGTATATGTCGAAAATAGGAAAAGCTAAAAATTCATCTGTTTCATATTTGTTAGTGTGGGAGTTTTCACTCTAGTAGTCTCTCACTCAAGTTTTTCTTTGAATCTAATTTTAAATGTCTTCAGTGAAGGGATTTGCTGCAAATCCCTTCGGGACTATTTTGAAATCCATAACTCATGAAAGTTGCTACTCTAAATGCTTAGCTAAATATTTTATTTCTTAATGTTTTATCAGATGTCTGTGACATAGAAATTTGTGCTTCTCCAATAACATTTTTTTTTTTAAAAACTATGCAACTTTATAAAGTTGTGGTTGAGGTGAGCCTACACTACTGTGTTATGTAGACCATTAAGCAAGCTTTAGGAAAGAAAATATAATTGATAATGAGGCTCTGAGAAAAGGGGTGCATTGTGTATGGGGCAAAGAGTATTAGCGACTATTTTTTAAACCTCTCCTTCTTCATGTTCTCTCTTCCTCTTTCCTACCCTGACCTTCCCTTAAAAACTGTGGGGCGCCACTCAAAAGATGTCTAAATGACTTCCAGGGAGGTTTTAATATAAAGTTTAAACACAACCCTGCATAGTTCCTACTTTTTTTTATCTCGTGCATGACAATCCATATTTTGAATATACTTTCTTTTGCAAATTTCCAATTTCTGTATCACTTTTTGGTATTGAGCAAACCCAAATCAGAGTGCTATTCTGCTACTCTTACTGAGAGGCTGGAGTGATAGCCGGGCTGGAGCAATAGCACAGCAGGTAGGGCATTTGCCTTGCACGAGGCCGACCCAGTTTCGATTCCTCTGTCCCTCTCGTAGAGACCTGCAAGCTACCAAGAGTATCCCGCCCTCACAGCAGAGCCTGACAAGCTCTCTGTGGCGTATTTGATATGCCAAAAACAGTAACAAGTCTCATGATGGAGACGCTACTGGTGCCCGCTCTAGCAAATCGATGAACAACGGGAGGACAGTGTTACAGTGCTACAATCACATTTCATATAGTATGAATGAAATGGCTTTGAAAATTAACATCTGTTACAATATAGTTTTTATTTGCTTATTTTTAGCTCTACTCTCAGGGATCACTCCTGGCAGGGTTCCTGGGACCGTCTCTGGGTAGGCCTCATTCAAGGCAAGCACCTTCCCTGCTATACTTTCTGTTCCTCTGTTTGGTCCCTACAATATACTTTTTATAAATGTGTTATCTGATATATTTTCTAGGTATCAATAACATTGACTTATTAAAGAAATATTTACATTAGCATTTTTATGCTTTTAAGAAGTTTAAAAAGGGAACTGAAGCATTAGCACAACATGTAGGGCATTTGCCTTGCATGCAGCCAACCCAGGTTCGATTCCCAGCATCACATATGATCCCCTGAGCACTGCCAGGAGTAATTCCTGAGTGCAGAGCCAGGAGTAACCCCTGTGCATTGCTGGGTGTGACCCAAAACGCAAAAAAAAAAAAAATTTAAGAGGCTTTTATTGAAATATAAAGCTTTTTTCTGATAAGAATATAATATGAAGAAAATTGTTTAATGGAAATCTGTTTCATAAAGATAACAGAATCTAAAGAGATGGAGGTCCCCCTCAAATCCAGCACCTCATTCTGTCCCTTCTGCATATGGGACCACAGAGAACTGGCAATGAAAGCTCTACCTTATGGCTGATTTGAGCTGGATATGAAGGAAAAGAAAACACATGGAGTCAGATCATAAATAGGAAGAAAAAGATCTTAAGAATGACTTACTAAAAATAAAACAGGGCAAGAGAGATAGTAGAGTGGTTTCAGCTTACACCCCACATGCAGCCAACCCCAATTTGATCCCTGACACCAAATGGGTCCCGAACATCTTCACGCGCAGTCTTGGAGGTCTCCTGAGTCCCACTGGGGTGGCTGAGTAACCCCCAACACTGCAGGACCTGAGTACCATTACACCTCTTAGTTTTTGCACTAAACTACCAACCTAGTTGGCAGAGATCACTGGTGGGACCCCTTGGTCTCCTGAGCACTTCTTGGGAGAGATCCACCAAAAACAAAATACAATAAAATCATTTCAGTTAATGTGTAAGTCAATCAGCAGAACAAATACTGCTTCTAAACGTCCAGTTAGAGGCTGCTTTCTGGACCTCTCCCCGTTCCTGAATAAATTTATTCAAACCTTCTACCATTTCCTTTATAGGAGCCAACCATTTTTAACTTCACCTACTAAAATAATAACTCTTTCTTATATTTCACCTCTCTACTATATTAAACCAAACAAGACCTCATTCTTTGTCTGTGATTCTTTGATTGCTGCACCTCACTTTTTCTTTTGTTCTTAGCTGGGCCTTTTGCACATTTCTGTCAGTCTTTGCTCCTTTATAATCTCGAGGCTTCTATTTTTGTTCACAATAAAGTTAACACAATTCATCAATCATCCATATGTTATAAAATTTTCATTTTTGCCTATTGGCGTGTGCGACACCTGAGCCAGCTCTCTTAATCCTTTAGAATATGGTTCTTTTCCCACTAACCATTTGGATAGCAACCATTGCCAATATATTCCACAATGTAAATTCTTGATTTTATATAAATTGTTTCATAAAGCTTAAGTTACTCACACGAGTATGTCCATAATTTCTTCTCCCTCTTTGCACTGGATAGAAGTTTGAAACCCTAGCAGTTTCAGGGGCCCAAACAATAGTACCATGGGTAAGGCACTTGCGTTGCTTGCAGAAGACCTGGGTTCAATCCCGGGTATTCTGTATGGTCCCTGAGCCCCACCAGGAATGATCCCTGACTGCAGAGCCAGGAGTAAGCCCTCAGCACCACTTGGTGTGACACCTCTCCCCAAGCGTGTGCGCGCAAGCACAGACACACACACACACACACATACACACACACACACACACACACACACACGCCAGCCACCAAAAAAAAAATCCACCTTATTAGTTCTGAGACTGCTAGCTATTGGGATTTTAATTTGTTATGTACTTCTTCAGCATGATATTCATTTATTTAAAACCATAGGGTTCATTGTGAATCATAGAAGTCATCTCGTTCTGAGTGGAAAAATTTGTTTTATTGGGTTCAATTCCCTCCTCCAATCCTTTGATGGCTATGTGGAAGCCTTGATGAAATTATTTAAACTCCACCTTCCACTTCACCACACACAGAGTTAGTTTTGTGACAGAGATGAACATGTTTGCTTTATAAAATTATTGTAAAGATTTAAGTAGTTATTATAAAAGCTCACAGCATATGCTATGCCCTTTATAACTCAGCTAATTTTTTTTTCTTTTTGGGTCACATCCAGCCGATGCTCAGGGTTTACTCCTGACTCTGCACTCAGGAATCACTCCTTGCGGTGCTTAGGGGACCATATGGGATACTGGGAATCGAATCCGGGTCGGCTGCATGCAAGGCAAACGCCCTACCCGCTGTGCTATTGCTCCAGCCCCACAGCTAATTTTTTAAAAATAAAGTTTTCAATTTAGTTTTCATTAAACTTGCAGCGAAGATAGCATACAGAGAATCCTTACATACCTTTTCATTCCCTTGTGTCTTGCTAACACCTTAAATTTGCATGAAAGCCTGGTCACATGCAATAAAAAGTATAATACGCAATAAAACAATACCATATTACTTACAAGGCAATGCTCAGGAGTCACTCTTGGCTTTGCACCAAGGAGTTACTCCTGGAAGTTCTTGGGGGACCAGAGGGGCTGCCAGGAATCATACCAGGGTCAATTACATACAAAGCAAACTTCCTAACTGTTTTACTATCACTCTGGTCCCAATCTAGTAAATATCTAAATTACATTCAATCCAACCCCTCCCTCTCACTGCTTGTTGGAAATGAAGATTATCTCTGTCCATAACTATAAATATATTTGAAGTATGCACTTTAATTTTCTCCTAGTTTTCCTTGAAAATAAAGTTATAAAGCATGTAAAACAGATTGGGTATTATTTGCTCTTTTTCTGTTACTAACAGAGTCAAAGTTATCAGGCATTATACCGGGAGAGATTTTTTTCCAAAAGCAAATGGATTTTAGTCTTTTTTTATTTTAGTGAAAAATATTTAACAATAATTTTATTTCCTTAATTGTTTAGCATTAACTTTTCTAGCTCTTCTTGAGTTAGTTTTAGCAAGTGAGACTCTATAAAAAATATTTTTTTGAAGGAGAGCCTGGCAAGCTACCGAGAGTATCTCGCCCGCACGGCAGAGCCTGGCAAGCTCCCCGTGACGTATTCGATATGCCAAACACAGTAACAACAAAGTCTCCAATGGAGACGTTACTGGGCCCGCTCGAGCTAATCGATGATCAACGGGAGGGCCTTTACTTTTTTTTCCTTTTTATCATTTTTATAACTGAAGGAATGTAATTCTATCTCCTTCATTCTGAAAATTGTTGTATATGTGTACATTTTTTATTTCTCTTGAGTAGAAATCTTTTCAGAGTTTTGCCAATAATTGAACTCGTACCTTTTGGAATTCTTAAGTCTCTTTGTATATTTTTTATGTTCATTTTATTTTGGTTTTATTTGGCTGGTGGGAGGTACGTAGACACCCGGCCATGTTCCTGACTATGTGTGGTGTTTGGGATACTATATTTGATGCCGGGAATGGACGAGGGTGTGTGCAATGCTAGAACTTGTATTCTCCACCTTTTGTGTTTACTATTTTTTGCACTAGTCTTTGTTCTTTCCTTCCGTTTTCTGTTGTATATTGCTATTCACAATTGCTCATAATTTGGTGTCTATTACAGTAATCTGAGTCTTTTTCCTTTGCTACATAACCATTTAGACCCTCAAAATATCTTACTATTACTTTAGCTTTATACCACAAAGTCTTTATAAGTAATATTTTATTTTTACTCTTGTTTTATGTTTTTATTTATTTGGTTGTAAATTAAATAATGTGAATGTTGTGCTTGAAATACAGTGACACGTTCATGCTGCACTAAATTTTTGTAAATGTTTACGCATACTTTAAATGAATGGGTTTTCCTCGTGTGTAGACATTAGACTTAAAAATAATCCTACTTAGGTGTAGGATAACATAGCCTCAGGTAGTTTAGGTTTATTGGGTTTTTCCCAACCCAGTGTTTCCTTTCCTCTGTGTTTATTTGTAACTTCTTTCTTTGTGCTCTGTTGACTTGTAAATATCATTTTTCTCTTCTCCTGAAGTCCTTTGTATAGTTTATTCAGAGCAATGTCCTTTTTGTATGGGCACAGGAAGACAGTAGCAAATGACATGCTTTTGTTATGTGGGAGTCATTTGACTCTAAATGATATTTTCTTCCTGGGCATCTGTTCTCTCACCTAAGCCTCAGCTGCCCTTACTTCCTAGAACCCCCCAAAGCAGGGTCCTGACGAGGGACTGAATGGAACTAGGGAAAGCGGTAAGCTATGTGCTACCCTGGCATAGAGATGGGCCTGGCTAAAGTGCCATAATGCTTAACTATAAGTTAAGAGCTTGGTGATGGACAGATGTTGTCATGATCCAAAAGTAACAGCTAGATTTGGACCTTGCTAGGGTTAGGAATGATTCATCTGGCCTGAGTGTTGTAGTCTGAGTCTGTGGCAAGATGTTCCCGGGAGAGCTGCCCTAGAAGCTTCAATGAATCTCTTACTGTGTAACTACAAAAATAACTAAAGGAGAAAAACACCTTAAGAGATATTTTGCCCACAGACGGTCAGAAAGGGCTTCCTTATGTTGTTCATGCTTCCAGACCAGGTGGAGCATGGGCCACGAGGGAAAGGTGGAGAGATATAAGTAGGGGTATAGAGAGAAGCAGAAGGAATCAGAGTCAGAATGGGGGGGGGGGTCAGAGTCAGAATTAGAATATAGAGAGGAGAAGGAGAGCCCAGGCTGTGAGATGCAGAGAGATGCTTTAAATTGTGTTTCACTGTATCACTGTCCTCCCTTTGTTAATCAATTTGCTCAAGTGGGCACCAGTAATGTCTCAAATTGTGAGACTTGTTGTTACTATTTTTGGCATATCAAGTACGTCTCGGAGAGCTTGCCAAGATTTGCCATGCGGGTGAGATAATCTCGGTAGCTTGCCAGGGTCTCCCGGAGAGGGGTGGAGGAATCGAACCTGGGTCGGCCGCTTGCAAGGCAAATACCCTACCTGCTGTGCTGTTGCTCCAGCTCTAAATTGTGTTTAATTTTCTGTAATTTATTGTGATTTATCTTTTAACTTTATGATTCTTTCTACACTGATAATTAACTTCCTGTTAAACATTTGGCTTAAATTTCTCTTTCAGTGTATTTATATATGGCCTTTTTTTTTTCAGTTCCAGTAACTTTTATTTTTCTCATTTCAGGAGTTGTCTTATTACTTACTGTCCTTAATAATTTCCTTCATTATAGTAAAATTACTTGTTTTATATAGTTATTCTATATACTTTGGTAATTCTACCATTTGGAATATTAAACATACTTAAATATGTGCCATTTCTGGTCTCAGTCTTCATGGATCAATGTTTCTGTATACATTTTATTATCAGTTTCTCTGAATATTTTTGAGTTCATATAAATAAAATATTTAAGTCCTGGTTTAGAGATTTCTTTCTCTAAAAGTGTAAGCATGATAATTCGACATTTTTTTAATTTATTTATTTATTTTACTTTTTGGGTCACACCTGGCGATGCACAGGGGTTACTCCTGGCTGTGCACTCAGGAGTTACTCCTGGCGGTGCTCAGGATACCATATGGGATGCTGAGTTGGCTGAGTGCAAGGCAAACGCCCTACCTGCTGTGCTATCTCTCCAGCCCCGATAATTCGACATTTAAATTTTAGTGGACCACATTGTTTTTTAGTTTTTGTTGCAGGGGTGGCCCACCCAGCAGGGCTCAGAGGCTTCTCCTGGCTTGTGTTAGGGAGTGCTCCAGGTGGTGCTCAGAGCACTGTGTCCCACACTGAAGTCAGACCTGGCACTGCCATAAGCAGAGCATGTGTCAGTCCATTGAACGAACTCTCAGCCCCCAAACTACATTTTGAGGCTTATATAGTTTTGAAACAGGAAATACTTAGTTTTTCACACTCTTCTAAGACTAGTACAAGCAATAGCACTGTAGCACTGTCCTCTCATTGTTCATCGATTTGCTCGAATGGGCCCACTAATATCTCCATCGTGAGACTTTGTTAGTGTGTTTGGCATATCGAATATGCCATGGGTAGCTTGCCAGGCTCTGCCGTGCGCGTGAGATACTCTCGGTAGCTTGCTGGGCTCTCTGAGAGGGGTGGAGTATTCAAACTCAGGTTGGGCAGTTTGGCCATGTGCAAGGCAAATGCCCTACCCACTGTGATATCGCTCCAGCCCAGGGCAAGCAATATTTTTTCTATTACCCTAAGTCTACATATGCACATATTTGTGCTTTCACTTTACATGGGGGCTTATAGATGACTCTCTTGGGGAAACCATAAACATTTTATAGCCCCTCCTATTCCTCACTCAATTATTAACTTGGACACTCACAGTCATGTTAGTGCTTTCTTACTTTTAGCTTTTGCTTTAATTTTGGTTTCTGATGATTTTTCTACATTTTTGACAGCTCAATAGTGCATTTTAATCTATTTTCAAATGTCATGGTCCTCCCATTGTTCATCGATTTGCTCGAGTGGGCCCAGTAACATTGTGAGACTTGTTACTGTGTTCAGCATATAGAATACATCACGGGGAGCTTGCCAGGCTCTGCCGTGCGGGCGAGATACTCTCGGTAGCTTGCCGGGCTCTCCGAGAGGGGCAGAGGAATCGAACTCGGGTTAGCCATGTTGGCTGCATGCAAGGCAAATGCCCTACCCGCTGTGCTATCACTCCAGCCCATTTTCAAATGTAATTTAAATATTTTTGAAAGAAAAATGTTGTTCATTTTTAGTATACCATTGTATCAGAAATGTAAGTATTAAAATCCACATTCAACTAATGTCTATCTTGAACAAAGCAGTTTTAAAACAAAATAAGAAGATATTGTAATAAGTAAACACATTCCTCTTCAATTTATTGTCTGCACATTTAAGAGTTCTTGTCTGAGCAGCTGGTAGATGTCTGGTAATTCTACTTCAACATGTGCATCTACATCTGTATTTGTATATTTTAGAAAGAATCAATTTTTGTGTGAACATAATTAGAGTTTATTTTTCTTAAACTGATATTTAATCAATCAACAATTTTTATGTTGCATGCATATATTTTGTTTGTATGTACTATAGCTGAACAAAGCCTACCCAAATGATAGAAACACCTGAATATAAAGGAGAAAACCTATATCAGCTACTAAAATCTCTCTATATATAAAAGTAAAGGCCCTCCCGTTGATCATCGATTTGCTCGAGCGGGCCCAGTAACGTCTCCATTGGAGACTTTTGTTGTTACTGTGTTTGGCATATCGAATACAACACGGGGAGCTTGCCAGGCTCTGCTGTGCGGGCGAGATACTCTCGGTAGCTTGCCGGGCTCTCCGAGAGGGGCGGAGGAATCGAACTCGGGTCGGCCATGTTGGCTGCGTGCAAGGCAAATGCCCTACCGCTGTGCTATCGCTCCTATATATAATTATAGGAATATTCTTTGGAAAAGCCAAAAATTAATGTCTTTTACCCTAATTAATCCCCCCAAAGACTTTGAAAATTAGTGTTATTTTTAAAAATGCAACAGAAAGATCTTTTAAGAGTGAGGCTGAATAAATTTTCAAAACAAGGAATAAATGTCATTGTAAGCAAAGATAATATCTACCTTAAGAAAAGGATACTGAGCACATATGTGTAACATAGGAAATCCTCCAGTCAGAGGTCAAAAAGTAATAGGCAACGAACTGAACAAAATGACTTACTGGGAAACAGCATAGATATAAAATACAAATTCAGATGGAACCACACCTTGGATTTAATCCTTCCTCCCCTCTCCTCCCTCTCAGTGTATAGGCCCCTGGGAAAAGAACAATGCATTAAGAAATGTAAAGGAGGAACTTGGTGGATGGAAACATGTGTATTTACTAAAAATAAAGTACTAAGGGTGACCTTGCAGCAGCTCTTTCTTTCTCTCTCTCTCTCTCTCTCTCTCTCTCTCTCTCTCTCTCTCTCTCTCTCCCACCTGTGTTTGGTAATCTGAGGCTGCTTCCCCCAACCCGTGCAGGTCAATAGCAATGGGTGGACGAAGGAAGGAATGAGAGACAGGCTGGTTGGTGTCAGTTGTAGTTTATTCCATTCCCATCCCCATTCTTCTCTGATTCTCCTCCTGCTTCTTCCTCCCCCATGCTACTTCATTCGCCTTCTGGATCCCACTTCAATCTCCTTCTTGCTCTCTCATTCTTCTTCTCCTCCCCCAGCCCACTCTTACAGTCTTGTTAAGTCCTAAAGCAGAAAGATTGGGGTTTACACAAGGTGTGGTCATACAATCCACAGAGTATAGCCTTTCCCTCAGGGGAAGCTTCTTCCAGGATAAATTCTCATTCAGCAGGATGACCCACCCAAGAGTGGAATCCCATGGGTGTGTTTCTCCTCTCCTTGTTCAAAAACCATATAAACATTCATAATATTAATCATTTTGTATGGACACAGTAAGAGATACATTAAGCTGGTAGAATTGCTCTCCTGAGGTCATCTTGCTATAGATCTCAGACTACAGTCCTCAGGCTAGATTAGTCTTTCCTAACACTAGCAGGGTCCTAATCTCATCGTTACTGTTTGGATCATGATAGCATTTATCCATGACCAAGTTCTTAAATTATAGTAAAATTATAGTATAGTATGCTTTGGCCTGTCCCATTTCTATTCTTTCTTTCTGATCTGAATGCCACTGATTTTTTTAGAAGTGGCATAATAGGCACTCCTGCCCCTGCGCCAGACTGTCCTTGCCAGGGCCCCTAGGAGGGGAGCGGGTTGAGTTTCCATTCCCGCCCCGACCAGGGCTCCGGTAGCCGAAGACCTCCAGAACCAGCCATCACCATGCTGAGGCCATTCTCCACACGCATAAAGGTACCGGCAGAGGAACAAAGGCATGAAGGTCCCGGGGCTGAGATCTCCAAGCCTGCTTGGATCGGGGCTGAGCATCCTCCACCCAGATCCTCCATATTCCAGTAGGCAGGGGTCACACCCACCAACTGGCGCCGTTTAATCTCATCAACGGCCAAGACCCAGAGACTATAAAACCCAGCTCCCAGAAGCGCGACATCTTATTATCTCATTCTTACTTTGGAAAAACTGGCAGGCTACTGAATGTAACCTGCCCACATGGCAGAGTCTGGCAAACTCCCCGTGGCGTACCTAATATGCCAAATACCAGTAATAATGATGGGTCTCATTCTCCTAACCCTGAAAGAGCCTTGAATATGGCACTTTTTAAAAAATCTCAGGGCTAGGACGAAGGAGATGTTACTAGGGCCTGCTCGAAGCAATTGAAGAACAACAGGATGGTCGTGATAATAGGCAACCTTGTCTTGTCCCTGATCTTAGGGGGAAGGCTTTTAGATTTCTCCACTGAGAATAATGCTTGCTGTGGGCTTGTGGTAGATATTTTTGACTATACCAAGGAAAGTCCTCCAGCTTCCATTTTGTTGAGAGTTTTTATCATGAACGGGAGCTGGGCCTTATCAAATGCTTTTTCTGCATCTATAGATGTGATCATATGATTTTATCCTTTCTTTTATTGATATGGTGTTTCCTCTATGGTGATGGGTATTCCAAACCTTTATAGTTCAGCCTTGGAAGGTTATACGAATCCAGGAATTTATCAATTTCATCAAGGTTTTCATGTTTTGTACGGAAAATATTTACAAAATAGTCTCTGATGATTCTGTGGATTTCTGTAGTTTCAGTTGTGATACCTCCTTTGGTATTTATGATTCAGTTTATTAGGTTTCTCTCCCTCCGCTACTTTGTGAGTCTTGCTAGTGGTTCATCATCTTGTTTATTTTCTGAAAGAACCAGTTCTTCGTTTTGATCTTTTGGACTGTTGTTTGGGATTCCAGCTCATTGATTTCTGTTTTATTATTTCCTTCCACTTGACTAGTCTGGTCTCCTTTTGTTGTTCATTTTCCAACATCTTAAGCTGCACAGTTAAGTTATTAACATGGGCCCTTTCTTCCTTACTGATGAACACTTGTAGATCTATAAACTTTCCTCTGAACACTGCTTTTGCTGTGTCCCACAAGTACTTGTAGCTCATGTCCTCATTCTCATTTGTTTCCAGAAATCTTTCGATTTCCTCTTTGATTTGTTCTCTAACCCACTGGTTTTTCAGTAGTGAATTTTTTAATTTCCAGGTGTTTGATTTGATAATTCATTTTTGTGTGTGATTAACTTCTATTTTCAGTGCATCATGGTCTGAAAAGATAGTTAGTACAGTTTCTATCTTTTTTATTTTATTGAGGTATGGTTTGTGACGCAGCATATGATCTATCTTTGAGTATGTCCCATGTGTACCAGAGAAGAATTGTACGCAGCTTTTGGGGGGATGAAAAGTCCTATATCTACTTATATGTAATCTATTAATCCCTTCTCTTCCATTTCTTCTCTCAAAGTATTTCCTTGCTGAGCTTTAGTTGATGAATTGAGAGGTACAAAGTGGTATTGAAATCTCCAGCTACTATTGTGTTGCTCTTAATGTCTTTCTTCAAGTCTATTAGCAGTTGTTTTAAGTACTTTGTTGGTCCCTCATCAGGTGCATATACTCTTAGAAGTAAATTCTTCCTTATGTACTGACCCCTCAATCCCTTGTTCATTAAGAAATGACCTTCACTGTCTCATAACCTTCTTTAGCCTGAGTCTATGTGGTCTGATACTAGTATGGACACCCCAGCCAGCGATTTTAAGGGAGTTATCTGCTTCGAGAATTGTTTCCAAGGTTTTGGCTTTGAGTCTGTATTTGCTTTGATTGTTCAGATGTGTTTTTTTGCAGGTAGAAGAATGTTGGGTTCAATTTCTAATTCATCCTGCCATTCTCTGCCTCTTGATTGGTGCATTTAGTCCATGACATTGAAAGATATTATTGTGATGGGGATTTGTGCCATCTTTAAGTAGGAGTTTGGTGTACTTGTGGGGCTTATCTTGTCTTAAAGTAACCCTCTTCTTGTAATAAAGGGTTTTGAGTTTATGAAGTTCTTGAGTTGCTCTTTATCTGTCAAGTTGTGAATTGTTCCTTCAAATCTGAATGCGAGTCTGGCTGGATAAAGTATTCTTGGTGAGGCATTCATTTCATTGAATATGTTCACTATATCCCACGACTGTCTTTGGACTCATCTGATAAGTCCACTGTGAATCTTAGACGTGCTCCGTTATAAGCAATTTCCTTCTTTGATCTTATTGCTTTCAGTATTCTATCTCTATCTATAGTTTTTTCCTCATTCTGATTAAGATGTGTCTTGGGTATTTTTATTTTTAGCTGGTACCTTTCAGGCCTCCTGGATTTGGGTGCATGCACTCTTCACTCTAGAAACTTCTCAGCAATGATGGTTGCTTCTTCTTTAGGGTTTTCTTCCTGCCCCTCTGGTACTCCAGTGATTCTTGTGTAGTCCCTTTTGGTTCATCTTGATTTTCTCTTGTCATCTGCTGGTTTATTTTGAGGGTCTTTTCCATCTTCTGTTGTAATCTGGAGATTCCCTGCATCTCACCTTGGAGGTCACTGATTCTGTCCTCAGCAGCTGTTACTCTGCTGCTGAAGCCTGCCACTGAGTTTTTCATTTCACCTATCAGGTTTTTCAAATCTGTCATTCTTGCTTTTTGTTTGCATCTTCCTCATTTATGCTCTCATATACTTCTGTATTTTATTGGCCATGAGCATCCTCCACCCAGATCCTCCAAATTCCAGTAGGCAGGGGTCACACCTACCAACTGCCCCCCTGGCGCCATGTAATCCCATCAACGGCCAAGACTCAGAGACTATAAAACCCAGCTCCCGGAAGCGCATGGCCGCATTTGAGGCCGCGCGACATCTTATTATCTCATTCCTACTTTGGACAAACTGGCAGGCTACTGAATGTAACCTGCCCACATGGCAGAGTCTGGCAAACTCCCCGTGGTGTACCCAATATGCCAAATACCAGTAACAATGATGGGTCTCATTCTCCTAACTCTGAAAGAACCTTGAATATGGCATTTTTTTAAAAAATCTCAGGGCTAGGACAAAGGAGACATTACTGGGACCTGCTCGAGGCAATCGACGAATAACAGGATGGTCGTGATCATCATCGTGTATTTCTTTGAGCTCCTTATACATTCTTAACAGTTCCATTCTAAATTCCCTATTAGAGAGGTTATATAGCTCAGTATTACTCACTGGGTCACCTGAGCTAGCTTCTTCACTCGCTAACCCTGATGTGTTTCTGCATTGATTTACCATTGTGACCTTTGCAGTTTGGATTCTTCTGCTCAAAGTTGCTTTCCTGGTTTGGAATGAATGTAGATTGGTGTAGGGGCTACTAGACTATTTGCCAATGTGGCTGGGTGGTCAAGTTGCCCTAGTGGGTTCTAAAGAAGAGGCTAATTTGTATTTCTAGTGGGATATAATGGGAAAAATTAACTGGCAGCCCCTTATGCAGGAGACCACGCTTCCTCCCCTGCCCCCTCCTTCTTTGACTTCTAACCTGGGGAGTCTGACAGTCACAGCCTTGTAGATGTATCAGCAGTCAGATGTGGCTGGCTGCCTGGAAACACTTCACATGCAAAATTCTCAAGCTGCTTGGGAGACCAACAAATTACAATTTTCACTGAGTCTCAGAATTAGTTTTGTTCTTTTATGTCAGTTTGTTTGTTTTATTTATTATATATATTAATGAGGGCTGAAGCGATAGCACAGTGGTAGGGCGTTTGCCTTGCATGCAGCCAACATGGCTGACCCAAGTTCGATTCCTCTGCCCCTCTCGGAGAGCCTGGCAAGCTACCGAGAGTATCTTGCTCGCACGGCAAAGCCTGGCAAGCTACCCGTGACATATTCGATATGCCAAACATGGTAACAAGTGTCACAATGGAGATGTTACTGAGCCCAATTGAGCAAATCGATGAACAACGAGAGGACCCTTTCTCCTCCTCTCTTCCTCCTCCTCCTCCTCCTCCTCCTCCTCCTCCTCCTCCTCCTCCTCCTCCTCCTCCTCCTCCTCCTCCTCCTTTTCCTTCTGGCAAGGGAAGGCAACATTCCTGAAACATTTCCCCAAAGATTAGGGCTGACTTTCCTGCAAAGAGCAGTCCCTCATGCCAGCTTGAGTCCAGGGCTCCCAAGAACTTAGGTGGTTGGGATCAGTTCCTAGAGCAGAACAAGTGGGCTTTGGGCACAACTTGACAGCTCAAGGAGCTGATGGGACATGAGTGTCTGTACCATGTAGGTGCTGGTAGCCAATTTTACAATTCCTGACCATGCTGAGCATTCCCCTGGGATAAATCCAAGGTGGCCAGGTGGGCAGAGAGGTGAAAGAATTGTTTGCTGTAGTCCCATTTGTTTATGTTTACTTCCACTTGCATGGTCAGTGGTGTTTCATCCTTAAAGATGCTTTTAGCTTCAATGTCGTGGAGAGTTTGGCCTACATTTTCCTTTTTGTACCTTCTGGATTCATGTCTGATATTGAGGTCTTTAATGCACTTGATCTGACTTTTGTGCCTGGCATTAGACAGAGGTCAGAGTTCATTTTTTTGCAGGTAGCTATCCAGTTTTCCCAGCACTACTTGTTGAAAAGGCTTTCCTTGTTCCACTTTACATTTCTTGCTCCTTTGTCAGAGATTAAGTGGTCAAACTAAGAAGCTTCTGCACTTCAAAAGAAACAGTGACCATAATAAAAGGAAGATCCCACAGAATGGGAAAGATAATTTACCCAATACCCATCTGATAAGGGATTAATATCCAGGATATACAAGACAATAGTAGAATTGTACAAGAAAAAATACCTCCAACCCCATCAAAAATGGGGAGAAGAAATGAACAGAAGTTTCCTCAAAAAAAGAAATACAAATGGCCAAAAGGCACATGAAAAAAATGCTCCACATCGCCAGACATCAGGGAGATACAAATCAAAACAACAATGAGATATCATCTCACACCACAGAGACTGGCACACATTCAAAAGAACAAAAGCAACCAGTGCTGGCGTGGATGTGGGGAAAAAGGTACACTCTTTCACTGTTGGTGGGAATGCCAACAAGTCCAGCCTTTCTGGAAAACAATATGGACAGTCCTTCAAAACTAGAAATTGAATTTCCATATGACCCCACAATACCACTTCTCGTAATATATCCCGAGGATGCAAAAAAGCACAGTACAAATGACTGTACCTATATGTTCATTGCAGCACTGTTCACAATAGCCAAAATCTGGAAATAAACCAAGTGCCCTAGAACAGATGACTGGTTAAAGAAACTTTGGTACATCTACACAATGGAATACTATGCAGCTGTTAGGAGAAGATGAAGTCATGAACTTTGCTTCTAAATGGATAGACATGGAGAGTATCATGCTAAGTGAAATGAGTCAGAAAGAGAGGGACAGACATAGAAGGACTGCACTCATTTGTGGAGCATAAAACAACATAATATGAGGCTGACACCTAAGGACAGTAGATACATGGGACAGATAGATTGCTCTATAGCTGGAAGCCATGAGCAAAGGGGAGAAGGCAGTTGGAATAGGGAAAGGATCACTAAGAAAAAGATTGCCGGAGGAACCGGCCGGGATGGGAGATGTGTGCAGAAAGTAGATAAAGGACCAAACATCATAACCTCTCAGGGTCTGTATTGTAAACCATAATGCCCAAAAGCAGAGAGAGATTATGAGGAATCATGTCTGCCATAGAGGCAGAGGGAGGGTGTGAACAGGGGGGGCGTATATCAGTGATATTGGTGGTGAGGAATGTGCACTGGTGGAGGGATGGGTGTTTGATCACTGTGTGATTGTAACCCAAACATGAAAGCTTGTAACTATCTCACAGTGAATCAATAGCACTGTAGCACTGTCCTCCCATTGTTCATCAATTTGCTCGAGTGGGTGATTCAATAAAATTATTTAAAAAAAAAAAAGAAAGCAACGTTTGCCCAAGATTACCTCCCTCACTGCCAGTGTCAAGTTAAAGAAACTGACTTAGATAAATATGAGGGAAACTTAAGAAATGTAAGTGGTCAAGAGAGATCATAGGCCTTTTCAGAGGGGGAAAAACTTTTGGGAGAAAGTTATTGACAGATTTGAATACCCGGTGCAGATAGAGGGGCAGAGACAAAGTGAAGGAAATAAGAGAAGTTTATTGGGGTGCATTCCCGGGTGGAACTCCACGAATCTCTGGTGAGGCTGGGGTAGAGCCATGCCCTCGGAGAGACTAAGGGGGCTTTTAAGCTGTCTTGGGCCGGAAAAGGGGAGAAGAGAAAAAAGACCAGTGGAACCGGTGTGCTTGGTCTGTCCTGTTATCTGTAGGGGATGGATGTGAGGAAGCATGGAATGCAGCCTGGTGCCTTCCTGTAGCCAGCTGGGCCATAAGTCCTGTCTTCAGGACTGGGAACAGGGTGATCCCTGATTCTGGGAATGTTGCTGTCTCATCAGATGGTCCTCATTTGGTCCTGGTCAAGCAAACCTCACAGTTATATTGCATTTTCTCTAATTTATGATCATGATTTTGCTCATTATGATTAATATTACTGCAGTAGCAATGATAGCAGGTTTCTACGCTGGTTCATAGTTCCCAGGTTCTTCAATATTTTCAACAATGAAAATATTGAGTAATAAAGATGTTGGAAATAACTTATTGGAAAGTGTAAGGGAAAGAAAAAGAAATTCCTCAGCACAAGAGGAGCTTAGTATAGGACTAAGTTCAATACAGCTGTTTTGTGGATTTTTAAAGGAAAACTGAGTCTTTGTGTCACTTAACAAGTGACAAGAATGTTTACAGAAAATGCAAGGATTATACAGGATGTTCTGCCTAGCTTTGGGGCCTTTTGTATTCGGCCATCAGCTATAGGTTTTATTCATTGTCTCTTAGTCTGCCTTCAACCTAAGGCCTGGGGCAGAATCTATGATCCTGAGATATCATTCACTTTCTATTTATCAGAAAGGGCCCAGGAGTTCACAGGTGTGTTAAAAATATAAGATGAGGCAGTTAAAAAATAGGATTACTTATAGCAGTTGCTGAAGGAGAACGGGCCTCCTCTTTCAATATATCTGTATTGCAAGCCATAATGCCCCAAAGTAGAGAGAAAGTAAGAGGGAAATTCTCTGGCATAGAGGCAGGGAGTGGGGTGGGGTAAGGGGTGGCAGGAGGGACACTGGGGACATTGGTGTTGGAAAATGTACACTCATGCAGGGTGGGTGTTCAATCATTGTATGACTGAAACTCAATCATGAGAGCTTTGTAACTGTATCCGACAGTGATTAATTAAAAAAAAGAAATTATTACTTTTTATCTGTATGCTTTTCTTTTCTTCTGGTTTTTTTTTAGTGGGAGGGGACATTTAACATCCCTCAGATTCACTCTTGTCAGGGATCAGGAGTCCATATGTGACGTCCATGATCAAACCCAGGTTGGGTGTGTGTAAGTGCCCTACTGACTAAACTATGGCTCTGGCCCCTGGTTTCTTAGACTGGCCTTGTCTTTTTAAAAGAAAAGATTCATAATTACCCTATGTAAAATGAATAACTTCATTGTTCCATAACTGTCTTTTGTTTAAATTAGGTATGTACCTCTGAAAAAGAGCTGTTTTTCCCTCAAAAAGAGAAATCACATTATTAACCACATTCTCTCTCTAACTTTCTCTCTCTCTCTCTCGCTCTTGCTCTCTCTCTTTTTTTTTTTGGCCATAGCATCAATTCTCAGGGGTAACTCCTGGCTCTCAACTCGAGTCCCTCCTGGTGGGACTCAGGGGATCTTATGGGATACCTGGAATTCAACCCTGGTCAGTTGTGTGCAAAGCAATCATCCTACCCACTGTACACTGTACTAATGAACGAGGAAGCCTCAGTTTACCCTTGCCGGCTGCTATGAGCAGTCCTGCTTTTGGCATCACATCCTACATTTTTGACTTCCTGCAAATTCTGGGCTTTTCTGATAAGTAGAAGTTAACAATTATTTATCATAAAATTCTGCCCAAGAGCTTAGGATCACTGGGAGACTTAATTAAGTGCCTCAGTACCTGGGGCAAATGGCCAGAAAGAGTGAAATCAGACCGACCACTCTGGAGATTCCTTTCATTCTTTATAAAAAATGCAAAGGGCCTTTAAAAAGACCTACACAAAACTCTTACCTTTAACTTATTTTTTAAATTTTATTTTATTTTTTTAAATTGGGCTGGAGCGATAGCACAGTGATAGGGCGTTTGCCTTGCATGCGACTGGCCCAGCCAACCCGGGTTCAATTCCTCTGCCCCTCTCAGAGAGCCTGAGAAGCTACCGAGAGTATCTCACCTGCACGGCAAAGCCTGGCAACCTACCCGTGACGTATTCAATATGTCAAACACAGTAACAACAAGTCTCAAAATGGAGATGTTACTGGACCCGCTCGAGGAAATCGATGAACAACAGGAGGACAGTACTACAGTGCTACAGTTCACATTAATTTATTACATTGAATATTCCAACACCAATCCTATCACCATTACATCTACCCACCACCATATTTTGAATATTTCCACTCAGACCCTAAACCCTGTCCCCAAAGCAGGCCCTAAATAATTTATTCTGTATTGCTTGTTATGTTGGGCTGCAGCCATAGCACAGTGGGTAGGGCATTTGCCTTGCACACGGCCAACCTGGGTTCAATTCCTCCATCTCTCTCAGAGAGCCCAGAAAGCTGCCAAGAGTATCCCACCCACATGGCAGAGCCTGGCAAGCTCCCCATGATGTATTCAATATGCCAAAAACAGTAACAAGAAGTCTCACAATGGAGACGTAAATGGTGTCCACTAGAGCAAATCAATGAAAAATGGGAGGACAGTGCTACAGTGCTTGTTATGAAAACCCACTAAAAATTATCTAAACAAGTTTCTTTAGAGAAAAGTGTGTGAAGGTTGTTGTATCTGACCCTGGAAGCAATAACCCTTATATAAGAGATTACCAACATTTAAAATGTTGCATGTACTTCACCCAATACCCATCAGACAAGGGGGTTGATATTAAGGACATACAAAGCACTGGTTGAACTCCACAAGAAGAAAACATCCAACCCCATCAAAAAATGGGGTGACGAAATGAACAGAAACTTTCTCGAAGAAGAAATGCGAATGGCAAAAAGGCACATGAGAAAATGCTCTATGTCACTAATCATCAGGGAGATACAGATCAAAACAACAATGAAATTCCACCTCACACCACAGATACTGGCCCACATCCAAAAGAACAAAAGCAACTGGTGTTTGGAGGATGTGGTGAGAAAGGGACCCTCCTTCACTGCTGGTGGGAATGCTGACTGGGTTCAGCCCTTTTGAAAAACAGTATTCTCAAAAAATTAGAAATTGAGCTCCCATTTGATCCAGCAACACCACTCCTGGGTATATATCTCGGAGAGGTAAAAAAAAGTATAGTCAAAATGATATCTGCACTTCTATGTTCACTGCTGCACTGTTCACAATAGCCAAAATTTGGAAAAAACCCAAGTGCCTGAGAACAGATGACTGGTTAAAGAAACTTTGGTACATCTACACAATGGAATACTATGCAGCTGTTAGAACTGATGAAGTCATGAAATTTGTATACCAGTGGTACTACATAGAAAATATCATGCTAAGTGAAATAAGCCAGAAAGAGAGGGACAGACATAGAAAGACTGCACTCATCTGGGTAATATAAAGTAACAGAATGGGAGTCGAACACCCAAGAATAGTTGAGATAAGTACCAGGATGTCTGCTCTACAGCTTGGAAGCTGGCAGTACATGCTGGGAGGAAAAGTCAGCTCATTTAGAGAAGGGAACACCAAGTAAAGGATATTTGGAGGACTCGCTCGGGATGTGAGATGCGTGCTGAAAGTAGACTAAAGACCAAACATGATGGCCACTCAATATCTCTATTGTAAACCACAGCACCCTAAAGGAAAGAGTGAGAAAAAGGGAATGCCCTGCACAGAGGTGGGGTGGGGTGGAAGGGGGAAGGGGGTGGGAGGGCTACTGGTATCATTGGTGGTGGAGAATGAGCACTGGTGGAGGGAATGGGTACTCGATCATTGTATAACTGAAACCCAAGCACGAAAGTTTGTAAGTCTACAACTGTACCTCATGGTGCTTCACTAACAAAAAAATAAGTTGCATGGCCACAAATGCGGCTGCCCACTCCATGTATTCAAAAATTTTCTAATACAGTTCTACAGCCTAGGTTAATTAAAATTTTTTTTAACTGGATGGTGACTTTGGGGTCTGGAGGCATCTCTGCAGCATATCATTCTGTGTTGCTCTCTTCCGAGAGACTTAATTGTGCATTTCTGGATCATGGCCGTTAATGAGCTCAGATGGTGCCAGAGGCAGTTCCTGGGTGTGGCTGCCAGGCTGCCAGAAGCACTGGGTGATGGGGGAGGTCGCCCATTCCCAACTCAGTGAGAGCCTGGAGATTTCAGTCACAAATCCCGCGTACTTGGGTTTTTCAGCAGATTCACTCATGGATGGGGCTGTCCAAGCCTGTGGAGAGCAGCCGTGAGCATGGCAGTGCTTGAGGTTTGGAGGTTTTTGGCTGCCAGGGCTCGGTTGGGGTAGGGAAGGGAACTTACCCGTCACACTCTGGGTTGCCCAGGATGAGACAGCCAGGTGCGGGGTCTGGAGGCATCTCTGTGACATATTGTTCTATGTTTCTCTTTTCTGACAGCTTTGATTTTTTACTTTTAACTTAGTCCTATAGTACGTTCCTCCCCACTTGGGGAGCTCCTTTTATATTCTCTTTTAATTTCCAGTAACCTTTTCTACTTTCAACTCTGAATCTGAGCATCTTTGTTATTCAATATTTTCATTCTTGAAAATATTAAATAATCTGAGAATCACAAATGAACATAGAAACCTGCCACCACTGATTCTGCATAACCTGCATCACTATTAGACACACAGTATAACTGTTCTCAGCACATGAAAAACAGTTTCTTCACTCCCTAGACATGTAGACACTATCTCCAGTCTTTTAAGTTTTCCTTGACCATGGTTCTTTCTCTTAGCCCTAAAGGAGTCAAGAATGGCTGTTGGTGTTTTCCAGAGAAATAGAACTAAAAGGATAGTCAATGTGATTCATTAGAGGAATGGCGTACACAGTTATGGAGTTTGAGAAATCCTATTATTTGCCTTATGCAGACGGAGTACAAGTCCAAAGACCTGAAATCAGAACAAATGGTGATTGCTCCAGTCTGACTGCAGAAAAACCAATGTCGCAGTTCTATCAGGCAGAGAACTTTCCCCTTCCTTTGTTTTTGGTGCTATTAAGTCTCTAGCATATTGAATGAGGTCTACATATATTGGGAGAAATGTTCTGTTTTACTTCTATCTGTAGATTTAAATATTTCTTCCATAAAAAAAACAAGAAGGAGAGGGAGAGAGAATGAGAGAGAAATAAAGAGAGAAAGAGAGAGAAGAAAAGTCCCTGCCATACAGGTGGGCTGGGGGTGGAATGGGTGGGAGGGAAACTGAGGACTCTTGTGCTGGGAAACATACACTGTTGGAAAACTGTATAACTGAAGCTTAATCATGAACAGCTTTGTAAGGGTCTATCTCATACTGATTCAATAACAGAATCTTAAAAAAAACCCTTACAGATAAATTAGAAAATAATGTTTAAGAATCTTGCCACCCAGTGACCCAATCAAACTGTTACATAAAAGTCACTATCACACTGTGTATCTTAGATGACTTACTTAACTTACTTTGAATGACTTACTTTGAATAGCCTCAGTTACTCAAATAGAAATTAAGTGACAAAATTTGCCTCACAGGACTCTTGGAAGAATAAGACATGATAATGTGTTTGACAAAAGCGTTATAAACTATGACTTGCTTGGGAAATTTTACTTTGTTTTAGGGGTTCCACAAAAATTGCTTAAATGAGTCAGAGAGCCCATCATCCCATGTGTGGTGTCCAGATGATGAGGCTCTTAAATTTATGACAGAATGGTTTAACACAAAACTCAGTGAATGTCAGCCACCTCCTCTGTTTACTGTTATACTTACAAGTCCTTTGTAAAGTGACATCATTTTAATTAACTTTTAGAGGGCTTTCCACCCATTTCCATTCATCTTTTCAAAACACAGAAGGCGTGTTTTGCTGTTTATCTCTACTATTTTTTCCCTTTGAGTCTTTTGACTTGGTTTCACCATACTAAGTATGAGAATATCTTCTGATATAATATTCTAAGTATTAGACAATCTTCTGGAGCGATAGCACAGCGGTAGGGCGTTCGCCTTACAAGCAGCCAACATGGCCAACCCGAGTTCGATTCCTCCGCCCCTCTCGGAGAGCCCGGCAAGCTACCGAGAGTATTCGATATGCCAGACACAGTAACAACAAAGTCTCCAATGGAGACGTTACTGGGCCCACTCGAGCAAATCGACGATCAATGGGAGGGCCTTTACCTTTACCTTAGACAATCTTCTAAAGAGTGGCTTTGCTCCTCCTCTTTCTGAATCCCTGATAGAGGATACCATGTAGGTGAATAGGGCAGGTTTGCATGTAGCGATTCCTTTTACATCACAGTTCCAGGAACTTTCTACACCTCCTCTTCCCTGCTGCTGTTCTTATTGTAGAAATTCCAAATGTTAGGGGCCTCTACGTTGCTGAGACCAACTGCTGGACTGCAAATGATGGCTCATTCTGATGGGGCATTGACAGAGGAGAAGGACTGAGCAAGGTATACACCTGGACAGCAGGTGGTAGCACTGATCTAAGTAGTACCCGACAATCTTTGACAATGGCACATGCCTGGATTAATATGCTATTTCTCTCCATCTATTATGACTAGCTCTAAGAAGAGAGAAGATCTTGGCAGAAAAGCCCCAGAGGGCAAGGTAAGCTGTTCTACTCCACTTCTTAACCAATGTCCACTGCTGAGAAGCATTCTCTTTATTTTGGAGGGCTTGAATGGGGCCATGTGTACATTTCTTGCCTTTTGGACCAGTGATTTCAATTCTGTGCTATAAACAAAACATCAGGTAGATGTGCACCACAGTGTGTAGATTGGAAAATATCTAAATTCTTAGCAAAATGAAATTGATTAGTTTTAATAGTGGTATCCATATATTAAAATTACTATGCATCAATTAAAAATGTTTTGCGAGAGAATTGAATTACATGAACTTCTTCAAGGTATTTAATTACACACAAGTTACTAATAGTATTTTCAGGCTTATCTCAAGTTTATGTGGATGTGTAAATCAGCAGATCTGAGGTGTTAGAAATATATTTTCAGGAGTTATGCCACTTTGATTAGAATCCCAGACAGTATATATGTTTGATCTTGGCAAGACAGCCTCTCTATGACTCAGTGTTCCCATACACTAAGTGGAGATGTGAGACTGTTATTTTAGTTAGTTTGTTTGTTTTGTTTGTTTGAATGTCTTGGGGCCACATCCAAAGGTGCTCAGGGGTAACTCCTGGCTCTGCACTCAGGAATCACTCCTGGCAGTACTTGGGGGACCATCTGGGATGTTGGGGATTGAACCTGGGTCAGATGTGTGCAAAGCAGCTCACTTACCTGCTATAGTATCTCTCCAGCCCCATATGAGATTGCTCTGAGGGTTAAACGTACCTATTTATAACATCTACACAAAACAGTGCTGGCTTACATTTATGAGACATTAGTAACTCTAATGTAATTCTATGTGTGTAGATTAAAGGGAGGTATACATAACAAAATAAGAGATATTGTCAGTGAATGATATGAATATGAATTATTTTAATTATTTAACTATTATTTTAATTTTTTATTTTCTCTTGCACTTTACATCTATAAATACATGCTATTTTTATGTGAAAATATGCAATTAATTTTAATGAACAGTTTAATATCCAAATAAAATTAACACTGATTTGATTTTATTCAAGGAAGAGTTTCCATAATTCAAGAGCACAGCGGGTACGACGTTTGCCTTGCACGTGGCCGACCCAGCTGACCTAGGTTCGATTTCTCCGCCCCTCTCGGAGAGCCTGGCAAGCTACCGAAAGTATCTCGCCCGCATGGCAAAGCCTGGCAAGCTACCCATGACGTATTCGATACGCCAAACACAGTAACAAGTGTCACAATGGAGACGTTACTGGGCCCACTCAAGCAAATCGGTGAACAATGAGAGGACAGTGACAGTGACAGATAAAAAAAAATTATCCTACAAATAATCTAAAGTAAAAATAAAATTGTATTAGATCTTTTTTTTCTGTATTTTCTTTCTTTCTTCTTGATTTTGGCTTTTTGGGTATCACCCAGCAATGCACAGGGGTTACTCCTGGCTCTGAACTCAGGAATTACTCCTGGTGGTGCTCAGGGGACCATATGGGATGCTTGGAATCGAACCCGGATTGGCTGCGTGCAAGGCAAACACCCTACCTGCTGTGCTATCACTCCAGGCCCTTATTATGTATTTTCAACTGTAACTATTTATTTGTAAAGTGTATTGAATGACATTTTCATTTAATAAAACCATGCCCAGATTTGTTTTTTATTTTATTTTTACTAGATAAAATAGCACAGCGGTAGGGCGTTTGCCCTGCACGCAGCCAACATGGCCGACCCGAGTTCGATTCCTCCGCCCCTCTCGGAGAGCCCGGCAAGCTACCGAGAGTATCTCGCCCGCACGGCAGAGCCTGGCAAGCTACCCGTGATGTATTCGATATGCCAGACACAGTAACAACAAAGTCTCCAACGGAGACGTTACTGGGCCCGCTCGAGCAAATCGATGATCAACGGGAGGGCCTTTTCTTTACTTTACTTTTAGATAAACTCCTATGACTTACTACACACAGACACCTTATGCAGAACTTTGGAAGTATCTAGAAAAGAGCTACTTAATTACATGAAAGTGTCGTGGACCATGCCTGGGTGAGTAGGACTGAGTCAGGGGTTCCATGAAAATTAAGAAAAGAAACAGAAATTAGAGAAAGTCTAGGGTTGGGGGCTTGCAGCCTTGTGGACTGAGAGCCTCAACTGTCCTAGTGCTCATCAGAAGGAGAACAAACCATTCTTTGTCAGGTGCCTAACTCTCTTGATCTATTTGAGTTAGACTTTTACATATCTGAGTGCATTCAGTTTTCAGGACACATAATTGTGAAGGGCTTTCTCGGTGGGAAATTCTTCCAGGAGTGGGAGCGAGATAGAGCCGATACAGGACCCCAGTCAGGAGAGCATTCTGCCTTTATCCTCAGCATTCTGGATTGAAAGGTCCCATAAACTACTCATGCTGTCCCTTTTCTTTGTCTATCTAGTCCTCAACATGACAAGAGCAGGTGGACTTCTTCAAACTTGTAGCAGGAGATGAGTATCTCAATACTTTAGGAAAAAAGAGAGGAGAGAATGAGAGTAGACATATGTTTGATGGGCATGGGGCATCCTAGGATACTAAAGTCCTTACCTATTTTGAAAGTGAAAAGTCCTTGATTCATTCCTTAACATCTATTACTCTGTTCCTCTTGTGTTTCAATTTCATCTTTTCTTTTCTCTTCCCGCTAGTCAACTTGCCTCTCTTCTCTTTTAGTCAATTCCTTCATTCAATAAACTTTCTGACCTTCAGTTTCTTAGGTAATATGTAATATTGGGGGATACAGATTTACGTAAAATATGTTTACTTTTAAGGAAGGTAGGCTCTGGTGGTGGTGATTGCAGACATGATAGATTACACACAGTGGTATTGCTAGTGTATTTGGTTTAAAATTATGAGATGCAGTTATAGAAAAGCAATGGTAATTTAAACTAATTTTGTGATTAGGTGGTTGATGGTGGAATGTTGAGGAGAGGGTGAAACTTCTGGAAAAGGGCTAAAAGTTGAGTATTATAGGAGGTAAGAGGTAGAGGGATGGGAATAATGAACATAGATATGGTATATTTAGGGTTGGAATAGTTTAAGAAATAAAAAATAGGTCCTTATCCTTAGGAGCTGGAGTGATAGCATAGTGGTAGGGCATTTGTCATGTGCGCACCCAGCCCGGCCAAGCCAGGTTCGATTCCTCCACCCCTCTCAAAGAGCCTGGCGAGCTATCGAGAGTATTCAATATGCCAAACACAGTAACAAGAAGTCTCACAATGGAGACATTACTGGGCCTGCTCAAGCAAATCAATGAACAACGGGAGGACAGTGACAGTGACAGCATCCTTAGGAGAAAAAATGGTAGGCAGGAACTAAAGCATGATGGACCTGGTGCATTAGAAAGAGGAGTGACTTAAATACTGAAAAAATAGCAACAACCCATATTTCTTTCTCATGGAAAGCCATGAAAAACAAAAAAAGTTGAGACAATGCATTGAGATTTGACATATACTTGGCTATGTGATTTTGGGAAATGTAACCTTTTTGTTTGTTTTTGGATCATACCTGGCTTTGATTTTTGGTGATACTTGTGCTCAGGGCTTACTACTGGCTCTGTGTTCAGGGTATGTGGTACTAAGAATAGAACCTGGGTTGGCCACAATGCAAGGCAAGTGCCTCACCCACTCTATTATCTATCTCACCTGAGCAATAGTCTTCGTGGTCCCATTACTATACATTATGTAAAGTGGCTATACTAAACCTATGTTTCTGGGCTATTGTAAAAGTGAGAGCGATAGCACAGCAGTAGGGCGTTTGCCTTGCACGCAGTCAACATGACTGACCCAAGTTCGATTCCTTCACCACTCTCAGAGAGCCCTGCAAGCTACCGAGAGTATCTCGCCTGCACGGCAGAGCCTGGCAAGCTACCCGTGACATATTCAATATGCCAAACACAGTAACAACAAAGTCTCCTATGGAAACGTTACTGGGCCCGCTCAAGAAAATCGATGAACAACGGGAGGACAGTGACAGTGACAGTAAAAATGAGACAATGTCTGTAGGACACCTAGCTCAGCACCTGGGTTCATAAATGTATTGTAGCAGCTAACCCTCAAAACAAATAAACCACATCCATGACTTGTAATCAGAAAGGACAGCAGGTTTGTCCTTCCATCCTCATTCTGCCACTTTCTGTGAACTTGAACATATCACCTGACTTCCTCAAGCCTCAGGTTTTAATTTTTTTTTAATTTAAAAGATACAAACAATATCAACCTCACAAGATTGTCAGGATCACAAAATTTGAGTTTCTAGCATATGTTTTTTTTTTTTGTCTCACTCTCATTTTCATTTATTTGTTCTTTCCCTTTTCAGGCTGCAGCCTTTGACAAGTTAATCCTCTGCTTCCCAAAGAAGGTCTGAGGCTATCACACTCTAAAGACTGCAAGCCAGAAAGCTTCAAAAGTAAGCCCGCGTATTGGGAGCCACATCTGGAGGTGTCTGTGTGTCTGGAGGGAAGGAGGAGGTGAGGTGCTGGCAGGCCTGTGGCGGGGAGTGAGGGGCCCTGGGTGCACAGAGCACTTCTGGAGCATGACCTCCTCAGGAAGCCTGCTGAGCCATTGCTTGAAGGCCTACACAGGTGTAGACCGATTCAAGGCCTAAATCAAGGAAAAGTATTACCACATGTTCCCGCATAGAGACTGGCGCAGCAAGGAGGAGGGTCGAGGTGGAAGTGAGGAACCAGGGGAGGAAGGGAGAAAAACAGAAGAGTTGCCAATATAAAGAATTCATTAGAGCAGAGTCGTGTTGTGACCTCCAGGATGAAGATGAGTGAAAATTCTTGTACGATTTGATATTCGATGGAAATATTCCAAACCACAGACTTTCTGCACAGGCTGTGGTCTGTTACCTTCATTTCAGGGAAGTCCTGTGACCCATTACTCTGCATGCTGCTTGCTTAAGCTGAGCTTTTTTGTAATGTGCTGGCAGGGTGACACGGAGAGCCTGGACTCAGGGCTGCAGTTATAAAGCAATTGTCTCTAGGAGGAAGCAAGTGCCCCGGCAGGGCAGAGTGCTTCCTGAACCTTCAGACATCCTTGCTTTTCAGGGCTAGAGCATTATTATCAGTCCACACCATTTGCTCTGGCTTTCTCAGGTCATCAAATTGGCCTTTGAACCCCAAAATGGAGGATTTGATTTTTTTCCTTAATGCAGGAAGCAATGCACTTTTGTTCTAAATATACCATACTCGAACGAAACACAGTATCTTTCGGGTTGAAAATCAGAATGGAGGACAGGGGCCTTCCATTAACTACTTTCCCTTATGCAAATCAATCCCTGAAGATGTCACAATGAAAGTGGGAAAATGGTTATTCTGACCAAACTCCTTTAGTTTGTAGAAGAGGAAATAAAGACCCTAAGAAATGAGACTCATCTAAATGCCATGATTGTTGAAAGTCATGATGGCTGAGCTGGGATCAAAAACACATTTGTCTGTTACCTCTGCTTGTGCATTTGCGTTTTTAGACCTAGACCCTAGACTCATAGCTATTTACTTTCAGAATAGGAGTGTTTAAAATGATGTGCCTAATCAGGAAGGAAATATGGGAAGAAACGGAAGAATTTGAGGACCTGCTGCCTTTTCCTTTGTAACATGCCCTAGAGGGAGCTTCCACATCTGATTCTCACCGGCAGATATCACTTACCTGTTGAAGTGAAGTGCTGCGAATTTAAGCAAGAGTTTGTGGAAGCCCACAGTGCCCTATTCAAGACTTGTTTCAAAGAGGGAAAGGCTTAAGGGAGCTGCCACCTCTCCAGAATGCTCTATGCTGTTAGCAAACGCTTTGGGACTTCTAGGGTCTAGTAGAACAACCCCAAGTTGCTAATTTATTATTTACATAAGAACATTGCTAATAACTTGCAGCATTTCTCAATTGCGTCTAAGAGCACCAGAGTTAATACCATTTGGGATTTCTGTTGAACTGTAAATCTCCTTCCTGGTCAAAAAAGAACAATTGATTTGTAACATTATCATGAAGTTACAGTTAAAGAATTATTATTTGGACCAGATAACATATAGTTGTTGAGGTGCTTGCTTTGCATGTGGCCAACCCTTGCTCAATCCCCAGCATTACATATGGTACCTTGAGCACCACCAGGAGTGACCCCTGAGCAGAAGTAGGAGTAAGCCTTGAGGATCTGCTGAGTGTGTCCCTCCCACCCTGCAAACAAAAAAACCAAAAAGGAATTATCCCCTGATGTTTCTTTTTTTTCAATGCAGTCAGGGCAAGGTGCTTTATTTCTCCACTGTAGTTTCTGAATATGCTTTGTCCTATCGAAACATGTGATAGCTGCTGAAACTATCACTGGCGAGGAGAGACAGAGCTTCTCACCAAATCATCCACCTGCTTCCTCCTACTTGCCAAACCCCTCGCATTTAGATGTGGTCATCAGATTTGCTCTGACGAATGAAATCTGAGCTAAGATGTTAAAAGCCAATATCAACACATGGTATTTCACTAATAAAAGTTTAAAAAATTAAAAAATTTAAAAAGCCAATATCCATGTCTCTAGGTTCTCCTACACAATCACTTTTCATTCAGAGGAAGTCCCCTCAGGCTGACACCTGAATGTCAATTATAAGCAAAGTCCCCTCCTGCACTGGGTACCTATTATGAATAAAGCATTAACTTTTGCTATTTTAAGCCATGGTGAGTTCAGGGTTAATCTGTTATGAAGATAACCTCACTACTCATAACTAATACAGAGGCATTTAGGTTAGAGCAAGAAAAGCCTGACATGGGCAGGAGAGACAGTAGAAAAGGTATGATGACTGCTTTGCACACAGCCAACCTCCACGAGCTCAATACCCAGTATCCTGTATGGATATCCACTGAGCATCACCAGGAGTAATTACTGAGTGTATATGTCTCCTAAGCATTGCCAGTAGTAATTCATGAGTGCAGAACCAGTAGTAACCCCTGAGTATCTCCAGGTGTGGCCCCAAAACAACAACAAAGACAAGCAAAGAAGAAAAAAGAAAAAAGGAATAAGGAAGGAAGGAATAAGGAAGGAAGGAAGGAAGGAAGGAAGGAAGGAAGGAAGGAAGGAAGGGAGGGAGAGGGGAAGGAGGAAGGAATAAAGGAAGGAAGGAGAGAAGGAAGAAACGAAAGAAGGAAGGAAGGAAGGGAGAGAGAGAGGAAGGAAGGAAGGAAGGAAGGAAGGAAGGAGGAGGAGGGAGGGAGGGAGGGAGGAAGGAAGGAAGGAAGGAAGGAAGGAAGGAAGGAGAGGAAGGGAGGAAGGGGAGATAAGGGAGGAAGGGAGGAAGGAAGGAAGGAAGGAAGGAAGGAAAGGAGGGAGGGAGGGAAGGAGGAAGGAAGAAAGGAAGGAGGGAGGGAGGGAGGGAGGAAGGAAGGAGGAAGGGAGGGAGGGAGGGAGGGAGGAAGGAAGGAAGCGAGTGAGGGAGGGAGGGAAGAAGGAAGGGAGGGAGGAAGGGAGGGGGGAGGAAGGGAGGGGGAGGAAGGGAGGGAGAGGGGAGGGAGGGAGAGGGGAGGGAGGAAGGAATAAAGGAAGGAAGGAGAGAAGGAAGCAACAAAGGAAGGAAGGAAGCAAGGAAGGAAGGAAGGAAGGAAGGAAGGAAGGAAGGAGGAAGGAAGGAAGGAGGAGGGAGGGGGGAGGGAAGGAAGGAAGGAAGGAAGGAAGGAAGGAGGAGGGAGGGGGAAGGAAGGAAGGAAGGAAGGAAGGAAGGAAGGAAGGGAGGGAGGGAGGGAAGGAAGGGAGGAAGGGAAGGAAGAAAGGGAAGGAGGGAGAGAAAAAAAAGAAAGGAAGGGAGGGAGGGATGGAGAAGGGAGGAAGGAAGGAAGGGAGAAAAGGAGGGAGAGAGAAAAGAGGGAGGAAGGAAGGAAGGAAGGAAGGAAGGAAGGAAGGAAGAAGTAAGGAAGGAAGCGAGGGAGGGAGGGAGGGAGGGAGGGAGGGAGGGAGGGAGGGAGGGAGGGAGGGAGGGAGAAAAAGAAAATCCTAACAACCTATTCTGGAAAGAGCTTCTCTGAAGAATTCACTTTATATGACACAGTGGTCTGGGGGTGCTGGCTCACACTGACTTGGACCAAATGTGCACATCTTTCCCCAAAATTGATGTAACTTCAGTAACTTGTAACTGGATCTGATGGGAGTATTTGCCCCATATATTGACAAATCACGAAACCACACATCCTGTCCCACTGGAAAACTGTTTAAGTGATTAAAAATTGTTAAACACTCAGAACCACAACACTGATTTCAAGCCTCTAAGGAGAGATGCAAGGTGAGGGTAAGAATCACAAAGGAGTTTCGGTAAATAACCCCCTCACCTACCAGACCTTACCAGTATCCTTGTTAAATGTTTTCTGTAAGGGTAAATTTTGCTAGAAAGATCCCCTGCTCAGTAAGATTTTCTACCAATATTATATAATGGGAAGTCAAGTAATGTGCTTTCTAGCACATCTTAAAATTTGAAATTCTAAAGTTATTTTATTTGAACTATTTCTCTTTGTGCAGGATCAATAATGTAAAATCTCTTTAAGTTGACATCTAGCTGGATTCTAATTTTCAAGAGGAGCAGCTGATATTCTGGCATTGAAATTTGGTCATGAAGCCTGGTTTAAGTTTCCAGTCCATCATTCTCCCAACACCACCTCCTGCTACCCTCCCTACTAGCATTCTCTTCTACTTTTTAATATATTTTCTTGAAATTTACCTCCCCTTCACACCACTACCCTTCATAAATAAATGAATAGATAGAAATTTAACTGGTTGGGAGTTTGATATTAAATGTACATTCCTAATGTATTACCATTGCAGTAAGTGGTATTTAAATTTGCTTATGATCTCTAAATAAAAAAGATTTATTTCCTTCGTGTGACATATTTTCACATACATAAATAAGCAGCATTTTAAGCCTCATTCTTTGACTGCACTTACATGACACCTCCTACCCCTTATAGTATTATAAATCTAAGCATTTAAGAAAGGACAAGTGATCTCAAACCATGATGTACTAAAAATTGAAGTTAATCACAAACAGAAGTGAAGAAATAACATAAACATATGAAACTAAAACAGCTGACTACTAAACAACCAGTGGGTCCAAATTCCTCTTTACATCAGAAAGATAATCCAAAGATTTCTGAAAACAGACGAGAATGAAGGCACAAGTTACCAGAACTTATGGGATACAATAAAAGCAGACTTAAGAGGAAAATTCCTAACTATGCAGACATTCGTGAGGAAGGAAGAAAAGGCCCACATAAACAACCCAACCACATATCTTAAGAAACTAGAAGAAGACCAATAAAAGGAGTCCAGAGCAGGAAGAAGGAAGAAAATTTTTAAAATTTAGAACAGAAATTAAGCAATGTAAATCTAAAAAACAATTAAAAAGATTAATAAAACCAGGGAGAATTTTGGGTACAACATATCTATCCTACGGAATTTGGTATGTGGGCAGTTGGATGTGGCTATCAAAGAGATACTTAAATACTCCAACTTTAGTGATTCAGCCCGGAGAAGAACCCAGAATGTTCCAAAACAAAATATTCTGAGATGAGCCCATAAAGGCTAACCCAAAAGCCCATTCAAAGCTCTCTCTGCCCTTGGAGAAGCCTGTGTTCTCTCTTAATCACATTACTCTCTCTCTTTTACCCTCTCTCCCTCCACACCTTAAAACCCTCCAAATAAAATCTATTTTACTTCATTGCTTGTCTACTCCTGAAATTCATTTCTGCGAGTGAGACAAGAATCCAGTAACCCTGGGTCCCAGGTGGCAGAAGGGGATTGGGAGAAAGTGACTGTCTTTCTCCTCTCCACTCACATGAGCCACCCTTGGGGTCCACCGACATCAGAACTACTAGGACTGTTCAGAGTCTCCTGTAGCTTCTCCTTTCCTGAAGGATCCACCTTTCTCTGGGTGATGCCTCAGCTCCTACATCAGCTTCTCCATCTCCAAAGAGCTTGGAATTTGCATCTCAGAAAATGGGGCAATGAAATGAACAGAAACTTTCTCAAAAAAAGAAATACAAATGGCCAAAAGGCACATGAAAAAATGCTTTTCTTCACTAATCATCAGGGAGATGCAGATCAAAACAACAATGAGATATCATCTCACACCACAGAGACTGACCCACATTCCAAAAGAACAAAAGCAAGTGGTGTGGTGTGGAGAAAGGGACTATCCTTCACTGCTGATGGGAATGCCGACTGGTTCAGCCTTTTTGGAAAACAATCTCAAAAAACTATACATTGAGCTCCCATTTGACCCAGCAATACCACTTCTGGGAATATATCCTGGAGACGCAAAAAAGTACAGTAGAAATGACATCTTCACTTGTATGTTTATTGCAGCACTATTTACAATAGCCAGAATCTGCTAAAAACCCTAGTGCCTGAGAACAGATGACTGGTTAAAGAAACGTTGGTATATCTACACAGTGGAATACAATGCAGCTGTTAGAAAAGATGAAATCATGAAATTTGCATATAAGTGGATCAATGTGGAGAGTATCATGCTAAGTGAAATGAGTCAGAAAGAGAAGGACAGATGTAGAATGACTACAATCATTTGTGGAATATAAAGTAACATAATAGGAGACCAACACCTAAGGATAGTAGAGTTAAGGGCCAGGAGGATCGCTCCAAGGCTTGGAATCTGATCTCATGTGCTGGGGAAAAAGGCAGCTGGGATAAAGAAGGGACCACTAGGTAAATGATGGTTGGAGGTATCATCCAGGATGGTAGACGCATGCTGAAAGTAGATTATGTACCAAACATGATGGCCGCTTAGTACCTATACTGCAAACCATAACACTCAAAAGTAGAGAAAGAGGGAATGTGTCTGACACAGAGGAAGGGGTGGAAAGGAGTGGGGGTGGCAAGAGGGATACTGGGAATATTGGTGATGGAGAATGGGCACTGGTGGATGGATGGGTACTCGACATTGTTTGACTGACATACTCATGAAACTCTATAAGTCTATTACTGTATCTCACGGTGATTCATTAAAATTAAAAAAATTAAATTAAATTAAATAAAGAGAAAAAATGGGATGTGTTCCTTCAGCAGTCTCCATATGATGTTGGTGGGCCCCCATGGGTGGTTTATGTGAAGCAAGAAGAGAGAGACGGTCACATTCTCCCTATTCACCTCTGACACCCTGAGACCCAGCTGGGAAGACTAGGACTGATAAAGTCTACGATGAATCCTACTCTGCATGGACCAGATTCCTGCTAGCCCCACGAGGTGGCTGTCAAGCCACACCTGACATCCACTGGGTTTTCCCTGCATGGGAGTTGATCCATGCCACCCAATTTCTCAGGGTCTACAGACTCATATTTGTGAGGGACAGGCCCAAAATGGACCACCACCAGAATTTAGCTTAGCTTAATAGGAACCTGCATTGCAAAATAACTGGTTTTTCAAGGAACAGGTCTAGATAAACTTTTTCAGATCCGATTTACTGCTAAATAACTGGTTTTTCTGCCCCTGAGCAAGGAATTCAGATACAGGTACTCAAAGGGTGGGGGTCAGACCAGATAACCGGATGTCTCTCACAAGACCCATGTTGCGAGACCCAGGACTGCCCTAAAAACCCAGGACATTCCTAAGCACTGACGCAAATGCTGATCTTTAAACTATAGGCTAAGAAGTGATGTACCCTTAATTGGATTGGTTAGGAAAGTATCTGTTATTACAAATATATTGGCTATGAAATGCGTGGGCTCTGCTGTAATGGTTGGTGAAGGCCTATATAAGATCTCCTTTGAAGAAGTTCGGGGTCTTTACCCAACCTGCCGGACCTGCGTGTCTGTGTAGGCGGTTGGACCCTGGCTAGCCAGTCTTACAATAAACCCTGCTTGCTGTTTGCAGTCTCTTGAGTCTCTTTGTCGTTAAAGGGAGATTTCGATCCGTGCCCTAACAATATTTGAGTGAGGATTTGCTCTTTGCAGGAAAGGAAAGTCAGTAGTAGGTCTTCCCCAGGGTTACTGGGTTCTTGTCTTCCCTTGCAGAAAAGAATTACAGGAGTATAGAATAAATGAAGTAAAATGGCTTTTATTGAGGTTTTTTGAAGGTGAGGAGGGAAGGAAAATGAGAGGGAGTAATGCACTCAATGGAGAATGTGAGCTTCTCCAAGAGAGAGAGCCCCTATACACACCCAGCATTAGATAAGAAAGCAACATCCCAAGAGTGGGATGAGGGTGACATATGTGCTTGCCACGTGGGCACAAAGCAGTACAAGGGCTCGAGCAGCATATGTGCACACTTTCTTTGCTCAAGGGGGATTTTATAAGGGTTTTCCAAGCCACTCCCATGGGGGGCTTTCTAGCTAGAAAAGAGTCAGTTGCTAGGGTTGTTGCTAAGTGGGTAGAGTTGAAGAGGTGTTGCGTGAATGTTCGTTCAGTCAGAGACACTGAGACAAGGAATACGAAAGAAATTTATGTCATGGAGGGTCCAGGTTCTCTCAGACCTATGACAGTTAGAGAGCCCCGCAATCTCCTTTTAGTACCATTCTACTGTTCATGGCTGGAGTGATAGCACAGCGGGTAGGGCATTTGCCTTGCCTGCTGCCGACCTGGCGATTCCTCCATCCCTCTCGGAGAGCCCAGCAAGCTACCAAGAGTATCTCACCCACATGGCAGAGCCTGGCAAGCTACCTGTGGCATATTCAATATGCCAAAAACAGTAATAACAAGTCTCACAATAGAGACGTTACTGGTGCTCGCTCCAGCAAATCGATGAACAATGGGAGGACAATACTACAATGCCATAGTGCTACTGTTCATACTCTAAAGAGTTCAATACAGTGATGTCATCAAAGGAAGTTACAAAAAGAACATTGAGGCAGGCAAAGCATGTATTGCTTCCTTGAATCTGCAGGCCAGTGCATTTTGGCCTAAGGAAAGAGATACCTCCTTTCTTGGGCTACAAGTATTTGGGTTTGCACCCCAAAGACAAACTGGGCAGAAAGCTGAAATCTACATCCCAAAGACTAGGCTGGACCAGAGCCTGGAATCTACATTTCAAAGATCAGGCTGGGCTTTTGTGAGAAAAGGAAAAACTGACTCTTTCTTTTTTTTTTTGAAACTCTTAACTTTTATTTATTTATTTATTTATTTAAATTTTATTAGTAAGACACCATAAGGGACAGTTGTAGACTTACAAATTTTTGTGCTTGACTCTTTCAATATACTGAAATTTATGAAATTATTTACTAAAGGCAGTTTAAAGGTAAAAGATGTTCAGCTTCATCCAAACCAGTCAGGACACACAAGAAATCTCACCCATTTTGATGCCAGGGTAGCACATAGCTTGCCCTGGGTCCACCCAGTCCCTAGTTCGGACCCTGCTTTAGGGGTGCTAGGAAGTAAGGGCAACTGAGGCTTAAGTCAAGAGAGAACAGATACCCAGGAAGTAAATATCATTGAGTCAATTAACTCCACATTATAAAAGCATAGCATTAACTGTCTTCTTATGTCCATACAAAAGGAACATTGCTCTGAATTAACTGTGCAAAAGACTTAAGGAGAAGAGAAAAACAATATTTACAAGTCAACAGAGCACAAGAAAGAAGTTACAAATAAACACAGAGGAATGGGAGCACTGTGATGTGCTCCCATTGGGAGTAACCCAATAAATCTAAGTTCCCTGAGGCAAGGCAGAAAGGACAAACTAATGTTATCCTACAAAGAGGTTCTCTTTAAAAACTTCTTTTCTTGACCTTTGTTCCTGATGGATCTTCTCTTGGAGGGTGGGTTCAGTTTTCTCTGGTTTGGGCTAGCTGAGGGTTAATCAAATTAAAAGAAGGAATTCAAGTAATTTTTTCAGGCCCTTTCTGTAACACCTGTAAAGTTCAAGTGATTTCCTTCAGGCCCTTTCTATAGGGAGGAGTCCAGTCTCCTCAGGGTCTACTGCTGGAGAACGTCTTACCAGGTCTTGTTTTCTGTATCCATAAGGTGGATTAGACTTAGGACTGGTGGCTTTATTACTTCCCAGAATTCATTGCCATGGTGTGTGTGTGTGTGTGTGTGTGTGTGTGTGTGTGTGTGTGTGTGGTGGAGGGACTTCCCTAATGTACCAGCCTACATCACATGTGTTCCCACAGCTGCCTCACCCACTGGCCTTGCTCTACCAATTCCTGATTAAATCTTCTACAAGATGCACACAAGCAACTAAAATTCATGGAAACACCAGTTGTGACTGAAAACTCCAGGTGACCCTGAGAGGCAGGCCGGTCATGTGCCTACACTGCCAAACTTGCAGCCGCTGCACCCATGCTCGACCCCTGCAGCCATACCGGGGTCTTGACTCTACCACTTCATGAACATTCTCTGCAGAAACACCAAACTGTAAATAATTTCAGGTATCCTAGTGACCAGGCTGTGAACTCTGCATCTACTTGGAGTAGTGGTGAGCAGTCTCTCACCACTCCCATACTTTGGGAAGCATTGGCAAGTACATCCACCTTCCATATTCCTGCCATGTTAACCCATTGGCCAAGATCATCGATCCTCAAGTCTCTGGACTGTGTGACTGCATGACAGCTTCTAGTTCCTCAATACTGAAATCCCAGTAGGAGCACACCAGATTAAATGGGAAAGTAACATAGAAGCCAAGGAAACTCAACAAACAAAAACAATAACACAGATGGTTCAACTAGCAACAGACAGCTTAAAAATTCTCGGACTTAACAGCCCTGTGATCAGAAATAACAATTTTCACTAAAAATTGATTTTCATGCTTATTGAATTCAACGTCACTTTCTGTTCTAGAATTGTATCAACAGTTCATGGCTTTTGTCTACAGCAAATCGACGATCAATGGGAGGGCCTACATTAAAATAAATTAAAATAATTTTTTAAAAAGATAAATGTTCCTTATCCCAATGGGTTATTCCAGGACTAGTCTAGTTCTTCTTAAGTTTTATTGGATCCCAGAGATCATTACTTGAGCCCATCTATCTGCCCGCAACAATGTGACATGTTGCTTTTTAATTAAGGGATTAGTGGAATAACTTTATTCCCAGAATGATTCTGCTCAGTGTCATGTAAAATACAGTTATAGATTTTCAGGTCAGAATCAAAACAGGACTATAGATTTATTGCTAATAAATCCAAGCACGTGAATATTTTATAAAAAACTGAAAGATGGGTCGGGATCAAGAGCTTGCTCTTGCAAGAAATTGCTCTAATAGTTATTGATAAATTTCTATATATTCTTTCTAAAATCTTTATACGCAAGGTATGCAAGTATGAAAGTGTGATGTGTCTTTCTTGAGATTATTTTAAATAACAAAAGGCCAAAAATTTTATTACCTTTAGATGCACTGGTTCACTATTAAAAAAATTTGTCTTCACTGGCGAAAAAATTCAGGGTGACTCCTGTAAGCCGAGAGTCATGGAGATACCAAAAGGAGTAGAAACTGTCCCTTCAAATGTCACAATCACATTTAATTCACAATCTGAATGAAACTGAGGAGGTGTTAAAAAAATTGTTATTTAAGGAAATTTGGGTGCTTAGACAAAGAACTCCTGTAAAATATAATTCCAGAAAACAATGAACAATGTAAAAGATTTTTTATTGAAAGTCTCTGAAAACACAGTAAAAGAAAAGTTTAAAAGTTAGTACATGTCCATAAAATTTGTAAACTATCTCCTTTTACATAACTTTAAATCAACTGGCTGGGGCAATAGCACCGCGGTAGGGCAATTGCCTTGCATGCGGTGGCCTGGCCAACCCGGGTTCAAATCCTCCGCCCCTCTCAGAGAGCCTGGCAGATACCGAGAGTACCTCGCCCGCACGGCAAAGCCTGGCAAGCTACCCGTGACGTATTCAATATGCCAAACACAGTATCAATAAGTCTCACAATGAAGAAGTTTCTGGGCCCTCTCAAGCAAATCAATGAACATCGGGAGGACAGTGCTACAGTGCTAGACCAACTGGTTTCCCTCTTTAATTCATCCTCAGTCAGTCTTCCACACCCCAATTCTCCACTTCAGTGTATTTTTCTTTTCTTTGTAGGATAATGTTATTTAATTTCTGCATCTTTGCTTTTTACTGTGTTCAGTCTAAGTTTCAATCACGATTACGATCACGATCCTCCCGTTGTTCATCGATTTGCTCGAGCGGGCCCAGTAACGTCTCCATCATGAGACTTGTTGTTACTGTGTTTGGCATATCGAGTACGTCACGGGTAGATAAAACAAAGGAACTTTCACAGAAGCTATGGGAAGAACAATATTGTCAGTCCTTAGTTATATGTGTCCGTGTGTACACGCGCATGTGTGCACACACATACACACTTACCAGTACCATTTAAATGGTACTTACTAGACTAGAGCAAATGCTATGAGGTCTTACACAATAACTGCAAAATGGGCGGCATAGGGAGGTAGTAAGCGACATAGCTCTCTACCTTCTGCCAGGGAATCAGGAAAGAATGATGGGGCAGTTAATAGGAAATGGGCACAGGCTGACTGGGGACGACAAAAAACTTAAATGGTTTTGGAAACAGTAGCACTGTAGCAAAATATTTAATTAACTTATTAGTTATGTCCCCAGCCCCCAACAGGTCACTGTCACTGTCACTGTCCTCCCATTGTTCATTGGTTTGCTCCAGCGGGGCCAGTAACGTCTCCATTGTGAGACTTGTTACTGTGTTTGGCATATTGAATAAGTCACGGTACCTTGCCAGGCTTTGCCATGCGGGCGAGATACTCTGGGTAGCTTGCCGGGCTCTCCGAGAGAGATGGAGGAATCGAACTCGGGTAGGCCATGTTG
The DNA here is from genome assembly GCF_029834395.1 of Sorex fumeus. Taxonomy (NCBI): domain Eukaryota; kingdom Metazoa; phylum Chordata; class Mammalia; order Eulipotyphla; family Soricidae; genus Sorex; species Sorex fumeus. The sequence continues at coordinate 6,482,508 of NW_026606058.1, forward strand.
GCTGTGTGTGCAAGGCAAATGCCCTACCTGCTGTGCTATCACTAATATTTTTAAAATGTATCCTTGGGGCTGGAGTGATAGCACATCAGGTAGGGCGTCTGACTTGCACGCAGCCGACCCGGATTCAATTTCCAACATCCCATATGGTCCCTTGAGCACCGCCAGGAGTAATTCCTGAGTGCATGAGCCAGGAGTAACCCCTGTGCATTGCCGGATGTGACCCAAAAAGAAAAAAAAATAGAAGAAGAAGAAGAAGAAGAAAAAGTATCTTAGTATCTTTAGTGTTTTTTTTTTAATTTTTATTAGTGAAACACCATGAGGTACAGTTGCAGATTTACAAATTTTCGTGCTTGTGTTTCAATTATACAATGATAGAGTACCCATACATCCACCACTGCCCATTTTCCACCACCACTGATCCCAGTATCTCTCCCAACTCCCCAACCCCCCATCCTACCCTGCCTCTGTGGCAGGTCATTCCCTTTTGTTCTCTCTCTCCTTTTGGGTGCTATGGTTTGCAAAAGAGGCATTGAGTGGCAATCATGTTCAGTCTATAGTCTACTTTCAGCATGCATCTCCCATCCTGGGAGGATCCTTCCAACACCCTTTACTTCGTGCTCCCTTCTCTATCTGAGCTGCCCTTTCCCCTAGCATGTGCGGCTGGCCTTCAAGCCATGTAGTGAACCTCCTAGTACTTATCTCGGCTATTTTGGGGTGTTAGTCTCATATTTTGTTACTTTATGTTCCCCAGATGAATGCAATCTTTCTATGTCTGTCCCTCTCTTTCTGACTCATTTTGCTTAGCATGATACTTTCCATGTAGTACCACTTGTATGTAAATTTCATAACTTCATCTTTTCTAACAGTTACATAGTTCTCCATTGTGTAGATGTACCAAAGTTTCTTTTACCAGTCATCTGTTCTTGGGCACTCAGTTTTTTTCCAGATTCTGGCTATTGTAAAGAGTGCTGCAATAAACAGACAATTGCAGATGTCACTTCAACTATACTTTTTTGCCTCTCTAGGATATATTCCCAGGAGTGGTATTGCTGGGTCAAATGGGACCTCAATTTCTAGTTTTTTGAGAATTGTCCATACTGTAAGAAACTTTATCTTTTAATAGAATGAATTGACTAAGTTTAAAATAAGATGCACAAATCAATTATTCACTTAAAATATTCCCACTGATGGGGCTGGAGCAATAGTAGAGAGTAGGGCGTTTGCCTTGCACACAGTCAACCTAGGTTCAATCCCCAGCATCTGATATGGTCCCCTGATCACCGCCAGGAGTAATTACTGAGTACCACTGTGCATCGCCGGGTGTGACCCAAAAAGCAAAAAAAAAAAAAAAAAAAAAAAAAAAAAAAAAATTCCCATTGATAACTGCCCAGTCAATCATTTGTATGTGCATAATTGTTTTTGTTACTATTCTGCATACAAATCATCCCTGAAATTTCCAGTGTTTGAGCTTTTTCTTTTAATATGGAAATATATTTTCTTTCCTTTAAAGTTCAATTAGGGCTATACATAATCTTAACTTCTGCTTTTTTGTTTCACTTATACACCCAAAGACTGGTTTGTATTTTTCACAGAAATAAATTTTAGCTTAAAATAATTTCCACACCTACTTCGTTTGGTTAAAGAAGAGCTACGAAACATTAAATTTAATTGATGAAGCCCTCTGTTTGTGTTCCAGTTCTTTGCACATGCACACTGTGGTAATGCGGTGACTCTATATGCCAATGACATTAGAGTTTCTGGCAAAACTCAATATGTAATCAATTATCACCTGTCATGAACGACTTTTAAGATCCAGCCAGATATTTTGGAAATACCGCTTAGCTCCACTGAGAAGGGAAATCTCCCTCTAAAAGTGGTATGGCCCTCATCCTTAAAATGTCTTTTTCAAAGGAGTTTGGACAACTTTCAGTTTAGGCAATATGAAAGAGTCCAGCGACTTACATCCTTAAGAAAACAAAATTTTAGCTATTTCAAAACTGCTTTAAAAATATGCTTGTTTCTTAGAAAAGAAATGATAACAAATCTTTAATCATTTCTTGCCGCTCTAGGGGAGCAGGAATCCTACATGCCTCAGTTATAGCCAGCACCTCTATTTTTCCTCCCTTTAATGCTTGTTTTTATTTCAAACTTCCCAAATGAGAAGAGCTGAATCTGCCTCCTAGGATTTCAATACTGTTGTACTTGATTTCCCCTTTCTTTTTCTTAATTGATTTTCTCAGAGAAAATAAAATCATTCATTTTCCTACCAGCCAGAAAAAATCATTCAGATTTCAACAAACTTTTCTCAGCTCAGACACAGATTTTATTTGCTAAAATAATATCAAAGATAGCAACAGAAGGAAAGTATAATGAGGAGAGTATACACATTGCTTCCAAATTGCAGATTGCAAATGCAGTGAGATAACTCAGTCTATGCTCATCAACATTTTCTTTCTCAGGCTCTCTTATTCCCTGCTACATAATCAACAAAGGTCCATGAACATCATGTACCATTTTACCCCACAAGTACATCATCTGAAAAACCAGAAATAGTGAATTGAAGTTGATCATGCAAAGATTCATAAGACAGAACCTGTTACTTGGTGGCAATGTAGATACCTGTAAATAGACAGGATAGAGAAATATTGCTTTAATCCATACGGTAGCCATAGCACCAGCAAGTTTAGAAGCTACTCTGGATAACCTATTTTCTGAATTTATTTATATTGGTATTAACATTTATTGTGGTCAGGAAGCAAACAACTTATAGAAAATATTTATCTAGTGTCTTATCTTCAAAAGATGTCTATTAAGTACTTTGGAGAAGTCAACTGTGCTCCTGAATTCAGTGGATATTATCAAAAAATTAGGGGCTGGAGTGACAGCACAGCGGGTAGGGCGTTTGCCTTGCACGCGGTCGACCCAGGTTCGATTCCCAGCATCCCGTATGGTCCTCTGAGCACCTACAGAAGTAATTTCTGAGTGCAGAGCCAGGAGTACCCCTTGTGCATCACCAGGTGTGACCCAAAAAGCAAAAGAAATAATTAGTTACGTTTTCCCAGTTCCAAAATCTGCTGTAAGTTTAAAACCTGATGAGGAATTGATCATGAAGTCTACATATATTCTTTTGCTGGATGAAACCTCTGATAATTATTTCATCCATTTAAAATTAATTTCTTGAATTCAAGCTTCCTTGTATTCTTTTGCAATCGATTTGAATTAAAGGCCAGATAGATATCTGTTTCATCTTCAACTTAAATTCTTCTAGATACTAAGGCCTGACTTTTATGAAACAGATTGACTTCAACCTCAAGGGGGGACCCTATACCAGTTTTTATGACATAGAACTGTTGGGACCAGAGGTGAGAATTTCCCTTTCTCAGACAGAGAGTGTCATCCCTTACGATGACAATATTTGCTGTCATATGATATGTGTCATCGTCCAAGGAGATGGTTCAGTGGTAGAAGTGGAAATCAGAAGTTAACTGCCTCTCCAGATGAGGCTTAAAGTTATGTCTCAATACTCTTTCAGATATTTTCAGAGTTCTGTCACTGTCACTGTCCTCCCATTGTTCATCGATTTTCTCTGGGGGGCCCAGTAACATTGTGAGACTTGTTACTGTTACTGTTTTTGGCATATCGAATACGCCGCGGGTAGCATGCCAGGCTTTGCCGTGTGGTGAGATACTCTTGGTAGCTCTCCGAGAGGGGCAGAGGATTCGAACTTGGTTGGCCATGTTGGCTGCATGCAAGGCAAACGCCCGACCCGCCGTGCTATTGTTCCAGCCCTTCAGAATTCAGAATTCAGAATTATCTATAATGTAGATAATTCTAACATAGATAAATGTAGATAAGTATCAACATTTCTGTCTACAAAGTCATCACAATCATCTTTTTCACTGGACTCAGGGCCACAGAAAGCATATACATTCATGTGTATTTGTGTGACTGTGTTATTTTATTTTATTTTTTTTTGTTTTTAGGTCATACCTTGTGATACTCAGGTCTTACCCATAGCTTTGCACTCAGGAATCATTCCCTGCAGGACTCAGGAACTATATGGGGCACCAGGGATCAAATCTAGGCTGGCTGTGTGAAGTTAAGTGCCCACTGTACTATCACTTTGGCTCTGAGTGTGTTATTTTCTTTCTTCCTTTTTTTAAGGTTGGCCATGTTGGCTGCATGCAATAGCACAGCGGGTAGGGCGTCTGCCTTGCACGCAGCCAACATGGCCGACCCGAGTTCGATTCCTCCGCCCCTCTCGGAGAGCCCGGCAAGCTACCGAGAGTATTCGATATGCCAGACACAGTAACAACAAAGTCTCCAATGGAGACGTTACTGGGCCCGCTCGAGCAAATCGACGATCAACGGGAGGGCCTTTACTTTTACTTACTTTACTCTTTTTTTAAGTGTAGAAGTACTGCTTTTTATTCAGCCACTGATAATGCTGATTAAACTAGGCATGAACTCCACATAACTTTTTTAAATTAAATTTTAAAAAATTTAATTAAAAAATTAATTTAAAATTTAAAAATATTTTCAATCACAAAACCCGCATACCTGAGTTTTCAGCTGATTATACCTTGGTGAGGTCCATCCTGAGATGGTGGAGTGAGACTGGGGGTATGGTGCAATTTTGGATTGTAGAAGCAAGCAGCTGCCAGGGGCTCTACTTGGGGGGAGTGGGGGCAGGCAAAACTTCCCCTTCTGATTTATCCCAGTCTGTCCAGCCATGCTTGGATCTGAGCTTAACCGTGACTTCTGATCTCTTTTGAGATTTATTTATGAGGCAGAGTTTGTGGTAGAGTTTACATGGTGGCACTGGAGTTGGTTCATGGGGGTGACTGCCAGTGCTTCCAAGACTATTAGGAAGTGGGGGGAGGTAGCCCGTCCAAACTTCGAGAAAGCCCGGAGATTTCAGTCACAAAACCAGAGTACCTGAGTTTTCAGCAGATTATATTTTGGTGAGGTCCATCCTGAGATGGTGGAGTCAGACTGGGGGTATGGTGCAATTTTGGATTGTGCAAGCAAGCAGCTGCCAGGGGCTCTACTTGGGGGGAGTGGGGGCAGGCAAAACTTCCCCTTCTGATTTATCCCAGTCTGTCCAGCCATGCTTGGATCTGAGCTTAACCGTGACTTCTGACCTCTTTTGAGATTTATTTATGAGGCAGAGTTTGTGGTAGAGTTTACATGGTGGCACTGGAGTTGGTTCATGGGGGTGACTGCCAGTGCTTCCAGGACTATTAGGAAGTGCGGGGAGGTAGCCCGTCCAAATTTCGAGAAAGCCCGGAGATTTCAGTCACAAAACCAGAGTACCTGAGTTTTCAGCAGATTATATCTTGGTGCGGTCCATTCTGAAATGGTGGAGTCAGACCGGGGGTATGGCGGCGATTTTGGATTTTGGAAGCAAATGGCTGCTGGGTCTCTGCTAGCCTGCCTGCTTCCGATTTACCCTGATCTATTCAGTCATGCATGGGTTCGAGATTAACTGTGTCTTTTGATCTCTTTCGAGATTTATTTATGGGTCTCTGAAATAAGGTCAATAAATGAGCTTGTATAACTGAGCTGGAGGTGGTTTGTGGGCGTTGCTCCCACATACCTAACTTTTGGTCATTTATGTTTTTTGTAAACTTAGCCCCAAGTTGTTGGGGTCTGGCCAAAGGCACAGTGGCAATTTTGAGGTATCAGGAAGCCTGAGGTAATGTCAGGCTGCTGGTGCACTCTCCCTGCAGGTACAGGTTGACCTGCTGGTGGCACCGTACACCCATGAATGTGTTATTTTCAAATATACCTGTGGGACAGCTAATAAACATGATTTCAATAATTTGCATTAGAATAGATTTCGAAGTTTGCTTAATTTTCTGGTTCAGCAATTGACTTAAGGCCATACCCTGAAAACCAACATTAGCAACCAACTCCCTAGCATCCAACATTAGTCTCAATTTCACTTCCATCTTGATGCTTAATAGGCATAGATGTTTAGAAACAGATTTTAATCCAGGGGGTTGTGAGGAATTAACTTTTGGTTTGGTCCATTTTACATTCCCTGTATTTGCAATCCTTTCTTTAGGGAGATAAGAATCAGAAGAATGCCCTATTCATAGAACATTTTAAAGTGGATTTAAATTCCAGAAAGATTTGTTCAGCATTCCCTATGAGGGCTTAAAAATACTATGAATCTCTTTTAATTTCACTAGTTTATATTTTATTCAGATATCCAATGAGTAAAATAAGAAGCTGGGTAATTACATTTACTTTATTTGGGGAGGAGGGTGTTGGATACTGGGAAAATTTAGAGTATGTAGTGACGTAGAGAGGCCTGAACTAAAGTAGAAGGCTGGAGAATAATGAGAGCTTTTCCTTTCCTCCTAGTGTTTGAAATTCCTAATTACCAAGTGAAAGTGGAAAAGTATCAAGAAAAATACAAGGAAAATAGTGGATATAACCATTTCCAAATTAACTCCAAACGGAAATAACACTGGTTTGCTGATTTGATAATTTAAGGTGAGGCAATGGATACATTTTCAGTATTCCTCATGTTCATTTCCATGAGAAATGCTTCCTAGAAGATGTTCTCACCTAAGAGTTCCCAATACTATATAGTTAGGTAAAGGTAAAGGCCCTCCCGTTGATCATCGATTTGCTCGAGCGGGCCCAGTAACGTCTCCATTGGAGACTTTGTTGTTACTGTGTCTGGCATATCGAATACTCTCGGTAGCTTGCCGGGCTCTCCGAGAGGGGCGGAGGAATCGAACTCGGGTTGGCCATGTTGGCCGCTTGTAAGGCGAACGCCCTACCCCCTGTGCTATAAATAGTTTAATATTTGATAGTGGTATATACACTTGTGAATGTGGTTTAATTAACACAAATTGGCACAGTGTGGTAGGGTGTTTGCCTTCCACATAGCTGACCCAGGTCCAATTCCTGGCATCACATTTGGTCTCCTGAGCCCACCAGGAATGATTCTTTAGCACAGGGCTATGAATAAGCCCTGAGCACCACCACAAACCCCCCAAACTGAAACAAAATAAATAACACAAATTTTACACCAAACTCAACATTAAGCAGTAATTATGTTTCACATGGACATTCACAAACACACATGTAGAGCAATTGCTATAAAATAATAAATATATATTATATATATATAATTTCATCAAGGAAGCAGTTGGCAAGCAGATCAATTTTATTTTTAATTAATTAATTAATTTATTTTTGCTTTTTGGATCACACCTGGCGATGCACAGGGGTTACTCCTGGCGGTGCTCAGGGGACCATATGGGATGCTGGGAATCTAACCCGGGTTGGCCACGTGCAAGGCAAACGCCCTACCCGCTGTGCTATCTCTCCAGCCCCAGATCAATTCTAGAGAGGGAACTTCCTTCAGAATATATTGCCAAAGAGCCATTTAAAGTTTCATCTTCCTGAATCGCGAGGTACCTAAAGTACACACACCTCATGGATACCCTCTCATAGATGAAAGGCAGATGAACCAGTCCGGAGATCTCCCTTGCTGGAGAGCTTAGCAAAGAGTTCCCAGACTGGGCAAAGTTAGACCAAACCTATGAACCATTGCATCCATTTCTAAGTTGAATGTCCTTCCATATATGATATTGTTTCATAACATCACTTCAGTAATAATAAATGTTGTTACTTATTATTACAGAATTTCGTACTTTGAAGCCCATTATATTATTTAACCATTGCCCACAACTATCCTATTATGTTGACATTAAAACTTCATTTTCCAGAACAGTAAATTAGTGCTGAGTGTTAAACGGCCCTAGATCTCTGTGAGAAGAGACAAAACCTAACCTTGAGCTCAGGCACTTTTCTATATGAATTTAGTGGAGTTCCTCCTCTGCGACACCCCCACCCCGCCCCCGCCCCCGACACGACACCTGTATCATCCAAAATGCCTACAGTTTGTCTTGGGTTGATTATCACATTTACATGTGCATCAAACAAAGAATGGCCACATAATATATAAAACAAAGCATGCCAAAAATGACTATTAGAGTCTCACTCACTCACACAATGAGCAGACCTGGGAGCTCCTTTCTCTCTCTGGAGGTTTGCAATTCCCTGTTAGTGGGTTGGATTCACAGTAATTCCACAGGATTCTGGGGTAATCTGTTCACAGTCACCTGCTCCACCATGGGTTCTCTGAGCTCTAGATGGCAGGAACTTCCTGAAATCCCAGTCCCTTTCCTGTCTGGCCCTTCTTCCAGAGTATTGACTGACTTTGCTGTCAGGGAGAAGCCAGGGGTCTCTACCACACCACCCTTAGCCTGTGAGAATAGACCCCTTGCACTGCTCCCAGTAAAGGTTTTTACCAACCAAGCTCCAGAGAGTCCCCCTTTCTGCTTCTGCATCGGATTGGAGACTGTCAGAATCGGTTGCTTCTGCCACATCCCCGCACAGCCTGCCAGATTATTTCCTCTCATTTGACTCTCTTCCCTGCACTCACCCAATTGCATAGTTTTTTAAAATCGACCCCCGGCACATTCTCTGTACACTCCAGAACTCAGTGTATTCAGGAAAAACCCTCCTATCTATCCTCAACCTCTTTATATTGTCTTACCTTATCATCTTACTATCAAACTGGTGCTATCTAAGTACTTTACAGCTCTTTTAGGCTGTGACTCTACCCCAGTCCCTGGGTTTGTTTGGGTTTATATGTTATATTTATATTTTTTAATATTTATAAATATTTAATATTTAATCTTCATGCTTTACAAAGTTATTTATAGTTGGGTTTTAGGTATTCTATGTTCCATCACAGATTTCACCACCAGTATCTTCTTCCCTCTGCCAGGGTCCCAAGGTTCCCTCCCACCCGTTAAATCTTACCCCAATTCGCCAGCTTCACAGGAATCTTTTTAAGTTGGGTTCCTTGTGTGTGTTTTTCATTCTAGACCCAGAATGACTGACACATCCTCACTTTCCAGTCATTATTCTTCATTGGTTCTTCCAAACACGGTTCACCCTTTCTAACCCTCCCACACCCAGATTATTCTAAATTGATGCTCATTATTTTCTTTTATTGTAGTCAACAATGGAAACTTCCTTTGGATGTTTTAGCACTTTGCTAGTGCCTTACTTTTTAAAATTACTCCTGTAATTCATAGTGCTTTAGCAAATATGGCAATTAATGCCTTAAAGGGTTGTTTGCTTTGTTTTTGTTTTTCACTCTTCTTATTCTCAGCATATCACTGGGTTCTTGAATTTCTCTTCTAGTTTAGTCTTTATCGTTGCAGCTACTCCAGAGTCTGTCCCAATCATATCTTCCAATAGGCGTGCCCCAATCCTGTGTATACATTCTACTTCATTCCTTCTCTCCTCCCAGACAGCATGTGTTATGAGCTGAAGTGTGCCCCCTACAAAATGAATATGGAAAAACTAGCCCTCATCTCTCAGAACGTGATTGTATTTGAAAATTGTCTTCAGAGTAGCTATTAAGATAAAATGAAGTAATGTGGATGATGCATAATCCAATAGGACTACAGTTTTTGTAGGACACAGACAGACACATGTGAGGGCAGCACAAACTAGTTATCCACAGACTAGGAGAGAAGTCCTGAGCAGAAACCAATCCTACTCAGTCTTGACTTGAACTACTACTGAGGGAAAAAGTTTTTTTGGTTATGTAGCCTGTGTTGCTCTGTTAAAACAGCCTCAGCACACTCTCCTGAAATCATTCACCATTTTCCTGCATAGTCCAATTTTTCATCACTACTGAAATTTTGTATATTTTTGCGTTTCTATGTGGTTCACACCCACTGTTGCTCAGATCTTAATCCTGGCACTGTGCTCAGGGATCATTCCTGGTAGGCACGGGGGACCATGTGGATGCTGGGTCTCAAACCTGGGTCAGGCATATACTTTGATCAATTCCCACTACAGGAATTTTGATATCATCTTGTATGTATTTACTATGTTTCATTGTTAGAAACAAAACCACACCAGAATCTTTGACCTGCACTGATTTCCAATTCTGCTTTTTCCCAGATACATTTCCTGATGACTTCACTCTGTCCATCTGTTGTCCTCTCAGATTCCCATAAACTGACTCACTGGGATTTCATTCCCACCACTCCATTAAAGCAAACTTTTCCAGGTTCAGCAGTGACATCACATTATGAAATTAAGTGGGTCATCCTCAATTATCATCATAATCTCTAATTAGCATATCTGAGAGGGTTCTTTTAAAAGAATTCCCTTGAATCTGTAGCTCCATTTTTTTTTTGGCTTTTTGGGTCACACCTGGTGATGCACGGGGTTACTTCTGGCTCATGCACTCAGGAATTCCTCCTGGCAGTGCTGGGGGATAATATGGGAGGCTGGCAAATGCCCTAACAGCTCTGCTATTGGTCCAGAATTCCTTTTTTTGATGAATTTACTTTGGCCTCTTTCTGGTAATACTATTTAAGCATTTTCCCTCTCTTCTTCTCTCTTAATTTTTGCTAGAGATATCAGAATTCAATCTTTATATTTCTCCTATGACTGTTCTCATGCGTAGGTAATCTATCTTGTATCTTGATCTCAAATGCCATCTCTATAATGTTGAATCCCACTTTTGTAACTTTAACTCAACTTTCCCCTGAATTTGAGACTTCTCTTTGGGAATTTCAGCATTTTAAAAGAATTTATTATTTTTAATTGAATCACTGTGAGATATAGAGTTATAAAGTTGCTTGTGATTGGGTTTCAGTCATACAAAGTTCTGACACCCGTCCCTTCACCAGTGTACATTTCCCATCACCAATGTCCACAGTTTCCCTCCCACCACCCCCTCCATGCCATCTGCCTCTATGCAGGTACTTTTCCTCTCTATGTCTCTTCCCCTTTTGATATTATGGTTTGAACTATAGACAAAAGGTAAAGGTAAAGGCCCTCCCGTTGATCATCTATTTGCTTGAGCGGGCCCAGTTACGTCTCCATTGGAGACTTTGTTGTTACTGTGTTTGGCATATCGAATACTCTCGGTAGCTTGCCGGGCTCTCCGAGAGGGGCGGAGGAATCGAACTCGGGTCGGCCATGTTGGCCGCTAGTAAGGTGAACGTCCTATGTGCTATCGCTCCAGCCCGAACTATAGATACTGAAAGGTTATCATGTTTGGATCTTTACCTACTTTCAGCACTCAGTTCTTGACCAGAGTGATCATTTCCAACTTTCCTTGTATAGGGGTCTCTTTTCTATCCTAACTGCCCTCTGCCCCCACCACATGTAGCAGTCTTTCAACTGTGGACCAATCCTCCTGACCCTTGTTTCTACTAACCTTGGGTAATAGTCTCATATTGTGTTTTTGTATATCCCACAAATGAGTGGAATCTTTATATGTCTGTCCCTCTCTCTCTCTAGTTCATTTTACCCAGCGTGATACTCTCCATGTCCATTCATTTATAAGAGAATCTTATGACTTAATTTTTTCTTGGCGGCTGCGTAGTGTACACATTCCATTGTGTAGATATACCATAGTTTCTGTATCCAGTCATCTGTTCTCATGCACTCAGGTTGTTTCCAAATTCTGGCTATTGTGAATAGTGCAGCAATGAACACAGAAGTGCAGAAGGATTTCTGCTGTGTGTTTTTGGCTCCTGGTCTAAATCCTAGAAGTGATATTTCTGGGTCATATGGAAGTTCAATTTCTATTTTTTTGAGGAATGCCCATATTCTTTTCCAAAAAACGCTGGACAGTTGGCATTTCAACCAACATTGAATGATTTGCTTCCTCCCTGCATTCACACCAGGACTGGTGATAGAATAAAGACAGACCTGCAGATCGATGGAATAAGGTTGGATATTCTGATACCAAACCACAAATATATGATTACTTAATATTTGAAAAAAAAGCAAGAAATATGAAGTGGAGCAAGAAAAATCTCGTCAACAAGTGCTGCTGGGAAAGCTGGACAGTTATATGCAAAAAAAAAAGAACTTAGATCTTTCTAAAGATGGACACAAAAGTTAGATAAAATGGATTATAGGCCTCAATAACAGACCTGAATCCATAAGGTACATGGAGGAAAATGTAGACAAGAAGCCTTCATGACATTGAAGTTAAAGGTATCTTCAAAGATAAAACAGTATTGACCAGACAAGTGGAAGCAAAGATAAACTTACAACTACATTAAACTAAGAAGCTTCTGCACAAGAAATGGTGACCAATATACAAAGACAGCCCATGGAATGGGAAAAATTATTTACCTAGTACTAGTACCCATTTGAATCATTGATTTAAAGAAGGCCTTTGATTCTATTGAGACCGAAGCAGTCATAGAAGCCCTAGCTAAATAGGGTGTTCAAACTGAATACATTAGGATCCTTCGTGAGCTGTATTATGAATTTACCATCAGGATCTGACCATTCTACAAGGAAGTGATCATCGACATAAAGAGAAAGGTTTGGCAGAGTGATACCATTTCACCGAAACTCTTCAGTGCCACCCTCGAGAACGACATGTGATGACTGAAATGGGAAGGAATGGGAGTGAAGATAGATGGTCGGTAACTACACCACCTCAGCTTCACTGATGATATCATTCTAATAACACCAAACATTAGCCAAGTGGCACAAATGCTGGCCGACTTTGACCATGTGGAAAAGTCAGACTGCAGCTGCATCTCACGAAGACAATATTCATGAGAAACAGACTCATTCCTGATGTTCCATTTTCTCTCAAAGGAATGAACAACTCTGAATGCAGCACTTACATGTACTTAGGTCAAGAACTCAACTTGATGAACAGCTGGCACCTTAGCTGAGCAGGAGGAAGAGAGTCGTGTGGAATGCCTTCAAGAGCATGAAAAAATAGCTGAGGACGAAGAACTTCTGGCTCCTGCCACATCTCTTCAACTCTACCATTCTCCCTGCAGTAACATATGCCTCAGAGACCTGGACCCTATGAAAACAGGATGAGAACACTATTAGTTCACTAAAAGAGGAATCAAAAGAGCTATGCTTGGAGTATCTAGCCTCACTCAAGTGAGAGAAAGAATCCAGAGTTCCAACTTCCATCAACGATCGAGAATCAGAGATGCTGTCTCATTTGCCATTGAAAATCAGATGGGCTGGACATGTAATACGATTTGAAAATGACTGCTGTACTAGAGCCATTACTAATTGGATTCCACGAGACATCAAAAGAATGCATGACCGCCCACCTATGAGATTGTCAGACTTTTTTGTCAAGACCCTGAACAAATGGTTTGAGGTTCTTCTTGTTCCTGGAGTGAGCGGATGCCTTTGGGATACACTAGCACGCGACAGGGACAAATGGAGATGTTACTGGATCCCACTTAAGAAAATGGATGAGTAATGGGATGTCAAGTGATCAAGATCAAAGGTATATAAGGCACTGGTAGAACTCTACAAGAAAAAGAAATCAACCTCATCAAAAAGAGGGGAGAAGAAATGAACAGAAATTTACTCAAAGAAGAAATTCAAATGACCAAAAGGCATATTTAAAAGTGCTTTCCATTATTAAAAATCTGGGGTATCCAAATCAAAACAATCATGAGATATAATCTCACACTACAGAGACGGGTGCATATCAAAAAGATCAATTAGCATTTTGAACCTGCCTTGCTCAAAATAGAACTCTGGATTTTGAACGATCCATCAACCTTCCTCATCCTATATTTTCCCCACCCCATAGATGTTTGCAGTGTCTTAGGGAAAAACCTGGGAGTTGTGTTTATCTCATCTTTCATCAGATTTCCCATCTAATTTAAAGTAACGTCCTGAGGGAGCACCTTGCAAAAGTGCTTGGGGGGGTTCAGCCACCTCTCTGCACTTTCCCATCCTTTTTTGAGGCCAAATCATCTTGTCCCTTCCTTAGACTGGTGCAGCGGTCTTCCATCAGCCTGCCTTTCTTCGATTAATGTCAGTGATCATCCATTCTGTAGACTGTCAATTCAGTTAGTCCACCTATTTTCCTGCTCTTTAACCCACGACTAGAATCTCATCCTATCTCAGAGTTAATCCAACATCCTTAAGCTGACCTGAGGTTGCTGTAGTCTGACCTCTTGACCCTCTATCCACATCTGTCTCGCTCACACTTTACCTTGCTTGGTCCACATAGTTCCTTCATGCAAGCATTTCAGTTTTCACAACATGCTGCCAACTCTTCCATAGGACTTTATAAGTGTTATGTATTCTCACTTTAATCTTTTTGTGTGTGGGGGGGGGGCAGCACATCAGGAGATGTTTAGGGATTAGTCCCAGTCCAGCACTTAGAAATTATCCTTGGTGGGCTCGGGGGATCATATGGCTTATTCTATTTCTCTTTCTTCTGAAATGCTTGGCCTTATATGGCTTATCACTTGATCACTTGATCCCCCGTTACTCATCAATTTACTCGAGCGGGTGCCAGTAACGTCTCCATTCATCCCTGTTGCATGTTAGTGTAGCCCAATGGAATCTGTTCGTTCTAGGAACATGCAGAGCCTCAAACCGGGAGCTTGGTGTGATGGATCCTGGCCGTTGTTGGGATTACACATAAGATGTGGCTTATCATCATCAATATTTTAATATATATATTTGTTCATATCATCGCCCCATTTTCTGATGGGGTTGGATGTTTTCTTCTTGTAGAGTTTAACCAGTGCCTTGTATATCCTTGTTATCAGCCCCTTATCAGATGGGTATTGGGTGAATATCTTTTCCCATTCTGTAGATTATTTTTGTATTCTGGCTACAATATCTTTTTGAGGTTCAGAAGCTTCTTATTTTAAGAATAATCCCATTTGTTTATCTCTGTTTCCACTTGTTTGGTTAGTGGTGTGCCATTTTTGAAGATACCTTTAGATTCAATGTCGTGGAGGGTTTCGCTGACCTTGTCTTCAATGTACTTATGGATTCTGGTCTGATGTTGAGGTCTTCAATCCATTTTGATCTCATTTTTGTGCATGATGTTAGGTAGAGGTCTGAGCCCGCTTTTTTGCATGTAGCTGTCCAGTTTTGCCAGCACTATTTGTTAAAGAGGCTTTCCTTTCTGCACTTCACATTTTTGATCCCTTATCAAGATTAGAGAATTAGCTGGAGCGATAGCACAGCAGGTAGGGCGTTCGCCTTACAAGCGGTCAACATGGCCAACCCAAGTTCGATTCCTCCGCCCCTCTCGGAGAGCCCGGCAAGCTACCAAGAGTATTTGATATGCCAAACACAGTAACAACGAAGTCTCCAATGGAGACATTACTGGGCCCGCTCGAGCAAATCGACGATCAACGGGAGGGCCTTTACCTTTACCTTTACCTTTATCAAGATTAGATGATCATATATTTGAGGGTGTGAGTAAGGATATTCCACCCTGTTCCGTTTGTCTGCAACTCTGCCTTTCTTCCAGGACCATGCTGTTTTAATTATTACCACTTTGTAGTAGAGTTTAACATTGGGGAAGGTGATGCCTCCCATCTACTTTTTCCCAAGAATTGCTTTAGCTATTCGTGGGGATTTGTTTTTCAATATGAATTTCAGGAGTGTTTGATATATTTCTTTGAAGAGGGTCATGAGTATCCTTTATAGGGATAGAATTGAATCTGCATAATGTTTGGGGGAGTATTGCCGTTTTGACAATGTTAATTCTTCCATCCATGAACAGGGGATATGTTTCCATTTTCTCATGTCCTCTTTTATCTCGTGAAGTAGAGTTTTGAAGTTTTCTTTGTACACGTCCTTTACATGCTTAGTTAAGCTGATTCCAAGATACTTGATTTTCTGAGGCATGATTGTGAATAGGATTGAGTTTTTTATGTCGCTAGCCTCTATCTCATTATTTGTGTATATGAAAGCTATGGACTTTTGTGTATTGATTTTATAGACTGCGACTTTACAAGTCTATAGTTTCTAAGTTTCTTGGTAGAGGTTTTAGGGTTCTCTAAACATAGTATCACATCTTCTGTGAATAGTGAGAGTTTGCTTTCTTCTTTTTCTATGTATGCCCTTAATATCTTTTTCTAGGCTAACTGCTATCCAAGTACTTCCAGTACTATATTGAACAGAAGTGGAGCGAGTGGGCATCCTTGTCTCATCCCCGATCTTAGGGGGAAGACTTTATGTTCTTCCCCATTGAGAATAATTTTTGCTGTAGGTTTGTGGTAGATGGCTTTGACTATATATGGAAAAGTTGCTTCAAAACCCATTTTTGTGAGAGTTTCCATCATAAATGGGTGCTAGATCTTGTCAAATGCTCTCTGCATTGACATGATTATATGTTTTTATCTTTGCTTTTGTTGATATGATGGATTAAGTTGATTGATTTCCAAATGTTAAACCATCTTTGCATCCCCGAGATCAATCCCACTTGGGATTGATAATGGTGTATAATCTTGTTGATGAGTTGTCGGATTCTATTTGCTAATATTTTGTTGAGGATCTTTGCATCCATGTTCATCAGGGATATCGGTCTTTAGTTTTCTTTTTTAGTGGTGTCTTTGTTTGATTTTGGTATTAGGGAGATATGTGCCTCACAGAAACTCTTTGGGAGAGTTTCTTCAATTTTCTGGAAAAGCTTGAGAAGAACTTGCAATAGGTTCTCTTTAATTGTTTGGAAGAATTCGCTAGTGAATCCATCTGGACCCGGGTTTTTGTTTTTGGGAAGACTTTGATTACAGTTTCAATTTCCTTGGTACTGATAGGTCTATTTAGGTATTACAAATCTCTTGGTTGAGTCTTGGGAGATTATAGGAATCCAGGAATTTATCCATTTCTTCTAGGGTCTCATGTTTTGTGGCATACAGACTTTGAAAGTAGTCCCTGGTGATCTTTTGAGTTTCTTTGGTTTCTGTTGTGAAATCCTTTAAATTTCTGTTTCGGTTTATTAGGGATCTCTCTTTCTTTGTGAGTCTTGCTAGTGCTTTATTGATCTTGTTTATTTTCTCAGAGAACGAGCTCTTTGTTTCATTGATCTTTCCATATTTTTTTTTGGGTTTCCATGTTGTTACTTTCTGCTCTAAGTTTTGTTATTTCTTTCATTCTTCCTGGTTTGGGGTTCTTTTATTGGTCCTTTTCTAAGATCTAAAGCTGTGAAGTTAAGTCATTTATGTGGGCCCTTTCTTCCTTCCTGAGAAACGTGCAGCGCAATAAATTTTCCCCTTAATATGGCTTTAGCTGCATCCCATAAGTTCTCTTAACTCGTGTCTTCATTCTCATTTGTTTCCATTCATATTTTTTTATTCTTCCTTGATTCCCTTCCATATCCATTCGTTGTTCAACATTGAGTTGTTTAATTTCTGGGTGTTTGATTTAGTTCTCTGCGTCTGGGTGTGATTAACTTCTGTCTTTAGTGCATCATGGTTTGAAAAGATAGTTGATACAATTTCTATCTTCCTGTTTCTATTGAGGTATGTTTTGTGACACAGCACGTGTTCTATTTTGTAGAATGTTCCATGTGCACTGGAAAAGAATTTGTATTCTTTTGGATTTAAAGCCCTGTATCGATCTATTAGCCCTTTCTCTTCTATTTCTTCCTTCAAAGCCAGTGTTTCCTTGCTGGGTTTTAATCTTATTGATCTATCTAGAGACCATAAGGTGGTGTTGAAGTCTCCAAATACTATTGTGTTGCTAGTAATGTCCACCTTAAAAACTGTTAGCAGTTGTTTTAAGTATTTAGCTGGTCCGTCATTAGGTGCATATATGTTTAGAAGTGTGATTTCTTCCTGCGATATGTCCTTTGCATATTCCTTGATTAATAAAAAATGGCCTTCGCTGCCCCTTTTAATATTTTTCAACCTGAAATCTATGTTGTCAGATACTAGTATGGCCACCCCGGCTTTTTTGAAGGAGTTGTTTGCTTGAAGGATTGTTTTCCATCCTTTGCCTTTGAGTTGTGTTTGCTCTGACTGTTCAGATATGTTTCTTGTAGGCAGAAAAATGGGTTTAGTTTCTGAATTCATTTTGCCAACCTGTGTCTCTTAGATGGTGCATTTAGACCATTGATATTGAGAGAGATTATTGTCATGGGGTTTTGGGCCATCTTTCTGTAGGAGTTTGTTGCACTTGTAGGGGTTTTTCTTGTCTTACAGTAGCCCCTTTAGTCCTTCTTTTAAGTTTGGTTTTGAGTCTATGAAGTTCCTGAGCTGTTGTTTATCCTTGAAATAGTGTATTGTTCCTTCGAGTTTGAGTGAAAGTTTATCCAGATAAAGTATTCTTGGTGAAGTGTTCAGTTCCTTGAGTAAAGTAAAGTAAAGTAAAGGCCCTCCCGTTGATCGTCGATTTGCTCGAGCGGGCCCAGTAACATCTCCATTGGAGACTTTGTTGTTACTGTGTCTGGCATATCGGATACTCTCGGTAGCTTGCTGGGCTCTCCGAGAGGGGCGGAGGAATCGAACTCGGGTCGGCCATGTTGGCTGCGTGCAAGGCAGACGCCCTACCTGCTGTGCAGTTCCTTGAGTGTTTTCACTATATCCCACCATTGTCTTTGGGCTTGGAGGGTTTCCTCTGATAGGTCTGCTGTAAATCTAAGGGGTGCTCCTTTGTATGTTATTTCCTTCTTTGACCTTGCTGCTGCAGTATTGTGTCTCTACCTTTGGCATCCATAATTCTGACTATGATTGGTCTCAGAGTTTTTTTTTATGAGGGTCTCTTCCATTTGACACCCTTCGGGCTCCTTGGGTCCGGATGCCTGCATTCTCCAGCTCTGGGAACTTTTCAGCAATGATATTTTTAACTGTGGCCTTTTCATTAGGATTGCCTCCCTGTCCTTCTGGTACTCCCATGATTCTTATGTTGTTCCTTTTGAGTTCATCCCCTAGGACTCTGATTTGTCCTAAAGCTACTTTGTGGTCTTTTCCCATAGTTTGTTGTTGCCTGTAAACTTTCTGCAGCTCACCTTCAAGCTTACTGATTCTGTCTTCGGCTGTAGTCATTCTACTGTGAGGGCACCTACTGAGTTTTTTATTTCATCTACCAACTCCTTTATTTGTGACACTTCTGTTTGTAGTTTTTTTATTTATGCTCTCATTTCTTCCTGTATTTTCCTGGCTGTCCGTTCCATTGTTTCTTTCATGTCCTCCTTTAATTTGCTGGCTGTGTGTTTCACTGTTTCTTTGAGTTCATTGAAAATCTTCAACATTTCATCTCTGAATTCTTTTTCAGAGAGATCATATCTGTGGGTAACCCCTGTTCAGGCTTCCAGACTCTTTTCTTCATCTTCTCCCTGTGGTGGGGATTTGCATTGTTTCTTCATGTCATTGTGGTGGTATGGAGGTGGGACCTTCCAGTTCACTATTAGTATTCCTCTCTTGCTTCGAGAAAGCATTCTGGATGAGCTCGGTTGATGGTGGTCTTTATTTTTGGTATACTTTGATTAGACTACTCTAGTGGTCTATGACCTAATGTGTTTGGGATAGTCAGGATGTCTGCTTTTTTTTTGCTTTTTTGGGGTGATGCACAGGGGTTACTCCTGGCTCTGCACTCAGGAATTACTCCTGGCGGTGCTGGGGAACCATATGGGATGCTGGGAATCGAACCCGGGTTAGTCACATGCAAGGCAAATGCCCTACCCACTGTGCTATTGCTCCAGCCCCGGGATGTCTGCTTTTGAATTAGGTAATGGAAGTTGAGCTGTGACCCCAGTGTGCTGGGAAAGAAGAAAATAATACTCTGCACGTTGCCATATACCTGCTGGTGGGAGGGGCCACTTATGTCCCTGCTCTGCCACGCTCCTGAGGTTTCCGCCTTTTCACTGCACTCCAAAGGCGCCTCTGCTGGGGCTAGGATCTTGCTGGGTCCGGGAGTCGGTGGCTGGGCCACTCGCCTCGGAGTGAACTTTAGTATTTTTAAAGATGCTTTTATAAAAAGAATTGTCTGAAATCTTATTACATTTAATCTATGATTGTTAAGAATTTTGTGATTGGAGTCCCTAAGATATTCTAAAGTTTGGTTTAAAAAATTGAAATATAAAGGGAGCAGAAACTCTTCCTTATGGGGCAAACTTCTACACACTCAGTACTAATGTGTCTGACAAGGAATCTAAATGTATCAATCTAAATGTTATTACAGCCTGGCACAGGGGCAGGAGATTCTGCAAATTCTTCACCGGGGCCCCTCGGAAGGGGGCGGTTTGAGTTTTCCTCCCTGCTCCAAGCAGAGCCCCAGCAGCCGAAAACCTCCAGAACCCAGCCACAGCTATGCTCAAGGCCACTCTGCACATGCCCGGACAAGCCTCATGCATGAAGGAACCAATAGAGGAACCCAGGTATGCGGGATCCAAGCCTGCTCAATTGGGACTGGACCTCCTCCACCCAGATCCCCCAATTTTCCAGTAGTTGGGCAGTCACACCCACAAACTGTCGCTGGTACCATGTAATCCCATCAATGGCCAAGGTCCAGAGACTACAAAACAAACTGCCCAAAAGCATGTGCGGCCGTGAGACTTTTATAGTCTAACCCACTGATGTACCTGAAGCAGCACACATGTGTTTGGTTTAAACATACTTGCTTATATTCTCTTGTATACATTCTTTGTCTCTCTTGGAGAGCCTGGCAAGCTACCGAGAGTATCCCGCCCGCATGGCAGAGCGTGGCAAGCTCCCCATGGTGTATTCGATATGTCAAAAATGATAACAATAACGGGTCTCATTCACCTGACCCTGAAAGAAACTCCAATACAGTTGCTGGGAAAGACGAGTAAGGAGAGGCTGCTAAATTCTCAAGACTGGGATGAATGGAGATGTTACTGGTGCCCACTCAAGCAAATAGATGAACAATGAGATGACAGTGATACAGTGATACAGTGAAATGTTATTACAAAACCAGGCAAAGCCCAATGGCAGAATACAATGGAAAATATTAGAACTTTATTCAGTTTATTATGAAAAGGAAAACTGTAAGTGTATCTTCTACCTTATCTTGTAGCTCAAAGTTGTCTACCTACTTAGTTAGCACTCAGTTAGGCCCTCCCGTTGATCGTCGATTTGCTCGAGCGGGCCCAGTAACGTCTCCATTGGAGACTTTGTTGTTACTGTGTCTGGCATATCGAATACTCTCGGTAGCTTGCCGGGCTCTCCGAGAGGGGCGGAGGAATCGAACTCGGGTCGGCCATGTTGGCTGCGTGCAAGGCAGACGCCCTACCCGTTGTGGATTTGTTTTACTATGCCCCTAAAGTTACTGGAGATGTTTTGTACATACAAGCTAGCTTTTACTAGATTTCCAAATTGGTCGGAAGAGGAGTAACTGACACAAGTAATGAATCCAAGGCCAAAATCAAGTTAGCAGAGTGAACATTATTCTTTTAAGTGCATAAAAATGCAAATTAGGGACTTTATAACAAAATTAAATTTCTAAATATAGGAAGAAATAATTTATTGAGAACATTAGCCATTTTTTTCCCTAAGATGTGTTTCTCAAAAATTATTAGTGGAAACAAAATCAATAAAGATGTTATCATTAATTTTATCTTTAAAAAAGAAGTGTGAATTCTGAATATATCTTATTTATATAAACATTGGAAAGCCCAGATTTATCCACATAATAAATCATCAGCAGTCATTATTACACACTTTTTATTAAAAAAATTAAAAACTCTTCTCACAATAATTTATTTTCCAAAAATATATACATCTGCCCAAACTTATGAAATTATGTATGTTAAGTAATTAGCCTTTTTGTGTGTATACAAGTCATACCCCAATAAAACTGTATGTAAAAAGCAAAAATCCTTAGGGGAGTGTGTAATATATATTTTTTTCCTTTTTTCCCTTTTCATTGAATGGCTGGAGCGATAGCACAGCGGGTAGGGCGTTCGCCTTACAAGCGGCCAACATGGCCGACCCGAGTTCGATTCCTCCGCCCCTCTCGGAGAGCCCGGCAAGCTACCGAGAGTATTCAATATGCCAGACACAGTAACAACAAAGTCTCCAATGGAGACGTTACTGGGCCCGCTCGAGCAAATTGACGATCAACGGGAGGGCCTTTACCTTTACCTATCTCAAATTACAAAGTTCCAAGGAGATTTATGATTGAGTTTCAGACATATATTGTTCCCACATTAACCAATGTACTGGACTACATTTTAAACTCAAAAGAGTAGTAGATAAAAATCAAATTCATAAAAAAAAAATTTGACTGATTATTTTGTCATTTAGATTCTGTCACTTAAAAATTGGAATTTGGGGGCATGTTTTCCTTGTGATTTTGTGATTAAAACTTTTTGTATTTTTTTATAATGCTCAAAAATGTTTTTTGCTATTACACTGAAAATACAAGACTATTTTTATCAGCATAAAAAATTATGGATCTTACCTGGTTCTTCAGTATTTAAAAATGGGTTTTACTTGGTTCTTCTCAGTTGTACAGAAACTACAAACTTTCCCTCTTGTTTCGGTGTGTGGCTCACAGTCAACAATGCTCAGAGCTTAGTCCTGGCTCAATGCTCAGAGATCACTTTTGGCAATGCTTGAGGGATCCTCAAGTCAAGAATTGAAATTGTGCTGGCTGCATGAAAGGCAAGTGTCCCACCTGCTCTACTACTGCTCTATTCCCTACAAGTTTATTTTAGGGGAGGGATATTGGGGCCACATTTAACTGTGCTCAGGGAATACTCTTAATGGTGCTCTGGAGACCATATGTGGTGCCAGGAATTGAACAAGGATTAGCTGCATGCAAGGCAAGTTTCTTAATCCCTGTACTACCTCTCCAGTGCCAAAGGTTTTTAATTTGTGCTTGGATATAATAGTATAAGCTTGGAGAAAAAGAATTAATTCCTTTAAATTGTACTTTCCTAGGACTAGAGGGCTAAATCACACGCTTTGCATGATGGAGACCAGGTACAATCTCCAGCAAAAACATGGTCCCCCAAGCACTTCCAGGAGTGACTTCTGAGCACAAGTCTGGTGTGGCCTCTGATCATTGCTGAGTGTGACCCAAAAATAAAACCGAAAATTATTATAACTGTTTAGGGATTAGAGATATGACTTAGTAGTACCATGCATATCTTGCTGAGAACTTGAGTTTGATTTGTGGTATCACACAAACAAAACACACACACACACACACACACTCTCACACACACACCTTCCTTCTAGAATATCATGATAAACTATGACAATAAGTAGCATAATAAAATAATAAGTAGTTTTCATTCAACCAATACCTTTAATTTTTTTCAAACGACACCATTAAGTTTTTGTCAATGCATCCACGAAATAATTGTGCAATTTATAATGTCAAAGTGAATAAGATTTGAGTTCACCTAAAGATATATATCAGAATGAAGTTAAAATTCACATGTAGTGCCTTTCTTTGTAGAGGTTACACTTCTTAGAATTTTTCAACCTATAATAAATCAACTCAAGAAAATATTAAATCTAATGTGTTTCAAGGTAGGTGGGTAGCAGACAATGGAGATTCTATTCCTGAGATAGCATCTCAGATGGCCACTTCAGAGACTGGTGGACAGTAGCATCTGTGAGAGCAGAAAAGACAGAATTGGGCAGGGAAGCTATTTAATGAGTTATTTGCTCCCTGAAATGTTTTGTTTTCAGACTTGATCTAAAAAGCAATGGAAAACCATCACTCAAAATATCTTCAAATTTCAAGTCTCAGAGATCACAGTTGTAGGCTCCGACTTTCTGCTTAGGGCATTGCATAGATATTCCTCTACAACTTCTCCCTCCCTCAGATGAAGTCCCACAGATGAAGTGTAAAACCGAGACTATTCATCTGTGTTTATTAAAGGCCCCGTGGTGCCTTTAACAAGAATTGGGTGATTAACATTCACAATCTTGGCTTATTTCCAAAAGAGAGAAAGGAACTCTGCTTCTCTGGGGCCTGTTTACCCCTAAAACGTCCGTTGGGTGAAAAGCTCAGAAACCCATGCTGGCACTGAGAGCCAGGTGGGTCAATTCAGGCAGAAGGGTTATGGGTTATGGAAAACCCGTTCTCCCTGTGTTTTAATTTAGGACACCTGAGGACCACCTGGATATAAGAAACAACATTTATTCCTACCTTCAAGGAAGAGAGAATCAAGGTTTGGGGAGTTATTCATTTTAATCAATTTTAACTTTACTTCCCTGTTTTGTGGAATCAGCCCCTTCCCCCTCACTATTAAAGACGCACATTAGGCAAGAAGCACAGGTGCTCTACAGAACCCTGTGGTAGGTAGCTAGGTATAACTCTAGCTTCTCTCTGGATTCTGAATGGTGGTTTTTAACTTGGGAGCAGATGGCACAAAAGTAAACCAAAACATGAAAGCAAACAAACAAAACAGTCTCATAAATTTAAATTATTGCTGTAAGCATGGAGGAGGGGAGATGAAAAATCAACAGCAATTTTTCCGTTTCAGAATCTACTCAGAGGTTATGTGGGATGAAAGTGTCTCAGAGAGCAGCTACTCAAGAGGATTACTGTATGAACTTCTCCATCACTTCACTTAATCACTTAACTTCCCGTTAGTCGTCAATTTGCTCGAGCGGGCACCAGTAACGTCTCCATTTGTTCCTGTCGCGTGCTAGCGTAGCCCAATGGCATCTATTCGCTCTGGGAACATGAAGAGCCTCAAACCGATCGTTCATGGTCTTGATGAAGAAGTCTGACCATCTGGTAGGTGGGCGGCCACGCGGTCTTTTGACATCCCGTGGAATCCAATCAGTAACAGCTCTAGTCCAGCGGTCGTCTTTAAATCTCATTACGTGACCAGCCCATCTGATTTTCGACACCTTGGCAAACGAGACAGCATCCCTGATTCTTGATCGTCGACAGATGTTGGAACTCCGGATTCTTTCTCTCATTTGAGTGAAACGTGGTATTCCAAGCATAGCTCTTTCAATGAGTAATAGCGATGCCTCCATCGCTATTACTTATGAAATATATGTGGAATGTACATTTCTTTGCTAAAGATAAAAATGGACAACTCTACATTGCCTGAGGTGTTAAATCATGTTTGATATAATGCTACAGACATGACAGAGACAAATGTTTGAAAAGGGAAATTGAAAGGAATCACAGTTTGAAGATTAAGCCACTTTTCCCCAAACTTCTCTGTCCTATTTATTTTAGGATTGAGTCCAAGCTATTATTGATTCTGAAAGAGGGTTCTATTTCTTTAATTTTCTCCTATTTTTTGGTCACACCTAACTGTGCTTAGGAATTACTCCTAGCTCTGTGCTCAGGGATCACACCTGGCAGTGCTCACAGCACTGTATGGAGTGTCAGGGAATAAAACCTGGGTTGACTATGTGCCGGCCAAGCACCCTGTTTACTATACTATCTCTCTAGCCCTAAGAATTATATTTCTTTTCATTTTTCAATTGCTGGCACTGCTTAATACCATGAGCGCCATTAACACAAGTTATAGAACTTGTCTCATAGGACTGACTTCTGGAAAAGTCCATTCATGCCGCTCTTCTGCTAGGTCTTTTGTTATCTTAGCGATCTCAAAGGTCAAAAAAAGGTTTAAAATGTATGTCAAGCCATTTATTTTTAAGGAATTGGTTGTCATTATAGAAGTGAAGAAACAAAAAAACAATCCCTAAAACAGTTGATTTGGCATGGAATACAACAGGAAATTTTGAGTAGACAAACTCAAAATTAAAATAATGTGCACACGATTTCTCCTTTGTTCGTGTTTCTGTTCTTTAATGAGGCCAAGCAAAGTCTTTGTTGCAGAAGTGAAGGGAAACCATCATTTCCTATTAAAGCTCTACTTTGAGTGACTTAAATAATAAATTAATCAGAGAGACAGTCATTGAGAAAGTGCCACATTGCATATACTATTGAACTGCTGGGAATAGAAAAAAAAGCAGGATCAAGGATGTGATTCAAGGGGCAGAGCACATGTTTGCATAAATAAGGCCCTGGGCTTTGTCTCCAATACTCATCAAGTTGCAACAATTACAAAAGCAAAGCTAAGGTACAGGACACTGAAGAAAGCATCA
The DNA here is from genome assembly GCF_029834395.1 of Sorex fumeus. Taxonomy (NCBI): domain Eukaryota; kingdom Metazoa; phylum Chordata; class Mammalia; order Eulipotyphla; family Soricidae; genus Sorex; species Sorex fumeus. The sequence goes on from NW_026606058.1 coordinate 6,508,385, forward strand.
TTTGGGAGAGACCTGGGCACCAGGCAGCCCAGAGATGGTCTCTAACAAGGGCAGCAGAACACTGAAAGAAAGAAAACAGGGGTTGGCCCTGCGCATCCTTGCAGCAACAGCTGTGGCCTCTTGCAGGGCAATTAAACCTGTGGCTAGGATTCCAGGCCCATCTCATCTCAGCAGCCCCACAGACTCAGAAAATTACTGAAGGGAAACTCTTAACCAACTTCATTCCTTTGTTTTTGACTTGGCATCTCAGATGGTGGCATTCCCAGGGCTGATTAGCTCCAAGTTCCTTCCTTGTGAAGCCAAAGCCACCATGTAATTTCCATTAGACCTGAAAATGATCCTGATTTAAAGCATAGATGTGGCCCATAAGTGATCGTCTAATCATACTTAAGAATTAACTGGCCCAGGCTGTATGGTTTTCATTTCTTTGTTAGTAAAATCATTCTTAAAAATACGTGTCACTCTGTGTGTGCAATCAAACAAGAAAGATGACAGCCTAGTTTAGAACTGAGCCTTGTACTCCATGTCAGAGTTCTGATGCTTTGGGATAAGATGCTTAACGCTCCTCCTTTTGAGTTTTTTCCCTTTCCTCTTCTTTATTTTCAGTATCTTTGATGTATCAGTCTTTTGAAGTAAATGGGGTGGTGTAGGGAGTAGGTAGATGGAGAAAGAAGCATCTACAAAAATACAGTAAAGCATTCCCCCCTACCACCACTTTTGCTCTAGAAAAGAGCAGAATCTATTAAGTAAAGAGACTGTTAAAGCAAACCATTAAAATTCCACATGGTGGACCTGGCATGGAGGACTTAGTAGAAGACTGAAGAGACACACGGCAAGAAAGGTCAGAGCGGGCTGGAGTGATAGCACAGCGGTAGGGCGTTTGCCTCGCACACGGCCGACCCGCGTTCGATTCCCAGCCTCCCATATGGTCCCTTGAGCACCGCTAGGGGTGATTCCTGAGTGCAGAGCCAGGAGTAACCCCTGTGCATTGCCAGGTGTGACCCAAAAAGCAAAAAAAAAAAAAAAAAAAAAAAAAAAAAAAGAAAGGTCAGAGCCTCCAAAAGGAACTTAACAAGGTTTCCCAAATCCTTAACAGAGATTTGCTAATGACCTAAATTCTGTGGGATGAAAAATTCCTTACACAGAGGACAGACAGACACTTCTGCTTACTCTGTTCTCAAAAGGGACAAGTCTTTGATTCTGCTTACCTTTCAGAATCAGACTGAGAATAGATTTGGGAGTCAATTCATCCACAAATACCAAAGCTCTCAAGCCCCCCCTGAAAAATGATGGCAAATTAGCCTGAGAACCACTGATGACTTCTCCACCCAGTACCAGGGAATGCTTATTAATCTTTATATCCCTTTTGCAAATGAGAAGAATAAATCCACTCACAACAGGTTTCTGAGTCTTTTCTCCCTTCTCTTATGGATGTGGAACCGACACAGCTTGTGCCAATGGCTTTCATAGATGCTGTGGGAAAAAAAAACAGCACGTGGTAAGGGAGACAACACTACCTTGCCCATAAGGGCCCTGGCATCCACGTCCTCCACCTTCTCTGTGGGAGGCCTTTCTCCCATCACCTCCTGGGAATGGACACCTGTTCTCTTAACTCTTACCATTTTGCCAGTATGGATCTCCTAGTCTTCAAGAGTTTATTGCTGCCATGACACTTGTTTCCTCTGGATGGCATAGCAGCCCTGCAGATCAAGGGCACTTCATGTAGCCTCCAACGAGTACACTAGTATTTCTAAGGCAGTGCAAAGCCTCGGGGTTATTAAAGATTCAGTGTTTAGCCAGTTATTGCTGAAAAGAAGAAAATAGCGTGAGACCCTGCTGTGGTGCTCCATTATTATGCCAAGCACTGGAATTCACATCAAGAGTCCCAGAGGAAGACAAGAAAACACTAGCCATGTCTTATAATTAATTTCCTGTAATATCCCTGGGCCTCTGATTCCAAATTTATGAAATATGGTGGAAGGTGGGAAGGAGGGATTTCACACACATGATTCTTCAGAACTAGATCCAACTCACTTCATTCTTTTTAAAAAATAATTTTTCAATTAAGGTTTTGTGATTTATAATACTGTTAATGGTAGTTTTATGAATACATCTTTTTAACACCGCACCTACCAATGGGGTACCCACTTCCCTACACCGAGTTCCCAAATGCCTCTCCTGGTCCACTCCCAAGCCCCAAGCTAAGTTCTGAGAACCAGCTCTTTGTTCTGTTGCCTTTGGCCATTTGTTTTTCCCCTATTGTATGTCTTTAGGTCCCATATGTGAGAGGGATCATTCTGTGTCTATCCTATTCCTTCTGATTTCACAAAGCCTGATATCCTCTAATTCTTCCCCATCATGGCAAATTGCATAATTTTGCCCTTTCTTACAATTCCGTAGTATTCCATTGTGTATATGTTCACTTGATCTTTTGATCACTTGACATCCCATTACTCATTGATTTGCTCGGGCGGGTACCAGTAACGTCTCCATTCATTCCTTTCGCATGCTAGTGTAGCTCAATGGTATCTGCTCACTCCAGGAACACAAAGAGCCTCAAACCATTCGTTCAGGGTCTTGACGAAGATGTCTGATCATCTCGTAGGTGGGCGGCCAGGTGATCTTTTGATGTCCTGTGGAAACCAGTCGGTAATGGCTCTAGTCTAGCGATCGTCTCCAAATATTTTTACATTCCAGCCCATCTGATTTTCAATGCCTTGGCAAATGAGACAGTATTCCTGACTCTTGATCGTCAATGGAAGTTGGAACTCCGGATTCCTTCTCTTGCTTGAGTGAAGTGTGATACTCCAAGCATAGCTCTTTCGATTCCTCTTTGGGAGACCTGAATAGTGTTCTCATCCTGTTTTCATAGGGTCCAGGTCTCTGAGGCGTATGTTAATGCAGGAAGAACAGTGGAATCAAAGAGATGCGCCCAGAGCCGGAGGTTCTTCATCCTCTTAGCTATTTCTTCGACACTCTTGAAGGCATTCCAAGTCACTTTCTTCCTCCTGCACAGCTCGGGTGCCAGGTCATTTGTCATGTTGACTTCTCGACTTAGGTACACATAACTGCTGCATTCAGAGATGTTCATTCCATTGAGAATGAATGGAATGTCAGGAACGAGTCCGTTTCTCATGAACATTGTCTTTGTGAGATTCAGCTGCAGTCCGACCTTTCCACACTCATGGTCGAAGTTGGCCAGCATTTGTGCCACTTGGCTAATGTTTGGTATTATTAGAATGATGTCATCAGCGAGGCGGAGGTGGTATAGTTGCTGACCCTCTATCTTCACTCCCATTCCTTCCCATTCCAGTCGTTGCATGACGTTCTTGATAGTGGCACTGAAGAGTTTCAGTGAAATGGTATCACCCTGCTGAACCCCTCTCTATACATTGATGATCACTTCCTTGTAGAATGGTGAGATTCTGGTGGTGAATCCATAATACAGCTCACAGAGGATCCTGATGTATTGAGTTTGAATGCCCTGATTGGCTAGGGTTTCAATTACCGCTTCTGTCTCAACAGAATCAAAGTCCTTCTGTAAATCAATCAACATTAGACAGAGTGGCATCGGTGTATATGTGTATATGTATTGTGTATATGTACCTCAACTTATTGATATATTCATCTGTAGTTGGGTATTTGGATTGTTTCCAAATCTTGGATATTTTTAGCACTGCCATTGTTATATTTTAAACCACAAAAGTTCACTAAACTCCTTCTCTCTTGGTTGCCACCCTAGTCTGAGTCCATCGTGACCAAGGATCCAGCTCTTAGAGTCCAGCCTCTCTTCAGTTTGTCATTCTGTGTTTTTAAAAATGTAATTTATGTTTTTTTATAATGTAATTTATTTATTCCACTGTTCTTCCTGCATTAACATATGCCTCAGAGACCTGGGCCCTATGCAAACAGAATGAAAATGCTATTCAGGTCTCCCAAAGAAGAATAGAAAGAGCTATGCTTGGAATATCACACTTCACTCAAATGAGAGAAAGAATCCGGAGTTCCGACATCCGTCGACGATCAAGAATCAGGGACGCTGTCTCATTTGCCAAGGTGTCAAAAATCAGATGGGCTGGTCACGTAATGAGATTTAAAGACGACCGCTGGACTAGAGCTGTTACCGACTGGATTCCACAGGATGTCAAAAGACCGCGTGGCCGCCCACCTCCCAGATGGTCAGACTTCTTCGTCAAGATTATAAACAATCGGTTTGAGGGTCTTCATGTTCCCAGAGCGAACAGATACCATTGGGCTACACTAGCACGCGACAGGGACAAATGGAGACGTTACTGGCGCCCGCTCCAGCAAATCGACGACTTATGGGAAGTTAAGTGATTAAGTGATTAATTTATTTACTCTAACCGTTTAGGTATATGTTTATAATAGTATTAACATTTTTAGTTCTGATGCATGTAATTATTGCATCACAACCAAGGGTCCCATGACCTTCCATCACATCTTTAATTTTCTTTTGTGGGGGAGGCATACTTGGTTGTGCTCAAGGCTCACTTCTGCTGGGACTCTGGGGTGTCAAGGACTGAAAATGGGTTGGTAACATGCAATTCAAGTGTCCTACCCACTGGACTATTGATTCAGACACCTTTCAATTTTTTTAAAAAATGTTGGAGTTTAGATTATATATTTACAATAGTATGGACATTTATGTCCCAGGTGTACGTGGTTGCCTCACCTAACCATCACCAAAATGCCCAAGAACCACTATTTTTTAAGAAGACAGAAAATGAAGACATGATAGTCTAATATCATTCAGATAATGGGTTAGATGAGAAGAGGAAAATAAATAGGAAGATGTGAGAGAAAGCAACAGGAGAGGAAGATTATCTATGAGATTCAGACTTTGGAGGCCTGGGGTATGATCTGAGAATTTGCATTGTTAACAAGGAGGTCACCTGGTTCCATTGGAGTGATCCCTGGGAAGCCCTTTTACATCAGTCTGGGGAATGTTCTAAGTTTCCGACTCTCAGGGCTTGGTCTCCTTTGTGAGAAGTGCTTGCAGTTTGCACTGTCTTTCAAGCCCTCCCATTGATCGTCGATTTGCTCGAGCGGGCCCAGTAACGTCTCCATTGGAGACTTTGTTGTTACTGTGTCTGGCATATCGAATACTCTCGGTAGCTTGCCGGGCTCTCCGAGAGGGGCGGAGGAATCGAACTCGGGTCGGCCATGTTGGCCGCTTGTAAGGCGAACGCCCTACCCGCTGTGCTATCGCTCCAGCTTTCAAGATGAAGGGTAATTGCTCAGTGCAAATTCCCACCCGGAAAATTCCTCCTCCCGGCATGGCACTCTTTCTCACTTCAGTGGCTGTTTCTTATTCCTTGCCCTCTTTGAGCGATAGCCTCAAACTCAGAGGCATAATATGTTCTTTTCTGAAAATCTCATAACAAAGAGTAGTGGGGCAAAGACTGTTAAGATGTGGGGCAGGAGTGGTAGTACATAGGATACTATTTGCTTAGCACCTGGCAGACTTGATTTGATCTCCAGCAACCCTATAGTCCCCCAAGCACCACCAGGAGTGATTTCTGAATGCAGAACCAGGAGTAACCCTTGAGCACTGCTGGGTGTAGCCCCCCGCCCCGCAACAAACAAACAAAAAAAGAAAACTGTTAAAGTTCCTCCTTATCTTGCCTGCCCCAGATCCCCCACAACTGCCCCTAGCCTCCCCCCACCTCTCTCAAATCTGCTGTGAGCAGCTGCTGGCCTCCTGGCCTGAGGAACTTCCCTTGCCAGCTGCCTGACGTCACACATCAATCTTACATCTTTACTGCAAATCTCTACTGATCAAATTTCACATTTCTAGGACTCTGGCCATAAAGCCCTTTTCCCTGGTATAATTAGTAATTAGAGGAAAAATGTTAGCTAAAAGGCACGCAATCTCCATCTGTCAAGTGAAGAAATTCTCATTCAAGGGAGGCCTATCCTCTATCTAGGTGAGAAACCACTCATGCTCTGGCCTTCCCAACAAAGTTTTCTGAGGGAAGATAAGGCTTAGTTTCTAAGCATTCTTTTGGCTCTAAACAAGTTTTTCTGGATCTGAAGAATTTAATTTGCAATTGAAAAAATTGCTTCTTCAGGATCAAAGCAATACAGCACGCTGGCCTTGTACATGGCTCATTCAGGTTTGATTCCCTGCATCCCATAAGTTCCTTCAAGCACTGCCAGGAGTAATTCCTGAGTACAGAGGCAGAAGTAACACCTGAAGATTGCCAATGTGACCCAGAAACAAAAACAAAATAAAAGGAAACAACTCTTCCCTTTTCTCATTTCTCCCATACTGCTTCTAATGTTAAATAGATAATATTAAATGAAATTCCTTCAGCGTAAGCATATTTAATACGTGCTCACTTGTACTTCCTTATGGCTCTCTCCTGAAACAGCTGCCGGAAAAGGATCATAAACATGAAAAAGTAACCGTGTGAGATTTACATGATGCCTTCAGGTTCCAGATTTGTATAGTTGGAGATCGTTTTATCTGAGGACAGTCTTTGCTTACAAACAGCTTCTTCTATTTGTAAGAAAGTTTTCTGAGAATTCTTCAAAATACAAGTTTTACAAAATTTATTATTTAACTAAAGATGGGAAAATGGCATGATGCTGATATGCCAAAGAAAGCCACGGGTAACACTTCCGAAATCAAATATGCTTCTAGAAAGACGTGATTATTTGCTGTCTGAAGTGTAGATCAGTCAAATCACCTTGGGATGGCTGGATTATTTTGGAGACCTGCACTTAATAAGAACATGGAGGTGGTAGAGCTGTTTCAGAGGCCAGTCATCAAAAAGCTAAAAGAGGGGCTGGAGCGATAGCACAGCGCGTAGGGCATTTGCCTTGCACGCAGCCAACATGGCCAACCTGGGTTCGATTCCCAGCATCCCATATGGTTCCCCGAGCACCGCCAGGAGTAATTCCTGAGTGCATGAGCCAGGAGTAACCCCTAAGCATTGCCGGGTGTGACCTAAAAAGAAAAAAAAAAGCTCAAAGAATTTTCGATCTTATCATTTGAAGAAGGCCTGAAGAATCAAGAGCAGAGAAAAGAGGCTGCAGCAAGAATGTTAACTGTTTTTAAAGAGTTAGAGAGTTTAAACTTTGTAAAATTTGGAGTAATTATATTAATAGAGGTCAGTAAGAAGATACAAAAGGAATGAAATTTTAGGCTATTTATACACCAGGCTCTGGAGTTAGAAGGGCTGACATTTAATTCTGGTTTTGCTCCTTTTTAGTTGTCTTATGATGAGCAAACTTCTTAACCTCTCTCTACTTTAATTTGCTCATCTGTAAATAATAATTGTATATTATGAAATTGTAAGGATTAAATGAGTTAATTGCACACTGTTAGACATGCTGGTGAGGTGAGGCCCTCCCGTTGATCATCGATTTGCTCGAGCGGGCCCAGTAACGTCTCCATTGGAGACTTTGTTGTTACTGTGTCTGGCATATCAAATACTCTCGGTAGCTTGCCGGGCTCTCCGAGAGGGGCGGAGGAATCGAACTCGGGTCGACCATGTTGGCTGCGTGCAAGGCAGACGCCCTACCCGCTGTGCTATCTCTCCAGCCCTGTTAGACAGCCCTGTTAGACTGTTAGACATGAGCAATTGTTTTACTGTAAAAGAGTGTGATGTCAGCACATGACATCACAAACATGACTCTAAGTCATCACATGGAAAGAGCTCTGAAAGGAAATTTATTGAAACTTTAGCTTTGATATTTGTGATATACAAGGCATATTTTGCATTTATGTCACCATGGGATTGCTCTTACTAGAGCAATATATTGTAACATACAGAACACATTTGAGTTGAAGATGAAGAATAGGATGGGTCAATGAGTTGCGGCTACAGTTCTTGGGACAGTGACTATATTTTTGATAGGTTGGTTAGATGTGACTATGGAAAGAATTTTCACTGATGCATGGAGTGCATGGAGGGAACGAATTATATAATAATTTTACACCAGCACTCACAATTGGAGACACTCTGTGCATCATATTTTTAAATTTTTTTGCCATGGTACAATTTAGGAAGTAAGTGATGAAGACAAAATGGGATATTTTGTTCACTTAACAGTCTTTAAAAATACATTTACGTCAGACCTGTGAGCAGCAGTGTTGTATCTTGTTGCTACAAGATACTTCCAACTCATGTGTTTCTTGTTACTTGCTCCCAAATGCATTACTTTGCATTTTTCCAAATTGAATACCATCTCAATCATCAGATATAGTGACATATAAATGAGCCAAGCACAGATACTTGCAAGACTGTGACCTCAGTGAAAATTTGAAAGGTCCCAAAACATTTGTCCCCCAAATAAAATCTTTTATTTGAAAGGATATATGCACACCAATGTTCAATAGCCAAGTTATGGAAACAACTAAAATGGCGGACTATGGGTGAATGGATCAAGAAATAGTGATATATCTATACAACAAAGTACTATGCAGCTATAAAAAAGGACACAGCCATGCAATTTGCTCTTATATGGATGGAGTATCTCACCCACACAGCAGAGCCTGGCAAGCTACTCATGACGTATTCAATATGCCAAACACAGTAACAACAAGTCTCACCATAGAGATGTTATTGGGCCCACTAGAGCAAATCAATGAACAACGGGAGACCAGTGCTACAGTACGGATGGAGTTAGAGTGGATCATGCTGAGTAAAGTCAGTCAGAAGGAGAGAGATCACTATGGATGACATGTCTCATATATAGGATTAAAGAGAAACAAAGTTCCAAAGGCAACAGAACTGGAGAACTGGTCTAGTCTGGGGGTAGGATTGAAAGAGAGGCCTTTTAGACTTTGGTGGAGAGAAGCCAGTGCTCTGGTGACTGGTGTGGTGAATGCATAAAACATAATTCACAGTGTTCTAAATCATGATACCTCAACAAAACAGACAGGAGAGAAAACCATCTCTGACTGAAGAAGAGACATTTCTGAGGAAGCATCTAACTTCTGAGAGAAGCTACACTGTGAAGTGAAGAAGAAGGGGTTTATGCTGTAGATAGGGATGACATAGGTTGGGTGGAGGCTAGTCATTACCAGAGGGAGAGATGTGGCAGGAACGCACCAGAACAAAGATGGAATAAATTCATGCTCAAAGATCAGATGACATCAGAATGACACCGTACTTAAGAGATTACTAGGTAATAACCAAGAAGTCTTACGGTTTCACATTTACTTGCACTGTTTTATAAATTGCTTTCACGAACTATGTTTTTTAAGAGGGAAAAAACACATGATATTTTTTGAGTTTTGGTTTTATTTGTAAAATAGAGGAAGGAAAGGAGTAGATATCTCACTCTTGTCAATATTCCCTAATTCCATGGCAATTTACAAATTGGGATGCACAATGCCCTGTGTTCCTATCACAGTTAGATACTAGCTAAAATTCAGTGAAATTTTAAAATATTCATCTTAAATCAGCCACCTTTCACTACCCAATTATTAGTTCTGCAATTTCCCGATATTCGCTTCATTTTTCTTTCTCATTCGCTTCATTTTTCTTTACTTACTTTCAAAGGAGAACATTTGAACCCAGAATTCCAAGTATGGCATCCATGGGGAATGCAGAGACCATCCATCTTCTATTCACTGGTATGATTCTGTTTTTAGTCGATTCTGTTGCTACAAGATACTTCCAACTCATGTGTTTCTTGTTACTTGCTCCCAAATGCATTACTTTGCATTTTTCCAAATTGAATATCATTTTTTTCCATCCTTATTTCTATAATCTCTTAATATTATTCATGTGTTCACTGCCTGCCCAGACCAGGGTCTGCTGCTTCTGGAATATCTGTAGTTTCATTGACTTTTAGTGGGCACTGTCTTTGAAACTTTGTCCCATATCTCTTTGCCTATTACTTAACATTGCGTGCCTGATCTTAGGGATGGCAAGCTTAGGTTGCTCTCACCTTTTAGTCAGAAAATTCACTTTGTAAATGCACTATAAAATTCTTAGTGCTCTTCATTATCTAATAATTCTTTAGTTCCTGCGAATCTTGACAACCCATGCTTTAACTCAAGTTAAACTCTTTGTTTGCCCCATTTTACAGATATAGAAACAGGCCAAGAGAAATTAAGTGTAGAATCAGCAGGGCAGGGGATGGAGGACACCAGTACTTGGGTTCCTGTCTTCAAGATCACAAGAACATCATACTCCCAAGACAGTATAGGAAAGACAAGGGGCTGGGGAGTGATGAAGAAGGACCAATGTTACAGATTTTCTTGCTCTTAGTATAGTTAAGTATAGCAGTGTTATTAATTTAATTTTTAAACCCCAAAAGACCCTTTTATCTGGAAATGCATTTGTCTTGCGTGTAACTTTGCCCTTTCTCTTTTAAGAGCCTCTTCAGAGGTCTTCAGAGAGGAGCGACTTATCAACCCTCCACAGTGAAAGAGCCATGTTTTAAGGAAAAACAATGTTCTGAATCCCTTTCCTTCTTTACCAGTTTGGACTAATAGTATTTATTTTTAACCAGATTTCTGGGATTCTTTTCTATTCTTCATTGGTTTTCAAAAAGAGTGTTTTCTTCTGAGCATATTTTATGCTCCATATTATGGTTCATTGTTTGCTGCTAATCTTTGTGCACTCCTAATTTCCAAATACATGCAAGTAATTTACAGTTCAGCTTACTTTGAATTATTTTTATGGTTTCCTAGTTTACCAATCTTTTGCCTGAATTGTGCAAGATTTAGCCCATTATTTTCTGCTGCCTGGTCATTACTCACTGACCTTTCTTAGAGGAATGCTGTGGGGTTTTATTTTTATTTTTTGTCTATCCACATCATGGAAATCATAAATGAAAAATATTTATTCTTTTAGGACTGCTATATTGCATTAAGTAATTCTGGGTTTTTTTTCTGCCAAGTCTTGACTGAGGCAGGTCTAGATGACACCAAAACATCCAACTGAAAAGGAAAAATTTAGTTTGAAACACTCAGATGTTTCTCCACCAAATCCAGATGTTTGGCAAGTATGGACAATATTTCTGGATAATTAATTCCACTACATTCAACATTTTAATTTTAATGTTTTAATTAATAAAGTCACAGCTCAGTAATGTTGCTTTATTTTTTTAAAAAAGTTAATTTCTGGTAGGTTTGATCCCTGTGTGAAAAGAACCTCTGACTCACAAGATCAGGGTGAAGTGACTTGTCCTGGGTGGAAGTGATGGGCTTTACTATCATACAGAATTTTGGGCTAGGAAGTGGGCACCTATCCCAACATAAATAAATCCAGATGCAACAAATCCAAGAGAGGAAGAATCAGGAACTTGAATCTTGCTTGGCTGTAGAATTGCGGTAAATATTTCCAAATATCCCCACTCTCCAATTCTTTCAGTTTGCATAATCTGCTCAACTTGTCCCTTAATATAATTGAATTAAAAACATATTTTGCATTTAGACACTAATCATCTTTCTGAAAGATTCTAAATGCTGAATACATAGTATCTTCCATAGTCTTTTAATATTGGGGTGGAACAGTTTTATTATCTCCATCAAAAGGTAGAGAGAGGATTAGACAATTTCATATATAAGGCAGAAAATATTTAAGGGTAGATTTGAGTCTAAGATGGTAGAGTTGAGAAAATTTAAATGCTATTAAGAAAACCCCACTCTCGTCCTTAAACCTACTTGATGTGGAGTCTGACTGTACCTCACCCCATGATTTTGGGGTGTGATGTTGTCTCATGGGCCAGATGCAGGTGGTTCCCACTTTGGTCTTTGTTTCACCTTAGTTTTCACCTCACAAACCTGATTTTCTAACAGTGAACAGAAAGTTGAGTAATGCCTCCATCTTAGTGCAGCCCCCTGCACCACACAGCAGCTGTCACTTACTACCACTCGCCTTCTCCTGGCAGGGATCCAGGAGAGTGTTGTGAGAGGTCTGAAACCTTTACACAGAGCTAAACAGGTCAGAGGCTCTGACCGGTACCCTGGACCACCTCATGATGGAAAGTCTGACCCTGCAGGCAGAGAATCAGCAGCAGTGATCTTGGCACTAGGGTGGAGTTTTGGAGCAAATGCACATGCTTCCTCTCTGTGCTGGGCGATAGCTCCTTTTTCTCCCCTGAGCTGTGCTGAAGCTCCCAGATATCTGCAGTCTCTTTACAACTTCTGCTGATCGATTTTGAGATCCCAGGCATGATGTCTCTTGTGAGATCCGTTGAATTTGCCTCCCACATTTGAATCTTCCTGACAAGGTGTCACTTTGCTCAATCCAGAATTTAAATGTCACTGAATTGTGCTTTGTACTGCTAGCACCTTGGGTTTATTAAAAAAAAAATGAAGGGGGTGGAGGAATAGTATTTCTGCCTTTTACTGTGACTATAAAAACCCTTAACCTAATTTTCCAGCTGAGCCAATTTCAAATTAAATGGCTTCATGTCAGGAACATCAACATCTGGAAGAGACTCTAACAGATCCTGTGATAAATCAGCAGCTGCTGTGGGCGAAAGGTCACTCTAATTCCAGATTCTCGGCTTGGAAAATACTGAGGCAATAAATAACATTACCACACAGATTCTGTAAAAGCCACAAGGGGTTTGTGTGGAAGAGACAGTGCAGGCAAGCGGGACAGTCTTGGGTGGCAAAGTTGGCAACCCGCGTGAGGTTGCTGTTGGCTTCAATGGGTTGATGGTGTGAGAACTCAAGGTGACCAGTCAGCCTCTGTTCTTGGCCTGTGTCACTTCATAGCAGAATCTGGCACATCACTGATGCCCCAAAACAGTTCGAATAGGAATATGGGTGAGAATTTTCTGGAGGAAGGTGGTGGGAAGAGCGATTACATCACAGACTATTTGACAACGTCTCATAAAATCCTGTTGGAATATCCCTGCCAATTCCCAAGAATTCCCCTCTGAGCTCTTGTCACTTCATCTTCCCTCTTTCTCTGGTTGAATTTCTCAGAGTCAGCCTCTTCCTTTCTTCTCTGGCTCCTGTTCAAAATGGATGTTTTAGTGCTGTTCCATACCATCCAGGGATTTCTTCCACCTCTTTTTTATCCAGATATTGTTACATCCTCTATGTGGCAACTCTGTATACTTGGCCCCATACAGGAAGTTTAGCACTTATTTTAGGTTCAAGTTGTCTTAGAAAGGATGAGAGTGTGGAGTGGGGTTGTCACTAGCAAAACATTCCTCAAAACTTTACCCTGACACATAGTTGTACTATCTAGGACTGTGACTTGCACGTAGTACACACATCAAAATGACAGCTTCTAGAATTGCAAATAAACATTATTATTGAAGGTAGAAATAATATTATATGTTCTCATTGCACATGAAATTTGCATCAATAGCTGCTCTTGATTTTCAATTCTAGGAATTTCAGTTTTCCACATTCCCAAACTTTGGTATTAAAAAGAATAACCTAGGGGCTTATCATAGTACAGTGGGTAGGATGCTTCCCTTACATGCGACTTGGGTTCTATACTTGGCATTCCAATAGGTCCTCTGAGCACCAAGAGAAGTAATCTCTGAGTTCAGAGCCAAGAGAAAGTCCTGAGCACCACTGGTGTGACCCCCTAACCAATAAAATAAATAGAATAATGTAGTGAGGACCTCGTAAAGGATCTGGGGAGTTTCTAAAACTGTTGGACAGGTTGGGAAGCCAGGAAGCTGTATTTTATAAAGTGCTGGAGGTGATTCAAATGTAGATGCTTGTTGATCAATCTTTGCCCAGATATCTTCGCCATCTAACGAATCTTTGGGACAATTAAAATTATATTTTAATAATTCTATGATTTTTTCTATTCTATGATTTTTTCTATTCTATGATTTTTTAAATGTTTTTTTATTTTATGATTAAGTCCAAACCTGCCTTCTATAATTCATGTCTAGGACTAAAATCCAAAATGATATACTCTTAGGTTGTGCAATGTAATAAATGTATAGATTTGTATAAGTACTAAGTGCATAGCAAGACTCAAATAATATAATTTTTTCTATAATTTGTCCAGGGAGCTATAACTTTCTCTCTGGGAATCCAATTCGAAATGCAATTTCCTTTTAACATGAGCATTTCTTAACTTTATTCTGGATGCTACCATTTAGAAACTATTGAATGTTGGCTAGAAGAACAGAAACTATTGCTAGTTTATTCCTATTTATACCTGGTTGCCCTCTGTGTTAGGATTTTGTTGAACTCCAGAATTATTGGCTAAAACTGAGTTTTAGAACCAAAGAATAACTTTAAGGAAATGGTCGACTAACCAGAGACTTATTTGCATTTATTTGGAGTTTATGGATCAACTTAGAGGACTTTCTTCCTGTTCAAGCTGTCTGTGCACTTGAATTTCACTGACATTCTGGTTCCAGTGATAAAGTCAGGATCGACTAAACTGCTTTCACTTTGGTATCAGATGGATAAGGGCTACAGATTACTCATAGTCAGTATATCCTGCTGTCTAATTTTCTGAAGTTTTACTCCTTGCTAATGTTAATTAGTAGCTATATAAACGTTATTGGGCTGAAAACTCTAAGAAGGAGGAGAAAAATCACTGGTCTTATAGCAGTTTCTTATGATATGGATATTTTGTCTCAAATAATATTTATGCAAAGTGGAGACTGCTGCTATATTTCAGTGTTCTTAAGGACATTATTATCGATATCATAATGGATACTTGCCTATAAAATACAAAAAGAAAAAATTTTAAGGCATAGATAGATGTTCCTTCTGAGAACTAGGTTTGCCCTTGATGATCTTTTTTTTTGTTAATGCTTACTAGAAAGTTGAGAGTCAAATGTGCAGCTCACCTGCATCAAATATACAAGATCTTATGTTCTTGATGTTCAATCACTTTCTATACTGATCATTACTCATTTTATTTATTCTATACCTACTTTAATATTTCATTCGTTTTCTCTTTAGATTTCTAATTTATTTTGCTTCTTGACCCTGAGAGTCCTCAGAGCTTATTCGCAGCTCTATATTCAGGGATCACTCCTGGTAGGGCTCTGAGGACTATGTGAGTTGCTGGGGGTCGAAGCCATGCAAGGTAAGTGCCCTACCTGCTGTACTGTCCCTCTGACCTTAGTTTTCTCATTTTAAAAGTACCTCTGCGCTTCATGTCTTTGTCTGTCTTACTAAAATCCTTTTAGAAAATGGATACATTTAAATAGTAATCATTTGCTATAGCAGGAGTTCCCAGTTTGCTCATCATGACCTCATTCACTGTGAAGAATCTAGAAAACCCAGAGAGCTAGGGATCTAAGATTCCCTTACCAGGGCGACAAAGAAACCAGAACAAAACATTTCCATAGGCTTTAGCGAACAAGTGATCCTAATGCCCGGAAGCCCACCCAGAAGCCTGAGAAGTATGGATAGGAGTCCCAGAAATACAACTACTTAAGATAAAGTAGTCGGTAAAACAAGGCATACCTCTGCCTGGGTGTTTTCATTCTGTGTGTAGCTAGATGCTCAGCTGGCCCCAACTGGCACAGCTGTTTCCAGCTGGGAACTTCAGCACCACCTAAGCCAGCTGGGGAGAAAGAGGCACCGTAGCGTGACTGTTTTTGCTCAGAGATGCCCTCAGTTAAGCGTCTCTTTGGCAGAAGATGGTCTTCAGACACCTCGGCCTCTTTCCTCTTTACTGGCTTCCTGTTATGAGTCAGGCACTATTATAGGAAGTCTAAGGAATGCAAACATGGGCAAAGAACATAATTCAAGAAAAACTAAGCAAAATCAGCTTGGGAGAAATATAGATACACACATATATCTATATATATATACACATATGTTTATTTATACATATCATTTATTAAAGGTGAAAAGTACAAAATGTCAGGGAGATCAGTGGTCATAAGATTTGGAAAGATAGTAAGGTTTCTTTTAGCTAAAAGGGAAGAAAAACATTCAAATAACCAATTGCACCCTGAAGTGGATAAAAAAAAATGTTGGACATTGCAAGCCAATAGAAATCCAAGATCAAATACATAAAACATTTTAAATGGAGGCATGCTTGGAGAACAGTGATTCATTCAGTCTGGAAGGGGAAATATGGATTGAAGATTACTGATGGGAAATGAAGCTAACATAAAGCTGAAAAAAAGTATTGGGCTTTACAAGAATTAACCCTATGGTTAGAAATGAGACATGTGAATTTGAAAAAGAAAACTTATAACATTCTTATTTTTAAAAATTTTATTGAATCACCACGAGATAGTTATGAGCTTTCATGTTTGGGTTACAATCACACAATGATCAAACACCTATCCCTCTACCAGTGCACATTCCTTACCACCAATGTCCCCAGTATATCCAGTATATCCCCCCCTTTCTCACCCTCCCCCTGGCTCCATGGCAGACATGATTTCCCATAATCTCTCTCTACTTTTGGGCATTATAGTTTGCAATGCAGAACCTGAGAGGTCCTTTATCTACTTTCTGCACACATCTCCCATCCCGACCAATTCCTCCAGTCATCATTTTCTTATTGATCCCTTCTCTATTCCGTCTGCCTTCTGCCCATGAGGCAGACTTCCAGCTATGGAGCAATCTTCTTGACCTGTGTATCGACTATCCTTAGGTGCCAATCTCATGTTATGTTATTTTATATTCCACACCAAAAAAACCCCTCATATTCTAAGTGAGAGGAAACACTGTGGAGAAACAGCTAGAGGTATTTTTAGAGATAGTGTGGTCAAAGATACTGACAAAAATATAGTTTTATTCTTTGCTTTATTCCACTCCCTACTTCTTTTTATACTCACAAAGACATTCAGGCAAAACTTTTAAATAATTCTTAGGGCTTGTAATCACTAGTGAAGCTATTTGCTCTCAAACTGTCAATTTTTCCCCCCTGGAAAAGATAGATCTCTTCACAGTCAAGGCAATTAAAGACAAAGTGTGTTCAGAGAAGAAACATTAAATGATACAGATCAATTTGAATTATTTTTTTATTTGCTTTAACTCTTTAATTCCTTATAGACAGAAACTGAGTGCTTGATACTAGGCTCTCTTCCACAACCGACAGGCGCAACAGGCAGCGCTGAGCTGGAACCTGGCTTCAGGCTGACACTTGGAACAGGGTTAGTTCTTTTTCTTTCTAAGCGGAAATAACCATGTTGTTATATAGATTCCTCTTTCTCTGTTTCATCACTGCTTTGCTTATCCAAGAGTCGTGGGTGTATCTGGAGTTTCAGAAAAGCAGTTTCAAGATCTATGTGCAGCCTCAAGGCAATCCTAATTTCCCCCTGACTAAGGCTGACCCAGATTCCCAAGCTTGAGCTAGCCCATGATTTTATTTCCTGCCATGCTTCTCCCCTTGTCCTCAATCACAGATAATAACTTGAATTTCCCTAAGTAAATGCTATTTCTCAAGTCCATGTGCTTACTCATGTAATTCTCAGGTCTAGAAGACCCTTCCTTACCCTTCCCAATTCTCTGAGTCCATCCTCTTTGGGTTCATCTTTTGGGTTCCTCTCTTGAGAAGTCTTCCTGGACCTTCTGTCTCATTTGAAATTGTTACTTATGATCCAAAGTCATCCAGGTTTACCTGTATCGCAGCACTTTATTAATTCATTTATTAAAATATTATTATTCTTGAGAGAATAGCTACTATTTTGCATCCTTATAAACATGGAGGTAACTTGTATATACATATACAGGCATATTCATTTGAAATGGTGATTGGCTGGATGATAACTGGAGCACATAATTTTTGTATGTGATACCTTGAGCTCAATAGTAACTCTGTATGGACTCCTGAGTACTGCCTGGTATAGTCCTGGCGCCTTTAAAACCACTGGTCCAACCAATTGAACCATCTGGTCTGCACCACTAAGCTGCATATCAAGTGGAAAGATGCTCCATGTCCCGAAACACTGCTGGGAAAACCCTCCCTCACTGCCCTCCACCAATGGTAAATGAATATCATAACATATCATAATACCAGTGAGATACGAGCTATACTCTGATCGTTGATTCTCTTCCTTGATTCTCCCACTGTATGGCTTGTTTAAGGGAAGGGCTACAAATCAGTATTATGTTATATTAGCATTATAACTTTCATTTATCACGAGTTTGATAAATATTGAAAGAATAGATTGAAGTTTGCTGCTGATAAGAAAGATTCAGGTGATTTCAGGAATCAGCAATGTTAGACAACAGATTACAGAACGGCAGTGAACTGAACAGTAATTTTCAACAGAATATGCTATCATCAGGTAGGAGTTACTTGGATCAGGAAGAGACTTTAGAGGAAATGTGACTATCTTGGATTTCTGGGGATAGACTCAATTGATACCTGTTTGGCATCCTATTTGGATTAGAATTCATCCAATATTTCTCTTTTTTAACGGTATATCACTTTATTTAAGTAATCTGGAATAAATTTAGTAGGGTTCCATACTTTATTCTCTTTTAGTTGTATATGGGGGAACATGACTAATGAAAAGAGTGTTTTGTCTGTCCCTCCTGCAGTCCCCCCTTGCGGTGGCATGGTTGCCTGCATATTTTAAAGCCTAATGAACAGCCAGGTATGAGACTGCATTGAAGAGGCACGAGGGGCCTCATGGGATGGGGGGTGGAATCGGCCCTGCTCCCTGCCATGACAATGCTCAGGGTGGTCACCCTCAAACGCCTCCTCCAGCTTCTGAATTACCATGATCCCAGAGACACACAAACCAATCTCAGAACCCAGGGGCTTTGCCAGTATTCCCTCTAGGTTTATTACTAAAATATCAGAAATCCAAGTTCACGTGGCTGCTATTGTGGCCATGCACAATCATATGCTCTTCATAATCAGCAATAGAAAACAAATTATCTACTGATGTCTTTTTGGCAGGTCCAAATAATAATATTAGGTCTTTTGTTGTAATATTGAATGTGATCTAAATAGAGAGTAAAGTGGAAATCTGTCACACAGAGGGTGGGTGGGTTGGAGGGGGGGTATGCTAGGATTCTTGGTAGTGGAAAATGTGCACTGGTGAAGGGACGGGTGTTTGATCATTGTATGACCTACCGAGACTTGAACTGAAAGGCATTGTGACTGTTCTCACGGTGATTCAATAAAAAAGAGTGTTTTATTTTAATACAGGTCAAATTTCTGAAGATATTAGTGATTGTCTGAAACTCTTTTGCTAAATATACTGGTAGGATCTAATGTGCTCTTTTCTAAGATAGTCTGCTAAACTGTGCTGTGAGTAACAAAAAAGAAATTTAAGACTACTAGAAAATGAAATGGTAGAAACCAATCTGGAGTCAAGTCAGTGTAAAATTGTAAAATTATTCACAAGTATTATTGAAATATATATACAAGAAATTCAGGTTTCAGTTCCTATAAAATACCCATAGAAAATTTTGAGCTCATAGATCAAATGCTGTTGATATTTATGTGTAACATATGTTACCACCTAAAGAGCAAAAGCAGTCCTAGGGGAAAAGATGGGAGGCGTCTCATTCCCCAGTTTAAAACTATACTATAAAGCTACAGTAATCAAAGCAGTGTGGTATTGAATTAAAGACAGACTCTTAAGCCAATGGAATAGAGTTGAGAATCCAGAGGAAGATCCCCAGTTATATGGACAATTGTATTTCCCTTTAATAATGAGGCAAAAAGTATGACTGGTTGGGTCTATCATTAGCAAGGAAAGCCTTTCTAGAAATGGCGCTGGAAAAACCTGTAAATAGTATAGCAAAAATGAATTCAGACTCCTATCTAATACCATCATGAAAGTCAAATCAAAATGGATTAAAGATCTTAGGTTTCAGACCTGAATTACTAAAGTATATTAAAAAACATAGATAGAACACTTCATGACATTGAAGCTGGAGGTATCGTCAATGATCCAATGCCAGTGGTCAAGAAAATGAAAGAAATGATAAATAAATGGGACTACATCAAATTACAAAGCTTCTGTATGCAAAAGAAATGATGGCCATAATAAAAAGACACTCCACTGATTAGGAGAAAATATTTTCCCACCATTCATCTGATAAAGGGTTAATATAAAGTATATATAAAGCACTGGTAGAACTTTATAAGAAAAAATAACCCCCTGAAAAATGGGAGAAAGAACTCCTATTCAATACAGTACTGGAAGTACTGGCCATAGCAGTTAGGCAAGAAAAAGATATCAAGAGCATACAGATAGGAAAGGAAGAAGTCAAGCTATCACTATTTGCAGAGGATATGATGCTATGCTTTGAAAACCCTAAAGACTCTACAAAAAGAGCTTCTAGAAACAATACCTCTGTATAGTAAAGTGGCAGGCTACAAAATTAACACTTTTGGTGTTAATTTTGTAGACTGAAAAAGAAGAGACATTAAACAACAATAACAACAAAAACAGTCCCGTTCACAGTAGTACCTCTGAAAATCAAGTACCTTGGAATCAGCTTAACCAGAGAGGTGAAGGATCTATACAAGGAAAATTACAAAACATTGCTTCAAGAAATAAAAGAGGACGCTAGGAAATAGAGACACATCCCCTGTTCATGGATAGGAAGGATTAACATTATCAAGATGGCAGTACTCCCCAGAGCTCTATACAAATTTAATGCGGTCCTTATCAGAATACTCAAGACATTTTTCAAAGAAATAGACAAAACACTCCTGAAATTCATATGGAACAATAAACCCCCACGAATAGCTAAAGCAATCCTTGGAAAAAGTAGATGGGTGGCATCACCCTCCCCAATTTCAAACTGTACAAAGCAGTAGTAATTAAAACAGCATGGAATTGGGCTAGAAACAGAACCGTAGACCAATGGAACAGAGTTGAATATTCTGCCACAAACTCCCAAACATATGACCATTTAATCTTTGACAAAGGAGCAAGAAATGTGAAGTGGAACAAGGAATGCCTCTTCAACAAGTGGTGCTGGGAAAACTGGATAGCAACCTGCAAAAAAATTGAACTCTGACCTCTGTGTAGTGCCAGGCACAAAAGTCAGATAAAAATGGATTAAAGACCTCAATACCAGACATGAATCCATAAGGTACATAGAGGAAAATGTAGGCAGAACCCTCCATAATATTGAAGCTAAAAGTATCTTTAAGGATAAAACACCACTGACCAAGCAAGTGGAAATAAACATAAACAAATAGGACTACATCAAACTAAGAAGCTTCTGCACTTCAAAAGAAGCAGTGACCAAAATACAGAAAAAGCCCACAGAATGGGAAAGAATATTTACCCAATACTCATCTGATAAGGGATTAATATCCAGGATATACAAGACTCTAGTAGTATTATATAAGAAAAAACCTCCAACCCCATCAAAAAATTGGAAGAAGAAATGAACAGAAGCTTCCTTTAAAAAGAAATAGTCACGATCACGGTCCTCCCATTGTTCATCGATTTGCTCGAGTGGGCCCAGTAACATCCCCATTGTGAGACTTGTTGTTACTGTGTTTGGCATATTGAATACATCACGGGTAGCTTGCCAGGCTCTGCCGTGCGGGCGAGATACTCTCGGTAGCTTGCCAGGCTCTCCGAGAGGGGCAGAGGAATCGAACTCAGGTCAGTCATATTGGCTGCATGCAAGGCAAACGCCCTACCACTGTGCTATTGCTCCAGCCCAAAAAGAAATACAAATGGCCAAAACGCACATGAAAAAATGCTCCACATTGTTAATCATCAGAAGATGCAAATAACATAACAATGAGATCATCTCACACCACAGAGTCTGGCACACATTCAAAAGAACAACAGCAACTAGTGCTAGCATGGATGTTGGGGGAAAAGAACCCTCTTTCACTGTTGTTGGAAATGCCCAGTAGTTCAGCCTTTCTGGAAAACAATATGGACAGTCCTTCAAAACTAGAAATTGAGCAATACCACTTCTGGGAATATATACCAAGGGTGCAAAAAAAGCACAGTAGAAATGACCTTAGTATCTATATGTTCATTGTAGCACTATTCACAATAGCCAAAATCTGGAAACAAACCAAGTGCCTGAGAACAGATGATTGGTTAAAGAAATGATGGTACATCTACACAGTGAAATACTATGCAGCTGTTAGGAGAGATGAAGTCATGAAATTTCCTTGTAAGTGGATAGACATGAGAATATGCTATGTGAGATGAGTCAGAAAGACAGGGACAGATATAGAAGGATTGCACTCATTTGTGAAGTATAAAATAACATAACATGAGACCGACACTCTGACCAGTAGATATCAGGGTCAGGAAGATTGCTCCATAGCTGAAAGCTGCCTCATGAGTGGGTGGAGAGAGGACAGTTGGATTAGAAAAGGGATCACTAGGAAAACGGTTGGAGGAATCGATCAGGATGGAAGATGTGTGCTGAAAGTAGATAAAGGACTAAATATGATAACTCTCAGTATCTGCATTGCAAACAATAATGCCCAAAAGTAGAGAGAGTACGGGGAATATTGTCTGCCATGGAGGCAGTGGGAGGGTGGAAAATGGGGGTGGGAATACTAGGGATATTTGTTGTGGGGAATGTGCACTAGTGGAGGGATGAGTGTTTGATCATTGTGTGATTGTAACTCAAACATATAAGCTTGTAACTGTATCTCACAGTGAATCAATAAGATTTTTAAAAAATGGGGAAAAGAGATGACAAAAAAAAGCCATCCTTTTGGTACAGGTCTTTTGTAGCATCTTTCTACTTCTAGGTAGGCTTTCCTTAGGAAGCATAACCACTTTACCTGGTATTTTGCCTTTTTTTACTCTTTCATGAACTTGTCATTGTCATTTAAGGCTGCTGCAGATTAGAGGACAGTATTCTGAAGATAAGAGGAGTTGGGACTCTCAGGTTTGATGTAAGTTAACCAGTTGTATTGCAGCTAGAACTAAGAGTTTTGTAAAATTCAGGAGGTTGGGTCTATCATTAGCAATCCTTTGGCTTGGCATCCTGTCTCCTTTCTGTTGTAGATAATAGGGGTTGAGGCCTCTCTATGACCAAATGCTTGCTACCTCTTTTAAGGACAGGGCTTCTCCTCCTACGGGATCATTCCTCTGTCTCTGCCAAGATCATATTTGTAAACATGCCAACACAAGTGCCAAGAAAATACAGGTGCAAAGACATTGAAAACACATTTCAATTTATTAAATTCACTTATCTTTTTCTTAGACAAAATAAGCTGGGTCATTTCTGACATGGCCAGGATCTTTGGCAGAAACAGCTGAGACGGCAGTAAGACCTGAGGTGTAGGCCTCAGTGGGGCTCATGGTGGAAGCCATTCCAGGCAGATTTAAGCAGCCATCACAGCATCATGGGTTAAAGGAAGGAAAATATTGATGTCTTATTGAATTACTCCTATAGGTCAGATCATGTATCACCACTGTGATCTAAACAATGAGCCGGTACAGGAGGAATGCACAGCTGAAACTGATGAGATAAGCCTTTCCCAGCCCTGACTCCTCCAAGCCCCAGTAAATTGCTTCCTTTATTTAATTACAAATTAATTGGAAACACTCCCATGCTGATAAAACAATACTAGTTTCTGATTTGTTGATAATAGCCTAATCCTCCTGTAATAGTCCCATAGACACCATCATATGATTATGTCATCAATTTTACACTTGCAGGATCTGGAGAAACTTGGCTGCCTGAGGTTTAGAAAAAGGATAAACACACAGAGGTGTGCTTTAAGAAGGCCAATTGGTGCGTTTAGAGGTAATTTGTGTGTCAGAAATCTTTGGCCTGAAATTTTCACTTCCACCAGTCTTAGCTAGGATGGATTTTGAGACCTTGAAAATGTCTAACACTGTGTTTGTCATAGTTGCAGAATTTATTAATTTACCTACATTTTCTCATCTCCTCTTTGCAGTTAGGTTAACTCTTGAGTTCAGAAGGTCATTTTAATCCTAAGAGACCATAAAGATACTGGATATAGATTAAAGTTCCTAATCAGTCAGGTCTTCATGTTCACCAAGGAATTTGTCCCGGTCATTTCTTCCTTCCTACAATATTCTTGCTTATATATGATTCTTTCTAGATTTCTAGACTCGTCCTGAGTTAAAAATGAACTCCAAAGTAGGCGCCAACAACATTTGCTTACATGAATCATGAATAGGGAATATTACTTGTTGAGAAAAGATGCTGAAATTAAAGGCAAGTCATCATAATAGATAGTGACTTATTCTAAAGAGCAAGTGAGAGCGAGTTAATATTAAATATCAAAGGACTTTGGAATCCAGGACATATTCTAAAAAGCAAGTGAGAATAGGTAAATATTAAATATCAAAGGAATTTGGAATCCAGGAAATATATAGGACAAAACATATCACTCTATGAAGAGTTATGCCTTCATAATGATTGTTCCGAATAATCAAATTTTCTAAAAAGCAATCTATTTTTATTTAATTTTGCATAGAGTAAAAAAAGAGATGATCTATCTTTATTTCAGTGTTTGAAAATAAGATAGGTGAAAATCATTCACTGGTTTTACTTGTATTAAAGGAAGTGATGTTGGTCTCTCAGTTTTTTTTCTTCCAGAAGTAAAAAGGGAAAAATACAAGAGAATGTCTCTAAAACAGGTATTCCAGGAAACACTGTAAGTGTTTACAGTGTTGAGTCTTCAGACCTCCTAATACAATAAACTCTCATCAACCCCTAGACTCCCAGTGGATGATTTTAATTTCTGTTACTTGCCTAATTTCTCTAGCTAAAATTTCTAGTAATATCTTGAATAAGGGTAGTGAGAGTGGGGTTCCTTGTCTTGCTTATCTTAAAGGAGAAGCCTTCAGAGTTCCTCTTTTCATTGTTGTTATTATTATTATTATTATTTTGCTTTTTGGGTAACACTTGGCGATGCACAGGGGTTACTCCTGGCTCGTGCACTCAGGAATTACTCCTGGCAGTGCTCAGGGAACCATATGGGATGCTGGGAATCGAATCTGGGTCGGTTGTGTGCAAGGAAAATTCCCTACCAGCTGTGCTAGCACTCCAGGCCCTCCTCTTTTCATTATTGACTATGACAGTAGCTGTGATAATTGCTATATTGCTCCTCCTGTATATAATTTAATCAGATATTTTTAAAATTGTAAATAGATGTTAATTTTTTTCTGTATGCTTTTTATGAACTTATGAGATAATAGGTCCCTTTATCTTTGTATTGTTATTGTTGTATAATCCCTTCGATGGTTCAGCACCTCATCGTGGTGGAGGGTGGAAACGGTGCCAACTGACAAAGAGTGAACCAACAGGTGTTGCCTAGAGTCGCAGACAGGTGTGTGTTTGTCAGTGTGCAGATCATTACAACATGCCAGTGGACTAAAATCTTGCATTTGGCAGACTGGGAGCACCTGTAAGGGAAATCAGAGGCTGCCCTAAAAGCCTCCGCCCCTCTTGGAGAGCCTGGCAAGCTACTGAGGGTACCCTGCTCACTCGGCAGAGGCTGGCAAGCTCCTGTGGCATATTCAATATGCCAAAAACAGTAACAATAATGGGCCTCAATCCACTGACCCTGAAAGAGTCCCCAATACAGCAGCATTGAGAAGGATGATCAAAGAGAGGCTGATAAAATCTCAGGGCCGAACTAGGCTGCCAAAACGAAGAAGGACTAAAATGACTGTCTGCACTTTCAATGCATGTACACTGGCTTTGGAATCATCCATCGAGGACCTGACGGTGCAAGCACTGAAGATCAAGTACGACATCACCGGACTGACCAATATGAGACTCAGGCATCAATCACATCATCCCGTTTTTGACACTGGAGAACTGTTCCTTGGAACATGCGACAGTAGAGGCATCAGTGGTGTCAGTGCCCTCATAAAAAGGAATTTGGTCATGAGCATTGATTGTTCGAATGCCTAACAACTCAAATCAGATAATTATGTTTGACTAGATGTGCCTCATTGCCAGCAGTTTCTATCTTTGTTGTCTACGCAACGACAGCCAACTACGACAAAGAAGAAATTGAGACGTTCTGCATGGGGCTGGAGAAGTTCTATAAAGAAGACTACACCTTCTACAAGGTCACTGTAGATGATTTTAAGGCTAAGATAGGACCAAGAAGGTAGCCCAAAGAACTCCACATTGGGACTCACAGCTAAGAATGGAATGAACAGGGTGAGAGTCTGTCTGAGTTCATCATGTTGACCAAGACCTTCATGGTAACTCACAGTTCCAGAAGGCCAAATCTAAACGTTTGACATGGGAGTTTCCCAGTGGACAGTTCCACAATAAAATTGACCACATCATATTCAATCGATGGTTTTGCCTGACCAATGTCACTGTTTTTCCAAAATTCCAAATGGGATCAGACCACTATCTCCTTCGTACAAAATTCTACTTCGTGTAGCAGGGAGAAAGGACTGAAAAGTTTAAGAAGAGAACTCCCAGAACGGTCACCAACTGATAGCTCTTTGGCACTATTGCAGCAATATGGGAAGATGCCATCATTGACAACATCAACAAGGAATACGATCGACTGCTTCAGCACCTCCATGACTGTGCAAGGAATGCCAAAAGTGAGAAAGCCACAAAGAGATGCCTGTCTTCGGAAACTCTCAAGCTCATTCACCAACATGGTTTGGCGCGAGCCTCAGGCAATCACAAGCTAATGTCCAAGCTCTCAAAGCTATGCAGAGAAGTGATAAAGGTAGACCTCAAAGAAAGAAGAGCAGCAATGCTGGCTGATGTGGCAGAAGCTGGGAAAAGTATTCACAATTCCCGCCTGTCCTCCACCAACTATTAGACCAAGATGACTGCCCTTCAACATCCTGATGGATCTATCACATCTTCCAGAAGGTCAATGGAGAAGGTTATCCACAATTTCTACTTGGACCTCTTCAATAGACACGTCCACCTGCCCACATACCAAATTCCACAGGATGAACATGCCGTTCGCAGCACTCTCCCTTCTGAAATCCAACACACCATTTCACCGGTAAAGAAGAGTACAGCACTGATGCAAACAAGGTCAGACCCGAACACCTGAAGAATCTTCCACCAGTACTCATCAATACACTGGCTCGGCTCTTCACACACTACCTGTCTAAATGCAAATTTCTGTCCCAATGGAAAACCAGCAGGACCATTCTGTTTTACAAGAGACATTCACAATATTGTCAACTATCACCTGATCTACCTGTTGTCTGTTGTCAACAAGTTGTTCACTTGAGTCATCCTGAATAGGATTGGCAGAACACGAGATGAAGGATAACCATGCTAGTAAGCCAGGTTCTGGAAACGATTCAGCACTTGACCACATCCATATGGTGACCAAACTCATTGAGGTTTTGTGAGAGTTCAAGATGCTGCTTTGTCTTAAGTTCATTGAATTGAAGAAGGCCTTTGATTCTGTTGAGACTGAAGCATTCATCGAAGCCCTAGTCAAACAGGTGTTCAAACTGAGCACGTCAGGATTCTCTGTGAGCTGTGTTATGGATTCACCACCAGGATCTCACCATTCTACAAGGAAGTGATAATTGATGTAAAGAGAGGGGTTTGGCAGGATGATACCATTTCACCAAAACTCTTCAGTGCCACCCTTGACAACATCATGCGATGACTTGAATGGGAAGGAATGGGAATGAAGATAGATGGTCGGCAACTACACCACCTGCCCTTTGCTGATGACATCATTCTAATAACACCAAACATTAGCCAGACGGCATGAATGCTGGCCAATTTTGACCATGAGTGTGGAAATGTCTGACTGCAGCTGAATCTCACGAAGACAATGTTCATGAGAAATGAACTAGTTCTTTACGTTCCATTTACTCTCAATGAAACAAACATCTCCAAATGCAGCAGTTATGTGTACCTGGGTCAAGAACTCAACATGACGAATGACTTGGCAGCAGGACTGTTCAGGAGAAAAAGAGCGGCATGGAATGCCTTCAAGAGTGTCAAAGAAGTTGTTAAGTAGATGAAGAACCTCTGGCTCTAGGCACATCTTTTTGACATCCACAAGAACAAAAGCAACCGGTGCTGGCACGGATGTGGCAAGAAAGGGACCTTCCTTCACTGCTGGTGGGAATGCCAACTGGTTCAGCCCTTTCGGAAAACAGTATGGACGATTCTCCAAGAATTAGAAATTGAGCTCCCATTTGACCCAGCAATACCACTCCTGGAAATATATCCCAGAGAGGCAAAAAAGTATAGTCGAAGTGACATCTGCACTTGTTTGTTCTTTGCAGCACCCTTTACAATAGCCAGATTCTGGAAAAAACCTGAGTGCCCGGGAACAGATGACTGGTTAAAGAAACTTTGGTACATTTACACAATGGAGTACTATGTAACTGTTAGAAAAGATGAAGTCATAAAATTTACATACAAGTGGTACTACATGGAAAGTATCATGTTAAGCGAAATGACTCAGAAATAGAGGGATAGACATAGCAAGATTGCATTCATCTGGGGAACATAAAGTAACAAAATAGGAGACTAATACCCAAGAATGGCCAAGATTAGTACCAGGAATTTTGCTCCATGGCTTGGAGTCCAGTCACACAGGCTAGGGGAAAAGGGAGCTCAGATAGAGAAGGGAGCACCAAATAAAGGGTGTTGGGAGGATTCTCCCAGGATGGGAGAAGCATGCTGAAAATAGACTATAGACCATATATGATTGCCACCCATTACCTCTTTTGCAAACCACAACACCCAATAGGAGAGAGAGAAGAAAAGTGAATGCCTTGCCACAGAGGCAAGGTGGGATGGGGGAAATGGGGGATGGGAGGTATACTGGGACCCTTGGTGGTGGGAAATGGGCACTGGTGGAGGGATGGGTACTTGATCATTGTATAATTGAAACCCAAGCACAAAAATTTGTAAGTCTACAACTGTACCTCATGGTGTCTCACTAATAAAAATTTTAAAAAAATAAAGTGTTCTCAAATGAAAAACAAATCAAATGGGTCAGACATGTAAGGCGATTTGGAGATGACTGCTCGACTAGAGCTGCTACAGACTGGATTCTACAGGACATCGGAAGAATCCTGGCTGCCCACCTACAGAGATGGTTGAATTTCTTTGTCAAGACCCTGAATGAGCAGTTTGATGCTCTTTGTTCCTGGAGCGAGCAGATGCCATTGGGCTACACTAGCACACTACAGGGACGAATGAAGACATTACTGGTGCCCGCTTCAGCAAATCGATGAGCAACAGGATGACAAGAGATACAAGTGATTGTTGTATAGTCACATTAATTAGTGAATGCTGCATCCCTGGAAAAAATCTCACTCAATAATGGCCTTTAGTGATTTATTACAGTTAGATTAATAATATTTTACTGAGAAGTTTCACCTCTGTGCTCATGTCTGTTTCATCTCAGGTCCACGTTCTTTCAGAGCAATCATTTGGATGCTGGTGAGCAGTTAGGTCTATTTCTCTAACCTAGAGGCAGAGTGAGAATGACCTTTGTAATTTTTTATTATTATTTTTTACCTTTGTTATTTTATCACTTAATCACTTAATCACTTAATCCCCGTTATTCATCGATTTATTCGAGCGGGTGCCAGTAACGTCTCCATTCATCCCGGTTGCGTGCTAGTGTAGCCCAATGGTATCTGTTCGTTCTAGGAACATGCAGAGCCTCAAACCGATCATTCAGGGTCTTGACGAAGAAGTCTGACCATCTTATAGGTGGGCATCCGCGTGATCTTTTGATGTCCCGTGGAATCCAATCAGTAATGGCTCTAGTCCAGCGGTTGTCTGTAAACCTCATTACGTGTCCAGCCCATCTGATTTTTGATGTCTTGGCAAATGAGACAGCGTCCCTGATTCTTGAGCGTTGACGAAGATCAGAACTCCAGATTCTATCTCTCATTTGAGTGAATCGTGATATTCCAAGCATAGTTCTTTCGATTCCTCTTTGAGAGACCCGAATAGTGTTATTTTATATTTGTTATTTTATACAGAAGAAAATATCCTCATTGGTAAAAACTATGGAAATGCTTAAACATCTGTGGGACCCACTCTTAAAGCTGATGGTGTGAACTAAGTCTTACTATAACTGTAATGAAGAGCAAGGCTCCTTTATTTTCTTACTAATAAAGAAAAGACAGCAAGCAAAATCAGTGCTGAAACCACATACATGCGAGTCCAAAGAAAGCAGAACTATACTGAATGCACACTTGACAGTGTCAAAGGAGCTGAAATTAAAATTTAAAAAGCCAAACAACTGGTTTAAATCAATACTTAAGCTGAATGTTACCATAATAAAATTTATGTTGGAGATAGGAATTAAATTACAATAATCTATTTAACAAATTATTAGAGCACCACACCTGCAAGAAAGTGAGGGTATTACATTTGTCAGAGAGATATGTGGAAGACAATCACTTCTTACTTACCAAGTAGTTGAATTACTCCGTAGTGTTATCATTTACAAATTACAAAGCTCAAGCTTTTTGTTGTTCTTGGGATATCTCATTAACTTGTGCTAGCTTTGATTTCATATTTGATCACTATTAGACCATTTTTAATATTATAAGATATTTATTAAGTTAGTTTGCTGATAGCAGTGGTCTACTGTCTTTGTGAGTTTGTAAATTTGGATATATTATATGATGTTATGTTATACTTTCTTTTTGAATATCCAGTTGAAATATGTACAATGATGAAAATCATATGAAAATTTTCCAAGCTATAAGCATTTCTTCAGTTAGATATACTTTACTAACAGTCTGAGAAAATTCTCCAGGCTAAAGAATAAATCAAGAGAATAGTTTAATCATCTTTATGCTAAGAAATAACTTATGTAACGGTAGTAACTTGGAGTCTCTGTCAACTTAAGATCACAATTAATAACCAGAAACTGCTTGGTTCCTGTGGTCATAATGTTGCCTGTGGAGGTTCTCAATCCCAGCCTCATTTCTTTCTGATATGTAACAATGTTATGTAATTTTGTCCAATCACTGCCAATCCTCCATGGTGGTAAACTGATGTACTGTAGTTATTCGTGATTCTCTATGCAAGTGGAGTCATCTCAGATGTTCACAGTCCCAGTTCACAGTTCACTTATTTCTATCTCGACTTTCACACAAATATGAAGCCTCAGCTTGATTAAGATAGAAAATCTTAAGATTTCAGAGCTATTCATCCATCTTTTGAGGTGACTATGATTTGGCTTACATGATACAATTTTTAAAAGCACACAAATATTCTCTTTTTTAAATTTTATTGAATCACTGTGAGATATAGTTACAAGATTTCATGTTTGGGTTACAATCACACAATGATCAAACACCCATCCCTCCACCAGTGCACATTCCCCACCACCAATATCCCCGGTATACACCCCCTTTCAGACCCTCTTCCTGCCTCCATGGCAGACAATATTCCCCAAACTCTCTACTTTTGGGCATTATGGTTTGCAATACAGACACTGAGAGGTTATCATTTTTGGTCCTTTATCTATTTTCTGCACACATCTCCCATCCCGACCGGTTCCTCAAGTCATCATTTTCTTAGTGATCCTTTCACTATTTCTGCTACCTTCTCCCCTTTGCTCATGAGGAAGAAAACCTTGAAGAAGAAACTCTTTTCTTCTTCTTAACCTAGCCATCATTCTGAGAATGTCTTAATATCTTTCCAATCAGTCCTGGACAGAACTTTACCACCACACTGAATTATAAATTCTGGTATTTGGTTTTTCAATCACCTTAAAGAATGAGAATACATAATTTCTAATCAAGAAAATGTTAAAATTACAAATTCTTCCATTGCAAATGCGTAGTCTGCCTTTGAGAAGGGACACACATGTCAGGCAGCCTCCTGCTAGTTCACCAAAAGGTAATTCTCTGAGGACCAATCTGTCAAATGATCTTTTCAAATGATCGTACATTTATTTTCTCTTTAAAAGCAACTTATTTTTATAGTCATTAATAATGACTTTTGAGATTTTCTGTAAAGTTATTTTGAATTTTGAATTCATAGCAGTGTGCTGAGGAATTTTTTTTTTCTGACCGATCCTTGCAGCTGTAGCTAAAGGGAGCTGGTTCATTAAAGGAATCCTCTTCTACAGAGAGACCTAACTAGGAAGCTGCATGCAGTTCATACCTCATATGATACCATAAAGCAAAGAAAGAAGACAGAGTGACCTGTGATAAAAGTACCTTCAGGTTGGGTTTTTCTTTTTTTAATTTTTAAGATTTATTGAGGTCTAACTGACATATGAAACTACACATATTTGAAATGCTCAGTCAGTTTTGATGCATGTATAAACTCATAAAATTATCCCTATAACCAAGATCATGAATGTATTCATCACTCCCAAAGTTTCCAATTACTCTGTTAAAAAGAAGGTTGTTAAAATTGTCTTACAAATCTCATTTCCTGATTTTTCAGTATGATTTCTTTACTTATTATTAATATTGCACTGTTAATTGAGTATTTCGTCTTCTCAATTGTCTAATCTTTTGTTACTTGTCTCCACTATGTCTTCAGTTCAGATACCGTATTTTATCTCTAGAAAGTGTGCTAACTTTCACTACATTGACATGCGATGACCTGCCTCTTTGAGTAGGAAGTGTGCAGTCCTGAGAAGGTCCTATAATTCACTGCTTTTCTCTTTCTCATGTTGCTTTCTTCTCTAACCAGTGCTTCTTATTTCTTCACTGTTTGAGCTGCAGGGAGAAGACACAGGTGATGGGGAATTCAGAAAGCTGTGGTATTCTGGAAGCAGCTGTCCATGGACTTGGAATGTATTTAAATTATTCTTCCTTCTCTGGGTGCTTCTTAAAATACTTTAAAGATCCTGCCCTCAGCCATCATTTGGTTCTCTTCTCTGAAGGTCCCCTCGGAGTCACTGCTATTGGACTTCTTGTATAGCCTCCAGAGACCCAGTAGCTTCCACACTGTTGAGGTCCTCCTGCCTCTGTAGGCATTTCTCTCTTTATCTGATTCATAAAAAATGCATAAAATCCTAGAAGTGACATAATTTTAGTGACGATTAGTTTTTGTCAGCTTGGTGGTGGAGGAACAGTAATTTTGTGAACCAAAAGCAGAAACATTAATTAATACACTTTGGTTCCCAGCACTGCAGATAGTACTCCAAGCCTGAACACAGAACCAAGAGTACTCATAGACCAAAGACCTGAGTGCCTCACTAGCAATTTTTCGCCTTATAATAAG
Source organism: Sorex fumeus (assembly GCF_029834395.1). Taxonomy (NCBI): domain Eukaryota; kingdom Metazoa; phylum Chordata; class Mammalia; order Eulipotyphla; family Soricidae; genus Sorex; species Sorex fumeus. The sequence continues at coordinate 6,541,404 of NW_026606058.1, forward strand.
GTCAGTGTTTTACTGCAAGGATCCTGAGTAGCACCACTCCTGAGCTAGATGCAATGTTACAGAATTAGTAAAAGCCAGAGAAACTCTTTAGATATCCCTAGATGTTATATTGTATATACTTTATATACAGTTTATATACAAGAGTACAGTTCAACAGTCTTGCTGTTTCTGGAATATTTAAGATTTTTAATTTCCCTCACCTGTACTGTCTTCCCCCAGTACACTGAGAAATAAGAAGCAAGTATTTTACAAAGTAAAATGCTTTGCCACAATAAAAATCATGTGCACCATGCCTGCCCCTAAGGAAAAGGGTGTTTCTCCTTCCTGCCTTTTTCCCTCTGGACAGCAAGATGATGGCCCACGCAGAGCTTTTTGGAAAGCCAGGTATGAGCCTGTCATGACGGGGTGACTGAAACCTCATGGGAAGGGGGACATTCCCGGCTCATCCTTAACACCCTACCAAGGTCACGAGTTGCCCCCCATGAGTGACTGTCAGGCATGGCCATGGCTCTAGAGCCACAGAAACCAATCTTAAAATTATCTGACTCTCGGGAGAAATACTTCCAGGCTTAAAAAGTGAAATATCAGAAATCCAAAATTGCGCGGCTGCAATAGCGGCCACGCGACATCATTTAGTTCCTGTAACCAGCTGTAGAAAACAAATTATTTCACAATGCCTTTTCAGCAGGTCTGATTTTGGGGTGTAAACTCTAAATAATAATGGTGCATCTTTTGTCGAAACAATGAATCTAATCAAAGTAGATAGAGTGTTAACTAAAATTCATCTGCCTCACAGGCATTGGGAGAGCTGGGAGGGGGGTATATTGGGGTTCTTGGTGGTGAAAAATAAGTACTGGTGAAGGGAAATGTGTTTGATGATTGCATGACCGAGACTTAAACCTAAAAGCTTTGTAACTTTTCCCACAGTGATTCAATAAATTAATTAATTAATTAAAAAATCATGCACAGACTCAGAGGGTAGTCAATGACCGGCCATATTATTGGCTCTTAGTTCTTGTTATTCCACTTCTACTTGTTTGTATTCCTCAGTGTGACTCAAACACCCAAGCCATTATGTCCCCCTAAGTTCATAGGACTGATATTAAGACAATATTTGTGTCAGCAAAATACCATTATGGATATGGTGGGTTGTTGTTTGGCTTTTTGAGTTTTAGATTACAAGTGGTGATCAGGGGCTGCTCTTGGCTCTGTGTTCAGGGATCTCTCTAAACAATGCTTGGAGGACTAAACACAGTGCTAGGAATCAAAGCAGCGTTGGTCACACGCAAAGCAAGCATCTTACTCCCTGAATCCAGGAACTCTCTCTGGTTCCAGATTTGTTTTTAGGATGTGGTACCTCAACCCTTTCTCCTTTAAAAGTGCCAAGATGGGAGATACACAGTACAACTCATTCAAATTACAAATCAACTCTTTCAAATCTTTGAAGAAATTTAAAAGTGCTTCAAATACATACTGCTTGATCATTTTTTAATGTCCTTGACAGAGGTGACTAATTAAGTCTTACAAGAGTATTTGAACGTCTTTGCCAGTTGTGTAAATTTAAACAGATTGATCCTTCTTGTCTTAGCATCAAGTTCCATTTCAGCATCCTGTTACACTTGTCAAACAGCTAGTATAGTGTTTGTCATAAAGGAAACACTCAATAAAAGTTCATTTCCTCTCTATGGAACCTAGTGTTAAACATAATTACAGATATATAATGAAATTAATCAAATGTTTTGAAATTTTCCAGATGGAAATGCCAAAAAGGTGCAAAGCACTATCCCTGGAGAAACTCTTATCTTTTCGCTTTATTTTGGGCAGCTGGCAGTCCTTATACACAAAGTGCTGACATATTCTGATGGCTTTTCTCTGGGACCAATTTCAATGACAGGCAAATATAATTTGACATCATTCAGAGCTGTGAACCTACTCCTACAACTTTTCTTTCCAGGTGCCATACACATTGCACTGATCCTTTTAGCTCCTCTGTATCATTTGATATTTTAGAAATATGGCAGATAAACTGAATTTTTAGAATGTATTATTGACGTTACTTACACAGAAATGGAATCTATTATAACACTTATAGTGAGTCATGGCTTAATTAACCCCAGATAAGTAAATAAGAGTGCTTTACAAATTTTCTATGATGAGTAACCACAAAGCAATGAATTAACAAATGGTTTATCTACATTTACTAGTGAAATGGTTAACATAAGTTTAAGGGCTGGTTATTTTACTCAGGTGATCTTTGAACTGAATGAGTCAGCTTTCAGTTTGCTGGACATTCAAAAGCAACTGAACCCTATAGCCCTCTGTTCCTTTCAAATCTGTCAACAGCTATCTCAAAGTTCTTTATACCTTCCTACCAAATATGAAACATGATAGAAAAGACCGTAATCGCCAACCAATAAGGCTTTTCTTAAACAGGGAATATTTCTATAGATTGTGGAGTTTATTCTATAGAGCCCCAATAATTGTTTGCTAATTATATGTTTTTTAAAGTTTTATTTATTGAATCACCGTGAGAACAGTCACAAAGCTTTCAGTTTAAGTCTCAGTCAGCCATACAATGATCAAACACCCATCCATTCACCAGTGAACATTTTCCACCACCAAGAACCCCAGTATACTCCCCTCCCAAGTACCCCCCTGACCTGTGTGACAGACTTCCACTTTACTCTCTCTCTACATATATCACATTCAATATTACAACAAAAGACCCAACATTATTATTTGGAATTTTCCCCAACATTCAGACCTGCCAAAATGACATCATTAGATAATTTGTTTTCTATTGCTGATTATGAAGAGCATATGATACCGTGTGGCTGCAATAGCAGCCATGCGATTTTGGATTTCTGATATTTTAGTAATAAATCTAGAGGGATTACTGCCAAAGCCCCTGGGTTCTGAGATTGGTTTGTATGCCTCTGGGATCATGGTCGTTAAGGAGCCAGAGGAGGCATTTTTTGGGTGGCAACCCGGAGCCTTATCAGGGCAGGGAGAAGGGCCGATTCCACCCCCCATCCCACAAGGCCCCACGTGCCTCGTCAATGCAGTCCCATACCTGGCTGTCCATTAGGCTCCAAAAGATGGAGGCAACCAGGTGGTGGGACAAACACCCTTCCTCTCCCAGGGTGGCATAGAACCGTAGTTAAATGCACAGACCAGATGCATTTTGGTTGGCCATTATATGTTGCTCAGATTTTCCCATCACCATTCAAGCCTCCCTTCCAGGGACAGACGCTAGATCATTTATTTCCATTGCTCACTTTGCGGCTGGAGCGATAGCACAGCGGTAGGGCGTTTGCCTTGCACGCAGCCAACATGGCTGACCCGAGTTCGATTCCTCAACCCCTCTTGGAGAGCCCGGCAAGCTACCGAGAGTATCTCACCCACACGGCAGAGCTTGGCAAGCTACCCATGACGTATTCAATATGCCAAACACAGTAACAACTAGTCTCACGATGGAGACGTTACTGGGCCCACTTGAGCAAATTGATAAACAACGGGAGAACCGTGACAGTGACCGCTCACTTTGCGTATCAGGAAAGGTCGACCGCACAATTCGGAAGAAGAGTCCTGGTGCCCACATACTGGAGCCATGCTTGTAGAAGCTCATGTTTGCCAGGATTCCATCTAGAGAAGGCGTTGTTTACTAACATTTTAACAAATATTAGTCTCAGACTGACTCATCGTTTACATGTGCACATATTTTTGGAAGCATATTAATGGGAGGGCTAAAATTTCCTTTCCATCTTATCTTCTCTTTCATCATTCCTGTGAATTCAATATCCACGCTAAAGATTCCATGGCTGACCCGAGTTCGATTCCTCTGCCCCTCTCGGAGAGGCCGGCAAGCTACCGAGAGTATCTCGCCTGTATGGCAGAGCCTGGCATGCTACCCGTGATGTATTCGATATGCCAAACACAGTAACAACAAAGTCTCCAATGTAGATGTTACTGGGCCCGCTCTAGCAAATCGATGATCAACGGGAGGACAGTGACAGTGACAAATAACAGCATTGAAGATTCTATACATATTAAAGACTTTCAAAATTTATTTTCAAATGCTCTTCTAAATATCTTAGATACCAATATGTACTTCTTCTAGGAGTAGATTAAAATATCTAGGAGTATTTTAAGAGTTTCTTTGGTTTTTATTAATGTTGGTAAGTTCTGCTGTTCCTTGACTTTAAAGGTTTCTATGCGCTTACGTATAAGCTTTGTGTCTTCTAGTGTGACAGTCTAGAAACTGATATCATAAATTGTTTTCTATATCTGTGACAGTGATCTTAATTTTTGTGTTTGGCATTTTATTCAAATTTTCATTTTGCTTCGGATCACCAATCTCTCCCTTGTCCCATGCTTTCATTCTTGTCTTTATCCTCAACATTTTCTGACATGTACCCCATGTTCAAGAGAGTAGAATTGATGGGTCAAAGCAATAGCACTGTAGTAGGGTGCTTTTCTTGCACAAGCTAACCCAAGTTCAATCCCCAGCATCCCATATGATTCCCTTAGCACTGTCAGTACTCTGAGTGCAGATCCAAGAGTAACTCCTGAGCACTGCCCCGATGGCCCCCAAATAAAATAATAGCAAGAACCCAAGAGAGTAGAAATGAGTTTTTGGGAAAGTTATCATAAAGGCTAAAGTCTTGGAGAACAAAACAGGGACCTACAGCCCAGTTTGGGTTTACATCTTAGATTCTTTACAGAGAAGGAAAGGATCCAGAGTTCCTTGAATTTCCCCATGCAAAACTGGCCCCAGAACTTAAGAGGAACTGAACTTATGGGAAATGGATGGAATAAGCAATTGCCTCCATCTTTGGACAAAAATGACAAAAATTAGAAACATAGTTCTTCACACTGTTTTTGTTGGCCCCCTCTTGTCTCACTAAATTATCATCTCCAGTCTTCTTTTCCCATTCTCATCATCTCAAATAAAATAGTATGCACACATGATCATTAAATCTTTAGCTCTGGCTTTCCCTAAACTCTAGCTGATTTAACAATTGTCTGGTGGAAAATCTCATGTATATAAACTGAAGCTAACATTGAAGTTATAGTTTTGTAGCTTTTGATTTCTACATGCATTAAAAAATAGAACCTTTGCTTTTCATCCTCAGTGAAAAGAAGGAAGGGCATTCAGGGATGAGCCCTCAGAGTTGCTAGCCATAAGGTGCCTATGAGTTGGTGGGAACATAGTATAAGTAAGTACATAGAGACTTAAGCACAATTTGGCAAATGTTCTAATGCTGTAGGACTGTAAATCCACATGCGAAGTCAGTTTGTGGTGAACTTGAGAAATTAGAAATAAAATTAAGAAGAGTTTCATGTGAGTTTAGGAATTTTTTGTGCTCAAGAGGGAGCAGAGTTATAGTACAGCAGGTAGGACATTTGTCTTGCAAGCAACCAACTGTGGTTTGATCTCTGGAAACCCATATCTCCAGTCCCTCGAGCACTGACAGGAGTAATTCCTGAGTTCACACACAGGAGCAACCCCTGCGCATTGCCAGGTGTGACCCAAAAATAAAAAATAAAGAATAACTAACAAGTAATGCTTAATATAAAGAATCCATGTTTAGGAAAAAGTAGGGGTTAAGAAGGTAAATCACTCTTGAGTCCTTCCAAGGAATGGCAGAGTTTTGGGAAAGCCACAAGTGCAGGTGTATTGTTCCATTTCTCAATCAATCACACCACTAACAATCAAAATCACAAATCACAAATCATCCTGTTATTCGTCGATTGCCTCGAGCAGGCCCCAGTAACGTCTCCTTCATCCTAGCCCTGAGATTATATTCAAGGCTCTTTAGGAGAATGAGACCCATCATTGTTACTGGTATTTGGCATATTGGGTACGCCAAGGGGAGTTTGCCAGACTCTGCCCTGTGGGCAGGCAACATTCGGTAACCTGCCAGTTTTTCCAAAGTAGGAATGAGATAATAAGATGTCATAATAAGATGACTACTAACAATAATGACAGCAATCTCAATAGTACCTGGATAGCACTACATACTGGGAGCTGTGTGAAATATTTTTTCTTCGGCAAAATCTCACAAACAAAATAAGTAGGTATAGGGTTGACTCAGACTCGAGTTCCTGAATTCAAGAAAGGAGTTGTCTAACTTGAGCTTCCCATTTGTTCCAAAGGAGAAAGCCTCCAGTTTAATCTTTTTTCACACTTGTCCAGATATATTGTATAGGGAGGGATGGGGGTAGGGTTGCAGGAACATAGATTAAAAGCTGTTTGCAGTTACACATCCCTAAATAATCACCATCTTTATTATATTTTATCCCTGAAATTTGACTGACAATTTAAATGTGACTTTTTTCTATTTAATTGAATTTGAAGTTGTTTAAATAAGCTATTATCCTTCTCTGTGAGACCTGTATTATTGTACTGCAGCCTCAAGGCAGTAAAAGGTAAAGTTCATGGATGGCCGTTCAATTATTCAGTATTTGTGTATTACAAAAAGAAGAGAAACAAAAGCCTTAGTGACTATCATACTATCTGGAACTCTAACGGGTGTAAAAAAATGTCTGGATGAAACTTTCTGTTTTAGTTGGCAATAGCCATGCTAATGGCATACAGCATGGAATTCTATTGAGAATATTTAGCAGTTTTCCCCAGAGATATTCTTCTATGAAATGTTGTGGCAAGATCACAGTAACACGTATTTAAGGCAATTAAAAATTATTTTCACATTATCTGGCTTAGAGTTGGTAAGAACTAAGTATGGAGGGGAAATCCTGTGAATAAATTATTATATAAATTAAAAAGTTAACACTTAGCAGCAAACATTTTCTTGGGACACAGAAAACATAAAGAGTAGTACATAATACTAACTACATGTAGCTATTTTGAATTAAATAGTTTATGTGACCTTAAAACTCTATCTTAATGTCTCTTTTCCTTCCCACCCAAAGAATCATACTAGGGACAAGAAGGACTTTAAACTTTTTTCCTTCATAATTTATTTCTCTTAGGGTAGGTAGTGGGAAGTGAAGTCTCATACCAAAGTCAATGAAGTGAAGCAGAAGTATTTCTTTAATCTTATTTGACACAGTCTTCTGAAATAACAGTTGTCAGGCTTTATGGTTTGTTTGTTTGTTTGTTTGTTTTTCCCAGTGAAGAACCATATTTTATGTCATTACATCTTCAGTACCTAAGACCTCATTCAGAAGTTATTCAGTAAAGTAAAATGACAAAATGACAAGCACTGGATTTTGAGAGGCAAGCCTGTCAATCAAGCTTCCTAAACAGATGAACCCAGGACATTTGCCCTTGAGCAAGTGGCCTTGAGCCAGGAAGGTTCTACTGTGCTGCTGTCAAGTTTTCCACTGTGTCCTCAGCTCAGCCCCAAATGACTGGTATCACTGTCCTCACACTATTTTTAGTCATAGATCACTTATCCCTGACACGCAGTGATGGGGATTAACAAAATGCACCCATATGCATCTCTGAAGGCTGAGCATTTGTGTTCCTAGCTCAAAGTAGTCTTGGGCAGTTCTGGGTAGGATTAACAGGATTACTTTTTAAAATTGTCTCTTTCTACTCACGCTGGCAAAAAAAAAAAATAGAAAGAAAGAAAGAAAGAAAGAAAGAAAGAAAGAAAGAAAGAAAGAAAGAAAGAAAGAAAGAAGGAAAGGAATACGTGGGCTAGAACCACTCCTCATTTGTTTAAAGAATTTGGTAGGAGAACACCAGGAAAACACTAGACCTGTGTTTTTGCCCCATTCGGCAACTTCACACTCCCATGGTGGCCGAGAAATCTTTCTTTTGCTGACAAGAAAGAATCTACTGAACTCCATGATGATTTTATGAGAACACAAAGTAATAGGTCAAGCTGTGCGGATGTCCCCATCAATCTCTCATGTGGAAAAGGTTCCACATGCCTGGGGAAGGGAATTTCACCAGACCCAGTGCCAGCTGGGAAGGCTGTACATGACAGAGTGAACACCATCGTAATCACATCATGTTCTGAAACTTCAGCCCTGATTACTCGGATCTTTATCCTCTTCTGACCTGAGATGAATGCAAGGAATGGTCTTTAAATGACCCCGTTGTTTTCAAACTCTAGTACAGTGTTTGACTTGGACTTCCCCTGTGGCAGTAAACCACAGCAGCTGACTCCAACTGGTTTGATTTTTTTTTTAAATTTAGTTCTTTAAATTTATTTGACTTTTAGGTCTTGTCACTTCATCAAATAACCCTCCATTTAATTAACCGGGTGGTAAATCCAGGACATTTAAATTTTATATTGGATTTCTTCTTTCTTTCTTTCTTTCTTTCTTTCTTTCTTTCTTTCTTTCTTTCTTCCTTCCTTTCCTTCCTTCTTTCCTTTCTTCCTCCCCTCCCTCCCTCCCTCCCTCCCTCCCTCCCTCCCTCCCTCCCTCCCTCCTTTATTCCTTGCTTGCTTTCTTGCTTTTTCTTTCTTTCTTTCTTCTTTCTTTCTTTCTTTCTTTCTTTCTTTCTTTCTTTCTTTCTTTCTTTCTTTCTTTCTTCCTTCCTTCCTTCCTTCTTTCCTTTCTTCCTCCCCTCTCTCCCTCCCTCCCTCCCTCCATCCCTCTCTCCCTTCCTCCCTCCTTCTCTCCTTTATTCCTTGCTTGCTTTCTTGCTTTTTCTTTCTTCTTTCTTTCTTTCTTTCTTTCTTTCTTTCTTTCTTTCTTTCTTTCTTTCTCTCTCTCTCTCTCTCTCTCTCTTTCTTTCTGCCAAATCACTTGCTTCCTTGAGAAATCCTATCTGTTTATTTAACAGCTCCTATGCCCTGCAGACCAGCTTAGAAACTCTGGGCTATGGGGCAGGATTTTGATATTGCAATCTCAGATCTGGCAAGTTAATGTCACTATTACTAATGCCACTCTCTCATGAATACAGTTTTTATTCAGAAGATTAGATTCTCTCAAGAGATTGCAGTAACTGATCTGCCATATTACTGCTTGTGCAATTAATTACGCTATGGGAGTAAGATTTCTCAAAGAAAACTACTTTTATTTTATTTTTTTAAAAAAATTTAATGTAGGAGTACTGCTATTTATTCAGCCATTGAATGAATTGGGCATGAACTCCACATTACATTTTAAAAAAATTTTGATGGAATACCCATGAGATAGACTATTACAAAGCTGTTCATGATTGGGTTTCAGTCAGACAATGATCCAACATCCATCCCTCCACCAGTGTACATTTCCCACAACCAATGTCTCCTGTTTCCCTACCACCATCCCCCAACACCCCATCCCTCACCCCCAGCCTCCTTCTATACGAGGGACTTTCCTTCTTGCGCTCTCTTTCCTTTTCCTTTTGTGCGTTATGGTTTGCAATACAGATGCTAAGAGGTCATGGTGTTTGTTCAGGGCATTCGGTATTTTGATCGGGTTGGTAAGGCTGGAATAGCTTTTAAATTGGGTGACAGCTTAGTGGTGTGGATGTGACTGACGAGGCTTCCAGTAGTACAGGGAGGTGAGGGAGAGGTAGCCCATCCCGACCCCAAGAAAGCCTGGAAATTTCAGTTGCAAAACGCACATACCAGAATGTTCAGCAGATTATGGCTCAGTGAGATCCATCCTGAGATAGTGGTGTCAGACCGAGGGTATGGTGGCGATTTTGGATTGTGGGAACAAGTGGCTGCTGGGGGCTCTGCTTGGGTGGGGACCAGGTTCCCCTGCCACCTCTCCAGTTTACTCCAGTCTGTTCAGCCTCGTGTGGGTCCAAGATTAAATGCGACTTTTGATCTCTTTCAAGATTTATTTATGGAACTCTGAAGCAAGGCTGGTAGTAGAGCTCACATCATGGTGCTGGAGTTGGTTTGTGGGTAGTGCCTGCTAGTGCTTACAGGAGTATTGGGAAACGGGTGGAGGTAGCCCACCCCAACTGTGGATATTTCAATCACAAAATCCACATACCAGAATTTTCAATAGATTATATCTTGGTGAGGTCTGTCCATCTGTCCTGAGACAGTGGAGTTAGGCCAGGGTTATGGCAGAGCTTTTGGATTCTGATAGCAAGTGGCTGCCAGGGGCTCTGCTTCGACTGGCACCAGCCTAACTCGAGCTCCTCCATTTACCCTGGTGTGTTCAGTCATGTGTGGGTCTGATATTAACTGTGGCTTTTGTTCTCTTTCGGGATTTATTTATGGGTTTCTGACATAAGGCCAATAAATGACATTGTATAGCTGATCCAGGGGTGGTTTGTGGGCATGGTTCCCACATACATAACTTTTGGCCGTTTAATTTCTTGGTAAACTTGGTCCCAAGTTGTTGGGGTCCAGTTAAGGGCACAGCGGCAATTTGGAAGCCTGAATGCACTGTCAGGCTGCTGATGCACTTGCCCTGCATGTAATAGGTTGACCTGATGATGACACTATACCCCTGGAAAATACTTTTAGGCAGTAGTTCAGCTCTACTTTAAACTTTCTTATTGACTTTTTTACAGTTGTCTCCTTTTTTTCAAACCTATCATAATTCCATGATATCAGAATTTCATATCTTGATGTGATGGTTTCAGCAATTTAGGGAATAGTCATTAAAATTGATCATGTGAACTTGCAACTAAAACAGAAGTCAAAACCAACCAAACAAACAAAACACCACACCACACCCTTTAAAAAAAATCAGGCACGCTATTTGAGTCAACGGTGTATTAATAGCAGCAGTAAATGGTTTACCTGCCCCCAATCCAAAATAGTCTCTAAATCTAAGTTTTACTATCTAGGATTTATATGTAGATTATACCTTGCTTCATACAGAAATTCGATATGCCAAACACAGTAACAACAAAGTCTCCAATGGAGACGTTACTGGGCCCGCTCCAGCAAACCTTGCTTCATACTTGGAATAATTTCTTTTTGTTGTGTGTGTGTGGGGGGGGGAGGCGGGGAGTGGGAAGGGACATCCCAGGCAGTGCTCAGGGGCTAGCTGTGGCCCTGTGCTTAGGGACTATATCTTGGCATGTGCTCAGGAGCAACATGTGGCAGAACTGGGATTTGAACCCGGGCTGCTGCTACATGAGTGGATTAACCCTGGCATCATCTTTCCGTCTCCTCTGAAATAAGTTTTAACTGAGGGTGGAGTGGATACTAAAGTTTACTTCATAACATCAAGTAGGGGAAAGAAATATTTATCCTCTCGTGTAAAAACTGCTGCTAAGAAACTAACCCCTAGTAAGTCAGGGCACTTCACAGCTTCTGGACTCAAGTGTTTGGCCATTTCCTGTCATTATCTTTCAGGTATTCAGGGTTTGGTGTCTTGACCACCTTATTGGCCAAGGCGATGGAAATATCCTGTGTATTTCTCAAGTTCCCTGCTCCCTACTACCAAGTCTTCCCAAATAGCACCTGGTTGCTCACCTACCTTTTCTTCCATATTTCCTGTGCTTGCTGACTTTGGCAGAGCTCCCCTCTCCTCCCTTCCCTTCCCTTCCCTTCCCTTCCCTTCCCTTCCCTTCCCTTCCCTTCCCTTCCCTTCCCTTCCCTTCCCTTCCCTTCCCTTCCCTTCTTCTCCCCTCTCCTTCTGTCTTTCCTGTTTTTTGACTCACAGCTTAGTGTGAGCCAAGTTACTCATTTGACTCAAATTCAGGGCTTATTTCTGACCCTGTGTTACTCCTACTGGTACTTGCTGAGATCATATGTAGTTCTGAGGTTCAAACTGAGGTCAGTAACAAGCAAGGCAAGAGTTTAACCCCCTGTACTATCTTTCCACCCCCTCCATGTGTTAGTTTCTCATGTGTGAATTCCTGAACGTCTTGACTCACATATCTTAAGATTCACAAAGATATGAGGTATTTAGGACATATTGACTCTCCAGATATGGTATAACACCACAGTTGCTATGAAGTTTATGAAAAAGAAATTAAGGTGAGCTTCTTTACTTCAAGAATCTTGTACCCTAAGTGGAAAGTAAAGATAATCTATATGAAGAGTGCACAGGGCAGCAGAATATGAAATTTTGATTTTATACTTTGAGGAAGAGTTCATAGAGAAAACTTTAGAAATTGTGAAATGACTAGGTAGCAAGTACAGTAAAAGTTGCTTCAGACAGAAACAAGAAGCAGATATCCAATGCAGAGAGATAGGAATGGAACTAGAATGCCATTTCCAATGTGTATAGACAAACCTGATTAGAATTTGTGGTGATAATTACAGTAATTGATTAGAGTGATTAGTACTTTCCAAGCTCCGGGCTGGAGCGATAGCACAGCAGTAGGGCGTTTGCCTTGCACGCAGCCAACATGGCCAACCCGAGTTCGATTCCTCTGCCCCCTCTTGGAGAGCCCATCAAGCTACCGAGAGTATCTCTCCCGTATGGCAGAGCCTGGCAAGCTACCCATGACGTATTCAATATGCCAAACACAGTAACAACAAGTCTCACGATGGAGACGTTACTGGGCCCGCTCGAACAAATCGATGAACAACGGGAGGACCGTGACCATGATTAGTACTTTCACTTGGAAAACTGAAACCAGAGAGTTTTTCAACATCGGGCATCTGAGCAGAAAGAACCTCTGCAGAGCTTCATACCCTGTCCAGCCCTTCCATTTGTTTTCTGTGATAAGGAAACACACATGGCAGGGAGTTGTAGTTGAATGCTGTGAACAAATGGTTCCCATATTCTGACAGAGATAAGTCCCCAGGAAACTGCAAAGAGACCTGGGCTCTTTACCTTTTCTCAGGTGATGTCAACATTTTGTTTAATACATCAGAGGGAGGAAAGGGGAAAGAACTTTGATAGTTAGAAGCAGAGAAACACGGAGTCATTTTTAAAATACAGTTATTTTTACTGTTTGGTTGACTTGGGGCTCATGCTTGGTGGTGGCCAGGACTTCCTCCTGCTGTGTAATCTCAAAAATCAATGTGTGGTGTATGCTCTCTCCCAGCCACGAGTGTTTGGGGCCATGAGCCACCTCCCCACTCTGGCCTGCAGCCTCCGCCAACAGATGCATGAAGGAGGGAACAGGGCCGCCAGGCTCGTTGGTGATCAGCTTCCATTTATTCCAATCTTGGTCCTACCACTTAATTCCACTCTCCCCGTGCACCTGTTACAATCTCACTGAGCACCCCATTCCGGTCTCACTCTGTCCCTCATTCCCCTCTCCGACTTTCCCCCATATGACTCTCTCCACGCCCAGTCTTGAAACCTTAGTCTAGGGCCCAGCTTCCAAGCATTGAAGGTAGGAGCTACACGTAAGTCAGACAGGACAATTCCTTCCTTCCAGGGAAGCTCTTCTAAAATAAAGATCTCCTGCTAAGAGGTCAGCGCAAGGGTAAAATATCATCTAAGGACATACTTCTCCTTTCCTTAACCCATAAACAATAATCTTAGATGTACTTATTTCTTAATAATCTTTCTAGTCATTTTGTATGGACACAGTAAGAGATACATTGAGCTTGTAGGGTGGCTTGCCTAGGGACATCTCCCTATAGATCTCAGACTGCCGCGTTCAAGCCAGATTAGTCTTTCCTGACCATAGCAGGGTCTTTCTCCAGTTGTCTCTCTTTGGATCATGATAGAATTTGTTCATGACTGTGCTCTGAACTTATAATAAGTTTTATAGTACTTGGTCTGTCTGTTCAACGCAAGGGTAGCTTAGAGCTTGCCCTGGGTTCATCCAGTCCTTTCACTGGGACCCTGCTTTTGGAGTGCTAGGAACTAAAGGCAACTGAGACTTAAGTTGAGTAAATATGACAGATGCCCAGGAGTCAATATTATTTGGAGTCAATGAACTCCCAAGTTATAAAAGCATAGCATTAACTTTCTTTCTGTGTTTATACAAGAAGGAAATAGCTCTAAAGTTAACTATGCAAAGGACATAAGGGAAAGAGAAAGGCAATATTTCACTTACAAATACAAAATTCAGAGTTCTTAGAAGAATCTGATCTTACAAGTCATAATAGGGTCTGATTTGGGGATAATGGTGATTTTAGGGGAAGCAGAGTGCAGAGAAGCAGTTAAAGAAAATGAAGACCAATGGGAGTGCCTCAGGAGCATTGTAATGGGTATAAATCCAATAAACCCAAGCTCCCTGTGGCAAGGGAGAATGGACAAACCAATGTTATCCTACATCCTGCCTCTATGTCAGGAATTACTCCTGGTAGTGTTTGGGGGACCATATGGGGTGTCGGTGGATCAAAACAGGGTTAGCCTCATGTAAAGCAAACACTTACACCCATGTACTATCTCTCTGGCCCCAAACACAGACCAATTTTTGACCCTTAATAGTTGAAATAGTATGCTATTACAGAAGTAAAATATACAAAAATGTTTTAAAGAGTTGAATGTTTACCATATTATGTGAAGCAGGTAGAATCCAAATTTGTGCATGCTCTCCAAATTCAATATAAGTGTTTATGTAAAATGATCAGCAATGAGACAGATTAAAATCAATTGTGCCTACTAGATTTTTCCAGAAGAGCATAATAAATTGGGAGATTTCTCATTAATGAGATGTGTTGATGTAATGACTCTAAAGACTTCAGCTAGAAAGGAAAAGGGCAGAGACTATCTTTACAGCTCAGAACTTTGGAGAGGTCAACATCTTTCAAATTGAAGATTTTTAAAGAGAATTGTGTCAGGAGTTCTTGGCTCCAGTTTTTAACACGCAAGTTGATATAATGGAGCAGATCAAAGTGTCTGGTGGAAGCCAGGAGTCCTCTGGAATGTATGAGGGAAGTCCACTTACAATGAAATATCCAGAGAAGATTTGTTTTATGAAATATTACCATGCAGAGACTTCCACCAACCAGGTAAGTGCTGAATTGAAGGTGGCCCTCGGATTCTGGCCTGCATTTCAGTTCCAAAAATCAGTGCTGAGTCCTGTGATCAGACGTGTTCTTGGTTGTTACATGATTTTGTGCTAGGAATCCTTAGCTTTCATTGACCTCAATTCCAGTGCAGGAATTCCCTATAAAAATGCAATGAGTTTGTTTTGTCAGAGAATGTTGTGTACCATTCTCTCAAGAACATCATGAGATGACTGGAATGGGAAGGAATGGGAGTGAAGATAGATGGACGGCAACTACACCACCTCCGCTTTGCTGATGACATTGTTCTAATAACACCAAACATCAGCCAAGCGGCACAAATGCTGGCCGACTTTGACCGCGAGTGTGGAAAGGTCAAGAATCAGGGACGATCAAGAATCAGGGACGCTGTCTCGTTTGCCAAGGTGTCGAAAATCAGATGGGCTGGTCACGTAATGAGATTTAAAGACGACAGCTGGACTAGAGCTGTTACCGACTGGATTCCACAGGATGTCAAGAGACCGCGTGGCCGCCCACCTACCAGATGGTCAGACTTCTTCGTCAAGATCATGAACGATCGGTTTGAGGCTCTTCGTGTTCCTAGAGCGAACCGATGCCATTGGGCTACACTAGCACGCGACAGGGACAAATGGAGACGTTACTGGCGCCCGCTCGAGCAAATCGACGACTAACGGGAAGTTAAGTGATTAAGTGAAGTGACTACGTGCCGCTTGTTTTACAATTTTTTAAAAACCTTCTAAAAAACCAATGGGATGGGCTTTTTCTTAGGGGGGGGGGTACAGGTAGGGGTACTCCCGGTGGTGCTTGGGGGACAACACAGGGCAGGGGACTGAACTTGAGGAAACACAGTGTGATCAAATAACAAGTCTAGAGGCATAAAATTCACAAACTTTATACTGTGTGGTTGCATCTATCCTTGCTTTTAGCTTTCTCTTTTCTACTGTCTGGATGTGTGTGTTCCTGTGTGTTTATGAGGTGTTAGATGGACACAGGAAAAAACTTTATTTTAGTCTCATTTTTGGACAGTGATTAATTTTTAAGTTTGAGTATTTTTTAACAGTATTTTTTTCCTGGAATCTATTTATGTATTACAGCAGGTTGGGAATTTTGCTTTGCATGTGATTGACCCGAGTTTGATCCCTGAGACTTCATATGATCTCCCACGTACTGTCAGGAGTGATGGTTCCGGAGTACAGAGTCGGTAGTGAGCCCTGTGCACTGCTGACTATGGGCCCCAAACAACAATAATAACAAATAAACAAGAAGGAATATTTGAACAAAAATTCCTGTAAGATTTGAAAATAATTAATTGACGTTTATAGGCGGGGGTCACACCCACCACCTGGCCCCCTGGTGCCGTGTAATCCCATCAGTGGCCAAGACTCAGAGACTATAAAATCCAGATCCCGGCCACGCGACATCTTATCGAACTTTTTTTTTTATGACATCTTATTGTCTCATTCCTACTTTGGACAAACTTGCAGGCTATCGAATGTAGCCTGCCCACAGGGCAGAGTCTGGCAAACTCCCCGTGGCGTACCCAATATGCCAAATACCAGTAACAATGATGGGGCTCATTCTCCTAAAGAGCCTTGAATATAATCTCAGGGCTAGGATGAAAGAGACGTTACTGGGGCCTGCTCGAGGCAATCGACGTTTACAGGTGGAGGTGAAACATGTTTATTGTCTTATGCATTAATTCAGCAAGGGGCTTCTTTGAAAAAAACTAAATTGGGGACAGGAATGATAGTGGTAGGGTGTTTGCCTTGCACACAGCTGACCTGGATTTAATCCCCTTCACCCCATATTACTACAGGCAGTGATCCCTGAGTGCAGAAGGATCACTTGCTTAAAAAAAATTAAGAAGTATCAGAAAATTTTTGTTTGTTTTTGTAACACCCAGTGGTGCTCAGGGTTTACTCTGGATGTCCACTCAGGGATCACTCCTGTCATGCTTGGATGACAATATGGAGTGCTGGGCATTGAACCCGGGTTGGCCACATGCAAGGCAAACACTCTTCCTGCTGTCCTATTTCTCTGGCTCTAGGAAGTATCAGAATTCTAAATCTCAAGGAATCTCACAGAGACACAAATAAGGGGGAAATCTACAGAGAAATTATAGACGTCAGTTTAGAAATGCCAGTTGGAAGAAATGGAGTATCAGTTTTGGGAAGGGACATAGTACCCATCGAGGGGGAGTGGAATGAAGTGATTCTGAGATCACTGAGTCTCTTTTTCTGCAAGAAAATCAAAGCACACATGATGTGTTGGGTCAAGCCTAACTCAGGGCTGCGAGTTTGACCTCTGTCCTAGAAGAGGACTCGAAAAATAGCTGTGGTTGACCTTGATGCTAAGAACAGCAACAATTCAGAGTGGAATCAGATTTAGCTCATGACATCTTATTTAAACACTTAACATGATTTTAAAAAACGCCAGATCAGGATATAGAGTACTCAGGGACAGCACCTGACCATTTACACGCACTAAATGTTTGATCCTCAGTCTAATTCCAGGGGCCATGTCATGATGACTCAGCCCAGCTTTAGGTTTTATCAAGATTTAAAATACACAGCCTGTTTGTGATGTAATCATACAAGAACTTCAATAGTGACAAAAAAGTTCATGGTTAAGAGGCAGGACTCAAAATTCATTTTTACAATTAAAAATTCTTTTCTATATTACATAGCCTCAAATAGTGATGAAATTGTCCAATTTGCTGCAATGTGGATAAAATTTGGAAGCTAAGATAATGTGAAGTAAGTCAGAAGGATGAGGACAAATATTGGATTTTCTCACTAATCTGTGGCACATAGAATAATATGTCTAAAGGTGGACAAAATATTGGCTCTAGGTTACATCAACAAGAATGTCAAGGAAGGAGAGATGGAGGGAAAAAGTAAAAGAGGAAATCTGTAAGTAAAGTTTAGGGGTATTGAAATTTTTAATGATATGAAGATGATATATATGTGGTGTTGGAAACCACTGGATCCAACATGGTTGTAAGCATCATGAAGAATTGCAACAATTGAACTTTTTAATTTTATTTTATTAGTGAAACACCATGAGGTACAGATGTAGACTTATAAACTTTCGTGCTTGAGTTTCAGTTATACAATGATTGATTACCCATCCCTCCACCAGTGATCCCAGTAGCCCTCCCACCCCCACACCCCATCCCTCCCCACCCAACCCCGCCTTTGTGGCAGGGCATTCCGTTTCACTCACTCGTTTCTTTAGGGTGTTGTAGTTTGCAATAGAGGTATTGAGAGGCCATCGTGTTCAGTCTATAGTCTACTTTCAGCACACATCTTGTATCCCGAGTGAGTCCTTCAAATATACTTTACTTGGGGTTCCTTTCTCTATCTGAGCTGCCCTCTCCCCCCAGCATGTGCTGCCGGCTTCCAAATCATGGAGCAGACCTCCTGGTAGTTATCTCAACTATTCTTGGGTGTTTGACTCCCATTCTGTTACTTTATATTCCCCAGATGAATGCAGTCTTTCTATGTCTGTCCCTCTCTTTCTGGATCATTTCACTTAGCAGGATACTTTTCATGTAGAACTACTTGTATGGAAAAGAAAAGAAAAGAAAAGAAAAGAAAAGAAAAGAAAAGAAAAGAAAAGAAAAGAAAAGGCCCTCCCATTGATCATCGATTTGCTCGAGCGGGCCCAGTAACGTCTCCATTGGAGACTTTGTTGTTACAGTGTTTGGCATATCGAACACATCACGGGGAGCTTGCCAGGCTCTGCCGTGCGGGCGAGATACTCTCGGTAGCTTGCCAGGCTCTCCGAGAGGGGCGGAGGAATCGAACTCGGGTCGGCCATGTTGGCTGCGTGCAAGGCAAATGCCCTACCGCTGTGCTATCGCTCCAGCCCTTGTATGTAAATTTCATGAATTAATCTTTTATAACAGCTGTATAGTGTTACACTGTGTAAATGTACCAAAGTTTCTTTAACCAGTCATCTTTTCTTGGGCACTCGGGTTTCTTCCAAATTTTGGCTATTGTGAACAGTGCAGCAATGAACATAGAAGTGCAGATGCCATTTTGACTGTAATTTTTGCTTCTTTGGTATATATTCCCAGGACTGGTATTGCTCAGTCAAGTGGGAGCTCAATTTCTAATTTTTTGAGAATTGTCCATACTGTTTTCCAAAAGGGCTGAACCAGTCGGCATTCCCATCAGCAGTGAAGGAGGGTCCCTTTCTCACCACATCCACACCAACAAGGGTTGCTTTTGTTCTTCTGAATGTGGGCCAGTCTCTGTGGCGCGAGATGATATCTCATTGTTGTTTTGATCTGCATCTCCCTGATGATTAGTGATGTAGAGCACTTTCTCATGTGCTTTTTAGCCATTTGGATTTCTTCTTTGAGAAAGCTTCTGTTCATTTAGTCGCCCCATTTTTTGATGGCGTTGGATGTTTTCTTCTTGTGGTGTTCAACTAGTGCTTTGTATATCCTTGATATCAATCCATTGTCGGATGGGTATTGGGTGAATATCCTTTTCCATTCTGCAGACTGTCTTAGTATTTTGGTCACTGTTTCTTTTGAGGTGCATAAACTTCTTAGTTTAAGATAGTACCATTTTTCTATCTCTGTTTTCACTTGCTTGGCCAGTGGCGTGTCATCTATGAAGATACTGTTCACTTCGTGGAGGGTTTTGCCTACCTTGTCTTCAATGTACCTTACGGATTCTGGTCTGATGTTGAGGTCTTTAATCCATTTTGGTCTTACTTTTGTACATGATGTTAGGTAGAGATCTGAACCCATTTTTTTTTTGCATGTAGCTATCCAGTTTTGCCAGCACAATTTGTTAAAGAGGCTTTCCTTCATATTTCTTGCTCCCTTATTAAAGATTAGATGATCATATGTGTGGGGGGAGATGTCAGTATATTCAACCCTGGTCTGTGGCTCTGCCTTTGTTCTAGTACCATGCTGTTTTAATTATTACTGCTTTGTAGTAGAGTTTGAGACTGGGGAGGTTGATTCCTCCCATTTTCTTTTTCCCAAAAATTGCTTTAGCTATTCATGACGGCTTATTGTTCCATATGAATTTCAGGAGTGTTTGCTCCATTTCTTTGAAGAATGTCATGGGTATTGTTATAGGGATCACGTTGAATTTCTACAATGCTTTGGGGAGTATTGCCATTTTGACAACGTTAATCCTCCTAATCCATGAGCAGGGGATATCTTTCCATTTCCTCGTGTCCTCTTTTATTTCCTGAAGTAGCGTTTTGTAGTTTTCTTTGTACAGGTCTTTTATTGAGGCTTCTGGACTCTTTTCATCATCCTCTCCTCGTTTTGCGTTGTGTCTTCATGTTGGTGTGGTGGTATGGAGACTGTGATGTTACAGTAGATTGTTGGGTATTGGTAATTTATTTGCAGCCCTGTGAGCTTATGCTGACCCCCAAATAGGCCACGCCCACTTCTGCAGAGGCCACGCCCCCTGTGGGTTTCTGGTGTGTGTGAGGAGTGCAACCTGGGAGAAGGAGAAAACCGGGCGTGATGTTGGGAATGAACAGGAAGAGACTCAGGGATAGTGGGTGTCCCAGGGCCCCCAACATTGAACTTTAAAATATATCAGTCAAGAGTCAGGGTAGGGTCTCTGGGGAGGGATGGGGTAATAAGGTGATTGGAACACTAATCCAGAAACTTTATTATAAACATCTTTGTAAATCATGATATATACATTAAAATATTTTAAAAATTAAATCTTTGAAATTATGAATAGTTACTTGACTTTACTGTGGTAATTATTCTGAAATACACATAAAATGATGCACTTTAAATATGAACACTATTTTTGGTTATGAATAAATAAGAAAGAAATACACAAAAAATTTTCCAAGTTCACCATGTCATGATTTTTTTTCCTTCTTCCTCTTCCTTCCCCAACCAGTCTTCTCCTTTTTAATACATAAAATATATCTCACCACATAAATGCTTAGTATTTGCCACACTTTCTAACAAGAGCTCTTAACCAAACACTATACAAGAAAGACACACTAATCAGGGCGTGACACAAGTACTTTATGGAGTAGATGTTATTTCACTGATTTTGAGATAAGGAAACAGAGAGTTCAGGACGGATTCCTAACATATTCATTAAAGTCAGACACATAAGAAGTCCCACAAACAAAAAAGAGTCTGAACTAAGTTTTGAACCCAGTGTGTCTGAGTTCAAGTTCATACTTCTGAACCTGTGTATCAGAATGAAACTATACCTGGTGGTCCCATTCTTTCCCTGCTGTTCTAATTCTTCCCTTTACTGTAAATACCAAGTGTGTCTTGGAGCATGTGATAGGACATTAATGAAGGAGGGAGGCCGGGCCTAAATTTAGCTATGCCACACAAATTGCAGGATTTTGCATCACTCGACAGCTCATCTTAGTGAATGGGTCTTGCTGCACTCCGATGTCTGAGCGCCCATCTGAGAGTGCTCCCTGCTGTGGTGACAATAGAGAGCTAGGGACAGGAAAGTCATAAATTAGGCCTGGGGAGGGAGGCAGAGGAAAACAGATACAGAGTGCTGCTGACAAGATTAATATGCAGTTGACGAGGAGCACTTTCACACCAGAGTGCCAACAAATAAACACAATTCAGAAAGCTCATCCCTGTCTTACCAGAGGGGGAAGGTTGCTGAGCCAAAGAAAGGGAGCAAATGGGCAAGAAAAAAAAACACCTATGAGTGCAGTGGATCTTGTTCGCCAGGGTCAGGTCACTGGGAAACGGCATGAGTTTTGTATTTCCTGACCAAAACCATGGAAAGGCAAGAAAGGGCCAGGCGGTAAGGGGAGGTGGGCTTGTGGACACAGTGAGAGCTGAAGATGAATCCCTGCCCTGGGCAGAGTCTGGCCTGTGCTGACCATTAAGGCAGGTGTCATCTTCCGGCAGGAGTCAGCAGAAGTGACCAGCCCTTGGCTGGACTCCGGAAGACTCTCACTCCTTCCTCAATGAATGGGACTTTAACTGGATACTTCAGAGATAAACACTTATTCATCTGTTTGATTAAAACCTTTTAAAATCTGATGAAATTGTCTTTGTTGTGTATTTGAGGTCACAGTATTCCATATTGGAGTTATGAAAAATACTCTAATTATTTCATAATTAACCAATACCCTGGCTTTAAGAATATATTTCTCCTTAATTTTTTATAGTTAAGCAATATCAATGAATAACTAGCAACATTTTTGAGATATTGCATTTCACAGAGATTATATACTTCATATCCTACCAGAAATCTGCCATAACTTTGTAAGTCCTCTTTCAATTACAGTTTTCTAGTGAAAAAAAATCTGCCACTTGAGAACACCCAGGAGATTTGAGGTTGCCTACTTTCTTGAATGAGGACAGTCTCTGCTCCTAAGTCGGAGTGAATTAAAGGAAGAAAGAAGCATACTCATTAAAATGTACCAGTCAGGAGTTAGTGAGAATTTGAACCAATTTCTTTCAGTTTGACAACTTGGAGTGCATTACTCAACGTCTAACTGGCTGCTTCCTCTGTACAATGCCAAGAGTCTACATAACCACAGGTTGTTTCATGCCATTTAGTTATGCTTTGTTTTATCATAGGGATGGTTTGCACCAATGGTTTAGTATAGCCTCAAATACATAGAGCAGGTTTGCAACCATTAAATATTTTTAGCATACCTGCTCCATCTTTCATGTCTAGCAACACTGTTTTCCTAACTCTGAGTAGAAGGAAGAAAGAAGGGGAACAAGATAAAAGAAAAGGAGATGAAGGACATGACTGCTCCAGAAAAGTGTTTTCAAGGTGGGGAAATACATCTTCAACTTGTTGGGCAGTTCCTACACTTGGAGCCCTACCTACCTCTTTAGAATTTGCAGCATTCGGGGATGGCCCTGCACCTGCCAGTCTCTCTGGGGTTTCACTGATCTTCCAAGCTTTCTGCTAGTAGCCTCTCCTTGCTAGGAAGTGGCTTTGCTGACCTTGAGGATGCAGGACATAGTGTTGATCCCAGGAAAGACAGTAATAGTTTTGTTGACAGATACTTTTCAACAGCTGTATGGCATCTTGGAGGCCTGGAGAAGAGGTGGGAGGAAGGAGAGTGACTCAGGATTAACCCATTCTTGCTCCCAACAGTATACCCTTTGTACTTGTGTAATTTTCCTAGCCTTTGAGATATTTTATTTGCTTTTGTAATGATTACTCTTTTAATCATCGTGAAGCAATGAAATGTTGAACTTTCAGGAACATGTCCTACATTGTTTCAAAACATGTCAAAGCATTGTACCTAGGAGAATACAGAGGGAGGAGCCTTTTGGAGATTGAGATGGCCCTGAAATACTCCAGGATTCTATCAATTTGCACCTTCAAAGGCTGAAAACGAGATATGGGTTCTTAATTTGGAAGCAATAGCACAATTTATTTTGTTAAAATTCATTCCAGTTTTCATAGTGCATAATATTCACACAACATTTAATAGGTATGGTCCAATTTATTAATCATAATATATGTGATATCTTAGACAAAAATCTCCTTTTAAAAATTATTAGAATGCTTTAAATGCATGACATTTTAAGTGCTAATCCAGCGGAACCTTTTATAATGCTGGTGTTGAGGGAAAAATCTAAAAACCACTTGCAAGCTGACTCTGGTGTCATGCTTTGCCTTTTGGATTTCTCATATTTTAAGAATAAATACATCAAGAATTTCTGAGTGATTCACAAGATATGCAATAATGAGGTTCTATAGGAAAAATAACAAATTTTTATAGTGAAAGTTTATCAGTGAGATACAACTATATTCATTTTGTTTTGGCATCTACTCATTAAAGACTTAACAAAATGCAAAACTCAAATATTCTGGGGAAAACAGCACTAATCACCTATTGGAATCTATACTCTTGAGAAATTGCAACCCAGGAATGAAGCCTGATCCATTTAGAATTAGCAGGAGAACAAGATACAATATAATGATCTTCAAGTAAAGACTTAAGGAGTCTCAAGTGGCAAAGAGAAGATCAAAGTACGGTAATTTTGTTAGATTTGGTTTTAGTTTAATGTTCTGTGCCTTATTAGCTGAGTGTAAAAAAAATGGGGAGTTGTTTGGGGACCATGCTCTGGGCTTACTCCTGGCTCTGTGCTTGGAGATCACTCCTGGTGGATCTCTAGGGACCATATGGCATACTGAGTATTGAAACCAGTTTGGGTACAATAAAGCAAGAGTCTTACCTGTCTTACTTGCTCTGGATCCTTAGATGGATAAAATTAATCACTGTATTTAATCTTCATGGACTTTGTCTTATCTGAAAAATGCCATATCTAATGGATAGCCTTAAATAACAGCATACATAACATTTTAATAAAGTGCATAAAGGTAAAGGTAAAGGCCCTCCCGTTGTTCATCGATTTGCTTGAGCGGGCCCAGTAACGTCTCCATTGGAGACTTTTGTTGTTACTGTCTTTGGCATATTGAATACGTCATGGGTAGCTTGCCAGGCTCTGCCGTGCGGGCGAGATACTCTCGGTAGCTTGCCGGCCTCTCCGAGAGGGGCAGAGGAATCGAACTCGGGTCGGCCACGTTGGCTGCGTGCAAGGCAAACGCCCTACCGCTGTGCTATCGCTCCAGCCCATATCACAGTGAAAAGACTCAGTTAAGGGATGGATCACTGCAGACTAAATTAAAGGGTAATGGTATGAAGTGGCAAAGAAAAATTGTAGAAATGCAAAATTTGAGGGTGACGAATTATGAGCAAGGGGCATTATTGATATAGAATGGGACGATTGAGTGCTGTGCATATGTAGAAATGGAGACTTCACCTGAGGGGCTGGAATGTAGGGACATGATTTGCCTACAAGAAAAACTTATCCAATAATAGTCTATCTGACTTCTGTTATTTTTAGATAGAGAATCAGGGGAATGTTGCTGAAGGACATGGATGGTCATGTTAAGGTAGGGAATTATTTGGCTAGAAATGGGATCCAACCATGTTGAGGGAATCACTTTTGTTACCGGGAGGCTGGATTATACGTAAAGAGAAAAAATGCAAAGTAGACAATTTCGACATTTCCAGGATTTTTCTCTACAGCAGAGTAAGAAGTATCAACGTTGACTTGAAAAGGTCTCCGCCGAAGGTAACAATTTGCAGGCTGTGCAATTTGCTCTTTATTCTGGTGGGACCAATCTTTCCTCTAGGGATAAAATGACTCCTGTTGTTCCTTTCACCTATCCTCGCACCGACAGTTGCTTGACAACAATTGTGCTCGGTTGCTTTGACAACTCTATGTAGCTGACACTGGGTCTTTGGATAGTGACTTGGGGAATCTGAGGTGAATCCAGAAAGCTTTTTGGGGAAAGTTTTCCTCCCAATGACTCTACAATCAGCTAAGATTCCAGAGCCACTGTGCTAGATTTAAACTTGCTGAGTAAGCCTCTGCATTGCTCCTTTTTGAATCGACAGGGCCCATCACATCATCCAGCTCAAAATAGGTGTCCCCTGAATATTTGCCACACAAAACTCAAATGTCATAACAAACGCAGGGATTGGCAATAAGCTGCAGAAGTAAAAATGGTATAATGCCTAGCTGGGAATCAAGGCAATCTTTAAAAAGAACAATTTCTGCTTCTGTTCTGGCAGGGGGCAGGCCTGGAAACCTGGAGGAGTGATGGCCTTGATTGATTGCTCTGTAACTTGAGACTTGACTTTGACCTGTGGGTCAGAGCAGTGGGTGTACCAACTTGCAAATTACTTTTAAAAATTGTTAAGGAGAAAGCAGGTATTATCAGAGGACTTCATTTATACATTGAGGGGATTGGAGCCTGATTTTCAGAATTTATATCCCATATTGGTTAACAAAGAAATAGAAATTATAACATACTTTTAAGATAGTAAAGATGCTTTTTTTTAGATGTTAAAATTAGACCTATGTTAACACTGTGAAAAAATTGTAGAGACCCCCCCCCAAAAAAAATTGTAGAGACCCTTTTGGAGAGTAATTTGGTGTATTATACCAAGATCTTTCCTTAGTGCATTTTATTTTTTTTTCTGTGATTTCATGGCCAGAAATTACCTGTAAAATTATCCCAAATATGAAAAAAACAAAAGTGCACAAAGATCTTAATTGCAGAGCAATTTATAAATTTGAAGCAACGGAAAGCTCTGCAATAAAGTTAATAAACTGATAACATTTAAGATAGCCAGTAAAAATGTGTTTTGCAGTTATCATGGAAAAAAGATTATGATATAATGTAAATGGATATTTTTATGCATTAGAAATCTAACTGTATGTATAATGAGCCTATTTATAACAGACAGGAGAGACAGGCACAACAATAATTTATAGCTCAAATGGTAGTGCTTAAGCTTGGCCGTATGCAGGTTCCTGAGACTGATCCCTGATTCCACAGAGCCCTTTGATGGATATAGCCCCGGTGCCCTCTGAGTACCACTGGGTTGTGTCTCCTTAAAAAGATACAATTCCTGTGTTTAGATGGTGGAAGTATAACATATCCCAAAACTTTACAAGTTGAGGCTGTGTAACTTCACGGTGAAAAATAACATATACATATGCAAACACAAGCTAAGGAGGGTGACGGGTGCATAACCACTCCATGAGTCAGTAGTAAAATTGTATTAGCAAGAATCTAGAAAGATGAAGCCAGTTCGGTAACACAAGGCTAACGCTAGGCACCCCTTGTTGTGGTGCGACCACCATTTCCTATAATAAAAATAATTTTGAAAGACCACCAGAATATAATCTCTTTCTTTGTTCCCTCCTGGACCATAGTATCTTATGAAACAATGATATAGAAACTTCTTCAGCATTTAAAATCCAAGCAACATAAAAAATCAAATTAACCAAAAAATCTTTCCCTAAACGAGCCTATTTTCTGTCTCCACCATTTTCCACAGGCCTTCCCTCATGTATTATAGTTCCTCTGAGTTTTTTGAACAGTTCTTTTCCTGAAGTATTGAAAATAACTCCTTATCTGTACTGTCCAGATTAATGTCTCCATCTTGATGGATTTTTCCAAACACATCAAGGAGAAAGATGTGATAAACATATGTGACAAGTGTGTGATGTTAAGTAAGGTCATGCTCCCAGTTCTTGGTGATCTCTCTCACATGACAGGGTCCTATTTTTAACCGAGACAATTGGTGAATGACTCAGGAAAGCCTCTGAAACCAAGTGGCAGCTAGGAGGACAAGAACTTGCTATGAACTGAGGAGGGAATCACTGACGCATTGGACGAAATGCTGCCCTATTTCTTCTTTCAGTGTGTCTAGCAACAAAAGTTTGCTGCCACAGTGGGCAATTATGAGCATACGGCCAATTAGATACTTTCTTCCTCCTTGTTCAGAAAAATTTTCTGTGGAAAATTTTGAAAAATGCTAAATAAACACTCTATTTAGATGTTAACTACAAAGCTGCTTCTAAATGCCTGTCATCACAGGAAGTTTATTTTTGAGGAGGTGAGCGTGAATGGAATGTGTCAACACAATACAGACTATCCCAGGGCAAGGGAACACACCCTGGAGATCAGTGATCTGTCTCATTGTCTCATTGTACAAAAGAAGAAGCACTGTAGGACTGTTCTGCTGTTCATCCGATTTGCTCCAGCAGGCCCAGTAACATTGTGAGACTTGTTACTGTGTTCGGTATATCGAATACATCATAGGTAGCTTGCCAGGTTCTGCTGTGCGGGCGAGATACTCTCGGTAGCTTGCTGGGCTCTCAGAGAAGGGCAGAGGAATCGAACTCGGGTCGGCCGTGTCTTGTCGGCCACTTGCAAGGCAAACGCCCTACCCGCTGCGCTATATAAAGAAGGAAATGCAAGGATTCTACTCCCTTGCTCAAGAGCATCTAATTGATACTAGATGTACCAGCCGGAAATTGCCACTTCCAGCATCCCTCCAGGATCACCATTTGCACCTACAATACTTTGTTAAATAGTATGTCATTTTTGTCAAACTCCTTCAGCGTACTGGTCCTAGAACTAACTACCACATTTTTTTCACTGCATCAGACTATGTCTACCATTTTTTTCACTGCATCAGACTATGTCTACCTCTTAGAGTCACACCATCTGCAGTCATTAATATATTCTTGTATTTAATTTTTCAGCTAAAATCATTAGTAATTTTTCCAGCTACAATCATTAGTGTCTGACTTTCTCAATGACCTAGATGCCACAAGTCTCACTCTTAAAATACGAGGTGCATTATATAGCCAGGTCATTTTATTGTTAATAAGGTCTTAAGTCTGGTAAATCATAGAACTGGGAATTGAGAAAGAGATTTTACTACCACATTAAACTGTCTTTCTGAGTATGATTTTAAAAGGAGTGAAACCCTTAGTGGGAATTAAGAGAATTTCAGGCTAGAATTAGCCAGTGGAGGAATCTTTTCTCCTAAATCTGGTGGGGTAAGGAGTAGGAAGGGAAGAAGACATTCCTCCAGCTGAAAAAAAAAAAAAATTTTTTTTATCAACTAAAATGTTTCCTCTTGGGGGAAAGAAAACCTGGGATAACTTGGTACTATCTCAGGTAACTGAAACTCCTTAGGGCATAGTTTCACCCCTCAGCGATCTAGCCACGTGTGCTGTCTTTCCTCTGGAAAACAATCCCTTTTCAGTTCCTTGAAATCCAGCATTCCTCCTCCTCTTCAAAATTGCAGTCCGTGCTGGAAGAGCGCACTGCAGCTGAGAACAAGCAGCTTGTCAGTGTCACATTGCCTTGGCTTTGGGCAGAACCAGCCTTAAGGACAAAGTCAATGGCGCAGTGTTTCAGCAAGGGCTTTGGGTTAGGAGCTTAGAAAGGTCACATGGCTTACTTTCGGAGAGGGCAAAAAAAAAAAATGCTGAAAAGCAGGTCCATAACTTTAGCTGTAAGAAGTGAGGTTGCTGTTAGGCAGTAAGTTAATGGAGCCGGCAGTAAGTGGGGGTGGGGAGGTCTCTTAATTTAGGTCTAGAGTCATGGTTATGTATTAAGTGCCTGTAGACTTTTGTCTAAATTTTAATAAGCTACCTATATGTTTGGCTGGGCTGATTGAAGCCACCTGAATAATTTCCTGCCTATTTCAGCAGCATTAATCATATGTACTGTTTTCTGACACTTTTACTAATGTGGCATAGAACGTGGACAAAGCTGTAGTTTCACTCTTTCTGCGGTGCCAAAAATACCCATACATACTCATATGGGTGATTGGCACTTGAAATAGAGAAAAGAGTACTTATTTCTATTTTTTAAAGGGTGGGATTGTATAGGTGAACTCTGCTAAGAAGAAAGTTTAAAAAGGATGAACTGAGTCATCTAACTAAAACGGAAGTAATCACAAGACATCTCACTTATTCTTCATAAAACATGATAAGGTCATGATGCTCAGCATTTTAAGATGAAGAAACACACAAAACTCTGTGCAACTCAATAACATTGTTCTAGGTCAGGCAAATAACAAAACTTACTTTAGAATTCAAATTCACGTTTGAATTCTTCCCACTATACCAAACTGTGTAAAAGTAAGGCTGTTCTGAACAGTTTTACTTTTTAAGTACTTTGTAGTGAAAGTGATGTTATTTTTTGGTGAAAACTTTATAGGCATTTCAGAAATTCTCAGGGCTTCCGAAGACTATCACAAACATTAAGTATGATATTACAGATGTATTCACATTGAGTTACATATTTATAATCTGCATTGTTTTACTCACAGAATAAAGCAGTATTTTACATAAAATATTGGTTTCATTAACAGAAACTTGTATTACAAAAAATTTTCAGTGTGAATAAAAATCTGGACTTTTCACTCCAGAGCAGTACTAATGCAGAAAGGTGCAATTAACGCAGAATTTAATAGCCTGTAAAAAGTCATCATGAGATGTTTGCCTTCTTTTGTAAGGTTAGGATATCAATATTTGATCCTATTTGTGACGTTCACAGTCAAGGATATTATGAAAATACTTTGAGCTCATGTGAAGGCAAAACAATCCTGTTGTGGTAAAAAGCATCCAATGATTTTGTCAAGGGACCAGTTTTTGCAAATTTCCCAACCTGGTAAACTTCTTAGGAGTCATGAAAAATGCATATAAAAATGGGATTAACATTTTGAATGTGCCCGTAGAAATACTTCATATGGGAAAATATCTTAGTGGTTTTATTGTGCTGAATAAAGCCAAAGAAGGATTATTTTTTACATAAAATCTCTCACCTAACTAGGACCACCTGGTGTACAATTGTGTCCCGTAAACCGGAGATGTCCCCAGTCCTCTTCCAAAACAAAAGCCACATTGCTGAGGTTAATTCTTCTTTAATTAGAAGGCACAGTCATTTTTTTTTCCATACTCTGGTAGCTGCATGCTGCACTCCTAAATGTACAAGCTCAGCCAGTGCTTGGCTAACCAGTTATGGTTCTGCTATCTTTCCATCTTTTTCTCTGGCTTGTAAAATGATTATTTAAATGTCTTACCAATGTGGTGTGTTTCTCAAAGAGTTGTATTTTTGCATGTTGACACCTGTGTGTAACTGGTGAAAAGGTTTCAGTTTTACCAGTAGACCACTAGCTACTGTGAGTTTCTTTTCATAAAGTAACTAATATAGGCATTATTGGCAATGCCCAATTAGAACTTTGTTTGCTTGAGGTTCCTCTTAATGAACAAATACTCGAGTAGAATCTGCTTCCTATTTCCCCCTAGGGCTTCATGTTCTCAAGGCAGGACATCTACTACTACCCTATTCCCAGACCCTGAAGTGGAAACTTTTAAAGAGAGCTTGATTACCTTTCAAAATTTACTTTGCACACTTGATGATGACTATCTAAACTCTAAAATATATCAAAATATGTAACAAGATTTTCTTTTCTTTCTTTGTTGAATCACTGTGAGATACAATTACAAAGCTTTCATGATTGAGTTTCAGTCATAAAATGATTGAACGCCCATTCCCCCACCAGTGTACATTTTCCACCACCAATGTCCTCAGTATCCCCCCCACCACCCCCATGGAAACTCCAACCCCTGCCTCTATGTCAGACAATTTCTTTCTTACTCTCTACTTTGGGGCATTATGGTTTGCAATACAGACACTGAGAGGCCATCATTTTTGGTCCTATATCTACTTTCAGCACACATCTTCCATCCATCCCAAGCAATCTCTCCAACTATCACTGATTTAGTGATCCCTCTTTATCTCAGTTTCCTTCTCTTCCAGCTCATGACGCAGGCTTCCTACCAAGGTCCTGGCTCTTCTCTACTGTCGTTGGATGTTAGTCTTCTTTTCTTTTTTTTCTGTTTTTATTTTGTAACAAGATTTTTCTACTGAATTTTAGACCTCTAAAACCTCTTACATACTTACTAACTGTTCTGAACTGTCATTTTACAAAAGGAATTGTAGACACAGGAACATTACTCATTTTCAATATTATTACCAATTATTATTACCAGTTATTACCAATGCCTGGTATTTGTGCATATTTAAACTTGGTGTCATGTGATGAAATCATCATCCCCAAAATATTTAAATATTTGTGTTTTAAAACATGGTAGACTGACTTCTATTTTGAGAGACTTGTACAAATTTACAGAGAGGAGTCTCTGATACATTTCCTCTATATGTGACAGTTGGTAAGTATGTGTGTGTGGGGGGGAAAATCTATATACATAGATTTTCTGAATGTTAACATTTTGCTAACAAATTTCTCCTACATGTAATAAATATGCTAATCAAACATTTAGGTTTCTCCAATTATCTCAGAAAGTCCTTGGAGATATTTTTCTAAATTCCGGACTCCAATCAAGATAACATATTGCGTTTAGTTGTAATTTTTTAAATTTCTTTTAGTAGTAGACGTCCCTGATAGTTATTTCTTGTCTTTTATAACATTAACATTTTTCAAAGAACCCTGAGATGTTGTCTTGCAGAATGGATCACAATCTTCACGCGATGAGAGTCAGGTTAATCCTTTTTTGGCAAGAGTACTCCATAAGTGATGCAGGAACTCACTCCTAACTAAGCACAGTTCTTGCTGTTTTTGGAGCACTCACAATGTAGATACTATGCAGTTCCTGATCCTTTATGTACTCTTGAGTTAAGACAACATTAATCACACATATGATATTACATGCTTATATAAAAATATACAAAGTGCTTATATAAAATGATTTTTTAAAATGTATCTGTTTTTAAGACTGACGACAGTTCCCATGAGGATATTTTGAAAGGCAATACAAATCCATTATTTTGCTGACCCTAGACTTACAGGGTTTTTATTAAAGGAGAGGACCCCAGCAAGAGGAGATCCTGAAATCTGTATTGGGTCACTGTGACTAAAACAGAACCCGATTTTCAAAAACAAAACAAAACAAAACAAACAAGAAAAGTAGGGAGAGGCTGAGAGAGGTGACATGGAACAAGGTATATTGGCAGAAAATGCAAATTCAGAGAATTTTAGATACTGTCAGTGTTTAGTAAACCTTTTGGTAGTTTACTAAGTTTTGCCCTTGGCAAACTACATCTTTTTGTTTCTAAGAAATATAAAAAGGAGGAGAGGGCTTGAAAACTCTTTGGACAGAAAATAGCACTGGAGAAACAATATTTTGATGAGTTAGTGCTAAATGAATTAGAAACATGTGGACTGAATTTCCCTTGAAATACAAATGGATTGAATAATTAATGGAAAAAGCACTTGGCAAAATGTGCTTGAGGTTTTTATTGAACCCAAACCAAAACATTTGAAAATATTTTAAAATATATGAAAAGTGCAATATACATCTGGATTTGCCAACCCTAGCAAGGGTATAGGAAATTTTATTTTTATTTAATATTTACAATAGCTGTAGTGCACCTCAATACTGAAATATTCCTTATAACAGCCCTGTGATATCAATTGCTAATTATTATTTGATTTGGGGAAAGAAATTCATCAGCATCCACATAGTGGGCTTCACAGAGAATCTTCTATTGATCTGTGTTTTATAAAATTTTTGTTAATAGAAACACCAGTCATTGGACACAAAACTTGGGTTCAAGTCCTAAATTTAATTCTTGTTGGACCATTCATACTGCATATCTTCTTGAGAGATTTTATAATTATGTCATTTTCCACTTTTTCCATTAATATATTTTGTCTTAAATATGATTATGTCATACATTCTATTACAATGTAAGTTTTCTTTGATAATGATTTCACAAATTCATTTATAATAGACATATTGAGATACTCCAACAGCTTCTAAACTTTCATATATATTGGAAAGTGACTGGTAACTCTTTATTTTCTCTCATCAAATTGAATTTCCATGATCATAAGCTAAATTCTGTTACAATATTCATATCCTGGCTCTGCCACTTAGTTTCCATGAGACCTTGATCATATTGTCTATCTTTCTATAACTCCATTTTCTCACTGTACTAGCGAGATTGCAGTACTAGCATCTGTGTATAAAATTACAGTGTTTGTAAAACAATAAATGCTTCCTATTTATGGTTGTTAAATAAAATAAATTTAAAATCTACATTTATAGATCTTAGCTGCAAGCATTTGTTGAAAGTAGGTTTCATTTGGTGTTTTCCTTGAGATTCCCTTCAGGCTTAATGTACTTTAGTACTTTTCTCAGTACTGGTCTGAATTCTTGTCTGGTCTGACTTCCTACCTCTCCAGAAGAGATATGATAGCACCCCTAATTAATATGATATATTTTTCTAGTGACCTAGTTTTCTATGGGTACTCTAATTCAAAATTTACTTTTTATTTGCATATAAATACTAGATGTGGGGAAGAATTTTTTTTCAAACAGAAGTCTAGATGGCACATAGACACTGTCTTTGATTTGAAGCATTTCCTCAAAGTATTTAGGTTTTAAGTACTGGGCCATTTTTCTACTATAACTGTAATTATTTTTAAGACACTATATGTATTATGATCTTTATGTTGTGAACTTTAGTCATAATTAAAGTTTAAATATTAATTTCCAGACGTTCTCTCTTTGCCGCACTTACTGCGAGAATGAAGACCGTCCTCAGCAACCAGAAAGTCGACATTCCGGAGATGTCGAAGTCTCCCTCAAGGGGTGCACAGTCATCGTGAAGGGTCTCCGAGGCACCCTGCAGAGGGACTTCAATCACATCAACGTGAAGCTCAGCCTCTTCAGCAAGAAAAAGAGGCTCCAGGATGACAAATGTTGGGGGAACCCAAAGGATCTCGCCACAGTCCGCACCATCTACAGCCATGTGCAGAACATGATCAAGGGGGTCACACTGGGCTTCCGCTACATGAGGAGATCAGTGTATGCCCACTTCCCTATCAATGTGTTTATTCAGCAGAATGAGTCGCTTGCTGAAATTCAAAATTTCGTTGGTGAAAAATGTATCCGCAGGGTTTGCATGAGGTCAGGTGTTGTTTGTTCTGTGTCTCTGGCCCAGAAAGATGAGTTGATTCTTGAAGGGAATGACATTAAACTTGTATCAAATTCAGCTTCTTTGATTCATCAAGCCACAATAGTAAAAAACAAGGATATCTGAAAGTTTTGGGATGGTATCTATGTTTCTGAAAAAGGAGCTGTACAGCAGGCTGATGAATAAGAGCCAAGTTTTCTGCCTACAGAAAGCAGGATATATAGGATGATTCTTCACACCTATTTGTGATAATGAGACGCAGTAAAACTGTATGACTACCAAAAAGAAGGTAATTTCCAATAGAAGAAATACTTCTCTCTTCTAGTATGTTATGACTGATGCAAAGATGATTAGAGATATACTAGACCCAAGGAATCATCCTAGAAACAACCCATTTTACAATTCAGAACCTGAAGGCTGAGGAGGGGAGAAGCTTATCTCATCACACGACTAGCAAGCCAAGATAGGTTGAGAGCTCTGGTCTAACTGGTGGTACTCATGTAGCTAGAGACATGGTAACAAAACTCATAATAATGACTTAAGATATCATAAGATTCTAAGTTACCTTTACAATAACAACCAATAACTTAATTTTCAGTAAAGGTTTTTTTGTTTTGTTTTGTTTTCTTTCCTTTTGCTTTTTGAATCACACCCGGTGATGCTCAGGAGTTACTCCTGGCTCTGCACTCAGGAATCACTCCTAGCAGTGCTCGGGGAACCATGTGGGGTATGGGGAACTGAACCTAGTTCAGCCAAAGCTCTGCTTGCTGTACTATTGCTTTGGCACGTTTTTTCAGTAAGGTTTTGATATTAAAAATTATTAAAAATATGGTGCTGCATTTAAACTTCCCAAATATCACTGAGCTATGTGGCACATCACTGTATCACTATATCACTGTCAATCCGTTGTTCATTGACTTACTCGAGCAGGCGCCAGTAACATCTCCTTTCGTTCCAGCCCTGAGATTTTAGCAGCCTCTCCTTACTTGTCTTTCCCAACGCTGCCATATTGGAGGCCCTTTCAGGGTTAGGGGAATAAGACCTGTTATTGTTACTGTTTTAGGTATATCCAATACGCCAGGGGTAGCTTGCCAGGCTCTGCCAGAGCTCCAGTGGTGCAATCGGTTATCGCTCAGTACTTACATGTGGTATATAAGTTCATTTAATCAGTACATTGATTAAACACACCACTTTCTATTAGGCAGTTAGAAGTTTTTGGTGCTGGAAAGTAAATGCTTATGTTTGTGTTAGATTTTATTGATTTGCATAGGTAAAGGTAAAGGCCCTCCCGTTGATCGTCGATTTGCTCGAGCGGGCCCAGTAACGTCTCCATTGGAGACTTTGTTGTTACTGTGTCTGGCATATCAAATACTCTCGGTAGCTTGCCGGGCTCTCCGAGAGGGGTGGAGGAATCGAACTCGGGTCGGCCATGTTGGCCGCTTGTAAGGCAAACGCCCTACCACTGCATAAGCTTCTTAAAAATACTCATCATCATTTTCAGTTGCATTTCTTGAATATACAAAGTAGCATAAGATAGATTATGCAAAAATACAAAGATTTTTCTCAAGAGATCACAAAGTATAAAATAAATGAGTTCTACTCACTTTGTTTTAAATTGAGGCAAATTTGTAGACTACTAACCTTAGAGAAGGTCTTATTCCTTCCCAAGAAAAATACAGAGAAAATAAACGCCAGGGAGACATCTATGTATTCTAAGAGGTATAATAGTTTGCTAGAGGTGAAATGTAAAATTATTACATTTGTAGAGTGATGATTCAAATTTTTTAAATTTGAAACACCACCCACCATGATTTAAAAATTGTTAATGCTCGGGTTTCACTCGGACAATTTTCCAACACCACCCGTTCAGCAGCATATCCACTTTCCTCCTTCTTGTCCCAGGGTGCCTTCCTAACCACCACTTCCCCTGCCCTTAGTAAACTCATTTTCTATAAACCAGTTCTCAGGATGTAATATTTTGATGTGGAAATGAGAACGCAAAGCCAGAGTATATGTTATTTTTTGTTGTCCAAGAAAAGAAACATATGAGCAAATTGGCAATATAATTTCAATTTTTTATTCCTAGAATTGCTGCATTCGCGGCCGCGCGACATCTTATTATGACATCTTATTATCTCATTCCTACTTTGGACAAACTGGCAGGCTACCGAATGTAACCTGCCCACACGGCAGAGTCTGGCAAACTGCCCGTGGCGTACCCAATATGCCAAATACCAGTAACAATGATGGGTCTCATTCTCTTAAAGAGCCTTGAATATAATCTCAGGGCTAGGATGAAAGAGACATTACTGGGGCCTGCTCGAGGCAATCGACGAATAACAGGATGGTCATGATCATTCCTAGAATTGCAGAATAAAACTCAGGAGTATATTTGGAGAAAATCTGATTCAAATAAATGTCTAAGTCATTAAAGATAGATGATTCTTTTTCTCCTTGTAAGAAATTCTAAAAACCTCTTCTTTGGATTCATTATCTTGTTCAGACGAGTTTACCCTGCCCTGCCCCCCCACCCCCGCCCCTCCTATTTAACAATGATTGCTGGTGTTATAATTCTCACCTCCTTTAGTGCTTGGGGGATGAAGCAAACAAAAGAACAATGTCATCACATAAAACAAACTTGCATTTGTCTCAATACTTCAAAGTAATCAAATTTATTTTATGTTGATTGGCATGAAAACATTCTTAGAAAGACACCCTCATCGTTGCTTTTCCTTGTTACTTTACCTTGTCACTTGTCAAAATCTTTAAGAATTAAAACATTCGAAAGTTAAGCAACTATTCTCTTCTCTTGAAGAAATTGCAGCAAGTTGCCTCTGAAACATCATTTGTTGTTCTTGTTGTAAATGTACAAGCTATTCTTTCAGAGTCCTGGACCTTGGAGTCAATAGAAATCCACATGTCTAGGCTGTACGTCTCTGTGTGAGCACACACACACTGTGCACATGTGTAGGCACACGTGTTATTTGAAGAGATTCTAGTTCTAGGAATATAATAATTTACAACTACAGAACACCAGGAAGTGTTAACCACTACAACCGGTCCTTTCCAAAGTCTGTCTGTCGATGAATCAGAGTTTCCCCATTTCCAGTCCAAAAGAGTAAACAATTTTTGTCTTCCCTCACTCCCCAGCGAGTCTGGCAATCATCTGGTTTTGTCAGAGGGCCATAGTTTATTGCTGGGGAGTCTGGCGGGATGCTCCTGGGACATTTGCCAGCCACTGGATCACACTTTTGAAATGCTGCGCCTGAAGAGCCTGGTGGCAAGATTGGTGATAGCTGTACTCTTTGTCTTGGTCTGGAGTTCTGAAGTGGCTCAGAGATAATGCCAGGTGTGTTTTACCAAAGAGCTATTGGCGGTTATTGGCAAGTGGAAAACAAAAGTAAACACAAAAATGGCAACGTATTTGCTCCAAGCATTTGTGGCAAGGGGAGGGGAGACAGACCAAAGCAGAAATGCTTTGTTTTTTATTATGTGTCTTATGTAACATAGCATTATTGTCTGTAGAGCCTCTTGCAGCACCAACTCTGAAACATCTTTCTCCATGTGCTAGACCAGGTATAGAAGGATGGCAGGGGGATATACAGATAGAGAGAAAAAGATATTCGTGAATTTATAAATTTTAGTTGCCTTATATAATTTACTGATGGTTTAACTTTAATAATCGTTAAGAGTATAGGATTTGCAATGTTGTTTTTCTTCAGTTCAAGCAAGAATGAGTGAATATAGACAAACGATCCAGAAGAGTATCTGAAAGTAGTTCTTAAAGTGGGTGATGACGCCCTTTGGGGGGTGCAGTGGCCATATGGGTGGGCAGGAACAGCTTCAGGTGAAGGTGTATCTGTGAGGTGGGGGATGTGTAGAGGGGCTTTCTGTTCATTCATTTATATCAAGGCTGGAGAGACAGTATGGTGGATAAGGTGTTCGCTTTGTACACACCTGACTGGGGCTCTATCTGACTGGGGCTCTATCTCCCAGCATCACGTATGGTCCCCTGATTTCTTTCAACATAAGTGCTATCTGAAGGCAGAGTCAGGTGTAAGCCCTGAATACTGCTGGGTGAGAACAAAAGCAAAACAAAAATTAAACAAAAACAGACCAAAAAAAAAAAAAAACTAGTATCTTTCTAAGAGGGCACCAAATAGTTCTTTTATCCTGAAAATGGACAGTACATCAAATACCTGGGAAACTCTACTCTAAAATATAGTGACCACTTAGTAAATTTTACCATTGTTACCATTGTTATATTTGTCTTTTTTTCTTTTGGTTATGGAACCACATCTGACACTATTCAGGGGCTATTCCTGAATCTGGGTTTCCTCTTGTGGTGCTAAAGAAACAATTTGGTACCAGGGATTGAGCCTTGGATTCCTACATGCTAAGCATGCATCCAGAGTCTTTGAACAATCTTCCCAGGCCCTTATTTTTATTCATTGCCATTTCCATATCTCATAGTATTCTGGAATGAGACCCATTGTAATTAGAGAGCAGCTTGGAATGCCTTCAAGAGCGTCAAAGAAATAGCTAAGAGGACGAAGAACCTCCGGCTCCAGGCACATCTCTTAGATTCCACTGTTCTTCCTGCATTAACATACGCCTCAGAGACCTGGGCCCTATGAAAACAGGATGAGAACACTATTCGGATCTCTCAAAGAAGAATCAAAAGAGCTATGCTTGGAGTATCACGTGTCACTCAAATGAGAGAAAGAATCCGGAATTCTGATCTCCGTCGACGATCAAGAATCAGGGATGCTGTCTCATTTGCCAAGGCATCAAAAATCAGATGGGCTGGACACGTAATGAGATTTGGAGACAACCGCTGAACTAGAGCCATTACGACTGGATTCCACAGGACATCAAAAGACCATGTGGCCACCCATCTACCAAATGGTCAGACTTCTTAGTCAAGACCCTGAACGATAGGCTTGAGGTTCTTAGTGTTCTGAGAATGAACAGATGCCATTGGGCTACACTAGCACGCAACAGGGACAAATGAAGACGTTACTGGTGCCTGCTCGAGCAAATCAACAATTAAAGGGAAGTCAAGTGATCAAGTGATAGTATTCTGAGGTTAAAAGACCATGCACTCTTGTACTCATGTACTCAATTGGCTATCCTCAATACTCAATATGATAATGGGAAATTAAGTTGCTGCCTAATCGTGTGCTTAACAGATAGTGTTTGCCAAAGGTAATATATTTTTTCACAATTTTAGTCATGCAGATATTATCTTCCAGACCCAAAGAGCAAGGCACTCCAAAGACAGCAGTTCAATTCTGTATTCAACTATATCCCTCATGTTTGAAAACAAGCACTTATGTTCTTACCTCTTCAATGCACTGTGACTCTGAGATCTTTCTTCCTCAATCAAAGAAGTTTTGTGATTCTATCAGTAGATATTTGAGTTACATGTTACATGTTTCCCATATTTCAGAACTGAACACCTGAAGAACTTACCATCAGTACTCATCAATACATTGACTCGACTCTTCACACGCTACCTGTCTGAATGCAAGGTTCCATCCCAATGGAAAACCAGCAGGACTGTACTACTATACAAGAAAGGAGACATCCACGACATTGGCAACTATCGCCCAATCTGCCTATTGTCTGTCATCTACAAACTATTCACTCGAGTCATCCTGAATAGGATTAGCAGAACACTAGATGAAGGACAACCATGTGAACAAGCTGGATTCTGAAAAGGATTCAGTACCATCGACCATATCCACACAATAACCAAGCTCATTGAGGTATCTCGGGAATTCAAGATGCCGCTCTGTCTAACGTTCATTGATTTAAAGAAGGCCTTTGATTCTGTTGAGACGGAAGCGGTCATGGAAGCCCTAGCCAATCAGGGCGTACAAACTCAATACATCAGGATCCTTCGTGAGCTCTATTGCGGATTCACTACCAAAATCTCACCATTCTACAAAGAAGTAATCATCCATATCATGAGAGGGGTTTGGCAGGGTGATACCATTTCACCAAAACTCTTCAGTGCCACCCTCGAGAACATCATGCGACGACTGGAATGGGAAAACATGGGAGTGAAGATAGATGGTCGGCAACTACACCACCTCCGCTTTGCTGATGACATTGTTCTAATAACACCAAACATCAGCTAAGCGGCACAAATGCTGAACGACTTTGACCGTGAATGTGGAAAGGTCAGACTACAGCTGAATCTTATGAAGACAATGTTTATGAGAAACAGCCTTGTTCCTGACGCTCCATTCGCTCTCAATGGAACCACCATCTCCGAATGCAACAGTTATATATACCTAGGTCGAGAAATCAACATGATGAATGACCTGGCACCTGAGTTGCACAGGAGGAAGAGAGCGGCTTGGAATGCCTTCAAGAACATTGAAGAAATAACTAAAAGGACAAAGAACCTCCAGCTATGAGCACATCTCTTTGATTCCACTATTCTTCCTGCATTAACATATGCCTCAGAGACCTGGACCCTACGAAAACAGGATGAGAACGCTATTCAGGTCTCTCAAAGAGGAATCGAAAGAACTATGCTTGGAATATCACGATTCACTCAAATGAGGGATAGGATCCGGAGTTCTGATCTTCGTCAACGCTCAAGAATCAGGGATGCTGTCTCATTTGCCAAGGCATCAAAAATCAGATGGGGTGGACATGTAATGAGGTTTACAGACAACCGCTGGACTAGAGTCATTACTGATTGGATTCCACGGGACATCAAAAGATCACATGGACGCCCACCTTTAAGATGGTCAGACTTCTTCGTCAAGACCCTAAATGATCGGTTTGAGGCTCTGCATGTTCCTAGATCGAACAGATACCATTGGGCTACGCTAGCACGCAACCGGGATGAATGGAGACGTTACTGGCACCCGCTCAAATAAATCGATGAATAACGGGGATTAAGTGATTAAGTGATGTTTCCCATATATGAGTTAAATGAAAATTTTATTTTGAAATGTAGATAACCTGGCAAATAGTATCTCAAATCCAGAGGCATCATGTAAATGAGTTTTTCAGGTCTGTTTTCCAGCTAGAAGGGAGATGCCAAGAAAACGTGATTGTGTTTGTGAGGGAGAGATAGGGAGGCAGAGAGAAAGCATAAGAAAGAGAGGTAAAGAAGGCAAGGTTTTTCCTTGCATCAGGTTGATGCAGATTCATCCGGGACCCAATATGGTCCTCTGAGCTATATGATCACCACGATTGGTCCTTGAGCCCAGAACCAGGAGATAAGTCCTGACCACTGGTGGGTGAGGCAAAAAACCAAGAGAAAAAGTAAGAATGAAAGGAAGAAAGAAAGAAAGGAAGGAAGGAAGGAAGGAAGGAAGGAAGGAAGGAAGAGAGAAAGAAGGGGGAAGAGGGAGGGATAGTGGGAGGAAGGAAGGAAGGAAGGAAGGAAGAAAGAAAGAAAGAAAGAAAGAAAGAAAGAAAGAGAGAGAAAGAAGGCGGAAGGAGGGAGGGAGAGTGGGAGGAAGGAAGGAAGGAAGGAAGGAAGGAAGAAAGAAAGAAAGAAAGAAAGAAAGAAAGAAAGAAAGAAAGAGAAAGAAAGAAAGAAGGCGGAAGGAGGGAGGGATAGTGGGAGGAAGGAAGGAAGGAATGAAGGAAGGAAGGAAGGAAGGAAGGAAGGAAGGAAGAAAGAGAAAGAAGGCGGAAGGAGGGAGGGAGAGTGGGAGGAAGGAAGGAAGTTAGGAAGGAAGGAAGGAAGGAAGAAAGAAAGAAAGAAAGAAAGAAAGAAAGAAAGAAAGAAAGAGAAAGAAGGCGGAAGGAGGGAGGGAGAGTGGGAGGAAGGAAGGAGGGAAGGAAGGAAGGAAGGAAGGAAGGAAGGAAGGAAGGAAGGAAGGAAGGGAAGGGAGTAAAAGAAAGGAAGAAATGGAAAGAGAAAGAAGGAAACAGAGAGAAAAAGAGCTGTGGTGAGTAGGGTAAGTTTGAGGAAAAAGGTGGGGTGGCCAAAGTCGCAATAAGCAAAAATGCACAAAACAGTGAAGAGAATCAAGGCTATAGACAGTAGCATTAGTCATTGTCTACAGCAGCATCAGAGAGTAGCTTTTTACTTTACCATATTAAGGCTTCCTAAAGATTCATCCTGCTGGGGCTGGAGAGATAGCACAGCGGGTAGGGCGTTTGCCTTGCATGCAGCCGACCCGAGTTCAATTCCCAGCATCCCATATGGTCCCCTGAGCACTGCCAGGCATAATTCCTGAGTGCAGAGTCAGGAATAACCCCTGTGCATCGCCGGGTGTGACACAAAAAGAAAAAAAAAGATTTATCCTGCTTGTGATTTATTTTCAACAGTG
Organism: Sorex fumeus; assembly: GCF_029834395.1. Taxonomy (NCBI): domain Eukaryota; kingdom Metazoa; phylum Chordata; class Mammalia; order Eulipotyphla; family Soricidae; genus Sorex; species Sorex fumeus. The sequence goes on from NW_026606058.1 coordinate 6,583,824, forward strand.
GCTCTCTAGAATGGGTCAGCTGGGTGATGTTTCTTTATTGGAAGCCAATTCGTCTGAGGAACACGCTGAGTGACTGGAGTTGGGAGTAAAATAATGGAAGCTCTGCAACAAGCAACAGGGTATAAAATACAGTTCCAAGACAGGGTTCAACCCTGGTCCCTTTTCTATTCTTGAGCAGGGACATGCAGGACAAATATACAATGGAGAAGAACACTAGACTGGGTTTTGAACCACATAACAACTCTTGGTTTATGTACCTGGGAGAGGATTATGGAGAAGTCATTTATCTACAGTTCTGTTAACACTGAACCTATTTCTATCAACTTGTTGGAGAAATTTCTTTAATTCCTTTGGGAAGGGTGAATTTTTTAGTTTTTATTTTATTTTATTTTTATTTCTTCCTCTTTAGCTTGTCAATTTGTATGCTGAATCCATTTCTTTTTTTTTTAAATGTAGGAGTACTGATATTTATTCAGCGATTGATTAAGCTGATTGAGCTGGGCATGAACTTCACATTACTTTCTTTTTAATTTTTCTAATTGGATGTCCATGAGATTGACCATTACAAAGGTGTTTATAAGTGTGTTTCAGTCATACAATGATCCAGCACCCACCCTTCCACTAATACACACCTCCCATCAGCAATGTCTCTAGTTTCCCCACCACAATCCTTCAATCCCCTACTCCCTACCCCCAGCCTCCCTCTATGGGAGGCACTTTCCTTCTTGCTCTCTCTCTCCTTTTCTTTTTATGCATTATGGTTTGAAATACTGGTGCTAAGAGGTCATGGTGTTTGTTTGGGGCATTTGGTATTTTTTTATGAATCATTGTGAGATTCAGTTACAGACTTACAAATTTTTGTGATTACATTTCAGTCGAATACCCATCCCTCCACCAGTGCTCATTCTCCACCACCAATGTTCCCAGTGTCCCTCCAGGCACTCTCACCTCTTCCCAAATCCTGCCTCTGTGTCAGACACATTCCCTCTTACTCTCTCTCTCCTTTTGAGTGTTATGGTTTGCAATATGGGCATTGAAAAACAATATGGACATTTCTCAAAATACTAGAAATTGAGCTCCCTTTTGACCCAGTAATACCACTTCCGGGAATATATCCCAGAGAAGCAAAAAAGCACAATAGAAATGACATATGCAGTTGTATGTTTATTGCAGCGCTATTTACAATAGCCAGAATCTGGAAAAAACCCATGTACCGGAGAACAGATGACTGGTTAAAGAAACTTTGGTATATGTACACAATGGAATACTAAGCAGCTATTACAAAAGATGAAACCATGAAATTTGCATGTTAAGTGGACCATCATGGAAAATATCATGCTAAGCGAAATGAGTCAGAAAGAGCGGGACAGACACAGAATCACTGCAGCCATTTATGGAATATAAATTAACATAACAGGAGAAAAACACCTAAGGATAGTAGAAATAAAGGACAGGAGGGTGGCCCCACTGCTTGGAAGCCGATCTCATGTGGAAAAGGGTCAGGGGCCAGGGATATGGCGGAGATGTTCAATTGCAGAAGCAAGTGGCTGCTGTGGGCTCTGTCTGGGCAGGCCCCAAGCCAACCTGTTCACCTCTGATTTACCCCAGTCTGTTCAACCATGCATAGGCCTGAGCTTATCTGTGGCTTTTGACCTCTTTCGAGACTTATTTATGGGTCTCTGAAGCAAAGCTTTTAGAAGAGCTTACAGGGCATTGCTGGAATTGGTTCATGGGGGTGACTGACAGTGCTTCCATGTGTATTGGGAAGTGGGGGGAGGTAGCCCATCCAACTCTGAGAAAGACTGGAGATTTCAGTCACATAACCCTCATACTTGAATTTTAAACAGATTATATCTTGGTGAAGTCCATCCTAAAACGATGGAGTCAGGCGTGGGTACGGCAGTGGTTTTGGATTGTGGAAGCACATGGCTGTGGGGGGCTCTGCTTGGGTGGGTAGAGGCCAACCCCCCCCCCTTCAATTTACCCCAGTCTATTCTGCCATGTGCAGAACCGAGATTAACTGTAGCTTTTGATCTCTTTCGAGATTTATGGGTCTCTGAAGCAAGGCCGATAAATGAGCTTGTATAGCTAAGTCAGAGATGGTTTGTGGGCATGGCTTCCACATAGCTAGCCTTTGGCCATTTATTTTCTTGGTAAACTTGGCCCCAAGATGTTGGGGTCCAGCCAAAGGCACAGCGGCAATTTTGGGATATCAGGAAGCCTGAAGGCAACATCAGGCTGCTGATGCACTAGACCCAAAGTACAGGTTGACCTGTTGGCGGCACCATATCACCAAATCATTTATTTTCTACCCATTGGTCTTGCTAATCTTATGTCCACATTTCATCCTATTATCCTTAGTTGATTTCTGCATGCAGGGTATGAGGTTTCACTGTCACTAAAACCTCTATCTGCTATCAAGAAAATTAACCAATAACTAGAAATAGACTTCTAATTATAGGATGTTCTTTCATCCAGTGCAAGGTATGAATTTCCATTCTATTGCTTGTTTATGTTATACCTATGAGCAAATGAAAAGTTTTTGTCCAGTAAGTAGAGCTGCTAATAATTACCATCTGGTAGAATATAACTGAGGGATTTAGAGACCTGTTGGACATTCATCAGTTTTGTATTTAACCCATTAATTTATTAAATAGCCTATAATTCAGCTTCACTCTGAAACAAGACCATTATTAGGATCTTATTCCTTCACTAATTACTGAGGTAAATAATAAATTTGACATACATTTATTTCATATCTTGACTGAGATTCATGATTTGGTGTTTTCAAAAAATATGTTCTAATAACTACTGGATTTGAGAACTTCTCCTCAACTCAATTACCATTCAATGTTTTTATTTAATGCAAAGAAATAAATTTATGTTCCAACATCGGGGACACACATGTTAACCCTTCGCAGACTGCTTTTGGTCCTCTCACTTGAAGGTTAAATTAGAAATCTTCAACTCCACTGAGTCCAGTTCAGAGTCCCTTCTTCGTAACGCTAAGTAGAGTTCCTTCCCACGATGTCTGCCAGTACTCACAAACTTAACATTTTCTGTTTCCAGGTGGCTGCGGTAGAGTTTTTACAGCCTCACTTTCCATCTCACTCAGCTTAATTTTAATGGCTACCTCTTTCCGGGGGTTTTAGTAAACTGTTCCAGGAAGGGTTACAACCTTCATTAAATAATAATCATTAAAAATATAGAAGAATAAATTCCTTCTTCTTATACATCCAAACTAAAGGTCATTGTGGGCAGGATTCTTGGTGAGTGGAGAAAGACATTATCTATCCTCTTGAATTTCTTGCCTAGATTACTTCAACTGTGCCCCACCTTGTGCTGTATGTTTTATGCCCTACTGATTCCTACTTCTCACGACTACCAGAAAATACATTCTCCATCTACCTTAGAAGCAGTTTTACTCAGAAGAGAGTGTAATCCTTTCATTCCCCTAATTAGGATCTTTAAGTGGCTTGTCTCACTTCTGTGGGATAGAATTAAATCCCTGGTGAACAGCTAACATGGCCCTTAAGCTCTGCACTCTGAAACTTTCCAAACTTACCATGTGTGGCACAACTACATATGCCTTTCTGTCTAGCTGCTCTGACTAAAACACAGTTTCTGGTTGTTCTATGAACCCTGGTAGTACTTACTACTTAGCTTCTTACTTTCACAAGGCCACCTCTTCTCCAGTTAAGACTGACGTTAACTTCAAGACTTAACTTCAGTTCCAATTTCTCTTCTAGTTCATCCCCTCCCAGGATAACATAAGACACCCTAACTTTTTTCTGGTAGCAGCCAGTGTGCAGATCTGCTATGACATTTTATGTAGGGATTTTCTGTTATCTGTGTTGTTCTCAGGGGACAACACTGGGAAATTTAATTTTACCCATTTTTTTGTATTCCCCTAATTTATTCCCTTGTCCTAATTTACTGAATGCTCAATAAATGTTAAGTGAATGATCTCATCTTATAATGTGTATCCTTTGCAAGAAAGAAGTTCCATAACACAAAACTGATCAAAGATTTGGATGTCATATCTGAAACTATAAAATACATAAGGAAAAAAAGTAGCAAATCTTCCTTGACATTATCCTTAGTGATGTCTTGGGAATTTGACTCCAATGACAATGAAAGGGGAAGAATAACAAGAAACAAAGGGAAAAAAAATAATTGGGATTATAGTAACCTAAAACCTACACAGAAAAAAATGTATGCCATCAAAACAAAAGATATAAAATGAACGAAAGAAGACATTTGCACATCAGACGTCCAAGAAGTAGTTAATATCCTAAAGACATAGAATTTAACAGTAATTTAAAAAGTGGGCAGAGAATCTCCAAAGAACATCCTAAGATCAAAACACCAAAGAGATTATAACCTGTAAGATTATACACGTGAGAAGTGTTGCTGGCTGCCTAGTAGATAAGAAACAATAAGGACTACAGAACCTTGGAAAGAAGGAAATACTATTGTCGAGAATGTAATTGGTGCAACAATTGTACAAAGGCCATCCTATTCATTAAAATTGTTTACTCATTTCAAAAAACAAACATTTAAATATTTATATTCCAATGCTTGTTGCAGCATTATTTTATAATAACTAAAAATCAACCACAAAGATGCTGTCTTCCCGGCTTCTCCAGATGGAATCCTGGTGACCATGAGCTTCTACAAGCATGGCTCTGGTATGCTGGTACCAGGACTATTTTCCCTAACCACATGGGGACACCGTGCTGAGCAGTTCCGCCCTCTTCCCAGGCAGCCTCTGATCCCAGAAGTCACACCCACAACCCGCCCCCAGCACCATCTTACAGCACACAGCAGAAAGAAAACTAGCTGGCGGGCCCCACAACTCCCAGAGAATTCTCCAGGCCCCATACTGATCCGATATCACCGAAACTTCCCAGATGGGGTCGGTGCTATTTCCCTGCCTTCTCCAGATGGAATCCAGTGACCATAAGCTTCTATAAGCATGGCTCCGGTATGCAGGTACCAGGACTATTTTCCTGAACCGCAGGATAACCACATAAGTGGCTGCGTGACATTTCCTGATATACAAAGTGATCAATGGAAAGTAAATGATCTAGTGTTTGTCCCCAAAAGACAGACTTGAATGGTGGTGGGAAAATCTGAGCAAAATATAATGCCCAATCAAAATGTATCTGGAAAATGCATTTAACTTCGGTGTTATGCCACCCTGGGAGGGGAAGGGTATCTGTCCCTCCGCCTGTCCACCCGTTGTGGCAGCAGCATGGTGGCCTCCATCTTTTAGAGCCTAATGAACAGCCAGGTATGAGACTGCATTCATGAGGCACATGGGTCCTCATGAGACAGGGGGTGGAATCGGCTCTGCTCCACGCCATGACAATGCCCTGGGTTGCCACCCTCAAACTTCTCCTCCGACTCCTGAATGACCATGATTCCAGAGACACACAAACCAATCTCAGAACCCAGGGGCTTTTGGCAGTAATCCCTCTAGGTTTATTACTAAAATATCAGAAATCCAAATTTGCGTGGCAACTATTGCAGCCACATGACATCATATGCTCTTCATAATCAGCAATAGACAACAAATTATCTAATGATGTCATTTTGGCAGGTCTGAATGTTGGGGAAAATTCCAAATAACACTGTTGGGTCTTTTGTCATAATATTGAATGTTATTAATGGAGAGAGAGAGAGAGAGAGAGAGAGAGAGAGAGAGAGAGAGAGAGAGAGTGTAAAGTGGAAATCTGCCACACAGGTGGTGGGAGGGGGGGTATACTGGGGTTCTTGGTGGTGGAAAATATGCACTGGTAAAGGGATGGGTGTGACTTAACTAAGAGGCTTTTGGACTGTTCTCACGGTGATTCAATAAATAAAAAATTAAAATAAAATAAAAATCAACCACAGTATCCATCAATGATTATTGGATAAATAAATTTACAATACATACACAATGTAAAAAGCATCATCTCATTTGTAACAACATAGATGGACCTAGAAGTTATTAGGATTAAATAAATAATTCAGAGAAAGACAAACGTTTAAATGACTTGTAGCATAAAAGAAACAGACCAAATTAACTCACTAAAAAATTTTATGAAACCTTTTAAACAATGAAATCAAATTATTGATTCGATAAGGAAAGGGGATGTTTATATAAGATAAAAGGAATTCATTATATGGTGAAGGATTGAGTTGGTCTTTCAGTGTGAATTAATGTAGGACAAGTTGGTTTTTATATATGTTGGTTTATAACGAGACACACCTAAAACAGATAATGTTGCAATGATACTTGAATAAAATTATTTTAAAGAGCAGTATGAGACATTCTAAACATTTTAAAGTTCCCTGAATTATTACCAATTGATTTCAATAGCAGGTAGAAGTTTCAATAAAGTCCTCATCCTTAAACACCGGTTCAATAAGAATTTCATGATGTTATCAGTGTGTGTGGTGCTTCATGTACCTTGACTTTGACACACAGAAGAGAGACAGGAAATATTTGACAGATCTGCTTGTGTAAAGTACTTTAGGGCAGAAAGAGAAGCTTGGGTTTCTTTTAAATCCTTTACAGAATCTAATATATGGCTACGCATTTACCAAGAGCTTAGTAAATACTTGTTGTTTGATTGACTGGTTGAAATATAGGCAGTCATTGCTGCCAAGAAACTCCCAATTTAATTTATTAGGTGATGACAAGTTAGTGATGCAACAGGGAAATTTGGGGATTATATCATAGCAGTGTAGAATAGCAATTCAGGAAGTATCTTATTGGTGTTCATCTTGTCTATGGTCTACACGTCCAAGAGAATGGGACAACTCATTGGCCTCATTAACACAATAATCACTATAAATTTGGTTTGTCCTTTTCAACGTCATTATTATTTTAAATCTGACATCCTATAGCTTTAATAACGAGTTATACAAAAACTTATTCCTCCAGCTTTAATAGGTCTGTTAAACTAGAGACTAGTCACAGCTCTAGACCCTGTCTACTCCTAGATGACAGAGATACTTTCTATGCCATATGCTCAAGTATGATCTTATTCTCTCTGGTTCTGTCCTTTATTGTATTAACTCAAAATCATTTAATAATATGAAACTATGGATAATTTACTTAAATGCTCTAGGTTTTAGCTTTTCTGACCTGTAAAACTGCATGTTTTCTATTTATTAGAGCTGCTGCAAGGGTTAAATTCCTTAATCCATATAAAGTAGTTAACTGGCTCATAGAACATTCTAACCCACGAGAGTTTGCTAGTATTATTTTTCTTACTCAATACCATTACATTCAGATGTCAGGAGTCATCCTCACTGCCACCATCCCCTGTACCTCCTTATCACGGTCATTTATTCTTATACATTCTTTGTATTGATTCTCTATTTTGTGTCAATCCTTCTATTGTCCAGTCTAGTCAGAAAAGCATTACTCCAGGTGTATCTAACAGATGTTGCAATTTAAGAAATTGATTTAAGTAGGTAACAGATGAACTGAGAAGCAGAACAGAGAGACATTTATTCATAGCTAGAAGCATTATTACACCTAGGGCAAAAAGGACAATAGAAAAGCTTTGGCTTCATCCCTTTATTCAGACTCAGTTTTCCTCCAGTGCCTCTTCTTGGTAATACTGTATGGAAAATGCAGAACAAATGAGACCAGGAAGGAAAATTGGTTTCTTACAATAGAGCAGAACTCTATATATGCTATTAGCTCTCTGGAATAGGAGCAGTCAAGAGGTTGCCACTTGAGTTCACCAGTTCTGCTTTGTCGGTATGTCTTGCTCTGTTCATAGATTACTTGTACAGTCTTTTCACTGACCTTCTTGGCATCTGCTTCTTCTTACCCTGGACCCATTCCATATTTACTCCAGAGTTGTTTGACTGTGAAACAATTCCATGCTCCTCATCTTGGCTTAAAAACTTAATCTGTTCCCCATTTCTCATGGATAAAGTCTAATTTTTGTATCATGGTCCTATCAGATACTACATTCTTTAGCATCCATGAAATGGTAGCTTAAAATGTTTGAATGAAAATAATTCTTTGTAGTTTCACTTTAAACCTCTCCAGCTTCATGTATTTTTATTTCTTTCCTAAGCAACTAGACATTAACATAGGATTTTAACCAGCCTAGAAAACATGTATTTCTTGAAGCTGGAGATAGAGCAGAAGGGGCTAAAGCACTTTTCTTTTTACACAGCCAACTCTAGATTTATCCCTGCACTGCAAATGGCTCTCCGAATACTACTAAGAGTGATCCCTGAGCACAGAGCCAGAAGTAGGGTCTGAGCACAGCTGGGTATGGCCTTAAAACAAAAACAAACAAAAAGAAAAAAAAAGTTTCTTCCTAGGCTGAAAAATTTTCCCTGATTGGCCTGAAGTTGTCCTTTCAAATCTCAGCTCCTTCTGCCATACTTTCTGTTCTAGCACCTTTGCTGCTGTACCAAATTGTCTGTTTCCCTCCCTGCTCACCATATTGTGTTTCATATAAGCACATCAGACTACTTTTTGTGAAATAGCTATAAATTGTCACCAGATATTATCAGTGTGCTTGTACTTGCATGAACACTTTGTGTGGGTTTCAACTGGAATGCCAGAAGAATACTGCTGAGTCAGCAGTGGCAGCGTTGCTCCCAGTAAACCTAATCTTTGTATGTGAATGAAATTCAATTTGAAAATCATATTTTACTCATTATTAAAGGTTGGGATATTTTTGCATCTTTCCTCTTTTTTTGTGCTCTTCTGCACATTTTTAAAATACGCCAGGCTATGGGATCAAGACTATATACAATGCCATGTCCTAAGCCCCCAGTTGATGTGTCTAAAATATTTTGTATGATGTTCTTCAAGGAGGAGAAAATTTCTTTGATATGGTAAATACAGTCTAAAATCAGTTCCACCTTTTTGTGCCTATATTATTTTTCCAGGGTTGTCTGAAGTAAGAATGTTCATGCTGGTAGGGCATTTGACAGCTGACTTTTCTTTTTGAAAGAAGGAACTGGGATTTGTCCCAAAGGAATAGGGAGTATGTTTCAATAACCGTGTGCTAGCTTATTGTGCCTAGTTTGGATGCAAACCTCAAAGCTGGCAGCATAGTTCTGTGTGATCTTTTCATTTTGTTAGGTTATGAACAATGTTGGCAGACTCGTTGGGCTTCTTGTGTCTTTCCTTTGAAGTCTTGGGGATCCCATTTCAAAGTGGGTTATAACTACCTTGACTTTCAAGTATCTAGGTCATTTTAATAAATTAACACACGCAAGTTTGGGGTACAGAAGGGGAAGGACTAATGTTGGAATCAAGTCTAAAACTACTCTTAGATGTCCCTGTCCTTGACCCCATCTTGCTCTGATCTCTCACCCACACCCACAGGTTTCTAACATTATGTAGCAAGAACTACATGGAGGAACCATTAGGCACAAAGTGAAAACAACTTGGTGAGGTAAAGTGAAATTAGGAACCAGAGAGATCAAATGTGACTATGTAGTTCTTCTGAATATAAGAACATATGTATTGTTTAAAGAATTTAGAAAATGGCATCGTTTTGAAACACTAAGTTTGATGAGGCAATTTTATGAGGATCTAGTATTCTTTGGACTCACTCCTTGCCCAACCGGGGACTATTACAACAAAGAAATGAACATAAGTAATGGCAACAGAGATTTCACTTTTTAAAACACACAACGAGCTTCCTTAAACCTTGTAGAAAATAATTAGCACCAGTCACCCATATGTCTCTTTTTTCCCATTACAATAGTTATTTTTAAAATTATTTTATCTTCCATATTTCTCAGTGCATAAAAGGGACATTATTCATTGATGTACACCAACCGTTTTTGTACAGTGCATAATACAAGGTGGCATTTACGAATTCTTGTGGAATAAATTATTGGACACATGAAGAAAGAATATGAAAATCATATCCATAGAGCAAATTCCAAGATAAGATTCTTCCTTCTTCTGACAGAATATGAATGAATGAAAGAATAAAAAGAAAAGTTTCTAAACTGTTTCTGGAAGACATTATTTAAGTTAATTCTTGCAGAATTAAATATGTGTTAGTAATGTTTAAATCTTGTATGTGTGTACCTGTAGATGAGAATTTGAGAAAAACTGGTTTGAGAACAATAAGCTGTTCTAAAAGATGAAAGCAGGAATGCAAGAGGATACCTATTAGGTCAAATACCTATTCGGGAAGTTAACTACCTAGAGACACTGGTGGTAGGGCTAGTGCTGTGATATTTTATGCCTGAAATTCAAACCAGAAATCAGACCTAGTCAGCTACATGCAAGGAAAACATCTTGCTTGCTGCTCTGTCTCTCTGTCCCTGGTTTCATTTTTGCAAGTGTCTATCAAATATTCCCAATAGCAATTGTTGAAGAGGTTTTCCTTGCTCTACTTCATGTACCCATCTCCTTTATTATTGATTAACTGTCCAGAGATCAGAGGACCTTTCTCCGGGCTCTCAATTCTATCTTATTGCTCTGAGAGCTTTTAGTCCAATACCACAACATGTTGATTATTATCACTTCATAATATGATTTAAAATCAGGAAATGTAATGCCTCCCATCTTCATTTTTTATTTTCTCAAAACTACTTTGACTAGCTAGTGTGATTATTTTGTTTTATGTAAATTTTAGTAGCATTAAATCTAAGTTATTGAAAAACATATCATTGATAATTTTGTGTGGATTACATAAAAATCTGTAAATGCTTTGGGTAGAAAGTTTATTTTGGGAATGTTAATGTTTCCAACCCTTGAACATAAAATTTAAAAAAAAATTAAATTTCTTTTTTTTTTTTTTTTTTTTTTGCTTTTTGGGTCACACCCGGCGATGCTCAGGGGTTACTCCTGGCTCTGCACTCAGGAATGACTCCTGGCGGTGCCCGTGGGACCATATGGGATGCTGGGAATCGAACCTGGGTCGGCCGTGTGCAAGGGCAAATGCCCTATCCGCTGTGCTATCACTCCAGCCCCTAAATTTCTTTTAATGTAGACAAAAAGCACGACTGCTGATATAATTGTATAGTTGAAATTGATAAGTTGAAATAAGTTGAAGTTGATAGCAAAGCTTCAATATTAAAATTGGTAAGTATAAAATAAATTTTTTGTGAAAATTGTTATATCTGATCACGAGCTTGCCAGGCTCTGCCGGACGGGCGAGATACTCTCGGTAGCTTGCTGGACTCTCCGAGAGGGGCGGAGGAATCGAACTCGGGTCGGCCGTGTTGTCTCCCTGCAAGGCAAACGCCCTACCGCTGTGCTATTGAGCTGGAGCGATAGCACAGCGGTAAGGCGTTTGCCTTGCACGCAGCCAACATGGCCGACCACCCGAAGTTATATTCCTCTGCCCCTCTCGGAGAGCCCGGCAAGCTACCGAGAGTATCTCGCCCACCCGGCAGAGCCTGGCAAGCTCCCCGTGACGTATTCGATATGCCAGACACAGTAACAACAAAGTCTCCAATGGAGACGTTACTGGGCCCGCTCGAGCAAATCGACGATCAACGGGAGAGCCTTTACCTTACCTTACCTTACCTGATCACGAGATTGTTAAGTCCTAGTCTAAGAATTTATTAAGTTGTTTGTTGCTAGTTGAGCCTCATGTGTTATTGTTTTTGTTTGTTGAGTTTAGTTGACATCTGTGTTACTATCCCTTCTGATTTGGTGTGCCCCTACTGGAATTTCAGTATTGAGGAATTAGGAGGTATTGTGAGACCACATAAGTGTCCAAAGGTTTCAGGCTTCAGGATCTAGGGTCTAGGCCATGAGTTGAAAAGGCTGTGAGAGGTGGGTGTGACTTCCATCTGGACTCCAAGAACACCCCAAATTTCTCAACCTGGGCACTAAGTACCTGAAATTATTCACAGTTTGGCATCTCTGCAGAGAACATTGTGAAGCATGGAGTTGAGCTTTTGCCATGGCTGAAACAGTGGGGTGTAGTGTAGCTGCCAGAACTTCAGCAGGGTGAGTATTCTGCCCCAGAGTTTTCAGCTGTGAGGATCAGTGTTTTCATGAGTTTTAACTGCTTGGAGTTCATCTCCCCTGAAAGTTACTTGGTAATTGGTAGCCCGGGACTTAAGGGTGAGTAAACATGGCAGTGGCTGCAGAACATGAAATATTTTTTATATTTTCTTGTTTTTTTGATTCTTTCGAATGTGTAAGTCTTTATGTCATTTGTTAAATTTATTCCTAGATATTTGATTCTTTGAGGCACTATTTTTTAAAAGGCTGTCTTTTTTCTTCTTCCTCTTCTAATTCATTGCTTGTGGAAGTGCAATTGATTTTTCGTGTGCCATGACATTGTGAGCTGCTACTTTGATATATTGGTTTATTGTTTCTAAGAAATTTTTAGTGGAATCTTAAGGGTCTTCTATGTATATTATCATGTCATCTGTGAATAATAGTATAACTTCTTTCCCAATTTGATTTTTTTTGTTTTTTGTTTTTTGCTTTTGGGGTCACACCCAGTGTTGCACAGGGGTTATTCCTGGCTCATACACTCAGGAATTACTCCTGGCAGTCCTTGGGGGACTATATGGGATGCAGGGAATCCAACCCGGGTTGGCTGCGTGCAAGGCAAACGCCCTACCCGCTGGGCTATCGCTCTAGCCCCTCTTTCCCATTTTGAAATCCTTTGATTTCCTTTTCCTTGCTTGGCTGCTTTTTTTTTTTCATTTTCCAGCTGTTGTGAGAACTTCCAACAGTATATTGAATAATATTGGAGAAAGTTGATATCCTTGCCTTGTGCCTAGATTGTGAGTTCTTGACGCTGGGTAGGCCTTGGGATTTCCTTCAACCCCCTCAGAGAATTTTAACTTGCAGCTCCTTATGTGATCACACCAGTGTTTGTGATTTTGAGTCACAAGTGGACAAAAGATTTTATGCTTTCAGTCTGGATATCTTATAGGAGTTCAAAGAATTATACATGCATTGCTTAATTTTTTCAGTTCTTAAAGCCATTTCAAAACAGCATGCCTATTCTCTCATTATACCTGTTTCTCCTCCAGTGCACACCCACCATCTCAACTAGCATTATTTAGCAATTGAATTGAGATTTTATATTTTATCCCTTCCCCTTGATGTTCATAGTTCCTAACGAATCCATTAAGTCTGACTGATTTTCCTTCTGAGTACTTCCTGCATCTATTTATTTATAATCTGAAACATATCAGCTTTTTCAAGCCACCATCTCTTTTTGTGTGAATGACTGCGGTGTTCCTAAATGATTTCTCAGAGTACCTTAAAGTTAGTTCTCCACATAGCTGCTAAAGTGAATAGCCAGAACTATTATAATAAAAAGTTGCTAGAGATTTAAAAATATAACAACAAAAAAGCAAATTGCCAATAGAAGTACTTCATATCTTCCTGCACTAAATGCACTAAAGCCTACAGTACAACTGTGAAGACTCACAAGGAAAAAGAGAGAGAGACCCCTAATACACAGAATAAGAAATGAAAAGGGGAACATCAGAGCAGAGACCACAGAAATTCAAAGGATGATCAGAGATTACGTTGAGAAGCTTTATGCCATGAAAGAAGAAAACCTTGAAGAAATAGATAAATTCCTGGACTCCTATAATCTCCCAAAGCTGACCCAAGAAGACTTGGAATTTCTGAACAGATGTATCACTAGCAAGGACATTGAAATAGTAATCAAAAGTTTCCTGAAAAACAGAAGCCCTGGTCCAGATAGATTCACTAGTGAATTCTTCCAAACCTTTAAAGAGGATCTACTCCCAATTCTGTTCAAGCTTTTCCAAGAAATTTAAAGAAATAGAAACACTTCCAAACAGTTTCTATGAGGCAAATATCACCCTCATAGCAAGAGCAGACAGAGACACCACAAAAAAAGAGAATTAGAAGCCAATATCCCTTAAAATACAGACACAAAGATCCTTAGCAAAATACTAGCAAATAGAATCAAAAACTCTTCAAAAGATCATCAACCATAACCAACTAGGATTCATCCCGGGGATGCAAGGATGGTTTAACATTAGCAAGTCAGTTGACATAATACACCATATCAATAAAAGGAAAAAACAAAACCAAATGACCATATCAATAGATGCAGAGGAGGCATTGGACAAGATCCAGCATACGTTTTTGATAAAAAAAAAGAAAACCTCTCAGCAAAATGGGAGTTTAAGGAACTGTCCTCAGTGTAGTCAAAACCATCTACCACAAGCCCACAGTTAACATTATTCTCAATGAAGAAAAACCAAGAGCTTTCCCTCTAATATCAGGAACAAGACAAGGTTGCCCACTTTCACCACTTCTATTCAATATACTCCTGGAAGTACTTGCCATAGCACTTAGGCAAGAAAATATATCAAGGGCATCCAGAGAAGAAAGGGAGAAGTAAAGCTATCACCATTGTCGAGGACATAATACTATACTTAGAAAATCCTGAAGACTCTACAGAAAAGCTCCTGGAAACAATTGGTTTGTATAGTAAAGTGGCAGGTTACAAAATTAATACTCTATAGTCCATGGCTTTCCTATATACAAATAATGAAAGAGAAGAAAAAGGTATTAAGAAAACAATCCCATACACAGTAGTCCCTCAGAAAATCAAGTATCTTGGAATCAGATTAGTTATAGAGGTTAAGGATGTATACAAAGAAAACTATAAAACACTCCTTCAAGAACTAAAAGGAAACACTACAATTGGAGACACATCCCCATATCAAGGATTGGAAGGATTAACATCATCAAAATGGCAATCTATCTTTAAAGCTTTATGCACAGTCAATGCAGTCTTTATAAGGATACCTAGACATTTTTCAAAGAAATAGACAAAACACTCCCGAAATTCATATGGAGTAATAAAGCCCCATGAAAAACCAAAGCAATCCCTGGGAAAAAGAAGATGGATGGCATCACTTTCCCCAATCTCAAACTAAACTATAAAGCAGTAGTAATTGAAACAGCATGGCATTGGAATAGAAACAGATCTGCAGATCAATGGAGCAGAGTTGAAATTCTGACACAGACTCTCAAATACATGATCACTTTATCTTTGACAAAGGAGCAAGGAATGTGAAGCGAAGCAAGGATAGCCACTTCAACATGTGGTGCTGGGAAAACTGGACCGCTACTTGCAAAAAAAATGAACTCTGACCTCTGTCTAACGCCAGGCACAAAAGTCAGATCAAAGTGGATTAAAGACCTCAATATCAGACCTCCATAACGTACCTACAGGAAAATGTAGGCAGAACCCTCCATGACATTGAAGCTAAAAGCATCCTTATGGATGAAACACCACTGACCAAGCAAGTGGAAAGAAATATAAACAAACGGGACTACATTAAACTAAGAAGCTTCTGCACCTCAATGAAACAGTGACCAAAATACAGAAAGAGACCATGGAACTAAAAATATTATTTACCCAATATCCATCAGATAAGGGCTTAATGTCCAGGGTATATAAAACACTGGTAGAACTTTACAAGATAAAACTTCCAACCCATCACAAAATGGAGAGAAGAAATGAACAGAAACTTCCTCCAAAAAGAACTTCAAATGGCCAAAAGGCACATGAAAAATGCTCTACATCACTAATCATCAGGGATATGAAAATCAAAACAACAATGAAATATCTTACACCACAGAAACTGCCACATATCAAAAAAATAACAAATAACCAGTGCTGGTGCGGGTGTGGGGAAGGGACTCTCATTTATTCTCGGTGGTAATACTGACTGGCCCAGCCCTTTTGGAAAACAATATGGACCTTCCTCCAAAAACCGGAAATTGAGCTCCCATATGACCCAGCAATACTACTTCTGGGAATATATCCCGGAGATCCACAAAAGCACAGTAGAATGACATCTGCACTTGTATGTTAATTGCAGTAATCTTCACAATAGCTAGAATCCTGAAAAATTCTGAGTGCTCAAGAACAGATGACTGGTTAAAGAAAGTTTCGTACATCTACACAGTGGAGTACTATGCAGCTGTTAGAAGAGATGAAGTCATGAATTTTTTTTATGTATGTGCATGGACACGGAGGCTATCATGCTAAGTGAAATGAGTCAGAAAGGGAGGGCAAGACATAGAATGACTGCACTCATTTGTGGAATATAAAATAACATAACATGAGACTAACACCTAAGGACATTAGAGATAAGGGCCAGGAGGATCGCTCCATGTTAAAAGCCGGCCTCACATGCTGGGGGAAAAGGCAAGTGGATGGAGAAGGGACCACAAAGTAAATGATGGTTGGAGGAATTGCTTGAGTTGGTAGATGTGTGCTGAAAGTAGACAAAGGAACAAACTGGATGACCTCTAGTATCTGCATTGCAAACCAAAAAGCCCCAAATTAGAGAGAGAGTAAGAAGTAATGTTCCTACTACAGAGGCAGGGGTGGGATGGGTAGGGGTGGCGGAAGGGATATTGGGAACACTGGTGGTGGAAATTATGCACTGGTGCAGGGATGGGTCCTCTATCATTGTATGACCAAAACCTAATCATTAAAGTTTGCAACTGTATCTCACGGTGATTTAATAAGATATATACATAAAATAAAAAAATGAAAAGATATATATTGAGCTTCTTCAAAGAAATAGGATCTATAAATGTGTGTGTATGTGTTTGTGTGTGTCTAGATGAAAAAGGGAAATCAAAAAAGACAAGGTGTGAGAAGTGATGGGGGAGATTTGTTCAAAATATTTACAACGGTGTGAGTATTATGGTAAAAGTTGGAAAGTACAAAACACTACAGTGCTTGTCATGTGGCTTTTAAACATACAAAATATCAAGTGGTAAGAATAGTGTAGTAACTGCAATGCTTCAGTTCACATGATGATACCGCCACTTACCATTTGTGTTTTATCCTGCCCAAATTACATCTATTTCTTTCCCTGCAAAATAAGGATCACTGTATCACTGTCATCCCGTTGTTCATGGATTTACTCGAGCAGGTACCAGTAACGTCTCCATTCGTCCAACGCTGAGATTCTAGCAGCCTCTCCTTACTCGTCTTTCCCAAAACTGCCTTATTGGAGGCTCTTTCGGGTCAGGAAATTGAGACCCGTTACTGTTAGCTTGCCGAGCTCTCAAGCTCATATACATATACATATGTATATATGTATATAAATATACATATATATGTACATATATATGTATATATATATAGATAATTTGTTGCCTACTATCTGAACCCCATCAAATATGGTCTGGTAATTATGGAAAATGGGTAGGAGTATCTTGGGATGTGTCGCGTGGCTGCTTTTGCAGCCGCGTGGTCCAGGAATATGTTCACTCATATGTGAGGCTCAGCCCGACTGTGTGGAAAGCGGCCTGGATAGTGATAGTAATTATTTTACAAACTTACATGGTAATTCATGTGAAAAACTTGTTAGACCATCTCATGAAGAGTAATAATTGTGATGGCCAATGATGTCTTTCAATAGTAGTAGAAATGGGGCTATTATTGTGTTGAATTGCTTCTTCAGTAATCAACTCATTACTCCTTGATAAAATAATAGGTTTATTGACTTGTCTTATCTCACATAAAGTCTTGGAAGCTGACATTGTTGCCCTGTAACCATCTTTTTCCTTTTCACCCGTAAGTTCAATTCCAAACATCGGACGCTCCCTTTGATTTCTGTGTTCTTCTAATGCAGTGTTTCCCAAAGTGAGCTATATTGCCACCTCATGTGTTTCTGGAATTACCCATGGTGTATGTAGTAGTCTCAGGTACAATTGAGGAATCTCCATGATCTGTTTATTTGATTTTCAAAATTTAGATTCCGGGGATGGGGGAGGTTGCCGACTGATTTTACTTCTAAAAAGAGGGAGTTAGGTCGAAACAGTCTGGGAACTTCTGCATTAATGTCACGTATGGAGTAAGAATAGACACTTTACCAATTTTTCATGCTTTCACATTATGTCAGTGATCTATTTCTTTGTAGGTGACATTAGGTAGGCTCACCAGGTATAAGATGAGATTAAATTTACTATTATTTCCTCGTGGTATTTATACTCTTTATTTATAGTTTAGTGTTAGGAGGAGATCATTTGGTCTCTGGAGGCCAGTGGACCTTAGAGTCTGGCTGCTGGTGGTCACAAGGACCCATGTTTTATGGGGAGAGGAAAGGTGTTAACCAGGTGTCATGGATAGCTTCCAAGGTTGTATGAATGAATTTTACCTTCTGAAATTTCCCTTATTCTTTCAGTTGGATATGGTATTCCTCTGTGCTTCCTGTCCCAAAGTGAGGTCCATGGGATTGTGGTACAGGCTAAGCAACAGCTGCTACATACCACCCACCACAGAGGTGCTGCCTGTGGATTCCGGTGGTGGGTGAAGTAAGAGGCTTAGGCACAGCTTGGACAAGGTATCAGCTTGCAAAATATTTGGGGACCTTATGGGATGAAGGACTCTGGCAGAGCATATGTGCTGAAATGGTGATGTGTATTGATTCACTGCTATCTCTAAGAATGTCACGGGCCTTAGCAGTATGGACAATAGCCCACTTGGTTCCTTGTTCTTCAGCTGGAAAGGACGTGTTCAAAAAATATCTATGTAGTGTTCACAGCATGATGCTATGATTGACAGGAGCAAAGAGACCCAGGGGTGTATTTCAGCTGCTAGGTCTGACCAGATGGAAGAGGTCTCCCATGTGTGCTCAGATAGGGACAAAGGCACTAGGATATCTAGCCCACTGAATTACCTTACATTTCAAAATTTTTATTTTTTAGTGAAATGCTAATGGTCCATAACCAGGAGGAATGTGATAAATACAGTAATGACAACACTGAAATCCTACACACTGACAGTGAAATCAAAACACTGGCCTGGTGTGAGCCTCCCATGACTATATATAAGAAAGGGTGACAGGAAAAACAAAATAGTTTAAATATCTAATTTTATGACAACAACTGGAGTTGTAATTATCAAACATTTCTTAAAATATGATTTTTAAGCTATGGGAATAGAAGGAAGAGTGCCTTCTGTGACTTCTGGGAAATCTCAGACCTTTAAATTGTGAGAGTCTCCTCAACTGTTTCACACATTTCTGAGTCTAGCCTCTGATTTCAAGATTAACGCCTCAGTGGTTGTGGAAGAAATGATCCGGTGATTACCTGTCATTCACAAGACCATGGAGACTGGGTTTGGGGAACTGAGTCTAATTTTTTCTAATAAAGTCAAGTAATAACTTGAAATAGAGCCACAAATACATGAAAAGTTCTAGAACTGTATGTGTGTATGTGTGTGTGTATTCTCTCCTTTCAGCATTCTTTTCTTTTCCCCATAGTCTTCACACTTTATTTGCTTTGTTTTATTTAATATTTTTCTGCACTCTCTTTCACCCCAAGTCCATTGTTAAGCTGAAACTTACTCCAGAAAACAGTGAATTGAAGAGTAAACTAGCTCTTTATTCCAAAATACCCTTACAGAGATCACAGAAACCACATAGAACTGACTAAATTAGTGTTAGCTAGATACGTTGTCGGATGTGGCTAATTAAGGTTTTTGTTGATGATTTTAGCATTTGTATCAATTATGAATATTGATATGTAAAATTTTTAAAGTAATATCCGCCTGTTTATGGCATTAAATTTTACCTAATTAGCTTCATTAAATGTTAGGATAAATTATTGTTCTTCCAATATTTTTTAAAAGTTTGAGGAGTAAACATTTTTTGAAGTTTTGATAGAGCTTCCTTAAAGATTTGATAAAGCTTACAAGTGAACCCATCTTGGCCTAGGTTTTATACTTTTTAAAAATATAACTTTGAGTATGGTTCATGCTTTTAATCACTATTTGGATGTCTGCATACATTTATTGATATGATTCGGCTTTACGCTTTCTTTTGATTCAAACTTGAGAGGTTGCATGATTCTAAAGATTTATTTTAGTGGCATAAAGTGGTTTGTAGTAACCTCTTAGAATCTTTTGTATTTAATAACCTGTTATAATTTTGTCCCTTTCAATTCTGATTGCTTCTTGGGTCACACCAGGCGATGCACAGGGGTTACTCCTGGATCATGCACTCAGGAATTACTCCTGGCGGTGCTCAGGGGACCATATGGGATGCTGGGAATTGAACCCGGGTCAGCGGCATGCAAGGCAGACGCCCTACCCTACTATTACTCCAGCCCTGATGATATTTTTGTGCGTTTTTTTTTTTGCCTTTTTATCTCCTGAGTCTAACTTAGGGTTTATCTATCTTGGTTATTCTTTTTTTTCTTTAAATTTTTATTTTTTGAAGAATCACCATGAGCTACAGTTACAAATTTACAAAGTTCCGTGCTTACTGAAATGTGAGTCATACAATGATCGAGTAACTGTCCCTCCACCAGTGACCATTCTCCACCACCAATGTTCCCACTATCCCCCCCCCATGTACCCCCCTCCCGCCTCTGTGGCAGGCGAATTCCCTTTTACTCTCTCTCTTCTTTAGGGTGTTGTGGTCTGCAATGAAGATATTAAGTGACCATCATGTTCAGTCTATAGTCTACTTTTGGTACACATCTCCTATCCTGAGTGGGTCCTCCAAGCATCCTTTACTCGGTGGGAGCGGGGTGGGGGGCAGCTCCTTGTATCATCAACACTTTGCATTGTTTTCTTTATTTATGTATTATTGACTTATCTATTTTTTTTAACATTTCCTTCTTTCAAATAATTTTGGGGGTTACTTGTATTTTTTTCTAGGTTTGCAAGATGTGTGGTTAGGTTACTTATGTGAACTTCTTGTTCTATTCCTGGTATAAGTCTGTATTGCCATGGATGGTCTCCTTACTACTGCTTTTGCTGTGTCCCATAGGTTTTAATAGTTTTTATCTTCATTCGTATTTGTTTTGAGGAGTATTTTTTATTTCTTCTTTGATTTTCTTTCTGATACATTAGTTCAGTATATGTTTATCTATATTTATATTAGTATATTTAGTTTAGGATATATTAGCAATATGTTTTTTAGTTTTTAAATGTTGTGCTTTCTCCTCGCTCTCTTCTTGTTAATTTTTTATGTTTGTGGCACTGTATTTTGAAAAGTCACTTGATATGAGTCACTTTTGTTATTTTATGGATACTAAAATTATGCTGAAGTATCTATGCTACAGATTGTTTCATGTATTTGGGAGGAGAAATCATATTCTGCTTTTATTGGTGGGTGGAGAAACCTAAATGTGTATGTTAATATAAATTCTTCCAGTTTCTCATTTAGAACTACTGTTTCCTACTACCTTTCTGTCTGGTTGATGTGTTCATTGTTGAAAGTGGGATTTTGAAGTTTCCTACTATTTTTGTGCTACCATTGACATATCTATTCTGAACTATTAGAAGTTGCTTTATAAAGTTTATTGCCCTATCATTTTGTGCACATATGTTCCTCAATGAGAATGTAATTTCCATCCATATCTCTTTTTACTATCAAATAGTATTCATTACAGGGTTGTAAAATTTGTCTTGTATTGGCCAAGTAATTAATGCTATATGCCATATCAATAACAGAAAATATAAAAATCATATGATCGTGTCAATTGATGCAAAGCAAAATTTTTATAAAAATTAAACATTCATTCATGATAGTAAAATCCTCAATAAAATAGAGATGTTGGAGAGAAAATGTAGTGGGATAATGCAGTGGATAGCTGCTTGCCTTGCATTCAATTCAAAACCCACATTCAATTCCCAACATCCTGAGCACTACCAAGGGTGATCTGAATATATACTAAGAGTAAGCCCAGAGCACCACTGTGTGTGGCCCCCAAACCAGATACAATAAAATAAGGACAGAAGGAACTTGACTCAAGCCAGTGATGATCATTTATGAAGCACCCACAATTAACATACTCATGATGAATAACTGAAAGTCTTCCTTCTGAGATATGGCACAAAAGAGAATGCCTACTTTCTTCAATATTATTAATGCAATTTTGCAAGTCCTCACCTTGACAACTAGTCAAGAAAAATAAATTGAAGTGCTCCAATGTGAAAAAGACATCAAACTGTGACTATTGGCAGACAATAAGATATGTAGAAGACCAAAAGTCTCCATTAAGAAAGTCTTAGAAACAAATTAGTAAGCAAAGTAGAAAGCTGTAAAATCAATATACAATAATCAGTTCTATCTATCATCTATCTATCTATGTATCTATGTATCTATCTATCTATCTATCTGAATAGCAAGCTGAAGACAAATCAAAAGAAGCCCACATTTAAAATAGCACAACAGCCTCAAGAGAAACGGTGACCAAGATACAAAAACAGCCCACAGTTTGGAAAAAAATATTTACACAATACCCACCTGATAAAGGGTTAATATCCAAGTAAAGCACTCTTAGAACTTTACACGATAAAAACATCTAACCCCATCAAAAAATGGGGAAAAGAAATGAATAGAAACTTCCTCAAAGAAAACTACAAATGGCAAAAGACACATGAAAAACTGCTCTACATCACAAATCATCAGGGATATGAAAATCAAAACAACAATGATATGTCATCTCACACCACGGAAACTGACACTTATCAAAAAGAATAAGAACAACAGTGCTGGCTTTGATGTGGGGAGAAAGGGACTCTTTCATCGTTGGTGGGAATACCAACTGGTCCAGCCTTTTTGGAAAGCAATATGGATATTCCTCAAAAAACTAGAAATTGAGCCTCCAAAAGACCCAGCAATACTATTTCTGGGACTATAGAATGGGGTCCCCAAAACACACAGAAGAAATGACATCTGAACTTCTATGTTCATTGCAGCACTATTCACAATAGCCAGAATCTATTAAGTTCTTTTGAGTGCTCAAGAACAGATAACTGGTTAAAGAAGCTATGAAACATCTACACAATAGAATACTATGCAGCTGTTAGGAAAAATGAATTTATAAAATTCGCTTATAAATGAATGGACATGGAGGGTATCATGATGAGCGAAATGAGTCAGAAGGAGAGGGACAGACAGAATGATTCAGCTCACTTGTGGATATAAAAATACATAATATTAGACTAATATCTAAGGACAGTAGAAACAAGGGTATTGTAGAAAACAGCAGTATTGTTCCATGGCTGGAAGTCTGCCTCAGATACTGGGAGAGAAGACAGCTGGGATAGAGAAAGGACCACTATGACAAAGAGAGTTGGAAATGATCACTCTGGACAAGAACTGCATGCTGAAAATAGGTAAAGAAACAAATATGATAGCCTCTCAGTATCTGTGTTGCAAACCCCAAAGGAGAGAGAATGAGAGAGAGAATGAGAGAGAGGATGCGAGAGAGAATGAGAGAGACAGAGACAGAGACAGAGAGAAAGAGAGAGAAAGTACCTACCATAGAGACAGTCTGGGAAGCAGGTGATGGGAGGGAAACTGGAGGACACTGGTGGCGGGATGTTGGGATGTTGGGAAATATACACTAGTGTAGGGTTGAGTGTTGGAATACTGTACGACTGAAACCTGACCATGAACAGCTTTGTAACTGTATCTCACGATGATCTAATAAAAATACATTAAATAAATAAAAATACTATAAGACTTCATATTCCTAGAAATCAACTTAACAGAAGATGTGAAAGATCTTTACCTAAAAAAAAAAAATGTCACTACTTGGGGGTATGGTGCCGCCAACAGGTCAATCTGTACCTGTGAGGTGAGTGCATCAGCAGGCTGATGGTACTGTCAGGATTTCAGATACCCCAAAATTGCTGCTGTGCCTTTGACCAGACCCCATCAACTTGGGACAAAGTTTACCAAGAAATTAAACAGCCAAAAGTTAGATATGTGGGAGACACACCCACAAACCACCTCCGACTCAGCTTTATAACTGGAGGCATGGTCTCTCTGGTTCCTGATCGAACTGCTTAACAGCCATGATCCCAGAGGCTCAGAAACGAATCTTGGAACCCAAAAGCTTTTGGCAGAAATGCGTCCTGTTCCTGCAGTAGGTTATTGGGGCTGGGCCACTCCAGGTGAGAATAGGCTTTTGTGCCTTGGCCTGTTCCCCTTGGCGGCCTGGTGACTGTCATCCTCCAGAGGCTACTGGACAGTCAGGTTTGGGCCTGCAGTGACGAGACACACAGGGCCTCACCAGATGGTGGTGTAACCAGCCCTTTCCTCCCCATCCCAGTGAGACCTCGAGTCACCGCCTATAAATGGCCTCTCTAGCTCCTGATCAAGCTGATTAAGGGCCATGATCCCAGAGACTCAGAAACAAATCTTGAAACCCAGCCGCTTTTGGCAGAAATGCATCTGAACTGCATACACGGCCTTGGCTCCAGAGGCAAAAGGACTTAATCCAGAGCCCGGCAGCTTGCAGCAGCAAAGTGACTGGACCATGCGTTAAACTATGGCACCATGCCTCCCCGGGAGGGAAAAGATGTTGCTCCCTTCTGCCTTCTCCCCCTGGCAGCAAGGTGGCTGCCGCCTCAGAGCTTATTGGAAAGCCAGGTATGAGCTGATGGTGACGGGGCAACTGCAGTCTTATGGGAAGGGGGACAGTATGGGCTCGTCCTTCATGCCCTACTGAGGTCATGAGTTGTCCGCCACGAGTGGCTTTCTGGCACGGCCATGGCTCCAGAGGCAAAAGGACTTAGTCCAGAGCCGGGCAGCTTATGGCAAAAAGTGAATGGACCATGCATTAAACTATGGTGCCATGCCTCCCCGGGAGGGAAAGGGTGTTGCTCCCTTCCGCCTTTTCTCCCCTTCAGCAGCAAGGTGGCCGCTGCCTCAGAGATTATAGGAAAACCAGGTATGAGCTGGCTTTGAGTTACCACGTTGAGTGAAAGAAATCAGAGAGAGAAGAACTAATCTCAGATGATCTCATCCATCTGAGATCATCTGAGATTAGTGCAGAGAAACAAACAAACAAAATGGACTAGATATCAATTGAAATAAACCCTTGGCCCTGTATTTAAGAACTGAGAACACCAGGTTAAATGGAAAGTGGTTAGGGTAATGATGGGATGGAATGGAAGTAATATAGGTGACTCGTGAAAGGTTGTTCCATCCAACTATGTCCCAGATTCCTTCTCCTACCCACGACCCCCACCTCAGTCTCAGCTTGTATCTTGAAAGACACCTTTTAAATTTGGTTATTAAAGTTTGGGCTTAGCAATTTCAGTGTTGTCCACTCTGGTTTGGTTTACTTTATTTAATATGATATCTTCCCGTTCCATCCATGTTGGAGCAAATCTCATGCTTTTATCATTGCTTATAGCTGCATAGTATTCTATTGCTTATATACATATACTATATTGTCTCCTCCACTAATATGTTGTTGGACATCTAGGTTGATTCCAAACTTTAGCTATTTTACTGAATGCTGCAATAAATTGTGATGTGCACACATCATTTTGAATGAGTGGGGTTTTTTTTTGTCCTGGGGGAGGTACCCAAAAGTTGAATTGCTGGATCATAATATACCTCAATTTTAAGTTTACTGAGAACTTACTGTTCTATACTGTTTTCTATAGGGGTTGAACCAGACAGCATTCCCACCGGCAGTGGATGAGAGTTCCTTTTTCACCACACCCCCACCAACTCAGATTGTTCCCATTATTTCTTATATGTGCCATTCTCACTGATGTGAGATGTTATCTCATTGTCTTTATTTGAATTTCCCTAATAAGTGATGATGAGCATTTCTTATGTGCCTGTTAGTTAAATGTTTGTCTTCCTCAGTGAAGTACCTGTTTATTTAGTCTCTCCATTTTTTGATAGTTGTGTTGCTATTGTTGTTCTTTATTTATCCTGGATATCAACCCTTATCTGCATTTTATGTGTTGACGGCAAATATTTTCTCCCATTCATCTAGCTGTCTTTGACTTTTAGCCCACGTTTCTTTTGCCATGCAGAAATGCTTTAATTTAATGTAATCCCATTTGTTTATTTTTGATTCTGTCACCTTTGCCGGTGGCATTGTATCATTGAAGATACCTTTGGAACATTCTCCCGATAGTTTCCTAGATGTATTTTAAAGATTCTGGTCTGATTTCAAGGTCTTTGACGACATTGAATTGACTTCTGTCCAAAGTGTTAGATATAAATCCAGCTTTAATTTTTTGCATGTGGATATCCAGTTTTGCCAGTACCATTTGTTGGAGAGATTATTATCTTTACTCCATTTCATGCTTTCAAGAACTTTGTCAAAATTAGCTGACCAGGTAAGTGGGGATTTGTCCAAGGATATTCTATTCTGTCCCATTGGTTAGCGAATCTGTTCTTATGCAAGTACCATGCCGTTTGATCACTATGGCTTCATAGTATAGTTTCAATTTAGGTACTGAGATACCCTACAATTTTTTACTTTTCAATAAGATTATGGATTTTTTTATGATTGCATACAAAATTTGTTATTGACTGTTCTAAGCCCTGAAGAATGTCATCTGAATTTTAATAGGGATTGCAGTGAATCTATATAGTAGTTTAGGTAAGATGGTCATTTTGACACTATTTCTTCCTCTAATTCAATGGTATGGGATGGTTTTCCATTTTATAGAGTCTTTTATTTCTTTCTTAAGTGTTTTTAAGATTTCATGGTATAGATCTCTCACCTCTTTTGTTAAGTCGATTCCTAGGTACTTCATGTTCTTGAACATTATTTTAAATGGGATAGATCCTTTAATTTCTTCTGTGATTCATTATTTGTATGTGATCATGTATAATGTTACTGTGTATAAAATCATGTCATCTGCAAATAGAATTTGACTCCAAGCCCCAAGGGACCCACCACCAGCAGCCAACCTTCACTACCCAACTGCCTCCACTCTCCAGGCCACTTTCCAGATCACATGACCACATTGCGGCTGCACAACATTTTCCATAATTACCATACCATATTTGATGGAGTTCAGACAGTCGGCAACAAAATCATAGAGAGAAATATATAAATATATGCCTCTTGGAGAGCCTGGCAAGCTACCTAGAGTATCCCACCCACATGGGCAGAGCCTGGCAAGCTCACTGTGGCGTATTTGATATGCCAAAAACAGTAACGACAACAGGTCTCATTCCCCTGACCCTGAAAGAGCCTCCAATCATTGGGAAAGACAAGTAATGAGAGGCTGCTAAAATCTCAGGCTGGGACGAATAGAGACGTTACTGGCACCTGCTTGAGTACATTGATGAACAACGGGATGACAGTGATACAGTGATACTCCTTTGATTTCATTTTCTTCCCTGATTGCCCTTGCTAGGACTTGTAATACATTGTTGAACAATTGAGGAGACATTGGATATTTTTGCCTTGTGTCTGATCTAATGGGAATGCTTTCAGTTATTCACCATTAAGAATAATGTTTGATGTGGGCTTGTTATAGATAGCCTTTACTATCTTGAAGTTTACTTTAACTCATATATTGTTGAGGTTTTTTTTTTATCCTAAATGAATGCTAGATATTGTCAAAACTTTCTCATATGTCTGTTGTCTACAAACTGTTCACTCGAGTCATCCTGAATAGGATTGGCAGAAGACTACTGGAAGGACAACCATGTGAGCAAACCGGGTTCTGAAAAGGATTCAGCACAATCAACCATATCCACATGGTAATCAAACTCACTGAGGTTTCTCCGGAGTTCAAGGTGCCACTCTGTCTAACATTCATCGATTTAAAGAAGAGCTTTGATTCTGTTGAGACTGAAGTGGTTATTAAGGACCTAGCCAAACAGGGTGTTCAAACTCAAAACATCAGGATCCTGAGATATATTACTGATTCACCACCAGGATCTCACTATTCTACAAGGAAATGATCATCAACATCAAGAGAGGGGTTTAGCAGGGTGATACCATTTCACCGAAACTCTTCAGTGCCACCTTCAAGAACATCATGCAATGACTGGAATGGGAAGAAATGGGAGTGAAGATAGATGATCGGCAACTACACCACCTACACTTTGCTGATGACATGGTTCTAATAACACCAAACATTAGCCAAGTGGCATAAATGCTGGCCAACTTCAACCATGATTTGGAAAGTTCGGACTACAGCTGAATCTCACAAAGATAATGTTCATGAGAAACGGACTCATTCCTGACGTTCCATTCACTCTCAACGGAATGAACATCTCTGAATGCAACATTTATGTGTACGTAGGTCAAGAAATCAACATGACAAATGACCTGGCACCTGACTTGCGCAGGAGGAAGAGAGCAGCTTAGAACGCCTTCAAGAGTGTCAAAGAAATAGCTAAGAGGATGAAGAACCTCTGGCTCTCGGCACATCTCTTCAATTCTACTGTTCTTCCTGCATTAACATATGCCTCAGAGACCCAGACCCTACGAAAACAGGATGAGAACACTATTCGGGTCTCCCAAAGAGGAATCTAAAGAGCTATGCTTGGAGTATTACTCTTCACTCAAGTGAGAGAAAGAATCTGGAGTTCTGACCTCCATCAACGATCAAGAATCAGGGAAGCTGTTTCATTTATCACGGCATTGAAAATCAGATAGGCTGGACACGTAATGCGATTTGGAGAGGACTGCTGGACTAGAGCCGATACCGACTGGATTCCACAGGATGTCAAAAGATTGCATGGCCACCCACCTATGAGATGGTCAGACTTCTTCATCAAGACCCTGAACAATCGGTGTGAGACTCTTTGTTTTCCTGGAGCAAGCAGATGCCCTTAGGCCACACTAGCACAAGAGAGGGATGAATGGAGACATTACTGGTATTCACTCGAGCAAATAGATGAGTAACGGGATATCAAGTGATCAAGAGATCAACTTGAATATGTCATTCCCCACTTTTCTTTCCTTTACCATTTCATATGAAAGATCTGTTGTAATTCTTATATTTAATGTTTATTTATATTTAAGTTTTCTTTTCTCTCTAGAACCTTTACAAAATCTGTCTTTCTCTTTGGATTTTGTCATTTTCATTACTATATGTCTTGATGTTTTTATTCCTGGCTTTAGTTTGCTTGGTACTCTGAGCCTCTTGAATCTTTATATAAGCCTCCCTTCAGTGAATAGAGAAGTTATCAATTATGATCTCCCTTTTCCATTTTTTCGTTCCCATTCTTCTCTCATTCTTATATTTCTATAATTCAGAGATTGTTCTTGCTATCATCCATTAAGTGCCCTACATTCTCTACCTGAAAGAGCCTACAATACAGCACTGTTGGGAAGGAACAGTAAGGAGAGGCTGCTAAAATCTCAGGGCTCGAAGGAATGGAAATGTTACTGGTGCTCACTAGAGCAAATCGATGAATAACAGGATGACAGTGATACAGTGATACATTCTCTACCATTCAGTGCTTCTCTTCTCTTTTGCAGTTCCCTATAAATGCTGGCTTGTATTTTGTCTTCAAGTTCATCTATATGGTTTTCTACTTGTACAATTCAGAGAGTATGAGTTACTAATGTGTTCTTTAGTTCTTTCCGTTTATTTTATATGGAATATATCATCTTCTGAATCAGTTCTTTAAGTTGGTCGAGTTATCTAGTTATTGCTTAATTTCGCTGAGCAGTGCTTGGTTAATTTTGATTGACAATGTAATAATTGTTGATTTCAGATTCTCATCAAGCAAACATGAAATTTTTAACGGGTTGGGGATTTACCTTGGTTTCTACATTTACATCTGACACAAGAGTTGGGTTTCTTTGTTTCTCCATTGTTCTTTGAGTTTTATGTGGGTTAATGTTGGAGGCTTAGATTGCAAGTTACTTAAAAACTGTTATATTCAGTTGTTTAGGTCAGAGGGCTACTGATAATAGTTCTGCTGTTTGGATGTTTTTTTCTTTATCGTTCAATGCAATTAGACTATTTTGAGGGGCTTTTGAACTAGTGACTTGGTTTAGTTGACTGACATATATGACTGTATAAGGTTAGTGAAGTATTATCAAATCCACTGTCTTCAATATGACGATTGTGTTCAGTAACTCCTCTAGAGTATCTGTCCAAATTTGGGTTTTGAGAATAGAGCTGACATCAGCCAGGGTGACTCCCTGATCTGGAGGGAGAAGCCTGCAGGGTCCTGGGCATAAGGCATTCCGTCTGGAGCTTGGCTGTGGAAGAGGGAAGCAGGCGGAGCTAGACCTGATGCTGAGAGTTAGGGTCCACCAGGGAGAAACCTTCAGAGACCCAGGGCACAAGGGGCTTCCTCTGGAGCCTGGCAGTGGTGAAAGAAGCAGTAGGAGGAATACCCAAACCCAAGCCTATTTTAAACATATGACCTAAACTCTGAAATGTAAAATTTTAAAGTGTAGTGGTAGAGGATCTCACTTGGGTGGTAATGCAAAAATATTGCAACTAAAATATTACATTGTAACTATTGTTGCCTTATTTACAATAAAATAGATTTAAAGTAACGTTTCTAAAATTCCCTGGGACCATCAAAGAACACTAGGGAATTGATCAATTTCTTTATCTCATAATTCAAAGGTTATCTACCGCATCCTTTCTGACCCCATAAACTCTTTCTTTTTGCCTTGAATGAAACTTTATTTAAACACCACGATTTATAAAGTTATTCAAAATACAGTTGTTTCAGGCGTTCAATATTCCAACATCAGTCCCACTACCAATGTGCCCTTCCCACCCCTCCATGTCCCCAGTTTCCTGCATCCTCCTCAAACCTGCTCCCTTAGCAGGCACAAAGCAATTACTTTACATTACTTGTTACAACATATATCTTGTAATGGTGTTGCTAAAATCATGGCCTGAGGATTTACTGAGCTGTTATATGCAAGTTGAGCCCTCTGCGTTATTGTTTTCACTCACTGAGAGGGCTTGTACTCAATTTTCCTATCTAATTTTCTGAGCTTCTACTGTACTGTCAGGTCTGTGAAGTTTGGAGGGAATGTGTGATCACATATGCAGCTGCACTCTTCAGGAGCTATGGGGCTGGGACATGTGTTGGAGGTGTCTTTCTGGCATCTCTCTGAGTCATGACGTTGGGCCACTTCTTTGGAGACTGTGGGAGCCAGATATGGGTGGAGGGAGTGCAGAGCCTTTGCGGCGGGGCGGGGGAGAGCTAAAGCCCATCCCGCTAAGGCTCCAGAGTTCTGGACCCGAGAGAGGGTAGGCTTATTCAGGATAACTCAGCTGCCAGAATCTCTCCAAGATCAGTAGTGAAGCTGGGCTGTTTTCCTGGCAGGGGTGGGAGCCCAATGACCCCATCAATTCTGAGCCAAGTTCAGTTCAGTGCCAATAACACAGTTAGAAATGCTGAACTAATGCGTAAGCACTATTAGTAATACGACTGATGAGTAGCACTCATTTTTAGTGTAGTCTCTTCTTTGTCATCGGAACTTAATGGGTAATATCTGAGGAAAATACTGCCTTCTCAGAAGAGATTCTTGGGTCTACTCCCATAGGTCTAAATAAATTTTTCTTTCCTAGAACTCTTGGTCTCATATTTTCAACTCTGCTTCTTTTAGACTAGATAAGCTGCTGAAGTCCCTTGTCACAATACAAAGTTCATGAAGACCTTTGGCCACTTTTTCCATAAAAATAAACAGCATTAGAAGTCACAGTATTTCAATCAATGAACATAAAAAATATTTTTAAATTGGACCATCAAACGAAGGAAGTTTTCAGTCTTTCTCAGAATTAATTCTCATCACTGCATCATCACTGTTTTTATTTTTTCATTTTATGTAGAATCATTTTTATATCATTGAAGAAGGTTATTAAAGAACCACAATTTATTATTGATAGACGACTTTTTTTTTTTTGCTTTTTGGGTCACACCTAGCAATGTTCAAGCGTTACTCCTGGCTGTGCTGGGGGGACCATATGGGATGCTGGGAATCGAACGCAGGTCGGCTGCTTGCAAGGCAAATGCCCTACCTGCTGTACTATCGCTCCGGCCCCTGATAGATGACTCTTAGGCGAACAATATTCCAGCACCAATCTCACTACCAGTGTCAACTTCCCAGCACCAGAGTCCCCAGGTTCCCTCCTGTTCCCTCCCTAGCCCTGACTCCTCCACTCCTGGCACTACTACCCCGACTACAACCCCCCCCACCCCCAAAACACACAAATACACCTTGACAGGGACATTTTAGTCCGATGGTTGTACACTTCATCACTGTTTTTGAAATTCTCTTGAGAGAGCTGTGGTGCCTCAGTAATTTCTTTTTTATATCACGCCAACTCCTCTCTGTGACAGCCTTGAGATTTTTCTCTTCCTTTCCAATTGGTTGTACAAGTTTGTATAATTATTAAATGAGGTCACTATTGAGGGAAAGGAGTCTTCGAATTCTTGTGCATAAAACTCAATAGCTCCTGTCATTTCTGTGCACCTTCCTAACCATCTCAGTCTGAAGGTTCCATTTCCATTCTATAAGAGATACTTTTGCCCTGTTTTATTTATTTTTTGAAATTTTAGGCGCTGGGATTTACAATATTGCTGCTCTCTTTTGACCAACTTGATAAATCTGAATATAGCAACTTCATACAAACAGTTCTCGTCACATATTCACTTGCTGTTTTGTAGTCAGGTTTTTAGTCTCAACTAAGACCTGTAGTTTAGCATTCTGGAGCGATAGCACAGCGGGTAGGGCGTTCGCCTTACAAGCGGCCAACATGGCCGACCCGAGTTCGATTCCTCCGCCCCTCTCGGAGAGCCCGGCAAGCTACCGAGAGTATTCGATATGCCAGACACAGTAACAACAAAGTCTCCAATGGAGACGTTACTGGGCCCGCTCGAGCAAATCGACGATCAACGGGAGGGCCTTTACCTTTACCTCGGGCATTCTCTGCCATTCTCTCAAAATAGAATGCATGCTGCAGAGACATGATTTGTTTTTGGAATATTAGGAGTCTTCCATGGCTGTCTCCTGCATAACTTGCTAAAGAACCCACATAAAACTCTTAGTCAGTGCCCTTACCACCTCACTAATGTCCCTGTCAAGTTAGCTACATTCCCTCTCCTAACAGAGGGACTGCTTTGAAAATTCTTTTTTTCTCAGCTTTTTCTTGCTTACCATCTTGTTGAGTCACCTGATCACTTCCAATTATTAAACATATTCTGCCTTCCAATTTGAAAGACTACCAAGGACTATGCCTTTATCCCAGTGATGGAGGGTTCAAGATGCAACAGTTTCCACTTAATCATTAAAAAAAGGATGTCAAAACATACCCAACACCATGCATGCTCATTGATTTTTGTGATCATCTATGTATTTGCATTTTTGATTCTGTATTTTTGCTTCAAAATTCTAGGCATTGGACGGGCTGGAGCGATAGCACAGCGGTAGGGCGTTTGCCTTGCACGCAGCCAACATGGCCGACCGGAGTTCGATTCCTCCACCCCTCTCGGAGAGCCCGGCCAGCTACAGAGAGTATCTTGCCGACACGGCAAAGCTTGGCAAGCTCCCCGTGATGTATTCGATATGCCAAACACAGAAACAACAAAGTCTCCAATGGAGACGTTACTGGGCCTGCTTGAGCAAATCGATGAAAAATGGGAGGATAGTGACAGTGATTTTTGCTTTTAGAAACACCGAAATCATGGTGAAACATTAAGGTTTTATTCTAAGAATATATATTAAACTTCTCTATTATTTGCAGAGATGAAAATCTTCAGAAGACTCTAATCCTCTGGCTTATATGAATCTAATTAGGCATGTTCATTCTGCTTACCTCATCAGCATTCAATTTCACAATAATTAATGAAAAGCAAAAAAGAGTTTTACAACTGATACTGTTGGCCAAACTTAGGAAACAGTTTAATGATTTACGTTCTTGAGCTTTCCAGAATTTGGAATATTGTTACTCCTCAATGTTGATAGTTAGACTATAAATTGGTACTTTTCTAGACACAGCATAGCAATATCTATAGCAATGTCTATAATGCATATAAACACTTATATGAACATGTAATATATATATAATTTATCAATATATATGACAAATATACATATATGTATAATGTATGTGCCTGTAAGACACAAATATAAACTCGAACTTGATGTCCAGTGAGCTTATTTCTGTCTTTAACCTAAAGAGTATAAGAGTAAAGGAATATAAAGATTGCAACATACATGTAGCACTGTAGCACTGTCCTCCCGTTGTTCATCAATTTGCTCAAGCGGGTACCAGTAACATCTCCATTGTGAGACTTGTTCTTACTGTTTTTGGCATATCGAATACATCATGGGTAGCTTTCCAGGCTTTGCTGTGTGGGCGGAATTCTCTCTGTAGGTTGCCAGGCTCTCCGAGAGGGACGGAGGAATCGAACCCAGGTCGGCCACGTGCAAGGCAAATGCCCTGCATGCTATGTTACCGGAATGTTAAAAAAGTAGGAAAAAATGTATACGAACAACGACTTGCCAAAAAATTGTAAATATTTTCTTTTATGCAATGAAATAGTATTAGACCAAAGTCCCAAAATTATGATGAATAATTTTAATAATATATAAAGTAAATTCAGAAGTATTTCATAAAATAATAGCTTTTTAAAGGAGCCATCCCTGATTTCTTAGGTGAAGAAAAAATTCCTTGCAATATGCATAGGACTCTGGAACTTAAATGCTATAAAATTAACTTCTCTTGTGTTAATTTGAAATTTTATTTTATTTTAGCACGGTGATCTACAATACTGTTAATGATGGGGCTTACCACAAAAAACATCAGCACCGTCCCCTTTGCCAGAATGCCTGCTTTTCTTGGCCACTGGCCTGTGTCCCATCTCTGTCTTTCTCTACCCATCCTGCCACAGCGAGCCTTCTACTGAAGAGCAATTCTCAAAACTTAATTTCTCTAGAAAACACTTGTTGAATATTTTATATTTAAACCTCTCCGGCAATCTTAAAGACGAGAATTTCTTGTACCTGCATCTCAAACACAAACACTGTCCTCAATTTGCTCTAGCGGACCCAGTAACGTCTCCATTGTGAGACTTCTTGTTACTGTGTTTGGCATATTGAATACTCTCAGTAGCTTGCCAGTCTCTCCGAGAGGGGTGGAGGAATCAAACCCGGCTCGGCCGGGCTGGCTGCACGCAAGGCAAACGCCCTACCGCTGTGCTGTCACTCCAGCCCTGCATCTCAGTTTTCCTTAAGACTTATTTGTATTTTAGGCACAGTGGTTGAAAATGCTGCTAATGATAAGATTCCATGCATGCAATGTTCTTGCACCTCAGTTCTTATACCTGTATATGTTATGGTCAAGCAAATTGATACAGATCTAATAGTGTAATTCCCTTTTCGTTAAACACGTGGGTATTTAAGTTCATAGAGAGACATGCCTGAGGAAATGTTCACTGAAATACAAGCGTGACTACCACTGTGAGGAAGGTTTTGATTAACTGCTGTTTTCTTTATTCTCCTCTCTGGTTTATTAGTATTAACCATTTCCCACAAGACAATTAAACTCCCTCAATTGTCTTTCACATAATACTTAGTATTTTTGGTGTTTCTGATGAAAGTGTTTTTTTCATAATAAAGTTAATTTATTGTGACCCAACATTCAGAACAATCTAATATATTGTCCTTTCTTTCTCTCCCACACATGAAGTCACTTGATATCTCACCAAAACAATGACAACAGGAAACAATAAGTCTGCTAAATCACTCCTTTTCCTTGGTCACTGTCACAGCCAGCTTAGCTTAAGTAATTTTATGAGTTGGCTGCTGAGTTAGGAAAGTGTGAGCAGACCACCATGTGTTTTATTGAAAGAACACTGCTGTAAGAATTCCAATCTCAAATCCAGGTGACTCTGTTTTTTTTCAGCTACCTGAACACAAAACATGCAAAATAGAATTTCAATGTCTGTCCATCAGGACAAACTAACTTACACTGTAGGAACAACTCTCAAATTCCAATGACTTACAAGAGTTGATCTGTTTCTCACACGACATCTCTCATGCATTGGTAAGAGTTCATTGCAATCTCCCTCTTGAGCATTCCTTTTCATTCATGTGAGAGGGAAAGACAGAGAAGGCATACTGCACTGAGCTCTTAAAAGTACTCCCCCAGAAGAAACATTATTCTATTCAAATTTTATGAGTCAAATTTTTCTATGTGCTCAAAGGGGAACCAGACATACTTGGTTTTTACCAATAATTCATAATTATAGTCTTTTCCTCACTTATACTAATTTCAATTAAATCAATTTTATTTCTAGACCATACTAACCACATATGTATTAAAAAATTTCTTTAAAGCCAATATTGGGTTAATATTGTGCTATCCACTAAGATTTTAGGCCTTGATAATTACTTTGCCATTAATAATGGTACATAACATATGATCCAAAAGCATTGTGCATCTTTTCAAAGCCGTTGAAAACACCAGGTTATAAACAAAGTTGTAAAAGAAATGTAAAAGTATCTGCTTAAAAAAAAAGCAGAACAAACTGTAGAGCAAAGAGATCTGAGTCATAATTATGCACATTAAATGTAGGGAGCCAAGAGCCAAGAAATCCATTTCTGGCAGATGTGTCTAATGGGGTAAAATCTGTGCTGTCTTGCATGGTGGTCCCCAAATTCTCACATGAGCAAGGAACTGGCTTGAATATCCTTTTCAGAGGATCAAATGGAAAGAGAGGGAGCCACATCTCCATGGAACCTTAAGGAACAAAAGCTGAACGATGACTTGAACAATGTCTTTTGCTGATTCAAATCAGATCTACACCATTGACCTGGATGTACTCTGTGATAGTCATTGTCTCAAGCTCCCAAAGTGGGGCAGCCACATTTTCATCTGGTGAAAATTCTGTAGTCCAACGATACATTCTTCTAGTACAACTTTCCCCAAAGTTTGATCTGCATTTTCTGCAAGAAGTGTGGGGTGGTAGAAGATCAGAGTTTTGGGCAGTGCTATCTCAGGTGAGAAGGTTTGGGTTTTGTCAAGGATGTAATGAGATACGTAGAATCAATTTCCAGTTTCTCCAGTTACTTGATTACATATATTTATGTAGTAGTTCTACCTGATATTTTTGTGGCCTGTGAAAGAGTGTGGTGGAAGTTGTGTGGCACAGTAGGGACTAACCTCCAGTTCTTGGCTCCAATCCACTCAGTGGGTAATGCTTCTGCTTCTGTCACTGTCAGAAGCCTTGTTCTAAATTCACAAATGGTTGCATAGCTTCATGACTTGATGAGTACGAACAACTGTCATTTCTTAAGGACAGAACGTTCTTCTCTTTCAAACCACATGAGAATGAGTCTTTGATGGCTGCTCTGGGATTTTTAATGGGGACAGTAAGCCCTGTAATTACTCTTCTGGACCACTGTCACCCATCCTTTTTTTTGCCAAGTTGACTAAAGGTCACTTAATCTTTCTTCATTAAAACATGAAGTGCCCCTAGAAAAATCTGAAATTGTTGCTAAATGAAAACCAGTTAGAAATCTGAGGCCAAGAATTGTTGGCATGGTTCATGCTGAATTATGCAGTCTGCATATTGCAGGCAGCCTGTGGGTCCTGAGGCTGTCGCAAATAACTGGGGAATGTGACTCCTTTTCCCAACAGGAAGGGCCTCTGCCCAGTGGTCTGGGCCCTGGGCCATAGTCAAACCTTACTGCTGCACCCAGGGAAAGCTCTCTGTGTTACCCACATATAAAACTGTTGTATGTCAAGAATAAATATTTACTAATATTTTTCTAAGCATGAACAGCCTGGCTCTTTGCAGGTCCATGAACTCTATCTTTATTCTGCAGAATTCACAATGGTGAGGACTGTTCTCAGTTTCACCCTGCCCTTACAGTGCTCCTAGGCTGTTCCAGCATTCTGGGGTTCCCAGCAAATACTTGCTGTCATGACTTCCCAGACCCCTTTCCAGAACACCCTGGAGTAGAGCTTCCCAAGAGTACACACCCTCTATTCCTTTCCATTCTGTCTTGCACTCTAGTGCTGGGGTTATGTTTTTAGATTTAAGTGACAGGTCCTGATCTTTAAGTGACTAAGGGTTTACTCAATACATTTGCTTCAGAACAAAGTTTTTTAAATACTTTACTCCAAAGAAGATTTCTACCCCAAAATAATAAGAAAAAAGAAAATAAAAATTAACACAATGTGGGGAAAAATCCTTCAAAATTCATTTGGATGCAAGAAACATTACAAAGTTTTATGCAAAAATAGCTTCATCCCACAAATGAGTGCAATCATTCTATGTCTGTTCCTCTTTCTCTGACTCATTTCACTTAGCATGATATTCTCCGTGTTTGAATGATGCTTGGAGGGCTTGCTCAGGATGGGAGATGTGTGCTGAAAGTAGAATAGAGACCAAACACGATGGCCACTTACTACCTGTATTGCAAACCATAACACCCGAAAGGAGAGAGAGAGTAAAAGGTAATGTGCCTGGCACAGAGGAGGGTGGGGTAGAGAGGCGGCAGGAGGGATACTGGGAACATTGATGGTGGAGAATGGGTGCTGGTGGAGGGATGGGTGCTTGATCATTGCATGACTGAAATGTAATCACAAAAGTTTTTGTGTACTGTAACTGTAACTGTATTTCATGGTGTTTCATTAAAATATATATAATAAATAAATCATTTTAATAATAAATAATAAAATAAAGTAATAAATAAATAAAGTGCTAAAAATAGCCAGCTTCATCTTTGTAAAATTTATACTTAAATTAATATTCCTAAATATTAGCAATAATTATTATTGAATAGAAAGACCATAAACAAATTAGATCTTCTTTAGATTATTTTTTCCTTATATTTCCAGAGCAGGTGTATGTTAAGGAAGGAAATTAATGTTGCTTAAAATTAAGAGGCACTGATTGAAGTTAGATCTTTATTCTCATCCTGGTTTCATTATAAATATAGTTTTTAAACATAAAATAGCTTGACACCAATGAGATTATTTTGCAAGTCAAACGAGAACAATGGAGAACAAAGCAATATAACAAATGCAGAAGCACCACAAGAGTCTTCTCATAACTTCCCAAAGGTCCAGGAGAGCAAAGTCAGAAGTGGCTGTGATGTTTATTTAGCCACTTACGCCTGACTTAGAGACTCCTGGTGGACATTGGGTCTTAGCCCAAAGCAGAATCCTGCTTACTTGAATTGGACTAAAAGGGTTGAAAACATTAGGTTAACTAGGGTTGAATGTCTTAAACTCACTTACACTCTACTTGCCATTGACAAGACTGGTTCC
Source organism: Sorex fumeus (assembly GCF_029834395.1). Lineage (NCBI taxonomy): Eukaryota > Metazoa > Chordata > Mammalia > Eulipotyphla > Soricidae > Sorex > Sorex fumeus. The sequence continues at coordinate 6,622,811 of NW_026606058.1, forward strand.
AGAGAAAAAAAGAAGTTTTGTTAGGACTTGAAGAGTCCAAGAAAGAGTTCTCAGCAACAAGCTTGGAGAATTGAAGAAAGAGGCAGCAGACCACCTCTATGGATTCTTGAAATGTCATTATATGGACAGATTTCAGACGCTGGTTTTTTTTTTAGCTTCACAGGACTCATTTCTTTAAATTTAATTTTTTTCTTTGAATCACCATGAGATACAGTTACAAAGCTTTCATGATTGATTTTCAGTCATACAATGATCAAATACCCATCCCTCCACCAGTGTACATTTTCCACCACCATTGTCACCAGTATCTCTCCCACCACCTCTGTGGCAGGCACTTTCTTTACTCTCTCTATACTTGGGGGCATTATGGTTTGCAATGCAGATACTGAAAGGCCATCATGTTTGGTCCTTAGTCTACTTTCAGCACGCATGAGTGATCCCACCAACCATCATTGACTTAGTGGTCCCTTCTCTATCCCAACTGCCTCCTCCCCCAGCTCATGAGGCAGGCTTCCAATCACGGAGCAGTCCTCCTGGCCTTTGTCTCTACTGTCCTTGGGTGTTAGTCGCATACTATGTTATTTTATATTCCACAAACGAGTGCAGTCATTCTATGTCTGTCCCTCTCTTTTTTACTCATTTCACTTTTTTAGCATGATACTTTACGTGTCCATCCACTTATAAGCGAATTTCTTGACTTTATCTTTTCTAATAGTTGCTTAGTATTCCGTTGTGTAGATGCACCATAGTTTCTTTAACCAGTCACCTGTTCTTGGGCAATTGGGCTGTTTCCAGATTCTGGCTATTATAACAGTGCTTCAAGAAAAATACAAGTGCAGATGTCATTTCTACTGTGTTTTTTTTTGCACCCCCAATCTATATTCCCAGAAGTAGTGTTGCTGGGTCATATGGGAGCTCAATTTCTAGTTTTCTGAGAATGCAGGACTCATTTTTAAAGAAAAATTGGTGATTGGGATGGGAACAGCCTTCCAAGTAGTGCTCAGGAGGTCCAGGGGTCCCACCAGCAAGTCTTAGCCAACCAGGTCAGCAGTCCCATGCAAGACCCCAAGATACCATGCTTTTTGGGCCCTGTGGTGCCAGGGATCTCCAGCATTAAATCTGTCAGAACACACGGGCATGCAGGGCTTCACCTAGCAATGTTGGGATTCTGTGGTGCTGGAAATTGAACCCAGCTCTGATGCATGCTAAGCACATATTCTAACTGCTATCCTCCAGTCCCAGCTCAATAGGACTTGCATGGGTCCTTTCAATAGTTGTGTTTAGGCCATAGGCCTGTCTTTTAATTTCTGTGATAATGAGCCATGGTATGACAAATGCAGTTTGACAGCCAGCTTAGAGAGTGGAATCCCAGGGGCAAGTACCAGCAGGTGGAGCAGGTGTATAGATGATCCAGGGATCAAGTAAAGCAAGGGATCCAGCTGGCAATGTTTTATCATCTCAAGTACAAACCAAAAAAACCCCCACTGATTACTGATGAGAGAAGGATGTGGAGCATGGGGGTCAGAAAAAGAAAAACAAGTCGTAGGGCTAAGACCCATGAGCAAGATTGTGAGAAGTCTTGCTAGAGGACCAGTGCAGTCTTTACTGGGCATTATAAGGAAAGCAGAGCTGCTGCCTCATTGGTTCTGCTCAGATGTTTAGGAATATCAACGCCAGACTCAATATCCATGGAAAGCTTTTGGGTTGTGTTCTTTCCTTTGTATAGAAACCAGTTTCCTCACACTCATGTAGCTACAGAGAGCTAGAAATTGAACAGAACGTTCTCAGTGCACTGAGGTTTCCTTACAAAGCTTCGCCATGTACTTCCTAGATACAAAGATGAGGAAAAATTGTAAAATCCAGCTTCACAGCAATTTCATAAGAACAAAACAAATGGTCTCTAATGTCATCACTGTATTCATAGTTCTTTCCAAGCTTCAATCTTCCTATATTCTGATCTTTTATTATGTAAATTAACTGTGACTAAGTATTTATAGCTTTCCAGTTCCTCAAACTTCAGCTGTCCCAGGGCTCTCCCATATCATCATCACAAAACATAGATGTTCAGACTGAGTTCAAAGGAGCTTGTGACCAGTACACACTGTTCAATAAAAATGGCAACTAATAATCGCTAAATCATTTCCGACTGAGGAGATTTTTGTCCCAAGACACAAAGACTAGGTGCTGGAGCGATAGCACAGAGGTAGGGCATTTGCCTTGCATGCGGCTGACCCAGGTTCGATTCCCACAATCCCATATTGTCCCCTGAGCACTACCAGGAGTAATTCCTGAGCTCAAAGCCAGGAGTGACCTCTGAGCATCGCCAGGTGTGACCCAAAAAGAAAAAACAAGACACAAAGACTATCATCATCATATCCACAGTGACTACAGTAGTGCCCTGTATATCATGGCTAAAACATTAAATACTTTAGTAAAACACTTGGCACTCATCCTCTTAAGCAGATGCTTACAAGAATGCTCGGTGTTGGGCAGAAGGAATGAAAAACACTTAGTAATTAGAATCTTATTTTAAAGGTGTTCTAATCTTCATAATGAAATTTAAATTATGGGGCCTAGAGGTATAAAATATCAGGTAGGCGGTTTGCCTTGCATATAGCTGACCAGTGTTCCTGGGTTTGATCCCCAAGACCTCATATCGTTCCTCAAGCCCCTCAAGGAGTGATCCCTGATTGCAGAACTAGAAGTAAGCTATGTGCATCACCAAAACAGAAAAAACTTTTAATTAAAACCAAAAAATAAAAAATTAATTACGCAGATATAAAGTCATTCAGCTATGACAAAATTTTCTGTTATGATCCCTATGTAAGTAAATTGTCAATGGGCCAATTAAAAAGTTTGATTATAGGATTATTAACAAAATTTAAGAGACACAAACAAGGGATGATATATCACTGGATAGTTAGCAAGAGATCAGACATGTTATCATTCCCTGATTCAAAAATGTAAGGGAGGTCTGAAGAGATAGCTTAAGGCCTGGAGTGCATGTCTTATATGCAGCAAGACAGGGTTCAATCTCCAGCATCATCAGAACAGCTGCCAAGTCAGGATTAGTCCCTGAGCACTACAGAGTGCGGCCCAATAAGAAAATACAAAATAAACACATACAAAAAAAGAGCCTCAAGCAAAGATACAAGGGTACATAGGAGTTACTAGAATGGTGAACAGGACCTGTGATTGTGTAAGAGGACAGCTAAATAGGGCTACAGCCTTTGGCAGATTTAGCGAGACAGCTGGAAGAATAGGAACCTCTCCAGCAGTAGATCTCTTCTTCATGCCACCCACAGATTGCACAGGTAAAAGAGTTCATGTATGTGAGATTACTCTTTTGAAACAGAGCAGTGTTGAAGGACAAAATATATAATGATAATGTATTATTATTATTATTTTAAAACATCTTATTTATTTTGCTTTTTGGGTCATACTCAGCGATGTTCAGGGGTTGCTCCTGGCTCTGCACTCAAAAATTACTCCTGTCAGTGCTTGGGGGACCATGTGGGATGCTAGAGATTGAATGCGAGTCGCCTGCATGCAAGACAAACACCCAAATCGTTGTACTATCACTCTGGCCCCAATAATGTATTATTAATGATATCTTTATCCTTCACTTTGTTGCTCATGGTAATTCCTTTAACAGTCATAAGTAGACTTTGAGGGCAGAGGAGCAAACAGATAGGACACCCATTGCCTCACAATCTCAAAGCTGATCGGTATTGAATTTTGGGCGAGTGAGTGATCTAGAGTGAGAATTTGTTAGGGGAAGGTTGGAAATTCCAAATACCACATGGATAACTCAAAAATATATCTTAGGGTCTAGAAAGGTGGCCTTTGCCATGCTCAAGAATATATAGAGGGGGGCTGGAGCGATAGCACAGTGGGTAGGGTATTTGCCTTGCACGCAGCTAACACAGCCGACCCAGGTTCGATTCCCGGCATCTCATATGGTCCCCCGAGCACCGCCAGGAGTTATTCCTGAGTGCATGAGCCAGGAGTAACCCCTGAGCATTACCGGGTGTGACCCAAAAAGAAAAAAAAATGAATATGTAGCGGGAATTAATTTTCCTATGAAGGCTGACAAGAGTAAAGAGGAAAACAAGCATTTAGATAAAAGTCTTTTTTTTAAATTTATTTTTTATTAGTGAAACACCATGAGGTACAGTTGTAGATTTACAAATTTTTGTGCTTGGATTTCGGTCATACCATGATCAAATACTCATCCCTCCACCAGTGCCCATTTTCCACCACCATGGATAATATCCCTCCCCCGCCCCCGATTCCCCCCATCCCCCCCTGCCACTGAGGCAGGACATTCCCTTTTGTTTTCTCTCTCCTTTTGGGTGTTGTGATCAGCAAAAGAGGCATTGAGTGGCAAACATGTTCAGTCCAGTCTACTTTCAACCTGCATCTCCCCTCCTGGGAGGATCCTCCAAACACCCTCCATTTGGTGCTCCCTTCTCTATCTGAACTGTCCTTTCCCCTAGAATACCCGGCTGGCCTCTAAGCTATGGAGTAATCCTCCTGGTAGATAAAAGTCTTATTTGCTTTCTCCTCCCTATATACATGAGCCTTGAGGGGTTAGGGAATCTTTGCAGGAATAATATCTAAAAAATTATCGGGGGAAACTTTTGAGATTTGCAGAAGTACTAGTTCTTATATTTCTCTGGACACAGCAGATAATATTTCTCAAGTCCTAAGGCAAAGAAGAGTATTTATTTACCTGAATAATATAGAAAAATATATTTCAGATAGCACCTCAGAAAGGTATGAGGAAAGTGGTTTGGATGGGTTATTCAGAGGACAGCTTCAAAGGACCCTGCATCATTTAGCATGGGTGGAGAAGTCATCAGCAGTATGTATCACTGGGGTGATATGATATCGCATTTTTTGATTATTTCCCTGATAATCGGTGACAAGACTTTATCTACTGACCAGAGGCATGTTCTCTTCAAGGAAGAGTCTGTTGATTTTTTATTCACATTTTTGATGGGATTATTAATTTCTTTATCATTGAGCTTTCTTAGTGCTTTATCTATCTTGGACATTAGACTTCTATCAGATGTGTAGTATGAAAATATTTTCTCTCATTCAGTACAGTATCTTTCCATGTTAGCTTGAGTTTATTTTGTTATGCAAAAATCTTTTAATTTGATGAAGTGTCATTTATTTATGTTTCTTTTTGTTGTCTTCGATAATCATATCAACCCACTGAAAATCTGTCTGAGGTCTATATTCTGCAGAGTCCTGCTTATTTTCCTCAATGTATTTTATGGATTCTCATCTGATCTCATCTCAGGGTCTTTAATTAAATTTGAATTAACTTTTTCATATGACATAAGCAATGAATTTGGTTATTGCTGTTGTTATTGTACAGCTTTCTAAGTTTACCAGGACCTTCTGTTGAAGAGGTTTTTCTTGTTCCAACTCATGCATCTTCTGTGTTAGATTAACTGTCCATATGTTGGAGAACATCTAGACTAAAAGTCCACATCTTTGTGTTCACAATTTTATTGATCTGAGAATCCATGAAGTACCATACTGTTTTGATTGCTAGAGCTAAAACGTCTAGTTTGTTATATTTTATTTTATTTTTTTGGCCACACTCAGCAGTGCTCAGAATTCACTCTGACTCTGCATTTAGGAGTCACTCCTGGTGGTGCTCAGGATATCATACATGTGCTGGGAATTGAACCAGGATCAGTTGCATTCTAAATACCTTCAACAATCTCTCTGACGTCTATAGATGTGGTAGTTAAAATCAGGGAGTGCAATTCTTCATACCTGTTTTTGTGGAGGAGGCACTCAGAATTGCTTTGGTCATTCAAAGAGTTTCAATCGTCTACACAAATTTTAGTAGAGTTTGTTATTAGCCCTTGAAGAATGCAATGGGATTTTTTTATTAGTGAATCACCATGGGGTACAGTTACAAACTTATGACCTTTCGTGTTTGTGTTACAGTCATACAACGGTCGTTTACCCATCCCTCCACCAGTGCCCATTCTCCCTCCCCGACCAATGTTCCCAGCATTTCTCCCACTACCCCTACCCCATCTCCCACCACCCCACCCCTCCTCAGCAGCAGGACATTCCCTTTTGTTCTCTCTCCTTTTGGGTGTTGTGGTTTGTGATAGAGGTATTGAGTGGCCATCATGTTCAGTCTATAGTCTACTTTCGGCACACATTTTTTAACTCTAATGGGTTCTCCCATTAGAAAAGAAATAGCTAAGGGGATGAAGATCCTCTGGCTCCAGGCACATCTCTTCAATTTCACTGTTCTTCCTGCATTAACATATGCCTCAGAGACCCGGGCCCTATGAAAATAGGATGAGAACGCTACGGGTCTCCCAAACAGGAATTGAAGGTGCTATGCTTGTAGTATCATGCTTCACTCAAATGAGAGAAACAATCCAGAGTTCTGACCTCCATTGATGGTCAAGAATCAGGGATGCTGTCTCGTTTGCCATGTCGTCGAAATCAGATGGGCTGGACACATAACGCAATTTGGAGACAACCACTGGAATAGAGCCGTTACCAGCTGGATTAGACAGGACATCAAAAGATCACATGGTCGCCCACCTATGAGATGATCAGACTTCTTCATCAAAACCCTGAACAATGGATTTGAGGCTATTTGTGTTCCTAGAATGAGCAGATGCCATTGGGCTACACTAGCACACAACAGGGATGAATAGGGACATTACTGGCACCCACTCGAGCAAATTGATGAGTAACGGGATGTCAAGTGATCAAGTGATCAAGTAAATGGGTCCTCACAATATCCTTTATTTGGTGTTCCCTTCTCTATTTGAGCTGCCTTTCCCCCCAGCATGTGGGCCAGTTTTCAAGCCGTGGAGTAGACCTCCTGGTCCTTATCTCTACTATTCTTGGGTGTTTGTTAGTCTCCCATTACATTACTTTATATTCCACGGATGAGTGCAATATTTCTATGCCTGTCCCTCTCTTTCTGACTCATTTCACTTAAGATGATACCTTCCATGTTGATCCACTTATATTCAAATTTCATGACTTCATCTTTTCTAACAGTTGCATAGTATTCCACTGTGTAGATGTACCAAAGTTTCTTTAACCAGTCATCTGTTCTTGGGTACTTGGATTTTTTTCCAGATTTTCGTTATTGTAAACAGTGAAGCAATGAATATACAAGTGCAGATGTCATTTCTACTATTTTTTTTTGCCTCTCCGGGATATATTCCCAGGAATGGTATTGCTGGGTCAAATGGGAGCTCAATTTTTAATTTTGGAGAAGCATCCACACTGTTTTTCAAAAGGGCTGAACCTGTCAACTTTCCCACCAGCAGTGAAGGAGAGTCCCTTTCTCCCCACATCCATGCCAACACCAGTTGCTTTTGTTCTTTTGGATGTCGGCCAGTCTCTGTGGTGTGAGATGAAATCTTATTGTTGTTTTGATCTGCATCTCCCTGATGATTAGTGATGTAGAGCATTTTATCTTTTAGCCATTTGGATTTCTTCTTTGAGAAAGTTTCTGTTCATTTCATTGCCCCATTTTCTGATGGGGTTGGATGTTTTCTCCTTGTGGATTTCAACCAGTGCCTTATATATTCTTGATATTAACCCCTATCGGATGGATTTTGGGTGAATATCCTTTCTGTCATGGGAATTTTGATTGGGATTGTATTAAGTCTATATACTGCTCTTGGAAAAATAGTCATTTTGACAATACTAAATATTCCCATCCATGCACATGTATTATCTTTCCATTTTCTGAGTCTCCTTCTATTTCTTTTAATACAAAATTATAATTTCAATGCATATGTTTTACACCTAATTTGAAAATTTGATTATTGGGGTATGGTGCTAACGGCAGCTCAACCTGTACCCGCAGGGTGAGCGCATCAGCAGCCTGATGATGTCTTTAGGCTTCCTGATACCCCAAATTGCCGCTGTGCCTTTGGCTGGACCCCAACAACTTGGGGCCAAGTTTAGCAAAAAATTAAACAGCCCAAAGTTAGGTATGTGGGAGCCACTCCCACAAACCACCTCTGGCCCAGCTATACAAGCTCATTTATTGGCCTTATTTCAGAGACCCATAAATAAATCTCAAAAGAGATCAAAAGCCTCAGTTAATCTCAGACCCAAACATGGCTGAACAGACTGGGGTAAATCGAAGGGGCTATTGCCCACCCAAGTAAATTCCCCAATTTCTGCTTGCTTCCACAATCCAAAATCTTCATCATACCCCCGGTTGGACTCCACCATCTCAGGACGGACCTCACCAAGATATAATCTGCTGAAAATTCTGGTATGTGGTTTTTGTGACTGAAATCTCCATGCATTCTTTGGTTCGGGATGGGCTAACTCCTTCCATTTCCCAATACTCCTGGAAGCACTGGCAGTCACTCCCACGAACCAACTCCAGCACCACCCTGTAAGCTCTGCTAGGAGCCTTGCTTCAGAGACCCATAAATAAATCTCAAAGGAGAACAAACGTTGCAGTTAAACTCGGACCCGAGCATGGCTGAGCAGACTGGAATAAATCAGAGGGAGGTGGGTTGACCTGGCGCCCAACCAAGCAGAACCCCTGGCAGGTGCTTGCTTCCACAATCCAAAGTTGCCACCATGCCCCTGACCAGACTCCACCATCTCAGGACAGACCTCAGCAAAGTAAAATGTGCTGAAAATTCGGATACGCAGGTTTTGTGACGAAATCTCCAGGCTTTCTCTGGGTCGGGGTGGGCTACCTTCCCCTACTTCCCTATACTTCAGGAAGCCTCATCAATTACATCCACACCTCAAAGCAGCCACCTAGTTGAAAAGCTACTCCAGCCTTACTGTCCCAATAAAAATACTGAATGCTCTGAACAAACACCATAACCTCTTGGCACCTGTATTGCAAACCATAATGCACAAAAGAAAAGGAGAGAGAGAGAGCAATAAGGAAAGTGCTTCCCATAGAGGGAGTCTGAGGGTGGGGGATGTTGAGGCTGGTGATAGGGAAACAGGGGATATTGGTGGTGGAAAACGTACACTGGTGGAGGGATGGGTGCTGGATCATTGTATGACTAAAACCCAATTATGAACAGTTTCATAATGGTCTATCTCATGGATATTCAATTAATTTTTTTTTAAAAAGTTTGAAAAAGTAATGGGCTGGAGCGATAGCACAGTGTTTGCCTGTAGGGCGTTTGCCTTGCAAGTGGCCAACATGGCTGACCCGAGTTCGATTCCTCAATCCCTCTCAGAGAGCCCAGCAAGCTACCGAGAGTATCTTGCCCTCACGGCAAAGCCTGGCAAGCTACCAGTGACGTATTCGATATGCCAAACACAGTAACAACAAATCTCAAAATCGAGACGTTACTGGGCCCACTTGAGCAAATCGATGAAGAATCGGAGGATAGTGCTACAATGTGGAGTTCATGTCTAATTCAATCAGCATAATCAATGACTGAATAAATAGTAGTACTCCTACATTTAAAAAAAGAAGAAGAAAAGTTGATTCCTAGGTACTTATTGCTTTGTATGAAATTACAACGAGACTAGAAAATTTCTTAGTCAATTTTCTTATGAAAATACAACAGATTTTGTAGCCTATACATTACAATATTGATTTATTTAGTTATTTATTTTTGGTGTAGTCTTTAAAATTTTCTGGATATATCATTATGTAATCCCTAAATAGAGATAATGTCACGGTCTCAGTCACAGTCCTCAGGTTGTTCATCGATTTGCTCGAGCGGGCCCAGTAAAGTCTCCATTGTGAGACTTGTTACTGTGTTTGGCATATTGAATATGTCATGGGTAGCTTGCCAGGCTTTGCTGCGCGGGTGAGATACCCTCGGTAGCTTGTCGGGCTCTCCGAGAGAGGCGGAGGAATCGAACTCAGGTTGGCCATGTCGGCTGCATGCAAGGCAAATGCCCTACCCGCTGTGCTATCGCTCCAGCCCAGAGATAATGTCACTTAATCACTTAATCACTTAACTTCCCGTTAGTCGTCGATTTGCTCGAGCGGGCGCCAGTAACGTCTCCATTTGTCCCTGTCGCGTGCTAGTGTAGCCCAATGGCATCTCTTCGCTCCGGGAACATGGAGGGCCTCAAACCGATCGTTCATGACCTTGACAAAGAAGTCTGACCATCTGGTAGGTGGGCGGCCACGCGGTCTCTTGACATCCCGTGGAATCCAATCAGTAACAGCTCTAGTCCAACGGTCGTCTTTAAATCTCATTACGTGACCAGCCCATCTGATTTTCGACAACTTGGCAAATGAGACAGCGTCCCTGATCCTTGATCGTCGACGGATGTCAGAACTCCGGATTCGTTCTCTCATTTGGGTGAAACGTGATATTCCAAGCATAGCTCTTTCTATTCTTCTTTGGGAGACCTGAATGGCGTTCTCATCTTGTTTGCGTAGGGCCCAGGTCTCTGAGGCATATGTTAATGCAGGAAGAACAGTGGAATCAAGGAGATGTGCCCGGAGCCGGAGGTTCTTCGTCCTCTTAGCTATTTCTTCGACGTTCTTGAAGGCGTTCCAAGCCGCTCTCTTCCTCCTGCGCAGCTCGGGTGCCAGGTCATTTGTCATGTTGACCTCTCGACCTAGGTACACATAGCTGTTGCATTCGGAGATGGTCGTTCCATTGAGAGCGAATGGGGCGTCAGGAACAAGGCTGTTTCTCATAAACATTGTCTTCGTAAGATTCAGCTGTAGTCCTACATTTCCACACTCACGGTCAAAGTCGGCCAGCATTTGTGCCGCTTGGCTACTTCCACTAGAGATAATGTAACCTTTCAAAATTTGTATTATTTTAATTGCTTTTTCTTGCTTAATTCCTATGATTAGGAGTGCCAATATTGCACAGATTAATAGTGATTTAAAAGGGCATGTGATTTGCAAGCTGTGTGCCTGTTATTAGAAGACAGAATTCAGTGTTTTGCTGGTTGAATGTGATATTTTACTCCTGTGTCTGTTTTCCAGAGACCTCTCAGAGAAGAGCAGCGAGCTTTCTTCTGCTTCTTACTGCCAAAACTCCTAAGACATTAAACATCTCTGAAGACCAGCAGCTATTTCTCACATTCTGCATTATTCTTGAAATTGCGTTCAAGGGTAAATCTGCAGTCTTTCTAAGTTCATTTTGTAAACTTGATTTTTGTTTAAATGCTTAGTCTCTTGTTGTTACTGTGTCTGGCATATCGAATACTCTCGGTAGCTTGCCGGGCTCTCCAAGAGGGGCGGAGGAATCGAACTCGGGTTGGCCATGTTGGCCGCTTGTAAGGCGAATGCCCTACCGCTGTGCTATAGTCTCTTAGTCTAAACTGCAGAAGAAACAGAAGACTACTTTGTTCCGAGATTCTGCTTTGTATTCCACGTTAGGATCCCACTCCTAGAAGAGTTATGAGGTACTGAATACAATTTCTAGAACTTATATTTTGGGCTGGAGCGATAGCACAGCAGTAGGGTGTTTGCCTTGCAAGCAGCCAACATGGCCTACCGCCCCGAGTTCGATTCCTCTGCCCCTCTCGGGGAGCCCGGCAAGCTACTGAGAGTATCTTGCCCGCACGGCAGAGCCTGGAAAGCTACCCGTGATGTATTCAATATGCCAAACACAGTAACAACAAAGTCTCCAATGGAGATGTTACTGGGCCCGCTCGAGCAAATTGATGAACAACGGAAGGACAGTGACAGTGACAATGATATTTTGAGCCTTAGTAGTTGTGTTTTTTTTTTAACTAATTTATTTTAAGAACTGAGGGAATAAGCCACCCTCTCCCATTTCTCATTTTTCTTGTGTTTCAAGGACAATCTCACAGTGAAAGAAAATTTTCATCTTCTTTTCTTAGTTTTCTTCTTTGATAAGAAGGTAATAAAAAAGTGTTCCACTTTTTCTCATTCTTAAGTTTTTTTTTGTCTTGGGACCATAGACCATACTCACCTGTGTTCAGTGTATACTTCAGATTCTGCTCTCAGGAATCACTCCTGGGGCCTCTGGGGACCCCTGTGCTTTGCCAAGGATCAAATCCTAGTTGGCAACATGCAAGGCAAGCACCCTTTGGGCTGTTCAGTCCCTTTTATGATGTTTTGAATAAAAAAGGATGAAGAAAAGTGTCTGTCACAGAGGCAGGCTTGGGGGCTGAAGATGGGGGTGGAGGGCATGGCAGGAGGGAAACTGGGGACATTGGTGGTGGGATATGTACTCTGGTGAAGGATGGATTTTGTAACATTGTATGATTGAAATCCAAATTATGAACAGCTTTGTTTAACTGTGTATCTCATGATAATTTAACAAAAACAAAGAAAAAGAAAAAAATACATTTTAAAAAATTTAAGTTTGCTCTCTTTATAACAATTTTCATTTAAGATATCTCTCTTGTCCTTCTTTTTTGACTACTTATATTAGGAAATAAAATAATTTGAATACATTTGAAAGTTAACTTTGAGCAAGAACTTCAAATAGTTTCATGACCATAAGATACAGATTATATGTAAGGAGATATTTGAAGATCCAATGGCCATCCCTCCCCAACACAATTTTTATCATTCATACACTTGTTTCATGAATGCAAAACCTTTCTATTTTAATTTATTTCACATTCTCTCTCTGCAGTTAGAACCAGATTACCTTTGGCCTTCTGAACATGGGTATAGGGATAAAAAAGAAAGGAAACTTTGCTTCTACATTCAATCAGAAGAGCTACTACCTGGTCATTTTAAAGCATAAAATATTTCACTTTTATTAGTGTTCAAAATCTGAGGAAAATGTTCTGGAGTGGGAATGGGAAAAGTCTAGTAGACTATATAAAGATGAAGTGAGGTATAAACTTGAATTTGGTGTGATATGGCCCAAATACTTGCCCCTGCTTTTGTCCTACATTTAAATAAAGACAAAGAGAAGAAAATCAACTAAAAATGCATTATAAACATTTAATTATATCAGTGCATTGATTTTTATAATTTTCACTTCTAAAATAGTATTGATTAGTAAAGTAAATCAAAACTAATACATTATTGTTTGGCTTCTTAACTATTAATTTCTTACTGATTTTAATTAATTTATGAATTATTATAAAGAAAAATGCATAACAACATAGTATGCAGAAGCATTAAGAAAATAAACGAAACTGGCATAAGCTCAAATTTTTTCACTATATGATGTTTCCCAGAGATTGGTGGAGCAAGCAGAGGATCTCAGTTTCTGGATCCCATTGAGCCTGGAGTCCAAGGTCACAAAGTTCTGCTTTACCTGGTTCTGTGGGGCTTCACTCATGCATGAGGCTCGGCCAAAGCTGTCTGGAAAGCAGCCTGGAGTGTGGCAGCGGCTGGGTAGTGGAGGAAAAGCATCACGATTCTGGTGGCATCTGGTGAGCTCTCGCTGGCCCTTGAAAATCCGGGGGAGAGGGTGTAACTCTCGCCCTGGGCTGTACCCATATCCATAGCAGGTCTCCAAGGTGAACAGCCTCTGGCATGTTGGAACAATGTAGGTAAGGGAAGTCAGCAGCTGGATTCATAACTTCGGGATAAGGATTGGCTCTAAGGGCTGGACGGGTCGGGGTGGGGTGTGAAGCATGGATCGACGCATGCCACAGATGGACAAGGTGCCACCACCCCTCCACGCCCGGAGCACCCCCAGACGGGCCTGCCCTGGACATGACCCCATGCCCCACGGGTCTCTCTCTCTATATATCCCCAGACCCCGCGCCAGTGGCTGGTGTGTGAGGGAGGCCCACAGTCCCATAAGAGGCCCCTGGTGGCAAGGGCCTGGGTTCCCTCAGTAGCCAAGGCACCCAGGGGTCCAGCGACAGCAGTGACTCTGGACACAAGCCAGGCCCTTCCTGTAGATTGCCTCATCTTCGATGAGACTGTCCGGGTTTATTATGTTGACCAAGACCCTCCATGGTAACTCACAGTTCCAGAAGGATGAATCTAAATGTTGGACAGGGGAGTCTCCCGGTGAACAGTTCCACAACGAAATTGACCACATTATATTCAATGAATTATTTTGCCTGAACAATGTTGCTGTTGTCCCAAAATTCCAAACGGGATCGGACCGCCGTCTCCTTAGTGCAAAATTATTCTTCACGGAGCCGGGAGAAAGGGCTGCAAAGTTTTAGAAGAGAACTCCCAGAATGACCATCAACTGGGAGCTCTTTGGCACTATTGTGGCAACATGGGAAGATGCCATCATTGATGACATTGACGAAGAATACAATCAACTGGTTCAGCACCTCCATGGTTTTGCAAGGAACGCCAAGAGCCACAAAAAGAGCCTGTCTTCAGAAACTCTCAAGCTCATTTGCCAACATGGCTTGGCGCGAGCCTCAGGCAACCATAAGCTAACCTATGAGATCGCAAAGCAATGCAGAGAAGTGATAAAAGTAGACCTCAAAGAGAGAAAAGCAGCAGAATCTGACCGTTCTACAAAGACATGATCATCCATGTCAAGAGAGGGGTTCGGCAGAGTGATACCATTTCATCAAAACTCTTCAGTGCCACCCTCAAGAACATCATGCAACGATTGGAATGGAAAGGAATGGAAATGAAGATAGACGGTCGGCAACTATACCACCTCTGCTTTGCTGATGACATTGTTCTAATAACACCAAACATTAGCCAAGCAGCACAAATGCTGGCCGACTTGGACCATAAATGTGGAAAGGTCGAACTGCAGCTGAAACTCACGAAGACAATGTTTATGAGAAACAGTCTCGTTCCTGACATTCCATTTGCTCCCAATGGAATAAACATCTCCAAATGCAACAGTTATGAGTACCTAGGTCGAGAACTCAACATGACGAATGACCTGTCACCTGAGTTGCACAGGAAGAAGAGAGTGGCTTGGAACGTCTTCAAGAGTATCAAAGAAATAGCTAAGAGGATGAAGAACCTTCGGCTCTGGGCACATCTCTTTGATTCCACTGCTCTTCCTGCATTAACATATGCCTCAGAGACCTGGGCCCTACGAAAACAGGATGAGAACGCTGTTCGGTTCTCCCAAAGAGGAAGCAAAAGAGCTATGCTTGGAGTATCATGCTTCACTCAGTGAGAGAAAGAATCTGGAGTTCCTCCCTCCTTCTCGATCAAGAATCAGGGATGCTGCCTTGTTTGCGAAGGCGTCGAAAATCAGATGGACTGGATACATAATGCGATTTAGAGATGACCGTTGGACTAGAGCCATTACCAACTGGATTCCACAGGACATCAAAAGATCGCATGACTGCCCACCTAGAGATGGTCAGACGTCTTCGTCAAGACCCTGAATGATTGGTTTGAGACTCTTCATGTTCCTGGAGCAAGCAGACGTCCTTGGGCTATACTAACATGTGACAGGGATGAATGGAGATGTTACTGGTGCCCTCTTGAGCAAATCGATGAGTACAGGATGTCAAGTGATCAAGTATGAGACTAACACCTAAGGAAGGTAGAGATAAAGGCTAGGTGGATTGCTCCACGATTTGAAAGCTGGCCTCTCATGCTGGGTGAAAAGTTGGGATGGAGACAGGACCACTAAGTAAATGATGGCCGGAATGATTGCTCGGGATGGGAGATGTGTGCTGAAAGTAGACTAAGGACCAAACATGACTTCTTTGTATCTATATTGCTAAGCATAATGCCCAAAAGTAGAAAGAGAAAGAAGGAAGGTACCTGCCACAGAGAGGAGTGAGATGGGTTAGAGGTGGCAGGAGGGATACTGGGATCATTGGTGTGGAAAATATGCATTGGTGGAGGGATGGGTGCTCAATCATTGTATGACTGAAATTTAATCATGAAAGTTTGCAACTGTATCTCATGGTGATTAAATAAAAAACAAATATTAAAAAAAATTTTACATGAGGTTCTAGCTTCATGTAGAGTTACACAATTACAATTTAAATCACACGTAAAAGAGCAAAAAATGGAATAAAAGAAATAAAAATTATATTTATAAATGAGCTATCAGATACGTAGAAAAAGAATAAGTGGAACAAATAAGAATTTGTAAGATCGTAATAAGAAAAGCTAAAAACCAGTTATTTTTTAATAAGAATTGGGAGAATATAATCAAAACAATGTATTTTAGTGTAAGCTAAAGCTATTACATAAACTAACAAAATACAAGTAAAATATATAGAGTTCAGAGAGAAATAAAAGAAGTAAAAAGTAAGTAAAGTAAAGGCCCTCCCGTTGATCATCGATTTGCTCGAGCGGGCCCAGTAACGTCTCCATTGGAGACTTTGTTGTTACTGTGTCTGGCATATCGAATACTCTCGGTAGCTTGCTGGGCTCTCCGAGAGGGGTGGAGGAATCGAAACTCGGGTCGGCCATGTTGGCTGCGTGCAAGGCTAATAAAGAAATAACATGCAAATGACTCCAGTTCAATTCTCAGCACTGCATATGATACATGAAGAATAGTCAGGGGTCACCCAGGCACAGAGACAGAAGCCGCTGTGGACCTCTGGGTGTGGCCCCAAATTCAAAATAGAGAATAAAATGTAAAAACAATAAAACTAGATTCAAAAAATATTCAAAACCATTATAGCAGATTTTATAGATCTGGCAAGCTATTGGTAACTTAATCGCCCCCCCAGTCCTAACTTAAATTTTTTGGAGATTCATATAGTCAACTACAGTAAAACACTAGAGGCCAGGACCAGGCCATAAAACAGCCAGACTATTATCATTCAATGAAGTAAAGATTGATGACATTCAAAGGTCATTCTGATCAAATGCATCTTTCCTAGTTGTTTCCTTTGGAGACTAAATTCACTACCCTCAAAGTTATCTTTGGATTAAGACGTTCACATCCCATAAGAAGGTGAAAATAGAAATAAAATATGTATTGTAAGAAGTAAAATTCACTTGGAAGAAAGAAAAGTGTAGTAAAAATTAGTTATAATAATGATGTGACTTACAAAGAGAGCTTTAAACAACTCAAAATATGTGAATTCTATTCAGGGCCTCCCGAGTGGTACTCAGAAAGTCTGGGGGCCCGAGAAGATGACTCCTGTCCAACCAGGCTGGTGATTTAATGAAAGCCAAAGAAATCAGTGCTTCTTGGGCCCTGCAGTGCCTGGGATTACCTACTTCATTCCTGTGGAGCATAGGGCCTGTTCTGACTGCCCCTGAGATCACATAGGGCCACATGCAAAAAATATGCCTTCATCCCTGTGCCATCCCTCTGGCCTCTGGGCATACACATCCTGATGAAAATAAGCAGAACTCAAATGGTTTGTGAAATGAGATAAGCATGTTTGTTAAGAACAACTTGTATGTTCTTCTGGGCAATGTTTAGTGACTACACACACACACACACACACACACACACACACGTACAAAGTGATCACTTAACAGATTATCATTAGTCAAAGGGAAATGATAATCATGATACATATAAGATAGTAACAGATGTGCTCAGGATTTACTCCTCACAGTGTTCAGGGCTCACACCTGGGAGTACATATGTAGTTCTGGGACTCAGACTTGGGTCATTGCATGCAAGGTAAGCATTGTGCACATTGTATTATCTCTCTGGTCCTGGGTCCTTTTAAAATTATTGGCATGAAAGAACATGGCACTAACCCTGAGAGCCGTTCATTTACTTTCTACTTGCATATTGTTATTGAATTTACACACTCCCCTCAAATATTTTCAGTTCTGTCATGCTTAAGTAAGATCATTCTAATCAAATCCATCTTTTCTACTTGTTTCCTTTGGAGACTAGATACAGCACCTTCAAAGTTATCTTTTTTTTTTTTTATTAGTGAAGCACCATGGGGTACAGTTGTAGATTTACAAATCTTTGTGCTTGGGTTTCGGTCATACAATGATCAAATACCCATCCCTCCACCAGTGCCCATTTTCCACCACCATGGATAATATCCCTCCCCCGCCCCCGATTCCCCCCATCCCCCCCTGCCACTGAGGCAGGGCATTCCCCTTTGTTCTCTCTCTCCTTTTGGGTGTTGTGGTCTGCAAAAGAGGCACTGAGTGGCAAACATGTTCAGTCTTTGCATTAAGATATTCACATCCCATAAGAAGGTGAAAATGGAAATAAAATATATACTGGAAGAAGTAAATACACTTGGAAGAAGTAAAAGTGTAGTAAAAATAGTCATAATAATGATGTGACTTACAAAGAGAGCTTTAAAAGACTTCATTAAAAAAATGAAACAGAACTTTACCCACAAGTCAAAGACCAGAAAAAAATAGCTAAGTTATAAACCTGGAAAAGATGGAATATTTTATTGTGTTTCTGGCACTTAGATGTAAGGGTGATAAAAGTGTTTGTCTGCTAAAACTCTGAGGTTTTTGTCCACTTTAAAAAATTCAACTGAACTATCGTGAGTTACAAAGATATGTATGATTGAGTCCAGGTGTAAAATGTTCCAATATCAATCCCATTACCAGTGTCCTCTGCCCTCTACAACATCCCCATTCTCACTCAGTCACACTTATCTTCCACCATTGTCTTCGTGTTCCTTCCCTAATGTGTGTCCTTCCCGAACTGTCTACTCTTAGGCTTCAAGTTTATGTTCATGGAAGTATTAGTTGACTCCTGATTTAAAAATTTATACTAAATGGAAAAATGTACAACTGAGTATATGAATGAGTACTTGAGCCATAGACAAGAAACATTTTTAGCTTCAACTAAGGGCAAAGAAGCCAAACCAAGAATAAAACTTCTAATGAACAGGCATGGTTTCTTCTGGTTTCTTCTTTATGACAACTAGGTGTTAATCACGTATCTTTTGCTCTTAAGTACCTTATCATACCATCCCAATAAACAACCTGGTGTGAAGCAACTCCTTTCAAAGATTTTTCTGTACCTTTACTGCAGCAACCCCACCCCCACCCCGCTCAACCCACAGAAAAAATAGCCAATAGTATTCCATAAAGCAAGTCTCAAGCATTTCCATGAGTTAATGTCATATAGGTCAGTATTTCTCAATGACTTTGATGTTGGACTCCTTGCGAGATTGTTTCCTTTCTGTGACCTTCTCTCTTAGTCTTGTGCCTTGCCACTCCCACCCCTTTACACTGCTTTTACCTGTGACTCCCTTGGAACATCCTGGGATGTATGGGGTGAGGGGCATATGGCTGGAAGTTGAGAAATTCTGATGGGAACCACACACCATAAACATTATTCAAGTAAGACAGAAATTGATGACCAAAATTAAAGCATTAAAAATGATTTTGAAATAATAATAGATTAGCAGACAGATCTCTTAAGTAAAACTAAAGGGAAGTGATATTACTATATAAGAAAGCTTTTGAAATACAACTAAAACTGTAGAAATTTATAGTTTTAGTATCAGTGCCTATGTCAGAAAATTAAAAGAACTGAAAAGTAATATGTAACATACAACTTTAGAAGTAAATAAAGAATGATAGAATAAAATCAGAGTAGATATAATGTATCACTGGATCACTGTCATCCCGTTGGTCATCAAATTACTCAAGCTGGTGCCAGCAATGTCTCTATTCCTCCCAGCCCTGAGATTTTAGCAGTCTCTCCTTACTCCTCTTTTCCCAACGATTAAAGGCTCTTTCAGGGTCAGGGGAATGAGACCTATTGTCGTTACTGTATTTAGCATATTGAATACGCCACAGGGAGCTTGCCAGGCTCTGCCCATGTGGGTGGGATACTCTTGGTAGCTTGCCGGGCTCTCCGAGAGGTATATATTTATATATTTTTCTCTATTATTTGTTGCCTACTGTCTGAACCCAATCAGATATGGTGTAGTAATTGTGGAAAATAGGTAGAAAGTGTCTTATAATATGTCTTATAATGCTTTGTGGCCACGTGGTCTGTGAAGCGGCCTGGAGCGTGGCGGTGCTTGGGAGTGGAGATCAGCTGCCAGGGCTGGGTCCCTTGGGGTGGGGAGGGCTCTCACCCACCCCACAGCCTGGTGCAGATTCCAGTGGCATGGTTCTGGGAGCCTCATTTTATACTCCCATCTGTGAGAAGCATCCTGAGTTCTGGAGGGTGGCCGATGAGAAGATTACCTAGTGCCAGCAGGGTGTGGCTTCTGGATGTGATCCCTGTGCCACTGGAGACTGGGGGAAGCAGGCAGAGGATCTCTGTTCCTGGAGTGTGGCTGCTTTCCGGACACTCAGGCCGAGTCTCATGCATGAATGAAGTCCCAGGGAACCCAGATAATGAGGAACTTTGTGACCGTGGACTCTGGACTCAACAGGACCCTGGAACAGGGATCCTCTGCCTGCTTCCCCTAGTCTCCAGTGATTCAGGGGGTCACACCCAGAAGCCACACCCTGCTGGCACCAGATAATCTTCTCATCGGCCACCCTCCAGAACTCAGGATGCTCTTCCCAGATGGGAGTATAAAATGAGGCTCCTAGAACCATGCAAGATATAATGAAAATATAGAAATCTATGAAACAAAAAAGCAAAAATACCATTAAATAAAGACTAAGTTGATTCTTTAAAAAGTTAATAGAAACACAAATCAGCGGTAGGGCATTTGCCTTGCCCGCAGCCAGCCCGGCCAAGCCGAGTTCGATTCCTCCACCCCTCTCGGAGATCCCTGCAAACTACCGAGAGTATGTTGCCCGCACAGCAAAGCCTGGCAAGCGACCCATGATGTATTCAATATGCCAAACACAGTAACAACATGTCCCCCCCAAAAATGGAGACGTTACTGGGCCTGCTCGAGCAAATCTCTAAACAACGGGAGGACAGTGTTTTGTTTTTTGTTAAACTAATGAAAGAAAATAAGGAAAAACACGCAAACCATATTCAAATTAACAAATGATCACTATATATTGTAGAAATTAAATAAAAAGTTAATTATTTGGGTTTTGATTTTAAGATATTTCATGGAAGATCTAGAATAGCCTTTACTGAAGGCAATCTTTATTTATAATCCGGATTTCTTTTCTTCAGTCTCTACTGTATAACCTAATATTCAATGTGATTTTTCACAATTACTGGGTTGGGAAAACTCAAATAATTACCAGTTCTGAGGAAGTTCAGGAACTGTTAGTCTTTGCTGCTATTACTGTTATTTGGGGCCATCCCAGTGGTGCTCAGGGATTACTCCTGGCTCTGTACTCAGTGATTTCTCCTAGTGGTGCTCAGGAGACCATAAGCAGAGCCTGGGATCAAATCAAGATCAGCCAAAAGAAAAGCAAGTACATTTTCCCCTGTACTCTCTCTCCAGTCCCAGAAACTCTTAGTCTTAAAGTTATCAAGTATATTTTCTTTCCGTATATGGTGCATTTACTGGGACTTATAACATTTTGGCCTATGCAAACACCGAGTGGTAGACAACCAAATTATGCAAGGAATCCCTATGAGGATTTAAAAACCCTTCCCAGACTAGAACCCTCTATCGAGTAGTCTTCTTCCAGTTCTGTCTTCCCTGATATTCTTGAATTCGGATCTCTCTTTCTCGATAAGATTGTTAAGCCCTATTTGGGTATTCTGTGCCTGGTCTTTATAAAAGGTGATTTTCATATTTTATGAATATGAAAATTATGAAGTGCAGTTCATCATTGTTATTAGTGGGCAAGTTCATCTGAGCAAGTTATTTCACCATTGTTTGAACCTAAATCACGTCTTACATTTGACATTCTTAGAAAATGACATGTTTCAAGTGAATTTTTCAATAAACTCAGTAGGTAAAGTAACAATTTCATTACACCATATTTAATGTTGGCTGTATTTCAGGCATTCTTTCAAACATATGTATCGCTGTTGCAACCTTACTGCTATTCTTCAATTTTTTTTTCATTGAAATAGTTTCAGTGAAATAACTTTTTCATTGAAAGAGCCTCCTTTATACTGATTTTGGGGTATAAATAGTTATTCACCAGGCACTGATAAGTGTTTAACTGACTTAAAAGAAAAAAAACAAGGAAGGAATTTTTCAATCCTCATGATAAAGTGAAGGCAATTTAGAGAAGGAGAAATAACATACTTAGTGTTACACAGCTTGGAAACGAAGGAATCTGGGATTTGAACCAAGTATTTTGTATATACTCTTGGACATTCTGCTACTGCTGCTTGGTATAACTTTCCAGCCAGAAGTAATATCTCCCTTCTTCAAATCCCTTAGCACATTAAATTCTTTTGGCCATTAATCATACTCTGCTTAATTACTGAAATGTGTTTTTATTCCCCTACAGACCCTGAACTCAGAGGCCATATCTTATGACCTTCCACAAGCAATTATAAAACGGACTTGAATTCAAATCCCACTCTCACTAGTTGACCTCGTATGAAGTCATAAAACCTTGAGAAACTTTTTCCATGCATCAAGAGTACAACGTTACATATGATATTTGTGGGAGTTGAAGAAGATAACATCTAGGACTCATAGTAAGTATCAGTAAGTGGCAGACATTATTGTAAAAATCCTCCGATGTATTTTATCATGTAGTATCTTATTTAATCAACACAACAATGGTGAAGTAATTAATAGCTCCATTTTCCAGAAGAGAAAATGGTGCTGTGTCATGGTACCAGACACTTGGTAAATGTTTCTGACTGAGAACTCTCAGAGTGGTCTTTAAACGCTTCTCCAGACATTGATTCTCCTACTAATAAGGAACCCTGGTCCTCCATCCCCCGTACATGGGGGCAAGGTGAAAGGTTGAGTAACAGCTCTCAAATCAATCACTGAAAGCAAAAGCAGCTGACCCTTCGCCAGCCTTCTCTGGTCTAATTGACTTCCCCGGAGTGCAACCTTTATTTTGAAACAACTCCAGAGCCACCACTGACTAAAAAGACAAAAATAGTGTCGTTAACTTTGTTTGTTTTGCTTGGGATATAGTGTCTTGAACTCATAACAAATGTCCTCTTGTTAGTAAATGGAAAAGCATAATTAAGAAGGGCTTTTCCACTACTTTTAACGAGCTCTCAGTTTCCTCTGTACCCCACTCTCTCATTTTTTAATGAGATACCAATTTCCTCCTGCCAGATACTAACAGATACTTTAAGCAGTAAAAAAGACAGCTTTGATTTTCGTCTTAGTGTGAAGTTTTGGTATTAATTTATCAACCTCAAACCTGTGCCATGGCTTGTCTCCTGCTAAGTGACCTGTTAATCTTTAGAAATTAACAAGGTGTCTCAGGCCAAAATATGAAAGAAAATAAGGGACAAAGAGTAGAGAGGGAGGAGGAAGAGGAACGGAAACTTCTTTTCAGAGTAGCGTGGAAACAATATTTTCCCCTTGCTTCCTTCAACTTCAGCATCTTCTGAAGACACAGACCCTTTTTCCTGATTTGCCCCAACACTTCTCCAATTAAGATTCAAGTGTAACGGAATCCGCACAGGCTGAGAAGCTGGTTGGGGCCTGGCTGATGCGTAGAGCAGAGCTGTGGGGCAGGAGGAGAAAACAGAGTCGAGAGAGGGACTTTCTGAAGGCTGCAGCAGCAGCTTGGTTCAGTCTGCCCATTGCAGCCTTGGCAGATTCGGGTAGAGGACTACTTATTCATGTAGTTATTTTTAAAAATAACTTTAAAAACTCCTTAGCGCTTTCAGGAATCCTACGGCTGAGTACAAGAATTTGATTTCCACTTAGTGAAAAATGCACCATATATCCTACACATCTCTGCCACGGTGTACCACTGTTGAAAACCATGCAACCCTAGTTGTCCAGTAAATTTTCTAGCACAAAATATAGTTGCCTCCACCTTTATCTGTGCTTGCCCGTTTGTTTCTCTGCTGCACAGATACTTTGTTCACTTATTTATTTATTTATTTATTTTGGTTTGGGGCCACACCCAGTGATACTCGGGGCTTACTCTCTTTTTTTTTCATTCTTATTTTAATTAATTAACTAATTAATTAATTAACCCAGAGACTATAAAACCCAGTTTCCGGAAGAGAACAGCACAGTGTCTCCTGCCTCTGTGCCTGGCTGTCCTCAACGGGGGCCCTTGGAGACCTTGGGGGCCCGGTTGAGTTTCCCTCCCCTCCCCGAGCAGAGCACCAGCAGCTGAAGACCTCCGGTTCCAGCCACAGCCATGCTTAAGACCACTCTCCACATGTTCGGATGAGCCTCCCACATGAAGGAACCAGCAGAGGAATCCAGGTGTGTGGGACCCGGGGCGTAGATCTCCAAGCCTGCTTGGATTAGGACTGGGCCTCCTCCATCCAGATCCCTCATCTTCCAGTATATAGGCATTACACTCACCAACTGCCCCTGGCGCCGTGTAATCCCAGCAATGGACAAGACCCAGAGACTATAAAATCCAGCTCCCGGAAGCACGTAGTCACATTCGCAGCTGTGCAACATCTTATTATCTAGTTCTTACTCTGGAGAACCATGGCAGGCTACCTAAAGTATTCTGCCTGCACGGCAGAGTCTGTCAAACTCCCCGTGGTGTGTTCAATATGCCAAAAAACAATAACAATGATGGGTCTCATTCTCCTGACCATGAAAGAGCCTCGAATGTGTTATTTTCTAAAATCTCAGCGCTAGGACAAAGGAGACGTTACTGGTGCCTGCTAGAGGAAATTGATGAACACAGGATGACAGTGATACAGTGAATTAATTAAATTTTTAACTGAGTCACGGTGGGATACATAGTTACAAAACTGTTCAAGAACAGGTTTCAGCCATACAATGATCCAACAGCCATCCCTCCACCAGTATCCATTTCCCACCATCAATAACCCCAGTTTTTCTCCCGCCACACCCCCCCCCCCCCCCGCCTCTATGGCTCTAATGGCTCTGTAGCACCGTAGTACTGTCCTTCCGTTGTTCATTGATTTGCTCGAGCGGGCCCAGAAATGTCTCCATTGTGAGACTTCTTGTTACTGTGTTTGGCATATTGAATATGTCACGGGTAGCTTGCCAGGCTTTGCCGTGTGGGCAAGATACTCTTGGTAGCTTGTCAGGCTCTCCGAGAGGGGCGGAGGAATCAAACCTGGATCAGCCAGGTTAGCCACATGCAAGGCAAATGCCCTACCGCTGTGCTATTGCTCTATGGCAGATAATTCCCTTTTTTCTTCTTCTTCTCTCTCTCCCTCTCCCTCTCTCTCTCTCTCTCTCTCTCTCTCTCTCTCCCTTTCCCTCTCTCTCTGTCTCTGTCTCTCTCTGTCTCTCTGTCTCTCTGTCCCTCTCCCTCCCTCTCTCTCCTTTTCCCTCTCTCTCTCTGTCTCTGTCTGTCTGTCTGTCTGTCTCTCTCTCTCTCTGGGCACTATGATTTGCAACACAGATACTGGTTATCTTATTTGTTCCTTTACCTTTCAGCATGCAGTTCCTTCCCAGAGTGATCATGTCCAACTATCTTTGTCAAAATGGCCCCTTCTCTATTGCAATGGCCTTCCTCCCCAGCACTTGAATCCGTCTTCTGACCGTAGACTAATTTTCCTTGTCAGGGCATTCTCGTGGGCTCTGAATTCAGGAATCACTCCTGACAGGCTTGGTGGACCATATTCTGGGGATCTGGGGATCAAACCCATGTTAGCTGCCTGCAAGGAAATCACTCTAAGCTGCTCTATTCTCTCTGGCTCCGTTGTTCAATTTTATTAAAAACCCTTTAGGAACACTTTTTGAAATTTGATTCACATATGCTAAGATTCATATATTAATTAAATGGCTTTAGTCTACCCACAGAGTTGTGCAAATATAGTTTAGAAAACTATCTTCCACCATGAAAAGAAACCCTGATCTTTTATTTAATTTAAATCAAACTCAGGTCATAAATAATTTAAATTTAATTTAAATTAAACTCAGGTCATTTATGACATCTTATCATCTCATTCCTACTTTGGACAAACTTGCAGGCTATCGAATGTAGCCTGCCCACAGGGCAGAGTCTGGCAAACTCCCCGTGGCATACCCAATATGCCAAATACCAGTAACAATGATGGGTCTCATTCTCCTAAAGAGCCTTGAATATAATCTCAGGGCTAGGATGAAGGAGACGTTACTGGGGCCTGCTCGAGGCAATCGAAGATTAACAGGATGATGAAATGAAATGAAAATGAAAACTCAGGTCACATATTTGCAGCAGTAAACATCTAGGTTTAGGTGTACACAGTCACTGCACCTCGCCACCACCGAAGTGCCCCAGACCCTCCACCACTGTCCTTCTCTTACTTCTGGTCCACTTCTTCATCCCTACCTGCTTTCTTGCACCACTACCTAGTAATCTTAGCTTTGCTAACTCAAGGCCACAGTTTTTTTTTTGTTGTTGTCGTTATTTAATACTATTTATTCCCTTGTTTTGTTTCTGTGTATAGCACAGATAAGTGAAATCCTCTGGCTTTTGTCCTTCTTCCTCTGACTTATTTCACTTAACATGAGGCCGTTCAGTTCTGCCAAGTCTCATTAAATTTTAACATTTAATCTGTTCATAAAATTAAGAAGGATTCTACTGTATTTATATAACCCACAACTTTTTAATCCATTTATTTGTTGTTGACTATTTGGATTGTTTCTATATCCTAGTTATTGTACTAAGTGCTGCAAGGAGCATAACTCTTTTTGAATTGAAATCTGATTCACGTATGCTAAAATTCATATATTAATTAAATGGCTTTAGCTTTTGTATTTATGACTAGATGCCTCAAGGAAATTGTTGATTGGTTTTATTGTTCTTGCTGTTTTTCAGAATTCATACTGTTTTCCATAGAAGTTCAACCAGACGGCATTCCCGAGGAAAGTGAAGGAACCAGAATGAAATGCGGATTTCTTTTTCACCACACTCAATCCCACACTAGTTATTTCCAGGTTGTTTGCTTTTGCTGTATGCCATTCTCACTGATATATTTTGATCTGCATGTTCTTAATAATAAGTGATGAACACTTTTTTCATGTGCCTACTGGTAGTCTTATAGTTTCTTTGTGAAAAGAAAGTGTTAGTCTCTCTCTACTCTTATGGGATGATTAGAAACCCTGATAATTGACCCTTTCTTTTCCCATGCCTCCCACCAATCATCACTACCATAGTCCAGCTCTTTCTGAACCCACTACTGTCCTTTTCATAAAAGTAGATTTTCCTGTTTGGACATTTCATAGAAATTGAATTACTTGATATGCAGTCATGGACTTATTTCCTTAGTAGGTTTTCAAGATTCAGCCACGTTGTAGCATAGAATGCCATTGTTCATTTTTAGTGCAAAATAATATTCCACTCTATGGATATACTACATTTTATTTACTATTTCATCAACTCATGGCAATTTGCATTTCTTCTACTTTTTTTCATTACAAACAATATTGCTATGAACCTTGATTTTTTTTATGCACATCTGTTTTCAAATCTTGAGGGTGAATAGTTGAGTTTTCTAGTATATTTTTAACATTTTGAGAGCTGCTTTGTATGAAAGTTCAAATTTTTCCATATATCATCAAAAATTATTATCAGTCTTCATGATTCTAGTGGGATATGAGATGATTTTATTGTGCTTTGAATTGGCTTTCCCTAATAGTCAGTGATTTGAACTTTCAAGTGTATATTGGTCATTTGTATGTTTTCTTTGGAGAGATACTTGTACAAATTTATTGTCACCTTTTTAAATTGGTTATTTGTCTTTGCATCATTTAATTATAAGAATTATTTACACAATCTAGATATTGGTCTCTTATTTATATTGTGAACAATATAAATAAATATTATGTTATATATAGGGCTGGGGTGATAGCACAGTGGTAGGGCGTTTGTCTTGCATGCGGCTGGCCTGGCCAACCCG
The DNA here is from genome assembly GCF_029834395.1 of Sorex fumeus. NCBI lineage: Eukaryota > Metazoa > Chordata > Mammalia > Eulipotyphla > Soricidae > Sorex > Sorex fumeus. Next base: position 6,650,440 of record NW_026606058.1, read on the forward strand.
AGTTCAATTCCTCTGCCTCTCTCAGAGAGCCCGGCAAGCTATTGAGACTATCTCGCCTGCATGGCAAAGCCTGGCAAGCTCCCTGTGGTGTACTTGATATGCCAAACACAGTAGCAACAAGTCTCACAATGGGCCTGCTCAACCAAATCGATGAATGACAGGAGGACAGTGTAGTATTATATAAGACAATATTATAGTCTTCCAATTCATGAATATAGGAAGGATAGCGATAGCACAGCTGGTAGGATGTTTGTCTTGCACGCAGCCAACATGGCTAACCCGAGTTCGATTCCTCCACCCCTCTCTGAGAGCCCGGCAATCTACCGAGAGTATCTCGCTCTCATGGCAAAGCCTGGCAAGCTACCCGTGACATATTCAATATGCCAAACACAGTAACAAATCTCACAAAAGAGACGTTACTGGGCCAGCTCGAACAAATCGATGAACAATGGGAGGACTGTGACTGTGATCTTTTCATTTAGAGTTTATAAGATGTCATCACTGATATTTTGTAGTTTTCAGGGTGCTAATTTAGCTTGTTTTTATCTTTTTTAATAGAAGTATTAGCAATATACTTCTGTTGTGTAGGGCTGGAGCAATAGCACAGCGGTAGGGCGTTTGCCTTACAAGCGGCCAACATTGCGGATCCGAGTTTGATTCCTCCGCCCCTCTCGGAGAGCCCGGCAAGCTACCGAGAATATTCGATATGCCAAACACAGTAACAACAAAGTCTCTAATGGAGACGTTACTGGGCCCGCTCGAGCAAATCGACGATCAACGGGAGGGCCACTAACACTAACAGTGTGCAAAAAACAATTTACCACTGTTCTCATGCCAACCAGTCTACCCCAGATTTCCCTTGCCTCTACTCTTCATTCTCCTTCATCTGCCTTGGCAGCATCTGTCCTTCTAATAGAGTTCAAGACTTTATTCCCACTGGTCATAGTCCAAGCTCTTTCTTTGTTTCTTTATGTCCCACATGTGACTGAGACTCTCAGGCATTGGTCCTTCTCTGACTTATTTCACACTAACATGGCATCCTATAGTTACATCCTCATTTTAGTAAAAGGTAGGATGTCATCATTTCTTTCCCTTCCTTCCTTCCTTCCTTCCTTCCTTCCTTCCTTCCTTCCTTCCTTCCTTCCTTCCTTCCTTCCTTCCTTCTTTCCTCTTTCTTTCTCCCTTCCTTCCTTCCTTCCTTCCTTTCTTTCTTTCTTTCTTTCTTTCTTTCTTTCTTTCTTTCTTTCGTTATACCTGGCAATGCTCAGGGCTTATTCCTGGATCTGTGCTCAGGAATCATTTCTGACAGTGATTGGGGAATCACATGTGGTGCCAGTGATCAAACCCAGGCTGGGTGCTTGTAAGGCAAATGCCCTAACCACTCTACTCTCTCTGGCCTTGGATTTCATCTTTTCTAATAGCTGTATAGTCTTCCATAATGTGTGTAACAATTTCTTTATCTATCTGTTTAAATCACTCATGCATGAAAGTGAAATCAATTTTATGTAAGGATTTAATTTAATATTCTACGATATTATAGAGCATGCTCTCCTCCTCCTCCTCCTCCTCCTCCTCATTCTCCTCCTCCTCCTTCCTTTTTTCTCTTCTTTTATTATTTAGAAAAAAGCAAGGGAATAGAAAGAGAGAAGTATGTGTACAAGAGAGAACATGGGCTTCACCAAGTGAAAACGCAAGCAAGAAAAGATATATGGAGACAAGCAAGTGTGATACATGTTCAAGGAAAAAAAAAAGGGGCTTAAAGAGCAAGTCTTATTCTTATTTCTTTATTTTTTTTATTGTTTGAGGACCATACCTCACTGTGCTCGGCATATACTTCTGGTTCCGTGCTCAGGAATCACTCCTGGCTTATTTGTGATTAAACTCTCGTGGTTGTGTGGAAGTCAAGTTCCCTACCCACTATATCATCTCTCCAGAGAGCATTTTGTTAAATCTTTTAGTTTTTAGTGGGGGTGGGGGGAAGCGCCTCCCAAGTGAACTCAAGAAGACTCGGGAGACTCAGAAGCAATTCTGGCCCAGTTAGCCAGAGGCTCAAGGACTAAGGATGCTGTGCGGCTCCAGCCATGCAGCGCTGGGGAAACTGAGTTACCCCAGAAATGTTGGAGGCTTCCAGTGACACACCTGGTGTTTCTTGGGGAATAGGTGTTACCAGGAATCAAATATAGCTGGGCTAAGTGAAACCAGAGATAGATAAATGGGACTATCTTAAACTAAGAAGCTTCTGCACCTCCAAAGAAACAGTGACCAAAATACAAAGACAGTCTACAGAATGGGAAAGGATATTCGCCGAATACACATCTGACAAGGGGTTGATATCCAGGATATACAAAATACTGGTTAAACTCCACAAGAAGAAAACATCCAACCCCATCCAAAAATGGGGCAATGAAATGAACAGAAACTTTCTCAAAGAAGAAATCCGAATGGCAAAAAAGCACATGAGAAAATGCTCTACATCATTAATCATCAGGGAGATGCAGATCAAAACCACAATGAGATACCATCTCACACCTCAGAGACTGGCCCACATTCAAAAGAACAAAAGCTACCGATGCTGGCGTGGATTTGGCGAGAAAGGGACACTCCTTCACTGTTGGTGGGAATGTCCACTGGTTCAGCCCTTCTGGAAAACAGTATGGACGATTCTCAAAAAATTAGAAATTGAGCTCCCATTTGACCCAGCAATACCACTCCTGGGAATATATCCCAGAGAGGCAAAAATGTATAGTCGAAGTGACATCTGCACTTGTTTGTTCATTGCAGCACTCTTTACAATAGCCAGAAACTGGAAGAAACCTGAATGCCCAAGAACAGATGACTGGTTAAAGAAACTTTGGTACATCTACACAATGGAGTACTATGTAGCTGTTAGAAAAGATGAAGTCATGAAATTTACATACAAGTGGTACAATATGGAAAGTATCATGCTAAGCGAAATGAGTCAGAAAGAGAGGGATAGACATAGAAAGATTGCATTCATCTGGGGGATATAAAGTAACAAAGTATGAGATTAATACCCAAGAATAGCTGAGATCAGCACCAGGAGGATTACTCCGTAACTTAGAGGCCAGCTGGGTATCCTAGAGGAAAGGGTAGTTCAGATAGAGAAGGGAGCACCAAATAAAAGATGTTTGGAGGATCCTCCCAGGAGGGGAGATGCATGTCGAAAGTAGACTATGGACTGAACATGTTTGCCACTCAATGCCTCTTTTGCAGACCACAACATCCAAAAGGAGAGAGAACACAGGGGATTGCCCTGCCACAGAGACAGGGGGAATGGGGGGATGGGGGTGGGAGGGATATTATCCATGGTGGTGGAAAATGGGCACTGGTGGAGGGATGGGTATCTGATCATTGTATAATTGAAACCAAAGCACAAAAAATTGTAAATCTACAACTGTAAAAAAAATAAAATAAAATAAAGGGGGAAAAAAATATAGCTGGGCTGTATCCTAGGTATATGTCCTTGCTGCTCAACTGTCTCCTGGATCCAATTCTAAAACTCTTAAGTGAACTTTTCAGGGTATTTCCTATATATGATCACATTATCTACAAAGGTAGATTTACGCTGTTACACTGTCCTCCCGTTGTTCATCAATTTGCTCGAGCGGGCCCAGTAACGTCTCCATTGCAATGATTGTTACTGTGTTTGGCATCTCAAATACGTCATGGGTAGCTTGCCAGGCTTTGCCGTGTGGGCGAGATACTCTCAGTAACTTGCCGGGCTCTCCCAGAGGGGCAGAGGAATCGAACTTGGGTCGGCCATCTTGGCCGCTTGCAAGACAAACACCCTAACCGCCGTGCTATCACTCCAGCTTGCCTTTCTTTTCTGGGTATCTTTGACTTTTCTTTCTTCATCCTCTACTCCCCCTACTTTTGACTTAAAAAAAACTTGATTACCTAGACCCTTCTGAACAAAAGTTACAAGACAATATCTCTTCTCTTGTTCTGATCTTCATTATGCATCTTTCATAGATGCTCTTTGTCATTTTAAATCAACGATCACAACCATTCTGTTGTTCGCCGATTGCCTTGAGCAGGCCCCAGTAATGTCTTCTTCGTCCTAGCCCTGAGATTTTTTTAAAAAGTGCCATATTCAAGTCTCTTTCAGGGTTAGGGGAATGAGACCCATCATTGTTACTGGTATTTGCCATATTGGGTATGCCACGGGGAGTTTTCCAGACTCTGCCATGTGGACAGGTTACATTCAGTAGCCTGCCAGTTTGTCCAAAGTAAGAATGAGGTAACAAGGTGTTGTGCGGCTGCATTTGTGGCCGCGTGCTTCCGGAAGCTGGGTTTTATAGTCTCTGGGTCTTGGCCGTTGATGGGATTACTCGGTGCCAGGAGGCCAGTTGGTGGGTGTGACCCCTGCCTACTGGAAGATGGAGGATCAGGGTGGAGGATGCTCAGCCCAATCCGAACAGGCTTGGAAATCTCAGCCCCAGAACCCGCATGCCTTTGTTCCTCTGCCAGTACCTTCATGCGTGTGGAGAGTGGTCTCAGCATGGTGGTGACTCGTTCTGGAAGTCTTTGGCTGCCGGAGCCCTGGTCGGGGTGGGGAGGGAAACTCAACCCGCTCCCCTCCAAGGGGCCCTGGCGAGGACAGCCAGGTGCAGGGGCAGGAGACTATGTCATTTTAAATAAATTACCTTATATGGCTAATTTGTTTAATGGTTTTTAATAAAGGTGTTGGACTTTGTCAAATTCCTATTCTGTATCTATTAATTTCCCATCTTGTTTTTATTCTTTCTCATAAAATGATGTATTTTGTTGATTGATTTTTATATATTTTAGAATAAATAATTGTATATAATCTTTTTTGAATGATGCTGGGTATAGTTTACCAGTATTTTGATGAGGATAACACTACATATATCAGTGTTTCCTAAAGTGCAGTAAAACCTACTGGGGGTGCTGGAACAATTGGGGGTGTTGATGACATTTGTGGGGGGAATTTTGTTGGCTTAAATAAGGTAGATATGAGGGAGCAAAGAGTGATTTTTTTTCTGGAACGAAAAGAGATCAGTAGGCCATAAGTTGGAAAACATTTGTCCTATAATTTTATTTTCTGGAGCTATCTTAATAAGTTTGTAGCATCAGCACAATATTGGCTTCAGAAAATGAGCTATGAGATATATCTTCCACTTCTTTCTTTGACCAAGTTTATGAATTATTTCTTTTTAAAATATTTTCCATAGTTACCAGCTAAAGCTAAAGCTAAAGGCCTAGTATTTTCTTTGTGGAAAAAGTTAAATTACTAATTAAATATTTTCATTTTTATTAAGTATGTTACAATGCCTTTGCTCAGTTTTGGTCCATTTGTGTTTTTCTAAGAATTGCCTTTTTGATCTATTTGTCAGAATAATTTACTCATTATTCACTTTTAATTCTTTTTATAAGGTTGGTAATGCTATTTTATTTTATAACTGATTTTAGTAATATGTTTTTTTTTCTTGGTTAGTGTAACCAAGAATTTGTTAATTTTATTGATACTTTTCATGAATAAGTAATTTTTTATTTTGTTGACTTTCTCCTTTGTTTTAATTTTTCATTATTTTTTTATTATTTGAAACAAACAGTAACACTATCATTTTGCAAGAAACAAAGAGATTGCCTCAACTGTACTTTATAGTCTACCTTTAGTAATTTCTGCTTTACAAGCTATCCTGACTGATGTCACCTGGACGAAACTAGACTATACTAACAATCATAGCCTATTAATCTCAATCTTCTGTATTGAATGAAATAAAAAATAAACTAAATGAATTAAGTAAGACAGTATATGCTCTTTAACTTTATGCTATGAGCCACTTGTTTGATAAATGAATCTACTATTCTAATACTGGAAATGCAAAACACTGGGATATAAACATCTATATTCATTGCCCCTGAAAAACATTGGCAATCCTATCACTTTTTCTAAGCTATGACATGGTCTTACATTTCCTTTTCACATAAGTTTTCACACAACCATTCCCAACATCAATGATCTAGAAATTGCAATCCTAGATAAATATATGTACATGTATATATACATATATGTATACACATACATACGTATATATACATATATATATCTGTTCATCGAAAAACATGTACTAAAATTTTTAGATCAATACTATCATAATTGCTCAAAATGTAAAACTACTCTTCATCAATAGCAAATTGGACAAATAAATCTAGTGCCTTTACATAATGAGACACTATTCAGCAGTGAGAATAAAATTTATAACCAATTGAACAGCATAACTAATGCTTATTAATCTATCATTGAGACACAGAAGTCACATACAAACTAAAATGTAATGTCAGATTTCAATTAAATATAAAACAAATTATATCAAACTAATCTATGCTGCTAGCAGCACAGTAGGTGAACTTGGGAGAAAGTTGGAAAAAGTCATGAGTGGTTTCTGAGAGCAGGCATCATTAAATTTCTTGTTATGATACTCAGTATCACCCAAGTGTATTGAGTTTATGAGAAATATTTTTATTTCAGTTCCACAACATAAAAGCATTTGTCTTTGTGTGGATTATATTTCAAATATGCGTAAAATGTGATGTCTTTCAACAGTTTGGTTTCTTCCCCCTCACCCCTTCTCTTTCCTGTACCTGAACTGTGAACTCCTCCAGTTTCCAGAACCATGTTTCTATTTCATTGGCTCCTCTCTGGATTTAGACCAGTGGTGGAATCATAATAGAAAGAAGTCTTCTCTGTAAATTTGCTATTCCTGCCCTCATTTCCAAATTTCAATTCTTGCTGAAATCCAACTTCACTAATTTTGGATAATACTGCTTCTGTAGTTACCGTCTTTTCACAGGCACGATATTCTTGAAAACTTTGAAATGTATTACAATCCAGGAATACTTAATGGAGTCATGTCTTATATTCTTCTTCCTTTGCAAATGCACTTTATCAAATTGAGGCTAGGACTTTTGCAATGGCAACTGGGATTGGAAAAATTGACTTTTAATATTTGAGCATGGAAATTTATTGGCCCCAGAATTTGTGGAATGACTTCTATATTTACCACAAATTCTGGGGCCAATAAATACCAGTCACTAATCATTCATTATCTTTTGATTTGTGGCATAAATATCTGTGAGTGTTATATTCTTTTGGAGAGACATAAAACTGTATTTAAATTTAGACTAAGCTCAGGAAAGTCAGTTGTATCAGTGAATATAAACAGAGTAAGACAGTGACAGCAAGTAGCCCCCAACAATATCATTGACTTTATAAGAAGCATTTTTATTTTTTCTAACCATATCTGCTGCAGGTCACTTGTATACTTTGCTCTATCTCCTTTTCTTTCCAGGGCCAAGGAAAACAAACAAAACTCTTCATGCTTATTTATATTCATGAGGTATATAGAACAAAAAATATTATGACATCACGATCATGATCATCCTGTTGTTCGTCGATTTCCTTGAGCAGGCACCAGTAACGTCTCCTTCTTCCTAGCCCTGAGATTTTAAAAGAGCCATTTCAATGATCCTTCAGGATTAGGAGAATGAGACCCATCATTGTTACTGGTATTTGGCATATTGAATATGACACGGGAAGTTTGCCAGACTCTGCCATGCGGGCAGGATACTTTTGGTAGCCTCCCAGGTTCTACAAAGGAAAATAAGATTATAAGCTGTCATGCGGCCGCAAATGCGGCCACGCAATTCCTGGAGCTGGATTTTATAGTCTCTGTGTCTTGGCCGTTGTTGGGACCAACCTGGCACTGGCGGCAGCTGGTGGGTGTGACGCCTACCTACTGGAAGATGGAGGGTCTATGTGGAGAAGGCCCCGTCCCAATCCAAGCAGGCTTGGAGACCTCATCCCGGGGACCCACATGCCTGAGTTCCTCTGCCAGTTCTTTCATACATGAGGCCATCCGGACGTGTGGAGAGTGGTCCCAGCATGGCCATGGCTGGCTCCAGAGGTCCTCAGCTGCTGGGGCACTGTTCGGGGTGGGGTGGGAGGAGAGAAACTCAACCCTCCCCCTTCAATGGGCCCCGGCGAGTACATAAATTTTAAAATTTTGCCCAAACATGGCACATACCATACCTGTTAAAATATAATTGACCGGAGAAAGCACATAGCCAAACCTAGTATAACAAGACAATGTCTGATAATTCTTTCACATGGACAAATATTGCATAGTATTAATTAGAAAAATTTACTATTGCAGCAAAACTGGAATTATGACAAATGTGATCCTTCCATTTATATATAAACTGTAAGAATAATTATCCTTACCCTTTACTTTTCTCTTTCTTCTGTTTGTGTCCCATACTCTTCTAACTCCTGGAACTTTTATTCTGGGAAATAGGGTTAAAGCAAACACCAATCAGCAGTTCAATAGAAGTAATATTTTCTGAAGCATTTTCAGCATATTCTTTTAGCATTTTTAGAATAATCTTTCCCAGACCCTCACACAATGTGAAAAGATGACACTGTTTTCCTCGAAGCAACTAACTGGTTGACAGGAAAGGATACTGGAGCTCGGAATGATTTAATGATGTACCAGGATCAATTTGTGCAACTGCCGTAAACTAGCATAGGTTTATGGTACAAAGAATAAAAATGATGATAGAAAGAAGACCCCTGCCAAGATCATCCCAAGCTCTGCCCTCAACTTATTAAGAATGAATGAAAAGGTTATTACTTTCAAAAGTTGTTGAAAGTTTTCCTTTGGAGAAAGATACTAGGGAAATAATAATAAACATGTTGGAGAATTATTGAGGCAATGATAATACTCCATATGATATTACCATGATGAATATATGTTATCAGAGATTTGTTCATATTCATAGAAAGTTCAGCACCAGGAAAGAATTTTATGTAAACCATTGACTCTAGATGATTATTTATCAATATTGGCTTATTGACTGTAACATGTTCATCACTCTGGTAAGGGATGCTAATAATAAGGGTAATATTGATGTGTGTCAGGGAGGAGTATACAGAAAATATCTATACCCTCTGCTCAATAGTGCTTTAAATCTAAATTTGTTTTTAAAGTCTTTTTTAAAGAACTCGATATAAAATCTTTTGCTACTTAAGAAGTCTTCATAGAAGATCACAAATGTCTAAAGACTTAATTCCAAAGTCAGAGGATTAATTTTGTCAACTAGGCTGGATTTCCTTGGCCTGTTGTAACAAAAAATGGTCAATATTATTGTGGTTCCGGTGAGCACACGTAGACCAGAGATCACTGGACAGAGAAGCATAGTTCATTACAAAGAATTTCTACTGGATCCGAGTTGATTAATTGAGCACTATTTTCCTAACTAACCAGACCAGGCTCTACTTCAAAGCTACAGAAACTGCCAGGTGTCTAGACCGAAGGGTGATGAATAGATCAGTTGGATTTTGTTTCCTCTTTGATTCTAAGCACAGGAAAAATCTGCTGTTCTCTTTTGTGGAAGAGAGAGAGGGTGGGGTTGAAGAAAAAGTGGGGAAGCAAAGCAACACAAAGCCCAACCTTAAATTCATCTGAAAAAGAAGGGTGGCAAATGTAGAGATGAGAAGGAGGGGGAAATTATGAAAACAAATCTGTGCCCAAGAACCATCTGGAAGCCAGATACTCAGTGGGTGGGCAAAAGACTCTCTTCAGTACCAGGTGCTGTCTCTGGTGACTGTAGCTCCTCTGCCCCGCCCACTCACCCAACCACAAGCCACTCCCACTCCTCCACAACGCCTCCAAGACACATAGTTTAATGTCTGAAGAAAATAATAGTTCTGTGAAAACCAATTAATATCCTCGACCTTATGAAGAAGGTTACAAATCACATGCTTGTGAGCCATGGTAACTTGAAGGGACTTTACAAACAGAAACAGAAAATATAGGAATAAATTTCAATTTTTATTATTGCTCACAAGCTACATAAACAATTTCTCACAAACCCTTTTTTGAAACTGGCATATTCATTATTTTATTCAACCATCACAATTATTCACTGTCACTGTCCTCCCGTTGTTCATCGATTTGCTCAAGTGGGCCCAGTAATGTCTCCATTGTGACACTTGTTACTGTGTTTGGCATATCGAGTATGTCACGGGTAGCTTGCCAGGCCTTGTCATGTGGGTGAGATACTCTCGGTAGCTTGCCAGGCTCTCCAAGAGTGGTGGAGGAATCAAACCTAGGTTGGCCAAGTTGGCCGTGTGCAAGGCAAGTGCCTTACCCACTGTGCTATCACTCCAACCCACAATTATTACACGAAGGACTTATTATTAACTCTGGCATTATTTTAGTTTTTTTTTATTTTAATTTTTTAGGGTGGTCTCTAATCATCCTTGTAGGTGTTCCAATATTTGAACCCCATCAAATATGGTGCGGTAATCCTGTATTAAGTGTTTTATGATGTGTCAGGAAAGCATCCTGGAGCGTGGCGGCAGCTGGGTAGTGGAGGGACTGGAGGGAGTGGAGGTCTGCCGGGCTGCTGGGAGCAGGCAGAGGATCCTGTATCGTTTGCCAAGACATCAAAAATCAGATGGGCTGGACACGTAATGTGATTTGTAGACAATCGCAGCACTAGAACCTTTACCTACTGGATTCCACGGGACATCAAAAGATTGTGTGGCCGCTCACCTATGAGATGGTCAGACTTCTTCGTCAAGACCCTGAATGATTGGTTTGAGGCTCTTCATGTTCCTGGAGTGAGAAGATGCCATTGGGTTACACTATCACATGACAGGGATTAATGGAGACATTACTGGTGCCCATTCGAGCAAATTGATGAGTCATGGGAAGTCAAGCGATCAAGTGATTTTTACTAGTGAAACACTATGAGGTACAGTTGTAGACTTACAAATTTTTGTGCTTGGGTTTCAGTTATACAATGATTGAGTACCCATCCCTCCACCAGTGCCAATTCATTATTTTAGTTTTAAAGATAAGTAATGTGAAGTTTACTACATTAAACTGATTCTAGCAAGAGACTGTTTATCCAGAGTGCTACTTTCAAGTCATAAACCCAAACTTATAGCTCCTTCAATCATTTCATCATAAAATTCCTTTACACAACCAACTTGGAAAAATTATATCATTAGTTATCTACTGAGATAATTATATCCATTTATATCTTTGTACCTATTGATTGATCAATCTGTTCACTTCTTCATTCTCATTCTTATTAAGTGACTTTGTATCCTTCACAGTATTCTCAAGCATACGCTTGCTACTACAACAACAATGAATTCAGGGATTATTAGCCTTGAAATTTTTCAAGTATAATATTCTCATCCAAATATTACTATGTTATTATATTTTATAACCTTCTCTATGCTGTGTTCTTATCATAAAAGGTAAAGGTAAAGGCCCTCCCGTTGATCATCGATTTGCTCGAGCGGGCCCAGTAACGTCTCCATTGGAGACTTTGTTGTTACTGTGTCTGACATATGGAATACTCTCGGTAGCTTGCCGGGCTCTCCGAGAGGGGTGGAGGAATCGAACTCAGGTCGGCCATGTTGGCCGCTTGTAAGGCGAACGCCCTACCCGCTGTGCTATCGCTTATCATACTGTTTTTAATTCATAAAATATAATGAAGACAATATTATTTTTATAACATATATTCATTTATTAATATAGCTATGTATTCATTTCATAAATATTTTTGTTTAGTATATGCCAGAAGCCATAGTGGGCCCATAGTAGGCATATGATAGAAGAGCAAACATACCTGGTTTTTGGCCTTATGAAACTTGCGTCTACTGCAGAACAGGACTGGCATCAATAAACACATGAGTAAATTTGTGACATGAAGTAAAAGTGTATTTGAAGTAGAAGAATTTGCACTCAAATATGAAAAATGCAGAGGAATTAGTTGAGTGAGGAGAAGGACAATGGAAATGGAGTGATCTGATTTTTGAGTAGAGGAAATATTCTGTTAGTGCTGAAGAATGATTGAAATTTTAGGAACAAAAATGCAGTGTAAAGGGCATGAACAAAAGGAAAATAGCGTTATCAGATAAGATTAAAAGGAAGAAAAGGGCCCTCACAGATGGCTTTGGTGGCCCACTTATTGGATTCCAAACCTTAGCTGACATGAAATGAGAAGCCAGAGGAGGTTTCAGCAGAGAAATGATCATTATACAGGTAATGTATGTAAACACTGTATTAACAGCTATTTAATCAAGTTTTCTTTGGGGTATGTGAGAAAAAGCACACGGAGAGTGTGATCTTTTCATCTGTAGTATAAAGAGTGAGAAAGCACATCACAGGGCTTCTGTATAATCACACGGATAATAAGAAAATGCTAAATTTCGAACAAAACTATTTTGCACTAGAACTGGTTTTTAGAAAGAAATCTAATAATACTTAAATAATTAATGATGTTTAAGATAACATTATCATTCGACTTTGAATCCAGGAATATTTTCCTTTGAATGGCCCATGGTTCATGGCATGAGAGCATGAGATACACAAATAAAATCGGATCCGTGTGGGGGCATGATCCTTTATGCAGTTTACCAAATAAACTAAAAGATACTAACTGAATTTCAAAGAACAACCTTTTAAGTATAAGAATGTTTCAAAATATTTTATGGAGCATATTTACACTAAAAATGTTGTTTTCTGAAATTCAAAGTTATTTGGATGATTTTACTTGCTAAATTTGGCAGACCTGCTGTTACAGAGAGTGTTATAGATCTACAATGATATTATTTGTTGGCTTTTAGAATTTATTTATAGGTTAAATACAAAATACTTAACACTTATATCTCAGAATGTAAATTTTCAAGCCTGGTGGAGTGGGGAAAAAAGGAGAAAAAGATAGAGAAAAATGAGATCTTCATTTTAAGTAGAAAACAACAATGATTTTATGATTCATCTATTCAGAACTGTTTTGCCAGAAAAAGTTCTATAAGATTGTATTATACTAGATTTAAATCATAGCTACCTCATTCATATTGGAGTTGTCTTTTGTTCTATTTGGGTTTATTTCAACATTTTTAAAGTTCAGTTTACTTCTCTCATTATAAAATGAGGCTCCATACTGTTATATAGAGTACTTCACTAAAAGTTGTCTTTATCCAATAGACTGGTAGGTTAGTTTGTTAGTATAAAAGGCCAGTTATTGAGAGAAATCTTTAAATGATACATATATAACTTACATATTTTACTTTTATTTATAACTAACATGTCAGTCAAACAGGGCCAGGGCCTTTTCTTTGAAGACTAATTCTCAAGCATCAACAGTTCATTGTCATCAATGAACAAAGAAAGAAAAAATCTCTCATTTCCCTTCAACAAAATATAGTGAAAATTTAAGGATACTTTTAAAGCAATCTTAAAGCAGAGGCAATCTGGTTTTAGAAAAAATACCCCTCTCCTACAATGCCCTGCCCACAGCAATTTTTTACAACTTTTAACTGAATCTTTCCAAGTAACTTAGTTTTCATGTTTGTATTGCATTGATTTTAATGCTCTTTTATTACATATATAATTAAATAGCAAATACAACTTGAATATATTAGGTCAGCTTTTATAATAAAATTTTTTTTTCATTTGAGCCAACAGTCACATTCTGCTTTATGTTCACCCCAATGGCAGTGGAAATAAAGTGGTTTAAGCTTATGGATTACTACAACTTCTAAGAGGCTATATACTATATACTAGGGTACAGAAAGCTAGCTTAAACAATTTCTGAAAGTCAAAATATACACCTAAATTTTGCCTCATGGTATATAGATGCTGACATTATTACTCAGTTTTGACAACATGAGGCTTTAATTTCCCTAAACTTGTGGTGGTTCAGTGAGGCCTTTATATGTGTGTGTGTGATTGTGTGTATGCAGGCATGTGTGTGCATATATATATATGTATATGTATGAATATACATTTTAAATTTGATTATTTGTTCTTGTTTTTATTCCCTTGAAGGTAGGCATGGGTAAAGAGGAATCATCTGTTTATTTACGAGCCTTGAAATGGTCCCATAAAAGTAAAAGGCAGATAATTCTGGATCTAAAGTCTCACATAATTCATAATCTACCTATTTTTGGTAAGAAACCAATTTTTATAAATTTGCAATTTTAATTTTCCAAGCTACATCCAATCAGAATGCTACAACAGAAGTCATTAATGAAAAAGAAAAAGATTTCCAGTTTTTTCCACAGAATTTTAGCAATATTTTCCACATCTAAAGGTTTTTCTTCTCATTCAAGAAGCTCCACATATAAAAGCATGAACATTCTTTTCTGTTTTTAGCAAAAAGCTTTAAATTCCAGTTTTGCTTATTCATAAATATAAAGCTCTCCATTAATTTCTGGGACTGACTGAAGACTGAATTGAGCTGTTTTTCTTATGAGTAATTTCAGTAAAGCCAGATTTTTTTTTTTGGTTCTTATATGTATTTTCAGTTAAAAATGTTCCTTTAAACCAGGAAAAGAGATTCATTGTCGGAATGATGGATTTTGCTTTTTGTTAAAAAAGACAGAGCACTCAGGGTGGGGTCTGACCATTTCCTGCCCCAAAACACAACTGTAAAGATCAGTCAAGGTAAAGGCCTAAACAACCTGACAAGATCGCTTTAATGCAACAGCAAATAAAGGTGATTCCCAACAGGGGTCCTAGGGAAAGGTGGCTGGGTTTAATTCACCTTTAATGAACAGGCAGTTTCTTCTACTGGTAACATTGCCTCAACAGAGGATCTTGCAGAACGGGCTGGGACACTCCTTAGGAGAGCGTTTCCTTGGCTAAAATAAATGGAACTTGGTACAGACTTAAAGGGCTCCAGGTCTGTTGAAATCCTACCCTTCTTTCAAACCCAGATTAAAGGTTACCTCCCTTCCTCGATTAAACAAGCCTGGACTGTCTTCCCTTTCCTAAAATCACCTTGTATTTGCTTCTCTTTATTTTAATTCACTTAGATCATGCCTTAAATTTAATGCACATATATTTTAAAATTTTATTTTCTTACTTATTACTAGCTTGAACTGCCCTTCAGATTATAAAGACTTTGAGGGAAGAATTCAATTTTATTTGTTATTGTATTTACAAGGCAATGAGCTGAGAATAAGAGAGAGAATAAAGCAAAGATGATTCATTTGGGGCTTTCATTCTACTGGTGTTGGTGATTGGGTAAATATATGTTTTCAATGCCATTGACTAATTGGTATATTAGAACTGGATACAAAAAGGAAAGAATTTTTTTTTCTTGAGCATTAATAAAGCATTCCTTGCTTCCCGTCCTACTTCAGCTAAGCAATTTCAGCTAAGCTCCTTCCAATTCAAAGATCCAGACATATTTATTTGTTACAAATTTCTTACATATTTGAATGTGTCTGGTGTTAACACATTTCTGAGTTGTATGCAGAGTCCTCCACTATCTCTGACAAATATTTGTTACTTCCACTTTAGGTCATATTTATAACCTTCACCTTACCCGTTAGCTATAGATGACTAGCTCAGGAGAAGAATTTATTTCAGTTGGATTATTAACAACATCAAGTACTGAACACTCTGGCATATCTAATCAATGTATCTACCAACATGTCTATTTTTTTGTGCCACTCTGGGTATATCCATAGAAAGAATGAGTTCCTTAAGTATATACTGCTTAAAAAATTACAGTCTGGCCATTGTGTTGTTGAATCAATGGAAGCAATATTAAAGAAAAAAATTAGGAAAATTACTTCCTGAGCACTCATTATATGCTAATGGCTAATCATTCGGTTAATCTAGTGAAGGCGAAACTAGGCACAAGGCCATTCATATGGGAAATGCATATTAAGAAATAATAACAATGCCCAGATATCTACTAAAATAAAATTCATGAAGCAGGAAAATAGTCTTGTGCTTAGATTGTGATGTTTGTGCTACTGTGAGTATCACTGATTCCTCTACCCAATCAAAAAACAGGAAAATATTTATATCTAAAGAATTTGGTATTTTCACTCTTTCATCAAAATGTACTAAAAAGAAATCTTAAATTTCAGGTTAGATTCTCTAATCAAGTATTTCCTGGGCTTTCCTTTAGGTCAATCTGTTTATTCTCTCTTCTGCCTTTTGTGTTACTGAGTCTCTCTGATTTGACATTTTTTTCTGAGTAACTCTGGTCCATTCTCAGTCCAGAAACCATGTCCTGTGGCTTGCCAAAACTCAGGGACAGATATTCGACATGAAAAATTTTGAAGGGGGTGGCATCACCCACTGAAATTTGTCCCGAACTGGTAAAGTCGGGGATGACAGGAAATGGTCTTATTTTTCCATTTGCCCTATTTTTCTGGAATATGAGCCTCACGGAGGCAGCTGGGCGATGTGTGTTAGCTGCTAACAGGGGCAAAAGCTGGCACTGAAATAAACTACTTCCAGAGAGGAGATCCTGTTTCCACCATTACTACTTTCCTAGGACTTATTCAGCACCCAGGCTCCAGGAAGATTTATGAGCTGCTTAAAACTTTCATGTTTGCTTACCGCTGATCATTGGAAATTCAAGGGTGAGAACTGAGTTGTTAGCAGTCAGGGAACCCTCTGTTCCAGGCCACTGGTTTTGGGACACCCCTGTCTTTATCTCTGTATGGCTACCTTTACAGCTTCTCCCTAGTTTCAAGTCACAAGTTTCCTCCTGGGCTTTACTTAGAAATGCCAAAATCCTTGAAGTGTGAAACAGACTCAGAGAGGTAGAAAATAACCACAGAACTCATATAAGAATTCATAGTTTATCGTTTACACGGTACATTCACATAATCACCTGGTTCATTTGTTCATTCACCCAATCATACATATAAGTCATATACTTATTAGCCAACACATGCCAGAAACTGGGCCAAGCTCTTTTATTTTACAAATAAAGAATGCTACTTAATTTTTGTGAAACTGTATTTAATCCTATAACATCCCTTCAATTCCCTAGGTGGTACGTGTGACAGTATGAACAATATGTGTGAGAAATATCAAAATCAGCACATTGGAGTAAGGATAGGAGAAAAAAATGTGGTCATTAGCAAAGCAAGGAAATGAAAGTGGGTAGAGAGAGACGGAACAGAAATGAATAAGGAATCCCAGACCTCCTACATTCCAAATCTGGCCAAAGCCTGACCTTGTGGTGTGGTGGAAACTCTTTCAGTTCTGAATAGGAAACCCCGTGAGCGTTAATACTATCTACATCTAGTGGAAAGGAGACCATTCAAAAGAAAAAAAAGCAGCAGCTCCCTTTCTATATTCTAGCAGGCCCTGTAGTACAGGATTATTAGGGACATGCCCTGGTGCTAGAGTGGGGAGCATTGAGGAGATATTAGGAGAACATGTGGGCTGGGGACTTAGCCCTGCACACAGTCTGCGGGATGAAACGTCTTACCCAGTACTCTCTTTCTGGCAAATGAGTCCCTTTGAAAGTTCAGTTGTTTAAATCAATACTGATTTTACAAACTAGACTCAGGGCCAGAGAAACAGTACAGTGGTTTAGGCATTTGGCTTTCATACAACCAAATCCAGTTTGATCTGGGGCATCACATATGGTCTCCCAAACACCCCCAAGAGAAATCCCTGAGCACAGAGCCAGAGTAAGTCCTGAGCACCGCAGGGTGGGGCCAAGAACAAAACCAAACCACCAAAATGAGACTCCATGAGCTCATATGTAGTTAACTGTTACTGCACAGTAGAGTGCTTAGTTTATAATTTTTTCTTCCCTGATTACTTTCAAAGTAACTTCAAAGTAACCTTTAACGTGAATGAAGAGTCCTTAGGTTAAAAAGAAAAAGAACTTAGAAAACACTGGGCTAGCTGGTCTCTAATATCCTGTGATCTGTTATTAATTATTGTTAGTCCATCCTTAGAATATTTTAATTTTTTTCCATAGGGGCCGCGCCCAGCAGAGCTCTGTAGGGGGCTGGGGGGAAGGGGAACTCCTTGCTAGGCCAGGCAGAACAGTGCTGCTCCACCCAGCGATGCTCGAAGACCACCCGGCTACTCCTTACAGTGCTGGGAAAAGTGGGAATGGCTCCAGGGTGGGATCAGGGTTCCAGGAATAGTGATCAGGGTGTCCTACAACTTGAGTTCTTTCCTCAGATAGAAATATTTGACTTAAAAATTGTAGGAACAGAAAATTTGTAATGAAATTCTGAATATTACTCTAGAGATGAGGGGGAGGAAGTGGAGAAAGTTTCCAGCCCACATGCCCCATCCATCTAGCCCCATTCAGTCCCGTCCATGTTAATCCTGGTCCCAATTTCACACACTTAATAGGTCTTAATGCTATAAAGATACATTAAGATGTGCCTTTATAGCACATATTAAAATTCAGAATAGATCTTCTTTGTTTTTTCTTAATGTTCTAAGTTCCTTGAGTCATTTACTTTTTTTTTTCAGAGTTTTGGGGAAAGAAGTTTAGAAAGCACATGGTTCTTCCCCTAGTTACTTAAGAATTTCCCAGTTTTAGGGGCTGGAGAATAGTACAGCGGGTAGGGCATTTGCCTTACAATGTGGCCTACCGGGTTCAATCCCCAGCAGCCCATATGGTCTCCTGAGCACCAGAATGAGTAATTCCTGAGTGCATGAGCCAGGAGTAGCCCCTGTGCATCGCCGGGTATTACCAAAAAACAAAACAAAATAAATAAATAAATAAAATAAACCAAAAAAACCTCAGAATTTCCCAGTTTCTGCCTCCAGGAACCCAGCACCCTGAGACTCATGGAAAAGCCGAGGCAACATCCTGCATCTCTTGACAATCATACTCTGCATCCCAGAGATATGGTCAGTGAGATGTCTAGAAGCTCTTTAGTCAGAAACTGACTGGAACATCCACATCAGTTATAGCCTTTTGAAAAAATTGAATCACCATGAGACACAGTTACAAAGATGTTCATGGTCAGGTTTTAGTCATACAGTGTTCCAACACCTGTCCCTCCACCAATGTATGTTTCTCACCACCAGTATTTCCACATCAGTTATAGCCTTTTTAAAAAACTGAATCACCCTGAGACACAGTTACAAAGCTGTTCATGGTCAGGTTTCAGTCATACAGTGTTCCAACACCTGTCCCTCCACCAATGTATGTTTCTCACGACCAGTTTCCCTCTCCCCAGCCTCGCCTGAGCCTGTCTCTATGGAAGGTACTTTTCTTCTCTCTCTCTCTCTCTCTCTCTCTCTCTCTCTCTCTCTCTTTCTCCAAACTTTTTTAAAGGTTGTTGGGAGGTATAAATGGGGAACTTTCTCTAGTGTATACAGGGTATGAATAGCTCAGTATAGGTATTCGGCCTTTTGAAGTTTATGGAATTGGATACTTACCCCACAGGGCATATAATTCAAATATTTCTACTTGTCCTTAGTACAGATAGTAAGTTCAGAGGTGACACAGATCCGGTAGATAGCAAGCACAACCTTCCCATTCCATCAAGTATCCTTTCCAAGATCACAAGATATTTGATCTTATTCAAGGAAAATATTTAAACTCTTGCTAGAAGTTTCCTAGGGTATGTTTAACTCTGTGTTCTTATTGTACACAATGTCTATGGAGAATAATGCACATTTCTTGTCTTTAGCTACCAATTTAATAAAATATTAAGGGCTGAATCGATAGCACAGCAGGTAGGGCGTTTGCCTTGCATGCGGCCAACTCAGTTTCCATTCCTCCGTCCCCCTTGGAGAGCCTGGCAAGCTACCGGAGTTTCTGGCCCACACAGCAGAGCCTGGAAAGCTCTTCGTGGTGGATTTGATATGCCAAAATCAGTAACAACAAGTCTCACAATGGAGACGTTACTGGTTCCTGCTTGAGCAAATCAATGAACAATGTTATGACAGTGCTGCAGTGCTACAGCACTAAACCTGTGACAACTAATAGACACTTCACCTAGATACACTGCGAATTTACGATTTTCAATGCATGAAAGGAATTTACTTTCTGCCCAAACTGCTCTTCATTCATGTAAAGAACAAACAATAATTTCTACAAGGTAGAATATCTTCTTTCTTTTTCATATACTGGCCCATCTATTTAGGTACTACTTTGGTAGAGTTATGGAGTCTACATCAGAAATATCCAAGAAATTCTCTTTTACTTTTCTGTTAAACTTTTACGGGGCTGGAGCGATAGCACAGCGGTAGGGCGTTTGCCTTGCACGCAGCCAACATGGCCAACCTGAGTTCGATTCCTCCGCCCCTCTCGGAGAGCCCAGCAAGCTACTGAGAGTATCTCGCCCCCACGGCAGGGCCTGGCAAGCTCCCCGTGACATATTTGATATGCCAGACACAGTAACAACAAAGTCTCCAATGGAGACATTACTGGGCCGGCTCGAGCAAATTGACGAACAATGGGAGGGCATCGAGCAAGTTAAAGTTTTATTGAACTTGAATAAGACTTGAATAAGACCCAGATATTATCACTAATACACTCACATGGGGCCCAGAGTATAAATTAATTGCAATTTGGTCAATGTTAAGGATGGTATAATAGAATTATGCATGGTGTACTTTGGGTATAAGGAGAGAAAAAATCTAAGGGATGCCTTTCTGTGCCAAAGAAATGAATGTTTTAGATAAAGAATCAGGGGACAGTGTAGAATTATAAAAAGTAAAGTTTTATTATAATAATATTATTTGGAAATGAGACTGGAGTGGTAGGCAAGGTCTTGCTGTAGAACTTTGAGGTAATATACTAATTTTAGACCAGGAATATTCGGAAGAATAGACAGAAGACACGCCCTTTCAGACTAAAGGGTGTGTGTCTAAAAAAAAGATGATTTATTTAAATGGAAGGAGGGCAGAGAAGGGTGTTGAAATAGTCTAGGATTTTGAAGCAATGTATTCTAAGAAATTTATCAAACAGGATTATTAATTCCCTAGTAGTAAGTAGAATGGGAATGGTGGGAGACTTTTATTTTATATTATTATTATTATTATTTTTTTTTTGGGGGGGGGGGTCACACCTGGTGATGCTCAGAGGTTACTCCTGGCTCTGCATTCAGGAATTACTCCTGGCGGTGCTCAGGGGACCGTATGGGATGCTGGGATTCGAACCCGGGTCAGTTGCGTGCAAGGCAAATGCCCTACCCACTGTGCTATCGCTCCAGCCCCATGTTAATATTTTTAAAAATTTTTTATTAGTGAAACACCATGAGCTACAATTGTAGACTTACAAATTTTTGTGCTTTGGTTTCAGTTATACAATGATCGAGTTCCCATCCCTCCACCAGTGCCCATTCTCCACCACCAATGATCCCAATATCCCTCCCACCCCCCAAAGCCCCCCATCCCACCTCAACTCTGAGGCAGGGCATTCCCTTTTGTTCTCTCTCTCTTTTTGGGTGCTGTGGTTGGCAAAAGAGGCATTGAGTGGCAATCATGTTTGGTCTATAGTCTACTTTCAACATGCTTCTCCCATCCTGGGAGGATCCTCCCAACACCCTTTACTTGGTGCTCCTTTCTCTATTGAGCTGTCTTTTCCCCTAGCATGTTCGGTTGACCTTCAAGCCATGGAGTGAACTTCCTGGTACTTATCTTGACTATTCTTGGGTGTTAGTCTCCTATTTTGTTACTTTATATTCCACAGATGAATGCAATCTTTCTATGTCTGTCCCTCTCTTTCTGACTCATTTCCCTTAGCATGATACTTTCCATGTAGTACCAGTTGTATGTAAATTTTATGACTTCATCTTTTCTAACAGCTGCATAGTATTCTACTGTGTAGATGCACCAAAGTTTCTTTAACCAATCATCTGTCCTGGGCACTTGGGTTTTTTCCAGATTTGGGCTATTGTGAACAGTGCAGCAACGAACATAGGAGTGCAGATGTCATTTTGACTATACTTTTTTGCCTCTCAGGGGTATATTCCCAGGAGTGGTATTCCTCGGTTAAGTGGGAGTTCAATTTCTAATTTCTTGAGAAGCATCCATACTGTGTTCCAAAAGGACTGAACCAATCGGCATTCCCACCAGCAGTGAAGGAGGGTCCCTTACTTGCCACATCCGCACCAACACTGGTTGCTTTTATTCATTTGGATGTGGGCCATTCCCTGTGGTGTGAGATATCTCATTGTTGTTTTGATCTGCATCTTCCTGATGATTAGTGACGTAGAGCATTTTCTCATGTGCCTTTAAGCCATTTGGATTTCTCCTTTAAGAAAGTTTCTGTTCATTTCATCAACCCCATTTTCTGATGGGGTTGGTTGTTTTCTTCTTGTGGAGTTCAACCAGAGCTTTGTATATCCTTAATATCAACCCCCTATCAGATGGTTATTGGGTGAATATCCGTTCCCATTCTGTAGATTGTCTTTGTATTCTGGTCACTGTATCTTTTGAGATGCAGAATCTGCTTAATTTAAAAATCCAAAAGGTCAATGAAACCAAGAGCTGGCTCTTTGAGAAAATAAATAAGATTGATAAACCACTAACAAGATTCACAAAGAAAGAGAGAAAACCCTAATAAACCAAATCAGAAATGAAAAGGGGGGCATCAAAACAGAAACCAATGAAGTACAAAATATCATCAGAGACTACTTTGAGTATCTGTATGCCACGAAACAAGAGCACCTAGAAGAAATGGATTAATTCCTGGATTCCTATAATCTCCCAAGATTGAACCAAGAAGACTTGGGATACCTGAATAGACACATTAATATCAAGGAAATTGAAACTGTAATCAAAAGTCTTCCCAAAAATAAAAGCCCAGGCCCAGATGGATTCACTAGTGAATTCTTCCAAACATTTAAAGAAGATCTGCTGCCAGTTCTCCTCAAGCTTTTCCAGGAAATTGAAAAAACAGGAACTCTTCCAAACAGCTTCTATGAGGCCCATATCTTCATAATACCGAAAGCAAAGACACCACCAACAAAGAAAACTATAGATCAATATCCCTGATGAACACAGATGCGAAGATCCTCAACAAAATATTAGCAAATATAATCCAACAATTCATCAAAAGATCATACATCACGACCAAGTGGGATTCATTCCGGGAATGCAAGGATGGTTTAACATTTGGAAACCAACCAACATAATCCATCATATCAACAAAAGTAAAGATAAATACCATATGATCATATCAATAGATGCAGAGAAAGCTTTTGACAAGATCCAGCACCTGTTTATGATGAAAATTCTCACCAAAATTGGTTTTGAAGGAACTTTCCTCAAGATAGTCAAAGCCATCTACAACAAACCCATGGCAAACATTATCCTCAATGGGGAAAAACTAAGAGCCTTTCGTCTAAGGTCAGGGACAAGAGAAGGATGCCCACTCTCACCACTTCTGTTCAATATAGTACTGGAAGTACTTGCAATAGTGATTAGGCAAGAAAAAGACATTAAAGGCATCCAGATAGGAAAGGAAGAAATCAAGCTCTCACTATTTGCAGATGATATGATACTATATCTCGAGAATCCTAAATCCTCTACCAAGAAACTCCTAGAAACAATAGACTTGTACAGTAAAGTCCCAGGTTATAAAATTCATGCCCAAAATTCCATGGCTTTTCTATACGCAAAAAATAAGACAGAGGAAAGTGACATAAAAAAAAAGAAAACAATCCCGTTCACAATCGTGCCCCAGAAAATCAAATACCTTGGAATCAACCTAACTAACGAGGTAAAGGACCTCTACAATTTAAACTACGAAATGATACTCTATGAAATATAAGCGGACACTAGGAAATGGAAACATATCCCCTGCTCATGGATAGGAAGAATTAACATTGTCAAAGTGGCAATACTCTCCAAAGCATTGTACAGATTCAATGCGATCCCTATAAGGATACCCATGAAATTCTTCAAAGAAATAGATCAAGCACTCCTGAAATTCATATGGAACAACAAACACCCACGAATAGCTAAAGCAATTCTTAGGAAAAAGACGCGGGGAGGTATTATCCTCCCCATCCTCAAACTCTACTACAAAGCAGTAATAATTAAAACAGCATAGTACTGGAACAAAGGCAGGGCCGCAGACCAATGGGACAGGATGGAATATCCGTACACACAACCCCAAATGTATGAGCATCTAATCTTTGATAAAGGAACAAAAAATGTAAAGTGGAGCTAGGAAAGTCTCTTCAACAAATGGTGCTGGCATAACTGGACAACCACATGCAAAAAAACAAAATGGGCTTAGACCTCGACCTAACACCATGCACAAAAGTCAGATCAAAATGAATTAAAGATCTCAACATCAGGCCAAAACCCATAAGGTACATTGAAGTCAAGGTTGGCAAAACCCTCCACAATATTGAGGCTAACGATATCTTCAAAGATGACACTGCACTGACCAACCAAGAGGAAAAAGAGATTAAACAAAAGGTGGGAGAATTTTAAAGGAACTCAACTTTCTTATTTAGACAAGTGAGTCACTATCTTAGAACACAATCCATCTCTCTTTCTGTCTTTGTCTCTATTTTCTATTTTCATGGGAATAATCTTCTAACTAGTCTCCTTGCATTCAGCCTCTAAAGATTTATCTTTCCGAAATGAAAATCTTGCCATTTGATTAAACATTGGATACATGCTCAGTGAGTGCAGAACTAAAAATAGTCTAAACTCCTTCATTGTCTTCTTTTACCATCCAATTACTTCATTTGCCTCATCTTTAGAAAGCTTCAACCCCATAACACCAGCCATACTGTGCTACTCAGAATGTTGCAACCATGGTCAGAAGTTCCTTCCACTATATCTATTTGCTGTGCTTTGAAATACATTATAATTACTTTTTCCTGGTAATAGCTGCTGTTCTTCTAAGTATCAATTCAGAAGCTACATTTTCCATAGATCTTTCTGTCTTCTCCAGACATAATAACTCTCATCCTCTCTTTGTTTTCTTTCTCTCTCTCATCTTCTTTCTCTCTCCTTCCCTCCATTTCTCAATTCTGAAAATAAATTTGACATAATACCAAGTTTTTATGGAATGAGACCACTTGTAGTTACCTCCGCTTTGCTGATGACATTGTTTTAATAACACCAAACATCAGCCAAGCTGCACAAATGCTGGCCGACTTTGACCATGAGTGTGGAAAGGTAGGACTACAGCTGAATCTTACGAAGACAATGCTTATGAGAAACAGCCTTGTTCCTGATGCCCCATTCGCTCTCAATGGAACGACCATCTCCGAATGCAACAGCTATGTGTACCTAGGTCGAGAGGTCAACATGACAAATGACCTGGCACCCGAGCTGCGCAGGAGGAAGAGAGCAGCTTAGAACGCCTTCAAGAATGTCGAAGAAATAGCTAAGAGGACGAAGAACCTCCGGCTCCGGGCACATCTCTTTGATTCCACTGTTCTTCCTGCATTAACATATGCCTCAGAGACCTGGGCCCTACACAACAGGATGAGAACGCTATTCAGGTCTCCCAAAGAAGAATAGAAAGAGCTATGCTTGGAATATCACGCTTCACTCAAATGAGAGAAAGAATCCGGAGTTCCGACATCTGTCGACGATCAAGAATCAGGGACGCTGTCTCATTTGCCAAGGTGTCAAAAATCAGATGGGCTGGTCATGTAATGAGATTTAAAGACGACCGCTGGACTAGAGCTGTTACTGACTGGATTCCACGGGATGTCAAAAGACCACGTGGCCGCCCACCTACCAGATGGTCAGACTTCTTCGTGAAGATCATGAACGATCGGCTTGAGGCTCTTCATGTTCCCAGAGCGAACAGATACCATTGGGCTACCCTAGCACGCGACAGGGACAAATGGAGACGTTACTGGCGCCTGCTCGAGCAAATCGACGACTAACAGGAAGTTAAGTGATTAAGTGATTAACACCAAGTTATTTTACCTGTATCTTTTTGTCCCACTGTAATTGAAGCTTGAAAATACTATTTATATATATATTATTCTAATCATATAACCTTATAACGAGAGTTTCATGGAGTTGTGTACATGTTAAGAGCTATCACTTTAGTATTTTATTTTCTGTGATTGCCCATTATTATTCCTTTAAGATACAAGAATCATAAGGTAAGAATTACTGATGTCAGAAGAAATGCCGTGGTGCAGTCAAGATCTATATCGATGGCACCACCAACAGCACCTGCTAAGATCAGAGCCAGAAGTAGTCCCCAAGTACTACTGGGTATGGCATAAAGAAACCAAAGTAGTATTTGTCACTGGCAAACAGGTAAGCACATCTGAGCATTTAGGAAGGATTTGTTAAGATTTTGACTCAAGAATTTTTTTTTAAAGAAAACACACAAGTCACTATGAGAGACTCCAGAATAGCCTACTAGAGTGATCAGAAACTTGACTTGTAAGATCTAAATTATGTTCTTAAGAACTAAGAGAGGACATATTTTTTAAAAAAATTTTTTTTTATTAGTGAAACACCATGAGGTACAGTTGTAGATTTACAATTTTTTTGTGCTTGGGTTTGATCATACAATGATCAGATACCCATCCCTCCACCAGTGCCCATTTTCCACCACCATGGATAATATCCCCCCCACCCCCATCTCCCCATCCCCCCCTGCCTCTGTGGCAGGGCAATCCCCTGTGTTGAGAGGACATATTTTTAATTAAATAAGTTTATCCTACTTAATATATTAGTTTAAAAGATGTTTGTTTAATGGCTGTGTGTATGCATGTGCACGTGCGTGTGTGCCTGCATGTGTGTGTGTGTGTGTATGTGTGTGTGTGTCTAGGATAGAGAAAAGGCGGAAAGAAGGGAAGATGGGGAAGAAGAGAGGGAGAAAGGCAATGAAGTGTGACCAAACATGTGATTTCACCATTTTTTATAAATTTACTTGCAAAGTTCTTTGTATGAGTTTGACTGCATATTGTTTCCATGTGTTTATGTGGGTGTGTTTGTTTATGAGGGATTTAACAGGATAAAAATGTGTGGTTTTCCTGTGCAGTGGTTCAGTCCAGCAGAAGAATGGTATGTGTATGCAGTCAGTGAACTGGTGGACTGGTTCTATCTGTGGGCTATTGTACATTTTGAAAGCATCACTGTATCACTGTCATCCCCACTGATCTTTGATTTACTTGAGCGGGCGCCAGTAACATCTCTATTCCTCCCAGCCCTGAGATTTTAGCAGCCTCTTCTTACTCATCTTTTCCCAATGAATGGAGGTTCTTTAAGGGTTAGGGGAATGAGACCTATTGTTGTTACTGTTTTTGGCATATTGAATATACCATGGGACGCTCGCCAGGCTCTGCTCAGGCGGATAGGATACTCTCGGTAGCTTGTCGGGCTCTCCGAGGGGCATAAATGGGTAGGAAGTGTCTTATAATGTGTCTTATAATGCTTCGTGGCCATGTAGACTGGAAAGGGACATGGAGCGTGGCAGTGGTTGGGCAGTAGAGGTCGGCTGCTGGGGCTGGGTCCCTTGGGGTGAGGAGGGCTCTCACCTGCCCCACAGCCTGCCTGGCGTGGAGTCCAGTGGCATGGTTCTGGGAGTCTCCTTTTATACTCATTCATGAGTTCTGGAGAAGTGGCTGATAAGGAGATTATCTGGTGCCCGCAGGGCGTGGCTTCTGGGCCTGATCCTTGAGCCAGTGGAGACTGGGGGAAGCAGGCAGAGGATCTCTGTTCCGGTCCCATTGAGTCCAGAGTTCAAGGTCACAAAGTTCTGTATTATCTGGGTTCTGTGGGACTTCATTCATGAAAGCATACTTATGAACAAATACAGAAATCTATCATTATTTTAAATGTGAACATGTAATTCTCACTAAGAATTTAGAAATAACTGAAGTAATATTAACACAGAGAGGTATATCTTTAGTTTTCAAAAATTGTAAATTTTATAGAAAAACACTATGCACAGAAGTAGAAGCTGAAGAAAGTAGAAAAAGAAAATTATATCCCACAGTTATTTCATGGGCTGGAGCGATAATACAGCAGGTAGGGCATTTGTCTTGCACGCGGCTGACCCGGGTTCCATTCCTCTGCCCCTCTTGGAGAGCCCGGCAAGCTACTGAGAGTATCCAGCCAGCACAGCAGAGCCTGGTGAGCTCCCCATGGCATATTCAATATGCCAAAAACAGTAACAACAAGTCTCACTATGGGGATGTTACTGGGCCCACTCAAGCAAATTGATGAACAATGGGAGGACAGTGGTACAGTGCTACAGTTATTTCATCTTTTGCATGTGGCTTGGAGAGAGTAGACTTTAGGCCATTGTACTACCTAGACATTACTGACTCCATTTAATTTTCTTTGCTCATTTTTATACTCCTAAGTAACCAAAGTCAGTGACCAAATACATCAAGAGACTTAAATGAGTCTGTTTCTCTGCCCAAAATAAAGGGCGACAGTGTGATGTGAAGGCGGCAGCCTTGGCAGACGTTTGGAACTGGATCTGAAACACGGTTCCAACATTTACCAAATGTGTGGCTACAAGTTCCTTGAGTGTTAGTTTTCTCAATTATTTAATCACATTAATGAGATCCATTTTGTTTTTAAGAATGATTATGAGAAAAAAGGTCTTATATGAGGTCTGGAAAAAATAAGAGCTCAGTAAATATTAATGCCCTTGTCAGGATAAGTAGCCAAACTTTGAAATAATGGAGCTGAACAAGGAGTGTCCACTGTGAATGTCTCTGTAGTCTACTCAGAAGGCGAGTATGAAGACTCGAGCTAGATTGGCTAATGCAATTGAGAAAGAAAACAGTGGGAGTTGGCTGAGAAGGAGAGTAGTCTTGAGAGAATTGAAGAATGGGGAAGTAGGTTAGTCAGTGTTAGTCTCCTGCAAGCTTTCCAGTTTGGTCTCTGCCTCGTCTTCCCAAATGCAATCTATCAGAAGTCAGAATAGAAAGTCTTTGCTTCCTGCCCTATCAACTTTAGGACTTTGCTAAAGGAAAGTGGGTCTGATGAGAGGCATTACATTATCAACAGGTTGCCTATGTTTTTGTTTTTGTTTTTTTTTTTTTAATCAGAGAGTGGATAGCATTTAGGAAGAACAAACGAAATCTCACCTCTGACACAGAATGTTTGTGAGAGTGTGTATCTGAATTCTCAAATCTGGACTGTGCTCACCTCCCATTCCACCCATTGCCATTATCTCTCAACCCTCAAATTATCTGTAAAATGTAGCCAGTGTAGGGTAAACATGGTGATTAGGACCTATATCATATTTAATCAGTTGCATCATTAATTACTTTGAAGAGAATGAAGACTTAATTTTTAATTCATGTGTAGTTTTAAAGGGGGAATGCAGTCCATATGGTTCTGATTCAATTACACGTATATCATCAAAATAGTCTGTCTCCTTTTAAAAAGCTCTACCTTGGCCAAGAAACCCAACAAAGCTTTTAAATAAGCAGTTTAAACTTATTCCTTAAAGTCAGAAAGTCATACTTGAATTTGGGTAAGTCAATTATTTGGACAAATTTTTTAAAAGGCTAGGTTTTGACATTTTAAAATACTAAACTAAATAGTATTTTCCAATATGTGAAAATCAACTTCTTGGGCATAAGAGCAAACCGATTTAGACCAGAAGAATAAAAAGCATACTCAACAGCTAGACTTCCCATAGCCTCACCAAAATAGTCTGCTGTTTGGGTAGTGATGTTTTAAGAGCAGACTCTCTTTTGCTGCTGCTATCTACTGTGTTATTTCAGAGAAATTTCTGACAGTGCTCATTTCAAAGCCACCTATAAATTGAATTCTAAAAGTCCCAGTGGGAGGAAAAGGGCAGTTAGGGTGGAGTAGAGACCAGTATCACAATAATAGTTGGAAATGATGACTTTGGACAGGAACTTAGTGTTGAAAGTAGGTAAATAGATACTAGATAATCTTGATCAGGTATGATAGATACCTGATAGTATCTCAGTAGAGATACTGATAACCTTTCGGCGCAAAAGGAGAAAGAAAATGCCTGACATAGAGGCAGGCAGAAGTGGGGGGCAGGAGGGAAATGGGAGACTGGAAACCCAATCATGAACAGCTTTGTAACTGTGTATCTCACTGTGATTCAATTAAAAATAAAAAATATTGTTTGGCTTCTACATTGCATCCCACCTAATCTGGTCTGCGACTACTAGATTATCAGTGTTGTAGAGTATGGAGACGTCAGCTCCAGGAAACCCAGAAGTTTTAACTGGGTGCTACAGTTGGAGTTAAGTTTTTAACTGGGCAGTGGCTTTGGGGTGTGGACGTGACTGCTTGGGTTTCAGAAAGTGCAGGGAGGTGATGCATGGTAGCTAGACTGACTCCGAGAATGCCTGGAGATTTCAGTGACAGGGACTCACATACCTGAGCTCACGGAAGGTTAATTTTTCTGTGAGGCTAGGTCCTGAGACAATGAGGTCTGACCAGAGGCATGGCAGAGACTTTGAAGTGTGGGAGTGGGTGGCTGCTGGGGCTTTTTTGGGGCAGGCACTGTTCTTCCCCCCACCCTCTCTTTCAAATGCCCTATAACAACTGACAATGTTTTTGGAGATGATATCTAGGCTATCAAGTTTATATATTTTAAGTTTATATGTTTTTACGCATAATATGTATAAGTTTATTCTGTTTTTTAATTTATTTATTTATTTTGGGGAAGTATGTTTTTGTGCCATACCCAGATGTGTTCAGGCCTTACTCTGCTTTTAGGGATCAGTCCTAGTGTGCTTGAGGGACCATATTGGGATGCCAGGATAAAACCTGGGTCGGTCTCATGTGAGGTAAGCACCTCAGCCATGATACTATTGCTCTGGTCATAAATTTATGTTGACTTTGAAAAGATGCATTTCAGGGCATAAGTTTGATAAAAATGATTCTTTATTCTTTACCTCAATTTTAGAGATACTGTACCTGTGTACAATAAAAGCCTATGTCCTGCATTTTCCTGCCTCGTGGCCTGTTTCTTCAGGATTTAGCATTTGAGTGTTCATATAAGGTGTTCCTTAGAATGTCACATCTCAAACTTTTGTGCACAGTGAAAGTTAATTTATGATCTTATTAAGATAAATAGAGATGTATCAAATGTCTAGGGTAAGACCTGAGATACTACTGAGATTTCTAGTAAGTCCCCAAGTAAAGCTAAGGGTGCTGACCCACAGACCACATTTTCAGTAACAGGTTCTTATATGACTAAGCATTATGATCAACTTGAATCCAAAAATCACACATTGCAGGATAAGGGCGACCTTGATTTGCCATGACAACTAAATTTCAGCATCTTTTAGGTTAGAGCAGTCACAGCGAAAGATCCTTCTTGTTAGTGGGAACTTTGATGAGTTTCTAGGGTCAATAGCATCCCAAGAATTTTATCTCCTTTAGCTAAGTATTTTTCACCTTGACCATTGTTTATGGAAGTTAAGGAGAGAGTGCAAGAACAGTACGTGTTATTGAGGGTACGAGAACAGAGTTGACCAAGTACTGCTATCTCCTTTTCTACATTTTACTGAGTCAAAATGGTGTGTCTGAAGGTTCCTCAGCTTATCTATGGTAATTGCTTGTACTATATATTATATCTCCTTCTCTACCAAAAAGTGCTTGAGCACTAGTTCTCGTAAGATTATATTTTTGTTGAAGTCATGAAATTTTCCTATACATGGATGGACATGGAGAGTTTCATGCTGTGTGAAATGAGTCAAAAGAAGAGGCACAGATATAGAATGACTCCATTCATTTGTGGTGTATAAAAATATACATAGTAGAAGACTAATATCCATGGCCAGGGAAAACAGGGGCTAGGAGGTCAATGGTTGGTACTAACCAAAAATTTGTGTGGGGCTGAGAGTAGGTAAGATAGAGAAGAGGCCAGTATGACAGTAAGAGTAGGGAATGATCATTCTGTACAAGATCTGAGTGTTAAAGTAAGTAAAGGGATATTCTCGATAACCTTTTAGTATCAATGTTGCAAACCACAATGCCTAAAAGGAGAGACAGAGAGAGAGACAGAGAGAGAGAGAGTGAGACAGAGTGAGATAGAGAGAGAGAAGAAAGCACCTGCCATATAGGCAGGCAGGGTGTGGGGTGTGGAGGGTGATAGGAAGGAACCTTGGGCCATTGGTGCTGGGAAATGTACACTGGTGGAGGCATGGGTGTTGGAATACTGTATGGCTGAAATCTAATCATGAACAGTTTTTTAAGGGTCTATCTCACAGTGATTAGATAAAAAAGTAAAAAAGTAAATAATATAAAAAATGATTATATTTTTATTCAAGTGATTGTACTAAGAAAAATAATATAAGAGGTATGACTCAGTTTACTAACTTTGTGACTCTGATCATAAAGAGGAATCTTTGCATCTCTTTGTTTCCATGTTCTTATCTGTAAAATAAGTATTAACAAATTGCATATTTCTAAGCATTATTTACAAGTATTATTCATAAGCGTTATTTACAAAGGTATTATTTACAAGTGCATGCTAAAATAAACAATGACTCTTATTATTGCTGTTAATTGTATTTACATAGTCTTTTATTAGTACATTCTAATATAATTGTTTAAAGTCATTGGGGACTATGTGTGAAGTTATTTCATTATTTGGACCAATTTACTTTATGGACCAATTTACTTTATAGATTTGAGCATAGTAAATATCACTCTCACTGTCCTCCCATTGTCGATTTGTTCGAGCGGGCCCAGTAATGTCTCCATTGTGACACTTGTTACTGTGTTTGGCATATCGAATACGTCACAGGTAGCTTGCTAGGCTTTACTGTGCGGGAGAGATACTCTCAGTAGCTTGCCGGGCTCTCTGAGAGGTGCAGAAGAATTGAACTTGGGTCGGCCATGTTGGCCACTTGCAAGGCAAACACCCTACCCGCTGTGCTATCGCTCCAGCCCAGAGTAAATATAATAATTGGTAAATTCTGGTATTGACTTTAAAAAACTTTTCGTATTTGCTATATAGGGTGTTTTAAAAGCAATGTTAAAAGTTAAGTGATAAATATTTTTAATATCATGCAATTGTTTTATAAGTGATGAAAGTGTTTCATCACACTTACTAGAAAGAGTAGTTTTGCACTTTGGTAGATTTGCACTCCAGCCCCTTCCCTACTCACAGTCTTTTAATTAATTAATTAATTAATCAATCCATTTAGTTATTTATTTTATATTTTATTGAATCACCGTGAAGTACTTAGTTACAAAGCTGTTCAAGATCAGGTTTCAGCCATACAATGATCCAACACCCATCTCTCCACCAGTATCTATTTCCCACCACCCCAGATTCTCTCCCAACCCCCACTCCCCATTGCCTCTACGGTTCTATGACAGACAATTTCCTTTTCTCCTCTCTCTCTTTCTCTTCTCTCTCTATCTCTCCCTTCTCTCTCTCTCTCTCTGTTTCCTTTTGGGCATTATGGTTTGCAATTCAGGTACTAAAAGGTCCTCATGTTTGTCTCTTCTCCTACTTTCAACTCTAAGCTTTTGTCCTGAGTCTATACACAATATGAAGGCAGAAAAAATTCTAAATCTGTTGATATATACATTCCTAATCAAATTTGTACTCATAGCCCCATCTACAAAAGTATGTACCCCATTAACTCTGCTTTTTTTTCAGTTTCTCTCCAAAATCTCTGAGGTAAGAGGGACATCCTTTGATCTCCTAATTAGAACATACTAGAAAGACTTCAGCTTGACTCACCCACTGAGTTTTCTATTTGATTCACTTCCTGCATCCCCTTACCTTTGCTCTTTTTCCCTCTCTCGCTGAACGCAGGAAAGGAATGAATAGCTCCCTCATCGGTCCATATTAGTGAAAGGTTTTCTTGGTTCACCTAAAGAGGGTAAGAGGCAGGAATGAAGTGAGAAAACTGGAAATTCTATCACTGGGTGCCTAGCAGAAGCAGATGCACTGGAGGACTGAATGGGGGCAGACACAGAATGGTTATGCCTATGTGTCAACTCAATATTCTTCACCCCTGTTAGTAGAAATGTAACACTGTCCTTCTGTTGTTCATCAATTTGCTCGAGCAGGCACAGTAACGTCTCACAACAAATTGTGAAACTTGTTGTTACTGTTTTTGGCATATTGAATACATCACGGGTAGCTTGCCAGGCTTTGCTGTGCGGGAGAGATACTCTTGGTAGCTTTCCGGGCTCTCCGAGAGGGGCGGAGGAATTGAACCCTGGTTGGCCGCGTGCAAGGCAAAAGCCCTACCTGCTGCGCTATTGCTCCAGCCCTTCACTCCTGTTAATAACTATTAAAATAAACACTTTTCTGCTCTCAGCCTCCTACCTTTCTAACTCCATTATTTCTAAGGAACAATGCATGCTGTTCTTCCCATATCTTACACTTTCCCAATTTGTTTTCAATTAATTTTCCTATAATTATTTCCAGTTGAGCTCATCTTCATTTATTCTATTCAACAAAGAAAAAAGGTTGAAGCATGACACTCGATTTTCAGCTTTAGAAGCTAATCAAATCATTTAAACTACAATATGAAAACTTTTCAGGCGTTTTGGTCACCTTGCCTGTGTACACACATTTATACACACAAATGTACGTAAAAGTGCACAGGTAGTGTTCTTGTTTATTTCATTGACTTGAGTTCTCATCACACATGTAGTATATTCTTGTATATGATTGATGTATACACTTGCATGTTCTTTACATATTTAGATACAGCTAATTTTGTGTTTTTGATTGAAGAATCTCAGAGTTGGAAGAGTCCTCAAAGACAGACACTTAAAGTGATTAACACTGTCCTCCCATTGTTCGTCGATTTGCTCGAGCAGGCCCAGTAACGTCTCCATTATGAGACTTCTTGTTACTCTGTTTGGCATATTGAATACTCTCGGTAGCTTGCCAGGCTGTCCGAGAGGGGCGGAGGAATCGAACCTGGCTCAGCTGGGCTGGCTGCCTACAAGGCAAACGCCCTACTGCTGTGCTATCACTCCAGCCCTTAAAGTGATTAATCTGCTTTTTAAATCCTCCTAATGACTGGTTCATTCCAGGGTTTTAAATACCTCAATTTCCAGGAAATTTTCTACCTCTCTGTGCGGTGTTATCTTTTCTTTGGTTGCATTTTTTTCATTTGCCCTATGTATTGCATAGATAGGGGTTCCTAATACTGTAGTGGGAGGCCTCTCTGTAACATTTGCAGCTGATGGCACTCAGGGTTCTGTCTCTGAAAGTCTGGGCACTAGAAGCAAGTTGTTCACAGAGCAGTCAGTCATGCCAGTGCAGTGAGCCTTTTTGGTGTGTGTGCCCAGTGTGTGGAGCTGTGGCTCTGGATGACTTGCCAATGCCTTGGCATCTCTCTCTGCTCCTTGGGAAAGTCTCTTAATAGTGTATTTGGACTCATGCCTGGTGCACCTGCAGCACTCTGTCAACAAACAAGAAGGGCTTTAAGGCAGAAGCCCAGGATACAGCCCAACTCTTGAAACCTCCTTGGACTTTGGGGTGAACCAACTCACAGATGGGATGGCTTCCAAACATTAACTAAAATACTCACACTTGTTTTTGACAACAGTGCTAAGGTTCAGTTTCACCAATTGCTATTTTGGGTCGTGAGCTATGGGAGAAATGTCTCCAGATTCTGGGTGGCTGTAATTCCACTGTAAAACTACCTTTCAGCATGCTCCATTTGCTAGGCTTTCAAAAACTTCAGTTGTGTTGGTGCCTTCGCAAGATTCAGCCCCCAGAAGACAAGTGGAGAGACCCGGGCAGGGCTTCTGAGACAAGGGAGCCCCTGAGATGGCCACTCTAGGAGTCTCAAAGTCTGAGTTGACTCATTCTTTGATATGTGGAAGAAACAGCAAGGGGGCAGCTTCCAAGAGTCTGTCTGTGATGATGGATGAGGTTCTCTCGGCAGCCTGGGGAACAGATAGGAGTCAGCAGAACACAGATGTTGCAAGGCAGCCGAATTAATATTTAATGGGAATGTACAAGTTGGGCCTTCATTAAAATATCTACTGGCCTTAACTCATTAAGAAGCAAGAGCTAACCTTACATGATGAACTTTGGCCTAAAATCTTCCAGAGCTTCCTAAGGCTGATTCATAAATACTAGAATTTCTTTGAAATGTCTTAATCAGAGGGAAAAGATTTCATAGCCAGGAAAAGTATAATTTGAAATGTTCCTAGCCCTTTGGGAGGACTTGTAACTCTGAGTAGTTGATAACAGAACTTCAGCTTATTAGAATCAGTTACGCATAGTATAGGAGAAAGCAGGAATTCAACCCTGTAAAGTCTTTATATGTGAAGTACCCTCTTCTGCAGGATTATTTCTAGAGAAGTGTGCATAGCATGAAATAGGAAACTGAACTTTTCTATTAAAAAAGACATTACTGGAGCTGTAAAAATAGCACAGCTGGTAAGATGCACACCTTGCATGTGGTAGACCTGGTTTCAATCCCCGGCATCACATATGGTCCCCTCAGCAACATCAGGAGTAATTCCAGAATGCAGAGGCAGGAGGAATCTCTGAATATTTCCAGGTCTGACCAAAAACACTAAAAATAAAAGTAAAATAAGTAAAAAAGACATAACTGACTTTATTCAAGTGATTATTTAACTCTATAGAAAGAATTGTTAATTTATAAGGAAAATGCAGTTTTTATTTCCCAAAAATATAAAGGAAGATAAAAATGATCTTTTAATCTATTTATGGAATTATAAAACTTTCAGGGAGTTTGTTTCTTCTTCCAAAGATCCACTGTGGGATGCTACTCAGGATGCAAAGTGGTCATTGTAAGGAACATTGATGATGGTACCTGAGTCTGCCCCTAGAGTTAGGCTCTGGTGACTGGGATTGACTGCTAGCCCTACAAAATGGTAGCCTCCATGGGCCAGAAGAAAATTGCTATAAGGTCAAAGATCAAGTCTTTTATAAAAGTTTATAACTATAGTCACCACATGCCCACATGGTACTTCGTGAACATTCCTTGAACAGACCATCCTCGATAAGGATGTCTTCAGAGACCCTGTTCTTAAACACAAGGCCCAAAGAGAAGCCAAAGTCAAGTTTAGGAGAGATACAATATTGGCAAGAACAAATGGTTCCTCC
This sequence comes from Sorex fumeus, assembly GCF_029834395.1. Classification (NCBI taxonomy): domain Eukaryota; kingdom Metazoa; phylum Chordata; class Mammalia; order Eulipotyphla; family Soricidae; genus Sorex; species Sorex fumeus. The sequence continues at coordinate 6,687,271 of NW_026606058.1, forward strand.
AGAAGCTGTGATTTTAGATTTGTTTTGTTTCCACCATTAAAAATCAAATCAAGATTAAACTAAAATCATTAGTAAATTTGGATTCAGAGAGATGGTATATCAGGTAAGGTTCTTGTCCTCTATGAGGTTGACCCAGGTCCAATCCCTGGCACTGTATATAATGCAGTGCCAAAAATGGCTCCTAAGCACAGAGGTAGGAATAAGGCCTGAACACTCTAAGCACCACCAGGTAATGGTTAAACAACAACAACAACAATTAAAAAGACCTTCACACAAAAACATCTATATCGTTATTTGAATCTTTGGAATATCTCAAACATGTGCTTCCTGGTCAGTGAGTAAATAAATTGTAATGTAACTGTGAATCCAGTTTTATTGCCATTCAAGACCAATCAAAGGAGAGAAACAGAGACAGTTTGAGGAGCACTTTATTGGACGAGTCATGTCTTCCAAGGAACCATCTTGTCCACACAGTCACAGAGGGTTTTATAGGGAAAGATCAGGGAAGAATGAGTGTGCTGTACCAGGGCCACCAAGAATGGACAATAAAATCTCTTCAATGGTTGATCCAAACTGAAGACAAATTGTCTTCATCTTTAGACTTTGGGGCAAGGACATTTGTCTATATCTAATATTGATCTTTGACCCAGTTTCAGTAGCATGCATACGTATACAATTAATATAATACACCATAATACATCAATAAAAGGAAAAATAAGAATCATGTGATCATGTAAAGATACAGAAAGAGCATTTGAGAAGATCAACACCTATTCATGATTTTTTAAAAAAAATCAATAAAAGTTGAAGCAACTTTTCTCAACATAGTTAAAGCCACTTATCATAAGCACACAGAAAACATCATACTCAATGATGAAAAACTGAAAGCTTTACAGCTAAACTTAGGCATAAGAAAAGATTGCTCACTCTTACCAGTTCTGTGAAGAAAGAATGACAGGTTACAGGGACAAGTAAGGCAACTAACTTTTTTTTTTCTATTTTTCTTAGTTTTTATTTTGTTTAGTGTCTGGAATGAGGCCCAGTGCTCATATAAGCAAAATTTGTTTTACTAAAGAGGAGCACCCTCAGGCCCTCAGGAAGTTTTTTCTTTCTTATTTGGCGAGAAGGGATGGTAGGGGGGGATGGGGCTACACTCAGTGATGCTCAGGGTTACTCCTGGATTTGCACTCAGGAATTATTCCTGGCAGTGCTTGGAGGATCATATGGGATTGAATGTTAGGGGCTGAACTTGGGTCAGCCACGTGCAAAGGAAACACCTTACCCACTGTAATATTATTCCTGCCCCCATGGAAGCTTTTCTAAGGAATAAGTTGTCCAACTTTGATGGCTAAGTCACAGAAAATGCTAAATATTATGTAGAAGTCCTTTGACTTAGTTAACCATCTCAATAGTCTAAATATCTTGTCTTAAATTTCATACAGCCAGTTTGCAGCAATTTTTTACAATACACTGTGAATCTTGTTGCAGCAATTAGTCGAAATCAAACCAAAGTCTCAAATTTGTGTGGGCATCAAAAAATCATTTTTTTTACTCCGAGTCCTGATCAAAATTGATATTTTGATTTCTTAGTCATCATAGGAAGTCACCAAATACAAACTCTGATGAGAAAAGCTCCAAGGAATGTGAAACCTGGTATAATGCTTAAGAACAACTCCAGGAGTGCAGAGACAATTAATAATAATACTGAAGATCAATCTCTTGGGGGAAATGAAGCAGACACTTTATAAATATTCTTCTTCTTTTTTCCCCACTGTTTCAGTGATAGGTAAAAAATAGTGATTTTCATATCAGATAAATTATATTTCTATGATTCATTCAATCATCTTTTCATTCACTTAATAGTTAAGTGCCTCTTATGAAAGTATGTTTTAAAATTTTTTAAATGGGGTAGTGTCTTTGTTTCCAAATAACTAAAAGTATTTTTAGCAAACTAGGAAGTTCGTTCATAAAAAATTAAGTAGTCTGGGCCAGTAAGCAGACAAGCGAGGTTCAGTCCTTGGAACCCATAAGATTCCCTGACTATTTCCACAATTGATCCCTGAGCGTACATCCAGCAACACACCAGAGCACTTCTAGGTGTCCCCCAAACTACAAATGAAAGAGGTAAGTAGTCATGTGTAGTAAAAATAATAGCTACCATCAATTGAGAGTTATTTTTATTCAGAAACAGTATATTTGCTATGAGAATGTATCTAGAGTCTGTAAAGTTCTGTATCTTCTGCTGATTGTAAGACAATATATGGCACAAAGTAAATTCCAAAGAAGTATTTGATATTGTGTTACATTTTTTAAAGTATTATCTTTGATTCCCCAAATGATCCTAAAGAGGCTAATCACTTCTATAAATGAATATCTGTGGTTTGCAGAAATAATATGAAGGAACTGAGATTTATTTCACTATAAACTGAAATAATCAGCGAACCATACCAGGCGATGTAAGTTTTTATTCAAACTATGAATTAGGACTGTCAGTGGGTTGGGAAAACAAGGAATAATATCAGAGATTTAAGACATAAATATGAACAAAGAAATAATAGCAGAAGTAAATAGAAGAGAGGAATAATCCAAATTTGCTTGAATAAAGTTTTTTAATGACATAGGAGTAATTGTATAAAAGCCTAGCCATGAAAAGAAAACAGACTTTAATGAATAATTTAGCTCAGAAGTCAATGGATTTTAATAAGTTCAAGGAAGTGACTCCTTCAGGGTCAGGGGAATGAGACCCATTGTAATTACTGATTTGGGCATATTGAATCCACAATAGATAGCTTGCCAGGCTCTTCTGTGCGGGCGGAACACTCTCGGTAGCTTGCCAGGCTCTCTGAGAAGGATAGAGACTTTTGGGGTGGCCTCCAATCGCCCTTGTAGGTGTTCCCATGGTTCAAACCATATTTGAACCCTATCAAATATGGTGCGGAAATCCTGGAAGGTGGGTATTAAGTGTCATATGATGTGTTGCGAGGCTGCATTGTGGTCACCCGTTTCGGAAAGCATCCTGGAGCATGGTGGCGGCTGGGTAGTGGAGGTAGTAGAGGTCTGCCTGTGAGGTATTTATCTGGTACTGGTTGGGCGGGTCTTCTGGGTCAAAGGTGGTTGGTGGAAGCAGACAGGGCAGGGAAGGGTGGGGCTCCTGGTTTTAATCCCTTCATCACCTGTAGGCCAGGAGGGGGGGAGGGGGTCACACCCACCAACTGGCCTCCTGGAACCTTGTAATCCCATCAACGGCCAAGACTCAGAAACTGTAAAACCCAGCTCCCGGAAGAGAACAGTGCAGTCTCCTGCCCCCGCGCCTGGCTGTCCTCGCCGGGGTCCCTTGGAGGGGAGCGGATTGAGCTTTCCTCCCCGCCCCGACCAGGGCTCCAGCAGCCGAAGACCTCCAGGACCAGCCACCACCATGCTGAGACCACTCTCCGCACACCTGAAGGTAGCTGCAGAGGACCAAAGGCAAGCGAGTTCCGGGGCTGAGATCTCCAAGCCTACTCGGATTGGGGCTGAGCATCCTCCACCCAGATCCTCCAAATTCCAGTAGGCGGGGGTCACACCCACCAACTGGGCCCCTGGCGCCGTGTAATCACATCAACAGCCAAGACTCAGAGACTATAAAACCCAGATCCCGGAACCGTGAGGTTGCATTAGCGTGCCATCTTATTATGACATTTTATTATCTCATTCCTACTTTGGACAAACTGGCAGGCTACCGAGTGTAACCTGCCCACACAGCAGAGTCTGGCAAACTCTCCGTGGTGTACCCAATATGCCAAATACCAGTAACAATGATGGGTCTCATTCTCCTAAAGAGCCTTGAATATAGCACTTTCTTAAAAATCTCAGGGCTAGGAGGAAGGAGATGTTACTGGGGCCTGCTCGAGGCAATCGACGAATAACAGGATGGTCGTGATTCGTGATCACCTGTGGTTGGTGGAAGCAAGCAGAGGATCTCTGTGAGTGTGGAAAAGTCGTACTCCAGCTGAATTTCAGGAAGACAATGTTTATGAGAAACAGTCTAGTTCCTGATGTTCCATTTGTTCTCAATGAAACGACCATCTCCGAATGCAAGTTATGTGTATCTAGGTCGATAAGTCAACATGACAAATGACCTGGCACCTGAGTTGCACAGGAGGAAGAGAGTGGCTTGGAATACCTTCAAGAGCATTGAAGAAATAGCTAAGAGGACCAAGAACCTCCAGCTTAGGACCCATCTCTTCGATTCCACTGTTCTTCCTGCATTAACTTATGCCTCAGAGACCTGGGTCCTACGAAAACAGGATGAGAATGCTATCAGGGATGTTGTCTCAGTTTGCCAAAGTGTCGAAAATCAGATGGGCTGGACACCTAATGACATTTGGAGACAACCGCTGGACTAGAGCCATTACTGACTGGATTCCATGGGACATCAAAACACTGCATGGCCGCTCACCTACAAGATGGTCAGACTTCTTCATCAAGACCCTGAACGATCGGTTTGAGGCTCTTCATGTTCCTAGAATGAACAGATGCCATTGGGCTATACTAGCACGCGACAGGGACGAATGGAGGCATTACTACCCGCTCAAACAAATCAAAGATTAACGGGAAGTCAAGTGATCAAGGAACTTAAGATCTGTCCTACAGAAAGCAAAGAGCTATTGAGTCACTCGAGTGGGCCCAGTAACACCTTCATTGTGACACTTGTTACTGTGTTTGGCATATCGAATATGTCACAGGGAGCTTGCCAGGCTCTGCTGTGTGTGCGAGATACTCTTGGTAGCTTGCCGGGCTCTCCAAGAGGGGCGGAGGAATCGAACTCGGGTCGGCCATGTTGGCTGCATGCAAGGCAAACGCCCTACCGCTGTGCTATCGCTCCAGCCCGTTACATATAGCACTTACGTATATCTATAGCATAAATCATGTGTTACAGTTATGTAGCATGTGTATGTTCACAATATGTGTAGACATATATATTTATGTATATATGAATGCATAATTAACCTATGTCTATAACTTAATGTATATAAGCTGGGCTGGAGTGATAGCACAGTGGGTAGGGTGTTTGCCTTGCATGCGGCTGACCTGCGTTAGAGTCCTACATCCCTCTCAGAGAGCCCGGCAAGCTACTGAATGTATCCCACCCACACGGCAAAACCTGGCAAGCTACTCGTGATGTATTTGATATACCAAAAACAGTAACAACAAGTCTCACAATGGAGATGTTACGGGTGCCTACAGTGCAGTATATAAGGTATTTAACCTACATTATTATTTTTTTAAGTAGCTAAGCAGATCCCTCTCTGGCAAGGCAAACACCCTACCACTGTGCTATCACTCCAGCCCATTGAATCACAATAATTCAAAATTGAAATCATCATATTAGTTGTCTCATTATTGCCCTCCCTTAGTATCACTAGCAACAGTCAATATAGCAAATGTTCTTTCTAGGGGGGCTCTCAAATGGTGCTCAGAAAACGCTCCTAGCAATACTCGGTCAGTTGGGCTGGATACCTGCATGTGAGGACTGAATAATACAGTGATGTTGGGAGTCCTGTAATGCTTGACTTACCTGGGACATCCTGGTGTTGAAGGAAAACTCCAGGGTCACATCTGAGTGCTCGGGGAAGCATATAGAAGATCAAACGAGGGTGGGGTAGTCCCTGTACTATATCTTAGACTCCACAGCAAGGGTTAACTTCTGATTTTGCCTACCAAATAAGGACTTCTTAACCCTTTACTGAATTTGAGCAATATTAGTGATGGAGGTGAGGCAGAAACAGTGGTGGCAGGTCTCTGTTCATTCGTGATTCCCAGGTTCTTCAATATTTTTATTTTTGAGCCATGCCTTTCAGGCTAAGAATATCAAATTTGGGGCCTTGATTCTTAATAAAAAATTTTTTAAATGATTCACCGTGAGATATAGTTACAAGCTTTCATGTTTGAGTTTCAGTCATACAGTGATCAAACACCCATCTCTCCACCAGTGCACATTCCCCACCACCAATATCCCCAGTACAACCCACCTTTCCTACCCTCTGACTGCCTCCATGGCAGAGAATATTCCCCATACTTTCTCTCTCTACTTTTGGGCATTATGGTTTACAATGCATATACTGAGAGTTTATCATGTTTGGTCCTTTATCTACTTTCGGCACACATCTCCCGTCCCGACCAATTCCTTCAAACACCATTTTCTTAGTGATCCCTTCTCTATTCTAGCTGTCCTCTCCCCGTCTGCTCATGAGGCAGCTTCCAACTATGAAGCAATCTTCCTGATCCTTATATCTACTCTTCTTTGGTGTCGGTCTTGTGTTATATTATTTTATATTCCACAAATGTGTGCAGTCCTTCTATGTCTGTCCCTCTTTTTCTGACTCATTTCACATATCTGCCCCCAGCGCCTGGCTGTTCCTCGCTGGGGCCCGTTGGAAAGGAGCGGGTTGAGCTTTCCTCCCCGCCCCGACCAGGGCTCCGGCAGCCGAAGACCTCCAGGACCAGCCACCACCATGCTGAGACCACTCTCCGCACACATGAAGGTACCAGCAGAGGGACAAAGCCACGCGGGTTCCGGGGCCAAGATCTCCAAGCCTACTCGAATTGGAGTCGAGCATCCTCCACCCAGATCCTCCAAATTCCAGTAGGCGGGGGTCACACCCACCAACTGGCCCCCTGGCGCCGTGTAATCCCATCAACGGCCAAGACTCAGAGACTATAAAATCCAGCTCCTGGAACCATCTTATCAGGACATCTTTATGACATCTTATCATCTCATTCCTACTTTGGACAAACTTGCAGGCTATCGAATGTAGCCTGCCCACAGGGCAGAGTCTGGCAAACTCCCTGTGGCGTACCAAATATGCCAAATACCAGTAACAATGATGGGTCTCATTCTCCTAAATAGCCTTGAATATAATCTCAGGGTTAGGATGAAAGAGTTACTGGGGCCTGCTTGAGGCAATCGATGAATAACAGGATGATGAAATGAAATGAAAATGAAATTTCACATATCATGATACTTTCCATGTCTATCCACTTATAAGCAAATTTCATGATTTCATCTCTTCTAACAGCTGCATAGTATTCTATCATGTAGATGTACCAAAGTTTCTTTAACCAGTCATCTGTTCATGAACACTCAGACATGAATCCATAAGGTACATAGAGGAAAATGTAGGCAGAACCCTCCATGACATTGAAGCTAAAAGCATCTTTAAGGATGAAACACCACTGACCAAGCAAGTGGAAACAAACATTAAAAATGGGACTACATCAAAGTAAGAAGCTTCTGCACTTCAGAAGAAACAGTGACCAAAATACAGAGAGAGCCCACAGAATGGGAAAGAATATTTACCCAATATCCATCTGATAAGGGATTAATATTCAGGATCTACAAGACACTAGTAGAATTATATAAGAAAAAACCTCCAACCCCATCAAAATATGGGGAGAAAAAATTAACAGAAGCTTCCTCAAAAAAAAAAAATACAAATGGCCAAAAGGCACATGAAAAAATGCTCCACATCGCTAATCATCAGGGAAATGCAAATCAAAACAAAAATGAGATAGCATCTCACACCACAGAAATTGGAACACATTCAAAAGAACAAAAGCAACTAGTGCTGGTGTGGATGTGGGGGAAAAGGAACTTTCTTTCACTGTTGGTGGGAATGACGACTGGTCCAGCCTTTTTGGAAAACAATATGGACAGTACTTCAAAAACTAGAAACTGAGCTTCCATATGACCCCACAATACCACTTCCGGGAATATATCCTGAGGGTGCAAAAAAGCACAGTAGAAATGATATCTGTACCTATATGTTCATTGCAGCACTGTTCACAATTGCCAAAATCTGGATTCTTAATCACGATCATGATCACGATCGTCCTGTTGTTCGTCGATTGCCTCGAGCAGGCACCAGTAACATCTCCTTCGTCCTACCCCTGAGATTTTAAAAAGTGCCATATTCAAGGCTCTTTCAGGGTTAGGAGAAAGAGATCCATCATTGTTACTGGTATTTGGCATATTGGTTAAGCCACGGGGAGTTTGCCAGACTCTGCCGTGCGGGCAGGTTACATTTGGTAGCCTGCCAGGTTGTCCAAAGTAAGAATGAGATAATAAGATGTTGTGCGGCTGTGAATGTGGTCACACGCTTCGGGGAGCTGGGTTTTATAGTCTCTGGGTCTTGGCCGTTGATGGGATTACACTGTGCCCGGGGGGAGGGGGGGGCAGTTGGTGGGTGTGACCCCAGCCTACTGGAAGATGCTATAAAAATATTCAGAGTATATGTATCCTTTGATACACGCAAATAAAATAGAATACTGTGAAAGAGGGAAAACAGAAACTAACAACTCACAAAATTAACATTAGTCTTAAAAGGTAAAGGTAAAGGTAAAGGCCCTCCCGTTGATCGTCGATTTGCTCGAGCGGGCCCAGTAACGTCTCCATTGGAGACTTTGTTGTTACTGTGTCTGGCATATCGAATACTCTCGGTAGCTTGCCGGGCTCTCCGAGAGGGGCGGAGGAATCGAACTCGGGTCGGCCATGTTGGCCGCTTGTAAGGCGAACGCCCTACCCGCTGTGCTATCGCTCCAGCCCTAAAAGAGATAAAAAAAAATATCAAGGTGCTGGAAGCTGGTTCAGGGGTTAGTGTGAGCCTGGCCTGGGGTCAGCCCTGGTACCACAAGCCTCCAAGCATCTCTGGGGTGGCCTCGAGGCCTGCGCCCCACTGCGTGGGAGGTCCTGTGGTCCCTGGCCTGAGCAGCTCCAGGTCCTTGGGTCCTACCACTGCCCAGTGTGGATTATTAATAAAAAATTATAATATTAATTATATCTCATATTGAAGGAAGAGTATAGGCACAACTGGACAAAGACAAAATAGATACACACCAGTGACTATCTTAAGGTCGTAACAAAGTAAAAAAGTCTAAATGACTATTTAATTTTTCAAGGCAAGATGAATCCTGAATAGTTAAAATAGTGTTTGAAGAAGCAGAGGCTCACCTGGTAGATTACATACCCAGCAAACTGAGGCCTTGAGTTCCATTCCCAGTATACATATCCTTAAGAAGTGTTGGGTATAGCCCTGGTGGCCCCCAAATATTGCTGAACCGAGTACCAACCTAGAAGACTGTACTGCAGGATTGAGTATTTCTGGAAGATTCCTCATGAATTCTGCTGAATATGGCCTCTGTGAAAAAATATTGTTAAAAAAAGGAATGAGAATCATACATGAGAAAGGAAAATCAAGCTGACATGAGCGGAATGGTTTCACCCCATCAATATTTATGCTTTGAACGCCTAAATTCCATTACATTCCTTAAAATTTAACAGTACTTGAAAATAAGATATTTAAAGAGTTTATTGAGTTAAAATAGGTCCTTCAAATGGACTCAAATCCTGTCTGATTGATATCCTTCCAAAAAGAAGAGATTATCAGTCACTCAGGCTGAGTCTCACCCACGAGTGAATCTCCAGAAAAACCCAGGTACGCCGGACTTTGTGACTGAGAACTCTGGGTTCGACGGGACAGGGAACGGAGATCCTTAGCTTCTACCTCCCTGTCTCCAGTGACTCAGAGGTCACGCCCATACGCCACCTCTTGCTGGCACCAGGTAATCTCGTCATCGGTCACCATACAGATCGCATGTCCTTCTTCCTGAAAGAGAGCATAACATGACGCTCACCATAACCATGCCACCACACCCGTGCCAGGCAGTTTCACTCAGAGCGCCCCAGAGGGAGGCGGGTGAGACCCCTCCCTTCCCCAAGGGACCCAGCCCCGGCAGCCAAAAACCTCCAGAATCTAGCCTCCACCATGTTCACGGCCTCTCTTCACATGCTTGAGCCAAGCCTCACCCATGAGTGAATCTATTCCTACAACCCTTCCGTGGCCACATGATACTTCAAACCACACACCCTACCCATACTCCAAGGGTAGGGTACACCACATTTGACACGGTTCAAAGTACAAGGTAACTAATCTTAGAAGGAAATATACATTTTATACACACACACACACACACACACACATTTATGTATATAAAGCACATAGGGCTCAACCTTCCTATCCGTGCATCCTATCTGTTCTTAGATCACTTACAACATGTAAGTGATCTCTTATGAAAGGGCTTAATGGCCTCTGGGTGAAATACAACAATCTCCACACTCTTTTGTCTACAGATACTTTTTTGTAGCATTTTCAGCAGTTTTTCATAACAAACAATAAAAATATATTATTTCGGTTCTGCTTTGGGGCAGGGGTTGGGGTTTGGGATGAAAACATCTGAAATATGGTGGTGGGAAGGTGTCACTGTCACTGTCCTCCCTTTGTTCATCAATTTGCTTGAGCAGGCCCAGTAACATCTCCATTGTGGGACTCGTTGCTACTGTGTTTGACATATCAAATACGTCACGGGTATCTTGCCAGGCTTTGCTGAGAGGGGGCGATACTCTCGGTAGCCTACCAGGCTCTTTGAGAGGGGCAGAGGAATCGAACCCGGGTCGGCCATGTCGGCCATGTGCAAGGCAAACGCCTTACCCGCTGTGCTATCCCTCCAGCCCAGGAAGGTGTAATGGTGGTGAGATTGGTGTTTGAATATTAAATGTACTGACATATTGTGAACTACTTTATAAAATAAAAGAACTATAAAAAAGAAGAGATTAGGTCTTACAAAAAGACCTCAGGAATGTATCTGTATACAGAGCCCAAGTGAGGGCCCAGGAAGAAGTGAACCCCCTGCTTCCTATCTATTCTTCCTATCTGTGCATCCTATCTGTTCTTCAGCATTTTCTGGAATGCTGGAAAGAGGAGATAAAGGGAGGAAAATATAGATCTTCAAAGAGAGTCATAAATTATTAGTGCCAAGAAACTCCTGTTGGTGAAATCCATCCAGAGACAGCCTTTGTAACCTCAGAGAAATTTTTTTCTTTAACCCATCTGAAAGAATTGAAGATTCACCCCAAGGAGATTGCATGTGAGACTTGGGAAAAGAAAATGGCACTGAGTGAATGTCCATTTTTTGTGGCTTTTATGAAAACACCCCTGGTGCCGTATAATCCCATCAATGGCCAAACCCAGAGACTATAAAACCCAGCTCCTGGAAGTGACACCTTATTATCTCATTTCTACTTTGGACAACCTGGCAGGCTACCGAATGTAACCTGCCCACACGGCAGAGTCTGGCAAACTCCCTGGGGCATACCCAATATGCCAAATACCAGTAACAATGATGGGTATCATTCTCCTAACACTGAAAGAGCCTTGAATATGACACTTTTTTAAAAATCGCAGGGCTAGGACGAAGGAGACGTTACTGGGGCCTGCTCGAGGCAAATAACAGGATGGTCGTGATGTCGTGATGTCGTGATGAAAATAATGCTCCAATCTACCTTCTGCATGACAGGTAAAATTCTGGTAGAAAATCTGAACCCTTATTGACTTATCCACAGGACAAAATTTGGAGCAATCATGACTTTTCTAAAATTGGGAGGGTATGGAAAGGTGGAATATAAACTGAGTAACCCTAAATCTGTGGCTGACTTTTTTCTTAATCTCTGACAGATTTATTTATAATTAAGCAATTGAGAACAGATTTTGTGCAGCCAAATGGAAGGAAAAAAAGTAAACAGATTTTTTTGAGCAGCCACTCACCGTAGGAAAACAGAGCTACTGGTGTAAGTCTCAATCAAATGTCTGCTAATACACACATCTTCATGGTATAATTCTAAATTGCATGGCATGCAAAACAGCATAAAATCCCAACACCATTCTGGTTTTTGCCTAGAGGACGTAGGGGTTGGTGATGGTTAGGGGTTTGGATTATACCTGGTTGTGTTCAGGGGTGTTCCTGGTGGTGCTTTGGGGACCAAATGCAGTTTTGGGTAATTGAACGCAGGCTGGTCACACAAAAGATCTCACCCCCTGTACAATCTCTCTGGTTCCCTGACCAATTCTAAAGAAATAGAACAATCAGTAAAAACCAAACCTGTAATTATTCTTTTTGGAAATTGTGGATAATATTCTCAATAGAATATTATAATGATTCTTTAAGACTATAAATGAGAACATTTCATAATGATTAAATTTCTTAGCAAAGAAGTTAATTAACCAACTGGAATGGAGAATTATAATACCCAAAGTATGAAATTTTACTAATGGACTTAACATACTGTAGACAAAGTGTCAATTAACTTAATGATGAACTGTCCAAGTTGAATAATAAAACAAGTTTTTATTGGTAGGTAAAGTGATAGCGCAGCGGGTAGGGTGTTTGCCTTGCATGGCCAACCCAGGTTCGATTCCTCCATCCCTCTCAGGGAGCCTGGCAAGCTACCAAAAGTATCCTGCCCGCAAGGCAGAGGCTGGCAAGCTCCCCGTGGTGTATTTGATATGCCAAAAACAGTAACAACAAGTATCACAATGGAGATGTTACTGGTGCCCACTCAAGCAAATCAATGAATGATGGGCGGACAGTGCTACAGGGCTACAGAGGTAGGTAAAGGAAGATAGAGGTGGAGAACTCTGGGGTTTCAGACAATAATATCTAGGAGTCTAATGTGCATATAGTTGGGTCCCTGGGAAAAATAATCATAAATCATAAAAGTAATTAAAAAGATAACTATTGTGGATCCACTAATTATAGTTTAATAAGAAGACAAACTAACAAAAACTTTTAGTTGAAAACACACAGCTTTCTAGCAATAATCTAAAGAAAACCAAGGGAATGATAAAAACCAAATACAGCATATTGATTAGATTTCAGGAATGGAGAGGAGGACAGTCAGAAAGGGCTTCCAAAGAAATATAGCTCTTGGTATTTGTTATTAAGTTGGAATTTTTTGTTATTATTCTAATAATACATATGCATTATATACTCTTTGTATACCTTTATGTCTTAATACATTGCTAATAACCCATTGTTATATTCTATCAATATGGATTTTTGATTGTCAACATCAGAAGACAAGAAATTAGCTACGTTGTTATTCCATTCAACTAACAGCAGCTAATTTTAAGAACTATTGTCAGGGAAGAATAAAAAGAAAATTAATAATTGTTGCTAACTTCCACTACAGTTATTGATTTTTCAATTTTGTCCTTAATTCAGCTTCCTTATAGGAAAGAGAAACACAATACAAAATGTGGACCGGATGCCATTTCATTCTGAATTTTTATATTCTCAGCAACACTTTGCTATTGGTTAGGGGGTTTACTTGATAATCAAGAAATTGTTTGAACTAATAATGCTATTTAAATTGGAGAAGAAGAAAATGAGGAAACAGGCTTGAGAGGTCAGCAAATTGCCTCAGTGCACGCGATGAAATGAAAGCTGCTGTGGCCATTTTTTTTTTTTCAACAATCCTGCCAACTCTCCTCAACTTCACTGCACAGGAAGTCTTCAGCAACATCTAGCTTTGCCAGGACTCAAGTGTGGAAGCATTCTGCTATCCCACACTGTCTATGGGGGCCTCTTCTGGGCTATGTGGGAGGTGTGATATACTGGGTATGGGGGGGTGAATATCTATTTCTCTGACTTTCTGCTTATCAGTAATATTTGTCCCAGAGCATCCTTTTGAGGTAAGTCCTCTGCTCTTCTAAAGACAGAGGTACTCAGGCTACTGAGAATCTAGATAGTTAAAGGCCCGTAGCAGAGAAGACTGTTCACTGATGTAAGTTACAGCTTATGCGTATGGGGCCAAGTGAGGGCCAGCTGTGAAGCATGTGAATGATAGCTTCATCAGCTTGACAATCCCTCAGGATCCACCACCTACATAGGGGTTCTTTCCTGGCTATTTCCCCAACAGATGTAAAAATTATTAAGTGTATTTGGCTAGAGTTTCTTTGGGACTCCTCTTGCTCCGTGTATTTCACTCTACTTTATTTTCTTCTCTGCCCCTAATTTTAAAGTCCATTTTTATTTTCTGTTCTCAATAGCCTATAGTGAAATGGTGCCTGAATTTGCTTAAGTACCAAGGTATAGAGACAGAAACTCTACTGAATGTCTAGTTCTAGCAATTACATGGGCTCACTATTTTTTCAGATTCCTACTGCATTTTGGAATTTTATAATAAGACTGTTCCTTTTCTCAACTTTGCAGTAGTACAGTAACCAGGAAGTTAGAAAACACTGAGATATGATCTAGAAAATTTCCAAGCAAAAAAAAAAAAAAGAATTCAAGAAGAGGTTTACTAGTCAATCTATGGTTGGTTTTATAAAACAAAGTGGAAATGTTGTCACAGGAATTAAAAAATATCATATTAAATGCATCAAAGTTTAAGGATTTTAGGAAAAAATAATAAGTGACCCAAAGTTAATATGAGGATCAGATTCCATAGATAGGGAATCAGTCATATATAATGCAAGTGTATGACTTTATGTGTACATGAATATGTATAATTACATATATTTATAATACAAAATTCTATATACTGAAATTCTAGAGAGACACTTACTTGCTCTAAAATGAATTTTTTAATTGCAGCTATAAGTTATACTATTCAAAATTGGGCTCTATTTTTATAACTTAGAATTTTTAAATTTCCACTATTCAAATGCATTCAGTTCTGAGTAAGTCATATTAAACCACCACAACAAATATTTATGAGTGTTTTACCAATAGGAACAGAGTTGGATACAGTACCTCATTTATTCAAAACAAAAGCTTTGTTTTTCTCACTGTATTATAAATATTAAAACAAGATATGATTATAGAAAATTGTTTCCTCTCCTTAGACTAAAATCTAGAATTTGAATCTGACCTTTTATAACTGCAAAAGATGTGGTTCTATTGATGCTCTGGGGCCAAATCAGTGAGAGATGCAGTGTCAGGCTTAGAAAGAGCTTTGTTGCAGTGCACTGCAGATTGGAAGATGGAGACCTCATGTCCTCAAAGCATTTGTCTTTTTGAACTGGTGACAAGAAGGGATTTTACAAAGAGAACAGGGTAGTACATTTTTAGGAAAAATATGTTCATACCAATAGGCTTCAGGATGAAGATTAAAATCCCATCAAAGGCTGTCAAAGGCTAGCTCCCCAAGATGAACTCTATCTTATCTACAAACCTAAGATCAATAAGGACAAAAGGTAAACTGAAGACAAACTGTCTTTGGGGCAAGGACTGTTGTCCAAGTCAGTTGTTGGTCTTTAGGCTAGTTTCTCTTTTACTTTCAGTTTGGTCCTTATTTTTTTGTCTTGAGAGTCATTGCTGTCTTGGTATAATTTTATCACCAACTACATGGAAAGGCAGTTTTGTGGCATCTAGGCATCAGGTTGTTTAGCAGCAAATTCCTAACAGCATTACAGGCTGCCACCCCCCTCTTTTGTTTTGATGTTTTCTTTCCCTTCATTTCAGTCTGCAGATTTCCTGGGACAGACCTTGGGAGAGGAAGCATTGTTATTCAATTTCAGCTGGCATCTACCTCAGGGGTGAGGACTTATCTTTGGCAAGCAAGCCCCTAGGTGAATTTTATGTGCCTTAGGCTTTGAGAAGCAGTGGATATGCCTGTTATCAAACACTGCTGCAAGTCTCTTCAGTTTTAGGCTTCTGACTGCTAGGGTAGAATGGGTTATGCTCAGTATACATCCCTGAAGATTCATGAACGGAATTTGATCCTTTGGCTAAACATTCCTTCCCTCTCCCACCCAAAATAACGGATTTTTCCCAGATGGCTCCAAAGGAAAGGTCAATCATTGTTCTCATTCTGACTAATTGGAGACAGTCTAGCCATAAACACCCGACTTGGGGTCCTTTCTTTTCTACAGGGTTTGGGTTGGGCTTTAGAGAAGCTGCTGGAGGGTGGCCTGGGTGGGACCCAGAAGAGAATCATTAGGATTGCAATGCCTTCTGTCAGTAAGTCTTGAACGGAATGCTGAGTTGAACAATGGAAATGCTCTCTGCTGTCCTTGGGAAAATTGTTGTTCTTGTCCCAAGCCAAGAACTTAAGTGCCAAATGAAATTCTTTTATTTGGAATTTCCTATAGTCTGTACAATAATGGTAATTCGCTCCCAACCCTGGCTACTTTGTTTCTTCATCAGGATACTTTAAGATAAACTGAGTGGACTACAATTAAGAAAAGACTTGTTTCCTCTTGCATTTTTAAAGGTTCAAAGAAGGTGAATATTGTCTCCAATATATGACAGGAAACCCTAGGTGGGAAAGATAGTATGAGTAGGACAGTTGCCTAGCACATGGCTGGCCTGAGTGCAATCGCTGGTACCACGGTTGCTCCCCAAAGCACTGCCAGGACTGATCCCCAGGCACAGACCTAGGAGTAAGCTCTGAGCTGAGCCACACAATACCCTGATCATTCTCCAAAGAAAATCCCAGGTTTTGTGCAAGAGCCATATTTTCATGGTAGTATATTATTGCTTAAAGACTTTTCAAATACAAATTCCATTCACAGAAAGTGGTGGGTAGTACAGCCCAATGTACCCCAATTTTAATTTTTTATTTAATTTTTTAAGATGAGAACACAGAGTTTTCTATTACACACATAGTTATATTTTTAGTAAAAATTTAGGAAATTTTGGAGGATATGAGAATAAAGTTTGAATTGAGTTGTCACCAAAATAGGCAGGACAAATTCCAACCTTTCCCATAAATAGTAAAAAGTAAGGCCCTCCCGTTGATCATCGATTTGCTCGAGCCGGCTCAGTAACGTCTCCATTGGAGACTTTGTTGTTACTGTGTCTGGCATATCGAATACGTCACGGGGAGCTTGCCAGGCTCTGCCGTGCGGGCGAGATACTCTCGGTAGCTTGCCGGGCTCTCTGAGAGGGGATCATATTCTGAGAATATCAACTGACATTTTATACCTTTAATAAGAGGAATAATAATAAGAGAGAGAGAGAGAAAAGAGAGAGACAGACACCCCACACACAGAAAGAGAGAGAGACAGAGAGAGAGAGAGAGACAGAGAGACAGAGAGACAGAGAGACAGAGAGTGACAGAGAGAGCGTACTGTCTGCCATAGAGGCAGGCTGCAGAGCCTGGGCCAGGGGCAGGAGTGGGATGGGGGTGGGAAGGAAACTGGAGATATTGGTGGTGGAAAATATACACTGGTGAAGAAGTGGGTGAAACAGTGTATGTTGAAATAGTGTATGACTGAAACTCAAACATGAACAACTTGGTAACTGTATATCTCATGCTGATTCAATAAAAAAAAATTAAGGAATTTTATACAATAAATCCTTAGTGTACTCATCATTCATAGAACATGTAGTTAGGAAACTTGAACATTAAATATTAGATGAATGAAGTTATTCCTCTCTTTAGAAATGAATTTCTGATTTAATAAAGACAATAAGTCAGTTTTAATAGTATTTCAAGTGCTCCAGTAAAGGCTGCTGGTACCAGGTGAATATATAAGTATTTACTAAAACTGAATAGATCTTTTGGGTAAGGGAATAATTCTTAGCATAGGCTAAGAAAAGCGAAATGGAAAAGATAGGCAGAAGGTGATGTAGGCAGGTAGACAGGGAGGGCCCCCTCCCTAGGCAATGACAAAAACCAGCCCTGCAGAAAACAGCAAAACAGGAATTAAGGGTTGATAAGACCCTCGCCTGGCTCCAGCAACAGACCCAAAGAAGCTCCTCCAGGAAAAAAAGGCCAGGAAAGGAATTTCAAAGAAGACCATCACCACTCCCATCCTCCCTGATAACCTCCTTAGCAAATGGGGACATTTACCTGGGAAGAAGCCCCACGTGGGGGCAGGTTGGAGAAACCCTATAAAGGCCACCTTGAACAAAGGAAGGGGGCGCATATGCTGCCTGAGCCCATGTGCTGCTTGCGCCCACGTGGCCGAACACATGTGGTTCCCGAGCACGTGTGTCGCCCACATCTCCCCTCTTGAGATGTGTACTCTCATGCTTTCGTGTCTAACTTTACTCTCTCACTCTCTCTCCCTCCCTCCATACCTAAAAATCCTCCAAATAAAATCTAATTACTTCACTGCTTGTCTACTCCTGAAATTCCTTTCTGTGAGGCGAGACAAGAACCCAGCAACCCTGGGTCCTGAGTGGCAGAGGCGGGTGGGGAGAAAGTGACTGTCTTTCTCCTCCCCGCTTCACATAAGTCACCCGTGGGGCCCACCGACATCAAAGGGAGTCAATGGACAAAGTGACAGAGAGAAAAAAACTTAATCTAGCACATTGCAGTAGTTCAGTTTGACTGGAACATAAATAATAGTGGAATACGTGAAAAAAAAATGGTGGCATGAGACAGACTGATGAGGAGCATTTTTTATGCAATGGAACATAGACTCCATCTTGATCATTTTGGGGGAACGTTGAAATAAATCTAATTATTGCTATGTGTGTGCACACCAAATGACTAGGAATCTTGCAGCTCTCTTGCCACCTGCCTTTTTGTGATCTAGCGCTCCTTCCCCACCCGGAACAGGTGATGCCATGGGCTGACGAAGGAGGTAACAAGGACCAGGTTGGTTGGTGATAGTTTATTCCATTCTTCCCATGTGCCTGTTCCAATCTCACTAAGCCCCTCGTCTCTCAGTGCCCCTATTTGCTGCCTAGGTCTCTCTTCCTAGTCTCTCTCAACTCCCAGTATTGGGGGTAGCAACCATACATAGGTCAGGTAGCACAATCAACATATCAAAGCCCTTCCTGATCTCCTGCAGCCAGGAGATCTGGTTTAAGGGGGAAATACCACCTAGGGGTTTTTCTCCTTTCCGTAGTCCAACAATCATTTAAACATTCATCTTAATTTTACTTCTCAATAATATTAGTCATTCTGTATGAACACAGTAAGAGATACATTAAGCTTATAGGATGGCTGGCTCTCCTGGGGGCATCTCACTATAGATCTCAGACTACAGTGTTCAGGCCAGATTAGTCTTTCCTAACCCTATCAGGGTCCTAATCTAGTTGTTATTTTTGGATCATGACAGAATTTGTCCATGACCATGTTCTTAACTTATAGTTAAATATTATGGTGCTTTGGTCTGGCCCATTTTTGATGCCAGGGTAGCTCACAGCTTGCTCTGAGTCCATCCAGTCCCTTGTTGGAACACTGATTTTGGGATGCTAGGAAGTAAGGGCAACTGAGGCTTAAGTCGAGAAAGCAGATGCCCCAGAGTGAATATTATTCGGCGTCAATTAATTCCCAAGTTACAAAAGCACAGCATTAACTGTCTCCCTCTGTCTATACAAAAACAACATTGCTCTAAACTAACTATGCAAAGGATATAAGAAGAGAAAAAGTGATATTTACAAGTTAACAGAATCTGATTAGGAGATAAAGGTGATTGACCAGTTGGGGAAGCAGAGCACAAAGAAAGAGGTTACAGATAAACACAGGGGAATGGGAGTGCCTCAGGAGCACTATGAATGGGTGCAACCCAATAAACCTAAGCTCCCTGTGGCAAGGCAGAAAGGACAAATCAATGTTATCCTACAGCTATGTAAGTGTGGGCTGGAGCGATAGCACAGCGGTAGGGCGTTCGCCTTACAAGCGGCCAACATGGCCGACCTGAGTTCGATTCCTCCGCCCCTCTCGGAGAGCTCGGCAAGCTACTGAGAGTATTCGATATGCCAAACACAGTAACAACAAAGTCTCCAATGGAGACATTACTGGGCCCGCTCGAGCAAATCGACGATCAACGGGAGGGCCTTTACTTACTTACTTTTATGTAAGTGTGGGTACACATCCACATGTTTAATAATTTGTATGTAAATTATTCATTAGCATGGGATGTGCTTTCCACTAGAAATCTGACCACTGCTAAACAGCCAAGAAAAAGGTCAATGCTATGATAGAACAGGGTTTTTCAAATTTCCGTGTTCATGAATTGCCACAGAATTGGCTGAGAGGATAATTTCCGATCATCTGGCCTGCAACGATACCATAGATTCTACATTTCTAAAAGATGCCCAAGTGATTATGGGAAAAACACAACAGGTTTTCAGACTATGTTTTAAAGTAATAAAGTATTAGAAAAGAATCGAGAAATAACTGAGAAAAAAATAACATGTTAGGATAACCAAACAAACAAACAAAAAATAAAGGAATTGGTTTGGTAAAGGGAGAGGGCATAGGAGTTTGCCTTGGTGAAATAAGACAAGAAGAAAATAAGAGAAAAGAAGACAATTTTAGATTAAAGAAATATTCAACACATAATATGGGAATGCCTGATCTTCACTGATGACAGGTGGAAAAGAAACAGTGGACATTTGGGGTCCAATCCAAAATGTCTATTGAGATCATTGGTCCACACCAAAATTCTGGAGCAATAGCACAGCAGTAGGGCATTTGCCTTGCATGCAGCCAACGTGGCCGACCCGAGTTTGATTCCTCCGCCCCTCTCAGAGAGCCCAGCAAGCTACCGAGAGTATCTCGCCCACACAGCAGAGCCTGGCAAGCTCCCCGTGATGTATTCGATATGCCAGACACAGTAACAACAACGTCTCCAATGGAGACGTTACTGGCCCCGCTCGAGCAAATCCCCATGTAGGAAATGGCCCAGGGTACAAATAGCCTATATATTTTTTTTTAATTTATACTTGTGGTTTAAAGGATTAATAAAGCAAACACCCCTGTTTGATGGATCGATAATTGTGCTCTGCCTAAATTGCTATTCATAACTCTTCTTGCCTCTGTAGCCAGTCTGGTAATGGAACATAGGCTTAGGAAGGTGGATTGGCTTTCAAATCCAGAGAAAAATCAAAATTTTTATTAACCTTGCATTTGTGTAAAGCCAATCACATTGACACCTCTGACCTGTCAAGTGGGGGTGGGAGACAGACAAACACACAGGGACTATCCAAGTTTTAGTTCACTTGGGCAGTGGTCCCACGGGGTTGGGGGGCATTTATTCAATACATTATCACTCTCTCATCCTCCCTGGGGCTCCCAACAGGTGAGCCATTGTTGACAGAGACATTAAAGACAGTAGGAATATCAACATACAATAGGCACATGAAGATCAGAGGCTAGAGCATTTTACATAGCAATTAGAAGGAACAGCTGCTTAAAATATAAAGTCCTGACAGTTTCCTGTTCTATTTTTGCCCAGGTAGTTCCAAGAGCTAAAAGACCCTATACTTGCCTGGTACATTTTTGCAGCATATTTGTTATATGGTTTATTCTCTCCCATTATATTACTTTTTCCTGGGTGCACTTTTTGCAAACCTTTTGCATTGAAATACTTAAACTATATACCTAGGGAAAATTCTATCCTGGATGGGTGGAGGATAAGGGGTGTTAGTTGGGAGGACAAATTTCCACATGCATATTGAAGAATAATTCTACAATTAGTGAAAAGCACTGAGGATGAAAAGTTGAAGTTGAGATACCATGCTAGATAGTGGCATTATTACATCGTTGTGGATTTAAATGAATATGACTGGGTGACCAACTAAAGGCAAAGTTTGAAAGGATCTTCACTCACTGCTATGTCAAATGGTGAAAAGCACACTGACATCAACACTTTACAGAGTATCTTTCTTCCTGTTCAGAATATCTTTTTACTGAGATCCTCTTCTTACAAGGTATCTTTCTTCCTGCAAGAGCATCCTTCTTAAGGAGTAATAATAACAGGTGAGTTTTTCTTTTTACTTATTATAGTGATCAGGGATATGGCTGCCATGAGGGTGATACCAGGATTAATCTCCTACAACCATCCTTTACCTCAGGGTTAATGGATTATTTCTCTTGATTTAATATCCTATAGAGAAAGTGTGGGGAAACATTTTTTTCTCCTGCAAAGGGCTATTTGGATAATCATAAGATCATTCATTGTTTATATAATACAGGGAGGTGCCCAAGGGCTTTTTGAATCTTTCTAGCATCATTCATGGGCTATACAATACAAACTAATGGACCATGGCTAGGGATCTGATGAAAAGCACACATGTCTGCTTCATCTTGTGTTAGGATAAGACAATGTGATTTCCTGTGCCTAATACAGTCTGTAAACAGCATGTTTCCCATCCCTGCATAAAACAGCAAGCACAAAGGGTTGTAAGAAGCATCACATCAATGTAAAAGGCATACTTGGGTAGAACTGCCACAGTTACTTGCCTTTAAATATTGGCCACCAAGTCCTCAGACAGTACATCCAACCTGCTGAATCAGGTGTCTCTAAAACAGAGCAAATGGTTATTCTGTAAGTAGCGTTACGCCTTTCTAGATTAACTACAAAACAAAAAAATCATCCTTCTGTTGCAAGATAATATACTTTAGAAAATTCTCAGTACAATATGGAAGGAATTATATACTCACAAAAAGAAAAGCCAACATTACATTACAATGTTTTTTGCTACCACTACTATTCCTGTAGTAGAATCGAGTATTGTACTGACATAAAGAGAGGAGAATCTCCCAACCCTAGTTACGTCTATCAGTTCCTGGGATAACTTTGCCATAACTCAAAATGAGACAGAAAAACATAATCAAAACAAAGGGAAAGTATGGGAAACACTAAATAGGTTAGAAGAGCATGCAAAAGATTTAGATGCAACATGATTGCAGGAACTTTGAAGAACTGTCTATGTTGTTCATGGTGAAGAGGTTCTGCTACTACTACCAGAATGAAACTCATTAAAGAGGCAAATAAGTAGAATTCAAAACAGACTTCAACCTTCAAACTTTAACCCATTGAACTTGATGAGGAAGAATAAGAATGAATGTAAAATCTGAAACTCATCATGAATTACAATAGACTAACATAAGTAGAATTTTAACTAAGTTAAATATCTAACAAATCATTGACCAAATATACCCATGAATGTTTTTGATAGCACTGCATTTTAAGGACCTTTTAGCGGGACCAAATGACATTTTAGACAGGGCCATCTGTCTTGTAAGGGGATTTATGCAGGGAAAGAAAAAGAGGATTTGCTCCCACAAATAATTGTATGCTCTGAAAACAAGTCTGTAATAGTTTAGTGCATCATTTTCCAAATTATTGTGTAGATGACAGGACTATAGGAATTTAATGTGCTCTTAACAAAATGTTTCATCTATAAAGAAGTTTGGAAAATGTTATTCAGCAAAGTCAAACTAATTCCTAGAAAGGATTTCACTAAAAAATATCCTTATCTTAGATTAGTTCTTTAACAAGCATACCACAGATGAGGTGGCTTATTGAAAGCAGAAACTTTATTTCTCACAGTTCTGCAAGCTGATAGGTCTAAATTCAAAGCTTTTACAGATTCATTATTTGTTTAGATCCAGCATTCTAGTTTGTATATGACGTTTTCAGCTATCTGCTCACTGTATACAAAGGTAGAATGTGGTAGAGAACTCTCTGGGGGCACCCTATGTATGGCATCAGGATCTAATTGCCATTAAAATACCCACTTCCAAGCAATATCACCATTAATTTCAACATAGAAATTTAGGGAAAACACATTCAGTGATAATAAACTCTTTTCTGAAGGCACACAATATCTCTAAACCCAAGATTTTAACCAAGCACAATGTTGGAAAACCTTGTCTGTTGCAAATGACCACTGGGTTTGAAATAAGGTCTGAATGAAGCATATCTTCTTGGAAAGTTACGTTGTGCCGTAGTGGCTTTATTGATTACACATTATATTATCACTCGTGGGATACTATGGATATTGAATTAAGGAGAATAGGAAAGTATAAACTCAACATCATTGTGTTATTATGCTTCTTTTGACTATGTTTGATAAGATCTAAAATAATGTTATATTTCCTAGGATTCAACTTTTAATGAAATAAGTGAATTGATGTCAAAGAGTAAGAAACTCCCTAAAAGAATTCAGGAAGACACCTTGAAGTTGTTTCCCTCCTGAAAAAGGCAGGAATTGGCTAAAGGTCAGTGAAGATGAGGTTTGATACTTTATTGACTTGTCTATCTTCCTCATTTTTGTATGCACTTTATTACTTATAAGTTACAGACAATATTTAATTTTTTAGAAGATAATAATTACCTGAAAGATAAAAAAGAAACTGTTCCAAAAAAAAAAACCAGACAAAATCATATTACTTTTACAATGGGTGGACCAGTATTAAGTAATTACAAATGAAATGTTAGGATGGTTCATTCCATAATTATGAATAATGCATTATTATTTTGGCAATATGAACATCCAGCTGGGAAGTTAATACTTTTCACATATGAAAACACACAATGGCCTTCAGCGTATTTGAGAATCTTATAAGAGTGGGTGAATGTAATATACAAGAAAAAGATAACACGTTTATAGTCAAGTCTATGTTTGAAATTTAAAGTATCTGGGTGTTCATAAAGTATTTAATTAATTACATTTTTGTAATCATGTTGCAAAGTTGTCTAGCCATCTAAAAACATCTGGAAAATTAAATTAAATGTTCATCCAGATGTTTGATCTTGAATAGATGTTTGACACTGCAAAATATAATTTTCCTATTTCTTAGTCTTAATTTTGCTGACTATTTAAAACACTGAGTTGGATAGTTGTTTTGTATCTGTCCCATTGGCCTGGAATAGGACTTACACAAAAAATATGATTCCTAAGTGTCCAAAATATATGTAGATCATAAAAATATGAAAAATGCCTGAAATGATATATATACATAAATGGGGGAAATAAATGAGTAGAAATTTTCTTAAAGAAGACATAAAACCAAAAGTTTATTTTAAAAAAGCTCTGCCTCATCATTATCAAGGAAATGCAAATCAACAACTTTGTAACTCATGGTACCTTTAAAAAATAAAATTTGGAGAAAAGAAGAAAATAAAACAGCAATGAGATATCATCTCAAACAAGTGAGATTAGATTGGCACACATCACAAAGGACACAAACAAACAGGGCTCATAGGAATGTTGTCCAGGTTAGTCTTTTTCGAAAATAACATGGACACTTCTTTTAAAAACTAGGAATTGATCTTCCTTATGATCTAACGATTCCACTTCTTCACTTTTATTTACCTGAAAGCCTCCAAAACTCTATTAAGCAAAGACATTGAATTCCTATGTTCATTGCAAGCATTATTCATTATAGCTAAAACCTGGAACCAAACTGTGTCCAAGAACAGAAGAGCGGATAAATTATGGTACATATACACAATGGATAAATTATGGCCCATATACACAATACACCAAACATCAGCCAAGTGGCACAAATGCTGGCCAACTTTGACCATGAATGTGGAAATGTAGGACTACAGCTGAATCTTACAAAGACAATGTTTATGAGAAACGGCCTCGTTCCTGACGCTCCATTCGCTCTCAACGGGACGAGCATCTCCAAATGCAACAGCTATGTGTACCTAGGTCGAGAAGTCAACATGACAAATGACCTGGCACCCAAGCTGCACAGGAGGAAGAGAACGGCTTCAAGAGCATCGAACAAATAGCTAAGAGGGCGAAGAACCTCCAGCTCTGGGCACATCTCTTTGATTCCACTGTTCTTCCTCCATTAACATATGCCTCAGAGACCTGGGCCCTACGCAAACAGGATGAGAACGCTATTCAGGTCTCCCAAAGAAGAATTGAAAGAGCTATGCTTGGAATATCACGTTTCACTCAAATGAGAGAAAGAATCCGGAGTTCTGACATCCATCGATGATCAAGAATCAGGGACGCTGTCTCGTTTGCCAAGGTGTCAAAAATCAGATGGGCTGGTCACGTAATGAGATTTAAAGATGACCGCTGGACTAGAGCTGTTACCGACTGGATTCCACGGGATGTCAAAAGACCGCGTGGTCGCCCACCTACCAGATGGTCAGACTTCATCAAGATCATTAACGATCGGCTTAAGGCTCTGGAGAGTCTCTTGCTGAATGAAGTTAGTCAGAGGAAGAGAGAATGACACAGAGTTCTCTCTCTCATATGTGTGATATAAAGGAACAGTAAGAAAACAAGAAAAGCCCAAATACAACAGAAACTGAGACCTAGTCCTTAGTGGGAAACACATGGCTGCAGGGGATATGGGGGGGGGCATGAAATTAAGACAATCAATGGTGGGGACAGCCAACTCTCTGGTGGAGGGTGTGGTGTTGGAATGTTTAAGCATTAAACCCATTATTGTTGTTGTAAATCGCAGAGCCTAAAAGTAAAAAGAAAATTTAATATGACCTAAATTGATTATATTTGTAAAATTCTGCCCCTGCCCTCAAATTATTCTTCTAATGACATATATATATGTATATATATATAATATATATATATATATATTCCCCACAAGACTTTATTTTTTAAGTCAGGTTTTCTAAAGCTGCTCTCCATGTTAGTAATATCTTTTCTTCACATTTCCATAGGTTCAAATCTTAGAATGCTTGTGTTCCACGTAAAAAGTCAGCTTCTCTAGAAATATTGGATCCAACCTTTTACCTAGAGTCTTGCCTTCAGAGATATAGATTTTCTCTTGATAATTATGTTATTTTGGTCTCTATAATCAATCTTTTGAAATTTTTATATTTTTGTTCTTGAAAGACTGGAGCAATAGCACAGCGGGTAGGCGTTTGCCTTGCATGCAGCCGACCTGGGTTTGATTGCTCCGTCCCCCTTGGAGAGCCTGGCAAGCTACCGAGAGTATATTATCCGCAAGGCAGAGCCTGGCAAGAGCCCTGTGGCATATTCAATATGCCAAAAACAGTAACAAAAAGTCTCACAATGGGGACGTTTGAGCAAATCAATGAACAACAGGAGAACAGGAAAGTGCAGCGCAGTTGTTGAAAATACCTCTCAGAGATGAAATATACATCTTAAATCATAGAACTCGATCTCGTATCAGTGAACTGAGAAGGTTGAGTGAAACTATGCTTATCATTCAAGTAGCTCTTATCCTTTCTAAAACTTCTATATCTCTACTTCTGTGCTTGGTGTCTCTAAAGGAACACAATCTTTTCCTGAGTTTTTAAGTTCTTTCTTTACCCTTTACCATTAAGATGCATTTTAAAAACATAAATAGTACCACAAGGTTAAGAGAAAAAAATTTCTTGTCCCCCTATTTTCCATTATACAACTTCCAACGGATTTCACATGCAACTCTTTCAACTGTTACTGTATTTACCAACAGCTTTCTAATAACCACCCTCTTACTGCCATTTCTGGTTTTTCTCCTGACTTTTCAAAGTGCAGGATGAAGGCAAAAATTTCTTGAATATTAGTACACATGCATGTGTCCTTCCCAGCCCTCTCAGTATAGCTTACTGCTATTCCGAAAATTGGAATGTTATTTGCACATCACTTAATCACTTAATCGCTTAATCCCCGTTATTCATCAAATTACTCGAGCGGGTGCCAGTAACATCTCCATTCATCCCAGGTGCGTGCTAGTGTAGCCCAATGGCATCTGTTCATTCTAGGAACATGCAGAGCCTCAAACCGATCATTCAGAGTCTTGACGAAGAAGTCTGATCATCTTGTAGGTGGGTGTCCATGCAATCTTTTGATGTCCCGTGGAATCCAATCAGTAATGGCTCTAGTCCAGCGGTTGTCTGTAAACCTCATTACATGTCCAGCCCATCTGATTTTTGATGCCTTGGCAAATGAGACAGCGTCCCTGATTCTTGAGCGTTGACGAAGATTCTATCTCTCCGGATTCTATCTCTCATTTGAGTGAATCGTGATATTCAAAGCATAGCTCTTTCAATTCCTCTTTGAGAGACTCGAATAGCGTTCTCATTATGTTTGCGTAGGGCCCAGGTCTCTGAGGCATATGTTAATGCAGGAAGAACAGTGGAATCGAAGAGATGTGCTCGTAGCTGGAGGTTCTTTGTTCTCTTAGTTATTTCTTCAACGCTCTTGAAGGCATTCCAAGCCGCTCTCTTCCTCCTGCGCAACTCAGGTGCCAGGTCATTCATCATGTTGATTTCTCGACCTAGGTATATATAACTATTGCATTCGGAGATGGTGGTTCCATTGAGAGCGAATGGAGCGTCAGGAACAAGGCTGTTTCTCATAAACATTGTCTTCATAAGATTCAGCTGTAGTCCGACCTTTCCACATTCACGGTCGAAGTCAGTCAGCATTTGTGCTGCTTGGCTGATGTTTGGTGTTATTAGAACGATGTCATCAGCAAAGCGGACGTGGTGTAGTTGCCGACCATATATCTTCACTCCCATGCTTTCCCATTCCAGTCGTCGCATGATGTTCTCGAGGGTGGCACTGAAGAGTTTTGGTGAAATGGTATCACCCTAACGAACCCCTCTCTTGACATGGATGATTACTTCTTTGTAGAATGGTGAGATCCTGGTAGTGAATCCGTAATAGAGCTCACGAAGGATCCTGATGTATTAAGTTTGTATGCCCTTATTGGCTAGGGCTTCTATGACTGCTTCCGTCTCAACAGAATCAAACGCCTTCTTTAAATAAATGAACATTAGACTGAGCGGCATCTTGAACTCCTGAGAAACCTCAATGAGCTTAGTAATCGTGTGGATATGGTCGATGGTACTGAATCCTTTTCGGAATCCGGCTTGTTCACATGGTTGTCCTTCATCTAGTGTTCTGCTAATCCTATTCAGGATGACTCGAGTGAACAGTTTGTAGATGACAGACAATAGGCAGATTGGGCGATAGTTGCCAATGTCGTGGATGTCTCCCTTCTTGTATAGTAGTACAGTCCTGCTGGTTTTCATTGGGATGGAACCTTGCATTCAGACAGGTAGCATGTGAAGAGCCGAGCCTGTGAATTGATGAGTACTGATGGTTAGTTCTTCAGGTGTTCAGGTCTGATCTTGTCTGGGCCAGATGCTTTTTGTTTCTTTACCGGCGAGATGGCATGTTGGATTTCAGAAGGGTGAACATTGGGAACGACATATCCATCATGTGGAATGTGGTATGTGGGCAAGTGGATGTGGTTAAAGAGATCTGAGTAGAAGTCATGAATAATGTTCTCCATTGCCCTTTTGGAAGATGTGATAGATCCATCATGATGTCGGAGGGCAGTCATCTTGGTCTTGTAGTTGGTGAAGGACAGGCGGGCATTACGAATGGTTTTCCCAGCTTCTGCCGCATCTACCAGCACTGCTGCTCTCCTGTTTTTGCACATAAGCTTAAAAAATTATTTTATTTACATTAACACAACTTTTTTTCCCCTGGAGCAAATGATTGGTTTATTTTTAAATACCATAATTTACTATACTACTTAACTCTTTCTGTTTTCATTTCTAATATTTATTTGCACTGCCTTTAGAGTTTTGGACAGTTGTCTTCTTTTATGTGGTGATAAAATTTATTAGAGACAAATGTAAAATTTACTTTAACTTGCAGCTGTGCTTTTATCATGCCAACATCAGACAGATTCGTTGTGTCAGTTCAATGTGATGACAACAATCTTAAAATCCCCTCAACAAAAATTCATGTTGGATGGAGCTCTTGGTATTTTCCTTATTTGCTTTTAGGGTCTGCGAATCAGTTTCTGATTTTCTATAAAGGTACGTCTAGTTTATATCTCTAAGGTTATTTTGATAGGTTGTCAGTCAGTTCCTCTGAATCTTTAAACCTATCATATTTCATTTGTTGTTCCCATAGTTTCTGTCCCCTGTTGTACATGTAAATTACAGTCTCTTCACTTTGAAGATGAATGGAATATGGTTCACTCCTACAATTAAAAATACTTTGTACAACAAAGACGAGAGGAATGTGTAGATTTAATTAAGGTCCAGGCTCTGCTGACTGAGTTAATCAGAATAACTTTATCTTTACAGGACTAACTTATTCAGGAAAGTACTTAAAAGAAATTGATGTCTTCTTGTCAAAAGAGAATCAAAGTTAGTGACAGTGTTAGTATGGAAGTTAAGGCATTTACTTGCATAGGGCTGCAGTACTGACAATGGGTTCTAATCGCTGCACTGCATATGGACTCCAGAGCATTGCCAGGTGTGCTCCCTGATTATGGAGCTGGGTGAGACCTGTAAGCACCGTTGAGTAAATCCTACCCTCAAAAAAGAAGAAAGTCAAGGTTAGACAGAGACGCTTTTCTGATGGCCATGAATGAAGTAAGTTGCTAGGTTTTATAGAGATTTACATGAACAGAAGACAGCAAATTACAGAGAGTTGAATTTAGTCCTCAAACAGTATCCATCAAGAGAGCAGAGACTTGTGATGTTGGATAAGGACTTGGAGCTAATTGATAACTTTCATTTCAGAGGTCCCAGTTATTCAGACCTTGAAGTACAGAACTTTAAAATAATGAATGAGCACTGTTTTAGGAACACTAATTTTGTGATGATATGTTACAAAGCAATAGAAAGCTATTGTGCTGTTTGAATGCAACTAGTCCATCATTGGTTTAAATTTATTTTTTATTGAAGTAGCATTTATTTAAAAAAAAGTGTGCATGTTTTTATAGTCCAGCCCTCCAATGTTACCATATCATGCCATCATCACGGTGCCAATATATCTCTCACCACATTCCATTAGACCCTGTCAGCCTACTCTTTCTCCCCAACCCCTGACTTGTAACCTTAATTCTGTGGTCAAAATCTATTTGCTTTTTTAAGTTGGACATTGTCTAGTATCTTGTTTTATTTATTTTATTTAATTAATGGATTTTTTCCTTATTTGCTTTTTAGGTCACACCTGATGATGCTCAGGGGTTACTCTTGGCTAATGCACTCAGGAATTACTCCTGGCAGTACTTGGGGAACCATATGGGATGCTGGGAATTGAACCCGAGTTGGCCGTGTGCAAGGCAAACGCCCTACCCACTGTGCAATCGCTCCAGCCCAACTCTTGTTTAAGTTTTAAAAATGACTTGTTAATCTTATATGGCTGGAGCGATAGCACAATGGGTAGGGCGTTTGCCTTGCACGCAGCCAACATGGCTGACCCGAGTTCGATTCCTCCGCCCCTCTCGGAGAGCCCGGCAAGCTACCGAGTGTATTCGATATGTCAGACACAGTAACAACAAAGTCTCCAATGGAGACGTTACTGGGCCCGCTAGAGCAAATTGATGATCAACGGGAGGGCCTTTACCTTTACCTTTACCTTTACCTAATCTTATCTGACAGTATTGTCTTTTTTCTTCTGACTTATTTTTCTGAGCATGAACCCTCTGCAGTTTCATGACATAGCACAAGTCAAGATTTTATTTTTTCTATAGCTCAGTAGAAATGCATCTCTGAATGCACAGTTATGTATACTTAGGTTGAGAACTCAACATGATGAATGACCTGGCACCTGAGGTGCGGAGGAAGAAGAGAACTGTGAGGAATGCCTTCAAGAGCATCGAAGAAGTTGTTAAGAGAACGAAGAACCTACGGCTCCAGGCACATCTCTTCAACTCTACCATTCTCCCTGCACTAACATATGCCTCGCAGATCTGGGCACTACAAAAACAGGATGAGAATGCTATTCAGGTCTCCCAAAGGGGAATCAAAAGAGCTATGCTTGGAGTATCATGCTTCACTCAGATGAGAGAAGGAATCTGGCGTTCTGACCTCTGCCAACGATTGAGAATCAGAGACGCTGTCTCGTTTCCCAAGGCATCAAAAATCAGATGGGTTGGACATAGCGTAATGCTATTTGAAGATCACCACTGGACTAGAGCCATTACTGACTGGATTCCATGGGACATCAAAAGAACACATGGCCGCCCACCTACGAGATGGTCAGACTTCTTTGTCAAGACCCTTAACGATCGGTTTGAGGCTCTTCATGTTCCTAGAGCAAGCAGACGCCATTGTGTTACACTAGCATGAAACAGGGATGAATGGGGAGGTTACTGGCACCCGCTCGAGCAAATTGATGAGTAACGGGATGTCAAGTGATCAAGTGACCAAGTGATAGCTCAGTAGTATTCCACTGGATATACTCCACTGGAGATATATATATATATTTCACTGCATATACATACATATATATATTTCACTCCATATACATACATACAAACATATATATGTTTGTACATATATATATATATATATTTATATATATGCATCTGGAGTTAGGCATTTAAGTTGTTCCAGATCTTGGCTATTAAGAATGGCAATAAATGAACACAAATACAGCATTTCTTTTTTGAACTAGTATTTCTGGTTTTTATCTTGTTTTACTTTTTTTTTTATCTTGTTTGACCCAGCCACCACCATGTTCCAGGCCACTTTCTGGATGCTCATACTGAGCCTTACGCATGAGTCAAGCCCCACAAAATCAGGTAATTCAGAACTTTGTGACCTTGGGCTCCAGGCTCAAGGGGACCCGGAAACAGAGATCCTCTGCCTGCTTCTACCAATCTCTGGCAACCCAGGGATTACACCCAGAAAACCCACCCTGACGCTGTCAGATAAATATCTTATTGACCAACCTCTACTACGCAGCTGCGGCCACGCTCCGGGCCACTATCCAGACTGTGCAGATGCTTTGCAGTGGCACCACATATCATAAGACACTTAAAACCTATTTTCCATAATTGCCGCACCATATTTGATGGGGTTCAAATATGGTGTGAACATTGGGAACATCTATAAGGGTGATTAGAGGCCACCCTAAAAGCCTCCATTGCTCTCAGAGAGCCCAGCAAGCTACTGAGAGTATCCCACCTGCACAGCAGAGCCTAGCAAGTTACCCGTGGCATATTCAATATGCCAAGAACAGTTCAAACAATGGGCCTCATTCCCCTGACCCTGTAAGAGTCCCCAGTATGGCAGCGTTAAGAAGGATAAGCAAGGAGAGGCTAATAAAATCTCAGGGCCGAACTAGGCTGCCAAAAAGAAGG
The DNA here is from genome assembly GCF_029834395.1 of Sorex fumeus. Lineage (NCBI taxonomy): Eukaryota > Metazoa > Chordata > Mammalia > Eulipotyphla > Soricidae > Sorex > Sorex fumeus. Next base: position 6,719,894 of record NW_026606058.1, read on the forward strand.
ACAAAAATGACTGTCTGTGCTTTCAATGCATGTACACTAGCATCAGAAGCTTCTATCAAGGACCTGATGATGCAAGTGCAGAAGATCAAGTACGACATCATTGTTCTGACAGAGATGAGAAGGCATTCATCAAATCACGCCATTTTTGACAATGGAGAAGAACTGTTCCTTGGAACATGCAACGATAGAGGCGTCGGTGGTGTTGGTGTCCTTGTCAACATGAACTTGGCCATGAGCATTGATTCATTCGAATGCCTAACAACCTGAATCAAATGATTATACTTGAATAGATGTGGGTCACTGCTGGCAGTTTCTGTCTTCGTCGTCTACACACCAAAATCCAATTATGATGAAGAAGAAATTGAGAAGTTCTACATGGAGCTGGAGAAGTTCTATAAAGAAGACCACAACTTCTACAGGATCATTGTCAGTGATTTTAATGCCAAGATAGGACCAAGAAGGTCGACCAAAGAACTCCACATCGGGACCAATGGCCTAGAATGGAACGAACAAGGTGAGAGACTGAGTTCATCATGTTGACCAAGACCATCCATGGTAACTCACAGTTCCAGAAGGACAAATCTAAACGTTGGACATGGGAGTCTCCCGGTGGACAGTTCCACAACAAAATTGACCACATCATATTCAATTGACGGTTTTGTCTGACGGATGTCACTGTTGTCCCTAAATTCTGAAAGGGATTGGACCACCATCTACTTCGTGCAAAATTCTACTTCACTGAGCAAGGAGAAAGGACTGAAAAGTTTAAGAAGAGAACTCCCAGAATGACCACCAACTGGGAGTTCTATGCATTAGTGTGGCAACGTAGGAAGATGCCTTCATTGACAACATCGACAAGGAATATGATTGACTGGTTCAGCAACTCCATGACTGTGCAAGGAATGCCGAGAGTGGGAAAGCCACAAACACATGCCTGTCTTCGGGAACTCTTGAGCTCATTCACCAATGTGGTTTGGCTTGAGCCTCAGGTAATCACAAGGTAGTGTCTGAGCTTACAAAGCTGTGCAGAGAAGCGATAAAGGAAGACCTCAAGGAGAGAACAGCAGCAGTGTTGGCTGATGCGAGAAGCTGGGAAATGTATTTCCAACATTCGCCTGTTCTTTGCCAACTACAAGACCAAAATGACTGCCCTCTAATGACCTGATGGATCTATCACATCTTCCAGAAGGTTATCCATGACGTCTACTCAGATCTCTTTGATAGCCACGTCCACCTGCCCACATACAAAATTCCGCAGGATGGATATGCCATTCCCAGCATTCTCCCTTCTGAAATCTGACACGCCATTTTGTCAGTAAAGAAGCGAATAACATCCAGCCCAGACAAGGTCAGACCTGAACACCTGAAAAATCTGACACCAGTACTCGTCAATACAGTGGCTTGGCTCTTCACATGCTACCTTCTGAATGCAAGGTTCTGTTCCAGTGGAAAACCAGCAGTACCATTCTGTTGTACAAGAAGGAGACATCCATGACATCAGCAACTACCACCTATTCAGCCTGTTGTCTATTGTCTCAAGTTGTTCAATAAGTTATACTGAATAGAATAGGCAGAACACTAGGTTAAGGACAACCATGCGAGCAAGCCAGTTTCCGAAAAGGATTCAGCACAATCGACCATATCCACATAGTGACCAGGCTCATTCACGTTTCATCAGAGTTCAAGATGCTTCTCTGTCTAATTTTCATTGATAAAGAAGGCTTTGATTCTCTTGAGATGGAAGTGGTCCTCGAAGCCCTAGCCAAACAGGGCGTTCAAACTCAGTACATCAGGATCCTCCTCGAGCTGTATTAGGAATTCACCACCAGAATCTCACCATTCTACAAGGAAGTGATCACAGACATAAAGAGAGGGGGTTGGCAGGATGATAGCATTTCATCGAAACTCTTCATTGCCACCCTCAAGAATGTCATGCGACGACTGGAATGGGAAGGAATGGGAGTGAAGATAGACAGTTGACAACTACACCACCTCCGCTTTGCTGATGACATTGTTCTAATAGCACCAAACATTAGGCAAGTAGCACAAATGCTGGCCAACTTTCACCATAAGTGTGGAAAGATCAGACTGCAGCTGAATCTCATGAATGTTCAAGAAAATCAAACTGGTCCCTGATGTTCCGTTTGCTCTCAACAGAATAAACATCTCCGAATGCAGCAGCAATGTGTACCTGGGTCGAGAACTCAACATGAGGATGAATTGATGCCAGAACTGTGCAGGAGGAAGAGAGTGGTGTGGAACGCCTTCAGGAGCTTGAAGAAGTTGTTAAGAGGACAAAGAACCTCCAGCTCAGGCACATCTTTTTGACTCCACTGTTCTTCCTGCATTAATATATGCCTCAGAGATCTGGGCCCTACGAAAACAGAACAAGAACGCTATTCGGGTCTCCCAAAGAGGAATTGAAAGAGCTTTGTTTGGAATATCACATTTCACTCAAGTGAGAGAAGGAATCTGGAGTTCTGGCCTCTGTCAATGATCAAGAATCAGGGACACAGATGGGGTAGGTGTCGCATCCTGCCTCCTCCAGATGGAACCCAGTGACCATGAACCTCTACAAGCATAGCTCGAGCATGGGGGAACCAGGAGTTTTACTTCAAACTGCCAGGACTGCCCTGGCTCCCAGGTAACCTCTGATTCCGGAAGTCACAACTGCAACCTGCCCCCCAGCTCCATCTCTACAGCACACAGCCACCGCTGGGAGTTTCCACAGCTCCCGGAGAATGCACCAGGTCCCAAAAAGAGCCAAGATCACCGGGAAGTCCCAGATGGGGTAGGTGCCACATCCCGCCTCCTTCAGATGGAACCCCGGTGACCATGAGCCTCTACAAGTATAGGTCGAGCATGGGGGAACCAGGACTTTTACTCCAAACATCTCCCTATATACAAGGTGATCAATGGAAAGTAAATCATCCAGTGTTTCTCCCTGAAAATTAGGCTTAACTCTTTTACAAACCACAACACCCAATAGGAGAGAGAGAACAAAAGGGAATGCCCTGCCATAGAGGCAGGATGGGATGAGGGGATGGGGGGGTGGGAGGGATACTGGTATCCGTGGTGATGGGAAATGGTCACTGATGGAGGGAAGAGTATTCAAAATAAATTAATTAATTAAAAAATCAGGGACACTCTGGTCCCCATTGTAGGTTAGTGGTGCTGGCCACCCCAGGTGGGAATAGGTTTCGTGTCTTGACCTGTTCCCCCTGGTGGTTCAGTGGCCACCATCCTCCAAAGGCCATTGGACAGTCAGGTCTGGGCCCGCAGTGATGAGACACACCGGGCCTCACGGGATGAGGGTGAAGCTGGCCCTTTCCTCCCTGCCCCAACGAGACCCCGAGTTGCTGCCCATGAATGGCCTTTCTGGCTCATGATCAAGCTGCTTAATGGCCATGATCCTAGAGATTCAGAAGCAAATCTTGGAACACAGTGACCTTTAGCAGAAATGCATCCGGTCCCCATAGTAAGTTACTGGTGCCGGACTACCCCAGGGGGGAAAGGGTGCTGTCCTACTGCCTGCTCCCCTTTGGTGGCTCGGTGGCCACCATCCTCCAGAGGCCATTGGATAGTCAGGTTTGGGCCTGCAGTAACAAGACATGTTGAGCCTCATGTGTTGGGGGTGGAGCTGGCCCTTTCCTCCCTGCCCCAACAAGACCCCAGGTTGCCACACACAAATGGCCTCTCTGGCTCCTGATCAGGCTGCTTAATGGCCATGATCCAAGAAACTCAGAGACAGATCTTGAAGCCCAGTGGCTTTTGACAGAAATGCATCTGGTCCCCACAGTAGGTGAACGGTGCCAGGTGGGAATAGGTTTTGTTACCTTTTCCTGTTCCCCCTGGAGGCTCGGTGGCCGCCATCCTTCTGTGGCCATTAGATAGTCTGGTCTGGGCCCTCAGTGATGAGACATGTGGGGCCTCACTGGATGGGGGTGGAGCCGGCCCTTTCCTCCCCACCCTAATGAGATCCCAAGTTGCCACCCAAGAATAGCCTCTCTGCCTCCTGATCAAGCTGTTTAATGGCTATGATCCCAGAGACTCAAGATCAAATCTTGGAACTGAGCAGATTTTAGCAGAAATCCCTCCAGATTTAATTGTTAAAATTTCAGAATTCCAAAATCCTGCAGCCACTACTGTGGACACGCGACATCATGTGTTGTTCATGATCAACAATAGAAAACAAATTGTCTATGGCTGCCTTTTCGGCAGATCTGAGTGTTGGGGTAAGGTCCCAAGTTGTAGTGGTGGGTCTGGTGTTGAAATATTGAATATGGTTAGGGTGGAGAGAGAGTAATATGGAAGTCATCTTCCCAGCAGGTGGGGGGAGGGTGTGGAATGGGGGGGGGGCTACTGGGGGGTTGGGAGGTGGAGAGTGGGTACTGGTGAAGGGACAGATGTTTCATCTTTGTATGACCGAGACTTAAGCCCGAAAACTTTGTGGCTTCTCTCACAGTGATTCAATAAATAGATTTATAAAAATGAAAAAAAAAAAAGTAAGGTGAAATTCATGCCCAATTCAATCCGCCTAATCAATGGCTGAATAAATAGCAATACTCCTACATTTAAAAAAATAGAACCAGGGATGCTGTCTTGTTTTCCGAGTTGTTGAAAATCAGATGGGACGAACACGTAGTGTGATTTGAGACGACCACTGGACTAGAGCTATTACAAACTGGACTCCAGGGGATGTCAAAAGGACGTGTGGCCGCTCACCTATGAGATGGTCAGACTTCTTTATCAAAATGCTGAACAAACAGTTTGAGGCTCTTCGTGTTCCTGGAGCGATCAAATGCCATTTGGCTACACTAGCACACCACAGGGACGAATGGAGATGTCACTGGCGCTTGCTCAAGCAAATCCATGATCAATGGGATGACAAGTGACCAGTGATACAGGCTATTACTTTATAGATACTTGGAAGTGGAATACTTAGAAGTGAAATGATATCTCATTGCTGTTTTATTTTGATTTGTATTTTCCTGATGATGTAATTATGAACATTTTTTTCATGTGCTTGTTGATCATTTATATGTCTGCTCAGATAAGAATCTGTATCTGTCTCACTCCTTCTGTCTGACTTCATTCAGCATACTACCCTCTAGTTTCATCCATGTAGAAGCAAATTCTATGATTTCATCTTTTCCTATAGCAGACCATTGAGTGGGGAAATCATAATTTCTTTATTTAGTCATTTGTGCTTGGACATTTGGGGTAGTTTTCAGATTTTGGATATTGGGAATAATGCTTCAATTAACATAGGAGTACAGATGTCTTTTCTGATTAAAGTTTTGGGGTAGATGTCAAGAAGAGGAATTTCTGGATCATATGTAACTCAGTTATTACTTTTTTGATCAGTGTTCATATTGTTTTCAAAATGGTTGAGCCAGTTGACATTCCTATTAGCAGTGCATGAGGATTCCTTTTCACATATTCATGCTGTCAACAATTGTTTTTGATAAGGTTGATTTGCTTTCTTTTTAATATTTACAGATGTTTTGTATATCTCATACACTAGTCCTTTGTCAGTAGTGTCTTTGGCAAATAATATCTTCCAGTTTGTGGGATATATTTTTATTCTGGTTATCATTTCTTTATCTGTGTAGAAGCTTCTGTGTTTTCAGACTTTTGTTAATAATAAATTATTTTAGTTTCTTAATTTAAGAATGCATTTATTTTGTTTTTATTCTTGAAGGATTATTTTACTGTATATAAATATCTGAGTAGACAACCTTTCATTTTTAGTGTTTTAAAAGGCATCACTTAAAGGAAATAAAAGTGATATGGATTTAGAAAAATAAAATTGTCTTTTATTGCTCAAGGGCTGAAGAGATAGTGTAAAGTATTTGCCTTGTAGTGCCTGACATGCATTTGATCTCTTGTTTTTCATATGGTCCCCCAATCCTGCCAGGAGTGATTCCTGAGTGCAGAGCCAGAAGCAGGCCCTGAACACAGCCAGGTGTGGCAAAAAACTATTGTTTTTTTAAAAAAAATGTAATTATAAATGTAGAAATTCCGAAAGGATCAAGATCAACAGCAAAAACATAATAGAAAAACTCCTAGAAATAATAAGTGATCATAGCAAGTTGCAGGATACAGTATGATCGTACAAAAGTTAAGCACTTTTCAACAAACCAAAAAATGGATTTGGATAGTAAGAATGTAACACTATTTATTTTATCAAGCTGAAAGGAAAATACTTATTAATAAACCCAACAAGTTATTTGTTGCATTATCTGGAGATTACATAAATGATTTATTTTTTAATTTAATTTTTTTAAATTTAAAAACTAAATAGATACTTTTTTGTTCATAGATATGAAAATTCAATATTATCACGATGTGATTCTCCAAAAGTTACATTATGGATCCTGATCTTAAGGTTTACATGGAAAATAAAAAGACACAATTAATCAACTTGATATTAAACAAGTTGGATGTCTGGAATAACCTGACTTCAAGATTTATCAAGCAATAGTAGACAGTGTAATATTGGTCAAAGAACAGGCAAATCAGTAAAACAAAAAAGGGACCCAGAAATACATACAAGAAGGTCTTTGAGACAAGCAAGAATGAGGACATAACCAGGATCTTTCGAAGATAGTGCACACAGTATTAAAGGGATAGTCTGGCACTTGCACACCAGTTAAAAAGAAAACCCTCACATCAAGGATCTACTCTTATACCTAGAAAAGCTAGAAAGACATACAATAAATTAATCCCAAACCAAGTAAAAGGCACATATAATAAAAATTAGAGCAGAAATCAATATTATACAAAATAAACAATGCAACGCTAGGATTTGGTAATTTGAAAGAATAAATAAGGTCAACAAACCATTAGCTAGACTCATCAAGAAGTAAAGTGAGAAAATTCAAATAAATAGGATGAGCAATGAAGAGGAGAAATTATAGCAGATACTTCAGAGGTATGAAAGATCACAGGAGGTTACTATGAACAATTTTATTCCACCAAATTTGAGAACTTAGAGGACATGGGTAAGTAAGAATTTATACAAATTCATATGAACCATATGAACTCCCAAGATTAAATCAAGAGGAAATAGAAAACCTAAACAGAATAATCTTGTGTAAATAATTTAAAGAAGAATTTTAAGATCTCCCCAAGAACAAAAGACTATGTTCCCATAAGCTCACTAGTGAGGTCTATCAAAAGCTCAACTTAGTGCCCATCATCCTCAGACTCCTCCCAAATATTGAGGAAACAGGAACATACACTAATAGCTTTTCTGTAAAATTATTTATTTGACCAAATATGAGAATTTTTTCCTTTTCATCTTTTTATTTTAATCATCAGTGTATATTTTGTTCTGCTTCTGGACTCTAATGAAACAAAGATTAGATTTTTTTTAAAAAAAAAACATCCCACAGTAATTCATCTTGCTTTTCCTTCTGTTTTATATATTATGTAATTTCTGGTCATGTATCTTCAAAAACACTGATAATCTCTCCAGCCATTCCATTCTTCCACTCTACTACTGAACCTGTCCATTGCAGCAGTTTCCTCTAAATGAGCCTGTTCATTTTCGTTCTTTCAGACATTTCCTCTAAGTTTCCATTATTCTTTTTGTTTCAAGAATGATCACAAATGTTTGAAGTCTTTTTAAAAAAAAATAGCTGTTCTACTATGTTAGATCATTCTAACATATTGTCAGTATATGTGCCTAATAATGATAGCTTTTCTTGAGTGGTTTGAAAGTTGATGACTAATTATGGCCTTTCTTCTGTGATTTGAAATTTTCATGTTTTTTTTCTGATGTATAGTGAGTTTAAATTTCATCTTGAAAAATTTTAGTATTATTTTAGGTGGCTTTGTGAATGTTGACATTTCAATCTTTTGTAGGCAGCTAATATGATTAGATTTAGGTCACAACTTCCAAACCATGGGGGTATGGTGCCGCAACAGGTCAACCTGTACCTTCAGGGCAAGTGTATCAGCAGCCTGATGGTGCCTTCAGACTTTCTGATACCTCAAAATTGCTGCTGTGCCTTTGGCCAGAACCCAAAAACAAGTTTACCAGGAAATTAAATGGCCAAAACTTAGGTATGTGGGAGCCACACCCATAAACCACCTCCTGTTCAGCTATGCAAGTTCATTGATTTGCCTTATTTCAGAGACCCACAAATTTCAAAAGAGACCAAAAGCCACAGTTAGGGCCAGTGGCATGCTGTGGACAAGCGGGCATGCCCTGGAAGACTTATACCAATAGTTTATTTCTCTGGAAAAAAATGGAAACAAGGGTCATGATCCAGAGACACACAAAAGAATCGCCAAACCGAGCAGCTCGCTGCAGAGATGCCTCTGGACTTTAAACTAGGCCGACTTTACACGGGTGCCTCAGACGGGGGCAGGTGCCATCCCCTTGCCCCCTAAAACCCCCAGTGGCCACCAATTTCAAGAACCCAATGAGAAGTGCAGATATGTGTGTTCAGTGACAGCAAACGCCAAGCCTCAAGGGACAGGGGATAGGCAGATCCTTCTCATGCCCTGTCCCCATGAGACCCTGGAGGTCACATCCACAAACTGCTTTCAGCTGCTACTTAAACTCCTTAATGACCATGATCCAGAGACATACAAAAGAATCTCCAAACCCAGTAGCTCTCTGCAGAGATTTCTCCAGACCCTAACTATCTAAATTTTCAGAATTCCAGGAGCATACGGTCACTCTCTTGACTGCACGACTACTTATGCTATTTATCACAAGCAATGCAAAAGAGAGTACAGGAAAGATTGTCTGCCATAGAGGCAGTGGGAGGGGTGGAATGGAGGGTGGATACTGAGGTTCTTGGTGGTGGAAGATATGAACTGCTGGAGGGTTGGGTGATCTATCATTGTATGACTGAAACTCAAACAGGAAAGCTTTGTAACCTTATCTCACAGTGATAAATAATAATAATAATAATAATAATAATAATAAAATTAGCATTCTGAATTTTAATCCTGTCTTTTAAAAAGACACTTGATCACTTGACATCACATTACTCATCGATTTGCTCAAGAAGGCGCCAGTAATGTCTCCATTCGTCCCTGTCGCATGCTAGTGTAGCCCAAGGGCATCTGCTCACTCCAGGAAAACAAAGAGCTTCAAACTGATCGTTCAGGGTCTTGACGAAGAAGTCTGACCATCTCGTAGGTGGGTGGCCACAAGATCTTTTGAAGTCCCGTGGAATCCAGTCGGTAGTGGCTCTAGTGGTCATCTCCAAATCACATTATATGTCCAGCCCATCTGATTTTTGATCAAAATGAGACAACATCCCTGATTCTTGTGCGTTGATGGAGATCGGAACTTTGGATTCTATCTCTCATTTGAGTGAAGTGTGATACCCCAAGGATAGCTCTTTCAATTCCTCTTTGGGAGACCTGAATAGCATTCTCATCCTGTTTTCATAGGGCCCAGGGCTCTGAGGCGTATGTTAATGCAGGAGGACCCAGGGGTTTGAGGCATATGTTAATGCAGGAAGAACAGTGGAATCGAAGAGATGTGCCCAGAGCCTGAGGTTCTTCGTCCTCTTAGCTATTTCTTCAACTCTCTTGAAGGCGTTCCATGCCACTCTCTTCCTCCTGAGCAACTTAGGTGCCAGGTTGTTCGACATGATGTGTTCTCGACCTACGTACACATAACTGCTGCATTCAGAGATCTTTTTCCATTGAGAGTGAATGGAATGTAAGGAAGGAGTCCATTTCTCATGAACATTGTCTTTGTGAGATTCAACTGCAGTCAGACCTTTCCACATTCACGGTTGAAGTCGGCCAGCATTTGTGCTGCTTGGCTAATGTTTGGTATTATTAGAATGATGTCATCAGCAAAGCAGAGGTTGTGTTAGTTCCCGACCATCTATCTTCACTCCCATTCCTTCCCATTCCAGTCGTCACATGACATTTTCGAGAGTGGCACTGAAGAGTTTCAGTGAAATGGTATCACCCTGCTGAGCCCCTCTCTTGACGTTAATGATCACTTCCTTGTAGAATGGTGAGATCCTGATGGTGAATCCGTAATACAGCTCATGGAAGATCCTTTAGTATTGAGTTTGAATGCCCTGTTTGGCTAGGGCTTCGATGAGTGCTTCAGTCTCAACAGAATCAAAGGCCTTCTTTAAATCAATAAACATTAGACAGAGCGGCATCTTGAACTCCCAAGAAACCTCAATGAGCTTGGTTACAAGTACTGTAAAAAGCATTCTACTCGTTATACAGTGCTGCAAGAGTGGAAAGAAATTAAAAATGGCAGACCAATTGAAAACTCTATCAGAGGTGACTATGCAAGAGCATAAACCAAAGAAATCATAGCAGAAATGAAGAGGAGGTGTTGGATAACAAAACCCTCACTGACTAGTAGATAGACTCAGTCAGGCAGAACGCAAAAAGAAGGAAAAGTGGGTCTTTCTTTTTTAATTGAACCACCACGAGATACACAGTTACAGAGCAGATATCTATAGAACAGTGCTTCACAACGGTTTTCGAATCTAACTTCCCTTCTGAACTTGTTTCCTTCCTGTGTTCCCACTATCATATTCATTGGCCTCCTCTTGTGCTGCTGGCTCCCTTGACACAATCTACAACTACAGCTCCCTTGTAATATCTTGAGGTCACTTCTACGTGGCATATCCTCCTGACTCCCCAAGATTGATTGGGAAACACTTCTCTCGAGCATACATGGAGAAACTATAGAGTAAAGGGAAACTGTAAAGGGAAACTCCCCTTCTAATATTTTTTGAGACAATGAAACTGAACACTCTCTCCTTCCAATTCTGTTTCTTTGATTCCCCAAACTCTATGGCTCCAGGCTCTCTGACCTTTTCTTAGCTGCCTGGCATCCAGGCAAGTTCCTAGCTGTCAAGTTTCTATCCAGGTGGCCTCCATAAATATCTCAACAGAATTTATTTTCTTTAATTTTCTTTGGCCTTGTTTGAGACTGCTGATTGGGAGTCTGTATGGGAGCCAGTGTGCCTAAAGATAGATAGCCACATCTGCTAGCCATTTAGATTAATTATTACACCTGTGTCATAAAACCTGCATTAATAAAGAGGTGGCAAGGAAATTCGTGCTACAACCTAGACAGGACTCTCATTTTCCCCCCAATTTTCCATCCCCATCAATAGCATACTACCATTCGATTCTCATGGCTGGCATGCTATCCAGAACGTTGGAGGTGACTTCCTCCAGCCCTCCTGTAACTTGTATATCTGCAAGTCCTCCTAATTCATTATTGAAACATCTTTCATCATTGCCTATTCTTTCCTCTTTTTAGTCAGTATTTAACTCTGGACCTTCTCTAATCACAGAACACCTAGAATATTATAAATTGTCCCTCTTGCCAGCTGCCCACCCCTTCTGGTTGCTCTTAATACAATAGACTCCTTTCTTGAATATTTTGATCAAGCTACACTCCAGTGCTTTGACTGAGAAGCCTAAATCTCATCTCATCTCAAAGATAATCTGTATGATCTATTGGAAGACTCTAAGAAAATTACCTGACTTTTTAAAATCTCTTTTAAATCAAATACAAATGCTTCATATTGGTCTTTAAGCCTGTCCACCAACATCTCTAAGTATTATTTTTCATATTTATGATTTATCTTCGACCTACAATTACTTTCTGCTCCAGTCAGGCATATGCATTCGCTTTCTTGTGGGCAAGTATCTGATTCTTAGCTGATGTGGGTTCCAATTTTAATTGGATAATATACAAAGTATCTCTAAACGACATCTTCCTTTCTTTCTACCAAGTTTCATTGCAAAATACGGAGGAATCATCACTGAGACAACCTTCAGGTGCTTAAGCAGAGTTAAAGAAAGAGAGATCTACAGCATTATAGGAAGGGGTTGGTAATTTGGTACATGAAAATCAAAAGTGTAAGAAAAACGAAAAGGGACTTGGGTTGGACAGATGGTAGACCAAGTAAAGCATTTGCCTAGCACATGCCTGACCCTGGTTTGATCCCTGACACCCAGATGGTTACCTGAGACCCAACAGGATTACCCCTGAAGAGCTAGTAGTAAGACCTGAGCACAGCTGGATGTGGTCCCCCAAACAAAACAAAACAAAAATATGGAGGATAATAGAATTTATCCTCGATTAAGGCTAATTCAAAAGAGACCATTCTTAGAAATTAATCATCGATTTTCTCAAGCGGGCCCAGTAACGTATCCATTGGAGACTTTGTTGTTACTGTGTCTGGCATATCGAATATGTCACGGGGAGCTTGCCAGGCTCTGCCGTGCAGGCGAGATACTCTTGGTAGCTTGCCGGGCTCTCCGAGAGGGGCGGAGGAATCGAACTCGGGTTGGTCAGTTGGCTGCGTGCAAGGCAAACGCCCTACCGCTGTGCTATAAGTCCTGATATACATCTTTTGCCACATTTCTGAGATTTTTCACAATTTTTATATTTGATACACTTAGGGAAGTTTAGGGGCTGGAGTGATAGCACAGAGGTAGGGCGTTTGCCTTGTGCGCAGCCAGCCCGCCCGAGCAGGGTTCAATTCCTCCACCTCTCTCGGAGAGCCTGGCAAGCTACCGAGAGTATTCAATATGCCAAACACAGTAACAAGAAGTCTCACAACGGAGACGTTACTGGGCCCGCTCGAGCAAATCGATGAACAACGGGAGGACAGGGAAGTTTAGGGGAAAAGTGATGTTAGCTCAGACAATCAGAAGTGGCAGCTCTTGCAACTTCTATGACATATAGATGATAGATATCTAGATAATATATTATCTATATGTAAATACCATTTTCTAAATATATTGAGTTTTATATCATGATATAACACATAAATGTTGCAGAGATAAATGGATAACTATAAATAGATTGAGGGGGGAATAGGGAGAAAATATATTATTAATGTGCCAAACATTCTCAATTATTGTCCTCCTCATATATTTAAATTTTGAGTTTAAACCATCAATGCACAGTGTATGCAATTATGCAGAGTGATAATGAAGCTTCATTCCCTTTCATGGTCATTACTAGATGACTTTTAAAAATAAATTGTTGAAACATGTAAATGTAGAGTCTTTTAAATTTTTTTCTTTTTTTTTCAGTACAATGGATCAATTAGAAAAGATCTAAACTGCTTGGTATTCTTATGCAAAAAATAAGTGGGGTCTTTTATATTGGAAAAAATTAGAGTTCTGATCTATTCTCTATGTCACACTGAAATGCCATTTTCTTCTCTTGCTTCCACTCATAGTTCCTTGTTTTTCACTTTTGTATCTCCTGACTTGTTTCTTCCTCATCGCCCTTCATCACTTTTTCACCTCCTTCCTTTATAAAACTCATTGCTCTGGAATATAAGAGGAATGCAAAAACATTAATCACGCTGCAGGATTCAGTGCTTAGATGGTTGCAATTGCTGAAGGAGATCTGTTTAGCATCAGCAGATGTTTCATTTCCTTTGAGTGGGGACAGTGGGCTGCTCTGTGTCCCTAGAGCCAGCCAGTATGAATGCAGGTATTGAGTGCTCAAGAGGAGACAATTAGGAACAATTTCTGAAGACACGATAGCATTTAATTTAATCTAGTACCAGCATTGGAGTCCTTCTGCCTTTTTCCGATGTAAAGATACATTTTTTCACAAGTAAAAAAATTTATTCTGCTTTGTCGGATAGACTGTGATCTCTTCCCTCATTATTTTTTCTCCTCAATTAAAACTTTCTTCTATTCTAAAAATGAATTTCTATATCAAAGGTCTCGCTATAATATGAAAAGACAGTTTTACAAAAATATCTTGTAATGCACTGAAAATGTTAATATAAGTAAATACCATAGAATTTCCTAGTGATGCGAGAACACAATAAAAAAGACTGATGCTCCATTCAGGAAAAAAAAAAACTTAAAATACATTTATCTTTTGTTTTTTTAGTTTAAAAGCTAAAAAAGACATTAGAAATATTTAATCCGCTACTTTTATATATCAGATATTGCAACTAAAAACAAGTATCAAGAACCTAAATGAGGCACAATGGAAAAATAGATATGCAAAAGCATTGTTGCTGTTTTTTCTTTTTGCAAAAGTTTTTTGGTTTTATTGCTTTGGTTTTGGTTCTTGGGTCACATCTGGCACTGTACGCAGGAATCCCTCCATGTGTGGGAGGGAACCATAAGGAGTGCCAAGGCTTGAAGCTTGTCATCAGTGTGCAAAGCAAGTGCCCGACTCAATGTGCAAATCCTCAGGCGCCCATTTGCAAAAAAAAATTTGAGTAACTTATCCAGAACATAGAAGTTAAGAATTTTGGCACTAAAATAGAAAGATTAAATATGTATCTAGTTGGCTTTGCAAAATGTTACTCTACAAAGCATAGAAAATAGGCAATATCCAATAAACTGCTAAGGATTTTCCTGAATTAAAAGCTATATACATGTTCTGGGACAGAAGAGATACACAAGAAAAAGGAAAAGTAAATAAAAGAATCTACATTGAGGGATATTTTTCTGAGTGTCTTTAATGATAGACTGCTTATGAAAAGTAATGGTCTAGCAAAAGGTGTCTCAAAAAAGTGAAAATAGATGTCAGATGAAAGATTTCTCAGAATAGCAAAAAAAAAAAAAAAAAAAGAGGAGAGAAGACTATTAAAGGATCCTAGGAAACATTTTGCAATTCACACATCCGAAAACAAATAGCTAACACTTAAGAATGGATGACATTTTTGAATGATCACTGTCACTGTATCACTGTCATCCCGTTGTTCATCAATTTACTTGAGAGGGCACCAGTAATGTCTCTATTTCTCCCAGCCCTGAGATTTTAGATTTTAGCATTCTCAGCATTCTCTCCTTACTCATCTTTTTCCAATGATTGGAAGCTCTTTCAGGGTCAGAGGAATGAGACCTGTTATAGTTACCGTTTTTGGCATATCGAATACGCCATGGGGAGCTTGCCAGGCTTTGCCCGGGTGGATGGTATATTCTTGGTAGATACTCTTGGTAGCTTGCTAGGCTCTCCAAGATATATATATATATATATATATATATATATATATATATATATATATCACGATCACAATCATCCTGTTGTTTGTCGATTTCCTTGAGCAGGCACCAGTAACGTCTCCTTCTTCCTAGTCCTGAGATTTTAAAAGAGCCATTTCAATGCTCTTTCAGGATTAGGAGAATGAGACCTATCATTGTTACTGGTATTTGGCATATAGAATATGACACAAGAAGTTTGCCAGACTCTGCCATGCAGGCAGGATACTTTTGGTAGCCTGCCAGGTTCTCCAAAGGAAAATAAGAGCTGGATTTTATAATCTCTGCGTCTTGGCCGTTGTTGGGACCAACCTGGCGCTGGCGGCAGCTGGTGGGTGTGACGCCTACCTACTGGAAGATGAGGGGGTTCTAGGTGGAGAAGGCCCAGTCCCAATCCAAGTAGGTTTGGAGACCTCAGCCCCAGGACCCACATGCCTGGGTTCCTCTGCCAGTTCTTTCATGCATGAGGCCTGTCCAGATGTGTGGAGAGTGGTCCCAGCATGGCCGTGGCTGGCTCTGGAGGTCCTCAGCTGCTGGGGCTCTGCTCAGGGCGGGGAGGGGGGAGAGAAACTCAACCCTCTCCCCTCCAAGGGGCCCCGGTGCGGGGGCAGGAGACTCTAATCAAGATATATATATATATATATTTTACATATATATGCTCGATGATTCGTTCCCTACTGTCTGAACCCCATCAAACATGGTGTGGTAATTATGGAAAATAGGTAGGAAGTGTCTTATTTGTGGCCACGCGGTCTGGAAAGTGGCCTGGAGCATGGAGGTGGTTGGGTAGTGGAGGTCGGCTGCAGGGCTCCATCCCTTGGGGCTGGGAGAGTTCTCATCCACCCCACTCTGGGTTGCCCCGAGATATAGTATATATATTAATGAATTACTATGCCTTGCAGAATTAACAATTAAATACCTACAAAAACAAAAATTAAAACAAAGCAGAAGAAAAACAGTAGTTGGCAGAAACTATGGTAAGCAAGATATTACTAAACTGATCACTGACAAAACAAAAAAAAAACACTAAAGATGATCAATATCTCTGTGCCTTTCCACCTTTAGTTTATTTTATGAATTTTAATTATGATTAATATAACTTTTATCATTTTAATTTATAGTTTTTACTGTAATGTTACTACTGTTAATTGTATTCTCATTGGAGTTCCAGAAATTTTCCATTCTGTAAACCAACAGATGTATTTAACCAACACCTTAATTGCCACTCTTCCAGCATCTGCTAACAACACTTTACTTTGTTTTCCTATTAATCTGACTATTTTGGATACCAAATAGATCTGAAATCATAGAACACTTTTCTTTTTCAACTTGTCTATTTAGTTAGCATACTATTCTCAAGTTTCCTCAATATTGTTCTTTTTTATAACTTCTTTTAAAAATGGAGTAATATATTGGTGCTGGGCCAATTTAGAGACACGAGTGGCAAAATGGATTTATAAACTGAATCCAACATTCTGCTGCCTACAAGAAACACATTTGAACAATCAGAGTAAACAGACTCCAAGTCAAAGGCTGAAAAACAATTCTTTAAGCAAACAACTTATTCAAAATTGCCTGGGTGACTATACTAGTATCCAACAACATAGATTTCAGGCTGAAAAAGGTTAGAATGAAGAGGAAAGGCCATTTCTTCATAATCAAGCATTATGTACATCAGGAAGAAATTTCACTCCTAAATATTTATGCACCCAATAAGGAGCCAGCAAAATACTTAAAACAACTGCTAATAGACTTCAAGGAGGACATTGGAACAAAGCAATAGTAGTTGGAGACTTCAACACACCTAGTCACCTCTTGATAAATCAATGAGGCTAAAATTCAGCAAGAAAATGCTGCATTTGAAGGAAGAAATGGGAGGGTTCTAGTTGATATATACAGGGCTTTTCACCCCCTAAAAGCCAAATACACATTCTTCACAAGTGCACATGATATAATTGTGGATAATTTGGATAATTCTCCAAAATAGACTACAATCCTGGGTCACAAAAGATACCTCAAAAAATGAAGAAGATAGAAATTGTATCAACTATCTTTTCAGAACATAACTTCCTGGATCCCTACAACCTCCCCAGGCTGAACCAAGACCTTGGAATACCTGAACATTCTATCGCTATGAAGGAATTTGAAACAGTAATCAAGTCTTCGGCAAAATAAAAGCCCAGGTCCAAGTGGATTCACTAGTGAATTCTTCCAAATCTTTAGAGAATTCTTCCAGTTCTTCCAGTTCTTTTCAAGCTTCTCCAGGAAATTAAAAAAATAGAAACACTCCCAGTTTCTATCAGGAACTACATTAAAGTTTCTGAACTTCAAAAGAAACAGTGACTAAGGTACAAAGACCACCCAAGGAATGGGAAATATTATTTGTTCAATATCCATATGATAAGGGCTTAATATCAAAGATATTCAAGGCACTGGTAGAACTTTACAAGAAAAAAAATCCAATATCATCAAACAGCATGGTACTGGAACAAAGGCAGAACTGCAGACCAATGGAACAGGGTTGAATACACTGACATCTCCCCTCAATCATATACTCATCTAGTCTTTGATAAAGGTGCAAGTAATGTGAAGTGGAGTAAGGAAAGCCTCTTTAACAAATTGTGCTGGCATCACTGGACGGCTACATGCAAAAAAGTGGGCTCAGAACTCTGCCTAACACCATGTACAAAAGTAAGATCAAAATGGATTAAAGACCTCAACATCAGACCAGAAACCATAAGGTACATTGAAGACAAAGTTGGCAAAAGCCTCCATGACATTGAAGCTAATGGTATCTTCAAAGATGCCACGCCACTGACTGAGCAAGTGAAAACAGAGATAGATAAATGGGACTATCTTAAACTAAGAAGCTTCTGCACCTCCAAAGAAACAGTGACCAAAATACAAAGACAGTCTACAGAATGGGAAAGGATATTCGCCGAATACACATCTGACAAGGGGTTGATATCCAGGATATACAAAATACTGGTTAAACTCCACAAGAAGAAAACATCCAACCCCATCCAAAAATGGGTCAATGAAATGAACAGAAACTTTCTCAAAGAAGAAATCCGAATGACAAAAAAGCACATGAGAAAATGCTCTACATCATTAATCATCAGGGAGATGCAGATCAAAACCACAATGAGATACCATCTCAGACCTCAGAGACTGGCCCACATCCAAAAGAACAAAAGCAACCGATGCTGGCGTGGATGTGGCGAGAAAGGGACACTCCTTCACTGTTGGTGGGAATGTCGACTGGTTCAGCCCTTCTGGAAAACAGTATGGACGATTCTCAAAAAATTAGAAATTGAGCTCCCATTTGACCCAGCAATACCACTCCTGGGAATATATCCCAGAGAGGCAAAAATGTATAGTCGAAGTGACATCTGCACTTGTTTGTTCATTGCAGCACTCTTTACAATAGCCAGAAACTGGAAGAAACCTGAATGCCCAAGAACAGATGACTGGTTAAAGAAACTTTGGTACATCTACACAATGGAGTACTATGTAGCTGTTAGAAAAGATGAAGTCATGATTAATACCCAAGAATAGCTGAGATCAGCACCAGGAGGACATGAAATTTACATACAAGTGGTACAACATGGAAAGTATCATGCTAAGCGAAATGAGTCAGAAAGAGAGGGATAGACATAGAAAGATTGCATTCATCTGGGGGATATAGTGTAACAAAATATGATATTAATACCCAAGAATAGCTGAGATCAGTACTAGGAGGATTACTCCATAGCTTAGAGGCCAGCCGGGCATTCTAGGGGAAAGGGCAGCTCAGATAGAGAAGGGAGCACCAAATAAAGGGTGTTTGGAGGATCCTCCCAGGAGGGGAGATGCATGTCGAAAGTAGACTATGGACTGAACAGGTTTGCCACTCAATGCCTCTTTTGCAGACCACAACACCCAAAAGGAGAGAGAGAACACAGGGGATTGCCCTGCTACAGAGGCAGGGGGGGATGGGGGGATGGGGGTGGGGGGGATATTATCCATGGTGGTGGAAAATGGGCACTGGTGGAGGGATGGGTATCTGATCATTGTATAATCAAACCCAAGCACAAAAATTGTAAATCTACAACTGTACCTCATGGTGTTTCACTAATAAAAAAAAAAATTTAAAAAATAAATAAATAAATAAAAATATAAAAAAATTTAAAAAAATAAAAA
Source organism: Sorex fumeus (assembly GCF_029834395.1). NCBI lineage: Eukaryota > Metazoa > Chordata > Mammalia > Eulipotyphla > Soricidae > Sorex > Sorex fumeus. The sequence continues at coordinate 6,739,067 of NW_026606058.1, forward strand.
AATGAGGAGAAGAATTGAACAGAAACTTCTCAAAGAAGAAATTCAAATGGCCAAAAGGCAAATGAAAATAATGTTCTTCATCAATAATCACCAGGGAGATGCAAATCAAAACAACAATGTGGTATCATTTCACACCACAGAGACTGGCAAACATCCAAAAGAACAAGAACAACCAGTGCTGGCATTGATGCAGGGAGAAAAGGACAATCATTCATTGCTGGTGTGAACGCGGGCTGCTCCAGTCTTTTTGGAAACCAGTATAGATATTCCTCAAAAAACTAAAATTTGAGTTTCCATTTGACCCAGCAATATCACTATGGTATTATACACGGGGGGGGGGGGGGGGGGAGGGGGGTGGAGCAGAAATGCCATTTGCACTTCTATGTTCATTGCAGCCCTATTCACAACAGCCTGAATGTGGAAACAACCCGAGTTCCTGAGAACAGACAACTAAATAAAGAAACGATGGGAGACCTACACAGTTTAATACTATGCAGATGTTAGGAAAAATGAAGTCATGGACTTTGCCTACAAATGGATGGACAGGGAGAATATCATGCTGAGTGAAATGAGTCAGAAGGAGAGGGACACAACATCTCCAGTGACTCAGTAGTCACTTCCATAAGCCACCCCTGTCTGGCGCCAAATAATCTCGTCATTGGTCACCATCCAGATCACACGTCCTTCTCTCTTGAAAGGGAGCAACAGGACGCTCACCATAATCAGGCTGCCGGACCAACACCAGGCTGTTTCACTCGTGGCGCCCCAGAGGGGGCAGGCAAGACACCTCCCCACCCCAAGGAACCCAGCCCAGGCAGCACAATACCTCCAGAATTCAATCACCATCCTGCCCACATGCTCAGACCAAGCCTCATCTTCGAGTGAACTTTTTCCTTGTCTGTGTGGCCTCGAATGCGACACTTCATAGGATACACCCTACCGATTCTCTAAGAGTACCACACCACATATGATGGGATTCAGAGTAGGAAGCAACTAACCTTAGAGGGAAATATTATATTATTTTGGTTCTGCTTTGGGGCAGGGATTGGGGTTCGGGATGGAAACACCCTAAATATGGTGGTGGGAAGGGGTAATGGTGGCAGGATTGGTGTTTGAATATTAAGTGCAATCAAATATTGTGAACCACTTGGTAAAATAATTTTTTTTTAAAAAAAGGAGAGGGACAGATATAGAATGACTGCATTCATTTGTGATATGTGTAAATAAGCAATAGTATGAGGCAAGGAAAAACAGAGGTCAGCAAGACTGGTCAATGGTTGGAGTTTACCGCAAGTGAGAGTGGGGCGGAGGATAGGTAAGATCGAGGAGGGATCATATGACAATAGTACTTGGAAAAGATCACCTCTGAACAAGAACTGGGTTTTGAATGTAGGTAAAGGGATATACATGATAACCTTTCAATATCTGTATTGCAAGCGACAATACTCAAAAGGGAAGGGAGAGAGAGAGAGAGAGAGAAAGAGAGAGAGAGAGAGAGCGAGGAGAATAAGACAGACAGAAAGAGACAGAGACAGACAGAGAGACAGAAAGACACAGAGACAGAAAGACACAGAGACAGAGAAGAAAAGTGCTGTCATAGAGGCAGTCTGGGGGAGGCTTGGGGGGTGGTGGGAGGGAAACTGGGGACACTGGTACTGGAAAATTTACACTGGTGGAGGGATGGGTATTGGAACGCTATTGACTGAAACCCAATCATGAACAGGTTTGATCTCATGATGATTCAATAAAAAAATTTAAATATATATATATATGTATTAGTGCTGGAGTGACACTACAGTAGGTAGGGTACTTGCCATGGTACAGTTGAAGTGGGTTTGATTCCTGGCACCCCATATGATCCCCTGAACCCTGCCAAGAGTGATCCCTGAGAATGAAGTCAGGAGTAGGTCTGAGCACTGCTGGTTGTGCTCCCCCCCAAAACGGGCTACCCTTCCATTGTTTGTTAACCTATTTTATTTATCCATTGATCCAAAGATTTGGACTGTACTGACTTCTAAGGTATTATGAATAATGTTTAAAAATATATCTCTGAAACTCTGCTTTTACTTATTTTGGATTATTGTTTCACATGGTAGCTCTATTTTTAATTCTTTAAAGCAACTGCCATACTGTTTCATAAGGGATTTATATTTAGGCCTTAGATCATTTTGAGTTTATTTTGATATGGTAAAACATGTGATCAATTCTTTCTTCTGTATATGGATATTCAATTGGCCCAATATTATTTGTGACAAGACTGACCTTTTAGGGCTATTCAGATAGAGAAGGGAGCACCAAATAAAGGATGTTTGGAGGATCCTCCCAGGAGGGGAGATGCATGTCGAAAGTAGACTATGGACTGAACATGTTTGCCACTCAATGCCTCTTTTGCAGACCACAACACCCAAAAGGAGAGAGAGAACACAGGGGATTGCCCTGCCACAGAGACGGGGGGATGGGGGGATGGGGGTGGGAGGGATATTATCCATGGTGGTGGAAAATGGGCACTGGTGGAGGGATGGGTATCTGATCATTGTATAATTGAAACCAAAGCACAAAAAATTGTAAATCTACAACTTTAAAAAAAATAAAATAAAATAAAATAAAAAAAAAAAAAGACTGACCTTTTACCATTAAGAGGTTTGGGTATCTATGTTAAAGATTATTTGATCTTGTGTTTGGTGGTTTATTTCTTGGGTTTCTATATTCCATTGACCATTTTTCTGTCTTTCTGCCAGTACCCCATATTTTAATTAGTTTAGTACATTTTGTAGTAAGTTTTGAAGTCAAGATTTTTGTTGTTTTCAACTTTGTTCTTTTTCAATATTGTGTTAAATATTCAGGAAGGGCCCCTTGAAATTTTTTTCAAATTTTAAGATGGATCTGTGGATACAGATATCTTTTCATGTATTCGTGTCTTCTTTACTGTTTTCATCAGTGTTCCTCTATTGTTTTTCATCTTGTCATCAGTATACAAGTCTTTCACATATTCTTTACTATTTTATTGTTTTTCATATTATTAATGGAGCTACTTTTACAGTTCCTTTTTATTTGGGGGGGGGGGTGCCGATGTCATGGATGTCTCCCTTCTTGTACAACAGAATGATCCTGCTGGTTTTCCAATGGGACAGAACCTTGCATTCAGACAGGTAGCATGTGAAGAGCCGAGCCAGTGTGTTGACGAGTACTGGCGGCAGATTCTTCAGGTGTTCGAGTCTGACCTTGTCTGGGATGGGTGCTGTTCGCTTCTTTTCTGATGAAATGGCATGTCATATTTCGGAGAACGTTGGGAATGACATATCCATCCTGTGGAATTTGGTATGTAGGCAGGTGGATGTGGTTATTGAAGAGATCCGAGTAGAAGTCGTGGATAATCTTCTCCATTGCCCTTCTGGAAGATGTGATAGATCCATCAGGACGTCGGAGGGCAGTCATCTTGGTCTTGTAGTTGGCGAAGGACAGGCGAGCATTGCAAATACTTTCCCTGGCTTCTGTTGCCTGGACCAACACTGCTGCTCTTCTCTCTTTGAGGTCTTCCTTTATGGCTTCTCTACACAACTTTTCGAGCTCAGATGTTAGCCTGTGATTGCCTGAGGCTCGAGCCAAACCACGTTGACGAATGAGCTTGAGAGTTTCCAAAGACAGGCGTCTTTTAATGGCTTTCTCTCTCTCAGCATTCCTCGCACAGTCATGGGGGTGCTGAACCAGTGGATCGTATATGTTGTAAAGGATGGCGTCTTCCCATATTGCTGCAATAGTGCTCTGATTTTTATTCTGGAATTGTTTGCAACCCCCACCCCTACCCACAAGTGCCACCACTACACAGGAGCAACAAAATTGGAGGTATAAGTATGTATTCACTTTATTCTATTGCTTGTTGTATTGCTTTTGAAAAGAAAGTTTGGTTATAGAGATAGAACCCGGGTATAGAGATAGAACCTGGGTTTCATAAATGAAAAGCATGAGCTCATCATCTGAACTCTGTCCCCCAAACTAAAATATTTTATAAAATATTTTACATCAGTAAATATTTTTACTGATATAAAAGTACATCAGTATTGGGACCATAATATATCATATTAAGAATATTATAAAGTTGTTTAAAACAAAAATTTAGATTTGTGGGCATTTCTGTGAATAAAAACATATTTTTACTTTATAATTTATAAATCTTAAATTTCTAAATAGTTTGATTTAAAAATATTTTTATGGGAGCCGGAGCAATAGTACAGTGGGTACAGTGTTTGTCTTGCACACGGATGACCTGGGTTAGATCCTTAGCACCCTATATGGTCCCCCAGAACTTCCAGGAGTGATTCCTGAGTGCAGAGCCAGAAGTAACCCCTGCACATTGTCAGGTGTGACCAAAAAGCAAAAAAAAAAAAGTTATGAAGGCACCATGATTTACAAAATTGTTCATAATAGAGTTTCAGGCACACAATATTTCAACACTATTTCTGTGGTTACCTGTGTCAAATTTCCCCCACCAGTGTTTCCATATTCCTTCCCACTCACAACCCTGTCTTCTTAGTAGGCACATTTCTAAGTTTCATGCTTGCAGTTTCATGCTTGCAGTTTTGTTGGCTCTGTGATTTATATATGCACATAGAACACACCTCTATACCTTTGAGATGCCCAAGGCCCTTGTCCTGCCCTGTTTCTTCCCATCTGGCTCCTCTTACCCCTCCCCTTACGATATTTATTCATAACAAAATAATCAAATTAAAATATAAAAAATATAAATAACAATTTATTAAGATATCTTATGGTGCAGTAGTCTTGCTTGGCACTTCAGTGGAGGGCATAGTAAACAGCACTGCAAGTGTAAAACAAATTGGTATTATCACAAAAAAATTTAAAAATATTTAACACTCTTTGTACCAAACACGGATCACCCCTAATCTTCCCTTTCTAAGAGTATGCCTGCTCTGCTATACTCCACAGATAATTACTGTTTATCTATATTGTTCATTTAAGCAGACTTGTATAGGGTTTACTTAATATTAATAAAATAAAATGCACTTACCGCCCATTCTTTAAAATAACATTCTTTTATATTTTTGTTGAAGATATTCTTCCCAAAAACCCTCCAAGAGACCAACTAGTCTCTCCCATTAGAACATCTACTTGGTTGTGAACTTCCACTCCAGGAAAACTATTGATAACATTTTATGTTTCTGGTATCACTAGGATCACATATGTGTTCATATGTTTCAAAGGAAAATATCTTTTTTTAACATTTTTAGAAGAATTAAAATGCCCTATTTAATGTTCGACTCAGAGAGAAAATCTGGGAATGTTATTGCTATCCAAATCAAATCCTTTTGTGGTTTGTAGAACAAAAAGGGGGGCGGAGACAGAAACAGAACAAAAGAAAAGCAGTCCATCAGACTCCTTTTAGTAACATTTGATATTCTGAACTATGCAGGGAAAAATTAGAGATGATTTGATTATGAGAGTGTTAATGACATCACAGGTAAATGAGAACTTAGAACCATTAAATTCAATTCCTGTATTTTACAAATAAAGAAATTGAAGCCAAGAGAAGTAAAACTATTTGTACAAATTTGTAATAGAGTTAGAATTACACCCTCAAATTCTCACCTCTCAAGCTAGAGGTGAACACATGTAGCTGATTTGAGTGCAGGTAGAATTGACTTGGAATGTTGGATTCTTCACTTGGCAGTTGTATGACATTTTGATCCCTCATCCATAAAAGGGTGAATCTAATCATATATATCTTATAGAATTGCATTAAAGATTAAATGTAATAGTGCATATAAATGTTTTAGTACAATGCCTGGACATACAAAGTGTTTATTAAAAAGTCTTCCTACTTAAATGTTCTTTCTGATGTATGCAATTATTTTTTTGCATTACAGTGATTACCTCTATTTCTGGACCATTATATATGAGATAAAATATGGTCATCCAAAATAATTTTATTACATGTCTGGTCTTTCCATGTTTCTCATAGCCCAATGCTCTGTCTTTATTTGACTATATCATACTTTTAAACTGCCTAGTAACATGATTCTTTTGATAGTGCAGTTGGTAGAGCAGAGAATTGCAAAAATGCCAAATTACTAAGTCACCTCTTTCTACTAAAAAGAAATACAATAGATTCTTTGGAGTCTATAATATGGTAACAGACTATCTAGATCAGTAGTTTTTAAGTCTTTTTACACCTATGCGTCAGCACTGGTTCATGAGCCAGTGGTTTTAAATCACTATCAAGCAGCAATAACTTTTTTGAGGACTGTTGGAAAATATCTGCAGATATTAGTGGTCCATAAACTTATCACTAAAAACCATCAGTTTTCTCATATAAATCACCTCTGAACTAACACACTTTTAAATACTAATCTAGCCACGTAAGAAACTTAGTAATTGTATAGCACATGATATCTACTACACACATCAGAGGTATGGGTGAAGACTCAACTCTGATGCCTAGGGGAACAAAAGCAAGAATAGACAAATGGAACTAAATCAAATTGAAAAGATATTGCACACTAAAAGAAAATACCACAAGGTAAGACAACCTACAATTGGAGAGGATATTTGCACATCATACATGCGATGAATGTCACTATCCAAAATGTATAATGTATCACAAGGTGTGGGCTGGAGCGATAGCAGGGCTGGAGCAATAGCACAGCGGTAGGGCGTTTGCCTTGCATGCAGCCAACACGGCCGACCCGAGTTCGATTCCTCCACCCCTCTCGGAGAGCCCGGCAAGCTACCGAGAGTATCTTGCCCGCACGGCAGAGCCTGGCAAGCTCCCCATGACGTATTCGATATGCCAAACACAGTAACAACAAAGTCTCCAATGGAGACGTTACTGGGCCCGCTCGAGAAAATCGATGATCAATGGGAGGGCCTTTACCTTTACCTTATCACAAGGTGTATATTGCATATTGTGACTCCACAATGTCATAAAGATAAGAAAAATCAGCAAAACAGATTTAATCAAAAATGGTCAGAGACCTGAATATATACTTCTCCAAAGAAGATGGTCCACAGTTACAGGAAAAAATGTTTGACACAATTTATTAGAAAATGCAAATCAAAATTACAATAACACATCCTTTACTCTGATGAAAATGGTCCATATGAAAAAAACTGAGAACAACAAATATTAGTAAGAATGTGGGGAAAAAAAGTGACTCAGGTATACCATTTGTGGTAATATAAACTTGTGTAGCTGTTGTGGAAAAGGATGTAGAGATTCCTTAAAAAATAAAAATGAACATTCAATAATAAAAAAAAAATGGCATGCGGGTCCCGGGGCTGAAATCTCCAAGCCTGCTCGGATCGGGGCTGAGCATCCTCCACCCAGATCCTCCAAATTCCAGTAGGCAGGGGTCACACCCACCAACTGGCCCCCTGGCCCCGTGTAATCCCATCAACGGCCAAGACCCAGAGACTATAAAACCCAGCTGGCGGAAAAGAACATAGCAGAGTCTCCTGCCCCCGCGCCTGGCTGTCCTCACCAGGGCCCCTTGGACGGCAGCGGGTTGAGTTTCCCTCCCCGCCCGACGAGGACTCCAGCAGCCGAAGACCTCCAGAACTAGCCACCACCACGCTGAGACCACTCTCCACACGCATGAAGGTACCAGCAGAGGAACAAAGGCATGCGGGTCCTAGGGCTGAGATCTCCAAGCCTGCTCGGATCGGGGCTGAGCATCCCCCACCCAGATCCTTCATCTTCCAGTAGGCAGGGGTCACACCCACCAACTAGCCCCCTGGCGCCGTGTAATCCCATCAACGGCCAAGACCCAGAGATTATAAAACCCAGCTCCTGGAAGCGACATCTTATTATCTCATTCTTACTTTGGACAAACTGGCAGGCTACTGAATGTAACCTGCCCACATGGCAGAGTCTGGCAAACTCCCCGTGGTGTACCCAATATGCCAAATACCAGTAACAATGATGGGTATCATTCTCCTAACCCTGAAAGAGCCTTGAATATGGCACTTTTTAAAAAATCTCAGGGCTAGGATAAAGGAGACGTTACTGGGGCCTGCTTGAGGCAATCGACAAACAGGACATTCAATATTTTAAAATAATATCACTCACGGGCATTTATCTGAAGGACATGAAAATACCAATTTGAAAGGATATTAACTTGAATATACTAACTTGTACCCCTAGATTTATAGAAGCATAATTCGCAATAGCAAAAGTATAGAATCAACTTATGTGCATATTAACAAACTACTAAATAAAGTGTGGTATATTATCACAATGAAATGCTACTCTGTCCTTTAAAAGATGAAGTCTTGCCATTTTTGGACAAAATGATGGAATTTTATGTGACTTGGTAAGTAAAATATTGAAAGGACAACTATCAGGGGCCAGAGTGTTAGTTTATTGGCTAGGATATTTATTTGCCTTATACATGGCCAACTCAGGTTTTATCTCTGGCATTCAATATGGTCTCCCAAGAACTACCAGGAGTGATTCCTGAGTGCAGAGCCAGGAGTAACCCCTGAGCATTGCTGGATGAGTCCCCAAACAAAAGCCAATTATCAGATAGTTTCACTCATGTGGGATATAACTAGCTAAGGCTAGCAACTTGGCAAGAAAGAACAAAATGAACTTCTAGACTCAGTGAAAACGTTGCACTCAAGAGAAAGGAGAAGTGAGGGGAGGAAGGAGCAAGAGACCCTTTTTTGGAGCGATAGCACAGTGGGTAGGGCGTTCGCCTTACACGCGGCCAACATGGCCAACCCGAGTTCGATTCCTCCGCCCCTCTCGGAGAGCCCGGCAAGCTACCAAGAGTATTCGATATGCCAGACACAGTAACAACAAAGTCTCCAATGGAGACGTTACTGGGCCCACTCGAGCAAATCGACGATCAACGGGAGGACCTTTACCTTTACCTTTACCTTTTAGCATGATCTTTGAAAGTGAGAGTTTTGACAAGCACATACATAAAGGGAAATGAAGTCACTCCCCTAAAATTTCGAATCTTATAAACAAACAACTCAATGAAAAAATAAAATACAGGAGCCGGAGGAATAGTCCAGCCAGTAAGACATTTGTCTTAGACATAGCAGACCCAGGTTCCATTCCATTCCACCTCATATGTTCCTCAGACACTGCCAGGAGTGATTCCCGAGCACAGAGGCAGAAGTAAGCCCTGAGCACTTTTAGGCATGGCCCTAAAACAAAGCAAAACAAAATAACAATTAAAATAAAAAATAAGTTCCTCTGTTACATGTCTTCAATAACCATAGATAGTAATGGCAATCATGCTTGATAAAGCTGATTTTGAGACATATCCAACAATGCTTTAGTAAATGCTTGGGTAAATGCTTGGGCATCGATAAATGCCTATTCTTAACAGTGCAAGCGCCAGTCCATGGACACAAGTGTAAAATGGTTGAAAATCATTGATATATACTATAATACTTGATGAAATGAATAAATAAATAAAAATCACAGTAATTGTTTCAGGTAGCAAGCACTCAAGCAAAGCGTGCTTTCACTTATCTGCACAACCATGGGTTAAGACTTGTAAAATCGGCTTTGAGTACCTACTCAGCTGACACTCAAGTCCCAATAGCCCCATGATGAGGTTATCCTAATAGCCCCACTGAGCTGAGGCTGAAGCCCATTCGTTTCACAATTACCTGAATTCTTGGGGAGCCATGCACTCAGGCTGAAGAGAGGAGTTGCTCTTTTCAGGAAGGAAAGTCAGTCCTCATCTCAGCATAGGCTTTCCATGTCAGCATCTTCTCTCACAGGAAAATATTGCAGGAGGAGGCAAGATAGCAAAGTAACAAATTAGCCTATATAGTCATATAAGCAACCATGGAAAAAACAAAATCTTGAATAAGGAACAAACGGAACTTCTACAATAATTTACTTATTATTATGAAGCAAAATAGCTTTTATTGAAAGAAATTTAGAGATGTTAGGGAAGAGAGAGAAAGAGAGAGAGAGAGAATATGTATTCAAAAAAACACAAATTTCTCTGGAATGAAAAAAATTATTATTAATATTATCGTTATATTACTTCTCTATTTTTATTTGGTTGTTATTGTACAATTATAGCTTATGTATAATGGTTATGAAAGAGAAAGCCTCCGTTTCCCCTTGCCAATCTCTGTGAGCAGTTCCATTTTTGACTGTTCCATCCTACATTTTTTACTTTCTGTGAATTCCTCGTCTCTTTCTGAACTGGGTGCGATTCCTCCACTCTTCTCAGAGAGCCTGGCAAGCTACCGAGAGTATCTCGACTGTGCGGCAAAGCCTGGCAAGCTACCCGTGATGTATTAAATATGCCAAACACAGTAACAACAAGTCTCAAAATGGAGACGTTACAGGGCCTGCTGCAGCAAATCCATGAACAAGGGGAGGACAGTGTTTGTTTGATGGTTTCTGATAAACAAGGAGATCTTGTCTCAGACTTCAGGATCACCAGGAGGCTAAGATAATGGGAAGTACCTAAGGCAAAAAGGCCAAACACACAAGAGTCTGTTTGATCCTTGCATTCTCTGTAAGGAGCAAAATTTTCATTAAAAGACCTAAACAACAACCCTTTATCTTTAACTTCCTGTATTCTCTGTAACATAAAGTCCCAGTTATCCTATAAAAACCCAACAAAAAGGCAGGGTGGAATTGGAGGGATGGGGAGGTGGGAGGGACACTGGGATCCATGGTGGTGGGAAATGGCCACTGGTGGAGGGATGGGTATTTGATCATTGTATAATTGAAACCCAAGCACAAAAATGTGTAAGTCTGCAACTGTACCTCATGATGTCTATTAAATAAATTTTTAATAAAAAATAAATAAATAAATAATAAAATTTAAAAAATACAACAAAAAAGAGCCACAGGTAACTAAGTTCTATACTGAGTTCCTCCACATGAGACGTTACTTTTACTGTCTCTTATACTTTCCAACTTTTCTACTTTCCAACTCTGATCATCTTTATGGCTCAATATTGTTATTCTTAAAAATATTGACAGCCCACTATCACCGCTCCTGCATCAGTTACAACAATAATAAAGTGAATGGTATCAATGTACAGATTTACTGTAATCTACTTCCACCAAAGTTAACCTTACTCCTCTCTTAGGAGTGCCTTTCTGTACCTCTTTTTCTTCTCCTTCTGTTCCTCTTCATTCTTCTTACATTGGATCACACCCACCAGAGGTTATTCTTGGCTCAGTACCCAGGAGTAATCCTTGCTGTGTTCACGGGACCATATGTAGTGCCAGGATCTCTCTGCCTAGCAACAGATCTTTTACCTACTCACAGCGCATGAATCCAATGTCAGAATTTGTCAGCGGCTGATGTACTGAGAACCAGATGTACTTGTGTTATTGCAGGCACACTTGCTCAGGTTCTTGTCCTTAAGCATTCAAGACTGAAAACATGGATCAAAAAGCCAAATTCAGAAAAGCCTTTATTTAAGGGAAGGGAAAGGAAGGCAAGGAAGCCCCCAGATAATGGGACAGGGACTCCTAAGGAAGAATTCCAAAGAACGGTAGAAGACTTTCCCCTTTTATGCCCTTCTTAAAGAAGATGGGTGGGTAATCATTCCTCTATTATGTTCCAAGAATGTTAGATATTCAAACAGGGAAGAGGATGCTGAGATGCTCCTCTTGTGTAGGGCCTAGGTAACCTGGATGACCTAGACCACCAGTAAGACATAAACTGGCCGTGCCCATTTCCCTTTGTCCCCATCGTTTGTATGTGAATCAGTGTGGAATAACATTGCCACAGGGAGCTCAGGTTTATTGGGTTACAACCATCACAGTGCTCCCGAATCACTCCCATTCCTCTGTTTATCTGTAAACTCTTCTCTGTGCTTTCAACCCCAGCCAGTTAATCACCTTTTCTCCCTAATCAGATACTGTTAGTTTGTAAGATCAGATCCTTCTAAGGATATTGAACTTGTATTGTAAGTTATATTCTTTGCATAGTTTACCTTAAAGCAATGTCCTTACTGTATGGACACAGGAAGACAGTTAATATCATGCTTTGTAACTTGGGAGTTGATTGGCTCCGAATAATATTTACTCCTGGGCATCTTCTTTCTTGACTCAGTTGCTCTTAGGTCCTAGCAACCCAAAAGCAGGGTCCCAACTAGGGACTTAATAGACCCAGGGCAAGCTGTGAGCTACCCTGGCATTGAAATGGGCCAGGCCAAAGCGCCACGATAAGTTGAGGGCATGATCATAGATAAATGCTGTCATGATCCAAAAGTAAGTAACGACAAGAATAGGACCCTGCTGGGACTAGGAAGACTAACCTGGTCTGAGGACTGCCCATCGCCAACGGCCTCCCTGGGGTGGGGGAAACTGCTCGAGACTACCGAACACAGATGGTGGGAGAGATAGCGTACCGCTGGACCTTCAGAAAACACACAAATCAGATGTTACACCACAGAGTAACACTAAAATTATAAAATTTGCAGCTTCACTTGACTGAGAGATGGAGAGAGAGGTATTTGAACTCTTATTATTAATAGCACTCTACACAAAGGGGAGGAGGTCCTGGCTTCCCTGTAGCACTTAGAGATGTAAATAAATGACTCTAGGAGAGTGATAAGATTATCATTCTGGAATAATATACATTCTTCAACTTCCAAACTCATTTACTGCATCATCATAATAACATTAATTAAAATAATATTTTTTGCAAAATCATGGGTTGAACCCTAAACCTCATACATGAAGGTACAACTGACCTTTATTTAAAACACACTTTCAGCCCCTCAATAATTCTTGAACAAATTTCTATTTAGTAAGCCCTAAACACAAATGATGCAAGTATAGTGTTTCCTTTGTTATTCGAAATATCACTGTATCACTGTCATCCTGTTGTTCATGGATTTCCTCGAGTAGGCACGAGTAACGTTTCCTTTGTCCTAACCCTGAGATTTTAGAAAGTGCCACATTCAAGGCACTTTCAGAGTCAGGAGAATGAGACCCATCATTGTTACTGGTTTTTGAATACTGAATACATATTGAATACGCCACGGGGAGTTTGCCAGACTCTGCCGTGTGGGCAGGATACTTTTGGTAGCCTGCCAGGTTCTCCAGAGTAAGAACTAGATAATAAGATGTCGCTTCTTGGAGCTGGGATTTATAGTCTCTGGGTCTTGGCCATTGAAAGGATTACACGGCGCTGGGGGGCAGTTGGTGGGTGTAACGCCTACATAGTGGAAGATGGGGGATCTGAATTGAGGAGGCCCAGTCTTGGAGATCTATGCTCCGGGTCCTGCCACAGCCATGCTTAAGACCACTCTTGACATGTTCGGGTGAGCCTCACACATGAAGGAACCTGCAGAAGAACCCAGGTGTGCAGGACCCTAGGTATAGATCTCCAAGTCTGCTTGGATTGGGACTGGACCTCCTCCATCCAGATCCCCCATCTTCCAGTATGTAGGCATTATGCCCACCAACTGCCCCCGGTGCCATATAATCTCATCAATGGCCAAGACCCAGAGACTATAAAACTTAGCTCCCGGAAGAGAACAGTGCAGTCTCCTGCCTCCATACCTGACTGTCCTCACCAGGGCCCCTTGGAGGAAGGTGGGTTGAGTTTCCCTCCCCACCCCAAGCAGAGCCCCAGCAGCTGAAGTTATTTATAAAAATTAAATATAAAGTTTATATTTTTCTTTTTCATTAAATTCATGACTATGCACATCCCAAGTAAAATAATTCTTTATCCTTTCAGGTTTTTCTTTATTATTATTATTATTATTATTATTATTATGTATATATGGACTTTTTATACAAAGATGGAATTAAACTAAACATACTGTCTAAATCTTTACTTTTGAAACCAAATTTTAGAACTTACATTGTGGGAGGGAGAAGGAGTTAGTTGGTGGTGGAGCTGACAATGAGTTTTCTAGGAAATAATAAAAACAACATGTAATTTAAGGAACTTGTTTTATTGCTAGACCTGAAATGACCTAGATAGCTGAACTGCCTTTGAGATGAAGAGCTGGAGTTCTCAATAGATGCAGAATGCAGATAAGTAATACGCATCACCCAGAGAAGGGTGGACTCCCTAAGAAAAGAAGTTTCAAAAGAAAAATAAAGGCTGTGACAAGATTATGAAAGAAGACCATTGAGACATCAAGGTGACAATAAGCTGGTTAACTTTTAGATATGCAGAGAATTTCAAAATTCAAAGCTCTTACCCTTATGATAACGTTTTAGCAACATCCTTAGCTTCATAGAAATCTCCAAGTAGGGGTCTTTTGGGAAAAAAGAAAAACCCTATAAAAAGAGCTTAGTAGAATCAAGTAGTGAACATTCCTCATTTGGGAGGTGGTTGGGTAGGGGAGTAACCTGCAAACCTACATCTCAACCTACTCAACCTGAGATGTGTAATTCCTTTTTTTTTTTTCACTTTTTGGTGTTTCACCCTTATGATTCTCTCCCCTCAAGAGAAATTCATTATTCTTGAATGGCCAACTCTCTCTCTCTCTCTCTGAATCACTGGAGCTCACTAGTTTGCTTCCTTTTCCTCTTCTTCCTCTTCATCCTCATTCTCTCCTACTCCTCATAGTAGCACTGTCTTCCTGTTGTTCATCGATTTGCTCAAGCGGGCACCAGTAACGTCTCATAACAAATTGTGAGACTTGTTACTGTTTTTGGCATATCGAATACATCATGGGTAGCTTGCCAGGCTTTGCCGTGCGGACGAGATACTTTTGGTAGCTTGCCGGGATCTCTGAGAGGGGCAGAGGAAAGGAATCTGGGTCATTTGTGTGCAAGGCAAACACCCTGCCTGCTGTGGTATCGCGCTAGCCTGTATAGTCTACATAGTGGAAAAAAATTAACTATTGGTAACATTGCTATTATTATTTCATTAAAACAGTCCAGGTAACTATAAAATATTGTTGAGGCTTTTAAAAAATGAATTTTTATGTAGGCTCATTACAGACTGTCTTCTAATGAATGACCAAGGTGAATCCTTTCAAATCTAGAACTATAGAAAACCACTCCATACAGATAACATTTTGAGAAATCTTTGGTCATATGTCTGGTCCTTCTCACTCAAAGCTAAAGAAATCTACTGGACAGAGTACTCTGGGAAACTTAGAACTCAAAAAAATAATTACAGTTTTGGTTCAGAAACACAGAAACTTTGCATCTTCAGACACATCAAACACATGTTCAGTCTATAACTCCCCAAATGAATGATAAACAGGCTAGGTACTTCAGTGATTATCTTCTTCAATTTCTGGTCATGATCACGATCAGGACCATCCTGTTATTCATCGATTGCCTCAAGCAGGCCCCAGTAACGTCTCCTTCATCCTAGCCCTGAGATTTGTAACAAAGTGCCATATTCAAGGCTCTTTAGGAGAATGAGACCCATCATTGTTACTGGTATTTGGCATATTGGGTATGCCACGGGGAGTCTGCCAGACTCTGCTGTGTGGGCAGGTTACATTCAATAGCCTGCCAGTTTGTCCAAAGTAGGAATGAGATAAGATGTCGCTTCCAGGAGCTGGGTTTTATAGTCTCTGAGTCTTGGCCGTTGATGGGATTACACGGGCACCAGGGAACCAGTTGGTGGGTGTGACCCCTGCCTACTGGAATTTGGAGGATCTGGGTGGAGGATGCTCAGTCTCGATCCGAGCAGGCTTGGAGATCTCAGCCCCAGGACCCGCATACCTCTGTTCCTCTGCCGGTACCTTCATGTGTGTGGAGAGCTGTCTCAGCATGGTGGTGACTGGTTCTGGAGGTCTTCGACTGCTGGAGCCCTGGTCGGGGCGGGGAGGAAACCTCAACCCACTCCCTTCAATTTCTGGGTCAAGAATAAATTCTGGAAACTGTCTGATGCCTGTTGCTTAGAAATGTGTATACAAACTGAAGCTGATAAACAAAAAATTTCATGGATATCACTAACACTGTCTAATTGCAGTATTCCCTCACAGAGGACTATAGTACTCTAAATAAAACTATTTCACTTCTCTATCTCCTGAAATTCTTTTCACATAGTGTAGTTAATGGACTTTGGAAACTCAGCAGAAAATAAGCCCTTTTCCTGAAAATAGAACTTCCCCGCTCCAAGTTAAAAACACAGCTCTCCAAGAACTTGGGTAGTGAGGGACCAGTTCCTATTGATCAAGTGTAGCTTGATGGTGTTGAAAGAGGAAGCATCAGTTCCTTTTGCCTACTGCTGTGAACAGTCTCATTTTTGACTGCCCCATTGTACATTTTTTTCAGTTCCTACAAATTCCTGGGGTCTTTATTGATAGAAAGATTAACAATTGTCCAACATCATACAATTCTACTCCAGAACTTAGTCTCACCAGGAGACCAAGATAATGGGTAATACCTAACTAACACAAGTGGCCAGACAACTTTGTATAATCTTTGCCTTCTCTGTAATATTCTTGTCTGTTGATAAGAAATGCAGAGACCCCAATATTTATTTAAGAGGTCCTACACAAAAAAATGGGACTGGAATGGGAGTGAAGATAGACGGTTGGCAACTACACCACCTCTGCTTTGCTGATGACATGGTTCTAATAACACCAAATATTAGCCAAGCGGCACAATTGTTGACCAACTTCGACCGTGAGTGTGGAAAGGTCGAACTGCAGCTGACTCTCACCAAGACAATGTTCATGAAAAACAAACTATTTCCTAATGTTCCATTTGCTCTCAACAGAATGAACATCTCTGAATGCAGCAGTTATGTGTACCTGGGTACACATGAGGAATGATTTGGTGCCAGAACTGCACAGGAGGAAGAGAGTGGTATTACGCCTTCAAGAGCAACGAAAATGTTGTTAAGAGGGTGAAGAACCTCCTGCTCCATGCACATCTTTTTGACTCTCCCATTCTTCCTGCACTAACATATGCCTCAGAGACCTGGGCTCTACAAAAATAGGACGAGAACGCTATTCAGGTCTTCCAAAGAGGAATTGAAAGAGCTATGCTTGGAGTATCATGCTTCACTCAAGTGAGAGAAGGAATCAGAGTTCCAACCTCTGTTGACAATCTAAGATCAGGGACGCTGCCTCGTTTGCCAAGGTGTCAAAAATCAGATGGGCTGGACACGTAATGTGACTTAGGGACAACTGCTGGACTAGAGCTGCTACCGACTGGATTCCATGGGACGTCAAAAGGACGCATGGCCGCCCACCTACGAGATGGTCAGACTTCTTCGTCAAAACCCTGAACAAACAGTTTGAGGTTTTTAGTGTTCCTGGAGTGAGCAGATGTCAATGGGCTACACTAGCACACAACAGGGAGGACTGGAGATGTTACTGGCGCCCGCTCAAGCAAATTGATAATCAACTGGATGACAAGTGATACACACACACAAAAAAACCCCTTATCTTTAACCGCCCTGCATTCTCAGCTACATTCTTGTCACTCAGTAACACAAACACTTAGTTTTTCTATTAAAAGAAAAACCCACAAACTGAGCCATAGCTTATTTAGTCCTATATTATGTTTCTCCTTTGTTTAGGACTTTCCTTCTTTTTCCCTTTCTATTATTTTCCAATAAACCATTCTATTTCCAACTCTGAGTCTGAGCATATTTATTATTTAATATTTTCATTTTTGAAAATAGTGAAGAAACTGGGAATCACGGACCAACACAGAAACCTGCCATCACCATTCCTGCAAATGCTTCCCAGTGAGGCTGGTGAGACACTAATGGCTGGTGAGTTCATATTATGCAGTAGTTAGTGGCTTGTGACAGACTCTTACCAGTCTGAACCCTCCCAGGGTCTACCATATGTGACCAAGGTGGGGTGAGCATTCTCCTCTCAAAGTGGTAGTATTCTCCTCTCAAGGCTACTGCCTCCCTAGCTCCACAATACAGTTAGGTCACCTATAATACTTATACTCTTATAATCTTTTCATGCAGTTCCATTTTATCTATGTCAATCTTTTGATAATATACAGTAGTGCATTATGAACATATTACACATTTGTTTCTAATGTATTAAACATATAAAATCAGTATTTTAGTCTATTAATATGCACAATGCAAATATTATTATTATTGAATAATTTAATCATATAGTCCATGTTATTTAAATAACTCCAGATGATTTAACTATTCTCCTCTTGATGGATATTTAGATTGTTGCAAATTTGCCATCATTACAGATTATGTTTGGCATATCCAATACTCTCGGTAGCTTGCCGGGCTCTCTGAGAGGGGCGGAGGAATCGAACTCGGGTCGGCCATGTTGGCTGCGTGCAAGGCAAACGCCCTACCCGCTGTGCTATAGTAACAACGAAGTCTCCAATGGAGACGTTACTGGGCCCGCTCGAGCAAATCGACGATCAACGGGAGGGCCTTTACTTACTTACTTTACTTACAGATTATGTTAGTAGAGAATTTTCTTATACATATAATGTTGTATGTAACTCTGTGAATATCTTCTAGAGAAATAATTTTGGTTTTGGTTTGGGGTCACACCTGACTGTGTTCAGAGCTAACTCCTAACTCTATGCTCAAGGGTTGTGATTTGTAGTGCTCAGGAGAACAAACCATGCTTGGTCATGTGCAAGGCAAACTCCTTAACCCTTGCATTATCTTTCTGGAATAATTTCTAGTGATGATTGCTTGGTTAAAAAAATAAAGCAATCCAATAATTCTGCTAAACTGACCTCGTAGAAGGGGCAACAAAGGGAGAAGAGGCTTGTAAAAGACGGCTAAGAAGAAAGCACAAGAATGGCCCCTTGGGCAGCTACTGTACTAGCAGAACCTGCCCAGTTGAACTAATTTTGAATTCTGGCACCTATTGAAAGCTTGTGATTTCAAGAGAGCACTTGGAAAGGAAATTGTAGCTAACACCACTGGGATTCAGCTTGGTTCAGAATAGGTTTCCTGTCTTCCACCAGAGAGTCAAGTGACAGGAAATTCAGACATCTTCCCAGGGCAGCAGAAAGATGCTGGGCAGGTAGTGAGAATCCTGGTCTCCACATATCAGGAAACTGTTCTGATTGTTGATTCTGATCATTCAGGTGCAGATAAAAAGATAGACAACTATTTGACTCTCCCCCCCCCCATCATTGCAGGTTCTTCCTTCTCCAGTAAATGAAATTTTCAGGAGATTTAAATAGCTGGTATCTTTTTATTATCACAATCATAATCAACATCATCCTGTTGTTCATCTATTGCCTTGAGCAGGCACCAGTAACGTCTCCTTCATCCTAGCCCTGCGATTATCAAGTGCCATATTCAAGGCTCTTTCAGGGTTAGGAGAATGAGACCCATTATTGTTACTGGTATTTGGCATATTGGGTACACCACGGGGAGTTTGCCAGACTCTGCCATGTGGGTAGGTGACAGTCGGTAGCCTGCCAGGTTGTCCAAAGTAAGAATGAGATAATAAGAGTTTTCTGCCCCCGCGCCTGGCAGCTGTCCTCACCAGGGCCCCTTGGAGGGAGGCGGGTTGAGTTTCCCTCCCTACCTGGAGCAGAGACCCAGCAGCCGAAGACCTCCAGAACCAGCCACCACCATGCTGAGACCACTCTCCACACATATGAAGGTACCGGCAGAGGAACAAAGGCATGCAGGTCCCGGGGCTGAGATCTGCAAGCCTACTCGGATGGGGGCTGAGCATCCTCCACCCAGACCCTCCATTTTCCAGTATGCAGGGGTCACACCCACCAACTGACCCCCTGGCACCATGTAATTCCATCAATGGCCAAGACCCAGAGACTACAAAACCCAGCTCCTGGAAGAGAACAGCCACACCTTTATTATCCTTCAAGTTTTTTCACCCTCCCTTGTGAAAGCCTGACATTTAAGATCAGAACATGCAAAAGAAATCACACACACTGGGGAAAATATAAAGGAATTTAACAGGCCCAAGGAAAGACACAGGTTTGGAAAAAGCCTGAAGCAGTATTGTATTAGTTTGGTTCAACATGGAGACAGTATACAGTAGACAGTATACAATAATCAATCATCAATAAAGAGCTGCTTAGATTACTTAATGAAAAACAATAGTAAACGATGGAATACAAAAATCTGATTTCTAGAGTTGCATCATTAGATTCAGTACACAATATTAAACTTAAAAAACCTAGAAAAGTGCATTTCATTCAAAGTAGATATAGATTAACCAACTTAAAAATGTCTCAGAGAAAGAACATACTGAGAATTTAGTAAACAAGGACTTTAAAATAATCAATCTTGGGAAGGAGAGAACATGCTTTTCTTTGTGCACTGCACAGTCCCCCTGAGGGATTCACTCCTAAGAAAAGCAGGAATAATCTCAGAACACCACTGGGTGTGGCCCACAAATATTAAATAAATAAATAAATAAATAAATAAATAAGATACTCCATTTTAAAGCTAAACTACTAGACAAAGACATAATTAACTTTTAAAAACTTTATGGGTGAGCAAAACGAAACTATGATAAAGGAAAAGCAACCCTAAAAAGGAAACAAAATGCAATTCAAGAGGTGAAGTAATAATAATAGATTGAATTTTACTATGGGGATTTGAAGGTAGACTTGAGCCAGCAGAAGAATCAGCAAATTTAAAAACAAGTTCATTGAAATGATCAAGTCTCAAGAAAGAAAAATATTTGAAAAGCCAACAGAACCTAAGAAACATGTAAGACACCATCAAATAAATCAGCACATACAACGTGTAAGTTCCAAAAGAAGAGAAAGAAAAGACAGAAATATTATTTAAAGAATTGATAACCAAAAATTCTCAAGATTTATGAAGACAAATATAAATATCCAAGGACATTAAAAAATACCCTCTAAGGGCGATATTCAAAGATAGTGATATCAGATGGCATGATAACTGTTGCAGGTAAGAGAAGTGGGTTCCCAGGGAGGCTTTAAAATTATGTTTCAGGTCACCTGGTTCTGGTTTTCTTGCTAAGTGTTACAGATGTCTTGGGTGAAGTGGAGAGTAAGGAAGGTAGCCTTTTCGTTTATTTGGTGTTTGTTCCTTTGTTTGTTTGGGGGCATACCTCTCTGCTCAGGGATTACTCTGGACATAGGAGTCCATCCTGGTGGTGCTCAAACATCATATCGAACCTGGGAAGGTCTATGCAAAGCAAGTGCCCTACCCACTTTTCTATTTCCCCAGCCCCAAGGAAGGTAGCCTTAAGAGAAGTTTTAATGTCAACCCACCATATATATATATATATATATATATATATATATAGTAAAGGCCCTCCCGTTGTTCATTGATTTGCTCGAGCGGGCCCAGTAATGTCTCCATTGGAGACTTTGTTGTTACTGTGTCTGGCATATCGAATATGTCACGGGGAGCTTGCCAGGCTCTGCCATGCAGGCAAGATCCTCTTGGTAGCTTGCCGGGCTCTCCAAGAGGGGCAGAGGAATTGAACTCGGGTTGGCCATGTTGGCTGCGTGCAAGGCAAACGCCTTACCGCTGTGCTATCGCTCCTTTAGTGAGATTTCCTCCTCAGGAAGAACCAAACCTTAAGAATGACATTAGTAGAAATATTAGAAGTAGATTTTACTACAACTATTTAAGTGGATTACTAGCTGAGGAAAGAAGAAAGCGACACACCCTTGTTGGGATCCTGCCCTTGAGCGGATCTCCTAGTAATCATCCAGAGTAATCTCTTTAGATGAGATTTTATCCCTGAATTAATCTCCTGGAGGGGTGGTCTTACCCCTCTTTGTTGATTTGTTAATGTTCAACCCCATGTATCACCATCCTATGTGATTGCTACATAAACTAAGACTGTTACAGCAGAGTGGGGCGGAGTCCAGATCCAAAGGCCAGTAGGAGAATGAAGAGGGTTGGAGATAGAGAAACAGAAGGGGAGTGGAGATTGGAATGAACAACAATTGATACTGACCAGCCTGGCCGGTGTTCCTTCCTTCACCTACCTATCGCCATAGGCCTCCTTGGGGTGGCGGCAGTGGCCCAAGACCAACTAATGCAGGCAGCGGGAGAGATAGTGTCACTGCCCTTTGAAAATACACAGGTGTGGCCAATGCGAAGAGCCTTTGATTCTTCTGTCTTTCCCACAGTCTTAACATGTCCTGTTGTTCTTCTTGGAATTGCTTTTCTGATAGGATCCATCTTTCTCTGCATGCTGCCTCAGTTTCTGTGTCTGGGTAGTACTGTCATGCCTTTGAGTTACTTCAGGGCTGGTGACTTGGCTGGTAACTTCCCATCTTGTCATTTCTTCAAGAAAATATCTGTTAATAAGAGAAAGAAGACAGAAGACATCATTGTTTGTAAATTTACTGACAGATTTTCAAAAAATGTGATAAAATCACCATGATTGTTGGAAATAATAGAATGTTTTTTTTGTTAGCCTGCTCTCAATAATGAGGTCAATTTGACACAAAACATTAAGATGCATATGGTTTAATAGAAAACTTAACCAACATAATATGTTACATAACATAAAAATAATAGTGTCCAAAACATCATCATCATGTCAAGTACTCAAAAATGTTTGACAAAATTTAGCAACTTTTTATGATCAGAGTGATGTCTGAGTACAGAGTCAGGAGTAAACCTCAAGTACAGCCAGGTCTGGCCCACACCAAAAACAAAACAAATTTACCAGCTTATTAGAAATAGAAATTATCTCAATGAAATTAAAACATACATATAGCAAACTTGCAGTCAACATTATACCAAACATGAAAAACTGAAAGTAGGTGAGGCCAAGAGTTATAGTATAGTGGGTGGGTCTTTGCCTGGCAGGCATCTGGCAGGCATCTAGCTGGGATTCAATCCCTGACATCAAGTAGGGCACCCAGAGTAATTTCTAAGTGCAGAGCCAGAATTAAGCATTAAGCACCACCTGGTGTGATCTAACACATACTCAATTTTCGGCAAATAGTTATTCTTTTTTAGTTGAATCATCACTGTGAGGTACACAGTTACAAAGCTGTTCATGGTCATGTTTCAGTCATACGATGTTCCAACACCCCATACCTCCACCAGTGTACATTTCCTACCACCAATATTTCCCGTTTTCCCTCCCACTAACTCCCC
The DNA here is from genome assembly GCF_029834395.1 of Sorex fumeus. Classification (NCBI taxonomy): domain Eukaryota; kingdom Metazoa; phylum Chordata; class Mammalia; order Eulipotyphla; family Soricidae; genus Sorex; species Sorex fumeus. The sequence continues at coordinate 6,762,046 of NW_026606058.1, forward strand.
CACGCCCAGCCTGTCTCTATGGTAGGCACTTTCTTTTTTCTCTCTCTGTCTCTCTCTGTCCCTGTCTCTGTATCTCTCTGTCTCTGTCTCTCTGTCTCTGTCTCTCTCTTTGTCTCTCTGTCTCTCTCTCTCTGTCTCTGTCTGTCAGTCTGTCTCTCTCACCCCCATCCCCAAAGCATTACGGTGTACAATGCAGATACTGAGAAGTTATTATGTTTGTTACTTTATCTATTTGCAGCATGTGGGAGTTTTTATCAGAGTGATCATTTCCAGATATCATTGTCATAGTGGACCCTTTTCTATACCAACTGCTTTCTTCCCTAGCACTTGAGTCAGGCTTCTAATCATGGACCAATCCTCCTGGCCCTCGTTTAACAATGTCCTTGGGTAATAGTCTCACATCAGGGTTTTTTTCTATTCCACATGTGAGTGCAATCATACTATGTCTGTTCATCTCCTTCTGACTCATTTTACTCAGCATGATACTCTTCATGTTCATCTGTTTATAAGCAAATTTCATGACTTCATTTTGCCTAACAGCTGCATAGTATTCCACTGTCTAGACGTACCATAGTTTTTTTAACCAGTCATCAGTTGTTGGGTATTCAGGTTGTTTCCAGATTCTGGCTATTGTGAATAGTGCTTTAATAAACAGAGAAGTGAAGATGGCATTTCTGCTGTGTGTTTTTGTGCCCCCAGGGTATATTTCCAGAAGTGGTATTGCTGAGTGTTTTGAAAGCTCAATTTCTAGTTTTATGAGGAATGCCCATATTATTTTCCCAAAAGGCTGGACCAGTTGACATTCTGGTATTCCACCAACAATAGAAGAGAGTCACTTTCTCCCCACATCCACACCAACAGTGGTTCTTTTTCTTCTGAATGTGTGACAGTCTCTGTGGTGTAAGATGGTCACTCATTGTTCTTTTGATTTGCATATTCCTGATGATTAGTAATATTGAGCATTTTTTGTGTGCGCCTTTTGACCACTTGTATTCCATCTTTGAGGAAGTTTCTGTTCATTTCCTCTCCCCATTTTTGATGAGTTTGGATGTTTTTTTCTTATAAAGTTCTACCTGTGCCTTATATATCTTGGATATTAACCCCTTATCAGATGGTATCGGTTAAATAATTTTTCCCAATCTGTGGGTTGTCTTTGTATCTTAGTCACCACTTCCTTTGAGGTGCAAGAGCTTCTTAGTTTAATGTAGTCCCTTTGTTTATCATTACTTCAAGTTCAGCAAGTAGTTTTAAGGTAAGAAATGTGATAGTCCATGGCTTGGAGGCCAGTCGCACATGCTAGGGGAAATGGCAGCTCAGAGAGAGAAGGGAGCACCAAGTAAAGGGTGTTGGGAGGATCCTCCCAGGATGGAAGATGCATCCTGAAAGTAGACTATTGACCAAACATGATTGCCACTCAATATCTCTTTTGCAAACCATAGCACCAAAAAGAAGAGAAAGAACAAAAGGGAATGCCATGCCACAGAGGTGGGGTGGGATGGAGGGGGTTGGGGGGTTGGGACGGATATTGGGATCATTGGTGGTGGAGAATGGGCACTGGTGGAGGGATGAGTACTTGATCATTGTATAACTGAAACCCAAGCAGAAAAATTTGTAAGTCTACAACTGTACCTCATGGTGTTTCACTAATAAATTTTTTTAAAAAAGAATTTAGTGATAGCACAGCGGTAAGGCGTTTGCCTTGCACACAGCCAACATGGCCGACCCGAGTTCGATTCCTCCGCCCCTCTTGGAGAGCCCGGCAAGCTACTGAGAGTATCTCGCCCACACGGCAGAGCCTGGCAAGCTCCTTGTGACGTATTCGATATGCCAGACACAGTAACAACAAAGTCTCCAATGGAGACATTACTGGGCCCGCTGGAGCAAATCGATGATCAACGGGAGGGCCTTTATTTAAAATAATGACTAATTTCCTTGTATTTACAGGCTCATTTGACATAGAAGGAAAATAGTATAAAAACTAAGAAATCTTTATTTTGTACTTAAAATGATAAACAACTGAATGTGTTAATACACAGGACAAATGAGTCATTTGTCAAAATACCTAAGAATCTTTATGTCAGGAAATGGTGAAATAATTTATTGCATGTGAGAAACTAGAATGATAGAACAATCCAAAATAAACCAAATAAGTACAATTGAATTAACAAGAAATAAACTATTAAACATTAAAACAAAGAAAGAAATATTGTGATAGTCAACACAATATATTGCATCCCTGCTAAATTTCTGACTTAATATTCATGTGCCTTTTAGCCATTCGGATTTCTTCTTTGAGAAGGTTTTTGTTCATTTCGTCACCCATTTTTTTGATGCAGTTGGATTTTTTCTTCTTGTGGAGTTCAACCAATACTTTATATATCCTTGATATCAACCCCTTTTCGGATGTATATTCGGCGAATATTCTTTCCCATTCTGTAGACTGTCTTTGTATTTTGGTCACTGTTTCTTTTAGTAAAGGGCTGGAGCGATAGCACAGCGGGTAGGGCGTTCGCCTTACAAGCGGCCAACATGGCCGACCCGAGTTCGATTCCTCCGCCCCTCTCGGGGAGCCCGGCAAGCTACCGAGAGTATTCGATATGCCAGACACAGTAACAACAAAGTCTCCAATGGAGACGTTACTGGGCCCGCTCGAGCAAATCGACGATCAACGGGAGGGCCTTTACCTTTACCTTTACCTTCTTTTAAGGTGCAGAAGCTTCTTAGATTAAGATAGTCCCATTTGTCTATCTATGTTTTCACTTGCTTGGCCAGTGGCATAACATTTTTGAAGATACCATTAGCTTCAATGTCATGGAGGATTTTGCCAAATTTGTGTTCAATATACCTTATGGATTCTGGTCTGATGTTGAGGTCCTTAAACCATTTTTTCTTACTTTTGTACATGGTGTTAGGCAGAGATCTAAGCCCATTTTTTTTCAGGTAGCCATCCAGTTTTGCCAGCACAATTTGTTAAAGAGGCTTTCCTTGCTCCACTTCACTTTTCTTGCACCCTTATCAAAGATTAAATGATCATACGCTTGGGAGGAGATGTCAGTATATTCAACCCTGTTCCACTGGTCTGCAGCTCTGCCTTTGTTCCAATAACATGCTGTTTTAATTATTACTGCTTTGTAGTAGAGTTTGAAGTTGGGGAGGATGATTCCTCCCATTTTCTTTGTTCCAAGAATTGCTTTAGCTATTTGTGGGGACTTATTGTTCCATACAAATTTTAGGAATGTTTGCTCCATTTCTTTGAAGAATATCATGGGTATCGTTATAGGGATCACATTGAATTTGTACAGTGCTTTGAAAAGTATTGACATTTTGACAATGTTAATTCTCCCGATGCATGAACAGGGGATATTTATCCATTTCCTCATGTCCTCTTTTATTTCCTGAAGTAGCACTTTGTAGTTTTCTTTGTATAGGTCCTTTACTTCCTTAGTTAAGCTAATTCCTAGATAGTTGATTTTCTGGGGCACAATTGTGAATGGGATTGTTTTCTTCATGTCACTTTCTTCTCTCTCACTATTTGCATATAGGAAAGCCATGGACTTTACTATACTATACTATACTTTACTATACTTTACTATAGCCTGCAACTTTACTATACAAGTCTATTGTTTCTAGGAGTTTCTTGGTAGAGGTTTTAGAGTTCTCTAAGTATAGTATCATATCATCTGCAAATAGTGAGAGCTTGATTTCTTCCTTTCATACCTGGATGCCCTTAATATCTTTTTCTTGCCTAATCGCTATTGCAAGTACTTACAGTACTGTAGTAACAGTAGTGGAGAGAGTGGGCATCCTTGTCTTGTCCCTGATATTAGGGGGAAGGCTCTCAGTTTTTCCCCATTGAGGATGATGCTTGCTGTAGGCTTGTGGTAGATGGCTTTAATTATATTGAGGAAAGTCCCCTCTATACCCATTTTGGAGAGGGTTTTCATCATAAACAGGTGCTGGATCTCGTCAAATGCTTTCTCTGCATCTATTGATATGATCATATGATTTTTATCTTTTCTTTTGTTGATATGATGGATTATGTTGATTGATTTATGAATGTTAAACCATCTTTGCATCCCCAGGATGAATCCCACTTGGTCATGGTGTGTGATCTTTTAGATGAGTAGTTGAATTCTATTTGCTAGTATTTTGTTGAGAATCTTCGCATCTGTGTTCATCTGGGAAATTGGTCTGTAGTTTTCTTTTCTTGTGGTGTCTTTGTTTCTTTTTGGTATTAGAGAGATATGGGTTTCATAGAAACTGTTTGGGAGAGTTTCTGTTTTTTCAATTTCCTGGAAAAGCTTGAGAAGGACCGGCAGTAGTTCCTCTTTAAATGTTTGGGAAAATTTGCTAGTGAATCTATCTGGACCTGGGCTTTTGTTTTTGGGAAGACTTTTGATTACATTTTCAATTTCCTTGATGTTAATAGGTCTATTCAAATACTCTAGATCTTCTTGATTCAGCTTTGAGAGATTATAGGAATTCAGGAATTTATCCATTTCTTCTAGGTTCTCTTGTTTTGTGGCATACGGACTTTCAAAGTAGTCTCTGATGATCTTTAGAATTTTTTTGGTTTCTGTTGTGATATCCCCAGGAGAGCCACCCTTTAAGCTTAATATATCTCTCACTGTTTCCATGCAAAATGACTAGAAAGATTATTAAATGTATATGAACTAAGGAAAGGAGAAATATACCCTTTGCTGGAATTCTGCCCTTAAGTAGATCTATCTAGCAGCAGGAGATCTTTGTCTTAATAGAGCTTCCCCTGAAAGAAGGGGAATGTTGATTGTGGTATCTGACCTACGTGTATTTGCTACACCCAACCCTTGAAGGTTGGATTCTTGAGTAGGCTGCGAGAGTGGGTGCAGGGAGACTATTTTTGGGAAAGTAGAAGACTGGAATGAAAGGCAGGGTGAGACTAGAATGGGGTGCTCAGTGAGACTGGAGTAGGTGTGTGAGGAGAATGGAATAAACGGTGGGATGGATATTGGAATAAACTGAACTGATCACCATCCAGCTTGGTGGGCCTGTTCCATCCTTCATGAGTCTGTTGGCAGTGGCCGCAGATTGGGGTGGGGAAGCATTTCATGGCCACCACCTGCACGTGGAGAGAACTCACACATATTTACTTTTTGAACACACAAACTTCTTGAGCACCTGGAGAACTAATGTGGACCACCCAGAGGAATGCTATCTGAAACCGAATGTAAGGTTCTAGTAATTGACACTATAGATCTGAGTTATTATTCCATTTCAGTTGTTACCTGGCAATGACACTGAACAGGTCTCATAATCTTTCTGCTATTCTCTTCCTTTGTTAGGAATTTGAGGTGTCTCGAAAAACAATGTACTTAAACTTTGTACTTTGGAAAAAATGTAATGGAAGTATAAAGCATTCTTACAAACTTTTATAAAATAGAATCTTGCAAATTAAACAAAATCTTATGGGTTCTGGTGACCACCCACATTGCCAGCTGCAAACTAAAGGAGAAGTTCTTTGTTATGTTTTGTTTTGTCGCTGCATTCTTTGGCGTAAGAGAAGACTTGGCTAGCTGCTAGTCATGAAATAAGCAACAGTAGCAGCAACTTCCAGTTGGCAATCAACTACCCATATCTATTAGATATTTCATACCCTCAGTAACAAAAATCTAAATTTGTACATTAAAAATGCAAATGTTTTCTTCTTCCCTTCATATACAGATTTTGTGGTGATAGCAATACAGCATATCTGAATACAAAGTAAATAATTTGTTGAGGTAGAAATTTTACAATAAATACTACACACTGTCCCCCAAATAAGAATGCCTCAAGATTATTATAATCCTATAGAATTTTTTCTAAGTAATACATTTTGTGTCTAATGATATATGGCATATATTTGTATTACCAGTATTCCAGATACTATCTGAAATAACAGATTTCTTAAGCTGATATCTTAAGTATTTCTAATTATGGATATCTAACTCAAAGTAGTTTAAGCAGAAGAAAGTTTATTGAAAATAGGGAGTGATTTATTGACTTGACTTTGAAATTCTGGATTCATTTTAACATTGGCTTATAACAATAAAATAAGTACTTCTCCATAATGAATTTCAGGCTACCAGTGTAAAGATTCTGAATGTGGAGTTGGGAAGATATGCAATTGGTTACTGAAAATCAGGAGGAGTCAACTCTATCATACTTCCTTCTGCCTATTGTGTTAGATATCGTGCGCTAAGCCAAAGCTATAAAGGTAAATAAAACATTGCCCTTCTCCTGACACAGAGAATGAAATGGAAAAGGAGGGAGTTTTCTCAGCTAGAATTTTAGTAACTGAGAATATGCCAGACACTCTGTTCTGTTCCCTTTTTATTATAAGAACTAGACTGAGTCTAGACTGGGTTTAAAGGGTTTGGAACAGTTTGGGCATATCAAGCAGTGCTCAAGAGACTTTGTAGTACAGGGAATTAACTTGAGGCTATTCGTACACAAGGAATTTGTTTTACCATTTGGGTTACATTACTGACCCCTGAGTTTAGTTTGCGCAAGTTACTTATTGTCATTTTTTAGCTCTCTAATCTGTAGTAATGGTATTTACTTTGTAAAGTTATTATGGGAATGAAGAGGAATATTGCATGCAAAAGATTTAGAGCAGTTTCTGTTTTATATTGAGTATTCATGAAGAGTTCTTTGTTAATACATTATTATCATCATTTTATAACCTAAATAATCCTGCATATTATTAGCTCCAATAAAGAAACTAAGAAATTAAGTTGTTTGCCTAAAGTTAAACATAGTATGAGCAACTTGTATTTGATCCTAAGTCTGTATAATTCTAAGTCTCAAATATTCTCTGCATACCATATTAATAAAAGTTCTGTTTATCCTATGGTAATTTTGAACCACGTATATTATATATATATATTTTCCTATTATATTATTCAGCTGCAAGAAATGATGAATCATATGATTTGTGGGTCTTGTTAGATTAATTCTAATAGGTTGATGGAGTAGGTAGTATATCTCATATAGAGAAAACTACTGAATTCAAGAGCTGGAGAGTAGGAAATATATGTTTTGTGAAGAGCAAGAATACTGAGGCATTACAGGGTGGCAGCTGAGGATGAAAAGGTCAGCCTTTATTGTGGAGGATTTTTCTGGGCACCATATTAAATAGTGTAGACTTAATTCATTGGCACCATGAAGTTCCTGAAGGCTTTACAGAAGGGGGATTACATGAACCAATTTAGGAAAACAAGGCTTGTAGCAACATGTAGGATATGCTGGAATGGAAAGTGTCTGGAGTCGGGAATATGAGTTATATGTTTTTGCAATACTTTATGCAAGATATTATGAAAACCAGAATTAGGGTGGAGTTGAAGAATGAGGAATAACGCCAAAAAATACTTAGAAATATCGTTAACAGAATCATTCCTACAAATGCAAAAAAAGCACTCCATTTACACAGCTACTAATGGCACATCAGTGACATTTCCACTATAGCACTGTAGCACTGTACTCCTGTTGTTCATCAATTTGCTCAAGCGGGCACCAGTAACATCTCCATTGTGAGACTTGTTGTTACTGTTTTTGGCATATGGAATACTCCACGGAGAGCTTGCCAGGCTCTGCCATGTGGGTGGGATACTCTCAGTAGCTTGCTGGGCTCTCCGAAAGGGGCAGAGGAATCAAACCTGGGTTTGGCTACGTGCAAGGCAAATGCCCTACTCAATGTGCTATTGCTCCAGCTACCATATTTCCAGTCACCATATTTTCTTGAGCATCTACTAGAAAACAGGTGCTATGTTAGGTACTGACATGAATATCAAGATAAATACAAAACAATTCCTAAAAAAAAAACATTTTGCATACTATTCCAAGCCTTTCATGTAGATTTTCTAAATTAGTACTCATCATTGACTTATTTAGCAATTGTTTTCTCCAATTTACAAGTGAGGGCATAAATGTTCATATAGTCCATCAACACGTAGGTGGTCTTAGAGTGATGAAGTCCACAGTGTATTCTCAAGACCTAACATGATATATAAATCACAGTGTAAGCCAAAATCAAGACTGTCCTGTCTTGGCAGATTGCTGCAGCTTTGTAGGTGATTTTTATGCTTCTATTCCTCCCTTACCTATCTCTTGACTGGTTTGTCAGGATAACACTTTTTTTTGAAAGAAACACAAGTTACTTTCTTGTATAAAATCCATTCTGTGATATTTCACTCAATTTAGAATATCATCTCAAGTTTCCTGAATTTATCCAGCTCTGCACACTGGTCTCTAACCACTGCACTGACCCACCACATACAACTTGCCCTTGGGCATCAAAGTCCATGAACACCCACACCCACATTCTTTTTTTTTTATGTGGGAGTACTGCTATTTATTCAGTCACTGATTAGCTGATTGAATTGGGCATGGACTCCATCTTACTTTTCTTTTTTTTTTCATTTTTTATAATTTCATTTATTGAATCACCATGAGAGCAGTTACAAAGCTTTCATGTTTAAGTCTTGGTCATACAATGAAACACCCATACCTTCACCAGTGCCCATTCTCCACCACCAAAAACCCCAGTATGCCCCCATTCCACACTCTCCCCTTACCTGTGGGGCAGAGGATTTCCACATTACTCTCTCTCTCTACTTTGATTACATTCAATATTTTGACATCAGGCCCACCATTATTATTTGGAATTTTACCCCAACACTCAGATGTGCTGAAAAGGCAACAGTAGACAATTTTTTTTCTATTGTTGGTTACGAATACGATATGATGTCGCATGGCTGCAGTAGTGGCCGCGCAATTTTGAAGTTCTGAAATTTTAACACTTAAATCTGGAGGGATTTCTGCCAAAACCTGCTGGATTCCGAGATTTGTTCCTGAGTCTCTGGGATCATGGCCGTTAAGCAGCTTGATCAGGAACCAGAGAGGCCGTTCTTGAGCGGCAACTCAGGGGCTGATGGCAGGTGGAGGAACGGACCGGCTCCACCCTCATCCTGTGAGGTCCCACGTGTCTCGTTGCTGTGGGCCCAAACCTGTACATCCAATGGCCTCTGGAGGATGGTGGCCACCTAGCTGCCAGGGGGAAGAGGCCAAGGCATGATACCTATTCCTACCTGGGTTGGCCCATCACCGGTAACCTACTGCAGGGACCAGATGCATTTCTTCCAAAAGCCACTGGGTTTCAAGATTTGTTTCTGAGTCTTGGGGATCATGGCCATTAAATGGCTTGATCAGGAGCCAGAGAGGCCGTTCATGGGTGGTGACTTGGGATCTCATTGGGGTGGGGAGGAAAGGGCTGGCCCACACCCATTCCATGAGGCCTTGCGTGTCTCATCACTGCAGGCCCAGATCTGATTGTCCAATGGCCTCTGGAAGATGGTGGCCACTGAGCTGCCTAGGGGGAGCAGGTGGAAGAGCAGCATCCTTTCCCCCCTGGGGTGGCCTGGCAACAGTAACATACTGTGCAGTCTGGACGCATTTCTACCAAAAGCCGCTGGGTTTTGAGATTTGTTTCTGAGTCTCTGATCATGGCCATTAAGCAGCTTAATCAGGAGGAGCCAGAGAGGCAGTTTGTGGGCAGCAACTCGGGGGCTCATTGGGATGGGGAGAAAAGAACTGACTCCACCCCTATCCCGTGAGGCCCTGCGTGTCTCGTCACTGTGGGCCCAAACCTGACTGCCCAGTGGCTTCTGGAGGATGATTGTCACCAGGCTGCCAGGGGGAATATGCCAAGACATGAAACCTATTCCCACCTGGGGTGGCCCAGTGCCGGTAACCTACTGCAGGGACCAAACTCATTTCTTCCAAAAGTCATTGGGTTTCAAGATTTGTTTCTGAGTCTCTGGGATCATGGCTGATAAGCAGTTCGATCAGGAACCAGAGAGGCCATGCCTCCAATTGTATAGCTGAGCCCAAGGTGGTTTGTGGGTGTGTCTCCCACATACCTAACTTTTGGCCGTTTATTTTCTTGGTAAACTTTGCCCCAAGTGTTTGGGGTCTGGTCAAAGGCACAGCAGCAATTTTGGGGTATCTGGAAGTCTGAAGGCACCATCAGGCTGCTGATGAACTTGCCTCACAGGTACAGATTGACCTGCTGGTCGCACCATACGCCCACACCCACATTCTTATAGGCTCTGAAATATTTTAAAATCTTTGTCACCTCAAACCCTTTGCAAATGCTCTGTAAATTGCTGGCCTGAATCTTATTCTTTTTATTAATCAGCAAGTTCTTACGAGTGCATTCTTTGGTTCCATTTTTAAATGAAACTGTTTGTTACTTAAAATACCTTGTGAAGGATATTAAAGACTGAAGCAAAGGTAAAAATCAGTAATATTGATCCTCATCTTATTAAATTTTTCAGTAAGATTTTTTGCTTTATATTTTATTTTAAGAACATACATGATGGAATACTGTGCAGATGCAAGGAACAATGAAATCATGTTGTTCTCTACAATATGGATAGAACTGGAGGATATGTTAAGGAAGGAAGGAAGAAGAAGAAGAAGAAGAAGAAGAAGAAGAAGAAGAAGAAGAAGAAGAAGAAGAAGAAGAAGAAGAAGAAGAAGAAGAAGGTCAACACAGGTTGATCTCACTTACCCATATTATGCAGAATAACTGGATGAAGAGATACAGGGTAATAAGGGGCGGGGGGACAGTTAACCTGATCAGCGTTGACATCAAAAGAAGGACAGAGAGGAAAGAAATCAAGGAGAGTAGCAAGAAGCAGGCAGGAAGTAACAGGGGTCAAAGGCCAGTGGCCTCAAGTACATGGGTACTTAAAGGGTGGTATATCTATATCCAAACCACAGAATCAACCACACTAAAATCAAGAGATGCAAACCACAGCAACCAAACTTAAAAATGTTGCTATCAAAGAGGCAAGCTCATGGGAGAAAACCCAGGAATATTGGTAGAATGGAAAGACATTAACACTGAATAACTTTGTAAATCATGATATCTTAATAAAAAATTCTAATAAAATAATATTTATCTTGATTACTGAGTGTCTTGACATCTCTTTAAAACTGTACCAGAGAGATTGCCTCAATATTTCACCTGGCCAGCGTTGGTCATCTGTCATTTCCATGCAAAGTTGGGCATGAGTTTAGGTGGGTCAGGGCATGTCTGATTCTTCTCTACTGTGCACACTGTGTACATAGGAATGACAGCAGAGGTAAAAGAATAAATAAAATTTGTCCAATTAATTTGTCCAATATCACTATAGTAACTGAGTTTAGATACCAACTATTATTTATAGATGAAGAATCTAATGCTTCAAAATGTTCAGTAAACTGGTTAGAATAGATATATGGTTAATTAACAGAATTCAAATTTGAAACTTTCCTAATTATCATTCCCAATTATGGGGGTGGGCTGGAGCAATAGCACAGCAGGTAGGACGTTTTCCTTGCATGCGGCTGACACGGCTGATCTGAGTTCGATTCCTCCGCCCCTCTCAGAGAGCCTGGCAAGCTACCGAGAGTATCTCCCCTGCACGGCAAAGCTTGGCAAGCTATCCGTGACGTATTCAATAGGCCAAACACAGTAACAAGTCTCACAATGTTTCTGGGCCCAGTCGAACAAATTGATGAACAATGGGAGGATAGTGACAGAGACAGTGACAGTTATGGGGGTATATTCAGCAAAAGCTTGATAGACCATTATCGGGTTGCTATAGAAAGAGGTTTTGGGTTTATATGAGCCCCCAGATTAATGAATTACTAGTATTCTTCAAAATACTTAATTTTTAAAATATTGTATGATGACCATCTTTTAATACATAAGCTTCAGAGTTGAGTAGAACCTGGTAACCTCAGTGTAAAAATTCACAACCTATGAAGAATAGCATCTATTTAACTGGCTTGTGAGCATTAAAGAAGATCGTATTTGGAGAGGCCAGAATGATATTACAGCAGGGCGGCCATTTGTCTTGCACATGACCAATATGGGTTCAATTCCTGACATCCTTTTTGGTCCCCTGAGCACTGCCAGGAATAACTCCTGAGTGCAGAGTTTTGCCAGATTCCCCAACACTCCCTCCTGCCAAAAGATAGAATACGTCCATTGCCTATAAAGGTAAAGGTAAAGGCCCTCCTGTTGATCGTCGATTTGCTTGAGCGGGCCCAGTAACGTCTCCATTGGAGACTTTGTTGTTACTGTGTTTGGCACATCGAATACTCTTGGTAGCTTGCCAGGCTCTCCGAGAGGGGCAGAGGAATCGAACTCGGGTTGGCCATGTTGGCCACTTGTAAGGTGCTATCGCTCCAGCCTATAGTGCTTGCCAAATTAGATACCAAGTTTTTTCTTTCTTTTTTTGAGTCATATCCAACAATGCACAGGGGTTACTCCTGGCTTTGCACTCAGGAATTATTCCTGGCGGTGCTCAGGGGACCATATGGAATGCTGGGAATAGAACCTGGATCGGCCGTGTGCAAGGCAAAAGTCGTACCCACTGTACTATTGCTCCAGCCCCAGATACTAAGTTTTTTATTTTAATAAGAATTTTAGCAATATACAAAGTAGACAAGAGTGAGAATCCTAGCACGCAGCCAACATGGCCGACCCGAGTTCGATTCCTCCGCCCCTCTCGGACAGCCCGGCAAGCTACCAAGAGTATCTCGCCCGCACAGCAGAGCCTGGCGAGCTCCCCGTGACGTATTCGATATGCCAGACACAGTAACAACAAAGTCTCCAATGGAGACGTTACTGGGCCCGCTCGAGCAAATCGATGAACAACGGGAGGGCCTTTACTTTTACTTTACTATTAAAACTTCTAAAATATTTTTTTTTAAATACCCTGAGATACAAAGCTGTTCATAATTAAGTTTCAGAGTCCTGAGTTTGCATAGAGGCGTTTCCTTTCTTCTACCAGTGGGAAGAAAAGAATAAAACTCACATTTCTTCTTTTCACCTTTTTGTTTTGTTTCGTTTTGGGGCCATACCTGGCTGCGCTCAGGGCTTACTCCTGACTCTGCACTTAGGGAGCACTCCTGGTGAGGCTTGGAAACCATATAGGCTGCTGGGATAGAACCTGGGTCAGCAGCATTTAAGGCAAATGCCCTACGCGGTGTACTATCGCTTTGGCCCCAATCAAGATTTCTTTCCTAGTTCTTTAGAAGTAACCCGGACGATCTAGCGCTTGAGAGGATGAGGGTGCCCCAACCCTGGAGAACAGGTCTACAAAAAAAAAAAGCATCATCAGCTATAAACCATCTTCAGGTGGACAGGAGGGGAGAAAATGATGTTTTATCTTCTGATGGTAAAGTCAGAACGAGTGTTTCACAGGAGAAGGTATGTTTTCAATCAGCAGACGCTGCATGAGGGAGCCTCCTGGCTCCTCTTCTTCACCTTCCTGATGCCAAAGTCTTACTCCAAAAGGCTGAAACAGGCCACTGATAGAATTATATTCAGTCCACTGCTCATCCCTGGGGTCGTATTTATAATCTCTAGAATTGTATGGGCTTCACAGCAGTCACCTAATAAACACATGTTGAATGACTGATAAAATTGAATAGACAACTTTACACACATGCTCACAGATTTGCAGACCTCGTCTATGAAGCATCTATCTTCAGACACTTTCTCCTTTGAATTTTCTTTCATGTTTTTACCTTCTGAATTCATTTGTTATGATCTCTCCTATCTTTACACACATACCTGCCTTTGTCCGCATCAAGATAAAGAAGACTAGTAGGTGTAATATATCATTTTCATTTATATTGAAAGCAAACTGCAGCTTGACAGCATAATGTACTGCAACAAAATTTATCATTCTACTGCTATTTTTATTTTCTGGAATTTATCCCATATAGAAATACTTGCATTTGTATAAAATAGAGGCTAAAAGTTAGCAATTCTGGCCTTTTTCTAAATGTAAAATATTAGAGAAAGAAGTGAATTAAACGTAATCCACGGTATATTAAAATTAAACTCTTTTAAACTATTAAGTTAAATTATTAAAATGTAAACTTTTTAATCAGAGGAGGAAAAGGAAACTCTTTTGTTGTAACAACAAAGATGTCAAATGTATTAATAGAGATAAAGTAAAATATGTCACATCCCAGGACAATGCACCAAAGTTTAGAGAGACCATATTCTATATCTATCAGATACACACAGAACACACACAGACACACAGACACACACACAGCTGAGTTACCTTGAAAGAATACTAATTAAATGGATAACAGCCTATTCGCTAAAATGAGCTGTGTAAGTGGATGAGTTTTCATAGTGTTTCTTTTAACCAATGATTATATTACCCATGCAAATTAAAGAAAACTTATGTGTCTGTAAAGTAAAAAAAGTAATTATAAAAATTAAAATGATTCTCTAGAAAAAGAATGATGTCCTCATGGAAGAACGGTTAGAAGAACTTATCATTCTTCATGCCAAGAATTTTAGAAAAATAGGTATTAGGATAGCATCGTGTTACTTTATCCACTGTGTTACAGATAGATTGATGGACCTGCATGAGGAAGCATTCTTCCCAAACCAAACATATATAGGTACTGATTTCTGAAGTATGACACATCTAGTATTGTAGATAAATGATGCCATAAACATTTCACAGCTAAGGAAATATAACACAAATAATAAATAAATGAGAAGATTTAACACAAATATAACACAAATGGTCAATAAAGATATGATAAGTTTGTTTTTTATAAATCAAGAAAATATACTTTTTAACCACTTATGTTCGCCAGATTGTCAGAAATTAAGTTGGAATTGTCGCTGGCAGTCAGAGCATTTCTGCATTGTAGATATCAGTGTAGTTTGTCACAAATACCATGGGGGTGTGCTGTTGCCAGGAATGTCAACTGGTCCAGTCTTTTTGGAAAACAATATGGACATTCCTCAAAAATCCAGAAACTGAGCTTCCATATGACCCAGCAATACCACGCTTGCGAATATCTTGCAGGGGTCCCAAAACACACAACAGAAAAGGCATCTCCACTCCCATGTTCATTGCAGCACTAGTCATAATAGCCAGAATCTGGAAACAACCTCAGTTCCTGAGAATAGATGACTAGAAAAATAAACTATGCTTATATCTGTACAAGTGCATATTACACAGCCATTAGGGAAAATGAAGTGATGAAATTTGCTTATACATGGATGGACTTGGAGAGTATCAGACTGAGGGAAATAAGTCAGATGGAAATAGACAGACATAGAACGATCACCCTCATCTGCCTCAGGTAGGAAACTTGTTATGGGGGAGAGGAAAAGTGAGTGTGGTTAGGACAGAGAAGGGATCACTATGACACAGATAGTTCAAAATGATCTCTCTGGGCAAGTACTGGGAGCGCAAAGGAGGTAAAGTGATATGCATGATACCCTTTCTGTACAGTATTGCAAATCGCAATGCTTAAAAGGGAAGAAACGAAAGAAGGGGGAAAGAAAAGTTTTTGCCTTAGAGGCAGACTGTGCGGGCAATGGCAGGAGAGAAACTGAGGAAAGTGGTGATTGGAAATGTACTCTGCTGAAGGAATGGGTGTTAGAACATTGTATGATTGAAACTCAATTGTGAACAATTTTGTAACTGTGTGTCTCACGGTGATAAAAATTTTAAAAACTAACATAGGGGAATTATTTAGTGCAATATCGCAATTTAGAGTGTATACCTTCGGCACAGCTAATGTGTATCCTTGAGAAATTGTAAGAGGTCAGGTGTAAAAGAATGTTCATGGCAGAAATATTTTTAGTGGCCAAAAAAAAAAATAGCAACTAGTCACATAGTCACTCACTAGAAATTCTTAAAACAAACAGTAGAATAAAATGTGCCAGTGAAATTTGATTAAAATACCAAAATATTTAATAAATAAATCTCACCCAAAAAAGTTCAATGGTACCAAAATATAACAAATAAATCTCACCCAAAGGTTCACCCAAAACTGGTTTCACATTGGTGTTTTATTTCTAGGAGGGAAGAAAAGTTGACGTGATTTAGGAAGGGATCAAAAGAAAGATACATAGGATCATTGAAAATATTTTTCTGAAATTTTATGCATTCCATTACTAATATGTACATATTTTGTCCATTTCCAGCCTCTGTCAACCATTTTTTCCCTACTGTTTCTGTGAATTCAACTTTTTTTAAAAAATAGGAAAGATTTCATTAGAATTTGGAGTGGTAGGTAAGGGGTTGAGTCTTATTTCACTTAGCATCATGTCCTCCTTGTTCATCCATGTTGTATTAAATGACAGGATTTCCTCCTCTTCAAGGCGATAAATTATAACATTACATCATGCATAGGTGTTATACACATTTTTCTTATTCATTCATCTATTTATGGACACTTAGGTTTACTTCATACCTTAGCTACAATGAGTGCTTTGACTTTGAATATTTAAGGTAAAAGGTAAAGGCCCTCCTGTTGATCGTCGATTTGCTCGAGCGGGCCCAGTAACGTCTCCGTTGGAGACTTTGTTGTTACTGTGTCTGGCATATCGAATACTCTCGGTAGCTTGCCGGGCTCTCCGAGAGGGGCGGAGGAATCGAACTCGGGTCGGCCATGTTGGCCGCTTGTAAGGCAAACGCCCTACCCGCTGTGCTATCGCTCCAGCCCGTGCTATCGCTCCAGCCCTTGCTATCGCTCCAGCCCATGTCACATGTCTTTTCTTCGATTTTTGTCAAGGCACCTTAATTTACAATACTATTAATGATAGAGTTTCATGCCGACAATGTCCCAACACCACACCTATAATCAGAGTGACCACTTTCTTCCACCAATCCCAAGGTTCCCTCCTATCAACCAGTGCCTCCTTGCCTCCTGGAAAACCCAATTCTGTAGACCAACTCTCAAATTCTGCTTGCATTATTTGTCTGATATATTTTTAAGGAAGGATACAACAATGTTTGGGCCATATTGGGTGGTACTCAGAGACTAAATCTGACTCTGGGCTTAGAAGAGTAACTTCTGGCTTTGCTCAGGGGCTCACATGGGGGCCCCGAATTTTAAACAGAGGCCACTGCAGCTGCATGCAAGACAAAGACACTATCTCTACAGTCTCTGGAAACAGATATTTCTTTTCGTGTTAATGATTTAATTATTTTTGGATATATACACAAATGAGACTACAGGGGGCTGGAGCGATAGCACAGTGGATAGGGCATTTGCCTGGCATGTGGCCGGCCCGGCCAAGCTGGGTTCGATTCCTCCGCCCCTCTCAGAAAGCCTGGCCAGCTACTGAGAGTATCTTGCCCGCACAGCAAAGCCTGGCAAGCTACCCGTGATTTATTCGATATGCCGAACACAGTAAACGAAATCTCACAATGGAGACGTTACTGGGCCTGCTTGAGCAAATTGATGAACAACGGGAGGACAGTGCTGCAGAGACTACAGGATTATACTGTAGTTCTACCTTTACGTTTCTGAGGAATCTCTGTATTGGTTTACATAGGGTCTGTACCAGCTTGTGCAAATGTTCCCTTTTATTGACATCATAAGTATTTATTATTATCTCTTCTAATTTTCATAATAAACATTCTAACAGGCGTAAGATGATATTTCATTGTGTTTTGATTTATATTTCCCAGATAAGGACCCTTTTTATTTACTTGTTGGCTATTTTCTTTTTGGGAAAATGTTAATTTAAGGCCTTAGCCTAAATTTTAATTGGGCTTTTCAGTGTTTGTTATTGACTTGTCTGAGTTCTTTGTATATTTTGTATTTTAACCCCTTATCAGATCAGATATGCAGTTTAAAAATTTACTCTTATCCATGGGTTACTTTCTCACCTGACCTGGTATCCTTGGCAATGACATGTCTTTTAGTTTGATGAAGTCTCATTGTTCATTTTTTAAATTGTAATTCTCTTCTTAAAAAATATTGAATTACTGTTAGATACAAAGTTACAAAGTTTTTTATGATTGAGTTTCAATAGAACAATATTTGAACAACCCATCTGTTTACCAGTGTTGTAATATTCTTTTAAGTTGAGTAATGGGTATGTAGTTTTATTTTAATTATTTTTCTTAAAGCCACACACAGATTCTCACATTTAAAATAAAATAACAATCAATAACAGAATAAATCTCCAGTAATTATAAAGAATTGGTAAACTTTTAGAGTTGTGCATATATATATATATGAGATGACTAAAAATGAATCCAAATGATAAATATTTAAACCTGTTGTGTATGAGATGAAGGAATAGAATAAGAAGTTTTATAATTAATATGCATCTTTAATCTTGAAAGTAATAGACATTATATAAATGTTTGCTGAATGAATGAAAATCACGAGTTAACACATAATTGCATCTGAAAAGAAATCATCTTCCTTTTATTACTAACAGGAGATAAGGATTTAAGAGAAGATGATGAATGCTTTCAGAGGAAATTGTAGACTTAATGAAAAGAATATTTAATCTGGCAGGATTGAGGAACCCAAAAAGATATAGAGTTTAATAATTTTATTCATATAGCAGATTACTTTTAGAAGTATCTATATTCTATCTTAATAAGAAAACAATACAATCTAGAAATTCAATAAGCTAGAAATATACAGAAAAAAGCTCTCTCGTGTTGTATTTAATACTTTCTATGTGCAAATGTTGTCAAATATTTTGTTTCATAATTGAGAAAGGCAAAAACCTAGAAAGACCTAAATAACTATCTTGTCATACAGCTAGCTAATAAAAGTATTTAGCTGAACCCAGAGACTTTACTAAGATAAGTGCTCAGAATTCATTGGTACATGGTTCGGGATACATACATACATATATACATACATACATATTCTGCTTTCAAATTAATTTGGAAGTTAATGCTTAAACCATTTGTTTAACAAATGTGAGGCAATAAGAGGCAGTGTGTCCGGAATCTGGTTTGGCCCTGTTATGCAGTCCTCTCTATTGGTTTCTCTCTCCAGGCTCTTTGTGTTCCTTTGCTGAACTGATTGTTGCCTTTCATATATTTCATCCCCTTAGAACTAGGCATTCCTGGAAGCACACCATGCAATACAAAAGTATTATTCCTTTTTTTCTCAACCCTAAAAAATCTACTCATTTTATAACTAATTCCCCAGTCATCTAATAATAACTAATCTTTATCCTAATTTTTGACAAGCAGACCCATAATGTTTTGGGCAGTGTAGTGTGTCATCTCTCCCAGGAACAGATCCATTTCAACAGGTCGTGGAAAATGATGAGGCATTTTTGAAGAGCAATTGGACAAACTGTTTTCCTCCGCTACCAGTGCTAAAATCCAGTATTCCTTCACAGCTGCTCTGAGATGCACTTTTTCTCCCCAACATATCATCTATATAATTTACAATAGAGACAATAGATTGTCTCTATTGTAAAGAGACTTTTTCTCAAAGAAAAAGTTTGCAGTATGTGCTGTTACTAGACAGCTATTCTGCTGCAAGCATAGGACTTAGTGGCTGATGTCTGGATGGAACTGGAGGCCATCATGTTAATTGAAATAAGTCAGAGGGAGAAGAACAAATAACAGAAGATTGACTCATTCATGGGCTTGAGCAATAGCACAGCGGGTAGGGCGTTTGCCATGCACGCAGCCAACATGGCCGACCCGAGTTCGATTCCTCCACCCCTCTCAGAGAGCCCGCAAGCTACCGAGAGTATCTCGTCCGCACAGCAAAGCCTGGCAAGCTACCTGTGACGTATTCAATATGCCAAACACAGTAACAACAAGTCTCACAATGGAGACGTTACTGGGCCCACTCGAGCAAATCGATGAACTACGGGAGGACCGGACCGGACTCATCCGTGATATATATAAGAAACAAGTCACTATTAATAGTTAATTTTAAATGATGACAATCCACTGGTCTTTGATTGAAGAATTTAGATTATAAAGCTTTGGGCAGGGGGTAAGAAGATGGGGAAAGGTTTAAGGAAGAGGTGAACTAAATAACATAAGGACAGTGGTGGAGGGTCTGGAGCAACTTGATGATAGGGGCAGAAACTTTGTATACAAAACTCATGAAAGTTAATTTTACCATAACTGTGTAATCGACACTGCAGTAATAAATAGTTTGTGACATGTTGGTACCGACTCTTGATCTCAGAACGTCTTGATGCTCATACACAGAGCAATTCTTTCTTTTATGTGATATGGCGGCAGGATGTCCTTGCGAATTACACACACCTGATTTTCCTTTATTCATAAAGCATGGAATGCCAAACTACTAAAAACTAATTTTTTAGGCTGAAGGTGGACATACTTTAAAAATGTTTTGGCTAGAGAGGTCATTCAATAAACGGAGCTCATGCTTTCCATGCAGGAGGCCTGGGTTTGATCCCAAATACCACACAACCCTCTCTCTCAGTACTTCTGGGACCAACTCCTAAGCACGGAGTTTGCAACAGCTACAAACACTACCAGCTCTGGCCCAAAATCCAAGACTAAACAAAAATAATAACAAAACAAAAAGTAAAAATAAATGTATGCTTGGGCATTCTTGGAAATGCAGTGCTCTATGTTTTTAAAATTAAACAGGGAAAGTCACCTGTAAATTCTGCAAGGAACTGTCACTGTCCTCCCGCTGTTCATCAATTTGCTCGAGCGGGTCCAGTAACATCACCTTTGTGAGACTTGTTGTTACTGTGTTTGGCATGTCGAATACATCATGGATAGCTTGCCAGACTTTACCATGTGGGCGAGATACTCTCAGTAGCTTGCCAGGCTCTCTGAGAGTGGCGGAGGAATTGAACTCAGGTCAGTCTGGTTGGCTGCGTGCAAGACAAACGCCCTACCGCTGTGCTATCGCTCCAGCTCTCTGCAAGGAAACATATTAAAAATTAAACAAATTGACCTAGTGATGGACTCAGCTAAATTTCATGCATAGAGAACAGTCCAACAAATCCACTCTAGTGAGAACAGACTCTAAAGACTAACAGAGGAAACAGGAGATATTCTGCTCTCTTGAAAGGCAATACCAGAGGAAGAGAGGTATTGCTGAACAGGCTAATGGAAGGACCTTAAAACGTGATGCTTTATGATCCACAAATGGACCAGATTCTCTTCTGCTTATCTGCATAAAAATTCCTAGATGGTTTGGAAAGTGATACTTCTCAGAAAGTTTCAAACCAACTGAAACTCCTCAGAAAGAAATCAAACCAGATCCCAAAGAAGATAAGATGAACTTTTAAAAATATATAAAGTTAAATGTTACTATGTCAAGTCAAAATTCCAGACGAAAGGACAGGGAATAAGGTTTATGTGGTGACCTTGATATATAGTTCATTTCAGACTCCATTCTATTTATTTAGCCATTTGGGACATATTGACAGAAGTCACTAGGAGGATAATTCTGGGAAAGATGATGTTAGTGGTTGATAAAGCATGAATATCAAAGAATTATGGAAAGAGTAGACACCATATCAAATCTGGGAAAAGTAAAATCAGTTTATCACACAATTACTCATATCTATTAATAGTAGGAAATGGAGTTCTAAAGATGAAATTGTTCCTTAAACTCTGTATGACAATGAGCATATTTTACTATATGAGAAAAGAATAAAGGAGCAATTGTAGCTTTTGGAAACATGTCAATTTGGGGGAATTAACCCTGGCAGCAGGGTGCTGGGTATGCTGTAAGTGCTGGGTGGAATAAGAGCTTGGGGCCTCGAAGTGAGATTAAATCAGCATTAATAACTTCAGCTGTGGCATGAGGTCATACAGTTCTGAACTAGGATATGAGAACAAAGATGATAAGGAAGTTATGGACTTGAGAAATACGTGAGAGAAGGTAGGAAAGTCTTTGATGTTTTTTAGACTAAATGAATTAAATTAA
This sequence comes from Sorex fumeus, assembly GCF_029834395.1. NCBI lineage: Eukaryota > Metazoa > Chordata > Mammalia > Eulipotyphla > Soricidae > Sorex > Sorex fumeus. The sequence goes on from NW_026606058.1 coordinate 6,783,808, forward strand.
CATTATGTCTGGAAGCCAGAGAGATAGTACAGAACTAAAGTATTTGCCTTACATGTGACCGACCTTAGTTCGATCCCTGTTCCACATATGGTGGCCCAAGCACAACAAGGAGTGATCCCTGAGAAAAGAGCCAAGAGAAGGCCCTGAGCACTGCCAGGTGTGGCCCATCCTCCCAATTAAATTTAATAATTTGAGCTTCAGTGGCTGATTAATATAGTCAGTGATATTTAAAAATTGAGATAAATGAGTTCGTCAGGAAAAGAAGGGCAAATTAATTCAAAAGGTTATATGAAATTTAAATGATCTATATTATGAACAACTAGAGATTCAGAATTCAGAAGAGATCTCTGGCTGGAGATGTATTGTGTCCTAGGTCATGATAAAGAGAAGATCGACAGATGATTTCTTTGAAAGCAAAAGGATCAAGGAAAGTGTCTACACTAAAGTCTGAACATTGGGAATCTTGTTGACTTGGACTGTGTGAAGAAAAGCATTTTCTTAATCTCTCTTGCTCTGATTATACTGTCCTAGAATGAGTGAGTAGTCAGGTAGCAAGACTTATTGTTTTTAATTCCCAAATTCTTTCATCTCCCTGCTCTCTTTACCACTTCCACGGCTCAAAGCTACTAAATAAAGGAATGACATTTATGATATCATAATATTCTACAGAACAATTTGGCTGACAGTCAAAAACAGACAATCACTGTGGGATGAGCATTGCATAGAAATTTGTTTCATATTACTGGGGCTCAGTGACACCTTGATCATGCGTATTCACATAGCTTTGGAGAAACCTGGAAGCTCTTCAAAGAATTTATCTTTCCTTCATGACCAAGCACCTTTATTCAACATTAACTTAAAGAATCTAAACTCCATTTCGTTTTGTGGAATCAACAACCCATTTTGGAGCCTGAGAGGTGCTCCCTGCTTCAATCTTACACACTTTAGAAAGAGAATCTCAGTTGAAGGATAATACTTCGCATTTCTTTAAACACTGATTCTGAGTTTTTAATTAGGAAAAAAATCATTAAACCTTGCTAATTAACTTGCTTTTAAAAATTCCTACAACTAAGTGTTCTTCAGTGCCTACTACTACTACATACCCCTGGCCTGGCCTTGTCCCACCTTCCAAGACCTCTTCCCCACCTCCTTTCTTTCTCCAGCATCTCCATGACAATCTCTAAAACAAGCCATTACAATCCTGCCATGGCACTAAGCTGACACCTTGGTTTGGGATTTAATTTTGAGTTATGACTGTGTTAGGAAAACATATGATGTGGCCGTTTGCTTACAGAAAGAGGTGGGGGATCATAAAACCCTCTTTTTTATGAGCTGTGGCTTGATTCGTTCCTGGAGCCCCAAGTAGCAAGCTTCTAAATCAATGTGTGCAGCTGTTGGGGCTTCTTGGAGCCCAGCAGGTGTATTGCTGAGCTCGGTCACCATCTCCCTCCACTCACATAACAAATAACGTCTTGCACACACCAGTCATCCATCAGAGTTACTGCTGGTCCCCAAGAGGCTTCCTTCCTTCTTCCCTACAACCTTTTATCCTCCTCTTTTCTTTTATATCCTCTTTTCCTCCGACAGTAGAAGTGCTCGATGCATACACTTTTCGTCACACTTTTTGGGTGTTTTTAATTGAATAACCTTTGGCTCTTTTGGCAAGAGGAGAGAAGGAAGAGAAAATTCACCATAGTGTTTGTTCTTTAAAAACAAAACAAAACAAAACAATAGAAGTATTGTGACTAGTGAAATCAATTAGTCTTCCTGAGCAGTAAAGGTTCACATCTGGAGTGACTTAAGTTAATGTAAGGGAAAGGCTAACAGAGGCCCAGAGACCCTGCGTTCTCATTTCAACAGGTGACAGAGAAGGCATAAAAGGCAAATAATGTACTACAAGAGCAGAGATGGTGAGATAAATACTGGGAGGCTTGCTTAGGAGGTAAAAATTCTTGACCCACGGACAACCCATGACTTGAGGGAACTGAAAGGCTGAGTGCCAACTTGAGAGTATTCCAGAGGGTCAGTCAGCCTGCTTCCTAGGAAAACGTAGAGATAAGAGCTAGAACTCCTGACATTTTGTGGTGGGGCTGGTGAAGACAGATTGGACAACTTGTGGATTCTTTGTTCAGAGTGGGTCAATTGTAAGCAGCCTATGGTAACACCTCCACTTTATAGTAGAGGTTCCTGGTGATTTATACATATGACTCAAACCATGACCTTCTGTTAGGATTGCTGAGTTTAGCAAATAAAAATTCAGAGCACCCACTTAACTAAAGAATGATTAATTTTCAGTATAGTCTAAGCAGTTTTTAGATATATTCACTAAAAATATATTTTTTGTTTATCTGAAGTTTAAAAATTTTTTAGGTGTCTTGCACTTTGTCTGGAAACAAAAATCTTTCCTTCTAGGAATTACGGGATTTTTGTTGTTTTGTGGTTTTTGTCTGTTTGTTTTTATTTTGTGTTTTGGCCTCACCCGATGCTGCTGAGGGCTTATTCCTGATGTTGCCCTTAAGGATCACTCCTGGCAGAGCCTGGGGGGACCAAATATGGTGCCAGGGAATGAACGTGGGAGAGACTTGTCAAAAGCAAACCCTACCCTCTCTCTCTGGATGGATCTGGAAATTTAATCCCTTCTCCTGTGTTTTCTGTATTGTTCTATGGGTCAAAATTTTCAAAAAAGATCCTAATGAAGCATATCTGCATTGTCTATAAAACCACTGCTCATGACATTAAGTAAAGTAAAGTAAAGGCCCTCCCGTTGATCATCGATTTGCTCGAGCGGACCCAGTAACGTCTCCATTGGAGACTTTGTTGTTACTGTGTTTGGCATATCGAGTACGTCACGGGGAGCTTGCCAGGCCCTGCCTTGTGGGCGAGATACTCTCGGTAGCTTGCTGGGCTCTCCAAGAGGGGCAGAGGAATCGAACTCGGGTCGGCCATGTTGGCTGCGTGCAAGGCAAATGTCCTACCGCTGTGCTATCGCTCCAGCCCATGAACCTAGAACCTCCAAACATGACATCAAATATCACATTATTTCAGTATCCTTTGACAAGGATTCATGGGATAAATCCTTTCTAAAATCTATTTTCAAAAATAAGTGTCATTCTCATCTGACAAGCTAGATTATTCCTTCATCATAATGTCCTTCTTGCCTTGATTCCCAGATATCTGGGAACTTAAACTGCTATTTTGTTCCAGAAATCTTTTTTGGCACAGGTCCATTTTTCACAAAATGTGTTCTGCAGAACACCATGAAAAAAACATGAAGTGATGCCCATCTTTCAGAAGTTTATAGTATACTTTTTTCTTTTCCTTTTCTTTTTAACAAATTAAAGGATCTGTGGAATTTTGCAATTAAAAAAAACACTCTGTTTAGCTTTTCTCCACTCAAGTTTGTTTAATTTGTTTGATTACAGAACAACCTTTTCAAGAAATACCTATTTACACCCAGCAAAATTAATTGCCTGAGTAACTCAGTTTGACAAATGCTGGGTTAATGTTTTGAAATGTTTATTTTCTTCTCAGTCTACATGATTTCCAACTTCTATTTAAGTAATAACTCTCTTTATTTCAAATATTTTCAAGTAAGCGGTTTCATCCCTTTCCTCAAAATATGTAGCAAATAAGTTATAAACAAGTACCTAAATAAATGCTATAAGGTAGTTGACACGGACAATGTATACTGTACAGAAAATATTTACAAAGGACATGCAACACAGAAAAATTAGAGAATCACGGGCTGTAGTTCTGTTCTCTTGTGTTCTCTGCAACACCGCGCATAGATACGAGGGTGCCACTCTCCCCAGACCACCTGCTTCTTTCCTTGAGCAGCTCCTGCCACCATAAGTACCTGTCACCTGGGTGGGGAGCCTCATAAGGTGCTGTATTCCCTGTGCTCAGTCTCTAGTCAGTGTCAACTTCCACCCGAAAGGCAGCCGAATTTAGCAGGAGCTCCAGGCTGATAAGTGTATTACATCTACAGTGCTTGAGAACCCTCAGGGACAAAGTGGGTGGGGACCATGTGAGTTCTTATCCTTGGTATCCAGCAATCATCCCAGCACAATATAAATCTATTTGACTAGAAAAATCTTGTTCTGTGGGGGAAAGACTCCCTGATATATTCCAAGACTGATGGCAGGTACCAGAAGCCTAGAGTGACAGGGGAGTCCAGGAGTATTTTAATTTTTATTATTTTCTTAAACCAGTTTCCAACAGCTGGCTGCCAGTTGCCCCTTAATGTGGACACATAAAAGCAAAGCCTCTAGCTCTGTGCCAGCCGGGATCAGGGAAGAAACACAGTCCTCATAAATCAAGGCTACACTGTTCTACAGATTTAGCTCAATGAAGTTCATGTGCATGGGATAAAGGGGATGAGCTTTGGGGGAGGGGTAATGGAGTGCTTCTCCACCATGAATAAGCCAGCACCAGTTTGGATAAAGCTTTTGCTGTCATCTCAGTTTTTCTTCACCATTAAAGCCATTCTGTTCAGACCACATGTTCCTGTGAGCAATGCTTCCAAAAGCCAGTCCTAGCTTTTGGAAAAGTGTCTGATCCCCATCGTTTGGTTTCGGAAATGAATATGTCTCAAGTGAGCAGAGCAAAGAGGGTCTGATCGTAGTTCATTTTTGACCTGCTGGATGGCACTTCACCAGAGATAATGAGGCAGACTTAGTACTGCGTTCTAGAAACAAACCAAGAAGGGAGCTCACCTCTAAGGAGAGGAAAGATAGGATTAAAATGGGAAAAGTAGGAGAAAAAAAAAACATTTTAAAGAGGCAAGCACTCTTTATTTATTTATTTTTTTAATAATTTATTTATTTATTGAATCACTGTGGGAAAAATTACAAAGCTTTCAGGTTTAGGTCTCAGTCATGCAAATATCAAACACCTTTCCCTTTACCATTACTTATTTTTTACCACAAAGAACCCCAATAAAACCCCACCTCCCACCCCTCCCAATGCCTGTGAGGCAGATGAATTCTAGTTAACACTCTATCTACTTTGACTAGATTCATTGCTTCGATAAAAGATGCACAATTATTATTTAGAGTTTACCCCCCCCCCCCCCCCGCAACCAAACATGCTGAAAAAGCGTTGTGAAATGATTTGCTTTCTACAGCTGGGTTCAAGAATTAAATGTTGTTGGTTTGGGATTTCTACTATTTTACTTATTAACCCTGGAAGTATTTCTACTAAAAGTCAGATAATTAAGAGATTGGTTTCTGTGCTCTGGAGTCGTGGCCGTGCCGGAGAGCCGCTCGTGGGGGGCAACTGGTGACCTCGGTAGGGCATGAGGAATGGGCCGGAATGCCCCCCTTCCCATGAGGTTTTCGTCGCCCCCACACCCCCGGCTCATACCTGGGCAAGCACTCTTTAAATGATTGGATTTCTATTTCTCATAGTGGAGTAGCTTGGCAAAGACCAATTCATATGGCACTCAGAGGACTTCATAATCTGAGTTCCAAGTTTTAAGATAAACATTGATCATTGAACATACCAGAATAAATGCCATATGGGCATAGGAGATTTAGAAAAATGAATTCCAGTTTGATTTTTTTTCCTTTTGGTTTTGGGGTCACAGCTAGTAGTGCTCATAGATTATTCCTGGCTTTGTGCTCAGGGATCACTCCTGGTGGGCTCAGATGAACATATGTAGTGCACTCTCTCTGTCAACTACCTCTATCATTGTTATAACAAGATTCATGAAGGTGATTTTTTTCCCCTTACTGTTCATTTAGGCTGGAGCAATAGCACAGCGGGTAGGGATTTTGCCTTGCATGTGCCAACCCTCAACAATGGTTGAGGCATTTTTTTCTCTCTATGTTCTGTCAAACACTGTTTGTTTGTTTGTTTGTTTTATCTTTATGCTGTGTGCCAGGTTCGATTCCTCCATCCCTCATGGAGAGCCCGGTAAGCTGCCAAGAGTACCCCGCCTGCATGGCAGAGCCTGGCAAGCTCCCTGTGGTGTATTCAATATGCCAAAAACAGTAACAACAAGTCTCACAATAGAGACATTACTGGTGCCCGCTCGAGCAAATCAATGAACAACGGTACGACAGTGCTATAGTGCTACTGTTCATTCATTTTATTGAACTTCTCACCACACTTGATTTTTGTCTCCAATCCTACTCACTCTCTTGTCTATTCTACAATTCATCCTTAATTACAAATAAATACTCCATGTAATCTGTTTTGGATATACTACTCTCTCTATTGCATTTACTCTAGTATCCTGAGACCATGAATATTTCATTTCACTAAGACCAAAACATTTCAATAAATTCTATCATTTTATGACTGCTTTCATACTAACCAATTTAAAATATTTATGTATTTACAAATATATGTGTGTACAAATATATGTATGTATATATATTTAATTTTAAGCACTATGATTTACAGTGTTATTGGTAGGGTTTCATGCATAAAATGCCCCAACACTCTATCTTCACCAGTGTATCTGCTTCTCCCCTTCATTGTCCCAGTACCCCCACCTGACCCTATTCTGATCCTGGTCCCTCACTGTGGTATTTCTGTAGAAGGAAGTCTTCAGGTTTTGTACCTTTGGCCATTTATTATTCTCTTACTGTGCTTCTTTATGTCTCACATATGCCAGAGATGATCTGTGTCTGTCTCTCTTCTGACTTACTCCTCTTTGCATGAGACTCTCCAGATCCGTCCACGTATCAACAAATGGCATCTTTTTTATGGCAAAGTATTCCAATATGTATATATACCATAGTTTCTTTATCCAGTCATTCTGTTCTTTGCCATGAGTTACTTCCACACTCTGGCTGTTGTGAATAGTACTGCAATGCACATAGGAACACGGAGATCCTTTCAGAATAGAGTCTTTTTGGCCCTTAGGGTAGATGCCAGGAAGCACAACTACTGGGTCTTATGAAATCTCAACTCATAACTTTTTTGAGAAGTGTCCATATTGTTTTACAAAAGGGTTAACCCAGACAATGGTTGAGGCATTTTTTTTCTCTCTATGTTCTGTCAAACACTGTTTGTTTGTTTGTTTTATCTTTATGCTGTGTGCCAGTCCATACTTGTGAGTATCACTCTGGTCATTGTTTCTCTTGCAGTGCAGAAATGTATGAGTTTGATGCAGTCTCCTTTGTTTATCTTTGCTTCTGTTTGCATGATATATAGCATTCAATTATTTAAGGTGCCGCTAGATTCAATATCATGAAGTCTTTTGCCTATAGACTCAGGCCTAATATTGAGGTCTAGAATTCATTTTTATTTGATGTTTACACATGGTCTTAGAAAAGGCTCTGAGAGGTTGAAGAGATAGTACAGTGACAGGACCAAGCTGTGTTCGTTCCTCAGCACTCCATATGTTCCCCCAAGCACTGGCTGAGAGCTATGCTGGAGTAAGCTCTGAACGCTGCTAGCTGTGACTCAAAAAAAAAAAAAAAGGAAAAGTAAGAAAGATTAAAAAAAAAGAAAACAGTCTGAGTTCATTTTTTACAAGTGACCAATCAGTTTTCCTAGCACCATTTGTAAATTTGGGAATTGACCCCGGGTCATGCCGTGTGCAAGGCAAACACCCTACCCACTGTGCTATCACTCCAGCTCCTCATCACCGTTTTAAAGGAAGAGCTTAGTATAAGATGAATGAGCAAATATCAGCTACTATATATTCTATTTCTTTTAGTTCTTCATCCATAACTGAATAGCACTGTAGCACTGTCCTCCCATTGTTCATCGATTTGCCCAAGCGGGCCAAGTAACATCGCCATTGTTTCTTTCCTTGCTCCATTTTATACTTTTTGATTTTTTGTTGTAGATTAGTTTTCCAGATACTTGAGGATCTGTCTCAGGACTTTCAATTCTATCCATTGATCTGAGAGTCTGTCTTTATTCCAGTAACACAATGTTTAAATGAGCTAAATATGTCTGGAGTAAAACAAATATCTAAGTTAGTGAGTCTTATTCTAATTTACTAGCCAGGAGACTTCATATTATCTAACACTCTAACAAACTTTTTATAACTAAAAAAATTGTATATATTCTTTTTTTTCATTCTTAGAGATGTTAACTTTTTCTTCTGCAAACTTCCATTATCACTCTTTTATCTTTATCTCAGTTGATGATATTACTTCATATTTCACTGAGATGAGAGAAGCAATCAAAAGAATTCTCTAAGAGAAAAAACTAATATGGAGGCAATATGGAAAAATTAAATATTTAACTAAAACATCAGTTATGTAAAACAGAAACAAATTCAATATTCCAATTAAAAGATAAAAGATGAAGGTAGGAGGGAGATTAAACCTGTGTTTCACTAAGATGAATTTGTCATAAATTTCCCAATTTGGATAAAACTATAGAACTTCAGGACAATTTGTTTTAAAATGTGTTTAAAATCCATGGAAGAAAAACATAAAATGTTTAGAATATATGGTTTAAATAGTATTTACATGTGTATTGTGATCATGGAGAAACTAAGGGCTAAGAGAAGAGTAAAGGACCTTATAATCATTAACAGTCTGGCAACCTCCCCGTGGCATATTCAATATGCCAAAACAGTAACAACAAGTCTCACATTGGAGACATTACTGGTGCCCACTAGAGCAAATCAATGAACAACGGGAGGACAGTGCTACAGTATTACATAACTAAGATAATCACACTTGGTAAAACACTAAAAAATTCATCTCACTCTACTTCAAGGCACTCAATTTCTTTATTTTCTTTAACCGTTTTTATTGGAGCATCCTGATTTACAATGGATTAATATTTCTTTTGTTTTAGGGTCACACCAGTGGTGTTCAGGACTTACTTGTGGCTCCGTGAGTAGGGGTCACTCCTGGTGTGAGTTGGAGTCCATGTGCAGTGTCATGGATTGAATCTGAGTCTGCCAAGTGAAGGCAAGCACCTTATCTACTATACTATCTCTCTGACCCCTTGTCTTGGTATTCCTAAAACACATCATGACTTTATGTCCATGAAAGTTCACAGAAATGTATACTTAAAGTAATGGGTTTTGTTGTACAACAGGTCAGAGAGTTGGGTTGAAGCTCTGCATGAGATACAAGTGATCTCTTTTGTGCTCACTGGGCAGAACTGGAATATTTAGGAATGGATCAGAATGTGTGTTTATTCCTGTGTAAGAGCGATAGTCCAGCGGGGAGGGCGTTGGCCTTGCACGCGGCCAACCCGGGTTCAGTCCCCAGCATCCCCTACGGTGGTCCCCCGAGCACCACCGGGTGTCATTCCTGAGTGCAGAGCCAGGAGGAACCACTAGTATCACTGGGTGTGACCCCAAAAGCCAATTTTTTTCGGAGAGCCCGGCAAGCTACCGAGAGTATTCGATATGCCAGACACAGTAACAACAAAGTCTCCAATGGAGACATTACTGGGCCCGCTCGAGCAAATCGACGATCAACGGGAGGGCCTTTACTTTACTTTTACTTTATTCAATAATAGAGTGATAGCACAGCGGGTAGGGTGTTTGCTTTGCACGTGCCCAGCCGACCCAGGTTCAATTCCTCTGCCCCTCTCGGAGAGTCAGGCAAGCTACTGAGAGTACCTAACCTGCACGGCAAAGTCTGGCAAGCTACCTGTGGTGTATTCGATATGCCAAAAATAGTAACAACAATTCTCACGATGGCGATGTTACTTGGCCCGCTTGGGAAAATCAATGAACAACGGGAGAACAGTGCTACAGTGCTATTCAGTTATGATGAAGAACTAAAAGAAATAGAATATATATTAGCTGATATTTGCTCATTCATCTTATACTAAGCTCTTCCTTTAAAACGGTGATGAGGAGCTGGAGTGATAGCACAGTGGGTAGGGTGTTTGCCTTGCACACGGCCTGACCCGGGTTCAATTCCCAGCATCCCAGATGGTCCCCCAAGCATGGTCAGGAGTAATTCCTGAGTGCATGAACCAGAAGTAACCCCTGTACATTGCTGGATGTGACCCAAAAAACGAAACAAAATAAAAACAAAAACAAACAGTGATGAGAACATATGTTTGCAATTTTTTTACACTTAATCAATGTATTTTGTATTATTACAAATTTCTGTTATTTAATAAACATATATATGCCTTAACAAGCCAAGTTCCGAAAAGGATTCAGCACCATCAACCACATCCACATGATAACCAAGCTCATTGAGGTTTCTCAGGCGTTCAAGATACCGCTCTATCTAACGTTCATTGATTTATAGAAGGCCTTTGATTCTGTTGAGACAGAAGCGGTCATAGAAGCCCTAGCCAATCAGGGTGTATAAACTCAATACATCAGGATCCTCCTTGAGCTCTATTACGGATTCACTACCAGGATCTCACCATTCTACAAAGAAGTAATCATCCATGTCAAGAGAGGGGTTTGGCAGAGTGATACCATTTCACTAAAACTCTTCAGTGCCACCCTCGAGAACATCATGCGATGACTGGAATGGGAAGGAATGGGAGTGAAGATAGATGGTCGGCAACTACACCACCTCCGCTTTGCTGATGACATCGTTCTAATAACACCAAACATCAGCCAAGTGGCACAAATGCTGACCGAATTCGACTGTGACTGTGGAAAGGTCGGATTACAACTGAATTTCAAAAAGACAATGTTCATGAGAAACAGTCTTGTTCCTGATGTTCCATTCACTCTCAACGGAACCACCATCTCCGAATGCAACAGTTACATATACCTAGGTCGAGAAATCAACATGATGAATGACCTGGCACCTGAGTTGCGCAGGAGGAAGAGAGCGGCTTGGAATGCCTTCAAGAGTGTTGAAGAAATAACTAAGAGGACAAAGAACCTCCAGCTGCAAGCAAATGTCTTCGATTCCACTGTTCTTCCTGCATTAACATATGCCTCAGAGACCTGGGCCCTATGAAAACAGGATAAGAACGCTATTCGGGTCTCTCAAAGAGGAATCAAAAGAGCTATGCTTGGAGTATCATGCTTCACTCAAATGAGAGAGAGAATCTGGAGTTCCGATCTCTGTCAACGCTCAAGAATCAGGGACACTGTCTCATTAGCCAAGGCATCAAAAATCAGATGGGCTGGATACTTAATGAGGTTTAGAGACGACCGCTGGACTAGAGCCATTACTGACTGGATTCCACGGGAAATCAAAAGATCAGCGTGGACGCCCATCTACATGATGGTTAGACTTCTTCGTCAAGACCCTGAGTGATTGGTTTGAGGCTCTGCATGTTCCTAGAACGAGCAGATGCCATTGGGCTATGCTAGCACACAACAGGCATGAATGGAGATGTTACTGGCACCCGCTCAAGTAAATCGATGAATAAAGGGGTATCAAGTGATCAAGTGATATATGCCTTAGCTGTTAGGTTGTTAACTCGTCTACACATGTAGACTTCATTTACCTTGCTGTGTGATTTTCAATAACTCAGATGATGTGAAGAGCAATTAGTCTCTACTACTCCAAGTGTTTGTTTGCTCTGTTATGGAATAAACAGTAGAGTTCATGATTTATTTATTTTTTCAGACGCATAGTTTTAAAAGTCTAATACATTATGTTGCCAGTTTTAGTGTAAAACCAACACAGTTTAGCTATCTAAATTCTATTAGGGTTTTTTTATTCAGACAGGAAAGTGGAAAAAGAGTGGTGCCTATTCTATGTCCTGTGAGTTAGGAAAGCTTTGTTGACACAGGAAAGGAAGAGAAGCCTCAAGCCAGGTCCTCCCTGAGGGAAATATCTTGTTGCTTCCTGGAGTCTGGCTTTCTGCCTCCTCCGAGTTGTTAACACGAGTGCTTCTGTTCATCTCTGTGGACTCACAGGATGGCTGGGGTGGGGCAAGGTGTGAGAGCTGCTTGGACAGTGATGTGGAGTGGAAGGTGGGGTCTGACTTCTCCTCTTAGTGTTAATGCAGTTAAGTGTTCTCTCATGTCTTTCCCACCTCATTATGCTTCCAGTTAAGACACTCTTGTAAGAAGAGGTGGAAGCTATGAACCACCACCTCCTCTCCCTATATGTGACATAAGAGAATGTCCCAGCAAGCACAAGACCACAAAGAGGCTTGCTATAGACACATAGAAGAAATCAGCTTCCAGAGACATTTGAAATGGTTATTATCAGTTAAACTAATTTACATTAGCCAAAGTAGAATCTCTCTCTCCCCTCTCTATATGTGTGAATGTACGTGTGTATATATATGTGGATATGTATATATGTGTGTATTTATATGTATATATACATATAATATATATATACATATATATATATATATCCTTTGGTCTAAGTAAGGAGGATAGGTGGGAATAGCTTGAATAAAAGGAATTACCCAGGGGTCTGTCTGGCATGCATTTCCTGGGTAATAAAATTGGATTGGGGGAACAAAAGTGTTTTTGACTTTGTAACAAATACTGCTTTTCTGATATACATACTATAGTACAAAAACCAAACTAAACCATAAGATCTCTGATTATGGGGCTACAGTTCCTGGTTTTGCTGTTTGACACCAGCAGGTCCTGGCCAGATGTTCATTTCTCCTTCTTCCCCTCTTAATGCACAAGTATGCAGAAGTATGATGACCAAAATAAAAACACTTCATGATAACGTCCAAATTTCCACAATAGATCTATTAGATGCCTACTGTTCTTAAATATTTCTGCTTTCCTTAGAAAACTGATTAATATATTTGAACTCTTATTCAGCTTACAACTCTCTGATTTCTATATATCTTATGGACATACCACTTAAATAAAGTGAGGCAGAACTGTAGACATCTTTTCCAAGAGAGAGTAAATCTAATTTTGATTAGTTGAATTAGATATTAAATTTCCTTGGAGAGTTGTTTATTTGAAAGAGCCTGAAGGTGAATTCTTTTGGTAAAGCATAAACTCTTTCTCAATGGTGAAAAATTTCTGTGAAACTTGATGACAACTTTTCCTGACCAGAAAGAAGTGCTTGTCAGTTTTCCCAACAGTGGAGTCTAGGCAAAGTTTAGGACAAGTTCAGAGAAGATGAAAGATGGAGAAGGTTATGGAGGGGTGGGAATATCACTAAGTCTATATGGATTTCCTTGGCTGAAAGATAGATGCAAGGTTCCCAAGCACAAAATCATATGCTATGATGTTTTTTAAATGTTTGCACTGATTTTTCCTCATGCAAGTACTAGTTGCATTTAAGAAATCTGAAGAAGGGAGCTGTGTGCCCAGAAAACTGACCCAGGGAACTGCAAGGGCCCCCCTCCACGTCCAAGGTGCCCCCTGCCCCCCCCCCCCCCCCAAGCACCCAGGCCAGAGATGACCTCCAGCAAGGTTTAGGACCACATCAGAAGTGCGACTTTAATCCAGCTCAGGCACCAACACGGCCAACTCCCTCATAGGTACAGCGGTGGTGGTGGGTGTGACCTCCCGGCCACAGTTATTTTCCCCTTTCCCAGGGCTTGGGTCTCACATCTCAATCGCCGTTACCTAACTCAGAGGAGGATAGCCTGGATGTCACAAACACATCACGCCAATAGTCCACTAACCTATTCCAATCTCACCAAAATTAAATGTGAACTGAACCAGCCTAATATAAAAGAACACACCCTCTGAAGCTGCACTAGAGGCCTCACATAGTAACAGAGGAGCACCAAAGAGGAGTTAGTTTTCTAGAAGGGAAAAAGGGGAACAACATCGACCAAGCTCATCCAGAATCCTTTCTCACAATGAGAGAGAAAGTGATAGTGAACTGGAGGCGCCCACCTCCATACGACCACAGCAACACGAAGAAACAACACAAATCCCCACCATGAGGAGTGGATGAAGAAAAGAGCACAAAGCCTCGATAGGGAACACTGACAAATACAATCCGATAAAGAATTCAGGAATGAAAAGTGGAGGATGTTTAATGAACACAAAGAAATCGAATAGACATCCAGTAATTTAAAGGAGGACATGAAAGAAATATTGGAATGGACAGCCAATAAAATGCAAGAAGAAATGAGAGCAGAAATAGGAAAGCTCAAAACAGAAGTGTCACTAATAAAGGATTCAGTAGATGAAATTAAAAACTCAATGGGCACCCTCAACAGTAGAATGACAATAGCCAGAGACAAATCAGTGAGCTTGAAGATGAGCTTCAGAAAGCACACAGGCAACAACATACAACGGAAAAAGACCTCAAAATAGTTCTAGGGTGAATCAGAGATTTAAGGTACGAAGTCGAGAGGGATAACATAAGAATCATCAGAGTACCAGAAGGACAGGGAGGCAACCCCAGTGAAGCAGCAACAGTTAAAGATATCATTGCTGAGAAGTTCCCAGAGCTAAAGAATGCAGGCATCCAGATAAGGAACCCGAAGTGTATCAGCTAAAAGAGACCTTACTAAAAAGACTCCAAGACGTATCACTATCAGAATGACAAATACCACAGATAAATAAACAATACTGCAAGCAGCAAAGGCAAAGAAGGAAATCACGTACAAAGGAGCACCCCTTAGATTTACAGCATACTTATAAGAGGAAACTGTCTGAGCCCTAAGACGGTGGTGGAATAGAGTGAAAAAACTCAATGAAATGAATCCCTCTCCAAGGAAACGCTATCTGGCTATATTTTCACCCAAGCTCAAAGGAATGATACACCATTTCATGGATAAAGAACAGCTCAGGAACTTCGTATACTCAAAACAAACCTTAAAAGAAGGACTAAAGGGGCTACTGTTAGACAAGACAAACCCCTACAAGCACAACTAGACTCTACAGAAACATGGCACAAAATCCCATGACAATAATCTCTCTGAATGTCAATGGTCTAAATGCAGCAATGAAGAGACACAAAGTGGTAAAATGGATTAAAACACTGAACTCACATTCTGTTGCCCACAGAAAACACATCTGAGGAAAAACAGTCAGAGCAAACAGACTCAAAATCAAAGGATAGAAAACAATGCTGCAAGCAAACAACTCCGCAAAAAAGCCGGGGTGGCCATGTTACTATCCAACAACATATTTCAGACTGAGAAAGATTAGAAGGGACAGCGAAAGTCATTTTTTACTAATCAAGTCATTTTTACTTAACAAAGAAAACACACTTCTAAACATATGTGCATGCAATGAGGGACCAGCAAAATACTTAAAACAACTGCAAAATAGACTTCAAGGAAATACATTGGTAGCAACACAATAGTAGTTGGAGACTTCAACACTGCCTTATCACCTCTGAATAGATCAATAAGATTAAAACCCAGTAAGGAAACACTAGATTTGAAGAAAGAAACAGAAGGGAGAGCACTAATAGATATATACAGACTTCCCATACACCCATAACAGAATACACATTATTTTTCAGTGCACATGGAACATTTTCCAAGGTATACCATGTGCTGGGCCACAAAACCTACCTCAATAGAATCAGGAAGATAGAAATTGTTCCAACCATTTTTTCAGACCACAATGCAACGAAGATAGAAGTTAATCACACACAGATATGGAGAATCAAATCAAACACCTGGAAATTAAACAACTCAATGTTGAACAGTGAGTGGGTTAGGGAGAAAATCAAAGAATAAATCAAAAGATACCTGGAAACAAGTGAGAATGAAGACATGAGCTACAAGCTGTGGGACATAGCTAAAGCCACGTTAAGGGGGAAAAATTATAGCCCTACAAGCATTTTTCAGGAAGGATGAAAAGGCCCACATAAAAAACTTGACTTCCAAGCTCAAGATCTTATAAAAGGACCAAGAGAAGAAGCCCAAACCAGGCAATAAGAAATAAATAATAAAAATTAGAGCAGAAATTAATGACATGAAAACCAAAGAAACAATCCAAAAAGATCAATGAAACCTAGAGCTGGTTCTTTGAGAAAATAAACAAGATTGATAAACCACTAAGAAGACTCACAAAGAAAGAGAGAGAGAGAACTCTAAAAAACCAAATCAGAAATGAAAAGGGGGACATAACAAGAGAAACAAAGAAATTTAAAAGATCATCAGAGATTACTTTGAAAGTCTGTATGCCACGAAACAAGAGAACCGAGAAGAAATGGATACATTACTGGATTCCTATAACCTCCCAAGGATGAGCCAAGAAGATTTGGAATGTCTGAACAAGCTTATTAATATCAAGGATATTTAAACTAATCAAAAATCCTACAATAACAAAAGCCCAGGTCCAGATGGATTCACTAGCAATTTCTTCCAAACATTTAAAGTGGACCTATTGCCAGTTCTTTTCAAGCTTTTCTAGGAAATTGAAAAAAACAGAAACATTCACAGGCATATATCACTCTAATTCAAAAAGTAGAGACACCATAAAAAAAGAAAATTACCGTTGATGTCCCTAATGAACATGGATGCGAAGATCCTCAACAAAATATTAGCAAATAGAATCCAACAACTCATCAAAAGATCATACACCACAACCAAGTGTGATTCATCCCAGGGATGCAAGGATGGTTTAACATTTGCACGTCAATCAACATAATCCACCAACTGGCCCCCTGGCGCCGTGTGATCCCATCAACGGCCAAGACTCAGAGACTATAAACCCAGCTCCTGGAAGAGAACAGCGCAGAGTCTCCTGCCCCCGCGCCTGGCTGTCCTCGCCAGGGTCCCTTGGACAGGAGTGGGTTGAGTTTCCCTCCCTGCCCTGACCAGGGCTCTGGCAGCCGAAGACCTCCAGAACCAGCCACCACCATGCTGAGACCACTCTCCGCACATATGAAGGTACCGGCAGAGGAACAAAGGCATGCGGGTCCTGGGGCTGAGATCTCCAAGTCTACTCGGATCAGGGCTGAGCATTCTCCACCCAGATCCTCTGAATTCCAGTAGGCGGGGGTCACACCCACCAACTGGCCCCCTGGAGCAGTGTAATCCCATCAACGGCCAAGACTCAGAGACTATAAAACCCAGCTCCCCGAAGCACGCGGCCGTGTTTGCAGCCACGCGACATCTTATTATCTCATTCCTACTTTGGACAAACTGGCAGTCTACTGAATGTAACCTGCCCACACGGCAGAGTCTAGCAAACTCCCCGTGGCATACCCAATATGCCAAATACCAGTAACAATGATGGGTCTCATCCTTCTAAAGAGCCTTGAATAGGGCACTTTCTTAAAAATCTCAGGGCTAGGATGAAGGAGACGTTACTGGGGCCTGCTCGAGGCAATCGACGAGTAACAGGATGGTCATGATCGTGATCGTGATCAACATAATCCATCATATCAATAAAAGTAAAGATAAAAACCACATGCTGATATCAATAGATGCAGAGAAAGCATTTGATAAGATCCAACACCAGTTTATGAGGAAAACTCTCAACAAAATGGGAGTTGAAGGAACTTTCCTCAACATAGTCAAAGCCATATACCACAAACCTATGGCAAGCATTATTCCAATGCAGAAAAACTAAAAGCCTTCCCTCTAAGATCATGGAGAAGACAAGGATGCCCATTCTTAGCATGTCTATTCAATATAATACTTGAAAATACTTGCCATAGCAGTTAGACAAGAAAAAGATATAAAAAGGGCATTCAGATAGGAAAGGAAGAGGTCAAGTTATCACTATTTGCAGATGACATAATACTATATTTAGAGAACACTAACGCCTCTACCAAGAAGCTCCTAGAAATAATAGACTTGTATAAAAAAAGTCTCAGCTTATAAGATCAATACTCAAAAGTCCATGATTTTCCTATATGCAAATAATGAGAGAGAAGAAAGTGACATGAAAAAATCAATCCCATTAACAATAATGCCTCAAAAAATCAAGTACCTTGAAATCAGCTTAACTAAGGAGGTAAAGAAACTGAACAAAGAAAACTAAAAATTCTTACTTCAAGAAATAAAAAGGGACACAAGGAAATGGAAACACATCCTCTGCTCATGGATTGGGAGAATTAACATTGTCAAATTGACAATACTCCCCAAAGCATTATACAGATTCAATGCGATCCCTATAAGGCTACCCATGACATTCTTCAAAGAAATGGATCAAACACTCCTGAAATTCATATGGAACAAGTGCCCACAAATAGCTAAAGTAATTCTTGGGAAAAAAATAGATGGGAGGCAGGTGCTGTCTCCCTGCCTTCTCCAGATGGAATCTTGGCAACCATGAACTTCTACATGCATGGCTCCAGTGTTTGGGCAACAGGACTATTCTTACGAATCGTAGTAGACCTTTCCTGATATGCAAAGTGAGCAATGGAAAGTAAATGATCTAGCGTTTGTCCTGGGATGGCAGGCTTGAATAGTGATTGGAAAATTTGAGCAAAATATAATGCCCAACAGAAATGCACCTGGACTGTGCATTAAACTATGTTGCTATGCCACCCTGAGAGGGGGAGGATGTTTGTCCCTCACCTTTTCCCCCTGGAGGTGGTGGCATGGTGGCCGCCGTCTTTTAGAGACTGATTGACAGT
Organism: Sorex fumeus; assembly: GCF_029834395.1. NCBI lineage: Eukaryota > Metazoa > Chordata > Mammalia > Eulipotyphla > Soricidae > Sorex > Sorex fumeus. The sequence continues at coordinate 6,802,161 of NW_026606058.1, forward strand.
CAGGAATGAGACTGCAGTGACAATGCACGCAGGACCTCAGGGGATGAGGGGTGGAACTGGCCCTGCTCCCTGCCCTGACGAGGCCCCAAGTTGCCACCCACTAATGCCTCCTCCAGCTACTGAATGACCATGATCCCAGAGGCACACAAACCAATCTCAGAACCCAGCAGCTTTGGGCAGTAATCCTTCAGAATTATTACTAGAATATCAGAAATCCAAGATCGCATGTCCGCAATAGCAGATGTGCAGCATCATATGCTCTTCATAATCAGCAATAGAAAACAAATGATCTAATGATGTCTTTTTGGCAGGTCTGATTGTTGGGGAAAATTCCAAATAATAATGGTGGGTCTTTTGTCATAATATTGAATGTGATCAACTTAGAGAGAGAGTAAAGTGGAAATCTGCCACACAGGCAGCGGGAGGGGTGGGAGGGGGGGTACTGGGGTTCTTGGTGGTGGAAAATGTGCACTGGTGAAGGGATGGTTGTTTGATCATTGTATGACCAATCAAGACTAAACTGAAGGGCTTTGTGACTGTTCTCATGGTGATTCAATAAATATAAATAAATAAATAAATAAAAATAAAACATCAGATGTTCCATCAAAAAAGAAGAAAGAAAAAGAAATCTGAAGAGGCAATATCAGGAAAATCTGAAAGATTAAAGGCAAGAAATTGGACCTAAGAAAATAATGAAATAGAAGAGAAAACCAAGATGTCTTAATATACCATCTTATTTAAAAGAGCTTGAATCAACCTCTACCACTTTATAGAGTCTGTATTATTAAACTTACATTCTTCTGAGAATTTTTCTTATGTTTATCTTACCATTTGTATTTAGGAATGGAAAGATAATACAGTGGTTAGGGAGAATGCTCGCTTTTCACACAGAAAACTTGGGTTCAATCCCTGACACCCAGTACAGGCCTCCTGAGCCCTGCAAGGAGTGATATTTTGGTTCAGAGCAGTACTACACAGGGGAGGATGTTTGGTTGATCTGGGTTAAATTCCTGACATCCCATATGGTCCCCTAAGCATACCAGGGGTAATTCCTGAGGGTAGAGCCAGGAGTAACCCTATAGTATCAACAGATGTGACCCCCCACAACAGAAAAACAAGCCAGAACCAGAGTTGTGAGCACAGTCAGGTGTGGCCCAAGAGTTTTCTTAAAAAATGCATTTAATTATATTGTTTGTAGTTATTTATTATATATCTTACTTCCTCAAACAGGTTGCTTAGACACATACGCGGCTCATCCTGAGTAGGAAGATAACTGTTACTGAGAGACTCTGAGAGGAACATGACTGATACTTGAAAGACACTGAGACTCTGAGGGCACTCAAAGGAGAAGGTAGCTGAGACATAGACAACAATCTCCTCAGAAGTAGCAATAGTTGAGGCAATAACAACAACAACAAAGCAGATGAGAAGGGTAGAATGAAGGAGAAGGAAAACTGGGAAAGCCTTCTTAGAGGGAGAAAGTTATGAGATCCTTTCTGGAGAGATCTCAAGTCTTCAGAAAAATTAAGACTTGTCCTTAAGATCAAGAAGCTACTAGGGACTGGTAGGAGGATGGAACTCTGAATTGGTTATTCTCTAATTTCAGCAGTTACAAATAGATCATTGAGAAGCAATCAATAGTTCCTGCCTTAAAATTGCTCTCACATTGAAACAATACATTACTCTTTCTTCCTGTTCTCCATGGATTGTGAGAGAAGGTAGCATCTTGTTGTTTAGACAAAAGCAATGTGAGGGGCTGGTTTAAAGGCAGAGTGCATACTTTTATATCAGAAGCCCAGTTTTTTTTAATTTTTAAAAATTTTTTGATCATTATCTTTTCTTTTTTTTAATTTTTATTAGTGAGACGTCATGAGGTACAGTTGTAGACTCACAAATCTTTGTGCTTGGGTTTCAATCATACAATGATCAAATACCCATCCCTCCACCAGTGTCCATTTCCCACCACCAAGGATCCCAGTATCCCTCCCTCCCCCCATCCCCCCCATCCCACCCTTCCTCTGTGGCAGAACATTCCCTTTTGTTCTCTCTCTCTTACTGGATGTTGTGGTTTGCAAAAGAGGCAATGGGTGACAATCATGTTTGGTCTGTAGTCTACTTTCAGCATGCTTCTCCCATCCTGGGAGGATCCTCCCAACACCCTTTATGTGGTGCTCCCTTCTCTATCTGAGCTCCCTTTTCCCCTAGCATGTGTGGCTGGCTTCCAAGCCATGGTTTTGATCCCCAGCAACCCTGAAGATCTGGATTTTAATCCCAAGTGCCTAGCTGGAAGTTGCTCCTCAGCACTACTGGGTGTGTGGAAAAATTATCAGGGATAAGAAATGTATGTATAACAACATTATTATTGGGGTAAATATATTAAAGGAAAACTATGAGTTCTTATCTTAATAAAGCATGTAAATTATAAATAATCTTTATATTTTTCCCAGTAAACAACTATTGGATCGATTTGTTATTTCAGGTTCTGGTGACACCATAAAAATCTGAAAATCTTGGTCAACAACAGTTAATTCTGGCTTCCTCCCAGGCATTTCTATGAGAATGCCTAAGTTCTGGATGTGGGGAGAAAGGGACTCTCTTTCATTGTTGGTGGAAATGCCAACTAGTCCAGGTATTTTGGAAAACAATATGGCCATTCCTTAAAAAACTAGAAATTGGGCTTCTATATGACTCTTCAATACCACTTGTGGGAATAAATCCTGAGGGCGAAATAAAGCAAAGTAGAAATGACATCTGCACCTGTATGTTCATTGCAGTACCATTCACAATAGCCAGAATCTGGAAACAACTCCAGTGCTCGAGAGCAGACGACTGGTGAAAGAAACTATGGTACATCTATACAATGAAATACTATGCAGCTGTTAGGAAAGATGAAGTCATGAAACTTGCTTATAAGTGAATCGTCATGGAGAGTATCATGCTGAGTGAAATGAGTCACAATGAGAGGGACAGACATAGAATGACCACACTTATTTGTGGAATATAAAATAACATAACACGAGGCTGACACCTGAGGACAGTAGACACAAGGGCCAGGAAGATTGTTCCATAGTTGGAAGCCTGCCTCATGAGCTGGGGAAAAAGGCAGCTGGAATAGAGAAGGGATCACTAAGTCAATGATAAGTTGTAGGGATCATTAGGAGTGGGAGATGTGTGCTGAAAGTAGATAAAGGACCAGGGTACTCTTGGTGGCCTGCTGGATTCTCTGAGAGCAAGAACTAGACAGGAAGAAATCACGCAGCTATGAATGCGTCTGCATGCTTCCAGGTGCTTGGTTTTATAGTCTCTAGCTCTTGGCTGTTGATGGGACTACACAGAGGAGCTGGGGGCAGTTGGTAATGCCTAGCTACTGGAAGATGGGGGATCTGGGTGGAGGAGGCCCAGTCCCAATCCGAGCAGGCTTGGAGATCTCATCCCTGGTTCCCTCACACCTAGGTTCCTCTGCTGGTTCCTTCATGGTTGAGGCTCGTCCAAGCATGTGGAGAGTGGTCTTAAGCATGGCTGTGGCTGATTCCAGAGGTCTTCAGCTTCTGGGGCTCTGCTTGAGGTGGGGAGGGAAACTCAACCTGCTCCTCTCCAAGGGGCCCTGGTGAGGACAGCCAGGTGCAGGGGCAGAAGACATAGGTGGTGGAAAATGTGCGCTGGTGGAGGGACGTGTGTTCCATCGTTGTATGACTGAAACTCAAACAAAAAAGTTTTGTAACTATCTCACAGTGATTCAATTAAAAAAAAAGGGGGGAAAACAAGAGAATACCTAAAGTCACTATTAATTATATTTCTGCATTGGTAATTCATTTATTCATCTTATATTTACTAAGCTGACTTTAATGGAAAGAAATTCATGTTTTGTTACTCTGGGCAAAAAGTCGGGGATGAGTAATGCATATATCTAAGCATGCTGTTAGAAGAAATGAAATATAAAATAACTGAAAATACAATAGAATTAAATTTACATTAAAGATAAATATAAGTAAAATTATCAGAAGAATGTAATTGAAAGAATAAATGATTTAAGCTGGTTTTTTGTTGCTGTTTGTCTTATTTTAAGTTACACCTGGCGGTCTTCAGGACTTAATACTGGCTCTATGCACAAATAGCACCCTCCGTTTGGTTTGGGGGAACCAGATGTGATGTCAGAGATTGAATCCAAGTCACCCACATGCAAGGCTGGACTTTCTCTCTGACCTGATTCTAACTATAAGTAAGAAGGTTTGTTAAACTGTCCTTGGTTTATTCTTCTCATTCATTACTTTCCTATGTATAATTTCTTGCCTTTTAATATTCACGGTTCCCTGAAATAATGTTTTATGCCTTTTAAATTCCAATAAAATCCAATATTTAGTTTGTTGTGAGATGTTCAGTGGGGCTGCTGTGTGTGAATTTTCAAACCATTGGTCCCATGATAGCAAGTTCTGCAGACGATGTTTGAGGTCAGAATACATGTTGCTTCTGATGGGAAAGAAGCGAAAGTTTGCCCGGACTTCCCAGTCCTGCTGGGAGGATTTCCAGACACCACCTCCAAGAGTGTGCGTATTATGTTTCAGTCTGCAAAGGTATCACCATTAATATAAACATAGCTGACAACTAAAAGGTGATGTAAAATTGCTTCACATGACTTGGGAAGTAGGAGGGTAGATTAACTGTTATTTCCTGATCTATAAATCATTAAGTTCCACCCTCGGTGTGTGTTATCCATAAAATAATGACTGTGGTGCTTGGTTAACAAGAGCATCCCATTTTTTACAGTGTCCTTATAAATTGTAATTTATATGTTACAATGAAAGAGTATCTTGTTGCAGACTATGCAAAATTAAGTCACATATTTATCTGTTTTACTAATGAAGGAACATGCTACCCATGTGTACCTGTATTTTCTAGCTGAGTACTGCCTTTATGCTTCACATCACTTAATATTCACCAGTATATGTTTGCCAGTGACATTACTGCACATTCCTTGACAAAATCTGTATTCATCACATCTCTTTAAAGGATCATAATAATAATAATGGTAAAAAAATAAGGAATTATTCGCAGTATAAATTATAAATGCAGTAAACTTTCAGGTTGTAAAAGAAGCTTTCATACTGTATATCTTTTGTTCACATTCTATTAAGTAAGGTATGTGTACTTCTCCCTAAGTAATAAATGAAGAGAATAATATTTAGAGAATTAATCAACATTCCGAAAGTCACACTACTATAAAAGAGAGAAGTGTGAATGAATATATTGCTAGAGTGAGGACTTTTAGTAGTGTACTATCATATTTCTCTTGTCTATTGAGGAAATTTATATCACTTGAGATGAATTGATGAACCAGTGACACTAGTATTTCCTAAAAGTTTATTAGAAATGCAGAACCTCAGACTCTCATTGCAGGCTGAATAATAATAGAATTGTTTTTTTTTAAGTCAACATAAAAATCATATGCATAATAATACTCAAGAAAATAATATATTTTTTCCATTAACTTATTTTGAACAGGTCTACCAAGTACTTCTCAGTGATATTTGTTGAATTTATTTATTGATTTAATGAGCTTAAATGATAATTTTTGCAAATTTGACATAGTAAAATTACTCAAAACTTCAGGTCTGGCTCTATTTCTGCCGGTTGACTTGCTTAATGATTTTGATTGACTTCATCATTTAAGTTAATCAAACAACTAGTTGATTAAAGAAAAAACATATTTAAAAATTTTTTCCAATGGGATTAAAACTAATATAATTGATTTTCAGGTGCAATGCCAATCTTCTACACTTTGTTAATGAAAAGTAAGGACAAAATCTTCTGTATTAATCACATCTCTTTAAAGGATCATGGTAATAATGGTAAAAAAATAATAAGGAATAAATGAGTTATAAATGAAGTAAACTTTCAGGTTGTAAAAGAATACACACAAGGTCAAAGAAAGTTGACAGTTTGTATGCTTCAGAACTCAGCACTGGATTTACTATTGATCAGGTGCCTCTCAAAATTAAGAGAATTAATGAGATACTGAATAATCTGAGGAGGATAGCACTGTAGCACTGTCCTCCCGTTGTTCATCAATTTGCTTGAGCGGGCACCAGTAACGTCTCCACTGTGAGACTTGTTGTTACCGGTTTTTGGCGTATTGAATACACCATGGGGAGCTTGCCAGGCTCTGCCGTGTGGGTGGGATACTCTGAGTAGCTTGCAGGGCTCTCTGAGAGGACAGAGGAATCCAACCTGGGTCAGCCGCGTGCAAGGCACCCTACCCGCTGTGCTACCGCTCCAGCCCAATTTGAGGAGGTAATCAAATTATCTGGTTAATTTGAGGTAAGGTAAGGTAAAGGTAAAGGCCCTCCCGTTGATCGTCGATTTGCTCGAGCGGGCCCAGTAACGTCTCCATTGGAGACTTTGTTGTTACTGTGTCTGGCATATCGAATACTCTCGGTAGCTTGCCGGGCTCTCCGAGAGGGGCGGAGGAATCGAACTCGGGTCGGCCATGTTGGCCGCTTGTGAGGCGAACGCCCTACCCGCTGTGCTATCGCTCCAGCCCGGTTAATTTGAGGAGGTAATAAAATTATATTAGGTAATATTTGCATAATGTTGACCATTTATCTAATTTATCAGCTTCCTTGAAAGAAAAGCTGCTGGATAGCCTGTATTAGGGTACAATTAAATGGTCCACTGATTTTTGCTGTTAGCAATTATTACTGCTTATTATTTATGTACACTTGACTTTCATAACTTCACAAGGGGCATTATGACAGGAAATTACTCAATAAATTTTATTCAAACAGACAAATATCATAAAGAAATAAAATTACAAATATAAAGAATATCATAGTAATGGCGGGCTGGAGCGATAGCACAGCGGTAGGGCGTTTGCCTTACAAACGGCCAACATGGCCAACCCGAGTTTGATTCCCCCGCCCCTCTCGGAGAGCCCGGCAAGTTACCAAGAGTATCTTGAGCTACCTGTGACGTATTCGATATGCCAAACACAGTAACAACAAGTCTCATGATGGAGATGTTACTGGGCCCGCTCAAGCAAATCGATGAACAACGGGAGGACCGTGATAGTAATGGCGGTAGATTTCAGAAGTCTATTAAAAATGGAATCCAAAAGGAAACAGTATGCCTAGAGAATGTAATTGATTGACTAAGGCCCCTAGACTAAACTATTAGTAGAAGCATTGTTCTGGAAAAAATTGCATACTTTTCCTTTATGTCTTTTGTTCATCCATAATCCTATATTATATTCAAATGCAATAGAGCCAATTGAGCCAAATGTAGTTTTGTGACTATGTCCTCCTTCTGCTGCTTTTATTAAACTTGTCTTATTTCTATAATTTTTATTTATTTTATTTTAAGCAAAAATACTTTTACTTTATTGAAAAAGATTATGACCAGGCACCAAGAACAAAGACTGAGATTTCAGGCAATGCGGTCATTAGAGGTCTAGAAAACCACATGGATTGCCATATGGAGCTATATTGACCACCAGTTAATCAATAAGATGCTGGGTTTTATTTTTTTGGTTCTTTTGTTGTGTGTGTGTGTGTGTGTGTGTGTATGTGTGTGTGTCTCTGTGTGTGAGTGTGTGTGTGCTGTTCATAGTGGTTGGGAGTACTCCAAAATCATGCTTAGGATGCCTGGTGGTTCTTGATCAAGGATGTGAAGCTGCTTGGGCCCATGTTGCCAGCAGTATGTAGGCCACCTAGGCTCACCAGGTGGTACTCAGGGCACTGTTGTCCTGAAAACTGAACATAGGTGGGGTGCATATCTATCGTGCTGAGAATGCTGCACTATCTGTGCCCCAGGTAGATATCTATGTTCCGAGTTTTGAATTAACGTTTCCATAAATGATTTTGTCACAATGAGTAAACATGACCTTATTGATTCTCTGGGGACTTTTCATTCAGACTATTCTAACCCTTATAGATTGACATTCTGAATATCAGTGGCAAGTTAAGTGGTCTCCACATAAGAATTATGTAGAAATAAGTTATTTTATATTTGTGAAATTATTAAATTTATTTAGATTTATCAATACTCAAGCCATTTTCTATTGCAATAGGTGTTATTTTGTATTAACACAAATGCTACACTTTTTTTTTGTTTTGCTTTTGGGTCATACCTGGCAATGCTCAGGGTTTTTTCCTGGCACTGTAATCAAGAATTACTCCATGCGGTGCGCAGATGGACAATATAGGATGTGAGGGATTGAACCTGGGTTGGCCACATGCAAGGTAAACGCCTTATTCTTTGTACTATTGCTCCAGCCCCTACACATTTTTCAATAGCTTTTTTGATGGAATAGTGAAATATTTTGCAGTGAACAGAAATAGAAAAAATATGGACTAGAGAGATATTACAGAGGGTAGGAGGCTTGCCTTACCTGTAGCTAACCCAGTGTTTGCTGCCCAGCACTATATGTGATTCTCTGACTCCTGCCAAGAGTGAACCCTGAGATTGGAAACAAGAGTAAACCTTGTGCACTGCTGGGTATGACCTGGGAGAAAAATAGAAAGAAATTGCAAAATATGAAACAGATTTGTAGTTCTATGTGAAAGTGCAAAAACTGAACTGGAATGTATGTGCTTATTAAAGAAATTTAAATTATCTCTGCTAATGGCCTCCCACTGTTTCAGAGAAAAATCATAAGATATTTAGGTATAAATGTCATCACAATGATCAGGTATAGGTATATGCATATTGTATCTTAGATTCCTAAAAGATATCATTCATTCTAGGCAGATTTCAGAAGAATAGGATATAAATGGAAAAGATATACAATAACTCTTTGAAGATTGTCATGCTCTGGTATTTTAATTGACTAATATTTGGGCTCTGGGTCTGGAGGTTTATTGTTTGCCTTTTCTGAAGAATCTATGTGCTTATTTTAAATGTCTATTGTTCTAAATATCAGACAGAGGAAGAACTTGTGTCTCTCCTGTTCACTTGCCATTAGCCCTGCTGCTACTACACAGTTTGGTGAGATTTTTATTTATGGTGTCCCCTTAATTGATTAGAAGATACTTGAGATTTGTAAGGTTATGGTTGTTCTTTGTTTACATGTGTACAGCTTAGATGATCTTCCCGAAGTGTCAGTTGAACAAGGGTAGATAGTCCCAAGAGAGTTTCAGCCTTAACTGTAAAGTTGAACCATCCAAAGTTCTTCTCTCAAAATTCCAATCAACATCAGAAACATCTTTCTTTATGAACTTACTTTTAGAATTTTCCACGTATTTTTCTTTGTCACTCTAAATTATATTTTTCTTTTTTTATCTTTCAAGAAATTTGTTTGATTACATGTAAGCTTATTTACTTCCTTCCCAAGAATCAGAGCTACTGGGAGAAACAGTTTCTTGTGGTTTTAAAGGGCTACGTGAACATATTCCAGGAAAGTAAGTAAATAACTAATAGTTTATATTTCATTCATTTGTATAATAAACTTTTATGAGTGTCTACAATCTGCCACACAGGATTCTAGGCTCTTACAAAATTGTCAGTAAATAAATACAAATAGATTCAGCCATAGTAATATTTTAAAGAACAGAAGAATAAGAAGCAATCACTCTACATAAAGCACTTAGTGGTAGATACTGTGAGGGGTGGGGCAAATGGCTTTCAAACAGAGTTATCATTCGACTGAACAGTTAATAAAGTGACTGATGGAGTAAACTGTGTCTATTCTGAGAGGGGAATAAAGAACCACTATAGGAAAACAGTGTGTTCCAAGTTCTAAGGTCAGCACACGCTTGGCAAGTTCAAGACTAGCAAGTATGTCTGCTGTAGGGTGAGTAACAGCCATGGTAGGTGAAGTCAGAGTGATTTTCAAGGGCAAAAACTAAAAAACCCTGAAGACTACACTAAGAATGCTGACCTGAGGTCTGGAGCAATAGACAATGAATAAGGCACTTGCTTTACATGCAGCTAACCACGGTATTATCTCGGACTCCCCTCTTGTCCCCTGAGACTGTCATGAGTAATCCCTGAGAGCCGGGAATAAGCCCTGAGCACTTATCAGCATGGCCCAAAAATCAATTTAAAAAATGCTGAATGAAATTTAGTATGTGCAGGTGGCAAGACTAACAAAATCATATTTTTGTTTTAGAAATAAAGAACCTCACTATTACTAGAAACTAAAACGTGGGGCCAGGGCATAATGGAGCTAACAATGAACACAAAGAAAATAATAACAGTAGTTGAAGAAAAAAAGATCTGATAACTTGACATTGAATCTAAGACATGGAGCTCACTGCTGACCTTGAACAAAAGTAATGACAAAGGCTTTTTGTTCAATTCACTACTTCCACCCTCAACTTGAACTTCTAGTAGAATTCATTCACTTAGTATGGTTTACTATTATCATTAATATTATTATTTTCATTGGAGCAATGGCCCAGCGGTAGGGCGTTTGCCTTGCGCGCAGCCAGCCCGGCCGAGCCGTGTTTGATTCTTCTGCTCCTCTTGGAGAGCCCGGCAAGCCACCAATAGTATCTCACCCACACAGCAAAGCCTGGCAAGCTACCCGTGATGTATTTGATATGCCAAACACAGTAACAACAAGTCTCATGATGAAGACGTTATTGGGCCGCTCAAACAAATCAATGAACAATGAGAGGACAGTGCTACAGACAAGTGCTAATTATTTTCAGGACAATTACTACATCTCTAGGTACTTTACTTTCACTCAGAACAATATAAGCCAATAGAGAATTTGTCCCTACTTATCAGAAAATAAGAGAGACATACACATAAACCATAAATTGTGACCCAATATAGTAAACACATTATCTTCTTGTTGGAGTGGAGTATCTATCAAAAGAACTCGATCACTGTATTTCATAAGTGCAACCCATCTGAAGACAGTTAGAGGTTTAGGAAGCACATCAAAAGTATATTTTCTCCCTCAATTTGTAGAAAATACTTTTTTAAAAAAGCCTAAATGGTTAATTGTTTTGCATATTATAACCTTACATTTGATAAATGACATTTTTTCTTTGCAGTTATTGGCTATTGTCCCGTCCCATTCACACAAGACTTGTTTGAGGTGATGTGGTTTGTTTTCATTTCCTAGGATCTCTGATCCAGAAGAGGGCAATGTAAATGACAGGATTAAAATGGGAAAAAACTGCACTGTAGCAAAGATCCTTAAGAATCTAGGGCTGGGTGTTTATATCACCAAACACAAGACCCTATTAAACTAAGCAAAAGGACATACCTGAGTGCCCACACCATTACTCCTTCAAATAAATACCCTTACTGGATTTATCTGAATGCTTCATGTGTACAAGGGGGGGGGGTGTGTGAGCTTGTGCATATGTATGTTTGTGTGGTCGTACAATTTAATAAGCGCAGCTGTGTTTACTCAACTACATAACATTCTACGTATACTCAGGGCACACATGTGCTGGAGATCATTCATAGCTTTTTCTTGGAAAGAGTCTAAGTAGAAAAATTATACAACCCATGAAAACCAACTCATATTGGCTTTTATACATTAATGCAGAGAAATGCTTAAAGTAAATCTACAGCTGGAATCCTTGCTTTGAAACCTAAAACTATTCATTCAAGTGAATAACTAGCTGTAGTTCATTTAGAATCCTTTCTGAGAATAGTTACACATATGATTAAAGGATTAGAAAATCATATTTACTTGAAAATGTTAAAAAATGGGATTACATGATATGGCAAACAGAAAACAGTGAATAATAACTTACCATTTTGCGTACGCAAAAGCTATACTGCGGAAGACAATAACTCTTAATTTCCAGTCATAGAAGGGATACATATGAAGTTACGGTTTTTTCCTGCAAAGAAGTTTTATGAAATACTCAACTATATTACAAAACTTGAGACTGAAACCTATTTTTTTAACCAACCATAAAATCACCAAAATTCTCTCCAGTAATGTATAGTCTCTTCTCCCAAACTAATTTCCTGTCTTGGTCTTGAGCTAGGGCAAGTGATAGAGTGGGCAACTCTAATTGTTGCTGTTTATCTAGAGCAATTGGAATTTTCACACATCATTGTCAAGAATATAAGATAGTATAAATAACTTAGAAAACCAGGTTATTATCAGGTCAAAATTGTTTTTACCCTTCGATTCCAGGCATTTACATATGTGAGATTGAAACATATGTGCACAAAAAGACTGGTATAAGAATGTTTTTGGAGTTTAATTCATAGTGGATAAAGTCTGGAAACAACCAAAATGCCCATCAGTGGGGGGGATGAATAAACCAATGGTGATATATTCATTAACAAACTACTACTCAGCAAGCAAAAGTAATGAAGTAATGATGCCTGTAGTGATAAAGATAAAATCAAAATGTTCTTTAAGGGAAAGAAGACATATAACAATATCCACTGTACAATTATATTTATATTAAGTTCAAGAATAGATTAAGCTAATGTATGTTGATATAAAAAGACAAGAAGCTAAATCATGACTTTCATACTCCTATACCACGTAAGTAGTTTCACAGCCCAAATTCAAAACTTAAGAATATAAGTCCCTCATGTTTGCCACTCAAAGCCTCTTTTGCAGACCACAACACCCAAAAGGAGAGAGAGAACACAAGGTATTGCTCTGCCACAGAGGCAGGGTGGGATGGGGGCATGGGGGTGGGAGGTATATTATCCATGGTGGTGGGAAATGGGCACTGGTGGAGGGATGGGTATCTGATCATTGTATAATCAAAACCCAAGCACAAAAAATTGTAAATCTACAACTGTACCTCATGGTGTTTCACTAATAAAAATTTAAAAAAAAGAATATAAGTCCCTGGAGCTGGAGCAATACAACAGCGGGTAGGGCGTTTGCCTTGCACGCAGCCAATTCAGGTTAAATTCCCAGTATCCCATATGGTCCCCTGAGCACTGCCAGGGGTAGTTCCTGGGTGAAAAACCAGGAGTAACCCCTGTGCATCTCTGGGTGTGCCCCAAAAAGAAAAAAAAAAGAATATAATTTTTTCATCTCTTGATACAACAAAGCTAAAGAATTTTAAGGTAATTTTTTCCACAATTACCATATAAAACAATCCTTTATATATATATTCCACCACCCTGGGATTTCCAATTTACTTCATCACAGAAGTTTTCAAAATTCATATAAGATATTACTTAACTAGGTAATTACACTAATAGTAAAGTTATGATTGTGTACCAGAAACTATGTGAATATGTATTACATATTCTTTTTATTTTTAAATTTTCAAATATACACATAGTATTTACTATATATAACACACTTTTTTTCTTTAAGAATAACATTTAAGAATAGCATTGTAGCACTGTCCTCCTGTTGTCCATCGATTTGCTCGAGCGGGCACCAGTAATGTTTTATACAACAAATTGTGAGACTTCTTGTTACTAATTTTGGCATATAGAACACGTCACGGGTAGCTTTCCAGGTTCTGCCATGCAGGCAAGATACTCTCAGTAGCTTGCCGGGCTCTCAGAAGCATGCCGGGCTCTCCAAGAGGGGCGGAGGAATTGAACCCAGGTCGGCCATGTCGGCCACATGAAAGGCAAATACCTTACCCGCTGTGCTATTTCTCCAGCCCCATTTAAGAATAGAACAATTTATGTAACAATTCCCTAATATGTTTAGTGATTTTATTAGCTGCTTGCTATGAATCAAAAAACCTAAGAAACAAGAGAGATTAAATATACTTGTACATAGTCACATAGCCAGTGAGCAGTTTAACCTACAGTCTAACCCCATACGTTTGATCCTTAACCACTCTTTCTCTCTCATAATCTGCCCAATAGTCTTGTAAGGTGGGTACTGTTGTTATTCTCATTGACAGAATGGAAACTTCAGACTTATAGCAGATATGGCTCCTTCTTAAAATCATTTATCTACAAGTTCCCATACAGTATTTTATACAAGTGAATAAGATCTCTACAGTGCCATTGCAAAGGAATGTTCAAAACTGAGAACAAAATGTAAAAAAATAACATCCAACACCCAAACTTATTTGGGTCATATAGAGATGGAATTCAAACTCAGATGTATGTAGCTTCAAAACCGGTTTCTATACTTTCCCCTGCCCCATATTTAAGGCTGGGCAGGAAAGAAAAAAAAAATGGAAATCTGAAACTACTAGAGAGTAACCCTTTCACACTGAACTTCTTGTTAACCACTGAAACGATGGAGAGAGGTGTTGAGAGATAATAATAGATCTATAGAATATTAGGAATGGTTCTGGAACTATTGTTAGATTATAAAGAGGTTATGAGGACCAGCAACATAAATATTTTTTCCTCTTCCTTGGAAAAGTAACTTTCTTTTCTCTACTCCAGAGAACTATTTATTTATTTATTTTTTATTTATTTATTTTTTACTGCTTCCTACCAACCAATTGACAGCAATTGACAGGAAAACGGGAAGTGATGAAAGTCAACAACTACCCAGAGATCTTTTGTGGTTTGCTCAATTAATTGTGGAACTTTTGGAGAGAGGGGTAGAGAGAGGGGAACTTTTGGAGAGGGGTAGAAAAAGAGCAAGGAGGAAAGGAAGAGGTGAGTAGGGTGAAAAGGAAATGAACTAATTTCCAGAACTTGTCAGGGTTCTTCTCAATCTTCCTCGGAAGACATCCCCTGTGACCCATTTGAGACCATTTACCAACCTTTTCAGATTTCTTTGATTTCAACATCTGCTTTCCTCTTTCTCCTCTGCACAGTCCTATGCTTCCTGGATACGCTGCAGTCAGCCTTTGATCTTGGTGTCTCTGGTTAGCTACATGCTGTAAACTATCCCTCCTCAAGCTAATTCTGGGCAATGATGAAATCTACATCCTTTTCTTCTTCACGAGGTTTATGACAAGCTCTCCATCCAGTTTGACAAGAGTCATACCAGCTCTCCCATGGAGATACACAGATCACTAATCATCTATAAAAGCAGAGATTTCAGGTAAGACATGGCCCCATAGTTATGTTAATCCAATAAATCAACCATCTTAAACTGCCATAAAGATCCTAAGAAAATCAGGCTATCCGCAACTTGTATGGCTAGCACCGTAGTCAAACATACTCAATTAGGGCAATTCTCTGGGTTATTTGCATAATTGGCCACAACTATTATTCATTGATTACTGTTGGCTTCAAATTTGGCCTGAAGTAAAGTGTGAGAAGAGTTGGAAAGAAAGTATTAAATAGAAAGTAATAAAGGTTAAGTATGAGAAGCTAAACAGAAACTTTAATCATTAGCAATATTTCTATTAAAGGCTTGAAAACCATTCTAATTTATGTTCTCAGGGATCTTTGTATAGTGAATAGGTAATGATAATTTTATTTTATTTTTTTGCTTTTTGGGTCGCACCCAGTGACGCACAGGAGTTACTCCTGGTTCTGCATTCAGGAATTACTCCTGGCGGTGTTCAGGGGACCATGTGGGATGCTGTGAATTGAACCCGGGTTGGCCACATGCAAGGCAAATGACCTACCCACTGTTCTATCGCTCCAGCCCCAGGTAATTATAATATGTAATAGCAATTTGGATATCATGAAATATTTCCTCAAAAGATTTTGAGACAATTTTAATATTTCAAGGTGATAGTTTCCCATATAACATTTTTTGTCATTTTCTACTCAATGACTGTGAGGTCAAAGATAAGAAGTAGACAATTTCCTAGGTAAATAGTTATGAATTCTGAATAATGACTGTCTTAATGTACTGTTCATTCATCCTTTGGGAAAAATATGAGAGATGTGCAAAGAATTTATTTTAGTGAGTAAAAATTTCTGTGTTTTGGGGCTGGAGTGATAGCACAGCGGGGAGGGCGTTTGCCTTGCACACGGCTGACCTGGGTTCGATTCCCAGCATCCCATATGGTTCCCTGTGCACTGCCAGGAGTAATTCCTGTGTGCAGAGCCAGGAATAACCCCTGAGCACCGCCAGGCGTGACCCAAAAAGAAAAAAAATTTTCTGTGTTTTAAATGAGAAAAATGTAAATGTTATGTTTTCAGAGGAAATTAAATCTTATTACTGTAAATTATTTATATCCAAATGAATTTTTTATTTTGTCACTTTTCCATACAGTTGCAATTATTTTAGATTCTCTCTAATATACCAGTGGGTCTCTGGTAACTATTCTCCACCTCTTAAATGGTATAGGAGCTAACAGAATCATATCAGATAGAATTAAACAACCAGGGTATTACTTCTTTATATTTAATTTTGATCATTGTGACTTATTGTCTCGAGCAGGCACCAGTAACGTCTCCTTCTACCTAGCCCTGAGATTTTAAAAGAGCCACTTCAATGCTCTTTCAGGATTAGGAGGATGAGACCCATCATTGTTACTGGTATTTGGCATACTGAGTATCACACGGGAAGTTTGCCAGACTCTGCCATGCGGGCAGGATACTTTTTGTAGCCTACCAGGTTCTCCAAAGGAAAGATAATAAGATGTCACGCGGCCGCATTTGCAGACTTATAGTTTTACAATACTGTCAAATGACAACATCTCAGAAATATAATACTCCAAACCATAACCTCCACCAGAATGGATATTTTCCTTCGCTATTGTCTTAGGGTTCCCTCTCCTCCTTAATAAGCCCTCCCCCCCCCCCAACTCACTGCCATGGTAAACTCAGTTTTGTCAACCGGTTTTTAGATTCTGTTACTTTTGGTCTTTTGTTATTCTCCTACTGTGCTTTTAAATATTCCGTATATAATGGGAATTATCCTTCTGTATCTGTTTCTTCCTTTTAATTCATTTCACTCAGCACAATAGCTTCCAGTTTTTTCAACATAGTATAGCAGCAAATTGCATGATTTTATCATTTCTTATAGCCAAGAAGTGTCCATAGTGTGTACATACTATAGTTTCTTTATCTAGTCTTCTGTTCTTAGACAGTTGCATTATTTTCAGATTTTGGCTATTGTGAATAGTGCTGCATTGAACACAGGAGAAGATGAGTCTTTTCTGATCATAGTGAAAAAAATTTATTTTAGTGAGTAAAAGTTTAGTTAATAGAAAGCAGTTTCTATCCAAGTCTACTGTAATAGAAAATAGTTTCTATTCAGGTCTACTGTACAATAGATCATGGTCAGAGTTCACAATATTTGCTTTGAAAATAATAAAATAAAAAACAGGAAAATGAGGTAGATGCCCAGAATTAGAATTGCTGGGTCATCTGGCAGCTTGATTTTCAGTTTTTTGGAAGTGTTCATATTGTTTTCAAAAAGAGAGCCATTTGGCATTCCCATCAGCAGTGGATGGTAGTTTCTTTTCCTCCACATTCCATGCCAGCACTGACATCCAGGGACTCAAACAAATCACTCTGCTTTTATCTGGTATTTAAGAGTCGCCTATAGGATGATCCTTTCCTGTAATCAAGAACAGACTTTATTAGCCTATCAAATTAGAAGAAGGCCATAAGGAGTAACAATTCTCTGTTCCTATTTATTGAATGATCAGTTCATAAGCAAAGATGAAATACACCATGCACAATACTGCATGTGCACATGTGCTTACACATGCAAGTAATACTATGGTTTTGACTGAAATGCTCCATAATAGTTTTTAAACTGTTTTTTGTGACCATTCAATTGAACTATATTCAAAGAGTCAAAGAAAATCTAGGTCAGAAAATAAAACTGAGGCAGAAAAAAAATCAGAAAAGATATTTGAGGGAGAATGTGGATAAAGGATTCTTAATTGGATTTCAAGAACAGGTGAGAATGAATGAGAATGTGAATTTCAAAAGCAGGTGAGAAGGAATGAAAATGAATGAGAATGGAGTATGCAGAATGGGAGAATACAGTTTTCTAAGGCAGTGGTAATCAGCATTCCCTCCCCACTGGCAAATACATGTAGACTTCTTTGAAGCAAAGAGCTCTCTTTATGGAACCTGGGGTAGGCTGTCCTCACCTGCCCAGACAGTGGTTCAACTTTGCAGACTCCAGTACTGCTGATGATAAAGGGGCAAGACCCTGGAATGCCGGTCTTAAAACATCAACCCTCTTCAGGACTCCCAGAGAGAACTGTCAGTGGGATATTTCAGGCCATAAAAAATGATCCTCTTCCTAGGGACTAGATTATTTCACCTGGAAAATTCAAGCATGTTTTCTTCCTGCAATAATTTGTCAATGGGACAGAACCTATTGCTATCCAGAGTGAGGGTGGCACTGGCCCTATTAAAGCCTGTACCCTGGAGCACTGAGATTCAGTTGCTAGATATTATTGCTGTCTCTGGCATATCAACAACAGGGCCCTTTTCCTTATAGCTCCAACTTCTGCACACGTTTCCCTCCAAACGAGTAGTTTTCTGAGATAAATATTACTCTAGTATCCTTGCCTGTGTCCAATGAACCAATAAACCTAACAGCTGACTTACCTTCCAGGGAGTTAGAAAAATTTCCAATGGTAGGCTCTAATTATCACTAAGCTCCGGGTGATACAGGTATTAAAACCACATCCTTAAAAACATAAGGGGAAGACTGAGTCATGAAATTCACACAGCTTGCTGAATGTCACATGGTCATTAGGTGGTTTATTCGTTCAACAGATTTTTTTCAATAGCGTCCTTATCACTGTAATGGAAGGTATACTCATTCACATATATTAATTCAATAACACCCCTTCCGCCCACCCCCCACACACAACTTTACTAGAAATAAGACTCATCTGAGAATCTTTTGTTAAAAACTTCTATGACCACTATCCTGGATATTCTCATTCAGTGGGCCTAGGATGGGATCTAGGACTTAGTGGGTTTAAGTAAGAATTTCAGGTAACTTCTACCTATTTTGTGAAATAATCACAACCATCCTGTTATTTGTTGATTGCCTCGAGCAGGCCCCAGTAACATCTCCTTCGTCCTAGCCCTGAGATTTTTTGAAAAGTGCCACATTCGAGGCTCTTTCAGAGTTAGGAGAATGAGACCCATCATTGTTACTGGTATTTGGTATATTGGGTACGCCACAATATTTTTCTAGTAATATTATTTCACAATATTACTAGAAAAAATTGTAAATACCATTAATGTCATTAATTTAGTATTGGGGCAAGAAAGAAGGACACTTGTTCTGCACATGGCCAACCAGGTTCTATCCTCAGCACCCCACAGACTCCTCCAAAGCCACACGAGGAATGATCCTTGAGGCAGAGCCAGGAATGATCCTCAGAGTAAGCCCTGAGCACCACATGCTGTGGTGCTAATCTAACTCCTCGGAACAAAAATCTTGTTTTTGGAGAACTGGGGACCTTAAATTGAGATCCTAGTGGGAACTTCAGACTCAGATGGCCCATGTAACTCAAATATATTTAGAACAAGTTGATAACTACACTGAGAAAATAGTTTTTATACAAGTCTACTGTAGAATGGATCTAGATCAGAGTTCACAATCATTTCTTTGAAAATAAAAAAGAGGCAGGAAATATTTTAAGTTTCTGAGTCTATTAGGTCTCTAACAAAATTGCTCAAATCTAACATTAATTTATGAAAGTAGTCATAAACAAAACATAAAAAATGAATATGGCCTTGTGCCAATAAAAATCTATAAATAGAACCACATTTCACCTAAAAGTTATAATTTTTAACTCTTAGATACCTGGAAACTCTAATTTATAAACCATAATTTTTTATTCCTTCCCTTTTTGACATTCTCATTCCTATTTTAGTAGTTTCAAACATTGTGATTTTTCTAAATAGTAATGCTTGCTAAAACTGGGCTGTATTAAAAATAATCATCATTAAATATAATTTAAATATCAATGGACCCATTCAAAAAATAGTATAAATATATGTAAAGGAGCAATGAATAATTACAACTGATAGCACAGCGGGTAGGGCATCTGCCTTGCACGCAGCCAACATGGCCGACCCGAGTTCGATTCCTCCGCCCCTCTCGGAGAGCCCGACAAGCTACCGAGAGTATTCGATATGCCAGACACAGAAACAACAAAGTCTCCAATGGAGACGTTACTGGGCCCGCTCGAGTATCCAAATGAAGTAAATTGCCTTTGCAGTAGATGATACAGCTACTATCGGGATGCAACTGTGACTGTTATCATGATAATTCCTGGAGGTAAAAATATTCATGCTTCATTAAGGTGGAGTATATAGCACTTATAAAGGACCTAATTCCATCCCTACCCTCAACCCTCCTCCATTGCTTCCCCCACTGTGGTTAAGTCAACATCTTCATTATCAATTCAAAACTGAGAAAAAGTTTTATGTGATACTAATAGCTCATGTTTCTTACAAGGAGTTTATATGGATTAACAACTTTTCACAAGAAAATAAAACTTAGTGAATCAAATTCCTTAGGATAACAACCCCATTGGTGAAAGCAAAAAAAAAAATTTTTTTTGAGATGATCACCAAATAAGTTTCTGACTTTGACTGCCAAAGTAAATTATGTACTTTTAGCCCACATGCACAACTGGATTTTAAAAACTAACATCCCAAATAATAATAGCCTTAGGATGGACTTAAAGGAGATGGACAAGATGTTAGAGTAACAGAAAATGGGAGTTGTTTTTTTTTTTAATGTCCCCCCCCCCCCCCCGCTCCAGCCACCCACACCAGCATAGCAAAGCTGCATCTGTATTGAATCTGTTGACTTTGAAAAGGGACTTAGTTAAAAGTAGAGAAACAATTATAGGGGGTGGGGGCGGGGAATCACAGAAAAAAGGTAAGAAAGCCTTAGGTACAGCACCTTTGGGAAGTTATTTGTGCACTGGGAAGCAAGGATGGGATGGGACTTTGGGAAGCAAGGGTGGAGCGGGACTTCAGGGTGTACAAGCAGCCCCCCAAACCATACACACAGTAGGTCTTTCCCTCTGAATCAGATGCCTCATTAACAAGCTCCTCCCCCCCCAAACCACACACACAGTAGGTCTTGCCCTCTGAATAAGATGCCTCGTTAACAAGAAAAGGTGCAGAGTATGGGTCAGCATGTGTACAGCTGCAAATATGTTCCCCAGAACCTCCTTTGTACCTTTGGGCTATACTGAATGAAATTAAATAAAAATAAACAGAATCCAAAGACAAATCATCGCGACCACTTCACTATTGGTCACTCTTAAAATGTCCAGAAGGCCCCAGCAACAGCTGAGCCATACAGTCCGTGGTTACTACTGGTGCATTGGTTTCCAGTTATAAAAGTACAATTTGCTGGGGACACACAACTATTGCTAGTCCTTTATGATGATACTTCATGGCCTCAGGAAATAATCTCTGCTGGCTTCTTTATAGACGGTAGGGATGAGACTCTGAGGGTTGATCCTAAAGAGAAAGTTGTGTGGCCCCAGAAACTAAGTGCCCAGACCTCTTTCTGCCTGACCTTTTCTGAATTTTTCTTAGAGACAGCTGGGATGAAATTTCAGGGAGAGAGAGAGAGAGAGAGAGAGAGAGAGAGAGAGAGAGAGAGAGAGAGAGAGAGCTCTGAGGTTCCAGCTTGAAGAGGAAGCTGTGTAGCCTTTATAAGTATCAGAACCCATCCCCCTCCAACCCATACCCACTTTGGACTTGTGGACAGCCTGTCAGTTTCTGGGTGTGTAACTACTAGCAATGCATAGTTACAGCCTGAAACTTCAAACCCATCTCTGCTTTGCTTAAGCCTCAGGGGAAAATCACTGCTTGTAAAACCTGTCAAGACCAGAGTTAGGTTATTACTGAATGCAACTGTAGCCTGAGTCTTGTGGGAAAGTTGTTTATGAGGAATTTGTGAGTTGACAGTGAGTGTGGATACCTTTCTCCATAGTGCAAATGACTACCACACACAGGGAAGTCTATGTCCCCAGCAAGTCTTTCATTTCCAATCTTCACAGTCTCCAAACTGTTTTCTGAGTACATGTTGGTTCCTGAGCTCCTGTAATCTTATTTTGTGACATGACTTCTTTATAGACTACAACAGAAAACTCAGAATCTAAAGCCCAAACCCTAGACCATTACCCCGCAACCTTAATTTTTAACAAAGACTGTTACGTCAAAATTGGAAAGTAAAGCTATTTCATTTATTTCAGGTTTTAAAAAAGCAGCAAAACAACAAGCTAAAAGGAATGAATTCTCTCTAGATTTAGAACTGATAAAGACTGATAAAGACTAAGCCCTAAAAAAAAATTCCTAATGCACAAGACTACTTAAACTACTTGAAAAACACTATTTTTTCCCTTTATTGTATTTTATTTTTTTTTAAAGTTGTAGATTTACAATTTTTTGTGCTTTGGTTTCAATTATACAATGATCAGATACCCATCCCTCCACCAGTGCCCATTTTCCACCACCATGGATAATATCCCTCCCACCCCCATCCCCCCATCCCCCCTGTCTCTGTGGCAGGGCAATCCCCTGTGTTCTCTCTCTCCTTTTGGGTGTTGTGGTCTGCAAAAGAGGCATTGAGTGGCAAACATGTTCAGTCCATAGTCTACTTTCGACATGCATCTCCCCTCCTGGGAGGATCCTCCAAACATCCTTTATTTGGTGCTCCCTTCTCTATCTGAACTGCCCTCTCCTCTAGGATACCCGGCTGTCCTCTAAGTTATGGAGTAATCCTCCTGGTGCTGATCTCAGCTATTCTTGGGTATTAATCTCTTACTTTGTTACTTTATATCCCCCAGATGAATGCAATCTTTCTATGTCTATCCCTCTCTTTCTGATTCATTTCGCTTAGCATGATACTTTCCATATTGTACCACTTGTATGTAAATTTCATGACTTCATCTTTTCTAAGAGCTACATAGTACTCCATTGTGTAGATGTACCAAAGTTTCTTTAACCAGTCATCTGTTCTTGGGCACTCAGGTTTCTTCCAGTTTCTGGCTATTGTAAAGAGTGCTGCAATGAACAAACATGTGCAGATGTCACTTCGACTATACATTTTTGCCTCTCTGGGATATATTCCCAGGAGTGGTGTCGCTGGGTCAAATGGGAGCTCAATTTCTAATTTTTTGAGAATCGTCCATACTGTTTTCCAGAAGGGCTGAACCAGTGGACATTCCCACCAACAGTGAAAGAGTGTCCCTTTCTCGCCACATCCATGCCAGCATCCATGCCAGCATCGGTTGCTTTTGTTCTTTTGAATGTGGGCTAGTCTCTGAGGTGTGAGATGGTATCTCATTGTGGTTTTGATCTGCATCTCCCTGATGATTAATGATGTAGAGCATTTTCTCATGTGCTTTTTTGCCATTCGGATTTCTTCTTTGAGAAAGTTTCTGTTCATTTCATTGCCCCATTTTTGGATGGGGTTGGATGTTTTCTTCTTGTGGAGTTTAACCAGTATTTTCTATAGATCCTGGATATCAACCCCTTGTCAGATGTGTATTCGGTGAATATCCTTTCCCATTCTGTAGACTGTCTTTGTATTTTGGTCACTGTTTCTTTGGAGGTGCAGAAGCTTCTTAGTTTAAGATAGTCCCATTTATCTATCTCTGTTTTCACTTGCTCGGCCAGTGGCGTGGCATCTTTGAAGATACCATTAGCTTCAATGTCATGGAGGGTTTTGCCAACTTTATCTTCAATGTACCTTATGGTTTCTGGTCTGATGTTGAGGTCTTTAATCCATTTTGATCTTACTTTTGTACATGGTGTTAGGCAGAGTTCTGAGCCTATTTTTTTGCATGTAGCCGTCCAGTGATGCCAACACAATTTATTAAAGAGGCTTTCCTTACTCCACTTCACGTTACTTGCACCTTTATCAAAGATTAGATGAGCATATGATTGAGGAGAGATGTCAGTGTATTCAACCCTGTTCCATTGGTCTGCAGTTCTGCCTTTGTTCCAGTACCATGCTGTTTTAATTATTACTGCTTTGTAGTACAGTTTGAAGTTCGGGAGGTTGATTCCTCCCATTTTCTTTTTCCCAAGAATTGCTTTAGCTATTCGTGGGGGCTTATTGTTCCATATAAATTTCAGGAGTGTTTGCTCCATTTCTTTGAAGAATGTCATGGGTATCCTTATAGGGATTGCATTGAATTTATACAATGCTTTCAGTAGTATTGCCATTTTGACAATGTTAAGTCTCCCGACCCATGAGCAGGGGATATCTTTCCATTTCCTCATGTCCTCTTTTATTTCCTGAAGTAGCGTTTTGTAGTTTTCTTTGTACAGGTCCTTTACTTCCTTAGTTAAGCTGATTCCTAGGTACTTGATTTTCTGGGGCACAATTGTGAACGGGATTGTTTTTTTCATGTTGCTTTCTTCTCTCTCACTGTTTGCGTATAGGAAAGCCATGGACTTTTGGGTATTGATTTTATAACCTGCAACTTTACTATACGAGTCTATTGTTTCTAGGAGTTTTTTGGTGGAAGTTATTGGGTTCTCTAAGTAGAGTATCATATCATCTGCGAATAGTGAGAGCTTGATTTCTTCCTTTCCTACCTGAATGCCCTTAATATCTTTTTCCTGCCTAATCGCTATTGCAAGTACTTCCAGTACTATATTGAACAGCAGTGGAGAGAGTGGGCATCCCTGTCTCGTCCCTGATCTTAGAGGGAAGGCTCTCAGTTTTTCCCCATTGAGGATGATGCTTGCTGTAGGCTTGTGGTAGATGGCTTTAATTATGTTGAGGAAGGTCCCCTCTATACCCATTTTGGCTAGGGTTTTCATCATAAAGGGGTGCTGGATCTTATCAAATGCTTTCTCTGCATCTATTGATATGATCATATGCTTTTTATCTTTTCTTTTGTTGATATGGTGGATTATGTTGATTGATTTCCGAATGTTAAACCATCCTTGCATCCCTGGGATGAATCCTACTTGGTCATGGTGTATGATCTTTTTGATGAGTAGTTGGATTCTATTTGCTAGTAGTTTGTTGAGGATCTTTGCATCTGTGTTCATCAGGGATATCGGCCTATAATTCTCTTTCTTTGTGGTATCTCTGTCTGCTTTTGGTATCAGTGTGATATTTGCTTCGTAGAAACTGTTCGGAAGTGTTTTTGATATTTCAATTTCGTGGAAAAGCTTAAAGAGCATCGGGAGTAAGTCCTCTTTAAAGATTTGGAAGAATTCACTAGTGAATCCATCAGGGCCAGGACTTTTGTGCTTGGGGAGACTTTTTATTACCATTTCAATTTCCTTGATGGTGATAGGTCTGTTCAGGTATTCCAGGTCTTCTTGGTTCAGCCTTGGGAGTCTGTAGGAGTCTAGGAATTTATCCATTTCCTTGAGGTTTTGATGTTCCGTGGCATAAAACTTTTCAAAGTACTCCCTGAGGATCCTCTGAATTTCTGTGGTTTCTGTTGTAATGACCCCCTTTTCATTTCTGATTCGGTTTATTAGGGTTTTCTCTCTCCCTTTCTTTGTGAGTTTTGCTAGAGGCTTATCGATCTTGTTAATTTTCTCGAAGAACCAGCTTTTGGTTTCATTGATCTTTCGGATTGTTTTTTGGGTTTCCATCTCGTTAATCTCTGCTCTGAGTTTTATTATTTCCTTTCTCCTGTTCGGGTTGTGCTCCTTTTTTTGGTCCTTCTCCAAGCTCTTAAGCTGTGAGGTTAGGTTACTTATGTGTGCTCGCTCCTCCTTCCTGAGGAATGCTTGTAGAGCTATAAACTTTCCTCTTAACACAGCCTTTGCTGTGTCCCATAAGTTTTGGTAACTCGTGTTCTCTTTTTCATTCGTTTCTAGGAATCTTTTGATTTCCTCTTTGATTTCCTGTCTAATCCACTCGTTGTTCAATAGTGCACTGTTTAATTTCCAGGTGTTTGATTTAGTTTTCTGTTTTTGTGTGTGATTTACTTCTAATTTCAGCGCATTATGGTCTGAGAAGATTGTTGATACAATCTGTACCTTCTTAATTTTATGGAGGCATGTTTTGTGGCTCAGCATGTGGTCTATCTTGGAGAATGTTCCATGTACGCTTGAGAAGAATGTGTATTCAGCTTTTTGTGGATGAAGTGTCCTGTATATATCTACTAAGTCCCTTTCTTCCATTGTTTCCCTCAAATGAAGTATGTCCTTGCTAAGCTTGAGTCTGGTTGATCTATCAAGAGGTGACAAAGCAGTGTTGAAGTCTCCCACTAGTATTGTGTTGCTATTGATGTCTTTTTCCAAATCTATGAGTAGTTGTTTTAAGTACTTTGCTGGTCTCTCATTAGGTGCATATACATTTATTATTGTAAGTTCTTCCTGTTGTACAGATCCTTTGATCAATAAGAAATGGCCTTCACTGTCTCTTATGACCTTCCTCACTCTGAAATCGATGTGGTCTGATATAAGGATGGCTACCCCAGCTTTTTTATGGGAGCTGTTTGCCTGTAGGATTGTTTTCCAGCCTTTGACTCTGAGTCTGTGTTTGCTTTGACTATTGAGATGCGTTTCTTGCAGGCAACAGAATGTTGGGTTCAATTTTCTAATCCATCCTGCCACTCTATGTCTTTTAATTGGTGTGTTTAGCCCATTGACATTGAGAGAGATTATTGTTATGGGATTTTGTCCCATTGTTCTGTTAAAATTTGGTGTATTTGAGGGGCCTTTCTTGCCTTAAAGTAGCCCATTTAGTTGTTCTTGTAACCATGGTTTTGAGTCTATGAAGTTCCTGAGCTGTTGTTTGTCTGTGAAACTGTGTGTTGTTCCTTCTATTATGAATGAGAGTCTTGCTGGGAAAAGTATTTTGGGGGAGGCATTTATTTCATTGAGTTTTTTTTACTATGTCCCACCACTGTTTTCGGGCCATGAGGGTTTCATCAGAAAAATCAGCTGTGAATTTTAAGGATGCTCCTTTGTAAGAGATTTCTTTCTTCGATCTTGCTGCTTTCAGAATTTTGTCTCTGTCTAAGGTTTTGGTCATTTTGATCAGAATGTGTCTTGGGGTATTTTTATTCGGATTTCTTCTAGCTGGTACCCTTCGGGCCTCCTGAATGTGGTCACAAGTTTTCTTCAGCTCTGGAAATGTTGTAGCAATGATTTCTTTGACAGTTTCTTCTTCATCGAGGTTTTCTTCCTGTACCTCTGGGACTCCAATAATTCTTATGTTACCCCTCTTGGCTTCATCACGATCTTCTCTTGCCATCTGTTCCCGAATTGTGAGTCTCTTTTCCATTTTCTGCTCTTTTCTGGAGAGTCTCTGAACTTCATCTTCGAGCTCACTGATTCTGTTCTCAGCAGCTGTTACTCTGCTGCTGAGGCCTTCCACTGAGCTTTTCAATTCGCCTACGAGATTTTTTAGGTCTGACATTTCTGATTGCATTTTCCTCATTTCTGCCTTCAGATCCTCTTGTCTTCTATTGGCATTGCTTTCCATTGTTTCTTTTAATTCCCTAAGCATCCTAAGTAGCTCCCTTCTGAATTCCTTGTCAGAGAGGTTGTCTATCACTACAGTACTGTTGGTGTCATCTGGGCTAGACTCTTCAATATGAAAGTTTGGTGGGCTTTTGCGTTGCTTTACCATTGTGAGAGGTGTGGTTTAGTCCTTCACGTTCACTGTTACTATTCTGCTTTGAAATGCAGTGTGAGTTAAGATAGGCTTATGAGTTATTGGCTACTGTGTTTCTAGTGGCTGAGCTAAACTAGAGAAGTTTCCATCTAAGAAGTTAGCTTATGGTTCCTATGGCATATGTAGTGGGAAAATATTTCGCGGCCGCATCAGCGGCCGCGGCTCCGGAAAGAGTCCCTGGCACTAGGCGAGGAGTTGGGAAAGTCTCCTGTTTGGAATTGGAGCCGTTCAGCTTTGTTGCCCAGAGCTGGGCCTCTGTGCCCGTCCCACGCAGATCAGGGGTTGAAAATCGGCTGTCTAGGGGCTGTTTCTAGCTGCGCGTGCCCAGAGAGGGACCCGAGCCCTTGGGGGCGGGCTGTACCTGTTGGAATTGGAGCCGTTCAGCTTTGTTGCCCAGAGCTGGGCCTCTGTGCCCGTCCCACGCAGATCAGGGGTTGAAAAACACTTTTATGCAACAATCATAATGATGCTCACTAAAATGAGATCAATGAAAGAAAATACCTGTAATAACGGAAAAATCTGGGAAAGCCCCGGAAAACATAAGCTCAATAATTCAATAGTTAAAATTTGAAAATAGAAGGACCAGCGGTAAAATGGAAGAAAGAGAGGAGGTAATATGTGAGTTGAATAAAGAAGGAATTCCAAAAGACCATCAATAATGAATATCACAAGAAATTCTTGGAATAACATAAGGAGAAACAACATTAACATCACAAAGTTTCTGGAAGACAAAGCACAAAGGGCAGAAATCTTTTAAGAAATAATATCTGAGAATCTCCTGCCCCCACGCCAGGCTGTCTTCACTGGGGCCCCCTCGGAAGGGAGGGGGGTTGAGTTTCCCTCCCCGCCCCAAGCAGAGCCCTGGCAGCTGAAAATCTCAAGAACTCAGCTACGTCTATGCTCAAGGCCACCCTTCCCACACTCGGATGAGCCTCACGCATGAAGGAACGGACAGAGGAACCCAGGTATGCAGGACCCGTGGCTGCGATCTCCAAGCCTGCTTGGATCAGAGCTGGACCTCCTCCACCCAGATCCCCCATTTTCCAGTAGCTTGGCAGCCACATTCACAAACTGCCCCCAGCGCCATATAATCTCATCAATGGCCAAGATCCAGAGACTATAAAACAAAGCTCCCAGGAGAAAGGGAAGCAGTTTTTCTAGCCATATACTCTAGCCTGCTGATACAGCAGCACACATGTGTTTGGTTTTTAACATACTTGCTTGTATTCTCTTATATGCAGCCTTGAAGGGCCCCAGAATGAAATCAGTAACCTTTACACACTCCCTGCTTATTGTGATGGGAAGGTGCCTGCTGGTTGGGTGAGTGTTTAAATATTATCTGTAATAAACTATTGTGAACTATTCTGTGAAAATAAAATGTATAAAAAATCGCAAAAAAAATGGAAATAATATCCAAGTAAGGTAAAAAAGGTAAAGGCCCTCCCGTTGTTCATCGATTTGCTGGAGCGGGCCCAGTAACGTCTCCATTGGAGACTTTGTTGTTACTGTGTTTGGCATATCGAATACATCACGGGGAGCTTGCCAGGCTCTGCGGTGCCAGCGAGATACACTTGGTAGCTTGCCGGGCTCTCCGAGAGGGGCGGAGGAATCGAACTCGGGTCGGGCATGTTGGCTGCGTGCAAGGCAAATGCCCTACCGCTGTGCTATCGCTCCAGCCCAATATCCAAGTAGGGAAAAAAAAATAATATCAAAGTAGGGAAAGAAACAGACACCTAGGTTGAGAAATCTCAAAGGATTTTAAGCAAAATAAACCTAAATAGGTTGTTTTAATTGTAATTAATTACTTAATGAGTTAATTGATTGGCTTTGAAAATTGAATTATTTATTCCAGCAGATGCCGATTGACAAACTGTTGTTTTGAAGGGAAAAAGCATTTTCTTGATTCTATTTTTATAAAGAAAGTGTTACTAAAGGTAGGGGTAAAATGATATACTTGAATATCAAGAAGATAATCACCAAAGAACTGTCTATTTTTCTAGGTCACTTCAGCATTCAACTGCCAAATGATTAGCAGTTTTGTCAAATAAAGAGAGTACACTATTAGGAAACACCTAATTGCAATGACTTGCTTCTGAGACTCCTACCATAATAATTAGTCTTCCCCAAATAATCATCCTTATCCAGTTGATACCAACCTACCTACATTTACAAACTTCAGCCAATTTCTGAACTTATGCCTCTATTTTTTAATTTAATTTTTAAATTATAGTCTAGGAAGTTACAATAGTGTTTAAATGTATGGTATTGATATACAAACTTACTACTCACCACCAGCACCAAAATTGCCACAACTCTTCATCACTGTCCTTGTCTCTCTAGTCTGTCTTCATCTCCACGCTGGTCATTGGTTCTGTCTTCAAATATTAAGGGTTTGTCATTCTTTAGTATTATCTCCTGAATCACATACAACACATATGTTGACAATGAAAATAAATGAGAACTAATTACTTATGTTAAATTTTCTGTAAACTCAGCAATGCTCTTTTTCTCTGACATTTTTATCTCTGAACCAGTATCTTGAATAACTACCTATGTCAAAAACTCTAAGCTGACTTAAGCATTAGTCTTCAGAACTGAGTTTTCCCTCTCTATCTTTCTTTATCTCTCTTTATCTTGGCTTTCTGTCATGTGTTTACCCAGACCTCTTCAAATTTCCTCCACAGTCCACTCCAGGTCTGTTGATTCATCACACCCTGATTATGAAGCAGTAAAGCAACCTTCTTACTGGACCCATTCTTCTCAATTCTCACTTAAAGTAACATGCCAAATGACACTGTTTGGTGAATCGGGGAGAAAATCTCATTTCTATGGGGTGTAATATGCTTGAAGTTGAGTTTTATTATTTATGACTTCCTGAACACATCAAAAATTTCCTAGAATATGATGAAGTAGGAAAATTATAATGGAGCTATTAAGTTTTCTTATTATCAGTAGACTAAGCTATGTGTTTAGAGAACAGTCAGCAAAAGACAGTAATCCTACAAGCTCTAAGATTAAAGGACAGATCATTCCTCAATGATCATTGCATCTCACCAGCCCTCCATTCCCACCCCACAAAGTTTTGAACTGATAGTATAGCTACTAATGAAGTGACTAACAAATAATCCTGCTCCTTCTTAAAACTCTGAATTAACTTCTTTAAAAATAAGGTTTATTTTTTTTTATTTTTATTAGTGAGACACCATGAGGTACAGTTGTAGACTTACAAATTTTTGTGCTTGGGTTTCAATTATACATTGATCAAATACCCATCCCTACACCAGTGCCCATTTCCCACCACCATGGATCCCAGTATCCCTCCCACCCCCCATCCCCCCATCCCACCATTATTAGCCACCACAGTATATAAAGAAGTTAGAATAAATTTTCAGGCATACAATATTTTAACGTCACACCTAAGACCCATTTTAGGACAAGTTTTCTCTCTTTTCCCTGAGATGTGAAAAGGTCTGAAAACAAATTGAAAGTGTTGCTTCTCAGGAGTTTCCTAGGATTACTTTATTCTGTTTTATTTAGGAACCATGATTTACAATACTGTTAACAATAATTACTTCTGGAATACAGTGTTGTTTTACCACAACTATTACCAGAGTGTCAGCATCCCACCACAGCTTTCTCTAGTTTCCTTTGCATCCACTTCTCCTTCACTTAGAAAATCCAGTACTTTAGGGTG
The DNA here is from genome assembly GCF_029834395.1 of Sorex fumeus. NCBI lineage: Eukaryota > Metazoa > Chordata > Mammalia > Eulipotyphla > Soricidae > Sorex > Sorex fumeus. Next base: position 6,833,240 of record NW_026606058.1, read on the forward strand.
AGTCTGGAAATCTGCTATCATTGGGCATTTTTAATTCCCATGTGTTTATTATGCTCCATGTACAAGAGAGATCATTTGATATTTGTTCTTTCTCTGACTCACTTTACTCAGCATGATATGCTCCACTTCATCCAAGTTGCAGCAACTTCAGAATTTCATCTTTTTTTATAGCTGAAGAATAATCTATTGTGTGTATATGCCACATTTTATTTTTTTGCTTTTTGGGTTACACCTGGCGATGCACAGGGGTTACTCTTGGATCATGCACTCAGGAATTACTCCTGGTGCTGCTTGGGGGACCATATGGGATGCTGGGAATCGAACCTGGCACAATTCCTTTATTGACTCTTTTGTTGTTGGTCTCTATGACTACTTTAAGATCTTGGCTATTGTGAATAGTAATGAATGGACACAGGAGTGCAATGTCTTTCCAAATAGATGTTTTTGGGCCCCTGAGATAATGGATAAATTTCAAACAAGCAAAACAAAAGGTTGAGATATAATGTGATTTTCTGGATTTTTGTGGTCACACACAGTGATTCTCAGGGGTTACTCCTGATGGTCTCAGGGTTCCATATGGGGTGCTGGGGATTGATTCTGGGTCAAACGCATTCAAGGCAAACACGATACCCGCTGTGCTATTGCTCTGCCCACCATGTAATTTAGATCCTAAAGGTAAAAATAGGTCCTTACACAAATAAACTGTCACAGCTCATCCCTTTATTTTAGCTATGCATAAATTTAACCCTAGTTACACTTCATACTATATAGTTCAGAATTTCAAGGCCATAGAGATAGTATAAGAATAAGTAATTCACCTTGCATGTGGCCAATTCCAGTTCTATCTCTGGCACCGCATATGATCTCTTGAGTATCAAAAAAAAGTAATATTTGAGCAGCAAGTCAGGAATAAGCCCTGAGCAATGCTGGGTGTGAACCAATAATCCCCATCCCTCAATTCCCTAAACAAAGTAGATTTCAGGGTTCCTTATTAGAGGAGCATGCAACCCCTCAGGGGACTGTGATCTTTCTGAGATTCATTACTCAGAACCAGAGCAGTTGACTCCCTTCATGCAGTACCTAGCAGTATCATACTATCCCCTCATGGGATTGTATACAATCCAAAATTCAAAATGGTTTTGGAGAACCCAATGCATGATATATTCTCCTTCCCTTTCTCTTCTCTTTCTATTCTTTCCTAATACCCTATTGCCCCATTTCTTATCTATCTTTAATGTCACAAGACTCAAAACCTCAAACTTGATCCTTGTTTATTCTAATAGAGTATAAATAGATGATTAAAAGACTTCAGTTACAAATCAAATTCTACCATATCAAAAGATAATGCTATCAAGACACTTTATTTCTTTAGCCTTAACTCACACATCTATAAATTGGCCTCACAATAATGCTTGAGAGTTTTATTGTGAGCAGCACATAAAGTAATATATATATATGTATTTGCAAATGGGATCTCAATGCATTTTATTTTATATTAACATGGCCCTTGAAAAATCCAAACTTCAAATGCCTTGGAATTCTAATCTGTAAAATGGAAAAATATAGCTCACCTGCCTTTTTCAAGATTACTTATGCATATAGAATAAACTTACAGTTTGAGAATCTTTGGGATAATATTCATTATCACTTTTCTATTACTTATACTTTTAGAGATAAAGAATAATAGCTCAGGATAAGTTTTGTGTTGTTGAAGAAGAGGAATCAGTCAAGTATTGCCCACTTGTTCTGCTCTCCTTTTATGTCTGTCATGATTTCTTTCTGCATTTAAAACTGCTCACCACAGTGAATAATGGCAGTGTTGTGTCATCCTTGAGGCAGAACAAACACTACTCTGCGTCATGACTTCTCTTATGCCATGAGTAGCATGTAGTAAACCCTGAACCTCACGTAGGAAATGGCAACACTAGGGAGCTAAACTGATTCAGTCTGCTGAATTCATTGCTCAGATCCCTTGACAGCTATTTAATATTATTATTTTCTCCCCTTTTCTTGGAATTGTGCCTCCTTCTGTCTCCCAGTGAAGCATGAGTGAATTGATAGATGTCTGGGAAGATGGAGAGTCTCAAAACAAGAGTGAAAGATAATAATGATAACAGCTCACACTTGGAGAGTACTTTGCAGTTTATAAATCTCTTTAAAATATATTATGCCATAAGGTCCTTACCACATACATGCAAGCAAATTATCTCATTTCTATACCTCAATTCCTCATTTTTAAAATAGTCATATTTCGGAGGGGTCTTAGGATTGGAAAAAATACCTTATACACAGTGTCCACAAGTATGTCTGGAACTCAACTTTTCACTTATTTCACAATATTTATGTCTCAGATATTGGACTAGAAAATTAGGATGAAATCAGTCAATAAGAAGTCTTTGAATCCTACACTTAGGCTGCTGACACTCTAGTGCCATACAGCAAAGCATACATATGTGTGCAATATACAGATAGCTTATCGTATATTATTAAACTAAAGTAAGAATTAAGAATGATTTTAAGATAGATTATGAATATGTAAATTAATTTGTAATCATATAGTATGAGCCCGGCAAGCTACGGAGAGTATTGGATATGCCAGACACAGTAACAACAAAGTCTCCAATGGAGACGTTACTGGGCCCGCTCGAGCAAATCGACGATCAACGGGAGGGCCTTTACCTTACCTTTGGGCTGGAGCGATAGCACAGTGGGTAGGGCTTTCGCCTTACAAGCGGCCAACATGGCCGACCCGAGTTCGATTCCTCCGCCCCTCTCGGAGAGCCCGGCAAGCTACCGAGAGTATTCGATATGCCAGACACAGTAACAACAAAGTCTCCAATGGAGACGTTACTGGGCCCGCTCGAGCAAATCGACGATCAACGGGAGGGCCTTTACCTTACCTTTTATATAGTATGAGGCTGGGCGAAGGGAAGAAGCAAGATTCTCAAGGTTCTCAGTTTGCAGGAATGATCGCTTCCACAACAGCCATAGGACTCTGCAAGGAAAACTATGTTTAGTTATGTGGTAGTTGGCATCTACAGTGACTCCAACACATCTATTACGTAATTCACTCCAGGTAAGTGTGGAAATGAGGGCTGACACTTTTATGGCAAACTCAATAGGATGTTACACCCAAGATTAAGTTATAAAATGTTGTGTCACCTATTTTGATCATCCTTTTGTTACTTTTTTATATTTCTTTTGGTCCTCTAAAAGAAGGCAGCTGACAAGTCACCCCATGGAGAGAGACACATGTTAAAGAACTGATATCTGTATAGTGTAGTAAATAAGACCCAACTCCCTATATTCACATGAATGAGATTGGAAGTGAGATTGGAAGTGATTGGCTTGAAATAAGTAAGTTTTCAAGTGAATCCTTCCCTAGTAGAGCTATGACTACAGCCTCAATGCATATCTTGATTTGATTTCAGTTTTGTTAGACCCTGAACAGCCCAGTTACGCTTTTCCCAAATTTCTGACCACAGAAACGGTAAGCTAAGAAATGTTTGATAGTATCTAGGGTCTGGAGTGATAATACAGTGGGCAGGTCATTTGCTTTGCATGTGACTGAGCCAGTTTCAATCCCCAGCATCCTACATGGTCCCTCAAGTACTACCACGGTTAATTTCTGAGCGCAGAGTCAGAAATAATCCCCGAGCATGGCAGGATGTGGCCAAAAATACAAATAAATAAATAGAAAAATATTTGTTGGTGTTATTTATTTTTTAATTAAGATACCATGATTTACAAGGTTGTTCATAATAGAATTTCAGGCATGCAATGTTCCAACACCAAATCTACCACCAGTGTTAACTTTCCTTCATCAGTATCCTCAGGTTCACTACCACCATCCAGGCTGCCTCCTTGATAGACACATTTTTATGTTTTGTTATTGTAGTTTCAGCCTCTTGCTCTTAGTGTTATTGGCTCTTTGCTTTAGATATGTACATATACCATACCTCTACACCACCAATGTGCCCAAGGTCCCAGACCCCTATCCCAGTTTTCTCATATACACCTGCTTTTATTTGTCCCTCTTAATTCATTTCCTTCCCTATCTTAATTTTTATAATCTAGGGCCAAAAGTAATCCAGATGTCACTCTCTGTAATACTTTGCATTTCCTATGTCCAGTTATTCTCTATGCCACAGACAAGTGAGAAAATATAGTATTTGTCATTTTTCTGACTTACCTAACATGATATCCTCTAGATCCATCCAATTTGCATGATTTTATCATTACTTTGCAGCTGAATAGTATTCCATGGTGTATGTATACCACATGTTCATTATTCACTTATCTGTCATTGGACACCTAGATTGATCTCATATCCTAGTACATTTTATAATTCTAAGTGCTGCAATGAACAATGGTGTGCGTAGGTCATTATGAATGAATATTTTTTGTGTCTTGAGGTAGACATCAAGAGGTTGAATTACTGGGTTGCCTGAAAACTCTTTTCTTGTTTTTCTGAGATATCTTTATACTGTTTTCCAGAAAGGTTGAACCAAACAACATTCTCACCAGCAGTGGATAAGAGATTCCTTTTCATCACATCGTCCCAATACAGAGTAGTTTTTTTCCTATCAAAAAATTAAGAGAGGAGGGGTTGGAGCGATAGCACAGCGGGTAGGGCATTTGCCTTGCACACAGCCAACATTACAGACCCAGGTTCGATTCCCAGCATCCCATATGGTCCCCCGGAAACCGCCAGGAGTAATTCCTGAGTGCATGAGCCAGGAGTGACCCCTGAGCATCGCCGGTTGTGACCCCCCCAAAAAAAGTAAGAGAGGAAATAGACATTTCTCTAAAGAATAAGAGTAAATGGCCAGTAAACACAGGAAAAAGTGCTCATTATCATTTGTTATCAGGAAAATTCAAATCAAGAAGACAATGAGGTCTTATCTTACAGAAATGAGAATGACATACATCAAAAAGACCTAAGCATCCCCAAGCATCTCTTCCAGAACCACCCTCCCCTGCCAGCTGCAGCCTCCAGAGCACAAAACCCAGTCCTCCAACAGATAAGTTGATACTCCTGGCTGCGCCCAGCCCCAACCCTGGCCCCCCACTCAGAGAGAAGCGCCTCCTGTCCCCAGCATCTCCTCCAGATCCACCCTCCTTTGCCTGCCGCCTCCCACAAAGTGTCAAACCCACTCCTCCAACAGATGTTTGGACACTTCACAGCCTCACTGCATCAACCCCTCATGGCATGCCGTAAAAACCTCTAGCTACAAAATCACGCAGTTGCTTCCCACAGAAGTTGCTGTGTCTAAACCCCACATGTTAGGCACTAGCTAGCCCAGGCCTTTCACATCTTTACCTATCAATAAGCCATGGTAACACACTAAGAAAGCCCCTTTGCAGGGGCAAAAACATACAACACAGGGGGGAAAAACTCCAAAATGCAAAGGTCACAATGGTAAAACAATGGAGAAACTCACCAGGCTTAATGATTGAAGTTGATAGCCCAGATGAATCAAACAGTAATAATGAACTATATAAGCATTCAGATAAAGTAAAGGTAAAGGTAAAGGTAAAGGCCCTCCCCTTGATCATCGATTTGCTCGAGCGGGCCCAGTAACGTCTCTATTGGAGACTTTGTTGTTACTGTGTCTGGCATATCGAATACGTCACGGGGAGCTTGCCAGGCTCTGCCGTGCGGGCGAGAGACTCTCGGTAGCTTGCCGGGCTCTCCGAGAGGGGCGGAGGAATCGAACTTGGGTCGGCCATGTTGGCCCCTTGTAAGGCGAATGCCAATGGAGCCTTTAAGGATGTATAAGGAGCTCAAAGAAACAATGGAATGCACTGCTGATAAAATACGAGGATATGAGAGAAGAGGTGAGGAAAATGCAAGCAAATATACAAGCAGAAATGACAGATCTACAACACTTAGTAGGTGAAATGAAAAACTCATCGGAAGAACTGAGCAACAGAGTAACAGCTGCTGAGGACAGAATCAGTGAGCTCCAAGATGAGGTGCAGAGAATGAAGTTTACATATAAGTGGACTGTCATGGAGAGTATTATGCTAAGTGAAATAAGTCAGAAGGAGAAGAACAGACATAGAATGACTGCCCTCATTTGAAGAATATAAAGTATCATAATGGAAGCTGGCCTCACATGCTGAGGGGAAAGGCAGCTGGGATACAGAAGGGACCACTAATGGTTGGAGGGATCGCTTGGAATGGGAGATGAGTGCTGAAAGTAGACTATGGACTAAACATGATGGCCGCTTACTACCTGTATTGCAAACCATAACGCCCAAAAGGAAAAAAAAGAGTAAGACGGAATGTGCCTGCCACAGAGACAGGGGGTGAGAAGGAGGTGGGGTTTGTGGAAGGGATACTGGGAATATTGGTGGTGGAGAATGGGCACTGGTGGAGGAATAGGTGCTTTATCATTGTATGACTGAAATGTAATCATGAAAGTTTGTAAGTCTGTAACTGTATTTCACTGTGATTCAATACAAAAAATAATAAAACAAAGGAGATAAGAAACTAAAAAAAAAACCCAAAGCAACCTCTGTTGGTAAGGATGAGGTGAATATTGAACTCTCATTCACAGCTGATGGGATTGTATCTATCTCCAGGTCATTAAAACTTTCATTCAAAAGGGTATATGCATATTACTGTTCATTGTAGAGCTTAGTACAATAGCTAGGATTTGGAATACACCCAGGTGTCTAATTAGAGTGGATAATAAGGGTACTATAGTGCATTATAAGGATAGATAATAAGGGTGGATAATAAGTGGATAATAAGGGTACTATAGTGCAATATCTATAATATTTTATAGATATATACACACATATACATAAAATATTACATTGTTTTTACATACCCTACATACATAAATAACGGAATATTATAAAACCACAAGGAATGATGAAATAATGCAATTCACTATAACTCAATAGAAATGGAGGGAATCATGTTAAGTGAAGTAAAAACCATGGCAAATACTGGATGACCTAATACTGGATGACCTAGTTAGGATGACCTAACTAGAAAAACCTTAGATCCTATCTTACAGAGATAAATAATCCAGAGATAGAAATTGGGAGTAAGCAGAGGTGGAAAAGAGGTAACCCTAGCAAGGGCCATGGGCTTTGGACACATCAGTTATGTAAAGGTGTGGCATATGCACATATCTAACCAGGAGAGCTGGCAATTCGGAAATAACAGTACCCAAACCACACTAAGTAAACTGAAAATCTGCCTGCTTAGGAGACAGACTGTAGGGAGAGAGAGAGGAAATAGGGATTGATGGTTCAAGGAAATTGACTCTGGTGGTGGGACTGGTTGTAGAGCATTGTATAACTGAAACTCTTGATGGACACACTTCTTAATCACAGAGCCTAAATTAAGTAATATTATCTGGAATAAAGTGGATAATAATTGGTGAGAAAAATAAATTAGATGTTTGTTTATATTTACTACTGGATGTTGGTGCGTAGACAACGAAGAAAGAAACTGCAGGCAGTGAGCCACATCTATTCAAGTGTAATCATCCGATTTGGGTTGTTAGGCATTCAAATGAATCAATGCTCATGGGCACGTTCATGTTGACAAGGACACCGACACCACCGACGCCTCTTTTGTCGCACGTTCCGAGGAACAGTTCTTCTCCAGTGTCGAAAACAGCGTGATGTGATTGATGCCTTCTCATCTCAGTCAGACCAATGATGTCGTACTTGATCTTTCACACTTGTACCATCAGGTCCTTGATGGATGCATTAAATGCCAGAGTACGTGCATTGACAGTACAGACACCCTGGATGGTTGGTTTGAGGCTCTTTGTGTTCTTAGAATGAGCAGACGCCATTGGGCTATGCTAGTACATGACAGGGATGAATGGAGATGTTACTGGTGCCCTCTCGAGCAAATCGATGAGTAACGGGATGTCAAGTGATCAAGTATGCTTATATCTAACATTGTGTAGTTATATCGGAGAGATTAAATTTCAAGCTTCTCATTTAAAAAGACTTTCCTCTTCCCATTTGGAGTCAGTGTGTGGATTTTTTAGAAACCTGGAAACCTAACTACTCACCTCCTTTAAGACTCCACTTTATCTGTAGCACATTGAAATATGGGAGAAAAAGAATGTCTTCTGCTGATTGCTCTTCGGAGGCAATTAGAAAGACAACTTCACATGCAGCATTCCTGGTACAAGGAGCAGGCCTGTAAGGGCCGGCAGGAGAGAGAATGTTTGTGTGTGTTCTGGATGACGCTACTGTCTTCAGAACCAGATGGCCCATGATATCACTGGAGAAGAACCTTGGAATGTGGTACAAGAAAGAACTATTTTATGGTTCCTTATGTACTGTTCCCATAGATGGAGCTTAAGGTCGAAGGAAAAAGGAACCAAGTGACCTTTCCACTGCCCCTCTGTTAATCTGGACTGCGCAGATATGATGATGTGTGTATGGGGGAGGGACAGAAGGGGGGGTTGATGAATCAGGTGGGAGGAACAGCGAAGGAACAAAGACTGTTGAGCAGTCCTCCTCATTCTTCATCGTGCTTCTGTAACACGGCATAGGTATTTGCCCTGCTGGGCTACTGATCTCTGTTTATAAATGTACAACCCTACTTATCTGTGTTTGAGATAAGTGTTCCTGACTTATTTATTTTGTAGCCTCAGAACCTAAAGCAATGATATATGTTAAATATATGGTAAAGGAATGGAGTTCTGCATTGACACCACATTCTTAACGATCGTAAAGGAAAGGATTGGGAAAAAGGAAACCAAAGTTTGTTACTCAATATATTACACCTTTGGATGTATAATATCTCCGGGGGTGGCCTGGGGAGGCGTCCCTTAGCAGCCGAGGTTCTGGGGAGCCCGGGCTGCTCCCCTAGCAAGTGCAGCCTGAGTCATGGGACAGACGGTGGATAAAACGAGGGCCAAGCCGGTTGATGGATTAGATGCTGTTTATTCCATTCTCCCCACATGCCTGCCCCGGTGTCTCTGAGCCTCCCATTCTAGTCTCACACTGCCCCTCATTTCTGTCTCTTCCTGTCTCTCCCGCTCATCTCTCCACACTCCATCTTGTAGCCTGGGCTCTCTCTCTCTCTCCACATGTCTGCTCCTGTTTTCTTCTTCTACATTCTTTTCCCTCAGTCCCCCTTGCTAGTCTCTCCGCCGTCCATCTTGCCACCCTGCTCTCTCTCTCTCTCTCATCTCTCCAAATTTCTTCTCTTTCTTTCTTTCTTTCTTTCTTTCTTTCTTTCTTTCTTTCTTTCTTTCTTTCTTTCTTTCTTCTTCCTTCCTTCCTTCCTTCCTTCCTTCCTTCCTTCCTTCTTTCTTTCTTTCTTTCTTTCTTTCTTTCTTATTTTGTGTCTCCAACTCCCCAGCATTCTGGGCCAACACTGCCCCCAGTTTGGTAGCGAAATCAACATAAGAAAGCCCTTCCTGACTGCCAGGCCCAAGGACAGAAACATCACCTAGGGGTGTTCCAAAGCCCTTTCTGACTGTCCAAGGGCAAAATAACTCCTAAAGTATTTTTCTCCTTTCCTCAGTCCAATAACTCTATCAACATCTTAATACTAATTATTTTTGTATGGACACAGTAAGAGATACATTGAGGATTGTAGGGCAGCTCTCCAGGGAACATCTTGCCACAGAATCAGACTATAGAGATCAGGCCAGATTAATCTTTCCTAACCCTAGTCTGAATTTAGTTATTGCTTTTTGGATCATGACAGCATTTGCCTATGACAAAGCTCTTAACTTATACTTAAGCATTATGGCACTTTGGCCAGGCCCATCTCGATGCCTGGGTAGCACATAGCTTACTGCTTGCCCTGGTTTCATCCAGTCTCTCAGCCAGTCCCTCAGCAGGACCCTGCTTTAGGGGGTACTAGGAAGTAAGGGCATCTGAAACTTAGGTAGAAAGAACAGATGTCTAGGAGGCAGACCTAGGTTCGATCCCCAGCATCCCATATGGTCCCCCGAGCAACACCAGGAGTAATTCCTGAATGCAGAGCCAGGAGTATCCCCTGTATATTGCTGGTTGTGATCAAAAAGAAAAAAAAAGTTAAAATAACAGAAGCCAGGCGATAGCACAGTGGTAGGGCGTTCGCCTTACAAGCGGCCAACATGGCCGACCCGAGTTCGATTCCTCCGCCCCTCTTGGAGAGCTCGGCAAGCTACCGAGAGTATCTTGCCCGCACAGCAGAGCCTGGCAAGCTACCCATGATGTATTTGATATGCCAGACACAGTAACAACAAAGTCTCCAATGGAGACGTTACTGGGCCCGCTCGAGCAAATCGACGATCAACGGGAGGGCCTTTACCTTTACCTTAACAGAAGACAATAGATTTTATGTGAAAAAAAATCACCCACAAACTTTTATTAGGTGTTGAAAGGTAATCAAGAATATAATATTTTAGATCCTACTTTAGATTTTTTACATGAAGACTAAGAGGATCCTTTATGTAACATGTTCTCCTTACCAAACTCTTAAATACCGACCTCCACATTCATTTATCTGAGTTATGATTTTTTTTTTGCTTTTTGGCAATGCACAGGGGTTACTCCTGGCTCTGCACTCAGGAATTACTCCTGTCAGTGCTTAGGGGACCATATAGAATGCTGGGAATCGAACCCGTGTTGGCCGCTTGCAAGGAAAATGCCCAATCCGCTGTGTTATTGCTCCAGTCCCTTGAGTTATGATTCTTGATTATTCAGTTCTGTGATATTCATTTCACATTTACCAAATATAATCACTGTATTCAGCAGAGCAGTAAAGCTGAGCCCACACCACATAGCTGCCACCATGCCAATTGTGCAAGTGCATTTCTTCATGATGGATCACTGCGGAGACACCAAACTCATAAAAATTCCAAGTACACCAGTTTTTAGGCTGAAAGCTCTGGGGTCTTCTCAAATGGGGGTGAGCAGCCTCCCCTCAACCTCCTGTACTTCTGGGAGCCCTGGCAGCCGCATCCACATCCCATAGCCACCTTCAGGTAAATTCATTGACAGGCCCAGGGTTCAGATCCCAGAATTCCTGGAGACACTTCCAAATTCCACAATACTGACATCCCAGGGGGCTCACACCAAAGTAGATGAGAAAGTAACATAGTTGCCAAATAAGCTCAATTAAAAAAAATAGTACAGAAGGCTTTACTAGCAATTTACAGCTTTGTAAATCTTTGAAAGGACTTAACATAATCACCACATGATGAGATATGACAATTTTCACAAATTTTCTTTTACTGAAGTACTTTTTGATAATTCCATTAACCATTTAGTTGTAACAAGAAAAAATAAAATAAAATTTTAGGGATTTTTTGGGTCACAGCCGGCAATGCACAGGGCTCTGCACTCAGGAATCACTCCTAGTGGTACTCAGAGAACCATATAGGATGCTGGGAATCAAACCTGGGTTGGCCACGTGCAAGGCAAAAGCCCTACTCCTTATGCTATCGCTGAAGCCCCAAAATAAAGTATTTTGTGGCTGGTAAAGGTGCAGGATTGGGGGGTATCAAAAGAATAAGAATATTAAAGATTTTTAGAAAATATGACTAATATCATAACTAGCAGGTAAATATATATGCTTTTTCCTGAAGACCAGGAACAAGATGAAGAGTGTTTAACGTTACTATTTATTTAATATTGTGCAAGAAATTTAGCTCAAGGCTTTCAACTTCTAATACACAAACCAGTACCAGTTCACATGCTTTTTACACAACCGGATTGAAAATCATTTGTTTGGGCTGTAGACATAGTACAGAGAGTAGGGTTCTTGCCTTGCACGTGGCCAGCCAGGGTTTAGTCCCCAGTAGCCCAGATCATCCCCCAATCCCATCAGGAGTGATTCCTAAGTGCACAGTCAGGAGTAAGCCATGAGAACCACCGGCAGTGCCCCCTAAGAAAACTAAAATAAAAAGCAATAAACAAACAAAATATCACTTGTTCAAGACTTTGGTTATCTGCATACCAGTCTGGGACCAGAGTCTTAGAACAGATGCAAATAGGTTGAAAGTCACTGACTGAGCCAATGCAATAAAATAAGAAAGAAAAATTAAAAAATATATAGTTCAGAAACAAAATTATTTTGTTTACATAAAAAATCCTAAGAAATCTACAAAGCAATGATAAGAATTACAAAATTTAATAATTTTATGCAATGTAAGCAAATTTTTAATATTTTATACAGCTACCAACAAGCATTGAATAAAATAAATGTTAATATTACCACTTAATACTATCATTAAAAACATGAAATGGGAATAGTTTTATGAAAGGCAGAAATATTACAGAAAACTTGAAAATATTGGTTATACTTTGAAAGATGAAAGTTAAAGAGTCATTGTTTTGGAGATATTCTCTGCAAACTAAAGGTGACTCAAAATCATATAACATAAAGATATAATATAAGTTTTAAAAATATAAAGTAAAGAAACTTGGGATTTTACACTATATAATTTGAAATTATTTAGTATATGTTTTTGTCAAAAAATGAACCCTGAGTCTCTATATTTTCTTACATACAAATTACATTTTAAAATTAAGAGCTGAGAGTAGTTGACATAGACTGCTGGTGGGAATGCTGTCTGCCCCATCGTTCTTGAAAACAATATGAATATTTCTTAAAATTCTAGTAATTGGGTTTTCATTTGACCCAGCAACCCCACTTTTTGAAATATACTGAAAGGGATCAAGAACAAAATTTAGGAAAGACATTTGCACCCTATATTCCTTGCAGTGTTATCCAAAATAGTTCAAATCAGCCACAAGAAAATTTGCTTCTCCATAAAGGGAACTAGAGCGTAACATGCGGAATGAAGTTAGTCAAAGGATGAGCGAAAGACACAGAATGCTCTTTCTCATATGCTGAGCTTCACTGTCACTGTCACTGTCGTCATTGATCGTTGTTGATCATCAAATTACTCGAGCGGGTGCCAGTAACGTCTCTATCCTTCCATCCCTGAGATTTTAGCAGCCACTTCTTAATCATCTTTTCCCAACGATTAGAGGTTCTTTCAGGGTCAGGGGAATGAGACCTGTTGTTGTTACTGTATTTGGCATATCGAATATGCCACAGGAGTTTGCCAGGCTCTGTCCGTGCTAGCGGGATACTCTTGGTAGCTTGCCAGGCTCTCCGAGAGGTATATATTTACATATTTTTCTCTATGATTTGTTGCATACTGTCTGAATCCCATCAGATATGGTATAGTAATAGTGGAAAATGGTTAGGAAGTATCTTATAATGTGTCGAAAAGCAGCCTGGAGCGTGGCGATGGTTGGGTAGTGAAGGTCGGTTGTAGGGGCTGAGTGTCTTTATTCTGAGCTTGGATTTTGCTCTGTTGGGATTTTGTTTTTTGTTATTCTAGTCTTTCTTCTCTTTGCCTTTTAGTTTGGGAATTTGCCATATATTCAATAACAGAGATGTCCTTAACCATCCTACACTTCTAATAATCCCATCAAAAATATTCTTCACTTCTCTTATTGATCAGTGTGTTTGATCTGTAACATTTATTTTTTATTATGCCTTAATTTTTATTATGACATAATTTTTGTCTGAATAAATTTTCTACTTATTTTTGCATATTATCTAACTTTTCATCAAATATCTTAGCATATTAGTCTTATCATCAAAAGCTCCTAATTTAAGATTTCCAAAATTTCTTATCTGATTCTCATTCTGATGTTTCTTTAGACTCTTTAAACTGTGTTAGACATTTTTGTCTTTTTAACCTTCTTTTTTTTGTTGAAATTGGGTATAGTTTTCAGGATAAACGGTGTCGCGCATTCAACTTTACTTATCTGAGGGTCGACATCTTCTATAGTGCATTATTAATGCCTCTGCTTGGGGAAGCTTACTTCCTGGACTGTGATTATACCATGTGTGCTCATCTTCTTGCTCCTCTTTGACAGAACGATGGCCAGAGAGAGCTGGAGTTGAGAACTTCCCTTCATCCATATGTAAGTAAAGGAAGCTAAAGTTGGGTATTTCCCTTTCTCCAGCTATATTAGGCATGGTAAAATCACTGCTTCTCAAAATAAACCTTGTTAATAAAAAAAAAATGCTCTGGTATATTACAAAATGAATTACAAAAATTCATTTCTCCTTCACGAGAGAGATTTCTTCCCTATTCCTATATTCACTATAAGGAAATGATAGAGTTTCTGGAAGTAAAATTCACATATGTGTGATTATCTCTAACCTGTAACTCCACCTGGAGTTTTTTAATCTTTGGTGGCATAGGTTTTCCATCTGGCAGTGGTTATTATGAGGATCTCTGTGGGTTTCTGGGATAGTAAATTGTGATTCACTGTATCTCTTGATTAGTATCTCAAATTTGGATGGTAGTGGTTTACTCTGAGATCTCACTTTATGATGGGTTCAGGAAGTCTTATTTATATTCCATTTGTTAATTTTTGTTCTTTGGGCCAAATTGAATGGCTCTAAACTCCTACCATCTTACTTGGCTTCATATCACTTGAACTCTTTCTGCTTGTCTTTCTTGGATTAGTTATTCCCTTATATCAGACACTCAGACACTGTCCTCCCGTTGTTCATCAATTTTCTCGAGCAGGCCCAGTAACGTCTCCATTGTGAGACTTTGTTGTTATTGTATTTGACATATCGAATACATCACGCGTAGCTTGCCAGGCTCTGCCATGTGGGCGAGATACTCTCGGTAGCTTGCCAGTCTCTCCAAGAGGGGCGGAGGAATCAAACTCGAGTCGGCCATGTTGGCTGCATGCAAGGCAAATGCCCTACCGCTGTGCTATTGATCATGTTACCTTATACCGGCGGGCGAGCATGTTCAGTTCTTGTTGTGTTAAACTTATAGTTTTTAAATATGAACTCTCCATCATGAAACCAATCAGATGTGTTAAATCCCAAAGCCCATGAATGATACACCTTACCATCATGCTCGTGGGAAGAGCCCTACAATGTTCGCTACCCAAGGTTGCTTTCTCTTCTCTTGGTATCTCCAAATGGAGGCACAATACGCAGTACAATTACAGACAGCCCTTAACTGTGTGACCTTTCACCCTAGTGAAGTCATTGTCTAGATTTACTTTCTATTAGAGCGCTATCCTTTAACTACTTTTACATATAGATAACAGAAGTAAAGTCAAAAGCCAAGAAATCATTTTGGTTCTTGAGAAATGTAGTGCTAAATTTATATCACATTGCAGATTAACTTAGAGTTCATGAGAACAGTTTATCAGCCCTAAGTATGTACATACCTGTGAGGAATTACAAGATAAATATATATTTAGAACATCATAGTAACAGTAATTACATCTTCCTACAAAGAACCGATCTTTGACTTCAGTCATAAATCACTAGTTTTCATGTGTAAGGATAAGAACAGAATCATATATAAAGGGAAAACTAGAAAATGATATTCAAGAAATCATGGAAATAATCCTGATCTTTTTCAACATTGCTATGGGACTTTGCAGCAGACTCGCAGCTTGTACAAATCGGATTCAGAGCACTGAAATATAAATTGGCATAGCTGGTATTTAAATTATTTCATGAGTAGCTCTCAGTTGTGAAACCTGGGATGCTAGCACATAAAACTCTACCAATAGGATGGAACTACTCTGTATGGGACGTACTATCTCACAGAATGGGAAAACCCACTAGCAAGTGTGTGAGTTAAAATGATAACAATAGAAGAAAATTATGAATCAGACTCAAAGTAAAAGTACTTCTTCCCAAGTCTAAAATCTCAGAATTCCTATGTTAAAATGTATATAATGTTAGGAGCTGAAGTCAGGAGTTGAAATCAGAAGTTAGAAAGCAGACTGCAAAAATTAACCTGTTCAAAACATAAATAAGCTATGAAGGAGAAAATAGTAGGAAAAAACTGCTCCTGCTGCAAATGCATCTGGTTCAAGAAGATGAGGAATTGGCCTGTAGGTTTCTTTAAAAAAATCAAGAGGTGAAGTAAATGGAGATGTCTAGACCATCTTTTGACTTTCAGAGTACAAGGAGCAGAGGGGCAGAAAAGAAAGAAATCAAGGGGGGAGGAAGAAGAGAAAGGGAAATAATGGGGGGATTTGGATATAGTCGCAATGTGGAAGAGTGGTATTGCTATACATCCAAGACACAAACTTAACGCTGAAAACATGGGATGCAAATTACAACCACCAAACTTTGAAATGTGCTTGTCAAAGTGGCAGGAGGGGAAGCATGGGGAAACTGGTGGAGGGAGGTTGATACTAGCAGTGGGATTGGTATTGGAATCTGTATGCTAATTCTCACTTATTAATAACTTTGTAAATCACAAGTCTTTAATTAAATAAAAATTAAAGAGTCTCCTGCCCCCGCGTCTGGCTGTCCTCACCGAGGCCCCTTGGAGGGGAGAGGGTTGAGTTTCCCTCCCCAACCCGACCAGGGCTCCGGCAGCCGAAGACCTCCAGAACCAGCCACCACTATGCTGAGACCACTCTCCGTACACATGAAGTTACTGGCAGAGGAACAAAGGCACGCTGATCCCGGGGCTGAGATCTCCAAGCCTACTCAGATTGGGGCTGAGCATCCTCCAGCCAGATCCTCCAAATTCCAGTAGGCGGGGAACACACCCACCAACTGGCCCCCTAGCGCCCATCAATGGCCAAGACTCAGAGACTATAAAATCCAGCCCCTGGAAGCTCGCGGCCACATTTGCGACTGCGCAACATCTTATTATCTCATTCCTACTTTGGACAAACTGGCAGGCTACCAAATGTAACCTGCCCACACAGCAGAGTCTGGCAAACTCAATATGCAGAGTCTGTACCCAATATGCCAAATACCAGTAACAATGAAGGGTCTCATTCTCCTAACTCTGAAAGAGCCTCGAATATGGCACTTTTTAAAAAAGTCTCAGGGCTAGGACGAAGGAGACGTTACTGGGGCCTGCTCGAGGCAATCGACGAATAACAGGATGGTTGTGATTGCGACTGACAAAGAGATGTAGAAAGTGCATGGTTGACAAGACCCAAAAGGAGAGAGAGAACAGAGGGGAATGCCCTGCCACAGAGACAGGGTGGGATGGGGGGATAGGGGGTGGGAGGGATACTGGGATCCACGGTGGTGGGAAATGGGCACTGGTGGAGGGATGGGTATTTGATCATTGTATAATTGAAACCCAAGCACAAAAATGTGTAAGTCTGCAACTGTACCTCATGATGTCTCACTATTAAAAATTTTTTTAATAAAAAAAAAGAAAGAAAGTGCATGATTGTAGCTGTATGGTAAAGCTGAAGAGAAACCATTTAAGGTAACCTGTTATTTCATTATAATACTCACCATCACCACCACTAGATACATATGAATTGATCTGATGATAGATCCAAGACACTGAGTTATTTATCTTCTCTCTGACTTTTTTCTCACTCCTACCATCCCCATGTCTAAGATGTTAATTAATTTTTACAGTTTTTTTCATGTTTTCCTTATAGGGCAAGTTTTAGAGATGAGACATCCTTAGGTAGCCTTTATATTTTATTAATTTAGGGGTAGACTTTTTTTCACTATGTGAAAAGCACCTGGTAAAGTTGGAGTTAGTGGTTTGTTTTTTCTTTTTTTAATTTTATAGATTTGCCTTTAGGCAAAAATTGTCCAGGCTGTTTTCCTTTAAAAGGTAAATTTGGCTTATGACTGAAGTATTGGAACAGTCATTCTAACAACTTGCTAAGAACTACTGAAAATATAAGCACATTTACCAAGGGTTTTTTTATTTTCCTCTTATTGTGCATGGTAGCTCATTTCAAAGAGTTATTTTTAAAAGTAACACCAAGGAGGAGGATGGAGCAATAGCACAGCGCGTAGGGCGTCTGCCTTGCACGCGGCCAACCCGGGTTCAATTCCCAGCATCCCATATGGTCCCCTGAGCACCGCCAGGAGTAATTCCTCAGTGCAGAGCCAGGAGTAACCCCTGTGCATCACTGGGTGTGACCCAAAAAGCA
The DNA here is from genome assembly GCF_029834395.1 of Sorex fumeus. Taxonomy (NCBI): domain Eukaryota; kingdom Metazoa; phylum Chordata; class Mammalia; order Eulipotyphla; family Soricidae; genus Sorex; species Sorex fumeus. Next base: position 6,851,168 of record NW_026606058.1, read on the forward strand.
AAGAAAAAGTAACACCAAGGATAGTTACATTTGTTTTCTCTGTAACTGTAATAAAAATACAAATAAACTAGATGGTCACCTTTAGGCAAACATACTCACAAACTCACAATTTGAACTTACTACAATATTTTATGTTCCAGTTTTCTAGAGCTTAACTTTAAGCCTACAATAGCAAGACAAGTTGATATATATACTTGAGAGTAATAAGAGTAATCTATGTTTCTGTCTTTCACTACTGTGCAACATTTTTGGCCTAAAAATCATAGCATTTATTTAGCTCTGAAATCTTTAATTTGGGCAGGGTTTCAGTAGAGATAAATAATCTTTGCTCTACTTGGTGTCAGCTGGATGGACTCAAAGTTGATGCTATCTGAAAACAATTTACAAAGTGGAGGCTGGAAAAACATTATAGCTTACAAATCTGGAGTTTATTCTAAGTTTTGGCTAGGAATCTCACTTCTCCAAGTGGGCATCCACAAGTAGTCTCTCTGTTTGAGCTATTGTGGGCTTTCTTACAGCATATTGGCCCATTTGAATGACGAGTACCAAAAGAAATAGAGGCAAAAGGAAAATTCCCTTTGTAGTTTGACATTAAAATGCACTTCTGCCACAATTCTGATGATCAAATCAGTTGCAAAGGTCCAGTTTGATTTAAGGAAAGAAACATCACTTTGTTTCTCTATGGAGGAGTGTCAATATTACCATATAGAATAACAAGTATTGTATAAAGATCAGTAGAGCAATATGTATAAATAATTGAAAAATAAAATACTATCTGCTCTAAGACATTTGTGAATAATTTCCTGTGGTCAGAACTTAGAAAAATACTACTTCAAAATACCATGCATAAACATAGAAACAATGAATTTTTTTCAGCTGTTCATTCACATTCATTCAATTTCTCACCTTTAGGAATCTAATAGATATTAGAAGAGGACTACATATTAAAATCCTGCGTATGATGTATTAGGCTAAAAAGTGACATAATGAAGCATCAAACCCAGGTTATACCTCAAGGAATGTCTTCCTATTACCTCTGGAGGTAATTCTAATATTTCCAAAATCAAAGATTTGAACTTCAGTTCAAGAAGACTCTCTTACACATTGAATGGGCTAAAAGAAATCACTTTGAATTGCATTGCCTTTTTAAAAATTACTTCAAACTGTTTTCTGTCCATGGCTGATTATTGATTCTAAAGTTTTCTGTGGTTAATGTATATTTTAAAATAACTCTGATCTTTATCTCAAATCCAAAAACGTCCAAACTACCAACTTTTCAGAAAAGTGATTAATTTAGCCAGTGATTTTCTTTTTTGAAGTTTCCTATAAAAGTAAACTTATTTCAAGGTACTGTTTAAAAAAAAAACATAGAAGTATCTATCTAATCTAGCATCCTAAATCTGACCTATTTCCTTGGATCCAATTCCAAATTGAGTCCAACACCAAAATTCCAAATAACTTTTGTTTAAATTTCCAGGTTCTTTGTCAGCTGGAAAATCAAGCGATATTACTCATTTGAGACAGGACAGGATCCTATGCATCTATGAAAGTAATGCTACCAGGAAAGCTTCAATAGTACTTACAGTGTCACATTTCCTAAAGCTAATTAGGAACTAAGCATGAGAAAAGGAGATCAACTTTCTAAGCCCTCCCAATAGATAAGCAAGACCTTAGAAAACAGGGCATTATGAAGAGGGAGAAACTGTTGAGGGGACAGAATAAAAGCCAAAGGAGAAAAAACTAGTGAGGATGTATATGAATGTACAGCTACTACACAAAGCAGGACATTTATTGCTCATTATTGTTTCATATCAACAGAGAAGATTTTATTAGAAATTATATTTTATGTAAGGCCCTCCCGTTGATCATCGATTTGCTAGAGCGGGCCCAGTAATGTCTCCATCGGAGACTTTGTTGTTACTGTGTTTGGCGTATCGAATACGTCACAGGGAGCTTGCCAGATATTGATGAACCAAATTTGAATAGAAAATAGAATTGTATCTTGGTTCTAGAAAAATAGATTTGAAACCTAACAACTAGATTGTAACACTAACAACCTTTTTCCAGATGTGTGATTTAGCACAGCAGGTAGGACATTTGCCTTGCACGTGGCCAACCTGGGTTCAATTCCTCTGCCCCTCTTGGAGAGCCTGGCAAGCTACAGAGAGTATCTCGCCCACACAGCAAAGCCTGGGAAGCTACCTGTGACGAATTCAATATGCCAAAAACAAGTTTCACAGTTTGTTGTGAGATGTTACTAGTGCTCGCTCGAGCAAATCAATGAACAATGGGAGGACAGTGCAGTGCAGTGCTATAGTGATTTTTTAGAAAACTAAAGAAAATTGCCTAAATCTATAAACTAATCTATAAATTGGATAAAATTATAAACTACTGTGGTTTTATTTATTCTTTTAATTATTATTGAATAACTATGAGAAACAAAGTTATTCATGACTGAGTTTCAGTTATCCATTGCTTGAGCACTCATCCATTCATCACCGTCCACTTCCCAGCACCAATGTTCTCAATTTCCGTCCTGCCTAAAACCCACTTTCATTTTTACCTTTTAGACACCATGTTTTGCAATACTATTACCAAAAGGTTATCATTTACATCATTCTACTTTGTTTCAGTACCCAGTTCTTGTCCAGAGTGATAACTTAACAATAATATTGGTATATTTATTTATTTGTTTATTCTTTAAACTTTTCTTGTAAATGTGTGTCACTCATTTAGCACTGTAGAACTGTTCTCTCGTTGTTCATCAATTTGCTCGAGCGGGCCCAGTCACGTCTCCATGGTGAGACTTGTTGTTACTGTGTCTGGCATATTGAATATGTCATGGGTAGCTTTGCCGTGTGGGTGAAATACTCTTGGTAGCTTGCCAGGCTCTCTGAGAGGGGTGGAGGAATCGAACCTGGCTCAGCCGAGCCAGCTGTGCGCAAGGCAAACACCCTGCAACTATGCTGTGAGATTTTTCCTTTAAGTCTACAAAAGCACAAATACTTTCTCACATGTATATGAAAATTGTACCTACCATGATCATGCGTCTCTTCATGACTTTGCATTACTGAAAATGTAACTCATTTAATTGTTTTATATGTTTAAAAGCTTTATTGGTATATAATTTATATATAGGTAAAAAAAGGTAAAGGCCCTCCCGTTGATCATCCATTTGCTCGAGCGGGCCCAGTAATGTCTCCATTGGAGACTTTGTTGTTACTGTGTCTGGCATATCGAATACATCACGGGGAGCTTGCCAGGCTTTGCTGTGCAGGCGAGATACTCTCGGTAGGTTGCCAGGCTCTCCGAGAGGGGCGGAGGAATCGAACTTGGGTCGGCTATGTTGGCTGCGTGCAAGGCAAACGCCCTACCGCTGTGCTACCGCTTTTCAATTTATATATAAAATTTAAATAATTTAAGAAGTTAAATATATTTGATTAATAAATTTATAAATTTCTATACAACTACCACAGTGGTTTTAGCTAACAGTTTTATAATGTCTCATACTTGTTATTTATTTGATTTTATTTTTCTTATTTTTATTAAGGTGCCATGATTTACAATACTGTCAATGAGTCCAAACCAACCCACCACCAGGAGCCTGCTCACTCCCATTCACCACCTCACACATCAATGTCTCAAAGATAGACTTCGCTCAACATGATAGCCTCAAGTTCCATCCACACAGTGGTTAGCTGAGTGATTTTTTTTCTTATAACTGAGTATAGTGTTCTGTGGTGTACATATAGCACAATTTCTTTACCCAGTCATCTGTTTGGGGGCACTTGTTTGTTTTGAGATTTGAGCTCTTGTGAACAGCACTGAATGAACATAGCAGCACAAATATTTATTTGAAATAGTGTCTTTGGGGTATTTGGTTTAGATGCCAGGAAATTAAATTGATAGACCAAATATAATCTTAATTCTTTTTTTTAAATAAATTTTATTAGTGAAACACCATGAGGTACAGTTGTAGATTTACAAATATTTGTGCTTGGGTTTCGATTATACAATGATCAAATACCCATCCCTCCATCAGTGCCCATTTTCCACCACCATGGATCCCAATATCCCTCCCACCCCTAACCCCCCATCCCACCCTGTCTCTGTGGCAGGGCAATCCCTTGTGTTCTCTCTCTCCTTTTGGGTGTTGTGGTCTGCAAAAGAGGCATTGATTGGCAAACATGTTCGGTCCATAGTCTACTTTCAACATGCATGTCCCCTCCTGGGAGGATCCTCCAAACATGCTTTATTTGGTGTTCCCTTCTCTACCTGAGCTGCCCTTTCCCCTAGAATGCCCAGCTGGCCTCTAAGCCATGGAGTAATCCTCCTGGTACTGATCTCAGCTATTCTTGGGTATTAATCTGCTATTTTGTTACTTTATGTCCCCCAGATGAATGCAATCTTTTTATGTCTATCCCTCTCTTTCTGACTCATTTCGCTTAGCATGATACTTTCCATGTAGTATCACTTGTATGCAAATTTCATTTCTAACAGCTACATAGTACTCCACTGTGTAGATATTCCAAAGTTTCTTTAATCAATCATCTGTTCTTGGGCACTCGGGTTTTTTCCAGATTCTAGCTATTGTAAAGAGTGCTGCAATGAACAAACAAGTGCAGATGTCACTTCGACTATACATTTTTGCCTCTCTGGGATATATTCCCAGGAGTTGTATTGCTGGGTCAAATGGGAGCTCAATTTCTAATTTATTGAGAATCGTCCACACTGTTTTCCAAAAGAGCTGAACCAGTCGGCATTCCCAAAAACAGTGAAGGAGTGTCCCTTTCTCACCACATCCACGCCAGCATTGGTTGCTTTTGTTCTTTTGGATGTGAGCCAGTCTCTGAGGTGTGAGATGGTATCTCATTGTGGTTTTGATCTGCATCTCCCTGATGATTAATGATGTAGAGCATTTTCTCATGTGCTTTTTTGCCATTCGAATTTCTTCTTTGAGAAAATTTCTGTTCATTTCATTTCCCCATTTTTTTATGGGGTTCCCCATTTTTTATGTTTTTTTTTTTTATGGGGCTGGAGCCATAGCACAGCAGTAGGGCGTTTGCCTTGCACGCAGCCAACATGGCCAACCTGAGTTCGATTCCTCCGCCCCTCTCGGAGAGCCCAGCAAGCTACCGAGAGTATCTCGCCCACACGGCAGAGCCTGGCAAGCTCCCCGTGACGTATTCGATATGCCAAACATAGTAACAACAAAGTCTCCAATGGAGACGTTACTGGGCCCGCTCGAGCAAATCAACGCAACGGGAGGGCCTTTATTTTTTTAGGGCTGGAGCAATAGCACAGCGGTAGGGCGTTTGCCTTGCACGCAGTCAACATGGCCAACCCGAGTTCGATTCCTCCACCCCTCTCGGAGAGCCCGGCAAGCTACTGAGAGTATCTTGCCCACATGGCAGAGCCTGGCAAGCTCCCTGTGATGTATTCAATATGCCAGACACAGTAACAACAAAGTCTCCAATGGAGACGTTACTGGGCCCACTCGAGCAAATCGATGATCAACGGGAGGGCCTTTACTTTACTTTACTTTTATGGGGTTGGATGTTTTCTTCTTAGATTTTGAGTAGTGCCCATATTGTTTTGCATAAAAAGGTTAAACCTTTTTTGAAGTCAACAGTATATGATGGTTCTCTTTTCCTCAAATCCATGCCAGCAGTGACTTTTGTTTTTATTCCTTTTTAAATTGTGCCAGTCTCACCAGTGTGGGTATATGGTCTGCTAATCTTAGACAAATGAGCTAAGAGAATGCAGTGGAAAAAGGAAATCCATTTAAATGGTATTGGACTGGAAAAGTGGTGGAGGGATCGTTGTTGGAGCATGTATGACCGAAACTGAATCATGAACTGTCCTGTAACTGTATCACACGGTGATTCAATAAATAAAAAGAATATGAAGTTACACCAAAAAATGGTGCTGGGAAACCTGGATAGCTACATATAAAAAATAATATCAAATTACATCCCTATCTCACACTTTACATAAAGTCAATTCAAAATGATTCAAAGACCTTGCTATCAGATCTAAATTCTTAAATTATATTGAGAAAAATAGACAGAACCTATCATGGAATTGAAACTTTATGCTTCTTCAGTGACTCAATGCTATTGACCAGACAAACAGAAGCAAAAATTAAAAAATCTACACCACACACAAACAGAAGCAAAAATAAACAAATCTACACCACACACACACACACACACACACACACACACACACACACACACACCAAAAACAAAAAAATAATGACTAGAATAACCCATAGACTGGTAGAAAGTATTTGTCCACTATGCATCTGACAAAGGATTAATATCCATGGTATTAAAAGCTCTTGTGAAACTTAACAAGAAAATAGCCCAATAAAAAAAAACTGGGAGAAAAGAGGAAGAGAAAGTTACTTAAAGGGAAATGTAGAGATAGCAAAGGTATATGAAAAAATATTTTTATTGCTTATCATCAGGGAAAAGCAAATCGAAGCATGAGATTTGCATTTTTTTTCTGAAGTGTGAGATTGTAATTTCTTTCTTTTTTTCTTTTTTTTGTATAAGAGTAATTAATGAATGTTTTTCTGTCTTGGAGGTAGATATCCGAAAGTAAAATTTCTGGATCATAGAGTAGTTCAATTTTAATTTTATTGAGAACTCTGCATACAATTTTGCATAGGGGTTGAACAAGACAACAAGGATTGATAGCCTTGCAACTGCTTTGTCTACACTTATGGTACCTATAAAGTTTATTGTTCCACCTCCGGATTAGCTCATAGAAATCCCATGACATGTCATGACATTCTGCCCCCACTAGCCACATAATCATAGAGTTCACCTTCCTCTTCCTTTCTCATAGTCCACATGCAATGCATTCCTTTTGCCCCTATATAACCTTGTTCTCCTAAACAAACTTTGCCATATGATCATCAGTCTGTGGCCTGCATGAATGGTTTCTCCTAGCCAATTCACTGCCTGTGTATTTTTCAGCTATCAGCCTAGATCACGTGAAAGTGTCTAGTTCCCAGGTCTCCTCACTGCACCGACAGCTACACATTCCCTCAAAGAAATGCAGTTAAGTGAAAGCTGCCATCCTTACAAAGACACTGCCTCTCCAAACGCAAACTCACTTCGTCTGTTTGTCACCTACCTGGACCATTGGTAAAAGAATTTACAATACTTCATTTTCCTTTCCCTATTTCAAAGTCTTTGTACTTTTGATCACTATGAGTCTTTTGTGAGAGATAGTATAGACAAATATATGAAAAATGGAAATTCGATATGCCAAACACAGTAACAACAAAGTCTCCAATGGAGACGTTACTGGGCCCGCTTGAGCAAATTGACAATCAACGGGAGGGCCTTTACCTTTACCTTTACCTTTACCTAACAGCTGCATAGTATTCCATTGTGTAGATGTACCAAAGTTTCTTTAACAGGTCATCTGTTCTCGGGCACTCAGGTTTTTTCCATATTCTGACCATTGTAAATAGTGCTACAATAAACATACAAGTGCAGATGTCATTTCTGCTGTATAATTTTGTATCTCTGGGATACATTCCCAGAAGTGGTATTGTTGGGTCAAATGGAGCTAAATTTCTAGTTCTATGAGAAACATCCATATTGTTTTCCAAAAAAGGCTGAACCAGTTGGCATTCCCACCAACAGTGAATTACAGTCGCCTTCTCCCCACATCCACGTCAACACTGGTTGCTTTTGTTCTTTTGGATGTGTGCCAGTCTCTATGGTGTGAGATGATATCTCATTGTTGTTTTGATCTGCATCTACCAGATGATTAGTGATGAAGAGCATTTTTTCATGTGCCTTTTGATCATTTGGATTTCTTCTTTGAGAAAATTTCTGTTCATTTCATCATCACACCTTTATCTGATGGGATTAGATGTTTCCTTCTTGTAGAGTTCAACCAGTGTTTTGTATATCCTTGATATCAACCTCTTATCAGAAAGATATTGAGTGAATATCCATTCTCATTCTGTAGACTGTCTTTGTATTCTGATCACTGTTTCTTTTGAGGTAAAGAAGCTTCTTAGTATAAGATAGTTCCATTTGTTTGTCTCTTTTTCCACATGCTTGGTCAGTGGTATCTTTGAAGATACCTTTTAGCTTCAATGTCGTGGAGGGTTTTGCTGACCTATTCTTTAACTTACCTTATGAATTCTGGTCTGATGTTGAGATCTTTAATTCATTTTGATCTGACTTTTGTGCATGGTGTTAGGTAGAGATCTGAGCCCATTGTTTTGCATGTAGCTGTCCAGTTTTGCCAGCACCATTTGTTAAAAAGGTTTTTCTTGCTCCGTTTCACATTTCTTGCTCCCTTATCAAAGATTAGATGATTATATATTTAGGGTGTGTGTAAGGATATTCAACTCTGTTCCATTGGTTTACAGCTCTGCTTTTGTTCCAATACCATGCTGTTTGAATTATTACTGCTTTGTAGTAGAGTTAGAGGTTAGGGAAGGTGACACCTCCCATCTTCTTTTTCCCAAGAATCGCTTTAGCTTCTTGTGGGGATTTGTTGTTCCATATGAGTTTCAGTAGTGTTTGCTCCATTTCTTTGAAGAATGTCGGTGGGTATCCTTAAAGGGATCATATTGAATCTGTATAATGCTTTGGGGACTATTGCCATTTTAACAATGTTAATTCTCCCAATTCATGAGCAGGGGATGTTTTTCCATTTCCTCGTGTCCTCTTTTATTTTTTGAGTATGTTTTATAATTTTTTTGTACAGGTCCTTTACCTCCTTAGTTAAGCTGATTCTAAGGTATTACTGTGGATGGAATTGCTTTTTTCATATCACTTTCTTCTCTCTAATTATTTTTATATAGGAAAGCCACGCAATTTTTAGGTATTGATTTTATAGCCTGCTACTTTACTATATAAGTCTATTGTTTCTAGGAGCTACTTGGTAGAGGCTTAGTATCATATCATGTGCAAATAATGAGAGCTTGGTTTCTTCCTTTTCTATTTGGATGCCCTTAATATCTTTTTCTTGCCTAACCACTATTGCAAGTATTTCTAGTACTGTATTGAATAGAATTGGTAAGAGTGGGCATCCTTGTCTTGTCCCTGATTGTAGAGGGAAGGCTCTTAGTTTCTCCCCATTGAGGATAATGTTTGATGTAGGCTTGTGGTAGATGGCTTTGACTATATTGAGGAAAGTTTCTTTTTTTAAATTTTTTTAAATGTTATTGAATCACCGTGAGATAGTTACAAGCTTTCATGTTTGGGTTACAATCACACAACGAGCAAACACCCATCCCTCCATCAGTGCAGATTCCCCATCACCAATCTCCCTAATACACCCCCACTTCCCCACCTTCTCCCTGCCTCCATGACAGACAATATTTCCCATACACTCTCTCTACTTTTGGGCATTAAGGTTTGCAATACAGACACTGAGAGGTCATCATGTTTAGTCCATTATCTACTTTTGTCACACATTTTCTTGAGAGTTTTCATTATAAACAGGTGCTGGATCTTGTCACATGCTTTCTCTGCATTTATTGATATGATCATATAGTTTTTATCTTTTTTTATTGATATGATGAATTATGTTGATTAACTTGAGAATGTTAATTCATTCATTCATTAACTTGAGAATGTTAAACCAACCCTGCATCCCTGGGATGAATCCCACTTGGTCATGGTGTATGATCTTTTTGATGAGTTGTTGGATTCTATTTGCTAATATTTTTTTGAGGATCTTCACATCCATGTTCATCAGAGATATTGGCCTGCAATTTTCTTTCTTTTTTTGTGGTGTCTCTGTTCCCTTTTGGTATTAGGGAGATGTGTGCCTCACATAAACTGTTTGGGAGTGTTTTTGTTTCCTCAATTTCCTGGAGAAGCTTGAGAAGAACTGGCAATAGGTAAACTCTTTAAATGTTTGAAATAATTCACTAGTGAATCCATCTGGACCTGGACTTTTGTTTTGGGGAAGACTTTTGATTACAGTTTCAATTTCCTTGATAGCAATAGGTCTATTCAGGTATTCCAAATCTTGGTTCAGCCTTGGGAGGTTATAGAAATCCAGGAATTTATCCAGTTCTTCTAGGTTCTTTTGTTTCATGGCATACAGACTTTCAAAGCAGTCTCTTGTGATCTTTTGAATTTCTTTAGTTTCTGTTGTGATGTTCCTCTTTTTATTTTTGACTCGGTTTATTAGGGCTCTCTCTCTCTCTCTCTCTCTCTCTTTCTTTGTGAGTCTTGCTAGTGGTTTATTTATTTATTTATTTATTTATTTATTGCTTTTTGGGTCACACCCGGCAATGCACAGGAGTTACTCCTGGCTCTGCACTCAGGAAGTACTCCTGGCGATGCTCAGGGGACCACATGGGATGCTGGGAATCGAACCCGGGTTGGCTGCATGCAAGGCAAACACCCTATGCGCTGTGCTATTGCTCCAGCCCGCTAGTGGTTTATTAATCGTGTTTATTTTCTCAAAGAATCAGCTCTTTTTTTCATTGATGTTCTGGATTAGTTTTTTTGGGTCTCCATGTCATTGATTTCTGCTCTAAGTTTTATTATTTCTTTCCTTCTGCCTTGTTTGGGCTCCTTTTGTCAGTCCTTTTCTAAGATCTTGAGCTGGGAAGTCAAGTTATCTATGTAGGCCCTTTCTTCCTTCCCGAGAAATGCTTGCAGAGCTACAAATTTCCCCCTTAACATTGTCTTAGCTGTGCCCAATAGGTTCTGGTAGCTTGTGTCTTCATTCTCATCTGTTTCCAGTAATCTTTTGATTTCTTCCTTGATTTCCTCCCTGATCCACTCATTGTTCAACATTGAGTTGTTTAATTTCCAGGTGTTTGATTTGGTTCTCTGTCTATGTGTGCTTAACTTCTATCTTCAGTGCATCATGGTCTGAAAAGATAGTTGATACAATTTTTTATCTTCCTGATTTTATTGACGTATGTTTTGTAACGTAGCATGTGGTCTATCTTGGAAAATGTTTAGTGTGCACTGGAAAAAAATACGTATTCAGTTTTTTTGGGGGATGGAAGGCCCTGTATACATCAATTAGCCCTCCCTTTTCTATTTCTTCCTTCAAATCCAGTACTTCCTTGTTGAGTTTTAATCTTGCCGATCTATCCAGAGGTGATAAGGGAATGTTGAAGTCTCCAACTACTATTGTGTTGCTACCAATGTCCTCCTTGAAGTCTATTAGCAGTTCTTTTAAGTATTTAGCTGCACCTTGAGAGAGATTATTGTCATGGGATTTTGTGCCATCTTTCTGTAGAGTCTAGTTGTGCTTGTAGGGGTTTGTCTTGTCTAACAGTAGCCCCTTTTGTCCTTTTAAGGTTGGTTTTGAGAATATGAAGTTCCTGAGCTGTTGTTTATCCATGAAATGTTGTATCGTTCCTTTGAGTTTGGGTGAGAGTTTAGCCAGATAACATTTTCTTAGTGAGGTATTCATTTCATTGAGTTTTTTTCACTATATCCCACCACTGTTTTAGGGCTCAGATAGTTTCTTCTGATAAGTCTGCTGTAAATCTAAGGGGAGCTCCTTTGTATGTGATTTCCTTCTTTGACCTTGCTGCTTGCAGTATTGTGTCTTATCTGTGGTATTTGTCATTCTAATTATGATATGTCTTGGAGTCTTTTTATTAAGGTCTGTTTTAGCTGATACACTTCAGGCTCCTTATCTGGATGCCTGCATTCTCTAGCTCTGGGAAATTCTCGGCAATGATATCTTTTACTGGTGCTGCTTCACTGGGGTTGTCTCCCTGTACTTCTGATGCTGTTCCTCTGGAGTTCGTCCCCTAGGTCTCTGATTCACCCTAGAGCTATTTTGAGGTCCTTTTCCGTTGTATGTTGTTGCCTCTATGCTTTCTTAGACTCATCTACAAGCTCACTGATTCTGTCACAACTTCTTCAACTGTTGTCCTTCTACTGTTGAGGGCACCCACTGAGTTTTTTATTTCATCTACTGAGTCCTTTATTAGTGACACTTCTGTTTGTAGCTTTCTTATTTCTGCTCTCATTTCTTCCTGTATTTTCTTGGCTGTCCATTCTACTGTTTCTTCCAGGTCCTCTTTTAACTTAATAGATGTCTGTTCCACTGTTTCATTGATCATACTCAGCATTTTGTCTCTGAATTCTTTATCAAAGAGATCGTAATTGGGCTTAACCCCTGTTGAGGCTTCTGGACTCTTCTTCCTCCACTTCTTGTGGCGGGGATTTATGCTATTTCTTCATGGTTTGGTGGTAGTATGGAGATGGGGCCCTCCAGTTACTATAAGTAACCCTCTCTCACTTTGAGAAAGCATTCTGGATGAGTTTGGTTGATGGTGGTCACCTTTTACCCACTAGAATACTTCCTTCCTCTTTGCTGTTCCTCTATGATTTGTGTAAGGCATCTGCTGACGCTTCAGCAGGTGTGCTATTTCATATTAGGCTTGTCCAGTTTCTTTTGTTCACCTTTATTTTGGTGAGATTGAAATAGGCTCTTGGACTATTGGCCTATTGCAATTAGGATAGCCAGGATGTTCTCCTCAAAATTAGGTAATGTAAATTGAGATAAGTCCAGGGTGTTGGAAAGGGGGAAAACAACTGTGGTCTCTCCAGAGGCCATGCCCCCCATCTCCATGTGGTACCTGTGAGGGTACTGACTGCTGCCTCAGTGCTTAGCCTAAATAAATTTCCACTTCTGATTCTGTCCTAACACTTGTAGGGGCTCCCCTGGCCTGGGTGCTGGGGGCACCTTGGCCAAGTAGGGGAGGAGATCTTGCAGTTCCTTAGTTCTGTTTTCTGGGCACGCCACCAGAGCTTTCTCTTAAAGTCCCATATTTCCTTGAACATATGTCTCTCTTGTTTGTTTCTATGTACCTTTGCTTGTTTGTTTCCACTCTGGAAAAGCCTCTTACTCTTGAAAACATATCTACTTCTCTCTCTCCTCATGTATATCTAAGTAAATTTTGTTCAACAAAATCTATCTTGCTTAACTTAAGAAAAAAAAAGGTATTTTTCAAGTGTTTCCAATAAGCATATAAATGATTGTGACTAATAATTTTGCAGGTGAATGAATGGTGACATTTAGTAAGAATATGCATTTGATAGGCTGGAGCGATAGAACAGCGGGTAGGGCGTTTGCCTTGCACTCAGCCAACATGACCAATCCGAGTTCGATTCCTCCGCCCCTCTCGGAGAGCCCCGCAAGCTACCAAGAGTATCTCACCCGCACGTCAAAGCCTGGCAAGCTACACGTGTTGTATTCAATATGTCAAACACAGTAACAACAAGTTCCACGATGGAGACATTACTGGGCCTGCTTGAGCAAATCAATGAACAAAGGGAGGACAGTGACAGTGACAGTGATTCATTTGACTATACACTGTGTCAAACTCTGTGCAAAGAAATTTCACGTGAAGTTAACTATCACAGCAATGCTATGAATTAAGGAAATTCATACTGATTAATGTGCATTGTTATTACATCCATTTTATAAATGGGGAGACTGAGGCTTGCAGAATTTAAAGGATCACAGTTACACAAATATTTTGAAACCAAAGCAGGATTGAAACAGTCATTATAACTCCATTTTATTCTGGGAGGCCCTAAAAGTTTTGCAAGTCTCTCCTGAAGGAAACCAACAAATAACAGTCTTCAAGTATCTCCAAACTTCCAGCCCACACTTGCCCTCAGACATACAAAACATTTCGGAGTCGAGTCAAGTACTACAGGTAGATTCAAAGATGTTGGAGGTATTTATGGTGCCCTATCTTCTGAGGAGTTCACATCTTGTTTCTGAAATCCCTGCCTTTGGTGACTCCTGTTAAAGCTGGTTGTAATGCACTTGTAAGATCAATTGCTGGAGGAGAGTCTGTTCTTAATTAGAGAACTGTTGCTGCTAAGGGACCTCTAGGGAATGGAGAGTTGGGGGTGAGAGGCTACACATGGGTTCAGCATGGCAGGCCCTTGTGCTGATAATGAATGGGGAAACATGGCCAATAAGGCCCACAGAAAGAAAAACACTTAAGCCTCTTGATGAAAGGCCAGATGAGAAGGTAAGTGTTATAATTCAACTAAAAATAAAAGCCAGCGGCAGGTTATCCTTCCTTCCAGGCAGACAGTTTACCCTGCTGCTTTTCTGGAGCTCCAGTGGCAGTGATGGATTATCTGGGGAGGTGAAGTCGCTGAGCACAACTAGAGAGCTCTCCTCTGCCGCCCCTGAAAGACACGCAGGCTACGAGGTTTCAGGACAGCTTTAATCCTACTTAGTCTTCACCCTCCCATGGACCTCAAGACAAATCCCAGAAGTTTCAGGGCCTGGAGAGCATCCTTCCAAGCTGTTTCCTGAAATCCAACGCGGAGAGACAGGACTTGGCCTTCAGGTGGCCCCCATTACCCTTCTGGGAAAGATCATCTGAGGAGTCTGGAACTGAGGATTGTTGGAGTTTGGTCTCCAAGCAAGCACTGGTTGGTCAAGAGTGGCTAGTCCAAGGTATGTCTGGTGTGAGCAGTTTCTTTCCAGAGGCGCTTAGTGAGTTGACTAAAGGATACTATTTGGTAGTTTGGGTGGTGGAAGAGAAAAAGGTCCCTTGTCTACCCGGTCACTTTCTGAAGAGGATTTTGCTCATCATTGTTCCTTCTGTTCATGACTCTGGTTCCATTATTGTTGGTTTGATTTTACAGTCCTTCCAAGCCCATTTTTATTTAATTGTGGGCACCCTTTGGGTCCCTTAATACCTTCCAAGAGCTGTAGTTATACCTCTAGCTCGAGAGTTTCGGGACTCTTGGAGAAAGAGGCCGTCCTAAAGTCTCTTAGCTCTCTACATATACAACTTCCATATATGTTCAATGACTTCTCAGAACCTCTCAGCGCAAAGAAAATCCAGACAGAACAGGAGACAAGGTTTATCAGTCTCTTTCCATTCCCTGCTTGACCATGCCGAGAATCTTGCAACAGGTAGTGGGAAAAGCATGGAAGAAAGCAGTGGACTCATCTTACAGAATTCATGTGAGAGGAATCAATTCAGACTTAAGAACAGGATGATTCTTCACAAAGAACCCCTCCTCGTATTAGTCCCAGCCACAGTTGTTTTTCTGGACGACTTTTTAAAATGATTTTGTAAAAACATACATTTTCTACATACGTATTTTGTGCAACCCAGATAAAAGGCCTTACCCACAAAATTATATCTGTTACATACTCAAGATTTGCTGAAGAAACAAGAATGTCATAAAATGGTATTGGACTTAGAATGAAATAAGACTGACTTTAAATTATACCTATTGTAAGTATTTGTTTTTATATCTAAGATAAAGATAGCACTGTAGCACTGTCCTCCCGTTGTTCATCGATTTGATTGAGTAGGCACTAGTAACGTCTTCATTGTGAGACTTGTTGTTACTGTTTTTGGCATATTGAATACCCCATGGGGAGCTTGCCAGGCTCTGCCATACGGACGAGATACTCTTGGTAGCTTGCCGGGCTCTATGAGAGGGACAGAGGAATCACACCCGGGTCAGCCCATGCAAGGCAAACACCCTGTACTATCGCTCCAGCCTTAAAATAAAGATAATCCCTAGAAAACTACTGTTGGTATTAAGAAAGTATGTAAAATTCTTGTCAAACTAGAAATAGCAATGTTCTTTTTCTACTGAAACAAACTCAATTAAAACAAGTATTGAAGTTAATTATTTCCTTCTACAGTTCCCTATGGTATATCTCCCTGGTTAGCAAAGATTAAGGATGTGTGGTTTTTAAATCAGCTACAAAAGCCACATTATTTCTTATATGTACTGAACAGGAATTCTTTTCAAAGAACTTTCACATTCACCTTGTACCATATTTAGTCTTCATTTGGATTATTTTTTTTTTTCGTGTTCTTTCAATAGATACCTAGGCATGAAATCGGTGGATCACCTAGTAGTACTAAGTACTTTTGAGAAATTCTCCATACAGTTTTCCATAAAGTCTGAACCAATTAACAGTGAATGTGAATTCTTTTTTCTCCACCAGTACTAATAGCTTCTGACCTTTTTGATTAGAGCACATTCACTGTGAGGTGATCTCTCATTGCCATTTTGATTTGCATTTTCCTAACAACCAATGATGAGGAGGATTTTTCATGTGCCTTTTGCTACTATCTACATATCTTCTTTGGTAGAGTTTGTTCAGTTCAACCTTTCATTGAATTAAATCTGGTTCTCTTCTTGTTAAGTTTGAGGTGCATATAAATATTGACTATTATAGTCATTGTGAATGT
Organism: Sorex fumeus; assembly: GCF_029834395.1. Classification (NCBI taxonomy): domain Eukaryota; kingdom Metazoa; phylum Chordata; class Mammalia; order Eulipotyphla; family Soricidae; genus Sorex; species Sorex fumeus. Next base: position 6,867,390 of record NW_026606058.1, read on the forward strand.
ATGGTGTGTGAATACTTTCTCCCATGCAGTAGTCTCTTATTGTAGGATAATACTGTTTTGTCGTTCCTGCATAGCCTTAGTTAGTTTAGGTTTATTGGGTTGCTCCCATCACAGTGCTCCCATTCCTCTGTGTTTATTTGTAACTTCTTTCTTTGTGCTCTGTTGACTTGTAAATACTATTTTTCTCTTCTCCCTAAGTCCTTTGTATAGTTTATTCAAAGCAATGTCCTTTTTGTATGGACACAAGAAGACAGTATATGCTATGCTTTTGTAATGTGACTCTCAGTGATATTTTCCCCCTGGGCATCTGTTCTCTCACCTAAACCTCAGCTGCCTTTACTTCCTACCACCCCCAAAAGCAGTTGTTAGGGCACAGAATCTCACTGGGGCCTCCGAATGTTAGGGTACGGATCGAAATCTCCCTTAAACGACAAAGAGACTCCAGAGACTGCAAACAGCAGAGTTTATTGTAAGACTGGCTAGCCAGGATCCAACCACCTACACAGACATGCAGGTCTGGCAGGTTGCTTAAAAAGACCCTGAGCTTCTTCAAAGGAGATCATACATGGGCTCTCACCGACCGTTACAGCAGAGCCCGCGCATTTCATAGCCAATAGATTTGTAATAACAAGTACTTTCCTAACCAATCCAATTAAGGGTACATCACTCCTTAGCCTATAGTTTAAATATCAGCATTTATGTCAGTGCTTAGGAACGTCCTGGTTTTTAGGGCAGTCCTGGGTCTTGTGATGGTTGAGGATTAAATCTGGGATTTGTTTTATTGACCTGTGTCTACTTTTATTCTAATACTATATTGTTTTATTACTATAGCTTTGTAGCATTGTTTGAATTAAGCATCTCTGCTACTGCCACTCCTTTTGGGGGAATCTCAAAATTGCTGGCCTATAACTGTTTTTGTGGTCATATACAAATTTTAGTAATACCAGTTTGACTTTTAAAAGTTATCCGGTTATCTGGTCTGACCCCCACCCTTCTTAAGACTAGAAACTCGAGTATCTGTATCTGAATTCCTTGCTTAGAGGCAGAAAAACCAGTTATTTTGCAATGCGGGTCCCTGTTAAGCTAAGCCAAATTAATTCTGGTGGTGGTCCATTTTGGGCCTGTCCCTCGCACAGGGTCCCGACCAGGGACTGGATAGAACCAGGGCAGGTGGTAAGCTATCCTGGCATCGAGATAGGCCTGGCCAAAGCGTCATAATGCTTAACTATAAGTTAAGAGCTTGGTCATGGACAAATGCGGTCATGATCCAAAAAGTAATAACTAGATTTCGACCCTGCTAGGGTTAGGAATGATTAATCTGGCCTGATCCATGTAGTCTGAGTCTGTGGCAAGGTGTTCCCAAGAGAGCTGCCCTACAAGCCTCAATGTTATCTCTGACTGTGTCCATACAAAAATAACTAGGATTAAGATGTTGAATAGAGTTATTGGACTGAGGAAAAGAGAAAAACACCTTCCTTAAGGGGTATTTTGCCCTTGGGCAGTCAGGAAGGGCTTTGGAATACCTCTTAAGTGGTGTTCCCTTTGAACCTCCTGAGCACAGGAAGGGCTTTCTTATGTTGATTTTGCTACCTGACTGGGTGCAGTGTCAGCCCAGAGTGTGGGGGAGTTGGAGGTAAAGGTAAAGGTAAAGGCCCTCCCGTTGTTGATTTGTTGATCGTCGATTTGCTCGAGCGGGCCCAGTAATGTCTCCATTGGAGACTTTGTAGTTACTGTGTCTGGCATATCGAATACTCTCGGTAGCTTGCCGGGCTCTCCGAGAGGGGCGGAGGAATCGAACTCGGGTCGGCCATGTTGGCCGCTTGTAAGGCGAACGCCCTACCCGCTGTGCTACTGAGTTGGAGAGGCAAGAGAATAGGAAAGTGAGAGAAAGAGCAGGGCAGAGAGATGGACGGCAGAGAGACTAGCAAGGGGGACAGAGAGAGAAGAGAGAGAATGTAGGAGAATACAGGAGCAGGCATGGAGAGAGAGAGAGAAAGAGAGAGAGAGAAAGATAGAAAGAGAGAGCGCGCCCAAGCTGTGAGATGGAGTGTGGAGAGATGAGTAGGAGAGACAGAAGGAGAAGGGAATGAGGAGCAATGTGAGACTAGAATGGGAGGGAGGCTCAGAGAGACTGGGGCAGGCCTGTGGGGAGAATGGAATAAACAGCATTTGATCAATCAACCAGCTTGGCCCTTGTTTCATCCACAGTCTGCCCCATAGCCCGGGCCACCCAGGCTGGGGAGTGGCCCGGGCCCCCCAGAACCTTGGCATTCAGGGGAAGAGTCATCGGGGCCATCCCCTGGCCACCCTCGGAGTTTTATACATCTAATGTTTTGGTGATATTTTCTCTTGCAGTGTAGAAACATCAGTTTTATGTAATCCCACTTATTCTTGGTTTTCTCACTAATGGAGCTGAACCCCCAAATAAAACATGGAAGCCAAAAAAAGGAGCCCATAGAAAGTCTGTCATGTGTCTGTTTCTTTCCTTCAGAATATTTTAGAGTTTCACCCGATATCTAAGTCTCTAACACACTTTAAGTTAACTTTTGCTTATGGTATGAGGTAAAGACCTAGTTTTATTCTTTTTTGCACATGGCCACCTAGTTTTCTCAATACAAATTATGAAATAAAGTTTACTTTCTCCTTTTAAGACCTTGGCTTCTTTGTCATAATTTAATTTTTCAAATAACGTGGTTGAGGATTAAATCTGGGATTTGTTTTATTGACCTGTGTCTACTTTTATTCAAATACTATATTGTTTTATTACTATAGCTTTGTAGCATTGTTTGAATTAAGGATCTATGATATTGCCACTCCTTTTGGGGGAATCTCAAAATTGCTGGCCTATAACTGTTTTTGTGGTCATATACAAATTTTAGTAATACCAGTTTGACTTTTAAAAGAGCATTAATGAGATTTTGGTAGAGATTACACCAAATTCATTCAATGCTTCTATAGGATCTTCATTTCAATAAGATTAATTCTTTCAATCTGTGAGCATGGGATGTCCTTTATATTTTCTTGTCTGTTTCTCTTTTAACAGTGACTGTAGTTTTCAATATATGTTTTTATATCCTTTATATCCAGAGACTATAAAACCCAGCTCCCGGAAGCAGTCTTTAATATGGCACTTTTTAAAAAATCTCAGGGCTAGGATGAAGGAGACATTACTGGGGCCTGCTCGAGGCAATCGACGAACAACAGTATGGTCGTGATCGTCGTGATCCTTTGTTAAGTTTATTCCTAGTTATTTAATTCTTTGATGAAATTGTAAGTCGGATTTTTTCCTTTCTTTTTTAGTTTTCACTGTCACTGTCCTTCCGTTGTTCATCGATTTGCTCAAGCGGGCCCAGTAACATCTCCATTGGAGACTTTGTTGTTACTGTGTTTGGCATATTGAATACATCACAGGTAGCTTGCCAGGCTCTGCCGTGTGGGCGAGATACTCTCAGTAGCTTGCCGGGCTCTCCGAGAGGGGCGGAGGAATCGAACTCGGGTCGGCCATGTTGGCTGTGTGCAAGGCAAACGCCCTACCACTGTGCTATCACTCCAGCCCCTTTTTAGTTTTATTCGTGCTTATAAAAATGCAGCATGTTGTTGTGTTTTGACAATGTACCTTGCAGCTTTATTGAATTGTTTCTATCAGTTGATTGTCTCTAGTAGCTTTTTAGTACAATCTTTAGAATTTTCTTCACGCATTATCCTGTCTAAAAATGGTGATGATTTTGTATCTTTTTTCCCAATTTGAATCCTTTTATTTCCACTACCCAAATTTTCTTCCAATTCTATGTTAAATAGTAAAAGTGATAATAAACATCTGTGCCTTGCACTGATCTAAAAGGAAAAGATTTCTGTTCCACACCCACCCCTGTCCATTGGTATGAGTTTAGAAGTAGGTTAATTAAATGTACCTTATGTAACTTTTGAGATATGTTCCATTTATCACCATATTGTTGACAAATTGGTATAAATCGATGCTAAAAGTAATTAAAATCTTTCTCTGAATCTGATATGATAATATTATTTTTATCCTTTGCTGATGTTTGTAGTAAATTTGCTCATTATATCCCTGGAATAAATTCTATTTGGTCATGAAGTAGAAGCATTTTAATTTATTATTGATTTGGGTTTATTAATATTTCATTGGGCTGGAGCGATAGCACAGTGGTAGGGCGTTTGCCTTGTGCACAGCCAGCCTGGCCAAGCTGGGTTCGATTCCTCCGCCCCTCTTGGAAAAAACTGGCAAGCTACCGAGAGTATCCTGCCCACACGACAAAGCCTGGCAAGCTCCTTGTTACGTATACAATATGCCAAGTAGAGTAACAAGTCTCAAAATGGAGACGTTACTGTGCCTGCTCGAGCAAATCAATGAACAATGGAGGACAGTGAGAATGAATATTTCGTTAAGAATTTTGTATCGGGGGTATGGTGCCACTAGCAGGTCAATCTGTACCTGTGAAGTGAGTGCATCAGCAGACTGATGGCGCCTTCAGACTTCCAGATACCCCAAAATTGCTGTTGTGCCTTTGGCCAGACCCCAAACACTTGGGGCAAACTTTACCAAGAAGGTAAACGTCCAAAAGTTAGGTATGTGGGAGACAACACACCACCTCCAGCTCAGCTATATGATTGAAGGCAAGGCCTCTCTGGTTCCTTACCGAACTGCTTAATGGCCATGATCCAAGAGTCTCAGAGACAAACCTCAGAACCCAGTGGCTTTTGGCAAAGATGCATCTGGTCCCCACAATGTGTTACTGGTGCCGGGCCATGAAGAGGGGAAAGAGTATTGTTCCTTCGCCTGCTCCCCCCTGGTGGTTTGTTGACCGCCATCTGCCAGAGGCCACTGGATGGTCAGGTCTTGGCCCACAGTGACAAGACCTGCAGTACCTCATGGGAAGGGGGTGGAGCCAGCCTTTTACTCCTCACCCCAATGAAACCCCAAGTCGCCGCCCACAAATGGCCTCCCTGGCTCCTGATCAAGCTGCCATGATCCCAGAGACTCAGAAACAAATCTTGAAACTCAGCGGCTTTTGGCAGAAATGCATCTGGACCCCATAGTAGGTTACTATCTCCAGGACATCCCAGGGGGGAGAAGGTGCTGTCCCTCCGCCTGTTCCCCACTGGAGGCTTGGTGACCACTATTCTCCAGAGGCCATTGGACAGTTAAGTTTGGGCCCGCAGTGACAAGACACGCAGGGCCTCACGGGACGGGGGTGGAGCTTGCCCTTTCCTCTCCGCCCCAACAAGACCCTGAGTCACCGCCCATGAATGGCTGGCCTCTCTGGCTTCTGATCAAGCTACTTAATGGCCATGATCCCAGAGACCCAGGGACAAATCTTGGAACCCAGCGGCTTTTGGCAGAAATGTGTCCGGTCCCTGCAGTAGGTTTTCAGATACTGGGCCCCACCAGGTGGGAATAGGTTTTGTGCCTTGGCCTGTTCCCACTGGCTGCTCGGTGGCCGCCATCCTCCAGAGGCCATTGAACGGTCAGGTTTTGGCCCGCAGTGATGAAACACACAGGGCCTCACGCAATGGGGGTAGAGACAGCCCTTTCCTCCCCCCACTCCCATGAGACCCTGAGTCGCCGCCCAAGAATGGCCTCTCTGGCTCCTGATCAAGCTGCTTAATGGCCATGATCCCAGAGACTCAGGGACAAATCTCAGAACCCAGCAGGTTTTGGCAGAAATCCATCCAGATTTGATTTTTGGAATTTTAGAATTCCAACATTGCAAGGCCACTACTGTGGCCGTGTGACATCATATGTTATTTGTAACCAGCAATAGAAAACAAATTGTCTACTGTTACCTTTTCAGCATATCTGAGTGTTGTGGTCACTGTCATTGTCCTCCCGTTGCTCATCGGTTTGTTCAAGCGGGCCCAGTAACGTCTCCATTGGAGACTTTGTTGTTACTGTGTTTGGCATATCGAATACATCATGGGTAGCTTGCCAGACTCTGCCGTGCAGGCAAGATACTTTCGGTAGCTCGCCGGGCTCTCCAAAAGGGGCAGAGGAATTGAACTCGGGTCAGCCATGTTGGCTGCATGCAAGGCAAACGCCCTACCACTGTGCTATCGCTCCCAAATAATAATGGTGGATCTGGTATCGAAATATTGAATGTAATCAAAGTAGAGAGAGAGTAATGTAGAAATCATCTGCCCCACAGGTAGAGGGAGGGTGTGGAATGGGGCGTACACTGGAATTTTTGGTGGTGGAAAATGGGCACAGGTGTTTCATTGTATGACCAAGACTTAAACCCGAAACTTGGTGATTCAATAAATAAAATTATAAAAAACCTGAAAATTGGTGATTCAATAAATAAAATTATAAAAAGGGGGAAAATAGTAAGGTGGAGTTCATGCCCAATTCAATCTTCCTAATCAATGGCTGAATAAATAGCAATACTCATACATTAAAAAAAAAGAATTTCGTATCTATGGTCCTCTGGAATATTAGTCTTTTTGGTTGGAGTGGCCACACCCAGCAGTACTCAGGGCTTACTCTTGCTTTTCACTCAGGGATTACTCCTGGCAGGGGCTCAGGGAATCATATTTAGTTCTGGGAATCAAATCCTGGTCAGTTGAGTGCAAGGCAAACACATACCCACTGTATTATCTCCTCCTTACTCTGGAATATTAGTTTTCAAGTTTCCTCTTTGGTGAGCACCTCAATCTCTTTCAAGTAATGTTGACTTCATAAAAACTTTAGAAAGAATTCTTTTTCTTCAGTTTTTTTGAAAATCTTTAGAAGGACATATAATAGGTAATATTTGAAGGTTTTGTAGAACTTCCTAAATAAAGCATCTGAACCAAGGCTTTTGTTTTGGGAAAGACTGTCAGTTATGGTTTCAATTTCCTTGCTTGCAGTTGACTTGTTTATTTTTCTCGTTCCTCTTGATTCAGTCTTGGGAAACTGTAAGATTTAAAGAATTTCTTAGTTTCTTCTAGGTTCTCCAATTTAGTGTCATAAATTTTGTCATAGGAGTCTTTAATGAGCCTTTGTATTTCTGTGGCATCTATTGTAACTTCTCTTCTTTTATCAGATCCTATTTATTACTGTGTTTTATTTTTTTCTCAGTGAGTTTAACTAAGGTTTTTCAATTTTGTTTATTTTTTCAAAAAAATAGCTTCTTTAGAAGAACCAGCTATGTTTCATTATTTTTTATATTGTTCTTTGAATTTTTCTTTTATTTAATTCCAGATAGTTTTAAAAAGAATGAATTCCATCCTTCTATTGTCTAAAGATTTCACCCATTTATTTTGTTATTATCTGTGAGGTTTGATTGTGAATTTGATGTTTTTTTTTTGTTACCTGATGTAAACGTGTAGCACTATAAACTTGACACTCAGTGCTGCTTTTGCTACTATGTCCAATATGTTTTGATCGTTCATTTCTTCACTCTCCTACTCTTTTGTTTCCTCATACACCCAATAGTTATTAAGCAGCATGTTGTTTAGCTTCTTATTTTTGAGTTTTCTCCAGCTTGCTCTTAGAGTTGATTTCTAGCATTATCATCTGAAATGATATTTGAACGATTTTTATCTTTCTTTATTAAAAGTTTGATTTGCATTTTAGCATATAGCCTATTCTAGAGATTGTTCCTTTGTACTTAGAAAGAATATGTATTCAGCTTTTGGGATCAGAGAGTCTCAATTACCCAATAAGCTCATCTGGTCCAATTTCTATTTAGGGATGCTGTTTTGTTAATTAGCATTATATCTAGTTGATCTGTTCACTGGCAAGAGTGAGTAGTTTAAATTCTATTTACTTCTATTATTAGCATAGTCGTTCACAGGTTTGTGTATATTATAATAATTATAAATAAAATATATTATATATAATATATTAAATATATATAATATATTAATATATGGGCTGGAGTGATAGCACAGCGGGTAGGGCGTTCGCCTTACAAGCGGCCAACATGGCCGACCCGAGTTCGATTCCTCCGCCCCTCTCGGAGAGCCCGGCAAGCTACTGAGAGTATTCGATATGCCAGACACAGTAACAACAAAGTCTCCAATGGAGACGTTACTGGGCCCGCTCGAGCAAATCGACGATCAACGGGAGGGCCTTTACCTTTACCTTTACCTTTATATTAATATATATAATATATTAAAATATATTATAATGAAATTAAGTTGTCTTGATTGCTTGGTCCTTTAATCATTATATCAATTTGTGTTTCCAATTGCTGTATTGTAGTTTAAAATCTATTTTACCTAATTTAAGTATGACTCCCCTCCCATTATAGGTTATCATTAGCCTATATAATTGCTGTCTAACACTTTACTTTGAACCTATGTTTATCATTGGTACCAAGTGGTTCCTATAAATGGAAGCAATTTGGATTTTGTTTTCCAATTTATTGCTTTACCTATATCTTTTTGATTGGTGAGTTAAGACCATATTTTATGTGATTGTTAATATGAATCAATTTCTTTTTCTGTGTAGATTCTGAGTGTTATTATAGTATGTCTCTGTTATTTTGCACTTTACTTATTTATTTATTGGGGGGGGGGGTGATGCCCGGTGATGCACAGGGGTCACTCCTGGTTCTGCACTCAGGAATTACCCACGGTGGTGTACAGGGTACCATATGACATACTTCCTCCCTGAAAATTTTTTTTAACTTTATTTTTGGGTCACACCTGGAAATGCACAGGAGTTACTCCTGGCTTATGCACTCAGGAATTACTCCTGGCGGTGCTCAGCGGACCATATGGGATGCTGGGGATCGAACCTGGGTTGGCCGCATGCAAGGCAAACGTCCTACCTGCTGTGCTATTGCTCCAACCCCTTTACTTATTTTCTTCCATTGTTTTTAATATCTGCTTTATGTGTAGTGATCAAGTTCTATTTGCCTCTTCATGTTTGTTTCTTCCAAATATTTTTGTTTTGAAGTTCCCATGAAGTCAATATCTAGGGTCCTATGACTGTAGCTTATTTTAAATTGAAAGCTTATTTTGAATTGAAAGCAAGTAAAACTATAATTTATTGAGTCCCCTATATTACTCTCATCGCACACACTTTATTGTTTGGGGTGGGGAAGAGATGTCTCAGACTGTGCTCAGGAGATGGTGAAGACAAAGAAACTTCATGGCCAATGATTCAATTTGAAGATTCAAGGATGTGGAAAATATTAGGTCCTACGGTGCTGATATCACCCACCCAAATTATATCAGCAGTGTTAAGGGAAAGGGACCCAGGGATGCACCTGGCTGTTATCAGGACACCTTGGAATGTCATAGATCAAACTAGAGCCAGATGCATGCAAATCATATGCCTTATTCCTGGACTATCTTTCTGGACCCTCTCACATGTTTATTGTATGTGTTTTAGATAACTATTTGCAGCTGATATTTCTTTTTAAATACGGAATTCTTCACAAATTTTGTGTCATTCTACAGATGTTGTGTTAATCTTTTTTGTAAAATTACAGATTTAGAAAATGTACGCTGAAGTGATCACTAAGAAAATTTCTGGCTGACTGGCCGGTAACCCATTCCTCCCGCCTGCACCCCAGCCCTCTACCCAAAGGGAAGCTCCTACCAGAATATCCACCCTAACCTGTACCCCCCTGCCGGTCACCACCCCCAAAACACCTATCTTAAGTTCTCCATAAGGTGTGTAGACCCATAGCCTCGTCCTGCACCGAGAATTACCTATTCAGCATAAAATTTAAGCCGCTGACCACAAAACCACGCTGACTTGCTAGCATCTGTGAGAAGAAGTTACTTTGTCTGCACCCCACATTTAATGTACTTTTTAACCCGGGCCTCACATATACCTAATAATAAGCCACAGCACCACACAAAGATAGCCCAATTGCAGGGGCAAAAATATACATGGGGGAAAAACTCCAAAACGCAAAGTTCACAATGGTAAAACAATGCAGAAGCTCATTAATGATTAAGGCTTAATGATTGAAGTTGCTAGCCCAGATGAATCAAACAGTATTAATGAACTATATAACCTCTCAGATACAGAATTTAGAATGGAGCTTTTAAGATACATAAGGAGCTCAAAAAAGCTATGGAATGTACTGCTGATAAAAAAGAGAATATGAGAGTGCCTGACCCTGAAGGCTTCACCGATGATCGGTTTGAGGCCCTCCATGTTCCCGGAGCGAAGAGATGCCATTGGGCTACACTAGCACGCGACAGGGACAAATGGAGACGTTACTGGCGCCCGCTCGAGCAAATCGACGACTAACGGGAAGTTAAGTGATTAAGTGATTAAGTGAGAGTGCAGATGAGGAAAATGTGAACAAATAATACAAACAGAAATGAGAGACCTAAAAAACTTGGTAGATGAAATGATAAACTCAGTGGATGGCCTTAGCAACAGAGTAACAGCTGCTGAGGACAGAATCGGTGAGCTCCAAGATGAAGGACAGAGAATCTCCTGACAACAGCAGAAAATGGAGAGGAGCCTCAAAATAAACCAACAGCTGTCAAGAGAAAATTGAGATGAAGCCAAGAGGAGTAAAATAAGAATCATTTGGAGTCCCAAAGGGACAAGAAGAAGAAAACTCTGATGAAAAAGAAACTGTCAAAAATATAATTGCTGAGATGTTCCCAGAGTTGATGACCACATGTGAACAGATTCAGGAGGCTCAAAGGGTACCAGCCAAAAGAAACAGAAATAAAACTACTCCAAGATACATCCTTGTCAGAATGATGAAAACCATCACACTGTTGCACTGTCCTTCCGTTGTTCATCAATTTGCTCAAGCGGGTCCGGTAACATCTCTATTGTGAGACTTCTTGTTACTGTGTTTGGCATATTGAATACATCATGGGGAGCTTGCTAGGCTTTGCAGTGCGGGCGAGATACTCTGGGTAGCTTGCCGGACTCTCCGAGAAGGGCGGAAGAATCAAACTCTGGTTGGCCATGTCAGCCACGTAAAAGGCAAACATTCTACCGCTCTGCTATCGCTTCAGCCCATAAACAGAGATAAAATTCTGAAAGCAGCAAGATCAAAGAAAGAAATTGCCTATAATGGAGCATCCTGAAGTTTCATAGCAGCCATATCTGAAAACAGTGGTGGGATATAGTGACAAAAGTCAATGAAATAAATGACTCACCAAGAATACTTTACCTGGCAAGACGCTTATTCATATCAAATGGAACAACACACAGCTTCACAGACAAACAACAATTCAGGAAATTCATAACCTTAAAAACATGGCTACAAGAGCAACTAAAAGGGCAAACTGAAGACAAAACAAGCCCCTTGAATAAACTAAAATTTGGCAGAATAATGGGACAAAACGCCATAACAATAATCTCCCTCAGTGAAAATGGGCAAAATGCACCAATTAAAAGACACAGAGTGACAGGATGGATTTGAAAATTGAACCCAACATTCTGCTGCCTAAAAGAAACATATCTGCACTGTCAGAGCAAACAGACTCAAAGTGAAAGGATGGAAAATAATTATACAAGCAAACAACTCCCTCAAAAAACTGGAGTGGCCATACTAATATCAGAACACATAGAGTGAAGACTGAAGAAGGTTACAAGAGAAAGCGAAGATTACTTCTTAATGATTAAAGTATTTGTACACCAGAAAGAACTCACAAACCTAAATGCATATGCACCTAATGAGGAAATAGCAACATACTTAAAATTACATGAAAATCCAAAACTCAGTCCAAATGATCAGTGAAATCAAGAGCTGGTTCTTTGAAAAATAAATAAGAACAATAAACCAAAAGTAAGACTTACAAGGAAAGAGAGAGAGAGAGAGAGAGAGACCCCTAATAAACAGAATTCAAAATGAAAAGGAGAACAGAACCCAGAGAAATTCAAAGGACAATTAGAAATTACTTTGAAAAGCTTTATGTCATGAAACTAGACAACCTCAAAGAAATGGATAAACTCCTAGAATTCTAAAAACTCCCAAAGCTGATCCAAGAAGACTTGGAATACCTTAACCCACCTATCACTATCAAGGAAATTGAAAGAGTAAACAAGTCCCCTGAACAACAAAATCCCTAGGACAGATGGATTCACTAGTGAATTCTTCCAAGCCTTCAAAAAGGACCTACTCCCAATCCTGTTCAAGCTCTTCCAAGAAATTGAAAACACAGAAACACTTCCAAACAGTTTCCATGGGGCCAATATCAACTCATAGCAAAATCAGACAGAGACACCACAAAAAAGAAAATTTCAAGCCAATATCCCTGATGAATACAGACACAAAGATCTTCAACAAAATACTAGCAAATAGAATCCAAAGACTCATCAAAAAGATAATCCACCAAACCAAATAGGATTCTTCCTCAGGATGCAAGGATGTTGTAAGATAAGCAAGTCAATCAACATAATACATCATATCGATAAAGCACTGTAACACTGTCCTCCTGTTGTTCTTCAATTTGCTTGAGTGTTCCCAGTAACATCTCCATTCTGAAACTTGTTGTTACTGTGTTTGGCATATCGAATACATCACGAGTAGCTTGCCAGGACAGAAAGATAAAAAACATTTGACAATATCAATAAATGCAGAGAAGGCATTCAGCACCAATTAATGATTGCTGTAGACTTTTGATAGATGACTTTGATCATATTGAGGAAAATTCCTTCGATTCCCATCTTTCTCAGTTTTTAATCATAAATTGGTGCTGAATAAAAACTCTGAGAAAAATAGGAATCAAAGGAATTTTCCTCAATATGATCAAAGTCTTCTGTCACAAGTCTTACAGCAAGCATTTTTCTCAAAGAGGAAAATATAGAGATTGCCCTTTAAGATCAGGAAGAAGTCAAGGTTGCCCACTCTCACAATTTCTATTCAATATAGTACTGGAAGTACTTGACATAACACTTATGCAAGAAAAGGATATGAAGGGCATCCAGATCAGAAAGGAAGAAGTCAAGCTATCACTGTTTGCAGATGACATGATACTGTACTTAGAGAACCCTAAAAGTTCTACAGAAAATCTCCTAGAAACAACAAGTTTGTATAGTAGAGTGGCAGGTTATAAAGTCAATATCCAAATGTACGTGGCTTTCCTTTATATAAATAAGAAGAAAAAGATATATTTTTAAAAATTCCATTCACAAAAGTGCCTCAGAAAATCAAGTAACTTGAAATCAGTTTAACAAAAGAGGTGAAGGACCTATAAAAAGAAAACTACAAAACACTACCTCAAGAACTAAAACAGGACACTAGGAAATGAAGACACATCCCCTGTTCATGGATCGGGAGGATAAACATCTTCAAAATGGCAATACTACCCAAAGTACTCCTCAATGCAGTCTCTATAAGGATATCCATGACATTTTTCAAATAATTAGACAAAACGCTCCTGAAATTCATATGGAAAAATAAACCCTCATGAATAGCCAAAGCAATCCTTGGGGAAAAGAAGATGGGTGACATCACATTCCCCAATCTCCAACTGAAAGCAGTAGCAACTGAAACAGCATGGTATTGGAATATAAACATACCCATAGAGCAATGGAACAGAGTTCAATATTCTGGCATAGCCTCTCAGGTACATGGTCACTTAATATTTAATAAAGGAGCAAGAAATTGAAGTGGAGAAGGGAAATCCTCTTCAACAGCCAGTGCTGGGAAAACTGGACAACTACATGAAAGAATGAACTCAAACTCTGTCTAACGTCAAGCACAAAAGTCAGATCCAAATGGATTGAAGACCTCATAAGGTACATAGAGGGAAATGTATGTAGAACCCTCCATGATATTGAAGCTTAAGGCATCTTCAAAGATGAAACACCACTGACCAAGCAAGTGGAAACAAGTTAAACAAATGGATTACATTAAACTAAGAAACTTATGCACCTCAAAAGACACCATGATTAAAATACAGAAAGACCTCACTGAATGGGAAAAATTATTTACCCACTATACATCAAACAGGGGCATAATATTCAAGATATGTAAGACACTGGTAGAATTTTATAAGAAAAAACTCCAACCCTATCAAAAAAATGGGAGAAGAAATGAATAGAAACTTCCTTCAAAAAGAACTTCAAATGGCCAAAAGGCACATGAAAAAATACTCTACATCACTAATCATCAGGGAGATGCAAAGCAATCCTTGGGGAAAAGAAGATGGGTGACATCACATTTCCCAATCTCCAACTGAAAGCAGTAGCAACTGAAACAGCATGGTATTGGAATATAAACATACCCATAGAGCAATGGAACAGAGTTCAATATTCTGGCATAGCCTCTCAGGTACATGGTCACTTAATATTTAATAAAGGAGCAAGAAATTGAAGTGGAGAAGGGAAATCCTCTTCAACAGCCAGTGCTGGGAAAACTGGACAACTACATGAAAGAATGAACTCAAACTCTGTCTAACGTCAAGCACAAAAGTCAGATCCATTTTGAGATATCATGAGATATCAACTTACACCACAGAAACTGGCACACATTAATAAGAACAAGAACAACCAGTGATGGCGTGAATTCGAGGAGAAAGGGACTCTCATTCACTGTCAGTTGCAGTGCCAACTTGCCTTCAGCAATCCAGCCTTTTTGGAAAACAATATGGACATTTCTCCAAAACTAGAAATTGAACCTCCATATGACCTCACAATACCATTTCTGGGAATATGTTCCCGAGATGCAGTAGAAATGACATCTGCACTTTTATGTTTATTTCAGCACTATTCACAAGAGCCAGAATTTGGAAAAACCCTGAGTGCCCAAGAACAGATCATTGGTTAAAGAAACTTTGGTACTTCTACACAATGGAGTACTATGCAGCTGTTAGAAGAGACAAAATCATAAAATTTGCATATAAGTGGATGGACATGGAGAATATCATGTTAAGTGATATTTGTCAGAAAGAGAGGGACAGACATAGAATGATTGCAACATTTGTAGAATATGAAGTTGCATAATATGAGACTAACATCTAAGGACAGTAGACATAATGGCCAGGAGGATCACTCCATGGTTTAGACTCGCATGCTAGGGGAAAAGGCAGTTAGGATGGAGAAGGGACCACTAAGTAAATGGTGTTTGGAGAGATCGCTTGGGATGGGAGATATGTGCTGAAAATAGACCAAGGACCAAATGTGATTTTTTCTTGGTATCTGCGCTTCAAATCATTTAGCCCAAAATTAGGGAGAAAGAAGGATTTTACCTGACACAGAGGCAGGAGATGGGATTGGGTGGTGGTGGCGGGAGGGACACTGGGAACATTGCTGGTGGAAAATGTGCACTGGTGGAAGGATGGGTGCTCGATCATTGTATAACTAAAATTTGTATCATTGTATAACTGAAATAATCATTGTATAACTGAAATGTAATCATTTTTTGTAAGTGCATCACCAGTTTGTAAGTGTATCACAAGTTTATAAGTGTTTCACATTGTCATCCAATAAAAAATAAATAAAATAAAATAAATAAAATAAAATAAAATAAAGCTATCAGAACTTTTTTATGACATCTTATTGTCTCATTCCTACTTTGGACAAACTTGCAGGCTATCGAATGTAGCCTGCCCACAGGGCAGAGTCTGGCAAACTCCCCGTGGCCTACCAAATATGCCAAATACCAGTAACAATGATGGGTCTCATTCTCCTAAATAGCCTTGAATATAATCTCAGGGCTAGGATGAAAGAGATGTTACTGGGGCCTGCTCGAGGCAATCGACGAATAACAGGATGATGAAATGAAAAATGAAAAAAATAAAAGTTTTAAAAAAAGAAAATTTCATCAAATAAATGATGTTGGGAGGATCCTCCCAGGATGGGAAAAGCATGCTGAAAGTAGACTATAGACCAAACATGATTGTCACCCATTGCCTCTGTTGCAAACCACAACACCCAATAAGAGAGAGAGAACAAAAGGGAATACCCTGCCACAGAGGCAGGTGGGGTGGGGGGAGATGGGGGGTGGGAGGGATACTGGGATCCATGATGGTGGGAAATGGGCACTGGTGGAGGGATGGGCATTTGATCATTGTATAATTGAAACCCAAGCACAAAATTTGCAAGTCTGCAACTGTACCTCATGATGTCTCACTAATAAAAATTTTAAAAAAATTCTATCTGGGTTTGCTCTTCATTATTTCTCCATTGTATAGCAAATGTCTAGCCATATAACTGTTGAAATATTAACTGTAAAAGAAAACATGAATTGCATATCAATGCACTGTTGCAATTTATTTACTGAGCTATCAGGAAAGGCTACTGTGAGGTTTTGATATTTCAAGATATATTGAGAGAATTAATAAGAATTTTGAGATAATGGAGGAGAGTAGCAGACACTTCAGTGTAGGGTGAAGAGTTGAAACATCCTATGCATGAAAACCTATTATTGGCAGTATGGTAAATCATGGTGGCTAAAATAAAATAAAATTGGGCCAGAGTGATAATACAGCAGGTAAGGTATTTGCCTTGCACGTGACCAATCTGGGTTTGATCCTCAGCATCCCATATGGTCTCCTATTCTCTGCTAGGGGGTAATTCCTGAGTGCAGAGTCAGAAATATTTTGTTTTGTGTCCATATCCCTGAGCATCATGGGGTGTGGACCCAAAACAAAAAAAAACTATAATAATATGAATGAATAAAACATGGAAGCACAAATTCTGGCAGATGGAAATGCACTGAAATGAGAATGAGCACAAGCAGTCATACTTTAGACGCATCCAGTGTGGTTTCAGTGAACAACAAGTGCTTGGTGGTGGTGAGTACATGAGAAGTGCTTAGAGAAACATGAAGACTCTATTTCTTTTGGGATTAATTCTGATGAGCAGTGAAAAAAACACTGAAGTATTTGCAGGTTAAAAGCCTTGCTTAAGGGGCTGAAGCAATAGTATGCGGGTAGGGCGTTTGCCTTGCTCAAGGCTGACCTGATTTGATTCCCAGCATCCCATATGGTCCCCCGAGCACTGCCAGGAGTAATTCCTGAGCTCATAAGCCAAGAGTAACCCCTGTGCATTGCCGGGTGTGACCCAAAAAGAAAAAAAAAGTCTTGCATAAGAGATGCCTCGTGTTAGAAAAGATGAAGTTACGAAATTTACATGCAAGTGGTACTACATGGAAAGTATCATGTTAAGTGAAATGAGTCAGAAAGAGCGGGATAGACACAGAAAGATTGCATTCATCTGGGGAACACAAAGCAACAAAACGGAAGATTAACACCCAGGAATGGCTGAGATTAGTACCAGGAATTTTGCTCCATGACTCGAAGGCCAGCCACACGTGCTAGGTGAAAAGGAAGCTCAGATACAGAAGAGAGCACCAAATAAAGGGTGTTGTGAGGATCCTCCCAGGGTGGGAGAAGCATGCTGAAAGTAGTCTACAGACCAAACATGATTGCCACTCAATGCCTCTCTTGCAAAACACAGTACCCAAAAGAAAAGAGAACAAGGGGGAATGCCCTGCCACAGAAGCAGGGTGGGATGGGGGGATGGGGGGTGGGAGGGATGCTGGGACCCGTAGTGGTGGAGGATGGGCACTGGTGGAGGGATGGGTACTTGATCATTGTATAACTGAAACCCAAGCACAAAAATTTATAAGACTATAACTGTACCTCATGGTGTTACACTTAAAAAAAAATTTTAAAAAAAGAGAGATGCTTCCAGACCCTGTGCCAGAATGAATCTCATTTCTGGGGTGCCCAGAGGGGGCAGGTGCAGGACAGAGTCCAAACAGAGCCCTGGCAGCTGAAAACCTCCAGTTAAAAATTTAACTCCAGCAGTGTCACCTTATTTAAAATTTTATAATTCCTGGAGCGACATCTTGTATTCTACTCCGCAGTTGTACAAGAAGCAGCACACAAATTGGATAAGACGTAAAGTAGAAGGCAACCAATCTCAATTTAAAAAGTATTAGTACACAAGCTCAACCTGTAGCATGTTAATAATCTCTTATACAAGAGCTAATGGCTCCTAGGTGAGATACAACAATCTTCACACGTTTTCTTCTAAAGAAACCTTTTTGATCATTTTTAGTGAATTATTCATAACAAGCAATACAAAATAAGTTATTTAGGGCCTGTTACTGGGGCAGAATTCGGTGGCCATTGGAAAAACTCAAAATAATGGTGGTGGGAAGGTGTAGTGGTGGTGGGATTGGTGTTGAAATATTGAATGAAATAAATTATTGTGAACAATTTTATAAAAATAAAATAAAATTTAAACAATGCATTGTTTAGAGGGGCCAATGAGATAGCACAATGGGTAGTGCTCTTGTCTTGCACACAGCCAACCCTGGTCAGATCCCCCCGAATCACATATGGCCTCTTATGCCTGGCAGGAGTGATTCCTGAGTGCTGAGTGCAGAGACAGGAGATAGCGCTGAGCAATTGTTTTTGAAAGATAAGTCAGACTTAAGCAAGATGAAGGGAAGAGATCCTGGAGAGGTAAACTGTCCTAAAGGTCTATGACCTGGATGAGAGACTATCATAAAAGGTAAAGGTAAAGGCCCTCCCATTGATCGTCGATTTGCTCGAGCGGGCCCAGTAACGTCTCCATTGGAGACTTTGTTGTTACTGTGTCTGGCATATCGAATACTCTCGGTAGCTTGCCAGGCTCTCCGAGAGGGGCAGAGGAATCGAACTCGGGTCGGCCATGTTGGCCGCGTGTAAGGCGAACGCCCTACCCGCTGTGCTATCGCTCCAGCCATCATAGTCCAGATTTAGTAAGAATAGTCAGAGCTGATGGGAAGATTTTTAGGAAGTAGGCTATTTTTCAAAACTACTCTTACTTTCTGACAGGGGTTAAAAGCTGTGTGTGTGGGGGGAGACTGAAATACAGTTTTCTAAACTGATTACAATAATAGTTATTAGGAAATACAGAAGCAGTTCTAAAGGAGAGCTCTGCAGGATAGTGGCCCCTGCACTGTCATCTCTCTGAGCCTAAGTAACGTACCCAAGGTGAAAAGCAATGTGGATACAACCACAAGGAAATTTTGCAGCAATTTATTTCAATTTTTACAACCTTCCTATACCATCTTGCCCCAAGAACTCATCATCATATGTGTCACTATTACTTTTACATGTAAAAGCATCACTCCATGAGTATTTTCACAACCCACTTCACTTACTTACCACAGCTTCTTCATTGTTATTCTGTCTTTCTAGGTAGACAATTGAAGTGTAATAAAGAAGGGAAAAAAACTGCTGAAAGTTACAGTATTAGAAATGGCTGAGTCAGGGTTTTAACCCAGATGGTTTGCTTGCAAAACCCAGACTTCCCATCATAAACCCGCCCCGGCCCATTCCTCTACCATGTGGCAAACTGACACTCTGGACAGCTTCTCTGAAAGCGGTTTAGAGCCCAGGACGTAACACTAATGGGGCATTAGCATTTCTTTTTTGCATTCATCCCCAGACATCCTTTCGGCTTGGCTTATTCTGACACCATATTTCCTATAACAAAGGAAATGCTGTTGAATATGGGAGTTTTCAGATGTGGACTTGATTGAAAAGGATGAAGTTTGTTTTCTTTTATGTTCTATTTTTCTTCAATTCTCTTCAAGCTAGTGGATCCAGATGGCTGAAATCGCCAATTAAAAACAAAGAGTATCTTAGGAAAGGAGCAAAGGGGCAGGAGAGAGTGGGAGATACCAAGTGGTAATTAGGGATGAGACAGCCGAAATGGCTTCATGATGGTAAAGCTTCTTTCATTCCAGTGGAGTGTGCGTGCAAATTAGAGTCTCCTGCACTGTTAAAGCAATTTAACATTCATAAACTGCCACTAAAATTCTTTATTTCTCTAAGAAAATGTGTGCTAGTGAATGTTTCCACAGTAATCAATGCATGTCATTTAAATTACAGATTGGCTGATGTAAAAATTACTGGAAAAGGCAAGAGAAATAGAAGTTTCCCTGAGGTTTTGAGGTCTCTAAACCTGTGACCAGACAGTATGTAGCTAGTCTAAATATTTCTGCTTGGAGAAAAAACATTTTCAAGATCTACTGCCTTACCCCGAAGCAATTCATGAGAAAGGCTTAGTGCCTTGGAAGTTTGAATTGCTTAGTCTCATATTTGTCATTGCATGAAACTATAAACTTCTCTCAACTTCCAGGTAGAAGCGAGGGAGGAGGTGGTGTTGAGGAGGTGGGGAGTAGGGAAGACAGTGGGAGAAAGAATGCACTCAGAAGAGTAGAGGAAGAATGGATGGAGAAAGAGAGAGAAAGAAGACTTTCCACACAATGGAAAAAAACTATAGAGAATTATAAGCCACTTCACAATAAATATAATTTTTAATTTCTTTTAGATACCTAAAATATTGCAAAATTCATTAACTAACTGTTCTAATGTGCTAGATTCAAGTGTGTGTGTGTGTGTGTGTGTGTGTGTGTGTCTTGGGTTTTGGTTTGTGGACTACACCTGTCAGTGCTCAGGGTTTACTCCTGGGTTTTTGCTCAGAAATTACTCCTGGCAGGCTCAGGGAGCATATGGGTACCAGGAAGTGAGCCTTGGGCAGCTTTATGCAAAACGAGCTACCTACCTGCTGAACTATCTCTCCAGTCCACTAAGTTCATTGACCATCTCTAACACAGAGAAGTTGGGATATGTTTAAAAACAGCTTTGCTCGTGTTTATGGAAGAAATTTATTGGAAAGTTTTTTTCCATAGACAAACTTAAACTTTAGCTAAACTGCTGTCCAAATTATCACAAATTCTAACTAATAGAAACTAAATGATTGAGGTTTGGCTATACTCTTTATTTTCAAAACAAGTTTATTTCTGCCTATGGTTTCTCTGGTTGAATGAGGCTGAAATACAACCTTGAAGAGTGTTAGAAAAATGAATGTTGTCTCTTTTTTATTCTCATTTGTTCTACATCCAGTCATATGCTTTGCCCTCTCATGTCTTTGCTGGGACCTGGCTACACCCAGTTACAACTCTCTACTACTAAAACCTGAGTTTTCCCTCCCTGTCCACAGAGAAGGTTTTAGACATTCTGTCTGTTTTCAACCACAGTCTGGTATATCTCAGAATATGATTCCCATCTATTGGTAGACTTAGTAAACCTGTCTGCATTCCATACTGGCTTTTATACTGGCTACAAAAAGAAATTGCATCTCCTTTCAAGTTGAGATTTTTTGGGGATATCATCCTTGGACTGATTCAACATTACTTACAGTGAGTACTAGAGATTCACTTTTCTACTGCTCCATCAATTCGTGTCCTGGACCCTGTCACTCACTACCCTATCCTGACCTTGATTACATTTCATGATGAACATTTCATAATTGTCCATTCACATAAGACTTTTCTCTAAGTTTGTGTGATCTATCATAAGAGGATGATGGATCTTTAAGCCATGCACTGGAAAATAGAACAAATACTAGAAGCAGCTTGATATCTGTAAAATACCAAATTTCACACATGATCTAAACTATTCTCAAATCAAACTAACACACTTACATATAAGAATACCATATTTTCTAGAAACAATTATATGACAATCAAATAGATGACATAGGAGAAATGAATAAATTCCTAGAAACATAACCTACCAAGAAAGAATCATTATGAATTAGAAAAACTTAATAGAATAATTACAATTAATAACACTGAATCTATAACCAAAAACCTTCCAATCAATTAAAGTCTTAGACTTGATGGCTTCATTGGTGAATTATACCAAAGTTTTTTTTAAAAAATTAACAATTATTTTCAGCAGTTTCAAAATAGAAAAGGAGAGAATATTTTTAAATTCATATTTTTATGACTTCAGCATTGCCAGATCCAAATGACAGACAAGAACACAAGAAAAGAAAATAAGTTCAATATCTATGATGAAAATTGATTTAAAAATCCTCAACAAATATTAGCATATCAAATGTGCTAGGATATTTAAGACATCATACATGATGATAAAATGGGATTTATTCCTGGAATGCAAGAAGGGTTTAATACTCATAAATCTATAAAATAAGCCACATTTATATAATGATGGGATAAAAATAATATGAGGTATCTCAATGGATGCAGAAAAAGCAGTAGACAAAGTTCAATATTCTTCCACAATAAAAACTTTGAACAAATTAATATAGGTAGAATGAAAAATATGATAACCCTGCAGTTAGCATAATAAATGTGAACTTTTTCTACAAAATCAAAAGCATAGGGCACTTGCCTGTAAGGGTCAACCCAGATGCCAGAATTAATTCCTGAGCACCCTGAACACCACTGGGTGCAGCCAGAAAGCAAAAAACAAACTTAAAGCATATCTTTTATCAAAAAAAATTCCATCATTACCAATCATGGGGAAGAATGTGAAGAAAGAGAACTTGAACACTGTTGCTGGGAGCATAACTTGATACAGCTGCCATGGAAAACAGCAAGGATGTTGTTCCACAAGAAAAATGTTTTTCCTTTGCAATATTTTATTCAAAAATTCCACTTCTGGGCATGTGCTTAAAAGAAACGAAATAGCTTTTTCAAAGAGAGATCACCACTTTCATGTTCATGTTCCAGGAACTGATATTTAATCCACTCCTCTTATTTTATATATCAGACTTATGGGCAGAGTGTGAAAGTACCTGGGAATTTCCATTTAAACGAATGATGCTGACCTTTTGGCCTTAAGAGTACTTTTTAAAAACCACTTAGCTTTCACTTGCATACTATCAACCTCATCATCTTCTTTTCCATTTTCTGTACTCTAATTTTCCCCAGCATGCCTACTTACAACATGATTATTTTGGGTACCATGGCTTTAGCTTGTTATTGGGCTAAGAATTAGGTCAAACTATGGCCCACAGAGATAGTTCAGGATATAAGGTATTTTGTCTCGCATGTGCTTGGTCATGGTTCAATCCCGAGCACCACATACTAACATCTGAACACCACCAGCGGTTATTCCTGTGTACAGAGCCAGGAACACCCTCTGTGTACCGCTGAATGTAGCCAAAACAACAACAACATAAACAATGAGGTTCAATTTGATTGAGTTAAGGTAGACTTTGGAGAAAAAAAACTCTTAAGCAAAAAGAAAATTAAAAGATAGTGGTAAAATAATATTAATTTGGATATATAAAATCAAGAAGCAAATTAAAACATATCAAAAACAAAATTTTGGGGACACAACTCCTTCTCAGACTCTTCTCGTTCATATGTTTTTGATCGAGAATGCTGGAATTATAATTTTGGTGTCAGCAAAACCACCAGATTATTGTCATTGTCTATCTTCTGATTGAGGGAGCCTAGGCCTACTTTCAAAATTATATAGGTTTTTAATAATCTTCAGGAATGTCAGGAAGTCTTAGAAAAATATTTGATTCCATTTAAATAGAGAAACTTTTATTCAAATAACGTTTGAGTCAATAAATATGTTATAAAATAATTTCCAGAAGTATTGGTACATCTGTATGTATTTTTAATTAGAAGAAAAGTGACAGTCACCAAATTGTTAACATGATTCTATTTGAAGAGTATATTTCTATATAAAGTCAAAATTTAAAAAATTATTTTAGTAGTAAGTAAAGTAAAGGCCCTCCCGTTGATCATCGATTTGCTCGAGCGGGCCCAGTAACGTCTCCATTGGAGACTTTGTTGTTACTGTGTCTGGCATATCGAATACTCTCGGTAGCTTGCCGGGCTCTCCGAGAGGGGCGGAGGAATCGAACTCGGGTCGGCCATGTTGGCTGCTTGTAAGGCGAACGCCCTACCCGCTGTGCTATCGCTCCAGCCCTTAGGTACTGCAATTTGTAATACTGTTATTAATAGTCTCATATATACAATGTTAATTTAGATTTATTATTATGATTGTTTTCTAACTGATATATTTAACAATACAGAATAGGTGGAAAGAAATTACTTTCTGGGGCTGGAGCCATAGCACAGTGGTAAGGGCATTTACCTGGCACGCAGCCGACCTGAGTTCGATTCCCAGCATCCCATATGGTTCCCCGGGGCACTGCCAGGAGTAATTCCTGAGTGTATGAGCCAGGAATAACCCCCGTGCATCACCGGGTGCAACCCACCAAAAAAAAGATTACTTTCTGAATAGCAGTTCTTAGTTACAAATTTTAAATAGTTGAAATCGTTGCATCGATTCTCAGTTTATAATCATCCCCTTCATTTGAAGAAAATATTTTATGTTTGGGGTTTTCTCCTCCATATTTCTCTTCCTTGGAGACCCCAATGAAGAGAAACAAGCTCTGGGGCAGAAGCACAGAATGGCAATCTATAATAACAAAGGAAAGGAGAAAGGATAGTGGTAAGGGGTTACTGAAACACTGGTGGGGTGTGGTGAGTAGCATCGAAGTATAAAAAATAGTATAGAAACTTGTGAACCATATTATTAAGTTTAAAAAAATTAAATTAAATAAAAAACACAATAGAGTAAATTTCCTATCTGTAGTCAGAATTTTCTCTGGTTACTATTCCAGATATCTTTCCACAAGAGTGCTGTCTCTTATCGATACCTCCCATAACAGGACCACATTATTTGTACATAGCATGTGGTTAAGTTATTTTTAATTGGTTTATTTATGATTGAAAGCAATGCATCTTATATAAAATTTGGAGACAAATTAAATCAAAATTATCTATAATTTCATTTTCAAAAGACACACACAAAATACAAACAGATGCTATTTTTCCTAACATATAAGTTGTATGTGTGCCCATGTGTATTGTATAGGTTAGTGAAAAAAAAATCGATGTATTCATCAGAAGAAATTGTTTTCTCAAGGATCAAAACAGAACCATAATAGAATTTAGTAGAAACCAATTTAGTAGAAACCAATAAAATAAAAATTTAAATGATAAAAAATATTAAATGATAATTCTTCACATAGAGTTGTATTTACTAAAATATATTGTGCTATACTAAAGAGCAAGTGAAAATTGGGCAATTTCTTTTAATATACAAAATAGGATTAATTGTTTAAAGAATAAAATCACCAGGAAAAAAATTTAGTCTATCTAATATAAATTATCATGATGATTATATTTTTATCACTAAGATGGCAAAATTCATAGTTTCACTATAACAGAATGGTAGCACTGTAGCACTGTCCTCCCATTGTACATCGTTTTGCTCGAGCGGGCACCAGTATCCTCTCTCATATAAAATCAAGAGGGTAGCAGGTCAGTTCTGCTCAAATACTAGTTAGATTTCTCTATCATGTTACTTAGTTTCCTCTGAGCTTTGTTTTTTCACCTACGATGGCAAAATGGATTGTCACTTCATTGAGCAAGGGACAAGCAAGTGATAAGACAAAAGCGGAAAGTCAGAAGAACTTAAAGTTGACCCTTGTACCCTAAAACATTCCCATTATGTTTCAATGTTTTCTCTCTGCCGCTGGGCTTGATTGGCACTACATATGGTTTCCCAAACCCTGACAAGAGCAGCAGTATGGGGAAACCAAATAGAGTGCTGAGCATAGAACCCGGGTCTGCTATTTGCATTTTATTTTGGCCATCGGGCTGTAGTTATGAAACATTCTTGCATAAATATTAGCATTATATATAATATTATTATAATATTATAATATAAACCTGGCTTATTATAATATTATAATATAAACCTGACTTCTACGCACTTATTCATGCTTACCAATATATTAAATTAACATTATGCCCTAAAATGAAATAACTAACACTGTGTTAAGATGTTTTAGTGCTGGAGCGATAGCACAACTGGTAGGGTGTTTGCCTTGCACACGGCTGACCCGGGCGACCTGGGTTCAATTCCTCTGCCTCTCTCGGAGAGCCCGGCAAGCTACCGAGAGTATCTCACCCACACAACAAAGCCTGGCAAGCTACCCATGATGTATTCGATGTGCCAAACACAGTAACAACAAGTCTCATGATGAAGACGTTACTGGGCCTGCTCGAGCAAATCAATGAACAACTGGAGGACTATGATACAGTTCTACAGTGTTAAGATGAGGTAAAACTACAAAGAAACACACTATCTGAACTTGAAATTTCAATTACGTTTAATATCTAAAATTATTAGTTTACATATTACATGGAATTAGAAAAGTTACCTCGGACATTTTTTACATTGCAGTATTGTCTGTGTTTTAACCTGCTGTCTTGGTTTTCCTAATTTCTTACTACTATTGCATTTTCAGTTAAGTTTCTGTTCCATTTATTTTTATTTCTTAAATACCTTTGCATGATAAATACATAGCATATTACATATGTGTATATACATATTCATATACATGTATATATATATGAATTTGGAGCTACACCCTGAAGTTCTCAGGACTTACTCTTGGCTTTGTGCTCAGAGGTCATTCCTGGTGGTGCTTGGCAGACTATATGGAATTGTGGGGATTGAATCAAATTTGACCTCAAATTAGTCAAGTGCCTTAACCTCTGTACTGTCTCTCCTGCCCTCAAAATATTTTTGATATTTTAATGTTATTTTCCTCCGCCCCTCTTGGAGAGCCCGGCAAGCTACCAAGAGTATCTCGCCTGCATGGCAAAGCCTGGCAAGCTACCCGTGACATATTCAATATACCAAAAACAGTAACAACAAGCCTCACAATTTGTTGTGAGACGTTACTGGTGCCCACTCAAGCAAATCAATGAACAACAGGAGGATGGTACAGTGCTAATGTTATTTAAGCATTTAAATATCTTAAAAAACAAATGTCTTATTTACTTTTAAAAGTCAATCAATATAGAAATATTCTATTTCTCGTCCCAATTCAAAAATATTATTTTATTTAAATATGGGAAATAAACTATGTATTCTTAACTTTGTCGATGGTAGAATATAGAAATATGATTACAATTGTCATTATTTTATATTTGTCATTCCCAAGACTGTATCTACCCAAAGCCACAGAATAATATAATCTTCCAAATGTTTAGGTCTCTGAAGAGGCAAATATATGATTATTAGAAACATATGGTGTTTGTATAGATTATCCCAAGTTTATTTTATGTTTATGAAACATAAAGATGTTTCATATTCATCTGGTATAGTGTGCTCTATATCTTTGGGGAGGAGAACATAGATTCTACAACACTACACTGTCTCTGAGGTACAGGAGACTTTCTGGGTTCTTGACACTTCAAGATAAATTTTATTTTACATTCATGTAAAAAAAATCTAGGGTAAAGACAATGTTTAAAATTACTCAGTATCCAGAAGTGATGGTGATTAGTATAATATAGCTAATTTTTCTGGCATAATAGAGGTAGAGAGGAGAGTTACATCAACCCCCTCAATATTAGTCTTTCTACAAATTCCTCTAACAACCTGCACATTAGTGGGTACCATCAACTAGTACATAAGTAACTACGCCATGCACCACTTAATTGTTCCTAGTATGATGGAGTGAGGGTGAGAGTGTGACAATTATGAGTATGTCTGTGCTTGTATGTTTGAAAAAATACTATATATGCTATCTATCTAGTATATCATCTATTCTCAGCCCATTTACCTTGCTGTTGTACCAATTCTCTTTGGTTTAGAAGGTGTAGCTTTTCCTGAACTGAGGGAATTACTGTTATTTGATAGACAAATCATAGGCATCTTATTATACTGTCATCTAGAAATACTGCCTGTCTGTCTGTCTGTCCTCCCGTTGTTCATTGATTTGCTCAAGCGGGCCCAGTAATGTCTCCATTGTGAGACTTCTTGTTACTGTGTTTGGCATATTGAATACTCTCAGTAGCTTGCCAGGCTCTCCAAGAGGGGTGGAGGAATCGAACCCGGCTCGGGCGGGCTGGCTGTGCGCAAGGCAAACACCCTACCACCGTGCTATCACTCCAGGAGCGATAGCACAGCGGTAGGGCATTTGCCTTGCACGCAGCCAACATGGCCGACCTGAGTTCGATTCCTCTGCCCCTCTCGGAGAGTCCGGCAAGCTACCGAGAGTATCTCGCCCGCACGGCAGAGCCTGGCAAGCTCCCCGTGACGTATTCGATATGCCAGACACAGTAACAACAAAGTCTCCGATGGAGACGTTACTGGGCCCGCTTGAGCAAATCTAGAAATACTAGTAGTCATAAATGCAAGAAATTACATAAAATAACAAAAGTCATTTTATTAAAAAAGAAAAGGGCAGACTTCTTTAGGTTTACTCTTAATTATTTTATGAGCGATAGCACAGCCAATAGGGCATTTGTCTTGTGTGCGGCCAGCCCGGCCAAGCTGGATTCAATTCTTCCACCCCTCTCGGAGGGCCCAGTAAGCTACCGAGAGTATCTCGCCTGTACAACAAAGACTGGCAAGCTCCCAGTGATGTATTCGATATGCCAAACACAGTAACAAGAAGTCTCACAATGGAGACTTCTGAGTTTTTTCAATGGAGACTACTGAACCCACTCGAGCAAATCGATGAACAACAGGAGAGTGCTACAGTGTTACAGTCTAAAAGAGATTAATTTCTTGATTTCTTATTCATTTGAGGATGAGCCCATCTTCTTGATGTCTGTCCCCAGAGGAAACGTCTATTCTCTTGAGACATAGTCTCAAGACATATCTATCCTTAAGCTAGACTTATGTATCTTCAAGAACATTTCATATGTACCTGAGAGGAATGCATTTTCTAAATTTATTAGGTAGTTTTTTGTGCAAATTTAAAGTACAATTCATATATTGTTTTTCAGGTCCTCTGCTATTTATCCTCTGTTATTTTTCTTATTTGGCTTTGATCTGTTATTAAAAGTCCCATAAAAAAAAAACAAGAGAGTCAACAATATTGATAGATGGAAAACCCTTAACTTTTGAATACAAAACTGAAATTAACTAAGTAGTTGCCTGGAGGAAATGGAAAGGAAGACTAGTAGTGACTGCAGGACTGTGATGGAGGATCTCAGACACTTTGACAGTAGTAAAGGTATAGTACTCTTGTACATCAAAATAATAAAAGTCAACAGTAAACATATTACCTAAAATATATTTTTAATAAAGTGGTTACTGAAAATTCTCATTATTATTGGTTTATTATCTATTTTCTCTTCACTCCGTTGATATCCTTCATAGATTTAGATGGTCAGCTGTTAAAGTGCATCTATAGATATTAGTTGTCATGACTTCCTGGTGATTTAAACCTTTTGACATTATGTCCTTTATTTTTACTTGTGACAGTATAAATACCTAGTTTATTTTGTTCAATAGATATGTGGCCATTCCTGATTTTGTCTTGTAGTCATTTGTATGGGATATCTTTATTCATGCTTTCACTTTCAGTTCAAGCATTTTGTGTGTATTTAAATTCAATATCTTGCCAATATTATGACAAAAATAAGTGTTCTTCCATGGCTCCTACTCTCTAATCTGAAAAAAGCACCAAATTGTCAAACACAGGGTGTCCAAGACTCCAGTGGAAAGTTCCAGCATAGCATTAGAGAAAACAATAAGGGCCTGCATACACTTAAGAGAAGAAAAACACCTTTCCTTGTGACAGATAGATAATACAGGGGTAAAGCTCTTGCCTTGCAAGTAATCTATCCTGGTTTCATCCTCAACATTCCCCAGCACTCTAGCCCCGATTCCACAGGCCCCACTCCATACCACTCCAGGTTACCCCTGAACTCAGAGTCAGAAGTCCTGAGCACTGGTGGGTGTGTCCAAAAACAACAACACAAGTCTTTTTATTTAAGATCAGAAACAAGTTGATGAGGTGCCTGTATCTTACCTGGCTCTATTCAAAGTGTCTGGCACTGAAGAGCAGTAAGGCCAGAAAAAGAAATAAAGGGTATACAGATCAGAAAGGGGTAGGAAATACCCTTGCTTGTAGATGCGATGGTAGTATACATAGAAAATAATTTCACAACAGAAAACAAAAAACCTGCTAAAAGTAATAAAACTTATAGGATCAAAATACACATACACACATCACATGTCTATATCTATTGACTAGCAATGTTATATCCCAAAAGAAAAACAATAACACTTATAATAGCTTCAAAAACAATGAAATACTTTGTAGTCACTTCATCACTTGATCACTTGACTTCCCATTAATCATCGATTTACTCGAGCAGGCGCCAGTAATGTCTCCATTTGTCCTTGTCCCATGCTAGTGTAGCCCAATGGCGTCTGTTCGTTCTAGGAACACGAAGAGCCTCAAATTGATCTTTCAGGGTCTTGACAAAGAAGTCTGACCATCTGGTAGGTGGGTGGCCACGTGGTCTTTTGACGACCCATGGAATCCAGTCGGTAATGTCTCTAGTCCAGCGGCCATCTCCAAATCTCATTACGTGTCCAGCCAGCAATTACCGTAATTACTTT
This sequence comes from Sorex fumeus, assembly GCF_029834395.1. Lineage (NCBI taxonomy): Eukaryota > Metazoa > Chordata > Mammalia > Eulipotyphla > Soricidae > Sorex > Sorex fumeus. Next base: position 6,897,549 of record NW_026606058.1, read on the forward strand.
GGAGTCATTTTACCAAAAGTGATAAAATATCTTTATACTTAAAATATGACCCATGAAAGAGAAGGGAAAAGGCACAAATAAGCAAAAAGCTACCTCATGCTGATAGATAAGAAAAATATTGTTACAATGTCTATTCCATCCAGAATTATCTCTAAGTCCAAAGAAATCAGATCAAAATTTCGATAATTTTTATAAAAAGTAAAAGTAAAGGCCCTCCCGTTGATCATCGATTTGCTCGAGCGGGCCCAGTAACGTCTCCATTGGAGACTTTGTTGTTACTGTGTCTGGCATATCGAATACTCTCGGTAGCTTGCCGGGCTCTCCAAGAGGGGCGGAGGAATCGAACTCGGGTCGGCCATGTTGGCTGCGTGCAAGGCAGACACCCTACCCACTGTGCTATTAAAATTATTCTAAGATTTGGGAGCTGAGCAATAGAGGGCAAGAGCTGAGCAGCATGGCGTCAGGAACAGCATTTGGATCCAGTGGAGACATTCTTCTCTAACAGTTAACCAGGAACCAGCCGGCATTGCACATTTCTTCTATAACACCATTCTATAAGTCATCCTTTGAGCTTTCCTCCCCGCCCCAACCAGGGCTCCGGCAGCCAAAGACCTCCAGGACCAGCTACCACCATGCTGAGACCACTCTCCGCACACATGAAAGTACTGGCAGAGGGACAAAGTCACACGGGTTCCGGGGCCGAGATCTCCAAGCCTACTTGGATTTGGGCCGAGCATCCTCCACCCAGATCCTCCAAATTCCAGTAGGCGGGGGTCACACCCACCAACTGGCCCCCTGGCACCGTGTAATCCCATCAACGGCCAAGACTCAGAAACTATAAAAACCAGTTCCCGGAACCACGTGGCTGCATTCGCGGCCGTGCAACATCCTATTATGACATCTTATTATCTCATTCCTACTTTGGACAAACTGGCAGGCTACCGAATGTAGCCTGCCCACACGGCAGAGTCTGGCAAACTCCCCGTGGCGTACCCAATATGCCAAATACCAGTAACAATGATGGGTCTCATTCTCTTAAAGAGTCTTGAATATAATCTCAGGGCTAGGATGAAGGAGACGTTACTGGGGCCTGCTCGAGGCAATCGATGATTAACAGGATGATTTGTGATTTGTGATAAGTCATCCTAAACATACAAAGACATTCTAACATAGGCTCCTAATCACACAAAAAACATCAAGAAACAACTCCAAACGGCAAAGATCACAATGGTAAAATAATGCAGAAAACCACCTGGCTTAGTGAGTGAAGAAGGTAGTCCAGTTGACCCAACCAGTAATAATGAGCTACACAACCTCTCTGAGAAGGAATTTAGAATAGAGCTTTTAAGGAATCATAAGTAGCTCAAATGGGATGCACTGCCAATAAAATACATGTGGATGTGAGAGCAGAAATAAGAAAATGCAAGCAAAAATACAAGCAGAAATGATAGATCTGAAAAAACTAGCAAGTGAAGTGAAAAATTCACTGGGAGGTCTCAGCAACAGATTATCAGTTGCTGAGGACAGAATCAGTGAGTTCCAAGATGAGGTGCAGAGAATCTCCAGAACGCAACAGAAGATTGAAAAAAGGCCTCAAAATAAGACAACAGATAACAAGAGAACATCAGGATGAAGCTAAGAGGAAGAACATACGAATGGAGAGTATCAGAGGGGCAGGAAGAAAACCCTGATGAAGAAGCAACTGTCAAAGCCATCCTTGCTGAGAAATTCCTGGAGCTGAAAAGTGCATGCATCAAACCCAAGAGGGCAGAGGGCACCAACCAAAAGAAATCCAAATAAAAATACCCCAAGACACATCCTAATCAGAATGATGAATACTACAGACAGAGATAGAATACTAAAAGCAGCAAGATCAAAAAAAGAAAACTGCTTATAAAGGAGCATCCTTAATATTCACAGCAAACTTCTCCGATGAAACATACCAGGTCTGAAGACAGTGCTGGGATATAAATGAAAAAACTCAGTGAAGTGAATACCCCACCAAGAATACTATACCCAGCCAGACTCTCATTCAGATTTGAAGAAAAAATATACAACTTCACAGATAAACAACTCAGGAACTTCATAGACTCAACATCATGTTATAAGAAGAACTAAAAGGGGTACTTAAAAATAACGCAAGCCCCACAAGTGCACCGGACTCCTACATAAAGATGACACAAATCCCCATCACAATAATCTCTCTCAGTGTCAGCAGATTAAATGCACTGATCAAGAGGCACAGAGTAGCAGGATGTATTAGAAAATTGAACCCAACATTCTGCTACCTGCTAGAAACAAATCTGAACAATCAAAGCAAACACAGGTTCAAAGTCAAAGGCTGGGAAACAATTCTCCAAGAAAACAACCCCCTCAAAAATACTATAATGGACATACTAATGTCGGACCACATAGACTTCAGGCTGAAGGTTATAAGAGACAGTGAAGGTCATTTCTTAATGATCAAGGGATCAAGGGATTGGTACACCAGGAAAAACTCACAGTCCTAAAAGTGTATATACCTAATGAGAGACCAGAAAAATACTAAAACGACTGCTAAATAACTTGAAGAAACACATTGAGAGCAACACAATAGTAGTTGGAGACTTCAACAGCACTTTATCACCTCTAGATAGATCAACCAGATTTAAGCTCATCAAGGAAATACTTTATTTGAGGGAATAAATTGAAGAGAGGGGTTAATATATATAAATTAGGACTTTCCATCCCCCCAAAAGCTGGATAAGCATTCTTCTTCAGTGCACATGGGATGTTCTCCAAGATAGATACATGCTGGGATACAAAACATAGCTCCATAAAATTAAGAGGATAGACATTGTATCAACTAACTTTTCAGACCTTGATGCACTGAAAATAGCAGTGAATCACACATAGAAATGGAAAATCAAATCAAACACCTGGAAATTGAACAGCTCACTACTGAACATCTGTGGGTTAGAGAGAAAATCAAAGTAGAAATCAAAAGATTTCTGGAAACAAATGAGAATGAGGACAAGAGCTACCAGAACTTGTGAGACACAGAAAAAGCAGTGTTCGGATGAAAGTTTATAGCTCTGCAAGCATTCATCAGGAAGGAAGAAAGAGCCCACATCAATAACTTAACCTCACAGCTTAAGCTCTTGGAAAATGAACAATGAAAGGAGCCCAGACAGGCAGGAGAAAGGAAATAATAAAACTTAGAGCAGAAATCAATGAGCTGGAATCCCAAACAACCATCAAAAAGATTAAGAAAACCAAGAGCTTGTTATTTCAGGAAATAAACATGATCCATAAAACACTAGCAAGACTCACAAAGAAACAGAAGGAGATAAACCCAATAAACTGAATCAGAAATACAAAAGGGAGCATCACAACAAAAACTATAGGAACCCACAGGATTATTAGAGATTACTTTGAGAATCGTTATGCCACAAAATAGAGAACCTTGAAAAACTGGAAAAATATCTAGATTTGTATAACCTCCCAAGGCTGAACTAAGAAGATTTGCAATTTGGAAACAGACCTATCACCATAGGGGTAATTAAAATGGTATTCGAAATTCTTTCCAAAAACAAAAGCCCTGGTCCAGATGGAATCACTAGTGAATTCTTTTAAACCTTTAAAGAGGATCTACTGCCAATCTTTTTCAAACATTTCAGGAAATTGAAGAAACAGAAACACTCCCAAACACTTTCTATGAAGCAAATATCACCCTGATACCCAAAGAAGACAGAAACACCAGATTAAAAAAAAAAAAAACTACAGACCAATATCCCCGATGAACACAGATGTAAAGTCATAATCACGGTCCTTACATTGTTCATCGATTTGCTCGAGCAGGCCCAGTAATGTCTTCATCATGAGACTGGTTGTTACTGTGTTTGGCATTTTGAATACATCATGGGTAGCTTGCCAGTCTTTGCCTTGCAGGTGAGATACTCTCGGTAGCTTGCTGGGCTCTCTGAGAGGGGCGGAGGAATAAAACCTGGCTCAGCCGGGCCGGCTGTGTGCAAGGCAAACGCCCTACTGCTGTGCTATCGCAGATCCTCAACAAAATACTAGCAAATAGAATCCAATAACTCATCCAAAAGATCTTACCAAGTATAATTCATCCTGGGGATGCAAGGATCGTTTAACATTTGCAAGTCAATCAATGTAATACACCATATCGAAAAATGAAAGGATTAAAACCATGTGATCATATCTATAAATGCAGAAAAAGCATTTGACAAGGTCCAGCACCCATTTATGATAAAAATTCTCAACAAAATGGGAGTTGATGGAACGTTCCTCAGTATGTCAAAACCATTTACCCCAAGCCCATGGCAAGCATTATTCTCAATGAGAAAAATCTAAAAGCCTTCCCTCCAAGATCAGGGACAAAACAAGGTTACCCACTCTCACCATTTCTATTCAATATGGTACTGGAAATACTTGCCATAGTAGTGAGTCATGTAAAAGATATCAATGGCACCCAGATAGGAAAGAAAGAAGTCAAGCTCTATTTGCAGATGGCTTGCTACTATACTTAGAAAATCCTAAAGACTCTACAAAAAAACTCCTAATTGCAATAGATTTATGTAGCAAAGTGTCAGGTTACAAAATTAATACCCCCAAATCCATGGCTTTTTTATATAAAAACAATGAAAGAGAAGAAAAACATATTTTTTGAAATCCCATTTACAATTATACTTCAGATAATCAAATAAAAAATCTCGGAATCAGTTTAACTAAAGAAGTGAAGAAACTGTACAAAGAAAACTACTGAAACTACTGCAATACACTAAAAAGCATGTGAGAGAATGGAGATACATCCCCTGTTCATAGATTGGAAGGATTAAATCAACTTGCATTTTTGTTGAGAATTTTTATCATGAACAAGTGCTGGACCTTGTCAAATTCTATTTCTGCATCTATAGATATGATCATATGGTTTTTATCCTTTCTTTTTTGATATGGTGTATTATCTTGATTGACTTGCAAATGTTTAATCATCCTTGCATCCCCAGGATGAATTCTACTAGGTCATGGTGTAAGATCTTTTGGTTAAGTTGTTTGATAATTATCAGATAGCAATAACTCCCACAAAATATTATACAGATTCAATGCAGTTCCCTTAAGGATACCCATAATGTTTTCATAGAAATGTACAAAACACTTCTGAAATTTCTATGGAACAATAATCCCCCACAAATAGATAAAGCAATTCTTAGGAAAAAGATGGTAGGCGGGGCATCACCTTCCCAAACTTTAAACTGTACTACAAAACAGTAGTAATTAAAACAGCATAGTATTGGGATAAACACAGACACAGACCAATGAAATAGAGTTGAATATACTGATGCAGACCCTAAAATATATGGTCACTTAATTTTTGATAAAGAAGCAAGAAATGTGGAACCAGAGTCATAGTACAGTGCGTAAGGTGTTTGCCTTGCACTCAGCCAGTCCAGGTTCAATTCCTGGCATTACATATGGTCTCTCAAGCACCGCCAGGAATAATTCCTGAATGAAGAGCCAGGATTAACTCCTGAACATTGTTGGATGTGACCCCAAAAGAAAAAAAGTTGGTATAAATGTAAAGTGGAGCAAGGACACCCTCTTCAACAAGTGGTTCTGGGAAAACTGGACAGCAAAACGCAAAAAAATGAACTCAGACCTCTTTCCAATGCAAGACACAAAAGCCGGATCAAAATCTATTAACGATCTCAATACCAGACCTGAATCCATAAGGTTCACAAAGTAAAATGTGGGAAGAACCCTCCATAACATTGAAGTAAAAAAATCTTCAAGATCTAACACCACTAGCCAGGCAAGTGGAAGCAAAAATTAATAAATGGGATTATATTAAACTAAGAAGCTTCTGCACCTCAAAAGAAATGATGACCAACATACAAGGACGGCCCACAGATTTGGAAAAATTATTTATGCAATATCCAAAGGACTAATATCCAAGATAATCCAAGATATATAACTGATAGAGCTTTACAAGAAAAACATCCAACCCAATTAAAAAATGCAGAGAAGAAATGAACAGAAACTTCCTCAAAGAAGAAATTAAAATGGCCAAAGACACATGAGCAAATGCTCTTCATCACTATTCTCAAGGGAGATGCAAATCAAAACAACAATGAATTTTTACCACAACAGAGACTGGCACACATCAATAAGAACAAGAACAACCAGTGCTGGAGTGAATGCAGGGAGAAAGGGACTCTCATTTATTGCTGGTGGAATAGCATTTGGTCCAGCCTCTTTGGAAAACAATATGGACAGTTCTCAAAAAACTAGAAATTAAAGTCCTATTTGACCCAGCAATACCACTTATATTGCTGGGAATTATATTCCCACTTATATTGTGGGAATATACCCTGTGGACCCCCAAACACACAGCAGAAATACCATCTGCACTTGTACGCTTATTGGAGCACTATTCACAATAGCCAGAATCTGGAAACAACCTGAGTGCCCAAGAACAGTGTACTAGATGGAGAAACTAGGTACATCGACAGAATGGAATACTACACAGCATTAGGAAAAATGAAGCCATGAAATTTGCCTATAAATGGATGGATATGGGGAGTATCATGCTGAGTGAAATGAGTAAGAAGGAGAGGGACAGAAATAGAATGGCTGCATTCGTTTGTGGACTGTTAAAAATATAATAGTACGGCACTCCCTTTTGTTCTATCTCTCCTTTTGGGTGCTGTGGTCTGCAGAAGAGACATTGGGTGGCAATCATGTTTGGTCCATAGACTACTTTCAGGCAGGGTGGGATGGAGGATGGGGGGGGGTGGGAGGGATACTGGGATGGGGGGGTGGAGAATGGGCACTGATGGTGGGATGGGTACTTGAGTGATCATTGTATAATGAAACCCAAGCACAACAACTTGTAACTCTACAACTGTATCCCATGGTGTTTCACTAATAAAACAAAAAAAAAAGAAAGGAAAAGAAAATATCTTGACCATAGCAAAAGCACTCAGTAAACTTAGAACTAAACTGCCATGTGACCCAACAATCCTACTTTAAAAAAAAACATATTATATATATATATATACATATATATATATATATATAATAGTATTTGCTCGAGCGGGCCCAGTAACGTCTCCATTGGAGACTTTGTTGTTACTGTGTTTGGCACATCGAATACGTCACGGGGAGCTTGCCAGGCTCTGCCGTGCGGGCGAGATACTCTTGGTAGCTTGCCGGGCTCTTGGAGAGGGGTGGAGGAATCAAACTCAGGTCGGCCATGTTGGCTGCATGCAAGGCAAACGCCCTACCCCTGTGCTATCGCTTCAGCATAATAGTATAAGGCTAATATCCAAGGCCAGGGAAAACACGGGCCAGGAGGACTGGTCAATGGTTGGAATCTACCGCAAGTGGTGGTAATGAGGGTGTGGGCATAAGGTACGTAAGATAAAAAGGTGCCAGTACGACAATAATAGTTGGAAATTATCACTCTGGACAAGAACAGAGTTTTGAGAGTAGGTAAAGGGATATACATGGTAATCTTTCAGTATCTGTATTACAAACCACAATGCCCAAAAGGAGAGAGACAGAGAGAGAGAGAGAGAGAGAGAGAGAGAGAGAGAGAGAGAAAAGTGCTTTCCCTAGAGTCAGCCTGGGTGGGAGTTGGGAGGGGGTAGCAGGAGGGAAATTAGGACATTGGTGGTGGGCAATGCATACTTGTGGAGTTGGAACACTGTGACTGAAACATGACCATGAACAGCTCTGTAACTCTGTATCTCAGGGTGATTCAATTAAAAACTATATTCTAAAATTTATGTGAAACTATAAATATTTCTAATAAGTAAAAGTAAAGTAAAGGCCCTCCCGTTGATCATCGATTTGCTCGAGCGGGCCCAGTAACGTCTCTATTGGAGACTTTGTTGTTACTGTGTCTGGCATATCGAATACGTCATGGGGAGCTTGCCAGGCTCTGCCGTGCGGGCGAGATACTCTCAGTAGCTTGCCGGGCTCTCCGAGAGGGGCGGAGGAATCGAACTCGGGTCGACCATGTTGGCTGCATGCAAGGCAAACACCCTACCGCTGTGCTACTCTAAATATAACTCCACCCTGCAGAGAACTGAGAAAAAATGTGATTCGGCTAATTAGTCTGAGTTTTGTGGCTTATTAGAAGAGTGCTCCTTGATAAAGGCTGCAATCGGGCAATCAGATTCATTGAGATTGAACTTTATGGCTCAACATGGAAGTATAAGGTAAAAGTAAATTTTTAAAAAGATTAAAATCTATGGATGCACCACCCTAAATACATCCTGTCTTGCCTAAAGAACTGAGTGCAGCAAAATAAATATGAAAGTGTTTGAGTAAATTTTAAATATAAAAAGCATTATGTATTTTTCTCAGATATTATTTTAATATGTATATTTTAAGAACACGAAGACACAAACTGGCATTGTAATACTAAATTAATAAGAATAATTTTACTTTTGGGAAAAGATAAATTGAGAATGAGAATGGAAAAGTGGAGTTCTAGTTGACATTTTATTTCTTTCCTAAATGAACATCTCTAAGCACTGTCACTGTCCTCCCGTTGATCATCGATTTTCTCGAGCAGGCCCAGTAACATCTCCAGTGTGAGACTTTGTTGTTACTGTGTTTGGCATATAGAATACATCACGGGTAGCTTGCCAGACTTTGCCGTGTGGGCGAGATACTCTCAGTAGCTTGCCAGGCTCTCCGAGAGGGGTGGAGGAATCGAACTCGGGTCGGTCATGTTGGCTGCGTGTAAGGCAAACACCCTACCCTCAAGAAGCCTCACTGGGCCCACTTGAGCAAGTCTCTAAGCAATTATGCTAAAATACTAGCATGCATTAATCTCGGACATCATATGCACAGATGTTTGGGAGCAGTTTGATACTGAACTTTTTCTCGAAAAAAGTAAAGATATTAAAAATCAATCTTTGCCTATGACTTTTATAAAGAGAGAGGGAAATAAAAGAGTAGTTTAGAACTAGTAAGAAAGCAGACTCAATTCTTTAACCTCTTTTCCACATTCACCACTGATCTCTACTGATTTTTTGAAAGCATTTTGCAGGGGGAAAATGCCACCCTCTTGTTTTTCTGTACCCTATCATTCAGTGTGCAAAAGTTACACTCTATTGTCATTCTTGAAGTATGAGAAGTCTGTGAACACTTTTCACAATAACCCGCTGGCTGGGAAACCTGAACAAACAAAGGAAGGAGAAAATTAGCTCTGGTCTCTGGCCAAAAAAATTTGCTTATGATAAACAAAATAGACAATTTCCAGTTCCCACCCCATAGAAGATTAAGACCACCTGTGGCTAATTCTCTTCAAATATCTGATAGCTTTTATTCCTTTACGTTTCTCAGTTATTTTCATTTTAACCCATGCAGCGCTGTTGCTTCTCTGACACTCTTCTTTTAACCTTAAACACTTCTAATTTAGTTTTGAGCCTCTAGTCCCAAATTTACACAAAAAAAGTTTGATATCTTGGGGGGGGTGTTGGTTTATTTGTTCATTTTTAACTTAGGTACTGTGACTTTCAGTTCTCATAGCAACAGAGTTTCATGCATACACTGTTCCAATACCACAACCTCCCCCAGAATGTCCCCTTGGTCAGCCAACTGCTCTTCAATCGCAGCCCCCGAAGTAGTAAATTCAATACTATTCCTTAGCAAATAATTTCCAAATAATGTGAAGCATTTGTCTGACTTTCCCGGGATCAACTCATTGACTTATCCCAGGGTGAAAGATGCTGGTTTTCCCTTTCTTTACATTCTGGTGGCCTCTTCTGGTGGTGTGCACTTCCTCACAATTCTTGCCAGCGTCTATTATCACTGAGGGTACCATGAGAAAAGAGAATAAAATAGTATTGGCTAAATTAAATAACTCCTTACCTCGGGAAGCAGAATTAAGCCCAGCAGAAAATAGCAAAAGTGGAAAAGTATGACCCTTACTGAGGGGATAAGAGACATAAGGAAGGATTATTTTTATCACATCAAGTTGAAGTGTGTGATGTGGTAGAGGGGTTACTCTCTGAACTGTGAAAAGACTCACTAGTAGTGACGTGAGGCTGAAACAAATGAGCGAGCAAGGGATAAATTAGACGGTCTCTTCTTACTATCTAGTATTCTGCTTGTACCTCTTTTTAGATCAAATTCAATTACAACTCACAAAAACAGACACCCAAGAACCTTTATGTTTTAAACTTCCAGTAAGTCAAACTAATTCGATGAGAGCAAAGATTGGTTTTAAGGACGAAAGAGTAAGCAATTCATCAGCATCTTCCCAAAGACTCAATGTTTCTACCTATATTCAGATCCTTCTGCTTCCAAGTTTATCAGATTATCGTCACCCTCTTCCACTCATTCGTGTTCAGCTATTGGTCCTACTTTCCTTTACAACTCCGGCTCTCTTATTCTTTATTTTTTCGGCGACACCCAGCAGTGCTCAAGGCTTACTCCTAGCTCTGCATTCAATAATCACTCTTAGTGGCGCTTGCAGGATCAGATAACTTGGATCACCAGTGCTGCAAGGTAAGCATCTTACCCCACTATACCCTCTCTCTCTCCAGCCTTCCTGCCCTCACTTTAAACAACGTAAGAGTATCTATGCACACTACTTCTGGCAATCTATCCTCAACGTTTATTTCCTCAACAATGGCATTTACCTGTGCTTCTACTTCAGCAACGAGCCCATTGTAAGCTGATGGCCATGTCCCAAGTCTCACTGTGAGTGCTAACATCTTTGCTGACACAGAGGAAATGCTGATTGATGAGATAGATGTGAGCGTCATTCCTCTCTACAAATGCGATGCCAGTCATTCTCTCTTCTTTTAGTTTCAAATAATCGGCTCTATTTTTCAGAACTATCTTTCTAATTGTGTTCCTTTCCTGTCTCTTCCAGGACTTTGTTCCATCGGTTAACCTCTTCCTTCCTCTACATTTCCCATCTTCCCCATGAACCATATGCAGGCTTGAGTAGTATGTATTTAAGTAAAGGGGACCGCAGACGATAGCTCACATACATGGCCCAGGGGATAGGTGTGGTGTGTGTGTGTGTGTGAGAGGGGGGGGGGGGGGAGAGAGAGAGATGAGAAAGAGAGGTAGAGGCAGAGAGAGAGAGATGGAGACAGAGATAACACTTTTCTCAACTCAGGTCTCTTCTAGTTACTATCCTGCTTCTCCTAGCAAGTTTCTTCCGATAACTTAAAAAATAATTTAAAAAAAAAGTTTCTTCCAATAACTTACAAAATAATAAGCCTAGTAAATACATTTCAGTGTCTGTGGCATTTAACATTGCTGATGATCCTCACTTCAATTTTTCACTCTCCCGAATTCTGACAATAACATTGTCTTTTGCTTCTTTGCTATTTTCTTTTTTTTTTTTAAACAGACTCCAACCCCAGTGTAACTCAGATGCCCCTGGGCCATTTCCTGTGATGACCAGACCAGTGGCAAAGTTCTGATGGTGACCCCAGCAGTTCTCAGGAAACATCAGTGCTGTGGGGGTCACGTTATACAGGGGATTGAGCTCAGGGCCTCACATGCAAGGCACATGCTCTGCCATTTAAGCTATTTATTTGGCTCTGTGCCAACTTTTTACCTAATAAATTTTACTTCTTAATTTACTTAATCTAGTGGTTATGACTATTCCTCAAGTATTAGTGTTCCTAAAAATTCCATCCTGGGTCCATTTCTGTACTCAATATGATACTCCTTTCCAAGATTTCATTATTTCAGGGCTTCAGCTACTAACATCAACTGATGCATGTAAAATTCTTGCCTTCATCTCAGACTTCATTGCCAAGTTCCAGACCCCATGTATTTAATAACACTTTCTATACTACAGGCATTAAGCTTTCCAATGTTCATTTATATAATCCCATAACAACCATATACAGTGGATATATATGAGGAAAATTGAGTCACTGACAGGTTTATAACTTACCCAAAGTCACATAACCATAATTGACAAGACTAGGAATTAAACCCAACATGACTCTAAAGTTCATGCTGTTCTGTCAAAATACTGTCCGACCTTTACATGCAGTCTTGGTTATTCATTTTAATCTTCTTTGAGAATCTCTAGCTCAGCATGTCAAAAAACTGATCTCCTAGGGATCACTAAGTCAATGATGGTTGGAGAAATCATTCGGGATGGGAGATGTATGCTGAAAGTAGATAAAGGACCAAATGTGATAGCGTCTCAGAATCTGTATCGCAAATCATAATCCCCAAAAGTAGAGTGAGAGTATGGGGAAAATTGTCTGCCATAGAGCCGGGGGAGGGATGAGAAGAGGGGATACTGGGGATATTGGTGGTGGAAGATGTGAACTGGTGGAGGGATGCGTGTTCAATTATTGTATGACTGAAACCCAAACATAAGAGCTTTGTAACTGTTTCTCATGATGATTCAATTAAAAAATAACAAAATTTTTTAAATTGATTCTCCTGGACTCTTCGAAAACATAATTTTTCCCAGTGTTACCAACATTTGAAAGATTCATACTCAGATTCCTTCAAATTGATTCCTTCGCATTTATTATTTGGCCAAAAATTAGATATGGTGAAAGAAAAAAGAATTAATTGAATCATATATTTATATCCATAGCGATAGCACAGCGGTAGGGCATTTGCCTTACAAGCAGACAACATGGCCGACCCGAGTTCGATTCCTCCGCCCCTCTCGGAGAGCCTGACAAGCTACCAAGAGTATCTCGCCCGTACGGCAGAGCCTGGCAAGCTACCCATGATGTATTTGATATGCCAGACACAGTAACAACAAGTCTCACGATGGAAACCTTACTGGGCCCGCTCAAGCAAATGGATGAACAACGGGAGGACCGTGATATCCAAGATAAAAGATTAGAGACCGAAGCCCAAGCAACAGTACAGTTGGTAGGGCACTTGCCTTGTAGGCAGCTGACCCAGGTTTAATCCCCTGCATTCTATATGATACCCTGAGTCTAGCCAGGAATGATTCCTGAGTGCAGACCCAGGAGTAAGCCCTGACTCAGGTGTGACTTGAGAAGAAAAACAAATAAAAAAGGAAGGAGGCTGGGAAGATAATTCAAAGGGCTAAAAAAATATGCTTTCTTATACCTGGAACTGCATGGCTCCAGTCCCAATTCCTCCGACTGTGGTCCCACTGGTTTTCAACACCACTGATCCCAAGCAGCATCATATCACCAGGCCAAAGCATTGAATTATCTGGTCTGGTTGGGCAATTTTCACTGGAGTGGTCTTTACCCCCTTCCCTAGCATTTCTTGGGAATACAAATTTGACTTCTCCAGAAAAAAATATAGATCATATTCTTGATGCACTGTGCTATTTTATGTTTTTGAAATTGTCTTCTATTTTTCTTTCACTCTAATAAATGATATGTAAATGAATATGGCGCTTCATTTCTATGGACATAGTCTTTTAAGTACATTTAAAAGTTTTCAATTTTTGTCAAGAAAATGATTCTGGCCACATTTTTGAGTAGTGACATTTTAAATAGATAATGTCAAATAAATCAGATATTGTTTGCCACGGGTTTCTGGATCTAATAGGTCAGACTCCTAGCACATGTGAGCTTAAAAGTAAACCAAATTTACTATGAAAATAAACATGAATATGTCAATGAATGTTTTATCCATCAAGATTGCAGGAAAATTTATCTTAACGAGCCATGCTAAATGCCTCTGAAACCACGAGTCAGATTTACAAATAAAATTCCTTCGCACTTTTGCTATAATATTTGAAACAGAGAATCAATTATAATTAGAGACTTGAGGACAAATAAACGCACTGTTAGTCTTTGTATATATATATACAATATAATTTGGTTCGTACTGCTAAATTAAGTGCAATGGGCCACCTAGTAAGATTATAGTAGTGTCAAGAATTAGCCAGATATTATTTGGCTGTGCATTCTGTAATGTCAGTTCTACAGAAATAACAAAAGTCCACTACAGCAGTGGTTGGTTATTGTTCTACTTTGTCACTTTTAACTCGAGAAACTATTTAAAATTTTTAAAAATGCTGAGGAAAATGAGAGATATATTCACTAATGTACTAATCCAAACAAAGGTTCAACATTTTAAAAAATCTTGGTAGTTTTCTCCATATTTTAGTTTTTATCAAACAGTCACCCCTTAATAAACATATCAGAATTTTAAAATTTACCTAATCAAAGAAATAATTATAAAAGTTACTGAATTCAGTTAAAGAGCACCTTAGATACTGGTTTTGGCTTGTACGTCTGCCTCAAGAAAAGACGAGAAGATGTTCTTTTTCTTTTTGCCACTGTGTATGTGTCTGGTAAGGAAGGAGGTAAAAGTTCTACAAAGAAGAACAACAACCAACCTCTGCTATATCAGGCTTTTGTTATTTTTGTAGAACTGACATTACAACATGCACAGCCAAATAATATCTGGGGATGGCCCTCCCGTTGATCATCGATTTGCTCGAGCAGGCCCAGTAATGTCTCCATTGGAGACTTTGTTGTTACTGTGTCTGGCATATCGAATACTCTCGGTAGCTTGCCGGGCTCTCCGAGAGGGGCGGAGGAATCGAACTCAGGTCGGCCATGTTGGCTGCGTGCAAGGCAGACGCCCTACCCGCTGTGCTATCGCTCCAGCCCAAAAATCTGAGTATGTTTCACTTCCCCATGCCATTTAATTTACCAAGACGGAACCAATTAATCTTGAAAACATCAATTTAAGTGGCTGCCTGTGTAAACCTAAGTCATTCACTAGCATCAATAGCTATAATTTATGATGATGGCATTGTAATATCTTTTAATACCTGAACATTTGCTTTCAGTTATTACTCATAACCTAGCCTAGCATTCTCTCTCTCTTCTTTTTGGACTGTGAAAACTCTCTAATGTTTTCCAAGACTTAACTCAGAGAGTCAAAAGTCTTTGTCTATGAATCTCCCCTTCTTGAATTCTGTATATTAATTACCAAGACCTCAGGTCCATGTCTCTGTTTACACCAACCATACTCCTTAATAAGATTAACTACACCAATGATTGCACTTATTTGTATGATATAAAATTAGAAAAAACTGTAGTGTGAGACTAATACCTAATGGTAGTAGAAACACGGGCCAAGAGACAAATTCCATGGTTGGAAGTTCACCTCAGGTGTTGGACGAGAAGGCAGTTGGGATAGAGAAGAAATGATAGTTGGAAATGATCACTCTGAATAATAACTGTGTGCTGAAAGTAGGTGAAGAAACAAAAATAACCTCTCAGTATCTGTGTTCCAAACCATCATGCCCTCTAAAAGGAGAGAAAGAGACAGACAGATGGATAAGAAGAGTGCCTTCTAGAAAGACAGGCTGGCGTTGCTGGGGTGGTGGGAGAGAAACTGGGGTCATTGGTGGTGGGAAAATGAGTGTTGGAACATTGTATCACTGAAACCTGATCATGAACAGGTTTGTAACTGTGAATCTCTCACAATGACTCAATGGAAGGAAGGAAGGAAGGAAGGAAGGAAGGAAGGAAGGAAGGAAGGACAGAAAGAAAGAAAGAAAGAAAGACAGAAAGAAGAAAGAGAGAAAGAAAGAGAGAAAGAAAGAAAGAAAAAAGAAAGAAGAAAAAGAGAAAGAAAGAAAGAAAGAAAGAAAGAAAGAAGAAAAAGAGAAAGAAAGAAAGAAAGAAAGAAGAAAAAGAGAAAGAAAGAAAGAAGAAAAAGAGAGAGAAAGAAAGAAAGAAGAAAAAGAGAGAGAAAGAAAGAAAGAAAGAAGAAAAAGAGAAAGAAAGAAAGAAAGAAAGAAAGAAAGAAGAAAAAGAGAAAGAAAGAAAGAAGAAAAAGAGAAAGAAAGAAAGACAGAAAGAAGAAAAAGAGAAAGAAAGACAGAAAGAAGAAAAAGAGAAAGAAAGAAAGACAGAAAGAAGAAAAAGAGAAAGAAAGAAAGACAGAAAGAAGAAAAAGAGAAAGAAAGAAAGACAGAAAGAAGAAAAAGAGAAAGAAAGAAAGAAAGACAGAAAGAAAGAAGAAAAAGAGAAAGAAAGAAAGACAGAAAGAAGAAAAAGAGAAAGAAAGAAAGAAAGACAGAAAGAAAGAAGAAAAAGAGAAAGAAAGAAAGAAAGAAAGAAAGAAAGAAGAAAAAGAGAAAGAAAGAAAGAAAGAAAGAAAGAAGAAAGAGAGAGAAAGAAAGAAAGAAAGAAAGAAAGAAAGAAAGAAGAAAAAGAGAAAGAAAGAAGAAAAAGAGAAAGAAAGAAGAAAAAGAGAAAGAAAGAAAGAAAGAAGAAAGAGAAAGAAAGAAAGAAAGAAAGAAAGAAAGAAAGAAGAAAAAGAGAAAGAAAGAAGAAAAAGAGAAAGAAAGAAAGAAAGAAAGAAAGAAGAAAAAGAGAAAGAAAAGAAAGAAAGAAAGAAGAAAAAGAGAAAGAAAGAAAGAAAGAAAGAAAGAAAGAAAGAAAGAAAGAAAGAAAGAAAGAAAAACTATGCCTCATTCCCTCTCCAGCTTTCTCTTGTTGAAAACAGAAGTGCTATCATTCTTGTCTAGCCCTATTCCTAGGACTATAATTGTACTGTAGTTTTCATGTCTTTTTTCTTAAAATAATCACTGAATGAAGAGGGGGACTGGTGGAGAAAGGGACTTGGGATAATGGTGAAGGAATCCTGGTATTCTAGTGGCTGCACAGTGTAGCTAGGTATAACAACTCACTACTATTGTAAACTTTGATACCTCAATAAAAGGTATCCCTACTGTTATAAACTTTGATACCTTAAAAATAGCTTCGTAAAAAATTATAAAAATAAACAATGAGCTGTCACCTCTCACCAGTGATGCTGTAACTCATAAAAATAAAAACAACCAGTGTTGGCATGTATCACTTAATCAATCACTTAATCACTTAATCCCCGTTATTCATCGATTTATTCGAGCGGGTGCCAGTAACGTCTCCATTCATCCCGGTTGCGTGCTAGCGTAGCCCAATGGTATCTGTTCGTTTTAGGAACATGTAGAGCCTCAAACCGATCATTTAGGGTCTTGACGAAGAAGTCTGACCATCTTATAGGTGGACGTCCACGTGATCTTTTGATGTCTCGTGGAATCCAATCAGTAATGGCTCTAGTCCAGCGGTTGTCTGTAAACCTCATTACATGTCCAGCCCATCTGATTTTTGATGTCTTGGCAAATGAGACAGCGTCTCTGATTCTTGAGCGTTGACGAAGATCAGAACTCCGGATTCTATCTCTCATTTGAGTGAATCGTGATATTCCAAGCATAGTTCTTTCGATTCCTCTTTGAGAGACCCGAATAGTGTTCTCATCCTGTTTTCGTAGGGTCCAGGTCTCTGAGGCATATGTTAATGCAGGAAGAATAGTGGAATCAAAGAGATGTGCTCGTAGTTGGAGGTTCTTTGTCCTTTTAGTTATTTCTTCAATGCTCTTGAAGGCATTCCAAGCCGCTCTCTTCCTCCTGCGTAACTCAGGTGCCAGGTCATTCATCATGTTGATTTCTCGACCTAAGTATATATAACTGTTGCATTCGGAGATGGTGGTTCCGTTGAGAGCGAATGGAGCGTCAGGAACAAGGCTGTTTCTCATAAACATTGTCTTCGTAAGATTCAGCTGTAGTCCAACCTTTCCACACTCACGGTCAAAGTCCGCAAGCATTTGTGCCGCTTGGCTGATGTTTGGTGTTATTAGAACAATGTCATCAGCAAAGCGGAGGTGGTGTAGTTGCCGACCATCTATCTTCACTCCCATGTTTTCCCATTCTAGTCGTCGCATGATGTTCTCGAGGGTGGCACTGAAGAGTTTTGGTGAAATGGTATCACCCTGCCGAACCCCTCTCTTGATATGGATGATTACTTCTTTGTAGAATGGTGAGATCTTGGTAGTGAATCCGCAATAGAGCTCACGAAGGATCCTGATGTATTGAGTTTGTACGCCCTGATTGGCTAGGGCTTCCATGACCGCTTCCGTCTCAACAGAATCAAAGGCCCTCTTTAAATCAATGAACGTTAGACAGAGCGGCATCTTGAACTCCCGAGATACCTCAATGAGCTTGGTTATTGTGTGGATATGGTCGATGGTACTGAATCCTTTTCGGAATCCAGCTTGTTCACATGGTTGTCCTTCATCTAGTGTTCTGCTAATCCTATTCAGGATGACTCGAGTGAATAGTTTGTAGATGACAGACAATAGGCAGATTGGGCGATAGTTGCCAATGTCGTGGATGTCTCCTTTCTTGTATAGTAGTACAGTCTTGCTGGTTTTCCATTGGGATGGAACCTTGCATTCAGACAGGTAGCGTGTGAAGAGTCGAGCTAATGTATTGATGAGTACTGATGGTAAGTTCTTCAGGTGTTCAGGTCTGATCTTGTCTGGGCCAGGTGCTTTTTGTTTCTTTACCGACGAGATGGCATGTTGGATTTCGGAAGGGAGAACATTGGGAACGACATATCCATCATGTGGTATGTGGTATGTGGGCAAGTGGATGTGGCTATTAAAGAGATCTGAGTAGAATTCATGAATAATCTTCTACATTGCCCTTCTGGAAGATGTGATAGATCCATCATGATGTCGGAGGGCAGTCATCTTGGTTTTGTAGTTGGTGAAGGACAGGCGGGCATTACGAATGTTTTTCCCAGCTTCTGCTGCATCTACCAGTACTGCTGCTCTCCTGTTTTTGAGGTCATCCTTGATGGCTTTTCTGCACTGTTTTGCCAGTTCGGACGTTTGCTTGTGGTTGCCTGAGGCACGTGCCACGCCACGTTGGCGAATAAGTTCAAGAGTGTTCGAAGAAAGACGGTTTTTTGTGGTTATCTCTCTCTTGGCATTCCTTGCACAATCATGGAGGTGCTGAATCATTCGATCGTATTCCTCATCAATGTTGTCAATGACGGCATCTTCCCATGTTGCTGCAACAGAGCCAAAGAGTTCCCAGTTGGTGGTTGTTCTGGGAGTCTTCTTCTTGTATATGGGGATGTATATGGGGAGAAAAGAACTCTCGTTAACATCCACTAGTAACGCTAATATTTATCTCTTTCTTTAACTTTGGTATGTATTATTCATATGCCTGACTCCTGCAGTTTCTTTGTATGGCTCAAAAAGGTAGATTCTCCCTTCCCATCCAACGAAGCTGTAAACTAAACGGAAATCATGTAATAAGCATAGTAACACTACAGTGCTTGACTTACAATGCAGAGTCTATCATAAATGTATACGAAGTAAGATAAAGTTTGATAAATTTAATAATAAGCCTGATACTCATATCAGGATCTCTTATCTTCAGTGTCTTTTAACTAAATCTGAGGATTTTCACGCTTCAATGAAAATGTACTTTCATGAGGTTTTATTTATATATGTAAAGTCTCATAAAAAGTACAATCATAAAAAGTATTATCCCTGAATTTGGATAGAGAAATAATTGAAAGCCTCTATGATTCAACCCCTAACAATAGATTTTTCAAAAACCCTTTCTCTAACTAAGCCTATGGTGGAACTGAGCTGCTTTTCATATGAGTATTTGAAATAGCACTGTAGCACTGTCCTCCCGTTGGTCATCCATTTACTCGAGCAGGCCCAGTAAATGTCTCCATTGTGAGACTTGTTGTTACTGTGTTTGGCATATCGAATACTTCACAGGTAGCTTGCCAGGCTTTGCCATGCGGGCAAGACACTCTCGGTACCTTGCTGGGCTCTTTGAAAGGGGCGGAGGAATTGTGGAGGAATCAAACCCAGCTTGGCTAGCCAACTGCACACAAAGCAAATGCCCTGCCTGCTGTGCTATCGCTCCAGCCTCTCAAGAAAAAGGCAGGTAGCAATTTTTGCCCATTTTCATGACAAATACTTTTCTTTAGAATTATAATCTTTGTGATATAATACTATATTTTCTCTTCTTCTTCTTTATTCTTTTGCCCAATTATTTCATTTTTCCTAATACATTTTTTTAACTTTTTATTAGTGAAACACCATGAGGTACAATTATAAACTTACAAATTTTTGTGCTTGGATTTCAGTTATACAATGATCCAGTACCCATCCCTCCACCAGTGCCCATTCTCCATCATTTACATTACATTTTTAAAAAATTTTTGTTAGTGAAACACCATGAAGTACAGTTGTAGATTTACAAATTTTTGTGCTTGGGTTTCAGTTGTATAATGATCAAACACCCATCCCTCCACCAGTGCCCATTTTCCACCACCACGGGTCCCAGTATCCCTCCCACCCCCCACCCCCCATCCCACCCTGCCTCTGTGGCAGGGTATTCCCTTTTGTTCTCTCTTTCCTTTTGGGTGTTGTGGTTTGCAAAGGAAACATTGAGTGGTAGTCATGGTAGGCAATTCCTAATACATTTTTTACATAATTTATATTCTGGTTTCATATCATATGAGATGTTTATTCACCTTTTCACTGACTTTTAAAAAATTATGACTGATTCATTTCCTAAGCGGTAGGGCATTTGCCTTGCACGCAGCCAACATGCCCGACCCGAGTTCGATTCCTCTGCCCCTTTCAGAGAGCCTGGCAAGCTACTGAGAGTATCTCGCCCGCACGGCAGAGCCTGGCAAGCTCCCCGTGACATATTCGATATGCCAAACACAGTAACAACAAAGTCTCCAATGGAGATGTTACTGGGTCCGCTCGAGCAAATCGACGAACAATGGGAGGGCCTTTACCTTTACTTATTTTTTCATACGCAGCACTACACAGGGGCTGTTCTAGGCTCTATGCTCTGGAGTGAGTCTGGTGGTGGTTGGAAACCATATGGACTGATGGAAATTGAACCTGAGTCAATTGCATGCAAGGCAGGCATCTCACCTCCTACATTATTTATCTGTGCAATCCTGCTAGAATTCTCTTTAAATAGCTTAGAAATGATGACTTTTCTCAACTGAACCTTTATTTTTAAGGAAATCAGAATTAATGAATGAGACCCATTGTTGTTACTGGTATTTAGCATATGGGGGTACACCACGGGGAGTTTGCCAGACTCTGAAAATCTCAGGGTTAGGGCGAAGGAGACGTTACTGGTGCCTGCTCGAGGCAATCGACAAACAACAGGATGATCGTGATCATGATCGGGATCGGAATTAATACAAGTACATATATTATTAGAATCATTTTTCTTACTATGTTATGAGTATTAAATACAGTAGCTCTAAGTTAATAATAAAATTTTATTAACTGATTTTATTAAATAAATGGCAATGGCATTAAGTGGCATTACCTTATCTTGAATAGGCATTTTAAAGTCTATATTTATTTTTTATAAAAGCCAACTGGATTCTGAGGCCAGAGAGATAGAATAGCATATTCTATATGATACTTGTTTTGTACACAACCAACTCAAATTTAATCCCTGCCACCATGTATAGTCCCATGAGCATGGCCGGCTTACATGATCCCTGAACACAGAGAAAGAAGTAAGTGCTGGGGAACTGGGTGTGACCCAACGACCTCAACACCCCCCCGCCAAAAAAAAACAGAAAAAAGAAAAGCACGTGAACTTTAAATAAAAAAGACTAGAAAGGAGTTGAAACAGGAGTTAATTGTATCAGAAACCCATGACACACGTCCTTCCGGTCCCCTGAGACCATGAGTTCCTCCCACGAACGGCTCTCCAGCACAGCCATGGTCCCAGAGGCACACAGACCTAATTCAGAACCTAGCAGCTTTTGGCAGAAATGTGAATGGACTATGGATTAAGCTACAGTGCTGTGCCCCTCCCCCCCGGAGAGAAAGGGTGGCTGTCTCTTCCACCATCTCCCCTCCCCCCCTCCCCCCCACCCCGCCAGGCGGTGGCCACCACCTCAGAGCTTATTGGACAGCCAGGTATGAGCCAGTGGTGATGGGGCAACTGCAGCCTCATGGGATGGGCAGTGGAACCAGCACATCCTTCCTGCCCCACGAGTGACAGGACACTGTCATAAGGTATCACTGTATCACTGTCCTCCCGTTGTTCATTGATTTGCTTGAACGGACCCAGTAACATCTCCATTGGAGACTTTGTTGTTACTGTGTTTGGCATATCGAATACATCACGGGTAACTTGCCAGGCTCTTGCCGTGTGGGCGAGATACTCTCCGTAGCTTGCCGGGCTCTCTGAGAGGGGCGGAGGAATTGAACTCGGGTTGGCCATGTTGACTGCATGCAAGGCAAACGCCCTACCGCTGTGCTATCGCTCCAGCCCCGTCATAAGGTATTGTTATAAAAAAAACCTGCTTAGAATGATAGTATAGCCAGTAAGGCACTTGCCCTGCTTGCAGCCAATCAAGCTTTAATTCTCAGCACCACATATGGTTCCCTATGCATAGCAGGAGTGACCCCTGAACAGAGAGCCAAGAGCAAGTCCTGAGCATATCCAGGAGGCTCAAAAATCTCCCAAAGTAAAAATAGCAAAAATAAAAACATCCTATTAATTGCATGATCACTCTTGCTTCATGAGAATCTAAATCTCTCAGAATACTAATCTTGAGTTAGGAAAGATAGAAAAATGATTTTGGTAGGTGAAAACAGGAGTATACTGAATAATATACAATAAAAAACCTCCATGTGTTTATATTACAATATGGAAGGCATACTACATCATGAATGATATGACAGAGATATCAGTAAAATATCACGCAGATTATAACACAGCAATTTTCTTTAGAAAAAAATTTGTGGAAGATATCATGGACAAACATAATGTTTAAATCAAATATTAATAAAATATTGGGAATATAGTAGATAAGAAATATGTGTAATGGTTAGGATGATGCCAAGTTATAATTGACTTAAGTTCTTTACAAAAGAATCTAGGTATTGAACTGTCTAGAATTATGCTGAAAATTTTCATCAAATGATCGTATCATTCACGATCTCATTCAGAAAGCTTATAACTTCAAAATAAAGTTTCAGAATACTCAAATAGTCTTCAGTTATGGGAAGGAAAGGATGCAGGAAAATTGTAGGACATAGAGATTGAAACCTGCTTCAGCTCTAAAATGTCCGATTAAAGTAAGTTAATTTGGTCTGATTCTCCAACACTGAAGATGTGTTCTATGAATGTCATATGAAATCATTCTTAGCCTAAATTTTAAGATTTTTAGTTATCAAAGAAAGTAAAATCAGTACTCCATGTATGGATTTTAGTTGATTTCCAACGATTTTCTCAAAAGCATGATCTTTTTTAGAAATATAAAGAATACTTAGCTAATTTTCCCCCAAGAAAATATACATATACATGAAACTTACATGCAATTCATAGTTTTGAATATCTTTAGGATCTTTCCATGTATACCCATATTAAGTCCCCTTTACCTAATACCATCTCAAATAAGATCCTGCTTTCAAATTAATTACATAGCCCCTGGTTATAATGGTTTTTATATTTTATGTATTTATTAATGTAAAGCACTAACAAAGTTATCTTATATATTCAAATGTTTACTAAGCACTTTATTATTACTAGTTTATTTAATTTTCAGCAACATTATAGTGTAGGTAGCATTGGTTTTACCTTTTACAATTACATATGAAGAAATTCTCCTATAGAATAGGAGAGTTAATTTCCTACATTGACAAAGCAACTAACTGAAAGAACAAACATTTGAAAATAGGCTGGATCCTGAATCTATGCATGGAAACTCTGACACTTTATTCAGATCATAGAAGCCAAACTTCTTTGACTTCATTTTTATCTCCTAATTTCTAATCCTTCATTTATCTCTTGACAATGTAGTATGAGAATGTCCCTTTAAAAATGTGTTGCCCAGGTCTAAATAAACATACTAGTATGTTTATAATATACTAGTTAAACATCACACTAAGTCAACTATTCAATGACAAAGGGGCCTTTCATGCCCGAGAAATAGGACAGAATGAAGTAAGGCATCTTATTCAGCTTCACACACTCCTGGGTCCTCTGGGCAAGGGTTAGGAATAGCTTTGGGAATGGATATATTTGTGAGATATTTTAAAATGTAAAATTCCAGGAAAAGCCTTGCATTGGTTATTTTTCATCTCAAAATGAAACCTATCCCTAGCTCCTCAAAATCATCCCCAAAGAAATTAAGTGGTCCTTAATTAAGAGCAATATTATTAAATTGTACCCCAAATCACAGTGGGCTGGAGTGATAGCACAGAGGTAGGGCAGTTGCCTTGCGCACAGTTAGCCCGGCCAAGCCGGGTTCGATTCCTCTGGCCCTTTCAGAGATCCTGGCAAGCTACCAAGAGTATCTCGCCACATGGCAAAGCCTGGGAAGCTACCCATGACATGTTCGATGTGCATATTCGATATGCTAGAAACAGTAACAACAAGTCTCACGATGGAGATGTTACTGGGTCCGCTCGAGCAAATCAATAAACAATGGGAGGACAGTGCTACAGAGAGAGTTACTCCAAATCACAAAATCACTTCACTGAGGAATCCATGCCCTTAAATGAAGATGGACTATTAATATATGCTAACATCTTTAGCTTAATTCTATTTTATTAGAAGGATTTTATAAGGTTAATTATCTCTTGATATATCTAATTCTTCTCTTTCCTAAAGGTAATGTGACTTGAGATTCACTGGAATTGGAATTTACTATTCTATGCAGCTGGTAGGGCTGGGACTCTTAACTCAAGACCACAGAACTTCACACTAGTAGATACACACACTTGGAAAGCTGGGGGTTGGTGGGGAGTTGCTGGGATGTGATCCATCAAATTGTCCAAAGTGAGGTGTTTAAGAATTTGTACTACAAGCATATCTAAACTTCCACTAATTTGACTTAAAGGTTGCATGACCTCTCTTAAGTGGGAGACTCCCTTGCTGCAATGTGCTTACCCTCCATCTTTGTTGCTAATAATTTAGGCAGGGACAAGGTATGTTTAAAGATCAACTTTTTTCTGCTACAAACATGACTTCAGTCCAAGTATTTAAGCACCTGAACTCAAGTGAGGATAATAAATGTCAGAGGAATATTTATAGCTTGGTATATGGAGACTTTCCAGGTCCCTGTTCTGCAATAACACAGATCCATCTGCTAAGGGCATTAAAGTGGTGTGTTGTTTCTTTTTTTTTATTTAAGATGATAGTTTCTGAAAATAGAAGAACAGCAGTATGCAAAGTCCAACATTTATTTTAACCCTTTTCTACTCAAATAATAATTGTATATGCAGTTAATCGCCACAAGCAAAGTTTGTCTATAACTCCTGATATTGGATACAATCCAAAAGAAACCTTAGCTCAGTCATATATAAGCTCCTGTCATCATTGTACTGATCTATCTACCTAAGGATGTAGTGTATAGTTGTCAGACATTAGGGACTTGGGGCTAGTACACTCCCTCATCTGTTGTTGGGATATGATTGTTTTTACTACTATACCATAAACATGTTTATCACTGGTTCTATTGTGAACCTATGTATGTCTGTATGTATGTCTGAGAAAGAGAATCTTTAAACATCCACAGAGACATTTTATGCATTTGTTCCTTGAGTTATTTAACTCCCCTGCTCTGGTTAGCAAAGAAGACAAGAACAAGTTCTCTAGTTCCTTTCAATCACGATCACGATCACGATCATCCTGTTGTTTGTCGATTGCCTCAAGCAGGCACCAATAATGTCTCCTTCATCCTAGCCCTGAGAATCTAAAAAGTACCACAATCAAGGCTCTTTCAGGGTTAGGAGAATGTTCCTTTTAATATCCACATATTTTAACATAGAAAATGCCCATAGGTCTAACTAGGAGTTAACTAGCTGCTAATAGAAACTCCATACATTAGCTTTAGAGCACATTGGGTGTAATAACATTAGGTTTTAAACTTTACATAGGATCTAACAACACCATAAAGTAGAATGAGAATAATAGTTGTGTGACTAATGAATGAATATTCTCTGATGCACAAAAGAATAGAGCACAATACTTTAATATGCAAGGCTGTATTCTTTTTTTTTTTTTTTGCTTTTTGGGTCATACCGGGCGATGCATAGGGGTTACTCCTGGCTCTGCACTCAGGAATTACTCCTGGCGGTGTCCAGGGGACCATATGGGATGCTGGGAATCGAACCCGGATTGGCCGCGTGCAAGGAAAACGCCCTACCCACTGTGCTATCGCTCCAGCCCCAAGGCTGTATTCTTATGTTACATTTGGTCTCATTCATTTACAAGAAAGTAAATTTAATTTTTCACATCATATTTTACCTTATAACAGAGTTCTTGGGAATATTTCATTCCTAGATTAGCAATTGACATTTATTCCTCTTTCTTATTTTAATTTAATTTTAGTTTTACAAAGACCCCTACTGCACCACGTTCCTCAAGTGGTGACATACTACTATTATTAGTTTGTATAAGATTTCTCTCCTGTTCTATGTATTTTTTTCACTTGCTCATTTTCTTTCTGTACCCCATAACGCTCTCATTCTCTTAGCAAGCAAGTAGCCATAGGCTTAATTTTAAACTTTTGCTTTATAAAAATCCTTACAAAATGGAAATGATCAGTGCATATCATTTAATTTATAATACTAGCTTTGTGCTATAGATATTTTCTTACCTTTCCTCACCAGCAATATATTCCTAAGGTAAGTTCTATAACTGGATACTGCACATATCCAGTACATGGTTTCTAGTTTCTGCCACATACTCCATCATCTGCATCCACATTGTGCTAATGATTCCCATGGTTGGGATCCAGACCGCTATCATTTTCATGTTATTATAAACAGTGCTATAATCAGTATTCTGAACTCTATTTGTTTCCTATCAAAAAATAAGTGTTTGTATGCCTTTATAGATTCCCTAACAAAGAAAACAAGCTGAATCTGTTGAAAACCAGGTTATGGGTCTCTTTCTAAGATACAAATAATTATCCATCTTTAATATGTTTGTGGCTAAGATTTTATTAGTTTATGTTTACTTACATTTGACTTTATAAAGATAAAATACTATATGAAGTAGATCTGGACAATTTTCTAACTCAGTATCCTTAATGCTTTTATGCCTTTTGCTGAAAATGTACCAGTTAATAAGCTTTCTTCATTAAGATATTTTATCCCAGGCCCATTATATTTTCTTAATTATCCTCATTCTTACAAATTTGACAGCTGTAGGCTTTTCCCATGGCATTTAAACTCTAAAATGTATTAGCAAAACATTTTTAAAAAGTTCTATTAATGACAGGGAAGAGAGTTGAAAACAGATCTACGTAAATGAGAGTAGACATATTAAACAATTTTAATGTATTTTCATAGACTAATACCATATGACCATCAATCATCAAATACTGACTTTTATTAATTTCTTTTTTGATAATTGCATTTTCCATGTCTCTAAAGGTTTTTTAATCAAGTAATATCAAATAAGAGCTCCAGGGCTCAGTGACTGACCACCTTGCCCATGCATGATGGCAGTGCCAAAGACCCAGCTTCCTGGATGGTAACTAGGGGAACAGTGACAGCCACTGAGGGGTCCTTGTACTTGGGTGGGCTACTATCCTAGGATAGCCTGAACGAGGCATGGTGACTCAGGGTCTTGGTATCTGTATGTTTCTGCCTCTCCTGGAGAACCTGCAGAGCCTCAGTTTTTGGCACAGATCTATAAGGGCTGGAGAGAGTATAAGAGTTACGGCTCTCACCTTAACACAGATCCAGGTCAATCCCTAGCAACCCCCTCTCGACACCATCAGGAGCAGCCCCTGAACACCAAGCAGGAGTACCCCAGCACACCACTGACTGTGCCAACTCCTCAGCCACAAAGAAAAACAAAACCAAAGCAGCCCGGCGATGTATAAATCCACCTCTTGAAGTTATTCAAGGCAGCCTCCCCAAGGGCCAGGGATAGAACCCCACAGTAGGACAGTTGCAAGGGGCAGATCTGGGTTCAGTCCCTGGCACTGAAACACAACTTCTCCTGTGTGCGACAAAAGCTACAACACACTGAACATACAGAAGAGCAGATTCAGCAAGGATATACGAATCATTTTGCTTTCTCAACCAAAAAGAAAGGTAGCAGATACTGAATCCCTGACTGGCACCAAGAGTTAGAAGGCCTGAGCAGCTGGCGCATCACACCACACTCCCCAGCCCATCACTCTTTTACACTTCAATGATGGAACTGAGCGAGTTACCTCTCTCAAAACTGTGCTTTTGTAGCCTCGATATAGTCCTTGATGCCCTGAAAGAAAAAAAAAAAGGGCCGAGAACTCAGCTGGAAGAACAGAATTTTCTAAATGAAGCAGACTACTTGCTCAAAACTTTGGGATAAAGATGTTCACGATGACAACAGTTCTGTAAAAACATTAAAGGTTCTGGGCCAGAGTGATGGTAGGGCATTTGCATGTGGGTTGACCTTGATTCTATTCCCAGCATCAAGTATCGTCCCCTGAGCACTGCCAGGACTGATTTCTGAGTGCAGAGCCACCAGATGTGGCCCACAAAGCTTTATAGGTGACTAACTGTTCTGAACTGGGGCCAGAGAAAGAATAAAGTGGGTAGGATGCTTTCCTTGCACACAGTCAATGTGGGCTCAATCCCTGGCACCCTATATGACACCCTGCCAGGAATGACATTTGAGGCCAGGGCCAAGGACGAAGCCTTGAGCACTGCTGATGGTACCCATCAAACAAACAAAAACAAAAAACAGTAAAGGTTCGTAACCTGCTTATAAGAGATAAAACCCATGTCAATTTGTCAACACACTACACTACAACTCAGAGAGCCCGGCAAGCTACCGAGAGTATTTCACCCGCACGGTGACGTATTTGATATGCCACACACAGTAACAACAAGTCTCACAATAGAGATGTTACTGGGCCCGCTCAAGCAAGTCAATGAACAACGGGAGGACAGTGCTACAGTGCTAATATCAAATAAGTTGTTTAGCTTTGTGCCACTGAGGGGACAGGCTGCACAAGTGACAGGAGGGAAACTGGAGACATTGGTCGAAGGAAGGTCACACGAATGGTGTGGCTGGTGTTAGAATATTATATATTCAAAATAACTATATTATGAATAATTTTGCAAATAATGATGTTTTAATAAATTTTTTTTCGGATCACGGATCACGGTCCTCCGGGTGTTCATCAATTTGCTCGAGCGGGCCCAGTAACGTCTCCATCATGAGACTTTGTTGTTACTGTGTTTGGCATATCGAATACGTCACAGGTAGCTTGCCAGGCTCTGCCGTCTGGGCGAGATACTCTCGGTAGCTTGCCGGGCTCTCCGAGAGGGGCAGAGGAATCGAACTTGGGTTGGCCATGTCGGCCGCTTGCAAGGCAAACACCCTACCCGCTCTGCTATTGCTCCAGCCCTTAATAAATATAAATTTGAAAATATATAGAAAAACAGAACAAAAAATATTTTATCCCAGGCCTGAAAGTTTTCATTTTTCTTATTTTTTTCTTATTTTTTTTCTTATTTTAAATAGATGTCAAAAGAATGATGTCTTCAGGCTAAAAATCTCCCTTAAAAAATTAAAGAACATAGAGAGTTCAATAAAATGGCAACTCACAAAACAGGAGAGAGGACCAGAGAGAAAGAACAGTGTGGCAGGTGCTAGTCAAGCACAGGCAACCCCAGTTTGATCCGAAGACCACAAACGGATCCCTAAGCACTGCCAGGAAGGATCCCTGAGCATAAGGTAGAAGTAAGCCCTGACTACTCCTGCCTTGGCCCAAAAGCTAAAACTAAATAAAACCCAAAAGGAATGTGACTTGTTACTGAAACACACCCCAGTCCATGCTTTAAGGGGCCAGAGAGCATACAACAGGTAAGCCACTTATCTTACCCACAGCCAAACTTAGTTCTATCCTTGGCACCAAATATGTCCTTGGAGCACCATTAGGAGTGATCCCTGAGCACAAGAGCCATGAGTAAGTCCTGCACACTGCTGGGTGTGATCCCTCAAAGCAAAAATAAATATTTACGATTTTCCATAAAAATAATAACAACAATGTTTGTTCTATTCTTTGCTCATGCTCTTGTGTGTGTGTTTATGTGTGCACTAAAGGTAATAT
The DNA here is from genome assembly GCF_029834395.1 of Sorex fumeus. Taxonomy (NCBI): domain Eukaryota; kingdom Metazoa; phylum Chordata; class Mammalia; order Eulipotyphla; family Soricidae; genus Sorex; species Sorex fumeus. Next base: position 6,927,485 of record NW_026606058.1, read on the forward strand.
GAAACCTGATCCTAAAAGTTAAGTAGGTGTGTGAGTAAGAATTCTTTGTGAAACAAGATCCTGGAGAAGCCATAAGTTCCTCAGTAGAACAATGTGGATTCAAATTCTGGATTTACATCATACTATCACTGTCAGCATGCATTACTTTCGCTGGAGCGATAGCACAGCGGTAGGGCGTTCGCCTTACAAGCGGCCAACATGGCCGACCCGAGTTCGATTCCTCCGCCCCTCTCAGAGAGCCCGGCAAGCTACCGAGAGTATTCGATATGCCAGACACAGTAACAACAAAGTCTCCAATGGAGATGTTACTGGGCCCGCTCCAGCAAATCGATGATCAAACATAATAAAAGTTCCTTTATCATGACATTAGTTTTGGAATCACAGAAGACAACGCATGGAAATGGGTAATAATAATAATTAGAACAAGTGACTCAAAAATAAATCTTTGAAGATAGCCACAAGCTGCAGAGATGTCTTCAGGCTGAACCTCATTTCTGGAATACCCAGAGGTGGCCAGTTGAGTCCAGCACCAGCTCCAATACAGCCCCAGCAGCCAAAACCTCCAGAACCCAACCACTGCCATGCTCACCGCTCATGTCCACAGGATCAGAACAAGCTCCTTATGCATGAGAATCAATCTGCTGAAAATCTCAGGTATGTGAATTTTGTGACCAAAATCTCCAGGCTCTCTTGGTGTTGGAGATGGGTGACCTCCCCCCATTTCCCTGTCTTTCCCAGAGCTTGACAGCCAGATTTACAAACTGCTGGTGCCATATAAGCTCATTAATGGCCATGATCCAGAGACTCACAAATAAATCTCAGAAGAGAGCCACAAGCTAGAGACGTTTCTGGATTCCAAAGTCACCTCCAGTTGTATTACTCTATTTTTTTTTCTGCTCTTTGGGTCACACCCAGAAATGCACAGGGGTTACTCCTGGCTCATGCGCTCAGGAATAACTCCTGGTGGTGCTCAGGGGACCATATGAGATGCTGGGAATCAAACTTGCATCAGCCACGTGCAAGGCAAACGTCCCACCCACTGTGCTATAGAGCCAGCCCCATGTATTACTCTATTTAAAATTTTAGAATCCTTGAAGCATGTGGCTGCATTTGCAGCTGCACAAGATTTCATACTCTACTCCACTGATGTATCAAGAGTAGCACACCATATTTGATGGGGTCAAGGTAGAAGGCCCCTTGGAGGGAGGCGGGTTGAGTTTCCCTCCCCGCCCAGAGCAGAGCGCATGCAGCTGAAGACCTCAGGAACCAGCCACAACCATGCTTAAGACTCACTCTCCACATGGTCGGATGAGCCTCATGCATGAAGGAACCAGCAGAGGAATCCAGGCATGCGAGACTAGGGGCTGAGATCTCCAAGCCTGGTCGGATCGGGACTGGGCCTCCTTCACTCAGATCCCCCATCTTCCAGTAGGTAGGCATTACACCCAGCAACTGCCTGTGTTATCCTATCAATGGCCAAAACCTAGAGACTATAAAACCCAGCTCCTGGAAGTGCATGACCATATTTTATTATCTAGTTCTTACTCTTGGAGAACCCAGCAGGCTACCGAGAGTATCCTGCCTGCACAGCAGAGTCTGGCAAACTCCCTGTGGCGTATTCGATATGCCAAAACCCAATAACAATGATGGGTCTCATTCCTCTGATTCTGAAAGAGCTGCGAATGTGGAACTTTCTAAAATCTCAGGGCTAGGAAGAAGGAGACGTTACTGGTGCCTGCTCGAGGAAATCAATGACCAACAGGATGACAGTGATAGAGTGAAGGTAGAAGGCAATTGATCTTGACCCAAAAATAAATAAATATTAGCACACAAGGCCCAACATGTAACAATATGTTAGAACAATATGTTAGTAATCTTATACAAGGGCTTAATGTTTCTACGATGAAATACAATAATCTTCACCCATTTTCCTGTAAGGAAAATATTTTAGAATCATTTTTAACGTTTTGTTGATAACAACCCATACAAAATATTTTTTTTAAAACCTGCTTTTGGGGCAGGCTTGGATGATGGTGGGAAAATTCTAAATAAGGGTGGAAGAAAGGTGTTATGGTGGTAGAATTGGTGTTGTAATATTGAATGAAATAAATTATTGTGAACAACTTTATAAAACTAAAATAAAATTGGGGGAAAATTAGGTGCATTAAGTGGAGCAAGGGAGTTTCCTCAACAAGTGGAGCAGCTTTGAGTATGTATTCAAGGATACAAAATTACAAAATTATTAAAAGTAAAGTAAAGTAAAGGCCCTCCCGTTGATCATCGATTTGCTCGAGCGGGCCCAGTAACGTCTCCATTGGAGACTTTGTTGTTATTGTGTTTGGCATATCAAATACGTCACGGGGAACTTGCCAGGCTCTGCCGTGCGGGCGAGATACTCTCGGTAGCTTGCCGGGCTCTCCAAGAGGGGCGGCGGAATCGAACTCAGGTCAGCCATGTTGGCTGCGTGCAAGGCAAACGCCCTACCGCTGTGCTATCTCAAAATTTTTATCTTAATAATACAAAATTGGGCTGGAGCAATAGCACAGTGGGTAGGGTGTTTGCCTTGTAAGTGGCCAACATGGCCTACTCAAGTTCGATTCCTCCGCCCCTCTTGCAGAGCCCGGCAAGCTACCGAGAGTATCTTGCCCACACGGCAAAGCCTGGCAAGCTACCTGTGATGTATTCATATGCCAAACACAGTAACAAGTGTCACTATGGAGACGTTATTAGGCCCACCTTAGCAAATCGATGAATAATGGGAGGACAGTGACAGTGTGACAGTGAAAACAAAATTTTATCTCACATGTATCCTTACATTCATAGAAGTATTATTTACAATAGTAAATTGTGGATAGAAATTATGCTTTTGATGACAATCATGATATAGTATGTACATATATATATACATATATATGTATTTTTAAAATGAGTAATCTGCTGCACAACCGAAACTTATGTTTTAAACCAATATTACTCCAGGAGAAATTATTTAAAATTATAACGCACACATAAGATTATTACTTCTGTGTGAAAGAAAGAAAAGTAGGTTCTGAGCCTAAAGTTCTAATTAGGTGCTATTCTAGTAAGATGAAATAAAATGGACAGAGAAAGAAAAAATATTTAAATAAAAATTAGAAAAAATAAATTACATAGAAAACAAGGAAAAATTAAGGCCAATGAAAGCCGGACCTTGTTCTGCAAAAAAACAATTAGCAAGATTCACACCACATAAACACACACACACACACACAAACCAGGTAAAAACCCAAATAAATAACATAATGGAGGTCAAGGGACGAATTACAATTGACACATCAGAAAGACAGAAAATCATAAGGTTACTATTTAACAACTCTATACCTCCAAGCTTCAAAACCTAAAATAAATGGATGAGTTCTTAGAATTATACAAATTCCCAAAACAGAACCAAGAGAAAATAGAAAACATGGATAGACCAATCATGAGTAAGGAAGTAAAAACAATAATTTAAAATTTTCTCCATTAGGAAAACCACTCACTCACAAGTGATATGGGAAAATTGGACAGCTACATGCAAAAAAAAAAAATGAACTCAGACCTCTGTCTAATGCCAGGCACAAAAGTCAGATCAAAACGGATTAAAGACCTCAACATCAGACCTGAATCCATAAGGTACATAGAGGAAAATGTAGGCAGAACCTTCCATGTCATTGAAGCTAAAGGCATCTTAAAGGATAAAGCATCACTGACCAAGCAAGTAGAAACAAGCATAAACAAATGGGACTACATTAAACTAAGAAGCTTCTGCACATCAAAAGAAACAGTGACCAAAATACAGAAAGAGACCACTGAATGGGAAAAATTATTTACCCAATAACCATTAAACAGGGGCAGTCAGATGCCCGGTGCCAGGGGTACCAGATGCAGATGCCTTCAGTGCCCTCCTCCTGCTTCAGGGCTGGAGTGATAGCACAGCGGGTAGGGCGTTCGCCTTACACGCGGCCAACATGGCCGACCCAAGTTTGATTCCTCCGCCCCTCTCGGAGAGCCCGGCAAGCTACCGAGAGTATTCGATATGCCAGACACAGTAACAACAAAGTCTCCAATGGAGACGTTACTGGGCCCGCTCGAGCAAATCGACGATCAACGGGAGGGCCTTTACCTTTACCTTTACCTAACCATTAAATAAGGGGTTAATATCCAGGACATAAAAGACATTTGGAGAACTGTACAAGAATAAAACCTCCAACCCCATCAAAAAAAAATGAAGAGAACAAATGAACAGAAACTTCTTCGTAAAAAAAAATATACAAATGGCAAAACGGCACATGAAAAAAATGCTCTACATCACTAATCATCAGGGATGCAAACCAAAACAACAATGAGATATCCACTTACACCAAAGAGACTGGCACACATCAAAAAGAATAAGAACCACCAGTGCTGACACGGATACGGACAGAAAAGGACTCTTTTTTATTGTTGATGAGAATGCCAACTGGTCTAGCCTTTTTGGAATATAATATGAGCGTTCCTCAGTCACTTGTATCACTTGTCATCCCGTTGCTCATCGATTTTCTCCAGCAGGTGTCAATAACGTCTCCATTTGTCCCTGTCACGTGCTAGTGTAGCCTAATGGTGTCTGCTCACTTCAGGAACATGAAGAGCCTCAAACCGCTCATTCAGGGTCTTGACAAAGAAGTCTGACCATCTCATAGGTAGAAGGTCACAGGTTTTTTTGACATCCCGTGGAATCCAGTCAGTAGGAGCTCCAGTCCAGTGGTCATCTCTGAATAGCATTACATGTCCAGCACATCTGATTTTCGACACCTTGGGAAATGAGACAGCATCCCTGATCTTGATCATCAGCGAAGGCCTAAACTCCAGATTCCTTCTCTTGCTTATTCCAAGCATAGCTCTTTCAATTCCTCTTTGGGCGACCCGAATAGCGTTCTCATCCTGTTTTCGTAGGGCCCAGTTCTCTGAGGCATATGTTAGTGCAGGAAGAACAGTGGAGTCAAAAAGATGTGCCTGAAGCAGGAGGTTCTTCATCCTCTTAACGACTTCTTCGATGTTCTTGAAGGCGTTCCAAGCCATTCTCTTCCTCCTGCGCAGCTCAGTTGCCAGGTCATTTGTTATGTTGAGTTCTCGACCTAGGTACACATAACTGCTACATTTGGAGATGTTCACTCTGTTGAGAGCAAATGGAACATAGGGAATAGTCTGTTTCTCATGAACATTGTGTTCATGAGGTTCAGCTGCAGTCTGACCTTTCCACATTCAAGGTCAAAATCGGCCAGCATTTGTGCCACTTGGCTAATGTTTGGTGTTATTAGAATGATGTCATCAGCGAAGCAGAGGTGATGTATTTGCTGACTGTCTATCTTCACTCCCATTCCTGCCCATTCCAGTCATCGCATGACATTCTTGAGGGTGGCACTGAAGTGTTTTGGTGAAATGGTATCATCCTGCCAAACCTCTCTCTTTACATCAATGATCACTTCCTTGTAAAATGGTGAGATCTTGGTAGTGAATCTGTATCACAGCTCACGAAGGGTCCTGATGTACTGAATTTGAACACCCTGTTTGACTAGGGCTTCGATGACCACTTCAGTCTCAACAGAATCAAAGACCTTCTTTAAATCAATGAACATTATACAAAGCTGAATTTTGAACTCTTGAAAAACCTCAATGAGATTGGTCATTGTGTGGATATGGTAGATCATGCTGAATCCTTTTTGGAACCTGGCTTGTTTGCATGATTGTCCTTCATCCAGTGTCCTGCCAATCCTATTCAGGATGACTCAAATGAACAACTTGTAGATGACAGACAACAGGCAGATCGGGCAACAGTTGCCGATGTCGTGGATGTCTCTCTTCTTGTACAACAGAACGGTCCTGCTGGTTTTCCACTGGGATAGAACCTTGCATTTAGACAGGTAGCATGTGAAGAGCCGAGCCAGTGTATTAATGAGCACTGGCAGCAGATTCTTCAGGTTTTTGGGTCTGACCTTGTCTGTACTGGGTGGTATACACATCTTTACTGATGAAATGGCATGTCATATATTGGAAGAGAGAACATTGGGAACGACATATCCATCGGGAGGAATTTGGCATGTGGGCAGTTGGACGTGGCTATCAAAGAGATCTGAGTAGAAGTCATGGATAATCTTCTCCATTGTCCTTCTGGAGGATGTGATAGATCCATCAGGACATTGGAGGGCAGTCATCTTGGCAAAGGACAGGCGGGCGTTGCAAATACTTTTCCCAAATTCTGTCGCATCAGCCAGCACTGCTGCTCTTCTCTCTTTGAGGTCTTCCTTTATCACTACTTTGCACGCTTTATGAGCTCAAACATTAGCTTGTGGTTGCCTGAGTCTGACGCCAAATGACGTTGGTGAATGAGCTCGAGAGTTTTCGAAGACAGGCATCTTTTTGTGGCTTTCTCTCTCTCTCTCAGCATTCCTCTCACAATCATGGAGGTGCTGAACCAGTTGATCGTATTCCTTATCGATGTTGTCAATGACGGCATCTTCCCATATTGCCACAATAGTGCCAAAAAGTTCCCAGTTTGTGGTAATTTTAGAAGTTCTTAAGCTTTGCAGCCCTTTCTTCCCACTCTATGAAGTAGAATTTTGCACAAAGGAGATGGTGGTCTGATTCTGTTTGGAATGTTGGAACAGCAGCAACATCTGTCAGGCAAAATTTTCCATTGAATATGATGTGGTCAATTTCATTGTGGAACTGTCCACTGGGAGACTCACATGTCCAGCGTTTTGATTTGGCCTTCTGGAACTGGGAGTTACCATGGGTGGTTTTGGTCAACATGATGAACTTAGACAGTCTCTCACCTTGTTCGTTCCATTCTAGGCCATGGGTCCCAATGTGGAGTTCTTTGGGAGACCTTCTTGATCCTATCTTGGCATTAAAATTACCAATGACCTTGTAGAAGGTATGGTCTTCTTTATAGAACTTCTCCAGGTCCATGTAAAATCTGGACAATTTCTCAATTTCTGCGTCATAGTTGGATGTTGGTGAGTAGACAACAAAGACAGAAACTACCGGCAATGAGCGACATGTGTTCAAATGTAAGCATCCAATTTGGGCTGTTAGGCATTTGAACAAATCAATGCTCATGGCCAAGTTCTTATTGATGAAGACACTGACACCACCGATGCCTCTACTGTCACATGTTCTAAGGAACAGTTCTTCAGTGTTAAAAGCGGCATGATGCAATCGATGCCTTCTCATCTCGGTCAATCCAATGACATCATACTTGATCTTCTGCGCTTGCACCATCAGGTCCTGGATGGACGCTTCTGATGCCAGAGTATGTGTGTTAAAAGTGCAGACAGTCATTTTAGTCCTTCTTCATTTTGGCAGCCTAGTTCAGCCCTGAGATTTTAGTAGCCTCTCCTTGCTCTTCCTTTTCAATGCTGCCATATTGGGGGATCTTCCCCAGTGAGGGGAATGAAGCCCATTTTTGTTACTACTTTTTGAATATCAAATATCCATGGGTAGCTTGCCAGGCTTTTCCATGCGGGTGGCATGTTGGTTCACTCTTTGCCAATATCTCGCCATGATGAGGCAGTGAGCCATCGAGGGCATTCCTCAAAAAACTAGAAATTGAGCTTTCATATAACCCAGCAATATCACTTTGGGAATATATCCCAAGGGTGCAAAATAGCACATTAGAAATAACATCTGCACTTGTATGTTCATTGCAACACTGTTCAATAGCCAGCATCTGGAAACCTGAGTGCCTGAGAACAGATGACTGGTTAAAGAAACTTTAGTACATCTGCACAATGGAATACTATGCAGTTGTTAAGAAAGATGAAGTCATGACATTTGCTTATAAGTGGATGGTCATGGAGAGTATCATGTTAAGCAAAATAAGTTAGAAAGAGAGGGACAGACATAGAATGACTGCACTAACTTGTGGAATATAAAGCAGCATAATATAAGACTAATATCCAAGGGCAGTAGAGAGAAGGGCCAGGAAGATTGCTCCATGGTTGGAAGTCCGCATCATGAACTGGGGGGAAAGGAAGCTGGAAAAGAGAAGGGACCACTAAGTCAGTGATGGTTGGAGGAATAGTTTGGGATGGGAGATGTGTGCTGAAAGTAGACAAAGGACCAAACAAGATAGCCTCTCAGTATTACAAACCATAATGCCCCAATGGTAGAGAGAATGAAAAGGAAAGTGCCTGTCACAGAGACAGGGGGTGGCAGGAGGGATACAGTGATATTTGTGGTGGAATATGCACACTGGTGAAGGGATGGATGTCCAATCTTTGTGTGATTGAAACTCAGAAATGAAAGTTTTGTAACTGTATCTCATGGTGATTCAATTAAAAAATTTTTTTTTCCAGGAACAAAAACCCTGGCCCAGAAAGGTACACTAGTTCTACCAAAAGTTCAGAGTTTATGCCCATACTCCTTGAGCTCATTCAAAATATTCAAGACACAGGATTTCTCCTAATAACTTTTTTCTTGTTTTTTTATTTGTTTGTTTGTTTGTTTTGTGATATAGTGATGATCAGCGGTTACTCCAGGCTCTGCACTGAAGGATCACTCCTGGTGAGGCTCAGGCAACCATATGGGATCCTGGAAATTGCACCTGGGTTGGTCGTGTGCAAGGCAAATGCTATGCCAGCTGTACTATCACTTTGGCCCCTAATATCTTTCTGAAATCAGTAATACCCAATACAAAAAGAAGACAGAGAATTTTCTAAAAAAATCAAAGAACAATACTTCTAATGAACATTATGCTAGTATCCTCAACAAAAACTTTAGAAACTGACTATACCAATACATTTAAAGATTATACACCATGATCAATCCCAAGGATGCAAGAATGGTACAATACATGCAAAACAGTTTAGTACACTATATCAATAAAAGGAAAGATAAAGATCAAATGGTTGTATAAATTGATGATGATAAGTCCTTTGAAAAGATCTAACACCCATTAATTGAAAAAATAGTGATAGAAGGAAAATATGACAAATAATAACAGCCATTTACAACAAATCTACAGTTGATACCATACTCAATGGTGAAAAACTTCAAGCCTTTTTATTGAAATCATGTACAAAGCATGGATACCCACTTTCAACATTCTTATTCAAGCTAGTTTAAGAAGTACTTGTCAAAGCAAAAAGACAAGAAAGATATTAATCCAAATTTTAAAAGAGGGAAGCTATCACTATTTGCAGATAATAATATATACTGATAATTCCAAAGAGTTCAAAATAAAAACTTCCTAGAAACAATAAACCAATACAAGAATGTAGCAGCTACAAGATTAAAAAACACACAAAAAAATCTGTATTATTCCTGTATGCAAGTAAAGGCCTAAAAGATAAATTTAAAACAACCCCTTTCAACATAGTGTTCAAAAACATCAAATACCTTCGAATCAGCTTAATGGGGGAGATATTGTTACACATTAAAAACTATGAATTACTGATAAAAATTAGATGACATGAGAAATAAAAGGATACTTCCTTTTCATAGATTGGAAGAATCAACATCGCCAAAACGACATCTCTAGATTTAATACAATACCTTTGAAAACACTAATCATATATATTCAGGACTTGAAACAAAATCTAATAAAATTTGTATGGAACCACAGGACTCCCCATCTAGTCAAATCAATCCAGAGGGGAATATATATATATATAAATATGTTGGCAGGTATTGAGTCTCCCAACTTTGAATTGTACTGCACTGCGCTGCACTGCACTGCCCTCCCATTGTTCATCAATTTGCTTGAGCGGGCCCAGTAATGTCTCCATTGTGAGACTTGTTGTTACTGTGTTTGGCAAATCAAATAAGTCACAGGTAGCTTGCCAGGCTTTGGCATGCAGGCTAGATACTCTCGGTAGCTTGCTGGGCTCTCGGAGAGGGGGGAGGAATCAAACTCAGGTCAGCTGTGTCAGCCGCGTGCAAGGCAAATGCCCCACCCGCTGTGCTATGGTACAGGAATAAAACTGAACCTGCAGATTAATGCAGCAGATTTGAGATTCCTGAGTTTAACCCCAGGTTTATGGGAAGTTACTCTATGACGAAAAAAGCTAAGTAGTGGCAACAGAGATGGTGCAGTAGATAAAGTGCTTTCTTTGTGTGAGGCCAACATACGTTTGATCCCCAACACACCATATAGTATAACAAACTCCGGCAGGAGTGGTCATGAGCTCAGAGTCAGGAGTAAATCCTGATCACTGCTGGGTGTGCTCTTGCTGCCAACACCCCTGAAAAAACTAAATCCATCAAAGAGAACAAAGAAGTCTCACCAACAAATAGTGTTGGAGAAACTGGATAACCACAGGTTAAAAATTTAGAACTATAGGGGTTGGAGCAATAGCACAGCGGGTAGGGTGTTTGCCTTGCACGCGGTCAACCCGGGTTCAATCCCCAGCATCCCATATGGTCCCCTGGGCACTGCCGGGGGTAATTCCTGAGTGCAGAGCCAGGAGTAACCTCTGTGCATCACTGGGTGTGACTCAGCAAAAAGCAAAAAAAAAAAAATTAGAACCATATCTCATACCATTCACAAATAAATTCAGGAGCCAGATAAATGTACAGAACGATTCTGGCTGTGTGCAGGGCAAGCACTTGAGGCTCCCTTTATGGTTCCCCAATAACTCCAGGAGGGATCCCTGAGCACCACTGGGTGTGGCAAAAAAATGATACATATTGAGGACATAACCGCGAGTCCAACTTATCATTCTTTTCCACTCACTGCACTCTTGACAGTTTCAGTTTTATCCAAGCCCAATGGTTTGACATATTGTTTTCCAAAGAGATTGATCCAGAACACATCACCGATTGCTTTATTTTCTTTTGCTGCTGTTGTTTTGGTTTGGATTTTGGGGTCACACCTGGCAGTGCTTAGCCTGGTGTGCTCAGGGGTCGGTCCTGGAAGTACTGGAAGAACTCAGGGGAATATATAGGGCTCCGGGAAAGGAACCCAGGTCTGCCACATGCAAGATGAGCATCTCACTTGCTATAATATCTCTCTGGCCTCTCCAGTCTTTTTAATATGTGCCACTCACTAACTTGTGATGGCTTCGCATTGTTCTTTTGATTTGCTTTAACTCCAGTAATAAATGATGGCGAGCACTGTTCATATACCTATTATTGGTCATCTGTATGTCCTCTTCGGGAAGGTGTCTATTCATCTCTTCATCTCCTTTCCCAACTTTTTTTGGATGAGGTTATTAAATTTTAAATTTATTCAGTAGGGTCTTTATTTAGTACCCTTTTATTCAATAGGGTGCCTTTAATTTTATTCCAAGGATTCTTTTTGTCATGTAAAACCTTTTAATTTGATGTACTCTTATTTTTTTTTGATTTTGGAATCAAATCATTGAAATATTTCTGATATATGCATATAAGATTTTTTAAAACTTATGGGGACTGGAGCGATAGCACAGCGGTAGGGTGTTCGCCTTACAAGCGGCCAACATGGCCGACCCGAGTTCGATTCCTCCGCCCCTCTCGGAGAGCCCGGCAAGCTACCGAGAGTATCTCGCCCTCATGGCAGAGCCTGGCAAGCTCCCCGTGACGTATTCGATATGCCAGACACAGTAACAACAAAGTCTCCAATGGAGACATTACTGGGCCCGCTCGAGCAAATCGACGATCAACAGGAGGGCCTCGAGCTTTATTGGTAATGCACTGTTATGAGAGAAAACAATACATTTGACACTATTTTACATTTTACTGAGTTCTAGGACTGGAGTGGGTAGGACGTTTGCCTTGCACCCAGCCAACATGGTCAACCCGAGTTCGATTCCTCCGCCCCTCCTGGAGAGCCCGGCAAGCTACCGAGAGTATCTCACCCGCACGGCAAAGCTGGCAAGCTACCCGTGATGTATTCGATATGCCAAACACAGTAACAAAAAAGTAACAACAAAGTCTCACGATGGAGACATTACTGGGTCCGCTTGAGAAAATCGATGAACAATGGGAGGACAGTGACATTATTGAGTACCTAGTTATTTCTCATTAATTGTATTTTTGAGATATTTTATTCTCAAAATATAAAGTGAAAGGCTTTGTATACGTACTTTATATCGGTTATTTATTTTCTTTATGGATATCAAATAATTATTGTTTTTCTTCATTTTCCTGTTATTGTTTATTCTCATTGAATTAGTCTATTGTTTTATCTTCTATTTCTGCTCAAAGTTATGTTTTTATATTTGCTTTTATACCTGATATTTTTGCTTTGGGGTGATTTTCTCTAATATCAATATAGTAGCATATGTTTTTCAACTCATCCTATACTTTCCCTTAAATTTGTTTTTCATGCTTTATGCTGAAAGTAGACTATAGACCAAACATGATTGCCACCCATTGCCTCTTTTGCAAACCACAACACCCAAAAGGAGAGAGAACAAAAGGGAATGCCCTGCCACAGAGGCAGGGTGGGATGGGGGGATTGGGGGGTGGGAGGGATACTGGGATCCGTGGTGGTGGGAAATGGACACTGGTGGAGGGATGGGTATTTGATCATTGTATAATTGAAACCCAAGCACGAAAATTTGTAAGTCTACAACTGTACCTCATGGTGTCTCACTAATAAAAATTTTTTAAAAAGTGGTTTTTCATGCTTTATTTTAATTTTCTATACATTCTTTTGAATCAGCAATTGAGAATAGAATTTTACTTAATTTATTTTTGGTTTGGGGGCAATACCCAGCGGTACTTAGGGTAACTTACACTTGGCTCTGTGCTCAAGGATTACTCCTAGTGGTGGGTGGGGAACCAATCATATGTGGTGCTAGGGATTGAACCTGGGTAAGCCACATACAAGGCAAGCACCCTACCCACTGTAGTAACACTCTGGCCCCTAGAATTTTATTTTTAAATCCAATTTTCCTCCTCATTCTTGTTTGGGTATTATTTCTTCCATCATGTAAAATTTTACTCACAAAATTTTAATATTTGGATGAACCTCAATAAGTAGAAATAAATTCATGTATTTATCTTCTTTCTAAAAACTCAAGAAGCTGTAGCATAGTTATTGCCTGAAGTATTAAATAGTTCTTCAAGCTCTTTTTAATATTCTTGTGTTAGGGTAGGGGACAAGCAGTGCTCTGAGATCTCAAGGCCATTCCTGATGATACTTGACCAACTAAGCTGCCGTATTTAATACTCAGGCCAGACAAGTGCAGTGCCACTGGGCTTGTCAGTAGCTGGAGGTTTCCAGGGGCACCCCTGGTATAGCTCAGGGACCTACAGGGCCACATCCAGCAGTGTTGGGGTGGGGGCAAGATTGTCAGAAATGATCCTACAGACATACCCCGACCCCTGAGCTCTCTCCAGGGAGAGATCTGTTTATTACACTAGTCTTTCACAATTTTTATTACTTACTTATACATGCACTATTGATTTCCTTTGTTACAATGTCTGTTTTCTTGTAATTTTTATTTTTGTTTCCACCGTTTACAATACTGCTAGCAGTAGAGTTTTCCATACCACACACAGCAGTAGGGTTTTTCATACCACACACGCTATCTCTGCATCCGCATCCAGGGTTGTCCCAGTGCTACCCTGAGAGTTCTTCCTCCCCTTCCTTCCTCTCTTCTGTTTAAGTTTCCTTAAACAGAAAAGGTCCCAGCTGCTGTTGCCTTTGAGCAACTGGTGTACTCCTATTTTGTTTCTTTATTTCCCACACGTGCAAGATATCATTCTGTGTCTGTCCCTCTCTTTCTGACTGCTCTTACTCAGAATGGTACTCTCCAGTATGTATTTGACCTTTCTTCTGAGGTCACTGCCTTTCTTTATCTGTAATAATGCCTTTAAAATTCCATTAGTAGCAAAAACTTTCCGTTATTTTTTTACTCTCTCTATTGTGTTCATTCTTAATTTTTTTTTACTGAAAACATATTTCTGGATATATTTCTGGTCAACAGTTGTCTTATTTAAGTACTTTTAAAATATTTTCCAGAGTCCTTCAAGTTGCTATCAGTTCTTTTGGAAAATCAGCTGTTAGCTAATCATAATTCCATTGGTAGAAAGCATTTTTATTATCTGGTACTTTTAAAAATTCTGTTTGATTTTTGTGTTCCACTGTATCGCTATATAGAGAGAAATCGACATATATTTAGTTATACTTTCAATTCATTGTGCTTCTTGAGCCATAATACACATACAACACATATTCCTGTATTTGTTTAAGTCTCCTTTAGTTCCTCTAGTTATATTTTATATTTTTCTGTGTCCTTTACCATTTTTCATTAAATTAAGCCCAACTTTTATGTTTTTAACATTTTTAACATTTAACTGCTTTTGGGTATTATGTGAAAACATCAGTTTAATATATTGTCTGCATCTGGAAATCTTTTTAAAATTAATTTATTTTAAAAATATAAGTATGTTATCCATTATAGCAATATAGTGTGATTCCTTACTTATTATTCATATGAATGCAGAAGTCTATGTGTCATCATCACTATTAGAATCTCCTCTTCCTCTGCAACAGAATGTAAATAGTACTTTTTATATAGAGTCAAAGAGTTTGCTTGTGGGTCACAAGTCAGTAAGAATTACCAGTATTTAGTTTTCAAATTTCCAATTTTTATTTAGATATATTATTAATATTTAATTGAATGTTTCTTATAATTTCCAAAATTACTGCAGGGTTTAGTTTGTGTGAAATTAACCCTGATATAAATTTGTCTGGAAATAATGTGTTCTAAGGTATTTTTACATAAATATTCCCATATCGTGTAGTATAAAATTCCTAATTTTAGTACAAACTAAAGAGTTTCTGGGTGTGGCCCCCAAAAAATTAAACAAAAAACCCACTAAGACGATATACTTAGGACTTTTTATAAAGCTTTTCCTTCTTGAGTAATGTTTACTCAATTTTTACCTCTCAAGTTTCAATGTAAAATTCACCTCCACTGGTCCTTTGTCATCTACGTAGACTAATGTAAATTCACTTCTTCCTTGTAATCCTATTACATTTTTAACTTTTCATAATAAAATTAAATTCTATATTTCTGTGTTTACTGGTATTTCTCAAGTGACAATATGCTTGAGAACAACTTAAGAAACTCCGTAAAAAAGAGATTCTTGGGACAAGGAAATAGTGCAGTGATTAGTGCTTAGCATGCATCCCACTTGGGTTTGCTTCTCTGAACTGCACTGCCAGAGGTGCCTGGGAAATCCCCAGCACCTCCAATCCCAAGGAGTATTTCATTCTTGGACCCTTGCATTGAACCACAGGAACCGTAGCCAAGAATCACTGGTGGTACCCCAGGCCTCCTGAGAACCAACTGGGAGCCACCCCTGGCAAAATAATGTAGATTCCTGCACCAAATTAAAAATTTTCTCAATCAACAAACATGAATTGGAACCCAGAAATATGCATTTTAACAAATTTCTATAAGTAATTGTTATTTCAGTGTCCCTAGGTACAAATTTTGGAAGCACTCCTGGAGGGCCACACCCATGTTTATTATTTTCACTTCTGCATCTATGACATCCAGTAGAATATCAAATAAATCTTAGTTCCATTGCAAATATTAGGACCAAACGTATCTACCGCATTTCAATTAAAAATAATAAAATGGACTAACTTGCTATCTTGAGACCCAGGAATATTTTCAACTTAAACAGAATGGGTAGAAAAAGTTGGGGAAAATGGAGAAATGGAAGAGTTCAGGGTCGGGTGAGTGGGAAGAGAAAAGGAGAGAAGCCAAGTGTTAGAGTTTTGGCCAGAAGTCAGAGTTGATGAGCTGTCAGCAGCCAGTCTTTATCATGATGAGTCAAAGGCTGTATACAGAACTCCCCCCAGGTATCCAGTTCAGAATTTCAGCTGGCTTAGGGCACTACCTTCCTTTCATCGCAATGCTGCTTTCAACACTTCAGGAAACACCGTGTCACTCCTTGACAGAGGCTGGCAATTTGAACTGGAGAGATCATTTGATGCCTTTAAAGCTGGCTGATATTTTCATTTGTGATTCTGCGTGGCAGTACACCCTTTTTTTTCTGCTTTGTTCCTTGTGAGATTTGGCAGACATTCCTGTATTTTAAGGTAGATTGGTGGGGAGGTGCCACGAAGGAGCCGTAATGCCAGCATTTTGAGTACTTGACACCAGCAGAAAGAGACAAGGAGATATAGGGAAAAGAATCTTCCTGGGAGCAACAACAGAACATGCTGACAATGAACTCGAGAGACTTCAGTTAAAATTTGAAGTTAACATCTGGAACTAAAGAAAAATCATGGAGAGAACTTATTTTTTTGTAGGATAGAAAATATTATTCAGGCACTGTCTTTTCAATTTTTCTTCCAAGCATAATGTAAAGTTGGTATAGTAGAAGTTTTTAAGGGGAAGGGGGAAGTCCCAATAAAAATTAAGCATTAGGAAACCAATTACTGGGAACAGTAAACTCAATAAGGAATGGTAAGAATAGGGTTGGGGAAATAAAAACAATTACTGGATGGCAGTGAACATAGTGCTGTGAATTCTATTTGAATGTGTGAGGGAAAACAGAATATGTAGAGTTGATGCCTTATCTGCAATTCTGTCTTTTATAAATCTTTGTCTTTAGGTTTAGATTTCCTTTTTATAGAGTTGGCATGAAGACAATCTCTGACATGCAAAATATCTTTAATGGGTTCCCTTTGAGTTGAGATCTTTGGCCTCTTCCAATCTTTCATCTCCTTTGAACAGTAAATCCCTTCGCTCTTTCAGACAGCTCATGAGACTAGGTTGACATAAACAGGAATATCTGCCAGAAAGCATGGCAGTTCTGCTTAGATGAACCTGGATTGCCTGGGGAATATTTGGCTGCAAAGTTTTGTGGTGAGAAATGTGCCACTGGAGATCAGAGGGGACACATGCTCTCTGGCTTCTTGTTTGCACTTAATGGCTATGTGTGAGTGCCCAGAGACCAGATATAGAACAAAGCCTCCTCAATCTGTGATTCTACCAGCATCTTCCCCATGTGGCAGAAAGAATCTCCTCTTCTGTTTTCAGTTACTCCCAGTTAAAATTTCAAACAGTATTTTTATTTCTGAGGTCCTAGGTTCTAATCAGACACCTGTAAATCTCTGAAAGACTTGTGTGTCTTCTAATGCTACGATTTTCTCCTGACTTACCTTTAAATACTCTAATTATGCAGGTAGTTGACCTCCAATCTGACTTTAATGATATTAAATATGAATTTTAGATTGTGATCCCATAAGGCATTCTACCAAAATACATAAAAATTATCCTGAAAGAAGGAAAGTTACTAAAAATGTAGGCTCTTCATTTTACTCATTCTTATTAGGAAGTAGATTTTAGATGTGGCCTAGAAATTTTTTTGTTGTAAATGACTGTTGGTAATTTATCTTTTGGAGTGAAAGAGACAGGGGACTATGGAGAAGTTGGATGCCATTTCCCCCTGTTTCTTAGGAGAAAACTCTCTAACAGCAAAATGTCTACATTTAAAAAGGGACAAAATCTTAAATGGCCTAACTTTATACTCAAAGAACCAGGAAATAATAAATTTAGAGTTAGAAAAAAATATAATAAGGATCTGAGCATAGATAAATGTAGTAAAGAGTACAAAAAGAATCATTGAAACTGCAAGTTTTTTGAATAACAAAATTGACAAGCCCTGGGATAAACTAAGAAGAAAAGAGAGACTCAAATAACTGAAATCAGAAATCTGAAAGGAGGTCTTACAACTCATGCCACAAAAATAAGAACATGAGATATTATTACAAACAATTGCAGACATCATCCCTGATTTGGTGTTTCATTTCCTGTGGTTTCAAATTCTATGGTTAACTATCTTCTGAAAATCCATACAGTAAAATATTTTGAAAAATTCTCAGAAACAACAGAACCTGAAACTGGTCTACAAGCCAAAGCTCATGAAGGGTGGGAGATGGTGGTAAATGGGGATGGATAGAAAGAGACCCCCAAAAATGGTGGCGCAAAGAGGACACTCTGATGGAGGGAAGAGGACATTCTAGTGCTGAGTGTGGTGCTGGAACAGTACATTCATGAAATCCTATCATAAAATATTGAAAATCATAATGCTTAAAAAAAGCAGTAAAATACAGACTGAAAGTCTCAACCAAGTGCCACCAAGTGCCACCCGCAGAGCAGGCGAGTCATGCACCGTTTCTGCCCCAGTTCCAGTCCTGGTTAGGCCAAGGCCACTGCATCTGCTAAAACTGAAACTCAGAGGGTGCAGCACCAATGGATTGTCAACCTGGACTCACTGGACAAGAGCATCACCCACCTGTAGGTGTTCTTGGGATTCCTGACACCCCAAAATCTTTGCCATGTCTCTGGCTGAACTCCTTCAACTCTGGACCAAGTTTTATAAGAAATTAAACTGCCAAAATTTAGGTATGTAGGAACCATGCCCATGAACCACCTCCAGTGCCACCATGTAAGGTCTTCCACCAGCCTTGTTCCAAATGCTGATAAATAAATCTCGAAAGAGATCAAAACACCACAGTCAATCTTTTAAGAGCCGTGCATGGCTGAATCATCCAGGGCACCCCAGAGGGGGCGATATATCCCAGTGCATGCCCATACAGAGCACCTGGTAGCCAGTTTCTCCCACAATCCAAAATCACTGCATGCCCCCAGCTGGACTCCACTGTCTCTGGGTAAACCTCACCGAGAAATTAATCTACTGAAAATTCACATATGCAGGATTTGGGACTGAAGTTTTCAAGCTTTCTTGGAGTCAGGCTGGGCTACCTCCCCCATTTACCTGTACTTCTGAAAGCCCTGCTAGTCATGTCCATACCCCAAAGCTGTCATCCAGTTTAAAATCTACTACAGTTGCCTCCCTTGTCACTTGTCATCCTGTTGTTCATTGATTTGCTCCAACTGGCACCAGTAACGTCTCCATTCATCCCTGTCATGTGATAGCGTAGCCCAGTGGCGTATTGGGGGCTCTTTCAGGCTCAGGGAAATGAGACCCGTTATTATTACTGTTTTTGGCATATCTAATATGTCATGGGTAGCTTGCCAGTTGCATCTTCCCTCTAAAATTACTGAACCTCAATCCCAGAAAGGGAGCATAACATGACACTCACCATAACCATGTCGCCAGACCCTGCACCAGGCTGTTTCACTCAGGATGCCCCGGAGGGGGACAGTGAGACCTCTCCCCACCCCAAGGGACCCAGCCCCAGCAGCCAAAACCCATGACATATTCGATATGCTCACAGCTGCTCCCCACACACTTGGGTGGAGACTCACCCAAGAGTCAACCTATTCCTACCTCATAGGACAAACCCTACCCATACCCCAGGGTACCACAGTATATTTGATGGATTTCAAAGTAGGAGGCAGCCAATCATTGAGGGAAATATATTTTTCAAATATACATATATATATATATATATATATATATATATATATAAAAGCACACAGGCTTAACCTTTAACATGTTAGTGATCTCTTATAGAAGGGTTTAATGGCTCCTGTGTGAAATACAATAATCTTCATACTCTTTCCTCTAACGATACTTTTTAGTAGCATTTTCAGCAGTTTTTCATTAAAAAATAATACAAAATATGCTATTTCGGTTCAGTTCTGCTTTGGGGCAGGGATTGGGGTTCGGGATGGAAACATTCACAATATGGTTGTGGGAAGGGATAATGGTGGTGGAGTTGATGTCTGAATATTCAGTGCAATCAAATATTGTGAAATACTGCATAAAATTTTTAAAAAATTAAAAATTGTACCAACGAAAATTTGGTTTGAAGTCGCTCTGCTTAAAAGCCCAAAACAATGTGGTAGGGAAAAAAACCAACTCTACCGAAAGGAATAAATGCCTTTATTGTTTTTTGTTCTTGTTACTAGGCAACTCTAATCTCTAAAGAAGCTAAACTTAGAGCTTGGCATATAGTTCATTGTTAAATAGAACACTAGTCTTGCCTGTGTGCTGCCTAGGATTCCATCTCCGTACTATTTACACACAAACACACAGACACACACACGCACCACAAGTAAACAAAAAGTACAGATAAACATTCTAAGGTCAAAATAATAAAGGAAAAGAGTCACTTGACCACTTGACATCCTGTTACTTATAGATTTGCTTGAGCGGGCATCAGTAACGTCTACATTCATCCCTGTCACGTGCTAGTGTAGCCCAGTGGCATCTGCTTGTTCTAGGAACATGAAGAGCCTCAAACCAATCGTTCTGGGTCTTGATGAAGAAGTCTGACCATCTTGTAGGTGGGCGGCCACCAGATCTTTTGATGTCCCATGGAATCCAGTCTGTAATGGCGCTAGTCCAGTGGTCATCTCATAGTCAATCACATTACTATGATTGTAGTACATCAGCACATCTGATTTTTGATGCCTTGGCAAACAAGACAGCATACCTGATTCTTGATCATCAACGAAGGTTGGAACTCCTGATTCATTCTCTCATTGGAATGAAGTGTGATACTCCAAGCATAGCTCTTTCAATTCCTCTTTGGGAGATCTGAATAGCATTCTCATCTTGCTTTCAAAGCGCCCAGGCCTCTGAGGCATATGCTAATGCAGGAAGAACAGTGGAATGGAAGTGATGTGCCCGGGGCCAGAGGTTCTTTGTCCTCTTAGCTATTTCTTCCATGCTCTTGAAGGCATTCCTAGCTGCTGTCTTTCTCCTGCCCAACTCAGGTGCCACAATGACTGGATCGTCATGTTGACTTTTCGACCTAGGTACACATAACTGTTGCATTTGGAGATGTTCATTCCATTGAGAGCGAATGGAACATCAAGAACAAGACCATTTCTCATAAACATTGTCTTCATGAGATTCAGCTGTAGTCTGACATTTCCAAATTCACAGTTCAAAGTCAGTCAGCATTTATTCCGGTTGGCTAATGTTTGATGTTATTAGAACAATGTAATCAGCGAAGTGGAGGTAGTGTAATTGCCGACCGTCTATCTTCACTCCCATTCCTTCCCATTCCAGTTGTCACATAACATTCTCGAGGATGGCACTGAAGACTTTTGGTGAAATGGTATCACCCTGCTGAACCCCTCTCTTGAAATGGATGATCACTTCCTTAGAGAATCGTGAGATCCTGGTGGTGAATTCATAATACAGCTCACGGAGGATCCTGATGTATTGAGTTTGAACACCCTCTTTGGCTAGGGCTTCAATGACTGCTACTGTCTCAACAGAATCAAAGGCCTTCTTTAAATCAATGAACGTTAGACAGAGCAGCATTCTGAACTCCCGAGAAACCTCAATGAGCTTGGTTACCATGTGGATATGGTCGATTGTGCTGAATCCTTTTTGGAATTCGGCTTGCTCTCATGGTTGTCCTTCATCTAGTGTTCTGCCAATCCTATTCAGGATGACTTGAGTGAACAGATTGTAGATGACAGACAACAGGCAGATCTGGCAATAGTTGCCGATACCATGGATGTCTCCCTTTTTGTACAGTAGAACAGCCCTGCTAGTTTTCCATTGGGACAGAACCTTGCATTCAGACAGGTAGCATGTGAAGAGCTGAGCAAGTGTATTGATGAGTACTGATGGCAGGTTCATCAGGTGTTTGGGTCTGCCCTTGTCTGGCCTGGTTGGCATACACTTCTTTACTGATGAAATGGCGTGTCAGATTTTGGAAGGGAGAACATTGGGAAAGACATATCCATCCTGTGGAATTTGTTATGTGGGTAGGTGGACCTGGCTATTGAAGAGATCCAAGTAGAAGTTATAGATAATCTTCTTCATTGCCCTTCTGAATATGTGATAGATCCATCAGGACGTTGGAGGGCAGTGATGTTGGTATTGTAGTTGGTGAAGGACAGGAGGGCATTGTGAATGCTTTTTCTGGCTTCTGCCACATCTGCCAACACTGCTGCTCTTCTCTCTTTGAGGTCTTCCTTTAACACTACTCTGCACTGCTTTGAGAGCTCGGACATTAGTTTCAGGTTGCCTGAGGCTTGAGTCAAGCAACGTTGGCAAATGAGCTCAAGGGTTTTCGATGACAGGCATCATTTTGTGGCTCTCTCTCGGCATTCCTTGCACAATCATGGAGGTGCTGTACCAGTCGATAGTGTTCCTCATCAATGTTCTCATTGACGGCATCTTTCCATGTTGCTGCACTAGTGCCAAAGAGCTCCCAGTTGGTGGTCGTTCTGGGAGTTCTCTTCTTAAACTTTGTAGCCTTTCTCCCCACTCCGTGAAGTATAATTTTGCACGAAGGAGATGGTGGTCCAATTCCATTTGGAATTTTGGGACAACAGTAACATCATTCAGGCAAAACCATCTATTGAATATTATGTGGTCAATTTCATTGTGGAACTATCCACCAGGAGACTCCCATGTCCGACGTTTAGATTCGTCCTTCTAGAACTGTGAGTTACTATGGATGGTCTTGGTCAACATGATAAACTCAGTCTCTCACCCTGTTCGTTCCATTCTATGTCATGGGTCCCGATGTGGAGTTCTTTGGCTGATCTTCTTGGTCCTATCTTGGCATTAAAATCACTGACAATGATATTGTATAAGGTGTGGTCATCTTTACAGAACTTCTCCAGCTCCATGAAGAACTTCTCAATTTCTCCTTCATCATAATTGGATGTTGGTGCATGGACGATGAAGATAGAAACTGCCATCAGTGAGCCACCTCTGTGCAAGTGTAACCATCCGATTTGGGTTGTTAGGCATTCGAACAAATTAATGCTAATGGCCAAGTTCATGGTGATGAGGACACCGACATCACCGATGACTCTTTTGTTGTGTGTTCTGAGTTCCCTCCAGTGTCGAAAATGGCATGATGTGATTTTATGCCTTATCGTCTTGGTCAGACTAATGATGTTGTACTTGATCTTTCCTGCTTGTACCACCAGGTCCCTGATAGATGCATCTGATGCCAGCATATGTGCATTGAAAGTACAGACAGTCATTTTTTGTAAATGCCTGGAAACCAGTAAAATATAAGCCCTTATATATAGTTGTATATAAAAATTTGTTATTTAGTAATTATTTCCTTTAATTATTAAAATAAATATTGACCTACAAGTGGCTCTCTGGCATGGCCATGGCTCCAGAGGCAAAAGGACTTAATCGAGAGCCCAGCAGCTTGAGGCAGAAAAATGAATGGACCATGCATTAAACTATGGTGCAATGCCTCTCCGGGAGGGAAAGGGTGTTGCTCTCCTCCCTTCCACCTTTTCTCCCTCCGCCCCCCCACCCCCACCCCCGGCAGCAAGGTGGCCACCATCGCAGAGCTTATAGGAAAGCCAGGTATGAGCCGGTGGTGACGGGGCAACTGCAGTCTCATGGGAAGGAGGGTGGTATACTGGCTCATCCTTCATGCCCTACCGAGGTCCTGAGTTACCCCCCATGAGCGACTCTCCAGCACAGTCATAACACCAGACACACAGAAACCAATCTCTAAATTATCTGGCTCTTTGCAGAAATCCAAAATTGCGTGGCCACAGTAGCGGCCACACAACATTATATGATTCTCATAACCAGCTATAGAAAACAAGGTATTTCACAACACCTTTTCAGCAATTCTGATTTTTGAGGGGGGGGAGAATTCTAAATAATAATGGTGCATCTTTTGTCGAAATGATGAATGTAATCAATGTAGAGAAGAGTTAAGTAGAAATCATCTGCCTCACAGGCATTGGGTAGGGTGGGGGATATATTGGGGTTCTTGGTGGTGAAATGTGAGTACTGGTGAAGGGAAAGGTGTTTGATCTTTGTATGACTGAGACTTAAACCTGAAAGCTTAGTAACTTTTCCCACAGTGATTCAATAAATAAATATAAGACAATAAATAAATAAATAAATAAAACTATGGAAAAAAAGTAAGGTGGATTTCATGCCCAATTCAATCAGCTAATCAGTGGCTGAATAATAGCAGTACTCCTATATTACAAAAAGAAAAATATAAATAAATATTGACCTTATTTTTATTTTATGTATAATTATACATGTAATGATATGGGTTTGTATTCCAGAGAGGAATAATGTTTTCAAACATATTTGGAAAATTAAAAAATAAAATCTGAACCTCCTGACATCTCAATACTACAACACTGATGAACCAGTAGGAGCACACCAAAGTGGAGAAGGCAACCTATTTCGATTAACAACACATAAACACAGAAGGCTAACAACATCTTACTAATATTTCATCAAGGACTTAATGTCTCCATGATGAGATACAACCATTTATTGGTCCACGGTTGTAAGCCTGCCCCAAAAGTTGAGGAGAAGGCAGTTGAAATAGAGAAGAGACCACTAGGACAATGATAGGTAGAAATGACAAGATAAGATCACTCGGATAAGATCTGTGTGCTGAAAGTCGATAAAGAAATAAACACAAAAACCTCTTTGTTTGATCATACAAACCATATGCTCAAAGGAAGAGAGAGAAAGAAAAAGAAAGAAAAAGTGTCTGTCATTAAGGTTGGCGGGGGGATGGTACATGGTGGCAGGGAAACTGAGGACACTGGTGTTGATAAACGTACACTGGTAGAGGGATGGGTGTTGGAACATTGTATGACTCAAACCCAATCATAAATGGCTTTGTAATGATCATCTCATGATAATTCAATAAATTTAAAAAACACAATAAACTACAAAAAGAATATTTTGAGAGAGCTATTACATTCATGTTTCATTTGTATAATTATTTGATTTATTGTCATTGTTAATCTTTGTGCCTAATTAAACTAGATTATACATAGTTTAAGAAAAAAATCATCATATTCTCATATATATAATACTTCTACACATATCTGGGCTGGAGTAATAGCACAGTGGGTAGGGCATTTGACTTGCATGTGGCCAACCTGGGTTCAATTCTTCCACTCCTCTCAGAGAGCCCAGCAAACTACCAAGAGTATTCCGCCCACACGGCAAAGCCTGGCAAGCAAGCTACCATGGCATATTCAATATGCCAAAACAGTAACATTACTGAGACATTGCTGGTGCCTGCTCAAGCAAATTGATGAACAATGGATGATAGTGCTACAGTGCTACACATATCTGTAAATACACAAACACAAACATAGCTACTACCCTAGGTTCAGGCAATCCACTGAGTTTGTGGAACACATTCCCTATAGAAAATAACTACTACTTATGCCAACAAACAGAATAATTAAAGGAAATTGATCAATTTATAGAAACACACAATCTGTTCAGAAACAGCAAAACAAAAACTAATGACATACTGAAGTCCTAGTAAAAGTTACTGTGCACTCATAAAAAGATACTTTATGAGCTTCGCCTTCAAATCAAACACAGAATGAGTCTCAGAGATGTATTGTTAAACTGCAGTTTATATGGTGAGGAGGAATGATTTTATTATTCACAGGTAGCCAGTTACAAATGTTTCCTGTAAGGAGCCCTCAGTCTATAGAGAGTGAAGAGAAAAAGGGTATGAGGGTGGCACTGGTTTCTGATGCCATTTG
Source organism: Sorex fumeus (assembly GCF_029834395.1). Classification (NCBI taxonomy): domain Eukaryota; kingdom Metazoa; phylum Chordata; class Mammalia; order Eulipotyphla; family Soricidae; genus Sorex; species Sorex fumeus. Next base: position 6,952,894 of record NW_026606058.1, read on the forward strand.
ATGCAATGAATGTGTAGCTCTGAAGTTTAGAGGAGGCGTAGTTTAGAAAATTAATATTGGAAATCTTCAGTAAACCTTTGGCCAAATTTAGACCTCCAAATGTGAAAATTTAGTTGACCGGTGAAATAACATATCCAGTATAACACGAAGAGACTGGGAGATGCTATGAGTGAGTTAAACCAGTGGGCTATACGCTAACCAATGTCTTTTAGAGCATCATTTCTCAACCACAGGCCATTTGGACCTACTAGGATCCCCAAGATATCCCAAAGGGCCACAGGTGAAGGTCGCATAAATGAGGGCCACAACATGAGTAAGGTGGCCAACCCCTTGGGGGAGGGTGTCTCATGGCAATGAAAAAAGTTGGAAGGGGGCAATAGTCAGAAAAGGGTTGAGAAATGCTGCTTTAGAAGATATAAGCTGTCCTTCAGGGACAGAATCTAAAGAAAGGTTCTATTTTTTAGGCAAGAAACATTAGAGACAGAGGCAGAGAGACAAAGAGAACGGAAATTGCTAACAATTACCATTTTCAGAAAAAGAGAGCGATAGCACAGCGGGTAGGGCATTCGCCTTACAAGCGGCCAACATGGCCGACCCGAGTTCAATTCCTCCACCCCTCTCGGAGAGCCCGGCAAGCTACCAAGAGTATTGGATATGCCAGACACAGTAACAGCAAAGTCTCCAATGGAGACGTTACTGGGCCCGCTCAAGCAAATCGACGGTCAACGGGAGGGCCTTTATGCCTTTGAATGTAAGAGCATCCACGGAGAATTGTTGTGCTCTGAAGAGTGTATACTGCTTTGGGGGAGGTCTTCTATTGACACATCCATGAAGCTCCACAGATAAATTTGCAGCAGAAGTGCCAGCATCATCCTTCTCAGATTCTGATAGGTATCGACTGAGAAGAATAACTTCATCGAAAGGGTTGAATCATGAGATGAGACAAACCAGATAGCCAGTTGGTCCCCAGTTATAAAAATGTTTCCTCTACTGAGCATAGTTGAAAGGAAATACAGTAGTTCTCACACATCACCTGGAAATTGGGAGACTTAAAGACAGAATGAAATATTGGGCTGGAGCGATAGCACAGCAGGTAGGGCATTTGCCTTGCATGCGGCCAACCCGGTCGAACCAAATTCGATTCCTCCACCCCTTTCAGAGAGCCGGGCAAGCTACCGAGAGTATCTCGACCGCCCAGCAAAGCCTGGCAAGCTCCCCGTGACATATTCGATATGCCAAACACAGTAAAAACAAGTCTCACAATGGAGACATTATTGGGCCCGCTCAAGCAAATCAATGAACAACGGGAAGACAGGGCTACAGTGCAGTGCTATGCTTGCTACCTGTCTCTTGCATGCTATTCATTTTTTCATCAAATATGTCTCTTTTAATACTATTTAATGTTCCCTAATAAAATACACAAATAAGGTGCATTTGGGGGAGTTCTCTGTCAGGAATCTGAGCCAAAAAATACTTCATGTTATATTCGAGCCATCCCTAAATATAACCCAAATCCCAGATGTCACAGCCATCTTTGATGAAAATGTCCAATCAGAAGACATTTCAACCTACCCAAATACATGCCCTGGAAGAACAAAGCATTGTGGGGGAGTGCTTAATCTTGGTTTTCACATAGAACTGATTCCCAAGAAATCTCTGATACACAAGTATCTCCTACCATATTCAGACATTGTCCAACTGCAAAAACAAACACCCATTTGTGTTAAATATTGTATCAATCTAAACACTGTGCAAAAACATTTCAAAATGCCAACTACGACCATGGTAGCAAGAATCACACAGTTGGAAAAAAATGATCTCCATCTTAACGTTAGTTTTAAGATTAAAGTCCAGTCTTTGTTACTTTTATTCCGTTTGTCCAGATCTTAGAAAAAAGCTTCCTAAGATTGGTGTCAATTGGAAAATATTTGTATATTATGGCCATTATGATGGAAACTGAATTTACAGAAACCAATACGTGTAATATGCACAGAGATGATGGTAATTTTAGTCGAGTTATGGAGGGGCAATAGAGGAGTGGGAGTGTAGATGGGACAGAGCCAAGAAAGTGAGACTCAGAACAGGAGTCAATTATGCTCGTGTTTCAAACTCCCCTCCCCACCCGTGTGCCAAAGGGAACATGTTAGATGCTGGGTGAAGTCTTAGCCAGCAGTAGAGAGCCTACTAATGTGTTCTGTTAGTAATGAGGCTTGTAAGCATTTGGCCTTCATTCAGTTTTGCTGGCACAATCAAATATCATCACCCACAACCTTTCACAAAGTTCTAAATTTAAGAAATGTTTGCTGGATTTTCACAATCACTTTGTAGGGTGGATATATACATCATATCCAGCATAGATGTAAAGCAATAAGAAAGATATATGCAGCATATATGTAAAGCAATAAGAAAGAGAAAACTTTCCCAAGGCCCGTTACTCATTCTCCAAATACTTGGGAAAATGGAGATGAGTAAATGAAGTAAGTCTCCTGGTCTTGTTCGTTTTGAGACAAAATTTATTAACAAGTCTTTCATGAACAGTATTTATAGCTTTCGTTACTTTCTTACCCTGCCTTTTAAAGAAAAACTAATAGTTCTTTTCTAGAGTTGGAAAAAGTAAAGCAGTTAATTAAAGTTACAGGGAACTGCTAGAGGTCTGGGCCAACTGGCTCAGTTTCACCAGTTTGTGACTGGAAAGTTAGTTTGGCTCCTTTGTGTTTTGGTTACTTTTATAGGCCTTGTTTTGTTTCTCATTCAGAATGATTTCATAAGCTCCAGAAAGCTGGAGCGGCAGTAATAGATGTGCTTATATACTGCTTCCACTTTTCCTAAAGTAAGAAATTCCTTCTTATGCTGACCACCCCCTCTCCAGCCACTGATTCTATATCTCCACAATCACCCTTCATCACCTCCAGAGCCACCTGTTAGCCAATTCTATGAGCTCACTCACGGTGGTTACCATAATCTTGCCATGAGCTTTGCCAAGTCTGGAATAATCAGAAATGCTTTGGGGAGCTACTTCAGCAGGGTCACTGATTTTCTAAAAACCAAAGTCTACAATAAAATATGACAAGTTAAAAAAATCATATCCTAGCGTTCCAAAGTACATACCAGTTCCATTACACAACACTAACTTATGAAGTCCCTTTAGAACAACTATGGGATGAAGCCAAGGCAGGAGCTTTTGGAGAGAACAAGCTGAGAACAAACATTGGCAGTTTTATTGAAAGTCACAAAACTATCTAAAGCAGCAACAATTAGTCTAACCATTGAATATACTTCAAAGTAAAGTACTCATCCCCCCCCCCATTTTTCTATTATATGATGATATGCTTATCTCACTACTGAAATACTAAAGAGATGTCAACTCAATCAGAGGTTATGCAATCAGTGTTCTACAATCACAAGAATGATAGTGACTCTTTTGGGAGTGGGGTGCTGGTCAGAGAGGTGTAGGTTAAGCCACAATTGATAGTACTCAAGGCTTAGGCATGGTTCCGTGTGCATTATTCTCCTGGTGGTTTCCAGGAGGAACATATATGGTGCCAGAGATTGAACCAAAGTTGGCTGCATACAGGCCAGCATCTTAAACCCTGTATTATCTCTCTGGCTCAAATGACATTGAGTCTAAAAATCAGGTTAGCACACCTGAATAGTGGAAACATAAGAAGATGACAAAAATATCTCATCTACTATAGATCTATTCCTTTGAATAATTGCAATAGCAAAAATGCCAAAAACAACAGCAAAGAAATTTATTAATGGACAATAGAAGACCTTCAAAAACCCATAGCCCATATTACAATTAAATTGTCAAATTTATGACCTCAGGAGAGGATCTGTACTGTTGAGTCTAAATTGTCACATATTCAATTTTATTCTATCTTGCTTCAAATCTGGAAGCTGACCAGCAGGGACGTTAGAAAAAGAAGCCAGTGAGCAAGACTTTCTTCTATGTATCTTCAGTTATGCCAGAAAAGACATAGGCTGGATAAAGGACCCAAACCCAAAACTACTGTGTTTGATGAAGTTTCCTTTACAATCATAGTGTAATGGCAACAGCTTTTAAGATCTTCCAGGGAATTTACACCTTAAAATTCCTTGCTCATGTGTTGGGGATGAAGGGCACAGGTAAAAGGATACTCCTGATAACTTTTCATTATTTTTATTGCAAACCATAGGGCCCAAAGGAAAGAGAGAGAGAGAGAGAGAGAGAGAGAGAGAGAGAGAGAGAGAGAGAAGAAAAGAGAGAGGGAAAGAGAGATAGGAGAAAAGAGAGAAAGAGAGAGAGAAGGAAGAAAAGTGCTTGCCACAGTGCCAGGTAGTGGAACAGGTCAGAGGGCGAGGCAGAAACTGGGACCATTGGTGGAGGGACGGGTGTTAGAGCATTATATGACTGAAATCCAATCATGAGCAACTTTGCAAATGAAAAATAAAGTTAAAAAATTAAAAAGAAAGAAAAATAAATAAATAAATAAATAATAAAATATATTGAATTAAAAAAACTAAGCTCCCTGCTCCTAATGCTGTTTCTTTTGCATGGATGTGGGAGGAGAGAAGAGATAGGCACTAAGTGGTTTCATCTTGGAAGAGAATTATTAGAAAAAGCCTAAAAGAAGAAAAGCACAAGTCAACTATTCAAGATAAAGTGCAAGACTGAGACTCATAAGCTATAGAAATCTAAACAATTAGCAAAATATCACAAACATAGACATAATTACACAGTCAAGATCTGAAGCATTTGTAAGACCTGCAAAAAAACCTCAGTGATATAAAACATGAAGAGGCAAATAGGAGGAAGGACATGGGAAGATATTACTTCTGAGACATGATATTTGATCTGACTTTTAAATATAAAATATTTTCAGTGTGAGGAAAATATAAAGGAATTTGGTCTTGAAGAGCTCTTAAGTCTAAAAAAGGGACACTAATGTCTCTAGAGCCATTACTCAATAATCAGAATGTCAATACGCAGAAATTAAATCAACAGAAATAAAATTTACATATTTAAATGGGCTGGAGAGATAGCACAGCGGGTAGGGCATTTGCCTTGTATGCAGCTGACTCGGGTTTGATTCCTCTGTCCCTCTTGGAGAGCCTGGCAACCTACCGAGAGTATCTTGCCCACATGGCAAAGTCTGGCAACTCCTCGTGAGGTAGTCAATATGCCAAAAACAGCAACAACAAGTCTCACAATGGAGACGTTACTGGTGCCCACTCGAGCAAATCGATGAACAACAGGACAGTGACAGTGACATATCTAAATAAATACATGAAAACTTTCTTCTGTTATTCTTTTAATAACAACCAAAATACAAGCAAATAACAATAGAAATCTTTCATTATTCCATCAGATTGTTAGGATTATAAGCCAGGTGATTAGTTAAGTCAAGCCAGTTTTGACTCCTTGGAATGAAAATAACTCTGGGACTATGGTGCCGCCAGCAGGTCACTCTGTACCTGTGAGGCGAGTGCATCAGCAGCCTGACGGTGCCTTCAGACTTCTAGATACCCCAAAATTGCTGCTGTGCCTTTTGCCAGACCCCAAAAACTTGGGGCAAAGTTTACCAAGAGAGTAAACGGCCAAAAGTTAGGTATGTGGGAGACACACCCACAAACCACCTCCGGCTCAGCTATATAATTGGAGGCAAGGCCTCTCTGGTTCCTAATTGAACTGCTTATCAGCCATGATCCCAGAGACTCAGAAACAAATCTTAAAACCCAACGACTTTTGGCAGAAATACGTCCGGTCCCTGCAGTGGTTACCGGTGCTGGGCCTACCCAGGTGGGAATAGGATTCGGCCTGGTGGCTGCCATCCTCCTGACCCACTGGACAGTCAAGTTTGGGCCCACAGTGACAAGACACGCGGGGCCTCATGGGATGGAGGTGGAGCCGGCCCTTTCCTCTCCACCCCAACTAGACCCCGAGTTGCCACCCACGAACAGCCTCTCTGGTTTCTGATCAAGCTGCTTAACTGCCATGATCCCAGAGACTCAGAAACAAATTTCAAAACCCAGCGGCTTTTGGCAGAAATCTGTCCAGATCCCTCAGTAGGTTACTGTCGCCGGGCCACCCCAGGGGGGAAAGGGTGCTGTCCCTCCACCTGCTCCTCCTTAGCGGCTTGGTGGCCGCCATCCACCAAAGACCATTGAACAGTCAGGTTTGTGCCCGAAGTGACGAGACACATGGGGCCTCATGGGATGGGGGTGGAGCTGGCCCTTTCCTCCTCATCCCAACGAGACCCCGAGTTGTCGTCCACGAATGGCCTTTCTGGCTCCTGTTCAAGCTGCTTAACGGCCATGATCTCAGAGACTCAGGAACAAATTTCGGAACCCAGCAGGTTTGGGCAGAAATCCCTCCAGATTTAAGTGTTAAATTTTCAGAATTTCAAAATCGCGCGGCCACTACTGCAGCCACGTAAAATCATATGTTATTCTAACCAGGGATATAAAACAAATTGTCTACTGTTGCCTTTTCAGCAGATTGGAGTGTTGGGGTAAAATCCCAAATAATAATGGTGGGTCCGGTGTCAAAATATTGAATGTGATCAAAGTAGAGAAAGAGAGTAATGTGGAAATCATCAGCCCCACAGGTAGGGGGAGGGTGTGGATGGGGATTTACTGGGGGTTTGGGTGGTGGAGAATGGGCACTGGTGAAGGTACGGGTGTTTCACTGTATGACTGAGACTTAAACCCAAAATCTTTGTAACTACTCTCACGGTGATTCAATAAATAAAATTATAAAAAATGAAAAAAATAGTAAGGTAGAATTCATGCCCAATTCAATAAGCTAATCAGTGGCTGAATAAATAGCAGTACTCCTACATTAAAAAAGAGAGAGAGAATAACTCCACCTTAGAGCAAGGAGTTTGTTGGCAAAAATAAATATATCAGAATTTTTTCTTTATACCATGCCTGCCTTTGTCTCCTCTTTTGGTCAAAACATTCATTGTTAATGAAGACAAATGCCTTTTCTAATTGGCTTCATATTTCAGTAGAATGCTGTGGTTCATGGTCTGTCTCATAATTAAGGAGGGAATGTAATGATTCCTCCAGAATATTTCTTAAAAACTTGCAGTCTGGAAGTGGTAATGTCTTTATGGTCAAATTTGCTGCCTAAGTACTTACATTCTTCTTCACCTCCATGCTTTGACTAATAAACAAGCAGAAGAACAGAACATTAATTGTTAAATTATCAGAGGCTTTACCACTGCTCCTCAGTTTTTAGAGAACAATGATCCCAGTTAATTTTGTGGCCCAATAAATGCCAACAAACATTAAACAATTGGGTTACTATTATTCCTCTTCCAATGGGAGGTGTCAGTGGAGTCAAGTGGAGAAGTCTATGTTCTCATTCATATTTCTCCCTTGAAGGCCTGCGCAAAAAAGGACCCTTTTGTTTGGAAGTGTGAAGTATAACAACATCTCTCATGTCACAAGAGTTATCAGCTTTAGTAATGTCACAATTTTCTTTAGAAGAAATAACTGAAAAAAATGTAATATTTGTCTAAGGGCTGGAGTGATAGCACAGCGGGTAGGGTGTTTGCCCTGCATGCAGCCAACATGGCCGACCCGAGTTCAATTCCTCCACCCCTCTCAGAGAGCCCGGCAAGCTACCAAGAGTATCTCACCCGCACAGCAAAACCTGGCAAGCTACCCGTGATGTATTTGATATGCCAAACACAGTAACAACAAGTCTCAAGATGGAGACATTACTGGGCCCACTCAAGCAAATTGATGAACAACGGAAGGACAGTGTCAATATTGAGTTATGTCTAAGCAGGGAGTTGTAAAATAGCTAATTAACCCTGGATTGTTTACAATAAACTTTAAAAACCCTGGATTGTTTACAATGAACTTTAAAAAATGCAAAGATCAGATAAACTCGGCTAGATTTGTAGCACTGTCACTGTTATCCCGTTGTTCATCTACTTGCTCGAGCAGGCACCAGTAGTGTCTCCATTCGTCCCAGTCCTGAGATTTTAGCATTCTCCTTCCTTGTCTTTCCCAATGGTGTTGTATTGGAAGCTCTTTCAGGGTCAGGGGAATGAGACCCATTAATGTTACTGATTTTGGCATATCAAATATGCCACTGGTAGCTTGTCAGGCTCTGTCATGCGGGCAGGTTACTCTTGGTAGCTTGCTGGGCTCTCCAAGAGGAATGGAGGTTTTTGGGGTGACCTCTAATCTAATCTAATCTAATCTAATCTAATCTAATGATGTATTAATTATGGAAAATGGGTAGGGACTATATTATGATGTGTCGCACGGCCACAAAAGCAGCCGCATGGTCCAGGAATATGTTCTCTTATATGTGAAACTCGGCCAGAGCATGTGGAAAATGGCCTGGAGCATGACAGCAGTTGGGTTGTGGAGGTTGGCTGCCAGGGCTGGGTCCTTTAGGTTGGGGACGGCTCTCACCCACCCCCACTGGGGCACCCTGGGTGAAAACAGCCTGGCGCAGAGTCCGGTGGCATGGTTATGGGGTCCTCATTTTATGCTCCTTTCCAGGAGAAGCAGCCGTGAATTCTGGAGGGTGGCCCATGAGGAAATTTGAAAATAAAAATTTTAGTAGCCTCAACTATACTCACATGTTTTCATAAATCATCAGAAAATATACTTTTTGGTGAAGTATTTATGCTGAAAAAAGAAACTTGGGAAAATAATTTATAATTATATTATCTTTTATTATGTAGACATATTGCTTTATATACATAATACTTTAGACTTTACTGAGTAGATAATCCTTGTTCTACAGGGTAATAGAGTGTGTATATACACAAACTTATTTAAATAATGCAGGCTCCATATTACATTTTTACCTAAAATATTTTAATAATTTAGCAATTTTCAAAATCACTTGTTTCCTAGTTGATTTTATAAAGATGACCTGATGAAAAAAATTATTTTCTTATTCACATTTATTTAGTAGTTGCCATTTAACCAACTGCATCCCAATTCTTGTGATCGGTACTATTTATACTACATATTTACAAAACAAACTATAAGAAGAACACAGTCTAATCAATTAGATCATCTTAGTATGTCTTAGGGAAAGTGTCCCATTAAAATAATTAAATTGAACTATTTAGATCAGTTTAGATCAACCTCGTATTCCTCAACACAATGTTTTAATCAATACAATTAATATAATTTTAATACACGTAATAATTTGGCATATTTGAGGAATTTAGAAGAGAACTTTGTTAATGAAAGTACATATTTTTCCCTAAGTTGCAGAGTTGTGAAAAATGAATTGCTAAATTCATCCTGCTCTGGCTCATTACTCAAATTGGCCATAACTTAAATTTGGTTATCCAGCTACATTATCATTCATAACTGAAGGAACGATTTAAAATTTCATGCACAATCAGTGGCTTAGGAACTTCATTGCCATAAGTGCAGTTTTGTAAAAAGCACTAAAGGAGCACCTTCTTTTTTTTATGTAGGAGTACTGCTATTTATTCAGCCACTGATTAGCTGATTGAATTGGGCATGAACTCCACCTTACTTTTTTTTTCATAGTTTTTTTTCTTCTTATATTTATTTATTGAATCATTGTGGGAAAAGTTACTAAGCTTTCAGGTTTGTCTCGGTCATACAATGATCAAACACTTTTCCCTTCACCAGTACTCATTTTTCACCACCAAGAACCCCAATATACCCCCCTTCACCTCTCCCAATGCTTGTGAGGCAGATGATTTCTACTTAACTCTTCTCTACACTGATTACATTCATTATTTAGATAAAAGATGCACCATTATTGTTTAGAATTCCCCCTCCCCAACAATCAGAATTGCTGAAAAGGCATTGTGAAATACTTGTTTTCTATAGCTGGTATGAGAATCATATAATGTCATATAATGATTTTGGATTTCTGCAAAGAGCCAGATAATTACAAGACTGGTTTCTGTGCATCTGGTGTTATGGCTGTGCCAGAGAGCCACTCATGGGGGGCAACTCGTGACCTTGGTAGGTCGTGAAGGATGAGCCGGTACCGCCCCACTTCCCAAAAGACTGCAGTTTCTCCATCACCACCAGCTCATACCTGGCTTTCCTATAAGCTCTGAGGAGGTGGCCATCTTGCTGCTGGGGGTGGGGGGGGGGGTGGGTGGAAGGGAGCAACACCTTTTCCCTCTTGGGCAGGCATGGCGCCATAGTTTAATGCATGGTCCATTCACTTTTCTGCCACAAGCTGCCGGGCTCTGGTTTAAATCCTTTTGTCTCTGGAGCCATGGCCATGCCAGAGAGCCGCTCGTAGGGGGGCAATTCGTGACCTTGATAGGGCATGAAGGACAAGCCTGTTCTGTCCCCCTTCCCATGAGACTGCAGTTGCCCTGTCACCGCTGGCTCCTACCTGGCTTTCCTATAAGCTCTGAGGTGGTGGCCACCTTGTATGTGATCCAGATGCATTTCTGCCAAAAGCTTCTGGGTTTCGAAATTTGTTTCTGAGTCTCTGGGATTATGGCCGTTGATCAGCTTGATCAGGAGCCAGAGAGGCCATTTGCAGGTGGCAACTCAAGGTCTTGTTGGGATGGGGAGGAAAGGTCTGGTTCCACCCCTATTTGGTGAGGCCCCGTGTGTCTCGTCACTGCCGGCCCAAACCTGACTGTCCAGTGGCCTCTGGAGGATGGCGGCCACCAGGACGCCAGGAGGAACAGGCCAAGGCACGAAACCTATTCCCGCCTGGAGCGGCCCAGCGCCAATAACCTACTGCAGGAACCGGACGTATTTCTGCCAAAAGCTTTTGGGTTCTGAGATTCGTTTCTGAGTCTCTGGGATCATGGCCATTAAGCAGTTCGATGAGGAACCAGAGAGGCCATGACTCCAATTATATAGCTAAGCCAGAGGTGATTTGTGGGTGTGTCTCTCACATACCAACTTTTGGCCGTTTACTCTCTTGGTAAACTTCGCCCCAAGTTTTTGGGGTTTGGTCAAAGGCACAGCAGCAATTTTGAGGTACCTGAAAGTCTGGTGGTGCCATCAGGCTGCTGATGCACTTGCTTCACATGTACAGATTGACCTGCTGGCGGCACCATACCTCCAAGGAGCACCTTCTTTATAATGCAAAAAAAAAAAAAAGTCACAATCTTGGATGACTTCTACAAAATGAAAGCAGCATATTTCTTAATCTCAGTAACCTCACTTGATGGCAATTGTCTGAACTCTCCAATCAAGAGACACAGTGTGGCAGGATCAAGCTGAAAATGAACTCATCATTTTTCAGCTTTCAAGAGAGACAGCTGATAGTAGTGGTAAGTGCAGACTCAAAGCCTGGAAAACACTCTTATTGTCAATTAATTCCTTTTAAAATACTGGAGTAGCCACATTTATATAAGACAATACAGACTTCAAATTTTTAAGGCTGTAAGGGACAGGGATGGCCAGCTATTAATAATCGAGGGATCAATACATCAAGAATTCATTCTCCTAAACATATGTTACTAAAGATGGTCTAGCAAATTATTTAAAACAACTGCTAGTAGACATAAAGGTAGACATTGACAGTAACACAAAAGTGGTAAAATATTTTAACATTCCTTTCAATATTCCAATATTTCTCTATTCCAATATTTTAATATTTCATATACTAGATGATAGGATAAACTATCTAGGCAAAAAAAATCAACAAGGAAAAAAATGCCATTGATGAAAGAAATGAAACAATGGGTCTAGCAGACATATATCGAACCCTTAAGACCCTAAAATTTGAGTGCACATTCTTACCCACTGTACATGGCACATTCTCCGAGATAGACCACATGCCCAGTCACAAAACATATCTCCATCGATTTTGCTCATTGAATGTATGCAGGCGAGATACTCTCGAGAGGAGTGGAGGAATCAAACCTGGCTCAGCCAGGCCAGCTGCGCACAAGGCAAACGCCCTACCGCTGTGCCATCACTCTAGCCCCAGAAAGAGGAGGAGAAAATTCAAACACTTGAAGATTAAACAACCAGTGTGTCTAATAGGAAATCAGAGAAAATCAAAAGAGTCTTGGAAACCAATGAGAAAGAAAATACAAGCCAAGTTGTCTCTCAGGTACTATATGCCCCCATCCTCCTCCAGAGTTGCAGGGTGCAGCTCCACGTGGCCCCCAAAATACTAAACCACCAAACACTGCCAGACAGAATAGCTGAGTATCCCCAAAGAACCAATAGGCATACCTCTTATTAAAAGCTTTTAATATTCACATTTAGTCTGGATCACAGAATTGATTTGAGAGATGCCTACTAATATGGAACTTATACATTTCTAGTCGAATGGCATCAATGTCTTAATTCTCTAGTTACTGTACATCCCCTTCTCTTAACTGGGAATCTTTTGAAGTATACACCCTTGTTTAAGTCATCGTGTAACCCTAGTTCCTGGAACATGGTGTGCATACCTTTTATTTAGAAGTAAACGAATTACAACCTATGAAATGAGTTATATCATAATATTTTGTTTTTTTGCTTTTAGGGTCACACCTGGCGATGCACAGGGGTTACTCCTGGCTCTGCACTCAGAAATCACACCTGGCAGTGCACTGGGGACCATATGGGATGCTGGGAATTGAACCCAGGTCGGGCGCTTGCAAGGCAAGCGCTATACCAACTGTGCTATTGCTCCATCCCCTAAAATATTATTTCTGGGCTGGAGCGATAGCACAGCGGTAGAGCGTTCGCCTTACAAGCGGCCAACATGGCCGACCCGGGTTCGATTCCTTCCGCCCCTCTGGAGAGCCCGGCAAGCTACAGAGAGTATTTGATATGCCAGACACAGTAACAACAAAGTCTCCAATGGAGACATTACTGGGCCCGCTCGAGCAAATCGACGATCAACGGGAGGGCCTTTATTTTTAACATTCTATAATTTCCTAAATCTAACTTACTTAATACCACCAGACTGCATTCCCAAAACACTCAGAATTTCAAGAACTACAATATTGAATTAATGTTTATTTATTGTCTGAGTCACCCCCCTGTGGTGACCAGGGTCCCTTGGTGCATTTGGGCAGATGACTGTCCCCTCGGCCAATGGACAAAGGAACGAATTCATGGTAATAACCAGAGGCACTTTATTCAACTCTATCAGCATTATTTTTGAGAATTTGTGAAGGGTTGGGGGACAGCAATTACACATAGGTGTGGTTGAACATTAACATAAACAATGAACAGATGTAAAGTCCCTCTTTCAGGGGAAATTCTAGGAGACCCACCCAAGGACAGAATATCATCTAGGGGTTTCAGTACTCTAGATTCCTCTAAGAGATCTGCTCAAGGGCTGCAAATCATCTGGGGCATATTGCTCACTCCTTTCCTTTACTGGTAATCCATTTAAGAAATCATATTAAATTTACTTCTTATTAATATTTCTACCGAGAGTATTCGATATGCCAGACACAGTAACAACAAAGTCTCCAATGGAGACGTTACTGGGCCCGCTCGAGCAAATCGATGATCAACGGGAGGGCCTTTACTTATTTTTACTTACTTTACTTACTATTAATATTTCTAGTCATCTTATAGAAACACAGTAAGAAATACAGACTTTTTGAATGAAGAGCAGTACTCCTATATTTAAAAAAAGAGATATGGACTTTTATCTGTACCTTAGATTAAGCTTAAAAATGGTCTCTCTGGACTCAGGGTAAAGGGTGGCTTTTCCTGGGAACATCTCACTATATTTCCAAGACTACAGTCTTCAGGCCAGGACCGTTTTTGCTACCCCAATAGGATCCTTATTTAGTTACTTCTTTTGGATCATGAGAAAGTTTGTTCTATGGCTATGCTCTTAATTTATTATACTTCTAGTGATATCTAGGCTGTCCCATGTCAAAGCCAGGTAGCTTACAGTTTGTCCCAGGACCATCCACGTCCCTGGGTGAGACCCATCTTTTGAGGTGTAAGGAACTAAAGTCAGTATAAGGGCAACTAAGGCTTAAGTCAAGTAAATATGATGAATGCCCACGAGTAAATATTTCAGAGTCAACTAACTTTTACATTACAAAAGCGTGGCATTAAAATGCCTTCTTGTGTCTATACAAAAAGGACATTGCTCTAAAATAAAAATATGCAAAGGACATAGAGGAAAGAAAAAAAGAAATATTTCACTTACATACACAAAATCCAGAGCCAACAGAAGGTTCAATTCTATAAGTTACCATGTCTGATTTGGAGATAATTGTGACTAATAGGGGAAGAAGGACACAAAAGAGAGGTTAAAGATAAACACAGAGGCATACCCTGGTGAGATAGGGTGGACGTCCAGGAGCACTATAGTGAACAAAACTCAATTAATCTAAGCTCACTGCGGGAGGAGAAAGGACAACACAATAGTAAGCCTAAAATGCTTGCAACTATAATCCAGGGCTTTATACTCTACTTTTAGAAGAAAGAGGTATTTCTTTTATTTATTTTTTCTACCTAACTTCATTTTATTTTTTTTTTTTAATTTTTACTAGTGAAACACCATGAGGTACAGTTGTAGACTTACACATTTTTGTGCTTGGGTTTCAGGTATACAATGATCGAGTACCCATCTCTCCACCAGTGCCCATTCTCTACCACCACTGATCCCAGTATCCCTCCCACCCCCCATCCTCCCATCCCACCCTACCTCTGTGGCAGGACATTCCCTTTTGTTATCTCTCTCCTTTTGAATGCTGTGGTTTTCGAAAGAGGCATTGAGTGGCAATCATGTTCAGTCTATAGTCTACGTTCATCATTTATCTCCCGTCCTGTGAAGATCCTCCCAACACGCTTTATGTGGTGCTTCCTTCCCTGTCTAAGCCACCTTTTCCCCAGGCATGTGCGACTGGCCTCCAAGCCATGGAGTAAACGTGCTGGTACTTATCTTGGCCACTCTTGGGTGTTAGTCTCCTATTTTGTTACTTTATGTTCCCCAGATGAATGCAATCTTTCTGAGTCTGTCCCTCTCTTTCTGAACAGGGGAATGGGGTGAGGTCAACCATCCCCGACTTCATGAGAGCCTGGAGATTTCGGTAACTTACTTCTCTATAAGTTTACAATAGATCAATTTTTATTCAAATCAGTATCACTATGCTCTTAATTATGAATCCTAAATGACAGACGCAGTAGGATCATCCTAATTAATGGAAATTATAGGTAAAAAGTACTTTCCTAATACTGTCTATCAGGAAGTCATTTCTATGGGGGAGGGAAGATTATGGGGAAGGTTCAAATAAATTTGCTTACAGTCGATTTAGGAAAAACATTTGCTGCAGTCAATTTAAGGAAAAAAAACATTTTTTTCATTGAAAATGAGAAAATAAATAGAAAGCAAATAGTTGTTTATTCATTTATTGTCAATATGTTCATAATATTTTGCATTTACTTTTTCATCTCTCAGTAATAATATGTCATTACTCTGTTCTCTGACCTAAAAATTATACTGTTTTCTTTGCACATTTTGTCACTTACTTGTCTTCCAACCTGTCGCAGAGCACAAGTGACTGTCCTAGTCTAGTGGTTCAGAAGCGAGGGTACTAGGGACCAGAGTCATAGTACAGTGGGTAGGGTACTTCCGTGCACATGACTGACCTGGCTGGGTTTGATCCCTCCCCCACATATATGGCCCTCTGGGCTTGCCAAGACTGATCCCTGAGCACATAAGAAGTATTTAATCTCTGAGCACCTCTAGGTTTGGTTCACAAAACAAAGTGAAAAAGAGAGCTTAGGGTCCTAAAAGAGTGGCACATTTTTGAAATCCAAGTCTAATTCAAGATCTGTTGTTAGAATGTCCAGAAATGAGGCCAATGAGGGGACACTCACTCTTTAAATAACTAGTTAAATAACTAGTTGAAAAACCTGTGGTTATGAGCTACTGACTCTCTCACTATTTCTACTTAAACTTTATTTTTTTTTGAATTTTTATTAGTGAGACACCATGAGGTACAGTTGTAGACTTACAAATTTTGTGCTTTGGTTTCAATTATACAATGATCCAATACCCATCCCTCCACCAGTGCCCATTTCCCACCACCAAGGATCCCAGTATCCCTCCCATCCCCCATCCCCCCATCCCCCCTGCCTCTGTGGCAGGGCATTCCCCTCTGATCTCTCTCCCCTTTGGGTGTTGTGGTTTGCAAAAGAGGCATTGAGTGGCAATCATCTTTGGTCTATAGTCTACTTTCAGTATGCTTCTCCCATCCTGGGAGGATCCTCCCAACACCCTTTATTTGGTGCTCCCTTCTCTATCTGAGCTGCCTTTTCCCCTAGCAAGAAAGAGAGGGATAGACATATAAATATTGCATTCATCTGGGGAACATAAAATAACAAAATAGGATACTAACACCCAAGAATGGCAGAGATTAGTACCAGAAATTTTGCTCTGCTTAAACATTTAATGTGCTTCATTTAGGGCAATCTCACCATGGTAGTCTTTAATATGGCTAAAAAAAAATCTAAGAATAAATCACTAGATTTAATGTTACCTATCAACACTACCATTTTCTTTTTTATTTCTTTGGAGGAACTTTCTCAAATATTAATGCATTGAATCATGTAGTTTTTAAAGTATTTATAGAATCCCTATGGTTTTTACCAGCTTTTATTTTCTCCGTGGGTTATTTTAAAAATAGATTTTTGTGCAACTTTTGAGTAATCACAGATTTAAGGAAATTAAAGAAAAGTAGTCATTTTCTAAGTCCTAATTTTCAATTAAGGATCCATTATGTTATCATTACTGATGAGTGAAAAAGGAAGCAAGTGAATGATGTCATTAGCACTGTATGAGGTCAGGAAATTAATCATAACTTTTACAGCTCAAACATCATCAAGTAAATAATTTGTCTAAAAATTCAACACCTTCTACCTTTTAAATTTAAAAATTAAGTAGGTTCTCAGTACTTTCTCAGGCATTCATTTAAAGAGACACAAATGAAAACATGCATATTCTTTTTTATATATTTCATTTTTATGGAATTAATATTTATATTCCATTCAGAACTCTAAAAAGATTGAGTGCATTCACAGGTCATGACAAAGTAATTTTATTTTTTCTATAAATACACTTCATAATGTCAAGTCAGAAAGATATCCCTGAATTTTATAGTCTGAGGTAAACTTAGGGGCTGGAGTGATAGCACAGTGGGTAGGGCATTTGCCTTGCATGCAAGGGTTCCATTTCTCCATCCCTCTTGGAGAGGCCGACAAGCTACTGAGAGTAGCAGAGCCTGGCAAGCTCCTCGTGGCGTATTCAATATGACAAAAACAGTAACAACAATTCTCATAATGGAAACGCTACTGGTGCCCACTTGAGCAAATTGATGAACAACAGGAGGACAGTGCTACAGAGGTAAACTAGACACCTTTACTCTTACATTTTTTAATTCATGCTTCAAACCTGTCTTAAGTCTATATTAAATATCTCAGTGGGGGGAAAAATCTTCTCTGTAGAATTTGGAGCTGGTAACCTGTTGCTGATTTTTATATATTCTTACTAAATGAATCTTCTAAGTTCGTGTACCAAGTATAGTGAGAAACAACGTGGTAAATATTTATCTTTCTGGGACGATTAATTGTACCTTGGTATATTATACCAGCATTTATCAACTAGAGCCACCAGATATTTCAAGAGGATCACAGGTGAAAATTGTGTAATTGGGCATGAGGATGAAGCAAAACACAAGACTTAAGAGCCAACCAGTAAGAGGGGAAGGCGGGGGTCGAAGGGAAGAAAACAAACTTGAAAGGGGGTCACAGTGTGGGGAAGATCAAGAAACACTGAGTTATACATGATAATAATGAGATAATGAGATGTTGGTGCGTAGACAACGAAGATAGAAACTGCAGGCAGTGAGCCACATCTATTCAAATGTAAACGTCCGATTCGGGTTGTTAGGCATTCGAATGAATCAATGCTCTTGGCCAAGTTTGTGTTGACAAGGACACCGACGCCTCCAACACCTCTTTTATCGCATGTTCCGAGGATCAATTCTTCTCCCGTGTCGAAAACAGCATGGTGAGATTCGTGCCTTCTTGTCTCGGTCAGACCAATGATGTCGTACTTGATCATTCGCGCTTGTACCATCAGGTCCTCGATGGATGCATCTGATGCTAGCGTACGTGCATTGAAAGTACAGACGATCATTTTTGTCTTCCTTCGTTGTGGCAGCCTAGGTCGGCCTTGAGATTTTGTCGGCCTCTCCTTTCTCATCCTTCTCAGTGCTGCCATGTCGGTGAAATCGAGAGAGTTCTACATGGAGCTAGAGAAGTTCTATAAAGAAGACCACACCTTCTACAAGATCATTGTGGGTGATTTTAATGCCAAGATAGGACCGAGAAGATCAGCTGAAGAACTTCGAGAAATCGAGAAGTTCTACATGGAGCTAGAGAAGTTCTATAAAGAAGACCACACCTTCTACAAGATCATTGTGGGTGATTTTAATGCCAAGATAGGACCGAGAAGATCAGCTGAAGAACTTCACATCGGGACCCATGGCCTAGAATGGAACGAACAGGGTGAGAGACTGTCTGAGTTCATCATGTCGACCAATACCATTCATGGTAACTCACAGTTCCAGAAGGCAGAATCTAAACGATGGACATGGGAGTCTCCCGGTGGACGATTCCACAACGAAATAGACCACATCATATTCAATCGACGGTTTTGCCTGACTGATGTCGCTGTTGTCCCAAAATTTCGAACGGGATCGGACCACCGTCTCCTTCGTGCAAAATTCTACTTCACAGAGCGGGGAGAAAGGGCTGCAAAGTTCAAAAAGAGAACTCCCAGAATGACCACCAACTGGGAACTCTTTGGTACTATTGCGGCAACATGGGAAGATGCCATTGTTGACAACATTGACGAGGAATACGATCGACTGGTTCAGCACCTCCATGAATGTGCGAGGAACGCCAAGAGAGAGATAGCCACAAAAAGTCGCCTATCTTCGAAAACTCTTGAGCTAATTCGCCAGCGTGGTTTGGCGCATGCCTCAGGCAACCGCAAGCTAACGTCCGAGCTTGCAAAGCAGTGCAGAGTTGCGATCAAGGAAGACCTCAAAGAGAGAAGAGCAGAAGTACTGGTAGATGCGGCAGAAGCCGGGAAAAGTATTCGTAACGCCCGCCTGTCCTTCGCCAACTATAAGACCAAGATGACTGCCCTCCGACGTCCTGATGGATCCATCACATCCTCCAGAACGGCAATGGAGAAGATTATCCATGACTTCTACTCAAATCTCTTCGATAGCCATGTCCACTTGCCGACATACCAAATTCCACAGGATGGGTATGTCGTTCCTAACGTTCTCCCTTCCGAAATCCGACACGCCATTTCGTTGGTAAAGAAGCAAACAGCACCCGGCCCAGACAAGGTCAGACCTGAACACCTGAAGAACCTGCCGTCAGTACTCATCAATACACTGGCTCGGCTCTTCACTCGCTACCTGTCTGAATGCAAGGTTCCGTCCCAATGGAAAACCAGCAGGACCGTACTACTGTTCAAGAAGGGAGACATCCATGACATTGGCAACTATCGCCCGATCTGCCTATTGTCTGTCATCTACAAGCTGTTCACTCGAGTCATCCTGAATAGGATTGGCAGAACACTAGATGAAGGACAACCATGCGAGCAAGCAGGGTTCCGCAAAGGATTCAGCACCATCGACCATATCCACACGGTAACCAAGCTCATTGAGGTTTCTCGGGAGTTCAAGATGCCGCTCTGCTTAACGTTCATTGATTTAAAGAAGGCCTTTGATTCTGTTGAGACAGAAGCGGTCATTGAAGCCCTAGCCAATCAGGGCATTCAAGCCCAATACATCAGGATCCTCCGTGAGCTCTATTGCGGATTCACTACCAGGATCTCACCATTCTACAAAGAAGTGATCGTTGATGTCAAGAGAGGGGTGCGGCAGGGTGATACCATTTCACCGAAACTCTTCAGTGCCACCCTCGAGAACATCATGCGACGACTGGAATGGGAAGGAATGGGAGTGAAGATAGATGGTCGGCAACTACACCACCTCTGCTTTGCTGATGACATTGTTTTAATAACACCAAACATCAGCCAAGCGGCACAAATGCTGGCTGACTTTGACCGTGAGTGTGGAAAGGTAGGACTACAGCTGAATCTTACGAAGACAATGTTTATGAGAAACAGCCTTGTTCCTGACGCCCCATTCGCTCTCAATGGAACGACCATCTCCGAATGCAACAGCTATGTGTACCTAGGTCGAGAGGTCAACATGAGAAATGACCTGGCACCCGAGCTGCGCAGGAGGAAGAGAGCGGCTTGGAACGCCTTCAAGAACGTCGAAGAAATAGCTAAGAGGACGAAGAACCTCCGGCTCCGGGCACATCTCTTTGATTCCACTGTTCTTCCTGCATTAACATATGCCTCAGAGACCTGGGCCCTACGCAAACAAGATGAGAACGCCATTCAGGTCTCCCAAAGAAGAATAGAAAGAGCTATGCTTGGAGTAACACGTTTCACTCAAATGAGAGAACGAATCCGGAGTTCTGACATCCGTCGACGATCAAGGATCATGGACGCTGTCTCATATGCCAAGGTGTCGAAAATCAGATGGGCTGGTCACGTAATGAGATTTAAAGACGACCGTTGGACTAGAGCTGTTACTGATTGGATTCCACGGGATGTCAAGAGACCGCGTGGCCGCCCACCTACCAGATGGTCAGACTTCTTTGTCAAGATCATGAACGATCGGTTTGAGGCCCTCCATGTTCCCGGAGCGAAGAGATGCCATTGGGCTACACTAGCACGCGACAGGGACAAATGGAGACGTTACTGGCGCCCGCTCGAGCAAATCGACGACTAACGGGAAGTTAAGTGATTAAGTGATTTAAGTGATACATGATAATAAGATTTATTTTTAATGACATAAATTTTGGACACATTAAAAATGCCAGTTTATTTTGTAATATTTACTATAACACGAGACAATTGGAGAGAGGTCCTTGGAAATAAGTCTGTAGGTACTCTGTCTTCAACCCACCAGCGCTGCTTGATCTTCTAAGTATTGCTGAATGTGGCAAAGAAAGAAAGAAAAAAATAAAAAAGGATGCTTTTAAACATAAATATGCTTTTCTAAGAGGATAAGGCTATTTAATTATATTTGTATTATGTTACAACCTTATTTAGTACAACAGCTAAAATTGACAAACCTAAGTTCAGAGAATTAGAGTACAGCGGGATAAGGATAAGGATAAGAGTGGAATCTGGGAAACAGTATCTTAGGAGAATTCAAAAAGAAAATAGAGGTCAAAGAAAGAGTGAGGTAAGCCAGGAAAATATGATGCCCCAGAATTCATATAAGAGAGGATGTCTAGAAAACAATGTGTGCATTACTGACAAAAGCTGCAGAGTAGGCAGTAAATCAAACATTGTCTAATGGATTTGAAATTAAGAGGTTAGGGATGACTGCACAGAACATTACCAACGAAGAATGGAGGCACCGTGTGATTTAAGGAAACTGTGAAATGAGAAGGCAGAGGCAGTTACCTAAACTCACCTTTTGAGAAACGTGGATGAGAATATAAATAAACATGAGTGAACTCCCATGAGAGTATGAGATTATGAGAATCGAGGGATGTTTGGAGAAAGGGGAGAAATTAATTTACCTTGCTTAATAGAAGAGACTGACATTTGTGCAAGAAATTAAGGAAAACTGCAAAGGAAAAATTGCTAACTGGACCCCTTGTGTGGATGTACGGATGAAGCCAAGATTTCCTAATCTGCCAAAGGGCAAAGAGGATTGGAGAAGGAATAGGAATCATTTCCTTCTGTGGTGAGTGAAGTAATGTAGTATTGAGTGGAGGAACAAAATTTTTTCTTTTGAAAAGATGACCAAGTCATATCACAGCTCAGCAGCTATGGTAAATATCAACATGCACATTTATGTATTCAATGTCAGATGTGATAGCACAGCGGTAGGGCGTTTGCCTTGCACACAGCCAACATGGCCAACCCGAGTTCGATTCCTCCGCCCCTCTCGGAGAGCCCAGCAAACTACCGAGAGTATCTCGCCCGCACGGCAGAGCCTGGCAAGCTTCCCGTGACGTATTCGATATGCCAAACACTGTAACAACAAAGTCTCCAATGGAGACGTTACTGGGCCCGCTCGAGCAAATCGATGATCAACGGGAGGGCCTTTACTTTACTTTACTAATGTCAGATTTATTGCAAAGTACTTAAGTCTTATGAACTAAGTACATAAAAATTTATGCAGATCATTCATGGGTTTCTATGTCATGTATATGTAAAATGAAGGAACTGGGACAGAGAGATAACTCAAAGGTGTGAAGCACAAGTATTACATAAGGCTTCGAGTTTTATCTCAGCTCCACGTGACCCCGAGCCCTACCAAGACTGATAATGGCCAACTGAAGAGGTTATCTCTCCCCTCCCCCCACCAAAAGAAAAGAAGAAAAGATATTTTCAATAACAATTCCTACTGACTTTGAGTACCTGAATATAGGAATTATTTCACCATCATTTAAATGCACTGTAGTGTAGGATAACATCGGCTTGTCTTTTCTGCCTTGCCACAAGGAGCTTAGATTTAATGGGTTACTCCCAACACAGTGCTCCCATTCCTCTGTGTTTACTTGTAACCTCTTTCTTTGTGCTCTGCTGACCTGTAAATATTGTTTTTCTCTTCTCCTTAAGTCCTTGGCATAATTAATTCAGAGCAATGTCCTATTTGTATGGACACAAGAAGACAGTTAAAGCTATGCTTTTGTAACTTGGAGTTAATTAACTCCGAATGATATTCACTCCTGGACATCTGCTCTCTCGACTTAAGCCTCAGTTGCCCTTACTGACTAGCACCCCAAAAGCAGGGTCCCAACGAGGGACTGGATGGACCAGGGGAAGCTGTGAACTGTGTGCTACTCTGGCAGCGAAATGTGTCTGGCCAAAGTGCCATAATACTTAACTATAAGTTAAGAGCATGGTCATGGATAAATTCTGTCATGATCCAAAAAGTAACTACTGGAGTAGAACCCTGCTAGGGTTGGGAATGATTAATCCGGCCTGAGCACTGAAGTCTGAGTCTTTGGCAAGATGTCCCCAAGAGAGCCACCCTACAAGCTCAAAGTACTTCTAACTGTACCACTTGTATCATTTGTCATCCCATTGATGTTTGATTTGCTTGAGTAGGCACCATTCGTCCCTGTCACATACTAGTGTAGGCCAATGGCATCTGCTCACTCCAGGAACATGGAGAGCCTCAAACTGTTTGTTAAGGGTTTTTTTTTTTTTTTAGTGAAACACCATGAGGTACAGTTGTAGACTAACAAACTTTCGTGCTTGGGTTTCAGATATACAATGATCGAGTACCCATCCCTCCACCAGTGCCCATTCTCCACCACCAATGATCCTAGTAGCCCTCCCCCCCCACCCCCCCCCCACCTCACTCTGCCTCTGTGAGAGGGCATTCCCTTTTGCTCACTCTTTCCTTTAGGGTGTTGTAGTTTGCAATAGCAGTATTGAGTGGCCATCGTGTTCAGTCTATAGGCTACTTTGAGATGCATCTCTCATCCCGAGTGAGTCCTCAAACATCCTTTACTTGGTGTTCCCTTCTCTATCTGAGCTGCCTTTCCCCCCAGCATGTGCTGCTGGCTTCCAAGCCCTGGAACAGACCACCTGGTACTTATCTCAACTATTCTTGGGTATTCAACTCCCATTCTGTTATGTTCATATTCCCCAGATGAGTGCAGTCTTTCTATGTCTGTCCCTCTCTTTCTGGCTCATTTCACTCATTTTACTTTCCATGTAGAACCACTTGTATGTAAATTTCATGACTTCATCTTTTCTAACAGCTGCATAGTATTCCATCGTGTAACGAAGAACTCTGACCATCTCACAGATAGGCGGTCATGTGTCCTTTTGATGGCCCATAGAATCCAGTTGGTAACAAGCTCTAGTCCAGCAGTAGTCTCTAAATTGCATTACATGTCTGGCCCATCTGATTTTCAACTCCTTGGAAAATCAGACAGTGCCCCTGATTCTTGGCCATCAACAGAGATTGGAACTCCTTCTATAAAGATGACCACACCTTCTACAAGATAATTTTTGCAGATTTTAATGCCAAGATAGGACCAAGAAGGTTGTCCGAGGAACTCCACATCAGGATCCATGGCCTAGAATGGAACGAACAGGGTGAGAGACTGTCTGACTTCATCATATTGACCAAGACCATCCATGGTAACTCACAGTCCCAGAAGGACAAATCTAAACGTTGGACATGGGAGTCTCCCAGTGAACAGTTCCTCAATGAAATTGACCACATCATATTCAATTGATGGTTCTGCCTGACGGATGTCACTATTGTCCCAAAATTTCAAACGAAGGGCTGGAGCGAGAGCACAGCAGGTAGGGTGTTTGCCTTGCATGCAGCCGACCCGGGTTCGATTCCCAGCATCCCATATGGTCCCCCAAGCACCACCAGGAGTGATTCCTGAGTGCATGAGCCAGAAGTAACCCCTGTGCAAAACCGGGTGTGACTGAAAAAAAAATTCCAAACGGTATCAAACGACCATCTCCTTCATGAAAAATCCTGCTTCAAGGAGCAGGGAGAAAGGGCTGCAGAGTATAAGAGAACTCCCAGAATGACCACCAACTGAGAGCTCTTGGCACTATTAAAGATGCCATGATTGACAACAACCAAATTCCACAGGATTGATATGTCATTCTCAACGTTCTCCCTTCCGAAATCTGACATGCCATTTTGTTGGTAAAGAAGTGTACAGCACCCGGTCCAGACAAGGTCAGACCCGAACACCTGAAGAATCTGCCATCAGTACTCATCAATACACTGGCTCGGCTCTTCATATGCTACCTGTCTGAATGAAAGGTTTGGACTGCAGCTGAATCTCACCAAAACAATGTTTGTGAAAAATGAACTAGTCCCTGGCATTCCATTTGCTCTCAGTGGAACCAACATCTCCAAATGCAGCAACTTTGTGTACCTTGGTAGAGAACTCAACATGAGGAACAACTTGGGGCCAAAACTGTGCAGGTGTAAGAGAGTGGTGTGGATCGCCTTCAAGAACGTCGAAGAAGTTGTTAAGAGGACAAAGAACCTCCAGTTTCGGGCACATCTTTTCGACTCAAGCATTCTTCCTGCATTAACATATGCCTCAGAGATCTGGGCCCTACAAAAACAGGATGAGAACACTATTTGGGTATCCCAAAGAGGAATCAAAAGAGCTGTGCTTGGAATATCACATTTCACTCAAGAAAGAATCCAGAGGAATCCGGAGTTCCAATACTGTGTCCATATAAAATAACTAATATTAAGAAGTAGAATTAAGATGTTAATTAAGTTATTGGAGTAAGGAGAAGAGGAACACCCCTAGGTGGTATTTCCATCCTTGAATCTGATTGGCAATCAGGAAGGGTTTTTGATCTGTTGATGTCTACCCCTGTGCCCCTCCTGGGATGAAGCGATAGTAAGGCTTTTGCCTTGCATGCAGCCAGCCCTACCGAGCTGGGTTCGATTCCTCCGCCCCTCTCGGAGAGCCCGGCAAGCTACCGAGAGTATCTTGCTTGCATGGCAAAGCCTGGAAAGCTACCTGTGACATATTCAATATGCCAAACACAGTAACAACAAGTCTCACGATGGAGACATTACTGGGCCCGCTCAAGCAAATTGAATAACGGGAGGACCGTGACCATGACCGATGTCTACCCCCAATGTGAGGAGTTGGAGAGACAGGAGATTGACCAGTGTAGCAAGATGGAGTGCAGAGAAACTAGCAAGGAGGACAGAGGGAGAAGAACACAGGGGAAGAATGCAGGAGCAGGTGCATGGAGAGACGAGAGATGTGGCTGCTAGAGGGAACGTGGGGAGATGAGCAGGAGAGACTGGAGGAGACGAGAATGAGGGCCAGTGTGAGACTAAAATGAGGGGCTTAGTGAAACTGGAACAGACGCATGGGGAGAATGGAATAAATGGAAACTGATCACGAACCAGCCTGGCCCTCATTTTCTCCTTTGTCCTCCCATGGCCTGGGCCACCTGGGGTGGGCGAGGGCCGGAGTCCACCAAACACTGACAGCGAGAGGGGGAGCCACCACCAGGGCTTTTCCTAGCCGCCCAGAGATTACACACTGTAGGTCACTGAATTTTTCCACCCATATATTCTTTTCCAATTCTTTTCAGTCTTAAGTTTGATTTCTTGGGTTTGTTTTCTTCAATTACAATCAGTGGGGATCGTGAAGGCTTACACACTTAACTTCTCTGCTAGACTTCAACTAACCCATGACTTCCCATCTCACTATCACTTTGTATGTCTGATAGAGTATCGATACTTAGTTATTAATTTTAATCATCACTTGAATTAGTTATTTCTTATAACTTCTTCATATAAGTCTTATACATTTAACTATCTAGTATAAATCTAATTATCACTGTGAAACTCACTGTCGGTCAGATCTGGTGCCATTTTTCTCAAAGCAAATGATTAAGAATCTTTGCCGTTCTTCTTTAATAAGAGATCAGCCATGCAACTCCCCACAGGAGCTCATAGTATGTTATCTAGTGACCAATGTCACAAGTATATGTATCACATTATTAGTTTGTTGTTTTAAGCTTATGAAGTTCTGTTAATATTTGACAGAAAGGCACTGATTTGCAAGAAACCCTGTCATGCTAATGATAGATAACATGCTAATATGTTTGATAACACTTAAATGATTAAGGGAAAAAATTAAGGAGAGATGCCAAGGAGATTTGAGTAGTAGCACACATGCTTTGTAACACAAAAGTAATACTGAACCGATATTACTCCAATGGACAGGTTGCACTTCACTGTAGCACTGTCCTCCCATTGTTCATCGATTTGCTCAGGCGGGCACCAGTAACATCTCTATTGTTGGACTTGTTACTGTTTTTGGCATATGACAAAAAAATACATAATAGTACTGATTACCAGGAAGATACCAATTAAAATGACAATTCGAGGTCCAGAAAAATAGAACAGAGGTTAAGGCACTTGCCTTGATTATATATGACCTGGGTTCAAACCCCTGGCAACATATGTCATCTCCTGATCATTTCTAGGGCCCAGTCCTGAGCACAGAGCCAGGAATAACCAGGTATGATCACAACCAAGTTGCCCCTTTACCCCATAAAAAAAAAAACAAGAAACTAAAATGACAATGAGATATCAACTTAACACCAGTTAGAATGATCTATCAAAAAAAAAATGACAACAGCAATAGGTAATGATACAAGGAATGCAGAGAAAAAGGAATTCTCATTTACTATTGGTCTCCTGCCCCTGCGTCTGGCTGTTCCTCGCCGGGGTCCCTTGGAGGGGAAAGGGTTGAGCTTTCCTCCCCGCCCCGACCAGGGCTCTGGCAGCCGAAGACCTCCAGGACCAGCCACCACCATGATGAGACCACTCTCCGCACACATGAAGGTACTGGCAGAGGGACAAAGCCACGCGGGTTCCGGGGCCGAGACCTCCAAGCCTACTCGAATTGGAGTCAAGCATCCTCCACCCAGATCCTCCAAATTCCAGTAGGCGGGGGTCACACCCACCACCTGGCCCCCTGGCGCCGTGTAATCCCATCAACGGCCAAGACTCAGAGACTATAAAATCCAGCCCCCTGACGAGACCAGTGCAGTCTCCTGCCCCTGCGCCTGGCTGTTCCTCGCTGGGGTCCCTTGGAGCGGAGCGGGTTGAGCTTTCCTCCCTGCCCCGACCGGGGCTCCGGCAGCCGAAGACCTCCAGGACCAGCCACCACCATGCTGAGACCACTCTCCGCACACATGAAGGTACTGGCAGAGGGACAAAGCCACGCATTTGCGGCCGCGCGACATCTTATCAGGACATCTTTTTATGACATCTTATTATCTCATTCCTACTTTGGACAAACTTGCAGGCTATCGAATGTAGCCTGCCCACAGGGCAGAGTCTGGCAAACTCCCCGTGGCGTACCCAATATGCCAAATACCAGTAACAATGATGGGTCTCATTCTCCTAAAGAGCCTTGAATATAATCTCAGGGCTAGGATGAAAGAGACATTACTGGGGCCTGCTCGAGGCAATCGACGAATAACAGGATGATGAATGAATGAATGAATGAATGAATTGGTGGGAATATAAACAGCCTGTATAGAGTACAGTATGGAGAATTCTAAAAAAAGAAAAAAACAAACAAACAAAAAGAAAATAAATAGAACTACTATATAATCTAGGGCTGGAGCAATAGCCCAGCAGGTAAGGCATTTGCCTTGCATGTGGCCGACCCAGGTTTGATTCCTCTGTCCCTCTCAGAGAGCCTGGTAGGCTACCGAGAGTATGTCGCCCACACAGCAAAGCCTAGCAAGCTACCCGTGACGTATTCAATATGCCAAACACAGTAACAACAAGTCTCACAATGGAGACGTTACTGGGCCCGCTCGAGCAAATTGATGAACAGTGGGAGGACAGTGCTGAACTATAAAATCTAGCTTTCTACTCTGTTCCTATTCAAAGTATTAAAAAAATTATATTGAAATAATATTTGCACACCTGTGTTAATTTCAGCACTATCCACAATAGTACAATATGGAAATAACCTATTTCTCAGCAACATATGAGTGGATAAAGAGTTTACAGTAAGTAGACACAATATAGTACTGCTAAATTATAAGAGAGAATGAAATCTTACCTTTTTCTACAGTATGAATTAAACCAGAAGGGTTTAACTAAGCAAAACAAGTCAGAAAGACAAATAACAGATAACATCATTCATATGAGGGGTATAGAAAATTAAGCAGAGGGATGGACAATATCCAATGAAAACAAACCCTTAGTCTATGACAACAGAACAGAAGCTAGCAAAGATTGGCAACTGGTGATAGCTTTGGTATGGTAACATGTAAACATCTACAGTCTTGTAAACCGATGTTAAACCTTTCTAAACATATGGGCTAAGGTTCACTTACGGTTAAGCACTCTTAAAAGTGAATGTAAAATGACTAGACACTTGTTACACAACGGCTGTTCATCATGAAGATACAGTATATAAGGTAACAGGGAAAAGTACAAGAAATAATTCACCGTTGCCTTCTCTTCTTGAATGATACCCACATATTTTAAAAATCAAAATACAAGGAAGTTTATAGCAAATGACAAATATGTGATATAAATAATTACAAATAACATATGGTTTGAATTAGAAGTTATACAGCATGAAAAGGGCAAAAAGTGAGAGGAACGTAAAAGAGAGAAAATACAACTAATATTCATCTTAAAGGTAAGATAAAGTATCCTTATGGTTATTTAAAATATTTGGACTTTATCAAAGTTATGAGATATCTGAAGAGAAGAAGGTAATATAATTTTCACTGACAAGTAATACAGTTAATCGAGAATCATAGATTTCATAAGAGGAAGTTGAATGCCAAGTAGAATTATTTAATACTGCATCAAAATAACAACTTTCTTAGTGCCAGATATTTAGATGATATCTAATATTATTATTATATCAGTAACTACGGATAATATTTGTAAACAATGCTATCTTTTTAATTTTAAAAGAAGAATGTAAATGTATTGCCTTTGCTAGAAGATCACAATTGGGAATAAGATGGGAATGGGTTTGGTTTTCATATAAAGTGTGTGTGTGTGTGTGTGTTTGTGTGTGCGTGTGTGTGTGTGTGTGTGTGAGTGCATGAACACATTTGGGATAGCATCTCTGTTTTCTTTTGCATGAGCCCTCATAGTTACAAAGGGGAACAAATTTGAGATGTTTACTGGATCTGAATTCTAATAGTGATACTGAAAGTTTCTCACTGATGATTGATGGGTTCATGTGGGGTGATCTTCGCTCTAACAACACAACTTTGATTGCTAGATAAACACAGGCAGAGCGATCCTGATTTGATTTGTGGCAGTGATGGATAGCAAAGGCATTTATGATTCTCTTTTCACTAAGTAGGACACATCAAAATGACTTGGCAAGATGGAGAAAAAGTGTTATACTAGAATGATACATAATTTTCCAACATCGACCCAGTTTCCTCTGGAAAGCTGTTAATAAGCTTAAATATCAGCATACCCATGATCTTAATCTTGATAACTTGTTTTTAAACTATTTTTATTGATGTATTGGGATTTACAATACTACCAGTCACTCTGTTCATGTACATAACATTCCAACACCACACCCACCACCAAAGAACCCACTTTCCTGCACCAGTGGCCGAAGGAG
The DNA here is from genome assembly GCF_029834395.1 of Sorex fumeus. Lineage (NCBI taxonomy): Eukaryota > Metazoa > Chordata > Mammalia > Eulipotyphla > Soricidae > Sorex > Sorex fumeus. The sequence continues at coordinate 6,983,068 of NW_026606058.1, forward strand.
CCCTCTCCCACTCAAATAAGCTAGTTATCTGGATAAAAGCTTCGGGTTTGATAACTTAGGAAAAATAGAAATAAGTTGCCATATCCTAGCTGATCATTCAAGGTGAAGACTCTGCCTTCCTATAATTTATGATTCCATTTATCATCTTTAAGGTAACTGGTTGCATTGATTAAACTAGGAAATGTAAGTTATTTGTAGAAGTTCTCTTATGAGGAAAAAGGTTCTCTTATGATATTTTATTTGTTATAGAAATATTTGTTTGTGCCTCATGAGCAAAGGGGAGAAGGCAGCTGGAATAGAGAAGAGATCAATAAGAAAATGATGGCTTGAGGAACCGGTCGGGATGGGAGATGTGTGCAGAAAGTAGATAAAGGACCAAATATGATAACCTCTTAGTGTCTGTATTGCAAATCATAATGCCCCAAAGCAGAGAGAGAGTATGGGGAATCATATCTGCCATGGAGGCAGGTGGGGGATGGGAAAGGGGGGTACACCGGGGATATTGGTGGTGGGAAATGTGCACTGGTGGAGGGAAGGGTGTTTGATCATTGTGTTATTGTAACCCAAACATGAAAGCTTGTAACTATCTCACGGTGATTCAATAAAATTTTTAAAAAATGTGTGTTTTTAAAAATTGTATCAGATAAGCCAAATCACATGACACCCCAAAAGATAGTGATGATGAATAGCTCTGAAATCTTAAGATTTTCTTCTTATGCTTTGTGAGTTCAGAAAAACATTTCTAGATAAATATTTTAAGTGCAAACATAGGAGTATTTAACTTCCATCTAAGTAATCCAAAAAGGCTATAAAATAACTTTAAATGGTATATAAAAATAAAGCAAAGAAAATATTTCAACTAATCTTTGAAAAGTGATAAAATAATTCCATATCTGTCCATTTTCATCCAATTTTTTTACCAATTATAATCAATGCACTTCCTTCTATCTAGCTGTCTTTAATTTCCTCTGATGTGTTCCTTTCTGTTAGAACTTAGGCTGTTTGCTCTTGCTATGAACCTTCTCCGGAGATCTTATACTTTGCCACTACCACTTTGTATTTATTCTTAATTTATGCACACCCTTCAGAGTTATCTCTCCAAGAAAATCACTAGTTTTCATCCACTTCTTTCCTCACAGTGTTTTTTTCCCTCCTATGCAAACTTTTAACACTTCATGATTATTTTTGACAATAATAAATAAAATAGGACCCTGATAAATAGTAGCAGGTAAGGGGCTGGCCTGGGACGTATACAAATGAATCCCACTAGGAGTGATTCCCGAGTGCAGATCACAAAGAAAAGGAGTAATTTTACAAATAACCTTCCATTTCTGATACAAAAAGAGAATTTCTTGAGAGAGGCATCTCTCCTTTCTTCTCAGATGTGTCTTGAGAGAGGGAACGGCGATGGTGATGTTGTACATGACCAGCTCCGGTGTGAGAGTATCTCTACATATATGACCAGGAAGAGAACCTACCCAGCAGCTGTCTGTGCAGGGCTGACAGCCCGCATGTAATAAGACACATCCTCTGCCACTGTAATGCCACCAACCACAGTGTTACCTGTCCTGACTAGGGTGTGCGATGGTTTCTACTTCCGCTCCTGTTCATCTTTGTGGCAGGTATTTTGAGCCTGCTTATTATGTTTTTCACATCAGCTTGGAAGACCTCAGGGGCAGCCTCTTTTACCCTTCATCCTTTGACCTAAGGGTTACAATTTATAATGATATCACTCCATTATTCATCAATTTGCTAAAGCAGGCACCGGTAACGTCTGCATTCGTCCTAGCCCTGAGATTTTAGCAGCCTCTCCTTACTCGTCCTTCCCTACAATGCATTGGAGTCTCTTTTCAGGATCAGGGGAATGAGACACATCATTGTTACTGTTTTTGGCATATCAAATATGCCAACTGGAGCTTGCCAGGCTCTGCCGTGTGGGTTATAATGACAATCATATAATCCGCACCTTAATTAATCAGCATGTTGACAGCTAGATTTAAAAGTTTTTTGAAGGTAGAAATTCAGAACACAACTAATTTTATGACTACAAACATCCTAATCACTACTTGGATTTGGGATATGATATACAATTAAGTATATGGGTTGGAGCAATAGCACAGCAGTAGGGCGGTTGCCTTACAAGCAGCCAACATGGCCAATCCGAGTTCGATTCCTCCGCCCCTCTCGGAGAGCCCGGCAAGCTACTGAGAATATCTCGCCCGCACAGCAGAGCCTGGCAAGCTACCCGTGACGTATTTGATATGCCAAACACAGTAACAACAAGTCTCATGATGGAGACGTTACTGGGCCCACTCGAGCAAATTGATGAACAACGGGAGGACTGTGACCATGACAAGTTATTATACATCAGAATTTTTTAAAAAAGCGTCGATTCAATAATAACGTTTTGGATGTGTTTTATAAATGTTGCTTTTTTGTTGCTATGAATATACAGAAAGAATTAAGTCCAATATATATTTAATATAAAATAACTGAGAATTTTTTTACATTTCAAGACTGGCAAGTAAAATACTGGTTTCAAAAGAATAAAGACTTGTACATTTTTGTATAGTATAATTGACTAATTATATGGAATCAGTCAACATAGACTATGTAAGAGAAATAAGTGTTAGCAATCTTTCATAGGGTACTTATAATTGTATCATAGAGGTTGCTGTTTTTCTGCTTAAGTGTATGTTATATGATAAGCAGTGCTATATATAAAATCTGAGGAAGTGTGTTATAGATAGATCAAACTTATGTGATTGTTGTCATGCTTTTGAATTGGCTATTCAGCACTCGGAATGTTTTTAATTACATGCCAATGTCTAATAGTCTAAAAGAGGAATGTGGTAACAAAAGTGTGAGAAAACTGGAGTGTGACTAGCTCAGGAGAAGAAAGCAAAAGAGATCCCTAGTAAATGTAAAAATAGAGGATGGAACCAGTGTGTAATGATTCCCACTGCTGACATGATCTTTACCATTCTCACCTTCATTAGCATAAAAATCACTTTCAGTCTAGAAGCAACAAATGGTCCAACTGATGGCTACTATCAAGTAAATCATAGAAACAGTTTTTAATTAATAATAAATTTTATAATTTGGTGATATATTTTCCAACAGTTTACATATTACTATTTTATACTTGTATGCAGTCAAGTTTCCCACATTTGGGGAAATCGCAAAGGTCAGCACATCTCAAGTGCAATGGATGGGCCTCGCCCTGGGAAAACCACCTACGCAATCATGTTGTCTCCCCTGGAGCAATAGCACAGCAGGTAGGGCGTTTGCCTTGCACACAGCCAACATGGCCGAGCCGAGTTCGATTCCTCCGCCCCTCTTGGAGAGTCTGGCAAGCTACCGAGAGTATCTCATCCGCACGGCAAAGCCTGGCAAGCTACCCGTGATGTATTTGATATGCCAAACACAGTAACAAGTCTCACAATGGAGACATTGCTGGGCCTGCTTGAGCAAATCGATGAACAATGGGAGGACAGTGACAGTGACAATACTTGTTGCATGAATATTCGTCCAGTCGAAGGCAAATGTCATGGAGGGTCCAGGTTCTCTCAGACCTGTGACAAAGGTAGAGAGCCCCGCAATCTCCTTTTATTACCATCCTACTGTTCATACTCTAAAGGGCTCAATACAGAGATGTCATCAAAAGAAGTTACAGAAAGAACATTGAGGCAGGCAAAGCATGTATTGTTTTCTTGTATCTGCGGGCCAGTCCATTTTGGCAAAAGGAAAGAGATACACAACTGAAACCTTCCTTGAGCTAAAGTATTTGAGTTTGCATCCCAAAGACAAACTGGTTGGGCACCAGAAATCTATATCCCAAAGGTAAACTGGCCCAGCACCTGAAATCTACATCCCAAAGACAAACTGGACAAGCATTTGAAATTTGCATCCCAAAGACTAGGCTAGGCCAGAGCCCAGAATCAACATGTGAAAGATCAGGTTGGAAGCAAGAGCTTCCACAAGCAAGATCCAGGTATGCGGGCTCCAGGACTACATCTCCAGGCCACATGTTGGCAGAGGACCTGGGCTGTCCTTCCCCGGGTCCCTGCCCATCCAGAAGACTGGCTGTCATCTCCACAATTAGCCTCCAGGCACCATCTTAGCACACCAACAGCCCTGGCCCAGAGACATAGTAGCAAGTCCCAGATGACACCACAGCACCAGAGATCTCTCCAGGCTCCATACCGAGCCAATGTCACTGGGATACCCCAAATGGAACAGGTGCATCTCCCCACCTACTCCAGATGGAATCCTGGTGACCAAGAGCTTTCAAAGCAAGGCCTAGGTATGCAGGTTAAGGACTAAATCTCCAGGCCTCATGATGGCACAGGACCTGGGCTGTTCCTCCCCGGGTCACCACCTGCCCAGAAGATTGGCTGTCATGCCCACAATTTGCCTCCGGATGCCATCTTAGCTCACCAACAGCCCTGGCACAGAGGCTCCCAGTTGAATCCCATAACGGATTAGTACCATACAGAGATGTTTCTTGAACCCAACCATTTACAATCTAGAAATTTACATTTACAATCGCACCCACGTGAGCTCTCATGATATTTAAAATGAGCTATGGAAAATATATTATCTAGTGTCTGCCTCTGGTAGGTAGGCTTGAATGGTGGTGGGAAAATTGGAGCAAAATTAATGCCCCAAATTAGAGAGAGAGAGCATTGAGGAAATTGTCTGCCATAGAGGCAGGGTGAGGACTGCAAAGTATATGTCTGTGAGGGGGTGATACTTGGAACAATGGTGGTGGAAAACGTGCACTGGTGGAGGGATGAGTGTTCCATCATTGTATGGCTGAATCTCAAATATGAAAGCTTCATAACTCTATCTCACAGGGATACACTAAAATAAAAACGTAATGTGGAGTTCATGCCCAATTCAGTCAGTTTAATCAATGGCTGAACAAATAGCAGTACTCCTACATTATTTAAAGAAAAAAAAAAGATCAAAGGTCAGGCTGGGCTTTCCCAAGTGAGAAAAGGGAAAACTGGCTCTTTCAATATACTGAAATTTATGAAATTATTGAAGGCATCTTAAAGGAAAAAGATGTTCAGCTTCATCCAAACCAGTCAGGACACACGAGAAAGCTCGCCCATTTTCATGGGTCCCTATGTTCCTATGTACCTGTTGTTTGGTACAGTCTACATGGCCTCATCCTGATAGCTCAGTCCAGCCCCAACAACCTCCACCACCAATATCAGAAATTCACCAGCACTGTGCTCAGATCTCCTTTTTTGTCACCACAGACTGCTGTCTGAAACAGGATTTTTTAATATTAGTGTTTCAGGCATTAATTACAAAAGATAAAACAAGAATTGTTAGAATACAGTGTGTTGATGCCAAGACAAGTCTATATTGACAGAATATATTTTGCTAATTTTGACCCAAAGTAAAAAGCAACAATACCAAATTCTGGATTTTACTATGACTTAGCATTAATACCATCTAAACTACATGATTATGAAGCAGTGAAAGGTAGCACCTTATGTGGCAAGAATACAATATGTATTCTTAGAACTTGCCAAAGCACATCAATACTTGATTTAACCATATTTAAGAAAAGCACAACCAATAAGGGCTGGGGCAATAGCACAGCAGGTAGGGCAATTGCCTTGCACATGGCCGACCCGGGTTCTATCCCTGGCATCCCATATGGTACTCCAAGCACCACCAGGAGTAATTCCTGAATACAAAGCCAAGAGTTACCTCTGCGCATCATCAGGTATGACCCCCAAAAGCAAAAAAAAAAAAAGAGAGAAAAAGAATACCATTGAGAACTATGTGGGCTACTTTAAAACAAGCCAAGTCCCAAGTACACCAAAGTCCTACAAAAAAATGACAGAAATCCCCATTACAGTGATCTCTCTCAATGTCAATGGATTAAATGCACTGATCAAGAGGCACAAAATGACATCATGGATCAGAAAATTGAACCCAACATTCTGTTGCCTGCTAGAAACACATCTGAATAATCAAATTAAAAACGGGCTCAAAGTCAAAGGCTGAAAACTAACTCTGCAAGGAAACAGCCCCCTTAAAAAAAAGCTGGCTGGGATACTAGTATCAGACCACATAGACTTCAGGATGAAGAAGATTATAAGAGACAGAGAAGATCATTTCTTAATGATCAAGGCATCTGTACATCAGAAGTAACTCACTCCTAATGAGGAAGCAGCAAAATACTTAAACCAACTGCTAATAAACTTGAAGAAAGACATTGACAGCAACACAGTAATAGTTGCAGATTTCAATACCACTTTGTCACCTCTCAATAGATCAACCAACCACACTAAAGTTCAGCAAGGAAATACTTTATTTGAGGAAAAAAAATGGAAGAGAAGAGTTGGTAGTTATATACAGGAATTTTTATCCCTAGAAAGATAAAAACACATTCTTCTCCACTTCATATAGGACATTTTCCAAGTTAGACCACATGCTGGAACACAAAACATACCTCAATAATATCAGGAAGATAGAAATTGTATTCACTATCCTTTCAAACCATAGTGCACTGAAAATAGAAGTTAATCATACATGAAAACAGAATCAAATCAAACATCTGGAAATTAAACAGTTCGCTAATGAACAACCAGTGGGTTAGAGTGGAAATCATAGTGGAAATCGAAAGATTCCTGGAAACAAATAAGAATGAGGACAAGAGCTACCAGAACATGTGGGACACAGAAAAAAAAGTGTTAAGAGAAAAGTATATAGCTCGCCAAGCATTCATCAGGAAGAAAGAAAGAGCCCACATCAATAACTTATGCTTAAGTTCTTGGAAAATGAATAACAAAAGGAACCCAAGCCAGTCAGGAGGAAGGAAATAATAAAACTTAAATCAGAAATCAATGAGCTGGAACCCCAAACAACAGCCCAAAAGATCAACAAAACCAAGAGCTCATTCTTTCAGAAAATAAACAAGATCCATAAACCACTATCAAGAATCACAAAGAAACAGAGGGAGAGAAACCTAATAAACTGAATCAGAAATACAATAGGAAACATCACAACAAAAACAACAGAAATCCATAGAATAATCAGAAAATACTTTGTAAATCTTTACCAAACAAAACACCAAAACCTTGAAGAAATGGACAAATTACTGGATTCACATAACCTCCCAAGGCTGAACCAAAAATATTTGGAATACCTGAGTAGACCTATTACCATTTAGGAAATTGAAATGGTAATCAAAAGTCTTTTCAAAAACAAAAGCCCTGGATGCTGAGATGGATTCACTGGTGAATTCTTTCAAAACTTTAAAGAGGACCTACTGCCAAATCTTTTCAAGCTTTTTCAGGAAATTTTCAGGAAATTGAAAAAACAGAAATATGTAGGATAACATTGGTTGTCCTTCCTCCCTGGCCTCAGGAGGCTTAACTTTATTGGGTTACACCCATCACAAGTGCTCCTAAGACACTCCCATTCCTCTCTGTTTAATGGAATATAACTCTAAACTATTCTATTCAATATAATACTGGAAGCATTTACCAGAGCAATTAGGCAAGAAAAAGACATCAAAGGCATCCAGATAGGAAAGGAAAAATTCAAGTTCTCACTATTTATTGATAATATGATACTATGCTTAGAAAATCCTAAAGACTCCACAAAAAAACTCCCAGAAATAATAGAAACAATAGACTTGATAACAGAGTGGCAGGTTGCAAACAAAATCAATACCAGAATTTTATGGCTCTTCTACATACAAGAGAAGAGATATTAGAAAAACAATGACCATTCACAATCATGCCTCAGAAAATCAAGTACCTTAGAATCAGTTTAACTAAAGAGGTAAAAGAACTATACAAAGAAAACTACAAAACACTACTCCAAGACATAAAAGAGGATGTGAGAAAATGGAAACCCATCTGATCATGGATTGGGAAGATTAACATTGTCAAAATGGCAATACTCTCCAAAGCATTATACAGATTCAATGCATTCCCCATAAGGATATCACAAATCACAATCACAAATCATCCTGTTAATCGTAGATTGCCTGGAGCAGGCCCCAGTAACGTCTCCTTCATCCTAGCCCTGAGATTATATTCAAGGCTCTTTAGGAGAATGAGACCCATCATTGTTACTGGCATTTGGCATATTGGATACACCACGGGGAGTTTGCCAGACTCTTCCCTGTGGGCAGGCTACATTCGGTAGCCTGCCAGTTTGTTCAAAGTAGGAATGAGATAATAAGATGTCACATAAGATGTCACCCCATAGGATATCCGTGACATTTTCAAAGAAATAAATCAAACACTCCTGAAATCTGTATGGAACAACAAGCCCCCACTAATAGCTAAAGCAATTCTTGGGAAAAAGACAATGGGACCAATCATCTTTGACAACCCCAAACTGCACTACAAAGTAATAGTAATTAAAACAGCCTAGTATTGGAGGAAATACAGACCTGTATATCAATGGAACCGTGTAGAATATCCTGAAAACAACCCTCAAATATATGGTCACCTAATCTTTGATAAAGGAACAAGAAATATGAAGTGGAGCAAGAAAAGCCTCTTCAACAATTGACGCTGAGAAAACTGGGTAGCTACATGCAAAAGAATAAACTCGAGCCTCTTTCTAACACCAGGCACAAGAGTCAGATCAAAGTGAACTAAAGACCTCAGTATCAGACCTGTATCCATAGATTCATGGAAGAAAATGTGGGAAGAATCCTCCATGACATTGAAGCTAGAGGCATCTTCAAAGATGAAACACCACTGGACAAGCAAGTGGAAGCAAAGATAAATGGGGCTACATTAAACTCAAAATGTCTTCATCTCAAAAGAAACAGTGACCAAGATACAAAAATAGCCCATAGATAGGGAAAACTTGTTTACCTAATACCCATCTGATAAGGGGTTAATATCCAAGATATAAGACACTGGTGGAACTTTACAAGAAAAGACATCCAACCCCATCAAAAAATGGGGAGAGGAAATTAACAGAAACTTTCTCAAAAAAGAAATACAAATGCCCAAAAGACTCACAAAAAAATGCTCTACAAAGGGATAGACATAGAAAGATTGCATTCATCTGGGGAACATAAAGTAACAAAATAGGAGACTAACACCCAAGAATGGCCGAGATTAGTACCAGGAATTTTACTCCATGGCTTGGAGGCCAACCACACATACTAGGGGAAAAGGGAGCTCAGATAAAGAAGGGAACACCAAATAAAGGTGTTGGGAGGATCCTCCCAGGATGGGAGAAGCATGCGGAAAGTAGACTATAGACTAAACATGATTGTCACCCATTGCCTATTTTGCAAACCACAACACCCAATAAGAGAGAGAGAACAGAAGGGAATGCCCTGCCACAGAGGCAGGGTGGGATGGGTGGGGAGGGGGGTTGGGGGGTGGGAGGGATACTGGGATCCTTGGTGGTGGGAAATGGGCACCGGTGGAGGGATGGGTATTTGATCATTGTATAATTGAAACCCAAGCGCAAAAATGTGTAAGTCTGCAACTGTACCTCATGATGTCTCACTATTAAAAAAATTTTTAATAAAAAAAAAGAAAAAATGCTCTACATTGCTACTCATCAGGGAAATGCATATCAAGAAAACAATGAGATATCATCTCACACCACATAGACTGACACACTTCAAAAAGAACTAGGGTGCTAACATGGATGTAGGGAGACAGGAATTATTCTTCATTGTTGGTGGGAATGCTGACTGGTCCAACCTTATCTGGAGAACAACATAGGCATTCCTCAAAAAGCTAGAAATTGAACTTCCACACTACCCTGCAATACCACTTCTAGGAATATACCTCAGGGACCCAAAAATAAGACTGTATTTACAGTTATTTAAAGAGTTAAATATATCATAATACCTTCATAATTTAAGTTTTAATAAGAAAAGTTCATAAGAAGATTCCTCTCCCCTCCAAAAAACACAAATTTATTTTTGTGACCCCAGAAGATTTTTTTTTCAGACAGGGCTTTAAATTTTAGTAGCTACACAGAGACCAAAAACAAATCATTAAGCCATGTAATTAAATGGCCTTAATGATAACTAAACAATGCCCATAATTCTTAGATTACGAATAAACTCTCAGTGAATGGGAGAAAGATGGGAGAAAAATCTACTTTCTGAAAGATTGGATAAAAAGTAGCTGCATATTTTAGACTAGATCCTATTCTTATAGTTCTCAACTTAGTTTCATGCAAATTTTCATTCTAACGTGCTATGCCTCCAACAACTAGAACTGCAAATAACTAGTCAAAATATACAAACATATTGAGTATCACAAATATATAAATAGATTAAATGAGTTAACTAAAATAAGGCATTTCCAGATTGAATACAAAGTCTGAGTAAAAGTGTGACTGTCACTGTCACTGTACTCCCGTAGTTCATCGATTTGCTGAGTGGGCCCAGTAACGTCTCCATTGTGAGACTTGTTGTTACTGTGTTTGGCATATGAATACGTCACAGCTACTTTGCCCGGCTTTGACATGTGGGAGATATGCTCCTGGTAGCTTGCTGGGCTATCCGGAGGAGCAGAGGAATTGAACCCAGCTCGCCTGGGCCAGCCGTGTGCAAGGCAAATGCCCTACAGATGTGCTATAGCTCCAGCCCCTGGTAAAAGGTAAAGGTAAAGGCCCTCCCGTTGATCGTCGATTTGCTCGAGTGGGCCCAGTAACGTCTCCATTGGAGACTTTGTTGTTTCTGTGTCTGGCATATCGAATACTCTCGGTAGCTTGCTGGGCTCTCCGAGTAAAATAAAATATAAAAAACAAAGAACTACAAATAAAATAAACCACATCACGGTCCACAGTCCTCCCATTATTCATCGATTTGCTCGAATGGGCCCAGTAACATCTCCGTCATAAGACTTGTTGTTACTGTGTATGGCATATTGAATACGTCACGGATAGCTTGCCAGGCTCTGCCGTGCGGGCGAGATACTCTCGGTAGCTTGCCGGGCTCTCCCAGAGGGGCGGAGGAATTGAACTCGGGTCGGCCATGTTGGTCACTTGTAAGGCAAAGGCCCTACCACTGTGCTATCACTCTAGCCCATAAACCACATAGTGTTAAATAAAATCAAGCTGAAAAAGCAATATTGATATTTGATCACTTGATATCCTGTTACTCATTGATTTGCTTGAGCAGGCCCCAGTAAAATGTCTCCATTTTTCCTTGTCGCATGCTAGTGCAGCCAAATGGTGTCTGCTCGCTACAGGAATATGAAGAACCTCAAGGTTCTTTACGAAGAAGTCTGACCATCTCGTAGGTGGGCAGCCACTTCTTCTTTTGATGTCACGTAGATTCCAGTCGGTAACAGGTCTAGTCCAGCACTCGTCTTCAAATCGAGTCCAGCTCATCTGATTTTTGATGCCTTGGCAAATGAGATAGCGTCCCTGATTCTCAATTGTCAATGGAGGTCGGAATTATGGATTCCTTCTCTCACTTGAGTGAAGCATGATACTCCAAGCATACCTCTTTTGATTCCTCTTTGGGTGACCTGAATGGCATTCTCATACTGGGCCTCTCATAAGGCCCAGATCTCTAGGCGTATGTTAGTAAAGTTACCTCGTGACACATCATAAGACACTTAATACTCATCTTCCAAGATTACACACCATATTCGATGGGGTTCAAATATGGTGTGAACCATGGGAACACCTATAAGGGTGATTAGAGGCTGCCCTAACAGACTCCATCCCTCTCAGAGAATCCGGCAAGCTACTGAGAGTATCCTGCCCGCACGGCAGAGCCTGGGAAGCTACCTGTGGTGTATTCGATATGTAAAAACAGTAAAAACAGTGGGCCTCATTTCCCTGAGTCTGAAAGAACCCCCTATATGGCAGAGTTAAGAAGGATGAGTAAGAAGAGGCTGATAAAATCTCAGGGCCGAACTAGGCTGCCAAAACGAAGAAGGACTAAAATGACTATCTGTACTTTCAATGCACGTACACTGGCATCAGAAATATCCATCGAGGACTTGATGGTGCAAGCACAAAAGATCAAGCATGACATCATTGGTCTGACCGAGACAAGAAGGCATGCAAAGTTTAAGAAGAGAACTTCCAGAACAACCAGCAACTGGGAGCCCTTTGGCACTATTGCAGCAATATGGGAAGATGCCGTCATTGGCAACATTGACTAGGAATATGATTGACTGGTTCAGCACCTCCATGATTGTGCAAGGAACACCGAAAGAGAAAAGGTCACAAAAAAAAAATGCCTGTCTTCAGAAACTCTCGAGCTCATTTGCCAACATGGCTTGGTGTGAGACTCAGGCAACCACAAGCAAACATCCAAGCTGGCAAAGCAGTGCAGAGAAGCGATCAAGGATGACCTCAAAGACAGAAGAGCAGCAGTGCTGGTAGATGTGGCAGAAGCCAGGAAAAGCATTCTTAATGCCTGCCTGTCTTTCACCAACAAGACCAAGATGACTGCCCTTCGACATCCTGATGGATCTATCACATTTTCCAGAAGGGCAATGAAGAAGATTATCCATGACTTCTACTCAGATCTCTTTAATAGCCACGTCCACTTGCCCACATACCTATTTCCACAGGATGGATATGTTGTTCCCAACTTTCTACCTTCCGAAATCTGATATGCCATCTCGTTGGTAAAGAAGCAAACAGCACCCAGCCCAGATAAAATCAGACCCGAACACCTGAAGTATCTGCCATCAGTACCCGTCAAATACACTGGCTCGGCTCTTCACACACTACCTGTTTGAAGGCAAGGTTCGTCCTAATGGAAAAAACAGCAAGACCGTTCTAACTGTACAAGAAGGGAAACATCCACGACATTGGAAACTATTGCCCAATCCGCCTGTTGTCCATCGTCTACAAGTTGTTCACTCGTGTCATCCTGAATAGGATTGGCAGAACACTAGATGAAGGACAACCATGAGAGCAAGCCAGGTTCCAAAAAGGATTCAGCATGATTGACCATATCCACACGGTGACCAAGCTCATTGAGGTTTCTCAGGAGTTCAAGATGCCACTCTGTCTAATATATTAGTCAAAAATATTTTTAAATCACAGAATATTATCAGAGAGAGTCAGTACTTAATAGCAAAAGCACAATTCACCAAGAAAATAAAATAAACCTAGATATATGTGCTAGTTATAAAACTTGGTCTACTATATATTTTTAAATGACAATTACAAGAATAACCATAAATTTAAATCCAGAAACTGTCACTGTCAGTCTGTCAGTGCCCTCCCATTGTTCATCAATTTGCTCGAGCAAGCCCAGTAAAGTCTCCATTGTGACAATTGTTATTGTGTTTGGTATATCAAATACATCACAGGTAGCTTGCCAGGCTTTGATGTGCGGGTGAGACACTCTCGGTAGCTTGCCAGGCTCTGCAAGAGGGGTGAAGGAATCGAACCTGGGTCACCATGTTGGCTGCTTGCAAGGCAAACACCCTACCTGCTGTGCTATTGCTCCAGCCCAAATCCAGAAACACCAACTTAAATATATTTATAACACTGTCACACTGTCCTCCCATTGTTCATGGATTTTCTCAAGCGGGCACCAGTAACGTCTCCATTGTGAGATTTGCTGTTACTGTTTTTACCATATTGAATGTGCCAATGGGGAGCTTGCCAGGCTCTGCCATGCGGGTGGGATACTCTCCATAGCTTGCCAGGCTCTCTGAGAGGGATGGAGGAATCAAACCCGGGTCAGCTGTGTACAAGGCAAATGCTCTACCCGCTGTGCTATTGCTCCAGGAAGTGATTAAGTAATTTTTTTAATGTAGGAGTACTGTTATTTATTCAGCCACTGATTAGCTGATTGAATTGGGCATGTACTCCAACTTATTTTTTATTCTTCATAATTTTATTTATTTTTTTCTTATATCTATTTATTGAATCACTGTGGGAAAAGTTACAAAGCTTTCAGGTTTAAGTCTCAGTCATGCAATGATCAAACACCTTTACCAGTATTCATTTTTCACCACCAAGAACCCCAATATACCCCCCTCCCACCCCAGCTTGCGGCAGAAAAGTGAACGGACCGTGCACTAAACTATGTTGCCATGCCTCCCCAGGAGGGAAAGGGTGTTGCTCCCTTCCGCCTTTTTCCCCTCCAGCAGCAGAATGATTAAGGATATCTGAAGATTAAATGAAACATGTTAGTAAAGGGTGCTAAACATAGTTATTTTAGAAATCCCACTCTTCTTACTAAAAATAGACTTAAATAAAATCATAAACAAAAGTCCAGAAATATTAGACTATTATTTGTCAAATTGTCAAATATAATCATCTCAACCACAATAAGTAAAAAAAAAGTAACAAAATTATGATCTTCACAAATGTAAAAAATATCTTACCAAGTCCAAGAAACAAAAAGAAGTCAAATGGAAAATATAAAATGATTAGAATTAAATAGCATTGAACTGGTATATCCAGAAATTTTTTAAGGGGAGTAAAAATGGAAATATAATGCTTACTATAGTAAAAAGTAAACTTTCATTAACTAAATACTGCATTAAGTCAAGGGTGAAGAACCTTTTTTCTACCAAAGACCATTTTAATATTTAGAATATCTTGTGCAGACTATGCAATACAGAAAGAAGCATATACATCTCTCACATCACATACCAGAGACCGATCACATAATTCTGTGGACCTTGTATGACTTGCAGATATTCTTCATCCATGCCTTAAGGAATTATTCAATGTGTAATAAATAAGTTCAAGAACATAAATGAATAATAACAATAAATATAGCTATAAGCAAAGGCTCCCTATCGGGAGTCTTCACACGCTACCTGTCTGAATGCAAGGTTCCGTCCCAATGAAAAACCAGCAGAACTGCACTACTGTACAAAAAGGGAGATATCCACGACATTGGCAACTATCGCCCGATCTGCCTATTGTCTGTCATCTACAAGTTGTTCACTCAAGTCATCCTGAATAGGATTGGCAGAGCACTAGATGAAGGACGACCATGAGAACAAGCCAGGTTTTGAAGAGGATTCAGCATGATCGACCATATCCACACGATAACCAAGTTCAAGATGCCGCTCTGTCTAACATTCATTGATTTAAAGAAGGCCTTTGATTCTTTTGAGACTGAAGCAATCATCGAAGCCCTAGTCGAATAGGGCATTCAAATTCAATACATCAGGATCTTCTGCAAGCTGTATTGCAGATTCACTACCAGGATCTCACCATTCTACAAAGAAGTGATCATTGATGTCAAGAGAGGGGCTCGGCAGGGTGATACCATTTCACCAAAACTCTTCAGTGCCACCCTAGAGAACATCATGCGATGATTGGAATGGGAAAGAATGGGAGTGAAGATAGATGGTCGGCAACTACACCACCTCTGCTTTGCTGATGACATTGTTTTAATAACACCAAACATTAGCCAAGCAGCACAAATGCTGGCCGACTTCGACCATGAGTGTGGAAAGGTCGGACTACATCTGAATCTTATGAAGACAATGCTTATGAGAAACAGCCTCGTTCCTGATGCTCCATTGACTCTCAATGGAACGACCATCTCCGAATGCAACAGTTATGTGTACCTAGGTCGAGAAGTCAACATGACAAATGACCTGGCACCCAGCTGCGCAGGAGGAAGAGAGTGGCTTGGAACGCCTTCAAGAACGTCGAAGAAATAGCTAAGAGGACGAAGAACCTCCGGCTCTGGGCATATCTCTTTGATTCCACTGTTCTTCCTGCATTAACATACGCCTCAGAGTGGCACCTACGCAAACAGGGTGAGAACACTATTCGGGTCTCCCAAAGAGGAATTGAAAGAGCTATGCTTGGAGTATCACGTTTAACATAAATGAGAGAAAGAATCCGGAGTTTTGACCTCCGTCAACAATCAAGAATCAGAGACGCTGTCTCATTTGCCAAGGCGTCAAAAATCAGATAGGCTGGTCACGTTATGAGATTTAGAGATGAGCTCTGGGCAAGAGCCATTACCGACTGGATTCCACGGGATGTCAAAAGACCACATGGCCGCCCACCTACCAGATTGTCAGACTTCTTCATCAAGATCATGAATGATCGGTTTGAGGCTCTTTGTGTTCCTAGAATAAACAGACTCCATTGGGCTACACTAGCACGTGACAGGGACAAATGGAGACGTTACTGGCGCCTGCTCGAGCAAATTGACAATTAACGGGAAGTCAAGTGATCAAGTGATAAGCAAAGGCATAATATAAAGTAAGTATTAAATATCAGAAACACAAAGTTATTTATTAAAAAAATTCAGTGGGCAAAACTATGAAAAAAACCATTAGAAATTAAAAGTCACAAATCAGAAATATTACAGAACGGGAGAAAATTGTAGAGATAACTAGACAAGGTTTAAAACCAAGTGAAAGAATATTACAAAAGTATATGTTTCAATAAATTTTAAAACTTGAACATATGAATACTTTGCTATAATATTAAGCAACCAAATGCAAAAGTAGGTGTCAACCTCAGTTTCCCCACAAAGATCAACAATTAGAAATATTGAATGGAGAGTTTGTGCAATAGACGAAGGACAGACTTTGCATCTCTGGCACTGTACATTCCCCAGAGACTACCAGGAGTGACCCCCCAAGCACAGAGGCTGGAATAGGCCACAGCTGGGTCAAGTGCATAGCCCAAAAATGAAAGAGAGAGAAAGAGAAAGATTAAGGGAAGTATGGAGGGAGGGAAGGAGGGAGAGAGGGAGGGAGGAAGAAAGGAAGGAAGGAAGGAAGGAAGGAAGGAAGGAAGGAAGGAAGGAAGGAAGGAAGGAAGGAGGAAGGAAGGAAGGGAGAAAGGGAGGGAGGGAAGGAGGAAGGGAGGGAGGGAGGGAGGGAGGGAGGGAGGGAGGGAGGGAGGGAGGGAGGGAAGGAATGGAAGGAAGGAAGACAAAATATGCAGCATTACTGTCCAAAGAAAAAGGAAAGGAATAGTAAGTTTATTTAAAGAAACAATGACAAAAAAATTCAAATCAGGGGAGAGATATAGATATCCAAAGTTCATGAAGCTAATAGGTCATTATATAATTTCAATATAAAACTTTCTTTTTCTAGACACATGATAATAAAATGTCTAAAATAAAAGAAAATAATAAATTTTAAAGGCATAACAAAACACATAAAAGATTTGCCAGTAAGAATAATTGCAGGATAATAAATATAAAATATATTATTTTATAATATATATTTAGATAATAAATATAAAACAGCGCAGAGTCTCCTGCCCCAGCACCTGGCTGTCCTTGCCGGGACCCCTTGGAGGGTGGTAGGTTGAGTTTCCCTCCCTAACCTGAGCAGAGTTCCAGCAGCTGAAGCCCTCCAGAACCAGCCACCACCATGCTGAGACCACTCTCCACACGCATGAAGGTACCAGCAGAGGAACAAAGGCATGCGGGCCCCGGGGCTGAGATCTCCAAGCCTGCTTGGATCGGGGCTGAGTATCCTCCACCCAGATCCTCCATCTTCCAGTAGGCAGGGGTCACACCCACCAACTGGCCCCCTGCGCCGTGTAATCCCATCCACGGCCAAGACCCAGAGACCATAAAACCCAGCTCCTGGAAGCTTAACTATCTCGTTCTTTCTTTGAACAACCTGGCAGGCTACCAAATGTGACCTGCCCACACGGTAGAGTCTGGCAAACTCCCCGTGGCGTACCCAATATGCCAAATACCAGTAACAATGATGGGTCACATTCTCCTAAACCTGAAAGAGCCTTGAATATGGCACTTTTAAAATCTCAGGGCTAGGATGAAGGAGACGTTACTGGTGCCTGCTCGAGGCAATCGACGAACAACAGGGTGATCATGATTGTGACCGCGAATAAATATAAAATGCAAAAGAAAAAAAAACAAGCCTTTAATATGTTACCTAGCAAAATTGTTCTTCAGAGATATATACAAGATTAAGAATTTACCAGACAAATAAAAGCTGAGTCAAACGTACTGAAAGTTCTTCAAAATTTCTACAGAGGCCAGAGTGATAATATGGTGGTTTTGTACAGCAGGATAGCACAGTGCTTGCCTTGCGTGCCAGCAGACCTGGATTCGATTCTCATCATTATATATGATCCCCTGGCCACCAGCAAGAGTAATCGCTGAGTGCTGAGCTAGGTGTAAATCCTGAGCATCACCACCCAAAAACAAACAGAATTTCTACAAAAGGAAGCTAATCAGTAGCAGGTAAACTATGAAAATAAGCACACCCTAACAAGTTTAGAATACACTTGTGCCAAAATAAGGTAATGTAAAGGTAAAGGTAAAGGTAAAGGCCCTCCCGTTGATCGTCGATTTGCTCGAGCGGGCCCAGTAACGTCTCCATTGGAGACTTTGTTGTTACTGTGTTTGGCATATCGAATACTCTCGGTAGCTTGCCGGGCTCTCTGAGAGGGGTGGAGGAATCGAACTCGGGTTGGCCATGTTGGCCGCTAGTAAGGCGAACGCCCTACCGCTGTGCTATCGCTCCAGCCCAAGGTAATGTATTATCAATATAATTCAGTATAGAGGACAAAATGATTTTTAAGAACTATAGTTACTGTCTTTTGGTAATAAACACACTATACTCAAAGAATTAAATTGTGATACCAATCACAATTGGCAGTTGAGAAAGTGTAGATTTTATGCTCACTGAATTTGTCAGCAGCTTATAAAAAACCAGCTCCCGGAACCAGCTCCCGGACATCTTATTATGACATCTTATTATCTCATTCCTACTTTGGACAAACTGGCAGGCTACCGAATGTAGCCTGCCCACAGGGCAGAGTCTGGCAAACTCCCCTTGGCGTACCAAATATGCCAAATACCAGTAACAATGATGGGTCTCATTCTCCTAAAGAGCCTTGAATATAATCTCAGGGCTAGGATGAAGGAGACGTTACTGGGCCCTGCTCGAGGCAATCGACGAATAACAGGATGATTTGTGATTGTGATTAAAATAGACTGTTGCTACTCAGATATTTTAAGTAAGCTTCAAGGTACCCACAATGAAAAAAATCTGTGGAGTCTGTACAAAAGAGAAAGAGAAAAAAATCAAAGCATATCACTGTGGAACATCATTAATTCACAAAGGAAGAGAGACAAGAACAAAGAAACTAAGACACAGCCAGGAAATGACTAAAAAACGCCAGTATTATATTCTTACCCATTCATCAGCAATTATTTTAAATGTAAATTTATTTAAATTCTCCAGTCAAAACACATAGAGTGACTGGATGAAATAGAAAAAAAATTTCTCAAGCATTTGTTTCCTACAAGAGAGATACTAGAGCTTGAAAGACATACATACCTGGCACAAAATGAAAGGTTGGAAAAAGATATTCCATAAAAATCGAAAATAAAAGAGATCAGGAAGAGCTTTACTAATATGAAAGAAAATATGTTTTATTTTATAAATAAGTTTTTTCTTTTCTTTTGGGTTACACCCGGCGATGCTCAGGTGTTACTCCTGACTCTGCACTCGGTAATTACTCCTGGCAGTATTCAAGGGACCATATGGGATGCAGGGGATCGAACCCAGATCAACCACATGCAAAGCAAACACCTACCTGCTGCAGTATTGCTCTGGCCTGAAAGAAAATGTATTTAGGTAAAGAAGAAAGACAAGAAAATCACTGTTTAATGGTAATAAAGTCAATTTATCCGGAGAATATATCAATTATGAGAAGATATACATCCAACATTACAGCATATAATATGTTACCAAACACTACCTCGTATAATGACAATAAAAAACAACAAAATAATAATAGGAAAAGAGTCAGAAAGATAGCTCAGAGTTTTGGATTCTATTATTTGTATGCCAGAGTCCTAGGTTTGATTTCGATCAACTCAAGGAGCATATATATATATTCCCAGGCACAAACAATTCAACTGTAGCACTGTAGCACTGTCCTCCCGTTGTTCATCGATTTGCTCAAGCGGGTCCAGTAACATCTCCCTTGTAAGACTTGTTGTTACTGTGTTTGGCATATCAAATATGTCACTGGGAGCTTGCCAGGCTTTGCAGTGTGGGCAAGAAACTCTCGGTAGCTAGCCGGGCTCTCCAAGAGGGGTGGAGGAATTGAACTCGGGTTAGCCCTGTCGGCTGCGTGCAAGGCAAACACCCTACCTGCAGTTTAAATCATGAAAAAATAGAAAATGTAACAGACTAAAAATGAATAAGGAGATAAAAGCGGGTAGGGTGTTTGCCTTGCACGCGGCTGACCTGGTCGGGCCCAGGTTCGATTCCTCCACCCATCTCGAAGAGCCCAGCAAGCTATAGAGAATATATCGCCTGCACAGCAAAGCCTGGCAAGCTACCTGTGACGTATTTGATATGCCAAACGCAGTAACACCAAGTCTCACAATGGAGACGTTAC
This sequence comes from Sorex fumeus, assembly GCF_029834395.1. Lineage (NCBI taxonomy): Eukaryota > Metazoa > Chordata > Mammalia > Eulipotyphla > Soricidae > Sorex > Sorex fumeus. Next base: position 7,003,399 of record NW_026606058.1, read on the forward strand.
TGGGCCCACTCGAGAAATAGATGAACAATGGGAGAACAGTGACAGTAACAGTGACAGTCAAAAACAACCTCCAAAATGCAAGCCCAAGATCAGATAGCTATAACAAAAGTATTGCACAGTGAAATGGCATTAACAACATACTAGTCCTCAAAATGTTTCCCCAAAACTGACACAGGCACATTCCCAAATGTACTTCAAACCCAGTATTACCCTGATGTCAAACCAATATAAGAAAACTAAAGAAAAGAAAAACAACTACTGGGTAATCACACACGTACTCACTAATGTACACACATACACACACTCACTAATGTACACACACACACAGAGGAATATTCCTAAGACTCTAGAAATCAAGAGGCACCAATGCTTGCAACAATGGAATGGAAATTAAGAGACATTCTTCATTAATATAATTTAAGTAAAGAAACATAAATATTGAATGATATAACTACATGTGGAACCTAAAATCACTGATCACATAGTATCCCAGAATGGTGGTTGCCAGGGGCAGGGTGGTAGGGAACAGAGAATTGTTTGTGAAAGAGTACAAACTTTCAATTATGTGATAATTAAATTCCAACTATCTAGGGAATCACTGGGCTGGAGCAATAGCACAGTGGGTAGGGCGTTTGCCTTGCAAGCGGTAGGCATGGCTGACCCAAGTTCAATTCCTCTGCCCCTCTCGGAGAGCCCGGCAAGATACCAAGAATATCTCGCCCGCATGGCAAAGCCTGGCAAGCTACCTGTGACATATTCGATATGCCAAACACAGTAACAACAAGTCTCACGATGGAGATGTTATTGGGCCCGCTCGAGCAAATCGATGAACAACGGGAGGACAGTGACAGTGACAGTGATAGGGAATCACTGTATCACTGTCATTCCATTGTTCACAGATTTCCTCGAACAGGAACCAGTAACATCTCCATTCGTCGTATCTTTGTGATTTTAGCAAGTGCCACATTGGAGGCTCTTTCAGAGTCAGGGGAAAGAGACCCATCATTTTTACTGGGTTTTGGCATATGAAATATGCCACAGGGAGCTTGCCAGACTGTGCCTTGCGGGCAGGATACTCTCGGTAGCCGGCCGGGTTCTCTGAGAGTGAGTACTAGACAATAAATAAGAGGTCATGTGGCCGCAAGTGAGGCTATGCATTTCGGGGAGCGTGGTGTTATAGTCTCTGGATCTTGACTGTTGATGAGATTACATGGCGCCAGGGACAGTTGGTGGTTATAACTGTCTAGCCACTGAAAGATGGGGGATCTGGGTGGAGGAGGCTCAGTCCCGACCTGAGCAGGCTTGGAGATCTCAGCCCCGGGTCTCACACACTTGTGTTCCTCTGCCCATTCCTTCATGAGTGAGGTTCACCCGAGCATGTGGAGAGTGGTCTTTTTTTTTTTAAAATTTATTTCTTTATTGAATCACTGTGGGAAAAGTTACAGAGCTTTCGGGTTTAGGTCTCAGTCATGTAAATATCAAACACATTTCCCTTTACCAATACTTATTTTTAACCGCGAACCCCAATAGAACCCCACCTCCCACCCCTCCCAATTCCTGTGAGGCAGATGAGTTCTAGTTAATACTCTATCTACTTTGACTAGATACATTGTTTCGATAGAAGATGCACAATTATTGTTTAGAGTTTACGACCCCCCTCCAATCAGACATGCTAAAACAGTGTTGTGAAATGATTTACTTTCTACAACTTGGTTTAAGAATAAAATGATGTCGCGCGACCGCAATAGCGGCCTCGCGGTTTTGGATTTCTGCTATTTTACTTATTAACCCTGGAAGAATTTCTATTAAAAGTTAGATAGTTAAGAGATTGGTTTCTGCGCTCTGGAGTCGTGGCCGTGCCAGAGAGCTGCTGTGGGGGCAGCTGGCAACCTCGGTCGGGCGTGAAGGACGGCCCATTACGCCCCCCTTCCCATGAGGTCCCTGCCACCCCCAGCCATGGCTCAAACCTGCTGTCCACAAGGCTCCCGCGCGGCCGCCATCTTTCTTTCGGAGAGTGGTCTTGAGGATGGCTGTGGCTGGGTTCTGGAGGTCTTCGGCTGCCAGGACTCTGCTCAGGGCAGGGAGGGAAACTCAACCCACCCTCCCTCTGAGGGGCCCCGGTGAGGACAACCAGGTGCAGGTATAACATGATGAATATAGTTAGCAATACCAAATTGTACACTCCAAAGTTACTATGAGAGTGGAACTTAAATTTCTCACCATAACAAAACCAAGGTAGTAACATGAAATCAAGGATATGTACAAACTCGTGATAGACATTTCACAACAAAATTCACCTCTGAGATCACCTTGAATTCCTTAAGCTTAATATTATCTCTCAACAAAATTGGAAAGTAACAACACAACAAGCAAAACCAAAATCTATTTTAGAAAAATGTTATTTGTAAATAGTAGTTTAAATTATTTGTTCTCAATACTTGCTTCATTTCTTTTCCAAGGTATTTCAACTTGGAAGGAAAATATTTTCCTACACATTATACTATTATATATCCTACCCATATGCTTGGCCACATGACTACTTTTAGCTAATATCAGCATAAGTAGAAATATCCTAAATCTGAGAAGCAGCTTTTTAAAACTGTTCCTGGTTTCTTTTTTTTTCACCTTTCATTTACATTGTTTAAGTGTGTCCAGCGTACATAATTGAATAAAGTTCTGATTTCCTGTCCATGTGTCTATAATGAAATCCTTAGAGCAATTCAAGATGTTTCAAATCCAAGTTTTCTATTCCTTAAAATACTTTCATTTTCCTGTCTCACCAGCAGCTATTGTCATAACCATTGCAATCAGCATTGAATTGGTTTTTCCATGGTGAAAAATTATCTATGTGTCAAAGAAGGCCACTGACTTGCAGGCAAATGCTTAAATATTTCTCTCCTTCCCTGCCATCATCCCTACTGATGTTACCAGCTCAAATCACTCTTGCCTTGCTTCTCTTACAATAGTTAATTCCTCAGCAATTCGCAGTATAGCTTTCTTCTAGTCAGTTGGGCAGCTGTGTGCCACACCCTGCCATTAATTTTTATGAGTCGTGAATGTTGGGTTTCCATTTGCTGGAACACATGGTTTTCTAATGCTGACACTGGATTTGTCATGCTGGTTAATTTATTTTCCCGATTTGTTAGAAGCAGGTTAGGGGCAAGGGGAATGAAATTGAAGTCATCATTTCAGTTTTAGTCACAAATAAGAAGAAAAGTTAGAAATAAAAGTCACACAAATCCATTTTTCTTTAAAATGCATTTTCCAAATCAAATTCAGAACATAAATTGCTAGTATTCAGCCTACCTCTATTGAAGAAGTAGAACTATTGGAGTAGTCAGAACAGAATAGAATTTCTTACAGTCCTGAATAGAAAGAAACTCATGTTGGCAAACATCAGTTGGTGCCAAACATCTGTTATTGCTGTGAAAAAACAAGAGAAGCTTCTTCTACTAGAGACCCCGATGCTCTGCAATCTATGGACACTATTAGAGGCTCTCTGGCAATGTTATGGCAATTGCCATGCTACTGGCATATCGACTTATCGAGAAGATTCAGTAAAAATTTAGTCAGCATTTTATCTGGTCAGAAATGGGAAAACCGTGTAACAATCCTGGAGTGTACATTCTCGGTCCTAAAACTGGAAAGAAAAGTAAAATACCTGAAACTAGAGTCCACATATTTTACAGAAACACTAATTTCCTGGTTAACCTTTAGATAGCTAACCTTTAGATAGCCCCTCTCGGAGAGCCTGGCAAGCTACTGAGAGTATCTTGCCCACACAGCAATACTTGGCAAGCTACCTGTGACGTATTCGATACGCCAAACACAGTAACAAGTCTCACAATGGAGACGTTACTGGGCCCGCTCGAGCAAACCTTTAGATAAGGGAAAGCTATGACAATTATATCTTTCTATCACTTTTATGAGGATTTCATTCATAGTTGTATGCTTTTAATACCTTTCCATTTCTATGAGTTACTCAGAAATATCTAGCATACAAACACCAGTAGTACTATTCAGACCCAAACTAGTCAAGCACTTAAAACTGAAATTGTCTCACTGAGTAAGAGAAGACATGATAAATGGTGTCCATAGGCTAGTAAACACATACGAGGGCATTTAGCCAAAAATTAAGGAAGAAGTTTTACAATCTCTTTGTCACCTCAGTGTTCAATTGAGAAGGACAATGTCAGAGTGGATAACTTTGAGCTTGTCTGTCCATCTTTGCTTTCCTATTCCTTTAGTGAAAGATTTTCCTCTCCTTCAATAAAAGTAGGAAATTATGTTTTTTCTGCTTGAAAAGTAGGAAAATAATTTCCTTTTCTGGAGCCCCTCACACTTATACTACCATCACTAATGGGTAATTTGATAGGTCAACAATCCAACAATTTAGATTGGAAGTCAAGTTGGGACTCCTAAATTGGGAGTCAAATCCTCTCTGAGTTAGTATTCAAGAAGCATTGATATTAGTCCCTGTTTCAAAGTTCCCTGAAGTCATTTACCTCCCATTTTGGTTGCTCACTTTCTTTTGATTCTGTGAGATGTCACACACTTGGCAAAAAATTTACCTTGCCTCATTGTCAACTTCCTAACTTTTGCTAAGTTAGCTAAAATCGCTTTTGGTTCTTGTTACCAAAGAAACCAATACAGAGACCCTATTAAAGCGGAGGTTGGGGTAAAGAGGGAATCTTCCTGCTCACTTCTGACCAGGCTGCATTTTGTACAAGGCTTGTTGTATAAGCAGGCAGAGCAAGTGGCCAGCTAGGTCATGAAAACGACACCCTCATACAGCCAAAAGTTAAAATAAGTAATCTTATCTGAAACTCCACCCATTTAGTATTATGAGGGGTTCTCTTAAAATATTCCTGCACCTACGGTATCATTCAACATCAAATTGCTTGCTTACTCCATGAATGTAACAAAGATCAACTTTATGGGATAGAAAAATAAGTAATAGATGGGAAGAGAAATGGAGAATGAAGGGTGAGCCATGCAGTGAACAGATACTCAACCAAAGTTGTGATGGGATAAGAAAATTATGCCATCTTTCTTATCTTCTGGGATAAGAAAATTTCTGTGTTCCTGTGACCTAGTAGATCTCTGACATAGTTGATCTCATAGGATCTTGCCGAGATATTTACAACCCTATCTAACGGCTTTCTCTCCCCAGTCCCACCAAATCCACATCCCCTGTAGCGGTCTAGAATCTACCTGGATTACAAATCTTATCCTCGCCCACCAACTTTACTAATTGCTCATTGACTCCATTTGGGTAAAAGTCAAATTCCTCAGTATAACTTGGGAGATTTTTCCATCTGTTTTTGCCACTTCCTCGTGTGTACTGGAATTCCAGCTATATCTAACTATGTGACTTTTCTCACTCCTGTTCCACTAGCCATGGCTTCATTTACGCCTTTGGACATGTCCTCCTTCCACCCAGATGCCCTTTCTTGATGCCTAGCCCTACCCACACTAGTCATTGCCTAAAGGTGCTAACACACACCACCATTGGTAGGTACAAATCAGATATCACCATTACTAAACTCCAGAGTATCTTTTCTTTTGTCCTCACATAGTATCCTGAAATTGACATTTTAATGAAAATATAGATAAAACTGACTAGCATCATCCATTTACAACTCTAGATTCATTATGTTTTTTAAGACTGAGGACTATGCCTTTTATTTCTATAGATAGATCTCAGTAAAAGTTGTTTTCAGTGAAACTCATTATTCAAAACTCAAATTCCCTTCATGGAAAAAGGTACATCATAATTCTTTACAAATAAGATAATTATCAATTTTTTCTTTACAAATAAGATATCATTTTTATTTATCTTTAATTAAATAGTTAATATTTATTTATATATTTATATATACACTTTTATATATTTACACACATTTATATTTATGTATTTATATATTTATTTATATTATTTATATTATTTATTTATCTTTTAATTTTATCTTTACAAATAAGGTAATTATCAATCCATCAACCACATTGAAATTCAACTTTCTTTTAGTCTCCCCCTGTCTATCTTTATGCATCTAGATGCTCAGTGGACCAAACACTGTAACTAAAGAATTATAAATGTTTACATTCCAGGAGAGGAGCTATTAATTTCACCATTTCCACACAAGTTTGTGAGACTATGAGAGTGCACTATCCACAGTAATGACCCTTGTCATTAGAGTTTACTGACCTAAACTTTGGTTTATTAAAAATAGTAGTAAGTTATTATAGTATCCATTTGCCAGGGAACCAAATCCTCTGGATTTAATGATAAAAGCTTTAAATGGCACCACATATCTTAAAGATAGGAACATCCGCTGTAATAAAATTATCACCTCCGCCTAGGAAGAAGGGACAAGGTCTAAACTGGAGCTGGTGGGGATTAACATAGGGGCAGGCAGGAGCAGCTGGGAGACATTCTACCTTGAGCACATAGTATTCAGAGTTGAAGATTAGTATGTCAGAGACCTTCCTTAAAACCACAAGCTCCTTTCACTCTTTTCAACAGCTGAGGCTTCCAGCTGAGAGACGGAATACTTGCCTATCTTAGAATATTTCCCTGCTAGTGATTGATATGTTCCCCACTGCTGCTGGGATGTGTGTGTGTGTGTGTGTGTGGGGGGGGGGGGGGGGAATGAGCGCTCTGACACACTGCTAGAAAAAATGTGAAATGCTACAGTCTTTTTTGGACAGCAACCTGGCAATTTCTTTTAAAATTAGAAATACACACACCCTTTGACCCAGCAACCCAACTCCTAGGAATCTATCCCACAGAAATAAAGACACAAGTAAGTAGGGAAAATAACAGGTTCCTATTCAGCAAGCACATACCCGCCCAAGGCCCAGCCAGCATCTCTTCTGACTGGCCTCTACCTGTGCCTGTTGCTGTGAAATACTTTTAAAGCCACCTCTGTATATATAAATAAAATTTTACATAAGTGAGATTTTTTTCAAATTACGAGTACTTTTTTTCTTACAAATTGAACATGTGTGTCCACCTTGCCTCATTCCATGAGCTCCCTATGCTTATTTTGCAAATAGCCAATTTGTTTGTGGTGCTCATATAGCCATGATCTATATATTAATTTATATAAGATTCACATTGTTGATAGAAAAGGGTGACCAAATTATACACATCCCTCCCTATATTTTTTTCTTCTCTGTATACTTAGAAAAACTTTCAGTTAATCTAAAAATTTATTCTTTTTATTTTTCATGTATTATTTATGGTTTACATGTATATCAATGGAGTCACCATTGTGAGACTGATAAAACTCTCCTCTGTTTTTATTGAATACAGAATGCTGCATCCCGTATTCAAAACAATAGGTTAAATCTTCCTATGACTGAAGTGAAGAATATGTTGGGGCATTTTAAAATACCTCTGTATTCATATTTGTCTAAATTGGTCTTCCCCATTTTAACTGTTTCTCCTTTTTGCTGTCAGGGTAAAAGAATGTGTATGTTTAAATATTGTTTCCTTCACATATATCACAAAAGTAATACACTCTTTCTTAATTTTTATCTTGCCTATACAATCAACTCATAAATTTTTCCAAAACTCACTTATTCTTCTTCAGCTTCTAGGATTTCTAGCTTGGCTTAAGAGTTATCACCTAAAATAGACATATTACAATTTTTACTAATATAGAAAGTTAAATTTTTATGAATAAATAATTTCACCTTTCACAATTAAGGAATAAAACAGGTTTTTTCAAAAGGAGGGAGAAAGGCTATTTCTCTTCAACAGTACTGTAGCACTGTACCACTGTCCTCCCATTGTTCATCCATTTGCTCGAGCAGGCACCAGTAATGTCTCACAACAAATTGTGATACTTATTGTTACTGTTTTTTGGCATGTCGAATACGTCATGGGTAGCTTGCCAGGCTTTGCTGTGCGGCCGAGATACTCTCAGTAGCTTGCAGGGCTCTCCAAGAGGAATCAAACCCGGGTCAGCCGCTATACTTTTATATTTTTATCTTTAACTTTTTTTATGCTCTAGTTAATAGCACAGCGGTAGGGCGTTTGCCTTGCATGCAGCCAACATGGCTAACCCAAGTTCGATTCTCCACCCCTCTCGGAGAGCCCGGCAAGCTCCCGAGAGTATCTCGCCCGCACGGCAGGCCCTGGCAAGCTCCCCGTGACGTATTCGATATGCCAGACACAGTAACAACAAAGTCTCCAATGGAGACGTTACTGGGCCCGCTCAAGCAAATCGATGATCAACGGGAGGGCCTTTACTTTACTTTTACTTAGTTAATTCAATAGTCCAGTAGTGTTCAAGTTTATGATATTGATAAATTATACATCATTGTCATCAAAATACCCTTGATAACCCCCCCCATCCTATCCTATATCTATGTTCCCTCTGGTCTGACCTTCCTACCCTGCCTTCCAACCCCACATTTTTTGTTGATAGACAGACATTTTTTTGCTGCACTGTTACCTCCCTTAGCATCACCCATGTACCAAGTCACCACCTATGTCCCCATGTTGCTTTCAATCAACCTATTCATTCCCCTCATTCTCTGTCCCCAAATTGAGCAATCTCAGGTCTATATTCCAGTGTCTGTTATCAACCAACATTGTCTATACCCTTGACTGTTTGGCTGCATTGTATATATTTGTATATGTTGGACATATCATATAGACATATAACATATATATGTACATATATACATATCATTACTTCTTTACCCATTCTGTTGTTGGATATTTGTGTTGCTTCCACATCCTGGCTATTGTACTAAAAACTGCAATAAATATAGAGCACAATTATGTTTCTGAGTCTTTTGTGTTAGTGGGTTTTTTTTCCGTTGGCTGAGGTGTGAAGAGAGTACCAGGGGCTGCTCTTGCCTCTGCATTCAGAAATCACTATGGGCAGTGCTCAGACCATATGAGATGCTAGGGATCAAACTCGGGTCAGCCATATGTAAGGCAAGAATCCTACTCTCTGTACTATATATCCAATTCCAGTGTTTCTGAGTCTTTTAAAGCTATTCCTTTGCAGTTATCTTCCAAAAATGCTTATTTTAATTCATCATTTTTAAGAACTTGGCGTTTGAATGTGCTAATTTCTTTCATCATATAAGAATATGGTGCCATCCAAATAAAAGGTGTTGGGAGGATCCTCCCACGATGGGAGATGCATGCTGAAAGTAGACTATAGACCCAACATGATTGCCACCCAATGCCTCTTTTGCAAACCACAGCACCCAGAAGGAGAGAGAGAACAAAAGGGAATTCCCTGCCACAGAGGCAGGTGGGATGGGGGTGAGGATGGGGGGTGGGAGGGATACTGGGATCAGTAGTGGTGGAGAATGGGCACCGGTGGAGGGATGAGTACTCAATCATTGTATAACTGAAACCCAAGCACAAAAATTTGTAAGTCTACAACTGTACCTCGTGGTGTTTCACTAATAAATTTTTTTTTTAAAAAGAATATGGTGCCATTATTTTTTAAGCAAAAATGTCAGAAAACTATGGTCATTGGTTAAATCTTGCCATGGCCATTTATCTGTTTATGGTTGTAGTTAAGCAGTGGCAGAGTTAAATAGTTCCTATGAAGACCATGTATGACTCAAAACTGAAATACTATTTTGACCTTCACAAGAAAATTTACTGATAGTTTGTTTAAAGGCTAAATAATCACTATCATCCCATTGTTCATCGATTTGCTCGAGCAGGCGCCAGTAACGTCCCCATTCATCTATGTCACATGCTCGTGTAGCCCGATAGCATATTGGGGGCTCTTTCAGGGTCAGGGGAATGAGGACCATCATTGTTACTGTTTTTGGCATATTGAGTACACCATGGGTAGCTTGCCAGATTCTGCCAAGCGGGTGGGATACTCTCAGTAGCTTGCCGGGCTTTCAGAGAGGGATGGAGGCTTTGGGAGAAGCCTCTAATCACCTTTACAAGTGTTCCCAGTCAGCATATATGCAGGCAGGATACTCTCGGTAGCATGCCAGGTTCTCTGAGAGCAAGAACTAGACAATAAGAGGTCGCGCAGGAGCTTAGTTTTATTGTCCCTGGATCTTGGCCGCTGATAGGGTTACATGGCAGTTGGTGGGTGTAACTGTTTAGCTACTGGAAGATGGGGGATCTGGGTGGAGGAGGCCCAGTCCTGAACCGAGCAGGCTTGGAGATCTCAGCCCCAGGTCCCGCACACCTGGTTCCTCTGCCGGTTCATTCATGCGTGAGGCTCATCCGAGCGTGTGAAAAGTGGTCCCAGCATGGCTGTGGCTGGGTGTCAGAGGTCTTCAGCTGCCAGGGCTCTGCTCAGGGTGGAAAGGGAAACTCAACTCACCCCCTCTCCAAGGGACCTTGATGAGGACAGCCAGGCGCTGTCTAAAGGCAAAATAAATTAGTAAGATTTTATTTAATTCTTTTTTATTATTTTTTTATTTTTAATTATTCTTAATTTATTGTTTATTGAGTCATCGTGAAATACACAGTTACAAAGCTGTTCATGATTGGGTTTCAGTAAGACAGTGTTCCAACACCCATCCCTCCAAAGGTGTGTATTTCCCACCACCAATGACTCCACTTCCTTTCCCCATCCCCCTATCTCCCTCTACCTCACCATTCCCATCCTGCTTCTGCAACAGAGTACCTGCATTACTGGTGTTTAATCTGCCACTATCCATGGTCTCTCGAGCACTACTAGGAGTGATCCCGGAGTACAGAGTCAGGAGTAAAGCCTGAGCACAGCAAGATATGACTAAAAAAAAAAAAAGTACTGTTATCATTTAGAAAAGGATGTGATTATGCAGTGAATCACAGTAATATGTGATGAAATGGAAGTCGATAAAAAGAACTTACAAATATGAATATGTCACATTTTAAGAAAAGAATAATAAACCAAGAAGTTATAATAATTATGACGATTGACATATAACAATAATCTCAAAATACTTAGAGATCTCCAAGCCTGCTCGGTTTGGGACTGGGCCCTCCTCCACCCAGCTCCCCCACCTTCCAGTAGCTAAACAGTTACACTCACCAACTGTCACGTAACCCCATCAACGGCCATCCAGAGACTATAAAATCAAGCTCCCGGAAGAGAACAAGGCAGAGTCTTCTGACCCTGCACCTGGCTGTCCTCACTAGGGCCCCTTGGAGGAGGGAGGGTTGATTTTCCCTCTCCTCCCCGAGCAGAGCCCCGACAGCTGACGACCTCTGGGACCCCGCCAAAGTCATGCTAAGACCACTCTCCACATGCTTGGACAAGGAACCAGCAGAGGAACCCAGGTGTGCGGGACCCAGTGCTGAGATCTCCAAGCCTGCTCGGTTCGGGACTGGGCCTCCTCCACCCAGATCCCCCACCTTCCAGTAGCTAGACAGTTACACCCACCAACTGCCGTGTAACCCCATCAACGGCCATCCAGAGACTATAAAACCAAGCTCCTGGAAGTTCTCTTATTCTCTATTTCTCACTCTCAGAGAACCCGGCAGGCAACTGAGAATATCATACCTGCCTATATGCCTGACTAGAAACACCTGTAAAGGTGATTAGAGGCTGCCCCAAAAGCCTCCATCCGTCTCAGAGAACCCAGCAAGCTACCAAGAGTATCCCGCCTGCATGGAAGAGCCTGACAAGCTACCTGTGGCGTACTTGATATGTCAAAAACACTAACAATAAATGGCCCTCATTCCCCTGACCCTGAAGGAGCCCCCAATATGTCATCGGGCTACACTTGCACGTTACAGGGACGAATGGAGACGTTACTGGGCCCGCTCGAGCGAATTGAAGAACAACAGGGTGATAGTGATAGTGACTTAGTGACAGTATTTGGTGAAAGATAGAGGAATCAACTGTTTCAGTTTTCTGTTTTTAGTATAATCCTCCTAAATGAGGTTTTAAAAAGAAGTTATAGAAGCCTTGAACAATAAAATTAATATGCTCTACAAGACACTAATAGAAATGTACAAGAAAAAACCTCCAACTGCATCAAAAAAATGGGGAGAAGAAATGAACAGAAGCTTCCTCAAAAAAGAAATACAAAAAGGCACATGAAAAAAACGCTCCATATCGCTAATCATCAGGCAGATGCAACTCAAAACAACAATGAGATATCATCTCATACCACAGAGACTGGCACACATCAAACAGAACAAGAACAATCAGTACTGGCACAAATGTGGGGAGAAAGGGACTCTCTTTCACTGTTGGTGGGAATGCCGACTGGTCCAGCCTATTTGGAAAACAATATGGGCATTCCTTCAAAAACTAGAAATTGAGTTTCCATATGACCCTGCAATACCACTTCTGGGAATATATCCCAAAGGTGCAAAAAAGCACAGTAGAAATGACATCTGCACCTGTATGTTCACTGCAGCACTGTTCACAATAGCCAGAATCTGGAGACAACCCAAGCACCTGAGAACAGATGACTGGTTAAAGAAACTTTGGTCCATCTGCACAATGGAATTCTATGCAGCTGTTAGCAAAGGTGAAGTCATTTGCTTATAAGTGGATGGTCATGGAGAGTATCATGCTAAGTGAAATGAGTCAGAAAGAGAGGGGCAGACATAGAATGGCTGTGCTCATTTGTGGAATATAAAATCACATAGTATGAGACTGACAAGCAAGGACAGTAGACACAAGGGCCAGGAATACTGCTTCATAGTTTGAAGCCTGCCTCATGAGCTGGGAGAGAAGGCAGCTGGAATAGAGAAGTGATCACTAAGTTAATGATGGTTTGAGGAATTGTTTGGCATGGAGGATGTGTGCTGAAACTAAATGAAGAACCAAACATGATAGCCTCTCAGTATCTATATTGCAAACCATAATGCCCAAAAGTAGAAAGAGAGTATGGGGGAAATAGTACTCCACAGAGGCAAGGGGAGGGTTGGGGAAGGTGATACTAGTGACATTGGTGGTGGAAAATGTACACCGGTGAAGAGATGGGTGTTACATCATTGTGTGACTGAAACTAAAACATGAAAGCTTTGTAACTGTATCTCATGGTGATTAAACAAAAAATACAATGCAATGCAATAAAATAAAATTGTTTTTGAAAACAAAAAAATAAAATTAATATGGTCAAGTTATTAATTATATATGAAACTCTGGCAACACTGTATTCACATGTTGGGACAATCAAAGAATATTTTAAAAACCCGATAAAGAAAGAAATTAGTAAAATAGTGAATAATTTAAGAGCTAAGAGCGCAGTTACAAGTAAGTTGATTTCATAACAAACTTAATGCAAGAGATCCATCTTTATTTTCTATTTACAATAGAGGAAAACAAGGTACATGAAAGCTAAGTAAATTGTCCAATTCATTCAGCAATACAATTGTTCTAAATCACTATGCCATCATAACAATGTTATGCTAATATGAACTTGAAAATGTGGATTAGAAAAAGATGTTTCTGGAAAAATGATTAAAATGTTATGAAATATTCAGCACTCTTTACAATAGCCAGAAACTGGAAGAGACCTGAGTGCCCAAGAACAGATGACTGGTTAAAGAAACTTTGGTACATCTACACAATGGAGTACTATGTAGCTCTTAGAAAAGATGAAGTCATGAAATTTACATACAAGTGGTACAACATGGAAAGTATCATGCTAAGCGAAATGAGTCAGCAAGAGAGGGATAGACATAGAAAGATTGCATTCATCTGGGGGATATAAAGTAACAAAATAGGAGATTAATACACGAGAATAGCCGAGATCAGTACCAGGAGGATTACTTCATAGCTTAGAGGCCAGCTGGGCATTCTAGGGGAAAGGGCAGCTCAGATAGAGAAGGGAGCACCAAATAAAGGGTGTCTGGAGGATCCTCCCAGGAGGGGAGATGCATGTTGAAAGTGGACTATGGACTGAACATGTTTGCCACTCGGTGCCTCTTTTGCAGACCACAGCACCCAAAAGGAGAGAGAGAACAAAAGGGAATGCCCGGCCACAGAGGCAGGGTGGGATGGGGGGATGGGGATGGGAGGGATATTATCCATGGTGGTGTGAAATGGGCACTGGTGGAGGGATGGGTATCTGATCATTGTATAATCAAACCCAAGCACAAAACATTGTAAATCTACAGCTGTACCTCATGGTGTTTCACTAATAAAAAATTTAAAAATGTTATGAAATAAACATAAAATATGAGCAAGCTAGTAAATAATAAAGAGCTATAAATGGCACTTAGTGGTATGCTGAATACTTACCTATATATCTACTACCTGTCTATATATCTTTGGTTAAAATACAGTTAAAAAGAGAAATTGTGGAACAGACTAAGCAGCTTACTGCTGGCTCTATGCTCAAGGATCACTCCTGGAGAAGTTCAGGGTGCAGAGGTTTGTATCTGGACCACTGGTGTACAAGGCAGAGCACAACCCACTGTACTATCTCTCCAGCTCCTCACTATTGTGTGATACTTCTTAACACCCACAGGTAAGAGATCCTTCTAAGTTCATAAGAGATCAACAGATTTTAATGTGATTGCGAGCTTTATATTCTACATTGCATCTAACATTCAGAATGTACCACTAGCCAAACATAAAGGTAAATATTAAATTTTGCCTTTGAAACACAAAGAGAATTGCCCTGAGGTCCTGGAGTCGTTGCCTTTTACAGCAAGTCTAAGAAGACTGATTATTTGGGTTATTTACTACTCATCATTCTCTACCATCCGGCCCTCTACTGAAGTCTAGATCAACCAAGACTGGTGTAAATACAAAATTCTGAATTTTTGCCACCAAGCAATTTCCAAGATAAAAGTTAACTCCTAAAATTCCAGGGAATGGCTGTGGCAAAGATTTCTCCTGAAACTGCTTCTGCCCTTTCCTAGTCCATTTCCTCCAAAGAGATGTGCTTGGAGCCGGAGGTTCTTCGTCCTCTTAGCTATTTCTTTGACTCTCTTGAAGGCATTCCAAGCCGCTCTCTTCCTTCTGCGCAGCTCAGGTGCCAGGTCATTTGTCATGCTGACCTCTCGACCTAGGTACACATAGCTGTTGCATTCGGAGATGGTCGTTCTGTTGAGAGCGAATGGGGAGTCAGGAACGAGGCTGTTTCTCATAAACATTGTCTTCATAAGATTCAGCTGTAGTTCGACCTTTCCACACTCACAGTCGAAGTCGGCCAGCATTTGTGCCGCTTGGCTAATGTTTGGTGTTATTAAAACAATGTCATCAGCAAAGCAGAGGTGGTGTAGTTGCCGACCATCTATCTTCACTCCCATTCCACCTATCATATAGACGATAGATAAATATCTATATCTATGTATGGGCTGTCTCAATATGACTATAAAGCCAGTAAACAGTAATTATTCTTGTCTTGTGCTGAATTTACAAATATAAATGCATGAAATCAGTTTTACACATGACAATTATGCAAACAATGACTACAAAGAGGAAATAACTAATATATTCTTGCCTGTACTTTGCTTTCAGGAGAATGAAGGGGTCATTTCCTCTATTAGATATCAAATGAAATCCAGTGGGTCACTGACATACCCCAACACTGCTAATAACACTGTTAACACTTTATTGTATGTACTCACTCCGGAACAGTACTCAGCCACTGTAACTTAATGCCTTCTTCGACCTCACAGATCACATGAGTCCTCACTCTTCTGCACACTTTTGTAGAATTGCATGATGAGAGTCAGATAAATGTTTTAGGTATTGTTATTATCACATTTACATACACAAAGAGACCTTAGAGCTTCTCTGTGAAGTTCTTTGGGAGCTCTCTGGCATGCTTTTAGGAAAAAACAAGTTGGTTGGGGCGGAGGATGCAGTGATCCATTCAGAAAATAGGCAAAGATAAAGGCTAAATGAATTAAAAGCAAGATTAGGACAACAAAGGGGCATCAGACAGATTTATCAAAAATTATTTAAAAGAATGAATGAAACAATAGATTATCAAAAAATAATATTCTAACACGGTTCCTTGGCAGAGAGAATAAATTATTAAAATTTGATTTACAGTGGAAGAACAAGATAATTGGGTCCCTATCCAAATCAAAAGATTTGGGGCCATGCTGTACAAATAAGTGTATTCATGCATAAGTAGTTGTGATTATAAAGACAATAATAACCACAATGATTTTAAAGACAAATGAGAGTAATATGCTCTCACATCAATTACGGAGAGAAGTCATTTTGGCAGAGTGTTTGTAGTATTCCAAACTGTTTTGAGTCCAGTAAAGAAATAAAAATTAGGCACAAGGCATTTTTTAAGAAACACAGATAGGTTTTCAAAAATAGTAAAACTGGAGCTAGAATGACAATACAGTGGTTAGGCACTTGTTTTGCATGTGGCTGATAGGGGGTTCCATCCCCATCACCACATATGGTTCCCTGAGCACCTCCAACAGTTATCCCTAACCAAAGAGCCAGGAGTAAGTTCTGAAGTTCTGAACATTGACAGGTATGGTCTAAAAACCAAAGGAAAGAAGGAAGGAAGGAAGGAAGGAAGGAAGGAAGGAAGGAAGGAAGGAGGAGGGAGGGGGGCGGGAAGGAAAGAAGGAAGGAAGGAAGGAAGGAAGGAAGGAAGGAAAGAAGGAAGGAAGGAAGGAAGGAAGGAAGGAAGGAAGGAAGGAGGGAGGGGGGAAGGAAGGAAGGAAGGAAGGAAGGAAGGAAGGAAGGAAGGAAGGAAGGAAGGAGGAGGGAGGGGGAGGGAAGGAAGGAAGGAAGGAAGGAAGGAAGGAAGGAAGGAAGGAAGGAAGGAAGGGAGGGGGGAGGGAAGGAAGGAAGGAAGGAAGGAAGGAAGGAAGGGAGGGAGGGAGGGGGAGGGAAGGAAGGAAGGAAGGAAGGAAGGAAGGAAGGGAGGGGGGAGGGAAGGAAGGAAGGAAGGAAGGAAGGAAGGAAGGAAGGAAGGAAGGGGGGAGGGAAGGATGGAAGGAAGGGAGGGAGGGGGAGGGAAGGAAGGAAGGAAGGAAGGAAGGAAGGAAGGAAGGAAGGAAGAGGGGAGGGAAGGAGGGAAGGAAGGAAGGAAGGAAGGAAGGAAGGAAGGAAGGAAGGAAGGAAGGAAGGAAGAGGGGAGGGAAGGAAGGAAGGAAGGAAGGAAGGAAGGAAGGAAGGAAGGAAGGAAGGAAGGAAGGGGGAGGGAAGGAAGGAAGGAGGGAAGGAAGGAAGGAAGGAAGGAAGGAAGGAAGGAAGGAAGGGAGGGAGGGGGGAAGGAAGGAAGGAAGGAAGGAAGGAAGGAAGGAAGGAAGGAAGGAAGGAAGGAAGGGGGGAGGGAAGGAGGGAAGGAAGGAAGGAAGGAAGGAAGGAAGGAAGGAAGGAAGGAAGGAAGGGAGGGAGAGAGAAAGAAATACAGGCACTGGTAGAATTTTTTATAAGAAAACAACATCCAACCCCATCAAAGCATAAGAAGAAGAAATGAACAGAAACTTTCTCAAAGAAGAAATACAAATGCCAAAAAGCATATGAAGGCTTTACATCACTAATCATTTGGGAGATGTGAATCAAAACAACGATGAGATAACACCTCATACCACAGAGACTGGCACATATCAGAAAGAACAAGAAAAATCAGTGCTGGCATGGATGTGAGGAGAAAAGGACACTCATTCATTGTTGGTGGGAATGCTGACTGGGTCCAACTTTCTTCTATGTTCACTGAAGCACTATTCACATTAGCCAGAATCTGTAAACCACCAATGTGTCTGAGTAGAGACAACTGGTTAAAAAAACTGGTACATCTACACAATGAAGTACTATTTTACATGTTAGGGGAAATTAAGTAATGAAGTTCACTTAAAACTAAATGGACATGCAGAGTATCCTACTGAGTGAAATAATTCAGAAGGAGAGGGACAGATATAGAATGATTCCATGTGGGATATAAAAAATAAAACCATAGTATGAGACTAATCCCAAGGACAATAGAAAAAAGGGCCAGGAAGGCTCTGAAGACAGCCACATCTCATCTCCACGGCCTCTGGCTGTGTCCATTCTGAACATCATTTTGATCTTCACAGTCATGCTATGCATTTAGCTTCTCATCACACCACTACTATCTTCCAGCTCATCCAGATCTCACAAGAGTAAAGTGAGTTCTCATTTCCTGGTGATAACTCTGAATGTTCTCAGGGAAATAACGCAATAGAAGTTTAAGGAAGATTTATATATGGCACTGTGAAAAAAATGAAGAAAAGTTACTTGAGAGGAATAAAAGATCAAGGCACACGGCCTTTACCTAGTAACTATTGCATACACTAAAACCTGGAGTTTTAAATAATAACAGCAACAGAATAAGTGTTGTACCACAAGAAGTCTTTACCACCTAGCATCTATATGTACTTAGGAAAATGGAAAAAAGGTGAATGGCAAATTCAATATCAAAAGAAAATGCCCTACTTCTTCAGTTATAGATTATAAGAAATTGAGACTGCTTGAATGTGAACTAGACCATGGATTCAGAACTTAATGTATGTCAGTGCCAGGAATGGACAAGTTAAAAAAGGAGGAGGAATATTCCAATGAAAGAAAGGCTACTGGCCTTTACTAAAACCAGAGAATACAGAGAGTTATGAAACATCAGAAGAAAGAACTAACAAATGATAGGATAATTGCAAACAGATTTATATGAAACTACTTGCATATTTTATCAGGTGACAATTTATTCTGAAACAAATGTCAATCAATGAACTATTCCATTCCAAAAGTAGGCTTTATTTCTATGGTTTGCCAAAATATATAGAAGAACAATTATAGTGACAGTTACCACTTTCTCAGATAAATGGAATAGTCATAGAATGAGTCATTCTGTTTAAAGGGTGCTAGCTAGAAACTAAAAAAATTTCCAGAAACCCTTATAATTCTCATCCATACTTTGGAAATATTTTTCTGGGTTTTTCCATTCAGCATATTAACATGTTGGAGTTTTCCTGTTCTTGAGAAACAAGATATCCCAGAACCTTGTGCCTCATTCCCCAGGACTCAGGATAGAAGCCATAAATCACTGATGCTTGTTTTCTGGTGTCAGGTCTTGCTCAGGGCCCCAGTTTTCCCAAGCCCGAAAGATGTTATTCATGCTGCAACCTGGGGTCCAGAGTTCCAGTCACCTCATGAATGGAATTTCTTAGAAGAACATAGCTGCTTCATAGAAGCTGTTTGGAAGTGTTTCTGATTCTTCAATTTCCTGGAAAAGCTTTAGAAGGATTGAGAGTAAGTCCTCTTTAAGATTTGGAAGAATTCACTAGTGTGTCTGTATTGCAAACCATAATGCTCAAAAATAGAGAAAGAGTATGGGGGAAAATTTCTGCCATACAGGCAGGGGGAGGGGTGGGATGGGGAGGGTGAACACTGGGGACATTGGTGGTGGAAAATGTGCACTGGTGGAGGGATGGGTGTTCAATCACTGTATGACTGAAACTCAAACATGAAAGCTTTGTAACTGTATCTCACAGCGATCCAATATAAATAAATAAATAAAGTAAGTAAAGTAAAGTAAAGTAAAGGCCCTCCCGCTGTTCGTCGATTTGCTCGAGCGGGCCCAGTAACGTCTCCATTGGAGATTTTGTTGTTACTGTGTTTGGCATATCGAATACATCACGGGTGGCTTGCCAGGCTCTGCCGTGCGGGCGAGATACTCTCGGTAGCTTGCCAGGCTCTCCGAGAGGGGCGGAGGAATCGAACTCGGGTTGGCCGTGTTGGCTGCATGCAAGGCAAACGCCCTACCGCTGTGCTATTGCTCCAGTCATAAATAAATAAATAAATAAATAAATAGATAAAATACTTGGGGGGGAAAAAAAAGAACATGGCTGCCTGGCAATGCTACTATTGCCAGTTCAACTAAATATCTGATGTTTGTTTGGTTGTTTGCTCGTTTCTCCAAAATCAGAAGGCTGAGGAAAAACAAAAAATATGGATGTGATAAATCCAGTTGGTGTAAAGCCTAGCTTTTAAAACTGTGCTGCCTGGTGGAGGGATGGGTATTTGATCATTGTATAATCAAAACCCAAGCACAATATATTGTAAATCTAAAAAAAAAAAGCACCAAAAAAAATTAGAAATTGAGCTCCCATTTGACCCAGTAATACCACTCCTGGGAATATATCCCAGAGAGGCAAAAAAGTATAGTCGAAGTGACATCTGCACTTGTTTGTTCATTGCAGCACTCTTTACAATAGCCAGAAACTGGAAGAAAACTGAGTGCCCAAGAACAGATGACTGGTTAAAGAAACTTTGGTACATCTACACAATGGAGTACTATGTAGCTGTTAGAAAAGATGAAGTCATGAAATTTACATACAAGTGGTACAACATGGAAAGTATCATGCTAAGCGAAATGAGTCAGAAAGAGAGGGATAGACATAGAAAGATTGCATTCATCTGGGGGATATAAAGTAACAAAATAGGAGATTAATACCCAAGAATAGCTGAGATCAGCACCAGGATGATTATTCCATAGCTTAGAGGCCAGCCAGGCATTCTAGGGGAAAGGGCAGCTCAGATAGAGAAGGGAGCACCAAATAAAGGGTGTTTGGAGGATCCTCCCAGGAGGGGAGATGCATGTTGAAAGTAGACTATGGACTGAACATGTTTGCCACTCGATGCCTCTTTTGCACACCACAACACCCAAAACGAGAGAGAGAACAAAAGGGAATGCCCTGCCACAGAAGCAGGGTGGGTTGGGGGGGATGGGAAGGGAGGGATATTATCCATGATGGTGAAAAATGGGCACCGGTGGAGGGATGGCTATCTGATCATTGTATAATCGAAACCCAAGCACAAAAATTTGTAAATCTACAATTGTACTTCATGGTGTTTCACTAATAAAAAAAAAACTGTGCTGCAAGATTCTATATGGTGTTATATTACTGAATGTAGGGTAGCAAAATAGAGCTTGCTTCATTTACAGGAGACCCAGGAGTTTTTTTTTTTTGGTTGTTGTTGTTAATTTATTTTTTAGTTGAATCACCATGAGATGCAAAGTTACAAAGCCTTTCAAAATTGGGCTTCAATCAATGTTCCAACAACTGTTCCTTCACTCCTTCCCCAGTGCTCATTTCCCATCACCAATATCCCCAGTCCCCAATTATCCCTACCCTGATCATAGGAGAGATCTAGAAGATAGATCTTTATATGGATATACTCAAAACTTCCTCACGGAAGTTTTGCAGGCTGACAGGAATTCTCTAGCTGCCATATTTCTATGTGTTATCCCCTCATTCATCATATGACTGTGCTACATTTACTTGGCTTGTAATTTTCTAAAATAAAACAAATATTTGAATAGAGTATGGTAGTTTTAAAACCTATCTTAGAACCCTGTCAATGTTTTAGCATAAACCTCATAGAAGAAACTCCTCTAATTTAGGAAATGCAGACACAATTTCTTGAAAATCAAAAGAAAGTCATTTTTCTAACAGTGAATTCATTGTAAATATGTAAAAGCTATTTTTCTATTGTATCTCAGGTATAAGAATTCTTAACAGCTGTCTCTCCAAACCCATATTGAAAGTGGAAAGAACTCTCCTTAGGGGTTGTTTTTATAGACAGTGGGCTTCTTCATAACTTCTCCCAGAGCCACTATCATCAAGGTGTCAGGGAACCTTCCAATGATTCTGACTGCTACTAATACTGTGCTTCTCAACTGGTGGCCTGATGGACACCCTGCAGGCTCCCAGGATATTACAAGTGGACCAAAGATGAAGGTTACACAAATGGAAGACCACAGTACAAGAAAGACTGCGGAGCTATGTGCCCCTTCCTACAGGTAAGATGAGGCAGCACAGGGGAAGGAAACAGATTTGAAGTGAGCCAGGGTGAGAAAATGGCTGAAAAACACTGCTGTAAAGTTTCTTAACTCATTTCAATGTTCCAAGTATGGGGTCATAAGAGTAGTAGTATGTTAGGTGTTTCATGGTGCAGTTCCCTCCCCTGATCCCCAAAGTCCCACCACCTGGAAATTTCTTCCCCATTGCAGCCTATTAAATTGTACTCTGTTTTTTTCTTGGTAACAACATCACTTTATTTTTCATCCATCTGAGTGCCGTCCTCTAACTCCTTGCGGTGGAAGCTGGTTCACCCAGGTTCGGGTCTATTTCTGTGCCATTATTATGAATTTTGGTAGATTAGCTATGAATATAGGAGGAAGTAAATACAAGTTATTCATATTTGGTTTCTTATTTTTCTTTTCAACAACCTGGTAAGTAAATTGTGCAAAAAGAAAATGAGGTTATTGAAGTTTTAGGTTTCTTTTTAAATTGGAAAAGTGGGAAGAAAAAGTAAATGAGTAGTAAACAAAATAGGTCACTGTCAATTTCCTCTCCCTGCTGTACTAATAGTATTAATATCATCATAAGAGTTTTTAACTAGAATGCATCAGTTAGATTATAGAATTACATAAAATATATGAAAGTGTAGCTCTATATCAATTCTAAAATTAAATGGTTTGACCATTGATATATTAGAAGATCAGTCTGTTACCGAATTGGATGACATTAAAGGAAAAAGCTCTTGTAATAACTGTGACTGAGGTTAGATGACTAATTTACAGAGGAGGGAAATAATACTTGTACTGTACAAGGAGGTTCCAAGAGGGGAGAGTAAAAATGGCCTGGGTAGATGGGAAAAGATGTGATGGAGAAAAACATTAGGAAAAACATGAGTGAAAAGAGAGAGGTGAATGCTCTTCATTTACAAGTTTTTCAGTCTTCCTTTACTGCAGTATGAAAAGGTCTTACTCAGCACAGCCTTCCCCTCTGACTGACATTGAACCTCAGAGTTTCTAAAAAAAGAGTACCTTTGCTCCAACTCCACTTAATACTCTGCTTAAACCCAGCTTAGCACAGTGCCTTTCACGTAGTAAGCACTCAATAAATATTTGATTTATTGATACTCCCCTGTCAACTTACATATCCTACAACTGACACCACATCTCAAGAGGCTCTGAAAACTAGTTAGGAAAAGGCCCACATTGAATTTGAAAGAGACAGATATGTTCCCATAGTTGATAGCATGCCATCACGCAAATAGGTGTATAAAGTGGGAAAACACACCCCAAGTGACGTTTATCTAGTTTACTAAGATGGATGAGAAGGCAGTGAAATTTTACCTCTCCTGGAAATAAATTATTTAGAAAACTTATTAGCATAAGTTATTGTGTGAATAAAAACAAGCTTCATAATTCTGTATCACAGGTTTGCGATACCAGCTAATAATACTGGTATAGGGCTGGAGCGATAGCACAGCGGTAGGGCGTTTGCCTTGCACGCAGCCAACATGGCAGACCCGAGTTCGATTCCTCCGCCCCTCTCGGAGAGCCCGGCAAGCTACCGAGAGTATTCGATATGCCAGACACAGTAACAACAAAGTCTCCAATGGAGACGTTACTGGGCCCGCTCGAGCAAATCGATGATCAACGGGAGGGCCTTTACTTTACTTTACTTTACTTTACTTCACTTTACTTTACTTTATAGCTAATAGTGACAGTACTAAAGTACTTTCTAAGGAAACACTGCAAGTGAGTAACAAAACTTGTCTTCTAAAAATTATACACCCAGTCCGTAGCTTAGCTCAATGAAATGGACCAATGACATTAAATTCTAGCTAATCATGCATGGAAGTCTCTGGAAGAAATGCTGATATAGTCCTTTCAATGCCCAACAATATTATGGTGTTTGTGAAGTTTCGTACATTTTTCTCTAATAGTACAAATGTAACTATAAGCTGCTGTTAGTGAATAAAACCAGATTGTTCTGGGCACAGAGCCACACCAATCCAGACCTAATGTGTCAACCAGAACTAGCTTGGTACTAACCTCTACAGAGCAAGAAAGTTACATTAAGAGAAAAGAATTCTGCCCAGTTCCAGAGTTTTCAAAGAATGTAATAGCTCCAGAGCAGTATAGAGACCAATTAAAAATAACATGGCAACAATACACTGAAGACAATATGGTTGCTTAAATATAATGGTAGAAGAGAAAGTGATAAGAAGTTATAAGAACTCTGGAAAGGGTCTAAAAGCAGAACTGAGAGAATCTATTAATTAAGTGAAAGTAAAGAAAAGAGATAGAAGAAACAAGAATTACAAAAATTTTACTTGGACAACTTGATTGAGGTACTAAATTATTACACATAAATACAAAGTTAAAGAAGAAAATTGTCTTCATTTGTTAGAGTTAAAAATAGAAGTAAGAAAAAATTCAAGTAGAAATATCAAGTAGACACTGCATTTATAATTCTGGATATCAAAGAGAAATTAGATTAGAGAGTTATTTGAAATTTATAAACTTATATATATATATATTTAAAACAATAAAACTCAATTATATCATTTAGGTGAGTTTTTTTAGAAAGAAAAAGTCCAAAGATCTGACCTTAGGACACTTTAGATGTGATTAATCCTGCTTTACTACACTTTGCAAACCTACACTTTGCTAAAAGATAGGTATAAGGAGACATTCTGGGATCCTACACCCATAATAAACTAAGTAAATACTATTGGACATGGCTCATTCTGTCACTGTCACTGTCCTCCCGTTGTTTATCGGTTTGGTCAAGCGGGCCCAGTAACATCTCCCTTGTGAGACTTGTTACTGTGTTTGGCATATCAAATACATCACGGGTAGCTTGCCAGGCTTTGCTGTGCGGGCGTGATACTCCGGTAGCTTGCCGGGCTCTCCGGGAGGGGCAGAGGAATCGAACCATGTGCAAGGCAAATGCCCTACCCGCTGTGCTATCGCTTCAGCCCTAACTCATTCTATATATAGGAAATTACATATGTTTAAAAACTTTTATAATCTCTAGTAAGCATTTTAATGTTTATAATGTCCATATAAGAAAATTTCAAGAAATAATCATCCTGAAAATAGTACTCAATTTTATTCACTTGCTTAACTTGGATCCGTCTGAAATAATCATTAGTCACAAAATATGACAATCCTACTTTTCCTTTAACAATTAAATTTAGAAAGAGTAGAGAGATTGCTCAAGAGAACTGGAATAAATGCATTATTACACAGGAAAGACCTCGGTTCCATCTCTAGTACCACATGGCTCCCCTAAGCCCTGCTAGGATTGACCTTCAAGTTGGGGATAGTTCCGAGTATCACTGGATGTGGTTACACAAAAAAAAGGAAAACGTAAAAAAGGAGGAAGGTAGAGACTAGATTGTCTTAATTCATTTGCCTGGTAAAAAACTTAGTCTCTGTAGTCAAAATAAAAGGAAATATTTGGTTCTTATCTAATCTGAGTATTTCAAGTTGAAAAAATTTAACTGAGACTTAACTGAGACTGATCTTATCCACAAACTTGATATGTTAATCAAATCCAATTTATATGCATTCACAAATTTCTGGAAATAATACTCCATTACACATAATTTAGAATTTAGGAAAATAATGCTTTATTGCTCTAGGGACAGGCAGGAAAATTAAATATCTGTGATAATGATTAGATGAATGGATAGTGAATGTATGTATCAATGTTGAACTCATGGATGGGTAAAAAAAGTAAAAATTGAAAAAACATTCCTAATTATTAGTACACATTAGTACCAAAGAACTGAGGAAGTTTTTATACTCCTCTTAACTTAAAGAATTTCTTTTACATACACCCTAGTTGTGGCATCTCTGCATCAGTACACATGGTAGCGCTCCTTAAAACTCATCACATAATATTCAGTAATTGTCTTAATACCTTGATTAAAAACGTCATTGACAATTCCAGTAAAATGGTAGACTAAGCAACTCTCTTCAAACGCCACCCTCCTCAACGCATAAATCTACTGTTTGAACAACAATTTATGTATTCATTCACTTTATGAGAAATCCAGAAACTACTTGAGAGGCTAATATATCCAAAGCAAATGTGAAATCAGCTATATCAAAAAACAGTGGGAAAAGTATAGGCACTTCTCACTGTAATTTCCACCCACCCTCAGTACAGTAACATTTGATCAGGAGTTTTTAGGTTTTCCCTGAGGAAGAAGGGAATCTGGCATCACTGGTGGAGGGAAGTTGACATGGGTGGAGGGATTGGTGTTAAATTATTGTATACCGAAAATACAACTATAAGTAGCTTTGTAAATCATGATTCTTTAATAAATAAATAAATATTTTTTTCCTTTAGTATCTCAGCTTTTCAATATGATTTCATCACAGGACTTACTTCTATCACATATGTCACAAAACATGAATGGAATCTCATATATGAATCTTGGTGCTATAGAGAAGACACTTGTCACCATTTCTCCCCCTGGTTCAGTATAAAGTGAGACAGGGGAGATTTTTTTCCTCAGAAATTTCAGCTATCTTTAGTCCAAACCCAGCACCACCACAACAATTAAAGTAGGCCACCTTTGTTTTCTCTCTTTAACATTGTGATAGCTCAATACAATAGTCAAACCACTTTAGATTCCATACTTGCTTTGAAGATAGACAAAATTCCTATGGACATAGACAAAAATGATCAAATTCACAGTATTACACTTTCGTTTTTTC
This sequence comes from Sorex fumeus, assembly GCF_029834395.1. Classification (NCBI taxonomy): domain Eukaryota; kingdom Metazoa; phylum Chordata; class Mammalia; order Eulipotyphla; family Soricidae; genus Sorex; species Sorex fumeus. The sequence goes on from NW_026606058.1 coordinate 7,029,829, forward strand.
AGCATTTTATTTCTAACTACAATTGCAATGAACATAGGAGGGAAGCTTCAATCATAATCAATTAAGGGAGCAGTTAATTTTGATCCACAATTAATTAACCATTGTGCATTTCAATGATATCTTCAACCATCAAACAAAATTTCAGTGTAAACCGTTGTGTAAACTCTGGTTCCAGTCTCCATCCTTTTCTCCTTTTCCACCCTTTTCCACCTTGTCCCTGAGTCACCCTAACACCTTTTTCTGGAAAGGAGGCTTACTGAAGGATTTCCATACTTCTATTGTACGTGTTTCCATCTTTTCATTTGGCACAATGACTTGCTTTGGTCTTATTTTTAAATTTGTGGTGGTCCAAGGTGGTCATGGTTGAAGTGAAACCCAGTATGGAAAATGATAGTGCTGCTTTCCAACCCTTCATCACTGCATATTATTTTCAGTTTGACTTCACAAAATTCTCCAGTCATTTGCTTTTGGCAGCACCATTTTAGTGTACTTAATAAATCTGGATTTATGAAGGCATGGAGTAGCCTTCCCAACAATTTTTTAATGCTATTGACTTTGCTGTTTCCCATAGAGAGCGCTAAGTAAAACACCTCCTGCTCTTTGTCATTTCTGGCTTTGCTGTCAGTTTCTGGTTTTGCTGCTCTTGGTGCTACTTCAGGAAAAGCAGAATAAGAGTTTATCTACAAGATATGATTCAACAAGCTCCAAGGGAGTCCTGAAGCCCAAAATTCCCCAGGAGACAATCAGCTTCACCCTCCAAACATATTGGGTGATTAAGATTCCCCATTACTAATTGTCCTCATCAGCTATTTATCTCAAATGTCACTTTATTCCATGAAATGTCTCATGATTTCTTCCACTCACTTTAGTCTCCTGCTCCAGATACAATAAATCTATTCTTCATCCTTGTTTGTGTCTGATTAAAACGAATCATATTCTATTGTGGAATTTTTTTATATTTCTGTTCCTCTGCCTAACGATTTAAACTTTCAAAGGCTAAAGTCATATCTTATTAATCTAGTCTTCCTCAACATCTGACACATAGTAGATTATCAATTAATGTTCCATGAATGAATCTGGTGACTGAGATTCTACCATCCATCATTGCTTTGGATTCCCTTCCTACAAAGCTCCTTCTTAAATGCAAATACTCTTGGGTAGAAAAATCATGGTGTAACACTAATTTGGTAATTATTATTGGGAGACTATTAAAGTATTCCTCTTGACAAGAACTAAAGCCAGTATGAAATATTAGGAACTGGGGAGTGTGCCAAAGGATGATTTAAAAGGGAGAGAGAGAGAGAGAGAGAAAGGGCCCTCAAGGGGAGGTATTAAAGATTATCTACTTGATTTGGGTTCTTAGGCCAAATCTCTCTCTAAGTTTAAGGCTAATTTGCTGCTATGCTCTCAAATATTTTTTGCTCATAGGGAATGTCAGAATTGACTGTCGCAACTATCTAAAGATGCATTTATATCTGCAATATAATAGGCTACACGAAGCCTTGACTAAAGCAAATACTCCTTCAGGCTGGAACTCAGTAATGATGCGCCTATAAAATGTTCCAGCTATTACCAAAAACTCTGGCAAGCTCAGGGGCTATTTTCACAGCCAGCACTCTAGGGTTCTCCAGTGACTCAGTTTTGCCCCTACAGCACCCCAACTCATTAAGTTGTTGGGTTATATAGCTTTACCTTAATTACTCAGAAGTAAGTGCCTGTATGTAAATGCTTATTTTGGATAATCAAGATGTTATTTTAAAGAAGCACCGTTAACTCCCCAGTAATTCTGACTTATGTTCAGAAAGTTTTTCTCAGTAAGACCAGTCACTGCTGTTAGGTGACAATTTATTGAAAAGACATCATACTCCACTGAGCTTTCCAATCTTCATTATGGTTTTCCTCTCTCCAGCATCCTTAACATCTAACGAGATTGTGTTTCCAAAGATGAATTCACTTGCACATTCAGAAAATAAAAATTTGAATCACCCTACATTGGTCCGTGTTTTGCTAGCACAATTTTCCTGAACAGCCATGATATGGTACTAATAACAGAGGTTTCACTTAAATGTAGCACTGTAGCACTGTAGTACTGCCCTCCTGTTGTTCATTGATTTGCTCGAGCGGACACCAGTAACATCTCCATTGTGAGACTTTGTTGTTACTGTTTTTGGCATATTGAATACGCCGTGGGGAGCTTGCCAAACTCTGCCATGTGGGCGGGATACTCTCAGTAGCTTGCCAGGCACTCCGAGAGCGACAGAAGAATCAAATCTGGGTTGGCTGCATGCAAAGCAAACGCCCTATCTGTTTTGCTGTTGCTCCAACCAGCTTCACTTATACCAATAAAAGTGATCACGATCACTATCATCCTGTTGTTCATCGATTGCCTTGAGCAGACACCAGTAACATCTCCTTCATCCTACCACTGAGATTCTAAAAAGTGGCACATTCAAGGCTCTTTCAGGGTTAGGAGAATGAGACCCATCATTGCTACTGGTGTTTGGCATATTGGGTACGTCACAGGGAGTTTGCGAGACTCTGCCATGTGGGCAGGTTACATTCGGTAGCCTGCCAGGTTGTCTAAAGTAAGAATGAGATAATTAGATGACGCGCAGACACAAATGTGGCCCTGCGCTTCTGGGAGCTGGGTTTTATAGTCTTTGGGTCTTGGCCATTGATGGGATTACACAGCGCCAGGGGCTGGTTGGTGGGTGTGACCCCTGCCTACTGGAAGACGGAGGATCTGGGTAGAGGATTCTCAGCCCCAATCCGAGCAGGCTTGGAGATCTCAGCCCTGGGACCCGCATGCCTTTGCTCCTCTGCTGGTACCTTCATGCGTGTGGAGAGTGGTCTCAGCATGGTTGTGGCTGGTTCTGGAGGTCTTTGGCTGCCGGGGCTCTCCTCTGGGCGGGGAGGGAAACGCAATCTTCCCCCCTCCAAGGGGCCCCGGCAAGGACAGCCAGGTGCAGGGGCATAAGATGCAGTGCAAAAAAAAAAACAAAACTGTTTTTACTCTCCTCATCACCACACCTAATGCTCTTTGTACCAGCAGGTTTTCTCAGGTCTGTCCTGTCCTGTCCTCCCATTGTTCATCAATTTGCTTGAGTGGGCCCAGTAACATCTCCATTTTTTTGAGACTTGTTGTTACTGTGTTTGGCATATTGAACACATCACAGGTAGCTTGCCAGGCTTTCGCAGGTAGCTTGCCAGGCTTTGCTGTGTGGGCGAGATACTCTCAGTAGCTTGCCGGGCTCTCCGAGAGGGGAGGAGGAATCAAACCCAGCTCGGCCAGGCTGGTTGCGGGCAAGGTAAAAACCCTACTGCTGTGCTATTGCTCCAGCCTAACACAAAATTCATTATTTGAAGTTTTTGCCTCAAGGATATGGTGGTTCTTAAATTGATAGCTCCATCAATTTTAAGTTTTCATGTTGGATGGTTTCCCCTCAAGACTCATCCATGCCAACATACATGCATTAAGATTAATGTCTAAAAATTAAACTATAAAATCCACGTATCATTATGCCTAGCAAGGATGCTATACAAACAGTATATTCCTCAAAGTATGCCTTTACCCAAACTAAAACTAAAAACAAAGCAGAATGATTAATGGGGTCCAGGATCAGGAGTTCTTTGCAATCTTTATTTTAATTAGAAATAAAATTTCTATTTTAATAGTGGGAAGAAGAGAGTACAAAAGAGAGGCAGTGAAGTTGATCTAAAATAAAATATAAGGAGTATAGATGGCTGGGACTGTAGATATGTCTGTGAGATCAGTTTAAGAGAAATGAAAAAGCTTGTAAAACTGTTTCATATTTTGCAAATAAAATTTAAAGAGAGTTGATTGATTCACTGGAATATATGAGAGAAATTATTAATGGACATAAGAAAACCAAATAAGTAAGAAATAAACCAACCCTCCTACAAAACCAATACTGTTCCTCACTATAAAGAACAAAATCCTTTGAAGAAATTGCTGATTGAGTATAGTGTCAACCCTGACTGTAAGTATTAAAAAATGAGATTAAAAAATGAGACTTACAGTGCCAGAAATTAAAGAAGTATTAAAAATAAGATTTGAATATATCAAAGTATATGAAAGCTTTAAACTGAGTTATAATAATCTGAGCATCAAAATAATAATCTAGTATAGGATTACAATCTGAAAAGTAAGATAAATATGAATCCAAATATTATTAATAAATTATATTTTAATGTAAGAAGAGACTAATCTTTACAGGAGAAATTAAAAACTTTAGAGAGCTATTGCCCTCTCTTCCAAAGCTGTGTCTTTTGGAAGATAAGGCAATAGCTATCTAAATTGAATATGAACTGGACTTCTTTGAATGTGGGCTAGACGTTGTGATTTTTTTCAAATAGTAGAATTCAGACTCTAGGGACAGTAACTTTACACTAGAAAAACTGGTTAGTTCTACTCTGATCAGATTACAAGTTTACCATCAGCAATGAGAATCACTGTCACTGTCACTGTCCTCTTGTTGTTCATCAATTTGCTGGAGCAGACCCAGTAACGTCTTCATTTTGAGACTTGTTGTTACTGTGTTTGGCATATTGAATACGTCACAGGTAGCTTGCCAGGCTTTACCGTGCGGGTGAGATACTCTCAGTAGCTTGCCGGGCTCTCCGAGAAGGGCAGAGGAATCGAACCCAGCTCGACCAGGCTGGCTGTGTGCAAGGCAAATACCCTACCGCTGTGCTATGGCTCAGTACAATCCTTTTCCAGCAATGAGAATATTTCATATTGACATGCGATCTTCCTGAAGCCCAGAACCCAATCCAATTGCAAAATTAAAGAAAAAAAATATATATATATATGTATGTATATATACAGAGAGAGAGAGAGAGCATCATTACATAACACCTGTCCTGTATTTCTCTAAAGGATCAAGTTCATAAAAAACACAAAGTCGTGATAAACATGGACAGGAATAACAGCACAAATGGTGGAACACACACCTAATGTGTGTAGTCTAAAAGTTCCCAGAACCATTCAATCCCCAGTCAGCAACACTGCTAGTCTGACCATGACCCCGAATGCTGCCAGGCTAAGCAATGGACCCCAGGCCCACCCATCCAAGACCCCCAAGCACCATTGAATGTGACACTTATTAAAAATAAAGAGACAATGAAACTGTTACAGACAAGATGAAACTAAGGTACACTTATGAGAAATTAGTGAACTACTTTACACATGTAAAGTAAGTGCTCTACCACTGAGCTACATCTCTGGCCCCAAAGTTTGTTCTTTTAAAAAGCATCCATTAATTCCAAGAAATGAAACATTTATTAATAAGTAACGTCTCCACTGGAGACTTTGTTGTTACCGTGTCTGGCATATCGAATACTCTCGGTAGCTTGCCGGGCTCTCCGAGAGGGGCGGAGGAATCGAACTCGGGTCGGCCATGTTGGCCACTTGTAAGGCGAACGCCCTACCCGCTGTGCTATTACAAAAGGAAGGTAATATAATCCAGTACACTACTTGGCTTTGAAGTAAATAACCATCATGTTGATGTGATAAAATGATTTCACATATTGACCTAACCAAAAACTGTACACTCACTATGATGGAAGGAAGGGAGCAAAGAAAGCAGAAGAGATACGTGAAGGATATCTCATTCCATTTACTGCAAAGAAAAAAATAACATATATTATAAATAAACTATGCAATAGTGCTATAAATGTTTTTTTTTCAACTCTGAGGGTAAATGCCAGTTAAAAAAAATTCCAAAGAGACTAGAGACTAGAGTCCACACTAAAAAATGGGCAAAGGACTATTTTTTTAATTAGTGTTTAATTTAGTGTTTTAAGAACATATAAACGAAGCTCTAATGAACTAGGTATGGGGTTTTTTTCACATGGAATAAGAGAAACATGAGCTGCAAGGAAGAATTTTCCAAGGTTGTGCAAGCAGTGGACAGAGAGGAAGTATCTCAACCAATGAAAGACATAACTATTTGGTGCCCAATATTACTCCTAATATCACCGCATAGTAGTCTCACAAGAAATATTTTCTGAACCAATATGAGTCATGAGGGGAGTTTTCATTGCATGCTAAGCACAAAATATACCTCACCTCATTTAAATTCTCATTAAATCTACAAAAAAAAACATCTGGAAAGTATTATGACTTACACTTTTCAAATTATCAGGCTAAGGTTCAGAGTTTAAATTTTTAGTTCATTGTCACAGAGTAAGGGACAAACATGACTCCAAACCAGCTCTACCTGGCACTGAAGCCCAAGTTACCTTGTTCCCCTGGTCACTCTAATTTAAATAAATTGGATCTCAATTTAATGTTCTGATTGGGTCTCAATAAAGGTTCTGATTGGTGAAGGTCAAGGCTGAAGAGGGTTCTTGGAGAAGTAGCAGATGCCATGACCAGAAGAAAATAATAAAAAACTTATGATTCATCTAAACTTGTGTGCAAGTCTAGAGTCACAAAAAAATCACAGTATTTAATAGTGATGGGCTGGGCTGGAAACTAAAGGGAAGGGGGAAGAGACTAATAATTCAAAATTTCTTAGCTTCAAGTTATGATGGGCTGGAGTGATAGCACAGCGGGTAGGGCGTTTGCCTTGCACGCAGCCAACATGGCCAACCCAAGTTTGATTCCTTCACCCCTCTCGGAGAGCCCAGCAAGCTACCGAGAGTATCTCCCCTGCACGGCAAAGCCTGGCAAGCTCCCCGTGACATATTCAATATGCCAAATATAGTAACAACAAAGTCTCACGATGGAGACATTACTGGGCCCTCGTGAGAAAATTGATGAACGGGAGGACAGTGATACAGTGATACAAGTTATGATGACTTCACTCATTAATAATTGTTCTTTGAATAGTAAGGTTCAGAGTGAGACACAAGTTAGACTGTTTCAATTTTTGGCTCTAAAACCTTGATAAATATATTTGACCACTGTGTCTCTTGCTATTGTTAGGGCGCGGATCGTGATCTCCCTTTAACGACAAAGAGACTCCAGAGACTGCAAACAGCATGCAAGGTTTATTGTAAGACTGGCTAGCCAGGGTCAAGCCACCTACACAGACACGCAGGTCAGTTAGGTGAGGCAAGACCCCGAACTTCTTCAAAGGGGATCTTATATAGGCCTCCACTGGCCGTTACAGCAAAGCCCGCGCATTTCATAGCCAATAGATTTGTAACAACATATGCCTTCTTAACCAATCCAATTAAGGGTACATCACTTCTTAGCCTATAGTTTAAAGATCAGCATTTTGCATCAGTGCTTAGGAACTGACAGGTTTTTAAGGCAGTCCTGGGTCTTGCAACACGGGTCTTGTGAGAGACATCCGGTTATCTGGTCTGACCCCCACCCTTCGAGTCTGTATCCGAATTCCTTGCTCAGGGGCAGAAAAACCAGTTATTTTGCAGTGCAGGCTCCTATAGAGCGGATCTGAAAAAGCTTATCTAGACCTGTTCCTTGAAAAACAAGTGATTTTGCAATGCAGGTTCCTATTAAGCTAAGCTAAACTAATTCTGGTGGTAGTCCATTTTGGGCCTGTCCCTTACACACACAAGTGCAAGAAATACACCAAAGCCAGGAGTTAGTACAGTAGTTTAGGGCACAAGCTAGGCTCTGAGAAGATCAAACTGAGAGGTTTGATCTCTGGGTCACAGTGTTCCCCCAAGCACTGCTGGTTCAGCCCTAGGAGGCCCCTGAGCATGGCTGGGATGTGATGGACAATAGTCATTGTACGGCATTGTCAGGCTCTTGGGTCCAGCAGTTAGTCCAGTTGACTGGTGGGATTAGGACCTCTTAGAACACCCACTTGGGAGTCGCAAGAACATACACCAAAAAAAAAAAAATGCAGAGGAAGAGACCAAAGAAAGGAGTTAAGATTCTGCACTTAACCCACAATCTAGGGAGTAAAGACAACAGAAAATCAAATAAGAGTGTTTTGAACAGAAATAGTTACACAATTAAAAGAACCTTGTAGGAGTTGTGGGTTTGGCCTTGAGGTTTCTGGGATGTGTTTCAAAAGAATTGGCAACTGGACTAAGTGTTGACTGAAGAAACATTTACAAAACTATTGAGGGGGCAAATGATAGGAAATGGCAAGAAATATGCAAAGCGGCGAGGACATCATGACCCAAAGAGCAGGACATGTAACCAGGTAAGAGCCTGAGAAACTGCATCTAAGCAGATGTGTCAAGGAAGGTGAGGAGCAAGCAAGAAAGATGGCAGGGCTAGTCTTCTGTGCCCTAGACTAGGAACACAAGATGTTTTTCTGGGAAGGTGACAGAGGCAAGGGGACAGGTAAAGAGCCCCCACGGCAACGGAATGGAATTCCTAGGAAGCAATAAAACCAATAGCCTCAAGGCTGCAAAAAAGCCCACTTTGCAGATGCAGAACTAAAGCCTGATAAGACCCTCTGGCACCAGCAGCACACTCCCTCCAAGAGAAGCTTCAACAGGATCAAAGGCCAAAGGAGTTTCAAAGAATATCATTAGCACTCACAACTCTACTTCCTTGGCAACCACCCTAGCAACAGGCTTTCCCTTGAAAGCCCCACTTGAGGCAGCTTGAGGAAAATCCTATAAAGGCCAGCTTGCACCAAGGAAGTCCAGGCATATGATGCCCAAACCTAGGTGCTGCTTGAACAAAAGCAGTGCCAATAGTTTAAGGGGGATGCCTAGATTGTCTTTGGCCCCAGAATTCAAGGAGAAGAAAAGGAATGGAGTGAAGAGGAAGGGGAAAGGAGGTAGATGAGAAGTAAAGGTGGGTAGGAGTCAATGGGAGTCACATACATAGGTGTTACCAAGGAAAACAACAGAGTCAACACTGAAATCACAAGGCCCAAACCTTAATCAAACATTTGGAACTTATTGCTATTTTTTTATGCATCTTTAAATTCCACATATGAAAAAGATCATTCTGTATTTGTACCTTTCCTTCTGACAGACTTTACTAAGCATTGTATTATCTAATTTCATCCATCTTGCTGCAAATTGCAAGCTTTTGTTCTTTCTTAGAATTGAATAGTATTCCATTGTGTATATAGACCACAACTTCTTTTTCTTTTTTGTTTTTGGCTTTTTGGGTCACACCCAGCGAAGCTCAGGGGTTACTCCTGGCTCTGCATTCAGACTTGCTCAGGGGACCATATGGGATGCTGGGAATCGAATCTGGGTCCGTCACTTGCAAGGCAAATACCCTACCCGCTGTGCTATTGCTCCAGCCCCTAGACCACAAATTCTTGATCCGTTCATCTGTAATTGGGCATTTGGGTGTTTACCATATCTTGGCTAGTACACTAAGTACATTGATGAACATAGATGTACATGTAATCTTTTGAATTAATTTATTTTTATGTTTCGGTGATAGATGTCAAGAAGTGGTATCACTGGATTATATGGAAGTTCTACTTAAAGGACTTACTTTAAAATGGGTTAAAGAATGTGGATCAGAATTACATAAAGCAGAAAATACAAATAGCCTTTAACCCATGAAAAGTTACTCACTCATTAATTGTCCTCAGTGGGGTTTTATTTCCTTTTTGTGCCAAACCCGAAATTTCTCAGGGTTTATTTCTGACTCTGTGCTCAGGTATCACTCCTGGCAGTGCTCAGGATTGCCAGGGATCAGACCCCAGTTGGCCATCTGCAAGGCAAGTACCCTACCCATTGTACTATTACTCTGGTCCCTCAACTCAATTGTTAGAAACAAATTAAAAGGCCACGGTAAATTTTATAATTCCTAAAAAATTTGGAAAAATTGAAAGCACTGTAAGAGATGAGTGTGTAGAAAAATTCTCTTTCAATAGTACAGTGTAAATTGTTGCAACTACTTTCTAAAAGTTATCTATTCACTATAAGGTTATTTATTCACTATAAAACACAATTTAGACTTCGTTGTGACTAGAAATTCCACTTCCGTATTGTACATACCAAGAGAATATTCTTTTGTACCAAGAGATATGTACAAAAGTTTAAAGAAACATTTTCCATTGTAACAGAAGAAAAAACAAGTTTTATAAATAATAGAATGCATAAAATAACTGTGGTACCTTTCTAAAATCAAGAAAAAGATCTATATACTTAGACAAATTCCTCCAAATTCCAGTAGGCGGGGGTCACACCCACCAACTGGCCCCCTGGCGCGGTGTAATCCCATCAATGGCCAAGACTCAGAGACTATAAAACCCAGCTTCCGGACATCTTATCATCTCATTCCTACTTTGGACAAACTGGCAGGCTACCAAATGTAACCTGCCCACAAGGCAGAGTCTGGCAAACTCCCCGTGGCGTACCCAATATGCCAAATCCCAGTAACAATGAAGGGTCTCATTCTCCTAACTCTGAAAGAGTCTTGAATATGGCACTTTTTAAAAAATCTCAGGGCTAGGACGAAGGAGACATTACTGGGGCCTGCTCAAGGCAATCGACGAATAACAGGATGGTTGTGATTTGTGATTTGTACTTAGACAATAAATTATCCACAAAGTAATATGGATTAATCTCAAAAGAAAGAAATCATAAAAAGAAAAAAGTCATAGAAGAATGCACACAGCAGAACTAGCATAGCTAGCTAGCAGGATGGACAACAAAGTGAGCTGAGTGCTTGCTTTGAATGGAGGATGCAGTTCAAGTCTTGGCACCCTGTGATCCCCAAGCACATGTGTGAAGCCAGGAAAATCCTTAATCACTACGATATGTAATCCCCAAACTAAGAAAACAAGCAAAACAAAATCAAACAAATCCATTTTCTAAGGAATCACATACAGGTTTGTTTTCCCTGCTATCTGAAATAGCATGTTCCTATGAAAATTTTCATAAGCTGGAATGGAATGCATTCATCAAAGAAACTATAAGCATTAACTTAAATGAAAATTTTTTTGTGTTTCCAAATTTTATAAAAACAGCATAAAGCATCTTCCAAATAATATCAACTTATATTGGTAGGGCATTTGCCTTGCACGCAGCCAACATGGTCAACCCGAGTTTGATTCCTCCACCCCTCTCAGAGAGCCCGGCAAACTACCCGTGATGTATTCGATATGCCAAACACAGTAACAACAAAGTCTCCAGTGGAGACGTTACTGGGCCCGCTCGAGCAAATCGATGATCAACGGGAGGACAGTGACAGTGACAGTAAAAGTGAGGATGATGCTTCATTGTATCATATATATAAAACAGTTTTCAGAGAAGGAGCTTAGTGATGTCTCACAGACACCTGGGTGTACTGCCTGTGTAAAGACGCCTGCAAAACAAATACCAAATGTAATTTTAATTTTGATTTTCAATTTTTTTGCTGTAAAATAAAATCCTTGGGGCCAGAGCAATAGCACCATGTGTAGGGCATTTGCCTTGCATGTCGATGATTAGGGTTCCATCCCCAACAACCCATATGGTCCCTTGAGCCCTACTATGAGTGAGCCCTGAGCACAGAGCTAGGACTAAGCCCAGAGCACCACCAGGTGTGGCACTCCTCCCACAAAAAAAAGAAAAGAACTGAAAAATAAAAATAAATAAAATCTTCTTTGCAGTTCTATTCACTAATGAAAATAAGGTATTAATGAGGGCACACATAAAAGTGGTGTAAGGATAATAAAAATATGTAAAACACAAGAAAATGTTACCACAAATTTGGGGTAGGAACTATTTCTGGTATACAGAAATGGAAGGGATGATGAGGACTTAAGTCACTGAAAATCTTTGTTTATTTGGGCACCATCCCTGAGAGTGTGGACTATGGGCTTACTCCTGGCTCTGTGCTCTGGGGACTCTCCTACAGTTCTCAGGGGACCATATATGTTAGAATCCAGGTTGGATAAGTGCAAAGCAAATGTCCTACCAACAGTACTATCTTTCTAACCCACTGATATTTCTTAATTGGATTATGAATGAAAGATGTTTACTTTATCATTGTTCTTTAAATAATGTGTAATGTATTTAATTTCATAAGAATTTATGAAATCCCTATTTTTATTAAATGTGATGGCAATGTCCAGTTTGGGGAATATTTTGTAGTTAGTTTTATTGTTAAGTTTATTGAGGTACCAAGATCTGTTTATTATACTTTTCATGCATACTTAATTCCAATGCCACACCCATCACTAAAGTACTCACTTCCCTTCACCAGTGCTCCAAGGGTCCTTACATGGAAGCTCAGTTCTGTAGATAAAATAAGTTTTTCATTGTCTTTGTTCCCTTACTGTTTCTTTATATCAAACATATGAGAGAAATTTTTTAATTTATTTGTTATGGAGGTGGTGAGAACTAGACACGTATACTGAATTAGCTAAACTCCTAAAGTACCACAAAATTTTCAGTTGATTTGCTGATAAAAAAAATTCAAAAACAGAGTATCTTTCTTTTATTACAAGTACAGAAAAAGTTAAAAAGGAAGGGTGTGACAAACTCTGTTGATACATCTTAAAAGTCACATGAAATAGATAAATCCTACAAATAAAGAATTGGTAATAGTGAGAAGAGGAGAAATAAGAAAATGTTAAAGGAAAATCTAAATAAACTTATTAAAGTATAAAAGTGTTGACTTCATGTTAGAAAATAAATGAGAGACAATGCTTAAGTCCTTGCAAACAATAAGTACAAGATCGCAATAAAAACCTGAGCGATAGCACAGCGGTAGGGCGTTTGCCTTGCACGCAGCCAACATGGACGACCCGAGTTCAATTCCTCCGCCCCTCTTGGAGAGCCCAGCAAGCTACCGAGAGTATCTTGCCCGCACGGCAGAGCCTGGCAAGCCACCCGTGATGTATTTGATATGCCAAACACAGTAACAACAAAATCTCCAATGGAGACGTTACTGGGCCCGCTCGAGCAAATCGACAAACAACAGGAGGGCCTTTACCTTTATAAATATAAAAATTATCTAAAAAGATATAGAACACTCAACATAAATGAAACAATAATTGATTACCTAAAAACTATAAAATCCCATAACAGGCTAGGAATAAACAGATCCTTCTTAATCTGGTAGAGGGCGAGCGCCATTACTGAATGCCAAACTCAACAGTAAAATGCTAAGAAGTTTGCATTGTCTTTTAAAGAAGCACTGTTAATTCTTCTTGAAAAACTAGTTTCAAATATAAATTACCTAAACTGCTGCCTATCCTTAGAGCTCTGTATCGTTCCTTCAAATCTAAATGATCATCTAGTCGGATAGAGTTTCTTAATGCGGTGTCCTTTTCATTGAGTTTTTTGTTTATTTTTTTTTATTAATCCTACCATTCTGTTTGGTTTTGTAGAGTCCCCTTCGATAGATGGTCTTTGAATCTTATAGGCTTTCCTTTGTTTTGTTGTTTTTTTGTATTTTGTTTTTGTGGCTCTTTTTGGGGGGGTTAAGGGAGGTTGGGTGGAGGGAGGGCATACATTGCAATGCTCAGGAGTTACTTCTGGCTCTGTACTCAGGAATTACTCATGGTGGTGCTCTGGGGAACAGGGATGCCAGGGATATCCCCAGCTGATCACATGCAAGACAAATGCCCTACCCACTGTACTATTTCTATGACCTCAGGGTTATTTTTTTAGGGGGCCTACCTGGGATTGCTCAGGGGTTACTCTGGACTCTGGACTCAGGAAACACTCCTGGTAGGCTGTGGGGGGAACCACATGAAATTAGGGATTGTACTGGGTAGTCTACTTGCAAGGCAAGCATCCTACCCCTGCTCACTGTCCTATTACTTCAGCCCCTGGGCTTTCCATTGAATTCCATTCTTGCTGCTTTCAGTATTCTGACTCTCTTTGGCTTTTGTCATTCTGATTACAGTGCATCTTGGAGATTTTCTATTGGATTTATTTTCGCTAGGAACCTTCTGACCTCTTGGATCTTAGAACCTGCACTCCACAACTTTGGGAAATTCTTATCTATAATTTCTCTTACTATTGTTTCTTCTTCAATTTTGCCTTTCATTTCCTCAGGGACACTGATGATTTTTTTCATTGTTCCCCTTGAACTCATCCCACAGTTCTCTGGTTTGCTGTTCATTTCTTTTCAGATTTTTTTTCCATTTAATAGAAGAAAACAATGGAGTTTTCTAGAGTTTTCCAGAGGCTTCCTGCATTCCATCTTGGAGCTCACAGATCTTTTACTCATGCTGTTATTTTGTTGCTCAGGCCTTCTATACATTTTTTTTTACATCACCTACCATACTTTTCAGTTCTGTCATTTCTGATTATATTTTTCTCTTTCTTACTCTCATGCTTTGTTGACTGCCTGTTTCATAATTTTTTTAGCTCATTAAACATCGTGTTAGGAAAGTCATTTTCTGAGAGACAGTGAGTGCCTTCCATGCTCTAATTTTCACTCCCTAAGCATCTTCCCTATTATGTTTGCTGTGTTTCTTCTGTGCTGAGAGTGAATCTTTGTAGTTAGCTCCCCTGGGAGTCCCTGAGGAATTATACTGGACATTGCCCTTTCCCTTCTTTTCTGTCTCCACAGTGATGGGAGGTATAAGTGTAAGCAGTGTGAGCTGTGATGAGCTAAGCTGTTGCACAGCCACTTAAGTGGTCTCACAGTTCCGTTCCGAGAGGTGGTGGTGAGTCTCCTGAGATGTCCTAACTCAAACACAGAGGCTGCCAGGACCTAGACTGAATGGAGAATTTGCATCACATTCCCACAAGACCCCAGGCATGACAGTAATTTAACCTCACCTATAAAGGTGGAGGAGCAAACAAAGGGTGTGTGATTGGAGGTGGGCCCACTGAGATCCAAATGGTGCATATATTTTTACAGACCTTTTTAAAATAATTTATTCACAGTGGAGACAAGAATTCCTGTAGACTCTTTGCCAGCATGTGGTCCAGCATAGTGGGCTTTAAAAACAGGCTCCCCACAGGTGCCAGCAGGAAGGGAGAAAGTGTTAATGGTAATTGTCCAGGGTGATTAGGATCCAGTGCAGAGGGCTGCTTCCCAGGGCTGAAATCTCTCCACATCTGTCTACCATAATCCCACAACTGACACAGCAAACAAGAAGCAAAGCTCAGTACTTCAGTGGCTAATAATCAAAAACCCTGATAAGATCATGAAAGAAATTGGTCAAAAAACCATTCCAGAGAATCCAAACAGAATGGAATGTCAAATTTGGTGCACTCTTACCTTTTCAAAGCTTCTCTTCCTTTCTTGCTTTATAAACCTCTCAAAGGCAAGGACTATCATCGACTTTATTCTACTCTTTTTATATCTTCTCCTTCTTATCCTCACAGATTTTTTTCTAATGATGGTGTCTGTCTAAGAATGGAATTGATTACTTGATCAATATATTCCAGGCAGGAAGATGGGGTTGGGGGAACTGGGAAAGTATATTGGACCTGCCTGAAACTTAAACCAGCTCAGAGATGTGAAGGCCTTTGAGAGAAAAGACCCCTATTGGGATCCTGGAAAGTCATTGAGATGTGGATTTCCAGACCAACTGCCAGGAGGCTTGTGAGGGAAGAGGTGGCTCGAACACCTGGGAAGGAGGGGATTCATCCCTGAAACAAAAGCCCTGCAAAATATATCTAAAGAAAATCAACAGTTCCCAACTCTCCTCCTTTTAGCCGCCCTAACAACAGACTTGATGTAGGTAGGTAGATTAGAGAAGACCCCCCAGCCCTGCCCCCTGCCCCCCCACAGCCCCACATCGTGGCGATGAAATTTCTGTAAGTAAAAAAATGCCACCAGTCCTAAGTCTGACCCACCATGTGGATACAGAGAGCAGGACCCGCTAAGACCTTCTTCAGCAGACCTTCTCCTAAGGAGACTGGACTCTTCCCCACAGAAAGGGCCTGAGACCACTCCCAACTCTACCCACTTAGCAAAAACCCTAGTAATGAACTCTTATCTAGTTAGAAAGTCCCACGTGGGGTCAGCTTGGAAAAACCTTCTAAAAGTCACCTTGAACAAAGGGAGGTCCTGCATATGCTGCCCTGAGTCCTTGTGCTGTGTGTGCCCATGTGACCGAATACATGTGGCACCTGAGCAGAACATGAACATGGCAACCACATCTTCCCTCTTGAGATGTGTACTTTCCTAACTAATGCTGGGATGTGTGTAGGGGCTCCCTCTGCCCTTGGAGAAGTCCACATTCTTCCTTGAACCTGTCGTGCTCTCTCTCTCTCTCTCTCTCTCTTCTCTCTGTCTCTGTCTCTGTCTCTGTCTCTCTCCTTTCTGTCTGTGACTGTCTGTCTGTCTGTCTGTCTGTCTCTCTCTCTCTCTCTCTCTCTCCCCCCACCCCATTTTCCTCCCTCCTCACCTTCAAAAAAACCCTCCAATAAAATCTGTTTTTCTTTTTTTTTCCCCCTTTATTTTATTTTATTTTATTTTACAGTTGTAGATTTACAATTTTTTGTGCTTTGGTTTCAATTATACAATGATCAGATACCCATCCCTCCACCAGTGCCCATTTTCCACCACCATGGATAATATCCCTCCCACCCCCATCCCCCCATCCCCCCTGTCTCTGTGGCAGGGCAATCCCCTGTGTTCTCTCTCTCCTTTTGGGTGTTGTGGTCTGCAAAAGAGGCATTGAGTGGCAAACATGTTCAGTCCATAGTCTACTTTCGACATGCATCTCCCCTCCTGGGAGGATCCTCCAAACATCCTTTATTTGGTGCTCCCTTCTCTATCTGAACTGCCCTTTCCTCTAGGATACCCGGCTGGCCTCTAAGTTATGGAGTAATCCTCATGGTGCTGATCTCAGCTATTCTTGGGTATTAATCTCATACTTTGTTACTTTATATCCCCCAGATGAATGCAATCTTTCTATGTCTATCCCTCTCTTTCTGACTCATTTCGCTTAGCATGATACTTTCCATATTGTACGACTTGTATGTAAATTTCATGACTTCATCTTTTCTAACAGCTACATAGTACTCCATTGTGTAGATGTACCAAAGTTTCTTTAACCAGTCATCTGTTCGTGGGCATTCAGGTTTCTTCCAGTTTCTGGCTATTGTAAAGAGTGCTGCAATGAACAAACAAGTGCAGATGTCACTTCGACTATACATTTTTGCCTCTCTGGGATATATTCCCAGGAGTGGTATTGCTGGGTCAAATGGGAGCTCAATTTCTAATTTTTTGAGAATCGTCCATACTGTTTTCCAGAAGGGCTGAACCAGTGGACATTCCCACCAACAGTGAAGGAGTGTCCCTTTCTCGCCACATCCACGCCAGCATCGGTTGCTTTTGTTCTTTTGAATGTGGGCCAGTCTCTGAGGTGTGAGATGGTATCTCATTGTGGTTTTGATCTGCATCTCCCTGATGATTAATGATGTAGAGCATTTTCTCATGTGCTTTTTTGCCATTCGGATTTCTTCTTTGAGAAAGTTTCTGTTCATTTCATTGCCCCATTTTTGGATGGGGTTGGATGTTTTCTTCTTGTGGAGTTTAACCAGTATTTTGTATATCCTGGATATCAACCCCTTGTCAGATGTGTATTCGGTGAATACCCTTTCCCTTTCTGTAGACTGTCTTTGTATTTTGGTCACTGTTTCTTTGGAGGTGCAGAAGCTTCTTAGTTTAAGATAGTCCCATTTATCTATCTCTGTTTTCACTTGCTCGGCCAGTGGCGTGGCATCTTTGAAGATACCATTAGCTTCAATGTCATGGAGGGTTTTGCCAACTTTATCTTCAATGTACCTTATGGTTTCTGGTCTGATATTGAGGTCTTTAATCCATTTTGATCTTACTTTTGTACATGGTGTTAGGCAGAGTTCTGAGCCTATTTTTTTGCATGTAGCCGTCCAGTGATGCCAACACAATTTATTAAAGAGGCTTTCCTTACTCCACTTCACATTACTTGCACCTTTATCAAAGATTAGATGAGCATATGATTGAGGGGAGATGTCAGTGTATTCAACCCTGTTCCATTGGTCTGCAGTTCTGCCTTTGTTCCAGTATAAAATCTGTTTTTCTTTACTGCTCACCTACTACTAAAATCCTTTCCTATGAGACGAGACAAGATCCCAGCAAACTTGGATTTCAGGGGACAGAGGTGGATGGGGAGAAAGTGACCGTCTCTCTCCTTCTGCCTCACATAAGCCACCCGTGAGGTCCACTGACAACAGATTGATGACGTGGGCAGTTAGGGAAAAGGCAGCGGAAGAGGCCTGCATGCGGCCCACGCCCATGCTGCCAGACAGTCTTGCTACAGCACTTGTCATCTGCATGTCCCCTCTTGAATTGTGTACTTCCACACTGAAATGTTGCGATGAACCAAGGCTCTCTCCACTCTGGTGAAGCTCATGTTCTCTCTTGAGCTTTCATATTATTATATGAGCTTTCATATTGTTATATCGGTAGGGCATTTGCCTTGCACGCAGCCAACATGGCTGACCCAAGTTCGATTCCTCCGCCCCTCTCGGAGAGCCCGGCAAGCTACCAAGAGTATCTCGCCTGCACAGCAGGGCCTGGCAAGCTCCCCATGACGTATTCCATATGCCAAACACAGTAACAACAAAGTCTCCAATGGAGACGTTACTGGGCCCGCTCGAGCAAATCGATGAACAACGGGAGGGCCTTTACCTTTACCTTTATATTATATATTATTTCCCTTTCATATCTAAGATATTTGGATATCTGATCAGCACATAAGCATTGCATATGCTGGCTAAGAAAATTGAGCATGTCTGCCAAGGAAGCTAAGAGGTATATTCTGAATTTATTAGGAATACAAGATTAAAATCATGCAGTTTGTACAATGTAGAAAAAAGAACCGGAGGGTATCTGTGGTAAACAAAAGAAGTCAAGGGGAAAAGGACAAATACGGAATAATCTCTCTCACGTGGGGATATAAAGAGATAAAACAAGGGAATAGACAGCATCAGTGACAAACCTTGGACCTTGGGTTGCTAAACTAATTACTAAGCAGTGGGGGAAACAGACAATAAAAAGGTGAAATATAGGTGACACAGGGACACCTAAAAGTAAAATTTCTGGTTCATATGGTTATCTGTTTTTTACTTTTGAGGACTCCCCAAGAAAATATTAAAAATATTTTAGAAACAATTAAAATATTTTCTTTTAATTCAGGAGCAGGGGTGAATCAGACCTGGATGTTATCCTCAAAGTATCTGAAAGCTAATAGGAAAGATAAAAATGTAAGTGAAAAATGAATACAAATTGGAAATTTAAAATGGCATAATATATGATATAACCAAGTCCTGTGGTACTATGACATTTTGGGATATGAGATTCCTCAAGCTGAAAGAATATATAAAATATTTATGAAGAAATGTGCATTTGATCTGGGCATTGGAGGAAGGTAGGAGTTAACATATAGAAAAGGCAAGAGAAAGAATAAAGAAATCAAAGGTGCAAAAGAAACATAAGCTCTTATAAAGTAAACTGGCTCTTTGACTAGGCTGCAGAGGCATTAGTTACAAGAAGCTGAGCAGAACCAAATCACAAAGAGCCTGAAGTCAGGTCACAGCATGGCACAAAGCAGCCCTTCTATGGCTCCCTTTTCAGCCTTCCTCTATTTCTGACAGCGTTCTTTCCAGAACTCTACCATTTGTGGCGCCCCGCTCAATGTCATGGCCTTATTCAAATCAGAGCTGACACCCAACACCTCTTTCTTTTCTTCCCAAGACATTTCCCTTCCAGCCTTGACAGGATGCACAGCCACAGCTCAGCACAAGCACCAAATTCCCACTTTTGCAGATCTTACCTAGGGACTTGTGGTATGGCAGCTTGCCAGGTCCCAATCACTTAGCCAGGGAAGCCCTCCATGGGGAAGTGATTCTGCAGGGCAGAGTGAGCGTGAGGCTCTTTCTCAAAAGGCACTGCTCAGGCATCAGCACCAAATTGTACCTGACATTTAATTCCAGCTTTGGTCAGTTCCGTGTGAAACTTGACTTCAGTGAGACATTGATCAGCCTGCAGCTCTTCATGAGCTTTGACACAATCAATTTTCTCCAGTGGATTGGGCGATCATTAGCTGACTTACAGAAAGGCTCGGGTCATGCATAGCTTTCTGCAGGTCTCAGAACTGCACTCCAGGAGGAAATGATGAAAAATTGGTGCTGGCAAGTGCCTGCATAACATAACCAATAAGAGTCTATGAAGAGCAGACCCCACCTCAGAAATATTGGTCGTCTTGTTCTAATGACATGCATAAAAGTCATATCAAAAGGGATTAAAGACCTCAATATCAGACCTGAGTCCGTAAGGTACATGGAGGAAATCATAGGCAGAGCCCTCCATGACATTGAAGCTAAAGGCATCTTCAAAGGTGAAATACCACTGACCAAGCAGGTGGAAGCAAAGATAAACAAATGGGACTGCATTAAACTAAAAAGCTTCTGCGCCTCAAAAGAAACAATGATCAGGATACAAGACAACCCACAGAATGGGAAAGATTATTTACCCGTAACCTATTTGGTAAAGGGTAAATATAAAAGATATAAAGCACTGGCGGCCAACATGGCCGACCCGAGTTCGATTCCTCTGCCCCTCTCGGAGAGCCCGGCAAGCTACCGAGAGTATTCGATATGCCAGACACAGTAACAACAAAGTCTCCAATGGAGACGTTACTGGGCCCGCTTGAGCAAATTGACGATCAACGGGAGGGCCTTTACCTTTACCTTATGGTAGAACTTTACAAGAAAAAAAATCCAACCCCATGAAAAAAAATTGAAAGAAAAAATGGACAGAAACTTCTTCAAAGAAGAAATACAACAGCCAAGAGACCCATAAAAATGCATTTTATAAAAATATATCACTAATCATCAGGAAGATGCAAATCAAAACAACAATGAGATATCATTTCATACCACAGAAATTGGCACGTATCAAAAAGAATAAGAACAATCAGTGCTGGTGTGGATGCAGGAAGAAAGAGATTCTCGTTCATTGTTAGTGGGAATGCTGACTGGTCCAGTCTTTTGGAAGCAATATGGAGTTCCTCAAAAAACTAGAAATTGAGCTTTCATAGAACGAGCAATACCACTCTTGGGAATATAACCTAGGCGCCCAAAACCACAAAACAGAAAAGCCATCTGCAGTTCTATGTTCATTGCAGCACTATTCAATAGCCAGAATCTGAAAACAACCCGAGTTCCTGAGAACAGGTAAAAGGTAAAGGTAAAGGCCCTCCCGTTGTTCATCGATTTGCTCGAGCGGGCCCAGTAACGTCTCCATTGGAGACTTTGTTGTTACTGTGTCTGGCATATCGAATATGTCACGGGGAGCTTACCAGGCTCTGCCATGCGGGCGGGATACTCTCGGTAGCTTGCCGGGCTCTCCGAGAGGGGCGGAGGAATCGAACTCAGGTCGGCCATGTTGGCTGTGTGCAAGGCAAACGCCCTACCACTGTGCTATCGCTCAGATGACTAGATAAAGAAACTATGGTCCATCTACACAATAGAATACTTCACAGTCACCAGGAAAAATCAAGTCATGAAATTTGCTTATAAATGAAAAGACATGGATAGTATCACGCTAAGAGTCAGAGGGTGAGGGACAGACATAGAAAGATTGCACTTACTTACAGAATATAAAAATATCACCAGATGAGATTAACACCCAAGGACAATCGAAATAAGGGCTAGTAAGACTGCCCATGGTTGGAAAATTGCCACAAGTGGTATACAGGGGGCAGTTAGAACAGAGAAGTGAACACTATGACAATGATAGTTGGAAATTATCACTCTGGACAAGAATTGAGTGCTGGACGGAGTTAAAGTGATATACATAATAACCTTTCAGTACCTGCATTGCAAACCAAAATTCCCAAAATAAAGAGGCACACACACACACACACACACACACACACACACACACATACACACACACGCACACACACACAGAGAGAGACAGAAAGACAGAGACAGAGAGAAAAAAAGTGTCTGCCATACAGGCAGCTGAGGGAGGGGTAGAAGTGGTGGAGGGAGTAAACTGGGAACATTGGTGGTGGGAAATGTACACTGGCGAAGAGATGGGTGTTGGAACATTGTATGACTGAAACCCAATCACGAACAATTTTCTAATTTTGTATCTCATGGCGATTCAATTATACCTAGGTTTTAAAGAAAGTTAAGGAAACTGTGCTGCTATGGAGAAAGGGGGAGCAAATTTGGACGATACTGCTCACCCAGGTGTCTTCATAACCACGCTTATTATCCTAAATGTTCTTGTCTTACTCCCCCCCAACTATTCTTATCTAACTCTGGAGATACAACGAAAAACCATCACCTTTGACCCTTTTTGCAAAAATTCTCTGTAACAACAAAATATGGATAGCTTTTTATTATCCAAATTATCACATTAAAGGACTATCTTCTCCAAAGACATCAGTGACATTATGAGAAACCATGTCAACATCTTTTTCTGATACTTCCCAGTAATTATCTGAGTATCTGATCACAGTAAATGTCCATTCAAATGATCATGAATTAATGAAAGAATAATTCAGGTGTTATGTTCCTGAGTGTGGGGCTGATGGGGAGGGCAGTCAGTCCTGATATCGTCCTGCTGGACAGCAGCCCAGCTGGGCCCCCATTGAATGCCAGGCCCAGGTCAGCCCCCACTGGACAGCAGATGCAGGTCAGCCCCCAGGGGATGGGAGCCTGGCTCAGCCAGGCTGGGCAGATCAGACCTGAGCTTGTCGTCACTTCTCTTCTCTGCCCTGTCTCTTGCTCACTGAAGTTCTGTGAGCCCCAGGGTGCTTTTGTCCATCTCCCCGGGGCTGCAACTTCAGGGGCACTTTTGCTTCTGTCATTTGCAGAGCCTGGCAAGCTCCCCATGGGGTATTCGATATGCTAAAAAAAACAGTAACAATATCGACTTCATTCTCCTGACCCTGAAAGAGCCTCCAGTAACGGCAGCATTGGGAGAGACAAGTCAGGAGAGGCTACTAAAATCTCAGGGCTGGGATGAATGGAGGTGTTACTGGTGCCCGCTCGAGCAAATCGATGATGACAGTAATACAGTAATAATACAGTTATGTTCCTGGTATTGAACTATATCAAGTAGTGAAAGTAGAAGTAGAAGTGTTTTTTTCTAGTAACACAGGAAAACAAAAGACTAGTTTACTTGTGTCTATCATCCTGTATATATCATGCTGTGCTGTGTGTATGAAATGCTACATGCATTCACTACTTAGTGAATGACTGAATTTTGTTTCATCTGGGATGTGAAGCTATTAACGGTCGAATTTTATGGCAAAGAACATTTGTGACTCTTAGATGGCATAGGCATAATCTGCAAGAAACTGAACTCCATTTGAGTCAGTGTGTCAGGAAGTAGTTTCCTGTTCTCCCCCTCTGGAATTGAGTTTTCTAATCTCTTAGGTAGTAATGATCGCATGGAAGCTCATATTCACAAACCACAATGCGGAACCGAGGGAGTTTCCAAACATGTCTCTCTTGCTCTTCCTTACCCAAACCCACAAGACCTTATTATTAATCATGAGAAGATGCAATTTTTAACCTCACCAAGAATATTCCTAGACAGAAGCATCTGCTAGAAACTTCTGATGGTTGTGAATAAATGCAATGTGTGTTCACTAATATGTAAATTATATTGTTTGACAATGCAAATGATTAGTATTTGATTCTTAAATGACATTAGGACATAATTTCACAAAAACACAATTAAATTATAAGAGTCTGGAATGAAAGTACAGCCAGTAAGGCACATGTCTTAGACATGGCCAACCCATGTTTGATTCCTGGCATCCTGGTTCCCGAGCCTCAGCACTGAGCCAAAAGTAAATTTTGAGCATGGCCGGGTATGGTCCAAATCAAATAAACAAAAAACCCCACTAACTTTAAAGATGTAATAACTCAACCATTTTCACCACAGCATTCTTCACAATAGGTTGGTATTGTGAGCTACATAACTGCCTATGAATTAATAAATGGAAAAGTACATGCTTTAGCCATTGAGGAAAACATAGAATTCTCCAGTACATAGATCACAGTGGTCTTCAGTGATTTGACTCTTCTCTACAGACAAAAACAAATGGGGAATGGAATATATCAAATGGAGAGATGAGACACTTTCTCAAAGAGGACAGGTAGATGGCCAGTTGGGAGATGAAAAAATTTCTCATCTTCACTTATTATCATGTAAATGCAAATCAAAATGACACTGGGATATAATCTCACAGCAGTGAAAAAAGGCATATATCAAAAAAGACTGGAAATGATCTATACTGGCATGGATGCAATCAGGAAAAAATAAGCATTCATTATTTATTAAAATGTTATCTGGTTTTTCCTCTATGAAGAAGTTTCTTAAAAACTAAGAATAGAACTTCCATATGATCAGTGATTCCACTTCTTGACATCTACTCCAAGAACACAAAAACATTAACTCAAGAAGGAATATAGAACCTACAGTCATTGCAGCGCTAAGTATAATAGTCAGGATATGAAACCACCCCAAATGTCCAACAATAGATAGATGTTTTAAAAAGTTGCAGGAGGTATACAATGGAATACTATGGAACTCTAAGAAGATACAATCTTGCAGTTTTCTTCAATTTAGATTAAATTGGAGGGCATCCTAGAAAGCAAAATAAGTGAGGAGAAGAATAAATATCAGATAATCTCACTCATCTGACTAAGAGGAAAGACAATATTGAATGATGACAAACCCCTGGTCTTCTTGCTGTGATGTTGGGGTGTGGATGAATAGGAGGATTAGAAAAGGAAAAAGGACAGTGATGAAGTGTTTGGAGAATTTTAGTGTTGGTGAAGGTGCAATAACTTTGTACTTTAAACCCATAAAAAATAATACTTTTGTAACCTTGTTAATATATGTTCGTGTGCATAAGACGACACAATGAAACATTACTCAGCCATTAAAGGAAGATGGAATCCTGCCATATACAACACCATGGGTTGACATAAAGAGTATTATGCTAAATGAAAAAGTCAGATGGAGAAAGACAAATACTATGTGACCTCATTCTTATGTAATTCATAAGGAAATAAAATAAATGAGCACACACCAAAAAATAAACTCTTAGATTACAGTAACAAAATAGTGATTACCAAAAGTAAAAAGGAAGAGAAGAGTGTAAATTGTGCAAAAAGGGTCAGTTGTACCATAATGAATGGAAACTAGACTTTTTGGTGGTGAACAGAGTGTAGCATTGACAGATGTTGATTTATATTGCAATATACCTAAACGCAGAGACTATAAAACCCAGCTCCCGGAAGTGCGTGGCCGCATTTGCAGCCATGCAACATCTTATTATCTTATTTTCCCTTTGGAGAACCTGGCAGGCTACCAAAAGTATCCTGCCCGCATGGCAGAGTCTGGCAAACTTCCCGTGTCATACTCAATATGCCAAATACCAGTAACAAGGATGGGGCTCATTCTCCTAACCCTGAAAGAGCATTGAAATGGCTCTTTTAAAATCTCAGGGCTAGGAAGAAGGAGACGTTACTGGTGCCTGCTCGAGGAAATCGACAAACAACAGTATGATCGTGATTGTGATACCTAAAATACTTATAACATACAATGTTAAAATATTTGCTAGTGTTACTTCAATTTTTAAAAAAGGAATAAAAATATGAGGTATATTTTGTTAAATATCTACTTAAATATGAAGAACCTTTCCATGATACAGTCCCACATATGGGGAGAGCGGCCATTTTCTCCATTGGTCTTGGTTTGTGACTCTTGTTCTGAATAAGAACAGATCTTCTGCTCATTTTTCAGTTAAGAAAATATTCATCTAGAATATTTCAGCTATAGCTAACTATTGGTCAGAATTTTTTCAAAGTATTCAAGGCAGTGTAAATTATGGAATAGTCCCAGCCTCCGAGGTCCTTCTCAGATTCCCCACACACAATGCTTCCCTTGCAAAGGAAATATTCCTTCAGGAGTTTTCACCAGCAATGGCCACTATATCCGTCAGGGTAATAGCAGCAACTATAAAAAATCCCAAACATCCAAAGTTTTACAGAATTAAAGCATACTTTGAACTTATATCACATCCAATAAGAGTTGTGCGACTCTTATTTAAGAATAGTTTAAGGATCCAAGACACTTCCGTTTTGTAACTCAGGCATTGTTAAGTAGTTTGATGATGGAGGTGGACCTGCTGGTGGAGGATGTGGTGCTGGAATGAAATCATATGAATAACAGTTTTGTAAACCACAGTGCTTAAAATAAAACATTAAAGAAAAGAGAGGGAGATAGAGAAAGAGAGCAATTGGCTTATCCAAGGTCACATAGTGAATGAAATAGTAGGTAAATGAAAGTCAGGTGGTCTAATTCAGCATTCCCCTTATAGTAGCCACTAACCACATGTTGCTATTGATAACTCGAAGTATAACAGGTCCAAATTGAGATGTGACAGTATATAAAGAACATAAGATGACTTAAGTTTTGTTTCATATACTGACCTTCAAAGACAGTATATGAAGAACATAAGATGACTTAGTTTTTGCTTCAGTTACCAGCAGAAAGACTTCTGTTATGTTGTGTCAAACTTAATTTCACCTGTCCACTTATTAAATGGAGCAGTAAGAAAAGCATCTAAGTTATATTCAACCTCAGAATACATTTCTGTTGCACAGGAATGAACCAAAATAGAAAATCTTTTGTCTCTATGACTGTTATTGTCATTGCCCAGTACTGTTTTTATTTGTTTGGTCCATTTGACCATTGTTTTTCTGCTTGATTATTTTCTTGAGCACTAATTACTGTACAGTCAATAGTTCCCCACTTTGTCAACCTAAGTGAAAAGAAAGCTAAGTAAAATATTGTATCATTCCACTTCACTCGAAATATGAAAATGCTCTTCCACACAGAAACCATTCTTCAAGGAAACTCCCTATGCCTGTCCAGCTGCACCTACCTCAGGTGCAAGAGGCCACAGAACATAACCTTATTTTTCTCATACATTCCTCGATGATAGAGTCTACCAGTTCCAGTATTTACTAATTCAATGAGAAATCCCGTGTAGAGAACCCCAAAATGGAAACACTACACAGCTCTCCTGGGGAAGACCTGGACTCATAGTGTCTTGAGTCTGTTGTTATTGAAATCATAAAACAATTGCTAGTTCAAGTTCAAACACTTAGTTTTCTCCCCAGTTTCACATGATTTTTGTATACTATTTTATTGAACTCCTAAGTGATGTAAATAAAAATAAGAAAGAGCTTATATTTCACGGGATTCGTGTTTTATTTCATAGTGACCAAAAGAAAATCTAAAGGCATACATACTAAAGATGAAGCAGTAGGTTACAAAGCAGAAGAAAATACCGCTTTCTTCTACTGTTTCATTGCCTTCTATTTATTCTTAAATTTTTTATCTCTTTGTGTAAAATCTTATCACGCTGAAGGTTGTATGTTCATGGGCTCACTGGACGGCACTGTTTCACCGCCTGCGTTCGGTGCTCTTGAGCCACTGTGTGTGGCCTGGATCGGAACGGCTGTTGGCCAAGGGCAGACGGAAGAAAAAACGGGGGGCAGGCCGGTCTATATCAATAGTAGTTTATTCCAATCCTCTTCACTCCTGTCTTTCTCTACCTCCTTCTCTCCTGGGCCCCAGTCTTGGAAGTTCTCTCCTTCTGGCTCTGACTCTGGATCTCTGGAGCCCGAGCTCTCTCACTTCTGACCTCTTTTCCGAGCTTACGTCTTAGTTTATATAGCAGTCACATAAGGCGGTGACATAAAGGTGGGTTGAATACTGACAAATCAACAAAGAGACATAAGACCACTCCTCCAGGAGATTAACTCAAGGATAAAATCTCATCTACAGAGATTACTTCAGATTACTAGGAGATCCACCCAAGGGTGGGATCCCAACAAGGGTGTGTTCTTCCCTCAGTTAGTAATCTACTTAAATAGTTGTAATAAATCTACTTCTAATATTTCTAGCAATGTCATTCTGTATGAGCACAGTAAGAGATATAAATTTAGTTTGGTTCTTCCTGAGAACATCTCACTATACATTCTGCAGTCCTCAGGCCAGGTTAATCTTCCTAGCTCCAGCAGGGTCCTAGTCTCGTCGTTACTTACTTTTGGATCATGACAGCATTTGTCCATGATCATGCCCTCAACTTATAGTTGAGTATCGTGGCTCTTTGGCCTGGCCCATTTCGATGCCAGGGTAGCTCACTGCTTGCCCTGGGTCCATTCAGTCCCTCGTCGGGACCCTGCTTTTGGGGTGGTAGGAACTAAGGGCAACTGAGTCAAGAAATCAGATGCCCGGGAGTAAATATTATTCGGAGTCAATCAACTCCCAAGTTACAAAGCATAATATTAACTGTCTTCCTGTGTCCACACAGAAAGGACATTGCTTACAATACAAGTTCAGTGTTCTTAGATGGGTGTGACCTGACAAACCTAAGCTACCTGAGGAAGGACAAAAGAGTGTTATCCTACATCTTTGGTCTTATCTACCTGTCTTATTTGTTCTTGCATGATTCTTAAGATTGATTGGATAGTAGAAATAAAAACTACCTATCAATACAGTCACAGTTAGAAGTTACCTAGTATGCAGAGACAAGCCACTTGCCTACTTTAGCCAATAGAATAATATTCCAATTAGAATCCCACTGACCTTCTGAACATAAAAGACCCAAGGATCTTCAGTGTGTTTCGAGGAGGATCAACAAAACTCATACAGCTAGTTCTGCAACATCGTTATCCTACAACATGCTTGAAAGTGATCCAAGAGGCTCTTTACTCAGAGAAAAAAAGAAATGACCACTTTTTTCTTTTTTGTTTTTGGGGTCACACTCAGCAATGCTCAGGGCTTACTCCTGGCTCTGCACTCAAGAATTACTCCTGGGGGTACTTGGTGGGAACCATATGGGATGCTGGGGATTGAACTTGGGTTGGCCATGTGCAAGGCAAACACCATACCTACTGCCCCCAATGGCCACTATCTTTTTACTCTTTTCTTTTTTTTTAATGTAGGAGTACTGCTATTTATTCAGCCATTAATTAAGCTGATTGAATTAAACATGAACTCCACATTACTTTTTTTTATTGAACCACTGTGAGATACAGTTACAAAACTTTCATGTTTGAGATTCAGTGCTACATGATCGAACAACCATCCCTTCACCAATGCCCACTTTCCACCACCAGTGTCCCCAGTATATCCCTCCCCACATCCCAGTCCTCACCCTGTCTCCATGGCAGGAAATTTCTCCAATACTCTCTCTCTACTTTTGGACATTATGTTTTGCTCAAATTTTTCCAGCACCATTCAAGCCTGCCTGCCAGAGCAGATGCTAGATCATTTATTGTCCATTGCTAATTTATTTTTATTTTTATTTTTTTATTAGTGAAACACCTTGAGGTACAGTTACAGACTTACATATTTTTGTGTTTGGGTTTCAGTATACAATGATCAAGTACCCATCCCTCCACCAGTGCCCATTCTCCACCACCAATGAACCTATTAGCCCTCTCACCCCCCTACCCCCCATCCCACCCCACCTCTATGGCAGGGCATTCCCTTTTACTCTCTCTTTCCTTTAGGGTGTTGTGGTTTGCAATAGAGGTATTGAGTGGCCATCGTGTTCAGTCTATAGTTTACTTTCAGCGCGCATCTTGCATCCAGAGATAGTCCTCCAAACACCCTTTTTGGTGCTCCATTCTCTATCTGAACTGTGTTCTCCCCCCGCATGTGCTGCCGACTTCCAAGCCATGGAGTAGACCTCCTGTTACTTATCTCAACTATTCTTGGGTGTTCGTCTCCCATTATGTTACTTTATATTCCCCAGATGAGTGCAGTCTTTCTGTCTGTCCCTCTCTTTTTGACTCACTTCATTTAGCATCACACTTTCCATGTAGAACCACTTGTTTGCAAATTTCATGACTTCATCCTTTTTAACTACGGCATAGTATTCCATTGTGTAGATGTACCAAAGTTTCTTTAACCAGTCATCAGTTCTCGGGCACTCAGGATTTTTCCAGATTTTGGCTATTGTGAACAGTGCATGTCCACTGCTCCTTTTGAATATCTTGAGTGCTACAGTCACGTGCTTTTGGAATCCTAGATTATAAATGGTAGGGGTCCATAGACATTTCTGTAGGGCACTAATCCATCTTGGGATTCAATTGGGCATCCCTGGACCTGGGCTGTTGGTGCGCTAAGATGGTTCCCAGAGGCACACTGTGGAGATGACAGCTGGGCCAGCAAGAGAGGGGGGAACCAGGGAGGGATAGCCCAGCACCTCTGCCAACAATAGCGACTTTCTGTTTTTTTTTTTTGCACTCATTTTTTTAAATTTTTTTTCCATTTTTTTTATTATTAGTGAAACACCATGAGATACAGTTGTAGATTTACAATTTTTTGTGCTTGGGTTTCGATTATACAATGACCAAATACTCATCCCTCCACCAGTGCCCATTTTCTACAACCATGGATAATATCCCTCCCACCCCCATCCCCCCCATCCCACCTTGACTCTGTGGCAGGGCAATCCCTTGTGTTTTCTCTCTCTTTTTGGGTGTTGTGGTCTGCAAAAGATGCATTGAGTGACAATGGTCACTTTCTTAAAGAGATTATTTCTGTCACAATGTACTAGAAACTGAAGCCCAGCCAGAGGTCAATGATTGATCTTTTTACATTTACTATTTTCCATTCTTTGATGTTTGTAATTCCCTAGTATACATTATCTCTGTGATAAGGTGAGAGGCTTAGTTGCCACTGAGGAGTATCACTGTCATCATTAAATGCTGCTTGACTGAGTTTTTGCATGTAGGTGAATGTTCCTTTCCACTACTGTTGAGTAACCCAGTTGCTTCACAGTAATTTCTAAAGAAACATTTTTCTTTGAAGATATTTCTGAAGCTTGCAAGAAAAAATGTCAGGGTGTGCTGTCTCCTTTATGATTTGTTCAGTGAAAATGCAAATATTCATCTAGCAACAGTTCCTGCCATAGACCTAAGAAATGAGAAAGAATGGTAAGTATGGAGTTCGTTGTAGATCTTTTCTGCTAGCACTCCCTATCTCATTACAGAAAAAAATACTGTTCTCATCCTGATTCCTATGAGGCCATTTGAGACCAAGGTGATTTCAGGTTTTTTTTGACTGTATCCAAATGGTATTGATGTACAGTTGGGAAAAGCCATGTTTAAATATAAAAACTACCTTTTATTTATAGTATATATAACCTCCACATGACTTCCAGTTTGTGTGACCAATAGATTAAAGTCGACTTAAAAATAAATACTTAATTTCTGAGACTGGGTCATAAAAGATCTTTCAACTTTCATCTTGGTGTTTAGGATCTTACACTGTGGGGGAAGATAGGTACCAAGTCATGACATACTCAAACATCTCCTCAGATATGCTTATGAGAAGAGAAACTGTAGATTCTACAGATTTCTACTAGAATGAAATAATCGCATGATTAAGCATTAGAGTAATTTGTTTCACAGACATAGAAAGTCAAGCCAGAGATCAATTATTAAACTTTTTACTTTTAGTATTTTTATTATAGGATTCAAGAGTTTTGAATTCCCTATAGTATCCTAAAATATGGGTTTGTTCTCTTTTCTTTGCACTTTCTGTAAAAGTAAGACTCACTCCTGACCTTGGTCTCTTAATTTAGTAGATTGGCTTTCTGGGCTTCCTTAACGGTTCTTCCCTCTTCTTTCCACTCCTGCCTGGAGCTGGTCATACTCAGAACTTAAGCATATGGTCTCTTGCTTCCTGCTGGAAAACCACATCTTCCCTTCATCATCCCCATCTACGTCCTTTCTTGTTTTGTATTCAGCGTAAAGGAGGGATAAAGCGATTTGAGTTAAAGTGAGACATTAATGCCCCTGAACAGATGCATCTAGGAGTTATGTGATAGAATGTCCAGGAGAATGTACTGGGGCCCTCGGAGTCTGGGCCAAAATGTGGTTTATGATCACCCAAGATGGCATCGGGAAGCTGGGGGTTAGGGGTGAGAGATCCAGGTGACAGCTGTTGTTTTTATGGGATGGCTATAGTTACAATTTGGGAAGATCTGTTCTGTTGTTTGGAGGGCGGGCAGGGTTTAGGGTTGTATTTAGAACATAGATGCTCTCTGATTATCAGTAAAAGCTGCTCTGGGGCTAGTTTTACTTTTTTTTTTTTGTATGGTCCATCATCTTTCTTTATTTGACAGCTAACCTCCAAATGTCTTTCAATTTTAATGACCATTTGATTATGGTGGACTTAAAAAAATACTTAACTTCTGATATTGGTAAAATATCAGGATCACTAGGGAAGACTTACCTAGTAAATTGCCAATCCCACTGCTTTGCATATAGAACCAAATTCCTCTAGAGTCAAGCAAAACGTTATTACATCTTTAGAGGAAAATATGAAGGTTACATCAAGGACAGAACATATAGGTCTAATTTTGGACCAAGGTGTGAGTGATTGGTGACAGATATTTTCCTGAAAAGAAGCCTTCATAGAGGTTGAGTAAAAAACAGAAAAATTAAAAAATAAAAAATCATATGGGAAAGGCTGCCAACAATTCAAAACACTGACATCACTATTTTTCCAGGAACGACACTTATCTAGCAGTAGGTCAAAGAAAGAATTGCAGAAAGTAAGATATAGTAGCCAATTAATAGTAACGAATCTTAAAATAAAGCGCAGATGGGAACCAGTAATAAAGGAAATGTAATTATTTTAGGAATTATAAAAGTTTTTTCCATTTGAAGCATGGTCTCTTTATGAAAGCTGTTCTGCTGTACCAGGTCTTTAATAGCTCTTATATAAGTAATTATCAAAAGGAGAGGAGGAAATGGCCTGGAACTCTGAAAAGATGCTATCATAAAACCACTTTTGCACCAGAATAAATTTCTGCTGCCGTGCTTTTTTGATGAACCTCTACACAACCTGGAATTGTCCTCAATAGGCATAAAATAAGTGTATGCAAATATTGGCTTGTTCCCTCACAAATGATATGGCTGTATAAAGAATGTTTTAAGGTCAACTCCCTTGACAATGAACAATGAACTTCAAGAATCATGGAAGGGTGTTCAAATTCTTCCAAGGTTCTGCAATTTGATTCTACCAAACATTGCTCACAGTCACTCCCAAATACCTAAAAATCATACCAAGAAAATTTTCACCTTTTAAATTAACTATGGATTAAGATACAAAGCTTAGAGACTATAATTTGCAAAATAGTGAATAATGAATCAACTAATTCCATTGCCAGGTCTCCTGCTTTTTGTCAGAACCAACCATGCTACCACATTCCCTCTTTCTGCTAGTGTGAGAAAAACATATTTTATCTGTTATTTTCTTTGCTTGCATGGTTACAGAATGTCAATTTTGTCATTACTGTGAGTGCTCTCAAGGTCTCTTGAGCCCACAATCTATATACTGTACAACCAAATACTTCATATTTTACTTTAGAGGAAAACACCAGGGCAATTGTCTACAAACACATACTAACAAAATAGATAAAGTTCCTAGTTAGAGTACCAGCAAAGTGCTTTCCTCTTGGAGCCCCAAGAGTTGAAATAGTAATTATGAAACATCCGTATCTAGCTAACGACTATGGAATATAGATTTTTTAACAAATATCCTCTTTTGTTCTAAGATTGTTGTTCACTTGCATGCAGTTCTACCTTGTTGTCTGAAGGGAGATTGGTTTCAGGACCTTCCCAATGCTAAAATCCAAGAATGTTTAAACCTCTTTGATAAAACGATAGAATTTGCCTAAAACATTTGCAAATATTGTCATATTTTTTTTTCTGCAATAGCACAGCGGGTAGGGCATTTGCCTTGCACGCGGCTGACCCAGGTTCAATTCCTCCATCCATCTCAGAGAGCCCGGCAAGCTACCGAGAGTATCCTGCCCACACGCGCCTGGCAAGCTCCTATGGCTATTCTGTATGCCAAAAACAGTAATAACAAGTCTCAAAATGGAGACATTACTGGTGCCTGCTCAAGCAAATCAATGAACAACGGGAGGACAGTGCTACAGAAGGTACCCGTGGTGTATCTGATATGCCGAAAACAGTAACAATAACAGGTCTCATTCCCTTGACCCTGAAAGAGCCTCCAATATAGCAGCGTTGGGAAAGACCAGTAAATAAGGAGAGGCTGCTAAAATCTCAGGGCTGGCACGAATTGCAACGTTATTGTCACCCACTTGAATAAATCAATGAACAACGGGATGACAGTGATACAGTGACACAGTGAAGGTACCATCAGTGTATTTTTTGGAAGTGCAGTTTTACACATTTCAAAACATATGCTACTATACCATGCCACCACTAACTACCGATGTTCCTACAGTTATAGAACAGTCCTTCAGCATATTCCTTCTTTGCAGTCATTGCCCTCTCATTTGGTAAGCTCATATCCACAGAGCACAAGTATTTTTCTTTTTTTTTTGGTTTTTGGGTCACACCCAGCGATGTACAGGGACTACTCCTGGCTCATGCACTCAGGAATTACTCCTGGCGGTGCTCAGGAGATCATATGGGATACTGGGAATTGAACCCGGGTCTGCCACATGCAAGACAAACGCCCTACCCACTGTGCTATAGCTCCAGCCCCAGAGCACCAGTATTTTATTTCTTTTGACTTCTTCTCTTCCCTTGCTTTGTTCTTTATAATTCACATATGAACATTCTACATCTTTTTCATTCTGACACATTTCACTTAACATGACATCTACAGTTTATCAATGCTGATGCAAAAGGAAATATTTCATCACGTCTTATAGATAGCTAGAATTCCATTGTGTATATATGTGTGTGAGCAATATATCTTTATCTCCTCACAGGTAATTTGCACTTGAGTACTTCCATTTCTTGGTTATTGAAAATAACACTGCATTGAGTACAGATGTATGAGTATGCATATAGATATATATGAGTATATCTTTGGGGAATAGTGTTTCTGTGTTATTCAGATAAATATCAAGAAGTGAAATGCCTGGATCACTTGTGGGTCTTATTTTAATATTTTGAGCAATCTTCATGTCGTTATTTTAGAAAAGTTGATCCAACTTAAATTCTCACCAAGATCATATGAGTGTTTTTTTCCCTCTACTCCCTCATCTGTAGTAATTATTTCTTATTGTCACTTAGGCAGGCATTTCCCTGATGATATGTGATGATGAGCAAAATGGTGTCTCTTTTCCTTCTTCCTTTAAAAAAGACTTTAAATGACTATATATATCATGATCACGATCACCATCATCCTGTTGTTCGTCGATTACCTCGAGCAGGCACCAGTAACGTCTCCTTCATCTTAGCTCTGAGATTTTAAAAAGTGCCATATTCAAGGCACCTTCAGGGTTAAGAGAATGAGACCCATTATTGTTACTGGTATTTGGCATATTGGGTACACCACGGTGAGTTTGCCAGACTCTGTGGTGTGGGCAGGTTACATTTGGTATATATCTGGTGATAGCACAGCGGGTAGGGCGTCTGCCTTGCACGCAGCCAACATGGCCGACCCGAGTTCGATTCCTCTGCCCCTCTCGGAGAGCCTGGCAAGCTACCGAGAGTATTTGATATGCCAGACACAGTAAAAACAAAAGCCTCCAATGGAGACGTTACTGGGCCTGCTTGAGCAAATCGATATATATATATATTGCTTATTATATATTAGTAATGCACAAAATACATAAAATTGGGTAAACAAAGAATAAATAAGATAAATAAAGTAAATAATAGGTCTTTGAGACATATTATTGCCCCCACTAAATTGTGACCTGCTACCACACAAATCCTATAAATAATATGTTTTTTCAAATGCTAACCCCATCAAATCTACAGCCAAGGCTTATATAGATGATCACCATTATTTCCCATGCACTTACTAGCTGGTACTGGTTTCCAGACATCCAGACACGTTTTTCTCCCTTCTTAAGTTCTTTTCAGTACCTACTGATTCCTATAAATGAAGCAAACATGTTTCTATCTCCAAAATTAAAAGAACAAAAAGAAACAGAAATCCATACACATATTTGCTCTACTATTCCCCTCATCTTTATAATTCTCTCATATTTAAGTTGTTTTCAACAAACAAGTTATTTCGCAGTGTTATTACTAATACAAAGATAAAACCACCTCTAGGAGTTACAGTTCAGTTTCCAAGTCTAGTATAATAAATTTAAAAGAATTCAGGGACAGCAAAAATCATATAGGTTTTTATGATGTCACCTGCCTTGCTAAAGATTGACCTTGCTTCTATTTTTAAGGGAGGAGCAGGGGCCTGGAGTCATACCTAGTGCTGCTCAGGGATTATTACTGGAGGGACTCAGGAGTACATATGTGGTGGCAGGAATCAAAACTGGGTCAGCTGTGTGCAAGATAACTTCTACCATGTGTACTACCTCTCCAACAACTGACCTGCTTTTAATGCCCACAGCATATATGGTCCTCCAAGTTCCATCAGGGATCACTCCTGAGCACAGAGCCAAGAACATTCCCAGAACACTATCACATGTGCCCCCTACACACCCTATCATATGTTTCGTGCCCCCTACACGCACGCACGTATGCACACACAAATTTATTCCTTCTCCAGAAGTGCCAAGTTACTTCTAGTACCAAGGCCCATTTCATTGATGATTATTATAGGGATTACTATAAGGAAAACAACATATTGGATCTTCACATGTGCAGTCACTGTGTCAGACTCTTTCCATACAGTCAGAATGAACCACTGCTACAGTACATAGAAGATGTCCTTGCATACGGCTTTGTGGCATTACGTTTTCATTTCCAGAAGAACCCTCTAGCTCCCAGAATTCTAAAACTTCCTGGGCTCTGTGAAACCAACAACTGAGTCGGAGCTACAGAAACACCTATTAGCCATGGATCTTATGTTTTCATAATTACACTTCCACAGAGTTCACATAATTCATGGTGTGGAGAAGAGCAGCTCAATTCAACATCAGTAGAGCAGACCTACATTACTCCAGCCTTTACAAGAATTGGCTAACTAGTCAAAAGCAGATGATGGGATATTGAGGATGGGTATCTGACAATGAGTATCAATGAACCAAGAATAAATTCACGTAGTTTATTCAGACTTCACTGAATTTTGACAAAATAAATATCTCCCTTTTCTCATTTGAGCTTCTGTCTTCCTTCTCCCCTATGTCCTCCACTACCCCCCACATTCAAATGTAAATGATTGTTTTCATGCTTCTTGAAAATGGGCACACTGGATTTAGTTAATCAACCAAAATTTATCTAGGTTTGGAGACCTCCTTCTGAGTGTCAAGAAAGTTGAAATGGTTTGCCAGGTGTGTGAATCTTCAGTGTAAGCTAAAATAGTACACCAAATCTCTCAGGAAAGAATATAAGATTTTCCAGTGTCCAGATGACCCAATGAAATATGTTTTAAATTCCTGAAATATAAATTAGCTACATTTTGTGAAAAGATTCCCTGTTAAAATGGAAATCCGGCAGAAAAGAGAGTAACCTGAGGGAAATTTCTCCTCTCTAACTTGAAACCTCTGGGGAAATGATGCTTAACCTCTATGCAGGTTTAGTTGCCAATGAATTCAGTATGACTGGGCTTAACATTTTAGATCCCATTAAATTTCCTTTAAAAATAAAAGTCTTGAAATTTGACCTTTTATGATCACAAATTCCACTCCCCTTAGCGTATTTTCCAGAAGCTGAAATGATGAAGGTACATCTTGATTCAGCTTAGCTTAATAAGTATCTGATAGGGGCCAGAGGTATAGTGCAGTGGGTAAGGCACCTGCTTTGCACACAACCAACCTGAGTTCGATTTCTGCATCCCATATAGTCCCTTGAGCACCACTAGGACTAATCCTGAGTGCAGAGTCAGGAGTAACCCCTGAGCATCACCAAGTGTGACCTCAAAACAAACAAACAAACATATCTGATAGAATAGGACCTTTAAAGGCATTATATCTTAGATTTTATAATTACCTTCAGCTATGATCAACACATTATCTCTGGTGTTTTCCTGGTTGTGATCATTACAGCCAGACCTATAGTGAGTGAAATAGTAAAAATGAAATTGTCCATCACATATTTCTTTTGGATAGGTAAACAGAACCAAGGAGTTCACATGCATTCTAAAACTAAACATAAACATGAAACGGTTTAGCTTTGAATTGAAGTTTCTCTAAACTATACAATTATACAAAACCTTTTGTTCCCTACCACCCTTGCTTCCAAAATCACAGGAAGTCAAAGAGGAAACAAAAATACATTCAACACTTAGTTCCTGTCCAAAGTGACTATTTCAAAGTAATATTGTCATACTGGTTCCTTCTCTATCATAAGGTCCTTTCATTCCCCACTGCCCCCCCTACTCTCACCACCTCCCCCCCCCACACACACACACACACATACAACTTGTGTCAAGCTTCCAACCATTGACCAGTCTTTTTTGCCCCTGTTTTTCCTGGCCTTGAATATTAGTCTTCCTAATTGACCAGTCTTTTTTGCCCCTGTTTTTCCTGGCCTTAAATATTAGTCTTCCTATATTATTGGTTTTTTTTCTTATTTAAACAGCTGCATTATTTTTATTGAATCACCTTGAGATAGCACTGTAGCACTGTAGTACTGTCCTCCCGTTGTTCATCGATTTGCTCCAGCGGGCACCAGTAATCTCACACAACAAATTGTGAGACTTGTTGTTACTGCTTTTGGCATATCAAATACATCATGGGGAGCTTGCCAGGCTTTGCTGTGCGGGCAGGATACTCTCGGTAGCTTGCCCTTGAGCTACAGCATTACAAAATTGTTCATGATTGCTTTTCAGTCATATAGTGTTCCAGCACCCATCCGTCTCCCAGTGTAATTTCCTAGCACCAGTCTCCCCAGTTTCCCCTCCCGCCCCTTCAAGCCACTTTCTCTTTCTATCTCTCATTTTAGGCACTATTGTATGCAATACAGATGCTATAAGGCTATCATCTATATCCCTGCTTTCAACATTCAACTCTTGTACACTATTGTTTTTTATATCTCACAAATGAATTCAGTCTTCTATATCTATCCCTTTTCTTCTGACTCATTTCACTCAGCATGATACTCTCCATGTCTATCCATTTATAAGCATATTTCATGCCTTTATTTTTCCTAATGACTGCATAGTATTCCACTGTGTAGATGTACCATAAGTTCTCTACCCAGTTGACTGTGTTTGGGCACTCGAATTTTTTCCAGATTCTGACTATTGTGAATAGTTCTGTGTGAGTTTCCAAAATAAAAGGCATGGGCACACAGGTTCGAGCATTTGGTGGCCGAGAACCATTCCCCTAACTAGCACATGGTGGCAACAGATGGATGAAGGACTGGGGGAATGGAGAAACTGGGCCCGGGGTCCAGGCTGATCGGTAGACAGTTTATTTCTCTCTCCTCCCTAGTGTAGCTTGATCTTTCCTTACAGCACAATAATAGTCATAGTTTTGGTTGTAGTACCAGTCATAGTTCCATCATCCTAGTCTCCTCATAGATCTCAAAGTTCTCTCCTTTGTTATCTCCTTCCTAGTCTAGTTGTAGTCTCATAGTCTCCTCTTAGTCCTCCAGACCCTCTAGTCCTCCAAGACTTCAAAGCCCCAAAGTCCAAAAGTCTCAGTTCTCATCCTCTCTCTAGTCATCGACTTACTAGTCCTCCTTACAGCATAGTTATATAGAAATCATGAAGGGTGGAGATACACAAAGGTGGGGTTGAGCACTCTCATAACAACAAACAGAGGTAAAGTCTGGAGTTTAACTCAAGGACAAAATCTCACCTGAGGGTTGAACTCTCCAAGTTACAAGGAAATGTGCTCAAGGGTGGGATTCCATCCAGGGTGTACTGCTTTCTCCTTTCCTCAGATAGTAATCCATTTAAACAATCAAAGTAAATTTACTTCTTATAATATTTGTAGTCATTTTGTATGAACACAGTAAGAGATATATTAAGCTTAAAATTGGCTCTTCCTGGGGACCTCTTGCTATATTTTCCAGTCCTCAGACAAAGTTAGTCTTTCCTAACCCCAGCAGGGTCCTTATTAGGTTACCTCCTTTTGGGTCATGACAGAGTTTGTTCCATGACCATACGATTAACTTATTATACTATAGTACTTATCTTGTCTCCTTTCGATGCCAGGGTAGCTTCCATCTTGCCCTAGGTCCCTCCAGTCCCTTTGTCGGGACCCTGCTTTTGGAGACCTAGGAACTAAGGGCAACTCAGGCTTAAGTCAACTAAATATGGATGGCCAGGAGTAAATATTACTTTGGAGTCAATTAGTTCCCATGTTACAAAGCACAGCATCTATCTTCCTGTATTTATACAAAAAGGACATTGCTAAATAAACCATGCAAATGACATAAAGGAAAGAGAAAAGCAATATAGGATTATTAGTGCTTGATGGAATTGGGTATGTCTCAGGGGCACTGTTGGGGGAATAACCCAATAATCCTAAGCTCCCTGCAGAAGAAGCAAGAACAACCCCATCTTATCCAACAGTGCTGCAATGAACATAAGAGTGCAGGTGGAATTGTTGCTGTGTGTTTTTGAGTCCCCAGGGTATATTCCCAGAAGTGCTGCTGGTGGGTAATATGGAGGTTCAA
The DNA here is from genome assembly GCF_029834395.1 of Sorex fumeus. Taxonomy (NCBI): domain Eukaryota; kingdom Metazoa; phylum Chordata; class Mammalia; order Eulipotyphla; family Soricidae; genus Sorex; species Sorex fumeus. The sequence continues at coordinate 7,070,290 of NW_026606058.1, forward strand.
TTGTTGGTTTTTTGAGGAATGTCCATATTGTTTTCCAAAAAGGCTGGACCTGACAGCATTCCCACCAACAATGGGATCCACATCTGCACCAGCATTGGTTGTTTCTGCTCTTTTTGATGTGTGCCTGTCTTGCGAGGTGAGATGATATCTCATTGTTGTTTTGATTTGCATCTCCCTGATGTTTAGTGATGTAGAGCATTTTTTCATGTGTATTTTGGCTATTTGAATTTCTTCCTTGAGAAAGTTTCTCTTAATTTCTTCACCCCGTTTTTGGATAGGATTAGATGTCTTTTTCTTGTAAAGTTCTAGCGGTAAATCTTTTAAATTTACCCCGATCAGATGGGTATAGGGTAAATAATGTTTCCCATTCCGTGGGCTGTCCTTGTTATCTTGGTCACTGTTTCTTTTGGAGTGCAGAAGCTTCTTAGTTCAGTGTAGTCCCATTCATTTACCTTAGTTTACACTTGCTAGGTCAGTGGTATTTCATCTTTGAAGATGTCTTTAGCTTCAGTGTCATGGAGGGTTTTGCCTATGTTTTCTTTCATGTACCACATCACAAACCATTACACCCATAGAAAGAGAGGAAGACACAGAGAGAGAAAAATAGACAGACAGAGAGAGAGAGAGAGAGAGAGAAGAAAAGTGCCTGTCATAGAGGTGAAGGAAAAGGAGCAAAATGGGTACAAGGTAGGGGAATGTATACTGGTGAATGACCGGTGATGGAACATTATTTGAATGAAATCCAATCATGAATAACTTTGTAACTATGAATCTCACTGCAATTCAATTTTTTAAAATTAATAGTTTTTTAAAAGAAATGAGAATATATTGAAAGAAACACAAGCAAAATCTGAGATATGAACCTCAGGGGTGTCTCCGGTGATTTAACACTACAGTGATTTTGCAAAGATAACAAAACCAAAAATAAACAATGGGACGACAACTAACTAGAAAGCTTTTGTATGACCAAGAAATTTAGGTGAAAATAAAAAGACACCCAATTTCCCCCAAACAGATGACTGGATTGGAAAAAACTATGGTACATATATATATCTATACAATGGAATATTACTCAGCTTTATGAAAAAGTTGAAATCATGCAATTTGCTGCTACATGATTGGATCTGGAATGTTAGGCTGAGTGGCATTAGTCAGACACAGGATGATCTCCTTCAAATGCAGGATATGAAGAACTACAGTAGGAAAATAAGAAATGCCTAAAAACAGCGGAAAAATAACTGGTCTTCAGTAGGAAGACCATAGGGAGGAAGGAGGTAGAGGGACACTGGGACAGTACAGGGAAGTGGACACTGGTGGAAGGCATGGTTCTGGAACGTTTCGTGTATGAAACCTACCAATAGCAGTTTTGTGAGCCACGATGCCAAAAATAAAATCAATAAAATAAAGGACATCTTATAAATGGGAGTGAAGTATTTGCACACCATATCACAAAGAATTAAGATCCAAGATATTTAAAACACTCTCAGACTGAAAAAAAATATCAATGACTCCATCAATAAGTGAACACAGGAGGTAACAAGTGACCTAGTTGCAAAACACTGCCTTGCACAGGTGAGGTACTGGGCTTGATAACGCACACTGAAAAAAAATGAGAGAGAGACAGAGACAGAGACAGAGACAGAGACAGAGACAGAGACAGAGAGAGAAGATTAACTTTTCCTACTGGTTATCTGTATGTCTTAAAGAAGAAATTTTATCTTGTTAATGGTAATGTAAATCAAAATGGCAAAAAAATATTATCCCACACCAGTGAGAATGGCGCATATCAAAAACAGTGTGTAATGGAAAGCGAATCCTCAATTCACCATTAGTAGGACTATCATCTGGTTCAGTCTCTATGTAAAACAGTTTGAAGATTTCTCAACAAACTAAGAACAGAGCCTCTATGTGCGTCATTGATTTCACATCTCACTATTTACCTCAAGAATGCAAAAATTAACTCAAACACACAATGTTCACTCCATGCTAAGTCAATAGCCAGCATATGAAAACAACCGTATGTTCAATGAATGAACATTACAGATGAACGTATAAAGAAATTGCGTTTTATATAGATAGAAAGAGATGATATAGGTATAGGTACAGATACAGATATATGCCTATATCTACACACACACGCACACACGCACACACAAACACACACAAAATGGAATACTATTCAGCTCTAAAAAAGATAAAATCTTGCAGTTTTCTGAAACCTGCATTTAAATGGAAGGTATCCTATTAAATACAATTATTCAGATGAAGGAAAAATGCCAGATGATCTCATTTATATGAAGCATTTTCAAAAAACAAATCAAGGGAGTAGACAATATTGAATGATGACAAATCCTTGGTCATTGCAGAACTGAGATTACCAAGCAGTGGAGGTGTGGGGAAATGAAGATCTGGATAGAAGTGACAAAAGAACTGTGGTGAAAGGTCCTCAGAACTTTGGTGGTGATGAAGGTGTATTAACTTTGTACATCAAAACTGTAAGCATTAACACTGTTGTAACCATGCTCCCCAAACTATAAAAGAATAATTTTAAAAAAAAAATTAAAGAGTGATGTCATAATATTGTAAAAGCACACAAATTTTCTTTTACAGAAAATAAAAATATCTTTTTTCCTATTATTTCAGAGTTTAGAAATGATTTGTGCTCTTTTTGCTCCAACCAGGCCCTCATATAAAAATATTTACAGGACTAAAGTGGTATTATAGCATATAAGGTGCTTTCTTTGTGTGAGGCAACCCAAGTTTGATACCCAGCACCCCATGTGACTCCCCGAGCACCGTCATGAGTTATCCCTGAGTGCAGAGCCAGGAGTGAGCCATGAGCACTGCCATGTATATCACCAAAACAAAGAACACACAGAAAATACTTAAAATTATGGTGCATCTGTTGTTAAGGATTGAGTTTTTATCTCTACACATACTTGGTTTTCTGGCTTTCCTTGATAGTGGATTATCTTCATAGCCAAAGATGGTGTCTAGTCTTCATAGTCATATTCTTTATAGCCCTCAATTCTCTCTACCAGTTTAAATAATCAGCTTTCCTCTAAGTACAGACTTGGATAGACAACGTCTCTGATCCGCTTCTAGAGCCACAGCCTCCTCCACAAAAGAGAATGTGGTTAGCTTGAATCTCCTCTTCCCCTTCCCCCACTAATGCAAGTAACCTGGCCCTGAGTACAAGTCCTTGATTAACTCGAGTGATCTGCCTCTTACTGATTGGGAAATACTAGCTTAGAAACTTGGCAGACTGCATCTTAAAGCACTATATTCTGGCTCTCCCTCTTGAAACTATAGATTATGGAAAAAGATGCAGAGTTCCTCATTCCTTTACTATAAAAGCCAAAAAGCTTCCTGGGGTCAAGCAGCTGCCACATTCCACTTCGAATGTAGATATTTGTAGTAGTAGATATACGATAAAGTAAAAAAATAAAGTAAAGGCCCTCCCGTTGATCATCGATTTGCTCGAGCGGGCCCAGTAACGTCTCCATTGGAGACTTTGTTGTTACTGTGTTTGGCATATCGAATACGTCACGGGGAGCTTGCCAGGCTCTGCCGCGCGGGCGAGATACTCTCGGTAGCTTGCCGGGCTCTCCGAGAGGGGTGGAGGAATCAAACTCGGGTTGGCCATGTTGGCTGCGTGCAAGGCAAACGCCCTACCGCTGTGCTATGGCTCCAGCCCCAGTAGATATACAATGCCAACAGTAATTAGAAATTGTGTTAGAACATGGTGAACATTTTTAAGTGCTTTAAGATTTTCAAGTATGGAAATACCCAGCTATTAAGAGTCCCAAATTAAGAGCCATGAGGGATTTGATGCTTGAACAATCTTATAATTGACGTTGCCTACCAATAATATAAAATGGAAAGAAGGAGAAGCGTGCTGGAAAAAAGCACTCGATTTCCGAAATAATTGCTCATTTGACTAAAGCTTTTAATCTTTACTTAGTAAATTATTTTGCTATTTAGTTTGACATAACTATTCTAAAAAAATAATTTTCCTTGAGATTAGCTAAGGTATCTTAGGACCTGGTGAGGTAATGAGGATAGTTACAGCAATGTCGCTTCAAGGGGACAACTGGGAATTAATAGAGACAGGAATTCAGTGATTTGTTCCCGTTACTTCTTTGAAAGTATCATTATATTCCTTTTATTTGTTATCATGTTGGATATTTGCGATGGTTAAGAATAGGTGATAAAAGCCATTTAATATCCATAACTTCTTCCATTTTTTGATTGATTACACTGTATGATATTTAAAATGTCTCAGAAAGCAGGCTAATCTTAAATTAATAAAATTTTACAGCAGAATGTGTATTTTGCTTTGGCTTTAAAATGCTGTTCATGCTGCAGTTTCATCGGGGATCCGGGGAGCATGCCCCTGTCCTGTGCCCCACGCCATGCCCCGACTGCCAGGCAGCCTGAGTAGACTTTGGGGAACACCTGCCTGAGTTCAGCCAGACCCACCACCCTCCTCTGCAGTCTCCTAGGTCAGCAAGTCCCTGGGACTGGCTGGGGGTGTGGCCTCCACCATGGGGGGGGTGACCTCCTCAAAAGTTGGCGTGGCCTTCCGGGTGGCTGGCTGCAGTTATAATTCCTACTCCCAGCACTCTCAACTCACATCCTAGCCTTTATCACCTAATTCTGTGATAATGTCCTGGCCGCCTCAACCACAATACGACAATAATCCACTGGCCTACTCCAATTCCAACAAAAGACCAGTATGCAAAGAAGTTATACAAGCTCAATACAAAAGAGCACCTCCTCCAATACTTCACTAGATGCCTGTCATAAGCCATAGAATAATGCCTGAGAGGAAGGACATATTCTAGAAGGGGAGAAGGGTGACCATCATCAACCGACCGTATTCAGAATCCTTTCCTCAATAAGAGGGAACAGTCCTAGTGAATTCCAAGGTTTTACCTCTAGACAACCACAACAACATGGGGAAACAGCGCAAATAGCCACTACAAAGAGAGGACGAAGAAAAAAGTCCCGAATCCTCAGCAGGGGTTGCCCACAAATATGTTCTCCCCGATAAAGAATTCTGAGATAAAATGCTGAGGATATTCAAGGAACTACTCAAAGAATCAATGGAGTAGACATCCAGAAAATTAAAGGAAGAAATTAAAGAAACGGTGGAACTGATAGTTGAGAAAATACAGGAAGAAATGAGAGCAGAAATAAAAAAGCTACAAAAAGAAGTGTCACAAATAAAGGATTCAGTAGATGAAATTAAAAACTCAGTGGGTGCCTTCAGCTGTAGAATGACTACAACTGAAGATAGGATCAGTGAGCTTGAAGATGAGCAACAGAAATCGTATTGGGAACAACAAACAATGATTGATTGATTACACTGTATGATATTTAAAATGTCTCAGAAAGCAGGCTAATCTTAGATTAATAAAATTTTAAATCACACTCAAAATAGCTCTAAAGCAAATCAGAGAGCTGGGGGAAGACGCCAAAAGAAACAACATTAGAATCATCGGAGTACCAGAAGGACAGGGAGACAACCCCAATGAAAAAGCCACAGTGAAAGAAATCACTGATGAAAAGTTCCCAGAGTTAAAGAATGCAGACATCCAGATTCAAGGAGCCAAAAGGGTGCCAGCTAAAAGAGACCCTAATAAAAAACACTCCAAGGCATATCATAGTCAGAATGATGAATGCCGTGAATAGAGACACAATACTGCAAGAAGCAAGGTCAAAGAAGGAAATCACATACAAAGGATTTAGATTTACAGCAGACCTATCAGAGGAAACCCTCCAACACCGAAGACAATGGTGGGTTATAGTGAAAAAACTCAATGAAATGAATGCCTCACCAAGAATACTTTATCCAGCTAAACTCTCACTCAAACTTGATGGAACAATGCACCATTTTATAGAAAAACAACAGCTCAGGAACTTCGTAGACTCAAAACCAAACCTAAAAGAAGGATTAAAAAGGGGATCCTGTTAGATAAGAAGGAAAATACTTATATGCACAACCAACCCCTACCGAAAGATGGCACAAAACCCCATGACAATAATCTCTCTCAATGTCAATGGTCTAAATGTACCAATCAAGAGACACGGAGTGGCAAAATGGATCCATAAACTGAAACCAATGTTCTGCTGTCTATAATAAACTCATCCCAACAATCAGAGCAAACACAGACTCAAAGTTAAAGGATGGAAAATAATCCTGCAAGCAAACAGCTCCCTCAAAAAAGCTGGGGTGGCCATACTAGTATCCGACAACACAGATTTCAGGTTGAAAAAGATTAGAAGGGACAGCGAAGGCCATTTTCTGTTTATCAAGGGATACGTACAACAGGAAGAAATCACACTCTTAAGTGTATACGCACCTAATAAGGGACCAGATAAATACTTAAAACAACTGCTAACAGATTTTAAGGAGAACATTGCTAGCAACACAATAGTAGTCAGAGATTTCAACAATACCTTATCACTTCTGGATAAGAACAAAACTCAGTAAGGAAACATTGACTTTGAAGGAAGAAATAGGAGAGGACTAATAGACCTATACAGGGCTTTACATGCCCAAAAGAAAGAATACACATTCTTTTCCAGTGCACACAGAACATTTTTCAAAATAGACCATGTGCTAGTCCACAAAACATACCTCAATAGAATCAGGAAGATAGAAGTAGTATCAACAATCTTTTCAGACCATGATGCACTAAAGATAGAAGTGAATCACACACAGACATGGAGAACCAAATCAAACACCTGGAAATTAAGCAACTTAATGTTGAACAACTAGTGGGTCAGAAAAGGAAGTCAAGGATGAAATCAAAAGATACCTGGAAACAAATGAGAATGATGATGCGAGCTACCAGAACCTATGGGACGCAGGTAAAGGCATGTTAAGAGGAAATTTTATAGCTTTGCAAGCATTCCTAAGGAAGGAAGAAAGGGCCTATATAGATAACCTGACCTCACAGCTCAAGATCTTAGAAAAAGACCAACAAAAGGAACCCAAATTTGGCCGAAGGAAAGAAATAATAAAATTTAGAGCAGAAATTAATGACATGGAATCCCAAAAAGCAATCCGAAAGGTCAATGAAACCAAGAGCTGGTTCTTTGAGAAAATAAACAAGATTGATAAACCACTAGCAAGACTCACAAATAAAGAGAGAGAGAGAGAGAGAGAGAGAGAGAGAGAGAACCCTAATAAACTGAATCAGAAATGAAAAAGGGGACATCACAACAGAAACCAATGAAATTCAAAAGATCATCAGAGACTATTTTGAGAGTCTGTATTCCACGAAACAAGAGAACCTAGAAGAAATGGATAAATTCATGGATTTCTATAATCTCCCAAGATTGAACCAAAAAGACTTGGCATACCTAAATAGACCCATTAATATCAAGAAAATGGAAACTATAATTAAAAGTCTTCCAAAAAACAAAAGCCCAGGCCCAGACGGATTCAGTAGTGAATTCGTCCAAACATTTAAAGAAGACCTGTTGCCAGTTCTCCTCAAGATTTTCCAGGAACTTGAAAAAAACAGGAACTCTCCCAAACAGCTTCTATGAGGCATATAACTCCATAATACCAGAAGCAAATAAAAATACCACCAACAAAGAAAACTATAGGCCAATATCCCTGATAAATGTGATGATGCAAAGATCCTCAAAAAATATTAGCAAATAGAATCCAACAATTCATCAAAAAGATCATACACCACGACCAAATGGGATTCATCCTGGGGATGCAAGGATGGTTTAACATTCGGAAATCATTCAATATAATCCATCATATCTAAAATAGTAAAGATAAAAACCATATGGGATGGGGGGATCGGAGGGATACTGGGATCATCGATCGGTGTTGGGGAATGGGCACTGGTGGAAGGATGGGTACTCGATCATTGTATAACTGAAACCCATGCACAAAAAATTTATAAGCCTTCAACTGTACCTCAGGGTGTTTCACTAATAAAAATTTTTTAAAAATAAAATAAAAAATAAAATGCTATTCACTTGCCTTTGGATTAAAGCAGAATTAAAGACCTGCTATCTATTCCCTATCAAAATAAAGAGTGCTGATTCTTGGTGTAACACAAGTAAGATGGTGAGATTTTATCAATCAGAAGTAAATCTCTAATTCAAAATAGAAGCATCAAAAATTTAAAAAACAACCAAAATATTAGCATAAAATGTACATTATAAAAAACAGATCAGAGCCTCAGGATATCTCAGTGGTAAAATCACAAGCCTAGAAAGAATAAGGGCAAGAGTTTGATCCTTAGCACCAACTGCATGTGATAAACTTGGTTCTAGCACCTCTCCTATTTGGGATCCCTGTGTAATCTCTGTCACTTTGCAGCTGAGAGTGTGTGGGAGTGTGAGTCCCACAACTAAGGCATGTTGTGAAATATTCAAAACAAAATCATACAAAAAACACTGCTGCCAGGCATGCAACCTCTGGTTTGTACAACAGCTAGAATGCATGGCGCTGGAGCCCCCTGGGGCCCTGCAGCTACGTATGTCATAACCCAAACCAGACGTACAATCTTCAGCAAACACCACACCCAAGTGGAATGTGAATGTGACCCCAGTCTTCTCAACAGTGAACAAGAAATGGGGAAATATATATATTAAGGTTTAGGTCATCTAGAAACTACCCAAGACAATAAGATACTGCTATACAAATGATGTTTCTGGTAACCTAAGTCCCTCCAGAAGTAATTCCCTGAGTGCAGAACCCAAAGAAACCTGGTCTGAACATCTGAACACTGCTGGAAGTGGCCCCCAAATCAACAACAACAAAAAATAATCATGTCTCTAAGTGAGACACAAACTATAAAATCCAGAAAGCAAACTTTTATTCTGCACTTAATCTTGCTTATCAACACCAGTAAACCACCTTAAAAGGTAAAGGTAAAGGCCCTCCCGTTGATCGTCGATTTGCTCGAGCGGGCCCAGTAACGTCTCCACTGGAGACTTTGTTGTTACTGGGTCTGGCATATCGAATACTCTCGGTAGCTTGCCGGGCTCTCCGAGAGGGGTGGAGGAATCGAACTCGGGTCGGCCATGTTGGCCGCTTGTAAGGCGAATGCCCTACCCGCTGTGCTATCGCTCCACCCAAAACCACCTTAGCTCAATTATAATGTCTCTATATGCACAACGAAGACTGGATATGTATAATCACCACGTATAAGTATTTTATCTGCATTGGTTGATTCAAAAAATAATAAATCCTCTGGTACTAAGTTATATGTTGTGATTGTATAGGACAACACAAGTCTTTACCTGAGAGAACATAAAAATAGCTGTTTCATTATCGTTCCAAGTTGAAGTAAACATAAACCTCTTCATCTTTCTTTGTTCTTTTTTCACTACATACCAGGGTGTGTAGTAAAATCAGGGTGCTCAGGGCCTAGTCCTTCCTTTGTGCTCACGGATCACTTCTGACAACAGCGATTCTTTTAATCCAGGAGTAGGGGATATTTTCCATTTCATGGTGTCTTCTGCTATTTCTTTGATTGATGATTAATAATTTTTACTATATAAGTTATTTACTTCCTTTGTTAAGCTAAATCCAAAGTATTTAATGTTTCTGGACACTATTTTGAAAGAGGTTATCTTTCTTATTTCTTTTTATTCTAGCTAATTATTTGCATACAGAAATGCCACCAGCCTTTGGGTGTAAATTTTTTAGCCTGATAATTTGCTGTATGGGTTTATTGTTTCTAAGAGATTTCTGGTGGAGTGTTTAAGGTTTTCTATGTATATTACCATGTCATCTGCAGATAAAGATAGTTTGATTTCTTTTCCAGTATGGGTTCCTTTGATTTCTTTTTCTTGTCTGATTGCTGTGCCAAGAACTTCTAAAACTATGTTGAATAAGAGTGGTGAAGATAAGCACATAATATCAATACAGAATGGCCCATAAAAACAACCAAAATGTGGGAAAGGAGAGCAATAATTAGGTCTTTTAGAATAAAATTGAGGGTTTTTCCTTTTTCTTTTCTTTTCTTTTTTTTTTTGCTTTAAGTGTAAAATAGGATATAAACTTAGACTTCTGGATGTAAATTACATTACCACATACATATTATTTCAAAGGAAAAATATTTAGAAGGAAAAATGAGTCAAATGGAGATTTAGCACCACACAAAAGGCAAAACTAAAAGTACAAGAGAAGAAAATAATATAACGACAATAAAAAGAACAAATTTCATAAAGCACCTAGACTCCAAAAAGAAAAATACTAAGAAATTATTTTCTACAAATATCTTCATTTGTTTGTCACTAATAAAAATTTTTAAAAATCTTCATTTAAGTTAATCACCTAAATTCATGAGCATGTAGGTGTTTAATGGATTAAGAAACAAAATCCAACTTTATACTGTTTACAGGTTGACCATTTAAGGTTCGATGATAAACATAGGCTCACAGTAGCACTGTAGCACTGTCCTCCCGTTGTTCATCAGTTTACTCCAGCGGGCACCAGTAAAGTCTCACAACAAATTGTGAGACTTGTTGTTACTGTTTTTGGCATATCCAATGCATCACGGTAGCTTGCCAGGCTTTGCCATGCAGGCGAGATACTTTCAGGAGCTTGCCGGGCTCTCCGAGAGGGGCGGAGGTATCGAACCTGGCTTGGACACACACAAGGCAAATGCCCTACCCGCTGTGCTAGGGAAAATAATCAAAGAGACAAATTATTACCTAATAAAGGTTAGGACGGCCATATTCCTAAGAGACAAATAGATTTCAAGCTAAAAAAGGCAGTAAGAGACTGAAAAGGACATTATATAAATACTGAAGAATACATAAATCAAGGAGACTTAATACTCGCTAACATATATAAACCAAATGAAGAACCACTAATGTATGCCAAACAACTACTGACAGACCTGAATAGAGACATTAGAAATAAGAAAATAGTAGGAGACTAAACGAGAAAATAATATAACAATAATATAATAGTTGTTATATTATTTTCTTTAATATCTCTCTTTCATTACTGGACAAACTAACCACTTTAGCACTGTAGCACTGTCCTCCCATTCTTCATCAATTTGCTCGAGCAGGCAACAGTAACAGTAACAACCAGTAACATCTCCACTGTGAAATTTGTTGTTATTGGTTTTGGCATATCAATACTCCACGGGGAGCTTGCCAGGCTCTGGCGTGTGGACAGGATACTCTCGGTAGCTTGCTGGGCTCTCCGAGAGAGATGGAGGAATTGAACCCAGGTCAGTCACATGCAAGGGAAATGCCCTACATGTGGTGCTATCGCTCCAGCCCCCTGGGTATAGTCATTTTGTTTGGGTTCTTTTTTAACTCAGAAAACTCCCTTGGAAACATTTTTATTTATTTCTTTTGTTTAATTTCCAAGTGTTTGACCCCCCCCCCTTATATCGCTTATTGATTTCCACATTCAAATAATTTTGGTCTGAAAGGATGGCCGCTTTCTATCTTCTTAATTTCATGAAGATATGTTTTGTGGAGGGGCCCCACCGCCCTCACCTGCTGGGTTAAGAGGGGGTGTGGCTTCCGCGGTAGTGGGCGTGGCTTCTGCTGCAAGGGGCGTGGTCTCTGGGGCGGCTGGAGTTATTTCCCCTTCTCCCAGCACACTGGACTCACATCTCCATCCCCATTACCTAACTCTGTAGAGAACTCTCTAACTATCTTAAACACAAAAGGCCAATAGTCCACTAGCCTATTCCAGCTGCACCAAAATAACAGTGAACACAAGTCTATTCCAACTACACCAAAATATCGATGAGCTCAAGAAGCTGTATAAGTCCAACGTGAAAAAATAAATCCTCCAAACCTTCACTCGAGACCTCACTTAAGTCACAGAGAAATGCCTGAGAGGAAGGGCGTAGTCTAGAGTGGAAAAAGGTGAACACCATCTACCAAGCTCACCCAAAATCCCCTCTCGCAGTCGAAGGAAACAGCACTAGTGAACTGGAAGGTCCCACCTCTATACAACTGCTACAACATGAAGAAACAGCATAAATCCCCTCTGCAAGGAGAGGATGAAGAAAAGAGTCCAGAAGCCTCAACAGGGGTTACCCACGAATATAATCTCTCCAATAAAGAGTTCAGAGATGAAATGCTGAGAACGTTCACGAACTTAAAATCTCAAGCTGGGACCATGGAGACATTACTGGCACCTGCTCGATCAACTCCATGAACAACGGGACAACAGTGATACAGTGATGTTTTGTGATCTAGCACATGACCTATCTTGGAGAATATCCTGTATGCACTGGACAAGAATATGTACTCAACTTCTGAGATATGGAGGATACCCTAGATATGTCTGTTAGACACTTCTCTTCTATTTTGTCATTCACAGAATTTTCTTGCTGAGTTTTGACTAGTTACTCCCTTCATCAGTGGTAGAGAGGGGTGTTAAAGTCGCTACTTCTATTGTGTTTTTATCAATACTTCCTTCAATAGTTAAAGGAGTTGCTTTAAATATTTCACTGGCACATGCTTAGGACAGCGAGCAATTCTTTATGTTTTGATTCCTGAATCATTAAGAAATGATCATTAGGTCAGACAGTACAGTTGGTAGGGTACTTGTCTTGCACATGGCCAACCCGGGGTAAATCCCTGGTACTGCATATGGTCTTTGAACACCACCAGGTGTGATGCTTGAGTGCAGAGTGAGGAATAAACTGTCAGAACAGCCTCCGGTAGCCCAAACACTTCCCTGGCATTAAAAGGGAAAAAAAGACAGAGAGGAGGCCATTTCTTTCCTTACAGAACTTTTAAATTTGAAATCTATGTTGTCTGCTACAAGTGTGGCCACTCCACCTTTTTCAAGGAAATTGTTTGCCTGTCAGATGTTTTCCAACCTTTGACTTTGAGCCTGTGTTTACCCTGAACGGTCAGATGTGTAACTTAGAGGCAGCAGAAAGTTGTGTTCAGTTTTCTGATCATATTGCCACTCTGGCTCTTAACTTTTGAGTCCAGCCAATTATGTTGAGTGAGATTCTTAAGGTAAGGAAATTTATTGCCATCATTCTGTAGAATTTAGGTGTGTTTGTGAAGTTTGTCTTGTCTTTTGAAGAAGCTCCTTCTTGCAAAATGTCTCAAAGCTATCACGAATCACGAATCACGACCATCCTGTTATTCATCGATTGCCTCGAGCAGGCCCCAGTAATGTCTCCTTCATCCTAGCCCTGAGATTTTTAAGAAAGTGCTATATTCAAGGCTCTTTAGGAGAATGAGACCCATTATTATTACTGGTATTTGGCATATTGGGTACACCACGGGGCATTTGCCAGACTCTAGCGTGTGGGCACACTATATTCGGTAGCCTGCCAGTTTGTCCAAAGTAGGAATGAGATAATAAGATGTCATAATAAGATGTTGTGCGGCCACAAATGCGGCCACGTGGTTCCGAGAGCTGGGTTTTATAGTCTCTGAGTCTTGCCCGTTGATGGGATTACACAGCGCCAGGGGGCCAGTTGGTGGCTGTGACCCCCAACTACTGGAATTTGGAGGATCTGGGTGGAGGATGCTCAGCCCTGATCCAAGTAGGCTTGGAGATCCTTAGCCCCGGGACCTGCTTGCCTTTGTTCCTCTGCTGGTACCTTCATGTGTGCAGAGAGTGTTCTCAGCATGGTGGTGGCTGGTTCTGGAGGTCTTCGGCTGCCAGAGGCCTGGTCGGGGTGGGGAGGAAAGCTCAACCCGCTCCTCTCCAAGGGGCCCCATTGAGGACAGCCAGGCGCGGCGGCAGGAGACTGCGCTGTTCTCTTCTGGGAGCTGGGTTTTATAATCTCTGAGTCTTTCAAAGCTATGAACTTCCCAAACTGCTGCTTGTCTGTAAAATCGTTGTATAATTTCATCAAATCTGAATGATAATCTGCTGCATAGAATATTCTTGTGAAGTATTCATTTCATTGAGTTTTCTTTTTATTTTGTCTTTTCGTTGGTTGTGTGTGTGTGTGTGTGTGTATGTGTGTGTGTGTCCCACCATTTCTTCAGGCCAGTAAAGTCTCATTTGATAAATCACCTGTGATTCTTAGAAGAGTTCCTTCACGTGTAAGTTCCTTCTTTGGTCTTGCTACTTTAAGTATCCAGTCTCTGGCTTTTATCATGCTGATTACAATGTGTCTTGGAGTTTTCTATTTTGGTGTATTTTGACTGGGATCCTTTGGGTCTCTTGGATCTTGGTGCCTGCACTCCTTAACTCTGGAAAATTCTTTTTTTTTAAATTTATTTCATCACTGTGAGTTATAAAATTACAAAATTATTCGTGATTGAGTTTCAGGAATACAATGTTCAATGTTCAAGACCTGTCCCTTCACCAGTGTCCATTTCCCTCCACCAGAGTCTCCAGCTTTCCTCCTGCCCCCCAGCCTGTCTCTATAGCACACACTTTTTCTTTTTCTTTTTCCCTTTAGGTACTGTGGTTTGCAATACTGTTACTGATACAGTGTCATGCATATCATTTTACCTTCTTTCAGCACCAACTTCTCTTGCTCTGGAAAATTCTTATTCATAATTTCTTTGACTAGTGTTCATCAAATTCATCTTCCTGTTCCCCTGAGACCTAAATAATTCTTGGATTGTTTGTTTCTCTTGAACCCATCCCATAGTTCTCTGCTGTGCAGTTCATTTCTTTTCAGACATTTTCCCATCTTCTGTTGTTTTCTAGAGATTTACTGTAACTCATTTTGGAGCTCAGCTGATTTTTTTTCAGCTTCTGAGCTCCAAAATTCCAAAGGGATCAGACCACCATCTCCTTCTTGCAAAATTATATTTCACAGAGCGGGGAGAAAAGGCTGCAAGTTTAAGAAGAGAACTCCCAGAACGACCACCAACTGGGAGCTCTTTGGCACTATTGCTGTAACATGTGATGATGCTGTCATTCACAACATTGAAGAATACGATCAACTGGTTCAGCACCTCCATGATTGTGCAAGGAATGCCAAGAGAGAGGTAGCCACAGAAAAAAAACACCTGTCTTCGAAAACTCTTGAGCTTAGTCGCCCACATGGCTTGGTGCATGCCTCAGGCAAACGCAAGCGAATGTCCAAGCTTGCAAAGCAGTGCAGAGAAACGGTAAAGGAAGACCTCAAAGAGAGAAGAGCAGAGGTGCTGGCAGATGCGGCAGAAGCCAGAAAAAGCATTCGCAACGCCCACCTGTCCTTCACCAACTACGAGACCAAGATGACTGCCCTCCGACGTCCTGATGGATTGATTACATCTTCCAGAAGGGCAATGGAAGATTGCCTAAATGGGATTGTTTCTGTGGACTAGGTGGACAGGGCTAAGATATTCATTCCATGAAGTCCTTGACAGCATCCAGAGCTATTCCTGAGTTTGTGGATTCATGTAAGGTGTGATATGAGCTTCAGGGAGCAAGCCACAGCAAGAGATGTGAACATGGACTAGCAGAGACAGGGAGGTCAGGCCTGGAGCCTGCTAGGATCCAGGTGGAAGGAAAGAGAATCTACTTCCATTTCTGACAAGAAATGGCCAACCTCAGCTGGAGAATGAACGAAGAAGCGGAAGGTCTGAGATGTGGATTTGGGCCTGCAGAGATGGCAGAGATTAGGAATTATAAAAGGAAAATAATTGTTTTGACCTTTTGAGCCACACCTGGCAGTGTTCAGAGGCTACTCCCTGTTTTCTGCTACAAAATTGTTCCTGGCAGTACTCAAGGGGCCATATGTAGTGTCAAGGATTCAACTTGGGCTGCGGGCTTACAAAGCTATCTCTCTGGCCCCAAAGAGAAACACTTTTTTTATTCTGTAAACAGAAATGACAACACAGCTTTCACAGCATATGGTACTTAGGCAATTAGTACCAAGAAGAAAGCTCATAGCAATACAAATATACTGGGAAATAAGAAAAGGCTCAAATAATCCAGCCTCATATTAAGCATTAGTAAAAGAATAACAATGTAATTGGAAATCAATTGAAGAAAGAAAATAATAAAAATTAGGGAATCTTCTCTCCCTTTTAAGAGTCAGTTGTTAAAAACTCTTACCACTAGAAGAAAATCAATACTTAAAAACAAATTGTTTAAGAGGAAGAAATAAATAACCCCATAAAATCCTTTAAGGTGTCTATTGTGATTTTCATAGCTCTTAGGAAAGAATCCTATTAGTTAAGCGTTCTTAAATCACCCTCTGACATAACAAGTTGACTTAAAATCAAGAAAGTAAGAATCCTGTTGCCCTCTCCTATCTTTAATGAGCTCAGTGTAGGATGTTCTGTTTCCTTGGCAACGTACCTGACACTAAAACTACTTCAAGTTCCCATTTCACAGTTACGTTGAGTGTTTCCACTAAAATACTTCCATGCCTTTCTGTTCTGTTGGCACACTTTATTGCTGTCACCCCATATGAGCCCTTAGGATAGCTTCCAGGCAGAATACCCCTCCCCCACAACACACACACACACACACACACACACACACACACACACTTTAACACACAGTTCCTTCCTTAAATTGAGCTCTAATTGAGTGCAACATTTTCTTTCCTGCAGTAAGGGCTGGATTGTGCTGAGTGTTGTCATTTAAGGAACTCCAGGTGCAAAGGCTATACCTCCCAACCCCATGCTGTCATCTGCTCACCTCCCACACTCACCAATTGACCTACACTGTCAAGATTTCCTAAGACAGTACTGGAAGTCAAGGGCATTTTTGCATTCCACTTGAAGGCTATTCCACCCTAAAGATGATGAAAGTATTAAGGAGAGAGCAACTTGAAAAAATACCAATCAGTTTTGGCAAAACTATGTTTCTGTACAAAACTCATGGCCATTTCTCCCTCCCCTCTGTCTTTCCAATAATGCTCCCAATTTTCTCTCTTGGCCTTCACTCTCCTCCTATCTCCAACCCCGGCTCTAGGGCTGGTTTCAATTGCCAGGCCACTCTTGCAACAGTTTCTGGCAACAGACTGAAAGGTGCCGACACAGAGGCCTTCTCCACAGCTCCCTTTTCACAAGAAGCATGTATCCAATTAAAGGATTTTAATTAAAATGCTTTCTGTAACATCCTGTTTCTACTCACTGTTATAAATTAAACTTGACATTCTCTGATTTAACAGGTGGGTGAGATTATTCTGAAAGCTGCCAGATGAGAGGAAATAGACTCGAGGCTGAAGGAAGTTGTAAGCCTGGGACCCTGAGTTTGAGTACGGATGTGTGCCTGCATGTGTGTGCACGCACATATGAGTACACGCATGCCAGTTGTATGCACATGAGCTCATAAATGCATAATATAGATGCAGTGTCTATCCTTAAATTGACTTTATGTTGTTCATCTAAATGGAAATGGCATGATTCATCAATGGGGTCAAACAATACACTCTCATAAAACAAAACTTATAATCTCGATCAGTAATAGCCATTTACATATTTCTCATAAGTGACAGTCCTTTCCTGAGCTCAGAAGCATCTGTAACCTCCATCGTGGTTTTGTATAGATCTATTAGGGTTTTTAAATGTAAAAACAAAGGTTTTCATAATTCACTTTATTTTTAAATTGAGATGACATGTTTGCAGCAGTCTGTATTGCTATTTTATTTTTTCAATGTTACTCAGTCACCCCTTCCACCAGAGTGTCAATATTCTTCCACCATTGTCCCAAGATTCCACTTTTTCTCCCTTTTTGTATCTATAGCTCACTGTTCCATTGGAAATACCTCAGGGTTTGTTTCTGTTGAGGATTGTCTCTTCCTTTGCTTGTTTTCCTTATGCTCCACTTATGAGCAAAATCATCTGACATGTATTTTTCTTTCTGGCACACTTCATTTAACATGATATCTTCCAATTCCACACATGTTGCAGCAAACAGCAACATTTCATCTTTTCTTCAGCTGCATAGTATTCCATTATCTTTGTACGCCACATTTCTTTATCCATTCATTGACTTTCAGTAGTGATCCCTGGGTATCTACCCCCAAAACACTAAAGTGTTGATCCATAAAGATAAAAGCATTCCTATACTCATTCGATATGCCAAACACAGTAACAACAAAGTCTCCAATGGAGACGTTACTGGGCCCGCTCGAGCAAATCGACGATCAACGGGAGGGCCTTTACCTTTTACCTTTATACTCATTGCAGCATTATTCACAATAAAGAAGATAAATGAAGGGCTGGAGCGATAGCACAGCGGGTAGGGCGTTCGCCTTACAAGCGGCCAACATGGCCGACCCGAGTTCGATTCCTCCACCCCTCTCGGAGAGCCCGGCAAGCTACCGAGAGTATTCGATATGCCAGACACAGTAACAACAAAGTCTCCAATGGAGACGTTACTGGGCCCGCTCGAGCAAGTCGACGATCAACGGGAGGGCCTTTACCTTTACCTGGGAAAGAAACTCCCAAGTAGTGTTCATGGGATCTGGGAGCAACTTTCTGTGATTTTCAACCAACTAAACAAGAGCTTAGATATGAGAACCCCAAAACGTGGTGGTGCTCTGACCTTGAGTGTCAGGAATTACCCAGGCCACCTTGGAAGTGCTTGGGAGTCTAGAAGGCCATACTTGGCGGTACTTGCATGCAAGGCATGAACCTTAACCCCTTAATCTCTTGAGCTCTATGTGACATTTTAATCCCTATCTCTTCTTTATGGAAGAAGAACAGGAGGGAAGGACTTAGTGTTGACCATTAGAGGTTTTATCTAGCAGTGTATTATAGACAATCAACAATTTAAATGTTTCAAGGATTTCTTAAAACTTGTGCATGTAAAAATGGATGCAACATGGATGTAAAAATGTCCTTTTTAGGCACCACCTTTATTCCGAGAGTAATTAAAAGGGAGTTTACTTACAGGACTTATACTTCTGGTGTGTTACCTTAACTGCCTGCTACTGCTCATTCTTTTTGCCTGGATCTCCCTTCCACATTGTGGGCTGGATTCTTGTCTAAAAAATTATCACTTCTTTCTGGGTTCTGCCCATTTCTTCTACCCCAGAACACTTCTCTTAACTATTCTTCCTGAGTAGCGTAGCCAACTTTCTACTTTAACTATCTGTCAGATTCATTCATTCATTTAGCATGAGCAATTGGTATTATAAGTGCTGAAAATACAGCAGGTAACAATAAGAAAATTAACGAACACAAATTTTTAGTGATGGACACATGCTAGAAAGAAAAATAAACCGAAGTAGAGTATTATTTATATTTTAATCTAGTAATGTTATTATTTAAAGTTTTGTATGTGTTTATATCTCATTTCTCCAAATGAATACAATTTCCTTGAGGATGTAAATTATACTTCTGGGTCATATTTAAAATATTTAACAGCTGGTAAAGCAGATGTCCTGTTCAGTAAGGATGAACCTCAGTCATTCATTATTTTAGGAAGACATCAGTACTGTTAAATTTCATTGTATTTTCTTTGTTAATATAGTGCTCAATATATTTTGACACATAATAATTTTGCAATGATTATTGGCCTCTCATATTATCTAAATGGAAAAACTAAATAACTAACGAATTAGAGAACTGTAATTAACATTGTAAAGATCCTTCAGAAAGATCAAGGATCTAAATGAGAACTGATTATTGAACAGTTAAGTATACAAATTAGCATAATCTACAATCAATGATACATACATGCATGAGGAAAGAAATGTTATTGATAGATATTTCCAGGCTTTTTAAAGAATGAGGTCTAAGTTTCCTCAAATGGGGATGGAATGATAGTACTGTGGACAAGGTGATTACGGCTCACCAGGGTTTGATCCCAGACATTCCCATATGGTTGCCAAGCACTGACCGAGTTAATTCCTGAGCACAAAGCCAGGAGAAACACTTTAGCATTGCAGGTGTAGCCCCAAAACAAAATAATAAGTAAAAATAAATTTTCTCAATGCCACATTGGGTTTTTCAGATAATTTCTCAATGCCATCTCTCATTAGATTTTCATCCTTTGGTCATTGAGCCATTTTCACATATCTCACTTCTTCATAGCACATGTAGACTACTTAAAAGAATAATTTAGAAATCTACTGCTTTTTTAAAAAAAGCTTTAGTGGATGAAGTCATGTAGTATCTAAGCATCCACCCTTTAAGTATGCCCAGTGAAAGCTTTATAAGGGTCAACACATTTTGCCCCAAGTGATCCAGGGAGATAACCTCTCCCAAGAATTTTCCCAAGGTGTCCTATTTTTCAAATACAGTTTTTTACTCCAGGAAGAGGGCCACTTTAAAGAGATTTCATGTCTGATCTATTGGTAAAAGCTGGACTTGTTTAGCAGATTAATATATTTTATGACACAGAGTCAATTATTTCAGCATTAGTAAGAAGAATGTGAAATCTTTTTGTGTTTCTTTATAAAGGGACTGAGTTATTATCCATCAAATAATTGCTATAAAAACATTGTCAATTAATAGTAGAAATCCAGGCCAGAATATCAGGATTAGTAGAGTTCAAACCTAGAATAAAGAATTCACCCATCTCCTATGAAGGCATTTTCCATTAAAATTCCCAAAGAATGGAAACATAGGGAAGTCCCGAAGTTAAAACTGAAAGGGACTGACCTCACCTTTCATAGAGCTCTGCTTGAAGAGACTCTAGTCTAAACTCAAGAGGCATTTAAAAAGAAGACTCTCTCGCCGATATTTTTATTAATTTCTCAATTTCCCTTCACCCGGGTATGTGCAACACATAAGAGTTTGCCCAAATAATTGAAGGCAAAGCCTCTCTGGTTCCTGATCAAACTGCTTAATGGGCTTGATCCCAGAGACTCAGAAACAAATCTCGGAAACCAGCGGCTTTTGGCAGAAATGCCTCTGGTCCTCTGGAGCGATAGCACAGCGGGTAAGGCATTTGCCTTGCAAGCGGCCAACATGGCCGACCCGAGTTCGATTCCTCCGCCCCTCTCGGAGAGCCCGGCAAGCTACAGAAAGTATCTCGCCCGCACGGCAAAGCCTGGCAAGCTACCAGTGACGTATTCGATATGCCAAACACAGTAACAATGGTCACAATGGAGATGTTACTGGGCCCGCTTGAACGAATCGATGAACAACGGGAGGACAGTGACAGTGAGTCTGGTCCTCACAGTAGGTTACTGGCACTGGGACCCCCCAGGTAAAAATTGGTTTCGTGCTTTGGCCTGTTCCCCCTGGCGGCTCAGTGGCTGCCATCTTCCAGAGGCCATTAGACAGACAGGTTTGGGCCCGCAGTGACGAGACCCGTGGGGCCTCATGAGATAAGGGTGGAGCCGGTCCTTTCCTCCCCATCCCAACAAGACCCCGAGTCACCACCCATGAACAGCCTCTCTGACTCCTGATCAAGATGCGTAACAGCCATCATTCAAAAGACTCAGAAACAAATCTCTGAACCCAGCAAGTTTTAGCAGAAATCCCTCCAGTTTTAATTGTTAAAATTTTGGAATTCCAAAATTGCACAGCCAGTACTGCAGCTGCATGACATCAGATATTATTCATAACCAGCAATAAAAAACAAATTGTCTACATTTGTCTTTTCAGCAGATCTGAGTGTTGGGGTAAAATCCCAAATAATAATGGTGGGTCTGGTTTATAAATATTGAATGTAATCAAAGTAGAGAAAGAGTAATGTGGAAATCATCTGCCCCACAGGTAGGGGGAGGGTGTGGGATGGAGGGTATAGTGGGGGTTTTGGTGGTGGAAAATGGGCACTGGTGAAGGGTCAGGTGTTTCATCATTGTATGATCAAGACTTAAACCCGAAAGCTTTGTAACTGCTCTCATGGTGATTCAATAAATAAATTTATAAAAAAGAAAAAAAAGTAAGATGGAGTTCATGCCCAATTCAATCAGCCTAATCAATGGCTGAATAATTAACAATACTCTTACATTAAAATTTTTTTTAAAGTGTATGTCACATTGTAAGTACTCAGTGTTGAAAGAACAGACAATGAAGGGCTTGGAATCACCAAGAGAGGTTCTATATGCATTAAAATTATGATAAGGTGTCAGAAGACTAAAGGTAACTATATTAACTAATCTTCAGGAAAAAAAGACAAACAGTGCTTTTGAAGCAAATAGTTTCTTTTTTAACTTTTTTTGGTTTTTGGTGCCACACTTAAGGCTTATTCCTGACTCTGCACTCAAGGATCACTCATGACAGACTCAGGGACAACATGGGGTGCCAGGGGTAAAATCCCGGTCTGTTGCACACAAAGCAAACACCCTAATTCTACACTATCTCTCCATCCCCAACTTCTCCCAACTTTTCATATATATTACTGGTATTTTCCCAGTTCTCTCATCTCAGTTTAAATAGCTCTTCACAGAGAAATTTTCACTGATTATCCCTGTCATGTCTAAGCTGTGATCTTTTATAGTTCTAAATAACTTCACCTTATTTATTAGCATTGAACTCTCTGTTGCTATTTTTAATTGCTTCTAGAGTTCAGGGGCTGGAGCGATAGCACAGCGGGTAGGACATCTGCCTTGCACGCGGCAGACCCGGGTTCGATTCCTCCACCCCTCTCGGAGGGCCCGGTAAGCTACTGAGAGTATCTTGCCTGCACAGCAAAGCCTGGCAAGCTACCCGTGATGTATTCGATACACCAAAAAACAGTAACAACAAATCTCACAATTTGTCGTGAGACGTTACTGGTGCCCACTCGAGCAAATCGATGAACAATGGGAGGACAGTGCTACAGTGCTACAGAGTTCAGGGGGTAGCTCAACAGTAAAGAACTTGCCTTGCACACGTGAGGTCCCTGGCACCACACATTCATACACATACACAGACACACACTTACACACATGCACACACATTAATTTTATTTAGGTTATTTATTGGATTACTACCCAACAAAACTGCAAACAAGCTATGTAAAAGCAGAGATCATGTATTCGACTTGGCAATACACTATCAACACTGCAGCTGCCCCTCTGGTACTACTGTATGCTCTTAATTGATGTTAAAACATATTTTATGAAATAGTATGTTAATGAGACATATTCATAACCAAGTGAATTATATTCAAAGGTTTGATCTAAGATCACGTTTATATTTTATAATTATGTGGAGTGTGTTTTTAGATATCTCAAAATTATGAGATTTAATCACTTTAATATTATAAATAATATAAACATTTTGTCCCGGCAAGCTGCCGAGAGTATCTTGCCTGCGTGGCAAAGCATGGCAAGCTACCCGTGACATATTCGATATGCCAAACACAGTAACAAGTGTCAGAATGGAGACGGTTACTGGGCCCACTCAAGCAAATCAATGAACAACGGGAGGACAGTGACAGTGACAGTGATCCTCTTGGTGTGATTTTACAAAACAGTTAATGAAATTAATACTCCTGAAAGTGTGCCATGGTGAACTTTCACTACCATAAGACCAACCCTGTGATCATGATTTAGTTGAATCTTTTCTCTACTTTAACACTGCATAGTTCTTAGTGAGGTCCTCAGTTGAATTTAACTAAGTTGGCTGTCAAGGAAAGTGTTGAAATAATAAACTGATCATGGAAACAAAAAAAGTTTAATGCAACTAGTACTTAATGGTTGTGGCATCAGTGTATGGAGTGTTGGGAGTGGGAGAGGCTGAGGAGAACTCAATTAATTAAATACACATATGTCAGAGATTCACTTCCTTGTCCCTAAATTACTCCTTGCAACAACATCTACACAAGATATATTGGCAAGAAGTCAATGATGGGTGTTGGGTGTTCCACACTATTCATTCCTTCCCCAGTCAGGTCTGTCGCTCAGGTGCTAATGAGCGTTTAAGGCCAGAAAGTGATGAAGAGGAAGTAGGAGAAAGAGCCTGGATTATCCATGACCTGTTTAATCATTCCCTGGAGATTTGACTTAACTAGAATTACAAAATCCTTTTCCCATCCAAAAATATGTAAGAAATTCAGAGAAGATTATAAAGTAATAGTATTTCACATGTGACCTTGTTGAGAGAGTGCGCAAATTGACACAATCACTCTGAAAATGTGCTTTCTGGGGTCTGAGGATGAGTCTTGAGTACTTGTTGACAGAGTTCTGTGGCTATAAAACTTTTTATAGCTTCATTCAGTCCCGTAAACTATTATGACATATCTGAGCAGGGATTTCTGGAAATTATTTCCCTCCACCACTCCCAAGGCTTAATTCTTCAGAAAATAGTTTGACAAAGAACAACACTCAGAATGAAAATATCATGTCCCAAAAGGGGCAAAGCATTGGCTAATAGAATTTTCATGTTTCCATGATGTAAAAATGGTTTTTCAAACAAGTTTGTGATTCAGTGAAGATGGTATTGTGAATAAATGTGCAGATTAAATAGTCATGAACCTGTATGGGCTGACTTTATCATATCACTTATACACACACGGATTTTAAAAATTAAGTAGATGAAGCTCAAGTGCCAGTCCTGTTCCTTAGAAGCTAAGTGACCATGGAAAAGATATTTGATCCTACAGAGCCCCATACAGTCCATCTTTCAAACATGAATTATACAAACAAAATATAATAATAATCAACCTAAAATACTAGTTTAAAGAAATCAATCCTGGTATATGATAGAAATAGAGAAGGTAAAATATTATTGATAATCATTTACTTAAGTTAAAAGATGTATAAATATTATAGAGAATTGCACTGCCTTTTAGTCAAGGATTCTGTGTTAGAATGACATGAACTCTCACAAACTCCAACTATCTTAACCTATATGGGAGTAATTGTCATTATGCTCTAAGCAAGTTTATTATGAAGAATTTGAATTGAAAGGGAAATTATTACCCCTTGCTAGAGATATAGCTTGATATTTTTTATTGAATTACCATGAGATACAGTTACAAAGCTTCCATGTTTGAGTTTCAGTCATACAATGATGGAACACCCATCCCTCCACCAATGCATATTTTCCACCACCAATGTCACCAGTAACCCCCCCCCCACCATCCCAACCCTCCCTCTGCCTCTATGGCAGACAATTTCCCCCACACTTTTTCTCTTCTTTGGGGCATTATGGTTTTTAATATAGATACTGAGAGACTATCATGTTTGGTCCTTTATCTACTTTCAGCACACGTCTCCCATCCAAAACTATCCCTCCAACCATCATTGACTTAGTGATCTCTTCTCTATTCCAGCTGCCTTTTCTCCCTAGCTTGAATTTTTATGGCAAGAATTTATCTATGTTTGAAATGTAGTTAAATTTACTTTCTAAGAAGAGCTATATAGAGAAAATTACCAAAAGCAATACTTAAAAATTATCAAACTTTTGGACTGCCTAAAATACTCTATACCCCCCAAAAGTCAAATATACATTTTTCTCCAGTGCCCATTGAATATTCTTCATTATAGATGACATACTGGGTCATAATTTGAGTAAATAATGTAAGGGAATACATATTTAAAATGGTAAAAATAAGAGTAATGATCAAAAAGCAAACTAAAAAACTTTAATTTGAAATCTACTCATAGTAGAAAATATGTAAATATAGTGCTCACTCAAATGTATTAACTTTCATAAGATTATTTTTGACAGATATCCAGTCATATAATATTCATTCACCAGAGTCAGAAGATGATGTATAATTTGTATGGAAGTCTTACAAAAACTATGGAATCATTCTAAGGTGGATTTCATTGACTGAGAAGCATAACTTTCAAAGCTATGAAGTATTTTTTTTATAAATTGCAAAGTTTAATTGTCCCAGACATTTCACCATGGTGAATTTACATTATATCCGTATTTGTATATGAATTACTAAAGACTGACCTGGGACCAGAAATGCTCTATGAGATGTATGCAGCACCAAGTCCATCCTTCTAAGGGGTTCTGACTTGAGTCTGAATCACACCATTATCTGACTCTCTCATGAAGTCCCAGGTTGCAGCAGCTGCCTTTGAATCAGGTCTATTAACCAGAAATCTGGGTAGGAGATTATAGCAGAGGAAATTCTTCAGATGAGGATGTCAAGTACTTCAAAACTGTTTGATGATGAGAGGCTGAAAGGCACAATAGGAACCAAGACAGCCTGGCCCAGGGAGAAGAAATCAATCTTTAAGTTTGTGCTGGTGGAGCCACTTGAAGAAAAACCAAGATATGGAAATCTAAGTTGACTTTTTAAAGTAAACCATATTCAATGGTTGTCACAAATGAAATCTTTACTTTTTTATTTTAGGGGTGCAGCTATCCCCAGCTATGCTTGGGGTTTTCTCCTGACTCTGCACACAGGGATTACTCCTGATATAACTGTGGGACCATATGTGGTGCTGGGGATCAAACCCCAGTCTGCAGCAAGCTAGTTAAGAACCCTACCTGCTGTACTATTACCCCAGCCCAAAATGAAATCTTTCAACAAAAGATATTCAGACTAAGATTTTATACTTTATATCTCAGAGTCTCGGCTATTGTTAAGTTAAGCTTGATTCAGGAAAATTAGATTCTCTACCTTTCAGTGAACTACGTCCATATACCTTCTGTTCATTATGTAGAGCACAGAATAGCTGTATTTAAGTGAATTTCAGTAATTAAAATATGCATTTAGTTAATGTTCTATTTGATTAATATTTTTATCCAAGGACCTAATAGTTTTTTTTTAAAGGTAAGGTAAAGGTAAAGGCCCTCCCGTTGATCGTCGATTTGCTCGAGCGGGCCCAGTAACGTCTCCATTGGAGACTTTGTTGTTACTGTGTTTGGCATATCGAATACTCTCGGTAGCTTGCCGGGCTCTCCGAGAGGGGTGGAGGAATCGAACTCGGGTCGGCCATGTTTGCCGCTTGTAAGGCGAACGCCCTACCCCTATCGCTCCAGCCCTTTTTTTTTTTTTTTTTTTTTTTAAATATGAAGATCCATTCTACTTCAAACCGAATCACGGTTATTATTTTATCTGTTTAAATTGCATGTATGGGTTGGGTATTTATTGCAGGAGAGGCGTTAGGTCAGTTCAAGCTCAAAAAAAAATTCATAGGTTGTTTCTGTGTGTTTGGGGTTTTTGTTTGTTTAATATGTCAGGGCAGGTAGAAAAGAAAAAGAAGGAAGATCACACACATGGATTTTGGAGAGAGGAAAAGAGTTGATCTGAAAGTGGTGTCTATCATTTCTGCCTACCTCCCAGTAGCTATATATCAGTACATGATGTCCCTAACTGCAAGGAACCTCTATCTATGAACTGCAGCTGAGAGGCTAACAGATAAAAATAATGCAGGTACTAGTAAGCATCAACAGTCTGAATTATTTCTTTAAATATTCATCACACAGCTATTAGCTACATATTATTGCTCTCTTTTGTTTTGGGGTCATATCTTGCCATGCTTTGGGATCACTCCTGGCTCTGTGCTCACTCCCGATGGTTTTAGGGGATTATATGTGGTGCCATAAATTGAACTAGGATCATTCACATGTAATCAGCACCAACAGTTTCTACTTCAATCAGCAATTCAAGCAGGAATTTTTGACTGGGTTCCATTAAATTCCATGTATTTGTATGGGTTGTGTACATGGGTGTGTGAGTGTTAATTATG
This sequence comes from Sorex fumeus, assembly GCF_029834395.1. Taxonomy (NCBI): domain Eukaryota; kingdom Metazoa; phylum Chordata; class Mammalia; order Eulipotyphla; family Soricidae; genus Sorex; species Sorex fumeus. Next base: position 7,097,721 of record NW_026606058.1, read on the forward strand.
TGAATGTGGACAGATAAACCTACTTTATCCAAGTTTATTTCACTCAGTTCTTTTTTGTTTGTTTGTTTGTTTGTTTGGGGGGCCACACCCATCTCAGGGATTACTCCTGGTTCTGCCCTCAGAGATCACTCCTGGCAGGAATTGGGGGACTGTATGGGGTTTTGAGATTGAACCCAAGTCAGTTGTGTGCAAGGCAAGTGCCCTAGTTCTTCTCTTCTTTATTGGAGGGACTGGCATTCCAATCCCAGCTTTTTTTTATTATGGGGACAGTCACTCCAATCTCAACTCTTTCTTTTTATTTAGGGGCAGCACACCTGGCTACTTCTGATTAGTATTATATTAGTAACTAATATTATTAGTATTATTATTATTAAATGTTCAGTGGTGAGGCCCAGTAACAGCACTCAGCTATTGATTATTGTGAAACTGAGGAAAATCTGGAGCATCATAGATAGATAAACAGTTCCCTGTCATGGCATAGGGAGGCTACAGGTGCAGTGCCCTGGACTATTGCCTCTGTAGAAGCACTCACTCCTCTCTCTGCTCAGGAACAAGCTGCTGCTCTTCCCCCAACTCTGACCTCTTCCTGAGATCCAGTTTCGACCTGGAAGGGAAAAGACAGAGCAATAGCCTGGGTCAAATGTATCCATTCCACCGTTATGACACAGACGCTGTTCTAGGCCCCAAAGATTCATCTCATTTAAGGAATGAGAAAAACCCCCTGCTCTGTGGAGCTCAGTGTTTAAATCTTATCTCTCCTATCAAAAACTCATAACTACCTGTAGTTATCTCTCCTATCAAAAACTCACATTACCTGTAGAGCAAAACCATGAATAGCATCCTTCTAAACTACTTACACCTATGCTTCTTAGTGCCAAGTGGTAAACTTGCTTGAAGAATTATTATGTATCACAAATTATATAATAATTTTCGGGCAGCCAAGGGAAGTCCCAGCAGCTCTCTCCCTGGCCGTCCAGGTTCGGGGGGCCCGGGCCACTTGCCCAGTCGGGGCGGCCAGGGTCATGGGGCAAACAGTGGACGAAATGAGGGCCAAGCCAGTTGGTTGATCAGATGCCGTTTATTCCTTTCTCCCCACGGACCTGCCCCAGTCTCTCTGAGCCTCCCATTCTAGTCTCACTCTGCCCTCATTCCCGGCTCCTCCTGTCTCTCCCGCTCATCTCCCCACACTCCATCTTGCAGCCTGGATTCTCTCTCTCCTCGAGCCTGCTCCTGTATTCTTCTTTTACATTCTTCTCTCTCTGTTCCCCTCGGTAGTCTCCATCTTGCCGCCTGTTATTTCTCCCTCTCTCAAGTTCTCTTGTCTCAACTCCCCAGCACACTGGGCTGACACTGCACCCAGCCTGGTAGCAAAATCAACATGAAAAAGCCCTTCCTGAGGGCCCACCAGGTTCAAAGGAAATACCACCTAGGAGGTATTCCAAAGCCCTTCCAGACTGCCTCTGGCAAAATATCTCTTAAGATGCTTTTCTCCGAGAGAACACAGGGGATTGCCCTGCCACAGAGACAGGGGGGATGGGGGAATGGGGGTGGGAGGGATATTATCCATGGTGGTGGAAAATGGGCACTGGTGGAGGGATGGGTATCTGATCATTGTATAATTGAAACCAAAGCACAAAAAATTGTAAATCTACAACTTTAAAAAAAATAAAATAAAATAAAATAAAGGGGAAAAAAAAAAGATGCTTTTCTCCTTTCCTCAGTCCAAAAACTCAACCAACATCTTAATACTAGTTATTTTTGTGTGGATACAGTAAGAGATACGTTGAGGCTTATAGGGCAGCTCTCCTGGGAACATCTTCCACAGACTCAGGCTACAGAGTTTAGGCCAGATTAACATTCCTAACCCTAGCAGGGTCCAAATCTAGTTATTACTTTTTGGATCATGACCGCATTTGTCCATGACCAAGCTCTTAACTTACAGTTAAGCATTATGGCACTTTGACCAGGCCCATCTCAATGCCAGGGTAGCACATAGCTTACTGCTTGCCCGGATTACATCCAGTCCTTCATCAGGACCCTGCCTTTGTGGGTGCTAGGAAGTAAAGGCAGCTGAGGCTTAGGTGAGAGAACAGATGCCCAGGAGGAAAATATCACTGAGAGTCATGTTACAAAAGCATAGCGTATACTGTCTTCTTGTGTCAAAAAGGACATTGCTCTGAATAAACTCTGCAAAGGACTTAGGGAGAAGAGAAAAACAATACTTACAAGTCAACAGAGCACAAAGAAAGATTGCCTCGAGCAGGCCCCAGTAACGTCTCTTTCATCCTTGCCCTGAGATTATATTCAAGGCTCTTTAGGAGAATGAGACCCATCATTGTTACTGGTATTTGGCATATTTGGTAGGCCAGACTCTGCCCTGTGGGCAGGCTACATTCGATAGCCTGCAAGTTTGTCCAAAGTAGGAATGAGATAATAAGATGTCATAAAAAGATGTCCTGATAAGACGTCCCGAGGCCGCATCTGGAAGCTGAGTCTTGGCCGCTGATGGGATTACACAGCGCCAGGGGGCCAGGTGGTGGGTGTGACCCCCGCCTACTGGGATGTGGAGGATCTGGGTGGAAGATGCTCGACTCCAGTCCGAGTAGGCTTGGAGATCTCGGCCCCAGAACCCGCGTGGCTTTGTCCCTCTGCCAGTACCTTCATGTGTGCAGAGAGTGGACTCAGCATAGTGGTGGCTGGTCCTGGAGGTCTTCGGCTGCCGGAGCCCTGGTCGGGGCGGGGAGGAAAGCTCAACCCGCTCCCCTCCAAGGGCCTCGGCGAGGAACAGCCAGGCACGGGGGCAGAAGACTGCACTGTTCTCGTCCCATCAACGTCCAAGACTCAGAGACTATAAAATCCAGCTCCCGGACAAAGAAAGAAGTTACAAATAAACACAGAGGAATGGGAGCACTGTGATGGGAGCAACCCAATAAACCTAAACTACTTGAGGCTATGCAGGAAGAACAAAACAATGTTATCCTACAACAAATGTTAAAAACCCTTGTGAACAGAGAGCATAGTGGAGTTTAGTGAGCTTGGAGTAAAAGTGACTTTTATTTTTGCTGCAAGTCAATTCTCATTCTGTCATTCAAAAATATTTACTGAGATATAATTATTCTGAGTCAAGCAATTAAATCCCAGACTATATACAGTTCCATAAAATGCTTAAGAAAATTACCCCGTGACTGGACAAGGGTATTTTTCTTATAATTGCTACTGTTGCTGATGAAGATGTTGCCAAGGTTGCTGTTCCTGCTGCAGTGTTCCATCATAGTCTTGAGTACCAAGAGTTAAAGACTCAAAATGCTCCTCTCAGTATTACAGAGCTAAGAAGCATAGTAAGAATTAAGAACAGAGTCTCCTGTGTTTTAGCTGTGGGATCAACTCCAGCCTTTGTTGGGTGACCTCAAGCAGATAACAAATCTCAGTGCCTCAGTTTCTTGTTTGATAAATAGAGAAAAATGATAATTCATGCCTCAAAAATTCATCCTAAGAAGTGAATCACCTTAAGTAAATGCTTAGAAGGTGTCTGGCAGCTGGTCAGTGCTTGATGAGCATGGCCCTTATCATCAAACTCAGTCTTATGGTGCCAGCACCTCTTTCTGCTGCTTCTATCCATAACTTTTGTTTGATTTCACTTTTTAAAAATTGTTTTTATTAAAAAATTTTTTAATAGTGAGACATCATGAGGTACAGTTGCAGACTTACACATTTTTGTGCTTGGGTTTCAATTATACAATGATCAAATACCCATCCCTCCACCGGTGCCCATTTCCCACCACCACGGATCCCAGTATCCCTCCCACCCCCCATCCTCCCCATCCTCCCCATCCCACCTTGCCTCTGTGGCAGGGCATTCCCTTTTGTTCTCTCTCTCTTATTGGGTGTGTGGTTTGCAAAAGAGGCAATGGGTGACAATCATGTTTAGTCTATAGTCTACTTTCCGCATGCTTCTCCCATCCTGGGAGGATCCTCCCAACACCTTTATTTGGTGTTCCCTTCTTTATATTTGATTTCACTTTGCCCAAGGTTTCTCTTTGCTCAAATAAGAGGCATTTATATTCAAACTTTCAAATTCCTTTAGGGAAAAGTTCCGACTAGGCTAATCAAAACTGTTAAGTGAAAAATCCAGTGACTGAGAACCAATAGTCTAACAAGTTGCTGTCTCAAAATGGTTTGCATTTTCCATGGGGAAAAAAATTTTTATATATCATCCAAGTTTGTCCATATTATTTCATGAAAAATAAACCACATGAGGTTCTGGTAAGCTTGATATTCTTTTCAAGGGAGGGAGAGAAGGAGAAAGAGAGCAAGAGAGAGAGAGAGAGAAAGAGAAAAAGAGAGAAAGTTTGGTGTTTTCAGTTTGTTGTAGGGACGTTCTGTGATTTGTTTTCACACACAGACCTCTTAGCCAGTGGTTAGTCAGTACACATTTCCTGAGCACGTATCTTATGCTGAACCCTGCGATAAGTACTGGAGATTCAAAGATAAGAAAAAAAGTAGTTCCTGACATCATGTCCAAAAAGAAATTGAAGAGACAGCTACCCTCTAAATGGGCATCCACATGTTTCTGAGTTGCCTTATCTGGAGAAATCTGATTTGGAAGAAGCATTTGAAAATCGCATGCTGAGTTCACTTCCTTTGTTGCTTTAAGCAAGTTGAAGGTGCCAAGAAACTGATCAATCTCAGAGATGCAATGACTTCTACAGCAAACACAGAAAATGCTATATCCATTCTGCCTGTCACATCACAGGACTGGGAGAAGACAGCAGCCTTGTGATCAGAACGGATCGACAGATCCTTTAGCCAGGTGGGGAACCCCATGAGATGGCAGAATGTTTCACAAAAGGATTTTCAGGCTCATGTTCTATTTTGTCCTGGCAAAACAGCCACTTCCTTTAAAAAAAAAAACTGCATGCGAATAGTTCTGAAAGATGCTTAGCTATCCAAAAGACTGTACAAAACAACATTTTGATAAGTTTATAAGAGAATTAGAAACAGATGGATTATTTTACACAGAATATCCAGGATTTAACAATTAACAACAATAAGAACAACTGTGTTTAACAGTTGTTAATAATAACAATTATTTGAATATTATATATATATTAAAAACCATTTTTGGTGATTGATCAAGTCATAACTTGAGGGAAGGTCCTAATGTTTTGTTAAACATCATGCTTTGTTTGTTCCTTTATTTTCTAACATTCAACAACTAAGGAGGGTTGTCGGGTTTTTTTTTTTTTTTGAGTGGGGGGTTACATTGAACACACTCAGAAGTTCTTAGGGGGTACTGCTGACTCTGTAATCAAGGATAATTCCTAAAAATGCTCGCGGGAGGGTTATATAGTACTGGAGTTCAAACCATGTTGGGTGCATGCAGGCACCTTGAGCTCAGTACTATCCCTCTGGCCCAACTGAAGAGTCTTTGAAGTGAAGTTTGAAAGCAATGAAGCCGTCTCCAAAACATAAACCATGAAGAGTACACTCAGATGCCCATTAGACATATACTCTCTTTGGTATCTATGCCCCATGGACCACTGGTTCCACAAAATTCAAGCTCCAGTGTCCTTATCCAATGCTATTCTCTGCCTTCACTGACTGATTAAATCCTTTTGTCTCAAAGCCCACCTCAATGCCAACTTCTTGGACTTATTTTCTGTGACTTCTTTCTAAAACTATAATGCGAGTCTAATGAAAAACCTTCATTCAACTGTGTCTCCTGCAGTTCAACAACTGCATTTCCTGGTGGGTGGCTCTTGACTGCTGTCACCAAAAGAAAAAAAAATGAGCCAGAGGGATTTTTTTTCTAGTTTTCCATGAATCAGAGAATGTGTAAAGCTAGTGAGAACCACTGCACAACAAGGGACGATGTTAACACTGTCTTCTGTGAAAACGGCATCCTTTATTGTATCATATAATTTCATGAGGCTCCTAGGGTCATGTTTAAAACAAAACACAGTCCTGTATTTTTCACTAATGACCAATCTGCTTACATATATCCATGTGCATTGATAGCCATGAATCCCAGGACATAGTGGTTCAGGAGCTATACTATAGTGTGAAGTGGAAGGAAAATTATAATCATGGAAGAAACCAAGACATGTAATGGTTTGCACATTGGTTCTGATTTAATGTAGGCCAACATGCCCCAAATTGTATTTCTTAGGATGTTTGAGGTTTTAATGTAAATAAGGCTCTTTTTGGAACTTAATGGAATTTGTTCGAGATTTCTTAGAATATGCAATATGATATTTTGCAGCGTGAATTCCCAAAATAATAGTAGTGGAAGAAAAATTGTTTATGATGTTGTTTACAAATTCATTTGAGCTTTATATTCTTGTAAAATATCAGTGAGTATTTTTGAGAAAAGGATTGAATAAAGTACAGGAGATAAGGCATTTATCTTGCACACAACTAATCCCAGTTCAAGTCCTAATACAACATATGTACTGAAAATTCCAATACAGGAATCACTCCTGACCACCTCCAGAAGTAATCCCTGAACACAGAGCCAAGAGTAAACACTGAGCTCTGCTGGGTGTGGCCCAATCCTCTTCCAATAAATAAGAATAAAGAAAATAAAGAAAAAAGAATAAAGATAGGGTTTCCTGTATAACTGTAGTGTCCCACCTTACTCTATATCAGATCAATTCCATAATTATTACTCTGTAGCAATTAGTGTGTTCATGGGTGGGTTGTAGGATATATGTAAATACATTGAAATACATGCAAGTTTGTACTCAAGCATGTACTTTCAGGAAACGGATCCTCAGATTCGAAGAAGAGTTCAAGACTCCAAAGTAAAGTAATTGTTTTTGCACCAACCCCCCCTCTTTAATACCTTGGTAGAACACAGAGCTAAGACTAAAAATTTCCGGGTGTATAATGCCACCAGCAGGTCAACTGTACCTGCAGGGTGAGTTCATCAGCAGTCTGATGGTGCCTTCAGACTTCCAGCTGCCCCAAAATTGCTGCTGTGCCTTTGGCCAGACCTCAACAACTTGTGGCCAAGTTCATCAAGAAATTAAAGGACTAAAAGTTAGGTATGTGGGAGCCACACCCACAAACCACCTCCGGCTCCGCTATATAAGCTCATTTATTGGCCTTATTTCAGAGACCCATAAATCTCAAAAGAGATCAAAGCACACAGTTAGGGCTGGTGACTGGATGCGGGCAAGCAGGCACACCCTGCAGGGCATACTCCAGTAGTTCATTTCTCTGGAAAAGATGGAGACAAGGACCATGATCCAAAGACACAAAAAAGAATCTCTGAACCAAGCAGCTCACTACAGAGATGCCTCAGGACTTTAAGCCAGGCCGACTTCACTGGGTATCTCAGAAGGGGGCAGGCGTCATTCCTCCACCTACCTGCTGAAAACCCTGACAGCTGCCAACTTCCAGAACCCAGTAAGAAGTGCAGGCTGTCTTCACTGGGGAACCTTGGAGGGGGATGGGTTGAGTTTCCCTCCCCATCCCAAGCAGAACCCTGGCAGCTGAAGAAAATCTACAGAATCCAACTGCCACCGTGTCCACAAGCTCGTACTACCTCACCCAAGAGGGGACAAGCCTCCCTCATGACTGGATGAACCTCACCAAAGAGATGACCAGCAGGAAAACCCAGGTGAGCGGGAACCCGTGGCGGAGATCTCCAAGCCTACTTGGATCAGGACTGGGCTTCCTCCCCCCAGATCCCCAGTTTTCCAGTAGCTTGGCAGTCACACCTACAAACTGCCCCCCGGTGCCATGTAATCTCATCAGCGGCCAAGACCCAGAGGCTATAAACTAAAGCTCCCGTAAGAGAACAACACAGAATTTCCTGGGCATTATATTCTATCCATAACAAGCAATACGAAACAAATAATCTAGCATTGCCTTTTCGAAAGGTTTGAGTGGTGATGAGACTGGTGTAACCAAAGTAGAGAGAGAGTATGGGGGAAATTGTCTGCCACACAGTCAGGAGAAAGGTTGGAATAGGTGTGTATGGGGGAAATACTGGGGATTTTGGTGGTGGAAAATGTGCACTGGTGAAGGGATGGATGCTTGATAATTGTATTACTGAAGCTTTGTAACATAGCTCACGGTGAATCAATAAAAATGGGGGAGAATAATAATAAAGTAAAATTAACAATCAGAATTAAAAAAGTTATGTGGGGTTCATGCCCAATTCAATCAGCTTAATCAATGGTTGAATAAATAGCAGTAAACATGGCCGACCCGAGTTCGATTCCTCCGCCCCTCTCGGAGAGCCCGGCAAGCTACCGAGAGTATTCATATGCCAGACACAGTAACAGCAAAGTCTCCAATGGAGACGTTACTGGGCCCGCTCGAGCAAATCGACGATCAACGGGAGGGCCTTTACCTTTACTCCTACATTAAAAATAAAAATAAAGAATAAAAATTTCTGAAGTTCATTCACTGGCCATGACTTAGAGATTCATAAAAAAATTGAAGTAAACCACAAAAAAAAGAAAAAAGAAAGGGGCCAGAGAGATAGTACAGCAGGTAGGGCATTTGCCTTTCACACGGCCAACCTGGGTTCGATCCCCAGCAACCCATATGGTCCCTCAGCACTGCGAGGAGTAGTTCCTGAATGCAGAGCCAGGAATAACCCCTGAGCATCGCTGGGTGTGACCCAAAAAGAAAAAAAAATAGAAGGAAACCAATAAGTTGCAAGATTCTTCCAGACTCCTTGCAAGGCTGAGTCACCCAGGGCACTAAGTCACTAAGGGGTCTGGTCAGTACAGCGCCCATCCAAACGGACCTCTGGCAGCCAAAATATTCCACACTCTACAATCACCGCCATAATCCCAGATGGACACTACAGTTGGGACAAGCCTCGCACACAAATTAATCCACTGAAAACCTCAGATATGAGGATTTTATGACTGAAATCTCCTGCTCTCAGGGAGTCAGGGATGGGCTACTGCCTCTGTCTCCCTTTATTTCCTAAAGCCCTGGCAGTCACACACATGTCCCAAAGCTGCAACCCCCTTAAAAATTTAACCCTAGCTGTATCAGCACATTTAAAAGTTTTGGACTTCCTAGGGCATGGCATCATTAGCGGACACACAACATTTCAAACTCTACAACACTTATAAACCAGGAGTAGCACACCAGATTGTATGGGATGTAATGTAGAAGGCAACCAATCTTGATTAACAAAATATAAACACAGACTATCTTAATAATCTTTTATACAAGGACTTAATAGTTGTATCGTGAGATACAATAATCTTCTCTAACTTTCTTCTAAGGGAACATTTTCTATCATGCTGTTAGCAAATTATTGATAGCAAGAAATATTACATAAATAATTGAGGGTCTGCTACGAGGGCAGGCTTAAAGGGTGGTTGGGAAAATTAGAGACAGTGGTAGAGAAAATGTGTAATGGTGGTGGCACTGGTGTTGGAACGTTAAATGCCTGTATCACTGTATCACTGTCATCCTGTTGTTTGTCGATTTACTTGAGCGGGTGCCAGTAATATCTCTATTCATCCCAGCCCTGAGATTTTAGCAGCCTTTCCTTACTTATCTTTCCCAATGATTGGAGGCTTTTTCAGGATTAGGGGAATGAGATCTGCTATGGTTACTGGTTTTGGCATATCGAATATGCCACCGGGAGCTTGCCAGGCTCTTCCCATGCAGGCGGGATACTCTTGGTAGCTTGCTGGGCTCTTCAAGAGGAATATATATATATATATTTTTTTTTTTTCATTTCATTTCATCATCCTGTTAATCGTCGATTGCCTCGAGCAGGCCCCAGTAACGTCTCTTTTCATCCTAGCCCTGAGATTATATTCACGGCTCTTTAGGAGAATGAGACCCATCATTGTTACTGGTATTTGGCATATTTGGTAGGCCACGGGGAGTTTGCCAGACTCTGCCCTGTGGGCAGGCTACATTCGATAGCCTGCAAGTTTGTCCAAAGTAGGAATGAGATAATAAGATGTAAATAAAGGCCCTCCCGTTGATCATCGATTTGCTCGAGCGGGCTCAGTAACGTCTCCATTGGAGACTTTGTTGTTACTGTGTTTGGCATATCGAATACGTCATGGGGAGCTTGCCAGGCTCTGCCATGCGGGCGAGATCCTCTCGGTAGCTTGCCGGTCTCTCTGAGAGGGGTGGAGGAATCGAACTCGGGTCGGCCATGTTGGCTGCGTGCAAGGCAAACGCCCTACCACTGTGCTATCGCTCCAGCATATATATATATATATATATATATATATATATATATATGAGAGAAATATATAGAAATATATAGATTATATAAATATATATATTTCTCTCTATGATTTGTTGCTTACTGTCTGAACTCCATCAAACATGGTGTGGTAATTATGGAAACGGGTAGGAATGTCTTATGATGTGCCACATGGCTGCTTTGCAGCCACCCGGTCCAAAATGTGGCCTGGAGCCTGGGAACAGTTGGTTAGTGGAGGTCAGCTACCAGGGCTGGGTCCCTTGGTGTGGGGAGGCACCCTCTGGGGCACCCCGAGTGGAAACAGCCTAGCACAGAGTCCTGTAACAAATATTTTTATCACTTCAAAATTTAAAACGTAATAATAATTTCCTTTTATGCCCATGTAAGATATTGTGCAGAAACAAACTCAAGAACATAAATTCTTATCTTATTACTATCTCCCTTTGGCCTAGGGTAAAGTTAAAGGCATTCCTAATTTGGCTTAGAGTCCCTTTCTAGGCAGGACAGTGAATTTCCTCTTTGAAATGTCTTCTTGGGCATTTAAACTCATGATGAGAATTCTGGTGTCCAGAGCCCTTGTATTACTCTCTGCCATTCTGCTGACAGGTCACTGGTGAGGGCATGGATGGGAAATCCATTGGTGAAGCCCCAGATGCCTTCAGGCATCACAGAAATGGACCTCATTGTACAGGAAAAGAATCCAAGAAAAAAGGGAGGGAGTTCAAAAGATCAAGATGCATTTTCATTGATCTTGGACTTGTAAGAGCTGCAACATCAATCACAGTCATTTAGAAATGCCTATTAATGACCCACAGTGCTGGGGATACCATATGGTTTGTCTTTGTAACATTTGACTTGGGCATCTCTTTGGAAACAACATGAGAATCTGTCAGGGTCAGATTCAGAACCATGTAGGAGTATATGGAAAGGATGGAAGGACATATGCTTAAATATATAGTCAGGACAATGGATATTTAGGACTCCAAAAAGGTTCCAGAAGACAATCCTTTACCCCTAAAAGAAATAAGAAAGTTTGAGTGGGGCCAAGAAGAAAGTCCTATGACTTATTCCTGATTAGTAGTGAAGAAGCTGCATGTCTAGAAAGGAACCTGCCCTGTTCCATCTTAGCCAGATGTGCAGGTGTCACATCATGCCTTACCATGGACAGGGTCAGGCATGATGTTCCCTAGTGGAGAGGCAGGGGTGCTGAGAAACTATAGATTTATGAAAAAACTATGTGAATTGAGGAAGTACAACATGGCATAGTGCAGAATACAGAGAGGCCTTCTTATTTCTCCCTCTCCTGCCATTACCAAAGCAATGCAATGCACATAAATTTGTCAGTGTCTACCAACTTGAAGCAATGCAGAATGTACCAAAAGTCCAACATTGTTCTATCCAATATAGAAGCCACCTGTCATATCTTCAAATTGAGAACTGCTGTGCTTGTAAAAATACAATCACAAACCAGCCGCTTGGAGCAGAAAAGCAAATGGACTTGTGTTGATCCGCGCCACCAAGCCTGCCCGGAGGGGGAAGGGCGTTGACCGGCCCGCCTGCTCCTCTCTGGAAAGAAAGATGGCGGCCGCACGGGAGCCTTGTGGAAAGCGGGTTTGAGCCGGGCTCGGGGAAGCGGCGGGGACCTCATGGGAAGGGGGGCTTTGTGGGCCGTCCCCCACGCCCCACCGAGGTCGCCAGCTGCCCCCCACGAGCGGCTCTCCGGCACGGCCACGACTCCAGGGCACAGAAATCAATCTCTTAACTAGCTAACTTTTAATAGAAATTCTTCCAGGGTCAATAAGTAAAATAGCAGAAATTCAAAACCGCGCGGCCGCGATAGCGGCCGCGCGACATCATTTTATTCTTAAACCAAGTTGTAGAAAGCAAATCATTTCACAACGCTGTTTCAGCATGTCTGATTGGGGGGGGGGGTGGGTCGTAAACTCTAAACAATAATTGTGCATCTTCTATCGAAATAATCTATCTAGTCAAAGTAGATAGAGTATTAACTAGAACTCATCTGCCTCATAAGAATTGGGAGGGGTGGGAGGTGGGGGTCTATTGGGGTTCGGGGTTAAAAATGAGTATTGGTAAAGGGAAATGTGTTCGGTATCTACATGACTGAGACCTAAACCCGAAAGCTCTGTAACTTTTCCCACAGTGATTCAATAAATAAATAAATTATAAAAAAAAAAAAATACAATCACAGATTCAATACAGACTCAAATACTTGTTATGAAAAAAAGATCATGAATGTACATAGACATAGCACTAATGATTTTATTGGCTACATGTTAAGATAACTTTAATTTATTTTGCCTGATATTTTAAAGTAAATTTATTAAGGCGTAATTATTATTGTGAAACTGCATATGTTTAATATACACAATGTGATGATTTGGAACATGGGCACACACCTGTGAAATCATCACCAAAACAAAGATCATAAACATTTTAACAACTGACAAAAGTCTTCTCAACGTCTTTTTGTTGTTCTATTAATTGCTTTCTTTGTAATCAGAACACTTATCAACAAAAATGTAAATGCAGAACATAATATGATAGGCGTAAATGTAGATTGCCTCTAAGCTTTATTCACATAACCAAAACTTGAGTTAAATGAAATATATTACTGAGATTGAGTTATTCTAGTAACCACATTGCTGTTTTCTTAATGTATTTTTATTGAATCGCCATAAGATACAGTTACAAAGCTTTTGTTATTGGGTTTCAGTCATACAGTGTTCCAACATCCATCCCTCCACCAGTGTACATTTCCTACTACCAAAATTCCCCATATCATTCCTGCCACCCCCTTACAGCCTGCTTCTCTCTCTCTCTCTCTCTCTCTCTCTCTCTCTCTCTCTCTCTCTCTCTCTCTCTCTCTCTCTCTCTCCCACCCCCACCCTTTTGGGCATTATGGCTTTCAGTACAGATACTAAGAGGCCATTATGCTTGGTTCTTTACCCACTTTCAGCATATAACCCCCATCCAGAGCGATTCCTTCCTACCATCATTATCATAATAGTCCCTTCTCTATCCCAACTCACCTCTCTCCAGCCCTTGAGGCAGGCTTACAACTATGGACCACTCTTCCTGGCCCTTGTTTCTACTGTCTTTGGGTGTTAGCTTCATACTATGGTTTTTTTTTCTTTATATCCCACGAATGAGTGTAGTCATTTGATGTCTGTCCTTCTCCTTCTGACTTTTCACTCAGCATGATACTCTTCATGTCCATCTACTAATAAGGGAATTTCATGACTTCATTATTCTAACAGCTGCATAGTATTCCATTGTGCAAATGTACCAAAGTTTCTTACACTAGTTGTCTGTTCATTGGTGCTCTGGTTGCCTCATCTAGGTTATATTACCAAAAGGCACAGCAGTGGACTGCTGAGATCCCCAACATCTAATACCTCTATGATTCCTGATTATTTTCCTCCAGGCTGTCACCAGCTTTTATACTAAAAAACTAGAGTAGCTCTATTAACTATGTCAAAACTCAAAGTGGAAGGACAAACCCAAACAAAACTGAGGACAATGCTGTCCAGATTAAGAGGAAGTTACGTTTACTGGAAGATACACCAAGGTCCAAAATAATGTACTTACACTGGCTTACCAAGAGCATCATGAAGGTTTTCCCAGACAAATGGTCATTCAATCCACCCACAGATGCCCTTTTGTCTCATCAGATGACCATTTGTCTGACATAAATGAGACTGGTGTTCTTCCTTAAAATATTATAATCATGCTATACCCTGGCATCCTAATGAAGCTGCTTGAATCAAAAACCACCACGGAACTATGGTGCAGCCCATCTACTAAGCAAAATGGATGAGTGTCTGCAGGACCAAATTAGTATATGCCTCATATTTAAAGACAGAGATGAGCAATTACCCCCCAAAAGCAAGGACTCCCCACCACCACACACACACATGCTAAGCCCAGAGCTAACTTACTGGGCATGGCATTTATTACTTAACACAAAAGGTGACAAGGACCTAAGATTTGGGATTTCTGTATATTATCAGAATAAGCACTTAAGTTGGTTGGTAAGGTAAAGGCACACCCTACCCTATTTTCCATGATATTTTTAAAAGAATTATTGAATCCACTTGGCTCAAAAGGTTTATCATTAAGCTTTTCGACATCTTCTCTTAAAGACAATATGAAACAATTTCTATGGCACTAACATTCCCATAACTATAGAAACATTTCTACATAATTTTTCTAAACAACTAACTTTTTATGTTCTCTCTCTCTCTCTCTAGGTTTGCTAATACAAGTAAAATTTGACCATTCCAGAATTGATAATCCTCTAAGGCCCACTCTTGCTTTAGTAGTCTGCTCTGTCATCTTAAAATTCTCAGCAAATTTTTACTAAGAAGCCCTACATTGTTATTTTTCATTGAACTCTGAATACCATGCATTGACTACAACCAACAAATAATAATCTCTGGCTTTAGAGTAACTTTATAAAAAATTTTTAACTTTTTTTTTTACATTTTCATCTCTTTTCCCATTTTATTCTCAAAATTGAACAGCCAGAAAAGGGCAGGAAGTGATAGAAAAATGTAACCTTGAAGTCAGAGACCTAGGTTTAAATGACTAAGCTCTGAAGTAATCTGGTGCTAGCAGATTCACCCCTGTCATCCTCATCTTCCTCTTCTGGAAAATAGCAGTGCTAGCTGCAACATGGAAATGAATAATAACTAGTGTTAATTATATCAAATAATGCATGTCACAGTGCCTGGCACATTGTTCTTCTCTAGAGCTCTTCCTCTGTCCTCTAACTTAACAATTTGGGGGCCCAGTAACGTCTCCATTATGAGACTTCTTGTTACTGTGTTTGGCATATTGAATACTCTCGGTAGCTTGCCAGGCTCTCCAAGAGGGGCGGAGGAATCGAACCCGACTCGGCCGGGCTGGCTGCGTGCAAGGACACCCTACCGCAGTGCTATCACTCCAGCCCAAGCACACCCTACCAGCGCGCAAGCACACCCTACCGCTGTGCTATCACTCCAGCCCAACAATTTGGAAGACAGAAAATTTAAACAGAATTTTAAATGATCCTCAGAACAGGAATCAGCTGGGATTAAGTGAGCAAAGATTTTATTATGGGGAATGGCTGTGTGAATGAAATGAGGAGGAATACAAAAAAAAAAAAAAGAAATGAATTAGCTGTTAGAAGAGGAATCTTTTAGATTAAGAAGTAAAAAATCGCTCTAAAGTAAAGGGAGAGCGCCTACTCCAGATGGAATTCCAGTGACAAAAAGCTTTCACAAGCAAGGCCCAGGTATGCAGGTTCAGGACTAAATCTCCAGGCTGCATGGCGGTAGAGAAGCTGGGATGTCCCTCCCCGGGACCCCACCTGCCCAGAAGACTGGTTCTTATGCCCACAATTTGCCTCTGGGCACCATTTTAACACACCAACAGCCCTGGCCCAGAGACACAGCAGCAAGTCCTGGAAGACAGCACAGTGCCAGAGATCTCTACTGGCCCCATACTGAGCCAATATCACCAGGGCACCCCAGACGGAGCAGGTGCAGTCTCCCTGCCTACTCCAGATGAAATCCCTGTGACCAAGAAATGTCTCTGGAACCCAACCATTTACATTCTAGAAATTTACTTTTACAATCACAGATGCACGAGCTCTCATGATATTCAAAATAAGCTATGGAAAATATATTATCTAGTGTCTGTCCCTGGCAGGTAAGTCTGAACGGTGGTGGAAAAATTCAAGTGAAACATAATGCCCAAAATAAGAGAGTTATTGGGGAAATTGTCTACCATAGAGGCAGGGTGAGGATGGGATGGCGGTGGGGAATACTTCGGACATTGGTGGTGAAAAAATGTGCACTGGTGGAGTGATGGGTGTTCCATCATTGTATGGGTGAATCTCAAACATGAAAGTTTTGAAACTCTATCTCACAGTGACACAATAAAATAAAAATGTAATGTGGAGCTCATGCCCAGTTTAATCAGCTTAATCAATGCCTGAATAAATAGTAGTATTCCTACGTTATTTTTTTAAAGTAAAGGGAGGAGAGTCAAATTAGGGTAGATTTAGGGACCAGAAAGGCAAATTAAGACAATTGCCTTTCATGCAGTTGACCTGGGTTAAATCCCTGGCACCACATTTAGTGCCCTGAACCCTACCAGGATGAAACCCTAAGCACAGCCCCCATACATACACACAAAAAATTGGATAGAAGTAGCCTAGGCTCCTATGCCTTCCAAGGCAGATT
Source organism: Sorex fumeus (assembly GCF_029834395.1). Taxonomy (NCBI): domain Eukaryota; kingdom Metazoa; phylum Chordata; class Mammalia; order Eulipotyphla; family Soricidae; genus Sorex; species Sorex fumeus. The sequence continues at coordinate 7,114,173 of NW_026606058.1, forward strand.
CAACCAAATAAATGGAATGTCCTTGAGAATGTCAGAATCAGCTGTTAGGCAGTTCTCATGTCTGCCATCAATGATCTTATCTTAGTAATCTAATCAGCTCACTTAGTATCTGAAGCAACTCATATAAGACATTACCTCAGTGCAAGGGAAGCAATAAATTTCAATATTGAGGTCTCCCTGTATTTGGAGAGTTGTAAAGAAAGTTTTTAAGGCCATTATATCAACTTCATATTGAGCTGGTTCTCAATTCTGATTTTTTGGGAGGAAGGGAGGAAGGAGAAAAAAATCACTCAGTCCGCAGACAATTTGTTCAACATATTAAGTATCAGTCAGAAGATATAATTTGAAAGTTTAGTGTCTTGGAGCCTGAATGATCATAGACTGGGTAGGGCACTTACATTGCGTTGGCTAATGGTTCCATCCTCAGCACCGCCAAGCCTACCAGGAATGATCACCAAACAAAGAACCAGGAGTAAGCCCTGAACACTGCCAGGTGTGCTTCCCTCCCCCCCCCCCACCAAAATAAGGGGAAAAATGTAAAGAAAAAATTAAGAAGTTTAGTGTTTTTTGTTTGTAATGATTCATGGAATAACTTGTATGAAAAAAGGGAGAGACGTGGGGTAAGAAAGACATGGTGGAAGAAAAAAGAAAGCAACTCTTATATAAAAACGTAATATACATCACAACGCCAACCCATAACTCTGAGAAATAAGTAAATGTAAGTTGTATAATCTTATGTTCCCATTTTGTAACCGTGGAAATTGATATTTATAAAGGTTAAACCATGTTCCCAAACTTCTGTGTTTCATGAAAGGCAGAACTGGAACTCCAGCCTATGCCTTATGCCCATTTCCAGTAAGATTGGCCCATTGAGCACTAAGAAAGTCCTTCAAATGAATTATAGGAAATATTGATCAGTTCAGTAGAGCTTTACTCTGGCAGATCTTATGACTTCCGTCAGTTCCATATACTTTGTCTCAAAATTTTTTAGAAGTCTAGAGTCCAGGATACATAACCATTGCCACCATTCAGGGAAGAAGAAAGGAAGGTCACAAAACACAAACAACACAAACCAAATTGATCAGGAGAAAACAGATGATATGCAAAGAGGAAGGAAAAAAGAACCCAGAGGTTTATTCCTAATTAGGCATAAATCCAAATAAAAGAATGTTTTCAAAGTAAATTTAATTTTGCTTTTGCAAATTTTCCAAATATCTGATGTAAGGAACAAAATTATTTTTAATAGATGCTGCTCATTTACACAAATGCATCTAACTCTAAAGTCTCTAATTCAGAATTTTTTTATGTTTATCACAGAAACTGAAAATGAGTTTTCTCTACTAGGACTTATTAAGAACGATGGTAAAACCAAATTAATGGAGGTGTGTGTGTGTGTAGGGGGGAAGACTATGAGAGAATTTGATATTTACCCACTTGAAAGGAAAAAAATCCATTTAGAAAGATTCATCTGTTGGGGGGAAAAGAGCACATTTAAGTTAGGATAAGTCTTAAAATAGGTATAAAGTGATAATAACATTTAATCAGGATGAAAATAATAGAAAAAAACAAATTTTCTTTACAAATATTATTTACTCTTAATATCTGATACAGCATTGTATAAACTAGTTCATTTCTGCTATCCACCTCCACAACTTCACACATACACACCCTACTCAGTTCATCTAAACTAAAGAATTTTACTGTGTTAGCATCGTAAATTTGTACAAGCTTATTTCCATCCATGATGCCAAGTAAGAAAGTGGCAGAATATTTTCAAAGACACAGTGCCTTTATTCCCTTATGAAACATAGAATCAAAGTTCCACCCAGTCAAGGAGTCCCTTTAACAATGTCCTTCAATGATACTCCATCTACCTTCAGGGACTCTGAGAACAAATAGCCCTCAAATAGCAATGCCATAAATCATGTTTAGAGAGGGACTCAAACCTAGAAAATAATTTGTTATGCATGAAGATCTGGGCTGGAGTGATAGCACAGTGGTAAGGCGTTTGCCTTGCACGCAGCCAGCCCGGCCGAGCCAGGTTCAATTCCTCCACCCCTCTCAGAGAGCCCAGCAAGCTACCGAGAGTGTCTCGCCCGCACGGCAAAGCCTGGCAAACTACCCGTGATGTGTTCAATATGCCAAACACAGTAACAACAAGTCTCAAAATAGAGACGTTACTGGGCCTGCTCGAGCAAATCCATGAACAACAGGAGCACAGTGACAGTGACAGCATGAAGATCAAGCCAACACTTTTACTTTTTGAAAATATTTGTCAGCATCTTTATCTTCTCCCTCACTGATAATACATAAGTATTTTCTCAAGCTCACATGATCTCTATAAAGAGGTTTCTTTGAAACATGTCACTTGTCATTGGTTTTAAGTATAATGCACAGATCTGAACTGTTCCACCACTCACGCTCTTTCCTGTCTTTTAAAATGGAATTGATGGGCCAGAAAGATTATACAGGAGATTGTACAGGAGGTAAATCACGTACCTTGCATGCATCTATTTCAGTCATGACCGTGGTTTGATCACTGGCATCACCTAAGGCCCCCTGAGCACAGCCAGGGTCAGTCACTCCTGAGCACAGAGCTAGGGATAGTCCCTGAGTACTGCCAGGTGTGGCAAAACCACTGCCCCCACCCCTAACGTCCCCCTCCCCACCCCACCCTCCCTCCACACACAAAATAAAGTGGGATGAATAGATCTGGAGATGTAGCTCAATGGACTGAGCACGTTAGCATGGAGAACTCTTGGGTTCAATCCCTGGCACCTTGTGGTGTCCTGAGCCTCCAATTATATAGTTGAGCCGGAGGTGGTTTGTGGGTGTGTCTCCCACATCCCTAACTTTTGGCCGTTTACTTTCTTGGAAAACTTGGCCCCAAGTTGTTGGGGTCTGGCCAAGGACATAATCACTTAATCACTTAACTTCCCGTTTGTCGTCGATTTGCTCGAGCGGGCGCCAGTAACGTCTCCATTTGTCCCTGTCGCGTGCTAGTGTAGCCCAATGGCATCTCTTCGCTCCAGGAACATGAAGGGCCTCAAACCGATCGTTCATGATCTCGACGAAGAAGTCTGACCATCTGGTAGGTGGGCGGCCACGCGGTCTTTTGACATCCCGTGGAATCCAGTCAGTAACAGCTCTAGTCCAACGGTCGTCTTTAAATCTCATTACGTGACCAGCCCATCTGATTTTCGACACCTTGGCAAATGAGACAGCGTCCCTGATCCTTGATCGTCGACGGATGTCAGAACTCCGGATTCGTTCTCTCATTTGAGTGAAACGTGATATTCCAAGCATAGCTCTTTCTATTCTTAATTTATCGCATGTTCCGAGGAACAATTCTTCTCCAGTGTCGAAAACGGCATGGTGAGATTCGTGCCTTCTTGTCTCGGTCAGACCAATGATGTCGTACTTGATCAAGGACACAGCAGCAAATTTGGTGTGTCTAAAAGTCTAAAGGCACCATCAGGCCGCTAATGCACTCACTTCACAGGTACAGAATGACCTGCTGACAGCACCATACTCCCATGCGTTGACGTTTTGTTAGGTAATAAGTAATTTTTCCAATGAAAAATGTTGATACGTAAAGAAAATAATTTTTAGCAGACTAATCTACTCATAATTTAGTACCTATTTAACTCCATTACAGAGTTCCTATTTTTTAGTTCAATCTTCTTGGAGAGTCTCCAGATGTGCTGCTTGTAAGTATGACTCATACTTAGCCGAGTATGTCTTCTTTCATGAGAACCGTCATCATTCCTATTCTACAGGTGAGGAAATTGAGGTTGAGAGAAATTGAATGGCTGGTTCTAAATCCAGAGCTCTTCATTACCAAGTGTTTGAAAGCAAGTGTCATTTTTTTCTGTGATGGATTACATGTACACAGATTCACACCATCACACCAGGTTCCTAGTATGAATGGCCCTCCCGTTGATCGTCGATTTGCTCAAGCGGGCCCAGTAACGTCTCCATTGGAGACTTTGTTGTTACTGTGTCTGGCATATTGAATACTCTCGGTAGCTTGCCGGGCTCTCCGAGAGGGGCGGAGGAATCGAACTCGGATCGGCCATGTTGGCCGCTTGTAAGGCGAACGCCCTACCCGCTGTGCTATCGCTCCGGCCGGAGTGATAGAATGGCAGGGAGGCGCTTGCCTTACAAGTGGCTGTTCCCGGGTTCGGTCCCCGCTACCACATACTTCAAGTGAGCACTCTCTGGTATTCACTGGAAATTTGAGCATTGAAATTGAATGAATATTGAAGACTGTCTTGAATTGAACCCCTAGTATGAACATGTTGTGGTTATCTTTGTATTGCTCTCCAGATACACAAGTTATGCTCAGGTTCCTATCAAGAGGATATTTCTGGGAATATCGAGTCTGTGAGGAAGAGAAGATGTTTCATTAAAAATAAATCAAGAAAAATTTAGAAGTGTGTGAATGGAGATATGATGCCCATGTTTGCAAGTTAGACTTTTTTGTTTGTTTTTGCACCACACCCATCAATGTCCAGGGCTTACTTCTGATAACTCTGCATTGAAGGATCACTCCTGATGGGGATGGGGGGACCATATGGAATGCTAGGGATCGAACCCCAGTGTGCTACATGCAAGGCAAGCACCGTACCTACTGTACTATTGCTCCAGCCCTGAGAGTTTGACTTTCTAACTGAGAATTGTAAGCGTATTGCTGATCTTTTTTGTGTGCTTATTTCTTGATTTTTTTTTATTGAATCACCGAGACACACAATTACAAAGTTCATAACTGGGTTTCAGTTACACAATGTCCATACAATATTCCTAAGCAGAATCCACTATAAATATTGACCAAAATTATGAACAAGATCCAGCTTTCATTGAACATTAGAGGTTCAGAGTCCTTAAAAATAATTTCTTACAACATTTCAGCTGTTAGGAAGGAGCCTGGAAAGGTGAGTGGCCAGGCTGGGCTTGACCTTGCTACCTTGATAACCCGCTAAGGCTGTTTTTATAGATGATCTGATGAGACATCAAAGTTCATAGTTTGTCCTGGATTACAGTTTTCCAGGCTGGTGTTCCCATCAATTTAAATTAACTCAAGTAAGATGTCACTGGTTAGAGCTCCAGATTATTTCATGGAAGGAGAACATTATGGTTAACATTTTTTTTCAAAACAACTTTTCTTAGCATGTCGTTTTCGATCATGAGGACAAATGGGAAACTTCAACACAGTTAACATTTATCAAGTTCCTAACATATGACCCTAGCTAAAAGTCATGATTTTGATTATATTATCTTTAACAATCTAGAAGGTCAGTTATTGTCACCAATTTATAGATGATAAATTATAGAACAAAATAATCTCAAATTCTGGCCTTCTGAAAATATGACATATTCTAAGAATAGGACATATTCTCTGCATGCTGCCATAAAAAAGTACCACCTATGGCTCATAACTGTCATTTCTTTTTTTCTCTATAAATTACCTATCATTGTATTTTGCAAAGGTTTACAAATTCAATAAATTCAGTAATGATGCTAAAAGTTTATATCTTCCCATATTAACAGGGACTCCGCACCAGGTTGTGGGGCAGGTGAGAGCCCTCCCTGCCCCAAGGGATCCAGCCCCAGCATCCAACCTCCACTGCCCAACCACCGCCACACTCCAGACCCCTTTCCATACCATGTGGCCACAAAGTGGCCACGCAACACATCATAAGACACTTCCTACACATTTATGCCTCTCGAAGAGCCCGGCAAGCTGCCCATCCCACCCGCATAGGCAGAGCCTGGCAAGTTCCCCTTCGCATATTCAATATACCAAATATAGTAATGACAATAGGTCTCATTCCTCTGACCCTGAAAAAGTCTCCAATCTTTGGGAAAAAAAGAGTAAGAAGAGGCCGCTAAAATCTCAGGGCTGGGAGGAATAGAGACGTTACTGGTGCCCCTTCGAGTAATTCGACAATAAATGGGATGACAGTGATACAGTGATACATATTAACAGATAAAAATGGATACATTCTCTAAGCACAACATTTATGTTCACCAATAAATTTTTATTTAAAGATGACATTTCAGTTGACAATCACAAAAAAAGAATTTAAAGTTAGTTTCTTAATGAAACTCCTAAGCAAATATCACCAATTCTATCACAAAACCAGGGTCATATTCAGTAAACATACATAAATTATACAACAATGTTACACACAAATAAAACAAATTCAATAAAAAAATTCCCCTTTATTTTTGTTTTTATTTTTAATTTCATTACACGTGTTCCCAAAAGAAAACGTAAAAATAGATATTTTCAACAAAATTCTATATAAAGATTGGGAGAACTAGAAAGATAGTATAGAAGGTAAGATACTTGCTTTGTACACAGCTGATCCCATTTCAAATCCTCGGCACCTCATATGGTCCCCTGAGCACCACCAACAGTGACACAGAACCCCTGAGCACAAACCCAGAAGTAATCCTTAAGCACTTCCAGGTGTGGCCCAAAAGTTTTTTTTAATGTAAAAATTTAATAAATCCTCTATCCATTTTCAAACTGCACCAAAGATTTAAAATCTCAAGATGGCCCCAACCTGTCAAAAATGAAGGACTGTTGCTTCTTTAGAAGAAAAACATGCTAATAAAATCTCACTGCTCCTAAGGGAAGCCAGTGGAAATCAAATAAGGAGGCATTTCATTCTGTCATCTCCTGACCTATAAAAATGAGTTAAAAGAACAGACTCCTGGTGAGAAGCTGCCTCTAACTCTACGACAGTCTGTTCATTTCTCATTGTTTCAGACCTCTGCATTTTGTCTTGAGACCAGTTTTCCATGTACCTCTAAACATAATACTGCTACATTCTATACTAAAACAGTGCATAGGATGTGTGTTTCTTTGGAACAAATGAGAGGTCTCAAGCTTTCAATTCTATAAATCTCTTATTCTGAGTATCTTGAGGTGGATATTCAGGAGATCTTGAGTCAAAATAGCTGCTCTTCATTTAAATCTAAGGGCTCTTCTACCATCTTCCCGCCTCCTGAACTAGTTCTGATCAGGTGAAACAAAGAACATGGTTTTGTATACAACAGCAACAACAGCAGTACCAATTGGAGCTGGAATTCCTAGAGTACAGCTTTTTACAAAGCTTCATTTTCCCTGATATAATGAGCTGGAAATAATATGTCTCCACTACTGTTTCTTTTTTAATAGTTTCTCTAAATAGAAAGGACTATGTCATTGAAGGTTAAAAATGCACCTAATCCTCTGTCCTGTCTCCCTCTCTTCCTCCAGCAAAGATTTGATTCCCTTAAACCCAGGGAGGTCTGTTGAGCCTGAACCCCAAAAAGTGGCTGCCAGGATGTCAGGCCATCTGGACCTTGCAGTGCTCCAACTGAGAAAGGAGCCCTCGAAAGAGAAACATTTCCTTTTCCACATTCTGGATCTTCAGGTTGATCAGTCTGCCATTTTTCTTTCATTTCCTGAAAGGGTTGGCTCATGAGAAGTTGTTAAACAACACGCTAAATGTGAAATGACAACCCTCTAAACTTTCCCTGTTCAGAGCATCAAATGAAGACGGCATAGGGTTTTATAGTGACTTTCTGATTTTGGTAGTCCATTGAAGAAGGGAGTTCGAAAGCAATTGTATACTATTAAGGATTGGATGCCCTTTTCTGCCTGAAATACCATGATTGGTTTTGAAAAGTACCTTTAATAAAGTTGGATACAGTTTGACTTGGAGGAAAATAAAAAAAAAATGCACCTAAACAGCTCAGATAGAGAAGGGAGCACCAAATAAAGTGTGTTGGGAGGTTCCTCTCAGGATGGGAAATGCATGATGACAGTAGACTATAGACCTAACAAGATTGCCACTTAATGTCTCTTTTGCAAACCACAGCACTCAAAAGGAGAGAGATAACAAAAGGGAATTCCCTGCCACAGAGGTAGGATGGGGGGACAGGGGTAGGAGGGATACTGGGACTGGTGGTGGTGGAGAATGGGCACTGGTGGAGAGATGGGTATTCGATCATTGCATAACTGAAACCCAAGCACAAAAATTTGTAGGTCTACAACTGCACCTCGTGGTGTTTCACTAATAAAAATTTAAGAAAAAAAAATGCTCCTAAAAAATATTCTTCTGTAAAACCCAATTGGATCAAGGTGTGACATCTCCAAGAACAGCCAAGTCACAAAAGAACTAGTCATGCTGAAAGCCAAGTTAAATAACTCATAATTTTGAATCTCTGGGTTCCACTAGCACTCTTGAGTGTGGGCTTATGAAATGCCTGGAAAAGCAAGACGGATTCTATTGACTCTGCTTGACTTGGCCCCTACACAGGTAACTTCTTGATTTGGCTTTCCCTACACATTCTCACACCTTCCCACAAGTGACCTTATCACTCTGCTTGGCTTTTCCTTGGAGGGTTAAGAATCTGCACACATTCACATCCTCAGGTTCCCAGTGTGAAGATGACACGGTTGTGCATGGTATTAATCTCCAGATATGCAAGAGTGGTTGAAGTGCTGCCTGGGTTCCTACCACTTTTCTAGAATAATTATGAATAAAATCGTTATGGATTTGACAACCTTTCAGTACCTGTACCAAAAACCATAATGCCAAAAAGAGGGGGAGAGAGAGAGAGAGAGAGGGGAGAGAGAGAGAGAGAGAGAGAGAGAGAGAGAGAGAGAGAGAGAGAGAGAGAGAGAGAAGCATCAGCCATAGAGACAGACTGGGGAGGAGATGGGATGGAAACTAGGGAAATTGGTGATGGAAAATGTACACTGGTGAGGGGATGGGTGTGGAACATTGTATGACTGAAACACAATCTTGAACAACTTTGTAACTGTGTATGTCATGGTGATTCAATTAAAAAAAACGATGTGGATTAAAAACTTACATAGATAGAACATCCTGATGCTGCACCAGGCTGTTTTCACCAGGGAAACTCAGAGGGGGGAGGATTGAGGGATTGAGTTTCCCTCCCCACCACAGCAGAACCCCACCAGCCCAAAACCTCCAGAATTCAATTGCAACCATGCTCAGGATCACTCTGCACAGGCTCGGATGAGCCTCACCCATGAGAGAACCTGCAGAAACACCCAGGTATGCAGGACCCGTGACTGAGATCTCCAAGCTCTCTCGGAGCAGGACTGGGCCTCCTACCCCCAATTCCCTAGTTTTCCAGTAGCGTGGCAGTCACACCCACAAACTGCTCCCAGCGCTGTATAATCTCATCAATGGCAAGGAAGAGATCGACATATGCCTTACTCATGAGTGAATCTGGTCTATAATCATATTCTAAACTTCAGAATTCCCAGAACACAGGGCCACATTTGCACCTGCACAACCTGTCATACTCTAGCCCACTGATGTACCAATGGTAAAACACATTTGTTTTGGTTTAAAATAAATGCTTGTAATCTCTTATACAGGGGCTTAAATGGTCCAGCATGATATACAACAATCTTCACATACTTTTCTCTTGTGTTGGTGAGGTGCACAGTGGTGGGATTGGTGTTTGAATATTAAATATAATGACTTATTGTGAATAACTTTATAAAAAATTAAATTAATAAATAAAAATAATAAACTATTACATAATTCTTTGTCTCTATGAACTGTCTCTTGCAGACTTTTGGGGTGATATGTACTTCTTCTCAAACTGAGTTTTCACAGATTTAGTGGCACCTCATACATTGAAGTCTAAACTGTAGACAATATATGGCTATATTCTAATATTCCAAGCCATTTTCCTTGATATTAAACTTTTCCAAATTCCACAGGCACCTGGTGTTGAACTCTTAATTAGATAAATTGTTTCTTTTCTATGTCACCATAGCATTTATATTTATGCCTAGGGGAGGATTCTCTCACATCAAGAACGGTTTCTGGTTCTGACCTGTTTTGAAACTAGACAGTGAGCCTCTAAGTGTTATGTATTAGGTATTACTTATCAATGTACAATTTACACTTAGAACACTTAGAACAATGTACTGCACAAAAGAGATCTTTAATACATGTTGATAAACCATTGTAAAGGTTTAGTTGTATGAATTTGGGAGACTATTACTTCAAGAACTGTGAATTCTTGTGCTGCAAAATTATACTTGGGGCAGGATGGGTGTTGGAATAATGTATGATTGAAACACAATCATAAACGATTTTGTAATGCTCTATATCATGGTGATTCAATTTAAAAATTAAAAAATTAAGAACTATGGCTTAATTCTATTCCCAAACCCTTTTGCATGCCAGTATTCTTTTGTCTTAAACTTTAAGTCTGCGTATCTTAACACTCACGTAGCCAGATACATATCCAGCTGAATTTGTCAGTGCAGAAAGACTAATTAGTTAAACCTGCAAAGGTTAATTTTATTTACAAGATCTGTGATAGACATGTTGAAAGGGGAGATGACTGACTTTCCCCAGGCTTTCATCCTGTACAGGACAAGGAATTTAGCAGCCACTTTGGATCGGCCTTTAGTTCTATAGATAAACTTCTTCTGTCAGTGTCTTCCTTAAATACTCCAAAAAGACCCTGTTGGGAATAATTGACATTATAAACCAAACTCCCTGCTATGACATATGAGTCCCTCACCCTCTGTATGAACTCACAAGTCAGAGCCCTACTAACCTAGCATACTTCAGTCTAAACTGGACATACCAGAGATCATCTTGACCAATCTCAACACCTGCTTCTATAGCAATATTTATACACATAAAAGAGGATGTCCCTAAGTGATTATGTCTTGAGGAGTCTTGCATCCTAGAATAGAAAAATCAAGTCCTTAACTCTAGACCCTGTGATTTTTTCCCTGAATATTTTTGCTAAATTTTCTTTAATTCAAATTAAAGGAAATTCAAGGAAGGCAAGCCCTTCCCTCACCATGTTTCAAGGGAACTAACTTGTCTTATAATGACTTTTGAAGAGCTTCGATGCAATTTGTAAATCATATTGAAAATAAGCAAAGTCAGAATTTGGAAAAACACAATGCTGATAAGGCATAAACCCTCAGACCATTACACACTGAGAATAAGAGACAGAGCTTGGGGCAGCTTGCCTACATGTTTCTGGAAATTATTTCTATATGAAGATTCCAGAAACAATTACTTCCTCTGAAAAGAAGATTAATTAGTGAGGAGAACTCTGCGACTGTTAACTTGCTGCACTAATGTTTCGATCTGAATGCCCTCTCTAAAGAGCCTTACCACCATTGTGAGATCAAAAGACTGTCATAGGTTTAGACAAAGCCTGATTCTAGAAATCCTCTTTGGAAATCATGTAGGCAAATTTTAATGTGGCCTGGGGAATTACAAAGAACATTACCAGACAAGTTTTCCTTGAATTTACTTTGGAGTAGGAATTATGAAGTACGAGGTTTGCAAAAACTCCAAGATGAATAGAGTTTAATCCTGACACTGTCAAAGAAGCTTCAGTCTCTGTGTCTTAATTGTACTCCTTCTGGATTAAACCTAATAAGAGATGAATCCTTCTAGTCTGTAAGATTTCTTAGGGTGGAGAATATAACAGATCTATAGTATTCTCAATGTTTTTCTTGAGTACATACATATAAAGACAAACAAAAAAGAGATTGTTGTATTTAACTAATATAATAATTAATTGGTCAGGTATTGAATGAGATTGCCTTAATGTCACTTTGTTCAAAATTCTTAGCTTCCTTGCATTTTTTCTCTCACTTGTTTGATAATGATGATGATGGTGACTGTCTTATTTTATGAGACATCATCAATTAAATAAGATGATTTATGTAAAACCCCAAACTGGTATGAAATGTTCACTTGATGGATGCTTCACAGTCACGGTCACGGTCCTCCTGTTGTTCATCAATTTGCTCGAGTGGGCCAGGTAACGTCTCCATCATGAGACTTGTTACTGTGTTTGGCATATTGAATACATCACGGGTAGCTTGCCAGGCTCTGCCGTGCCGGCGAGATACTCTCGGTAGCTTGCCGGGCTCTCCGAGAGGGGCGGAGGAATCGAACTCAGGTCGACCATGTTGGCCGCTTGTAAGGCAAACGCCCTACCGCTGTGCTATCGCTCTAACCAAAACATGGATGCTTCATGTTTTGTAATTTTGTCACTTGATAAAAGCACATTCTGATTATATTAATTTTATTTAGTGACCATGAGATTACAAAGTTATTCATGATTGAGTTTTAGGCATGCAGTGTTTCAGCACTGTATGAATTTTTAAGATCCTCTAGGAGAAACAATAGGGGAACTCCTTCATATATTGAAAGCTATGTCTTAAATATTAACTTTACTCTAGTGGGAAAAGAGTTATTGCCCGAGATTGTTTACAAAGCACCACAGAAGTTAGCCTTACCTATACCTGCTGCGTTTATAGGAAAAGCAGATCTTAGAAAATAAGTCTACATCAGCTCGGGGGATTGCAGAGACTCTCTAATATCTAACAAACTTGTTTCTTTTTTCTTCCTAGGATTTCAAATAGACTATATTTCCAGCTTCTTCTGCAGATTGGGACAACCATTTGGTGTCCTAACCACTAAAATAGAGAGGAAGTCATGGAACCAATCCCAGTCCTGGCTTATAAGTATCATCCATGTTCAAATCTCCATTCTTTCTCCCTCAGTTTCCTGAATACAACGTCTGTGTTGAATATTGTGGGGCATGAAAAGGATCTGGTTCTCCGAATCACTGCTTAAAGAGGAACCATCCAACCATGAAGCTCATGGTGGCTTGTGAGATTAGTGAGAAATAAACATATGTTACTATGTAATTTATAATAATTTAGCTCATCATGTAGAAGCAGCTTAAGAAGAGTTTTACCTGCCTGTTGGTGGAAGAATGAGGTACATTGTGACATGATGGAAAGAAATTCAGTAATCCATTCTTCATGAAGTCAAGCATCTTCTCCTTGAATGAAAAGTGCTGGCGTGTCAATTTCACAATCCCTGGGCAGCCCTCTTTGTCTGCCTCAGCATCACTGGTTAACATTCAAAAGAACTCAAAATCTCTTAAGTTTTCTGTGTCTATTCTGGGCCAGCAGTAAAGTCTAAGAAAAGCAGAAAGTGCGAGTAGGAAGCATCTGAAGTGGGAAATGCTGTTAGGCTGGCCCATAAAAGATGAGTGCTATGAGCAGTAAAATGAGCTAAGAAGGAAAATATGATGAATGTTTTCTCAGCCTTAAGCAACAAGGTCCCCTTTCACCATCCCACGTGGCACTGTGTGCTTGGGAGAAATGGCTGTGTGCAGAGGCTGACTTGAGGAGTGTGACCCCACCACTGGGACTTTCACATGAGGAGAGGGGAAAAGTAGATAGGTGGGGGAGTGGGGGAGTGGGCCTCCTCGATTACCTCCCAGTCTCAGCTCCAATTGGTCCTTTGCAAGGTAAATGTTCCCTCTGAGACACAGAGGGAATCCTAAACTGTCCAATTTAGACATTGCACCCGGGAAAAGGAAATCCAGAGACACAATGCCAGGAGCCATGGGGAGAATATTTGACTTAAGAGACTTGAAATTTCTCTTAAGAGTGAATGTCCTCTCCACCAACCCTAGGGTCGTAATTCACTGTTCCATTTAGAGAATACTTGTCTTTCCTGTGCTCTTTCCCACCCTCGTGCTGGAACACCATTTTATCTCCTCAGTTAATGCAGTTTCCATGAATTATTCAAAGGACAATTCAAGTTCAACATTCCCCATGAACACGTCTCTCGTTATTGTAGTTCCTATAAATCTTACTTTTAGAAAAATATGATAGTAGAAAGGCCTGTCTTTGTTCCTTGTAAGCACTGTAACTCTGTGCACTCTTCTAAACACAATGAGTTTCAGTTTCCCTACCTAGAAAATGGGGATTAAATTACAAATCCTATAGTGTAGTTGCAGAGATTATAGGATAACCTTTCGCAATGTGGGGCATGTAATAAACACTCAATAAAATTTGCTTCCTTCTAACATTCTACATCATGTATTGTTTTTGCCACCAGTTTAAATACATTTATTGTTTATTGTTTATGCTCACGTCTCGATCAAGTAGACTGAAATCCTCTTGAAGGTAGAAATTTCCTGTATCCCCTATTATGGCGAACAGTTAAAATTTTGAAGTATACTAAACCATATTGTATATATTCTTATAGATTTTTGTTATATCATTGCCATTGTTTCAACTTTTTAAATTTTTTTAATAGAATCACTGTGAATTACAAAGTAATTCATGAGTAAGTTTCAGGCATACGATGTTCCAGCATCAGTCCTTTCCCCAGTGTCTGCTTCCCTCTGTCAAGGTCCCCAGTTTCACCCCAGTCCCGCAGTCACCTCTAAGGCAGGCACTTTCCCCTTTGTTTTCCTTCCCCTCAGCCCCTTTTATGCATTCTGTTTTACAATACTATTACTGGTAGGATAGCATGCTGTCACTTCACCTCCTTTCAACACCTCGTCCTGGTCCACAGTGACTGCTTCCCTCTATCATTGTCACAGTGATCCCTTCTTCTACACCCCACCCCACTTCCTGCCAATGGCAAGCTTCCTACTAAAGATCAGCTCTCCTGCTCTTCGTTTCAATTTGTTGGGGCTTCAATTATCCCTTACTATGTTTCTTTACATCACTTCTTGTAAAGATCATTCTGTATCTGTCCCTCTCCCTCTGATTCATGTCACCCAGCATGATACTCTCCAGATTCATCCATGTATCAATACATTGCATGACTTCATCTTTTCTGATGGGTGTATGGTATTCCTTTGTGTCTATATACCATAGCTTCTTTACCCAGTCATCTTTTCTTGTGCACTTGGGTTGTTTCCAATTTTTGGCTATTGTAAACAGTGCTGCAGTAAAAAATAGGAGTGTAAAGATTTTACTGCAATGTGTTTTTGTGCCATTGGGGTATATTCTCAGGAATGGAATTGCAGAGTTCTATGAAAGCTCAGTTCTAGTTTTTTGAAGAATGTCCATATTGTCTTCCCAAAATGCTAGGCTAGTCGATATTCCCACCAGCAGTAAATGAGGGTTCCTTTTTCCCCACATCCATGGAAACACTGTTCATTTTGATGAGTGCCAGTCTCTGTGGTGTAGGTTTTCACCTTTCAAAAAAGCCCAATGAATGAAACAACTTTCATCTTCTGCTGAAGAACACACAACAGGGCTTAAAGATAGAATACAGTGCATGGCCAACCCAGATTTGATCCCTGGAACTATAAATGGTCCCTCAAACACCACCAGCAATGATTCCTGAGAACAGAGCCAGGAGAAAGCTCTGAACACACAAGAAAAATAGAACTCATGGTAAACAAAACAAATCTAACATATAGGTTTGATTTGAGAAGTTTCTAGAAGATCCCAGACCAGGAAGGCCAGCTGTAAAACTTTAGCAAATAAGTATCATTGCAACAAAAATTATGAAAGACAAAATGTCTAGAATCAGCTGATGAAAGACTAGCAGAGCCCATATTACAATGAGGATTGAGCTGTCCTTGGCATAAGCTAGAAGTAAGCAAATTCTAAGACAATGTGTGCATTATAGAAGTTTGTTTGCATTTATCTAAAGGAGCTCTTTTAGAAAACCCTAGCTAAAGGATGTATGTTCATTCTCCAGTCACCTCTTATCTCATTATTTTTAATTGCCTCAAAATGATTTTGCAATCTAAATCATATGCTTATCTATTTTTATCAGCCTCCACTCTTTACTGCAATGTCTTTGCACAAAACAGGCGTTAAATATTTACTGGATTTAACCAGATCAACGAATGAAGTTGGACACAGTGACAGCCCTCTCTAAAAAATTAGATCTCCCATTGAGAATTATAAGCATAAAATCTTAGTAAAAGCTGGTAAAAATAAATCTTGGTAAAAATTAATCTTTGTGGATACCTTGGGACAACAACTCTCCTTTATCAATACAAACTGATACAGTAGAGTTTCTCTGAAGTCTTCAGACTATCAACCAATGGGTCAAACATTTTCCATCAACCAAGTAGCTCTGCCCTGTAATTAGTCCCAACATTCCTAGTAATAAACTATTTCATAGAAGAAACTAGTCTAAAGGCTGCTTGAAATTTTTATTGTCTTATTTTTATTAAATTACTAGGTTTGAATTGAGATGCTATCATTTTTCTCCAAAATTATCTAGTTTATTGACTTTCAAAATATTATTTCAAGGGATTCCATCTCCTTCAGAATTTAATGTATAGAAATTTAAAATCAGTGTGAAATTGGGCCAGAGAGTTAATACAGCGGAAAAGTCTTACATGAAGCCAAAAGGGGTTTGATCCCAGGCATAACATATGGTACCCTCCCAAGCCCCACCACAACTGTGAAATTGTACCATTGGAGACAAAAATCTATGAATCTTGAAGTGATTATACTAAGTGAGAAAGGCAAGATAGAATATTATGGGATGATTTCACTATATGTGAACTATAAATAAGTAAAACAAGCAAACTGACAAAAAACCAAAATTAACTCCTAGCCTTCATAAACACTCTAATAGTTATCAGAGGGAAAAGGATATAGGAGTGGTTGGGAGAAATACTTAGAAGAATCTTTTTGGTAGTGGGATGGCATTGGAACTTTGCGGGTGGGTTCAGAGACTCCTATACACATATAGACGTGTTGACTATACCCCTGAAGTTCTATAATATTTTACACTAAGTGATAAATTAATTTTAAAAGAAAGCAATATGTAATCATTATAAATACTTTAAAATGTCATAATTCAGATATAACTGATTTGATTAGTCTTAATCCAAATATTTATTTTTTTCTATTTTAATATTCCTGAGATTAGTGAAACTATTACTATTAAGTGAAAATATGGAGATTTGTCAATGTTGCTACTTAGCCGTCTATGAGCATCTTTTACCTAAAGACTCAACCAGTGAACAATATTGAGTATGAAGAAACAGTTATAAGCTTCATATGCAAACTATTTTTAGTCTATGATTATGAAGACAAGGGTTGACCTGCATGATTTCCAAAAGAAGTGTCCCTTTGAGATTTTTCCCAGAGAATCTACAGACCTTTGGAACTACTTCTTAGTCATTGTATCAGTAAGTTTGGCAATAACATGAAGATGCATGAAATTAATTCTTAGAAGTGATTTACAACCAAACCTAGATTTGGTTGACCCCAAATCAAATGTTGATGAAGAGTCAGTGAGTTTCTCCTTCCCCTTCCACTTCTGGTCATTGTAAGACTCAAATGAGATAATATGTAAAAAGTACTTGTATTTGTAAGGACTGGAGTGATAGAACAGTGGGTAGTGAGCTTGTCTTGCATGTGGCAGACTGGTCTGCCGTGGTTCAATCCCTGATGTCCCCACATGATCTCCCAAAGCACACCAGGAGTGATCTCTGAGTGCAGAGTCAGGAGTAAGACTGAGGCCCCCTGGGCAGAACACCCGAACAAAAGCAAAAAAAAAAATTTTTTAAAGTGCTTGTAAATTAATATGGTGGTTCAATAATCTCTTCCAAATGGTCATTTTGTGTATGACAATGCAAATATTACTCCACCCTGGCCACTCCTCCCCGACTGTGGTGGTGCATTCAAGTGGGAAGGCATATGTTTTTGATTAAACATACACACATACCACGAAAACTCAGTCTCAGAGATTCTTTTGCTTCAGCTTCTATGATGGATCTTCCTCGTAGATTGTCTAAGTGTCTTACTCACTTCATGAATGACAGTGCTAGCTGCACAGACCCCAGAGTGAAATGGCCAGCTCAATCACTTCCTGTGAGGGTCTTTGTCAAGTATTTATCTCTGTAGTATTTTGCTTCCAGATTTATACAAAGATGTAGTAATCTATCACCACTGAAATATTCAATAAGATAAGTGTTATAAAATAATGGGCATGATAAAAGGGAATGCCCGGCCGCAGAGGCAGTGGTAGGAGGGATACTGGGACCATTGGTGGTGGAAAATGGGCACTGGTGGAGGGATGGGTACTCCATCATTGTATGACTAAAACGCAAACACGAAAGTTTGTAAGTCTGTAACTGTACCTCATGGTGATTCACTAATAAAAATATTTTTTAAAAAGAAACCTAAAAAAAGTAAATAAATAATGGGCATGATATCTAACACATAGCTGTGATGAAGATTGCTAATAAATTTACACAGATTTCTGCAGCAAATCAGCCTCTTACGAGCATCAAATCTGGCTTCAAGTTCTAGTCCCCCCTCTGATGGGTTGTGTAATCATGGATAACCCACCCAGTCTCTCTGGAGCTAACTTGCTAACCATGAAATGAGAATGGTAATATTTTCTTGATGGATTTTGTATGGAGATCACGTAAAGATGTGTAGGTGAGAGTCCCATGCTCACCATAACTCCTAAAGCAGACTCATGGGCTGCGCATTTTCCACGTGAATAAATAACTCCAAAAAAATTGCAAAGATTTTATTTAGCGGCTTCCTGTGCTTGGCACTTAGAAACAGAGTTCCGTGCATAAGGGCAAATTTTTATACACCTTTTTTTCATACATATTTTACATACCCTTTTTATTGCCCCCCTGTTCCTTTTTAATATTCATAATATTGGATTCCCCACTAGGCACATAAATACATTTATCTACAACACCTCAAAACCAAAAAAATCTTAATAATATCTGTATTCTTTTACTTGATAGCATTTGCATTTCCACACCACTTAAAAAGTTTAGCTTGCACCAAACTTTATCTGTTTTCTTATCATTAAGGGATTTGAAGGGGAAGGGAAAGATGAAGACAAAAAAAAAAAACCCAAACTTCAAAACGCAATGAACTATTTGATACAAATGGAGCTCTATGGGTGAGTGGAAGGTATGTAGAAGCCCCTCTGCAATTCCCTGGACCATGGCAGGATTTTTCTTGCCAGAGAGAGGCAGGCAACTTGGATGTCTGGATCTGGCATGCAAAAGGCCAGGATTTGATTTTGATTTATCACCTCTGCTTTTGGTATTATCTGACTAGAGAATAAAACTCTTTCTTTTCACTCTCTTCCCTCCCTTGCCCTGCCAGGTCACAGGCTCTGGAATCAACACTTTGATTTAAGTACTCTCTCCTAAGTCACAAGAGTCAGAGCTCTGTGCTCAAGGTGGCTTCCTCATCCCAGTCCCTTGTAGAGTGCCCTGACCTTGCAGTGCCCCAGAGAGGTTCACTTCTGAATGACACTGTGATTCCTGTGATTCTTTCTAGAACCTACTGGAGGCGGGGAATAAGGGGAAAAACCAAAAATCAGATTTCCTTGGTGAGTTATGACCCTCTCACTGTTCACATGCTCTCGCTCAATCTTTCTCTCTACCTCTCTGTTTCTTGATAGCATTCTCTCTTCCTCCCTTTCCCCCTCCCTCTCTCTCTCTCTCTCTCTCTCTCTCTCTCCTCTCTTTCTCTCTCTTTCCCTCTGTCTCTCTCTGTCTCTCTCTCATTGAACTACTCTTACTTTTTCTTTTCCTGGGTACCACTGGGAACATTAAATGGTAGCCTTCTGAGCAAAGAGAGCCAAAGTTCAAAAATCTTTTTCACGAATCCTGTCCGGGTGTAGTTCTGGTGTTCTCTACCCCCACATTTGGGAAACGGTTCCAGGATGCACAATTCATCCCCGAAACGGGGGAAGCTGTAGGGGACCCGTGATGGCAGTCACTGCTGCTCTAGTCAGTCCATTTCGTGTTGTACATAGACAGATTCTTGGAGGAAGCACCTCTCTGGGCGTCCCTCCTGAGTTCAACCAGTTATGAGTCCATGTGCATGTATGTCTGAGCACGTATGAATGTGTATGAGACTATATACGTGTATGCACGCATGTATGCATGCATGTATGTCTAGGTCAGCCTGTATGTGTCTGTAGGTACCTTTTCGTGACTGCCACATGCTAGCACCTCCCTTAACAGTATTACAAACTAATGATTCTGTTTCTTCGCAGGCCACTCTGGAGGAGCTGAGGATGTTCGAACCGAGGTCGGGAAAGGCAAAAACAGGCACCGAGCTAGAAATGATCCCACCAGGAGGATCTCTCAGTGGGTTGAATGTCGAAAGGCAAAAACGGCACCAAGTGAGAGATGATCCCACCACCAGGACCTCTCAGTGGGTTGACCGTCTCTTGCTCTTCCTGGGCCTAAGTGTCCTCCTTCAGAAACGAAACAACACAAAACAACACGCAGTTCCTAGTCTTCAAAGGCACTGGGCTTCCAACAAGGAGACTCTGATCCTGGAGCTGGGCCAGCCTTGGGCGCCGTGGGCTCTCCGCCACTCACACCGGCCACTAAACCATGTGCACAGACATCTGGGAGGAGGTGCCCGGCACTGCCCCGTACTGCCGGCCGTCGCAGGGGTTGCTGGCCTGCTGGTTGGCAGGCGAAGGGCTGATCATGTGCATGCCATGCTCCATCCCGGCCGGCAGGTACTGCCTCTCCGCGAAGGCCCCGTTGGAAGGCGAGGAGCAGAGTAAAGTGCTTTGGGGGGCGCTCAGTTTTTCCGGGCTGGCAGCCAGCCGCGGGGAGGTGGGGAAGTTGTAGCCGTAGAGGTTGTACGGGTTGTGGAGCGAGAAGGCGTTGTAGGAGCTCTGCTGCATGTGGCCACCCGCGAACACGTGCGGGGACGAGGGCCCCGAGGCCGCGCTGCCCGCCTGCATGACGTACTGCAGCTGGGGGCCCGGGAAGGCGCCCAGCTGGCCGCCGTAGGCTTCCACCTTGCCGTTGCCAGGCAGGGACGGAGGGGTCGGTATTCCTGAGATCAAGGACGGAGTCCTCTGGGGCAGGAAGGTCTCGGAGGGCTGGGTGGCCGCGGCAGTGCCGCTCTGCAGCCTGTTGTAGCCACTGTCGCCCAGCCCCGGGTAGCTCTGCAAGGCGGGCACGTTGCTCCGGGCGCAGGGCGGGTAGTCGGAGAGGTTGAGGTTGCACAGCTGGCTCTCCCGGCAGCCCACGTTGAAGGTGTTGGGGGCCAAGTGAAAAGTCGGGGGAGAGCAGGATGGAGAGAGAAGGTGAGAGGAGGCTGAAGGAGACGGTGTCCCGGTGCTGGATGTCGTTGGGGAAGTGCCTGTGCTGCCCCCTGAAAAATAAAACGGGAAACCCGTTGAGACTGAGTCCTTGGAGACGGAGCCTGTCTGTGCCAGATGCAAGCCAGTGCAGGAGGTACCCTCAGCATGCTCGAGATCAGTTGAATTTTTTTTTGGAAGCTTTGCTTTCTCTCCACGCAGCAAACTTATGCTAAGTGATTGCACCTGTGTGTGCAACACACACACACGCACACACACACACATGCACGCACTCCAAAAGAGGACGAAGACACTAACCAAAAAAAAAAAAAAAGAACACTGGATTCGTTTTTGCTCCGTCGGAGAATGAGTCTGAGATTTTTTTTTCCCCCCCACAACAAATCACAAATCATCCTGTTAATCGTCGATTGCCTCGAGCAGGCCCCAGTAACGTCTCCTCCATCCGAGCCCTGAGATTATATTCAAGGCTCTTTAGGAGAATGAGACCCATTGTTACAGTCATTGTTACTGGTATTTGGCATATTGGGTACGCCACAGGGAGTTTGCCAGGCTCTGCCGTGTGGGCAGGCTACATTCGGTAGCCTGCCAGTTTGTCCAAAAGTTAGACTTTTCCCCCCCAAAAGCAGATTAATGAACTTTGCAATATTCGTGTTACCATTTCTCACCATCAAATTTCACTTCCCAGTGAAACCTCTGGTGACCGATATTAAAATCTACTAGCTTTTTTCCCATCCGCAGTGGAAATGCACTAAATATGATTAAACGTGTGTTTTAACCGGGGATGCTTAAATCTCTGATGCTCACTTCACCATATTTAGTGGTCCTGCCATAAATATACGATACAAGAGCAAGACATCGGTCTCAGCGGAAATGCAGTGCCAGGGCAGGGTGCCAAGTCAACGCTGAGGCCTGGGAAGGCTTAACACAGGGACCCAGATAGTAGAAACTGCGGTCCGAGTCTGAACTTCTGTCACATGATAGACACTGTAAGTACAGTTGTAAGAGTTAGGTAAAAAGACAGCAAGGCTAATCTGGAGCTAAATCACTGTGACCCAGAGGCTCTTTTAAGCCCTTTTCATAAGACCCTGCCTGGCCTCAGAGACTAGTACAAAGATTATTAATGCAATCTTCTTTATGTGTTTTTATAAGGACAAGATGTCAGGTAGGCCATAAAAACCATAGGCAGGGGCCAGAGCAATAGTGCTGTGGGCATGGTGCTTATCTTGTATGCGGTAGACTCAGGTTCAATCCCTGGCACCCAATATGGGACCCCAAGCCACGCCAGGAACATCCCTGAGCACAGAGCCAGGAGTAAGCCCTGAGCAGAGCTGGGTATGATACCAAAACAAAACACAACAAAAATAAAGTCAGACTTTTGGGGCTCTACTTAGAACTCTGCTATACTAACACTGTGCATGCCCCCCCCACCCCCATCCCCCAGAGTGACACCGGGCACTAGCTTTTATCCTAGTGGGTTTTATTCTATTTGGGTTTCAGTTTATTTAGACATGAGAACCGAGTTAGATCAGTGGTTTCTCAAGTGGGTGTTCTTTGAAAGATGCAGCCCTTCCAGCACCTAGTCTGACAAAGACACTAACCTAGGACAAAGACACCTACCTTGCCCATAGTTCTGCCATAGTTCTGTCTTCTGACAAAGACACTAACAAGGTTTCAGTTTATTTAGACATGAGAACAGAGTTA
Organism: Sorex fumeus; assembly: GCF_029834395.1. NCBI lineage: Eukaryota > Metazoa > Chordata > Mammalia > Eulipotyphla > Soricidae > Sorex > Sorex fumeus. The sequence continues at coordinate 7,136,801 of NW_026606058.1, forward strand.
GATCAGTGGTTTCTCAAGTGGGTGATCTTTTAAAGATGCAGCCCTTCCAGCACCTAGTCTGACAAAGACACTAACCTAGGACAAAGATACCTTGCCCATAGTTCTGCCATAGTTCTGTCTTCTGACAAAGACACTAACAAGGTTTCAGTTTATTTAGACATGAGAACAGAGTTAGATCAGTGGTTTCTCAAGTGGGTGATCTTTTAAAGATGCAGCCCTTCCAGCACCTAGTCTGAGACTGGTAAACAATTAGAGTTTTAGGCCACATTTTTTTCAACATATGCTAATATGCAGTAAGGGTTGGGTACTAATGTCACAACCCAAATTCCTTACTTCATTGCCCCTCTGGGAGAGCCCAGCAAGCTACCCAGAGTATCTCGCCCACACGGCAGAGCCTGACAAGCCACCCGTGATGTATTCGATATGCCAAACACAGTAACAACAAGTCTCACGATGGAGACGTTACTGGGCCCGCTCGAGCAAATCGATGAACAACGGGAGGGCCATTGTACCTGGAGTACTGATTCTCCAACTTAAGAGCAGATGAGAGTCACCTGGAGGGCTTGTTAAAAGTGCAGAAAGCTTCCTGCAGCTCCAGAGATTCTGATTTCATCAGAATTTTAGTTTCTATGAATCAACATTGATGCTACTGGTAATAATCTACACTTTGGGTGAGAAAACATTCAGATTCCTTTTATCTACAAAGTCCGTGCATTCGGTTTGGAAGCTAGCCTCATGTGCTAGGGGAGAAGACAGTTGGGATGGAGAAGGGACCACCGAATAAATGATGGTTGGATGGATCGCTTGGGGTGGGAGATGCATGCTGAAAGTAGACTACTATGGACCAAACATGATGGCCTTTTACTATCTGTATTGCAAACATAATGCCCAAAAGTAGAGAGAGAGAGAGTAAGAAGGAAGGTGTCTACCACAAAGGCAGGAGGTGGGATGGGGTTGGGGTGGTGGGAGGGATACTGGGAAAATTGGTGTGGAAAATGCACACTGATGGAGGGATGGGTGCTTGGTCATTGTATGACTGAAACTTAAACATGAACACTTGTAAGTGTATCTCATTGTGACTCAATAAAAATAATATTTTAAATTAAAAAAATCAAAAAAAGAGCACACCTAAATTTCAACCTGGGGAGCACCCCCTTCCAAAAGAATACAAACAAACAAAAAGATAAAGTCCATGTATTCAGATTGCTGGCTGATGCAGGGCCAGTTGGCCCCAATACCCTATACTTCAAATATGTTTTCCGATTGTGTCAGAAAGCTCACAGCAAACTCACCAAACCTCCTCTGTTCTAATGGTAGGAAACAGCACTCTGAGATCCACATTCCATCTCCCCCAGTGGGAGTTAAAGACAATGGGGAGTGCTTGGAGCTTCTGGACCTTTGGGTCAAATTCCAGAAGGACCGACTACCCTGTCTTCCTTGGGGACTCTCTCCTGATAAAATTCCTCCTTCGGGGCAAGGTTGAGACTTTCCCAGAATTGTTGAGAATTATGATTCCCCGTGGAGCATGGCACTCTTTAGGATATCCCACAACTCATGTCAGGATTTTTAGAATCCTCATCGTTGCCAGAAAGTAAAGGGCATTATGCTACGAAGAAGTTGCCAGAGCTTTTGCACAGTGAGGAAAACATGTAAAAACAAAACAACAAAAAAGAAGGACTCATAGATACTGGAATATAAAGACCCCCCAACACTGATGAGGAGGGTTCAATTTTTACCCGGGGAGGGAAATGCCTTAATACAGATCCCAAAGTCAATTTTTGTTGTTGTTGTTGTTGTTGTTGCTTTTTGGGTCACACCTGGAGATGCACAGGGGTTACTCCTGGCTCTGCACTCAAGAGTTACTCCTGGCGGTGCTCAGGGGACCATGTGGGATGCTGGGAATTGAACCCGGGTCCACTGCGTGCAAGACAAATGCCCTACCCGCTGTGCTATCTCTCCAGCCCCCCAAAGTCAATTTTTAACAGAAAAAAATCATCAGCAAAAGTACACATTAAGTGCTGAAGAATTTTTTCACAGTTTGTTTTTAAACTCCTACTAATACTATCTCTCCTTTAGTCAAAAGAATTCCCTCTAAAGAATTTCCAAATTAGAACTGGATTTTGATACAAATAGCTGCTGATTTTAGAGCCACTTCTGGAAACTGTCCCTTCTTGTTTCTTGTTCATGTCTTAGGAGAGATTTAAAAAAAAAATAGATTTTTATTCCAAACTAAGAAAAGGCCTACACTGTAGAACACCTCTGGGAGAGGTGATCAGCTGCAGGTCACAGGTCAAAAGGATGCCACAAGGCCTTATTCTCAGTCCCTGCCCCCTGTCCAACTCAGAACTATGGACAAGGTCAGCACCCTCTTAATTTCCCTTATGTGTGAATGATGGTTCCAAATGGATGGGCTTGTTTCAGTCCTCAGAATTAAATCTGTGCCTGAGTATTAAACTTAGACTAAAATGTAAATGGTAAATACCAGATACTATCCATGTAATAATTTTAATAGAATGGGTTTGAGAAGAGGAGGGCTGAGGGTTAAGAAAGAAATCCAAGCACAAAAAAATTGTAAGTCTACAACTGTACCTCATGGTGTTTCACTAATAAAAATTAAAAAAAAAAAAAAGGAAAGAAAGAACATCCCACGCTGATTTTCGAATCACTGAGTAGCCTTCGATACACAGCCTCACAGAAGCTCAGGGATTCATTTTTCGGTAAGTGCGTGATTCCCCTTTTAGGCATCCGACACATTTTCCTCCTCTTTTCCCCCAAATGCCAAGTTCTTCAGTAAAATAAGTGCTAAGGCATAAATGGAGAAACTTGACACCAGCTGTAAAGAGATTTGTATTTCACCAAGGCATCTATATCTGGTCTCCTCTCTTTGAACGTCCACCCTAGCTCGCCCAGATCTGGTGTTTATGTGGTCCCCTAGGGGACCCCGTATTTAGCACACCATAGAGTTCTGTTATAGTTCTGCTCTGTCAAGCTCCAGCCCCAGCCCTGCAGCAGGAAGTGCAAGATGGAGCAGATGACTTTTTACAACTCTAAATGGTTTTCTCGGATGGCGCAAGATAGAATGAATGGTACTGATTTAAAGCCTCAATTGGTTTCACTACAAAAAAATAGGGGAGGGGGTACTATTAACAACTTACAGGGATTTCTGCAGAGCAGATGAGAGGCATATGTTAAAAAGTTTGTAGTCAGCTTGCTTTGGCTTTTAAATGACACTCAACTGGAAGTGAGACTAAGTGGCCTGCTGAGCTTGGGGGGTGGGGACCCCCTCTATGAATGAGTGTTCGAAGAAGGACGTAGCAAACAAGTCCGTCCAGAGGTCACCTTGCTTCCCTTCACTCTGGAGAAATCCTCTCGTGCAGATAACTGCTACCCTCAGAGTCCACATAGAGAAAACAACCAAAGTATTCAGTTTGCAGAAAAGCAAAACGGGATGCTAAAAAGACTTGACTCTCTTATGATCTAAGAGCTTGTCAGCTGTTAAACAAGAGTGCAAGTGTCAGCCAAGTACTTAAATAAGCATGAGGAGATAGTCCAACTTCCCTGTGCATTTCAACACTTGACTGACAACAGGACACTCATGACAAAAAAGCAAGGACAGGATGGAAAGTCAGTCTACTCTGATAAAAAGGGTGAGTTCTGCCTCTCGGAGAAAGATACTTTTTTCTCCATTTTCTGTGCAGAAACCTCCTTTTCCTGCATAGCACCCAGTTTCTTTCATTCTCATCCTCTTTGTACATTTTAAGTCTGGAATGATTTAGAACTTCAACTGACGAACACGAACAATAGAATCAGATGGCCCTGTTTCAAACCTAGCTGTCTTGCTGATTATGGAACCTTAGCAAGTGAGTCTCTCCAAGACTCAGTTTTCTTAATTTTATAGAAGAAACTATAAATTTCTTGGAGGGCTGTTTCAAGAAACAAATGTAATAAAAATGTATTACAAGCTCTCAGTCATTAAATATTTCTCTTCCATTCCTCATCCCTTCTATGAGGGGAGAAAGAGTGAAGGAAAGAAAATGGCATCTTGAGTGATGTAAGTTCTAATGGGGACATCTCTCAGGCATTAGCCTCTGTTCATGGAGCAAAGCATCTCAGCCTCTCCATACACCATCACAGCAAATTGTTCTCATGTAATAGGCAAGATGAGCTTTCATGTCTGTGGATGCCAGGACAATAGCCATGGACTCACCAGAGCCAAGTTCCTGAATGCTAGGAAACCAACTCTCTGCGCTGTCTCTCTTTCACTCCCAACCCTTGCTCAGAGTGGAACGGACAAACTCATATCACCTCCACTTCTCAGATCAAGGTACATGGAATTATACACCAACATCAAGGTTTGTTCCCAGTATCCTAAAGTCTGACTCCACTTATGAGAGATGATTAGAAGTATTATTCCCAAAGAAGCTTAAAGTTCTCAAGGCCCCACCTCCCTGCCTCATATTTTACCCATGAAATAAAATGAGGACATACTCATTAAAAATTCATATCTGACATTAACTTGCTCCACTATTCATGGATAAGAGCCAAAATAACCAAAAAAAATACATGTTTAGCAGTGATCCTGTACGAGGACAATAACCTAGAATATACTTGTGTACCATGAAGACAAGTTAAATGTGACCGTGAAAATCCTGAATACCAAACCTGCTGACTTTTGCATCTAAAATTGATCACTTCCAGATTGTAATATGGAGGATTTCACATGTAGTTTCCTTTTGGGTTTATTTGGTTGTGTTTCCCCCATCCCCCACCTCCGGCAAAAAAGAAAAAAAAAGTTGAAAAACAGTAAAACAAAACCGCATCTGCTCTAGTAAAGAATAAATTTCCATGTAATTACTTGGTTCCATGAACCAGACTCTTTTCTCATGTGGCACTTCTCCATAAGGAGTGCTGATTCACTGGGTGTCCTGGAGGAACCTTCTTTGAGGTTTTCAAACAGGTAAGAGATAAAATGTCAGCACCCAACGGATTGCTCCCAAGGAACCAACTTAAATGTGTGGAACCCTAAGGAATTAATATTAGTTGGGAAAAGTGTCCATCTCCAAATGCAAATATGAAATATTTTTGTGTCTTGCTAATAATAACTGTGTGATTTCAATTTTAGAAAGAGTCTTCTGCAGCCTTCTCCATATAGTTTAAAGATATTCATAGAAGGGCAGGAGCATAGTACAGTGGGTAAGGCACTTGCTTTGCACATGGCCAACCTGGGATCGACCCCTGGCACCCCACATGGTCCCCCAGCACCAAATCGTTTTTTCAAGCATTCAACCAATTTTTATGTTTAAACATCCATTAAGTCTTCATTTACCCAAATATTCAATTTTCACCTTGCACCTCTGTGTTGTCTCTCTCTTTCTGCTCCGGAAATATTTGAGAGTCAGAACACTCCCTAAATGACAGTCGTTCCCCTTTCTTTTCAATTTCCACTGACCTATTTTCTCTGCTATTTGTTTCATCCCCTTCCTTGCTGCAGCATACACCTGTCACTGTCACTTATCTGCCTCTCTCCTAGCAACTGTCAACTTTCTCACTAGAAGAACACATCCCTTTTCCTACACTCATCCTTTTACCCCTAACCCCAGACCTAGAAAATCCAAGCACCTTCTACCTATCCCCATCTACTACAGTACTGGGCTTAGGGGTGACCAATCTGAGTTGATAACAACCAGTGAGATTTTGCAATAAAACCTAGAAGAGAGATTCAGAGTCATTCTCAGAAGACTTAAATCAAGGGAGATGATGGCTCAGGGTTGCTGGCAGCTCCGTTGCCACCATGGGGAACCTGGTCAGGAAGTCAGTGAGATGATGAGTGTGCAGTGGGGTGGTGACAAAGAAGTTGCATATGGATTTAAAGCTTGGCAAGGGTGGGACATGGTGGGTTGAAGGGAGTGGAAGAAACATCCAGAATGCGAACTGAAAGGCACTGACCACCGCCCGCCCTCCCTCCCCACCCCACCAAGAGAGGGCACCAAGGTAAATCACAAACAGGTTCAGTTACAGTGAGTTATATAAGAGACTTAGAGGACAAAACAATTGCTTGTCTGAGTGGATTGAACTGAGATTCCCTCCAGCCTCTCTCAGAAGTTCCTCATGGGCATTTGTCTTTATCTCATTAATAATAAAGTCTGTCTTTGCTCGCTGTCCTTGAATTACTACAAAGATCACACAGTGATTAAAGTATTGGCTTCCTCTATCAGTCTCTTACTGGCAAGAGTATCTTCAGTATCTGACTAGTCTCTAATTAATACAAATCAAACTGATAAAAAGCCTAACACCCAGAGACTTTATAATCCTATAACTCCAAAACTGGATGGCATTTGCCTAGTGAATTTGCTAGAATTAAAATCCACGTAGGCTAGAATTTGCCTAGGGTAGAATGTTGGAATTGAAAAGGGCTTCTGCAACTGGTAGGTCTCCTTCTCTCTGTTTGGGACAAATGAGTAATCTATTATTTATAATAATAGAACATCAACAGATTGAACTTGGCTATAATTGCCCCAGATTCTTCTTTTATTTACTGTCATTATATTGCCTTACTTCCCTAAGCATGAATTACTTGGTTAGCTCATTATGGTCAACGTCATTAGAAGTAGTCAATAGAAGATATTCTTGTTGATTGTCATTTTCTATCTATAGATTCACAAATATATCGTTTTTGTGACTAATTCTGAATGGAGACATGGGGACCGGAGCAATAACATACCAGGTAGGGCACTTGCCTTGCACATGGCCATTGAGGGTTCTCTACCCAGCATCCCTGGGTTCTCTACCCAGAAGTGTGCCAGGAGTAATTCCTGAGTGCAGAGCCAAGAGTAACCCCTGAGCACAACTGGGTATGGCCCCAAATCCAAAATAAGTAAGTATTAAAACAGATTTATTTAAACACAAACACACACACATACACACACACTTCATATCTTTATCTTTATATGCAGGGAGGTATTTAGAGCTAATGTTCAAGTTTCTGATCAATAAGTTATCAGTGGGAAAGTAAACTAAGTTCTTCATAAAAAAAAATGGAAGCCCTAGTAAGAATAAACGAAAAGAAAATCATGTGAACTTGTAGAAAAGAAACTGCCTTGTCAAGTAGGAGGTTACTTTGGACTTCTCAGGGTAGTTTTGCCACAGCTTAACTGCAGGTATGTTACTAGATTGCTGTGTCTTAGTTTCTTTTCGAGTAAAAGTCTGTTGGATAATGAACCTCATGTATTTTCCACCATAAAATAAAACAGCTATCTGAAATACCCTACTTCAATGTTTAAAAAAAAAAACGCAGAAAACATCATACTTAATGGTGAAAAGCTGAAAGTCTTTTCTCTAAGATCAGGTACAAGACTGTTGCCCACTCTCAACACTACTATTTAACATAGTATGAGAAGTCCTTGCCATAGCAATTAGTCAAAAAAGACATATTAGGGGCACCCAGCTTGACAAATAAGAAGGAAAACCCTTAGTAGTTACAGAAGCATGATACTATACTATTCTTAAAAAACCTTAAAGACCACATGAGCATACACATACACACACACACACACACACACACACACACACACACACAATACTCATGCATGTACGCATGTGTGCACTACCAAAAAACAAAAAACAAATACTCCATCTTAATGGCAGGCTACAAAATAAATGCACATATTTTCTCTGTGAAAATAATGAAATAGAAGAGAACAATTTTAAAATCCCATTCAAAATTTTGCCTCAAAAAATATCAAGTATCTGGAAATCAGCTTAACAATAGAAGTGAAATATCTGGAAATCAGTTTAACAAAAGAAGTGAAATATTTATAACAAGGAAAGTTATTCATTACTATATAGAAAGTTATTCAATACTATATATAAAGTTATCCTATAGAATATAGATATACGATAGAATATAGAATATAGAAGGTCTAAGGTCTAAGGCCCTCCCGTTGATCATCGATTTGCTCGAGCGGGCCCAGTAACGTCTCCATTGGAGACTTTGTTGTTACTGTGTCTGGCATATCGAATACTCTACTCTCCGGTAGCTTGCCGGGCTCTCGGGCTCTCCGAGAGGGGCGGAGGAATCGAACTCGGGTCGGCCATGTTGGCTGCGTGCAAGGCAAACGCCCTACCCGCTGTGCTATCGCTCCAGCCCATAGAATATAGAATACTATAGAAAGTTATTCACTACTATATGGTTATTCACTACTATATTCACTACTATATAGAGGACACAAGGAAATAAAAATACACCTCCTGGTCACGAATCAAAAGAAATGATATTGTCAAAATACAATATTGCCTAAAGCACTATAGAGATTCAATGAAGTCTCTATAAAAATACCCATGACAGTTACTTAAAACATAGGTCAAACACTGCTGAAATTTATAAGGAGTAATAACCACGCCAACCCCACCCCTGATAGCCAAAGCAAACAAAGGAAAAAAGAAGATGAGAGGCTTCTCTTGCCCCACATTCAAACTATATGATAAAGCTATAATAATTAAAGTAGAAACACCATCTGCAGTCCTATGTTCATTGCAGCACTATTCACAATAGCCAGAATCTGGAAACAACCTGAGTGCCCAAGAACAGACGAATGGATAAAAAAAAAAAAACCTATGGCACATCTACGCAGTGGAATACTATACAGCTGTTAGAAAAAATAAAGTTCATGAACTTTGCCAATAAATGGATAAACTTCTTCTAAATATTTAGAGATACACATTAGAAGATTAAGATGTCACACAGGCTACCAAATGTAACCTGCCCACATGGCAGAGTCTGGCAAACTCCCCGTGGCGTACCCAATATGCCAAATACCAGTAACAATGATGGGTCTCATTCTCCTAACTCTGAAAGAGCCTTGAATATGACACTTTTTTAAAAAAAATCTCAGGGCTAGGATGAAGGAGGGAGACATTACTGGGGACTGCTCGAGGCAATCGACAAATAACAAGATGGTTGTGATCGTGATCGTGATATATTAGAAGATTAATATTAATATCCACAGCCAGGGAAAGCAGGGACTAGGAGGACTGTTCAATGGGTGGAATTAACCACAAGTGTGTGTGTGTGTGTGTGGTGGAGGGTAGGTAGGTAGAGAAGGAAACAGTATGACAATAGTAGTTGGAAATGATCATGTTGGACAAGAACTGAGTGCTAAAAGTAGGTAAAGGGATATTCTTGATAACCTTTCAGCATCTGTATTGCAAGCCACAATTCCCAAAAATGAAGAGAGAGAGAGAGAGAGAGAGAGAGAGAGAGAGAGAAGAAAATTTCCTGCCATAGAGGCAGGCTAGAAGGGTGGGGGTGGGGGTAATTGGAGGGAAATTGGTGACACTGGTACTGGGAAATGTACACTGGTGGCGGGATGGGTGTTGGAACACCGTATGACTGAAACTTAATTTATGAACAGCTTTGTAAGGGTCCATCTCATAGTAATTCAATTAAAGAAACTTAAAAAAACAAAACAGTGTGGTACAAGAATAAGGACAGACTTTCAGACTAATAGAATTAAGAGTCCAAAGACGTATCCTCAGATATATGGACAGTTAATCTTTGATAAAGGAGAAACCCGTATGAAGTAGAGCAAGGCAACAGTTGGTATCAGGAGAAATGGCTGTCATGTGCAAAAATAAAAAATAGAATTTAGATCCCTTTCTAGAATCACACACAAAAGTCAAATAAAAATGTCTTAAAGACCCTGATATTAGACATAAATATATATTATACTTAGGAAAACATATGTAGAGCACTTCATGACATTGAAGCTCAATGTCATGATATTAAAAATAATCTTTAATTATTCAGTACCATTGGCCTAGCAAACAAAAACAGATAAACAAATGGGACTACATCAAACTAAGAAGCTTCTGCCTACAAAAGAGATGATGGCAAGAATCATTTTTTCCCAAAGACTGGGAAAATATTTACCTACTACGTCCAACAAAGGCTTGATATTCAAGATATATAAAGCACTGGTAGAACTTTACTAAAATAATTTAAAACAGGGATAATACAAAGACAATAGAAAGAAAGGACAGGAGAACTGGTCCTTAGTAGAAGCTTGACCCTGAACAAAAACTGGATGCTAAAAGGAGGTAAAGTGATACCTTGATACCCTGTCAGTAACAGTACTGCAAACCACAATGCCTCAAAGAAAAAAGTTCCTGCCATAGAGGTAGGATGTGGGTGCCCAGGAAAAGGAAACTGGGGAGACTGGTAGAGTAAGGGGACACTGATGATGGGACTGGTGCTCGAACACTGTACCTCTGAAACTATCACAAATAATGCTATAAATTTATAATTTATATAGATTCGAGGCTGGAGCGATAGCACAGCAGTAGGGCGTTTGCCTTGCACGCAGCCAACATGGCCAACCCGTGTTCGATACCTCTGCCCCTCTCGGAGAGCCCGGCAAGCTACCGAAAGTATCTCGCCCACACGGCAGAGCCTGGCAAGCTCCCTGTGCTGTATTCGATATGTCAAACACAGTAACAACAAAGTCTCCAATGGAGACATTACTAGGCCCGCTCGAGCAAATCGATGAACAACGGGAGGGCCTTTACCTTTACCTTTTATATAGATTCATTTTTAATGTCTTAATGGTGTGAAGAGATGAACAGAAACTTCTTCAAATAGACACAAATAAATTGCTAAAAGATATATAAAAACCTGTTTTGCATCACTTATTATCAAGGAAATGCAAATCCTAACAACAATGACATATGATCACACACCCAGAGAGACATTTCCCAAAGAACAAAAACAACCAGTATTGCCATGGATGTGGGGGAAATGGGATCCTCATTCACTAAAGCTGGGAATGTCAAATGGTCCAGTCTTTTTGGAAAACAATATGTACACTTCTAATAAAATCTAAGATTTGAGGCCAGAGAGATAGTACGGCTGGTTTGATCCCCAGCACTCCATATAGACCCCAAGCCAACAGAAGTGATTCCTGAGTGCAGAGCTACAAGAAAGCTCTGAGAACCACCCAACTATGGTAAAAAAATTAGTAACTGAATTTTCAAATGACCCAGCAATACCTATTGGCACCTATTTCAAACCCTCAAAACTCTATAAAAAACATATGCACCTCTATACACATTGCTTCACTATTCACAATAGTGAAAGTCTGGAAAAAGCCCAAGTATCCAGGAACAGAGGAATAGATAGCTAGAATCTGGAAAAATCCTGAATGCCCGAGAACAGATGACTGGATAAAGAAACTTTGGTACATCTACACAATGGAGTACTATGCAGCTGCTAGAAAAGATGATGTCATGAAAATTACATACAAGTGGTACTACATGAGAGTATCATGCTAAGCGAAATGAGTCAGAAAGAAAGGGACAGACATAGAAAGATTGCATTCATCTGGGGAACATAAAGTAATAAAATAGGAGACCAACACCCAAGAATAGCCGAGATAAGTACCAGGAGGTTTACTCCATGGCTTGAAGGTCAGCTGCGCATGCTAGGGGAAAAGGCAGCTCAGATAGAGAAGAAAGGACCAAATAAAGGGTGTTGGGAGGGTCCTCCCAGGATGGGAGATGCATGCTGAGAGTAGACTTTAGACTGAACATGATTGCCACTCAATGCCTCTTTTGCAAACCACAGCACCCAAAAGAAGAGAGAGAACAAAAGGGAATGCCCTGCCACAGAGGAAGGGGGGGTGGGGGGAATGGGGGGAGGGATACTGGGATCCGTGGTGGTGGAAAATGGGCACTGGTGGAGGGATGGGTACTCAATCATTGTATAACTGAAACCCAAGCACAAAAATTTGTAAGTCTACACCTGTACCTCATGGTGTTTCATTAATAAATTTTTTTTAAATAAGAAACTATTGCACACAATAGAATACTTCTTGGCTATAAGAAAAGATAAAATCATGCAATTTTCTGCTATATGGATAAATTTGGAAAGTCACATACTGAGTGAAGTAAGTTATGCGAAGACAGACGCAGAATGATCTCTCTCATATGTGGGATTATTAAAAAATGTAGTAAGGAAATGAAAATTGCCCAAAGGTAATAGGCACTGAGAACTGGTCTTCAGTAGGAAACTTATCATGGGAATAGAGGGAGATTAGGCGAGGGTGAATACTTAATCAATGGTTGAGGGAAGCAGACACTATGCTGGAGGGTACAGTGCTAGAATACTTTGTATGTGAAACCTACCACTAATAGTACTATAAACCACAGTGGTTTAAATAATATTAATATAAAAAATTGGAGTTTTTGAAAAATTATTAATTTTCCTAAGTTATGACCATGAAATTTTATCAAGATATGAATCTTAATTATAAAGAAGTTAGAAGCCCTCTGAGAGATAGCACAATTGATGAAGTGGTTGCCTTGCACATGACTGATGGACATTTGATTCTCATCACCACATGTGGTACCCTGAGCCCTACCAGGAGTGACCCTAGAACACAGAGGCAGAACAAGGAGTAAGTCCAGAGAAACAGTGAGTGTGGCCCCAAAACGAACCACTAAGAAATGAAGTTAAAATGACAAGGCAAGGGTTGATTTAAAAGGCATCCTCTTCCCCATCCAAACAGAATGGCTGATTCAGCCTCCACCAGTAGCACAAAACTCTCATAAGATCATACGTGTGCCATGCCAGATATTCCTGTATTTGAAGCAATGCAGTAATGTGTGCACCTAGGAAGTCAGTCTTTATTTGGCTCTTCATTTCAGGGTCATCACTGCCAAAAATCTCAGCAAATGGGAATTACTATGAAAATCAATCTGTCACTTCCATTTCCATTAGTAGCCCACCATTTTCTGCTTATTCTAATATACAAAAATATTCAACACGGACAATTTTGTCTTGTTTCTTCCTTTCATACATGCTACTGTCCATTGTTAATGGAACTCTCAGTTCCTAAGCGAGGAAGTAAGGGGTGCTGTTAATTTTACCTCCGTTGTTAATGTCAAGGGACCAAGCCACATATTTTTTAATAATGAGAATCTGGATTAAGTTCAGTGTTCAGTTCAAAAATGTGTTCCAATTAGACTATATAATAGAGTTTTTGGCTTTTCCTCTAGCCCTATCCCACTGCCATATGTATTCAATAATATAACAATCATTCATCACCACCAACAAAAAGGAAGTCACTAAATGAGTGTGATGGGCTTCAAAGTCCAGCTTTTCTTAAACTATTGTTTTCTTATTGATAACCATGAGATTTTTCCGATAAATCTTCGGCAGAAGTAACATGGAACAAGCAACTCATGAAAGTGTTTCACACTGAATCTGCCCCTGGTCGCATATGCTGGTGAAATGCAGCTGCTCTTCTTGATAGTCACTTCATAGCCCGAGTCACACCAAATTGGGTTGTCGAGCTCTCAGATGTGCTGAGACAGTCATGCTGCCTAGCTCAGTCAGGTTGCCACACAGTGACTTCATTGATTATTTCTTATGTATTTTCTGGGTTCCATGTCCTGTATGACTAGCCAAGAAACAGCAGAAGACAATATTGTCATTAATTGTGTTTTATGGCAAGAGCTGGAGCGATAGCACAGTGGTAGGGCGTTCGCCTTACAAGCGGCCAACGTGGCCGACCCGAGTTCGATTCCTCCGCCCCTCTCGGAGAGCCCGGCAAGCTACCGAGAGTATTCGATATGCCAAACACAGTAACAACAAAGTCTCCAATGGAGACGTTACTGGGCCCGCTCGAGCAAATCGACGATCAACGGGAGGGCCTTTACCTTTACCTTTACCTTATGGCAAGAGCAATAAACTGGCAAGATCTTTTCCATCCTTCATAATACAAACTCCTGATGATCTAGATCTTCAAAAGTAACAAGTAAAGCAAGAGCAGGTAAGTATGAAGTCAGAATAAATAGAATTAAGCAGATCAAGTGTTTTCATGTGACATATTTTTGGATATAAAATCTATTTCTATTTTATTAAAATGGCTTTGAATATAAAATCTATTTCTATTTTATTAAAATGGCTTTCCATAGGTGAGATTAGGACTGCAAAAAATAAAAATAAAACTTATCACAGTTAGGATATAGAGAGTTAGGACCAAAGCTTTACTACAGTGGGAAGGGTGTGTAGCTCACACATGGCCCAAATTTAATCCCCAGCACAGCCATATGGTCCCCCTAACCAACCAGGAGTGATTCCTAAGTGCAAAGTCAGAAGTAAGCTCTGATAACCACCCAAAAATAAGATATAGAGAGTTAGCATTCATCAAAAATGAAGATCCAAGAAAACTCTCATAAAACCTCTTAAGAACTATGAAGAACTCAGAGCAGTGGTAACACCCTGAATATGTACGGCATTATGGGGGGCATATATCCTTCCATCCTAGTACCACATTCAAGGACTGATCCCTGAGCCCATAGTCAGGAATAAGCCCTAAGAACAGCTGGGTGTGTCTCTAGAAAAATATATATATATATATATATCCAAAAAAACTCAAAAATGCAAAGGTCACTATGATAAAAACAATGCAGAAACCCACCAAGCTTAATTATTGAAGTTGATAACACAGATGAATCAAACAATAATAATGAGCTCTATACCCTCTCAGAAAAAGAATTTTGAATGGAACCTTTAAGGATGTACAAGGAGCTCAAAGAAGCAATGGAACGCACTGCTAATAAAATACAAGAGGATACAAAAGCAGAAGTGAGGAAAATGAAAACAAAAATACAAGTAGAAACGATGGACTTAAAAAACTTGGTAGGTGAAATGAAAAACTTGGTAGATAAAATGAAAAATTCAGTGGAAGGCCTCAGCAACAGAGTAACATTAGTGAGCTCCAAGCTGAGGTGTAGAGAATCTCCAGACAACAGCAGAAAATGGAAAGAAACCTCAAAATAAACCAACAAATGTTAAGAGAAAATTGAAATGAAACCAAGAGGAATAAAATAAGAATCACTGGAGTCCCAAAGGGACAGGAGGAAAACCCTGATGAAGAAGAAACTGTCAAACACATAATTGCTGAGACGTTCGTAGAGTTGAAGTCCAGATGCGAACATATTCAGAAGGCTTGAAGGGAACCAGCTAAAAGAAATCTAAATAATTACTCCAAGACACATCCTTATCAGAATTACAAAAACCATAGTGAGATAAAATTCTGAAAGCAGCAAGATCAAAGAAATAAATTTCCTATAAAAGTGCATCCTTAAGAATCACAGCAGACTTAACTGATAAAACCCTAAGGGTCTAAAGATAGTGGTGGGATATAGTGACAAAAGTCAATGAAATAAATGCCTCACCAAGAATACTTTAACTGGCTAGGCTCTCATTCATATCGGAAGTAACAACATAAAGCTTCACGGACAAACAACAACTCAGAAACTTCATAACCTCAAAACTATAGCTACAAGAGCAACTAAACAGGTTACTTTAAGAGAAGACAAGCCCCTCAAATATACCAGACTTTGACAGAAAGATGATACTAAAACCCCGTAACAATAATCTCTCTCAATGCCAATGGGCTAAATGAGCCAATTAAAAGACACAGAGTGACAGGATGGATCTAAATATTGAACCCAACATTCTGCTGCCTGCAAAAAAACACATCTGAACAGTCAAAGCAAACATAGACTCAAAGTGAAAGAATGGGAAACAATTCTACAAGCAGACAACTCCCTCAAAAGAGCTAGAGTGGTCATACTAATATCAGAACCCATAGACTTCAGACTAAAGAAGATTACTAGAGACAGTGAAGGTCATTTCTTAATGATCAAAGAATCTGTACACCAGGAAGAACTAATATATATATAGGAACCAGCAAAATACTTAAAATGATTGCTCATAGACTTGAAGGAAAGACACTGATCACTTGATCACTTGACATCCCGTTACTCATCAATTTGCTCAAGCGGGCACCAGGAATGTCTCCATTTGTCCCTGGCACGTGCTAGTGTAGCCCAGTGGCGTCTGCTCATTCTAGGAACACGAAAGGCCTCAAACCGATCATTCAGGGTCTTGATGAAGAAGTCTGACCATCTCATAAGTGGGCAGCCATGCGATCTTTGCATGTCCTGTGGAATCCAGTTGGTAACGGCTCTAGTCCCACAGTCATCTCCAAATCTCATTACGTGTCCAGCCCATCGGATTTTCAACACCTTGGCAAAAGAGACAGTGTCCCTGATTCTTGATTGTCGACGGACGTCAGAACTCCAGATTCTTTCTCGCATTTGAGTGAAGTGGGTTACTCCAAGCATAGCTCTTTCAATTCCTCTTTGGGAGACCCGAATAGCATTCTCATCCTGTTTTTGTAGGGCCCATGTTAATGCAGGAAGGACATTGGAATTGAAGACATGTGCCCAGAGCCAGAGGTTCTTCGTCCTCTTAGCTATTTCTTCAAAACTCCTGAAGGCGTTCCAAACCGCTCTCTTCCTCCTGTGCAACTCAAGTGCCAGGTTATTCGTCATGTTGACTTCTCAACCTAGGTACACATAACTGTTGCATTCGGAGATGGTCGTTCTGATGAGAGCAAATGGAACATCAGGAATGAAACTGTTTCTCATGAACATTGTCTTTGTGAGATTCAGCTGTAATCCAACCTTTCCACATTCACAGTCGAAGTCGGCCAGCATTTGTGCTACTTGGCTAATGTTTGGTGTTATTAGAACAATGTCTTGACATCAATGATCACTTCTTTGTAGAATGGTGAGATCCTGGTAGTGAATCTGCAATACAGCTCGCAGAAGATCCTGATGTATTGAATTTGAATGCCCTATTCGACTAGGGCTTCGATGACTGCTTCAGTCTCAAAAGAATCAAAGGCCTTCTTTAAATCAATGAATGTTAGACAGAGCGGCATCTTGAACTTGGTTATCGTGTGGATATGGTCGATCATGCTGAATCCTCTTCAAAACCTGGCTTGTTCTCATGGTCGTCCTTCATCTAGTGCTCTGCCAATCCTATTCAGGATGACTCAAGTGAACAGCTTGCAGATGACAGACAATAGGCAGTTCGGGCGATAGTTGCCAATGTTGTGGATGTCTCCCTTCTTGTACAGTAGTACAGTCCTGTTAGTTTTCTATTGGGATGGAACCTAGCATTCAGACAGGTAGCATGTGAAGAGCCGAGCCAGTGTATTGATGAGTACTGATGGCAGATTCTTCAGGTGTTTGGGTATGACCTTATCTGGGCCTGGTGCTATTCACTTCCTTACCAACAAAATGGCATGTCAGATTTCGGAAGGGAGAACATTGGGAACGACATATTCATCCTGCGGAATTTGGTATGTGGGCAGGTGGGCATGGCTATCAAAGAGATCCAAGTAGAAGTCATGAATAATCTTCTCCACTGCCCTTCTGGAAGATGTGCTAGATCCATCAGGATGTCGGAGGGCAGTCATCTTGGTCTTGTAGATGGCGAAGGACAGGTGGGTGTTGCGAATGCTTTTCTTGGCTTCTGCCGCATCTGCCAGCACTGCTGCTCTGCTCTCTTTGAGGTATTTTTTTTTTTTTTTGCTTCTCTGCACTGTTTTGCAAGGTGGGACGTTCACTTGTGTTTGCCTGAGACTTGCGCCAAACCACTTTGGCGAATAAGTTCAAGAGTTTTCAAAGACAGGCGTCTTTTTGTGACTATCTCTCTCGGCATTCTTTGCACAATTATTGAGGTGCTGAACCTGTTGGACAGTCTCTCACCCTGTTCGTTCCATTCTTTGTCATGGGTCCCGATGGGGAGTTCTTCGGCTGATCTTCTCAGTCCTATATTGGCATTAAAATCACCGACAAAGAGCTTGTAGAAGGTGTGGTCTTCTTCATAGAACTTCTCCAGCTCCATGTAGAACTTCTCAATTTCTCTTTCATCATAATTGGATGTTGGTATGTAGACAATGAAGATAGAAACTGCCAGCAGTGAACCACATCTATTCAAGTGTAATCGTCCAATTCGGGTTGTTATGCATTCGAATGAATCAATGCTTATGGCCAAGTTCATGTTGACAAGGACACCGACACCTCTGATGCCTCTTTTATCGCATGTTCTGAGGAACAGTTCTTCTCCAGTGTCGAAAACAATGTGATGTGATTGATGCCTTCTGGTCTCCATCAGAACAATGATGTCGTACTTGATCTTTTGCGCTTGTACCATCAGGTCCTCGATAGATGCATCCAATGCCAGCATGCGTGCATCGAAAGTACAGTCACTTTTGTCTTTCTTCATTTTGGCAGCCTAGTTTGGCCTTGAGATTTTATCAGCCTCTCCTTTCTCATCCTTCTTTATGCTACTGTATTGGTAGCTCTTTCAGGGTCAGGGGAATGAGACCCATTGTAATTACTGGTTTGGGCATACTGAATACGCCACGAATAGCTTGCCAGGCTCTGTTGTGTGGAAGGAATATTCTCGATATCTTGCCATGCTCTCTGAGAGGGATAGACGCTTTTAGGGCGCCTCTAATCACCCTTTCAGGTGTTCCCATGGTTCACACCATATTTGAACCCTATCAAATATGGTGCTGAAAACCTGCAAGATGGGTATTAAGTATTAAAGACACTGATAGCAGTACAATAATAGTTGGAGATTTCAACACCACTCTATCACCTCTCAATAAACCAGACTGAAGGTTAGCAAAGACATACTTGATCTGAGGGGGAAAAAATTGAAGACAGTGGTCTAATATATATATATATATATATGTATATATATGACATTTTATCCCCCAAAAGCTGAATACACATTCTTTTCAAGTGTTCATGGGACATTCTCCATGATAGACCATATGCTGGGCCACAAAACATACCTCCATAAAAGTAAGATAATAGAAATTGTATCAACAATCTTTGAAGTGAATCACACTCAGAAACTCAAACCAAACACCTGTAAATTAAACAGATCATTATTGAAAATGGGTGGAAGAAAGTAAATCAAAGAGGAAATAGAAAGAGTCCTGGAAATGGATGAGAATAAAGACACGAGTTACCAGAACCTATGGGACACAGCATAAGCTGTGTTAAGAGGAAAGTTTATAGCTCTACAAGAATTCCTCAGGAAGGAGTAGTGAGCCCACAAAAGTAATTTATCCTCGAAGCTTAAGATCTTGGAAAATATACAACAAAAGGTCAAACCAGCTATGAGGAAAGAAATCATAAAATTTGGAGCATAAATTAATGACAAGGAAACCCCCAAAACAATACGAAAGATCAGTGAAACCAAGAGCTGGTTCCTTGAGAAAATAAAGGTAAAGGTAAAGGCCCTCCCGTTGATCGTCGATTTGCTCGAGCGGGTCCAGTAACGTCTCCATTGGAGACTTTGTTGTTACTGTGTCTGGCATATCCAATACTCTCGGTAGCTTGCCGGGCTCTCCGAGAGGGGTGGAGGAATCGAACTCGGGTTGGCCATGTTGGCCGCTTGTAAGGCGAACGCCCTACCCGCTGTGCTATCGCTCCAGCCCTTGAGAAAATAAAGATAGATAAATCACTAGAAAGACTCACAAGGAAAGATAAAGAGAGACCCCTAATAAACAGAATCAGAAATGAAAAGGGGGAAATCACAGCAGAACCCAAAGAAATTCAAAGAATAATCAGAGATTTTGAAAATCTTTATGCCACAAAACTAGACAACCTTGAAGAAATGGATGAATTCTTGAACTCCTATAATCTCCCATAGCTGACTCAAGAAAACATAGAATACCTGAACAGACCTATCACTATCAAGGAAATTAAAATAGTAATTGAAAGTCTCCCGAAAATCAAAAGCCATAGCCCAGATGGATTCACTAGTGAATTCTTCCAAACCTTCAAAGAGGACCTATTCCCAATCCTGTTCAAACTTTTCCAAGAAATTGAAGAAACAGAAACATTCCCAAACAGTTTCTATGAGGTAAATATCACCCTCATACCAAAAGCAAACAGAGACACCACAAACAAAAGAAAATTACAGGCCAATATCCCTGATGAATACAGATGTAAAGATCCTCAACAAAATACTAGCAAATAAAATGCAAAGACTCATCAAAATGATCACACACCACGACCAACTAGGATTCATCCTGGGGATGCAAGAATGGTTTAACACTGGCAAGTCAATCAATGTAATACACCACATCAATAAAAGAAAAGATGTAAACCACATGATCATATCAATAGATGAAGAGAAGGCACCTGACAAGATCCAGCACCCATTTATGATAAAACTCAAAGCAAGTACATCTACACAATGGAGTACTATGTAGCTCTTAGAAAAGATGAAGTCATGAAATTTACATACAAGTGGTACAATATGGAAAGTATCATGCTAAGCAAAATGAGTCAGAAAGAGAGGGATAGACATAGAAAGATTGCATTCATCTGGGGGATATAAAGTAACAAAATATGAGATTAATACCCAAGAATAGCTGAGATCAGCACCAGGAGGATTACTCCATAGCTTAGTGGCCAGCCGGGCATTCTAGAGGAAAGGGCAGTTCAGATAGAGAAGGGAGCACCAAATAAAGGGTGTTTGGAGGATCCTCCCAGGAGGGGAGATGCATGTCGAAAGTAGACTATGGACTGAACATGTTTGCCACTCAATGCCTCTTTTGCAGACCACAACACCCAAAAGGAGAGCGAGAACACAGGGGATTGCCCTGCCACAGAGGCAGGGGGGATGGGGGGATGGGGGTGGGGGGGATATTATCCATGGTGGTGGAAAATGGGCACTGTTGGAGGGATGGGTATCTGATCATTGTATAATCGAAACCCAAGCACAAAAAATTGTAAATCTACAATAGCACAGAGGGTAGGGCGTTCGCCTTACAAGCGGCCAACATGGCCGAGTTCGATTCCTCCGCCCCTCTTGGAGAGCCCGGCAAGCTACCGAGAGTATTCGATATGCCAGACACAGTAACAACAAAGTCTCCAATGGAGACGTTACTGGGCCCACTCGAGCAAATCGACGACCAACGGGAGGGCCTTTACCTTTACCTTACAACTGTACCTCATGGTGTTTCACTAATAAAAAAAAAAAAAAGGAAAAAAAACTCAAAGCAAAATGGGAGTTGAAAGAACTTTTCTCAATATAGTCAAAGCCATCTATCACAAGCCCACAGCAAGCTCTATTCTCAATGGGGAAAAACTAAGATCATTCCCTCTAAATCAGGAACAAGACAAGGTTGCCCACTCTCACCACTTCTACTCAATAGAGTACTGGAAGTACTTGCCATAGCACTTAGGCAGAAAAAAATATCAAGGGCATCCAGATAGGAAGTACTCAAGCTATCACTATTTGCAGATGACATGATACTATACTTAGAGAACCCTAAAGGCTCTACAGAAATGCTCCTAGAAACAATAGGTTTGTATAGTAAAATGTCAGGTTCCAAAATCAATACCCAAAAGTCCATTGCCTTTCTATATACAAATAATGAAAAAAAGAAAGAGACAGTAAACAAACAATCCCAATCACAATAGTGCCTCAGAAAATCAAGAACCTTGGGATTATCTTAACTAAAGAGATGAAGGACCTATACAAAGAAAACTACAAAACACTACTTCAAGAAACAAAAAGGAAACTAGGAAGTGGAGACACATTCCCTGCTCATAGATTAGGAAGAGTAACCTCGTCAAAATGGCAGTACTCCACAAAGCATTGTACAGAGTCAATTCAGTCCCTATAAGAATATCCATGACATTTTTCAAAGAATTAGACAAAACACTCCTGAAATTCACATGGAGTAATAAATCCCCACTTACAGTCAAAGCAATCCTTGGGAAAAAGAAGATGGGTGGCATCACATTCCCCAACTTAAAACTGTACTACAAAGCAGTAGTAATTAAAAAGCATGGTATTGGAATATAAACAGACCCACAGACCAATGGAACAGAGTTCAATATTCTGACAGAGCCTCTCAAGTATAGCACTGCGCTGTAGAAATGTCATCCCATTGTTCATCGATTTGCTTGAGCGGGCACCAGTAACATCTCCATGTGAGACTATGCGATCACTTAATCTTTGATAAAAGAGCAAGAAATGTGAAATCGACAAAGAAAGTCTTTTCAACAAGTGGTGCTGGGAAAACTGGACAGCTATAAGCAAAAGAACGAACTCAGACTTCTGTCTAACGTCAAGCACAAAAGTCAGATCAAAATGGATTAAAGACCTCAATATCAGACCTGAATCCATAAGGTACTTAGAGGAAAATATAGGCAGAGCCCTCCGTGATATTGAAGCTAAAGGCATCTTCAAGGTTGAAACACCACTGACTAAGCAAGTGGAAACAAACATAAACATTAAACTAAGAAGCTTCTGCACCTCAAAAGAAACTGTGACTAAAATACAGAAATAGCCCACGGAATGGGAAAAAGTATTTACCCAATACCCATCAGATAGGGGCTTAATATCCAGAATATAGAAGACACTGGTAGAACTTTACAAGAGAAATACCTCCAAACTCGTCAAAAAATGGAGAGAAGAAGTGAGCAGAAACTTCCTCAAAAAATAAATTCAAATGACCAAAAGGCACAATAAAAAATGTTCTGCATTGCTAATCATTAGGGAGATGCAAGTCAAAACAATAATGCGGTATCGATAATCTTACATCACAAAAACCAGCACACATTAATAATAATAAGAACAACCAGTGTTGGCGCAGATGAGGGGAGAAAGGGACTCTCATTCATTGTTGGTGGCAATTTCCTTTCTGGAAAACAATATGGACATTCCTCCAAAAACTAGAAATTGAATCAGCGGCCTGATGGCACCTTCAGAATTCCAGATACCCCAAAATAGCTGCTGTGCCTTTGGCCAGACCCCAAAAACTTGGGGCAAAGTTTACCAAGAAAGTAAACGGCCAAAAGTTAGGTATGTGAGAAACACACCCACAAACCACCTCCAGCTCAGCTATATAATTGGAGGCACGGCCTCTCTGGTTCCTGAAAGAACTGCTTAATGGCCATGATCCCAGAGACTCAGAAGCAAATCTCGAAACCCAGCAGCTTTTGGCAGAAATGTGTCCGGTCCTTGCAGTAGGTTACCAGTGCTGGGCCAACCCAGGTAGGAATAGATTTTGTGCCTTGGCCTGTTCTCTCCGGCGGCCCAGTGGCCACCATCCTCCAGAGGCCACTGAACAGTCAGGTTTGGGCCCCCAGTAACAAGACACGCAGGGCCTCACAGGATGGGGGTGGAGCCGGTCTTGTCCTCCCCACCCTAACGAGACCCCAAGTCATCACCCACGAACGGCCCCTCTGGCTCCTGATCAAGCTGCCCAACGGCCATGATCCCAGAGACTCAGGAGAAAATCTCGAAACCCAGTGGCTTTTGGCAGAAATCCCTCCAGATTTAAGTGTTAAAATTTCGGAATTTCAAAATCACGTGGCCCTACTGCAGCCACGCAACATCATATGTTATTCATAACCAGCAATAGAACACAAATTGTCTACTGTTGCCTTTTCAGCAGATCTGCGTGTTGGGGTAAAATCTCAAATAATAATGGTGGGTCTGATGTAGAAATATTGAATGTGATCAAAATAGAGAGAGATTAATGTGGAAATCATCTGCCCCACAGGTAGGGGGAGGGTGTGGGGTGGGGGTACACTGGGGCTTTTGGTGGTGGAGAATGGGCACTGGTATGACCGAAACTTAGACCCGAAAGCTTTGTAACTGCTCTCATGGTGATTCAATAAATAAAATTATAAAAAATGAAAAAAAAAGTAAGGTGGAGTTCATGCACAATTCAATCAGCTAATCAGTGGCTGAATAAATAGCAGTACTCCTACATAAAATTAAAAAAAAAATTTAAAAAACTAGAAATTGAGCTACCATCTGACCCAGCAATACCACTCCTGGGAATATATCCCAGAGATGCACAAAAACACAGTATAAATGACATCTGCACTTGTATGTTTATTTCAGCACTCTTCACAATAGCTAGAATCCTGAAAAAAGACCTGAGTGCCCAAGAACAGATGACTGCTTAAAGAAACTTTGGTACATCGACACAATGCAGTGCTATGTAGCCATCAGAAGACATGAAGTCATGAATTTTTTTATATATATGGATATCATGCTAAGTGAAATGAGTCAGAAAGAGAATGAATGACTGCACTAACTTGTGGAATATAAAGTAGCATAATATGAGACCTAACACCTAAGGATAGTATAGATAAGGGCCAGGAGGATCACTCCACAGTTTGGAAGTCAGCCTCATGTGCCAGGAGAAAAGGCAGTTGGGATGGAGAAGGAACCACTAAGTAAATGATGGTTGGAGGAATCACTCGGGATGGTAGATGCATGCTGAAAGTAAACTAGTGCATCACTATGTGTAACCCAAATGGTCACCTGCCTTAGCTTTTAGCAGCAGAATAGGGTTTGGTTTATAAAACAAACTGGCACACTGAGAATGTCTGATTTAGAAGCAAAAGGACCTTCTCCGAGAACCACTACAAAGTGCAGTATAAACAACAGAATGTTTAGGTCTAGAATTGTCTGTTTCTAGGTCTTTCAATAGTTACAAGTGAAATTCTACTGTGGGCAGGATAATAAGGAACAGTTCCAGAAGGCCTGTTTCCCACTGAGTCCCAGGACTGCTTGGATCTTCATCCTGCATATACTGCCATGGACTCTCCTCCACCATTAATCAGAGCTCCTGGCCCTACAAGATTAAGTGCTGTGTTTCATCAACCCAGGAGAAGGTTTGCAACGATGATATTTGAGAAACTTGGCTTAGCTATACACTTCAAAAGGTTACAAATATGAAGTCTACATTACATGCCCTTAAATAATCAGTTTATTTAGTTGTGTAAAATGGTCCCTTTTCTTACAGAAAACGATATTATTAATGGCAGCCATTTGACAGAACAGATTAAGCTCAATCGATAATTTTTTCTGTTACTCTTTAGCAGAGAAGCTTATAAAGGGTAAGCTTATAAAGCTTATAAAGGGTAACTTAAAAACCATCTGACAGTGGGGAAGCTTTTCCTCAGAAACTCAGGGCTCTGCTGCCAGGAGAACCACCTAGGAAAAAGGAGCTAAACGAACCCATTTACACATGATTTCAGGTTTCCAAAATTGAGCTACAAAAGAGTCAAGAGTATAAATTGAATTACAAGAACAAATACAGCTTACCAAGAGTGAAATAAGAAGAAAAAGAATACCTGAATCAAAGAGTAAAATTGAGACATTAATAAAAATAAAAATATTTCCTAAGAAAAAACAAAAACCTAGGGCCACTTGCCTTATACACAGCCAACCCAGCTTTCATTTCCAGCATTCCAAATGATCCTCTAAGCACTGGCAGGAGTCATTTCTGAGTGCAGTCAAGATGTGACCCACAAAACCCCCACCATCCTGCAAAAATTCTGAACCCATTGGCTTTACCAATATTCTGAAATCTCTTCCCAAAAAGTCAAAGAAGGGCACTCCCAAATACATTTTATGAGGCCAGTGTTACCTAATACCAACTGTTTCAACAACAAATCACAAAAAAAAAAAATAGACAAATGGATTGAGGGTGTGTTTTGTACACAGGAGGCCAATACTCTATCCCTGGCATTGCATGGACCTCCAAACATCTCAGGAAATGATCCCTGATCTCAGAGCCAGGAGTAGCCCTTAAGCACCACTGAGTATGACCCTCCCCCAAGTACAGACATCATGTTTTCTAACTTAAATATACCACAAAGTGATAGTAATTAAAATTGTAAGGTATACAATGGAAAATAGATATACACATCAATGGAATAGAACTTAAAGTCCAAAAATAATCTCACATACTTTCAATGTTCGATTTATGACAAAATAATAATGGAGAAAGGAGTCTCTTCAACAATTGGTATAAAATAACTAGAAAGTTGCATGCATAGGAATGAAACAGCACTACTCTCTAACCCATACATAAGATAAATTTCAAAAGGATTAAAGATATTGGTTTAAGACCCAAAACTATAATGTATGTAGAGAGTAATAGTAGATAAAACTTTGCATGACATGAGTGTTTGGTATGTCTGGAGGAAGCTGACACTAGCAAAAATAACCCAATAAAAAAAAGAGATTTCAATAAGCGTTTCTCCAAAGAGAATGTACATATCACTAAAAAAGCATAGAAAAAATGCTTACTCTCACTAATTATCGGAGAAATTCGAATTATGACCACAGTGATAGAAACAGGGAACTAGGTCAAAAGGCTAGAGTGTGAGACTGGAATGATAGTACAGCAATACATGGGGTAGAGCATTTGCCTTTCACATGGCAAACCCAGGTTTGATCCCTAGCACCCCATATGGTCCCCCAATTCCTGCCAGGAGTGACCTCTGAGCACAAAACCAGAAGCAAGCCCTAAGCACTACCGGGTGCGACTCCAAAACAAAAACAAACATACTAGAGTGCATGACCGATATTCATAAGTCTTAGGTTCTATCTCCAACACGGTGTGGTTCCTTGAGTACTTCCAGATAGCAAAACCCAAGCAAAACCCAAGAGTAAACCTGAACACCACTGGGTGGATGCCAAAAAACAAACAAATAAAGAAGAAGAAGAAAGGGAAAAAAAGTACCACAATGAGAAGCCACCTTACATCTGTGAAAATAGCTTACATCAAAAAGCAGCAATATCGGGTCCAGAGCCATGTACTGCAGATACCTTGCATGTGGCCGGCCTGTGTTCAATCCCCAGCATCCCGTAGGGTATCCCAAGGACCACCCAAAGTTATTCCTGAGTGCAGAGCCAGGTGTAATCCCTGAGCATCGCTGAGTATGACCCAAAAGCAAAAATTAAAAAGCAGCAATATCAAGTATTTGAGAGCATATAAATAAAAAATGAACTCTCACTGATTGTTGGTAAGAATGTAAATTGGTACCATCTTTTTGGAAAACATGTGGCACTTACTCAAGAAGCTAAAATATAAAAGAGTTACCATATAAGCCAGTAATCCCACTTATGGAGATCTATATGAAAAGTATAAAAACAGAGACAGAGCAATAGTATAGTGAGTAAGGCACCTGCCTTGCACATATCTCATATGATCCCCTGAGCACATCCAGGAGTGGTTCCTGAGTGAAGAGCCAGGAGTAACCCCCAAGAATTACTAGATGTGATCCAAAAACCAAAACTGAGAAAAATATTAACAAAAAAAATATGTTCACTTCAATATTCATTGCTGTGTAATTTACAATGGCCAAAATATGGAATCAACTGAAGTACCTATTAATGGGCGATTGGAAAAAAGAAATGCAACAGATTTATATAAAGAAAAATTATTCAGGTATTTAAAATGATAAAATCTTTCGATTGCAGCTAAATGGAAGAGGATCAAGGATTTAATCAAGAGATTCAGGAGTAACCCCTGATTACTTTGTATTGCCAGGTATGGCTCAAAAATAAAAGAAAAAAAAAGATGAATAGATAAACAATATAAGACAAACCAGAGGTCAATGATACTAGAATTAAAGTTACATGAGAATCCATAAGGTATATGGAAGAAAATATATGCAAAACCCTCCACAACATTGAAGCTAAAGATGAAATACCACTGACCAAGCATATTGAAGCAAAGATATACAAATGGGACAACACTAAAGTAAGAAACTTCTGTACCTCAAAAGAAACAGTGATCCATCCCGATTGATTCCTCCAGCCATCAGTGTCTGTATTGCAAACCATAATGCCCAAAAGTAGAGAGAGATTATGGTGAATCATGTCTGCCATGGAGGCAGGGGGAGGGTGGGAAAGGGGGGTGGTATACCAGAGAGATTGGTTGTGGGGAATCTGGACTGGTGGAGGGATGGGTGTTTGATCATTGTGTGATTTTAACCCAAACATGAAAGCCTGTAACTATCTCATGGTGATTCAATAAAATTTATAAAAGAAAAGAAAAAAGAAAGAAACAGTGACCAAGATACAAAGGCAGCCTACAGAATGGGAAAGGTTACTTATCCAATAACCTTCTGATAAGGGGTTAATATCAAAGATATACATGGTACTGGTAGAAATTTACAAGAAAAAACATCCAACCCCATCAAAAAATGGGGAGGAAAAATTGGACAGAAACTTCCTCAAAGAAGAAATTTGAATGGCCTAAAGGAACATGAAAAAAATACTTTTCATGACTAATCATCAGGGAGATGCAGATCAAAGCAACAATACAGTATCATTTAACACCACTGAGATTGGCAAACATCCAAAAGAACAAGAACAAAAATGCTGGAATGGATGTGGAGATAAAGGGACTCTCATTAATTGCTGGTGGGAATGCCAACTGGTACAGCCTTTGTGGAAAACAATACGGACATTCCTCAAAAACACTAGAAATTGAGCTCCTATTTGACCCAGCAATTACCACCAATTTTGTAAATATACCCTGGGGGCCCAAAAACACACAGCAGAAACAATATCTTCACTCCTATGTTCATTGCAGCATCATTCACAATAGCCAGAATCTGGAAGCAACCTGAGTGCCCAACAGACAAATGGATAAAGAAACTATGGCACATCTACGCAATGAAATACTACACAGCTGTTAGGAAAGGAAGAAGGAGGAGGAGGAGGAGGAGAAGGAGGAGGAGGAGAAGGAGGAGGAGGAGGAGGAGGAGGAGGAGGAGGAGGAGGAGGAGAAGGAAGAAGAAGAAGAAGAAGAAGAAGAAGAAGAAGAAGAAGAAGAAGAAGAAGAAGAAGAAGAAGAAGAAGAAGAGGAGGAGGAGGAGGAGGAGGAGGAGGAGGAGGAGGAGGAGGAGAAGGAAGAAGAAGAAGAAGAAGAAGAAGAAGAAGAAGAAGAAGAAGAAGAAGAAGAAGAAGAAGAGGAGGAGGAAGAGGAGGAGGAGGAAGGAGGAGGAGGAGGAGGAAGGAGGAGGAGGAGGAGGAGGAAGGAGGAGGAGGAGGAGGAAGGAGGAGGAGGAGGAGGAGGAGGAAGAAGAAGAAGAAGAAGAGGAGGAGGAGGAGGAGGAGGAATAGGAAGAAGAGGAAGAAGAAGAAGAAGAGGAGGAGGAGGAGGAGAAGCAGAAGGAAGAAGAGAAGAAGAAGAAGAAGAAGAAGAAGAAGAAGAGGAGGAGGAAGAGGAGGAGGAGGAAGGAGGAGGAGGAGGAAGGAGGAGGAGGAGGAGGAGGAGGAAGAAGAAGAAGAAGAGGAGGAGGAGGAGGAGGAGGAGGAAGAGGAAGAGGAAGAGGAAGAGGAAGAAGAAGAAGAAGAAGAAGAAGAGGAGGAGGAGGAGGAGGAGAGGAGGAGGAAGAGGAAAAGGAAGTGGAGGAGGAGGAGGAGGAGGAAGAAGAAGAAGAAGAAGAAGAAGAGGAGGAGGAGAAGGAGGAGGAAGGAGGAGGAGGAGGAAGGAGGAGGAGGAGGAGGAAGGAGGAGGAGGAGGAGGAGCAAGAAGAAGAAGAAGAAGAAGAAGAAGAAGACGATGACGACGACGACAGGCTGGGGAGGGGTGATGGGAGGGAACCTGTGGACACTGATGCTGGGAAATGTACACTGGTGGAAGGTTTGGTGGAAGTTTTGGAACACTGTCTGCCTAAAAATAATCATAACGGCTTTGTAAGGATCTATCTCACAATAATCAATAAAAGATCTTTTAAAAAATTACATGAGGAGAGAAGGGAGGGTTCAAGGAGAGACTGAGGGAGTTCAATGAATGCTTAGTAACAGAAATAATTTTGACCATTATTTTAATCAGGAAAATATAACTTTGATAGAATAAATAATTTTGAGGACCAGGTGAAGTGCTGTTTGTCTACACAAGTTGTGATACTAGATAAAGCTTGATAAAACTTGATACTTGAAAGCTACCATGGTCTTTTTCATGATTTACTCAAGTTGCATTCATGTAGTATATATCCCAAAGCTTGGCCTGGGGTCAGATGTACAATATTCAATTCAGCTTCCTCTCCCTCTTTAGGCCCTATCACTGTGCCCAGGGCTTTACCTTGCTGCTTTTGCATGGTGGTGAAATCTTCAAAAGTGAGTGTGCGCACAGGAGGTCTCCAGAATGCATAAGTCTCCATGATAGCTTCCAGTCCAGTTCTGGCAAGGAAAAAAAAATACAGAAAGTGAAGTCTTAAATAACCTCTAGAAATGCACTGACTTTGTGAAGCCCCAAGACACGTTTTTCTGACAATGGAATCGATAGGTGTGTAAACACAGAGACACATCATCACATCCATGGCAATTACTGTGGACAACACAAAGTACAATGACTTCATCTTTGTACACAAAGTACAATGACACTGGATTGCAGGAAAGGAAAAAAGTAAACCCAATTTCAATTATTTGCAAGCAAGTTCTGAATGGGATAAAATTTTATCCTATATTCAAATGAAGTTTGATCTTCATGGAAAAAAAGAGACTTTTAATTGTCAAAGCTTAAGGTAAATCATATTATTAATAGGGCTAAGTAGAGTAGAGCATTGGCTGTATTTTCTACCATGGGGACAAATCATGATTAGTCTTCATTACCCATGATTACCACAGTGCATTGACACAACCTTTTCAGTAGGCTAGAGCAAAAGTACAGTGAGTGGGAACTGGCTTTGAATACAGTTGTCCCAGGTTTGACCCCTGACACCACATAAGGTCCTAGATTCCCACGAGGAGTGACCCTTGAGCACTGAACTAGGAATAATCTCTGAGCACTGCCAGATATAAGGTAAAAACAAACAAATGGCTACAAAGACAAATATAGTATGTGGTTCCAGAAATTATACCCTAAACAAAAGAACAAATATATTTCTGCAAAATATCTACCTGTACTTTTTAATCTAATAATCAAGCTGATCATTGAAGGCTATATACTTACTTGAGACTGGCAGGAAACATCTCTAAAATTCTACAAATACATATTTTTAAGGATTTTTCTTCATTGTTAGACTTCAGAAAGTTTATTGATTGAACTATGTACAAACCATGGTGTTTATCCCTCTCACTCAATCATATTGGAGGCTCTGTTAGACTTTGTGTTAACATAAATATCTAGACTCTTTCAGGCATATTCTTGCAGATTCTCAAACAGTATTGATCAGAGATTATTTTGAAGTTTTAAACAGAGGTTCTGATTATTGAATTTTATTTAACTACCACACTTCTGAGTGGATAAAGGCTAAGATCAGAATAAGAATAAAGGAGATTGTGGAAGGTAAAGAAGGGTCCATGATGCCCAGAGTGATAGTACAGCGGATAGGGTGCTTGTCGTTCCATGCAACTGACCTGGGCTCACTACCAGTAACCCATATGGTCCCCTGAGTCCTGCCAAAAATAATCTCTGAGCACAGAGCCAGGAATAAGCCCTTACGATGGCCAGGTATGACTCCAAAGGGAAATTTTTTTCTTAAAAAAAAAAAAGAAAGAAGAGTCAATGACAAAGATCTTTTCCTTTCAAAGTTACAGAGAGATGGCTGGAATCCCCTTCCTAAAATAGAAGAAACTTTTCAATTTGATACTTTTTCCATCATATTTTCTCTTTACTGGTTTGCCTTCTTTCTATGTAACACACTTTCAGAGATCTCTTCATCTTGCATGCCAAAAAATAAATTGATAACCTTTCTTTTAAGGGAGAGCAACTATCTTTTCCTTATTCATGACTGTAAGATTCCTTGGTTTCCTCTCAGATTAGTGGCTTTTATCTGCTGATTGAATTTTTGCATTGGAAATGTTCTTCTCTGAACAGGTCTTACTTGACAGAGTTAACTTTCTGAAATCTTCCTTGGAATCTTGGATGCTTTAAATACAACAATCTTGGCAAAGCAAACTATGTATTTTAAGAAGAGATTCTGAAGAGAGGGTGTTGCATGGTGTTTATTAGCTGTTAATCTGTTAAAAGTAGAGATATAAGACTTCTCTACCTAGTCACCCTACATTAGTACTGAAAACAGTACATGAAACTATTTGTGGAGAAGAAAAGCTCAGGCGTTTAGGGAGTTTAAAAAGAGGGGGCAGGCAGATGATAGAACCATGCTGAGACTTGACAAATATAAGAAATAGATAGGCCAGGCTCAGATCTTACTGCCCTCTTTTAGAATGTTGGCAGCCAACCAAAGAATCTTCCCTTTAATGGCATGGGAAGTCAATGACAGAGTCTTAACTGTCATACCACCTATGAATTTTTCCTGAGTACAAGAATGAATGATGTTCACGAACAAGGACAGTTTCTTCCTATTTAATAATAAAATGATTTTAAAAAACCCTCAATATACACTGATTTCTACTGATATTAATAAAGAAATGGAAAACAAATCTTGGCTTCATTTTTATAAGATGCAAAGTTAATAATTTAACTTATAATTATTAAAATGCATCAATAATTTCAGCCAACTCTATAGATATTGGCTATTAATCCATTTATCTAAATCTAAAAGGTGAGTTATAGAATCATAGATTTAAAAATTGAGAAGAGCTTTGAGTATCATTTCCTTGTACCTACTATGATACCATCTTGTATGGCTATCAAGTTTCTATTAGAGTATTTTCCAAGTAAAATATTGAGTATTTTCAAAGACTTTGAGTATTTTAGAATGTTTATTTTGAACTCAGGCTGATATCTTTTGTTCTAATATCACTGGGTAAAAGTAGAAGTATTAGTCACTTTCTACATTTTCACCAGAAGGACCTTTCTCCCTTAGTATAAAGTACGAATTATATAATGTGCCACATATGAATATACCTTGGTTTACCCAGTTCAGCAGTCAATGCAAGGATCATTTTAAGTAAAAAAAATCCATGGAGGGGAGGATAGGCAATACCTACCAAAATCAATGGTTAATACCATACACTAATAGAACCTTTTATTAATCCACTATAGTTCTGTCTCATATATTTATTCTAGACTTTCATTGAGTCTATTTACATATTTGGAGCATATCTTCACTCAGAAAAAAATAATTCTACTTGCTAATTATGAGCCACATCTTATTTGTCCTCACACCATAAAACTTCACTGGATAAACAAAACTGTTAGAAAGTACTTGTTCTATATTATCAGGATTTGGTGATAAAAGCTTTAGCTAATTTAATGCCTCTTCCCATCACTAGCATATCTACTCTGTATTCCATGTTGTTCTATGCCTTGATGCCTGTTGCAGGCAAAATTTTCTCCATATGCTATATTACAGAGTCATTCTTTCATAAACTTTAGCTAGGATTCATTGTTCTAAACCTAAAGCTTAGAAAAACAACTTGATGTAAAATCAAAAACTGAAAATTAGGGGCTGGAGCAATAGCACAACGGGTAGGGCGTTTGCCTTGCACACGGCCAACCCAGGTTCGAGTCCCAGCATCCCATATGGTCCCCTGAGCACTGCCAGGGGTGATTCCTGAGTGCAGAGCCAGGAGTAACCCCTGTGCGTTGCCGGGTGTGACCCAAAAAGAAAAAAAAAAGGAAGTCTCTTGTACTGGAAACTGGGGAAAAGTTTCTATGGCTGGTTATGCCTTGCATGACTTAGACTCAAAAATACAATTCCAACTTCACTTTGGTTTCTCCTGTTCCAGTCAATTTTTTTTACCTTCAGAAATCTGAGTCCCCTAACAGAGACTACTTATTTCTATCCCTTCTTCTCTTCCAATAGTCTTTTGCCAACAACCTATTAACATCTTCAGCCACTTGGAAGTTGATTCCAAATGAATCCTGGGCCACACATTGTTTACTTATTCATCATCATTGCACCCTAGTTTCATAAAATTTTATCTCAAGTGTCTCAAAAGTGAATTGTCTAGTAGTTGGGAGCAAAAAAAGTAGTCTTAGGTAACTCCATGTCACTAACATGTTCCACATGTGCGCCTCTCCAAGTCTGATGCACACCAAAGATCTGATGTCATCTCAGAAGCTTCTGATCAGAGATGATCAAACCAGCCATCTTCCTCTTGCTTCATTTTCTTTGTTTGCTCCAAAGACAACAGGGGCCATATCCGAACCCCTTTGTTCAGCTTTTGGCTGTAATCACCACTCTGTTTTCCAGGCCTTTTCTCTTTAGAATTTTCTATATGCTCACCAGCCAAACCACTAGAAAATGAAGGAAAGGAAGCAGGCCAAAGAGTTCTTTTGCACATTGATGATGTCTAGAGAGGAACTGATTAGGGAAAGGAGTAGACTGTAAAGAAGTGTTTGCAACGTTATCATTCAAAAAACGGTGCAACCATTCCTTTGAAATTCAGTAAATATTTAATAATTATTAAAATAATTAGGACACTCAATGATGTTATTAGCACAAAATGAGTGGTTTCTTCCTTTCTTTGTCTTAAGATGGAGTGCCTTTTTGTAGGATTTTTTTCCATTTATCCTCTCATTAGTTCTATCTTACTCAATCTGATTCATCTTCATATAATTTGACACCAGTAACAAAGGGAACAAAAACTATGTATTGATAATAACCATTGATCATCACTTGTAAAAGATATTCAAAGGTCAGGGTCTTGAAATAATAAAGGAATTATCAAACCAGAAGAACAATTACATATTAGATTCAGTAGAAAGGAATACAAAAAGGAGACAGGATTTATCCTTTAGGAGTGTCATGTTCAACAACAACATCAAAAGAATAAGCAAAAGATTAGCTATGGACTATATTATAAATGATACATTCAAGATATGTGGAAGTTACTCTGGAGCATAGAAAAAGATAACCTTAATACACTTGGAAAAAATGATGGGAGCTTTAATAAACGGCCAATTACTTAAGGCACTTAGCTTTGTGTCTTTTTCCACATAAAGAGGCAAACGGGCTTTCCTAGCAGAGTTAGTAATATGTTCAAAGGATGGGAGATATGAAAGACAAGGCATGTTCTAGGAACAGAAAATTTTTCAGTGTAGCTAGAGTTCTAGATACAAGATGGGGTGGGAGGCAAGATTGATATTTATTCCATGTTAGAAGCCTGAGTTTTATACCATGAGTGGTATTGCACTTCTCATCTCCTTTTCTTTCTCTTCCACTTCCAATAACTGAAAAGACACAAAAGCAAACTATACTGCTCTTTAGACTAAATAATCATCTCTCCATCTTCTAATCCTTCTCCATATGTTGTCCTCACCTCACACAGTGAGGGTAAATCTTCACATCCTTCTCTTTTGCTGAATGTGTAAAGCTCCTATATCTAGGTCCCTAGGTTTATTTGTTATTCAGAGAAATTAAAGATTTGCAACTTGACAAAAATTAATCATTCAAAAATTGGCTTTCATGGTACAATCACGATCACAATCACGACCGTCCTGTTGTTCGTCGATTGCCTCGAGCAGGCCCCAGTAACGTCTCCTTCGTCCTAGCCCTGAGATTTTTTTTAAGTGCCATATTCAAGGCTCTTTCAGGGTTAGGAGAATGAAACCCATCATTGTTACTGGTATTTAGCATATTGGGTATACCGCGGGGAGTTTGCCAGACTCTGCCGTGTGGGCAGGTTACATTCGGTAGCCTGCCAGTTTGTCCAAAGTAGGAATGAGATGATAAGATGGTACAATAAATACCATTAAAAGTAATGGTAACAATAATGAATTGGTGTGCCTTCCAAGAGACAGATGAATGGAGTTGAGTTAAATTGTTCCTTAACCAATGATTCTCAATTGGAGAATCCAATTGAAGTCAGAATAGGTAGCAATGCAGTCCATAAGAAGTATTTTTTCATAGCCTCATGAAGTATCATGGATAAAAATCCTTAACACAAAACAGCCTACTAAAAATGTTTCACTGCAGTTGAGTAGAATTATTCAACTTTAACTTGGCAATGTACATGAAGGCAAATTAGCATAATAGTTAAGAGCACAGATTCTGTAGCTAGACTGCCTGGGTTCAAATTGCAGGCCTGCCACTTACTAGTGCAATCTTGGCCAAGTTAGATAACCTTTTCGAGTCCAAGTCTCTGTATCTATGAGATGAAGACAATTACATTGCATCTTTCTGCATAATAACTCCAAGTGGAGTAAAGACAAAACATATAAAACGAAGAGAGAAAACATATGCTGAATGATCATGAATCTGACAAAAGAAAAAGCAAGTTCCACCACTGTTAGCTCAGGTTGTGACCTGAAATAGGAGAAAACCTTCTAACTTCACTAGAATTCAAAGCTTTGCCAGCCCACTGACTTTGGGTTGAGTAGAAAGAGACCTGGATGTTACCTAATTCCATTTCTTATTCTAGCCTCAAAGAACCAAACACTTATTCCTCAAGACGCAGTAGACCTTATTATCTTGCAGATATTTCGGACTCCAATATGTTATCCATTAAAGACGTCACTCCCTGGGCAAGAGCCATGAATAATAAAGCAACTGCCAACTTTCCCTGGCAAACCCATGAGGCCAAACGACAATAGTGGGAAAGGATCCCGACAGAGAAGGGAGAACAAATAACAAATCAGAGAAAAATGTTAAATACTGGCTAAGATCCCATGATCCAGTGGACATGATAAACAGCCAGGAAGAACAGAAGGAAACCAGCAGGACACTGCTGCAGAAGTGAATTAGAGGGCCAGCTACCTTGAACTCTAGGTGCTGGAGCAGGGGAGAGGGAGGCCAGAACTGGAAATGTCCAGGTCTGAAAACTGGCACCTGTGCCTGGGATGACTAAAAGAGCCTAAAAAGAAGCTGTACAAGTAAATTTGTCAGCAGAAAAAGAAAGAAAGAGCAGGATGAGATTGATAGGAGACGTATGGCCAAAGTGAGAACAAATTAAAATAGAGATATTGAAAATAAGGGAGGTACTTGGAAAGTCACGTTGATTGCAAGAAGGCCAGTGACCGGCTCAGTGACTCTTATGTAAGAGAACCCTCAGCAGTAACAGGAAGCTGGACGAGGGTAAGACTGTCCGTTGACCGGCAAGCTGCGCTGATATGAGGAGAGTGAAATCATTCTCTGGAAGCTGCCATTGGCTGGATTTGCAAATTCTGAAAGCTACTACATCATTGTACTCAATTTCACAATTGGCAAAATGAGAAACACAATCCAGTATCTATCATCTAGACAAGAGAAAGTGACAACTTGGGCCACAAATCCATATGAAATGATTATCTCTTTCATTTACATACTTACTACTTGAATGCCAAGAAATTTATAAGGTTGAAGTATGTGAAATTGTGGACATTTAATCCACTTATATTTAGTATCCAATAGCTTTATGTTCAGCTTATTTGTTACATGAGGACATAGACATGTTACATCCAGAGAAAACCCAGCTAGCAAATTTTAACAGATTTGCCACACTACACCCTCCTTCCCACTTCCAACTTTAAAAGAAAACGTCTCTCTTTGGAGTCTAAGCAAAGATGCTCCAGCCCAGGGATTAATTTCTAGCTGGCTTTTCCCTCTCCCTTTATTTTCTATATCTTAACTTTGGACATGTATATTTCTTGTCTTAAAAGGCTCTTTCTGGCTGCACATGACTTGATATGTGTTGCCATGCAATTCTGGGATTTGACAGGGTATCCAGGCTGTACCCAAGAAAGATGGCCCTTGTTCCAACTACATGGCCTTGGGACAGCAGCTACAGAAGGAGGAATCTCAAGAAAATTCTTTATGCTCAAATATTTTCCCAATCACCATTACAGAAGCCTTCCTTTGTCTTAAGAATGAGCTTTTTGTCTTAAGAATGAGCTTTATTCACAGATCAAGAACAGTAAGAACAATCTGTATTGGTGGGGTGTGAGAAAGGAAATCTCTTTTACTGCTGATGGAGATGTTGTCTGGTTCAACTCCTTTGGAAAACAATGGGGCGAGTCCTCAATAAACTTAGAATTGAGCTGCCATATAACCCAGCAATTCCACTTTTGGATCTACCCCCAAGACCAAAAAAAAACAAATGAACCATTCAAAAGTATATATGCATGCCATTATTCATTGCTGCACTCAGTACAATGGCTAAGGTATGGAATCCACGTAGGGTCCAACAAAAGATGAGTGGATTATGAAGATGTGAGGTATGTACACAATAGAATATGTTAAAGCTGCAAGGAATGATTAAATCATGCAGTTTGCTGAGACCTGGTTGGAACGGAAAGATACCATGTTTAGTGAAGTAAGTCAGAAGAAGACAAACACAGGATATTTCCCTTATTTGTGGTGTACAGAATAACTGGATGAGGAAAGGTAATGTAATAGAGGCAGAATATCTAGATCAAGGGGGCTTGGCTCTAGAGTTTAGGGAGGAGAAGAACAGAGGAGGAAAGAAATCAAGCAGGAGAAAGAAGAAAAGTGAGAAAGGGCAGTAATGGGGGAACAAGGGTCACAACTTTGGTTTTACTAGCAATGTGGGACACTGATATAGCTATTTATCTGAAGCACAGACCCAACAAGAGCTCTAAGCTGCAACCACTGAACTTTGAAATATGCCTATCAAGGTGGCAGGTAGGCATGGGAGGGAAACGAAGTATTGGACACAGATGGAGGGAAGTTGGCACTGGGATTGTGAATTGGTGTTGAACTATAATATGCCTAACACTCAGCAACCAATAAGTTATAAATTATAATTCTTTGATTATAGAATTAATGGGCTGGAGCAATAGCACAGTGGTAGGGTGTTTGCCTTGTGTGCAGCCAGCCCGGCTAAGCCGGGTTCAATTCCTCTGCACCTCTCGGAGAGCCCGGCAAGCTACCGAGAGTATCTCGCCCACCAAACAGAGTAACAAGAAGTCTCAAGATGGTGACGTTACTGGGCCTGC
The DNA here is from genome assembly GCF_029834395.1 of Sorex fumeus. Taxonomy (NCBI): domain Eukaryota; kingdom Metazoa; phylum Chordata; class Mammalia; order Eulipotyphla; family Soricidae; genus Sorex; species Sorex fumeus. Next base: position 7,175,308 of record NW_026606058.1, read on the forward strand.
TCGAGCAAATCGATGAACAACAAGAGGACAGTGACAGTGACAGTGATAGAAATAAAAATTCTTTAAATATAAAAGTATATTTTATAAAGAATTCGCCTGATTAAGAACTTCATTCAGCATGCAAATATCTATTTCTGTCAGGCAGTTCATGGTGCCACTTTTAAGTCACCAACCACTGAAATATTATATAAAGAAACAACAAGTACCAAGAAGGACTACTACCAGTCACATTTCCTGTCCCCCCACCCTAGAACTAGGCAATCTGATTCAGACTGCCTCCTATACTATCTCAGAGACTATCACTTTTTTGTTGAGGGACTTTGTATAAAAACTACTTACTTACAAAAAAACAAACTCTGCATGATGTAGGGCTGTGACTGGCTCCTTTCTGGTAGTTCTTAAGTAGTGGGGTTTGAGTGTTCTGGTTCAAGCCTCAAAGGTCCTCTAGAAAGACTGGACAACTAAACTATGGGACACTTCATATGGAACCTATTATAAGGATTCTGGGGTGCATGTCAGAAGGGGTAGTCCCCTTCGTCTTACATTCAAGGGTGAAGCCCAAGGTCAAAAAGAGGATAAAGGACCAAGACATCAGAAAACTCAGAGACATATACATCATGACACTCTTAAAAGAAGTTCCTAGAACCTTTCACTCCCCCCCGACAATGATGATTTTAGCCATCTCCTTTGTATGTGTATGGATGCTTTGGCAGAAATTCTGTAAAATATTTCCTACAGGGATAAGGCTTTCATACTAGATGTGGATTAAGAGACCCACAAAGTCCTCTCTCCTTCCTTTCCTTTGCTTTTCACCTTTCAAACAAAAAATCCTTTGCAGTCGTAATGCTTCTCTAGCAGGGTACAGTGAGCTTTCTAGGCGTGGGGACAAATGCACCTTCCAAAGCTGCTGCCCAACCAACTGACCACACTTGACACCTGGTGTAAAAACACTTGCTTTTACTTTTTTTCTCTTCAGCTTTAAAATTTTTGTCTTTCTCCTTGGGCTGGAGCGATAGCACAGCAGGTAGGGCTTTTGCCTTGCACGCGGCTGACCAGGCTGATCCCAGTTTGATTCCTCCGCCCCTCTCAGAGAGCCCAGCAAGCTACCGAGAGTATCTCACCCGCACGACAAAGCCTGGCAAGCTCCCCATGACATATTCAATATGCCAAACACAGTAACAAGTCTCACAATGGAGACGTTACTGGGCCCGCTCGCACAAATCAATGAACAACAGCATCAGTAACAGCAACAATCATCATCCATACTCTTTGGGATAGGCTGCTCTTTGGGGTGGCTACCTACAAATATGCCATTTTTACCTTAGTTCACTAGTCAGTGACTGTTCTCAACCAAACCTCACTTGACATGACCTCTGCCCCAGGATCCATCTTTTCCTGAGACTAAGACTCTGACACTGGCTGAATGTCCTTCTTATCCACTGGGCCAGGCATTGCAGACTTGCCTCCATTATTCAGAGCCTGCTCGGACGACTGAAGGAATTACATGTCTAATGTACAAAGAAGTTGAATAAGTATCTTATAGCAGCAATCGACCTCAGATGTAAATCAATATTGCACTGAGAGTCACGAATATACCTAGTGGTAGATTATTTGCTTTGCTTGTGTGAGACCCTGGCCCTAGATTCAATCCCAGCATTAGTGTTCTCTCTCTCTCTCTCTCTCTCTCTCTCTCACACACACACACACACACACACACACACATACACAGCACTGCCCTGATTCTTCCAAACATATCTATGTATATATTCATCCTTTCCTTTCTTCTTACATGGTAACCCAAACTAGCCACCCAAGATTACTCTACTTGATTTACCTATTGTTGGAGTAAGACTTCTGGTTGTAAACTTTCTGGTTTTACATTTTTCTGCCACTCCTCAACTAAGTCTTTTGTAACTATACATTTATTATTTTAGTCTCTATAGGAAAAAATAGGGAAAACATGATATCAGAAACCTAAAAGAGATATAATCCCAGTCTTCCAGAAGTTTACCTTCCAGGATGGAGCACAGCCAAGGAACACAGGTCACAACAATAACAACATCAATAGCAGCAACAACCATCATTATTACCACCATCATTTCCACAAGGTGAGAGAACTGACCCTTCCTCAGGGACAGAGAAGTGTTCCAGTCTCCTGGTGGGAGGAATCTCCCAAAGATAGTATGGTCTGAAGCAGGTCTGATTAAAGACAAACCTATTGACCTCCAACTCCAAGATAGACTGATGCCACATAATTTCTGAGGAATTTTTAAGTAGGACTTATTTAGAAATAATTTTCCTCCATTTAGGAGATAATACCTAGAAATAAAATCCGCCAGTGTTTCCACTTCAAAAAGAACTAGTCTGGGCCAGAGAGAGTACAGAGGTTAAGGCAATTGTCTTGCATGCAATCAACCCTGGTTCAACCTCCGGCATATATATGGTTACCCAAGAACCACCAGGAGTGATCCCCGAGCGCAGAACCGGAAACTGGAGTAATCCTTGAACATTTCCAGTTGTGGAAAACCAAAAAAAAAAAAAAAAAAACTAGTCCTCTACTATTCTTCCCCATAATAAACACACACACACACACACACACACACACACACACACACACACACACACACTTCTTCTTCTTTCTTTCTTTTTTCTTTTTATGTTTTTTTAGAGCTCATGACTTACAGTATGTTAATGGTTGGCTTTTATGGATAAAACATTCCAGCACCACACCCACTACCAAGCTGTCTGCTCTCCTCCACCACTATCCCAGTGCACCACCCTCCATCTTATCCACCCCACACACCCTTGCCATGGTATTGTTCCCTACTAAATACCAGTTCTCCATTTCTTTGGACATTTGTCGTTTCTTGTATTTCTTTATATCTCAAATCTGAGGGCGATCATTCTGTATCTGCGCCTTTCCTTCCAACTTCAGATGCCCTCTAATTCCACCCATATAGCAGCTAATTGCATGATTTCATCTTTTCTTATAACCAAATAGGATCCCACTGTATATATGTACCATGATTTCTTTATCTACCTGTATGCTCTTGAACATTTGGGTTGTTTCCGGGTTTTGGCCATTGTGAATAGTGCTGCAATGAACAGATGAGAGTATTTTTTTTTTTAGTTTTAGTCAGTAAACATTTATTGATCAAACATGATACATATGGATTAGAGAACACTAAGGACATGGTTTGCCCTGTTCAAACTGCAGAGCTGTCAGAATTGCGCGTGTGCATGTGAAATGCCAGGGACTTGAACTTGACCAGGTGCTTGGAAGGCAGATACTCCAAATGCCTGTGCTAATTCTTTGAATCCTCCATTCCTTCTTTGAGTCCTCCTTTTCCTACTGTGCGTCTGGTCACATCCACTTGTGCTCAGGACTTACTCCTGACTCTGAGCTCAAGGATGATTCCTGGTGGTGATTGGGGACCATATGTGGTTCTGGGGGATTGAACCTGAGTCCTGCCACATGGAAGGCAAGTGCCCTGTCTACAGTTTCAAATTGGGGTATATGATACCTCGATTTTCTTTTTTTCCCTCAGACGCTGTTAGGCTATTCAGTGAGGTTATTTGCTAATTCCATACAAGTTTTTGTTTTTTTTTTTTTTTGGCTTTTTGGGTCACACCTGGCGATGCCTAGATTTAATTCCCAGCACCCTGAGCACTGTCAGGAGTGATCCCTGAGTGCAGGGCCAGGAGTATTAAAGCAGTTTACAGATTTAACACAATCCCTATCAAAATACCAATGGCAAAGCATTCTAAAACTTGTATGGTGGGGCTGGAGAGATAGCACAGCAGGTAGGGCGTTTGCCTTGCACATGGCCGACCTGGGTTCCATTCCCAGCATCCCATATGGTCCACTGAGCACCGCCAGGAGTAATTCCTGAGTGCAGAGCCAGATGAGCGTATTTTTGATGGTGACTCCTAACCAGATACATGATTACATAGGAAAGAAAAGCAGCAGTTTCATCAGTAAAATATGAAGCGAGGTAACTATCTCTACTGAAACATGGGTATGGCGTTTCCTAAAAAGAAGCAGGGAGAGCTAGATGAGGCTCTACTGGTGGTGACTGGCTGGTGCTGTGGACTCACTGTGGCCCATGAGGGTTCTAGAAAATCCTTTGAAAGTTCCTGACCACAAAGCAGACTGAAATACCTGCTTTGTTATTGACAAAGGTGTCTAAGGATAATGGCCTAGAAGAGAAGATTGAACAGATGAGCTAAAACTCCCCTGAAATAAGCTAGCACCTCTCCCAAACATCAGGCCTCCTCTATGGAGCTTACCAAAACCCAGGGTCTGTATTTTGTTCAGGGCATCAGAGTTCCCTTTACCAGATTCAGCAATCAGAAGGGTCACTCTAGTTCCCATGAAGGAAAGAGAAGTGATGAAGCTAAAAGCCAGGAATACTTCTCCAAGGATATCTCTTTACATTAAAACATGAACAGCAGATAATAAAGATCACAGCCACAACTTCCTAAAGTTCCTCTCCACATTGAGAGGACATTCCTGTTGGCCAGGGCTCACTGATGACACTGCTTCTGCAGGCTTACAGGGCCAAAACCAATGCATACAAGGCATTTAAAATGTGTAGTGGGTGGCAATGTCCTCCCCTTCTTTTCTCTCTTAGTCCCCCCTTCTTGGGTCTCTGGATCATGCTGGGATGGATTGAGAACGACAAACCTGAACGTGTTTTGGTTTGAGGTTTGGCAAATCCTGTGACTCCAAAATATTCCACAAATGTTTTGTGTTCTGCAAAACCAAAAAACATTGGCCAAGCACTTTCTCCCCTAATTTCTAAGTCCTTGTGTTTTTAAAAGAAATGTAATCCGTATGTTTGGGGTACATTTATATGCAACTCATCAAACCATGCTCTTCTGTGTGAGTCATCTGATGCCTAAAAGGGGAAAATCTTAGGTTTATAAGAACTCTGTTAGCATAAGAAGGCAATACAAGGATGAGCACTGGTTTGGAGGTAAATTCTAATACTGACACAGAATCACAGATTCATAGATTTATAAATAATTCTCTATGTTTTTATCCATCAGTTCATGGAGGAAAATGCAATAATAGTTCTTAACTTTACCAGATCCTACATCCAGCTAGTGAGGATTAAAGCAGAATTATATGGCAATTGCGAGATTTTTTTTAAAAAAAGAGAAAAATACTGAGTCCCCTATAACTGCCCCAAAAAGTAGTATTTTGAATATAGCTTCCCAGGTTTCTGAAGGATCAAATGGCTTCTCTCTTTAATAATTCATCCTTCCCATAACAAGACACTTGACTTTAAAGTATCATATCACATTTCACCTGATGGGAAGTTCAACTGGTCCTCTATGATAAAATCCTCATCTGCAAGGGTATACAACATGGGGGCAGAGTAATAGTACAGAAGTTAAGGTGTTTTCCCTGTATATGTGGTCCCCTGAGCCTGTCAGGAGTGGTCCCTGAGCACAGAGCCAGGAATAAACCCTGAGCATCATTGGGTGTAATCAAAAAAAGAAGGGGAGGAGAGGAGAGGAGGGGAGAGGAGGGGAGAGGAGGGGAGAGGGGAAGGGGAGGGGAAGGGGAGGGGAAATTGTGAAATAGTCCACAAAGACAGACTGAGGTATGCAGGTCATTTGAGGGAAGAGAAGAGACGGTTCTGGGTAGCCTGAGTAGTATCTTTTGGTAGATTAAAGGATTTTGGAGGAAGACCAAAGATAAACTTAAGCTGTCTGACAGTGCAACATGCACATGCTTTGAAGTCAAGCAGATTTGGGTTTTAATCCAAGCTCTGCTCTGTGTGATATTAGAAAAACTGTTTACTATCTCTGAACTTCCATTCCTTCGTTGTGAAATACAAATTAATTTAAATATTAGAAAGATTGCAAGTAAAAGGTCTAGAACACAGTAAGCATTCAACCAAAGATGCTCCTGTAATTTTTTTTTTGGCCTTTTGGATCACACCGGTGATGGACAGGGGTTACTTCTGGCTCTGCACTCAGGAATTACCCCTGGTGGTGCTCAGGAGACCATATGAGATCCTGGGAATAGAACCCAGGTTGGCCACAAGCAAGGCAAATGCCCTACCCGCTGTGATATTGCTCCAGCCCCGCTTCTGTAATTTTTAATAAACTTAAAATACCTGTAGGTCTTGGTAGGATACAATTTTTTAAAATCTACACAATCAGGAAAAGAAATAAAGTGTGTGTCAAGGGGATTAATCAGGATTCAGTTCTGCTGGAATTCTTACAGAGAGAAAGAGCTCACCAGGGAGGATAAACTGTCCTGGGCAGAAAACCATCACCAGCCATCAGAAAGACATAGATCAAAGCCAAATGATGTGTCAAGGTACTTTCCAGCCAAGTGAAGAGACAAGAGCACCTCAACACTTTAAGTGAAATGTCATCACAACTTCTTGACAAGCAGCAAATCCTTTAAGGTACAATGGTCTTATCCTTAAAATTAAGTGTGGTTCCACAAGCCAGAGAGATAGTACACTGGGTAGTACACCCAGTGTGCTTGCCTTGCACATGGAGGGCTGACCCAGATTCAATCCCTGGCATCCGGTATGGTCGCCTAAGCCCACCAGGAGTGATCCCTAAGCACAGAGCCAGGACTCGGCTCTGATCACCAAGGGGTGTGGCCCCAAAACAAACAAGGAAAAAGATGTGACTCCAATCAGAGATCAACTGTCAGTCAATATCCTCTGACTTGTCCAAATTGCTCTCTAAATCACACCTCTGAAAAAGCAGGAATCCAATAGGCAAGGGAAATAAAGGAAAAAAGGAAACCTCTGCAATTCCAAGAAAAAAAAATATCCAGATAATAAACACCACTGAAGATACAGAAGGAAAAAAAATTTATTGAAGAAAGTAAAAATATGGCTGGTCCCTAAGACAAACAGTTGCATTTAATGCAGAAATTTTTCACTTTTAGTCATAAATTCTTTTTTAAATTATGAATGAAGCCTTAGATCTCTTACAAGAACATATAGTGTACACTTGCTCATCTGCACACAGCTTTACTTTCAAGACCTGGAAACTCACAGACCACTCCAACCATGAAGTCCAACCTAAAGATCTGAAATCCCCTAGGTATTTCTTTATGAAAGTCCATCTTCTAGTTTTAGTTCCTTTTCACTAACAAGATCATCAATAAAGCCCCAAGTTCAGAGTCCCGCAAAGGAGGCAATAAAAAGTGCTCAGAGGTATTCTCTGTGACAGGACATGGAAGATAATCTACTGGAAAGAAGAGAGCAGACCCTTGAAATGAAAGGTGTAGATATTCATTCTTTATTAAAATTTGAAAACAATGACCACCGTCTTATTTTAAACAAAGAATCACTGAGCAGAACAGCATTTGGCTTAGAGTTACTTGACTGGTGCTATTGTGGCTATGACACTGACTAGCTGCTTAACGTACACCTCAGTCTTGCCTACAAAAGTAGGGAAGCTTGCCTTGTACGCAACTGACCCAGGTTCGATCCTGGGCATCCTATGAGGTCCCCTGAGCCCATCTAGGATTGATCCTTTAGTGAAAAACCAGTAGTAAGTCCTGAGCACAGCCAGGTATGCAAAAATGCAAAAACAAAAAAAGTTTTAATAAATCTAATTTAAACATACAATGAGTTTCATAAAGAAGTGCTTTCAACTTCCATGTAAAGTTAATAGAGATATACTTCTGCCTCTTTTTCAGATAAAATAAATGCTTTGTAAAAAAAAAAATATGTGTTTGTAAATCATCTGGCATTTTAAATGATTGGTATGACAATTTTTGTATAAATGTTTAACATGTTTCATAGTTCACAAGGTACTTCTAAATATATAATACTCCTCTTTGGTTTGTTTCTGTTTGGTTGGCTTGTTGTACCAGGGATCAAACATAGTGCTTCACACATGCAAGACAAATAATCTACCGCTGAGTTACATCCTTTGCCCCTAAAAGTGAATTTTCTTTTACCCACACCTGGCGTTGTGCTGGAACCACACATGACACAAACCTTGGGGGACCATGCAGTGCCAGGGATAGAACCTGTGGCCCCCACATATGAAATATGCACTCTAGCTCTTTGAACTCTCACTCTAGCCCACATATAATATACAAAAAAAAAAAACAAACAAACTGTCCTCCCGTTGTTCATTGATTTGCTGGAGCAGACCCAATAACATCTCCATTTTGAGACATGTTGTTACTGTGTTTGGCATATTGAATACGTCACAGGTAACTTGCCAGGCTTTGCCATGCGGGCAAGATACTCTCAGGCCGGGCTGGCTATACACCCTACCGCTATAAATTGTTGTGATTTTTGCAGACAAAATAGCAAAGATAACTCCTGACAACATCTGTCATTCAGATGCAAAGAAGTACTGCAAAATTAAGAAAATGTTTAATCACTAAAGTAAATAGTTATCCAAAGGTTACATACTTTATAAGACACACATGTCACATTTGCTTTTTTAGTAAGGTAAATATAAACAAAATTTTCTGATTAAATATCTTTTGATATATTTGCTTCCACTTATAATTTCAGTTTATCCTAAATCTCCATGAATAAATATTTTGGTTTTGTATAACAAGGGTATATAGAAAGGATTTAAGGGGGAAAAATTAACGAGAAAATACCACAGTCTAAACCCATTTACAACAAGAGTAAATAGTACTATAAACTTTTATATTTTTTAAGAGTTTCACTAGATAACAAGCTAATCATGAATACTGATGCTGGTTCATCAACAAAGTTGTGGTACACAAACTTCCTTTACTAAAACAGGTAACATGTAATATATACACATGCACATATATATGTACATTTATACAAATATGTTTTGTTTTTTTTGTTGTTGTTGTTGTTGTTTGGGGTGTTCACCCAGTGGTGCTCAGGGCTCTCTCCTGTCCCTCTGCTCAGGGCTCACTCATGAGGAGTTCAGTGATCATATGCAGTGCCAGGAATTAAACCAAGGTCAGTCACATGCAAGGCAAATGACTTAACCCCTGTACTGTCTCTCTAAGCCTTGCAATGTTTTGTAAACAGCTCTTGGAAAAATTGTTCATTTCTAAAACAATTTAGCTCTTGATAGTAGTTTCTTATTTGTCTACAGTTCAGTGTTTCCTGGTAATAAAAATCAAGTGAGCTATCACCCCAGATGCTATAAATTATCTGTAGATGCTTATCCAAAGTAGCATTTATTTGTGATAAATCAAAATAATTGTTTTAAGCAACTGAATTATTAAGTATGATATATAGAAATAAACATCATAAGGAATTTGATGAGATTATTTATAGTTAACCTAACATTCACAGTGATTTACAATTTAAAAAATTTGAATAACTATCTTTGGGGGGTAAAGTTTTAATTCATATTAACTTTAAATTCATATTAAAACTTTCCCATGTCTTTTTGCGTGAGTCAGAACAGTAGCAGAGCAGGCAACTGTTTTTCAAACAACCAATGGCACATGAGGGTAAGGATGAATACTGTCACTTAGGAAAGAAAATGTCATTGTGGTGATTTTTTCCCCAGTTTTTCTTACCTGTTTCTTCCTGAGTCTCTAAATCCTTTAGCAAAAGGGTTTCGGTCTATTTTTAATCTGGTGATCTGGAAATTTAAAAAAAACACAAAACATGAATTATAGTAAGTGATTTTTTTGGTTGCTCTTGGGAAATGAGCAAAAACTAACAACTGCAGTCTTTGTGTCATTTCTTTTTAATATTAGACATAAACTGAAGTTCACACAGGGACTAGAGTCTGGTGAATAAGCATCTGACTCACCTGACCCACTCTCGTCTCCCTAGAAATGAAGGTTTTCCCCAATGTGTGACTGTACTAACTCTCTTTCTCATTTCTCTTGTCCCCAAATGGTGACAAATTAGTTGTCTAGACAAAAAAACGACATCAAATGGGAACCTGGGCCTGTTCCACGGTGTTCAACACACAGGAAGAGCCTGGAAATGGCTAGTAAACAATAGAGAGAAGTAAGCAAGATCATAAATAATTAATGAATATAGATTCAGTAAATCCAACTGCATGAACTCAAACCACCAGACACATGTCCTATTCCAGAAAGAGCCAAATAACTGAGTTGATTTCCATTTCACTTGAGTTATGGCTTTTGAGTGTTGTTCATTAAATGATCTAAAATATTATCGTAAGACATAGAAAGATTGCATTCATCTGGGGAACATAAAGTAACAAAATAGGAAACTAACACCCAAGTATGGCAGAGATTAGTACCAGGAATTTTACTCAATGACCCAGAGGACAACCACACATGTTAGGGGAAGGGGGAGCTCAGAAAGAGAAGGGAACACCAAATAAAGGGTGTTGGGAGGATCCGCCCACGAGGGGAGAGCATGCTGAGGGTAGACTGTCGACCAAGCATGATTGCCACTCAATGCCTCTTTTGCCGACCATGGCACTCAAAAGGAGAGAGAGGGAAATGCCCTGCCACAGAGGCAGGGTGGGATGGGGGCTGGGGGGGGGGGGGAGGGGATGCTGGGATCCGTGGTGGTGGGAAATGCGCACTGGTGGAGGGATGGGTGTTTGATCATTGTATAATCGAAACCCAAGCACAAAAATGTGTAAGTCTACAACTGTACCTCATGGTGCCTCACTATTAAAAAATAAATAAATATAAAAAATTTAAAAAATTTTTTAAAAATAAAATAAAATACTATCGTAAAGGACAACAAAAGAAGCACAACAAGAAGCTGTAGGTAAAGGGAAATCTAAAATTGTGCACTGAGATAGAGGAAGAGACAGTGTATCTCATCAAGTCTCCAAGACTCATAAGAAAACCAGAAGAAACAAAACAGCATCTTCGTAAGGCAGAGAAAACCCAGAACAAACAATTATACGACCTACATTGCATAAATACTTAGGATCCATCTGGTTCAACCTTCACTCTGTGTTCAAGTCATTCTCTAGTGCATTCTATCTTGGTCCCCTAAAACTCTGCAAAGGTCATACTTATTACCTCTGTACCTCTAGACAAGAACAAGCCTGAACAACAAATTCCATATGTGCGCTAGTGTTTCTGCTTTCAGACCTGGTCATGGGAGGCATTTTGATAACTTTGTGTCTGAGCCAGATGTTAATGACTTACTGCACTCCAACAATAGGGACTTGGGGTTAGGAGCTCAGGGAAGAAGAAGAAACAGCATTTTCCATGAATCAGAATTCTAGAAATAAGGTTATATCAGGATTTAAGACCATCTTCCCATTTCTGATCACTGTAGAACTTATCGCTAAGTCTGCTAAAGTTGTTTGCTGAGTTGGAACTTTTTCCAAGTCCCTCTTCCATCTCACTTCGTTGGAGTGGAATTTCCCAAAGCCACAGTCTTTAAAGGTCTTTAAAATGCAATGTGAGATTCTGACAAACAGAGTCTGACTTAAAAGTGCCCGTTATTTTTTCCCAAACAGTTCTTACTTCCAGAATGGCACACTAATAATGTCGCACTAATAATGTAGCAAAGGCAATTTTACATCAATTTTATAGACCAGAGCAGGAGCCTGAAGGGTTGGTTTTCTAAAGTCCAGTGTCTGCCATGTGAATACTGTATTGAGTTTAAAGACTGTCACTGCTTTTCTGTTTCTGACTTAAAATCATTCTTTCTTCCTCCATAATCCAGAGCAATAAACTGCACACCATATTTTCTTTTCAAGTTAGGGTTATAATATTTTATTTTTCTCTTTCAAGTCAGCTTATCCTGTCCAACTCATTTATGGTAGGGGTTTCTTATATACGATTGTGCTGCCATGTTTTGGAGGACCTCCACAGACCCCTGTAAATATAATGACATTCTATTTCATGGCCCAGAGAGAAATGCTTAGAAACTGGTTTCCCACAGTTCCCTGGATGACTGAGTCTGCTTGGAGAAATAATAGACAAGTGCCACCAAATGCTAAAGAGAACAATGCTTCTATATTTGCTTCAGCGCTTTTAATGTTATATTTAGAGAATTCCATGACGAGTGTGGTTGTGCCACTTATGATGGCTTACGGAGGCCCTTTTTGTGCAGAGTAAAGTAACAGAAGTCACAAATGACAGCGTCATGCAATCAGTACATGATGATGTGTCACCCAGTCCCACTTCCCTCCACAAAGAAGCTTGTCACTGATTTGAAAAACAGGCATCTACAGATATAAGTAGACAATATACGAAACAAAAAGTAAAAGATTCACAACAAAGACCAACCACCATGAGAGTTTAGAGCTATAAGGGTTGTTTAGCTCAAGTGCTCAGAGATTTTTACGTTATAAAGAGCACGTGAGTCAGGCTTTGAAGGATTAGGTATTTAATTTTTAAAAATGCAAGAAGGGAAGAAAAGAACAGGAAAGTATTTCATCAGAAAGAACTTATATGTGGCAGGGCGTCAAAATAGGCAAGAACAAAGCAGGTCTGAAAAGTAAGTCTCTTACTTTGCTCCTCTCACCGTACCCTCTGCCATGGTCAAAATGATCTGACCAAAAGATCATGACGTCTGAGTCATGTTAACTTGCTATCTGTGGAAATCAAAGACGTGACACAGTCTCATCGGGTAGGTGGTACTTTTACTTTGACACAGTCACCCTGCATGTGTATATGGAGGTTCCCCTGCTAGTCTTTTACTAGTGAATAGTGGGAAAAGAGAAGAAAATTTATAAAAGGAAAGCAGGAGTGGGATAGATAGTACAGTGGGGAAGGTGCCTGCATGCTGCTGATCTATGTTTGATCCCTGGTTCCCAGATCCCTGAGCACAGATCCAGAAATAAGATCTTAGAAGGCTTCTAGGTGTATTCCCTTCAAAAAGAGACACACTCAAACTTAGAAGTACCTTCACTCCCCACATGAATCAAAATGGAGCAGGCGGTGGTCAGAGGACTGACTGGCAGGAGGACCTCCGTACACATATGGGGTGACTGTGTCAAAGTGAATATACCACCTGCTCTGAGCTCATGTCTCCATGTCACAGCTGCACCTCCTCTGCTGGATAGGCATGGTGACCCTGAAACAGAAGTGCTACAGCCTCTGAGTCAGGGGCTAATGAGGGTCTGATGTAGGGAAGAGTCATCCCGGGAAGCTTAACAGTAGAGTAAAAACTCAAATGCAGTAGTCTCTTATCAGTAGTGTAGAAAGACACAAGGAACCCAAGTGGCCAGATCTGATGTCTCACAGCAAACGCCATGAGGCTGGAAGAACAGGAACTCATGACCAACCATATGACACATAAATGCTGCCATGTCTGCCTCCACACAACCACTATACACTCAGAAAACATCTATAGTCATTGAGAAGAGAAAATCCTGGGATCACACACACACACACACACACACACACACACACACACACACACACACACATACACACAAAACCCTGAGAATTTACCAGAAATAAATCAAGTTGCAGAAGATATGTTTAATCTGGGAAGTGACCAAAATGCTTATATTAGAAAAGTTCATTTTCATCCCTATTCCACAATTTCAGCAATCAATCAGATTCATACATTGTTCTTCATCTCTGTTCCCCACCTTAGTCCAGACCACCATCATCCTTTAGCTAAACTACTCCATATAACCTGAAGCTTCACCTCTTGGCCTTCTTCAACCTCTTCTCTGCATAGACACTAACATGATCTTTATTAACTGGATCATGACATTCTCCAGTGGCTACCACTATACTCATGCAAACTCCTAAGGTGGCCTTTCAGGGCCAGAAAGCCGTGGCTCCTGGTTTCTACCCATGTTCTCACCGCTCTACCCTGGCTTATAAGCCCAGCCAAATTGAGCTTCTGCCAGTGTTAGAATATGTTAAGCACTTTCCCTAATTCAGATCTGACATACTTACTCTCTACACTGAAAGAATAAAGGTGTTTTTACTTCCCTTTACATAGCTAAGTCGTCATCCTAAGTCTCAATTGATGAGCGAATGAATGAATGATGCCAGAGGGCTGGTAATCACCAATCTCAAAGTCATAACAAACCTTAAAGAATATAGACCCAAACGCCTTAACCGGTTTGTTTTCAATGCAAACACTATAAACAAGTCTTAGATGTCCTTCCAGCCAAAATATGGTCTACCGTAACTTCCTGTGCAGCTAAAACTAAGCTACAGTAGTTATATTCAAACTTTCTCCAATAATAAGAATGCATGAAGGGAAATACAGAGGTTGAAAAGCATTTTTCTTCACTGATTTCATTTCCAAAACCTTTTACTGATTTCTGGAGTCTGAGTTATTGAAGATATGAGGGGCTGATTGCTGGCTTGATACCATTAATTTTAATCATTTTCACTATGTTTTTGCCTAGTAACACAGAGGAAGTGAATAAATGAGATATACCTCACAATGCACAGAACAGATATAAATAGCATAACTTACAAAGAGAATAAAACTTGAATATCCTGAAAATAATTTTTACAGTTCAAGGCTGGGAGACCCTTCTCTCCTATTAATACTTAATTTTATGTTTTAAAGGTGTTTCATCAGGATAAAAAATAAGTAAACTTGATCCATATGAAAAAATATCATATGCCGATTTGATTACAAAGCTTAAGAAAAACTGGTCCTATACATTAAAGTATAATGAGCAGCTCAGAAATCTTATCAGATTTGCTTACACAAAACTGACTGTGGTTTTAGACTTTTAATCTGGTCTATGCAACCAAATCTTTTCAAGCAATAGGCAGTACTGCCTGAAAAGGATGGGGCCATGTCTTTCTGAGATCTAGTTTCCTGTTCAGAACAACACGAAACTTCGGCAGTCTTTTCCTTTTGGAAAAGACAAAGACTCTGCAACGGAAATTTCCAGCTACGTACACATGGGCTGCCATGCTCATATTTTACTGCCGGACACATGGTGCCCAAGCACATACTGCCCTCGACTCCCGTCATGAGATAAGCACTTTCACACTTTCCAACTTTAAAACCGAGATGTGTACCGGCTCCCGATGCTCTGGAGAAGCCTGGTTCTCTCTTGAGCACATATCTTACCTTGCCTCTCTCCTTAGCTCCCTTTATTTTTCATTGAACTTGCTATGCTTGATCATTAAAAACAAAAGAAAATTCCCAGCTAATTCCCTGGGGACATGTTTTTCCAAGAAAAAGCATGAAGTGTAGAATTCCATTACTCCCATCTCCACTGCCTTACTCCACCATGGGATTTTAGGCATTCCATACCTTCCTCTCTGCCATAAAGGCACTTTGAGTATTTATTTGAGAGTGAAAAATACTTCTAATAATAAGCTTAATATGCTAGCCGCCTGGGAGTCTAGGGGTTACCAAGGGTAAAAAGAAGTCAAAAGAAAGGGAAAAGAGAAGCAAAATGAAATAGTTCGTGAGGGGCTAAAGTGTCACAGTTGGGCACTTGACTAGTCCTTGGCAACCCATGTTCAATTGCCAGCACCATACACAGTCCCGAGAGCACCATAAGTGATCCCTCAGAACAAAGCCATGAATAAGCCCTGAGAATTGCTGGGTGTGAACCAAAAAACAAAACAATTTTTTTTCATGAAAATGACAACTTTCAGGTCTGGAGTGATAGCACAGCAGGTACGGCGTTTGCCTTGTACGCGGCCGACCCAGGTTCAATTCCCAGCATCCCATATGGTCCCCTGAGCACCGCCAGGAGTAATTCCTGAGTGAAGAGCCAGAAGTAACCCCTGTGCATTGCCAGGTGTGACCCAAAAAGCAAAAAAAAAAAAAAAAAAAAAAAAAACTTTCTTTACATTTTACTACCACTTATATCCAAACAAACAGAGTGACAGATATATAAGAAAACCAGTAAGCAGAGGTGTGTTTGTTTTCCAAGAAACATGCACTGTGGACAGACATAAAAATAATAGAATTGTGGAAAGGTTCATCTTCTAAATTAAAAGTTTCTGGTTTTCAGAATTTTATGGCCATTTCCAACAGCTCCTCTAACCTTTTAAAGATCAACACTGACATTTTAATATTTTAATCTTTCTAAGAGTAAACACATATCTACTGGACCCTACCAATATAATTTCATAAAATAAATAATATATTCAGATTAAAAATTTAAGAGGAAAAAATTGAATAATGTATATAAATCTATTTAAATGAATTTTATAGGTATAAAAAAATCCCTGTACAGTCTTTATTTTTTTCACATTTTGTAGACCATAGAAAACTACTCTATAGACTCATGACTGAGAAGTACTGATTTGGATTAAATCATCAATTTTCAGATGAAAATTCTGAGCTGGAGTTATTTACCAAAGATAGTACAGTCCCTCAGCTGCAGTATTATTTGGGTCTAGAATCAAGTCCTGATGTTTTATACCACCTGACAGTGGTAAAATTGTTTTTTGTTTTGTTTTCTAAAAGGCATGATTTTTGTTTTGAAAAGCAAAAAATACTGGACACGCATGTGATAAAGGTCATGTGAAAGATTAAATTCAGTTAAGTTTTAGGGAACAGTCATTGTCAGCTGAAATTTGTAGAAATAAGGCATAATATTTGCACCAAACTTGAAAGAGAAGAAATCTAGACAGATAAACATTAAAGAAAACAGCATTACTAGAAAAGTAATGGTCGTGGAAAAGCAAGGATACAAGGTGCAAACAAGAGTAAAACTCTGAATTACTGAACAAGATCTTATGAAGGATGATAAGGGTTCACAGGAAAGAAAACTAAGGTAGTTGATAGTGCATCACAGTGTGCTTAAATGAAAGTCTTTGGAATTTATTTCCTAGACCCCAAGAAGTCATGACAATGTGTGACTGAGAAGTAAATCAATCAGAGTTGTGCTTTAGAAAGATCCATCAGCAATGAAACATTGCTTGAGGCAATTCCTGGAAGGAATCACAACCGCCAATAGTGGGAAGGACAAGTCCAGAAAAAAGGCAGAAGCAATGAGATCAGAAAGAAGACAATACGGGGCTGGAACAACGCTATTGCAGGTATGGCACTTGCCTTGCCCACTCCCAGGCCAGGTTCCACTCCTCATATGCTATATTGTCTGCCAGGTCACACCAGGAGTTATCCCTGAATGGGGAGTCAGAAGTAAGCCCTGTGCGTAACTGAGTCTGGCCCAAAAGCAAAAATAAAGACAAAAAAAAATAGAGAGAGAATCTTCCATCAGTAGAAGCAATATAGTAGTTTAGCAGTCATGGGAAGAGTCAGGTGTCCAGTCTGGGAGAAAAGAAAAAAGTCACCAAGACTCATAGGCTTTAACCCGGAAAGTTCTGTAAGGAGTCAAAAATTAGTATGTAGCACGGTAGCGGGCCAGAATGATAGCATGGTGGGTAGGGCATTTGCCTTGCACGAGGCCGACCTGGGTTCGACTCCTACACCCCTCTCGGAGAGCCCGGCAAGCTACCCATGACGTATTCGATCAATGTGCCAGAAAAACCAGTAACAACAAGTCTTGCAATGGACAGTATCTGTCCTCCCATTGTTCATCGATTTGCTCGAGCGGGCACCAGTAACGTCTCCATTGTGAGATTTCTTGTTACTGTTTTTGGCATATCAAATATTTCAGGCTCTGCTGTGTGGGTGAGATACTCTTGGTAGCTTGCTGGGCTCTCCGAGAGGGACGGAGGAATCAAACCCAGGTCGGAAATGTGCACGGCAAAAGCCCTACTGTGCTAAAAGTTAGTATACTATTTCAAAATAATAAAAGGTAAAGGTAAAGGCCCTCCCGTTGATCGTCGATTTGCTCGAGCGGGCCCAGTAACGTCTCCATTGGAGACTTTGTTGTTACTGTGTCTGGCATATCGAATACTCTCGGTAGCTTGCCGGGCTCTCCGAGAGGGGCGGAGGAATCGAACTCGGGTCGGCCATGTTGGCTGCGTGCAAGGCAGACGCCCTACCCGCTGTGCTATCGCTCCAGCCCATAGTTTGGAATATTTTCTTTACTAGGAGAAAAGCACTATGGTTTCGTTTCTCAAGTGTGGAGTACTAAAAATATGCTGGCCTTAGAACAGTGCTTGAATGATGGGGAGATGTGGGGAGGCTTGTAGTTGCATTACATACAACTAATGATGCTTTCTGTTTGCTTCTTAAATAAAATAGATTTTCAGAGTAATCTTGAATAATATTTTTTCTGAAATGGGAGTGATTTATAAAATAAGTTTATGGAACCCTGGTCTATAATATTAAGGGTTTTTTTTAAAAAATTTAGACATGAACATGCTTGTAAATTTTTAATTTTCAATACCTGAAAACCATGAGTTGGTGGTCTCTGTTTGATAATAATACCAGTCACGGTTCTCAGAAAAAATAATTTTCTGAGAACCATGACTTGCCACTGATTTTCTTCTTCTTTACACTATCATAAACCTCCTTACCATTCCTGTAAGGAATCACTTATCACTTAAGTGATAAGTGATTAAGTGAAAATATATTAAATACATAGTTCTTTCACAAAATTATTATTCCCATTCTACAAGATTTGAGGGAAATGAAAACAGTCAGAGTTGACTATAACTCACCAAAGATAACAGTCTTTGCTACTCAGAATTTTCATGACAATACTGAAAAATATTGTTAGGTAACACCTCTGACTTATAGGATACAGATTTCAAGATTCCTGGGGGAAATACCTGAGGTCAGTGTGCATTATAGGAAGGTATTGTATTATATTAAATCATATCTACAAAGCCAAAGGGAATGTCAAATAATCAATCTTGATTTATCTAGGAACTAGGGGCTTGTTAAACAGACAAAAACTGTTACATTGATTTAAAAATGAACAGAATGCAGTATTACTTATTTTGAATGTCAGCACATCATTAATTCACCAATAAAAGCCAAGATCATAGTATTTTCTTATTTGCTAAAACTCCTTCAAGAGCTAATGCAATTCTTTCCATTTTCTAACAATCCACTTTGTCCTTAGTGAACCATATTTTTTAAATTTTCTTCTGGGTCCCCCTCAAGTTTATGTCTGCAGACTCAGCCACTTAGCAATGTAGGTTGAATTACTATTAATTAGTTGCCAGGTTTGTGTCCGTGGCCTTATTCGTGGTCCTTTATCTAAGCCTCTAGGGAAAAGACATCTCCAGCCTGGGAAACATATGTCGAAAGGGGTTATGAAACTTGCTCAAGGCCACACTATTGATTAGGAAAAGTCAAACCAAGGCATATCTGCTACCAAATCCCATTATCTTAACCACATATCTCATCCTCTCTAGATATTACTTCCCCCAACACTGCCCAGATATAAACAAGATATTATACACATAAGATGTATTCTGATGGAAGATGCCTCTGAGGCAGCGTGTGGGGCTGTGTGGTCTGAGAACTAAGACTATGGTACACTGTGGCCAGGGCCAGAAAGTGTAGAAGGTGATGGTGCAACACATCAACCTCATCTTCAGATACTTGCAAAACAGATCTTGGATACAGGTGTGACTTTATGAGCAAGTGAATATGCGCATTGAGGGCTGTATGAGGTTTTGATGAGTATATGAACCTCGTGTCAGATGATGCAGAAGAGACTCACTCAAAAATAATGTCAAGGAAATAACAGGGTCAGATTATGCTAAAAGGAGATAATATTTCTCTGCTCCAAAGTGTCTCCAACTAGAAAAGATGGGTGAAGTGAGAAATCAGTGACAAAGCACTGCAGGGTTTGTTTGGAGTTTTTTTTTAGGTGTTTCTTTTGGAAAAGTAGTTTTAAAACATTAGTTCATATTGTTTGGATCACTGTTATGATGACAATAAATGCTGGGGGATTGTTTTTATTTTTAAAAAACAAATGTACTCTGGAGCTAGAGCAATAGCACAGCGGGTAGGGCGTTTGCCTTGCACGCGGCTGACCCGAGTTCGATTCTCAGCATCCCATATGGTCCCCTGAGCACCGCCAAGAGTAATTCCTGAGTGCAGAGCCAGGAATAACCACTGTGCATTGCCAGGTGTGACCCAAAAAGAAAAAAAATGTACTCTGATGAAGGAAAGTGCCCATGAGATAATTTTTTTAAAGTGAAACCAATTTCAGGATTATATCTGGTTGTTTTCCATTATTATAGGGAGAAGTGGCTTTCTAATTTCAACCTAGGTTACTATTTCAGCCCTCCTCGCCTCTAGAATTGATCTAGAAAAATATAACTGATCTACTAAGAAAATAGAATATTCTTTAGTGTTCAATTTTTTTCTACAAACTAAATTCTACAGTTAAAATAGTCATTGCTACATCTCTGCTTTCAAGAGAAACAATTAAAATTGAGGAATGCGTAGTCTTGGAAAAGTTCGATCAGTTATTGTTTTAAAATCTAGATTCTTATCCTTCCTTTTCTGAAACAAAGTTAATCTCAAAACTCGAGCTGTTCCAAAAACCCTATCTTGGGGACAGAAAGAAATCTCAATGGCTGAGTATAAATTCTGCAATATGGAATGCACAGTTTTTAAAAAACATTTTAAATAATTTATTGAATTGAAGCAAGTGAATTGCAAATTAACAGAATTATTCATGACTGAGTTCCAGGGGTACAATGTTCTAGTATCAATTCCTTCACTGTGTCCACTTGCCCCCACTATGTCCCCATTAGAGTCGCCCTCTTACTGGCCCCTCATACTGCCTCTCTGACCACTCTTTTATTTATTTTTTTCCTTTTAGGCATTGACTTTGGTATAATACTGTTACTGAAAGGGTGCCATGCATATCACATTAACTCCTTCCAGCCCTCACATTAACTCCTATCTCAGCCCTCATCCAGAGTGGCCCTTTTCCCCTGTCATTGTGATAGAGGTCCCTTTCCTGGCCCGTTTCACCTCCTCCCACAGTGGAAACTTCTAAGGACCAGTTCTTCTACCCTTTTTTCTATTGTTTGGGGGCATTAGTTACTTCCCTACTATATCTCTTTATACTCCACAAATGATCGAGATAATTCTATGTCTATCCCTCTCCCTTTAACTCATTTTACTCAGCATGACACTCTTCAGATCCATCCATGTAACAGCCAATTTCATGTCTTCATCTTTCCTAATGGCTGCACAGTTACAATGAGCAGGTTTGATCCCCAGCACAACACGGTTCCCTAAACACAGCATGAGGAAGAGCCTCTGAGCGTTATCAGGTACCCCCCCAAATATATATCAGAGCTTGAAAAATATTAGAAATTCGATTAAAATTTAATCTGTATGGTTTGTAGGAGCCCTCATAACCTCTAAGGTTTTAGTAAGGAATTTAAAAGAATCCAGTCATTTTAAAGGGACACATAGAACAAACTAATGGTCTTCCTCTACTTTGTATCAAAAGTGTTAAGTATTCCCAATTTCAGATTTGCCTTATGAATAACATAAGACAGCTGCTGAGAAGTCCGACTCATATATAACTTAACATTTATTGGAATCAGGGGTTGTATATAAATTCTCCTAAAAATTAAAGAACTGCTATTCTGCACGGCATACTGTCAGCACTTGATAAATGTTTAGTAAGTGAACGTTTTTTTCTATTTCTTTCATTGTCAGAGCACTGCGCATAATCCCCAGTACCTACTGCCCTATGTTGTATCAAATACTCATTTTGCTAAGCAGGCCTGAAATAAAAGGATTCAGATAAATAAAATGATTCTATTAAAGCAAATAAAAGGATTCATTTACTCAAGCAAAATAAATGAAAACTCTTCATTTCATAAAAGGAGTGGTTTTCTTGCCCACATCTCTGTGACTAAATGACTTCATTTCATCATTATGTATTTACATATCATCCATTCAACTAAAACTGTTTCTGCCTAAAGAGGAAATAAGTCTTAATCACTTCTATTTCTCTACTAAGTGACTGGAACGCTGTAACTTTTCAATAACTATTCATTAAAATAATGGGCATATTACAGACATGATACAGATATTAGTGTGGAGTTTAAGTACATGAACACAAATCTAACCTGGAAGTGTGAATGGAAATGAAGGGTATTAGAATTTCAGAGACGATGACTTGGATGTAAGAGGGAGGTATAAACATAAAATTGCAGATATATGAATAGGGAAAACATGAATCAAAGAGCACTTGCAAAGAAATTGCAAATAGTGAGGATCACTGGCAATAGTGTAATAAAGATCATGAACATAGATACAAAAATAGACAGAAATGAAATTGTTTAGGAGATACACTCATCTTGGTCAAAGATCTTGTCTCTGACACCTCTCAGCTGCTACCAGGTATTACCACACTGTCATCACCAATGACATTCCAACATTGAGTCTTACGTCTCCTCATTCCACCTCATCAGTGCCTCGTGGAGAAATAAACATATCTCAATGAAAGCATGAATACGTTTCTATAAAGTAGTGCTAGCAGGAGACCATCACAGTCAGCTTCTTACCTGCTGATTCTGATAGGCTGTGACTGTGGTGAAAACGGTCTCAGGAAAGTTGAATGTCTTCACTCCATCCCCAACGGGGACAGGCTTGGTAGGAGAAAGATCACTGCTAAAATCTTTGCGAATTACATGAACTCGAGGTTGGTACTTGTGCATAGAATGCAGAATAATCTGAAATGAGATGGGAAAATATCAGGCCAGGGATGGCTCTAAGGTCCCTACATCTTTGCAAGACAAAAGAAAGCACGAAAGGAAGGGCACAGATTGAGTGGTGGGATGTTAAGTAAAGTGGAAAATAGTGTAATTTTTCATAGCAAAAGGGACTCAGTTGTTGAACAGCTACCTGGAACCATTTAACAGAGTATTCCAATCACAGAGGGGGTAGATTTAATATGCTTTCTTTAATTGGATAAATGCTGAATGATTGTTTTGGTAACAGAAACGACGCTCAGCTAAAAGGACTCAGAACTTCTTCCAAGTGATAATCTCTTCCTGCTTCAAATTTTCAGCATGTTGGAAGCTCATACTGTCTTTGGTTTCTCCACATTATTATCTGCATTTTGTTATTGAGCTTATGGATAGTGTCTTATGTCGCATGAGAGAAATGAGATGTTTGTGTTCTCTATTCTTGAAAATTGTCATTTTCTTCAAAATAGGAACCATACTTGTAGCTTCTGTCTTCCTACAGCAACCAAGATAAATCCTCACATTCAGAGGACACAAGCTATAATGCCAAAGGTAAATAATACCATCTGGTAGTCTTGATACCTAGAAGTCTTTAAAATCTATGCTTCTTCTCTAAACTCACAAGTTACTTAACAAATCATCCATAACTATTGCTTCAATTATTTGTCTCAGTTTATTGCCTTGTGAGTTATCCCTTTAACTGCCATTATTTCTTTCATCATTGTTTAATTTGTTTCCTTTTGCCTCTTTAACTGAAGTGAGAGCTCTTTGAACATAAAAACCCTGTATAATACACACAACTTAAGGAAAACAGATATTTGGAAAAAGTTAAATCTGTAAAAAAAAAAAAGTTTCATAGGAGAAAAAAAAGAAATTGTTTACTTGACATAACATGGCATAGAGATTCTCATTTTACCTATTTGAAAAGTTTGCAGCAACTCATCACTAGAGCAAAAAGAGGAAGAGAGAGATGGAATTCTTTAACTCACATGCCCTTGATCATCCAGTTCATTGTTGGTCAGCTTGAGTTTGTCGAAACTAACCACCTGTCTCATCCAAGTGTCGCCAGAAGCTAGAGAATCAGGATGGATATAAACTCTTGGGGGTACCGGGGAGTCAGCATTGCCAGCTACCATCCACTTGGAGCTATGATACACATATCTGAGACAGAGAAGGAGAAAGAATTCAGAGACAGATACAGAGCAAATACAGAGACCCAGGATACAAGTCAAATGAGGAAGGAAGAGAAATGAAGAGATGGTAAAAATGAATATAAGATTAAGGAGAAAATATGAGGAAAAAAGAATAGAAATCCATGGAAAATGAGTTTGAGGGGAAAAAATGAAGAACAAGGTGAAGTAGTAGAAGGCAGAAAAGTATTGTGGTTAATGATCAAAGCTGCAACTCTCACAAGGAAAACATTCTCAAAATCCTTTTCCTCCTTTCTTCTCCTTTTCTCTTTGCTTGAATCACTGTAGGCATACAAGCATTCTAAGCCCATGTGTCTAACTTTGGTAAAGGTATTTTACTGCAACCTTTCACCTTTCAAATGCAAACCATATAATCTATTGGTCAGTTGTTCAGGATTTAGCTCCTTATTAAAAACATCTCCCATACTGTTCTATAAAACACAGCCATATGCAGAGGCACTCCAAGCCTCTGGCTTGTTAACCACTTCCTCGCTGACAATCTGAATTCCGGGACATTTCTATGGAAATGCAAGACATCAGTGTCAATGCAATCAGAAACACTACCAAATCTTCTGAGTTAGTGTTGTCTTTGATGACACTGGTTTAAAATACTATGATCGTCCACGTGATTGTCCTACAAAGTCACTATAAAGAGATGGAGTTGGTAATTAATGAGATCAATTTTCAAGACTTTGCCAATTTTCCTATATTTCTGATGAGTTTCCTTGGTGGATTTGACAGGTCCATTTCTCAGTCCTCAAGGATGATATGGAACCTGGTCCTTGGCAAACAGAAACACTCAGCTCAAATCACAACTCAAGATTCTCTAAGACAAATGTGAAAAGTTTCCTACTCCTGAATCCAGTCCAACTCTTTCTTGGCCAATTCTCTCCCACAATCATGTTGGTCTTGCTCTTCCCCATTTTCTCTCAGTCCCATATTCAAGGACTTAGGGGAAAGTTCTTAAACTTCACAAATTTCAAAATAACCCATGAGTCACTGGTATGGTTGAAATCTTAAGAAATCAATTATGTCACAATTAGTTTCTGAATAAGCCATCCAACAGACTTAGACTATTGACTTTTAATGACATTGAAGGGAAATTACTTAACAAACTTGCTCATAACCCATATTAATGAACAATTATTCTAAACCGATATTCTTCTCAGCTCTTTAAGCAATCTCCATAATTAAGCCATCAGATGTACAACTGAATGTACTATACTGATTCACTTATCCTTCCCCTCTATCAACTCATTTGACTTAACATCCATTTAATTTTTGCTAGCCTGGCAAACATTATACAACTGGCTCTGTTTGCTACCATCTACCCATAAACAACTCATTCACCTACCTCTATTTCTTATTCTAATACTTTTCAAACATTTCATTTAATGAATTAAAAGAAAAATCCTGGGGAATATGAAGGAGATAGTACAGTGGGCAAAGCACTTGGCTTGAACACAACTGACCTGGGTTTGATCCTAAAAACCACATTTGATTCACGAAATTCTGCTTGGAGTGAACCCCAACTGCAGTGCCAGGAGTAATCCCTGAGCTCTGCAGAGTGTGGCAAAAAAAGACCTATCCTGAAGTGCTAACAATGCTCATAATTCCACTTCCCATAATCACAATTACCTGTATCTTTTGTTGTCCACAGGTACAATGTCCATAGCTATGTAGTACTGCTGGTGTGGATCCAAACCAGTGATTTTCACTCTCATGGCCGGAAACATCCTCCTATGAAGGGAATAAGACAGTAAGTGAAGCAATCATAAAGAAAGTAGCAGGAATAAAAGCTTAAAGACTCTTCTTACTGGAACACAAGGCACACCAAAGCCCATTGCACTAATTTGTCTGATATCCATTTCACTTTGGAAATTATTACTATAAATTATACTAAACAATGACCTTAATAACCCCATTTTGAGATACAACAACTTTCATAGACTTTCTTTTACTGAATTATTTTTGATAATTCCACTTACCATTTCATTGTAACAAGCAATATAAAATAAAATATTTTGTGCCAGCAAAAAGGGCAGATTTGGGAGATTTTATCTTCATTTTAAATTAACTTTTATTGCTTAAATCACATCATCTTAACTTAAACTGACCTGTTTAGTTACTCATGCACTCATATGACTCATACAATACCCTGTTTTATATTAATCTCAAATGTTATATCAATAACTAACTTGTCTATCTACATATATATTTACTATATTATTAGACAATATAAGATTCTTGAATATACCTTGAATATATTCTTGACATATTTAAATATCTTATACTCTTCTCATTATCCAAGGAGATTATCACAGTTTATTGTAAGCAATCATGAAATATCTTGATTGAGTCTGTTTGAAAATGACCATTCTAGAAAGATGAGCACTGCTGAAGCCAGGACCTCTTCAGACAGTGAACCTCTGTATCTTCAGATAAAAACTGTCCTCTAGGGGCTGGAGCAATAGCACAGTGGGTAGGGCGTTTGCCTTGCACGCGGCCAACCCGGGTTCGATTCCCAGCATCCCATATGGCCCCCTGAGCACCGCCAGGGGTAATTCCTGAGCTCAGAGCCAGGAGTAACCCCTATGCATTGCCAGGTGTGACCCAAAAAGAAAAAAAAAAACCTGTCCTCTACCAGGGCATAAAGAAAATGATATCTTTGTATTCTGAAGAGTCATATTTTAAGTAATAATGGTCAACCACTTACTTTAAAACTTTATTTTAAGGGCTGGATAGTAGGTTTTCTCACATGTTTAATAAATGTAAATTAAAATGAACATAACTTAAAAAATTGAAAACTCTAAAGTTAGTTTCTCTATATTAATGACAAGCCTCATGTATGAAGGAATGGCAGAGGAACTCAGGTGTGTGGGAGCCGGGACTGAGACCTCCAAGCCTGCTTGGATGGTAATTGGGCCTCTTCCACCCAGATCCCCCATCTTCCAATAGCTAGACAGTTACACCCTCCAACTGCTGTGTAACCCCGTCAACAGCCAAGATCTAGAGACTATAAAACCAAGCTCCCGGAAGTGCATGGCCGCATTCACAGCTGCGCGACCTCTTATTGTCCAGTTCTCACTCTCAGAGAACCCGGAAGGCTATTGAGAGTATCCTCCCCACATATATACCTGACTGGGAACACCTGTAAAGGTGATTAGAGGCTGCCCCAAAAGCCTCCATCCCTCTCAGAAAGCCTGGCAAGCTACCGAGAGTATCCCACCAACACAGCAGAGCCTAGCAAGCTACCCGTGGCGTACTCCATATGCCCAAAACAGTAACAATGGTGATCCTCATTCCCCTGACCCTGAAAGAGCCCCCAACATGCCACTGGGCTACACTAGCACGTGACAGGGATGAACGGAGACATTACTGGTGCCCACTCAAACAAATCTATGAACAATGGGGTGATAGTGATAGTGATATGAATGTAAAAGATGATGCAAGCACCCAAACTAATGGCCATCAAAGTTTCATAATGCATAAAACTGTAGAAAAATGCCCACAAGTTCTGAGGCTGCTGTGTGTGTCCTAAGTGCAGAATAAGGAGATTAAACCACATGACTTCTAGTGTCCTTTAGGCAATAGTGCCATTGTTTCTACCACAATGGCTTGTTAAACTTACAAAAGCAAGCAAGGCCAGTATACAGCACTTTACAACTACTTTTGTAATTAAACAGGAGAAAAGGAATGATTGATTTTCAGGGTGTCTAGCATGAAGTTCACCATTCTTCTTTTACTATAAGAAAAAGGAAAACATCAAGTTCCTTGGTATGTCATTCATTTAGGAACCAGACATAAAAAATGTGCAGTTCAAAACTTTGGATTATCCTAAATGTTCTCTAGGGTACTTGTACACAAAATGCTGCACTAAGCTTAACCATCTGGGGCCAGTCAAGCAGGCTGAGCACAGTGCTAATGAGGTCAAGGTCACAGACTTGTTTCACATACAGCCTAATTGGCTTTGCCCCATTTCATGGCCAGAGACCATACCCTGACCTCAGACAACCATACTGCAAATGATGTACACTGGTTGTTTACATGAAGGGCTTTCTGTGCTAGCCACACATTCTCTATATATTAAAAGCGACTCAAAAAGCAAATATCTTAGCTAATGACATAGGTCAATGACATCATAATCATATTTAAGAGAATGTGCTAAAGAGACCATAGGTCTTGAGTGGAAACTGTGGTTGTCTTAAATACTTGTCAATAGTGATATGTAATTGTTCTTTATTTTCTACTAACAACATTTAAGATACTTCGAGGTATATAAGTAACACCTGAGAATCACTGAGTTTGGCCCAAAAACAAACCTCCCAAAAGCTATATATTTAATTCTTATGTTAGACTAATAAAATTTTATAACCAAATTTGGAACATCAAGCATAAGCTAGGCACTTTAATATGCATTAATTCTTGGCAAAAAAAAATGAGTACTTCTGCATAAGCATTTAAATTGCACAATTTAAAATTTACAAATCAGCAATTCCCATTCTTAAAAATAACCGCTTATGATCTCCTTGTATATACATACAGGAGATGTCATACAGTTAGATGTCATTTTG
The DNA here is from genome assembly GCF_029834395.1 of Sorex fumeus. NCBI lineage: Eukaryota > Metazoa > Chordata > Mammalia > Eulipotyphla > Soricidae > Sorex > Sorex fumeus. The sequence continues at coordinate 7,203,510 of NW_026606058.1, forward strand.
CCAAGGATAAAGGGAAAATATTTTCACATGCTCCCTGAGGTAAAAATGTGATTCCTCTGGCCATTTACTAATGCATTATTACATTAAAAGAGTAGTGTGATACTCTTACATTACTCTTTTTGTTTAGAAAAATTACAAGGAAGAAAATTGTCTTTCAAGATAAAGGTTTCAGAGCCACAAATAGCTAGCTGATAGGATGTTTGCCTTACATGAAGCCAACCCACATTCAATCCCTGGTGTTCTATATGGTTCCCTGAGCACCACCAGGCATCATCTCTGAGTGAAAAGCCAAAAGTAAGCCCTAAGCACCACCAGTTGTGACCCAAAAACTTAACCAAAAACAGAAAGAAAAGAAAGAAAGAAAGAAAGAAAGAAAGAAAGAAAGAAAGAAAGAAAGAAAGGGAGCAAGAGGAAGGAAGGAAGGAAGGAAGGAAGGAAGGAAGGAAGGAAGGAAGGAAGGAAGGAAGGGAGAGAGGAAGGAAGAAGGAAGAGAGGGAGAGAGAAAGGAAGAAGGAAGGGAGGGAGAGAGGAAGGAAGAAGGCAAGGGAGGGAGAGAGGGAGGAAGGGAGGGAAAAGTTTGTCTCATGTTTTTTAAACTAAAACTTTATCGGGGGAAGGGAGCTTGGGGGACAGGGTCTGAAACACATATTGCCTTGGATGTGGAGGGGAACTACCTTAGTTCCCAAAAACCCAAATTCTAAAATAAATGAGCTGCATAAGCTCATATAATTCATTAACCCTATCATCTATAAAACAAAAGAAAGGGACTAGATAATCTCTAAAATAGTCTTTAAAATACTGATTTTATTTCTTGAAGTGACTTCTTAAAAACTTACCAAAATTGCTTTGTCAGTATTTTAGCACAGTATGTCAAGTAAATCACAGAACCAAAGGAAAAAATAATATTTTATATTCACAAAATGAGATGTGCTTCTGTTTGATTTTATGGCTAAATTTAGACCAATTGTCTTTCAAATGCATTAATCCCTACAGACTCCTCTGTCCATGGTGCTGATTATATGGCTTCTATTGGTATGATCAAAGACAGAAGGCTTTGTAGGTTGCAATCATTCTTAGTCAGTAGAATTACACTTTGTAGCGTGAAAATATGTACAGGATAACTAAAATCTTCTGAGAAGTAAAATAATAGATACTTATATAGAATCAGTACAACTAATAAAATAGAAATTGGAATTAAAATCTAAAGGCATGTTATATAGAAAGAAAAATAAAATGCAAGGAAAACATTGAGTACAAAAGGAAGGGAATAAAGAGAATTCATAAAATAGAAAAATAGCATCGCATTTTTCATTTGTTCCAAAACAACTCAATCATAGTTGATATAACAACATCTACAGTAGAGGCAATCCGATATAGAAGTGATAAGCATAGCTTAGCTTCTAAACCTAAACAAAGACACATACGTAGTGTGTCACCATTGGAAATACTTAGATATATTCAGTTCTGAAGGCAGGGGCATAGAGAAGAAAACACAGCAGAGAAATCACCAACAACTCACTCATAAGTGAGTTGTAGGTAAGTTCAAGAATCAACTATAACTCACTCATAAGGTTATAGATGAATTCAAGAAGCTGTTCAGATGAACTGAATTTACTGAGGTGTAGGGAATGATATCAGGAACAAAAGTGACTGAGTACACTGACCTAACAGTATTAAATGAAAGCCCAAAATGAAACTTTGAAAGTCATATAGGAAAAGGAGCATTTCCTCTTTCTCCAAACCAACCTTAATGCCCCAACTAGGAAAAAATAACAAAAACTTTTCCCTTTAATTTCTGTTTTCTTTCCTGCCCTAATATTTCAAGGTCTGAAACAGGAATAGACTAAAACCCAAATAACAACAAAGAAATTGGATTGATCATAGTTCTCTAAAGTTGTTCTTCCTGCTAACCCTTCTAATAGTTTTTACTACAAAAATTTAGAGAAAGAGGTTCTAGAATAGAAAAAAAACAAAAAATACTTTATGTTCATTTAACTTTTTTTTTGATGGAAACTTCTCTATGCGCATACACACCAATGAATCGACATGTTCTTTTTCTTTAAACACCTAGTTTTATGAAGACAGCTTAGGATCAATAAGATTTTTTTTTTCTGTTCTGAAGGATGAGACCATGTCTCTTTGGTTTCGTTAAAGTATGTGTCACATTAAGTAAAAAGAAAAATGGAATTACTCCTACTCTCATTCTCTGTTTTATTTTGAAACTGAGTATTCAAAGAAATGTGTCCTTACCTGCCTGCTTTGGTGATGATCATTTCTGTTCCAATGTCATGGAACCTCTTCCAGAGGTCAGCACATTGCAGCTCCACCTGAATCTCTTCCATGGATGACATGGCCGCAGGCACAGTACCTGCAACGCCGGGACCCAGGTCAGTGTGAGTGTCAAAGGAGCAGGAGGTCCGCTCAGTGAGCACCTCGGAGTCTGAACCAGTGCTCTGCTCAGAATCTGAAAAATAAAGCATGGAGTCTCAGGTGAGAAACTGCTAAGCTCCCTACATTGTTTTGACTCTATAAAAGACAGAAAGAGGGCAGTTAGAGAGCTGAACAAAAGGAGGCATAAAATTGGGAAGCTCTGGAGCATAGCTCTCAGGTATTTATTTATTTGTGGAATGTTTTTTGTGATTTACAACCTTCTTTCAGTCTTAGTGTTTCCAACATTACATATGGCATTTAGTAAGTTTTAGCAACAGCTGAAAAAAATTGGTCCAAAACAGGCAATAGAAATAGTACCAGAGTTATCATATATGTTGAAGAGAATGAAGCAAAATCAGGGCAACAAAATCAATAAATACCAAACTTTTAAAAATAGCTACAGGCTGTCACTCTAAAATCTAGATTAGACTATTCCACGGGACTGGGTGGGGTGTGCAGGAATCAAGCTCCTTAAATGCAAACCACTCTCTTTTTATAGTTTTTTCTCTTTGTATATTCTAGTCATCAAAAGTAATGAAAAGTTGTTTGGGATCTTTACAAACACTCTGTCATATATTTTAATAAATGACTTTTCCTAAGAGTCCAATCAGGCCATTTTGGATGGGGAAAAAAATGATCTGTGTGAGGCAAAGATGTAGGCATATGGAAAAAGTTACCCAAAAGGGCGGCTGAAACAAAGGAAATAAATGAGTTCAGGAGCCACCTTGATTGGTTTCTGAAGTATGAGCAGAGAGGAGGGGTGACCCAAACAGGAAGGTAGAATTGAGAGCAACCAAATAAAAGGCTGGCATGCTAGGCCAGATGGTCCCTTTCTCCTTTGTCTTCTGTATTCTCAGCAGGAGCAGAAGGAGAATTTTCTGTAATTCTTAAAAGTGTACATGTCTAGGGGCTGGAGCAATAGCACAGAGGGTAGGACATTTGCCTTGCATGCAGCCAACCCGGGTTCGATTCCCAGCATCCCATATGGTCCCCCTGAACACCGCCAGGAGTGATTCCTGAGTGCAGAGCCAGGAGTAACCTCTGTGCATCACTGGGTGTGACCCAAAAAGCCAAAAATAAATAAATAAATAAAAATAAAAGTGTACATGTCTAAGGACTGAATGACAAGTGTTTCATTTCTGGAATTTTACAAACTTGTATCAACTTTTACAATTTTCTTAAGACAAATAGTACTGCAAGCCAAGTCTAACAACCCATTTCTCTAGGCAAGAAGGATCCTTAATATCTAGAATTTTTATTGATTCCTTTGTAAATAAACACAAAGATCAATAGATGCAGAAAACAACTTTGACAGCTGAAATTTCAATGCTGTAAAATTTTCAGCTTTATTTTCAATGCTGTAAAATTTTCAGCAGTGATCAAGGATTCACTGGCTCTGCAATCAGGAACCACCCTTGGTGGTGTTTAGGCGACCATATGGTAGGCCAAGTATGGAACCCAGGTTGGTGGGGCACAAGACAAGTGCTCTACCCTCTGTATTATGACTCCCACCCCCATGTTTTCAATTGCTGACCATCAGTCCTGGACAGAGAATAATGGAGAAAGGAAAGAATAAGAACCCAGACCATCTTCCTGCCATCCTTTCTCACTGTAGCAGGTCTACAACAATCCATCCCAGTTTACCCTTGTATTTTCCTTTTGTCTCAATCGTATTCCACAGCAGCATCTCTGGAAAGAATCTCATACAGCGTCTCCATTTATCTCATCCTCCCCACTTCCTCATCCTTCATATATAATATATTTGGTATACATCAAAACTGACCCAAAATCCTAAATAAATAATAGGGAAGCCTCTGCTCAAAATCTTTGTTTTATCTATGGTCCCTTATCCAGTCAAGATCTTCATGATAAAAAATAATTCATAACTAGGTTTTTTTGTACCCAAGCACATAATTGTATACCCTGGACTAAACATGAGCTAAATTTTCTTTCTTTTTTTTCTTTGACATTTTGGGTCACACCAGGCGATGCTCAGGGCTGACTCCTGGCTATGCATTCAGGAATCACTCCTGGCAGTGCTCGGGGGACCATATGGGATGCTGGGAAAAGAAACCGGGTCGGCCGCATGCAAGGCAAATGCCCTACCCACTGTACTATCACTCCAGACCCAATTTTATTTCTTTCAAGCCCAGACAAGTAAAGCTACTGGTCTAAGATGAAATCTACTATTGAGTGGTAAATCTCTTTCCCAATCTTGCTCTATAAGCCTTTTAGTAACAGAGACATTTTGTCATCCCACACTTGGCCAAACAGTAATTCCAGTTCCCTGATATGTGGACTCTCAAACCCCATTTTGTTCCTACAACTCCAAGAGCACCTCACTTATCACAAATATTGTGCATTTTTTCAAAAACCTCTCTAAACAAGTTTTTAAAAATAATTTTGCTCTTCTTTGGGCAATGAAGTATTATAAATTCTCAAAACTGAGTGCTAGAATTCTGAAAAAGTTGAACACAAACATTCTAGGTAGAGCCATGCAGAAAGTCTGAACTTACAATTCCTCTTACATGTGTTTAGGAAAGGAAGGGTCGATAAAGATATCACAGTACTGAGTGATATATACATATATGTGCACATATAAGGTAAAGGTAAAGGCCCTCCCGTTGATCGTCGATTTGCTCGAGCGGGCCCAGTAACGTCTCCATTGGAGACTTTGTTGTTACTGTGTCTGGCATATCGAATACTCTCGGTAGCTTGCCGGGCTCTCCGAGAGGGGCGGAGGAATCGAACTCGGGTCGGCCATGTTGGCCGCTTGTAAGGCGAGCGCCCTACCCACTGTGCTATCGCTCCAGCCCCATATATTCATATATATTAACCAATTTGATGCAAGGAATGAGAGAATCAAGAAAATATGAGACGAGTTTTAATTCACTATATCAGCTGTAATTTAGTGGGTATGCACCACAACAGATTAATTAGTAAGTCAAACAAGTCACTTAACTACAGTGAACCTGTTTCTTCATTGCGCAAGTAGACATATTAATTGGAAGACTTTTGAATCTCTTCCACCTCTAATAACTTGAAAAAGGGAAGAATTTTCTCCATTGTGGTTGCTAATAGTGACAACCCAGACAAACTTGATTAGAATCACAACCTTTTTTTTCTTTTTTGCTTTTTGGGTCACACGTGGCGATGCACAGGGGTTACTCCTGGCTCTGCACTCATGAGTTACTCCTGGTGGTGCTCAGGGGACCATATGGGATGCTGGGAATCGAACCCAGGTCGGCCGCATGCAAGGCAAAAGCCCTACCCGCTTTGCTATCTCTCAACCCCGGAATCATGACTTTTAAACCTGTTTGGATATGACAAGTTAAGCAAGACAAAATAAGAGGTACACAAATTCACATTTATTGAGAAGTTAAATAATTAAGTGCATTCTAATTCAGTCAAGTCCATCAATAAATACCTATTAGCATGGAATTCTAATATGAGACACAATGCAGAAAATTTTAAACACAACACAAGGCCTTGAAAACCTTCTCATGTTGATAAATTACATGTTTATGCTGGAGCGATAGCACAGCGGTAGGGTGTTTGCCTTGCACGCAGCCAACATGGCCGACCGGAGTTCGATTCCTCCGCCCCTCTCGGAGAGCCCGGCAAGCTACCGAGAGTATCTCACCTGCACGGCAGAGCCTGGCAAGCTCCCCGTGACGTATTCGATATGCCAAACACAGTAACAACAAAGTCTCCAATGGAGACGTTACTGGGCCCGCTCGAGCAAATCGATGATCAACGGGAGGGCCTTTACTTTACTTACTTTATTGAGTACTTACTATGTGCCCACTGCTGTGTTAGATTCAAAATACTGAAGCATACAATGGGTTCCTCTTAAAGGTATTGATTAAAAAAAAATAGAAACTGAGCACCAAATAATCAGAGGCCACTACAAATGCACCACATAGTTTTTGCCAGATTCATGTGTTCCCTTGTAGGTCACATAAGGATCCAGAGAGGGCTATAACAGTACTGGAGAGTCCATGGTTACTATGAAAGAAATGGGCAAACTGTGGAGGCATAAGCACCATTGCTCATGAAAAAGATACTTGGAGAAAATTACTTTTTTCCCTGGAATGTTTCTACATTTTCATTTCCTGAAAAATATGGAGTTCAATGACTTTTCTATAAATAATTCAAGCCAAATTTACAATGATATTAATGCACCATTCAAGTTTTTAAAAATAGTTTTGAGGATAGCCAGAACCTGGAAGAAACCTGAATGCCCAAGAACAGATGGCTGGTTAAAGAAACTTTGGTACATCTACACAATGGAGTACTATGTAGCTGTTAGAAAAGATGAAGTCATGAAATTTACATACAAGTGGTACAACATGGAAAGTATCATGCTAAGCGAAATGAGTCAGAAAGAGAGGGATAGACATAGAAAAATTGCATTCATCTGGGGGATATAAAATAATAAAATATGAGATTAATACCCAAGAATAGCTGAGATCAGCACCAGGAGGATTACTCCATAGCTTAGAGGCCAGGCAGGCATTCTAGGGAAAACGGCAGCTCAGATAGAGAAGGGAGCACCAAATAAAGGGTGTTTGGAGGATCCTCCGAGGAGGGGAGATGCATGTTGAAAGTAGACTATGGACTGAACATGTTTGCCACTCAAAGCCCCTTTTGCAGACCACAACACTCAAAAGGAGAGAGAGAACACAAGGGATTGCCCTGCCACAGAGGCAGGGTGAGATGGGAGGGATGGGGGTGGGAGGGATATTATCCATGGTGGTGGAAAATGGGCACTGGTGGAGGGATGGGTATTTGATCATTGTATAATCGAAACCCAAGCACAAAAAATTGTAAATCTACAACTGTACCTCATGGTGTTCCACTAAAAATTTAAAAAAAATTTTAAAAAATAGTTTTGAGGATGATGCTAATCATTCATCCTCAGTTATTTCTTAGCTGCCATAGATTATAAAAAAATAAATATATTTTTACTATCTTTTAACAAAAATACCTAGAGTGACAAAAAAAAAAGAAATTCCTAGCGTCATTAAGTCTAACAATAAGGTAAAGTATGCCACAAAACACTTTAAGTGTTGCCCTTAAAATATCAATTATTATCAGCATTCTGGATAAAACTTAAATTCAATCCTTTGTAAAAATACATTTATAAACAATAATTTTGCTAAATATGCATTACAATCAATAAATTCAGCTATTAATCAGGATCTATCATCAAGTTAAAGAATATAACTAAGCCTCTGAATACAGAATGCAGAACTACAAAGCAATTCATCCATTTAGAAATATAGTCTCTTGAAGATTGTAAATCACAACTTTGTGTTTAAAGAGATCTTCTGCTATTCCTGGTGTTTTGTGCCTTCTTGCCTTTATAAAAATAACCATTAGGAACTCCAAAAAACCTGTAGACTATCAGAAAGTTTCCTATAAATAGTATTTAAAAGGGGATACTTCTACAAATCAGAAATTTAAACAATGTTACATATAATTAAGGAAATAAAGGAGAAAACAGAGAACTACATGGAGCCGGTTATATGGAGCTGGTTACAAGTTACTGGAGAACAGCATAGGACTCAGAAGTCCAACCAATGTGACTATACCGAGTCCCCCAAATTTCTAAAGAATAAGATTCTAGCCATTAATATATATGTGATTCCTTCTAAGTCTGATCTGTTTCCATTGGTACTCTAACACTAAATTCCCACAGAATGTAATTTCGTTTAAGATGAGTTAAATCCTCAATGTAAAATATTAATAATAAAATTTTCTAAATTTATAGTTTACACATAATCTAATACAACACTCTGTATGATGAAGAAGACACAGCATATATTTCTATGCCCACCAATGAAACTAGGGAAAAGTTGAAAAGAGCATGGCTATAAAGAAATTCCTCTGCTTCCTGATCCTATGAGTATGTCTCCCCAAGATCATATACTAGTTTCAATCCTAGCAAACACAACCAACAGTTATGCAACACTTTCAATTACTTTGAGTATCCTCACAATTGAAATGGCATGCCAACCAAATTAACTTAATGCTTTGACTTAATGTTATTATTAGTATCTCTATTTTATATGATACTTACACATTAATTCTACCTTCTAAGGATTGAAGACTTTTGAAACTATATATATGTATATATATATACATATATATATATATTTTGCTTTTTGGCGATGCACAGGGGTTACTCCTGGCTCTGCACTCAGGAGTTACTCCTGGTGGTGCTCAGGGGACCATATGGGATGCTGGGAATCGAACCCAGGTCTGTTGTGTGCAAGGCGAATGCCCTACTTGCTGTTCCATCTCTCCAGACCCTTTAAACTATATTTAATTCCCTTCTTATTTAACCAAACACGTCTACTCTGTATAGACCAGGTAATATGTTAATGAGTGAAAACATGATATAGATAATGAATTTTTTTATTTAAAGGAGCTCAAAGTCTGATGTAAACGACATATAAATGGTTAAAGAAGACTAACTGTAAGGAGCACTTAGAAAAATGAAAGACCAAGAATTCAGGAGTTTTGAAGAGCAAGCAAGTCAATGACTATAAGATAGAAAAGTCCTGACAAGATGACATTTGAGAATGTGTTTTATGAGTTCAATAAGAGCAAGCAGGTGCCAGAGCAATAGTACAGCAGGTAAGCCATTTGTTTTGCATGCACCTGACCTAGGTTCGATCCCCGGCATCTCATATGGTTCCCAGGCATCACCAAGTGTAATTTTTAAGTGCAGAGCCAGGAGTAACCCCTGAGAATTGCCAGTGTGACTCAAAAAGCTAATTTAAGCAGGGCAATATTCTGAATAAGGAAATTTCATTCTCCAAGAACTACAAGTATGCTGGTATTGCCACTACTTGGAATACTTAAAGAATAGAGGAAGCAAGATTAGAGACAGAGTTAGAATATTCACATTTTTTTCTAGTAAATAAATATTTATTTAGCATGTACTAAGTACCAGCCACTCTTTTGATTTCTCAGGACAGAGAAAAAATAAAAGTCCCTGCTTCAGGAGGTTTATCTGAGTATGATATGTAGAGTTTAGAATATATTTTTTATACCAATGCTATTTTTATTCTTTGTTTTCCTTTTTGGTTTGTGGGCCACACCCAGTGGTATTCAGGTGCCTCTCTGGGCTAATCTTTGTGGTACTTAGATAGTGTTTTCTTTTAATGGTGATAGCTCTGTCTCGTCTTTCAGACTCTGTATTTCATAAGCTGAGTTTCATATTTTGTCAAGTCTCCCATACAACATGGTTATACCCTGAATTTGAGATGGGAAATGAGTGAAAAAGAATAGCTAAGAAAGAGGTGTATAATTTTCTGAAATTGAATGCACAGTGCCACTAACATAACACCAGACTCGGCTGTCATATTTTGCCACAGGGAGAAGACAGTTTGAAATAACTTAAGGACAAAGACCCATCTCAGATGCAAAGTAATTTTTTCTGCCCATGACTTGGACATGACTACATTGAGCAGCACTTTCTCCGTGTTATTGGCAAGTCAGCATCTTCTTGGCTTACTTCTGAATATTAAAATTCCCAATCAGAAGACTCTCACAGTCCTCTTTTGGCTCTTTCACCCCAGGAAGGTCATCAAAAGCTTCAAACCTCAGCATCACTCTATGTACTGGGCTTAAGTAAACTCCTATTTCCAGGGTATCCCTTCAGTGGAAAATGATTCTGGGATGTCAGATTTTATCAAGTAGCTTAGTATAAAAAGTGGTGATGAAACTTTTCATAGATAATTCTAAATATGGTAGAAGCAGCGCGTTTGGCATGAACCTCAGTACGGACTGAGCCCAAATTTGATACCCAGTCCAGAGCTTCAAGGGAATGAACTATAACCCAGGTTGGATTAAACTAAACCTATGATGATACAAATACTCAAACGAGCCTGTTAGGTGACTTTAGTAATGGAATGAACTGTCTGAGCTCTTTGTGCCCTCCAAGTTCTATTTGGGAAAAGAAGGTGGGTAATCTGAAGCCTGCAATTCTCATGCCAATTAGCCAATTAAGAAGACCAAGTGCACATATCTTTCATCTGCCTAAAGCACTCTCCACCACCAACTCTGCCAGTGATACACACACAATCGGAGCCAAGATCCCAAAGTCATCTGGGAATCTAAGCCTTTTAAAGAGGCTTCACAAACAAGTGGCACCAGTAATTGTTATTTCTATTTCTTGTTGATTAAAGACTCAATGCCATTAAAAGATTCAGCCTCTGCTATTCCAGCATGTTTTGAAGGTGGAAGCAAAGAAGAGAAGTGACAAACACCACGGCAGATACATAATCTCATGGAATTTTCACCATAACCCTATGGAGTGGTCATTATTGCTACCAATTAACAATGAGGAAATGAAGGTTTGGCAAGACTAAAAAGACTTTTCTCACACTAAATAAATAGTGGTATAGGAATCTGACATCGTATTCTTTCCACTACACAGTGCTGTCCAGTTATCAGAACTAGAACTACAGAACTGTATGTTCTCTACTCTACAGAACTTGGAAATGGCAGGAAAAACTCTCCAGCTACTCTTTGTTGTAGATAACTCTAAAGTAACTGAAACATCGTCAAGTTCTTTTGTCAAATGAGGGTCAAATGAGAATTTTCTTTCTCAATAGCAGGAGAATTCAAGAATAATTTAGGTTTCTTCATCAAGTTATTATTAAGTGTAAAAATTCTCCTTTCAGGGCAGCTCAGATAGAGAAGGGAGCACCAAATAAAGGGTGTTTGGAGGATCCTCCCAGGAGGGGAGATGCGTGTTGAAAATAGACTATGGACGGAACATGTTTGCCACTCAAAGCCTCTTTTGCAGACCACAACACCCAAAAGGAGAGAGAGAACACAGGGGATTGCCCTGCCACAGAGGCAGGGTGAGATGGGAGGGATGGGGCTGGGAGAAATATTATCCATGGTGGTGGAAAATGGGCACTGGTGGAGGGATGGGTATTTGATTATTGTATAATTGAAACCCAAGCACAAAAAAAATTGTAAATCTACAACTGTACCTCATGGTGTTTCACTAAAAAAAAAAAAAGTTAATAAAAAAAAATTTTTTTTAAATTCTCCTTTCATTGTATTTTACTTCTGTTCCCAGTCCTACCTTGGCAAACATCCAAATGAGATAGATAAAGATCACTGTCAATGTCAAATGACACTTTGCTTTCATCTAGATCAACATAACATTATTATATCCGTAGGAATGTGGCATCTAATTTAACACTATGTACCCAGTGAAATCCCAACAGTTTCCCCTTCAAAGTACTGATGAGAACTCATCCAAACTATCGCTAACTTTTCCTTTCATACTTGTCAGTTTCCTTTCATACTTGGCAGACAGCAGAAAAATACCCAACGTCATATCTCCAAAAGATCATGATACCACCAAATTTTCCCAGGTAGACTGACCCGGGCTGAGAACTCTGGGGCCTTGTCAGAATGGTGCTGAGCAGAATCCCATTTCTGCTTGAAGTCACAGAAACCCACAGCCATACCTGACACCCTCCAAATTAGAAACAAATTAGAAACTGAACCTCATCAAAGGTTCCAAGTGCCAAGCCACTAAATGGTTCTAGATCCTAGACCATGCAGCAGCATATATGGTCTAAAGACAACTCAAAATTTCATAGTTCTGTCAGTCCAGTGGCATCACAGCAAATCTTACTAGAAAGTTGCATAGAAAACCACAAAATTCAATGAGCCTAATAAATAATAAAGAAGACTCAACTAGCAATAACCAGCACAGCAGATCCACAGAAAAGGACGTTAGTAACATTATTGTGAGATATAATAACGATCACAGCTTGACTCCTATTAGGGGGTGGGTGAGCCCACAACCCACCCAAACAGAGCACCAGTAGTCAAAATCCTCCAGAACCCAATCACCACCATGCTCATGGCCTATCTCCACAGGCTTGGGATAAGCCTCATCCATGAGTGAATCTGTTGAAAAACTCAGGTATTCAGGTTTTGTGACCAAAATCTTCAGGATCTCATGGAGTCAGAAATGAGCTCTCCAAGCATCTCCCTGTTATTCCCGGAACTTGATAGCCATACCCACAAACTGCCTCTGGCGCCATATAAGCTCATTAATGGCCATGATCCACAGACTCACAAATAAATCTTTCCTGAGAGCAACAAGCTGCAGAGATGCCTCCAGACCCCAAAGTCACCATCCACTTAAAAATTTAACTTCAGTTGTATCACCCTATTTAAAATTTTAGAATTCCTGGAGCAACATCTCATACTCTACACCACCGATGTACCAGGAGTAGCACACCACAGTGGATAGGGTGTAAAGAGAAGACAAGTGATCACAATAAAAAATAAAATAGCACCCAGCCTAACCTGTAACAACATGTTAGTAATCTCTTATACAAGGGCTTAATGGCTCCAGGGTGAGATACAACAATCTTCACACACTTTCTTCTAAGGAAATTTTTTGATCATTTTTAGTGGATTATTCATAACAAGCAATATAAAACAAATTATTTAGGGCCTGCTATGGAGGCAGGCTTGGATGGTGGTTGGGAAAATTCTAAATAATGGTGGTGAGAATGTGTAATGGTGGTGAGATTGTTGATGGAATGTTGAATTTAATAAATTGTTGTGAACAACTCTATAAAAATGAAATTAAATTTTAAAAATCTACTCCTATTGATCTAAGATTTGATAATTCCATTTGCTTTTGTGTGTGACAAACAATATACAGTAAATCTGTTTGTGTCTTCAAGAGGGCAGACTGAGATGACAGATGGGAAACTTAGACATTGGTCGGGGAAGGACACACTGGTGGTGGGGTTGGGGCTGGAACATTTAAGGCCTAAACAACTCTATTATGGACAACTTGGTAAATCATGGTGTTATAATTTTTTTAAAAATTTTTTAACTGGCACTATCTGAACTAAAATCTTTCCAAGTCACTGAGTTTAGTAAATTCAGTCACATCTATGTGAAGCAATCGCAGCATCTTAAAAATTCTAGCTACCAATTTTCCTCCATATGACTAGAAGAAGGAAAGGTGCTTATGGTTATGAAGATAAAATGAGAGGAAAAAAGGTTCTTAACAAATGCTCAAGCCGATGACCCTGAGAGAGGTGTGGCATAGAACCTCTCTCCTTAGGAACTAAGATAATAATGGCATGCTGCACAGGTGACTGTTGATACTTCCAGACCCCACCAGACAGAATGTCCACATACAAAGAGGTGGGTTTTATGGAGATGGTTCCAGGAAGAAGAAAAATTCTTTAGAATTCCACAGACCCAGGTGTATGACTTGAAGCAAGTGACTTTCTGGGTAAATTTCCTAATCTAAAGTCATTGAGATGCTTGTGACTCTCAGTAGTATCCCGTGTGCTATCTCAGTAGTACACAATGAAGTTTATGAAGTACTAGTTCTGTCCTTCACTTGAAAAGCAGGCAATCACAGGGCGTGAGCTTTCCTCCCAGTCATGTTCCTGTTCATATCTGAGAAGGAGTAACAAGGTTTGTGCTCTTTCAAATGGAGGAAAGTAAACCCCCACGAAGAAAGTTTTAACTATAGAACAAAAAAGAATATATGGTGAAGAAATAAGTCTCAGAGTCAAAACTATCAAAATTGAGTGGTATTAGAAGGAGAAATGATAGAAAGGCAGAGAGGGGACCTAAAATGTCAACTCTGTCACTGTTACTGTCCTCCTGTTGTTCATTGATTTGCTCGAGCAGGCCCAGTAACGTCTCCATTGTGACAATTGTTACTGTGTTTGGCATATCGAATAAGTCACGGGGAGCTTGCCAGGCTTTGCCGTGCGGGCGAAATACTCTCAGTAGCTTGCCGGGCTCTCCAAGAGGGGTGGAGGAATCGAACTCGTGTCAGCCATTTTGGCTGCATGCAAGGCAAACGCCCTACCCGCTGTGCTATCACTCCAGCCCAAATGTCAGCTCAGAAGGCCTAATTTTATATGAGTCTAACATTAAGTGTTGCTCTTCTGGTCTGCGTGGTTGCCCTACTTTGTGAACGGCAATGACTCTAATTTTAGAGAGACAGTAACAGCATGAAGCCTCGGATGGAGTTCAGTCATAGAGCACTTGCTTTGCATTCTGTGAGGCCCTTGGTTCAGTTCCCAAGCACTGCCAAGAGCACCCCCTGAAAGCTGCCAGATGAGGACCCCAAACAAACAAAAGATAAGAGAATAACAAATGAGAACGGATATTATGCTCATCTTCAGTGAGGAAACAGGAAGGTAACACTAGCCTGGAAAAAAGGAGCAACAAGATAAACCTTGGCTAAAGAAACATCCCCAAAGCAGTGCCTCAGGAAAGGGAGAAAGAGCTTCAAGGAAGCAGGACCTCTTGTCCCCAAACTGACAGTCTTGTCAAAAGCACTTGTACTCTCCAGCTCAAGAAAGGAAAATATACAGTAGCAAGGCAAAAAAAATCTAGGGCCTGATGGAATCTCCAAGGGAACACGAAAGTGAGGCTGATAATTGGGTATTTGAATCTTTTTGAAAAGTAAGAACATTGAGAGCTGACCAAGGAAATATGCCCTGTACCACTTGTTCAGAAGTATAAAGGAAAAGAAAGGACCTAGCTCTCTTCTCCTCCAAAGTTTGAAGTCATCCCCAGTCCCACATCACCTTCAGAAAGTCTGAATCAAATGCATTACCACCAAAAGGAATGCTCTGGGGGGGGGGGGGGGGGGGGGTGGATGGGAGGGACGCAGAGGACAGCAGCATGGAAAATGGAACGAATATCCTGGGATTCGCCATTAAACTTTACATATTTAGGGCAGCAGTGGTGATACAGTAGGTAGGGTACTTGCCTTGAATGAGGCCCACCCAGGTGTGAGCCCAGACACCTCATATGGTCCCCTGAGCCCCACCAAGAGTAATGTCTATGTGCAAAGCCCTGAGCAACGCTAGTTCTGGCCCCCAAACAAAAACAAATGAACTATTTCTATAAAGCAAAGGCTTTCTAATTACAATTCACCAAATCTGGCTTGAGATATTCTCAAAACTTAGAATCCTCACATCCCCGACCTCTGCAGGAAATCTTCACCTCCCTGCTCTCTTCTGTCTCTTTCCTTCTTGTACAGTCCTTCCCACAAGAGAGTTGTCAAAAGATGCTAATCTCAGAACAGGTTTTTGATGAAGGCCAAGAAGATGGTGGGAGAGAGTTAAGAAATTGCCCAACGCTGACCTTTTTTTGTTTTTTTAAATCAGAGGCTGACTTGGGAACCATAAAGTCAACATGTGATTCCTCACTCCATTTCTGACTCCAGAGTCGTCTTGGCCAGGTTACTTCACCACTTGCTCCTCAGCCCAAACCTTGGCTCTAGAAAATCTCTGTTTTTCCCAGCCTGCCTACCTTGCAGGGCCAGAATGACCCTTGAAGAGATAATGTTCTCCAAGTGTGTCAGCAATTCAGAAACAAACACCTTCTCACACCGCTGGGGGAATGACCGCTGTCTCTGCCTCGGAGGAGTGCTGGTCTCCCCCCACCGTGGAACAACAGGATGTCCTTGCCAAGGTGGCTCCTGGTCTCCTCCCCCAAACTTTCATCACTGCCACGGCCTTCCCACTCCCAACCCAGCCCAGCCCAGCGAGACTTCAGGCAAGGGTCCATGGCATTTAGACACCCTCAGAGCTCCCACTTCAGTCCCCGACGTGGTGCCAGTGCAGCATCTGTCATGATGACCCAGCCTGAACTGTATTTAGAACTCTGGGCATGGCACCGAGTCCTGGCCTCTCTCAGAGTGACAGATTTCCTAAGCACCTGGGCTTGTGAGTCAGGTGCTCCTCCTCCTCCCAGGAACGACTTTCCTAACAGCCAGCTTCCTACCGAGAAGGGGTGTCCTTCTCTAGGAGGCCCCTTCAGTCAACTCCAGGCATGCTATTGTATCACGCTGTCTTGAATAATCCATAGTTTTCAGAAAGTCCTCAGGAGATGGCAGAGAAAAGACAACACAGTGAGAAAATTCATCAGAAAGTGGGTGGAGTGCTCTGTCAGTGTGTTTGTCTTACAAAGACACATTTCCCTGGAATTACATAGAGTGCTCAGAGTTAACCAGAAATCATCTGTGATTGGAGAAAATCTGCCTGTGATGTTTGCCTTTTAGCTCAACAGCATATTATTGGCTTAATCTTCTTGGCTGCTCTATACCAGTTCTAAAAGTAGCCTACAGGAATGTATTTTTCAAAAAAATAATAAGGCCCTCCCGTTGATCGTCGATTTGCTCGAGCGGGCCCAGTAACGTCTCCATTGGAGACTTTGTTGTTACTGTGTCTGGCATATCCAATACTCTCGGTAGCTTGCCGGGCTCTCCGAGAGGGGCGGAGGAATCGAACTCAAAAAAATAAATCAAAGAATTGTGTTATTCCTAGTTCATGATTTTAAAAAATTAATCTCTTTGGGAGAAGGCACAATTGCCAGTAGTACTCAGGGCTTATTCCTGGCTCCGTACTTAGAGACCACAAGGGTGCCAGGAATCAAACCGTGGTCTTTATGCAAGTGGATCACTTTACCCACTATACTATCTCTCTGGCCCATAAAAATTAAGTCCTGGATCCCCAGTAAAATAAAAATCAAATCATAGTATTATGAACTTTTAAAAAAATAAGTCATAACATGTACTTCCACTTTATTCTCCACCCAGGCAGGCAAAATGGTCATTGTATGTATAGCAGTGAGTGGACCCTCACTTTTAAGAATCACTACACACACGTAGCCCTAGGTTCTTAACTCTGCACAGGAAAAGTATAAAGACATTTTTCCCAATTAACCCTCAACTCTCCACCCCAGGGTCCCTAAGCTCAGTCTCACAGAGAAACACTGTCATTTAAAAGTCATCAGTGTTTGGACTCTCCCCTTTTCTAGGCAAGGAACCAGCACTCAGATAATGTGGTTTTAGGATCATGGCATCTAATCCATTTAAGGATTATTCCCCTATCCACCCTATCCCCACTGCTCAGATGGGTGTGTTAATCATCACCTCCCTTTGTTCTGTAATAAATTCAGCCCCAGCTAATTTCAAATCTCTCTGCATCACTGGAGTTTAAAGATGGCATTTTGACAGGTCAAATATTTAGAATCAATAGACCACCAACCAGTCAAAAATCTTAAGTAGTTTGAGGAACATGTGGAAGCAATTTTTTCCCAAGAATTCACAAGTCCAGAGGACGAGAGCTTATGGATTCCTATGGAGTACTGTATTTACTAAACTGTGACTCTACAGACCACAACCCACAAGTAATCAGAATATATTTATCTGCAAAGGCAAATCTTCCCTCTCATATCAAGTATCATCTATGTTATCACACACAAATTACAATAAAATATACACAATATCGCTTTTTTTGCTTTATTGGTTTTGGGTTTGGGGCCACACTTGGCGGTGCTCAGGGCTCACATCTGGATTTAAACTGAAGGATCACTCCAGGTGGTGCTCAGAGGACCATATGGGGTGCCAGGATCGAACCCAGATAGCCACGTGCAAAACATGCACCCTGCCTGCTGCACAATCTTCCCAGCTCTAATATCTTTAGAAAAAGAAGGATAATGGAACCAGTGTGATAGCTCAAAGGGCTGGAGTACAAACAGCATGCTGGAGTTCTGGGTTCTGTCCTTGTCACTAAATAATGCCCTGAGCACAAATAATCCCCATGCCCTGAGCCAGTCTACTAACCTCCAAATATGGCCGCACAATATAAACAAGCAAAAAAGGTCCCGAAAAAATTTAAGATATAGTTATAGCATACTGATCACAGATTTAAATTAAAAATGTTATAGGCTAGGGAATTTCACAGTGACCAGAAAACTTTTTGTGACACTGTTCATAATTACTTATGTTTATCACAATTACCTCAATTTCACGCAGTGAATATTTTGAGTATTTTATAAAGGAAAAGGGTTGAGTTTCCCTCTCTGCCCTAACCAGAGCAGTAAGCAGAGCAGCTGAAGACCTCCAGGACCCAGCCACAGCCATGCTAAAACCACTCTCCACATGCTTGGACGAGCCTCACGCACGAAAGAACAGGAAGAGGAACCCAAGTGTGCGGGACCCGGGGCTGAGATCTCCAAGCCTGCTCGGTTAGGGACTGGGCCTCCTTCACTCAGATCCCCCATCTTCCAGTGGCTAGACAGTTACATCCACCAACTGCTGTGTAACCCCATCAAAGGCCAAGATCCAGAGACTATAAAGCCAAGCTCCCGGAAGCATGGGGTTACGTGACCTCTTACTGTCTAGTTCTCGCTCTCAGAGAACCCGGCAGACTATTGAGAGTATCCTGCCCGCATATATACCTGACTGGGAACACCTGTAAAGGTGATTAGAGGCTGCCCCAAAAGCCTCCAACCCTCTCAGAGAGCCCGGCAAGCTATGGAGAGTATCCCACCCGCATGGCAGAGCCTGGCAAGCTACCCGTGACTACTCGATATGCCAAAAACAGTAACAATGATGATCCTCATTCCGCTGACCGTGAAAGAGCCCCCAGTATGCCATCAGGCTACACTAGCACGTGACGGACAAATGGAGACGTTACGGGCGCCCGCTTGAGCAAATTGATGAACAACGGAATGATAGTGATAGTGATAAAGGAAAAACAATTACATAAAAAATTTCACTTCTAGGTTTTTCCTAACGAAGAGGTTTTAACCTATAGCCAATAAATGGGTTTGAGAAACTCATAAGCAGCTTAAAATTAGAAGCTGCATTTGTAAGAGCTTGGCATTTTCTGACATGAAAATATATGGTGTTTCTGTGTTTCTCTTAGGATTTGTGGCTTTAAAAGAACAAGAACCAGGTCCAGAGAAATAGTACAGTTGGTAGGGTATTTGTCTTGTATGCAGTCAACCAGGGTTCGAACCCCAGCAATCTCTAAGATCCCCTGAGGACCGCCAGGAGTAATTCCCGAGTACAAAGCCAGGAGTAACCCCTGAGCATCACCAGGTGTAACCCAAAGAGCCAAAAAAAAGAGAAAAAGAAAGAGAAAAGCTCATAACAAAGTGTGAGCTCCAGCACACGACCATCAAGTGTACATAAGCACTGTGATCAAATGTGTTCACTGCCAATCACTGCAACAACTACAAAAAGTCAGGAAAAGGGGGGAACATTTTTTAAATAGAATCAATGATTTGATAGATTTTCTTCCAATAGAAAAATGTCCATTATCCAAGTTCTTTTCTACCTTAATTTAAAGCATTTTCCTTCACCATATACTTCAAATAGAAACTTTCTTGAAAAGGACAGAAAATATTAATGGGTATATCTTAAGAGATATATTTTTGTGTCTCTTATAAAATGGTTTTGCTTCTCTGTGACTGATGAAAAGGTCGACTAGGACCCTCAAACTTTCTTAATAGTACTCAGTGTTTCCTTTTATCTTTATTTTAACACAGTACACACATATGGTATAAGTGGGGGAGAAATTCCATTATAATCGATAGCAAATCACTTTGAGAGAGGATTAAAGGTTGAAGGGGGGCACACCTGGCAGTGCTCAGGACTTACTGCTGGCTCCCACTCAGGGATCACTCCTAGAGGGGACTAAGGAACCATATGTGTTGCCCAGGGCTGAACGCTGATCGTCTGTGGGCAAGATAAGTAACCTGACCAATGTACTATCTCTCTGCACCCATAAAGTATCTTTAATGCAGAAAATGTGACTCTTCCTTACCACTTTCACTATTTCACTCTCTGGCTCTCCAGACACATCACAGTGTCGCCAGGTTGTGCCTCTTGATGGATGCAGAAATGACAGCAAGTTCTGCTTTGTCCAAACACCTCACCAACAATATACAGTCTGCTGGTGATATCATGTCTCAAAAGAAACCGTCCTCCCAAACACCAACCCACCCATGTCCTTTAATGGCAGATTCTGTGTCTGATGCTGAAGCCAAGAGTTCACTCCCCAGGGAAAGCTGGGTACAGCAAGTAGGTGATGCCTGTGGCTGGACAGTCAAGGCTTTCCTAAAGGCCATGGCATTCGAGCCTGCCCAGGAAAAGAACATTTTGATGAGCTCAGTTTGCTACTGAGAACCTCCTTGCCCTCACAGTCTATTTTTACTGTCCTGTGACACTGAACACTGGTCATCAGAAGGAATGCCCAATTGAGTCAACCTCTCTATTATTTATCATTTATCATTCTATGGTGAAAGTAGAAGAAGGCAAGAGACTGGAATCTGGTTGTGACCTTGTGGTGACAGTGAGGATGACAATTTAACACTGCTGATTTTCATGGGGTGTATCCATGGAAAGTGGCTACAGAATCCTATTTCTAACCCAGCCTGGAGAGTCCTCAGTTGGGTAAAATAAGATAAATGAAAGCACTTTGTAAGCTATAGAGTGATTTAGAAATGTGTATCAGTACTTCATTTAATCATTGATCCAACAAAGTTTTCACTCTGTGCTCCAGAGGCCAAGTTATATCCGAAATTATTTTATACTTTTCATTAGAAACAGAAATAAAAACAAAGTGGTCAAATAAGAAGATCCCATTCTGAGATCCTAGATTCTCTCCTCCCTCATTTACCCTTGCTTCCTTCCCACTTGTGCACTTGATTTACTCTTGCTGACAAATGCTGCCTGTCTTTCACAAGGACATGCTAATCCCTAGCTCCTGTAAGGCAAACATCTAGACAAAACGACCTTTCCAGCATCTTATTCCATGACCTATGATTCTAACAGATGTGACCAACAACACAAGATTACTAGTGTGGATGGGGGATTACCACACAGCTCTGCTGACCAACGCACTCCGTTGTTAATTGCTACTGTGGCCTTGGAAGCAGATTCCCTGCCCCACGACACTGCCATATGTCAAAATCCTCAACAGTTCTGAATAATCACGATACAGTAGGATCTCTCCCACGAGAGGTGCATTTCATAAATACTGATTCTGTATTAACCAAAGAATGTAGCACCTTTTCATAGATCAAAAAAAATCACTCAGGGCTGGAGCGATAGTACAGCGGGTAGGGCGTTTGCCTTGCACGCAGCCAACATGGCCGACACGAGTTCGATTCCTCCGCCCCTCTCGGAGAGCCCGGCAAGCTACCGAGAGTATTCGATATGCCAGACACAGTAACAACAAAGTCTCCAATGGAGACGTTACTGGGCCCGCTCGAGCAAATCGATGATCAACGGGAGGGCCTTTACTTTACTTTACTTTACATTCCCCTAACGTAGTCAGGAAAAGTTGCATTTATTAATCAAATTATAGGCCACTCCAGGCCATCCTTCTCTATCACATGCCCCTTGTTAGGGTGGGATGCTGGATAGTTATTATAGCCAAGTTGCTTTAATTGAGTCTGGAGATAAGTTAGACACTTGCAGGGATGCTTTTCATGTGGGAGCCCCAGATTCGATCCCTGCCACTCACTGATCCCCCTGAGCACTTAGAAGTAGCACCTGAGCACCAATGGGTATGCCCATCCCCCCAAAAAAGCCAGTCCCAAGAAAACTCAGATTTTTCACAAATTATGGAGTTACTCAGCTCCTTCAAGATCCAACATTCCTGCCCTTTTTTACTCTGAACCTGGGGGAGCTCTTCCCTCAAAGCAAACTTCTCTTCTTCCTCCAAAGTCACTATTGTAGCAGGACTCAACTATGTTTATAAGCATGTGTACACTGTGCAAATAAAATGCCCAATGAGGAATATTGCTACTGAGAGTTGAACCTCAAAAGAACCTGATTAAAAAAATCTGCCTTTCTGCACTTGTTTGTTCATTGCAGCACTCTTTACAATAGCCAGAAACTGGAAGAAACCTGAATGCCCAAGAACAGATGACTGGTTAAAGAAACTTTGGTACATCTACACAATGGAGTACTATGTAGCTCTTAGAAAAGATGAAGTCATGAAATTTACATACAAGTGGTACAACATGGGAAGTATCATGCTAAGCGAAATGAGTCAGAAAGAGAGGGATAGACATAGAAAGATTGCATTCATCTGGGGGATATAAAGTAACAAAGTATGAGATTAATACCCAAGAATAGCTGAGATCAGCACCAGGAGGATTACTCCATAGCTTAGTGGCCAGCCGGGCATTCTAGAGGAAAGGGCAGCTCAGATAGAGAAGGGAGCACCAAATAAAGGGTGTTTGGAGGATCCTCCCAGGAGGGGAGATGCATGTCGAAAGTAGACTATGGACTGAACATGTTTGCCACTCAATGCCTCTTTTGCAGACCACAACACCCAAAAGGAGAGAGAAAACACAGGGGATTGCCCTGCCACAGAGACAGGGGGGATGTGGGGATGGGGGTGGGAGGGATATTATCCATGGTGGTGGAAAATGGGCACTGGTGGAGGGATGGGTATCTGATCATTGTATAATTGAAACCAAAGCACAAAAAATTGTAAATCTACAACTTTAAAAAAAATAAAATAAAATAAAGGGAAAAAAAAAAGTAAAAAAAAAAAATCTGCCTTTTGCTGACATGCAAGGGACTTCCCTTCTCTCCAGAAACCTACCATAGCTTGAGTTGGGTTACACGTCTAGATTCAGTTCTCTCATGACATTTTACCCTTAGAGATACAAGTTCTGCTAATTCAGTCATTAAGAGGAAAGAATGTGAAATGTTTCTTGTCATATGCTCAAACTAAACTAGCTGTGAAAGACTTCTTTCTTGTCACTATCTATCATTTTATTATATGAAAAACCCAGGTATGTGATGAAACGACTCCACATAGGTAATGAGTTTATATATAATATGTAAACTCATTTACAAACTCATATATAATATGTAAACTCATTATCTATGTTTATATATCAACAGACACATAATATATGTCATATATCTGTATATGAAAAGACAATGTTCATTTGAGGTGACTGTAGAGAGCACAGAATTGAGAAGTATTACATTCATTCTAGGATCAGAAGGAGGGGTATAAAATTGATTATAGGCCTGCCCAGTGTAGGAGTAGAGGATTATGAGCAACATTTCACTATATTCTTTCCAAACTTTCGATTAAAATGGTGTCACGCATGAATCACAACAGTGTCTCTGTCACCCTCTTGAAGGGAATAGGGACATTATGTCATTCTTCATATTTTTAGTTATTCTTTCAAAGGGACTGGGTTTCTGGAGGCATCAGATAAGCCACTAATCTCTCTACTGTAGCAATAAGGTCATGTTAGTACCTTATTGCTCTGCTCTGACACAGTTGTGGTTTTAATGGTGGACTAATGTCTTCATCAGTATCTGTGCTATTTCACACTTCATTTTCTTCCCCAACTCTTGGATGAAAACCATCCAGTCCTGGTGATTTACTTTGTGGGAGTCTCTATAAAGTTACTTTCCTTCTCTAGGGATGACACTCAAGAATTTTCAGGGCTCCCACTGGGAAGCACCCAACCCTGAAACATCAGTGTGTGACTGAGTCACTCAAGAAAGCCAAAGACGTGGTAACAAGCCTCCCGCTAAGACCTTCGAGCCTAAGGGAAACGGAAGCAGCTGTACATTTTCTGCCTCTTTTTCAGCATAAGTTCAGTGGTTCAAGGTGGTCTCAATCAAAAGAGCCCCGAGAATCTTAAGAACCCTGAAAGCTCAGATCAGAGAGGAGGAAGAGGTAGAAATTTTGAAATTATGATCCACAGATTATGTTATCTCCAGATCATAAAATCTCCAAACCTCAATGCGAGAAGTTCTAAATTTCTTTCCATTGTTGTTTGTTTTTTGTTTGGAGGAGGGGCCGTGTGTGCTAGTATTAGGGGGCTGCTCCTGGCTCAAAGCTACTCCTGGCTCCTGGACATGCTCAGAAGTCTACTCAAGTGCTGGGTATTCAACCTAAGACTTCCACATGCAAAGCACGAGATCAGTGCCTTGAGTGTTTCTCCGCCCTTAAACTTCTTTCATTATTTCCTATAGTTGCAATCATTACCCACTCCAAATTCTATATGACAGCCCTAATTCTAAACATTTCATCCTTTGGGCTTCAAAACATTTGCATCCAAAATATTTAACTAGGAGCTAATGTCTGGAGCTAATGGCTGGAGCGATAGCACAGCGGTAGGGCGTTTGCCTTATAAGCGGCCAACATGGCCGACCCGAGTTCGATTCCTCCGCCCCTCTCGGAGAGCACGGCAAGCTACCGAGAGTGTTCGATATGCCAGACACAGTAACAACAAAGTCTCCAATGAAGACGTTACTGGGCCTGCTCGAGCAAATCGACGATCAACGGGAGGGCCTTTATCTTTACCTTTTAATGTCTTAGTATCTTTCTTGAAAACCACTCCCACATGCTCACATAAGAAAACACTTGACTTTTACTTTGCTGCATTCTGACCACTTGGCACAAGTGCGAGGTGTGAATAGTAAAGTTGAAGGAAGAAGTGTCATGATAATCTGGGGAACATAAAGTAACAAAATAGGAGACTGTCACCCAAGAATGGCCGAGATTAGTACCAGGAATTTTACTCCATGGCTTGGAGGCCAACCACACATGTTAGGGGGAAAAGGGAGCTCAAATAGAGAAGGGAACACCAAATAAAGGTGTTGGGAGGATCCTCCCAGAATAGGAGAAGCATGCTGAAAGCAGACTATAGACCAAACATGATTGTCACCCATTGCCTCTTTTGCAAACCACAACACCCAATAAGAGAGAACAAAAGGGAATGCCCTGCCACAGAGGCAGGGTGGGATGGGGGGATAGGGGGTGGGAGAGATACTGGGATCTGTGGTGGTGGGAAATGGGCACTGGTGGAGGGATGGGTATTTGATCATTGTATAATTGAAACCCAAGCACAAAAATTTGTAAGTCTACAACTGTACCTCATATGTCTCACTAATAAAAAAAGAAATTTAAAAAAAAAAGAAGTGTCATGATAAAACTTTACAGAATGGGACTCACAGATCTCGAAAAAGAGCAGCATGCTGCAGAGATATCTCCCCACTCTACGCCAGGCTGGTCTCATTCCGGCACCTTGGAGCGGGGTAGGTGTGTCCCTCCACCAGCCCCAAATGAACCCCAGCAGCTGTAAACCCCCAGAACCCAATCACCGCCAGCTCACAGACGACCTTCACAGTCTCTTCCTGAGCCCTCCACTCATGAGAATGAATCCACTGAAAAACTCAGGTACATGGAACCAGTGACTGAAAACTCTAGGACTCGGGACTTGGGAATGGGCCCTTTCCTCCATCTCTCCACTTTTCCAGTTTCCTAACAGTCGTGCCCAAGAACTGCCTCTGGGCAACATTGAAGCACAGTAACAGCCATCAGAGACTCACAAATGAATTTCAGAAGAGAGCAGCACACTGCAGAGATGCCTCTGGACCCCAAATATTTAAAAAATTTCAGAACTTCACAGCCTCACGACATCTCATATTATCACAACAAGCAATAAAAACAGATCATTTAACATCTGCCTATGGGGCAGTCTTGAGTGGTGGTGGGAACATTCGAAATAATGGTGGTGGGAAGGTGTAATGATGGTGGGACTGGTGTTGAAATATTAAATGTAAACAATTATTGTGAACAACTTTATGAAAATAAAATTTTTTAATTATAAAAAAAAACCTTTACAGAATGATTCTTGGAGAACAAAGGAGACAGACATCCATGCTCACAGTCATGCAGTGTTGGGGGCTGGGAAACTGTTTCTTATGACTTATTCTTGATTCAACTCTCAGGGATCCCTCTTCATATTGCTAGGGGGATTATATGCTGTGTCAGGGATCAATCTCAGGTCAGCTGAATGCAAGGCAAGCACCCTTACCCACTGTACTCTCTCTCCAGCCTAGGGAATAAAAATTCAAATGACAGTTTAAAGAGCTAGGGCCAGTGAAGCACTGAAGATCTGTGGCCAATAGCAACAAGAGACATAAGCATCTTTCATTCAAGTAGAAAGTTGGGCTGAGGCCTTCCTGGAGAAGACTGCACCACATGACTTCTGGTGTGGTTTTGTTATTACAGGTTCTTTTAATGAACGTGTAATATCAGACCTTAATAACAATGGACCTGCCCCTCACCATTCCCTGACAGTTAAGCATTAGTGAGAAAACCAAACAGTCCAAACTGGCACTATGAACAAGACAGAGAGGAAAAAGAGCAGTCTCATGTCTCCGAGCCTGCTGGTATGAAAGCACAATGTGCTTCACATTTCTCAGCAGAGGAGCAGGTGGGTTGGTCTCAACATCAGCATGTGACCTTGATTCTTTGCCAAGTGCAGCAGTGAAAACAGGAAAGTCCAGCTTGTCACGGTGGCTCTGAACACGTCCTGGCATTTAGCCCCCCCCAAGAGCAGTCCACATCAGCAATGCTCATGTGTCAACAAATTTAAACATTTAATAACTGATAAAATCATTCCACAATTCAAATGTCACCCAACTATATGTTATAAGAGTAAAATATTCCAGAAAAGCAAATGACTAAGAAAAAATACCTTATAAGTCACGGTCCTCCCGTTGTTCATTGATTTGCTCGAGCGGGCCCAGTAACGTCTCCTTCGTGAGACTTGTTGTTACTGTGTTTGGCATATTGAATACGTCACAGGTAGCTTGCCAAGCTCTGCCATGCAGGCAAGATACTCTCCATAGCTTGCTGCGCTCTCCGAGAGGGACAGAGGAATTGAACTCAGGTCAACCATGTTGGCTTCATGCAAGGCAAACACCCTACCCGCTGTGCTATTGCTCCAGCCCACCTTATAAGTAAAACTGCAAAAGATAAAGTTTGAAATTAAGTTCCTCAATTGGAGAGTGAAGATTTTCCTTATCTAAATACTAAGAATATTGAAACTCCAGCTGTTGAAGATGAACAAACTAGTGAAGGGACCAAGAGATCAGGTGTTAAGACACTTGTCTTGCATTGAACTGAGCCTGGTTCCATTCCTGATACCACATATCGTCCCCTGAGCACCACCAAGAGTCACCCCTCTGGGTGGGTCATCCTGGTGCCATCCCAAGCAGAGCCCCCGTCAGCCACTTGCTTCCACAATCCAAAATCGTCGACATAACCACAGTCAGACTCCACTGTCACAGGAAAAACATCACTGAGATATAGTTGGCTAAAAATTTGGGTATGGGGCACGACCATGGTTCCAGAAGCACAAGGACTTAATGCAGAGCCCAGCAGCTTGCAACAGAAAAGTGAATGGACTATACGTTAATCCACGGCTCCATGCCTGCCAGGGAGGGAAAGGGTGTTGCTCCCTTCCACCTTTTTCCCTCTGGAAGCAAGATGGCGGCTGCCTCAGAACTTTTTGGAAAGCCAGGTATGAGCCAGTCATGACGGGGCAACTGAAACCTCATAGGAAGGGGGGTGTTCCCGGCTCGTCCTTCACGCCCTACCGAGGTCATGAGTTGCTCCCCACATGAACAGCTTTCTGGCATGGTCATGGCTCCAGAGCCACAGAAACCAATCTTTAAATTATCTGACTCTCGGCAGAAATACTTCCAGGCTTAATAAGTAAAATATCAGAAATCCAAAATCGCATCATTTGGTTCTTGTAACCAGCTGTAGAAAACAAATTATTTCACTATGCCTTTTCAGCAGGTCTGATTTTGAGGTGTAAACTCTAAATAATAATGGTGCATCTTTTGTCGAAACAACGAATCTAATCAAAGTAGATAGAGTGTCAACTAGAATTCATCTGCCTCGCAGGCATTGGAAGGGTTGGGAGGGGGGTATATTGGGGTTCTTGGTGGTGAAAAATAAGTACTGGTGAAGGGAAATGTGTTTGATGATTGCATGACCAAGACTTAAACCTGAACGCTTTGTAACTTTTCCCACAGTGATTCAATAAATAAATAAATAAATAAATAATTTGGGTATGCAGGTTTTACAACTGAAATCTCTGGCTTTCTCGGGGTCAGGATGGGCTACCTCCTCCCGCCTTCCTGTACTTCCAAAAATCCAGGCAGTCACACCACAACACTGCCACCAGCAAAAAAAGCTGCTCCAGCCTTACCTTCGCGATAAAAATACTGAACACCCAGAACAAACATGATGAACTCTTAGTACCTGTATTTCAAAAAAAACATAACACAGAAAAAGGAGTGGGGTGAGGAAGGGTGTCTGGCATAGAGGCAGGCTGGGGACTCTAAGCCCAGGGCAGCAGAACTGTGGAATCCCAGGCTTGCTCCTCCCCATCTGGCTGGCAGGGTCTGGAAATACCTCTTGAGTTCTCCACAGTAATCATTTAAGTTCACCTGTTAAAATCACAGGTGTCATTTTCTGTTTCACCTCATGGTTTTGGTTGCAAGAACCCATTGTTCTCAGTCCTAGATGACAAAACCCTAAAGGTCAACAACATTGCACTGGGCCAAAATCACTTCCTTAGCCCCCTTCACCCACCAATGTGAAGCACACACTCCAAAATCACAGAGTATGATGTCATGCCCCCCTCTCTCCATGGTCCCTCTGTTCCCCCACCTTCAGACCCTGTGCCATCCTTCTGCCTGTTCCCACAATATGAGAAAGGTGAATTTCACTCTCTGGCAGTACCTTCAGTAAAGATGATACAGGCATCCAAGAAGGATTTCAATTTTTAAAAATAATGCACTCTGCTTAAAACCAACCGTGTCTTCAGATTAAAGAATCTCAATATTCAATATTTTAAGCGTGATACTCGTCTCACTCAGAACCCACACTATGAGTAACAATCGGAGGTCTACTCTTTTTAAAGACCTGGAACTAAGCATTAGTTCCAGGTGCTTAATCCCTCCTTCTCCTGGGAAGCCCTAACAGACAGCCCACAAAACCCCAAATTGGGCTCCCATACAAAGAATGTTGAACTTCCAAAGTAGACTAGCCATAGAGGCTCAGCAAATAAAATTATAGACACTCTTTGGCTGTCTAAAAAAAAAAAAACCTGGTGTCTCTCTCTCTCCCTACCTCCCTTCCTTCCTTCCTCTTTCCCTCCCTCCCTTGGTCTTTAGCTCCTCCTTTCGTTCCCTCTTTTCTCTCTTCTCCCTCTCCCCTCTCCCTCCCTCCAATAAAACACAGAAAAAAAAAGCCCTACCAACTACCTGCCTTCATCCCACAAAAGACAGAAGTCAAAGACTTCTTTTTCTTGAAATTCTGCTTTTAGAAAAACTAAGACTAGGAAACCACCAGAAAAGACTGCTGTCAACCAAAAGATTTTTGAACTCTTAAACACTTGAAAGAATACTACATCCAATGTTTAAATCCAATTCAGCCCCTCTTGGAATATAGAAATCATGGAGAAAGCCATAAAAGAAGACTGAAAGGAAAGGATATATTTCAACTTTTAAAATATAATGACCTAATTTGGACATTTTTGCCATATTTCCAGGCTTCTGGGCTTTGTCCATCTAAAATATTCTCTATTTAATGATTTTTGTGACAAAATATATTAAGTTCAATGCTTCTGATAATTTTCCAAATCACTCTTTGGAAAAAAAGTATTTCATGGAACTCAGGATCTTACATATATGTTATATACTTTACCACTGGTCCTATAAAAGGAATTTTAATGCATTTTCATTCCAAATTAAGATTTCAAATAGCAATGAAAGATTCTCAACAAATACTGTATGTCTATATGTGTGATAATATATATACACAAATATATATATATATATATATTCCTACATATGTATTATGTATTCCTACATATCGGAATAATCGGAAACTTATATCTTCCTAATTCAGCACTAACATTTTATATCCCGGGCTGTTGTAAGTTTCTTTTTCTGTATTTTTAAAAATTTATCGGCCTTTGTATGCAAGAATGTAGACAATTCTAGTCACTATATGAAAATTTTTAATGAATATTTACTTAATCTCAGCAAAGATAGGCATTATATGAGCAGAACTGAACTTGTTGGGTTTGGGTGGGTTTTTTGTTTGTTTTGTTTTGTTTATTTTTTATTTTTTGCTTTTATTTTGAGGTTACATAAGAAGCTATTCAAACTCTGTGTTCAGGGATCACTCCCAGAGGTGCTCAGAAGGCTGTGGTATCTAGGATTCAACTTGGGCCTCCCACCCACATGAAAAGTATGTGCTTAGCCAAAAAGTATTTCTGGACTCTAAATTTGTTTGCAACCAACAGTTTAATGACATTATCTTTATTTGAGTAGGAGTGCACTTACAGTTTGAATATTCCAAGTTCTCTGTAGAGGTTCTGGCTCACCCTTCCAAGTTCTCATAATTAGGAAGACCAAAAAACAGTCCAACGAACTATCCCTTAAGAGTTCTGACATAAGGACTAGAGAGATAGCACAGCAAGTAGAGAAATTTCTTGCATAAAGCAAACTTGGGTTTGATCTCTAGCACTGCATATGAGACCTTGAACAGATTAGCAGTGATCCCCAAGCACAGAGCCAGGAATAAATCCTAAACACAGTTGGGTGTAGTACAAAAACAAAAACAAATAAAAAAGAAGTGTCCCATGAGCTTAATAATGACAGGGACAACACTAATTTTCACATGAACATTTGGAAAAGCATCAACCTAATAATTAACCAATTTTCAATTAACTACCCAACCCTACTTTTACTGCAACCTGCAGTCAAACCTAATTGTAATTTGAAGACTAAATATTACTAAGTGACAGACATATGAACCTTTGGGGACCAAGGAAAGCTAAGGAGTTCCCCTGCTTGGCTTGCCAAATCGAGGATCAAAAGAAGCTTGGAGTGGGTGCAATATCACAGCCCTAGAGCAGAGGTCAGGTATTTGGCCTTTCCCCAGCTTCCAATGATATCGAATACAACAGATAAATTAAGATCAAGGCACATGGCAGTCCTGAAAGCACCAGCCTGTCCCTAGGGGGTCCCAGGGGAGAGACACCGTCCACCATGGGCCAGATCTTGTCCTCACTTGGAGGAATGCCTGTTAACATGGGGGTGGATTACATACAACAAGGTCTAATCAAAGACTTCACTGAGAAAACTACGAACTCAAAAGAGTACGCACTATGACCAAGAAAAAAAGATTCTAATGCATCACAGGATACACTAAGAAAAAGTTAACAAAACTCATTATGATCTGGCTTCTTGTTAAACACTTGTATGTGAGGAGGTGATGACCAAAAATAGCAAGAGAACTCAAGTGCTTACAGGAAAATGTGGCCCTTTCAGTTAAGGCAAGCATGGCCTACCAGAAGTCTCAATGATAGAAAATATTTCTGGGCTTAAAAAACACAAGCTGATGTTTATACCAAGGTGAGGGATTTCTTAATCAAACTGTTGGCTTCCATGGTTGATGCACACAGGTATTCCAGCAGGAAGTTCTATTTGATTTGACAGGTTATTATTTTGGGGGCTGGAGCAATAACACAGGGGGTGGGGCGTTTGCCTTGTACGCAGCTGACCCAGGTTCAATTCCTCCGCCCCTCTTTGAGAGCCTGGCAAGCTACTGAGAGTATCTCACCCGCATGGCAGAGCCTGGCAAGCTACCCCTGATGTATTTGATATGCCAAAAACAGTAACAACAAGTCTCACAATTTGTTGTGAGATGTTACTGGTGCCTGTTTGAGAAAATCGACGAACAGTGGGAGGACAGTGCTAGAGTGCTATTTAGTATTTCAGCCTTCAAGTTTCACCAGAATTTGCCCATACTATTGAGAGGGGAAAATTCCATACACCTCTTTGGCTAGGAGAATTACACACTATGAAAATTTAGGCCTTTATAACTCAGGCCCCAGAATCAGGCTCAAGGAAGAATGATGACTATAAGCCATCCTTCTATAAGACATTGTCATGCTTGGGGGTCAGAACCATAGTATAGCAGGTAAGACACTTGCCTTGCACACAGCCGACCTAGGTTCAATCCCTGGCATCCTATATGGTTCCCCTGAGCACTGCTAGGAGTGATCCCTGCGTGCAGAACCAGGAATATACCCTAAGGATTGCCAGGTGTGGTCCAACAAAGAAACAAACAAACAAAAAGATTTTGTCATGCAGAATACGTTTACTATCCACATGATGTCTTTTGGAATTGCCAGGAAGTCCTCCTTTGCCCCAGGTTTGCCTGCAGCTCAACATAAAAGATCATCTTCAAAGGTTTCCAAATTCACCTTTTCAGGGAAAAAAACAAAAACAGAGACCCAATGGAAATCTGCCTTCCTTAAACAAACAAAGGACCACCAGTACCATTGAGGTAACTACAACAACCCCAATCTTGTACCTAAGGACTGCTGGGAGTGTCTCCTGAAACAATAACAAAAGGACAGATATTATCCATGATGGTGGAAAATGGGCACTGGTGGAGGGATGGGTATTTGATCATTGTATGACCGAAACCCAAGCACAAAGATTTGTAAATCTACAACTGTACCTCATGGTGCTTCACTAATAAAATTAAAAAAAATATAACTAAAGGACAAAGAAGGAACTTACTTAGTAAAGGAATGATGCATTCAAGAGTTCATTTGAAAGGAATTCCATTGGCCAATTCTCGAACAATTTGAATGTCAAAATAAAACAAGAACAGATAATAATACATAAAATAAAAAGAAAGTTTATGAGTTTATGAATTCATTTAAATAAGTAAATTAGTAGGGCCCAGGTCTCTGAGGCGTATGTTAGTGCATACTAACAGAGACCTGGGCCCTATGAAAACAGTATGAGAACACTATTTGGGTATACCAAAGAGGAGCAGAAAGTGCTATGCTTGGAATATCACCTTTCACTCAAGTGAGAGAAAGAATCTGGAGTTCCAACCTCCATCGACGATCAAGAATCAGGTATGCTGTCTCATTTGCCAAGGCGTCGAAAATAAGATGGGCTGGGCACATAATGCAATTTAGAGACAACCTCTGGACTAGAGCTGTTACCAACTGGATTCCATGGGATGTCAAAAGAATGCCGGGCCGCCCACCTATGAGATGGTTAGACTTCTTCGTCAAGACCCTGAATGAACGGTTTGAGGTTCTTCGTGTTCCTGGTTTGAGGCTCTTCGTGTTCCTGGATTGATGCCACTGGGCTACACTAGCTCGCGACAGAGACGAATGGAGACATTACTGGCATCCACTCGAATTAATCGATGAGCAACAGGATGACAAGTGATACAAGTGAAGTAAATTAGTGCTAGGGATGTAACTCAGTGGCAGAGCATTTGTCCTACATATGGAAGGCCCTGATTTAACCCCTAGTACTATATATGTATATATAGTTTATTGTACGATATGTAGTACTATATATATTGTACTATATATTGCATATATATTGTATAAGCATTATAGAACTGAGAACACAGGGCAAAATACTCTCCCACAAATTAGAGCAACAGAAAAATTAAAAATCATAACTTAACAGAGCAGAACCTCACACAAACCACCAAATGATTTCCTGTTCAGTGCCAGAATAGGAAAGCTTAAACTGTAATTGACAAATTGTTGGAGACTCCGAAGGACGAAGCGAGAGAGCTAAAATTGTGCCTGAGAGATAGTACAGTAGGGAAGATGCTTGTCTTGCATGTGGCCAAGTTGGATTCAACCCCCAGCACCACATACAGCCCCCATCCCTACCCCCTGAGCACTGCCAGGAATGGTTCCTGAGTTCTGAGCCAGGAGTAAACCCTGAGTAACACCAAGTATGGCCCAAAAACAAGAACAAAAGAGAACCATCAGTTTCAGGGGGGCCTAGCCATTAAGGGACTACCACATTTTTATGAGCTTTATCTTCAGCAACTCAAAAGGTGTTATTTATAAAAATTAGAGGAAAATTCCTGTCATGGTTCCATAAGGAAGAAAGAAAAAATGAAGCAGATAAAGTCCTCCAGAGCATCCCTTCTGATCACTCTGGCAGGTTATAGGGGACCATATGAGGTGCGGGGAATTGAACCCAGGCACCTTACCTTACCTGGTGTACTATCTCTCCAGTACCAAGAGAATCCTTTACTCGACAATATGGATCTTCAAAAAAAACTATTTACCGGATGCAAACTTGCTGGGTTTTCACCAGAGCCTAACCAACAGTGAGGAAGGGAAATACTCAAATCCAGGACCTTCTAGCCATCCTATGTACCTAAGAAGAATGGAGGAAAACTGAGAAGTCCAGGTAAAGACCACAATCCATACAGAGAACAAGCTCACTGTTGTTAGGACTACAGAACATTTCCCTGCTACCCCACCACTGAAATATAATACTGTAACACTGTCCTCCTGTTGTTCATCCATTTGCGGGCCCAGTAACAACTCCATTATGAGACTTGTTGTTACTGTCTTTGGCATATCGAATACATCACGGGGAGCTTGCCAGGCTTTGCCATGTGGGCGAGATATTCTCAGTAGCTTGCCAGGCTCTCCGAGAGGGGCGGAGGAATCGAACACGGGTTGGCCGGGCTGGCCGCGTGCAAGGCAAACATCCTACCGCTGTGCTCTCGCTCCAGCCCACTAAAATATATTTATTGTTATTTCTTTTACAAGGTATATCATGCCCAGTTTTCAGCAAAACATCATGAGGAAGAAGCCAGAGAGATAGTAAAAGGTTAGGACACTTGTTTTGCATAAGAATAATGACCTTGGTTCAATCTGGAATGGTCCCCTAAGCACATCCAGAAGTAATCTCAGAGCCAGGATACAAAAAATAAATAGATATTGGTATGAATGGGCTGGAGAGACAGCACAATGAGTAGACAATTACCTTGCATTCAGTCAGCCTGGGTTCAATCCCTGACATCTCAGATGGTCCCCCGCGCCCTTCCAGGAGCAACCCCTGAGTGCAGAGCCAGGAGTAAACCCCAAGCAAAGCCAGGTGTGGTCTCAAAACCAAAAATTTTCTTTTTCCCAAAACATCTTTTTTTTAATTTTTTTATTTTTATTTATTTATTTATTGAATCACTGTGGGAAAGGTTACAAAGCTTTCAGGTTTAGGTCTCAGTCATGCAAATATCAAACACATTTCCCTTTACCAATACTTATTTTTTACCATGAAGAACCCCAATAAAACCCCTCCCCCCACAAAACCAAAATTTTTTAAATAAATTAAATTGAATTAAAATACTGGACTAAAATATTACTTATTTTGATTAGCCAGGTGTGCTTTGTCTCACTCCGGTTTGACCAAGGGAAAACAGTTTATGGCGCACTCTGTTCACACCACATCTTGACATATCACCACCAATTCACTCTCTCGTAGCAAGTGGTCAAAGTCTTGTGGTTTGCTGCTTCTACCAATGTCTTGACGTATTAGACATTGCTGAGGAGCTCACCAAACTCCAACTAGTCAGTCCTGCCTCTTTTGTTTGCCAATGTCTGGTTCCATAGAAGGAAAACAGTAAACACCTTCCATCCTGAGAGAAACAAAGATAGAAGGGAGAGACGGAGCAATTTCTCATATACTTTTGGCCCACATCTACTTTGAGGAAGTTTCCGTCCATCTCTTTCTGCCATTTGTTGATGGGATTGGCTGTTATTTCCCTTGCAAAGTTCTTCCAGTGTTTTATAATTTTTTGTTATTGTTTTATTTTGTTTTGGAGTCACATCCAGCCATGCTCAGGGATTACTCCTGGTTGTGTACTCAGGAATGACCCCTGGCAGTGTCTGGAGGTCCATATGAGATGCCAGGAATTGAGCCCAGGTTGGCTGAATGCAAGGCAAGCACCCTACGCACTGTACTATCTCTCCTGCTCTCTTTTAACAGATAGATGGAGAGCAAATACTCTCTCCCAGTCTGAGTGTAGTTAGTCAGAAGGACAGACACAGAATGATCTCTCTCATTTGGGGGGTATAAAGAAACAGAGTAAGAGGATAACAAAGGCAACAGAAACTTCAAAAATGATCTTCAGTAGGAAGCTCACCACAAGGTGGAGGGTTGGGGGTGGAAGGAGTCTGGGGCAAAGCAGACACTCTGGGGAATGGTGTGGTGCTAGAATGTTTTATAGCTGAACCCTACTATTAACACTTTGTAAATCACACAATGCCTACAATTAAATTTTTAATAAATGGTAGGGGCGAATTGATGAAGACAGGTAGGCTCCCATGATCAGTGTCCTAGCATTACCAGTGCTACATAATATTGATGTATTCAATATGCCAAACACAGTAACAAGTCTCACAATGTTACTGGGCCTGCTCAAGCAAATCGATGAACAACGGGAGGACAGTGACAGTGACAGTGACTGAATATTGAG
This sequence comes from Sorex fumeus, assembly GCF_029834395.1. Taxonomy (NCBI): domain Eukaryota; kingdom Metazoa; phylum Chordata; class Mammalia; order Eulipotyphla; family Soricidae; genus Sorex; species Sorex fumeus. Next base: position 7,239,965 of record NW_026606058.1, read on the forward strand.
GGCTGGAGCGATAGCCCAGTGGGTAGGGCATTTGCCTTGCATGCGGCTGACCTGGCAGACCCGGGTTCGATTGCTCCACCCCCCTTGGAGAGCCCGACAAGCTACCGAGAGTATCTCACCTGCACAGCAAAGCCTGGCAAGCTACCTGTGACATATTCGATATGCCAAACACAGTAACAACAAGTCTCACAATGGAGACATTACTGGGCCCGCTTGAGCAAACCGATGAACAATGGGAGGACAGAGCTACAGTGCTACTGAATGTTGAGTTTCCAATTCAGAGAAATGGCACCTTGGCAGTTATCAAAGAATATAAAGTATAAAGTGTGCCTGGTAACTTTCCTTCACGGTAAAAGTAGAAATGAGAAAGAAAACTGAAGTGGAGGGGTGCGCTAAAGAAATAATACATGGGTTAAGGCACTTCTCTTACATGCTAACACTCATTCAATCCCCAGCACCACAGATGGTCTCCTGAGCACAGAGACAGGAGTAAGCCCTGAGCACTTCTGGGTGTAGCCCAAACACTCCACTGCGCCACCCCTAAAAATAAGAAGAAAAAGAAAAAGGAGGTGAAACAGAAGAAGAAAGGTCAACAATTAAATGCCTGCAGCAGAACCTTCTAGTCATTTCCCACAGTAGCTCACTGAACCCTCCAACTCTGACCGGTGGACATAGTCTATGCCAGAAAGCTATCAGGCAAATCTAGTTCTGCATTTTCAGACATCTGTGAGAGAAACTATTGGCTCTCCCTCTTGGAAGGTGTGCAAGCCTCCTGTATGAGTGTGAAATGTCTCCGGCTGGTGCCTGAGAGATAATGGTCCTTGATTTTGCCATTCCAGTACCTGACCTCTGTCAGCACTTTCAGGGGCTCCGGCCTCTGCTGCGCAGAAAAAATCGCTATCCCTGCCAAGCTCCTATAAGCCCTCTCAAAGTTACCACTCCTGGAGCACTTGTTTTATTGCTATTGTATGCTACCCATCTCTTACAATCACTCTAACCCTGACTACCAGCCAAGTAAAGAGCTCTGTTCTCCAGAACTGTGTCAGTTCTACTCTGGTCTCCTAATCCATCATTATGAAGTAGTAAAATGAACTCTCAAGTCAGTGTATAAGAAGAGCTACCTACAGACCCAGTGAGGAAGAGGTGAAGCCTGACTTCCAAACTAGAAAGAGCGTACAGAGCGACCATCAAGTCAACACATGCAAAAAGGCTCTGATTAAAACTTCACTTAGCTGCCAGTTTCTTCTCCCTACAGACACCTGGAATAGACTGGAGGAGGGGTGGAGCCCAGCACCTGTTTCCTGGGGCTTCCTGAGGAGGAGAGGCCCTGCGGAGGGACCATCTCTCTGGCGCTCCCTGCAAAGGCCCAGCAACTCTGCTTGATGAGAAAATTGCAGCCCCGTACGTTGACTGAGTCCCTGGAGCAAAACAAAACTTGAAGAGAAAGAGAACCAAGGATGAGAAGGAGGGGAGACAGCGCTGTGGAAAGGAATGCCTGGCAAGAGCCGGTGGTTTGGGGAAGGCGGCTTAGGGGACCCCTTCGCTATTTCTGCCTGTGCGCTTGGCAGCCTCTCCCACTTGCTGTGTTTACAGATCCGACGTGACTTTCCATCCAGTCCACTGGCTAGGCTCGTACTCAAAAACTTGCCACCTTCCACACAGTTCAGGTTTCAGCGAATTCACGCTGGGAAGCTCTGATTTCAGAAGCCCTAGCACATTTTTGCAGCAACTGGATGCAAATCAGACCTAGCTTTGCACTGCAAGGAACTGGCTTTCTTTGTTTTATTTTTTGTCTGGGGGCTACACTCCACAATGCTCATGGCTTACTCCTAGCTCTTCACTCTGGAATCACATCTGGTGGGGTTCAGGAACCAAATGCAGGTCATCCTCATGCAAGACAAACATTCTACCCACAGTGCTACCACCCTAGCCCCAACACCTGCATCAGTGTTGCAAGTGTCTTGTTTTCAGTCTCTCTACCCCCACTCCAACCTTTGAGGTGAACAGTTTCAATGACTGGGCTTGTCCAGGCTTTGGTGTCCCAGCTGCCAGCTTGCCAGTAACCCAGATGATTGACCCAGCCTCCCAAACATCCACGTTTGCACAAGGCAAGATGACCCTACGAGCAAAGAGGAGCACGAAAGAGAGGGTTGTGAGAACACATGCCAGAGCAGGAAGCTCATGGCTGTCATTCATAGAACACGACCCAGCTTTCCAATCCGGCATTTTTCTTCAGGATCAGGCCCTCGTGTCCTGAGGAAGAGTGCATGTGAGGAAATAAAAACAAGTGGCTTCTGTGACTCGATTCCCCCACCAAATATGCACCCCGCGTTGCTTGGAAGGGAGGAAGAAGGCAGGAACCCAACTCTGGTGAACATAGCAGCGACTCGGGTGCAATCGAATCATCCAGAGTTTGGCCTCACAGGCCCTCGGTGTAAGAGAGGAGCAAATTGTCACTACTGCTGTCCTGGTTCACAGATGTGGGATAGGCACAGACAGAGACCCACAGATAAGAGCGACAGGAGAAGTTAGGGAGCAGAAGGGGGGCTGGCAGTGGGCTGTGGGGCAGCAGAAGGCGGGTCCACAGACACTGGGAGCTCATCAAGACCATCCTTCACCTAGGTCAGACTTCTGGGAAGCAGACTAACACTGATTTCCCGTCTCCTCCTTGCCACTCCAGGACGGGTCAGGTCTCCCAGATCTATGCTCTCACACCGAGTCCTCTCCTTTCAGAGGACCTGTCGCTCTGGATCATGTGGACCTGCTTATGCAACCTGTCTTCTTGAGCGCCAGACTGTTTATGGATCTTTATTCCTCCCAGAACCTCGTAGCCTTCCAGTGTTTGTGCAATGAGTGAATGAGTTGTTGCTATGATAAAAGTATGATTCATTCCCTCGCTGACAGGGTACTGCTATACTGTAGAATAGTCTCTGCATTTGCCCATCACTGGTCAGGCTCAGGCAGCCATATTTTCATTCAAGGCAAAAGAACATTATTCAGGGTTTGTGATCACTACCAAGAACCACGCCTGTCCTATCAGCCGACTCTAAATTTACTACACGCACCTTATCGATTACTGTAGCATTAATCTTCCCAAGTGAGGGCCTTGATTTCAGAATACATACTAACATTAATTGATCCCTAATCTGTGGGTGACTTTAAGTGCCGTTCACCCTTAATCAGTGGTTTGAACTGTGCAAAACCACTCATAGGTAAATGTTGTTCTATCTTCCTGTTCCTCATCAATGTATTCAACCAACCTCAGACATTATGTTTGTTGGTTGAATTCCCTACAGCAGAGCCCACTTGTAAGGTAAAGAATACCTAAAACTTGAGGTTATATGTGAATTTTCTTCTCTGAAAATTGTTGTCACCCATAATAGCCCTTTTCCAAGAGTCCACTGTAACTATCATAACAAATCAATGGATAAGAAAATTGAGGTTGGAAGCTGGAGCGATAGCACAGCCGGTAGGGTGTTTGCCTTGCACTCGGCCGACCTGGGTTCGAATCCCAGCATCCCATATGGTTCCCTGAGCACCGCCAGGAGTAATTCCTGAGTGCAGAACCAGGAGTAACCCCTGAGCATCGCCTGGAGTGACCCAAAAAGCAAAAAAAAAGAAAAGAAAAAAAAAAGAAGTTAGGTACCAGGCAGAAAGATCAAAGAAGGAAGGAAGGAAGGAAGGCCCTCCCATTGATCATCGATTTGCTCGAGCGGGCCCAGTAACGTCTCCATTGGAGACTTTGTTGTTACTGTGTTTGGCATATCGAATACGTCACGGGGAGCTTGCCAGGCTCTGCCCTGCGGGCGAGATACTCTCTCTCAGTAGCTTGCTGGGCTCTCCGAGAGGGGCGGAGGAATCGAACTCGGGTCGGCCATGCTGGCTGCGTGCAAGGCAAACGCCCTACCGCAGAGCACAAACTTTGTGTGCTGGGGGCTCAAGTTCAAGTCTCAGCACCACTAGGGTCTCTGCATCCCTGGGAGGGAATCTCTACCATTACACTGGAAATAGCCACTGACACTCCTGTGTGTTACACAACCCCCAAGACCAAGAAAAAGAAGAACAGGGCAAAGATATAGTATAGAGATTAAGGAACTTCCTTTGTATGCAACCAACCCCAGTTTGGTCTCTGGCATCACATATGGTCTCCTGAGGATAGAGCCAGGACTCACCCTTGAGCACAGCAAAGTACTCCAAATCATGCCCCCTAGTCCCATTAAAGAGGTTCAGTGAGGGCTGAGGAGACAGTACAGCAGGTGAGGAGCTTGTCGTGCACATGCAGGAGCTGGGTCAATCCCCAGCATCCCATATGGTCCTCCAAGCACTGTCAAGAGTGACCTCTTGCGTGCAGAGCCAGGAGTAACCCCTGCGTATGCCAGGTGTGACCCAAGATTTAAAAAATAAATTATGAAAGATAAGCAACGTGTCCACATTTTCAGAGGTGGTAAAGCACAAAGTTTAAATGCATTAGGAAGAAACCAGTCCTTATTCATTTAAATACTTAAAATGCTGAATAAGTAATTGTCAACTTTAATTGGGCATTTAACATACCTTTCTCTACAGGTCTCTGGTAAAAGCAACCCCCTGAGTTTGCACTGGGCTGAAGCAGGCATAGCCACCGGGACTGCACCATGGCTCACAACTGTTCCACTAGTTCTTTGTAGAAAGGTGGGAATGTAGGAATCATGCTCCAGGTTTCCCTTCAGGCTTTTCTGGTGGTTCCAATTCTTTCCTACTACAGGAAGGGATAAACACCCTTCATATATTTCCTCTCACCCCCAACCGCAAGGAAAACAGTAACACTAATTAGTTGTAACAGGGTGTTCATTTCACACAGTTCTCAGCAGGAAGCCCTGCTGTTCTTTGAAACGGTCTGGAAACAGCCTTGATTTTAAACATCTGAAGATAATTGAACTAAAAGGTGCACCCAGAAAGCTGAGTGACATGCCTATTATTCCCGTTAGTCACTAACAAGAACTGTTTGCTGCCATTTCTTATTTACTCAACACCGTGAAAGCCTCCAGCACCAATGGCTTCACCCCAGGACCCTAAAAGAATAAGTTAAAGTAATGATTGCTGATAAATGGAGGAGCAGGGAAGCCTGCGAGATTAAACACAACCCTAGGCCTTTTAAGGAGAAGAAGGCAGAGCCCTGCAGACCTATAAACTTAAGCTCTGTATCTGGTAAAAGTAGGGAAGTGGGACAAGAGTTGAAAAATATTTATTACAAGATAGATCTGCAAACATTTTTCTTTATTTTTAATTTTTTTTTTTTTTTGCTTTTTGGGTCACACCCGGTGATGCACAGGGGTTACTCCTGGCTCTGCATTCAGGAATCACCCCTGGAGGTGCTCAGGGAGCCATATGGGATGCTGGGAATCGAACACAGGTCGGCCATGTGCAAGGCAAACGCCCTACCCGCTGTGCTATCATTCCAGCCCCCAAGCATTTTTCAAAGACAAGGATATTAGCCAAGCTGAAAATGTTTCCTAATAGGTTGTAGGCAAATGAATAGGGAATAGGCTGCATTACTGGGGCTGGAAGTGAGAAAGAAAGAAGCCATCTTTTTCTTTAATCTTTGGAGGGGCACAACATCCATCCAAAATTTCAAATGACAGAATCTCAATATACAACTTTACTTCTAAAATTTATTCTAAAAATGCTATTATCAAAGTGTTCAAAAACAGGGGCTGGAGCGATAGCACAGCGGGTAGGGCGTTTGCCTTGCATGCGGTCGACCCGGGTTCGATTCCCAGCATCCCACAGGGTCCCCCGAGCACCGCCAGGAGTGATTCCTGAGTGCATGAGCCAGGAGGAACCCCTGTGCATCGCCAGGTGTGACCCAAAAAGCAAAAAAAATAAAAACGCTCAAAAAAAAAGTGTTCAAAAACAATCCCAAAGCTTTAGGGCCATAGGGACAATTCAAAAAGCTTGCACATATTCTTCCCACGCAGGAGACCCAGGTTGGATTCTGGATCCTGCATGTCCCCTGAGCACCACCCAAAGAGACTCCCCAGATGCACAGCCAGGAGTATCCTGCACACTACAGAGCATGGCCACAAACAAAAAAATTGAAAAGAAATAGAACCAAATGTTGGGAAGAGAAAAATTCTTTAATTTTAATCCCCAATGTTAAATACTTATTATGACATCTTATTATGACATCTCATTCCTACTTTGACAAACTGGCAGGCTACCGAATGTAGCCTGCCCACACGGCAGAGTCTGGCAAACCCCCCGTGGCGTACCCAATATGCCAAATACCAGTAACAATGATGGGTCTCATTCTCCTAAAGAGCCTTGAATATAACCTCAAGGCCAGGATGAAGGAGATGTTACGGGGGCCTGCTCGAGGCAATCGACGAATAACAGGATGATTTGTGATTTTGTGATTTGTGAATGTTAAATACTATTGAATATTTATATATACCTAATATCAATCATTATTATAATATTTCCAAAATAAAAGTTAGAAGCTAAAAATCACAGAATCAATTGTATTCTGCCACAGTTCTGTAAAGATTTGCACAGAAATAAATATGTGCATGTATAACTAATGATTGGTATACATTATTTATACACTCAATCACATATATCATGCATATATCCAGAACAATACATAAACAACTGAAGATAGTTGTTAATCTTGGAATAATCAACTAGAAAACTAGGGACAGGAGATACTTTTATTTTTTTGCTTTTTGGATCACACCCGGCAATGCACAGGGGTTACTCCTGGCTCATGCACTCAGGAATTACTCCTGGTGGTGCTCGGAGGACCATATGGGATGCTGGGAATCGAACCTGGGTCAGCCGCATGCAAGGCAAATGCCCTACCCGCTGTGCTAATGCTCCAGCCCAGGAGATACTTTCAATTCATGCTTTTCAGTGATTACTTTTCTGTGTTGAGTTGTTTAATATAGATTTAAATTTATTAAATTTATATTTTATTAAATTTATATTTTAAATTATTTGGGCTACTTTTTTTTCATTTCAATGTAAAGAGGATAATGAATCATAGTTAATGGTCCATTAAAGAATGCAACGTCAGAGACCATCAAGATTAAGATGCAGAGATGGGCTTGCCCCTTCAATAGGAACCAAAAATAGTAAGAATACAACCTGTCTGTGAGTTTGAGACTGATTCTGTCTTTCAAGGAAAACCCATGAAAACACTTGCTAAGCAGATAGTGCTTTAACAGGACTGTAGAGGTAACCAGAGACCCGTTTCCAGAAGGGGACCCCAGTCCATTGGATTGTCAGGTTGGACATGGCTCATGCATGACACAAGGGATAAACTCACAGCCTCACACTTGCCCTGGAAACTTCTCAAGTCACTAAATTATCCAGCATGCCCCACCAAGAGGGATTTAAGAAATCGTTCAGAACAGATGCTCTTAAGCCAACTGGACAACTGCTGAGGAATACAGGTAGATATTTTGGGACAATTACTCCCTCAAAAAGTCAGGGAAATATGCTACACTATGAATCCACACCTATAGACCCAGACCCCTGTCAAACCAGAGGAAAACCCTATGCACATTCAGAGACACCCAAGCTACTCAACAGTGTCCTCCCTATTAAAAGAGACCACTAGCACACCATCTAATTTGTCACTCTATTTCCAGGCTAAGGAAAGTGGGGTATTCTTAGTATAAGGGAAGTGTTAGTGGGAAAGTAAAGATCTACCCCAGAGCTCAGCAATTTTACTAGGCTTTCCAGTCAGTTGCTTCAATCAAAATAATCTATCTTAGGGAACTAGAGAGATAGTACAACAAATAGGGCACTTGCCTTGTATACAGCCAACCTAGGTTCAATCCCCAACACCCCACTTGACCCCCGAGCCTTGCTAGGAGTGATCCCTGCGCACAGAGCCAAAAGTAAATCCCTGAAAACCATTAGGTGTAGCCCCAAAACCAAATTAATAATAGTAATCTATCTGCTGTAGATAGTGCAAGGGTTAAGCACTTGTGTTGAGTGTAGTCGACCTTGAATTTGGTCACTGGCATCACATGGTTCCCAGGTGCAACCCTGGAGCACCAGCAGGGTGACCCAGATTATCCCCAGCACTAGAGGGTATTGCTGTACTCCCAGGGTATACTCCCAAACAGTGTATTCTCTGGCCCTCACATGCCAGACAACCCGAGCACTATAAGAAGGAGCACCCAAGCCTCCTTAACACTGCTTTGGAGACACCCCCCCCACCAAAAATCATCAACATAATCATCACATATCAGATAAACCACAAACAAAACCCTATGCTATGAGAGTTCAATGATTATCATACACACTTATTGACAATACATTGCAAGGCAGGGGTGTTGTACAGTTTGGAGCTAAAGAGGCAGAGAAAATAGACTTCTGATTTTAGGAAAAAACAGATCTAGTCCCAGGGAAATGTGGACAAATCAATGTTTCCAAGTATCATTGCCGCAGTGTTCTTTGGAAGTAGAAGCCAAGTGCTACTTGTAGAAACAAAAATTGAGTCACCAAATGTCAAGGTATAGAAACTTATACCAATTGCACATTAAACATGACATTTATTTGGTAAGGCATCTTCCAGTGATTAGTAAAGCAAAGTAAATAAAGTAAAGGCCCTCCCGTTGTTCGTCGATTTGCTCGAGCGGGCCCAGTAATGTCTCCATTGGAGACTTCGTTGTTACTGTGTCTGGCATATCTGAGGATATTAATCAGCATATTTGTTTAGTGTTATTTGGAATTGGTCAAGCATCTTATTTAACAATTTCAAAAGCAAGACACCAGAATAATGCCATAATTGGTGTCATTTTCAGATTTCACAGTGGTAGGAATACTGAGTAAAAATTATAAAAATCATCTGTATGTAGTCACATTGCTGGACAGTATTTCAATCGAGGTGATTTAAATAATCCTGTCCACCACCAGGCGGCTCAGGCTTTTAGCTCTCCAGGCTTTCCACAAATATGGCTATATTCTACTCCAACAGCATTACTTCAGATCTAATTTAGTGCATCTAATTCATCAGTTTAGCGGAAGGGACCAGAAGAAGATAAAACAAAGAAGTTGCTTAAACAAAAGAAAAGATGAATCAGATGTTTCCCTCTTAAACATGTGTTTGATTCAACATTGTACTTCATTCAAAAATCTAAATATCATTTGAAGGCTTACAAATGGTAGGCAGAGTTCTCTGAGTTAACCTGCATAAAATTAAATTTAGTTCTAATTTAATTCACTTCCACAATGGTACTCTGTTGCCAATGTAAAACCCTGAAGGAGTTTTGTTTTCCGTGACCTCTATAAAATAACAAGTTGTATTTGCCACAGCCAGAGAAACATCCTGAACCTCATTTGTTTAAGGAGTTTGTAATCTGTTATTACTGCCTTACAGACTGCCACACATTACTTCAATAGCCACAGTCATTTCTATTAAAATAATAAGTGACTTGTCTGATCTTGCTACAGTAACAAATGGTCTGCTTAATTTATTTAGGTGATGTTCTAACAGTAGGGCTGGTACAGTAGGGCTGTCAAGATAGTGCACAGCAGGTAGAGTGTTTGCCTTGCATTTGGCTATCTAAGGTTCAATCCCAGGCATCCCATATGGCCTCCCCACACACAGCCAGGAGTAATTCCTGAGTTCAGAGGCAGGAACAACTCCCTGAGCATTGCCAGGTTTGGCTCCAAAACAAAAACTAACAAAACAAAAACAAGTTACAGTAGTTTTTAGAAAATAAGTTATAAAACACCAAACATGCATGAACCACACCCTTGTCTCCTGAGCATTCCTAAGATATAGTGGTCGGGCCAGAGAAATAAAACAGTGGGTAGGACGCTTGCATTGCAAGTGGCCAACCAGGGTTCGATCGCTAGAACTCTATATGATCACCAGGACAGCACCAGGAGTGATGTGTGTAGAGCCAGGAGTACAGAAGTGACCCCTGAACACTGCCAGGTGTGGCCCCCAAACAAACAAACAACAACAAAAACAACCCAAAACAGTTGACAGTTCATCTATTATAGAGCCTTGCTTGGTGTATGGCACCCTTAAATTTAAAAAATTTAAGAAAAAAAAAACAGAGTGACATTGGTGGAGGGAAGTTGACACAGGTGGTGGCTCTGTCATGACCCAAAAAGACGTAACTGAATATGGACTCTACTGGGGTTAGGAAAGACTAACCTGGCCTGAGGAATGTGGTCTGGGATATAGAGCAAGATGTCCCCAGGAAGAACCCACCTTTAAACTTAAGATAACTCTTACTGTGGTCATACAAAATGACTAGAAATATTATGAGAAGTAAATTTACTCTGATTGTTTAAATGGATTACGAGTTGAGGAAAGGAGAAAGCAATACACCCTAGATGGAATCCCGTCTTTGAGCGGATCTCCTAGTAATCTGAAGGGCTGAACACTCAGATGAGATTTTGTCCTTGAGTTAATCTCCTAGGACTTCCCCTGAAGGAATGGCTTTACCTCTGTTTGTTGTTATGACAATGTTCAACCCCACCTATGTGTACCCACACCCTCCATGATTTTTATATAACTATGTAGGGGGACGAAAACAGGATGAGAACACTATTCGGGTCTCTCAAAGAGGAATCGAAAGAACTATGCTTGGAATATCACGATTCACTCAAATGAGAGATAGAATCCGGAGTTCTGATCTTCGTCAACGCTCAAGAATCAGGGACGCTGTCTCATTTGCCAAGACATCAAAAATCAGATGGGCTGGACACGTAATGAGGTTTACAGACAACCGCTGGACTAGAGCCATTACTGATTGGATTCCACGAGACATCAAAAGATCACGTGGACGCCCACCTATAAGATGGTCAGACTTCTTCGTCAAGACCCTAAATGATCGGTTTGAGGCTCTACATGTTCCTAAAACGAACAGATACCATTGGGCTACACTAGCACGCAACCGGGATGAATGGAGACGTTACTGGCACCCGCTCGAATAAATCGATGAATAACGAGGATTAAGTGATTAAGTGATCACTTAAGTGATTAAGTGATGTAGGGGGAAAGTGGGGATGAGAAATATGAGGACTAGGATGATGGAACTATGGTGACTGGAACTATGATCAAAATTGCTACCATGACTGTGCTGTAAAGGGAGAAATCAGAATACAATGGGGAGGAGAGAGAAATAAACTGACTACCAACTAGCCTGGGGCTCAGGCCCTGTTTCTCCATTCCCACCGGTCCTTCGTCCATCTGTCCGTCACCATGGGTCAGCCAGGGAAATGGTTCTTGGCCACAGAATGCTTGAGTACCACACGTGTGCCCATGCCTTTTTCTGGAAACTCACACCTGGGTACTGCTGGGTATGAACCCAAAACAACAACCAAAAAAAGATAAATGTTTTTAATTAAAAACTATAAGAGATCAGAGGAGGAGTGTTGGTTACGGTACATTTTTTTTATCAAAACAGGAAAATCTGAGTATAGATTAATTAAGATGATATGAAGGAATTCACTATTCATTATAGGTGGAATGATGACATTACATAAGTCAGAAAATGAACCCATTTTTGAAGTCTCCTCAAGTACTGAAGTACTTAGAAGTGAAACATTGTCAATACTGAAGTTTTTCTTTTAAATGCAGCAGCAGGTCAGAGCTAGTACAAGGGTTAAGGCACTTTCCTACCATTCAGACAATGCTGACTCGATCTCTGGCATTTCTCGATCTCTGAGCACGTTTAGGAGTAACTCCCAAGCTTAGAACCAGGAGGAGTAGCTCCAACTACTTTCAGGTGTGCCCACGCACACCCAAAGAAAATTAAAAATAAGATGTTCCAGGGGGCGGAGTGATAGTATGGCAGGTAGGGTGCTTGCCTTGTGTGCTGTCAACCTGGTTAGCTCCCCGGCACCCCTACAGTCCTCGAGCCTGCCAGGATTGTATAGCCAGGAGTAAGCTGAGCACAGCCAAGTGTGACCCCCAAAAAAATAATAATTATTATAACAATAATAATATGTTCCCGAAAAAAATGGGGGAAAGAGAGTTGGGGGTCAAATGCAGCAGTAAGTCTGTGAGGATTTGTGGTATATTCATGTTAAGAGAGAAGTTGACACTGGCGGTGAGATTGGTATATGGACATTGCATGCTTGAAATTATACTATGAAAAGCTTTGTAAATCAAAGTAACTTGATTTTTAAAAAATGGCCGACCCGAGTTCGATTCCTCCGCCCCTCTCGGAGAGCCTGGCAAGCTACCGAGAGTATTCGATATGCCAGACACAGTAACAACAAAGTCTCCAATGGAGACGTTACTGGGCCCGCTCGAGCAAATCGATGATCAACGGGAGGGCCTTTACTTACTTACTTACTTATTGGCTAGAATATTTTTTTAAAAGAAATTCTCAGAATAAAATGTTTTAAAATATTTCTGAAAACAATTAAACAAGCTGAGCCTACTATCTGCCATACGGCTATTTTCTACTACATCTTAAAATTGATGTTTGAGGGGCTCACACAATAGTACAGTGGATAGGGCATTAGCCCTGCACATAGCCAACCTGGGTTCGATTCCTGGCATTTCATATGGTCCACTGAACACATCTAGGAGTGATTCCTGAGTGCAGAGCCAAGAGCAATCCCTGAGCACCGCTGGGTGAGTACTACCAGGTGTGACCCAAAAACCAAAATAAAAAAGATAGATACTCGATCTGCTGCATTCTCTGCCATTTATATGGGGAGGGCGTAGTATCTGGAGAGAATAAATGATTTGCCTCTATTGTCAGTTATCTGCTACTAGAAATGCATTTCCATTCAATTCTCTAATCTTAAAAATAGACTTGGGCCAAAACTTTGGCAGTGCTTTCAAAGTTAGCTTTTCTACCTATTTTGTATTTTTCTCTAGTTGGACACTTTTCTGAAACTGGATACTTTTCTTTTCATACAGGAAAACACTGAGTTTTGTCAATGCTGGAAGTAAAATCCAGGATACTCACCACACAAATTAGATTCATTCAAAGTAGCTTCAAAAAGATACAAGAATCTGTGACAGTAAGATACATCTTACTTTCAACCAATGTGACATATGAAAATATGGCATTGCCAAAGTGATATAAACTTGTCTTCATTTTATCAATACACTTTTTTATTTATGACACTCTGTCAGAATATCTAAAAACAATAAACACTGTCTTCAGAAATAAGTTTAGCATTAAAAAATTCTATATACTTGTTTAGTGAAAATTCGCATAGTTCAAAAAGTGGAATATAGCCGTACCCAGGATTATATTCCACTGATTAAAATTAAGCAAAAATTTATTTACATAGGCTACTCAGATATCAAAAGAGTGTGGCTGGCAATATTTTGGAATTATAGATTCCTCCGCCCCTCTCGGAGAGCCCGGCAAGCTACCGAGAGTATTCGATATGCCAGACACAGTAACAACAAAGTCTCCAATGGAGACATTACTGGGCCCGCTCGAGCAAATCGACGATCAACGGGAGGGCCTTTACCTTTATAGGTAAATAGGCTGTTATGTTGATGCAGCCAGATGAAGACAGTTTTCTCTTCCAGGAACATTAAGATAAAACTAGTGTCCAGCACAAAAAGTACAGTATGTAGAAGGCTGCCTTGCACATAGTTTCAATCCATGGCACCACATACAGTTGCCTGAGCCCTGCTAGGAATGATCCCAGAGCACAGAATCAAGAGAAAGCCCTGGGAAAAAAAACAAATAAAACATGGAAACTAGTTTGCAGATTCAGTTGTTTTGGTTTGGGATCCTGAAAAAAAAATGGTGTTAGTGAGTTGTAAATGTTGGGTTTCAGTGAGTACAGTCCTTGATCCGGATACATCTGGATACATCCGGATAAAGGGAACTTTCCTGTTTGGCCAGACTCTATTCAGATAAAGATGCCAGGCCTCAAACACAAGCTTCAATTCCAGGTGTGTTATGCTTTCTTGAAAAGTATGAATGTGGACAGCATTAGAAAATCAATTCTCCCATTTCCCTTAATTGTCCCATATGTCATAATACCTATCTCAGCTAGCAGGGGCTGTTAACAAGATCTGAACTCAAGAGAAGTTATCTTGAAAGTCACAAAAGGCATCTGGCTCAGTAGTCAGAAAAACTCTTGGTCCAGAGAAGCAGCATCTTGAAAAAAAACATACTTATTTCCTCTACCTGCATGCAGTTCAAAAGAGAAGCCCTCCCAGATTCATGAACTTGAGATGGTGTCATCTTTTCATTCCTTCAACATGGTTCACATCTTTATGAAACAAGGTAAAGGTAAAGGTAAAGGCCCTCCCGTTGATCGTCAATTTGCTCGAGCGGGCCCAGTAACGTCTCCATTGGAGACTTTGTTGTTACTGTGTCTGGCATATCGAATACTCTTGGTAGCTTGCCGGGCTCTCCGAGAGGGGCGGAGGAATCGAACTCGGGTCAGCCATGTTGGCCGCTTGTAAGGTGAATGCCCTACCCGCTGTGCTATCGCTCCAGCCCTTTATGAAACAAAAGAAGGAGAAAGCTCAGTCTATGTTTATTACAGTATCCACAGAAGTAATCTCGTGACCTGATCTGTGGATATTGACTCTGACCATCTGAAAAATCTTAAGGGAAACCTATAATCAAGGGAGGAGTCAGGATGTTGAAAATGAATTATTAACTCTTAAACCATTTTTAGGCAATATGTACTTCCTTGAATGCATTTCATTATCTGAAGACCCCTATACTTTGTCCTCCAGAGATGTGCAAATAGGATTCTTCATGACCTGCAACTACATCTTGGTAGACTATCACTGGGTCACCACCTAGGTTTGAATTCCCAAGTCAACATCCCTTCCCTAATGCTCGAGCGGGCCCAGTAACGTCTCCATTGGAGATTTTTGTTGTTACTGTGTTTGGCATATCGAATACGTCATGGGTAGCTTGCCAGGCTCTGCCGTGCAGGCAAGATACTCTCGGTAGCTTGCCGGGCTCTCCGAGAGGGGCGGAGGAATCGAACTCAGGTCACCCATGTTGTCTGCGTGCAAGGCAAACGCCCTACCTCTGTGCTATTGTAAGCACTGCATTGGAATGGTGGACTCCCAAAGGATATCAGGACATTTGAACAATTCCAGTGTCTGTTGGCTATATCTTCCTACAGAAGAAATAATCTAATGCTTCAGAATCAAAGATATTCAACATGATAAGTAAAAAAGTAAAGGCCCTCCCGTTGATCGTCGATTTGCTCGAGCGGGCCCAGTAACGTCTCCATTGGAGACTTTGTTGTTACTGTGTCTGGCATATCGAATACTCTCGGTAGCTTGCCAGGCTCTCCGAGAGGGGCGGAGGAATCGAACTCGGGTCGGCCATGTTGGCTGCTTGTAAGGCGAACGCCCTACCCGCTGTGCTATCGCTCCAGCCCATGATAAAGAAAATGAAAGTCACTGAGTTTGTTTCCATACAAAGTGCAGAGAAGTTCTCTATTGTCACAACTCGGAGCTTATCAACTCATCTCTGGAGGGTTGGCCTCTATGCACCTGTCTCCAGTCTAACTATGACTCAAAAATGACCAGCTCTGCTGAACTCACCATG
The DNA here is from genome assembly GCF_029834395.1 of Sorex fumeus. Lineage (NCBI taxonomy): Eukaryota > Metazoa > Chordata > Mammalia > Eulipotyphla > Soricidae > Sorex > Sorex fumeus. The sequence continues at coordinate 7,255,477 of NW_026606058.1, forward strand.
ACAGTGGGTGAGTTGTAGCTGTCAGCTGACACTCTGAGATGGTCAGAGTGAAGGATCTTTGGAGAGCCTTTTCCTCTAAACCAATGTTTCTTTTTTGGTTTTGTTTTGATTTTGTGACTACGTCCAGCACTGCTCAGGACTTACTCTTGACCCTGTACTCAGGGAACCATATGTAGTACTAGGAATCCAAGACAAGAGCAAGACAAGTGCCTTACCTCTGAATTATCTCTATGCCCCTAAACTATTTTTTTCAAGTGAGAGAAACTACCTCAGCCCCAGAAGGAGGTGTTGAAATGATCCAAGGGTCAATAACAGCCTCAGTTGCAATAGTCTCAATACTGACTTCGTGTGTTGGCTTGAAGAAGATAAGATTTCCTGCAAAGCACTGATTTTTTTTTCTCAAAAGGGGAGGTATTCCAAATCAGTTTGGGAACCACTGCTCCAAACCAAGTCCCAGCTGTATAGACATAGCAGTATAAGGCAGGCCATAAAATATAAAAGTTAAAAGGAAACAGCAAAGTGAAGCTGTTTTGCTCCTTAAAGATCTGAGTCAGATAGAGGACAGTACAAAGACTTCTATGCACAACTTGACTGATACCAAAAAGTATGTGGCATTGTGGTTATCTCTGCTTCTGACTGCGTTATGACTGTGATGGTTCTGAAATGCGTTCTCACAGAGCTGTCTCATATTCCTCAACCCAACATCTTACTCAGAGAAGACCTTGTGTTTCAGAAAGTTCTTGGAGTTTTCCTCCTGATAACTTGCCTTCACCACCACCTTCTCACCCTTGTACTGGGGCTGAGCCCTGAACTTGAACCTACTGTCAGTTCACACAGATATTCCTACTGCTCATGTGAAGAAACAGGGAGAAATCATTTCTATAATTCAGCTCCAGCTTAATCCAACTTTCTACTTTCACAGGGAAAACTCATGCAATCTGTCTTTCATTTAGAGATACTTTTGCAGTTCTGTTTAACACAGGGGACTTTCAGATTGCCGTTTTGTCTATTTCTTTTATTTCTCCCCTGCTGGTAGAAAATAAAGGAAAGAAAGAAAGAAAGAGAGAGAGAGAAAGAAAGAAAGAAAGAAAGAGAGAGAGAGAGAGGAAGGAAGGAAGGAAGGAAGGAAGGGAGGGAGGGAGGGAGGGAGGGAGGAAGGAAGGAAGGAAGGAAGGAAGGAAGGAAGGAAGGAAGGAAGGAAGGAAGGATCAGAGTTACTTCCACAAATTAATCATTCTTCCAAATGCTAAAGCCCTATCAAGAGAGAGTTGGAGAATCCTAGGGAAAGCCCAATAGCAAAATCGTAAGTTTGAGGCAGATGAGGTCCCAGGTTCAACCCTCTACACTACCTCCACAGGGTGGAGTACAATGCCAGGAGCTCTGCTGTTCAGGATCCTTAGTGACACAACAAAATTGCAACCTCTGGTACAGCTCAGTCAAATGTGTGCAATGATTAATACCATGATTAGGCTATGCAAGCCCGCAAACACCAGCAACAAGTGTGTGAGCACAGAAACAGGCGTGTGCAGCCTGTGGCCACAGCAACAACCAACACAACAACAAATGGGAAGAGAAGTGGATATTTTTCTTATTTAAGAAAATGAAGTGAATCTTAAGCTAGACTGTGCAGACCACAAAAATGCCTTGCTGAGCCGGAAGGGTAATACAAAAAGTAGGACGCTTGCCTTGTATGTGGCCAATCCAGGTTTGATTACTGGCACCTCATATAATCTCCAAAGACCACCAGGAGTAATCCTGACCATAAAGCCAGCAATAAATCTTAAAGATCATTGTTGTGCTCCCTCCTAAAATTGCCTTGCTAATCAGACAATCTAATATTCTTTCCTTCTTACTAAGATGCAGTTGTCTTGTTTCCATTGAGATCAGTCTGGAGAGTATAAAGATATCACTTGACACATCCCAGATTACACGTAGTGTAGACTGGCAGGCACCTCATCTGCGCCTCCAGGACTATGTTGAAGCCAAATCATCTGTAAAGTGGCTATAGTGGTTACAAAAACCATCACTAAAATGTGACAACTACTATTCAGTTTAACAAATGCTCATGAAGCTCTAACAGAGATTAGACAAGGAAGGTGCAGTGCTCACCAAAGTTTTCCAGTCTAATCAGTTTACAAATGTCCTCCCAAAAATGACCTTAAATTTAAGGCAAAATGTTTTGTGTCATCAGAAAAGGACACGGTACAGATTTATACTTTTCCCCTTCATTTATGATCTTTTTTAAAATTCACTCTCACTGTCACTGTCCTCCCGTTGTTCATCGATTTGCTCGAGCGGGCCCAGGAACGTCTCCATTGTGAGACTTGTTGTTACTGTGTTTGGCATATCGAATACGGCACGGAGAGCTTCTCAGGCTCTGTCGTGCGAGCGGGATACTCTCGGTAGCTTGCCGGGCTCTAGACTGTATAAGATTTAAATTAAATAATCGCATAAATAAAATACAATCAGGTCTGGTTCATGCCCTGTTTCTTATTCTGCCACCTGGGTAAGTCCCTCTCCCCCACCTCTCTCTCCCTCTCTCTCTTTCCCTCTCTCCCTCTCTCTCCCTCTCTCCTTCTCTCTCCCTTTCTCCTTCTCTCTCTCCCTCTAATCTCCTCTCTCCTTCTCTCTATTCCTTCCTCTCTTTCCCTCTATCTCTTCGCTCTCTTTCCTTCCCTCTTTCTTTCTCCCTCTCTCTCCCGCTTTTTCCTCTCTCTTGTCCTCTCTTTTCTCTCTCTCCCTTCCTCTCTCTCTTTCCCTCTCTCTCCTTCCCTCTTTCTCCCTCTCTGTCCTCGCTCCCTCTCCTCCCTCTCTCCCTCTCCCTCTCCCTCTCTCTCCCTCTCCCCGCCCCCCCCCCCCCAGGATCCTGACTTTCTCACTGTGGAGGAGGGAGCCGTGGTGCCCACTCCTCCCGGGGCCCCTCTGCAGACCGAGCAAGCTAGCATCCCTGTGCAAACTCCTTCCTCTCATCCCCACCCCTGGGTCCATCCCAGAAACTTTCTAACTCAAGGCTTTCACGCCCCTTTGTCAAAGAACCTTTGGGGTCTGGAGTAATAGCACAGCCGGGAGGGCATGTGCCTTGCCCACGGCCCACCTGGGTTCTATCCCCAGCACCCCATATGTGAGTACTGTGAGTACAGAGCCCGGAGTAACATCTCCCCCACCCCTGGCAAATAAAAAACCTTCACTCAGTTCCTGGGACCCATAGAGTTCAACCCCACACACTGCTCCTCCAGCTGGGAGCTGGGGACTCAGCAGGGCTTGCTTCTCCCATTGCTGGGGTCTCAGTAGCCAACCTGAGACTTTGACTTTTTTTTAATTATTTTTATTAAAGAATTCTGATTTACAAAGTTATTGATAGTTGCATTTCAGGCATATAACAGTTCAACACCAATCTCACCACCAGCATCAACTTCCCTTGATCAGTTTTCGAACATTCCCCTACCCCCAACTCCCAACCCATCTCCACCTGTCAACTTGACAGACACATTACAAAGTTTCAGTAGTTGCAGCATAGATTTCATGTTTTCAGTTTCATTGAATCCATGTTTTGGATACATGGCGAAACCACTCACCCATATACCGGTATAACTGAAGCCCTGATGCCTGTTGACCCATTACTTCCTGTTCTCTTCTCCCCAACCTCCTTGATTTCTTTCCTTCTCTGTCCTTCTCCTCTTTAAACACTTGAGTCAAGGGTGATCAAACTTCCCCCCTTTACTACATTTCCTTGCCCAGTATTCTATATATGACAGATAAGTGAGATCATGCCATTTGACTTTCTTCTCCTGGCTTCCTTCACCCAATATGATATATTCCAATTCTAACCATGTTGCAGCAAATCGCATAATTTCATTGTTCCTTATAGCTGCATAATATTCCACTGTGCATATATACTACATCTTCATAATCTGTTTTTCTGTCATTGGACACTTATCTTAAATAAGTGTATAGTAGCTAAGATATGATCCCACATGTCAGTTCTATTCTAAGTTTACTGAGAACTTTCCATACTGTTTTCCACAGAGGTTGTACCACACAACATTCCCACCAGCAGTGGATGAGAGTTCCTATTTCACCACATCTCCGTCAACAGAGATTATTCCTACCATTTTTGATATGTGCCATTCTCACTGATGTGAGATGGTATCTCATTGTCGTCTTGATTTGTATTTCTCATATGATAAGTGATGCTGAGCATTTTTTCATGTGCCTATTGGCCATCTGCGGGTCTTCTTCTAAGAAGTGTCTAATCATTTCCTCTCCCCATTTTTTGATAAGGTTTTGAAATTTATTTTTTGTTAATCTTTGTGAATATTTTATATGTCTTGGATATCAGGGCTGGAGCGATAGCACAGCGGGTAGGGCGTCTGCCTTACAAGCGGCCAACATGGCCGACCCGAGTTCGATTCCTCCGCCCCTCTCGGAGAGCCTGGCAAGCTACCGAGAGTATTGGATATGCCAGACACAGTAACAACAAAGTCTCCAATGGAGACGTTACTGGGCCCGCTTGAGCAAATCGACGATCAACAGGAGGGACAAGCCAAGCCAAGCCTGGATATCAAGCCTTTAGTTGATGTGTTGAATGCAAATTTTTCCCCATTCAGTTAGCTGCCTTTTAGTTTTAACCCGTGGTTCTTTGGCCACGCAGAAGCTCTTTAATTTTACGCAGTTATATTTGCTTATTTTTTATTGTGCTGCCTTTGCCAATGGCACCATTCTGAGAAGGAACCAACGAGAGATTCCTAAAGAGGACAGCTGAAGATAAAGTTGGCAACCCCCAAGAACTTTATCCCATTACAACCATAGTCAAAATAAGTGTGAGTTTTGCATCAACATATGCAGTTTTCTTCTAAATTCATTTCATTTGTTAGGTGTGTGGGGGCCGGGTGGGAATCCCCTCAAAACTCCATCCAGAAGTGCTCAGGAACTGATTCAAATGTGCTCAGAAGCCACACCCAGAAGTGCTCGGACGGACCATGTGGTGCCAGGATAAAACCTGCGGCTCCTGCATGCAAAGCATGTTCTCTGGCCTTCACACTATCTGCTTGGCCCCTAATCATCACATTTTGAACTTGTACATCCTGTCACTTAACATTCTCATCAAACTTCCGTTTTTCATTGTGGAATATTGCTGTCCTATTGGATGTGTAAATTTGCCTTAAACTGTGTAGAATTTCTTCAGATTGTATTTTACAGGTGGGAGAAAAAAGAATAAAGTATTCAAGACAGAAGAAGAATCAGAAGAAACTGTATAATTGAAGATAAAAAGTTAGCCAGTGCTGAAAAGACGTTAAAACAGAACCCCAAAAACTATGTGGGGTGAGCTGGAGCAAGAGAAAACAGCAGGTGGGTTGCTTACACATAGGAAACTCGGGTTCTGTCCGTGGTGGTCTTCAAGCACCACCTAGAGTGATCCCTGAGCACAGAACCAGGAGTAAGCCCTGAGTATAGCCAAGTGTGGCCAAAATAACAACAAAAAAATGCTATCTGCACTCCCATGTTCATTACAGCATTACTCACAATAGCCAAGATGCGAAAACATCTAAACATTAATCAACTGATGAATGAACTCAAGATATTTAAATGCAGACATATATATCTTTCATGTATCTATTGATAGATATTAAAATCATATTGTATAATTATATATTTATCTGGGCTGGAGTGATAGCACAGCAGTAGGGCATTTGCCTTGCACACAGCCAGCCTGGCCGAGCCAGGTTCGATTCCTCCACCCCTCTTGGAGAGCCTGGCAAGCTACCAAAAGTATTCAATATGCCACACACAGTAACAAGAAGTCTCACAACGGAGATGTTACTGGGCCCGCTCGAGCAAATTGATATATGTATCTGATATCATAGATATCTCTATCATAGATATCTCTAGATATACATAGGTATATCTAGTAACAGACAGATATTAAAATCATGTTGTATAATCATATATGTAACAGATATGTAATGGAGCTTATTAACTCTAAAGAAGGAAGCCCTGCTTTTGCAAAAACATGGATGAACCTTGAAGGAATTATGCTCAGGGAAGTGAGATAAAAACAAATACTATATACACTTCTTGTAAGTGAAATCATAAAAATTAAAGCTCATAGAAACAAAGCCAGAAGCTAGTTACTAGGAGTGGTGGGTAGGAGAATCAGGGGTGGTATTGGTCAAAGGGTACTAACCTTCAATTACAAATTAAGTAAGTACTAAGGAGCTAATACACAGCACTGTAGGTACAATTGGTGTCACTCATTACATACTTTCAGATTATTAAAGAAGTAGATTTTAAATGTTTTCACCACAAAAGGGAACAAAAATTTTTAAATATACAAATGTGTCAAGTCCATTTGCATATGCTGTAAATCTTAAATTTACACTATGTACATATAGATTATATGTCAATATGAGAGCAGAGAGGTCGAGACACACCATGCTTGCTCAAACTTACTCAGGGTTCTGTGCTCTGGGATTACTCTTGGAGAGGTTGGGGCTAGGGGGTGTGGAACCACATGTGGTGCCAAAGTATAGATCAACCTGAGTCAGTCACGTGTGCAAGATGGCACCTTACTTACTATACTATCTCTCTGGCCCATATGTCAATTTCTTCCTGAATGGAGGGTATGCTATGAATAGAGCGGCAGTGGATATAAGCTAAAAATCATTGCGTGGGATACTTAAGGTTCCTAAAAAAAACTCTTTAGAGTATTTGAGTTTTTCTCTCAGTTTTCCAATGAATAGCCAGCTATAAGCAAGTGAGGTGATAATATTGACCAAGATCCAGTCTCCTGGCATTGTGCCAAGCCTTTTGCATTTGTCATCTTACTTAATAAGTGTCATCAGACTCATACCAGTCTTGCAGCAAGTACTGTGTCCATTTCACATGTGCGCAATGAGTCACATAAAGTCACTTTCTCAATTTCACATGGCCAGAGTTACGTGCTCAGGGCAGGGAGATCCAAGACACAAACCCTAGGGCCTTCTCTGCTGTGCAATGCCATTTCTTTCATTTCCATCTATTGTCTTAGTTTCCCACCACAGTCGGTTTCTTCTGCTTATAGAATATAAAAGACCATCTGTTTTTGATAACATTTTATACTCACCATCCAACAGAGGCAACCCAAAACAATAGTAGGCTGGTTTTCAGCTGACAAGACGATTGACAAAAAAAAAATGCGGTCAAAACTCAGGAATGATGCAGGTGAAATCTCCACAGTCTACCCATCCACATACCTAAAAGTTGCCCTTGCAATAAAGCCAGGGCTGTCATTCACAACACTCAGCAGCAGTAAGCCACACAGCTGTGGGAGCCTAACAGTTTGGGCAGGAAAACAGACAGGCAAAGAAAAAGAAGAATGTAGTCAAGCCCCAAGGAAAAAATGTTAACATCCGGAACCAATTCACCCACACAAGCTGGGGAACCGTTATACCCAGCTCTCCATAACACCCCTCTGCCCTCACATCCCAGCTGATCCTATATATGGACAGACACACATACACACATATACACACACCTCACACACACATACACACCTATGTAGGATTTTTTTTTACTATTCACTCACCCCTCCAGCAACCAAATTGTCCAGTGTCTGTAAGAAGTGCATTCTGATGCAGTAATTACCTACCACCCAGTCAGAGTATCACAGAGATGCCTTAAATCTCTGCAATATCACAGTCTAATCTGGGTAAAGCACAGTTGCACCAGATGGGATCTAATGTTCCCAGTATTAATGCTGGTCAAACAACTAGGACTCTGAACATTGAAGAAAAAGGTGAAATGGTCAAGACCTGGCTGGTCTTCTATTTTGCAAAATCTCCATTTCTTGGGCTGGAGCGGTAGCACAGTGGGTAGGGCATTTGCCTTGCATGCAGGCGACCCAGGTTCAATTCCTCTGCCCCTCTCAGAGAGCCCAGCAAGCTACCGAGAGTATCTTACCCGCATGGCAAAGCCTGGCAAGCTCCCCGTGATGTATTCAATATGCCAAAAACAGTAACAACAAGTATCACAATTTGTTGTGAGGCATTACTGATGCCTGCTTGAGCAAATCGATGAACAACGGGAGGACAGTGCTAGAGTGGGCTGTGCTCCATTTCTTATTGGACATATCTCATGGGTGAGATCTGGTAAGTCACCCAAGATCACAGCATTCACCTTTTTCTGCGCCACACTCAATATTTCAAGAGTTTGGCTCCACATAGGTTGCTCGGAAAAGAAAATGTGCATAGAGGGTCATATAGTTCTATTGCTGCAGGAACATTTCAAGTCCCATCACTTATCATCTGCACTAAGTGGAGTAGGCAACGGACAAAAGCAATGTTTGAAAACAGAGCTGGACTTCACAGCGTTTTCTTTTCAGTTTCTAAAATTCCACTTCTCTACCTGGTAGAATAGACAGGAATATGATCAAGCTTACAGTGAAAGTCAAAAACACTTCAATGCTAATTCTTCTACACAACGAAATTGGGGGATGTAATTTTCCTTCCAAATCCCTGTTGGAGACATCAGACTTCTTACGAGAGGAAGGTTTCTTGAAGTGGGAGGGAAAATGATGGAAAAATTGAACAGGTGGACCACAAAACCATGAAATCCATTGTTCCTAAGTTCCCGGAAACCCACCATTGGGATCACACCCACTGCAACAAAGCGTCAGAGCATAGGATGTGTTTATGGAGGTGGAAATTTCTGCAAATAGCAGGTCCCATTCAAAACGAGGCAGTTCTAAATAGAGCTGTTAGAAAATAAATGAATCCAAGCAGTTACTCAGAGGTTAAAGTTAAAGCCACAACTCTGAGAGTGGGTGTACATGCTGTGGGTCCTCAAGGCGGTTTCCTAATCCTTGGGCATTAAAAAGAAGCCACTGTGGAAATCAGAATCTCTTCCTTTGTAAATTCAATCCATAGCAAAGGGATTTCAGCTGTGATTGCTGAGTTGGAAAAAAAAATCAACACTACTTAGAAATGCACGAATTGCTCGTCACTGCAACTGATATGTTTCTAAGCTGTTCCATTTTGAATCAATTACCAATAAGATTCCTTCCATCCCATTGTGAATGGAGAAGGGAATGGATAAAACAGAGTAGTTAAAATTTCCCTTGAATCTTACTGCAAGAGAGGATTTAGGATGAGGAGGTTTTAGATCAAATTCAATATGTAGCCACTGCATGTCAGACAATGAAATTTCTACATTAAAGTTAAAGAAAATAAGTCATGTTGCAAAGAGAAGTCTGCACATGCCATACTCTACAGAACATGGCTAAAAATTCCACCCTAAAATAAGTGATATTTTTCTCCTAGCAGGTATAAAGAAGGCAGATTACCACAGGAGGGACTAACAATGAGACAGGAAGACTGAGATCCCAAAACTGTAAACTGAGATCCCAAAATCTTGTTTAACATTTTTGTTTTAGCGTGTATAGATTATTCATTGACAAAATTTCAAAGACCTCACTATAGGACTAAAGAATCAGTAATGTCACTAGAGTCTCAGGGTCGGAGTGATAGTATAGCATATAGGCCACCTGCCTGGCATACAGCTGAACAGGCTTCAATCCTCAGCACCCATATAGTGCCCCAAGCCTGCCAAAAGTGAATCCTGAGCACAGAATCAGTAGTGAACCCTGAGCACCACAGGGTGTGACCCAAAAGCAAAAAGAAAAAAGAATGTAAGGGTTAAGGATAATGTCCCTGGCGCCAAAAAAAAATTTAAAAAAAGATAAATTAAAAGACAAAAAAAATAAATAAAAATAAATAAATAAATTCTATGGGAATCATGTAAACTGCATTGAGCGACATCACAGTGAAGAAGTTATCCGATTGGTTTGAGCCTCACCTTCTTCATCTGTAAAAGGAGGAAACAATGACCTTTTTTGAGGACTAGAAGGCTAGATGCCATGAGTGTGAATGAAAACATCAGTATAGTGCCTAAGATGGGGTGCATCTGCAAGTCATGAAGCTATTTATGGAAATGTTGGTTAGTGGGATGAGATGATGCTTGTGGGATTGGGTAAATATAGAAGCATCTCCCTTGAGACATAATATAGGAAAGAGAATGTTTTGAAGAATGAGACCTAAATTCCACCCGGGGTCCAGTTTCCTTTTCCTAATGATCAGCCAGAGCTTGAGCATTTGCGAGGAAGATCCTAGGTTTCTAGAATGAGACTGAAGTGGGGATCTTCTCCTGGGAATGTAGGCTCTGTCTCTGCTGCCAGGAATGAATGTAAACAAAGACTGGGGTAAAACTAGGCTGTTTTTTAATAGTAAATAATTAAATTAAATCCAGACTGCTTATCGTCTAGGAGCAAGAAAACTATACAAAACTTTATAACCAGATGACAGGCACAAAAGCTGAAGCTCCTGCTGCTTCCCTAAATTAACAAAAACAGAAACAAGAAACTTCCCAGATTCTTTCTTTCCTGGTATCTGCTTCGCTTAGGTTTTCCTTTCGTTCCTTCACTCCTTTCTTTTAAAACTCAACAGGAAACACCTGAAAACTCTTTAATGCATTTTCAACTAACTGGTAAAACTGGGTTCATTTTGCCCAGAATCCTGGGGAAAAACCTATCCAAAATCCATCTTCCTCAGCTTATGATGGGGTCATATAACCCGACAAACCCATCAAATTGGAAATACATATATTAATTCAAGATGTATTTAATACACCTAACCTATCAAATATCATAGCTTAGCTTAGCCTATCTTAAACACATTCATAATATTTACATTCACCAACAGGTAAAATAAAAAGTATCTAACAATAGGCCTATTGTAGAATAAGTAAGTAAAGTAAAGGCCCTCCCGTTGATCATCGATTTGCTCGAGCGGGCCCAGTAACGTCTTCATTGGAGACTTTGTTGTTACTGTGTTTGGCATATCGAATACGTCAAGGGGAGCTTGCCAGGCTCTGCCGTGCAGGCGAGTATTAAATATATCACGTAACTTACTGAAAGTGAAAAACAGAATGAATAATTGTATGGATTGTCACCATTAAGGGATACAGATGAAAACACACTAGACCTTAAGGATATTTGAGTTACTGAACTAAAAATTAATCGCTGAATGATGAGAATGCTGCATTCACAGTCATCACTTTATTTCTCCTCTAATGAGAAATGAGGAATAACTAGAGACTGGAGTGATAGTACCGTGTGTAGGGCGTTTGCCTTGCACGCAGCCAGACGACTGGGGTTCGATTCCCAGCATCCCATATGGTCCCCTGAGCACCGCCAGGGGTGATTCCTGAGTGCATGAGCCAGGAGTAACCCCTGAGCATAGCCGGGTGTGACCCAAAAAGCAAAAAAAAAAAAAAAAAAAAAAAAGAATAACTAGCTGAAGACACTCTATCTAGAGTAGCTGTTGTTTCCCCTCATGATCAAATGGCTGTCTGGGGGCTGGGGGCTGTTGCTCACTGCCATGCCCTATATGAGAAGAAAGAATTGTACTGCACATTGCTTCCCTGGAAAAAGATGAACATTTAAAATTCAAAATACAATTTCAACTGAAAGCATAACTTTCACACCATCATAAATTTTTTTAAAGTCTTGAGTCATTCCTCAGTACCATCTGAACAAGCTTCCCCAACAAAGGTCTTAAAACAATGAAACAATGAAACATCTTGATTTCCTATATAGAATAATATAAATCTTTTTTGGATTGGGGGAATCCATGGAGAAATGTTTAGAATAAGCAAAAAGAAACAAGTTTATGTTATTCTACTTCCCTCATCCAGAAAGGCTCCTCTGTCTTCTGCCCAAGAATTCCTGGGGAGCTGATAAAGTTGAGGTTAGGGGTTCCCAATTCCACCCTCTACCTATTATTCTACATGTGCCAGTAGGCTGATTCCCACTCTTCAAAGTCCTCTTTCTCTTCTTCGGATAGACATTCAGGTACTGGAAGCCACAAAGTCCTAGTGGACTTGATTAACAACAAATACTAAGACTCTGTACTCTGTTTCTAACCAAACACCATATACCAAGAGGGATCCCACTCTTAGTTGCAATGATGCCATTCAAAGCAAAAGACAAGGCTAACAGGCCAGAGTTTGCTATAAACTACCATCTTCAACAATTTCATTTTTTTTTTTTTTTTGCTTTTTGGGTCACACCCAGCGATGCTCAGGGGTTACTCCTGGCTCATGCACTCAGGAATCACTCCTGGCGGTGCTCAGGGGACCATGTGGGATGCTGGGAATTGAACCGGTGTTGGCCATGTTGGCTGCATGCAAGGCAAACACCCTACCCGCTGTGCTATTGCTCCAGCCCCTAACAATTTCATTTCTGTTGTTGTTTTGTTTTCCTTGGGGCTGCACACTTGGTGATCAAGAGTTATAACTGGCTCTGGGCTCAATAGTGACTCCTGGCAGAGTTTAGGAACTATATGCAGGGGTGATGGGACCAGTCCAAGGTTAGCTGTATGCTAGGTAACTGCCTTACCTTTAGCTCTCCAACAATTTCTTACTCAAGCATGTCACTGAGTTGAGACATCAGTTAAGTCCATTAAGAGAAATAAAGGTCACTAAATCCGTTGTTCTCCCATTTGGACTATCTCATTTAATCTTCACAACAACCTTTTCATGTACATGTTTATTATTACCATTTCACAGATAAACAGGGGTTTGGAAAAATTAACTTGTTTGCCTAAGGATGTACAACTAGCAAATGTTAGAACCAGAAGTCAGACGTAGCTTTTAACCACTATACAAACATCATTCATTCATTCATGCACTGCAGCAAGTAAAATAAAATAATAATTGTGATCTATGAGATGGTAATAAAATGATTATATTTCATAGCATTATTTTAAGATATATAACATACACATGGAATACATATTATATTTTAGCACAGTTGAGTACTATTCAATTAATATAATTTGTTATCATTATTGGAGCTGGAGCGATAGCATGGCCGGTAGGGTCTCACATACGACAGACCTGGGTTTGATTCCTCTGCCCCTCTCAGGGAGCCCGGCAAGCTACCAAGAATATCCCGCCCGCATGGCAGAGCCTGGCAAGCACCCTATGGTTTACTCGATATGCCAAAAATAGTAACAACAAGTCTCACATGGAGATGTTACTGGTGCTCACTCGAGCAAAATCGATGAACAACAGGAGGATGGTGCAGTTATCATTGTTCTGGTCGTGTTGTTGTTGCTACTGTTCTTGCTGTTTCAGAGGGCCCCAAAATATGAGGCATTTGCTCTATCACTGACTTACATATCTGGCTCATTATATTTACTGTTTGCTCTGTGCCAATTACGTGTGCTAGAATGGTGACACAAGAGTAGTGAAGACAAGATTGCAACCCCAAGACAGTTTACAAGGTAGTGGTGAGAGAGAGTAACCAATAAATCCATTAGCTCCACAATAAAAGCTTACACAGGGACTCAGGTTGCAGAGAATGGTGGCATCAATTCAGAGTGAAGAGCTGTCCCTGGAGTTTGAAGCTTGCTGTAAAAAGTCCATAAGGAAATAAAGTCCCATAAGACAGAAACATGAGAAACCCTCCTAGGTGTGTGCGGGTCCTGGTTTTTTGCTCTGACCCTGCCCTCAAGTTCAGCAGCTATGAATAGAGGTTTTGAATGTTAAGCTGTCTTCTGATCTATCTTGTTGACAAGCGCTTTGCCTGTTACTAAGTCATCCTTTTAGCATTTTCACATCTCTGCCAGATCAAGAACTCAGCTTAGCAGACTAGACATGGAAAATAGTTACTAGCGCTTTCCATCAGGCTCAAACAGTAATGAGGGGCAACTTTTCCTTTGGGGGGAAGGGTTGTACCACCTCAATTAACCAGTGAAGTTGCTTTCCTCAGTGCTTGTATTTCAAGTTCCTAGTTCTTCCAGTTGTTTCTGAGAATAGCACCAAAAAAATGTTGAATGCATAAATGCATTTCCTTTAAATTCACCAATGCCATAGCATTCTTTTGGTAGGAAACTCATGGGCATTCACACACACACACACACACACACACACACACACACACACACACACACAACACGTGCAGAATAGGTTAAATCAAAATACAAAGAATGAGGAATCACTGACCCAGGACTTCTGAACATGTGATATTAATCTAAAAATCTTTCCAAGGGCTCTAAAAATGCTCTTAATTCTAGCTATAAAAAAAAACTGAAAAAAAGCATTTGCCTTATGTTGATATTACTCTTTTTTTCTACAACTGCAGTAAAACATCCCTAGTTCGAACAAAGTAAGGAGATGACTCAAGTTCTAACCTAGGTGAATTAAGAGAAAATTTTAATTATTTTTTAAAAGGTTAAAAGACACACAGAAACTTATACCTATTGGGGCCTCAGGGGGTGCTTAAGTCTCTCCCTCATTTCACAAAGCAAGAACTGAGGCCACATCAAGAAACAACTTTAAAGCGTTTTCCTCAACATTTCTATGTCTGCCTGCCTTTAAAATGGTTGTGTCTGGTTCCAACACTACTAAAACATCAGTAGAGCGTCTAGATCTAATTTACGCTAGTCTAGCCATGATATGTGAGTATAATCTAGATTCTGAGGGCCTGTGTTGATGGTTTAGTAGTAGAGTGAATATTCGTGACCAAACACATCAACAATTAAGGTTTCTGAAGTGTTTCACAATCCATGACTCCTCTGAAAGATTGGCTTCATGGTTGATTTTTCTACTTAACCTTTTTTTTCCCTAAATAGGACATATTTAGGGAAATGTAATGTGTGAGAGAGTGTGTCCATACACCTCCCCTCTACAACTATGCTGTGAAAAAGAAATCAAATTAATAGGTTTCTGAACGGGGGCTGGTCAAGAGCAGGGAAAGCACTACTGCGTTCACTCTTAGGGGGCTGATGCGTGAACTAGTGGCCTCCTATGAAAATCAATTACTTTTCAGGAGCTAGAACGGAAGTCAAACCACTCAAGTCCCTTATAACCCCTGGGCTGCAAATGTGCCCTTTGCAACCTAAAGCAAAGAAGATTTGGGAGTGAGGGTGTCTGTCGGGGTGCTGGAGGAAGTCCCTGAACTCTCGCCAGATACAGAAGCAAGCCATTTTCCCATCTACTTTGAAAAGTTGGGTGATTTCTTCTTTTTCGGTTCTCCTCCTTGATTTTTTTTCTCAGTAATTACTTCATTGTGTTTGATCTTCAAGAGCAGGGGGAGGGGGTGTGGGGGGAGGTGGGAGTAACTGCTATCCCTGTTTCTCCGAGAGCAACACCCTTTCCTAGATGTGGCATCAGTACCAGTACTCACCCCTGGATCCTTTTTGTCCCCCAACCGACAGAACCAGAACGACTTTCCTTTCTAAGGGACTGGCTATGTAATGTTTAGTGACCTTAGAATTACCCATTTGGAAATGGTTAGGGATTAAAAGTTCTTCAGGCCGAGGGATTCTTGGTTTCTAATTGCTCATGTTTGAAGTCAGTTTGATTCCTCGGAAATTTGTTCAGCCTGATGAAAGCAAAAGCACAAACTCCCCTCGGGGCTGGAGGTGTAAGATCCTAGGGTTGCTTTGCTCTTTTGGTTCCTTTGGTTTGAGTGGGGGAGGAAACGGGGTCGTTTATCCGGGCCTTCCAGATGATCCCGGAGTACCCGCAAAGCTCCAGGATGTAATTACAGCTGAGCCGATCACCCACCAGTCCCCCGAGGGTCCGGGATTCCCGCCTGCAACGGTCCTGACCAGGTCCTCGGGCAGCCTTGAGCCACCAGCCGTCCCGGCGGCCCCGCGCACCGCTGCGGGGTAGCGGGCCAGACGCACCCCACCGGCACCTCGGACAGACAGAGCGGCCGCGGGCCTGCGCGCCTCTGCGCGAAGGTCACCAAAGCGCCCTAAAGGCGTCGCGGGAAAGGACGCGCCCCCACTGCCCTCCTCGGTAAAAAGCCTACGAGGGGGTTTTGAAATGCGGAGTCGGGGAATTGGAGTGTAGAGGTTGGGAGAGGGGACAGGATCTCTAGGCGGAACGAGGCAAAAGAGAGAGGCTAACAGCTTTCAGGGGCCCAGTCCGGGGTTCTGGTCAACCTACACGTGGGCTTTAGGACTGTAAAGGACAGGACAGTCGTTTGGGGGTAAGAACTCACCCTGCTGAGAACTGGGTGCTGATCCTTTAAGGCGGCCACAGGTATGAGAACCTCTAGGGATGCCCTTGTGAAATTCTGTCCTTACCTGTGATATTGGGCGGGCTTCTATTTTTTGTTTGTTTGTTTGCTTGTTTGTTTTGTTCTGTAGGAGGCAGATTTTATCTATGTGATCCAGAATTAAGGTGTTTTTTTTCTTTTCAATCCTTTAAAGTGCAGTGGCCATTTGGAAACAGTAAACTCATTCTCAGCCTCAAAAACCACATTGTAAAAACTATGAAAAGACAAATAAGAAGGCAGTTTTTGCCTTTCCTATGTTCTGGAGTTACCTTTCCAAATTATAATGTTTCTCTTGTTATTTCTTTTTATAATAAGTAGAAATGATTATTTCCATCAACATTACTGAAAAAACGTGAAGTAACTCCTCTGAATACAAGGAGCATATTCTCTCCATCTAAAATGAAACAGCATTGTTCAAAAAATAAAACATCCACATTTAGTTAAGTTTTCACTCTTCCTAATCTTTTCAATGCATTTGTGCGTCTGAAAATAGGCGTCGCTTTCCTGTGTTTGTTCTACCACTTTGGTCAAAATCATCCATTAATTTGAGAATTAAATAAAAGCAGCAAAGATGCCAAGTTTCAAGTCCGGATTCTCAACTGATACCCAGCAGTGACAACTTTTCAGCCTCTTTCAGTTTTCAGTAATGTGTTAAACTGACTCAACCAAGAGGGAAAGAAAAGGCAATTCCTTTCTTCTGAAATATTAATCTATGTCCCATTCAGAACTCTACTGTTCACATAGGAACTGGAGATGTATATACATATGCTTGCATATAAACTAATACTTTAATGTCTTCTATATGTATAAAAAGAAATGTTCACACTGGCTGATGTTTTTTTTGATAGCACAGAATAAAAAGTAGTGATTATAAGGCTATTTGCACTTTCAGTATTAAAAAAAGAAACTCATCAGCTTGTAGTCAGCAAAATGTCTGACCTCAGAGTGATGCTAATAATGGCAGTGAATTAATGTTGATTTGTCCTTGCTAGTTGCCTAAATTCCCACCTCTTCCCATTTCACCTCTGGCCCTCCCTACTGAGTCTCATTTTCCACCTCTGACACTGGGAGCAAGGGCCTCACTTAAATTAACTAATGATTATCCTTGCCCAAAGAAGTATAAACAGACCCTAATTTATAAATTTGCTAATTGCTGTTACCAGTGCAGACCTCTGAGTATATCTGACAAGCACGTATAAAATTCAAAGTTCGCTAGAAAAGGGAAAGAACAAAGCAAAAACAAACCACATGAATGAGAAAAAAGAAGGGGGGAAAGATTCTATGTTCCATCAGTTTCTTCCTTTCCTTGTGGAAAATGATCCTTCTTCCCTGCGGAAAAGTATACCAAAAGATTAAAACTAGAAGGAAAAAAATTAAATATTTTCTATGGCTAAACTACTTTGTCTTTTGGGACTAAGAAAGCAATAACCAGCTATACCCCTGGGATAATCATTGCACTGATTTCTGCATTCCCAGAAAGAAAAGTGAAATGTCAACCTGATCTTTACCCTTATGGAATTTGTAATTCCAGGCCAGCCTTGTTCTTTTTTTATTTTCACAGTCACTAAAGAAAGAACTTCTACTAAAGTCCATAACCCAATCTCTAAAAAAAAAAAGTGCTCTCGGATTGGAGTGATAGTACAAGAAGGACGGCGTTTGCCTTGCACGGGGCAGACCCGGGTTCGATCACCAGCATCCCATATGATCCCCTAAGCACTGCCAGGAGTGATTTCTGAGTGCAGAGCTAGGAGTAACCCCTGAGCATTGCTGGGTGTGACCCGAAAAGCCAAAATAATAATAATAATAATTAGAAAATTAAGAAGTGCTCTCATGCAATACTACATTTTTTGCAACATTCATTATTTAATACTAATGATGCCCTTGGAGACGTTTAGATGAACAAAACATGTCAGTCTTCGAAGCCAAAATCCTTGATGGTTGAATATGCAAATTTAATGAGAGTGATTTTAGTTCCATTAAATTTACATCCACACACACTCGAAGGAAATTTTACACCAAAAAAATGCAAGGAACACAAACTACCAATATCAAGTCATTTTAGTATGGGCTCATAGGTTAGTCTTATCATTCTTCACTGAATTTTCAGGAGCTGCTTATATTAATGAAATGTTAAACTAAACAATTAAAAGATGTTTATGATGCCATTTAAAGTGACTAATATGGTGGGGAGAGATGGAGGGACCAGCAGTGTTTATTCTGCAATATAACAACTTTACTCTAAACTCCAATATAAGAGACATAATTCCCTCTTCCCCCTGTATTAATAACATTACCTCATGAACATTTCTTTCTGGGAGTTCTACCTATAAAATCAGGAAACCCACGGAGGTTAACTTTTTTAACTCAAAATAATTTTTAGGAAACAGCAATTGGCTGGGTGGGAGGAAGTGTCTCCAAATTAGCTAGAAGAGCTGACCACATGCTTTGCCGGCCAGAGGCCCAGGTTCGATGCCTGGAACCCCGTGGTCCCCTAGGCACAAATGAGCGTGTCCCCCCCCCCCACACCCAACAAAAGAAGAAAGAAAGAAACTAGTGTTGAGTGAAGTGTGGAAGATGCGAATTCCAAATCATAAACAAGCCCCAAATTGTGAATTGTCCTCTGCGCCACCCTTGAGACCCTCACTCCCGACTCATACCACCCCCTAGTTAAGCTTGAACGGCTGAACGGGTGAGAGGGGCGGAGGTGGACAGCGAGGGCAGACCCGCACCTGGCCTCCTGCTGCCCGCATCCTTTCCACAGCCACCCCCGGCCTGCCACGCCCGAGTAGGAGACAGAGCGGCGGGTTGCAAACCACAGCGGGTTGCAAACTGGGGGCGTCCGACCCCCGTCCTCTGTCCGCCTCCCACCGCCCTCCCGGCAGTTCTCCTTCTATCTATCGCCTGGCGAGGGTTCGAATGCCTTCGTTCTTCCTAGTAGCCACCGGTTGGGCCTCACCGTGCCGGGGCGGGTGTTTTTGGACGAACTCCTCTCCCGCCGCCGCTGCAGCCCGCGGTCCTCGCGCCGCGCCACCCGGACGGAGACCACCGGCAGACTGAGCCGCCTCTGCCTCTGCACAGCGACAGCAAAAGGCGTTTGGCCTCCTCCGCGAGGGTTCGATCCACCCTCACCAGCCCACGGTGAAGTCCGATCTTGCCTAGGCCGTCGCCTTCCCGCAAGGTCACTTACCAACGCGACTGATGCGCGCACGTTCGGGAGGCGCCCGCGGGGGTCCTAGCCCGACGCCCTCTCGGCCGGCACAGGTCAGAGGCTCACACACTCCAGACACACCCGAGTCGGACCCCAGCAGACCCCCGGGACGGCGCCCAGGGCGCGCCACTCACCCCCGCCCTGCGGTCCAGGCCCACGGCCTCTCCCTGGCCGCTACCTGCTTCGCGCGAGCACCTAGTCCCCAACGGTGTCACATTCGGCTTCTCTTCCCCACTGAAACATCATTGACTTCGTTTCCCCCCAGTCTTTCCCTACGGGGGCTGGGGTCGGGCGGAGAGGTAATGTCAGGACTCAAATCTCGCCGTCTTAATTTTGAGCAAACAAGTCCCATAGTCACGCACTGGCAGATTAATTCGGGTGACCCAAGAAATTCCAAAGAAGACAGTCTCCGAGAGAGAGCGCTGGGCGGTTTCCCTTTCTCTTTTGGGGGAGGGAGCCGTGGAAAAACGGTCTCTCTCCCACCTCCCAGAGAGTTTGAGCCTGGGGACCGAGGCCAGGTGGGCGTGCTGGGCCAGCGCCCTGCAGCCCACGAGTCCTCGGGCGCCCCAGGCCCGGAGCGCCCACGCGCGCGCGCAACCCCGACGCCCTGAGCCGCGCAAAACCCGGCGACTGCAAAGCGACTCAGCCTCGCGGGCTCGGGGCAGGAAAAGCCCGCGCAGAAGGTAAGAATGTTTTCCCTCCGCGCTGGGCTGTGGATTGGGAGGGAAAGGCCCACCGTGGCGCTGGGGAGGCCCCTGGAGCTGTGGCTGGTCCCCGGGCACAGATGGCGCCGCTGCGTGCCTGGAATATACTTGCAAGGCCTCAGCCCGAGCAGCTGTTCCGGGCGATCCGGGCTGGAAAGTTTCCTCCGTAACTGCTCGGCGGCTGGGGGAGGCGAGAAGGCTCCAGAAGCGGCAGCTCGCTCCTAGACCAGCTTGCAGAACCACCCTACCGCGTGCGGCTGCTGAACTGCAGCGACTTCTCTGGAAAATGCAGAGCGTTGGGGGGGACACCTCGGCTGGCCCTTCTCCAGGGGGTGTTCGGGTCCGCCGGGCTTGGTGGAAATTTTTTTTGCAATACATACTGCGTGTCCTCCGGTGTGGGTTGCCTACGACACGCACGCGGACCTGGCTGGTCTGCGGTTTGCAGGTTGGAGCTTCAGGCTGCGGGCGCTTGGCGCCAAGCGAAGCTAGCCCTGTCCGAAGGCGAAATGAAAAACGGGCTGTGAAAAGGCCAAAGCCCGGGCTTCGAATCAAACGTTTAACATTAAAACCTGCCTCGGGGTCGTCGAAGGATGCCAAGGATCCTGATGGGGCGGGCTTGGATGGGGCGGGCTGACAACGGTGGTCGCAGTTAGGCGAATGGGGTGGTCTGCCCGCAGGAGCTGCCCCCGACTAAGCGCCACGGGTGTGTGCTTGTGTGCTTGTGTGTTGAGTCCTAGCCCAGTCGCTTGGTTTTGTAGCTGTCGGTTCTGCTGGGTGAGTTTGTGTTTCCCTGATGCTGACTTCTTACCGCTCTGGTTTTGCACGAATCAAGCGTTAGATCCAGCCCTCTCTCAATATGGTGAAACCAGTTTAAAATTGTGAAGTTTTGTAGCTGTCGGTTCTGCTGGGTTTGTGTTTCCCTGATGCTGACTTCTTCACGCTCTGGTTTTGCACAAATCAACTGCCCTTTCTCAATATGGTGAAACAAGTTTAAAATTCTGAGGCGCGACCAGGCTGAGACAGTTATATGAAACATCGCTAGGTATATGAAAGAGACCGCAAAGTCATCCTTCCCACCACCACAACACACAGTTAAATGCTGCCCTATATGCATCTGTTCAAGTGCCGCATTAGAGAGAAGATAGAGGAAAGGCCCAGAGGGGCTGCAACCCCTGGCCTTGCCTTTTGCCACTGTGGGTACCCAGGAGGCCACAGTTCTGCCACCTCCTGGACTCATCCCTTAGCAGAACCTGCCAGCCTCCCCGTCCCAGTTCTGCAAGGTCTTTTCGGGTGCTACATCCAATTCCTAAGAAAGTGTTCACCTCCTTGACGCTCGGACTTGGAGACACAGCAGCAGAAGCCTGGCCTTCCTGCACTGGAGCGGTATCCCTGCTCCTTCGACAAAAGGCACACAAGTGTTCTTGGCTTCTGGCGTCTTCCTCATCAGGATAGACCTTTGTCTCACAAACATTTTGTTTCATTTTGTTTTGTTTTCTCTTCTTCGAATCTAAGTGCTCACCTTTTTCTTTAAACAAAATAAAGCAAAATACGTTTTTTAAAGACTATAGGAATGGGTCAGTTAAGCATCAGGCGCTCCTCTCTGGTACCCATACCTCCCCTGCAAGAGGGCGGCATTGTGGACGATGAGTCCGTTGGTGGCGACACCTTGTCCTAACCCCTCAGTTTCCTTTCCTCTCTTAGGGCCGAGAAGGGCCGGGAGAGAACCCTGCCGGTTGAGGCTCTCACAAGACCCCCAGCTTGTTGGTCCTTTGGACCTCTGAGCCTAGGATGGTTCTGGGTGACCTGGACCCCCCTTTCTAGTGAATAGGGTGTCTGTCCCGTGTAGTCGAGTGACTTAGGCCTTTTTCTCCGGCAAGAAAACAAAACAACCTAGCCTGAGTTGTCCTAAGCCTGGAAGAACTGCCACCAAACTGGGTGCAGACCCAAGCAATTCTGACAAATTCGGTGAGGAAAGTCTGGCTTGGGGGGGGGGGGGCGGCAAGGGGGTAAGGTAAACACACACGAGGATTGCCCACTCCAGGACCTGCGTGGACAGGCACCCACATCCAAATACAGGGAAGGACTTAAGCGAAATAAATCTCCTTTTAATTTTCTTTTCATCGAATAATAAAAATAATTCCCCAGCACTAAAGCCAAATACCATAACGGGCCACAAAAACACGGAGAATTCATAAAACTCTGTCTCTGCAGGTCACCAGCTAATCGTGTTATTATTAGCCTCGGGAGCATGGAAATTGAACTGTCACTGGCCAAAGAAAAAAATGTAAGCGACAGCTGTCCCTCCTCGGGTCGGCCAGCTTTCCATCCTCCGAGCTTCTGAGCCGCGGGATCTCGCACCCTTGGTCGCTCCCGAGTTTGAGGATCCCCGTTCCTTCCCGCGGCGGCCCCCCAGCATGCCCCGCGGACCGAGTTTAACTCCCCAACTCTGGCTGGTCAGCGGGACACCTCCAGGGGGGGTTTTCCTGGCAGGAAAGTTTTGGAAGCTAAACCAAATTGCCAGTATGTGGGCGCGTGTGTGCGTGTGTATGTGTGTGTGTGTGTGTGTGTATGTATGTGTACACACACAGACACACAATTCTTACCACAACAGCTGTTTCCCGAGGCTGTTTTGAACAGTTGAAATCTTGGCACTTAACACAAAACGTTACATTGTTACCCCACTAGAATAGGGGCTTGAACATCCCCCGGTGTTTTGCGCGTTGCGCGCGTTGTGTTCATACAACGAGCACAGACCCCAGACTCAATCGCGCCGCTCCCCACTCCCCTACCCCACATATTCAGAGATAGGAGCCCCGAAACGTGACCCCGGGTGAAAGGGTCTAAACACGCATTCCTCTTTACGTAACTGACAACGGCGCAGAAGTGTCCATTCTGCAACTGCTCGCAGTGAGTAGGAGAAAAGTGAGTCCCCGGCTTGGGAGCCGCGAGAACCGAACTGAAGACCCAAGTGCAACGACAAACTGGGCACGTCTCGAGAGTGGGGTGCCTAAGGAGATCTCAGCCCCATCCTGCGAGCTCGGGAGTGAATCCCAGCCCCGCCAGGCGTCTGCAGGTTGCGCCCCTGCTCACCCCCGGGACCCCGGGCGCACCAGCCCTAGCGCAGCTCGGCCTGTGAAAAGCGAGCGCAAAAAGGAGGCCCCTTGCAGGGAGGCCCCTTGGCGACCGAAACTGCGAGGCTCCGGCCACTTTTCCCAAACTGGCGCCGGGGCGAACCGAGTGGGGATCCCAAGGTATTTGCGCCAAGGGAAAGCAAGGCGCGTCGGGGCCCGGCGAGGCGTCCGCAGCCTGGGCCTCCCCTCGGCCCGGGCCGCCCGCGTCCCCGCCCGGCCCGCACCCGCGACTGGTCCCCCACACTCACCCGGATGAGGCTCCAGGCCGTGCGCGGCCGCGTCCTCCGCGTCTCCCAGTGGACCCGAGGGGCTCAGCGCCTCCATGGACAGGTCCAGCCCCTTCTCCTCCCAGTCTTGCAATTTCCGCTTCTTATTGGAGCCGATCAGGGCTTCAACGGAGAAGGCATGTGCTCGCGAGCTCAGGGCGACTGCAGACCTTCTCCTGTCGCTCATCTTAGCCGCCCGCGCCCCGGCCCCCGCGCGCCCCGCGACTGAGCCCTGACACTGCGCGCGCCCACCGGGCCCGCCCCGGGAGAGGCGGCAGCTGCTCGGCCGATCCCGGCGCCCTCCCCCTGCGCCCTCCCCCACCCCGCGCCGCCCGCCCGGCCCGGAGCCCCCGGCTGCCCCTGCCGGCCGCTAGGAACGCGCGTCCCGAGCGCCGCCAGCCCTGGGCAGGAGCGCTCGGGTCCTGCTTCCCACCGGCCGGGCGGGCGCTCACAGGCGGCGCCCGCTGGGCTTCATTCCTCCAAATTCTCTCTCTCCTCCCGCTCCTTCCCTCTCCTCTCCTCCCTCTCCCGCCTTCTCGCTCTCTCTTTTCGTCCTGCCTCTGATCGGAGCTTCTGGGAAAGTCCCCCCCACCCCCACCTAAATTCCTCCCTTCCCGAGGAGCTGGGGGGCAGGCGGTGCGCTCCTGTCCGCGGGGCGAGGGAGAGGGAGGGGGTAGGAAGAGTCCGACCGAGGGGAAAAGGACCAGCCCCCGACCAATGGCGAGGAGGGAACAGGAGAAACCCCGAGAGCACCGGCCAATGAGCGCAGCGGAGAGACTGAGGCTCGGGCCAAGGCTCCGCGCGGCTTGTCCCCGGGATGCACTTGGGCCACCGTTAACCCCTGGCTCCCCGGTGCCCCCACGGGAGGAGGTGCCCTCTCGGAGGGGAGCAGAATTGGAAGCTGCGGTCTGATCTGTGCCGAGATCAACTCCAGCCAGTCCCCAAACTCGTGTCTTTTCTACCCAAACCGACTACGTCTCCCAGACGCCGCAAGCTCAGAGTCATTTTGATAGAGATCTGCAGCTGGGGGGCTCGGACAAAATTTCAAATGGTCCCCAAACGCTAGAAAACGGGCACTCTGGGGTTGACCCCCCCCCCCCCAGAAACTTTTTTTTTCTTGTTAAGATCTTCTGGTTCTGCTTGGGTTTCGCCACGCTGGTTCTTATTTTTCCAGCCAAACGCGTTCTAAGCCACTCTGGCCAGGACAAAACGAAAGAGAGAGGGAAAGAGGGTGAGAGAAAAGTAAATCAAACTACACCCCCAAATAAGCCATCATCTAGCGTCTTGGATGCAAAGGCTGAGGGTCGCCCCTCCTTCCAGCTCTAGCTGCTGGAGGGGTCCTCGAAACCCTGGGGGCGAGGGGCTCACCGCGCCATCGGCGGGCGGGCGGGCGGTTCCCGGCTGGGCCCACACGCAGTCCATGCGGGCCTTCTGTTTGGCGTGGACGCTGAGCAGGACTTCGCCTGCTCGGGCCAATTGTTCCAGAAAACTCACGGGAAGGGGCTGGTCGGAGGCAGTTAGGAGCTTTTGAGAGTAGAGATTTTGTTTTCAAAAATTCCCTTCAAAGCCGGTCCCCTCGCCTCTGGTACCCGTCTCTCCCCTCTCCGCGGATCCTCCCTCCACCTTTTAAAGGAAGAAAGAAAAATGTCTTTCAGGATCCTGCGGCCTTTGGGATTTCTAAGGAACTCCAAATCCAACACTTCTGGTCTTTCGGATTTCCCACACGCCCTCCCAGGTTACGCAAGTGGTCGCGGGCAACAAGAAGACCCGGAGCGGCAGCCCAGCACAGAGCAAGTTCAAGGGGGGCCTGGAATTCAGTCCTGCCAAGCTGGAAAGAGATCTCGGGTTTCCCAGAGGACAGCCTAAACACAGCGCTTGGGAGGCTGCTTATCCCAGGGCAAAGACCCCGTTCTGGGCTGCGAGTGAGCCCTGAAGGAAAGACCTTAACGCAGCAGCAGTCCTTGGCGGGCAGACGCGGGACCTTTCTGGGAAGCCGCCGCCTGTCAAGGCCTCTGGGATGAGCACCCGTTCTTCCGCCCACTTTTGGAGAAAAGGGGGCAATCCTGGGCCTCTGAAATGCCTCATTATGGCATGATTACTGTCACAAAATCCAGTGCATTTATTATGGTTGGAAGTACTCTGGCACTGAAGAGACTAGGATTGTATATATTTTTGCCCGGGCAAAGACTGTTTTGCAGACCTTCAAATAGAACTTCAGCTAGGAAGAGGAATAGCTAGCAGCACAGCAAATGTAGAAGAAAAACGGTGCAAGAGCCAGCAGATGAGTGTGATGCCACTTAAGGCATCGGGGAAGCAGGACCTTCAAGAAGTTTGTCTCAAGGTTGCGGGCCATGGAGCAGCACTGCACGAATCCTGGGCACTGAGTCTGTCTGCCACAGTGCTATTGGGCAAAGTGGGCAGCCCGGGTGATAAGACCCAAGGTGGTAAGACACAGCTTTTTTGGCAGAAGCCTTTGGGTGGAATGTGACTGAGCTCCATTGACTCTCTGTTGGGGTTTTAGCAAAGGAGTAATAACCAGACAGATCTGCGCGCCTAATTACCTTCCCCGGTGCCTCAGACCTCCCTCTAGGACTCCAGTGGCATACTCCAGGCTGCAGTCTTCCCAGGAAAGTCTAGAGAGGAGTGAAAGGACTGGCCTCTGCCTGTCTCCAATAGTTTTCTCCCATGCCAGTATCTCTCAGCACCACCTGAGAGCTTGGTGCCGTGGTCTTCTCCAGAGAATAGTGGTTGCATCTCCCTAAGGCTATAAACGTTTCTCAAGTGAGGGCTTTTTGGTTATCAATGCATCTAGATGAAGGTTCAGAAAACAAAAGTGTTGGAGAGGTACATAGAGAAGGGAGATGCCTTTGAAGGGTACCTCACCCCAAAACTAGCACTTAGCACAGTCCTCTCAGAAACTCCTAAACCCTTTCTTCAGGCTGCACAGAGACTGCCTCCACCCCATCCTGGTACACACTTGTCCTTCAATACAACTAGACCGGTAATGAAGGTTTTGAGGTATACATACATTCTTTATATGTAAACGGGACAGACAGGGCAATTTTCCTTTTGTGATACAAAGATCAATTGAAGTCCCTTACCAGAGGTTGTATTCCTGAGTGTGTGATCATATGCTGATCAGGAAGAAAGGGAGAAAGAGGAAGCAGGTGCTTTAATGTCTATCATGTAGGTGCATAATTGTAAGCAAACAGTAGGAAGAAAAAAGAATGAGAAGGATTAAATGCAAAATTCTAGTAGAATGGTAGGAATTTCCTTTTGCTTTCAGCAAGGAGCTTTCAAAATCTCTCATTGTCCCTCTCTCCTTGAACGTCAGGGTTAAGAGTGGGATCCCAGTAAAGAAGACTAATTCTCAAGTTTCTCAGTTACAGATTCCAATTTGGGGGCTTAGGTGCTTAGGTAGGATCTACAAGAAGTGTGTCTATTTTGGCTCAGGTCTATTTCAGGCCTGAAGTTCATTACAAGAACAAACCTGAAAGCCCTACCTACCCCCCCACACCCCCTACTAACTGCACCATCAACACAGGCACCACCACCACCAATAGGGCTCCAGGATGCCAGAAATGGTTGAGAAAGCACCTGAGAGAAATCAAAACTGATGGGGTTGATAAGAGTAGGGGGAGGAGGAATGCATCTAGATGATTCTATGACTGACCATACTGAGACATAGGAACTGGATGACCAGGCCTTGTTTCTAGATGATTCTATGACTGACCACCCTAGGACATAGAAAATGGATGTCCTGGCCTTGCTTTGACAGAAAGGAAGCCAACGTGGTGAGAGCATCATTACGTTTATTCACCTAAGACAGTGTCTAGGGGTTGTGACTATCCGAAGGAACGGCAGAGCCCCAGAATCTGGTGAGCAGCTTCCAGAAGTGGAGTCTCTACCGTCCTTCACACATCTGTCCTCATCTTCTTTCTCCCACACTAATCCCCCCCCCACCGCCCCTCAAATACTATCACCATCTCAATGTCAAATGACCCTCCAGCCATTGATTTTCAGTTCTCAGTCATTAAAAAAAAAAGCTTCAAATCTTAAAAATCACTAGCCAGCATGTCAAGTTAGTCTTCACTGAAAGGTGCTGGAGTGCTTGGATAGGAAGCTTGCCTTGAATGTGGTCAACCCGGTTTCGATCCCAGCATCCCATATGGTCCCCAAGCATCTCCAGGAGTGATTCCTGAGTTGACAGCCAGGAGTAACCCCTGAGCAAAATAGTTGGGTGTGGCTCAAAAACCAAACAGACAAAAAGAACAAAACAACCCCCTCAAAAAAAGGTGCGTGGGCAGGACACTTACTTAGAGGTGGGAATTAGAATGAAATGCGCAGTTGCAAAACAATCATGATCCTTAGATGACTAAGGATGGGGCAGGGTGAAGGTCGGTGGATGCAATGGTTAAGCCTAATAAATCCACCTCACCTCCAGACCGCGTGACAAGGCATGAAATAGGTTGTGCCTTGGTTTCCCCAGAGGCAGGATGAATGAGTTAAATACTTGCAATTCAGCAAAGCAGGCCAGCAAAATTGGGGGGAGACTGAACCAATTGCTTATTGTTGGGATGGACTCTTTGGGGAACAGAGGTCAACAAACCCACTTTCCACTGCTTCCCCCTCTCCATCTTGTTCCCCCAACTGGTGCCCAGCTAAGGGGGATGGAGGAATAGTCTTGGAGTCCAGGGAGCAGGAGGGGAGGGAGCAGGAGGGGAGCCCTGGGTTTCTGGAATCTCATGCCCAGGGCCGGTTGGTTCTCTCTTTACGCCGCATTTTGAGCCTGTCGCTCAAGTTCCTTCAGGTTACCAGGGGCAGTGGGAAAGTCCGTGCATCGTGGAGTATTCAACTACCCCCTTACACATTTCTTTTTTTCAAATAAAAGTCTGCGGGGGCGAAAGGGGTCTTTAATGATGTTATTTTGTTTTCGCGAAATAAAATCCTTTGTGTTTATTTTAAACCAGCAGCGTGCCCACCTCTCGGGCCCTCCAGATGTTTGCAATAAAATCGCAGGTTTTGCCTTTGGGACTGGAAATAAAATTTAACGGCCTTCACCCTGTAATTATTCTCTTAGCTCGCCCTTCATAAATTTATCTGCTTTCTATCGGCGTTGGGGTAGGGAGCGAGCGAAAGGGGAGAAATGCCCCGATTTTATATTTGGGACTATAAAAAGCGCCACCCGGTTTCCTCGCCTTCGGCGGCCGCGGTGTTACGGGAAGAGCCTGGCCCGGCGGGCGGCAACATTGCGCTATTGTTCGCTGACTTCGATCTGGGGAGAACCTGGGCCCCTCGACAAAGGGGGCCTTGTGAGGCAGGCAGCGGCCGCGCCCTGGAGGCGAGGAAATCCTGGTCCCTCAGGCCCAACTTCTCCTACCCCCTGGGCTAAACGTGCAAGCCCGCAGCGGGACCTTTGTGTTTGCGTCCACTGCATGGGGCTCCAGCTCCAACTCGGGCACCCTTCGCTGGAAGCGGAACCTTGAGTTTGCAGCGAGGCCACCGGGCGCGAGAGAGGATCCCATCTCGGGATAGCCAGCCCACGAGAAAGCCTGGCCTGGGGCTTTTCTGGAAGACTCTCCAGCCCTCTGTTTCGCGGGACTTAGGTTGGCAGGTAACGGTTCGGGAGATCGGGAGGGCTTGTACCCTTGGTAACCCAGCCTCAATCAGAGAATTTTGACAACTCCAGAGCACACCCTGAAATAACCGGGTCCCTCATTATGACAGGAGAATTGGGAGCGTGAAAGTACAATGTCGCCACGTGTGTTGTGTGCCGACACTCACAAAGCCAGGTGAATATCTCATGTATCCTGCAGCACACACGTGCGATGTGCGGCTCTGTCATAAGCCCTTCTAGAATGCCCTTCTAGAATGAAGCCCGCGTGCAGAAATAAGACCAGGTCCGAAGCCTGGGGTAACATCCCCAAGGTCCTACAGAATCTACACGCACTCTGTTTGCTGTACGTTCGCTCTCCCTCCAGAACTCCCTCCTGCTCTGCTGGGTCCCCTGTAGCTTACTCCCTGGTGCAGACGCCCGGCCTTTCTTTATCTGCACCCAGCAATTGGGAGAGAACAAAAGAAGAGAAAACGAGATGGGTTTCTTTTGATTTTCACAGTGAAAGAAAAGTTTGTTTAAAATTTATAGGAGCGAAGTGGGGGAGATGCACCAGACCCCACAGTTTCAAACCTACTTTCCCAAAGTCAGGAATCTAGGTTTTGGGGGGAGGCCGACGACGCTGAGACTGCAGAGGGGAGGCTCACGGTTAAGGACATCTGAACTGCTGAAATAAGGCTGCCCATGACGACACCTAAAGGCAAGTGGTCTCAGGGGCTTTTTTTGCCTGAAGTGTCTAGATTTCACTTATTACTGACAAAAATCGGGCCACCCCGGAACAAAATATTCTTCACAAAACTAAATAATCTGAGCCAGGGCATGGGAGAAATATGATGCGAGTGCTGAAGTCCTTGCCTTGCGTGTGGCCAAACCAGGTTCAGTCCCATCACCAGCACCAGCACTATAGAGTGACCACAGCACAGAACACAGAGCAGGGGGCATCTCTGTGTGTGGCCTGATTACACCCCCCCAACACACACACACAAGAACCAAAGGAGCTGGTCAGTCTCTACACTATCATCCTTAAATGCCTAAGAGTAGATGTTCACTTTCTTAACTGGTTAGCCTTTCCCTCTCCTTCTCTACAAGTGGAGAAGAAATTTTCCATTATACACAGAAAGTGAAAAACAACTTTGCAAATAGCACACCCTAACTCTCCCCTGGAGTGCCATCATTAGATGGTCATTGCGTTGAGCAGGAGGTTGCTTTGGCAGTCAGAGGTATTCTTGCCTCTGCCCTCTGGCTGGAAGGGTGGGGGTGGGGGACAGGATCTAGGTCAGGGGAAGCTTTTCATGACTTTTGGACCATAATTCCTAAGCTGTGACCTGTCCAAAGTGAAAAGGATGAGAAGGAAATAGAATAATAAAAGATTGGAATAAGAAAGCAGTAAGGAATCCAGAACACTTGGATGATGATCATTGAATGATGTGATACATACAGTCTGGATGAGATAGGGAGATTATAATGCAACGATCCTGTGGTCCAGACATAAACCAGCCCTGAAAAGGCTGTTCTGTTTTTATATACAGTTACTTTATCTACCATTATTATATAATAGATATAATACAAAGCATATGAATATACACAATTTGTTGTAAACCACATATGTGTGTATACGTGTATGTACATATGTGTATGTATCTAGAACTATAGATATATTCTAGAACAAAGAGACAGTGTGATATGCGAAGGGGACTATATGTCAGTGATCCAGGGCTATCTCTGGGAAAGGTGGGGAGTGGTGATCACAGCTGAACATGGCAGCTGCAGGAGGCATTGTACTCTGGACACAAGCAAGTGTTGTAGAAAACTAAAGGCAAAGAAAACTATCTGCACCTCGCCGGGAAAACTCTTCATATAATGTACATACTTTTCAAGAACCTAATAGGAGAGTCCACTATCAAGGCAGTGATGATGGAACAATCCATGAATCCATGCCCTTCTAATGCTCAGTGGCATCTGCAGCACCAGGTGTCCAGTAGGTTGGAGAACTCTGAAGGGCTAAGGTCAGTGGGTAGGAGCCTTACCACTGGTTCCTGGTCCTAATAGTGCTCTCCATGGCTGCCTTCCAAGGATATAAACACCTTGACCCAAATCTAAATACTGTTGATGCCAATGTCATCTCAGACTTCTTCCAGGAGTAAGGAGCAAGGAAGGACAAAGAGACAGAGAGACAGAGCTATAGATTGAGATGGAGAGAGACAGAAACAAAGAGACAGAGACAGAGAGAGATGGACGTGGGAAGAATGTTTATCTCCATAATCTTTTTCTATTGCTACTCAGTCTCTTCTCTGCAGTGTACATCCATTTACAAAGACCTGACATTTATTGAGCTGACATTACTGTGCCCAGCCCTAGACTAAGTGTTTTACATGAGCTCATTCCATGTTTTACTCATTTCATCAAGTACCAGTTCTGTGAACAAGAAACAGTCCCATTTCAGTGATAAGACAATTGAGACCGAGAAGACTCATGTCCAGTTTTTATTGCCAAACTGGAACAGGATTGATAATCCCTATACTCCCAGCCTCTCTGAATGCAAATGCACGTGTCAGCAATTTTTGACACCTAGGGTCTCTCTCCTTGCAAGTGCTGATGGAACTCTTCTAGAGAAACTGGGGGAAAGTCCACCCCCTATCCAAAATATAGAATGAGGCATTCCCAATGAGTCAAGCCTTCTTGGGAACCAAAAGCTTTAAGGGCAAGAGTTTTCATCCTGGTTTTTCTCCATGTGAAGATGTGGCAGGTACTGAACAGAACAGATTCACTGGCTCAAGCCTCATTTGTTGTTTATTTCTGTGCCTGCAACCCAGCATGTTGCTCCTGGCTGGGCTTGATCCGTAAGATCAACAAGCCCCTTTGTGCTCTAGAGTCTCCCTGGTACCTACTTCACACAGCCCAGCTTATCATGCAGCTTCTGGCCCAGTGCTCTGGGCCATTAGTTTCACTATTGAAGCATTGGCTCTATCCCAAATGTCTTACACCTGGAAATGCTTTGTGTACCCTTCCTGTTTTAGGACACTTGTCCCAGCTCTTGGGGCTGAGCGATAAGGAGCCAATCACAGAATCTAGCTAAGTTTGAAAGACCTGTGGCTTTTGTCCAGGCCATTGAAGACTGCAGCACCCTAGTGCATTGGAGATCCTCTCTGCTCTCAGACTGGGCACTTCCTGGGGACTGGACATGTACCTTTGTTCTGGGAACCATACCCATAATTTTTATTTCTCCACCCCTCTCGGAGAGCCCAGCAAACTACCTAGAGTATCTTGCCTGCACAGCAAAGCCTGGTAAGCTACCAGTGATGTATTCGATATGCCAAACACAATAACAATTGTCACAATGGAGACATTACTGGGCCCGCTCGAGCAAATCTATGAACAATGGGAGGACAGTGACAGTGACAGTGACAGTTTTGTAGTTTGGTCAGACTCAATGGTGCTCAGGGCTCACTTCTGGCTCTGTGCTGAGGGGACCATATGATGGGGTTCCAGGGATCAAACCAGGTTACTCGTGTGCAAAGCAAGAGCTTTGCCCACTGTTCTCACCCTGCAATAGTTTTCAAACTGAGTTCCCAGCCTGCATTTTGCATTTCTCTATTTATGGAGTTGCCCATTCCCAGGACTGATGCGCAGGTTCTTCTTTCATTTTAATTGTCAATCCTGCAGCACAGAATCATTAGAAATGTGAATAAGGAACCAATTGATCCTGTGGCTTGGAACTGAGAAGGAAACTCCAGGGCCTTTGGTGATGTACACAGGGCGTGGGAACTGCATTGTCTGGAATTGAAAAAAGACTCAGAGGTAAAACTTCAAGAAAAAAAATATTTTTTAGAAAGAAACTTTAGGCTTGGATGGGAGAAGAGGGAGTAGAACAAAGGCCCCTGGTTTCTTAGGATGGCTCCTCATAAATTACACACCAACTCAATAAGCCCGGCCTGGCAGAAGACAGATGGAAAGAATGCTTTTTGAATTCCTACCTCTCAAAGGGCAGGGAGGCTGCTTAGGCCAATGTCAGCTCCTGGCTCTAGGTGAGTTTGGTCACATTGTGGACCCTGAGCAACTGTAGCCTCTTCATCCCCTCTCAGGCTGGCCTCACGCTTCCCAGGGTGGCAGTGTGGAGAGCTTTGGGGAGAACTGGGGAGAACTGTGCCAGTGCACCAGGGCCTCGGGCTGCCGGCCCGCCAGCCGCTTCCTGTGGGATCCAGAAAGAGAGGAGAGATGGTGAAACGCAAGAAGACCTCCCCTCTGCCTCGCCCCTGCTCTCCATATCGGTTTCTCCGTGGAATGTTGGCAGCCTCTCCTGAGCTATTTTTTCTCTCCCACTGATGGCAAATCCAGTTGCACTGGCAGACTTGTTCCCACCAAATGTCCCATTAAAACACCCACTATGCTGTGCTGTGCCAGTTACCTAAGTGTGGGTGTTGACCCAATGGTGAGCTTGGCTTTACGTGCACTGGACCCATGTCCATCCTGCCGGAGAGCTCTCCTTGGTGTCCCATTTGACCTTGACTGTGTCTACTTTCTTACCTGCCTGAAACTCCCTCTTGCCATCTTTCTGTCTCTCTTCCCATGAAATTTTACTTTATAGCTTGAAGGCCAGCTCAGATGTGTCTGGTGGGGAACACATTGGGGGAGGGAAATGATTGAGTAGGGGTGTTTTTTAGGCAGAGGAGAGGGAAGTTAAGCCCAGGGAAGTTTCTGGCAGCTCTAAAATTCCAGTTTCCTATGTGGACCTCTCTAGGCTCTGCCTAGATCTCACAGTGTGGGAAGGCTGGGAGGCCTACCCCTAAGATAAGATGATCCTGAAGTTAAAGTACTGGAGATGACTTTTTAGAAAAGAGAAAGGCTTGGAAAAAGTAGAAGCGGAAGGAAGAAGGAAGGAAGGAAGGAAGGAAGGAAGGAAGGAAGAGGAGAGGAGAGAAAGGGAGAATAACAAAAGGAAAATAAAAGGGAAAGAAGTAGAAGAAGAGAACTGTTTCAGCTCCTGGCATCCCAGCCCATTTCTGGTGTGGGCATAAAATCACCATCCCAAGTCTCGGGTCAAAGGATTAGGGAGGAGGCCTGCAATGGGTCTTCCCAGCAGCATGTACTTAGCAGAGCCCCAGAGCCAACCACGTAAGGTTTGATGTTTTCACTAAAGACTTAGCACAAACCAGGGCCTGCCAAGCAGCAACCGACCCCCCCATCCCCACCGCCCCACTCCCCCAGACCAGCCTTCATCTCCACAGTGGAGGCCCGGATGGGTGAGGCGGGGACTAGCTTGCTGGAACCATGCCATGATAGACACAGAGTTCCCCCAGATTCTGAGAAAAGAGAGGAAACAGATTCCAGAGAATAGACGCTGAAGGGCTGAGGGGCCAAGGACGCCAGGGAATCCAGGGGACCCAGCGCACCCTGGAATTGTGGGAGTTGGACCAAGGTTACTGAAACGGAGGAAGGGCCCCTCCTACTGACTGGAGGGGCCCCGGAGAAGAAGAGCTGGTGGGAGGTCCCTTGTCTTTCGTGCTTTGGGAAGTTTAGTGTTCCCCCCAATCTAAAGTCCAATTGAGGCTCTAAGGCAAAAAGCTGGAAAGGTTGCTCCTCAGATTTATTTTAATAAATCCCTGTGGTAAGAAAAGAACCAAAGGGAACGCGTTGCTGTTGGATCAGCATCCCTTCCTTCCCTAGTCAGGGAGATGGGGTGTGAGGCCCTGCGTTCTCTTCCGCGGCGGGAGAAGTGTGGAGTCACGTTCTTCGCTCTTTCTCCCGCCTTTCCCGTCCCCTCCCACACCTCTCCCCCGGCGTTTCTAGGTCAAAGACAAATAAATCCCAGCTTCCTGCCGGGGTGAATCGCGCGCAGTGATCCTCTAAAGGGGGAGGAGAGAGGGAAAAAAAAAAAAAAAACCCTGACGAGGAGGAATGCGCAGCTAACCCGGGCGAACAGATGTGCCTGGCGCCCCAGGCCCAGTTCTGGCTCGACCCAGAAAGGCGCCCGAGAATAACGTTATGTTCTCTCCGATCCAATCATCTTTTTACAGAAGAACCAAATCCTTAAAATATATATATATATATATATATATATATATATATATATATATATTGCTGCTTTGCAAGATCAAAGTGCCGGTTTCTGGTGCATCTGGTCGGGCTAAGGAGGCGCGGGAGGGAGCGGGAGAGTGGCGCAGTCCCAGTTGCCCGACTTCAAAGTGCTCTCGACTTGAAATTTTGGCCAGCGCGTGTTCGGTTCTCCTCCTCCCCTCTTGCTTGGCGCCGCGCGCTCAAAGCTCACGGCGCGGACCGAATGCGAGACGCGTCCCCCACCCCGCCGGGCCATCCCCGCACCGCGCCAGGGCGTGGTGAGCCGAGGGCAAGGTGGCTCGGCACAGGCCGGCAGGCCCCAACAACGCCGGGAGATGCCCGCCAATTGCCTGGCGCAATTTTCATCCCTGGTGCGTTTCTCCCGCGCGCAGAGTGGCCAGACTGGAGGCGCGAAAGGATCTAGATCAGGGTTCAGATGGTTCTGGGCATCGCCTCGCAGGCAGGGTGACGCCTGGACTGGGGCTGGGAATTGGACTCTAGTGGACCCGCCTGGTGCTGGAGGCCCGGGCTGCTCTCTCGGGCCGCCACGCTGGGCAGCGGCTAGGTGACGGGCGTCTCGGGAGTGGGGCGCGGCGCGGGCGCCAGACGCCGCTGGAGGGGCGCGGGGCCCGCGGGGAGGGTGGGGGGCGGCGCCCGCCGAGGTTGGGTGGGTGCGGGCGAGCGGGCCGGCAGCCTCTGCCCTCGCTGCGGTGCTCGGTGCAGCCCAACTGCTCCGCGCCTGGGGTTCGCCGGCGCATCTGCGGCACCTACCTCGGCAGGGCGGCGCGAGCGGGACCGCCACGTCCCCACCCGGCTCCCAGCGCCCAGTGGGGTGGGCCCGACGGACGAGCCAGAAGGACTCGCTTCTCCCAACCCGCGGCGCTCTTTCCTGGAAAGGTCAAGGGCGCGACGTCACCACGACTGCCCTCGAGTGGTCCCTGCGTGGCCCGTCGTCACGTTGCGGGCTTAATGTCACATCGCCTTGCAGGGCAAAGGACGGAGCAAGACAGCAGAGCGCGCTCCTGCTCTTTCCCAGCGTGGGTTCCACGGCTCCCCGCCACCCGCCGCGCCGCACCCTCCACCCGAAGACTGTCACCCCCGGAATCTCAGCCTCCTTCGTCTTTGGACAACCGAAACCAAGGACCCAAAAACGTCCTTGGCGCGGCCGGGGGTCCTGTGCGGCCCAGACGGAGCCGTTGCCCAGGTCGCCTCAAACGTCGGGCTCATCCCTGTCCCTTAGGGGCGAGTCCACCCGCTTCGGACCCCCGGGTCCCGCCCGCCCCATCGAGGGCATCGCCTGGGCAGGAGCTCGAGCGCGGCGCGGGGCTGTCACGCAGCCCACGGCGCGCGCCACCCAGCTCACCTCGGCCGGCAGGTGCAGAGGTGGCGCGCGCGCGCGCGGCAGCGTGGGTCGTCCGCGAAGGGCCGGGGAGGGCTGGCCGCCGCGTTCTGCTACCCGGTGGCTGAGGGGGCAGCGTAGGGGTGGGGGTGGAACAGGGCTGAGGAAACCGCCGTCAGCGGCCCCGGCCCCGCCTCCCCAACACAACGTCCAGGAAACCTCAGAACTTTCCATTGTCTGCAGGAGTTTCACTACCCGTCTGTCCCGGGCGCGCTACTGGGAAGAGCTGCGTGGGATCGAAGGGGCAACCCTGGAGGGGCCCACGCCGGGATGGGTTCGGCCGGAGTGGGTGGCCGGAAGCCCCTGTGCCCTGGGTCCCGGGAGCCGGGCAGCCACAGCGCCGTTAGCTCCCGGGCATCTGTCGTCGAGGCCCCGGGGACGATGGGCGACCCGGGTCGGCCTCTCGCGTTCCGACGGGCCAGAGGCTGAGTCCCGCAACTGCAGACGCCCAATCCATCCATCGCACGGTCCCAGCACGCTGAATTTGCCCAGACCAGCACCCTGAAGTGGTGTGTGGGGAAACTACCCACTCTAACGCCCTCCCCCCCCACACACACACCTCTGGGGCACAGAAGCGACTCCTCCCATCCCAAATTTCTGCATTCCATGTCTCCTGGCACTGCATCTTCCCAAAGCAGGCACTTACGGCCCCACCAGCCCCAACACCCAGTTCTGGGAGGTGGGTTCCCCCCAGGACCAGGAAGACTCTCTGATGGAGAATATTCCACTTTTCTCATCTCCTTGGATGAAAACCAGGCACCCATCTTTAGGAAAACCGCGGTAGGGCCTTGGAGCCCACAAACCTGACTCTAGAATCAGAAGCTAGCCTCTTACTGTCTGGATTACCAAGGTCATTCATGAATTGAGTGGTGGAGAAGCCTCCACAAGGTTTCCAGTTTCTGGGTGCCTGGGTGCACCTGTGCTGACCAATGGCATCCCCTAAACCCTGCAGAGACCCACACCACCTTTCTGTCCTTCCAACTGCTTTCCTGCGCGCTGCAGGGCTAGATTCTGCTGGGCCAATAATGAGCCTAGATATGTCAAGAATTCCACTTCTCAACCTCAGCATTTTTGATTCCTTAATTTGTCCCTAGTTGACCGTTAGTGATGGTGGCTGTAAAGCACATGGAACCAGGTGACCTGCTTCAGGAAATGCCTCAACACTGTGATGTTGGGGTTTCTTTCTCTTTCTTCTTTCTTTCTTCCTTTCTTTCTTTCTTTCTTTCTTTCTTTCCTTCTTTTATCCTTCCTTTCTTCCCTTCTTTCTTTTCTTCCTTTCTTTTTCCTTCCTTATTTCCTTCCTTTTTTCCTTCCTTCCTTCCTTCCTTCCTTCCTTCCTTCCTTCCTTCCTTCCTTCCTCCTTCCTTCCTCTCTCTCCCTTTCTCTCTCTTTCTTTCACCCTTACTT
Organism: Sorex fumeus; assembly: GCF_029834395.1. Classification (NCBI taxonomy): domain Eukaryota; kingdom Metazoa; phylum Chordata; class Mammalia; order Eulipotyphla; family Soricidae; genus Sorex; species Sorex fumeus. The sequence goes on from NW_026606058.1 coordinate 7,293,365, forward strand.
TTTTTTCTTTCTTCCTTTCTTTTCTCCTTCCTTCCTTCCTTCCTTCCTCCTTCCTTCCTCCTTCCTTCCTTCCTCCCTCCCTCCTTCCTTCCTCCTTCCTTCCTTCCTTCCTTCCTTCCTCCCTCCCTCCTTCCTTCCTTCCTTCCTTCCTTCCTCCTTCCTTCCTCCTTCCTTCCTTCCTTCCTTCCTTCCTTCCTTCCTCCTTCCTCCTTCCTTCCTTCCTTCCTTCCTTCCTTCCTCCTTCCTTCCTTCCTTCCTTCCTTCCTCCTTCCTCCTTCCTTCCTTCCTTCCTTCCTTCCTTCCTTCCTTCCTTCCTTCCTTTATCTCTCTCCTTTTATTTCATCCCCCTTCTTTCTCTTCCTTCCTTCTGAAAGTATCCCCTAGAGAACTCCAAGACGGTGCAGGCAGCTGGGATGTCTGCGCTACAATAGACTTTCAATTGTCAGCACTCTCTCTTTCTCACTTTTCAAAAACTGGCAAAGCTGCTCTGGCCATTGACCTCTGGTGAGAACGGGGCAGACAGGTGAGGAAATGGAGACTCAAGGGTAACTTGCCTCCAGTCAAAAGCCTCACCCAGGGAGCTGTACTCTGGTTCAGAACTTTCCCCAGACCCTTCTCCCCACCCGGGCTCCTCCAGGAGCAAATACAGACAGGGATTTTCATGTTGCTTAGGGTAAAAACAAGTTAGATTCCCTTCCATTGCCCTCTCTGTAGGAAATCTGCTGGTCCTCTCTTCTCTGTTCATTGTTCATCTTACTTAAAGTGGGTGACATTGTCTCTGTTGAGGAGCTGGGGATAAAGGTATGAAATATCTCAGGTTACCCCAAAAACTGGTTCTCTGGAAGTTGCATAGAATTTTTAAAAATTCTCCTTTCTAGCGGTTGGAGAGATAGTACAGTGGGTGGAGCACTTGCCTTGCATGACCTGGGTTCTGTTCCCAGTATCTCATATAGTCGCCTGAGCATAGAGCCAGGAATAAGTCATGAGCATCCTTGAGTGTGATCCAAAAACAAACAAAACAAAACAAAAATTTCTATTCCAGGACCCTCCAATATTGATGAGGCTCTCAGCTGCGGGGGAGGGGGGCAAAGCCTTTAGAGACAGATGCCTCCGTGATCATCCCAGATGCCACTGATGTCAGGGTGCATGGTGGAAGAGAGCTGGAAGACGAAGAAGGGACAGCAGAAGGGGAATGGAGCCTTTGTCCTTATTTCTCTGGGTCTTTTGGGCCAAAACAGTGGAGCACCTCCTCTAGATGAATTCACAGTTGGTTGACTGCTCCTTCCATATGGCCATTTCCCCAGGATGGGTAGGTAGGTGGGGATGGCACAAGGCAGAAGCTAGCAGAATCCTCTAGTGGCACCAGGGGGTGTTCAGAAGACTATCTCTGACTCTCTCAGAGGAATGAGGGCTTGGTATTTGTGTGTTTTATGTGTGCTTTGTAAAATCAAAACTAGAGCATGAATCTGATTTTAGCAAGATTTGAAACAGTGGCTTCTATCCTTTCTGGAACCACCCCTTCCCACTCTTTTTTTTAAAAAAATTCTCTCCCAAATTAAGACCTTTCCTGAGAACTTTACCCACCCTGTAAAAATGCCTAGATTACGATTGGTTAATAGGGGTAACCTGCCTGTCTGCAGGTCTATGAAAACCAAGCAGTGTGCCACCTCGAGAGAATATACTAGAATGTGGAGTGGACAGGATGAGATCAAAAGAACCTCTACAGAAACTTGAGTGTGATCTATGAGAGAAGGAAGTACATACCCAAAGTTATGAATTTGCTTTGATTGGATGACTAACAGGCTTTGGTGGCGTTGGATATCTTCACTCTTTGGTTGCAGAGACCCAACCTCAGCTAAGTCTGGGAGAGAGGTCATTCAGGAGAACTGAAAGGCAAAAAGAGACAGATACTCCCAAGCCCTTCTTTATATTCTGGGCATATAATACTTTGTCACAGATCAAAAAAGCACAGACAAATTTAGTTGAAAAACTTGCCTTGGACAGAATAAATATACACATGTGTTCATTCATTTACTTAATAAATAATCACTGAATGCCTACCATGTGCAGGGCATTTTTACTAACTGCTCCGTAAAAATATTGTGTGTGTGTGTCTGTCTATCTGTCTGTCTCTGGCTGGGTACAATTATCCAGCAAACTCTATTTTTCCTTTCTGGCCCATTTGAAAGACCTCCAGTTCAGAACTGAGTGATGGGGCTTAGACTTCAGGATTATAAACACACCTTGGGCCACTGCAAGAGGTGGTAACGAGTAGCTGGCACCCTAGGAGCTCACACTTTTTCTCCAATGGAGTGGAAGTGGAGGATGGGGAAGCTGTGAGTTCCAACTGCCAGTCCTGTGTTTGGGGGAAAAGCTAAAAAGTGTTCTTTAGGGTATGCTAAATCTTTCTTAAACGCTTTCCATTTTAAAGCCTGTTCCCCTTCTAAGGAGCTTCTGAGGAGCTTGGGGGATCACAAAGTCTCCAACTAAAGACCTTCTTTTTAATGCCTATGCTGGATTGGAGACTGATTTAGGGCAATTTCCACAGGCATACCCCTCAACAACAGACTCATATACATGTAGACACCAATACTCTCACTATAAAACAAGCCTGTGTGCAGCGTCATATGGAGAAGACGTCAGATTGGGAGAGAAAATGACCTGGGAGTTAGAAGCTGGCGGTGCCCAAAACACCTTCCATACTCCCCAAATCCAGAAGCTTCTCTGAAAAGACTTCAAAGTTTTTGGACAGTATTTTTCATGTGCTACCACTGGCATATTCAAATTCATCTGTTATTGTTGAGCAATCTCACAGACACTATATGGAACAGAAGTCCTAATGAGCAGCCAGAGGCCTGGGATGTGCAGTCGCTGTTGGTTGAAACCAAGCAGGGGTCACAGATGTAGTTCTAACCTGAGCGAAATCGCCCAGAGCCTCAGACCTGGCCTGGAGGCAGAGAGAGAGTGGCAGTTCGTGTAAATAATTTGCCCTGGAGAAACACACTCCTGGGCCTTAGGTTTGACCCAGAGAGGTCGAATCTCAGAATTCAGTCTGGGCGTGTGTGGTGGTGGTGGTGACTTTAGTTCCGGAACGTTGTGTGCGGCAAAGGTGTGGAAAGAAAGGTAAAATGATCCCAAAGCTGAAAAGGAGTCAGGGCTTCCCACAAAGGGAATGCTGGCAGGCATTGGGGGCAGACACAGAGGTTAGATGCTAACCGAACTGTCCAGATGCCGCTGTTTGCAAAGCACACCCGGCTAGGACTGACGGCCGAGGCGGGTCCTTTCTCCACGCGCAGGGCTAAGCCAGCCTGAGCCTATCCTACAGCTTCGGAGGGCGGCTTGCTTGGCACGCCTCGCCTCTCACAGCTTATCCGTGTCCGGTGAACTAGCCAGTGGGGAAAGCCCATCCATCTCTGAAGTGCTAAACGCATTTTCACTTTCACCTTCAACAAGGGAAACAAACGGGTTTCTCCTTCCCGAAGCAAGGTCTTTGCTTTCCGTCTATACGTTGACACATAGCTTCGAATTGAAACGCGCCAACGTCGTTTCTATCGCACCTGCAACAGGTGATACCAGTTCAAGGCCCTGCAGGACGGCGGATCCGGTTCCTGTCCCCGCTGGTCCAGGGAAGCCAAGGTTAGAAGCTCCGCTCCAGGTTGGGCAGTAGTGTTCGCAGACGCACCGGGGGCGAGAGGGAGGAGGCTGCGGTGCGTCCGGAGCCAAACCCCATACCAGCACCGGAGTCCAGCCGCTGCGGTGCAGGCGCTCGGAGGGAGCTGCGGGTGCCCAGGGCATGCTGGCACCTCTGCGCTACTGTGCCAGCATCGCCGAACGAAGCAGCAGTGTCCTGGTTCCGCTCTGTCCGTGTCCAGCAAAGCGCAGGAGCGCCACGCGAGACCCGGCGGCGCGTCCGTGCTTTTCAGCTGCAATGCGTGCCTTTGTCCCAGGCGGGACGCCAGCCGCGCGGGGCTCAGCTGGGCTGGGCAAAAGAGGGGAGTTTGAATGCCCAGCAGGGGGTCCGGCTGGACACTTCATCGCGTCTCTCGGATTCGGGGATTACTCCAAAGCTGACGCTTCCCACGAATTCACACCTCCTGGGACACCACGGAGTCGCGATAAAGGGGCTCCCCAGCGTCCGGACGAGGTTTAGGGAGAGAGGCTACTCCAGCCTCCAACCTCGTGGGTCGTTTCCCCACCTGGGCGGGCCGGGAGGGCGTGTTTGGCAGCCGGGGAGGGGATCAAGAAGTCGCCCCTGTTCGGGGGGCTCACGCGGAGAAGAGCGAGAGACTTCGCATCCCTGCTAATCCGCTCCTTCTCTGATTTCCGGAGGGGCCTTAAAATTAATTATCTTGAGCTATAACTCACCCATCCCCCCGAATTTTGAATAGCGATCGTCTTTCGGGCCTGTGCCCATGGGGGCTTCCTCCCGCACAACTCCTGGGAAAGTGGGTCCGGGCTGCGAGTTGCGCGTGGAGCCTGCGAGCGAGCAGCCTGGCTCGGAGCACCCAGGGCGAGCCGCGGGCCACCGGAGGGTCGGGTCTCCCCAAGCCCCAGGAAGAGGGACTTGGGGGGGAGGCCGAGGCCCAGCCCTCGGGGTCCGGTGGGCTCAGAGTGGCCGGCCTGGCTTTCTCTCCTTTGGGAAACTTCCTTTCCTGACGTTTGAAGGTGCTCCTCGGTCACAGGGGGGTTGGGGGTCGTGGGGGGAAGGAGTGAACGCGCAGCAAGAAGGGAAAGCCTGGAGGAAGCCCCCTGGTAACACCGAAACCCCTGCTCTGGCGAGGGTCGGGGAGGGGTGTGTTAGCGAGGGGAGCGGGAGGCCGGGAGCCGGAAACTCGACTTGGGGCGGGGGTCTCGGGTGCGTGGGTCTCCCTGGACCCACTCCTACCTAGCACATCCTCGTGCTCTCCGCCCAGCTCGGGAACCTGCATTCGAGGAGGTGCGCGTGTCAGCACGCGTTCATGAACTTGGACTGTGCCCACCAGGGTCTTCCGGGCTCCCCAAGGCCCTGCGCGGGGAAACAGCTCCTAAGTCCTGTCCCAGGCCCCGGGGGACTAGGGTGGGCTGCTAGGGTGAGGCGGAGAGCCTGGATCGCGCCTCCCCACGGGCGCGCGCAGGTCCGTCCGGGATCCGGGGTGAGGCCGGGGAGGCCTGGGCCGGGGTCGTGGCCCGAAAACGGCCCGAAAATTGCTCCGGGGGGCGGGCGTGCTCGCTGTCCTTCCCGGAGAGCGCAGCGCGACCCTGGCAGCCGACCTGGGCGCCAGAGCGGGATCATCACGGGTCAGTCCTCGGCACGGGGCCGCGGGGACCGTTGCAGCGCGCAGGGCGCTAGCTTTGCGCAACGCGCACCGGGGTTCGATCCCGGGCACCTCTTGAGCACCCCCAGGAAGGAGGCCTGAGTGCAGAGTCAGTGACCCCCGAGCATCTCTGGGTGTGGTCCCCAGGCAAACAGCCCTCCGTGCGATTTGCCAACAGGTCCACGGGGTCTCGGAGGCGCAGGGCCGGTGCTGCTTGAGGACCCGGTAATTCCAGGCCATGGAATTCACCACGGTGGGTGGGCGAGTTTGGAGTGTGTGCGAGGCCCCTGCATCCCGCGCCCTGGGGCTGGGCTGTGGATGCTGCTGTCCACACTCCCCGGCGCTGAGTGAGGTCTGTTCGCGACCACCTTCCCCCGGCAGCGTCCCCTAAACGGTGCGGACAACGCCTTCCCCTTTGCCCCTACGCCCTCACCTTTCAACCTCCGATAAACTGAGCCCGGGAGGGCTGAAAGGACTTTAGTAACTTCTAGAACCAGGCAGAGGACACTTAACAGTCGCAAGACTGCCCCCAGGTGATGGTTTTCAGTCATAACGTTTCTGGGCCACTGCAGGTCGCTCTCATTTGAGTTTATATCATCTGTGGTGGAAAAGTTATTGGATCCAAACGTTTGTGCTAATACCCCAAGCAAAGGCTCAATGTTCCCGAGAAATCGGCTTCCCACAGAACGCCGAGAAGCGGTTCTGTGTGTCCTTCTAGACTCTCTGCCATTAGTATGTGATAACTGAACTCTTGAAACCAAACTCCTCCCCCTGAGGCAGAACTGGTCTCATCCATCCCTTTTTCTCCTGTTCTCATCCATCCCCTTTTCTCCTTTCCTCTCCCCAGCCTCCTTTTCCGATTGTTTCCTTCTTTTGAAACAATAGCACAGGGCTGCTGCAGTCAGTCTGATGATATAATCCTTAAGGCATCCACCGGCCCGACCAAGGGCCAAGCTATCAAAGGGTTCAGCTTCTTCTTTTTTAAAAGCTGTTTACTATTCAGGAAATTTGGTAATTATTTTTTTTTCTCCATGTAGTAGTATTACCCTTCTGTCTTTTGATATTAGATCCTCTATGAGCCCCTAGCTTCATACTGGAGAGACAGGAAAAAGATGAAGGGGCTGAATTCTGCATCAGAATGCAATTTTCCTTTATGTCATCATTGCTGTTAAAGACCAGCTGAGGATTCCAAAAGACCAGGCTCCCCGAACAGGCAGTCCTCATGTTTCTAGGGGAAGAAGAGAGCGCCAATTTCATTCACTCTTTTACTCACAAACTTGTTTTTTCCTCCAACCTCACTTCACAGAAAGAGTGCTTTTATAATATGATTGCAAAGGTGCATTAGGAGAGGAAAGGGATATAACAGCTTTTATTTTATTTTTATTTTTTTTTATTAGTGAAACACCATGAGGTACAGTTGTAGACTTACAAATTTTTGTGCTTGGGTTTCAGTTATACAATGATCGAGTACCCGTCCCTCCACCAGTGCCCATTCTTCACCACCACCAGTCCCAGTATCCCTCCCACCCCCCATCCTCCCATCCCACCCTACCACTGTGGCAGGGCATTCCCCTCCAAATAACAGCTTTTAAATATCATGCTCAGAATGCTTTGAAATGATTCATGTTATTTCGGAGGGTGTGTTTGATCAGCAGTAATATTCTTGGGAGGTAGTCATGATGACCACGGTTTCCTCTATCACCAGCACAGTGCCCTGTTTATGAGCACTTGTTGAATAAATGGACACATTATTTAAGAAGATAAAGCAAAGGAGTACAAGTCATACAACTATTTGATTCGATTGAAAAACCACTCCCTGGTACAGAGCAATAGTACAGCAAGGAAGGTGTTTGCCTTACATGCAGGTGACCTGGGTTCCATCCCCAGCACCCTGTATGGTCCCTGGAGCCTGCCAGAAGTGCTCCCTGAGAGCAGAGCCAGGAGTAAGTTCAGAGCACAGCCAAGTGTGCTCCCCCACAAACAAACAAACAACAACAACCCTACCATTCAATCAAAAACCCCTCCACAACTAATTTCTTGAGTAAATGTATTCTAGAAAACTAGTTTTTGCTATTTTTTAAAAAAAAAGTCTAATGAACAGAAGTTTTGAGCCTGACTAAACTGTAACATACTGAGATTCAATGTTAATGCTTTCATTGCATACAATACCTTGCATATTGCTGGGTATACTGATCAGTCATCTTAGACTCTGGTATAGGGGAAGTTCTCAGCTTAAGATGGAAAATGTGGAGCTGGAGCGATAGCACAGCGGGTAAGGCGTTTGCCTTGCAGGCGGCCAACCCGGGTTCGATTCCCAGCATCCCATATGGTCCCCTGAGCACCGCCAGGAGTAATTCCTGAGTGCAGAGCCAGAAGTAACCCAAAAAGGAAAAAAAAAAACAAAACAAAAGAGAGGAAAATGTGCAGACATCCTTTCCTACAGTTATCCCAGTAGATATAGAATAAAATTTTGGGCGGGGGTGAGGGAGTGGGAATTTCATTTTCCACCCGCCTAATTATGTCCATTTTTTCTCCAGAACCAGAGCCCTCCTGTCCCTCACTTCCCACAACAGACGAGGAAAGCACGGAGAGGGGAGCTGACAGTGACTCACTTCTATCACCCATCTCACTCCCCACCCATTTTTCTTTCATCTGCTCCTGTGTAACCTGTGATGACTCGTCAGCTCAGTGGGCTTGTATGACTGCTAAGCAAATCACCACAATGGTTTCATTCAGACACTAGTTCGGCCGTATTTCAAGCACATCCTTTCCTTTAATAATGGTCTTGTTAATTTGACAAAGGGAATGTGGAAAAAGCCACCCTTAACATGGAAAAGATCTGTTAGTTAATTTCATTTTCTCACAGGAACCAAGGAATCATTCACACAGGCTTACAACTGTGTATAAAATAGGACAACCCCATTTTCATGGAGCTTCTGTTTTCCACCTATTTTTATGTTTTTCATTTAAAATTTACTCACTACATGGGGCTGGAGTGATAGTACAGCGGGTAAAGTGCTTATCTTGCATGCAGCCAACCCAGGTTGGATCCCAGTAACCCATACGGTCCCCTGAGCCCATCAGAAATAATCTCTGAGCACGGAGTCAGGAGTAACCCCTGAGCACCACCGTGGGTGACCTACAAACAAACAACAACAATGAAAACAAATGAAATTTACTGACTGCAAACCTAGATGCTCAAGATCAGATTGCTTGTCATTATTTGTGGCTTTCCAAAATCTTTCTGTTTTTTTTTTTTCATGTATTTAGCACATTTACTTAGCCCCATAGCTGGATGTGTGAACCACATTTATGTTGGTTGCTTTCTTTTATTTTTTACTTTTTAAAACATTTTTATTAGTGGAACACCATGAGGTATACTTGTAGATTTACAAATTTTTGTGCTTGGGTTTTGATTATACAATGATCAAATACTCATCCCTCCACCAGTGCCCATTTCCCACCAACATGGATCCCAGTATCCCTCCCACCCCCATCTCCCCCATCCCACCCTGACTCTGTGGCAGGGCATTCCCTTTTGTTCTCTCTCTCCTTTTGGGTAACTTTCTGCTTTTTAAGAAAGGAGCTTTAATTTCTGCTTCAAAGCAGCAACACCTAGGTGTATAAGTCAATGCACAACCATTTAAAATGGTTCCTAACAGTTCCTAACAGTGGTTCCTAACAATGGTTCCTAACAGTGAATTGTTCAGCCTTTAATTCTTTATTATGTTTTTACTTCTGCCTGGACAAAAATCTCAAATACTAGAGTTGAGTTTTGGCTAAATTATAAAGCCAACAAGTGTTGGGTTTTACCCAAAATTCACCATTTTAGAAATTTTTTTTTTAAATCTCATACTTCCTCCCTTATACTTCATAATGGTGAAGAGCAACTGTCACTAAGGCAGGGTCTTTGATCAAATTTTTTTTAGAATGAAAGGATTTAAAAATTGAATAGAAAATATTGGAACTTATTTTAAAAATTCAAATCTGAGTTGACCTTTAAAGAATTTGTCATAGAATTCTATATTTTATTCAAATAAAGGTCCTCCCGTTGTTCATCGATTTGCTCGAGTGGGCCCAGTAACGTCTCCATTGGAGACTGTTGTTACTGTGTTTGGCATATCGAATACATCACGGGGAGCTTGCCAGGCTCTGCTGTGCGGGCGAGATACTCTCGGTAGCTTGCCGGGCTCTCCGAGAGGGGCAGAGGAATCGAACTCGGGTCGGCCATGTTGGCTGCGTGCAAGGCAAATGCCCTACCGCTGTGCTGTCGCTCCAGCCCTTTTTATTCAAATAAATGCTCAAAAAACTTTTAGAATGTCTCTTGCAAATGTCTTCAAGGATCACTTACCGGCCACATAAAGGACTTAAATCATCACTTACTCCAGTGTTCTTTCTGGCCAGCTAATGTGGGGACTCTTCTGGAAATCAGACTGCCCACACTGCAGAATGTTAGTGAAGTCTAGAATGTTAGGCCCAGAGAACTACCTTTGCCTAGAGAAAGTCATCGCTTCAGTTGTGTCCTAGTGACAGAATGCAGATCAAATTGTGGAGCCAAAGCAACAGTGGACCTATCCCAACCTACATCCAGTTGCTCCAAAACTCCAGGTGAAGCAACTTTAGAAAATCAGAGTATATTCTTAGGGGTGAGGGATGGATGGGGGGTGTTGTGGCATCTGCCAAGGAAGTCACATGTTTGTTGTTGTTGTTGCTATTGTTGTTTTATTTGGGGGTCACATTTGGAAGTGCACAGAACTTTTTCTCAGCTCTAAACTCAGTGACCATATGGGATGTCAAAGATCAAACCTGCCTGGGTTGGCCCCATGCAAGGCAAGTGCCCTACCTCCTTCTCAATCACTCTGGCCCAAAACCCACCTAATCTAGATCCCCTCATCTGAAAGTTTGTTCCAGGGAGCATCCCTATCACAGCGGGTAGGGCATTCGCCTTACAAGTGGCCAACATGGCCGACCCGAGTTCGATTCCTCCGCCCCTCTCGGAGAGCCCGGCAAGCTACCAAGAGTATTGGATATGCCAGACACAGTAACAACAAAGTCTCCAATGGAGACGTTACTGGGCCCGCTCGAGCAAATCGACGATCAACGGGAGGGCCTTTACTTTACTTTTACTTAAGATATTCTAATAAATTCCTAGAGAAAATGAACTAAATTAGCTTTCAGAGCCTAAAGAAAAATGAACAGAATTAAAAAATCAAAGCAGATGCTTTGGAATAGAAATTAATCTGGTAGAACAAATAGAATTAGAAAAGGTTACTAATTTTTTTTTTAATCTATAGGTTAAGAAATAATAGCCAGGAACCTGAGTGATAATACAGTGGGTAGGGCATTTGCCTTGCATGCAGCCAACCTGGGTCTCATTCCTTGTAACCCATCTGTTCATCAAGCCTGCTGGGAGAGATCCCTGAGTGCAGAGGCAGGAGTAAGCCTTGAGCACTACTGGATGTGACCCTAAAATGAAAGAAACCAAGGAAGGAAGGAAGGAAGGAAGGAAGGAAGGAGGGAGGGAGTGAGGGAGGGAGGGAGGGAGGGGAGAGTGAGAGAGGGAGAGAAGAGGGAGGGAGGGGAGAGGGAGGGAAGGAAGGAGGAAGGAAGGAAGGAAGGAAGGAAGGAAGGAAGGAAGGAAGGAAGGAAGGAAGGAAGGGAGGAAGGGAGGGAGGGAGGGAAGGAGGAAGGAAGGAAGGAAAGGAGGAAGGGTGGGAGGGAGGGAAGGAAGGAGGAAGGGAGCGAGGGAGGGAGGGAGGGAAGGAGGAGGAGAAAGGTAGGGAGGAAGGCAGGCCAGTCAGAGGAGCTTGACTTGTATGTGTTTGATCCTGGTTCAATCCTTTATACCCCATATGGTCCCCCGAGCCATGCCAGAGTGATCCTCGAGCATAGAGCCAGGAGTAATCTTGAAGCATCCCATTGTAAAACCCAAAATTTAAAAAAATGTTTATTAAGGCACTGTGATTTACAAAGTTATTTATAGTTGAGTTTCATGCATACAACGTTCCAACACCAATGCCAACTTCCTTCACCAATGTCAATCAATGTAAACTTCCTTCCACCAATGTCCTCAGTTTCCCTCCCATCTGCCAGCCTCTTTAACAGGCACATTTTAAAGTTTGGTTGTTGTAGTTTGGATGTCATGCTTTCAGTTTTGTTGCTGGTTCTGTTGTTCATATATATAATTGATCACACTTCGACAATGCTGATGTATCCAAGACTCCTGCCACCAGCTCTACTGCCTCCCATATGCCTCTTCTTACTTCTTACTTCCTACCACACCATTATTATTCACTCACCCATCACTGGACACCTTGGTAGATTTTATGTCCTAGCTACTGTGTTAAGTGCTATAATAATGGTGTGCATATGTGTATTTATTATTATTATTATTATTATTATCATTATTATTGCATCTTGGGGGTAGGTACCAAGAAGTGGAATTTCTGGGTCATATGGTAACTTTATACTCATTTCACTCAGCAGAAGTGTCCATCCATTTATAGACAAAAGTGTCCATCCATTTATAGACAAATTTCTCTATGTCCATCCATTTATAGACAAATTTCTTGACTTTAATTTTCCTGCGTAGTACTCCATTGTGTAGATGTACCATAGTTTCTTTATCCAGTCATCTGTTCTTGGGAACTCAAGTTGTTTGAGTGCTAAAAACATTGAAGCTAAAGGCACCTTCAAAAACGAAACATCAATGACCAAGCAGGTGGAAGTAAAGATTAACAAATGAGACCTACAGTAAGAAGTTTCTGTACCTCAAAAAGAAACAGTAACCAAGACACGAAGACAGCCCATGAAATGGGAAAAAATATTCACCCATTACCCATATGATAAGGGGGTTAATATCAAAGATATACAAGGCAGTGTTAGAACTTTACAAAAAAAAAAAAAACACATCCAGCCCCATCAAAAAATGAGGAGAAGAAATGAACAGAAACTCCCTCAAAGAAGAAATTTGCCAAAAAGCACATGAAAAATTACCCTACATCACTAATAATCAGAGAGATGCAAATCAAAACAACACTGAGGTATCATCTCACACCACAGAAACTGGCACACACCAAAACGAAAAGAGTAACCAGTGCTGGCACTGATGTGGGGAGAAAGAAATTCTCATTCATTGCTGGTAGGAATGCCAACTGGTCCAGCCCTTTAGAAAACAATATGGACATTCCTCAAAAACCTAGAAATTGAGCTCTCAGTTTACCCAGCAACACCACTTCTGGAAATATATGCTAGGGGCCCCAAAACACACAGCAGACACATCATCTGCACTTGTATGTTCATTGATGAGCACTTTCTAATGTGCTTATTAGCCTCTCTTCTTCAGAGAAGTATCTGATTATTTTCTTCCCCCATTCTAACAGATTCTTCCAATGGCAAAACTCCATATTCAGTACCCACTCCAAGAATATTACCTAGAAGGAGCTAGATGCGGGGGATCAGATACTCCAGCATATATACAATATTGGAAGTTAGAAGTAGAAGAAGTGTTCCATTGATCCTCTTTGATACTTAAAAAAAAATTCAGCTTTTAGGCCACACCCAAAGAGTATTCAGGGGTTACTTCAGTGCTGGGGATCAAACTTGAGCTTCCCACATGTAAGGCATGCCTTCAACCCAGCAAACTATTGCACCCTATTCATTGGTACTTCCAAGTACCTATTACTTTCTCATCCTCCAAAATCATTGTGTGAAACTCATGCCATTGGCCTACTGACACCAAAATCAATCCTCTTGATTTCTTGAAATTTTTCTTCCTGACTCACTCTCATGATTTCCAAACAACTTTGAATGTAGCTTTTATGATGGCACTTTAAAAAAAACAAAGTATGAAAACAGTACCTAAAGGCAGTAGAAACAAGGGCCAGGAGGACTGATCCATGGTAGGAAGCTTGCAATAAGTTGTAGAGGAATGCAGTTAGGACAGAGAAGGGAGCACTGTGACAATGATAATTGGAAATGATCACTCTGGACAAGAACTGAGTGCTGTCCAGGAGGATTACTCCATAGCTTAGAGGCCAGCCGGGCATTCTAGGGGAAAGGGCAGCTCAGATAGAGAAGCGAGCACCAAATAAAGGGTGTTTGGAGGATCCTCCCAGGAGGGGAGATGCATGTTGAAAGTAGACTATGGACTGAACATGTTTGCCACTCAAAGCCTCTTTTGCAGACCACAACACCCAAAAGGAGAGAGAGAACACAAGGGATTGCCCTGCCACAGAGGCAGGGGGGATAGGGGGGATGGGGGTGGGAGGGATATTATCCATGGTGGTGGAAATGGGCACTGGTGGAGGGATGGGTGTTTGATCATTGTACAATCGAAACCCAAGCACAAAAAATTGTAAATCTACAACTGTACCTCATGGTGTTTCACTAATAAAAATAAAAAAATAATAATAAAAAAGAACTGAGTGCTGAAAGGAGATAAAGTTAAATACATGATAATCTTGAATAACAGTATTGCAAATCTGAGAGAGAGAGGGAAAGGGGAATGCTGGACAGGGAAAGATGGGAGAAAAATGGGACACTGATGGGGGGAAATATACATTGGTAAAGAGATTGGTGTTGGAAAGGTGTATGACTGAAACCCAATAGTAAACAATTTTATAACTCTGCATCTCATAGTGATTCAATTAGAAAAAAATTTTAAGTAAACAAAATGAACAAACAGAAAAGGTATTTAGGACTGGAAAGATGCTCAAAGGGCTGAGGACATGGTCTGCGTGCAGGAGGCCCAGGGATACCCCTGAACACTGAGTCGGCCTACAAAGGTCTTTCTTTTCCCAGTTGCAAGTGAGCAGGAACCCCCATCTCACATCTACAGAATTCTTGCTTCCACCTTCCCTCCAAAAGCTAAGAATCGTTTGTATAAACTGTTTAGTGTTTAACATGGAGCCAATCACAGACAAGAAGGAAAAAGAAACAGACGTACAATCCCTGATGGTGTCCAGTAGACCAGGACTTCTTACACTTTTCTACTGGTGACTCTTCTCACCAGCAAATGCCCCCACCTGCTGTGCTATCTCTCTGGTCCAACAATAGTCATCATTCTTTGGGCTATACTTGGTAATACCTTGTAAGTATTGCATCCATTTAATCTTTGATTCAAGCTTGGATCAACATCTTTGTAAGCTCATTCCAGCCAAGCTTGCAATTCAGTGCAAGGGTCTGAGGATACAGTGTTACTTGGGCACTGTGGTGCCTGGGATTACCTCTCCAATTGGTGGTCAGGGGTCTTCAGGGCTTTACTTGCTGGCACTTGGGGGCTTCTAGGACTGCACCCAGTGATGCTAGGGGTCCATGTGATGCAGAGGATCAAACCAGGGCTGGCCATATGCAACACACATATGTCTGAACCCCTGTACTACCTTCCCAGGAGGACCCCATTTCTCCAATTGATGTTTTCATCTTTTCACTGTCTCCACACTTCTCACATCCTCACTTTCTCCTTTCCCTGTTTGGAGCACAGGACTCATGTTTATACACACTTAGGTCCTTTGCCCTTTTGACCTTTTTTTGCAATCACCTAGCAAAACCCTGCTTTATGTTAAACCCAACTTTGTTCCTGCTCTGGCTATACTCACACATTTTAACATGACTGAAGCAAAACACTCAACTGTTGACGACTCTCATAAATTCATGTTCCCTCCTCTCAAGAGAGCTTTAAAATGCTGTCTGGCAGTTCTACTATATTTACCTGGTCCATTCCCTTAATTTTCTTCAAGATGACTATTTCACACCTCTTTCTCCTCTACTCAAATCTTTAATACACCCTCTCTCATCCAAATCCTCTGCTGTGGACCTTGATCACTATTTCACTGAAAAAACTGAAGCAAAAAAAAAAAAATTGCCCTTCTTATTTAGCTTTTTATCACATGTGAAAAATCTATCTATATCTGTGGCCACAGAATTTCCTCCAACCTGTTCCCATGTGCTCTAAATGCCATATCTTCTTTATTGATTGATTGATTGATTGATTTTTTGCTTTTGGGGCCACACCCGGCAATGCACAGGGATTACTCCTGGCTCTGCACTCAGGAGTTACTCCTGGCGGTGCTCAGGGGACCATATGGGATGCTGGGAATCGAACCCAGGTCGGCCGCATGCAAGGCAAACGCCCTACCCACTGTGCTATCTCTCCAATGCCGTGCCCCAATGCCATACCTTCTTACTCAAGCACATTGTATTCATAATTGTCCTCTCTCCTATCTTATCAAATTTCTCCTCTCTCCTGGATCACTACTATCAATATACTGTCCTCCAGTTGTTCATCGATTTTTTGCTCGAGCGGGCCCAGTAACGTCTCTATTGGAGACTTTGTTGTTACTGTGTTTGGCATATCGAATACATCACGGGGAGCTTGCCAGGCTTTGCCATGCGGGCGAGATACTCTCGGTAGCTTGCCAGGCTCTCCAAGAGGGGCGGAGGAACCGAACCCGGCTTGGATGGGCTGGCCATGCACAAGGCAAACACCCTACCACTGTGCTATCGCTCCACCCCATCAATATTCAAATATGCCATTAGTCTCCTGCAACTTAAAAACAAACTCTCTTTTACTCTGTATCATCATCATCATATGATCCCATTTCTCTACTTCCCTTTATAGTATTACTCACGGCAAGAATTACCAAGTTGCCAAGGTCATTGCCTCTAATTTTTCTTCTTCTATTTCCTTTTTCTCAGGGGGTGGGGGGTGGGACACGCAGGTTGTGCTCAGGGCTTGCTCTTGGCTCTGTGCTTAAAGACCACTACTGTTGGAGCTCAAGAATCATATGGATTCTTGGGGATCGAACCCAGGTCAGCTGCATGCAGGTTACTAGCTGTACTATCACTCCAGCCCCTCTTCCGTTTCCTCTTAAATCTATTCAATTAGATATCTGACCTCACCGTAAACCCAAACTGCTTTGATCAATAGCACTATAACTCCACATTGTTAAATATAATAGTACCTTTCAGTTGTTACCTTATTTGACACACATTAGCCCATTTCTGGAAAACAGTTTTTTTCACCTGGTTTCCTGGGCAACACTCCCCTGTTGTTCTTCTATCATATTAGCCTATTTCTTCAGTCTCCTTGCTGCGTAGTTTCTTATTTCCTTATATCTACACACAAGACCGGTCTTTAGAATTTCTCTTCTCTCTGGCCACTCATTCAGTTAGAAATTTCATCAGAAATCCTGGCCTTAAATGATATTTCTTTATTGATAATGCACAAAGTAATAAATCTACTATGACTTCTGTTTTTTTTTTATCACACCCAGCAGTTCTCAGGGTTTATTCCTGGCTCTGTGTTCTGAGATCACTCCTGGAGGGAGTTGGGGCACCATATGGAGTGCCAGGGTACTATTACCAGGGTTGACTGCATGCAAGGCAAGTGCTCTACCTGCTGTATCACTGCTCTAGTCCCTGACCTCTGGTTTTAAATATCTAACTGCCCACTAAGCATATCCACATGTCAAAATGAAACCCCTGATCTTTGCAAGTACAGTCCTCCTTTGTTTTTTCCCCATCTCAGTAAACAGCAATTTCATTCTAACTTCTCAGGTAAAAAGTCTTGACGTTATCCTTAAACTTCTTTGTTATTTTTTCCTCAGATATTATATCAGATTTATCAACAAAACCTGGTAGCACCACTTTCACATGTGAGCTTTACATTCGCTTATGTCTTATGATTTTCATAATTTTTATCCTACTTGAGGCTTCCTTCCTGTATTAAGATGACTGCCTACACAGCATTTTTCCCCACTTATATTTCACACCTTTATATTCTGTTTCTAGAGCAGTTGTTAGTCTCTTATCATTTAAACCTACACTAGCTTCTAAATTCTATTGGTATCCAGTAAAAGACAAAATTCAAATAATGCCCTGTATTGACTTCACTGCAGCCCACATTTCTTAAACTTTACATGAGTTGTGAAAACAAAATATGGGGAAACGTTATCAAAAACACTTATTCTGGTGATGAACTATTAGAGATAAACAAGTTTTGAGGAGAAAGACAAGTCTGGGAGAGACACGTAAGTTCTTTCTGTTTTGGAGGATCAGGAGTTAGCCGCCCCTGTTAGGGTGCCCCAGGCCTTTGGCTGATCGGCCAATACAAGCAGATCACTGTGAGGTAATTCTTGTAACCTGAATCCTTGCTGGGGTGCCTCACAGAGGAGCCCCTCTCTGGCCTGCCCCCACAGTTCAATTTTCTCTCAATAAAAATCCAATAAAAAGTTCACTAGCTCCAGACTTCTGACTTCAAATTATTTGGAATATAACTCCTGAGTGACAGTGTTTTGAGGAAGAAGATGAATGAAGTATCCTAAGAAGGAGGAGAAGGAAATAAAGTGTTTGCATTTTATGAAATAGGATGTCTGTTCAAAGATACTGCAAGATTTCCACTCAGATAGAGAAGGGAGCACCAAATAAAGGGTGTTTGGAGGATCCTCCCAGGAGGGGAGATGCATGTTGAAAGTAGACTATGGACTGAACATAATTGCCACTCAATGCCCCTTTTGCAGACCACAACACCCAAAAGGAGAGAGAGAGAGAGAACAAAAGGGAATGCCCTGCCACAGAGGCAGGGTGGGATCGGAGGGATGCGTGTGGGAGGGATACTGGGATCCATGGGGGTGGGAAATGGGCACTGGTGGAGGGATGGGTATTTGATCATTGTATAATCAAAACCCAAGCACAAAACTTTGTAAATCTACAACTGTACCTCATGGTGTTCCACTAATAAAAATTTAAAAAAACGAAAAGAAAAATAAAGATGTATCACTGTCAAAAAAAAAAAAAAGACACTGCAAGATTTCCAAAACACAAGTCAGAGCTGAAGAAAACAGCAGCAAATGACAATCAGCAAAATGACTCTTCCTAACAGTGAATGGGAGACATTCACCCCTTTCTTCTAAAGATTCACATAGGGGGGCATTAGACAAATCTAACTTACTGCGAAGTTCTCATGATTACTAAGCCTGGATCTCCCAAGTCTCAAGTTTGGCTGGTTTGGCAATGCGTTAATACTCCTATATGTTAGCGCTATTGTAAGTATGTAGCTCTATGCCAAAGACTAAAAGATCCGTTTCTGTGTATGACAGTAAAACTACATTTCTTAAAAGCTCTTGGATTCACTACAGATTTCAATGATCTGAATTGTGTTATTCATAAAAACAATGAAAACTGGCTTAACTCTGAAATGTCACTGTCACTGTCACTGTCCTCCCATTGTTCATTGATTTGCTCTAGTGGGCCCAGTAACGTCTCCATTGTGAGGATTGTACTGCATTTGGCATATCGATCACACCATGGGGAGTTTTCCAGGCTTTGACGTGTGGGAGAGATACTCTCGGTAGCTTGCCGGGCTCTCCGAGAGGGGTGGAGGAGTCGAACTCAGGTCGGCCATGTTGGCTGCTTGCAAGACAAACGCCCTACCCACTGTGCTATCGCTCCAGCCCAACTCTGAAATGATAAATTTTTATGAACTATGTCCATTATCTTCCTCGCTTATCTTTATCATTCATTAAATCTGCAGTGTGTGCAGCTTTTTTGTGGGGGGAGGTGTGCATGGGGAGCACATCTGAGATGCTCAGTGCTTATTCTGTTCTGCATTCAGGAATTATTCTTGGTGGTGCTTGGGAGACCATATGGAATGGAATCTGGGTTGGTCACGTGTAAGGCAAGCACCTTATCCTCTGTACTATTTTTTTTTCTACAGCCTAGTGTGTGCAGGATTTTTTTTTTTCTTTTCTGTTCACACCTGATGATGCTCAGTGGTTACTCCTGGCTCTGCATGCAGGAATTACTCCTGACTGTACTCACGGAACCATATGGGATGCTGGGAATTGAACCTGGGTTGGCTGCACGTAAGGCAAACGCCCTCCCCATTGTACTATCACTCCAACCCCTGTGTGCAGGTTTCATACCAACAGATTAAGCATAAGAGTTTTCAGTCTGCCTCTGTTCTACCTACTACCTGGACGTTGGTCCAGTTTGATCTAGTAGAGTTCTGTGCACTGAATATTATGATAAAAGGGTGGTGACAACAAAGATGGTAGTTTCTTTTTATGTCACTAACAAGGGGCATACTCAGAAATAATTTGAGCGTGTACAACTAGTGCCCGATGCAATTTTATGACATTTTTTTCACTCATAACTTAATTCATGCTCAACTTTATATTTCTGGGTCATATGGGTAAATAAGTACCATAATTTTACTACCGACTGTATGTAGCTAGGTGTTACACCTACCAACAGACTGCCCCACCCCACCTGCACACCGTGTAATCCCATCAACAGCCAAGATCCAGAGACTATAAAACCAAGCTCCTAGAAGAGAACAACACAGAGTCTCCTGCCCCTGCGCCTGGCTGTCCTCACCAGGGCCCCCTGGAGGGGGGCAGGTTGAGTTTCCCTCCTCACCCCGAGCAGAGCCCCGGCAGTTGAAGACTTCCAGAACCAGTCACAGCCATGCTTAAGACCACTCTCCACATGCTCGGATGAGGCTCATGCATGAAGGAACTGGCAGAGGAAACCAGGTGTGTGGGACCAGGGGCTGAGATCTCCAAGGCTGCTTGGATGGGGATTGGGCCTCCTCCACCAATTGGCCTCTTCCAATAGCTAGGCGTTACACCCACCAAGTGCCCCTTCCCCTTCCCTCATCCCCTCCCATGCCCATGTAATTCCATCAATGCCCAAGACCCAGAGACTGTAAAACCAAGTTCCCTGAAGCACTTGGCCGCATTTGTGGCTGCATTTGCAGTGGTGTGACTTCTTATTGTCTAGTTCTCACTCTCAGAGAACCCGGCAGGCTACCGAGAATATCCTGCCCGCATGGCAGAGTCTGGCAAGCTCCCTGTGGCGTATTCGATATGCCAATTCCCAGTAATAATGATGGGTCTCATTCCCCTGATCCTGAAAGAGCCTCCAGTGTGGCACTTGCTAAAATCTCAGGGCTGGGACGAATGGAGATGTTACTGGTGCCTGCTCGAGAAAAATCGATGAACAACGGGATGGCAGTGACAGTGACTGTATAAATAACTTCTCTTGCTAACTTGTCTCTTTTGACTTCAGGAGATACTTAGTACTGATGTGATCAAACGTATTTATTTATAAGTAATAAAATCAGTTATTACTTCTTTTAGAATTTTTATAGATTCAACAACCTACATCTTTAGAAGTAATCATATATATAATTTTAAATTATTTTAAATTAATCTGATGAAAGAGAAGCGGGCAGTAAATAGAAAGTCAAGATCACCTTAAGTTTTTATGTGATCTCCCCTCTGTCTCCTATACATTTCCTGGTTGAGCTTGGTTTTCTTCCCTTTTTATCTTCCCTAGTACATTACTGTGCACTGGATCAACTAAAGGACTAGTTAAAACCGATTGCCAAGCCCTCCATCAGAGTCTCATTCATTAAGAGTGGGGTGGTAGAATCTGTGAATTTGCATGTCCTACAAGTTCCCAGGTGACGATTATGCTGGTCTGGGAACTATACATTGACAATCCCGGCCTGAATGCATGGAAGACTCTCATACAATGTTGATTGGATTGGTTACTCAACCTGATGAGGCTCATAAAATAAGTGAACCTGTTAGGATATTAGTAAAGTGTTATAGCAAAAAGAATTCTATCTAAAGTGACTTAAAATAATACAAATTCTGTTTTCTTGAATCAGTCTATAAGTAGGTGGACAGACCAGGGCAGAAAATCTACCCAGCAGAAGGGCTCAAGTAGGTCCATAGGTTGAGATAATGGTACTATCTCTATTAGTGGGTCCAGCATGCTATTTCAGGAAGTTAGATGGCGATACTAATTTTCTTTTAAAAAACCAGGGACTTGAAAATTACAAATACTGGGACCAGCCCTAGTACTGGTAAATTCTTAACTAGGAGAAATTATAAGTGCAACTATAAATAATCATGGCGACTTTGGGTAATTTGCTGAGTCTGTTTTCTTTTTTGTCTTTTTTTTTCTTTTTGAGTCACACCCAGTGATGCTTAGGGATTACTCCTGACTCTGCACTCAGTAATCACTCTGGCAGTGCTCAGGGGACCATATGGTATGCAAGGGATCGAACCCAGGTCATCTGTGTGCAATGCGAAACCCCTACCCACTGTATTATTTCTCTAGCTCAATTTTTCTTTTCTTTTTTAGTGGTGGTGAGGCCTGGTGGGTGATACCAGGGAGTGCCTTACTCCTGTTCCTGTGATCAGGTATCACTTTTAGCAGTGCTTGGTAAGATCATATGTGATGCGAGGGACAGAATCTAGGGCAGCCGCATGCAAGGCAAGTGCATGACCTCCTATTCCCTCTCTCCATTCTTTAATCTAGGTTCTATCCTTGACTTTTATATCAATTTCCTGGGATCACTGGGTAAAGGTAAAGGTAAAGGCCCTCCCGTTGATCGTCGATTTGCTCGAGCGGGCCCAGTAACGTCTCCATCGGAGACTTTGTTGTTACTGTGTCTGGCATATCCAATACTCTCGGTAGCCTGCCGGGCTCTCCGAGAGGGGCGAAGGAATCGAACTCGGGTCGGCCATGTTGGCCGCGTGTAAGGCGAACGCCCTACCTGCTGTATCACTGGGTATGTGTCTCAAACAGCGTGGACCAACTTTAGACCTGAAGAGTCATTTCCTAAGAATCACAGCTTGATGCTCACAAATTTAACCTCCCTTCAGTAAGGCTATGCTCCTTGGAGGTTATCACATGCCATTTAGTTATTCTCTGAGATTCCTCGATGTTCACCTTATTTCTTTGCATAAAATGTGTTGAAAAGATAAAATACATGTAGGTCAACAGACAGACATTGGCGTGATAGATCCATCTTTAGTTCTGTCATTTTCCAGTGCTCTGCAGTAGCTAATTTATTAGCTCTACAGGGCTAATTTATTTTTATTTTTTATTTTTATTTTTTTTACGAGTCTACTGCTTTTATTTTTATTTATTTTTTTAGTGAAACACCATGAGGTACAGTTATAAAATTACAAATTTTTGTGCTTGGGTTTCAGTTATACAATGATCAAGTACCCATCCCTCCACCAGTGCCCATTTTCCACCACCACGGGTCCCAGTATCCTTCCCACCCCCATCCGCCCCATCCCACCCTGCCTCTGTGGCAGGGCATTCCCTTTTGTTCTCTCTCTCTCTCCTTTTGGGTTCTGTGATCTGCAAGAGAGGCATTGAGTGGCAATCATGTTTGGTCTATAGTCTACTTTCAGCAGTAGGGTTAATTTAAAGGGTGAAAAAAAGAAGAGTTTTGTTAGAAACATGCTCTAAGAGGTGCTAAAGCTTTCCGTGCTGCCCAGAGAGGGCGTTGTCCACGATTCCTGTGGTAACTTAAAGGGAAATTTCACAATGTCTGGAGCCCTCGATATCCTACAGATGGAGGATGTCCTCAAATTCCTTGCAACAGGCACCCAATTAGGTGGCACCAACCTGGACTTCCAGATGGAACAGTACATCTACAAAAGGAAAAGTGATGGCATCTACACTGTAACTTTGAAGAGAACCTGGAAGAAGTTTCTGCTGGCTGCTCGTGCCATTGTTGCCATTGAAAACCCAGCCGATGTCAGTGTGATCTCATCCAGGAATACTGGCCAGCGCCCTGTGCTGAAGTTTGCTGCTGCCATGGGTGCCACTCCAATTGCTGGCCGCTTCACTCCTGGAACTTTCACTAGCCAAATCTGGCGGCTTTCTGGGAGCCAAGACTTCTGGTGGCTACTGATCCCAGGGCTGACCACCAGCCCCTTACGGCGGCGTCTTACGTTAACCTGCCTACCATTGCTCTGTGTAACACAGGCTCTCCTCTGCGCTACGTGGACATTGCATTCCCTTGCAACAAGGGAGTTCACTCTGCGGGTCTCATGTGATGGATGCTGGCCCTGGAGGTTCTGCGCATGCGAGGCACCACCTCCCCTGAACATCCCTGGAAGGTCATGCCTGATGTCTACTTCTACAGAGATCCCGAGGAGACTGAAAAGGAAGAGCAGGCTGCTGCCGAGAAGGCCGTGACTAAGGAGGAATTCCAGGGTGAATGCACTGCCCCAGCTCCGGAGTTCACTGTGACTCAGCCTGAGGTTGCAGATTGGTCTGAAGGGAGCAGGTGCCCTCTGTGCCCATTCAGCAGTTCCCTACTGAAGATTGGAGTGGTCAGCCTGCCAGAGAAGACTGGTCTGCAGCTTCAACTGCTCAGACCGCTGAATGGGTTGGAACCACCACCCAGAGGTCTAAAGCTGTTCTTCTAGACTCAAACGGGAAATGAAAATAAAGTTGACGGAAAATTAAAAAAAAAAAAAGAGATGCTAAAACTACAGATAACCCATTCCAAGAAAAGAGCCAAAAAAGTGTCCTTTAGTTTGGACTCTGGCATGTAGTCTTTGTGGATCTACATCAGTTCTGGCAAAACTCTATTTCCCTCTCTAAAGAAACACCAGTAAGAATTCTTGTGTGGCCTCTTTACAATAGCCAGAATCTGGAAAAAACCTGAGTGCCCAAGAACAGATGACTGGTTAAAGAAACTTTGGTACATCTACACAATGGAGTACTATGAAGCTGTTAGAAATGATGAAGTCATGAAATTTATATACAAGTGGTACTACATGGAAAGTATCAGGTTAAGCGAAATGAGTCAGAAAGAGAGGGATAGACATAGAAAGATTGCTTTCATCTGGGGGATATAAAGTAACAAAGTATGAGATTAATACCCAAGAATAGCTGAGATCAGCACCAGGAGGATTACTCCGTAACTTAGAGGCCAGCCGGGTATCCTAGAGGAAAGGGCAGTTCAGATAGAGAAGGGAGCACCAAATAAAGGGTGTTTGGAGGATCCTCCCAGGAGGGGAGATGCATGTTGAAAGTAGACTATGGACCGAACATGATTGCCACTCAATGACTCTTTTGCAGACCACAACACCCAAAAGGAGAGAGAGAGAGAGAACAAAAGGGAATGCCCTGTCACAGAGGCAGGGTGGGATGGGGCGGATGGGGGGTGGGAGGGATACCGGGATCCGTGGTGGTGGAAAATGGGCGCTGGTGGAGGGATGGGTATTTGATCATTGTATAATCGAAACCCAAGCACAAAAATTTGTAAATCTACAACTGTACCTCATGGTGTTTCATCAATAAAAATTAATAATAAAAAAAGAACTCTTGCGTGGCACACTAGTCTCTCACATATTAATGTCAATTATGTTTCTTATTGCTACATCCAGAAGTGCTCTGGGCTTACTTTGGTTTTGTAGTCAGGGATTATTCCTGGTGGTGTTTAGGGGACCAATACAGGTGCTGGAAATCAAACCAGGGTTCCCTGCATGCAAAGCAAGTGCCCTGCCCTGCCCACTGTACTCTCTTTCTGGCCCCTAAGCAACTTCTGTTATAAAATGAATAAGATCCTGGTATGAGTCAGGATTATTATCTCAACTTCTGGATAAGGGAATGGAAGCACAGAGGAGCCAGGCTTGAAACGACTTATTATTGTGTACAAAGACTAACCTAGAGACGGTACGAGAAGCTTCCACTAGACTTGTGAGGTTTTGCTGCTGGTAGAATATAATTTGAAATGCTTCCAAAATACCCCTCTCGGAGAGCCCGGCAAGCTACCGAGAGTATTCGATATGCCAGACACAGTAACAGCAAAGTCTCCAATGGAGACGTTACTGGGCCCGCTCGAGCAAATCGACGATCAACGGGAGGGCCTTTACTTACTTACTACTTTACTTTCCAAAATAAGCATTGCAGACAGAATTTGTGGATGTGTCCTGGGGATTCTAAGAAGCGAATATCACCATGGTGGGAACCAGATTTAAAGCAAGCAGCAACTGCAACTGGCTCAGATATGGATATAAACAACACCAGCAGATCAGGTTTTATTTTTCTTTCTTTTCTTTTTTTTTCTTTAGAGGGGAGCACCAAAAAAAAAAAAAAAAGGGTGTTGGGAGGATCCTCCCAGGATGAGAGATGCATGCTGAAAGTAGACTATAGACCGAACATGATTGCCACTCAATGCCTCTTTTGCAAATCAGGTTTTATTTTTCAAGCACCCATCTTTAAAACAAGAACATCTAAGTTTCAAGTAGTTTGCCCCTCACCCATCTGCAAAACAAGAATGTCTGCAGCCCCAAGTATTTTGTCCCTCAAGGTTCTGTGCTAATTTGAAAACAAAACAAAACAAAAAAGGCACTGCTTGCGAGAATGAGAAATAAGGGGTCAGAGAGATAGTACAGAGGTTTAAAGGTGCTTGTTTTACACATGGACAACCACACTGCATATGGTCCCCAGAGAGAATCATCAGAGTGACACCTGAGCACAGAGCCCAGAGTAAGTCCTGAGCACTAGCACCTTCCACCCCGGCCCCCAAAGGGGACAAAAACAAACCCAAAACACAATGGATTTTAATCTTGGATTTGCCTCTCGTCAGCAATATGGTACAAAATAACTTCGGCTCCCTGAAGTTTTCCCTTCTTAGGATGCAAAATGGTCTTTCTTCCCCCTGTTTCACAGGGTGCTGGTGCTGGTGAGATTAAACTGAGTGATGAATGTGGGGACGTACTTACTACGAATATAATCCAGAAACTGGATTCCTGTACAATACATCACGATGGAATTATGTAGATTTCTCAGAAGGCTCTATCATATATCTCTGAATTAAAAACAAACCAAACAATAATTGCTGTATAGTTGGTAAAGTCTCTTGGGAAATATAAATTAAACCGTTTAAATGCACTAAGACAGGTACCAAATTCACAACAAATGAATAACAACAATCAACTTATTTATTTGATTTGGTCTTGGTCCATACCCTGCGGTTCTGGCTCTATTCCTGGCCAGAGCTTGGGGAACCAAAGCAGTGCCAGGAATCTAACCTGGGCCTCTTGCGGACAAAGCATTCACTCCAGCCCTGTGAGCCGTCTCCCCGATGTCAACCAACCTATATTTTATGAGATCAGCATATGTATTCATCCAACAGACATACCAAGGACTAAAATTTTTTTTTTTATTAGTGAAACACCATGAGGTACAGTTGTAGATTTACAATTTTTTGTGCTTGGGTTTGATTATACAATGATCAGATACCCATCCCTCCACCAGCACCCATTTTCTACCACCATGGATAATATCCCCCCACCCCATCCCCCCATCCCCCCCTGCCTCTGTAGCAGGGCAATCCCCTGTGTTCTCTCTCTCCTTTTGGGTGTTGTGGTCTGCAAAAGAGGCATTGAGAGGCAAACATGTTCAGTCCATAGTCCACTTTCGACATGCATCTCCCCTCCCTCCTGGGAGGGTCTTCCAAACACCCTTTATTTGGTGTTCCCTTCTCTAGCTGAGCTGCCCTTTCCTCTAGAATGCCCAACTGGCCACTAAGCTATGGAGTAATCCTCCTGGTGCTGATCTCAGCTATTCTTGGGTATTAATCTCCTATTTTGTTACTTTATATCCCCCAGATGAATGCAATCTTTCTATGTCTATCCCTCTCTTTCTGACTCATTTCGCTTAGCATGATACTTTCCATGTTGTACCACTTGTATGTAAATTTCATGACTTCATCTTTTCTAAGAGCTACATAGTACTCCATTGTGTAGATGTATCAAAGTTTCTTTAACCAGTCATCTGTTCTTGGGCATTCAGGTTTCTTCCAGTTTCTGGCTATTGTAAAGAGTGCTGCAATGAACAAACAAGTGCAGATGCCAAGGACTAAAATTTTAAGATGTCCGTATACTGATTTTTAGGCCTGGGATAAAGGGGGTTACTGTGAGTACTTCAGAGAGAGATACAAATGAGACTGCCCAACAATTACCTACCTCACTCATATCTGTGAAGATCAACTCAGACCAAGGAGCATATCTCAAATAACTGAGGAGTCATACAATATGAGTTTATTTGGCGACAGCATTTTGCATTACAGCCTGCAGTGTTTAGTGCTTACTCCTTGTGTTCAGGGATCACTCTTGAGGTGGGGAAAGGGGAAAGGAGGGTCATTATGAAGTACCAAGGATGGCAAACATGCCAGGCAAGTACTTCACACCTGATCTATCATTTCTTCCATCCAGTCACAGAATTTCGTTCCTGGCATTTAGAACGTTGCTCTATTTGAGGGCTATATGAAATTATTCATCAAACGAAGCCAATAATCAGATTGAACATTCCCAAAGGATGTAACCTTGCTCACTGGAAAATGCTGTTATTATCAGAGTGTTCAGACCACAGGATCTAAAAACCTTCTTTGCACTTAGGTTGAAACTCCCTACAGAAATCCCACCATTTTCTTCACCTGCTGGCACACGGGGTAGGCTAATTCTTTGGCTTTTGCTGACCCCATCTGTAAAACTTTCTCCAGATAGCCCTGGTCCAGCTTCAGTTTTTCGATTTCACGCTTAATCGGGGCAAATTTCTCAATCACAGCTTCTGCCACCACCAGCTTATAGCGGCCAGTGTCCAGGCCCGCACTGCGGTGCACCACGTCCTGCACGGGGAGCCCCGTCACAGCCGAGTGAATGGCCACCAGGTTGGAGACACCCTCCCGGCGCGTTGGCTCGAAGGTGACCTCCGAGGTGAAGTCCGTCATGGCCTTGCGGAATTTCTGCACTATCTCCTCGGGGCTGTCCGTTATTCTGACGGTGGCCAGTTTGTCGGGGTCTGATTTTGACATTTTGGCGGACGGATCACGCAGGGATTTTACCTTCTTCATCGATGCTGGGTAAGCACACCAATACACATATACCCAAAAACAAAAATAACAAGAAAAAATCATTAGGCTCATCAGAAACTGGGTTAATGCCAAAGTACCAAATTAGTTTATTATTTTATCTGACTACAGATATAGCAAATATTCTGAAAATTTTAAGTGATTTCTATTAACACGAAAGCATATAATAGTACCGTTGATATTTTGTTTATAGTTCCATGCATCTTTTTTAATTTTTTTTTTTTTTTTTTTTTGCTTTTTGGGTCACACCTGGCGATGCTCAGGGGTTACTCCTGGCTCATGCACTCAGGAATTGCTCCTGGCAGTGCTCAGGGGACCATATGGGGTGCCGGGAATCGAACCTGTGTCGGTCATGTTGGCTGCGTGCAAGGCAAACGCCCTACCCGCTGTGCTATCACTCCAGCCCTCCATGCATCTTTTAAATGCACACATTTACATAAAAATATGTAGCCTTACAGAATTGTAATTATATTAATCTAATTTTGCTATGCACATTAAAACTTTCAGTTTTTTTAATCTCTACTCTTCCCTAACAACTAATCAGCCACACCTGCAACCACTGTCCTTCCTCCTCTCACAAACCAAACTTAGAACATATGTTAACCCTTCCATTTCTTTATGCATATATGTATATGTAAACACACACATATACAAATATATATGTACTCATGGGAGAAGTGATTTATTTATTGATGGAATCAAGAAGCTAAGCCGTGCTTCATGAACCAATGTTCTTAGTAATGATGAATTTTATGGTTATTAGAGGACACATAAAATCAAAATGGGTAATACAGTTATAAGTCAAAGCATTAAGTACAACTAGTTATTGCAAGAAGTTTGATTCCAATGCATAGGATTCTGCAGATATACTTGCATGAACTGCTAGAATAACTCAAACATTTAGACCTACCTTATGTTTCTAAATTGACATGAGGGGCATAACATAAAAGCACTTTCTTAAGCTAAGTGCTTGAGAAAGATGGATAGAGCTTATGCTCAGCGAGCGCTGCTCCTGTCACAATTCTTTTTTTTCTTTCACTTTTTAAAAATTTTTAAACTTTTTTATTGAATCACCGAGATAGACCCTTACAAAGGGATATTACAAAGCTGTTCATGATAGGTTTAGGTTTCAGTCGTATACTGTTCCAACACCCATCCCTCCACCAGTGTACATTTCCTAGCATCAGTGTCCCCAGCTACCCTCCCATCACTCCTTACCCCCCAGTCTGCCTCTATGGCAGGGGCTTTTCTTCTCTCTTTATTTCTCTCTCTCTCTCTATCCATCTTTCTCATCTTTTGGGCATTATGGTTTGCAATATTAATAGCGGAAAGGTTATCAAGAATATCCCTTACTTACTTTTAACATTCAATTCTTGTCCAGCGTGATCATTCCCAGCTATTGTCAAACCGGTCTCTTCTCTATCATACCTACCCTCTGCCTCTGACACACTTGTGGTTGATTTCAACCACTGACCAGTCCTCCTAGCCCGTTTTCCCTGGCCATGGATATTAGTCTTCTCATATATCTATATCTATATCTATATCTATATCTATATCTATGTGGGCTGGAGTGATAGCACAGCAGGTAGGGCGTTTGCCTTGCAAGTGGCCAACATGGCCGACCCGAGTTTGATTCCTCTGCCCCTCTCGGAGAGCCCGGCAAGCTACTGAGAGTTTCTCACCCGCATGGCAAAACCTGGCAAGCTCCCCATGGTGTATTCGATATGCCAAACGCAGTAACAAGTCTCACAATGTTACTGGACCCGCTCGAGCAAATTGATGAACAATGGGAGGACAGTGACAATGATCTATCTATCTATCTATCTATCTATGAACACAGACTTTATCTGTCCCTCTCCTTCAGATTCATGTCACTCAGCATTATACTCTCCATGTCCATCCATTTATAGGAAAATTTCATGACTTCATTTTTCCTGAGAGCTACATAATATTTCATTGTGTAGATGTGCCATAGTTTCTTTATCCATTCAACTGTTCTCAGGCCCTCAGGTCGTGAAAAGTGCTGCAATGAACACTGGAGTGCAGATGGTGTTTCTACTGTGCCACGCCACACAATTCTGTTGCTACCAAACTTTTGATAGAAAGGTACACTTTGTTTTCAGGAAAGAAAAAGAAAACCAACTTGGGAATCAAAAAGGTTCAATACAGGACCCAATTTAAAAAAGTTTTTTTTTTGTTTGTTTTTGGGCCATAGCCAGGAGTGCTCGGAGCTTATACCTTGCTCTGTGCTCAGGGATCACTCATGGCGGGGTCCTCCACATGCAAGGCAAACACTCTACGTGCATCAGACTATTGCATCAGTCCCTCAAATTAAACAAAAAAAAATTTCCTTTTTAACTTTCTGCTTTTGTGGGGCTACCAGAGAAGCTGTGTCTTCTTTTCTCTCTTTATGGTTTTTTTTTTTTTCATGGTGGGGAAAATTCTGTGCTGGGGATCAAATCCAGAGCCTCAAACATGCAAGGCAGACAATCTGCCGCTTCAGCCATGTCCCTAGTATCTAGTGTCCAATTTTGCCAGTGACTAGATTCACAGCTTGGGCACCAAATAGTCTTGCCTCACTCATAAAATAAAGGAAAGACAATTCCCCTATTAAATGAGATATGTATTTACATATGTTTGGTCAGTTATATGCCCTGCACTGCACTGTCCACCCGCTGTTCATCGATTTGCTCGAGCGGGCCCAGTGACATTGTGAGAATTTTTACTGTGTTTGGCATATGGAATACATCATGGGTAGCTTGCCAGGCTTTGCCGGACGGGCGAGATAGCTTGCTGGGCTCTCCGAGAGGGGCAGAGGCTCGGCCGGACCAGCTGCGTACAAGGCAAATGTCCTACTGCTGTGCTATCGCTCAAGTCTGGTCAATTATATAATACTTTACAAATAAAAATTGTTATTTTTAAGTCTCATACTTTTCAAACGCGTTTTCAAAAGCTCTTTTATTCAAAAACCCAACCAGGTCATCTAGTGAGTCCTATTTTAAAGAAAAAGATAGGCATTTTAGTTACAAATTCTGAAGCCAGACCACAAGAAAGCCAAGTTGAGCCTCAGCCTGGTTCATTATCCCATCCTTCAAAAATGATCTGTATTTAACAAGCCCATGATTGGTACTTACTGAGAATGGATGTGGGTACCGGAAAGAATTCCCCGTACTTCTTGTTAAATCCTCGTGCTAGGTCCTGAACTAGCTCTAAGTGCTGGACTTGATCCTCCCCTACAGGAACGTGTGTGGACCTTTAATAATAAAAGACAGAAAAAGCTCAGCATGGCTCCTGTTTATACTGTGCCGATATTGCAAGCAGCTGCATTGCCTGAGCTCACTTCACTGTTGGTGTTCAACAAATGTTCAGTAACTACAGAGGGAATGTGGAAACCTCAGTTTTTATCTATCTCAGGCAAATGCCAAAGATACATTTGTCTGCTCTAGTTCGGTTTCTCCCACTGCAGAAGGATACAGCCATCAACACCAGTGTCACAAGATCTTGCTGTGAAGAGAGGAATGGCATCTTAAAGAGCGTGTGTGCTGAGAATAATTGCATTGAAACCTCTTCTCAGTCCCTCATCCAGTCAGCACATATTAGCCTTGACCAGATGCTTTTGAGGTCGGAGCTCATGCTTACACTTGAAAGAGACTCCACCCTACTCTCTCAATCAGAAATGGTGGTGAGCTCGTCAAGCAAAAGTTTCCCCTCCCTGTCACATACGAGCGGCTCAAGCTCTTTTCGCAATATGCGCCTTCATTTTCAAGTGAATGGCAATCACAGGAGAATTAACTTGAGGCAGAAGACCAAGGGAATAAAGTTGATCAGTTCAATGTACAGGGATCGCAAACATAATGTTGAAGAAAACACAGTTGCAAAAACATGCAGAATGCACTGCTACCTAAATTTATGCAGATATATGTGTATTCTGATGGTGCTCAGGACTTGCTCCTGGCTCTGTGCTCAAGGACCACTCCTGCCAGGGCATAGAAGATCTTATGCAGTGCCAGGAATAGATCGGGGTCAGCCACATGCAAGGCAAGCACCCTGCCTGCCTGCCTATCTTTCTAGGCTCACATTATAATTTAGGACATCCCCAAAGATCCTTGGCTCTGCTGTGTGGACCTGACAGCTGAGCTCTTCGTAACGAAGTGTTGCCTGGACCCTACAGTGGTCAGGGGTACCAGGGACACCCCTTGTAGGTGCCAAGAAGTACCAAGGATGGAATCATGGCTATGCACATAGTAGGCCTGTGCTTTACCACTTGAACTCTCCTTCTGGCCCAAAAATCTTTATACTACATATGAAAACACAGATTCTTTACAGATGCATTTATTAGCATAACACCAAACTGAAAGCTCCTCCACAAACTCACGGTTGTAGCTTCCTCTGGAGAAGGGTGGACATGGATATCCTTATAGTTTTAGCTCAATAGAGTGGGCCTTGGGACAGGAACAAAGAATACCTGAATTCTGTCTGTAATGTTTTATTTAAAAAACTGAATAAATGAGGACTTTATTTATTTATTTTTGCTTTTTGGGTCACACCCAGCGATCCACAGTCACTCCTGGCTCAATGCACTCAAGAATTACTCCTGGCAGTGCTCAGGGGACCATATGGGATGCTGGGAACCGAACCCGGGTCAGCTGCGTGCAAGGCAAATGCCCTACCTGCTGTGCTATTGCTCCAGCCCCCACAAATGAGGAATTTAAATTACTTAAATTCACACAGCAAGTTTTCAGTGTTGAATTACGCATGCTTTCTTTTATGTTAACATAACAGGGTATTTCCCATGTTTCTGTAAGGCCTTCAATAAAGCAACTTCTTTTGTCTTTGGTCCACACCTGGCAATGTGTAGGGGTTACCCCCAGCTCTGCGCTCAGGAATTATGCCTGGCCGGTGCTCAGGGAACCACAGGGGATCCTGGGGATCAAACTCAGATTGACTGCATACAAGGCAAAAGTCCTACCTGCTGTACTATTGCTTTGGCCCCCGAATAACTTTTGGTAAATGCACAAGAGTGTTTTCTTACAGAACTATAAGAAAGTTATGTTATTTTGTGGCAGATTCTTTTGATAATTCATATAGAAGAAAATTTTGGTTGAAAGAAAAAATAATTCTCTTCTATAAGAACCCAAAGTTCTTTGGAGACAAATCCGGTGAAAGATGTTCAATATTTTCTGGTCAAAAGCAAAGTATGACTGTTAAGGAAACTAATACTTGTGTGACAAAATAATTTTGTACACTTTCAAGAGAAAATATGACTAGTATTTTACATATTAGAAGCTACATTGTTCAAATGACTCTTTGACCCTTTTTTTTGTATGGAAGTCATACATCTTATGTATGAAAAAAAACTCAAACATTACTTATGTTTTCACATGGTCTCTCCCATATTCATACAGCTGCTGTGTGATTATGTGCATGCATGCGTAAGTGTTTGTCAGATACAACATAACAGTTTTTTTTTTTCTTTTTGGGTCACACCTGGCAATGCTCAGTAGCATTGTACAGACTACTCCTGACTCTGTACTCAGGAATTACTCCTGATGGTGCTCAGGGGACCATATGGGATGCTGGGGATTGAACCTGGGTCAGCCACATGCAAGGCAAATGCCCTAACTGCTCTAGTGTTTCGGCACCAATACCATCTTAAGTACACAAATGTTGGGATCAGGTCAAGTTCAAATTCTGAGTCTGTCCATCTTATTTGTGTGACGCAGTAAATCACAGAATTTATGTCATAGGCGACTTTCTGACTGTAAATTGGAATATTTACCCCAAACTACTATTCTAGAGATTAAGTGAGGTAACTCACAAGTACATAATTGAAATTTGGTAAGCCTTCAGAAATGGTAGCTATGTGAGGAACTCTAAAACGGAATACTATGTTCAGAAAATTGCTCAAAATATCCTCCCTATACAATTAGAAACTCATTTATTACCTGACTCTGATTACAACTTCTCAGAAGCTTGGCTAGAAGTAAGGAACAGTTGTGAACGGAGGAAAAAAAAATCCAGGTTCTTTTTTTACGCATCTTGAGCAAAGTGGATAATCAAAACCTCATAAAATATTTATTCAGTTATAGGTAAATTTTCATAAAAGAGAAAAAAGATAATAGGACAATAGAATCATAGATTAGCCTATCCTTTCCACCCTGACATTTGTAAAAACATAACCTTAGAAAAAACATTTCTTTTTTTTTCTTTTGGGGCCATACCAAGCAGAGCTCCAGGATTACTGCTGGCTCTGTGCCCAGGGACCACTTCAAATAATGCTCATGGGACAATACACAGCGCCTGATTGGACCTGGGTTGACTGCTTACAAGGTAAACACCCTGTTCACGGTTCCATTTCTCCAGCTCCACACAAGGCGTTTTCAAAAAGAACATTTTACAATAAACAGTTTTGTTTTAAAAAGAAAATTGGGTGCCAGAGCAGTAGAACAGTGGGAAGGACACTGGCCTTGTACACGGCTGACCCGGGTTCAATCCCCGGCATCCCATATGGTCCCCCAAGCACTGCAAGGAGTAATTCCTGAGTGGAGAGCAGGAGTAACCTCTGAGCATTGCCTGGGTGTGACACCCCCCCCCCCCAAAAAAAAAAAAGAAAAGAAAATTGCTTCATAGCCTCAGAAGGATTAAAAAAGACATGCTTGTTGATGGAGTTCATGCCCAATTCAATCAGCCTAATCAGTGGCTGGGTCAGGTGAATGAGATGTTTTATGAGAAATGTTTTATGAGAAACAGCCTTGTTCCTGACGCCCCATTCGCTCTCAATGGAACGACCATCTCTGAATGCAACAGCTATGTGTACCTAGGTCGAGAGGTCAACATGACAAATGACCTGGCACCCGAGCTGCGCAGGAGGAAGAGAGCGGCTTGGAACGCCTTCAAGAACGTCGAAGAAATAGCTAAGAGGACGAAGAACCTCCGGCTCCGGGCACATCTCTTTGATTCCACTGTTCTTCCTGCATTAACATATGCCTCAGAGACCTGGGCCCTACGCAAACAGGATGAGAACGCTATTCAGGTCTCCCAAAGAAGAGTAGAAAGAGCTATGCTTGGAATATCACGTTTCACTCAAATGAGAGAAAGAATCCGGAGTTCTGACATCCGTCGACGATCAAGAATCAGGGATGCTGTCTCATTTGCCAAGGTGTCGAAAATCAGATGGGCTGGTCACGTAATGAGATTTAAAGACGACCGTTGGACTAGAGCTGTTACTGATTGGATTCCACGGGATGTCAAGAGACCGCGTGGCCGCCCACCTACCAGATGGTCAGACTTCTTCGTCAAGATCATGAACGATCGGTTTGAGGCCCTTCATGTTCCCGGAACGAACAGATGCCATTGGGCTACACTAGCACGAGACAGGGACAAATGGAGACGTTACTGGCGCCCGCTCGAGCAAATCGACGACTAACGGGAAGTTAAGTGATTAAGTGATTAATCAGTGGCTGAATAAATAGCAGTACTCCTACATAAAAAAAAAAAGACATGGTTGTAATAAACCACATAACAGCATGCACAAAGAGCAGTGAAGAGAATCATAAGGACAGGTTTTATCAGTGACCTGGATGAGGAGCCTGAACTGGGTGGAGGCCCATCCTCTGATTATGGCTCTCCCATATCTCCCATAAGAAGATCACAGAGGATAATCTGGAACTGAAGGACTTTGCAGAATTAAAAACAAGCAAGAAAACAAAACAGAGTATGTATACTGAAGCACTGGGCAAGTTTCAGACAAGAAACTCACACCTAAACATGACCAAGAAAAAAACCTTAATTACATGGGGGTGGGGGGGGGGGTGGGAGGGATTCCGGGAGCATTGGAGGTGGGGAATGGGCATTGGTGGAGGGATGGGTACTCCATCATTGTATAACTGAAACCCAAGCACAAAGATCTGTAAGTCGGGGCTGGAGCAATAGCACAGCGGGTAGGGTGTTTGCCTTGCATGCGGCCGACCCGGGTTCGAATCCCAGCATCCCATATGGTCCCCCCGAGCACTGCCAGGAGTAATTCCTGAGTGCATGAGCCAGGAGTAACCCCTGTGCATAGGCCGGCCGGGTGTGACCCAAAAACAACAACAACAAAAAAACAAAAACAAAACAAAAAAACAAAAAACAAACCGCCCCTCCCCCCTCCCAAAAATCTGTAAGTCTACAACTGTACAAAAAAACTGTAAAAAAAAAAAAAACTGTAAAAAAAAAAACCTTAATTACAATGTTTAAAAGATAAACAAAACCAGGCTGGTGGGATAGTGCAATGGGTAAAGCCCTTGCCTTGCATGCTGCTGACCGGGTTTGATCCCTGGCATTTCATATGGTCTCCTGAGCATTGCAAGGAGTGATTTCTGAGTGCAGAGCCAGGAATAACCCCTGAACATTGCACAGTGTGCACCCCCCACCCCCCAAAAAGGCACACAACCAAACAATTAAAAAACAAACAAACAAACAAAACCATTTTTGCTGAAGTCAGAAAACCAACCAAACAAAAACCTTATGTAAGAAAAACCAGGTTGACAATGCAACAGTGGAATACAGCTTTGAGGGAAAAGGTCATTAAAACCTAGCCCACCTGTCCTGTATGTATGTAAGTAAAGGCCCTCCCGTTGATCATCGATTTGCTCGAGTGGGCCCAGTAACGTCTCCATTGGAGACTTTGGTGTTACTGTGGCTGGAGCGATAGCACAGCCGGTAGGGCGTCTGCCTTGCACGCAGCCAACATGGCCGACCCGAGTTCGATTCCTCCACCCCTCTCGGAGAGCCCGGCAAGCTACCGAGAGTATTCGATATTCGATAATCGTATGTATGAAATACAAAAATAATTAAGAAGAAGATAATAAAGCAGCTCAAAGCTGTTGACACCTCCACATGCTGCACACTTTGCTCAATACTTTTCAAGTAGCCATTTTTGCACTCAATCCAGTTTTATAGCTGAGGTGGCCTGAACAGAAATAAATTCTCAAGCATGGAAGAGATTGGGGGAAAAATAGAATCCAATCTAAGGAATTTAGCGCATTGAAAACAGAAAACAATAGTGTTTTGAGAAAATGTTAAGAGGCGGAAAAAGAGTTAAAAAGTTCTAGAAAGGGGCTGAAATGACAGTACAGCGGGTAAGGCGTTTGCTTTTCAAGGACCCACCCGGGTTCGATTTCCAGCATCCCATATGGTCCCTCGAGCACTGCCAGGAGTAATTCCTGAGTGCAGAACCCCTGTGCGTTGCCAGGTGTGACCCAAAAGGCCAAAAAAAAAAAGTTCTGGAAAATACATTTTACGTTATTCACAAAAGGGGAGGCCAGCGTGTTTAGAGTGGGACATTAGAAACAGGCAGTTTGGGGTCAGAGTGCTCTTCCACATAGACAAACTCAGTGTGCCTGGGCAAGTTACTGAACCTATGTAAATCAATTTTTTAAATAAAAAATTAATAATAATCCGAACACATACGTTGCTCTTTGTGAAATAATCAATGCAATATCCACAGTATAGTGCCCAGTAGACAGTATACCAAAAGAAACAACAACGAAAAAGCTTTAAAAATAGAAGGAAAGGGTTCTCTTGATAGCATTAATCCCAAGCTAATTATTCTATTTCATCCCTTTGTTTATTTGGTTGTATTTTCCTGAATGACATATGCTTGTTAAAGATTTATGTCCTGCTTTTCAATACACGTCCAACACCTGGTCCTTGCAGGGTATATATGAGGAACTCGATATTCACTGAATAAATGCATGATCTTAAAAGGAAGACACTATAATCCATAAAGTTTTATACCAAGAGGAAAGTCATAATAAAATCAGTTTGAGATCAGAATGGGAGGATAACAGCACAGGCTCAGAACTCAAGATGATCTGGGTTTAAAAGACAGTCCCTCCGACTTCTAGACAAATCATGGCCAAGTTCTCATTTTCTTTAAGTCTCTCTTCCCTCTGTAAAATGGAGTCCATCATCATGGTGCTAAACTTACACAGTTGTTACAAGGATTAAAATAGACTGCCAAGCAAAGGGGGCGAGTACACAGGTTAGTGAGCTTGCCTTACAACCCACTGACCCAGCTGGAATATCCTGTACCAATACGGTCCCCCAAGCATCACAGGGGGCATTTCCTAAGCACAGCATGGAGATAGTCTTACGCACCATGAAGTGTGGATCCCAATCCAAAGATAACGAGGCAAAGGTGGTTTAGTAAGAGCTCAATAAACACTAGATATTATTATTCATTAATATCGAACACAACATGGGACAAATAGTCAAACAAACAAGCAAATGGTACTATCAGAGCTCTTGGGCAAGGTACAGGCAACTTTTAAAACGAGACTCAGTTCCTTTTTGTTAATAGTTGGTTCACACAATAAACAGAAATATCAGTTTATCATCTCAGAGACAGACACAGGCCAGGGCAGCAGCAATCTGGAGACAGGCAGGAAACAGGTGAGCTGATGTTTGTGTGTCTGACCCAAGTATAAATGTCACGCTATAAGCATTCTGCGAACTCGGAATTGAAGAACAGGAACAGAAAAATGAACGGAAAGGCAAAATGTGGGAACTATGACCGTTATTTTGGAAGTCGTTTCTCATCTTCTAAGTGTGCAAATGAATTTAGGAAATTGCCCAGATGACTGTTTGGGTCTGTGATCACTGGTCTCTACGCGCAAACCAAGCAGCAAGTCACTGCCTGATGAGAGGTAGAAATACAACTGTTCTTTTCATGTTTCCCTCAGAGCCCTGAAGGCCACATGCATTTCTCTCTGAGGGGCACACGCATACGTCCCACCTTCATAAACTTCTCTTCTTTGACTGGACTTTGGCATTTTTTTGCCCTGTCATTACAACGGGCCCGCCATAAAGAGGTCACCTTGACTCCCCAAAATCAAATTAGCCAACAGGGCAGGTTAAAAAGCAATTACAGTAGCCCATAGGAAATCACAATGGACTGCAACTAACACAGAAAAAACAATTACCATAATCAATACACTTTAAGCACATCAAAATGAGTATTTCCACATGTCAAAGTGGTTCCAGATTCACCAAGCAACCAAACTAAACAGAAAACACATTTAGTTTTTATAATGACTCTGCATGTGTCTTTGCCTTACGCCAGAACCTTGCCTCCTTTCTTATAATTCTGTGAAGTTTTGCTTAAGAAAAAAAAATTACAAACTAAAAAAATTCTTTTTTCACCTGGTCCTACGGCTCCATTTGGCTTTTTCATCTGATTTTAGTTCGTTTGTGTCGGTCTTTCCTCTCTGTCTTGCTGCTCCTTCACCTCTGATAATTTATCTTGGCCTCACTTTTCACCCACTGAGTTTACACTTTACATTAATTCAGCCTGTCTTTGATTCTGTTCACTTATAGGGCTTATTCTCTTCACATTTTCAACCTCTCTCTTCATAGTCTGCCTTTCACTTCAAATAATTTAGTGCTGTTCTTTTAAAATTTATACCCCACATAATGATATCCATATTAATGTCATCTCTTTTTTCTCCTCTTTTTTTTTTTTACTTACTCTGACTGTGCTTCCTTAGACGCAACATAAAACAAAAGTCTTTCATAATTTTGAGTGTTATAACTTCTGTCACATAATAATGCGTCTGATCTTCTCTTTGGTGACTAAAACCATTTTTCTTTTGTTTTAGTTCCTCTGGTTCCTTGTTGCATCGATGTTTACTTGGGATCCACCCCACCCTTCTGGCAGAATTAGTGTCCAGATGAATAATCATTGCCTACATATATCTACTCACAAAGATTTGTTTTTTTTTTTTCCCCCCTCCTGACTTCTTTGGCTCTGTTTATAGTTCTAGAGCTGCTGTCTTTAACCAGTCTGACTGGAGCAGGAGTTTGGTGCTGTTTTTTTTTTTTCCTACTATGTAGAGGATAAACATACTGTCTATCAGATGTGTGGATGGCTCTCTATTTAGCGATGAGTTACTGAAAGCCTATGGTATGAAAGACCTAGTGCTGGATTCTATGAGAAATGTGATAAAGGTTAAAACTTCTGTAGTTAAGTTCTCCCAGAGGAGAAAGGAAGTCAAAAGAAGCTCTGGGTTCCTCTCAGCAGTCCACTTTCAGTGCTCCTTACCTCAATTCCACGAACTATGATGCCAACAATGCAGATGTGAAACCAGTACCATGGGGCTCATCTCACAAACCTTATACACACCCAGTCCATTATCAAGTCCGGTCCATTTTATCTCTTAAATTTGCCTACCTACTTCTCTTCATTTTTACTGTAACCATCATGGTTCAAACGAGCAGTGAAATAGCCTTTGACAATACCTTCTAGATGCTCCTGTTCCTTTCCATTTGTGCTCTATGCATCTCAGCACCATTTTCTCCCTTCTGTGACATTCCTTAATTTTCAGGGGCTAACACCCTTGACCTGGACCTTAGAGACCTGGACCCTACGAAAACAGGATGAGAATGCTATTCGGGTCTCTCGAAGAGGAATCGAAAGAGCTATGCTTGGAATATCACGATTCACTCAAATGAGAGATAGAATCCGGAGTTCTGATCTCCGTCAACGCTCAAGAATCAGGGACGCTGTCTCATTTGCCAAGACATCAAAAATCAGATGGGCTGGACACGTAATGAGGTTTACAGACAACCACTGGACTAGAGCCATTACTGATTG
Organism: Sorex fumeus; assembly: GCF_029834395.1. NCBI lineage: Eukaryota > Metazoa > Chordata > Mammalia > Eulipotyphla > Soricidae > Sorex > Sorex fumeus. The sequence continues at coordinate 7,333,998 of NW_026606058.1, forward strand.
GATTCCACGGGACATCAAAAGATCACGTGGACGCCCACCTACAAGATGGTCAGACTTCTTCGTCAAGACCCTGAATGATCGGCTTGAGGCTCTGCATGTTCCTAGAACGAACAGATACCATTGGGCTACGCTAGCACGCAACCGGGATGAATGGAGACGTTACTGGCACCCGCTCGAGTAAATCAATGAATAACGGGGATTAAGTGATTAAGTGATAACACCCTTGAAACTGCATTACTCAGACTGCTGTTTGGTAGGGTCCCAAAATAGAGAAGCCACTTACCTGACAGTTGTAAAGGGAAGGAGATAGAGAGAAAAAATTATTGTGTATTGAGTTTCAGGCTATCAGCAAGCTGCTGAAATGAGCAGAGTTCACATTCTCCTAAAAAATGAGGGACCAACTGGTCTCACAGAGAAAGGATTTGAGGACTGGAAGTCTCCAAAGCAGTTTTAGGAACTAACGAGCTCAATGGCAACAGTCTTGATCCTCAGACATATGGTGACTCAGAGCTTCTCAGGCCATTCCCAACGCTGAAATTGTACACCACTTATCTGATGATACTCTGTTCAGTCAGGCACTGGCTCCTCTTAGTCAAAGTTCCTTGAGGCCCCAGTTTCCCCATTTTCCTGTCTTTTCAGCTTTTGTCTTTCTCTACCTTCTTCTCTTTATCTCATATAAGTTTTTTCAAATTAAAAAAAAAATCAGGGCTGAAGTGATAGCACAGCGGGTAGGGCGTTTGCCTTGCAGGCAACTGACCTGGGTTCGATTCCCAGCATCCCATATGGTCCCCTGAGCACCACCAGGAGTAATTACTGAGTTCAAAGCCAGGAGTAACCCCTGAGCATTGCTAGGTGTGATCCAAAAAGAAAAAAAAAATTAAATCAAATTAAAAAAAATCAAATTCAACTTGAGTAGAATTACTTTTCTAATATTAATTATTCATGGGCTGGAGCGATAGCATAGCGGTAGGGCGTTCGCCTTACAAGCGGCCAACATGGCCGACCCGAGTTCGATTCCTCCGCCCCTCTCGGAGAGCCCGGCAAGCTACCGAGAGTATTCGATATGCCAGACACAGTAACAACAAAGTCTCCAATGGAGACGTTACTGGGCCCGCTCGAGCAAATCGACGATCAACGGGAGGGCCTTTACCTTTACCTTTTAATTATTCATATTAGATACTTTACTAATACTACATTTCTTTATCTATGAAGTAGGGATAATACTACTCCCTATCATACCAGGCCCTTATGAGAATGTTTCAATGCTCAAGACATATTAATATTTTCCTTCTTTTCCTCAAGTCCAGGCATAGTGCATTTCTTTGGATCAATGATTTAACAGATATGAAAGCATTTGCTGTGTATTAATTACAAAGGATGTGTAGGGGCACTTGCCTTGCACATAGTTGACCTGGGTTAGATCACCAGTATCTTATATGGTCCCCTGAGCACCACCAGGAGAGATTTTCTGAGCCCAAAGCCAGGCGTAATCCTTTCCCTGAGCACAGCTGGGTGGGCCAGCCCCCCACCCCAAATAAAATAAATAAAAAGAGTGTGTGTGTCTGTGTTGTGTGTGTGTGTGTGTACGTTTGTGTGAATTTGGTGAAGCCAAGATTGGGTCAGACCAGTCTATTATACATAGGAAGTGAGAGCATCCTTAATATTCATCTTAACATTTCATCTTAATGTTTCATCTAGAAATACTATGGGGCGCAGTTTGGGAGACTCTATGTCTGTCTGCTTATCTACCTACCTACCTTCCTTCATATCTTTGCAGAAGATAAAATATTTACTTAGTATATACTTGAAATTACTCAAACTAAGATGGTTTCAGCTTGCTAGTCCTGTTTTTTAATACCACGATGTGCCAAAAATGTTTCATATGCCTATGATACTTCTATCTGGAAGTGTAGTTTATATAGTACCATTTCTACTACCTTCCTCCTACTTGTTCTCCAGCTCATGATGTATCACTCTAATCTTCTCTGACAGAAACAAACTCTAAGTCTGCACTTGACTTACATGAAAATTTTATAAAGAGGCCAAAGATGTTTTTTAGGAAAAAAAAGTGTTTTATCCATTCTTCAATCTACTTACCTAATTTACTTATATTTAGAACAAAAATGTTCACAGACATTTTGGCTATGACCATTTTCAAAATCCAGAAATAAAGGAACAAAGCCAAGAAGAAACACACACACACACACACACACACACACACACACACACACACACACAGTGTCTCCAGTGGCTGGCTTTACTGTTGGGAAAACAAATATAGGCTTAAAAAAGAGAGAAAAAACAAAGAAATAGACCTGAGTTTGAGTCCTTTTCTACTTAACATCAAGCCACTAGGAATTTAATTTTTGTTTTTGTGTCACACTCACAGTGCTCAGATGTTACACCTGGCTCTGTGCTCAGGAGTTACTCCTAGTGGTGCTGGGGGTACCACATGGTGCTGGGGATCATATCCAGCCTCCTGAATGCAAAGCATGTGCTCAGTCCATTGAGCTATCTCTCTGGCCCTAACAATGAAGAGTTTTAAAACTTTGGATGATGCATAACGAGACATAAGAAAAAAGCATATTAGCAAAATTAATGCTGCAGTGAACTAAAGCTGATTTTGTTGCACTTGTTGGCACTCTTTGTTTTTCTGTTTTGTTTTTGTTTTATAATTTGTTATTATAAAAAGCATATTTGGAAGCAGAATTAAGATTAGCCAAGAAAAATAGTATTTTCTAATACCTTAGTCTTAATTTTTCTTCACTGAATTTCTACATCAATTGAATTCTATGAAATTTGGTTTAATTTTATTAATTAAAAATTTTTAATTCATTTTTTCAGTTTACAATACTATTAATAATGGTTTCTCACGGACATAATTCCAACACCACATCTATCATATTCTTGTTCTCTTAAATGTGCTGTTTAGGTACCAGGATGACAGCTGAAAGGGCTGGGGCACATGCTTGGCATGTGGAGCCCAGGTTGGATCCCTACACTGAATGGTCCAAGAACCACCAGGTACCAGACTGGTGCCCTTGGGCCTTAACACGGACTCAGTGGCTAAGTATCACCAGGAGTGACCCCAGGCCCCTTGAGGACTGCCTGGGAAGCATACTCCTCCCAATGATCTTGTGAATACATATTTGGTAGTATCAATTTATGTGTAATTTGTTTAATTATCTCCTGATCCACTTCATGGGCGAAAGAAATTGTAGGATTTTATCATTCTGCCAACTGCGTTCCTGGCAGCAGATAAAAACAGAGTCACCATCACTTTGGTGTATCTGATCTCGTACTGTCCCAGTTAGTGGATCCATCTGATGTCACCGTGGTCTTGAATAGAACTAGAGGTTCCGCAAGGAAGAGGAGCATCGACGGACTCAGGAGACCACGATCCGCTCGGATGCTTCCCAAGCCACACTCTAAGGCACAACATTAGAAGAGCTGCTTAGGAAAATTTTGAATTGGGTGTGCATACCGGTATAAACTTTTAAAGCCAGACAAGTATTTTTGTTCATGTTCAGTCATTTTTCATCATCTGTCCTGAGCTCAGGGTACTCGTGCATCAGCGCTCATCAACTATGATAATCTGAAACTCATGTGCTTTTCCATATCCCTGTGGCTCGGCAGGAGAGCACGTGACTTTCATGTGTGAGGTTCTGAGTTATACCAGCCATGACAAAAATAAGTAAAAATCAAGAATTAGGCCTGAAACAAACAAACAAATTGTGTCTGTCTATCAAAACCAAGTGACAACTCCTGGCCCATGCTTCATTTTAGGCTTTAAAGGATTCTGTCCATGGTAATTATTATCGCTCCTCTACTTATTCATTTTCGGGTTTGGGACCCATACCCAGCAATGCTCAGGGGTCTCTCCTGGTTCTGCTCTTAGGAATTACTCCTGGCAGTGGTTGGGGGACCTGATGGGATGCTGGGGATCAAACCCAGGTCGGCTGGGTACAAGGCATGCACACCATCCTCTCTACTATCTCTTGGGCCCCATATTTCCCTTTTATATGAATAAAAATCAATGTCCATTAAAAAACCTTTCTAAATAAATGTTATGTTGCTAGAAATCACTAGGTATTAGGAATTTGCTAGATTTTTATTTGCTATATCCTGGAGAAAAGTGGTCTGGACTTCCCCAGATAGGTCAAGTCATTCATAGGCACATTATCCATTATATATAAATATATGTAATATGTAATTATATAGAAAGATATATATATATGGGCTGGAGCGATAGCACAGCGGGTAGGGCGTTCGCCTTACAAGCGGCCAACATGGCCGACCCGAGTTCGATTCCTCCGCCCCTCTCGGAGAGCCCGGCAAGCTACCGAGAGTATTCGATATGCCAGACACAGTAACAACAAAGTCTCCAATGGAGACGTTACTGGGCCCGCTCGAGCAAATATATATATATTATAATGCCTGCTGTATTATCTCTTTGGATATATATATATACACACACATATATATATATATGCACACACATTATATATGTATTAAACAGAAAGAAGGGAGGCTGCATTTGCTAGTGAATATTATTTGTAAATCTAAGCAGCTATTTTCAAATTTTGTCTCCATCATAATTTCACATGGACTCTGGGGACTCTGGAATCATGACAAAAGGTCCACATGTTATCACCTCTATATCATCATCAGACTTATATGCAAATCTAGTTTTACAAGGGAAGAATTACTTTTTTCCGTTTGTTTGTTTTGGGGTCATGTCCAACCATGCTCAGGGTTTATTCCTGTCTCTGTGCTCAGGGAAACCATATGTGATGCCAGGCATCCAACTTGGGTCAGATGCATGCAAGGCAAACACACTACCTGTGTATTCTCTCTCTGGACCAGAAAGAACCACTTTTATGGGGTCTAGGCATTAAAAGGCAGAGGGGGCAAAGGTGTTCTTCATTAGGTGCTTTTTGAAGTACCAAGATTTGACTACGAGTTCATGCAGAACTAGGATGCCAAATTGGGGGAGGAGGAGGAAGGCAGGGCAGTGACTTGGGGGTAGCAGAGAAGAACTGGAATAGAGATGGAGTCAAAAGTCCAGGCCATCAGCACAGACTTCAGGAATTGTCTGTAGACTGCCTGTGGCTTTATATTTTTGAGATGGTAAGTAACAGCTGGAATTAGCTAGATGGGTCCAGGAAAAGTCAGAAACACTAGATTATGTTGAAAAGCTGAACTTCAATCCCCAGGACCAACACTCTAGCCGCTAGACACAGATATCTATTTAAATTTCCATTTTGGTTTCTCTGTCAACACTTCAAGTGCTCATAGCCACATATGGCTAGTGGCTGATGATCTTAGAAAGTGCTGGTATAGAATATTTCCACAGTCTTGGTAAGATCTATTGAATAGCACTCCTTTGAGCCTTGATAGGGAAGAAATGAACAGTTAGAGCTCATTAAGTTTAATTATTACTGGGGTTGGAGTCACAGTACAACAGGCAGGGCATTTGTCTTGCATGCGGCCAACCCAGGTTTGATCCCTGGTACCCGTTACTGGTCCCCAGAGCCCACCAGGAGTGATCCCTGAGCACAGAGTCAGGAGTAAGCCTTGAGCACCACCGGGTGAGGCCCCAAAACCAAATAAAATAAATAAAGTTCAATCATCACTGGAGAAGTCCAAACTTGCTTGTGGTCAAAAGCACTGAAATCTAGACCCAAACTTTCTAGACTCGAATCCAGGCAGGGTTCATGACTTGCCTACTTGCTAGCTTTGTGATCATTGACAGACATTGGCCACTCTGTGCATCTGTAAAATGAGGGTGATAATAACACAAATGTTGTTCTGAGAGTTAATTGGGTCACTGTAGGTAAAACACTAACTGATTCTAACACATAAAAAAAGCTACCTAAGGTTTTTTTTTTTTCTTCTTTTTGGGTCACACCCAGCAATGCTCAGGGGATACTCCTCTGATCTCCACTCAGGAATTACTCTTTGTGGTACTTGGAGGACCATATAGGATGCCAGGGATTGAACCCGGGTCAGCTGCGTACAAAGCAAATGCCCTAAGTGCCGCGGTACTATCACTCCGGTTCCAAGTTTTATATCTTAATCTTAGTAGTTTCACATTGAGACATGCTTCTATGATTTAGTAACACTATTGCAGAGTGGATGTAAACCGATTCATGCTTGATCCTTTCAGAAACCTCCTTTCCCTTGAACCAAATCTTCATTTTTTTTCCAGGGGGGCAGGTGGGGTGGGGGTTTTGGGGTCACAAGCTGTAGCTCTCAGGGATTATTCTTGGCTCTCTCTGAGCTCAGGGATCATTCCTGGTGGTGTCTGGGGGACTGTATGCGATGCCAGGAGCCAAGGATCAGAGTGAGGTCAGTCATGTGCAAAACAATCACCTTTAATTTGGGGGTGTGGGGGGAAGATTAAGACTCCCTCTGGTCAGCATGAGAGCATGAGTATGTGTAAGACCGGGAGGGGGGGGTTGTAAACTCTGCTTCTTACTTGTACAACAAAATGTCAGCTGCCTGGAGAACTGGATAGGTGAGCAGGCCCATGGTTCCCTCCTGTTTCTGCGTGGCAGTCTTTGCCTGTGGGAGAGCAGAGCAGAGAGCAAAGAAATCCGGCGTGAACCTAATTATACTGCTAAATTAAGAAATCTTTAAAAGCAAGCAAAGGTTGGTCTGAAGCCACCTGTAATAACAGCATGTCTCAGTTTCTGTTAGCAATTCTAGCCATCTTCTGGCTGGTTTGTCTTCATGCTCCAGGCTCAGGGAAAAAAATACATTTCATTACTGCCCCTTTAAAGGATCTTGCACAAGCACTCTATCTTATTCATATTATTAAATTAGGCACAAAAGAGTTTTGTAGGTTCCATATCAGATAGATTCCAGATTTTGCAGGTAAGTATAGAAAGTAGAGTGAGATGAAATTTTTATAAGTGAACATGAGTCAGTATCAAATGCTCTTACTGTTTATCTGTGGAAACCTCACAGAAAGTATCTTCTACGGTGCTACTGACAAACTGATTTCCCTTAACATCATGTTTAAAGAAGTGAAAAAGATAAAAATAATGCCATTTAAAAGCTGAATTTTAAAGTGGAATCAGTTCAAAATTTGTCTTGGTCTTTAGGTACTGAAGCACCTAAGAGAAAACAAAATGACTCAATGAGCATGACAGGTTATACAGATGAAATATTTCCTTAAGCGCTGGTGATGTACCTCCCTGATAAAGTGTGAGTCTTGCATTCATGAGAAACTAGGTTCATTTCCAGAACCACAAACAAGCAAAAATCAAGCGAAAAAAAAAAAAAACCACAAATATTTCCTTATCGAGACACTGACAGAACCACTTAGGTTGTTTCAGGCCTAATATTAGGTAATATTTAACTGAAAACTGATGAACAGCTGGATGCAGGCTACAAAATATAAGTGCCCATCAATAAATATAAGCCCAGAATGACTAATTTCCTTGCTGCTGACAGATCTCTGAGGAAAACTGATTGTTGGAAGGGAATGTGACACACAGATCATTAGTAACTTTGCTCACGTTGAGTTGGTTACATAATTTCTTGCAAGATAATAAATGGATATTCTGGTATGCAGATAAATCTTCTTTGGTAAGTTAACAGGCATCACTTCCCTGGAGTACTATTATCTCGGGACAAACTAGAAAACTGAAGTTATAAACTGACATGATTCAGGTTCTATGCTCATGTGCTCACAATTGAGCTCACCTCACCCCCATGGAAACATACTCTAGGAAGCTGAGTCTGAGTCTCTTCCTTTAACCACCTGGACTCGGTGTTTCATATTTATTAAAATCCTATTGTTTTTTAAAAGTTTGGGCGACTCCCCACTATACTCAGGGATTACTCCTGACTCGATGCAAGGCAAATGCCCTTCCTCCTGTACTCTCTCTCTGGCCCAGAATTTAAAATTTCTTTAATATGACTTATTACACTACCCATAACAAAGTCCAGTTTACAGTGATCACTGGGTAAAGATGATGGTGATCAGCTAAAAAAAAGATAAAAACGGACAAAGTGAAAAGGAGCCCAATTTTAAAATTCTTCGCGTATTAAAGTCTTTTTAATACAAGAACGCTGCATCTTGAAATTACGAAGGAAAAAGGGAGACATAGAAAAACATGGATACTTATTCAGAATCTGTTATCTGCTTCAGACACCTTAAAGGTAAAGGTAAAGGTAAAAGACACCTTACCTCAGTGTTATTTCATTATCTTTCCAAATAACACTCACCTCAGCTACCTTACCACTCCGTATTTCCACCTCTCAAAGCCCATTTGAAACCAGTTCAGGTGCTCTGAGTCCTGCCCCTGGTTCTGGAAGCTCTGACTACTTCATACTTCCACTGATTACTTAATCAATTGTTGCCGCCAAGATGGCAGGTCTTAAGAAGGGGCTACATCTGTTCATCTTGCTGATAGCCGGACCTTCAGCCACAGAGAAGCTATGAACTGCAGGGGGAGGTGGGTGGTGGGTGCAGGGGGGGAGGCTTTCCAGACTATGACTGCAATAACTTGTAATGTTTGATCAGGTTCTGAGACACAATTTAAAATTGGAACATTTTCTATTAAATTAGCATGCAGTGTTTATAAAAAAAAAAAAGAATGTCAGCATTCATAACTTAGAATAGCATGATGAAACAGAAATGGCTTGCTGAAAGGCAAATGTGGTAAAGTACATAGCAGAATTTTGTTCCCAGTTCCTGAAGGTAACCATTCTGCAGTCCTGGGCAGCTCAGTTTGTGTCTCAGAACTGACACTCTGAGGCCCTTTCCTCCAGCTCCATAAGCAAAGGCTTTCCACTAGCTTTTGAGGAAACCAATGGCACTGAAAATACGCTGGAAAAAAGCCTGAAACTGAAACTAGTGTTGACGTGGTCCAGGGCTACCTACCCTTAGGTTATCCAATAGCGAAAATAAAAGCAAATAAGGAACTCTGAATTATCCAATTTCTCTTTCTCAGTTAAACTTCTTAGAATACAGTAGCCTTACATTTTTTTTTTTCCTTTGTGGGTTTGAATTGTTGCCTGGACTCCACTTGTTTAAACACTAAGTGAATGACACATCTCTTCTCTCCACAGTGAAACAATCTCGCCTTCCTGCCGGTCACTGCTGTGGGGACCAGGCAACAGGAGCACCACTGACCCAGAAATTAAGGTGATTTGCTCATCAAATGTGGTAGCCACCAAGAGATTATCAAGTCCATGCAAAGGTACTCAGACCAAATCATGCATAGATGAGATCAAATAACTCACACATTTGATATTGTGATTAAAAACTTAAAAAATAAACTTAACAACTATTTTAGTTTGAAGGTATCTTGAAAAGCCCTTTTATTTTCATTTAATAGCCTGAGGCAGAAAGATTAAAGAGGCAGTACCAACCACTCTGAACGGCAGACCAGAGAGACTCAGTAAATTTAGGATTTTCAGAGCCTAATATAACAATAAATAGCTCTTGTAGCACTGCACTGTCCTCCCGTTGTTCAACGATTTGCTTGAGCGGGCACCAGTAATGTCTCTATTGTGAGACTTGTTGTTACTGTTTTTGGCATATCAAATATGCCACGGGGAGCTTGCCAGGCTCTGCCGTGCGGGCGGGATACTCTCGGTAGCTTGCCGGGCTCTCCAAGAGAGGCAGATGAATCGAACCTGTGTCGGCAGTGTGCAAGGCAAATGCCCTACCCGCTGTGCTAATAGACTGGGGTAAAAACAGCTGTAATGGAACTCTGAACTGTTCTGGTTATCTGTAGGGTTCAGGTTTATTGGGTTGCTCTCATCACAGTGCTCCCATTCCTCTTGTGTTTATTGGTAACTTCTTTCTTTGTGCTTTGCTGACTTGTAAATATTGTTCTCTTCTCCTTAAGTCCTTGCATAGTTTATTCAGAGCAATGTTCTTTTTGTATGGACACAAGAAGACATGCTTTTGTAATGTGACTCTCTGATATTTCATTCCTGGGCATCTGCTTTCTCAACTTAAGCCTCAGTTGCCCTCACTTCCTAGCACCCCTAAAGGCAGGGTCCCGACGAGGGACTGGATGGACCCAGGGCAAGCTGTAAGCTATGTGCTACCCTGGCATCGAGATGGGCCTGGCCAAAGTGCCACAATGCTTAACTATAAGTTAAGAGCTTGGTCATGGACAAATGCTGTCATGATCCAGAAAGTAATAACTAGATTTGGACCCCGCTAGGGCTAGGAATGATTAATCTGGCCTGAGCACTGTACTCTGAGTCTATGGCAAGATGTTCCCAGGAGAGCTGCTCTACAAGTCTCAATGTCATCTCTTACTGTGTACATACAAAAATTTGCTAGTAATTTTTCCTGTTTCAAATTTTGTGTTTTTTGTAAAAAGCAAAAGGGGGAGATGTAAGATAACACTGTTCTGTCCTTCCTGCATAACCTCAGGAATAGTTGATAGTTTATTGGACTGAGGAAAAGAGAAAAACACCTTAAGAGGCATTTTGCCCTTGGGCAGTCAGGAAGGGCTTTCTTATGTTGATTTGGCGACCTGACTGGGTGGAGTGTCAGCCCAGACAAGAGGGGAGCTGGGGAAGGAGAGAGCAGGGCTGAAAGATGGACTACCGAGAGACTAGCAAGGGGAACCTGTGCTTGAGAGAACCTAGGCCCTTCATAACATAAGGTTCTTCTATGGGATAAACTTCCTTGTAATAAACTGCCACTAAGATCAACCGGCCTGGCCCTCGTCTCTTCCTTCGTCTGCCCTTGGCCATCAGCCGTCCAGAGAGCCCGCGAACACACAACCTTCAGCGTGTGTAGTTTTTTACAGTTATCAATCACATCTTTGGTGTTTACCTTCCACTGGTGTAAATGCTGCAGCCGAGGGAGTCTGACCATGCAGGTCAGGATCCAACTTAACTGTGCATGTTCAGACACCTAAAACATAAAACAGAACATTAGAAGAAGTGGTCTTTTTTTTTTTTCTTTTTTGGCACATAGACAGTAGATGTTACCTTGAATGACTGCGTTCCCCTAAATCAAGGCAACTTAAGAAGGAACAAGTGAAGGAGGCTAATTCATAATGTAGCAAATTTTAGGTGACAAAGTCTTAAAAATAACCCAACTATAAAATGAGGGCTGACGAGAGAGTCCATGCTGTACTAAGGCATTTGCCTTGCACACGGACAAACCCAGTTCTATTTCCAGTTCCACACTTGGTCCTCTGAGTATTGCTAGGAGTGATCCCTGAGCACGGAGCTGGGAGTAAGCCTGGACCACAGTTGCTTCCCACAAAAAACCCAGTATGTTATTAGTGTGGAAATCCTCTTTGAAACTTCCCTAACAAGTGTCTTGTGCCCACACAGAGGGTTTCCTGTTATATCCTGTGACGTATATTTCATCTTCAACGCACTGACACCGGTGCTGCAACTTGAGTTAGTGTTGATGTAGGCAGGTAGATAGGGAAAGGCTCTCTGCAATGAAACAAAGTCTCATAGAAGAAGAATTCTAGGACCGACCCACCCTGTGGAGACAGAGAATAAGGACTTGATAAGACCATCCCCAGACCCTGAAGATATGGGCCTCCTCCCCATGAAATTCCTCCTTTCTGAGAACCCCCCTTTCAATCCGGTTGACTCCAGCGACCCAGCCCCAAGGTGATTCCAGGACATTCCAAGTCAGATGATTCTCGAACCCCTTTTCAATCCGGTTGACTCCAGTGACCCAGCCCCAAGGAGATTCCAGGACATTCCAAGTCAGATGATTCTCGAACCCCCTTTCAATCCGGTTGACTCCAGCGACTCAGCCCCAAGGAGATTCCAGAACATTCTGAGTCAGAAGGATCTATAAGAACCAGCTCGAGAGCCCACTTGGCGCTCTCTCCACCCTCGGAGAAGCCCGCGTTCCCTCTGGACGTGTTACTCTCTCTCTCTCTCTCTCTCTCTCTCTCTCTCTCTGCTTATCCCTTTCTCTCCCTCTCCAAAAGCCTCCAAATAAAACCTGTTACTTCACTGCTCGTCTACTCCTGAAATTCTTTTCTGCGAGCGAGACAAGAACCCCAGAAACCTCGGGTAAGGCTTGGGACTGGTCTCTCCTTTCCTGCAAAGAGCAAATTCTCGCCCCAGCTTGAGTCCGTGGCTCCCCGAGCAATCGGGTGGCGGGGATTAACTCCCATGCCGAGAAGATCAAGCGGACTTCAGGTGTGGCTTGACGGCCACCTCGTGGGGCTGGCGGGGCTCAGGCCCGTGCCGAGCAGGTGCTCACTGCAGACTTTACCGGTCCTAGCCTACCCAGGGTTCCGGGTGGCAGAGGCGGGTGAGGAGAAAGTGGCTGTCTTTCTCCTCCCCACTTCACATAAGTCACCCGTGGGGCCCACCGACATCAGTGTGAGCCACAGATTGTATGCGTCCATGGCCGCATGTGCAACAGTTCGGGTTATGTGATGTGTGGCCGGTTTGGTGCTTTAGAGCTCCGCACTGCCGAGAGCCCAGTGTCCTATGCTGCTGCACACGCCAGGTGCAGTCCTGGCAGTGCTGCGATTCTAGCCTGGCAGGTCTGTTGTTTATATTCCCAAAGTAAAGCTGCAAAGTAGTTTTGATTTCTGGCCACCGTTCAGCCAGGAGTGTGGGAGGAAAGGGCGCAACTCCTAACAAGTACCATAATGGAAAAATGAGTAAGCACCAAGGTAGGATGTGTGAGCTGTGAGCACCACAGTACTCTCGGTAAGTACTTCAAACAACAAGGAAAAAAGGAAGGCAAGGGACTGGGGGCCCAATAAAAATTAAAAACAAAGCCAGACAAGGCCAGAGTGACAGTACAGCATGGAGTCCTTGCTCGTGGCCGACCTGGGCTCAATCCCTGGAAACCTATATAGTCCCCCAAGCACTGCTAGGAGTAAGCCCTGAGCACCACTGGGTGTGGCCCCCAAGCCAAATAACCAACCAACCAACCAACCAACCAACCAACCAATCAACCAACCAAGAACCAACAAAACCGGACAATATATATATTTATTCTTTTTGGGTCACACCCAGCAATGCACAGGGGTTACTCCTGGCTCATGCACTCAGTAATTACTCCTGGCGGTGCTCGGGGAGGAGGGGGGGACAATCTGGAATGCTGGGAATTGAACCTGGGTTGGCCGCGTGCAAGGCAAACACCCTACCTGCTGTGCTATCACTCCAGCCCCCTAGACAATCATTTTTAAAAGGTTCTTCAGAACAGGGTTTCTGAAACTTTCACTTGAGAAATGCAACATGGGCGAGCCCTGCCAGAAACACCTTGAATTCATTACATGGTTGATTTGAATTAACTTTTGGTCATTGAGCTCTGAGAAATCGTTTGCTGTTGCCAAATTTTTCATGACCCCCACATTCAGTTACATGACCCCATATACGTAACAAGCCAGGATTTAGAAAACACTCTCTCTCTCTCTCTCTCTCTCTCTCTCTCTCTCTCATTCTCTCCATACAACTTCTAAATCTATGAAAGCAGCTACCTTACAAGTAAACAGTGGAGAAGATACTGAATTTAAAAGATTAAATCACTCAATTTAGGGTGATCTAAAATTTAAATATCACTCTACCATCCCAAATGTGTTTCGATATGTTCAAGCTTTTCTTCTCCACCTCTTTTTTTAATCCTTCTTTATTTTATTTAATTTTTAAAATGAGAGATTCAGTAAATAAGAATAGATAACTGTCTTTCCAAGTTGGTTTTGTTTTAACCAAATTTAATCAAGTAATAAAACCTGGCAACAACTGGGATCATTCTTGAGTGCTGGTCAGGTTCTAAGTGATGGCTTAAAATCAAAAGTCTCTGAATCTCATTTCTGGGCCCTCAGGATTCCCAGCACTTAATCCATTGTGGCTTTTTTTGTTTTTTTGGCATCCATATGATTTCAACTCTGAAAAGCGGCCCCTAAAGTACTTTTTTTTTTTTTTTTGGTGTGGGTTTTGCAAAAGGAGCTTAAAGGAATGGAGCTGAATCAGCCCAAGCCTATTTTACTAACAAGGAACCGCCATCTGGTGTAAGATAGTTTCTCATTTTCCCCTCATGTCATAGAAAGGAAGAGTGGTTTTTCATGTCTTTGACAAGAAATCATTTTTAATGTTTTGCAAGTGGCTGGACTGAATCTGTCATCTTTTCTCCAAGAGGCAGTTGGGTTTCATTGAGACAGTGACTTCGACACCATTGTCCATGCAAATTGCTAACTTCTGCTGCAAACAAACAGCTATCAGACAAAAACAGTAACCCTGGATGGACACAAGAAGATTAAGCTGCTTCCAACCATCAATAAGAACACATTCCCATTACAGCTAATAAAACAAGATCTCCATAAAACGAAGTTGACTTTGGAGTAGGGTTGTTTTTTTTTTTTTTTTTTTGATACTCAAGAAAAAGCACCTAGTTCAATAAATCTTTGTCGAATGTCATTAGTCTCCAGGGCACTATGCTCTGCCTTGGGGACCTGTTATGACTGTGGTGATCTTGCCTACAATGACTTTGTTGTCACAGAAATTGTGGTGAATCAATATTTCTTTGTTCTTGAAAACATAGTACTACTCATCTTGGAGTACTGTTTTATTACAAAAGGTGACATCTCAAGGAAAGACAGACAAAAGAGATGGAAATGGCAAGGTAGGAAGTGGTGCAGAATTTCCACATTCTCTGAGCGCTCCTCGCTTTCCAGTCCTGGGTGTTCCCTAAACAGAAAGCTCCTTCCTCCCCACTCTCATTCCCTACCCCCAACATGAGAGAGAGGAAATATCTTCCTCTGAAACAGGGAGAGGGGAAACAGAGATGAGGACATAGCTTATGGAGAGCACAGGGAAAACTTTATATCTAATGGGTTTTACTGAAAATAGAAGACATGATGATTACACCCTGGAGCCGTGTAATCCCATCAACAACCAAGACTCAGAGACTATAAAACCCAGCTCCTGGAAGAGAACAGCGCAGAGTCTCCTGCCCCCGCGCCTGGCTGTCCTCGCTGGGGCCTCTTGGAGGGGGGCGGGTTGAGTTTCCCTCCCCACCCCGACCAGGGCTCCGGCAGCCGAAGACCTCCAGAACCAGCCACCACCATGCTGAGACCACTCTCCACATGCATGAAGGTACTAGCAGAGGAACAAAGGCATGCGGGTCCTGGGGCTGAGATCTCCAAGCCTGCTCGGATCGGGGCTGAGCATCCTCCACCCAGATCCTCCAAATTCCAGTAGGCAGGGGTCACACCCACCAACTGGCCCCCTAGCACCATGTAATCCCATCAACGGCCAAGACCCAGAGGCTATAAAACCCAGCTCTCAGAAGAGAACAGCGCAGAATCTCCTGCCCCCGGGCCTGGTTGTCCTCACCGGAGCTCCTTGTAGGGAAGCAGGCTGAGTATCCCCATCTTATTATCTCATTCCTACTTTGGACAAACTGGCAGGCTACCGAATGTAACCTGCCCACATGGCAGAGTCTGGCAAACTCCCCGTGGCATACCTAATATGCCAAATAGCAGTAACAATGATGGGTCTCATTCTCCTAACCCTGAAAGAGCCTTGAATATGGCACTTTTAAAAAAATCTCAGGGCTAGGACGAAGGAGACGTTACTGGGGCCTGCTCAAGGCAATTGACGAACAACAGGATGGTCGTGATTGTGATCAATGATCAGAAATAAATGAGTAGAAATACACCTAACAAAGGCCAGCAAGATTGCCCAAAGGAGGGCCGAGGTGATAACACAGTGGGTAGGGCATTTGCTTTGGAATGGCTGACCCGGGGTTCAATCCCCGGCATCCCATATGGTCCTCCAGCACCACCAGGAGTAATTCCTGAGTGTTGAGCCAGAAGTAACCCCGGAGCATCACTGGGAGTGATCCAAAAAGTAGGAAAAAAATGATTGCTCAATGGATGCTCTTCATGTGGGAGGTCCAGTTCAATCCCTGGCAACATACAGTCCCCAGAGCACCATGAGGAGAGATCTTTTTCCCAAGACCAACAGGTATGTCTCCAAAACCCAAAACCAAAGTCAAACAATAAAGGAAATCAACTCAACAGAACTGGCAGATTTCAAAGGAAGAAACAAAAGATCTTCTGTAATAGCATAAGTTTTGATATTGAAGAAATAGCTAAGAGGAGAAGAACCTCTGGCTTCAGGCACATCTCTTCGATTCCACTGCTTTTCATGCATTAACATATGCCTCAGAGACCTGGGTCCTACAAAAACAGGATGAGAACGCTATTCTCCCAAAGAGGAACAGAAAGAGCTATGCTTGGAGTATCACGCTTTACCCAAATGAGAGAAAGAATCCAGAGTTCCGACCTCCGTTGACAATCAAGAATCAGGGACGCTGTCCTATTTGCCAAGGCATCGAAAATCAGATGGGCTGGGCACGTAATGAGATTTGGAGATGACCACTGGACTAGAGCCCTTACCGACTGGATTCCACAGAACATCAAAGGATAGTGTGGCCGCCCACCTAGGAGATGGTCAGACTTCTTCATCAAGACCCTGCACGATCGGTTCGAGTCTCTTCGTGTTCCTGGAGGGAGCAAATGCCATTGGGCTACACTAGCATACAACAGGAACGAATGGAGACGATATTAACACCCGCTTGAGCAATTCAATGAGTAATGGGATGTGAAGTGATCAAGTTTTCATGAATGAAAGTGAAGCGGCCGTGTGACACATCATAAGACATTTAATAACCATTTTTCATTATTACCACACCATATCTGATGGAGTTCAAATATGGTTTGAGCCATGGGAACATGTACAAGGGCGATTAGAGGCCACCCTAAAAGCCTCTATCCCTCTCGGAGAGCCTGACACGCTACCGAAGTATCCCACCCGCACGGCAGAGCCTGGGAAGCTATCCGTGGTGTATTTGATATGCCCAAAACAGCAAATACAATGGGTGTCATTCCCCTGACCCTGAAAGAGCCTCCAATACGGCAGTGTTAAGAAGGATGAGCAAGGAGAGGCTTATAAAATCTCAGGGCAAAACTAGGCTGCCAAAACGAAGGACGAAAATGATTGTACTTTCAACGCACGTACTCTGGCATTGGAAACATCCATCGAGGACCTGATGGTGCAAGCACGGAAGATTAATTACATCATTGGTCTGACCGAGACAAGAAGGCATCAATCATATCATGCCATTTTCAACACTGGAGAAGAACTGTTCCTCAGAACATGCAACAAAAGAGGCTTCAGTGGTGTTGGTGTCCTTGTCAAAACAAACTTGGCCATGATCATTCATTCATTTGAATGTCTAACAACCCGAATCAGACAATTACACTTGAATAGATGTGGTTCACTGCCGGCAGCTTCTATCTTCATTGTATATGCACCAACATCCAATTACAATGAAGGAGAAATGAGAAGTTCTACATGGAGATGGAGAAGTTCTATAAAGAAGACCACACCTTCTACGAGATCACTGTCAGTGATTTTAATGCCAAGATAGGACCAAGAAGACTGGCCAAAGAACTCCATATCGGGACCCATGGCCGAGAATGGAACGAACAGGATGAGAGACTGAGTTCATCATGCCAACCAAGACCATCCATGGTAACTCACAGTTCCAGAAAGCTGAATCTAAACACTGGACATGGGAGTCTCCTGGTGGACAGTTCCACAACAAAACTGACCACATCATATTCAAGATGGTCAGACTTCTTTTCTTCATCAAGACCCTGAACAATGATTTGAGGCGCTTCTTGTTCCTGGAGCGAGCAGACGCCATGGGCTACACTAGCACGCGGCAGGGACGAATGGAGATGTTACTGGCTACTGCCTGAGCAAATCGATGAGTAACAGGATGTCAAGTGATCAAGTGATGAATGAAAGAGAACACCCATTTAGAAAACACAATTTTGGGAAAATACTGGTATTCCTTGAGGTATATTAATCTATTATAACTAAATAATGTCTTAACAAATCTTGATAACCTAAATTATAAGGAAATTAATAGCTTCTCTTTATTAAACAACATTATTTAAAAGAAAAAGACCAGTTAGAGGGGAGAAAAATATCCGTAAGCCAGCAGAGAAAATATTGATGTGAATAATACATAAAGAATTATAAATTGACAAGAAAAAAAAGCAGGTAACTCTATGAAAATTGTCCAAATGCATTAAATACAAATTAAAGTCACAGGTTACCTGTACCTGAATGAATCCAGTGAAAAAGCCAAGTACAGCCATGATATTGAGTAAATAGAACTACAACAGCAGGACTTGTTATTTGACCTGACCTAGAACTCACTCGGTGGGAAAAGCCTTCTCCTTAGTACATATTTCAAAAATAATCACCGGCAATGATTTAATCTTACAGCTGGTTGGGCTTGCCAAAAAATGTCAGGAGAAAATTTGAGAAATGATATTCCCATTGGGTACCATGAAGGAATCTCAAGTATTTCTGGACATCTAGAAGGTCTCAAGCCTGCAAAGGATGACACGTATCCCAGGAAGACTTGGTATTTGCTCCCTTACCTCGGGCTTACTTTGAGTTCCTTTGTAAATCTACGGAATGTAGCCTGCCCACACAGCAGAGTCCGGCAAACTCCCCGTGGCGTACCCAATATGCCAAATACCAGTAACAATGAAGGGTCTCATTCTCCTAACTCTGAAAGAGCCTTGAATATGGCACTTTCTAAAAAAAAAAAAAAATCTCAGGGCTAGGACGAAGAGACGTTACTGGGGCCTGCTCGAGGCAATCGACGAGTAACAGGATGGTTGTGATTTGTGATTTGTTGTAAATCAAAGATCCAAAGACATGGGATCAAGGGATTTGGAAATTTCTGCTTAATCATTATTACCTGTACTCGTTCTAAGAGGTGAGTTTCACCTAACATCCCTGTGGCCAAAGATGCAAAAACTTTAATAATAAACACTAGCAAGTCAAATATAGCCACAGATATAAAGACAACATCAAGAAAGTGAAAGGCAATCCACAAAATGAGAAGTAATTTAGAACACATTATCTGATAAAGCACTAATATCTTATAAATTACAAAATATACAAGAACTCAAAATGTAACAATTAAAATATAAAAGAATTCTAACTGAAACTTGGCACAGAACTTGAAGAGATGGAGCAATAGCCCAGCAGGTAGGGCATTTGCCTTGCACATGGCCGACCCAGCTGACCCGGGTTCAATTCCTCTGCCCCTCTTGGAGAGCCTAGCAAGCTACCAAGAGTATCTCGCCTGCAAGGCAAAGCCTGGCAAGCTTTTTTTCGGCTGATCTTCTCAATCCTATCTTGGCATTAAAATCACCGACAATGATCTTATAGAAGGTGTCGTCTTCTTTATAGAACTTCTCCAGCTCCATGTAGAACTTCTCAATTTCTCCATCATAATTGGATGTTGGTGTGTATACAACGAAGATAGAAACTGCCGGCAGTGAGCCACATCTATTCAAGTGTAATCGTCTGATTCGGGTTGTTAGGCATTCGAATGAATTGATGCTAATGGCTAAGTTCGTGTTGACAAGGACACCGACACCACTGATGCCTCTTTTGGTTGTCAAAGATAAACACCACCTTTGTTCATTGTGGTACAATTTATAATAGCCAAGGTTCAAAATATTCCAAAGGCCCAATGATGATGAGTGAATGAAAAAGAGAGAGAGAGAGAGAGAGAGAGAGAGAGAGAGAGAGAATTAAATACTAAGCTATGAAAAAGATATACTCTACATTATGCTACGTGAAAAGTCAGAAGGAGAACCACAAATACAGATAACCTCATTCACATGTGTAACGTAAAGGAACAAAGCAAGCAAAGTCTGATGAGAGCAAACCCTTAGACCGATCACAGATCTGAGATTACAAAATGGGTGGTGAGCTGAAAGAGACCAGGTTCAATGGATACAGTGGCAGGAATACTGGCACTTTGGCAGTTAATGGGGAGAACAGGTTCTCAACAATGAAGGAAAATGAAGAAACCAGAGTACCACTGTGTTTAGTGAGACTTACCCTTCCTCACGTTCAACTCATTCCAAAAAAGTTTTTATTTCCATCCCTTGACTAAATCACTGTTGGCAATGTTTAACATAAGCTTATTTTCTTACAAAGAGAATGAATTTATTCTCTAATTCTTTTATAATCATAAAATGATTAAGATAACTTATTCTCTCACTTGACATATTTAACAACATTTGACACAACTGATTATTTTTTTCCACCTTGACTCACTTGCCTTCCTCTAATTCTTCTAGTTTTCCTTCTTATGCCAACAGTTTATATTCTCAATTTGTACGATGCATCCACTTCTCCCTGTTCTCTGAACACTGCAGACACCAAGGAATGCATCCATGTTTCTTTATATCTGTTCTCTTTTTAATAGTCAATCCCTTTCCGACTGCATCCTGCTGACCCCCATACTCATGACATGATCATGAGTCAGCATCTTTACGGCTCCCTAATGGACATCTCAAACACAACATCCAAGACAGTACCCCTGATCCTCCCTCCCAAGCCTCTTCTGTCCACAGCTGTCATCCCTTCAAGGATAATGGCAACAATATCCTTGCTATTACCTCTACAAATATCCATGCAGTCAATCCTTATTCCTCTTTCTCACACTCCTTATCTACCCAATCGACAAATCTCACTCTTGCCTTCAAATCAGATTCAAAATCTTACCACTTTTCAACACTTTGATGGCATCCACTTTGGTCTCAGGTACTAACACCCCGTGTGGACACTTAGGTTACTATATTAACTTCTGCCCCGGTCTCTCCATTTCCACCCCAACTCCAGAGTCTTTTCTTAACACGGTAGCCAAAATGACACTTTTAAAAAAACATAAATCATGAAACTTATTTCCTTCAAGGCCTGTATGTCCCACTTTCTCAAATAATATTGCTGATAGACAAGATATCCACACCTCTTTCCATTCAACCCTATCTCATCTGTGATTTGAATTTCCTCCTTCCCCCTTTACCTCTTCTCCAAACGGACTAGTCTCCTTATGTTCTCTTAAGACAGCAAATTCTCACCTCACAGCCTTTTCTCTGATAAAACAACAATTCTCTCTGATAAGAAATCTTTCCCCTAGATGCATACCACCTAACTCTTTCACCTGAAGTCATGGCAGTAATTCTGTTTTGGGGATGGGGGCTTATCAAGTGGTGTTCGGGAGACCCAAGATGTCATCCTGGCAATTCTCCATCAACCTGGTCAGCAGTTCAATGTGAAGGTCCAAGGATATGGTGCTGCTTAGGCCCTGCAGTGCTAGGGATTACCAATGACATGCCATCAGTGCCCTGGGGCCCCCAAGGCTGGACTCAATGATACTCAGGGGGCCATGTGCTGCCTGTGACTGAACTGTGGTCAGGCCCATTCCAGGCACGTTCCATAACCTCTGTCCTAGGTCTTTAGCCCCCTATTGGTAATTCTACAATTATTTTATCTAAGAAGTTCACCCAGATTTAAAATAGAAATATAGCCCATCACTCTCTGATATACTTTGGCATATGTTATTTATTTATTGGTATCCAATAGATTGCAAGTACTATTATTTTATTCATTTATGGAATATGAGTGCTCAAACAGTAAGTGCTTGGAAACATTTGTAAATAACGGTATGAAGGAAACTAAAGGTTTATCAATAGGGGGATAGCCATATAAAATCTGGTATATTTATATAAAACCATTTAACATAACGTGAGCTGGATTTGTCTGTATAAAGATGGCAGAATGGTAAAAACATGTTACCGAGTGAATAAAAAAATTGCAGAAAAACACTACAACATGGCACCATTTATATAAAAAATTTTAAAACCAAGTTAATATATACAGTTTGTGGAATTACACATTAAAAAAGGATGGCTAAATTAACACACACCAAGTCAAAATTTTGGTTGCTAACAGTGGAGGAGAGAAGGAATAGGCAGGGGAAAAGATTAAAGTGGCCTTCTATTACACAGACACATTTAAATAGAAGGGTCAGAGCAAGTTTTTAAAATGTTAACAGTATTCATCCTTGGGCTGGAGCAATAGCACAGTGGGTAGGGCGTTTGCCTTGCATGTGGTCGACCCGGGGTTGATCCCGGCAAGCTACCGAGAGTATCCCGCCTGCACGGCAGAGCCTGGTAAGCGCCCCGTGGCATATTCAATATGCCAAAAACAGTAACAACAAGTCTCACAATGGAGACATTACTGGTGCCCGCTCGAGCAAATCGATGAACAGCGGGAGGACAGTGCTACCTACAGTGCAGAGTTATTCATCCTTAGCTTTGGAGACATGAATGTCTGTGATATTACTCTCTGTACGGAAACTACTTTTAGGATGGAGAGAGCTCAACAGGCTGGGGTATATACTTCGCTTGTAGGAGGCCCATGTTCAATCCCTGACACCACAGGGTCCCCCAAGCTCTACCAGGAGTGACTCTCGGGCATGGAGCTAGGAGTGGCTGCTAAGCACTGCTGGAGATCCACCTCCCCCCTCCACTATTACTTTAAAAAATATTCTACTAACTTAGGTTTCTGGGTTATACTGAGTGATGTTCAGGGCTTACTCCTGGTTCTGTGCTCTGGGATCATTCCTGGCAGGCTCGAGGGACCATATGGGTTGCCAGAGACAGAAGCTGGGTCAGTTGCATACCTGGATCAGTAAGGCAAGCACCCCAACCGCTGCACTACCTCTCGGCCACACCTCCCGTCCCCTGCCCCCTGCAACTACTTTTTTCCAAGCGGTAGGGCATTCGCCTTACAAGCGGCCAGCATGGCCGACCCGAGTTCGATTCCTCCGCCCCTCTCGGAGAGCCCGGCAAGCTACTGAGAGTATTCGCTATGCCAGACACAGTAACAACAAAGTCTCCAATGGAGACGTTACTGGGCCCGCTCGAGCAAATTGACGATCAACGGGAGGGCCTTTACCTTTACCTTTAATTAAGGGATAGGGAGCCAGCTCAAAAGTCTGGAACACATGCTTTGCTTTCAAGAGGTCAAGACTTAATCCTGTATGAGTCCCCTGAGCACTGCTGGGAGTGGGGCCTGAGCACCTTGCCTGTGGAGCCTAAGCACCTTGCCTGGAGTAGTCCATGACCCCAAAATAACAACAATCACTGTCACTGTCACTCTCCTCCCATTGTTCATCGATTTTCTCGAGCGGGCCCAGTAACGTCTCCATTGTGAGACTTTGTTGTTACTGTGTTTGGCATATTGAATACGTCACGGGGAGCTTGCCAGGCTTTGCCGTGCGGGTGAGATACTCTCGGTAGCTTGTCGGGCTCACCGAGAGGGGCCATGTTGGCCACTTGCAAGGCAAACGCCCTACCCGCTGTGCTATCACTCCAGCCCACAACAATAACAACAAAAACAAAAAAGTTTACATTAATCAGGGTCCAGAGACGGCTCAGGAACAAAAGATCCAACAGTGAATGTGTGAGGCTGTGTTTTTGATGTTAAAAAAATTTTTTTTAAATTGAATGACTGTGTCAGTCATACAATGTTCCAACACCGGCCACCAATGTCCCCAATTTCCCTCCTGCCTACCCTGTCCCTGCAGCCTGCCTCTATGGTAGTCTCTCTCTTTCTCTCTCTCTCTCTCTCTCTCTCTCTCTCCCCTTCTCTTTTTTCTTTCTCCCTCTCTTTCTCTCTCTCCTCTCCCTCTTCCTCTCTCTTCCTCCCTCTCTCTCCCCTTCTCTCTTTCTTCTCTCTCTCTCCTTCTCCCCTTCTCTCTTTCTCTTTCTCCTCTCTCTCTCTCCCTTTCTTTCTCTCTCTTCTCTCTCCCCGTCTCTCTCCTCTCTCTCTCCTCCCCCACCCCACTTATTTTTCTTTTAGGCACTGTGGTTTGCAATACTGGTACTGAAAGGATATCCGGCATATCACGCTACCTCCTTTCAGCACTCAGTTCTTGCCTAGAGTGATAATTTCCACCTACCACTGTCATAATGGTCCCTTCTCTGTCCTAACTGCCCTCTCTTCCTACCATGAACCAGTCCTCCTAGCCCTTGTTTCTACTGTCTTTGGATATTAGTCTCATACTGGTTTTTCATTTTTCATAACCCACAAATGAGTGCTATCAATGTATGTCTGTCCATCTCCCTCTGACACATGTCACTCAGCATGATACTCTTCATGTCCATCCATGTATAAACAAATTTCATTTTCATTTTCCCTAATGAGGAACACCTGCAGGGACGATTAGAGATCTCTCCCAAAGCCTCCATACCCCGCCCACTCCCCCAGAGCCCGGCAAGCCGCAAGCCACCAAGGGTATCCTGCCCCCACGGCAGAGCCTGGCAAGCTACCCATGACGTACTAAGTATTCCAACAACAGCAGCAAAAATGGGTCTCATTTCCCTAACCCTGAAGGAGTCTCCAGCTGAGTTGGGAAGAACAAGAGGGCTTGTACTAAGCAGACGACGCACAAGTCAACGGATGGGAAGGTGACCCACAAGCAGCTGGCCACCAAAATGGACCACAAGAGCGCGCCAGTCACAGGTGGCGTGAAGAAGACGCACCGCTACCCACCCGGCACCGTGGAGCTGCAGAGATCTGCCACTACCAGCAGTCCACCGAGCTGCTCATTTGCAAGCTGCCGTTCCAGCGGCTGGTGCTTGAGATCACGCAGGACTTCAAGACCGACCAGCGCTTCAGAGCTCAGCCGTCATGGCGCTGCAGGAGGTCAGCGAGGCCTACCTGGTGGGGCTCTTCGAGGACACCAATCTGTGCGCCATCCATGACAAACACATGCCCAAGAACATCCAGCTGGTGTGCTGCATCCTCGGGGAGAGGGCATAAGGTTTATGATGCTAAAATCTCAGGGCCGGGACAAATGGAGATGCTACTGGCGCCCACTTGAGCAAATCGATGATTAACGGGATGACAGTGCTACAGTGCATTTTCTCTTACAGCTGTGTAAGATGCTGTTTTCTGATGCCAGGACCAAACCCAGAGCCCCGGCCATGCACAGCAAGGTCCGCTGCTCTATTGGGGCCAGCTCCAGGCTCATAGCAGATTCCTGGTGTCACTCCTGACACTGAGCATGGTCCTCACGGCTCTAATGTGTGGATATTCCTGGTTCTGCATCAAAGTGTGTGATCTCTGCAGCACTGCAGCCAGAGGGTGAAACTCCCAGCAAGCAGTGTGACTAAAAATGTGTTAGCCCCACAGCCAGGCATGTCACGGTGAGCATGTATGTGAGCACTACAACTAAGGAGTGCCCCCCTGCCTCCCGCCCAGTCCCCCCCGCCCCCAGGCAAACACTATGGCCCAGGTGTGAGCAGAGCAAACAGGCCTGAATCCAATCCTGGTGATCACCACCACCACTACCACAAAACTCACAAAGGGAAGGGAAAAGGAAGCTGTTTAATTAAAAAGTACTGGATAACATGATTGCCAAAGATAGGACTGCTGTGTACAAACAAAACCCATTCACACAATTAGCTGTTTCAGTAAATGCTAGATCAAATGCTTGACATACCCT
Organism: Sorex fumeus; assembly: GCF_029834395.1. Lineage (NCBI taxonomy): Eukaryota > Metazoa > Chordata > Mammalia > Eulipotyphla > Soricidae > Sorex > Sorex fumeus. Next base: position 7,359,382 of record NW_026606058.1, read on the forward strand.
CCGTTTCCCTTCGTAATTTTTCTACTTCCCATATAAAATCTATAAATGTTATCATTCCAGGAATCAGGTCCTTGAAGTTTGGGTTAGGGCACTCAGAAGACTCCACGGAGTCACAAATTTCCATTTATGGCTTTCTCTCGGAAATGAGCAATTTCATGCTGCATTATTTTTATTAGACTCTTATCATCCCCATGACAAATCCCTTTAACACGAACCTTGTTTGGGAATCTGATTTTAATTAAAAGAACTCTGTGATCAATGATAAACTTTCACTTACTCTCCAACTGCTCTGTCTCCTATAAGCATTTATGTTTGTCAGTGTTCAACTGTTTGTGCACATTTGAATTTTGATAGGTTCAAAGTCAAATAAATAGCTTCTGTGAGCCTGTTCCTGATTTAAAAGTCACTTCTATCTAAATTCTATTGCTTGTTGTATATGTGTGTGATTATCTGTGTTTACCTTAATTCTTGACTTACTGTTGTTTATAGGTGCCTCAAAATTGCACTTTGTTTTATAATTTATCATAAAGAAAGCAGGTCCCTTAATTAATGTCATTTTGTTCAGTGGGATGTGACCTGGATTTATTCCCCATATAAACATTGTAACAGAGGGATGTTGAGTAAGACCACATTATTTGAGGACGTGCTGTGTCTGCACACATCTTTCTGTTGGGATGTACTTCCTTAATTTGCTTCCTTAGCTTTTGCTATGTCATGCTGGGTAACGAACAAACGAAAAAAGAAATGACTTACAGCAATGACTTCTTTCCCGTTCACACTGTAACTTGGTAACCTTAAGCTGATTATAATCTGCTTTATGGATCTTCTCGTTCCAGAACCCAGATGGAAAGAACATACTTCGGAACATACTATTTCAATTTAGAGGGGAAAAGGGGCAAGAGAGAACAAACATGTAATGACTTTTAAACATTCTGCCTGGGATACTCTGGCAGTATTTGAGGGACCACGTGGTGCTGATGACGTCGGTGGCTCTGCATGTCAGCATGGTCAGCATGGACTCTTTGAGCTATCTCCCTAGTTCCAAGAACTTGTCTTGGAGATATAACTAGGCAGTGGAAACCTTTTATTTTTTAATTTTAATTTTTTGATTTTGGGGCCACATGCAGAGGTGCTTAGGACTTACTCCTGGCTCTGCATTCAGGGATCACTTCTTGCTGGGCTCTGGGGACCTAATGTGGTACCAGGGGTCAAACCTGGGTTGGCTGTGATCAAATAAGGTAAGTGTCCTATCCACTGTACTATCTCTTGGGCCCCAGCAGAATCTTTGAGACAAGGAAGGTGATTGTATAATACTAGCTTTCCTAACATCTCTTCATTTTGTCTACCTCAGATAATTTGGATCCATTTGTTTTATTCCCAGAAATTCTGGAAGTGAGGCTAACTTACAAAAGATTCCCAACTCTGTTGGTCCACACTGTTGACTCCCTTTCCATTCCAAGTGGGAGGGCACCTGCAGTTGGAGACCCCACAACCCTAGACATTCAGCTAATGTGGCTCTGGACTCCATTCAGCTGCAGAAGTGACCAGGGCAAGGAAAGCAATAGAAAATTGCAGTTCAGTTTTTGATTCAATACCACCAAGATTGGGGGCAATGGGCCAAGTAGAATCCTTGTTTGTACATACTGAGCGAAGATTCATGAGCCTGGGGCTTTCATTCAAAACCAGATTCCCCAAGGACCCCCTGACTTTATTATTAGTATTGATTTTTGTTTGGGGGGGCATAACTCTAACCCGAGAGGTTCCACTCTCCTCTCCCGCGCCTTCCCTGCCCTGCTCCGGTCTCTGTGACAGGAGGTCAGATGCTCACTGTCCTCCTCTCCGAGCACGGGCAGGAAGCCAGAGCCCGAGGCCATCGACTCTGTCTTTTCTCCACCAGCTGCAAGATGATTTCAAGGAAAGTATCGCTGACAGATATGGAGACGTGCACTTCAGAGACAGCTTCAGGATGAGATGGGATACACCACTCTAGTCAGCTGGGCATAAAGATCATGGACGTGGGCCATGGGAAGGCAGCCTCTGCCAAACACACTTACAGGCATCTCTCTCCCCAATGCCCACTTTTAGTCCTCTCTCTTCTCTTCCTCCTCTCCTCTTCTTTTTTCCTTTCCTTTCTCTCTCTTCCTTCCCCCGCCCCCCACAAACATACATGCACACATGGGCGCACACACACACACACACACACACACACACACACACACACTCATGCGCATGCGCACCTTTCATAGAAGAGCTTGCCCACATATGGCAAACATATTTTAGGGGAAGCACCATGACTGAAGGCCAGTGCGAGAGAAAGAGAAAGAAAATAATGAGGAAAAAAAAAAACTTCAATAAGTCTAAATTGTTCCAGTCAGACTGCTGAGAAAGAATGCAAAGGGCTAGAGAAGAAAATTATTGGTAAAATCAGCATTATAACATAACTAAATTCTTTCCCTACTTCAAATGATGACTAGAACTTATTCTGGTAAACAGAGTATCTGGGGAGCTTGTCTATATTTAGCTATAAGTGCTTCCCAACACAATAGATATAGATGAAAAGACATATTAAGGAATTTAAAAAATCCTATTTCTCCAACTCAGAATTTCAAAATGTTTAGATTTTCCATACATGGTGGTCAGATGCAGTTGTAACTCATTTTAATGGGTAGAGGCTCCCAAAACTTTGAGTTTAATTATTTCTAAATTCCTAGACTCTTTGTTCATATCAATGATTGAGCAAAATGCTTAGTTGTATTACAAAACACCAATATAAAAGAGCCAGAAAAACTTGTTGAAACGTAGACAGCTGACAACTTTGTATATACCTATTTTATAAGTAAAGAAGTATCTACAAATTTTCTCAAGATAACTCCCCCCGACCCAAATGACATTTAAAAGGCTATTGGTAAAATAATTATTCATAAGAGAAAATAATCAGATCATCTGAACACAAAATTAAGAGTTGCATATTTTAATTGTGGAATTGAAAAGAAACACTGGTCTTTTGTTCTCAAAGGGCCCTTTCTTGGATGGATTTTCAATTTAATTCAGTATAGGAGATTCCATGAAGGGAGAGTAGAGCTGGTGCATTTTAAGTGGAAAGATGCCTTTGGCTCTGATGTGAGGGATGGACTATGGATTTATGGCATACAGGCAGGGTGAAGAAGTAATTTAATGGTCCAGGTTAGCAAAAAGTGGGGCCTGTGAGGTCAACTTGGTGATCAGGCCCATCAATCAGGCCCTGAAACAAAAGCGTGGGGTTTCTCTCCAATATTACGTCTTCCCACTTTCTACCAAAGTGGTGCCTTATAGGGAAAAACAATGCCACCTGAACAGGCCACTGGGTACCTCTAAGAATTGGTCTTAAGTACACTTTCTCACCTACCTAATCTACTCATGCCTAATGCATTCATTATGAAAGAATGGTAATACCGAATGCATGAGCGGTAAGACACGAAAAGTGTAGAAAATCCTACACATTTAAAATATATTACTTTTCTAATAAACATGATTTCCCATGGTTGTCTTTCTGATCTGTAAGTGCCATGATTATTTTCTTTCCAGTTCCCACAGATTGAAGATGGCACAGGACGTAGTACAGATACAGGTTGTAGTACTTAATTACTGGTTTATGTTTAAGAAAAAACATTTCATGATGATTTTTTTTTTCATCTACTAGAACAAATATGGGCCAGGTTTTAAATGATTAACTGGGGGCTAGAGAGATCGCATAGTGGGTAGGGCATTTGCCTTGCACGCGGCTGACCCGGGTTCAATTCCCAGCATCCCATATGGTCCCTTGTGCACCGCCAGGAGTAACTCGAGCCAGGGAAACCCCTGTGCATGGCCGGGTGTGACCCCCAAAAAATAAATAAATAAAAAATAAAATGATTTACTGTTTCAGGAAGACCAGTCGAATCTGAGTGAGCTTTATTTGGAGAATGGTGCTAAGAACAAAAGCCATTGCATGCCTTCACAGTTTCAAGCTAAATGAAGAACTTCTGTTCCTTCCACAAAAACCTGAAGCTTCCTGCTTATTATAAAGGATTAAAATCTAATATTCCTTGTGAGATTTCCTCTGGGCAAATTCCATTTTTATTTTTATTCAAATAATAAAAAAATGGTGATGAATCACTTTGTTGTATTATAGTCTATCCACTTAAATGCCAATGTAGATTAGTGAAAAGAGAAAGCAACATCAAATAAAGGCTGTTGAGCTGTACAAAATAAATAATTTTACAGCGAAAAAAAACACCACAACATGACCCATATACTAAACGCATACAAAAGGGGAGGGATTAAAACAAATGCATAAAAAAAAAAATCAAAATTGGAATTGTAGTGGTCAGGGTAGCTGTCTTGTGTGTGACTGACCAGTCTTGAGCCTTGGCACCCAGATGGTCCCCGGGTCCTACCAGGAGTAATTCCTAGGTACAGAGCCAGGAGTAATCCTTGAGCATCACTTGGTATGAGCCCAAAACAAAAACAAAAACAAAATCAATTTCTTTAAACTTTTTTTTAGTGCAGAAGGACTGCAGGGAATTGAAATCAAACCCCATCATTAAAATAAAAGGCGTGAAAAAAGGAGACTTAAGATTCATAGTCAACTGTGATGTGTGGCCCTTAGATGAATTCGAGCAAGTCAATTATAAAAGATCTCTTAAGGAGAATGAGTATAATTTGCATATGAACTAGACATTAAATGATAATATGGAATTATCATTAATTTTGCTATGTATGATGATAGTATTGTAGCCAGTTGAGGAAATGTTACATAAGGACGTTTCCTTAATCGAGAGGCATATTAAAATATTTAGGGAGTGAAATGGCATAATACATGGCATCTGCTTTGTAATATTTCAACAACAGGACCAGAGATACTGTATATAGTATAGGGATAAAGGCGCTTGCCTTGAATATTACTGATCCCGATTCCATCCCCAGGAGTGATGTCTGAATATAGAGTTAAGAGTAAACCAGTAAGTGTGCTGGGTATGTTAAAAAAAAAAAATTGAAATAAAAAATTATTTCAACCACAAAAATAACATAGATGAGACAAATCACATAAAGCAAATAAAAAGCAGAGGCATGGTGTACTATTCTATCTAACTGCATATTAAAAGTGTTATTTATTACATTTATAAAAAGGGAAAGTTGCTCAAGTCAAAGAAGAAAGAAATACTCAGACCAAACATGTCTTGAAAGCAGAAAGATACCTGGGAGAGTCTGTCATATTGTTTTTGTGGGGAAAGTTGTGGAATGCTGGTTGATATGAACGCTGGTTTCCCTAAGGATTTTTTTGCTTGTCTTTTTGTTTTGGGGCTACACCCGGAGGTGTTTGGGAGTACACTCAAGAATCACTCCTGGTAGGCTTGGGGGACCATATGGGATGCTGGGGATCAAACCCAGGTCAGCCAAGTGTAAGGCTAATGCCATACCCGCTGCACTATCTCCTCCAATACCTCCCTCAAAATTTTGGACAAAATTCCCCAAGGAAGTTGCAATCAGGGATGGGAGAGAGAATCCTGGGACAGTTTTTTTTTTTAAATTATTTATTTATTTATTGAATCACTGTGGGAAAAGTTACAGAGCTTTCGGGTTTAGGTCTCAGTCATATAAATATCAAACACATTTCCCTTTACCAATACTTATTTTTAACCCCGAACCCCAATAGACCCCCACCTCCCACCCCTCCCAATTCTTGTGAGGCAGATGAGTTCTAGTTAATACTCTATCTACTTTGACTAGATAGATTGTTTCGATAGAAGATGCACAATTATTGTTTAGAGTTTACGACCCACCCCCCACAATCAGATATGCTGAAACAGCGTTGTGAAATGATTTGCTTTCTACAACTTGGTTTAAGAATAAAATGATGTTGCGCGGCCTTTGAATTTCTGCTATTTTACTTATTGACCCTGGAAGAATTTCTATTAAAAGTTAGCTAGTTAAGAGATTGGTTTCTGTGCCCTGGAGTCGTGGCCGTGCCGGAGAGCCGCTCGTGGGGGGCAGCTGGCGACCTCGGTGGGGCGTGGGGGACGGCCCACAAAGCCCCCCTTCTGGGACAGTTTAGAGCTACAATAAGGTTACTACTACCTTTACACTCTAACCTGGACCTACAACCACTTGAAGAACCAATGACAGGAAGGGCAGTTATGATACAGAAGGGACCAGTAGGGTAATAACAGTTAGAAATGATCACTCTGGGGACTGGCACAACAGTACAGTGGGCAGGGTGTATGCCTTGCACAAGGATGACCCAGGTTCAATCCCTGGCATCCCATAAGGTCCTGAGCATCGCCAGGAGTAATTCCTGAGTGCAGAGCCAGGAGTAACCACTTAGCATTACAAAAAAGAAAAAAAAAATCACTCTGGAGAAGAACTGAGTGTTGAAAGTAGGTAAAGTGATATACATAACTTTTCAGTATCTGTATTGCAAACCATAGTACTCAGAAGGAAAGGGGGGGGGGAGAAAAAGGGAAAGAGAGAGAGAAAGAAGAAGAAAAGAGGCAGGCAGAAGGTGAGGTGGAGAGGGAAACTGGGGACATTGGTGGTGGGAAATGTACACTGGTGAAGGGATGGATTCTGGAGAATGATATGACTGAAACCCAATGATGAGTGACTATGGGACTTCATGTCTCACTGTGATTCGACAAAAATTAAGCATGATTTAAAAAGAATCAATGACTCTATGGCAATGATAGTTGGAAAAGATCAGTCTGGACAAAACCTGAATGCTGAAAGGTAGAAACGTGATATGCACGTTACCCTTTCAGTGACAGTATTGCAAGCCACAGCGCCTAAAAGGAAAATAGAGAGAGAGAGAAGGAAAGTATCTGTCATAGAGGAAGGCTGTGCAGGTGGGGAGGGGCAGGCAGGCCGGACGGAAACTGGGGACATTGGTGGTAGAAAATGTGCATGGGTGAAGGGTCAGATGCTAGAACACTTTAGAACACTCTATGACTGAGCTCAACGATGAACAACTTTGTAACTGTATATCTTTTGGCAATTTAATTAAAAAAAAATTTAAATGAAAAACAATGTTTTTTTTTTTTTTTTGCTTTTTGGGTTATACCCGGAGATGCACAGGGTGACCATATGGGATGCTGGGAATCGAACCCAGGTTGGCCGCATGCAAGGCAAACACCCTATCCACTGTGCTATGGCTCCAGCCACAAAAAACAATTTTTTTAAAAGAATAAAAAAAAAGAATTAATGAGTTTATAGAGGGTCTAGAGCACTGTGGTAGTGGTGAAGGTATACAGTAACTTTGTTCATTAAAACTACAAAATTTAACACTTTTAATCACATTACAAAAAAAAATAATGAGATTGTCACCACAGAAAATCAGAGAAAAGATGATTTTAGAATCCCTCTTTTTAATGTTTTTGTTTTGTTGTTTCTGGTGTTACTAGAGCTTACTCCTGGCTCTGTGCTCATGGATCACTCTTGGTGGGGCTTGGAGGACCATATTGGGAACAGGGGATTGAACCCAGGTCAACTTTGTGCAAAGCCTTAGCCACTGTACAATAATTCCTTATTTTTAAGAAACTTGTTACAAAGTCTCCCATATTATAGGCTACTCTTTCAGCTGCTACACTGAGTAATAAAATATAATAAAAATAACATAACAATTTTATCTGCCAATTTTAGATGCTTCGGAGGTAACTGCCCAACAACTATTCCTGGGGGTATGAGTCAAAGTTAACACTGGATGTGGTTGTAAGTAAGCCTTTCACTTTAAAGGTCACTTGGAAAATTATAGTGAGTGGTTTTACTTTGTGGACAAGAGAATTTTTCCCTATTCACAGTATGGAAATATGTAATAAGCAAACAGCATTTTTATGGTATCGCATAAGGATCAAAAAACAAGAGCAGGGGCTGGAGTGATAGCACAGCGGGTAGGGTGTTTCTCTTGCACGCGGCCAACACAGATTCTATTCCCAGCATCCCATTTGGTCCCCTGAGCACCGCCAGGAGTAATTTCTGAGTGCCATGAGCCAGGAGTAACCCCTGAGCATCGCTGGGTGTGACCCTCCCCCCCCAAAAAATAAAAAAACAAGAGCAGATTACATGGAATGAAGATGTGCTTTGGAAAATTCATTTGGTGATGTCAAAGGAGGTTCTAATGATGACCAGGTTTATAATATTATAGATGGATGTGAAGAGTCTGAATAATCACTGTAACAGAAACATGAGAGGCACACCCATTTCAGAGAGAAGATGAGTATACTTCAGAAGACAACCAAGAAGGTGATGTTGCAGAATACCTGTTGGCCATAAGAAAGGATGAGTAAGAAATTACAGGATATGGATGTTGCATAAGACACATCTTCGCATATTCAAAGAGCAATCATGGGGATGTGAAAGTGGATCTGTTGTGTTATTTTTAGAAAGCAGACGTTAAAGAAGAAGGGAAATTTTTAGGGAGGCAGATGTTTGTTCACTATAAATAAATACATTAGAGCAATCATATCTACCCAAGATTGAATTCTGAAGTTCAAGTATAAGTGATGGCTTCAACTGTGCAGAAGGAAATTGAGGTGAATTGCCTATATAAAGGTAAAGGTAAAGGCCCTCCCGTTGATTGTCGATTTGCTCGAGCGGGCCCAGTAACGTCTCCATTGGAGACTTTGTTGTTACTGTGTCTGGCATATCGAATACTCTCGGTAGCTTGCCGGGCTCTCCGGGAGGGGCGGAGGAATCGAACTCGAGTCGGCCATGTTGGCTGCTTGTAAGGCGAACGCCCTACCCGCTGTGCTATCGCTCCAGCCCTGAATTGCCTATATGGTCATTTTAATCATTAATTGCTATTATTTTATCTCCAGGTTGGCAACAAGTTTAAGTTAATATAGCATTTATATTTTAATAAGATACTCTTCACTTATTACATGTTTTTAAATTGTTGCACTACTAAGTTCTATAGCTAGTAAAAGTATATAAAAACAATGACAGTAGTCTATGATCAAGGAAAGAGATATTTACATGTATAACACATGTTACACCGGGTTACATCTTAACTTTTGCCATAACATGTTAATGCAATGTCTAACAAAACAATTGCTATAAGGCTAAGCAGATATAGAAGAGGGGATGATCTAGTTAAAATTTTTTCTTCTCAGGGGAGTCTCTTAAATATCTCTGATCCAATATCTCTGCCTGTCCAAGAGTAAACTGATTCATTCATAGTGAAGATATGACTCAAACATTTTGGCTTGGTTCTGAAGCCTTACTTTGGCTTTGACTCAAGGCCTTCCAATTTTCCAGCTAGTTTTTTTTTCAAATCTTCACAAAAATTTATTATACAAAGAATGAACAAAGGGAATTATCCAATATACCTTCCAAATGCAATACCTAATAAAACATTAGTAGAATAATGTAAAACCACTGGCCACTCACTGGTGGTAAGATCAGTGCTAGAACACTGCATTTCTAAACCTCAACTACGAATAACTTTGCAATCACGTGCTTTAATAAAATAAAATTAAAAAAACAAGACCAAAAACCATGGTCACTAAAATCTATCCTCAATCACCAGCGTGATCAGTCTGTGTTCAACCCAAGAGTGAAAGACAATTCCAGGGTTAGAAGTCCTGATGAAACACAGCTTTTGGGTATAGGATGCATTATAAATTAACCAAGTATAGCGAAGGACAAGTTGAGAAACAGAACTGCATTATAATGATACTGGATCATCTGAATAAAGGGAAAGCATATAAATGAAACAATCATATTTGGTGAGTCACTCGAACAATTTTTTAAAAAGAATCAGAAATAGGAGCTATAAATCTCTTTTATTTTTCTTGAAACAATCTGAAAATTAAACTGCTCAGTTCCAATCTGAGTCTCTGACCTGAGATTGTTGGAAGAGGATGCATTTCTCTGGGTTTATGCCACAAGCCAGAAGAACAGCAGTCATGTCCAAGATGCTCTGCCGGAGAACAGCTGGGTCCTGGGCGATGGTGATGGAGTGCAGGTCAACGATGCTATAGAGTACAGAGCTATGCTCCTCCTGCAGTCTCACCCAGCTCTCAATGGCTCCCAGGTAGTTGCCTAAGTGCGGGATTCCGGTAGGCTGAATGCCAGAGAATATTCGTGTCATGGCATCTTTCTGGAAAAAGACAAACAAACATGCTGACTTTCGAGGTGGAATCCATAAATCCATTGCCACACTGCCACAACCAAGATGGCTAATCTTAAGAGTTTAAGACTGTCTGTCTGCTTTGGGGCCGAATCTGGTGATGGTCATGTGCTACTCCTGGCTCTGCACTCAGGAATTAATCCGGGCCATGCTTGGGGGTCCATAAGCAATGCCAGAAATTGAACTTGAGTCAGGCCTGTGCCTGACTTGACTTGAGTCAGGTAAGATAAGCACCTTACCTATGGTACTACCGCTCTTGCTGCAATGGCTTAAAACTATTAAACAATCTGACAGTCATCATTCGTGTGCATTTATTTTTATGCTCACTCTGTGAAAAGCACAATGTTAGGAGCACTGAAGGGCAGAATAGAGCATTCCCCCCCCTCTCCACTCAAAAGCATACAAATACAGAGACATAGAAGAAAAGGTCTGCAACCCCATGAAAATGTAACCTAACTGGTGATGGAAGAGAGATTTGTGAAAAGAGTGCAACATGGCAACATGATTATGGCCAGTTTCAGAAGATAAATAGTAGTGAACAGGCAGGAATTCCTCAGAGGACAGGATGATTGTGGTTCTGGTGGTCAGTGAGAAAGTCTTCAGGCAGAATCAAATTGCACTAGAAAATATGGGCCCCCAAGGGTTTCTCTGTGACTTCATTTGCTGCACACTTACAATGTGAAGACGATAGCATTAGGGGAAAATTTACTATAAATAAATGCTATTTACTTCATTTTATTTTGAAAATAATTGCTAATGTTATAATTTAGTGTCCTTCTTAGGGTGGAATCTGAGAAATGCACATTTTACTTCTAGTGATACATCTTGAGAAGGTTATTTAGCTTTTATATATTTCAGTAAAATATATATAATGTATATATAATGTATATATAATTGATGTATATAATTATCTCACCTTACCATCACCAAATGCCCAATATCCTTTTTTTTTTTTTCTTTTTGGGTCACACACACCTGGCGATGCACAGGGGATACTTCTGGCTTTGCACACAGGAATTACCTCTGGCGATGTTCAAGGGACCAGATGGGATGCCGGGAATCGAACCTGGGTTGGCTGCGTGCAAGGCAAATGCCCTACCTGCTGTGCTATGGCTCCAGCGCCCAATATTCTTTTACTTTTGATAAATCATACTTGGTCCTTTATTTCTTCAAAAATGAGTTTTAAATTCTGTACAATTTTAAGTTAGAAAAACATTTTTTTAAAAAGTCATGATTATGTTATAGTTTCTAATATTGAAGTTATAATAGGAACTGCAGAAGAAAATGAAATACAGGGTAAAACATGTAATTTTTCCTTAACTGATTTTGTATTTTTTAGTGAAAAACCAAAACTAAATATTACTAAGGGTAAGTACAGAGTTCTGTCAAAAAAAAAATGACACTATTAATTTTCCCCCCAAATTTTATTATAGTACTATGCTAGAGGCTGGAGCGATAGCACAGCAGTAGGGCATTTGCCTTGCACGTGGCCAACCTGGCTGATCCGAGTTCGACTCCTCTGCCCCTCTCGGAGAGTCTGGCAAGCTACCAAGAGTATCTTGCCCACACAGCCTGGCAAGCTCCCCGTGAGGTATTCGATATGCCAAACACAGTAACAACAAGTCTCACAATGTTACCGGACCCACTCACAGTGACAGTGACAGAGACTATGAGTTAAGAAGTTATTCATAGTTGGGTTTTGACATACAATGTTGCATCATTGATCCCGCCACCAGTGTCAACTTTTCTCTACCAGAGTCCCCAGATTCCCTCACATTATTAATTTTAAAATTCATTTTGAATTTATTATTTTGGCTTTTGAGAACACACCCAGCAGTGCTGGGAAAATGTGTGGTACTAGTGATAGAACTGTGTGATCAGCTACATCCTAAGAAAGCACCTTAACCCCTGCACTCTGCGGTGCTTATTATCATTTTAAATCACAAATCACAAGTGGTCACAAACCATCCTGTTATTCGTCGATTGCCTCGAGCAGGTCCCAGTAACGTCTCCTTCATCCTAGCCCTGAGATTATATTCAAGGCTCTTTAGGAGAGTGAGACCCATCATTGTTACTGGTATTTGGCATATTGGGGACGCCACGGGGAGTTTGCCAGACTCTGCCGTGTGGGCAGGCTACATTCGGTAGCCTGCCAGTTTGTCCAAAGTAGGAATGAGATAATAAGATGTCACATAAATAATAAAACATAAATAATACCAACTTATAGGACAACTACTAGATTATAGGCATTTTTATCTTTTCTTCTGTACAGAGCTTATTCAAGTTAATTTGGCTTACTTTTCTCATATGGGATTGTCCTTTGTTGATTTAAGAATTTATATATAATTTGGAATTTATATATAAGCTAGCGGGGGCCATGCACAAGGCAAGCTCACTACCTGCTATACTACAGCTCTGGATCCTAAGATGTTTTTAATTTTATCAAATGTATAATTTGTGACAAAAGGTTTTAAGTCACTAAAGAAACTGAAGTTCCCTGAGGTCATGAAGATAGGTGTTTATACATATAAAGTCTATATATGTACATACATATGCATATTTTAGAATTTTATCTTTCACATGTAAGTCAGTTTCTAACTGGGCTTTTGGCTATGGTGTAATGCAAAGGAGTTGTCCAATTTCTTTTCTTGTCCCTTCCCCCCCCTTTTTTTTTTTTTTGCTTTTTGGGTCACACCCGGCAATGCACAGGGGTTACTCCTGCCTGGCTCATGCACTCAGGAATTACTCCTGGTGGTGCTCAGGGAACCATATGGGATGCTGGGATTCAAACCTGGGTTGGCCGCGTGCAAGGCAAACCCCCTACCTGTGTGCTATTGCTACAGAACCTGCCCCTTCCTTAAATGGATACTAACTTGTTCCAACAACCTTTATTGGAAAAAAAAAGGTTCTTTTTCTGTTCTGAAATGTCACTTCTACTGTAAATGAGGTATCTCTTTATATTTAGGTTTGTATCTGGTCTTTATTGGTTCACTGCTCTATTTATCAATCTCTATACTAGCTTTACAATTACCTTTTAAAGAAGTCTTAGGATTTGGGGGAGAAAATCTTTCTAGGTTCTTCAAGAGTATCTTAATTATTCTTAGATATTTACACTTCTCAATATATTTTAAAATCATTTTGTCTAATTCCAGGAGGGAAAAAAATTAAAGTTTTTGTTTCTGTTTTTTTAAATTAGGACTCCATTGAGCCTGTACATTGCTTTGGAGAGAACAGACATATTTATAATATTGGATCCTCTCATTTAGGAAACTGCATAGCAATTAATATTGGTATATAAATGTAAATCATGGTGACTGCATAGTTGGTAACATTACACAAATGAAATTTGCTAAGAGAGTAGCACACAAAGAAATAAGTGAGGTAATGGCTGTTACTTAACTGGTGGGAACCCTTTTATAATGTAATATATATGTGCCTGTGTATATCCACATGCACATATATACATATATACACACATATACATACATATATATTTGATTACTATGATGTACACTCGCCATTTTGCCAATAAAATACCTCCATAAAAATAGACCTTTTAAAAAGTGACATGAGTGAGTCTTCTTCATTAGAACTATGCTTAGCTCCTAAGGGTTAATTACAAAGTACAAAGGCTATTTAGATTTTTTTCTTAACAAATGACAGTTTCTCTACTCTTGCTCCATGCTGAATCCATATCTACTATTTTCTTCTCTATTCCAGAGATGACAAACCTAAACTAGAAAGCTACTCCATGGTTCCATAGTATAGAATCACACCTCATCCATTTAGGAGAATGAATTTAGGAGAACAAAAAGATTTCTGACTCTGAGAATATAAAATTTTTTTCTTTACGTAACAGAAAAAAGTATAAACTCACTTTACCCTTCTCCTTCCAACAGGCTTTCAAATGACTAACCCCCCAGTCATTAAAATTGTAGAGGACGGTTCTGTGTGTCACAGCACCTACCTTGCAGGTAGTATAAGGCCACGAGTTTAATCCTGGTGCCATCCCCACAAGCACCGGGGGGTTCTGGCATGTGGGCCCCCATCTGCAAAGTGTGTGATCTCTAGTTCACAACCAGGCGTGTCCGAGCAGCACAACTAAAGATGTGTGAGCATCTTGGAAGTGTGAACTCCATTGGCACATGTGTCAACCCAAGGCAATCCCCAGCACAGAATGGGGATGCGCATCATGACACAGGGAGCTTGTGCTCAAACACTGCAAGTGTGCTAACCCCAGCAAGCACTGCGGGTACATGTGGGAACACTACAACCATGCACTTCACTCAACAACAGCAGCAACCAGGTTGGGTGGGGCGGTGGGGAGAGACAGACAGAGAGAAAAAGAGAGAGAGAGAGAGAGAGAGAGAGAGAGAGAGAGAGAGAGAGAGGTTAACTATGTGAAAGAAAAGAACTGAGGCAGAGAGCGGAGAGAGAGGTGGGGGTGGGGGTTAGCAAAATATAACTGCGTCAGTGAGGTTCTTTCTGGATTTTGGAGCCTCACCCAGCTTTGGGTTCCTGACATGGGAATAAGCACAGGCGCTTTCAGTGAGGTAACAGATGATTAATGGGCTTTAGGGACTGATGATGAAGAGAGAAAGCAAAGCAGAAAAACAAGCACTGAACTTAATAAATGGAAGAGAGGAGAAAAATCATACAGAAATACTTAACCCAGGATGATGAGGTTTACGGTCAAGGAAAGGACCCTGCAGAACAGGAGAATATGATGCTGAAAATAAGGATATGAAGATTTGCACATAAATTCCTCCATGCTCAAACTAAGGAATTACTCCCCCGGAGAAAAGGAGAGACTAATTCCTGAGACAACTAGGAGAGAAAAGCACTCGAGAACAAACTGTGGGGAAAAAAAAGATGCGTGTCCAGCCGAAAGGGAAGAGCCGTGATCTAATTTCATCAGTTCCTACAATTCTGTGCATCTGTGCGGAGGGAATGATGTTACCAAGAAATAAGAACAACGAAAAAATATTTCGCTCAATTTTTAAGGAGCTATTAAAAAAACGGAAATACATCCCCTACATGATTCTTCTGTCTTAAAAATATACAGAAAGTGTCCTGCTCTTCGGTGGTGAGTTTATGTTGCTGGCGGTTCCCCCTGCAAGAGCCAGCAGGCAGCCTGACAGCATTGCAGGGGAGAAATGCCTGGTGCCATGAAATCACACGGCTGGAATGTGGAGTATGGGTGGTGGGAGCACGGGGGTTCTGGGTTCAAAAGCACTGCAGCTGGCAAAGAATGAAAATGAAAGGGGCCAGGCTCCCCAGCGGACGAGAGGCAAACCACAAAGAAAACAGCTTCAAGACTAGCCCACAGGCATCTGCTCATGGGGACGTCTGTGCACCAACCTAAAATTCCTTCGTGGAGAATGGAGGATGAAAAAGGAGCATTTTACCAAAAAAAGTCTTCATTTTCATTTCAGGTATATTTTCTTAACAAATGCCATTTTCAATCAATACACTCATTGACTCTTTAAATTTTTTAAACATAACCTTATTCCAGAAGAGACACTGGATGCTTGAATAGAAGCAAGAACAGGCTTATCTATCTGACAGATGTACCTGAGACTATTCTTATGCTGTAACTGGGAATACATAAAGCTGATCACTATCACTATCACTCTCAACCCGCTGTTCATAGAGTTGCTTGAGCGGGTGCCAGTAACATCTCCATTCTTCCCTGTCACGTGCTAGTGTAGCCCGATGGCATATTGGGGGCTCTGTCAGGGTCAGGGAAATGAGGACCATCATTGTTACTGTTTTTGGCATATTGAGTACGTCACGGGTAGCTTGCCAGGCTCTGCCGTGTGGGTGGGATACTCTCAGTAGCTTGCCAGGCTCTCTGAGAGGAATGGAGGCTTTTGGGGCAGCCTCTAATCACCTTTACAGGTGTTCCCAGTCAGGCATATATGCGGGCAGGATACTCTCAGTAGCCTGCTGGGTTCTCTGAGAATGAGAACCAGAGAGGAAGAACTTGGTTTTATAGTACCTGGATCCTGACCGTTGATGGGGTTACATGGCAGTTGGTGGGTGTAATTGTCTAGCTACTAGAAGATGGGGGATCTGGGTAGAGGAGGCCCAGTCCCGAACCGAGCAGGCTTGGAGATCTCAGCCCCAGGTCCCGCACACCTGGGTTCCTCTGCTGGTTCCTTCATGTGTGAGGCTCGTCCGAGCATGTGGAGAGTGGTCTCAGCATGGCTGTGGCTGGGATTATAAAGTTATAATTATATTATATATTTATATAAATATAAATATATTGGTCAGTCAAGGTTCTCCCGTTGTTCATTGATTTGCTCGAGTGGGCCCAGTAACGTCTCCATCATGAGACTTGTTGTTACCGTGTATGGCATATCAAATACGTCATGGGTAGCTTGCCAGGCTCTGCCGTGCGGGCGAGATACTCTCAGTAGGCGAGATACCCTCTGAGAGGGGCGGAGGAATTGAACCTGGCTTGGCTGGGCCGGCTGCGCACAAGGCAAACGCCCTACCACTGTGCTATCGCTCCAGCCCAAATATATAAATATATATATAATAAATAAATAATATAAAACCCAGCTCCTGGAAGAGAACAGCGCAGTCTCCTGCCCCTGCGCCTGGCTGTCCTCACCAGGGCCCCTTGTAGGGGGGCGGGTTGAGTTTCCCTCCTTGCCGTGAGCAGAGCCCTGGCAGCTGAAGACCTCCGGAAACCCGCCACAGCCATGCTTAAGACCACTTTCTACACGTTTGAACGAGCCTCACGCATGAAGGAACCGGCAGAGGAACCCAGGCATGCGGGACCCGGGGCTGAGATCTCCATGCCTGCTCGGATCGGGACTGGGCCTCCTCCACCCAGATCCCTCATCTTCCAGTAGATAGGCGTTACACCCACCAATTGTCCCGGGCACCCGTGTTATCCCATCTACAGCCAAGACCCAGAGACTATAAAACCCAGCTCCTGGAAGTTCACAGCTGCATTCTCGGTGGCGCAACCTCTTATTATCTAGTTCTTACTCTTGGAGAACCCGGCAGGCTACCCAGAGTATTCTGCCCGCATGTCAGAGTCTGGCAAACCCCCTGTGGCACATTCAATATGCCAAAACCCAGTAACAATGATGGGTCTCATTCCCCTGACCCTGAAAGAGCCTCGAATGTGGCACTTGCTAAAATCTCAGGGTAGGACGAAGGAGGCGTTACTGGTGCCTGCTTGAGGAAATCGATGAACAACAGGATGACAGCGACAGTGATTATATATTATCACTGTCACAGTAACAGTGATAATATATTATATAATATTATTTATATAATATATAATTATATTATAAAGGTAAAGGCCCTCCCGTTGTTCATCGATTTGCTCGAGCGGGCCCAGTAACGTCTCCATTGGAGACTTTGTTGTCACTGTGTCTGGCATATCGAATACGTCCCGGGTAGCTTGCCAGGCTCTGCCGTGTGGGTGAGATACTCTCGGTAGCTTGCCAGGCTCTCCGAGAGGGGCGGAGGAATCGAACTCGGGTCTGCCATGTTGGCTGCGTGCAAGGCAAACACCCTACCTGCTGTGCTACCGCTCCGCGATAGCACAGCGGGTAGGGCGTTCGCCTTACAAGCGGCCAACATGGCCGACCCGAGTTCGATTCCTCGGCCCCTCTCGGAGAGCCCGGCAAGCTACCGAGAGTATTCGATATGCCAGACACAGTAACAACAAAGTCTCCGATGGAGACGTTACTGGGCCCGCTCGAGCAAATAGACGATCAACGGGAGGGCCTTTACCTTTACCTTATATTATAAAGTTCATAATGAAATTAATTTAATTTATGACCCAAAGCAAACTGCAAATTCCCAAGCTGCTAATTACAGCAAAAAATAATTTTTCCTCAACCAAAGGAGCTTCTGTCTTTTTTCCTAAGTGAATAAGATACATCAAAAGAAAACTGCCCAGTAACTGAAACACTTTCAACTCTAGTTTGGTGGTGAAAACCAAAGACTTTAACTAAAGATTTCAAGACTCTTATTACAAAGTCCTGCTCGTAGCCAGCTGTAACACTGATTGTTCATTCATCACACTTGCTTTTACTGTAGTCAAAGGTAAAACAAAAACTTGGCAAAGAACCACTGTTTAATTGGTTCCATGTTATCACAGATCATGACAAAAGAGTAATGAACATTGTGTCAATAGGATGCAAATCCCTTTCTGTATGTATAGTGTTTTGATTGTATGTAAATTAAAAGGACACTTCAAAACTCAATCCTCACCCCTTAGCTTCTCAGTTCTTTTACATCAGTGTTTAGATCCTCCAATATATCTTTAGCATTTCAAAAATTGGGCTAAGGGATCAATATCTTTATTTTAAAAAAACAAAACAAAACCAAAAACAGATTTCAAATAAAAGTTTAATTACACCTCAGTGAATTAGCAAAAGAAGAAACTGAACTCAAAGTAAACAGCAGGAAATAAAGATCGAAATGAGATTAGAAAACGAACAGAAAAGAAGGACGATGTCTTCAGTACTTTCTTGAACTACCAATTACTCATTGAAAAGTTGAAACAGAGGAGCCCTGGGATTTCTTTTTTTAAAACAAAGCAAAACATTTTAGTCCTACTTGGAGAGCCCAGGTGCTTCTCGGCAGCCGGCCTGGCCCCAGCTCAACTGTTCTGCCATCAGCTCCTTCCTTCAGAGAATGAAGAGGCCCAGCCCGGAGAAAACGCTGACTCAGGACCAAGAAAAATGGGTTCATTTCTTACTAGAAATGAAACCAGATGCTCAGATCTACGGATCAATATAAAAAATATTAATGCAACATGAGAAAAAGCAGATCTCATATCATCCCCAAACAGGAAACAATATATTTAAGGGAAACAACTACAACTGACCAAAAAAATAAAGGTTCTTTTAAAAGTT
Source organism: Sorex fumeus (assembly GCF_029834395.1). Classification (NCBI taxonomy): domain Eukaryota; kingdom Metazoa; phylum Chordata; class Mammalia; order Eulipotyphla; family Soricidae; genus Sorex; species Sorex fumeus. The sequence goes on from NW_026606058.1 coordinate 7,378,411, forward strand.
AAGTGAGAAACTAGAGGAGGTAGAGGGATAATATGGTGGGTACGGTACTTGCCTTGCAGGTGGCTGACTGGTTCGATCCCTGGCACTGCCTATGGTCCACCTCATGCCAGGAGTGATCCCAAGTACCAACAGGTGTGGCCCCAAAAAACGAAAGAAGAGAAAGAAAGAAACAAAAAAAGAAATAAAGACAGGAAAAAAGGAAGGAAGGAAGGAAGGAAGGAAGGAAGGAAGGAAGGAAGGGAGGGAAAGAGGTAGGAATGAAAACAGAAAGAAAGGAAAAAAAACAGTATCAACCCATTAAACCATGAGTTCTTTAAGGGTATTAATTCCCTCCCCCACCACACACACATTTTATTTAAACGTGGTTTACAAAGTTGTTCATGATGATATTGATGTAGGCAGGTAGAAAGGGAGGGCCCCTTCCCGAGGCAATGACAAAAGCCAGCCCTGCAGAAAATAGCAAAACAGGAACTAAGGCTTGATAAGACCCTCACCTGGCTCCAGCAACAGACCCAAAGAAGCTCCTCTAGGAACAAAAGGCCAGGAAAGGAATTTCAAAGAAGACCACCACCACTCCCATCCTCCCTGGTAACCTCCTTAGCAACAGACTTGTACCTGGGAAGAAGCCCCACGTGGGGGCAGGTTGGAGAAACTCTATAAAGGCCACCTTGAACAAAGGAAGCGCGGGCATTTGCTGCCCGAGCCCTTGTGCTGCTTGTGCCCACGTGGCCGAGCACATGTGGTTCCCGAGCACATGTGTCGCCCGCATCTCCCCTCTTGAGATGTGTACTTTCATGCTTTCGTGTCTAACTTTACTCTCTCACTCTCTCTCCCTCCCTTCATACCTAAAAATCCTCCAAATAAAATCTATTTACTTCACTGCTTGTCTACTCCTGAAATTCCTTTCTGCGAGGCGAGACAAGAACCCAGCAACCCTGGGTCCCGAGTGTCAGAGGAGGGTGGGGAGAAAGTGACTGTCTTTCTCCTCCCCGCTTCACATAAGTCACCCGTGGGGCCCACCGACATCAATATGGCAGTAAATATTCCAACACTAATTCCACCATCACTGTCACCCTCCCTCCATACTGCCTCAATCTTCCCAAACACCCCTCAAGCTTGTCCTCCTAGCAGGCCCACAATAATTTTATATTGCTTATTACTACTAAATGACTAACAGAATGACCAAGAAATATTTCCATAAAGAAACTTTGTGAAAATTTTCATATCTCACCATGGGGACATTAGGTCCTTGTCTGAGCATTTACTAAGCTGTTGTTGCAAGTTAAGTCTTCCGTGATCATGTTTTTGTTGGTTGAGACTGGTTGCCTTCTAGATTACATCCCATCCAATCTGGTGTGCTACTACTCCTGGGATGTCAGTGTCGTAGAGTTTGGAGATGTCGCTCCAGAAAATCCGGAATATTTAATGGGTAGTCTTACCAGAGGCATGCTGGAAGCTTTGGGGTGTGGGAACAGCTTCCAGTGGGGGTTTTTGTTCGGATGGGAACTGGCCCCAGCGCCTCTGAGATACCCCTGGAGCTCTCAGGAAGGAACAAGTGTCCAAGAAATTTTTACAGCTAGTTGATCTCTTTCTAGATTTATTTGAGTCTCTGGAACAAGGCCTGTGGATTAGCTTACGTGGCAGCAGCAGCGGATGTCTCAATAGATTTTACATAGATGTTTACATACATAAGTATGCACACACCACACACACACACACACACACACACACACACACACACACACAATATTCCTTTATTGATCTTCCTGCTCCCAGTGCTCGAGCTGTATCTTTGGCTGTTGTCACTCTGATTATGATGGGTCTGGAAGTGTTTTCACTTGGGTCTCTTTTATCTGGAACATTTTGGGCCTCTTGAATCTTGGTGTATGTGCTCCTCAACTCTGGAAACTTCTTGGTAATGATTTCTTTGACGAATGCTTCACCTGAATTTCCTTCCTGGTTTTCTAGGACCTGGATGAGTCTTATGATGTTCCTTCTGAATTCATCCTGGAGTTCTGTTGTCTTCTATTTATTTATGTTGAGACTTTGCTCCTTATTATCTGCTCTTCTCTGGAGGTTTTCTGCATCTCATCTTGGAGTTCAATGATTTTATACTCACTTCTGTTACTCTAATCCTGAGACCTTCCAGCGAGTATTTTATTTCACTACCTTCGCCCCTCTCGGAGAGCCCGGCAAGCTATCAAGAGTATCTTGCCTGCACGGCAAAGCCTGGCAAGTTCCCCATGAGGTATTTGATATGCCAAACACAGTAACAACAAGTCTCAAAATGGAGACGTTACTGGGTCCGCTCGAGGAAATCGATGAGGACAGGAGGACAGTGACACACCAAACTCTTTAGTTTTGTCATTTCTGCTTTTAATTTTCTCATTCCTGCTCTCATATGCTGTGTTTTATTGGCTGTCTATTACTTTTTTTGTGTGTGTGTGAGCTCCTTAAACATCCTCAACATTTTCTCTCTAAAGTCCTTATCAGAGGGGGCTGGAGTGATGGCACAGCGGATAGGGTGTTTGCCTTGCACGCAGGCAACCCGGGTTCAATTCCCAGCATCCCATATGGTCCCCTGAGCACCGCCAGGAGAGATTCCTGAGTGCAAAGCCAGGAGTAATTCCTGTGTATCGCTAGGTGTGACCCAAAAAGCCAAAATAAATAAATAAATAAATAAATAAAATCCTTATCAGAGAGTCACTATGCTCACTCAGCATGGTGGGGTTCTGCTTTGCTTTCCTGCTGTGGCTTAAAAAGTTTGGAGATGTATCTTTGAGTTGTTCTGTAGGTAGCTGAGTAAGGACGTCAATGTGAGATAAGAAGTGAAATAAAGCATGGCTGCCTGCTCCACAGGGTCCTCACCTGGGGAGAGGGAGACATAGTGACTTTTTAGTACTGCTTCCTAACAAACAGGACTCCAGTATGATGCTCAGTTTCTTGGGACTGGGGCGGGGCAGACCCAAACCAGGCAGCAGGCATTCTTCCCTTTGCAGGGTTCCTGACCTGGAGGGTGATATGATATAAAACTGGCTGTTTACCAGAGATCATGTGTTCCGTTGTGTTGCAGGAGGTCCCAGACAACAAAGCTGCCATGCCTGGCACATGAATGATGTGGCAGGAATCAAACTCAGAGATTCACACTTACAAGGCATGTGCTTTGAACCGCCAGTCATTGAATAGGACCCCTGCCTCCAGCTAAGCTCTTCTTAACTTCAAGGCTGACTTAACTTCTTAACTTCTTCACTTCTAACCCTGAAGCATTCCCATTCCTACCAACATCCCCCCCACAACCCCTCCCTCCCCTCCCAAAACACACAGAGAATTCAGAACTCCAACACTTTGCCGATCAGACCACCACAAGGCTCTCTCCAGGCTTATGCATTTGTTCTGCTCTTTACTTCGGTACCTCTTTCTTCGGCATTTCGACATCTCTTCAGGTTTATCTTTTCTGTCTTCTTTATCAAATGTCAAGCAGCAACTGTGAATGACCCCCAATCAGACATAGATGGATCAAACAGTTCGAGGATGATGGCTCCCAGAAAAACTGCATTGTCACCACCTTTGAGATGCTAACATAGCTTTAAATGTAACACTTATATTGAAGAGCAGAATAAACTGGCAAGTCCCTTACCATTTAATCACCTCTGTGAGAAAGGTAATTAATACTAAATTTTCAGGGACTGGAGTGATAACTGAATAGGCTGGATGTGTATTTTGTATGCACGAGGCCTGGGTTTGATCCTCAGAACCACATGGTTCACAGAATCAAGAATTGCCTCTGAGTACTCCTGACACTCCTCCCTCTCTTGCCCCATCAAACCAACGCACCCTCAAAATAAACTAATTTGTATTATCTGAACAAGACATAATAATTATAGCATGATATATATGCTTGACATATTACTATATGATATATAGTAAGAGGACTGGACCGATAGCACAGCGGTAGGGCGTTCGCCTTACAAGCGGCCAACATGGCCGACCCGAGTTCGATTCCTCCGCCCCTCTCGGAGAGCCCGGCAAGCTACCGAGAGTATTCGATATGCCAGACACAGTAACAACAAAGTCTCCAATGGAGACGTTACTGGGCCCGCTCGAGCAAATCGACGATCAACGGGAGGGCCTTTACCTTTACCTATATAGTAAGAAATATTTTTTCTCTCTAAAATTTTCTCGTCAAACCAAACCAGTGAGACAAATTCTTATTTTGGATGGAGTGGTGCCAACACAGGTAGTGCTTAGGGGCCACTCCTGGAGATCTCTGAGGGACCATGCAGCACCAGGGACTGGACGGAAGTCTGTTCACATGCAAGTTTTATGCCCCGGGACCCTGCACTACCCACCCAGCACAGGGGCTAAGTTCTTGACTTAAACATCTGAAACACACTTTGACTCCAAATAGAAAGGGCAAAATAACTGAATAAAATGAACCAAATGTTCCAGTTACAAGTGTCTTCTAAGAGTTTGTTGGAAAACTGGTTTTCTGAAACTCAGAAATTCAATTCCTGAAATGGTGATTAAGCTCCTTGAAGGAGCCTTGAAGTATCACTGAGCCCATACAATTCCCGGCAAATGAATTTTTAACAGCATCATTTCAGCTAAACACCATTCATAAAACAGTTTTGTGGAAAAACTAAAAAATCCAAGATCCACTTGGGTACACAAGAAATCTACCCAGTGATGACTCTTATTGGATAATATCGAGTTGTCCTCACACCCCGGCAGGGAGCTTAGGTTTATTGAGCCACTCCCACAACAGTGCTCCTGAGGCACACCCAATTCCATCAAGCACTAATAATCCTATATTGCTTTTCTCTTTCCTTTATGTCATTTGCATGGTTTATTTAGCAATGTCTTTTTTTTTATAGACACAGGAAGACAGTTGATGCTATGCTTTGTAACATGGGAGTTAACTGACTCCAAAATAATATTTACTCCTGGGCATCCATATTTTCTCAACTTAAGCCTCAGTTGCCCTTAGTTCCTAGCACTCCAAAAGCAGGGTCCCGACGAAGAGAACTGGATGGACCCAGGGCAGGCTGTGAGCTACCCGGGCATCAAAAGAGGACAAGCTAAGCACCATAAGTACGCTAAGTTAAGAGCATGGTCATGGGGCAAACTCTGTTAGGACCTAAAAAAGAAGGAACTGAATAAGGACACTGTTGGGGTTAGGAATAACCTGACCTGAGGACTGTGGTCTGGGATGTTTAGTGAGATGTTCCCAGGAAGAACCAACTTTTAAACTTAATATATCTCTTACTGTGTTCATACAAAATGATTAGAAATATTTAAGAAGTAAATTTACTAGGATTGGTTAAATGGATTACTAGCTGAGGAAAGGAGAAAGCAATACACCCTGGATGGAATCCCATCCTTGAGCGGATCTCCTAGTAATCTGGAGTGCTGAACACTCAGATGAGATTTTGTCCTTGAGTTCATCTGAAGGAGTGGCTTCACATCTGTTTGTTGTTATGATAATGTTCAGTTCCACCTTTGTGTATCCCCACCCCTCATGATCTCTCTATAGCTGTTCTGTAAAGGCTAAGAGGGGCCTATAAAGTCGATGTCTAGAGAGAGGATGAGAACTGAGTCTGTGGGATTTTGGGACTTTTAGGTCTTTGAGGATTAGAGGGTCTGTGGAGGACTAGAAGGAGGACCAGATGATGATAATGACTGCGAGAAGAGGACTATGAGACTATGACGAGACAAGGAAGAAGATATAATGAAGTAGAGAACTTTGAGGTCTATGAGGAGGCTAGGATGATGGAACTACGATGAATGGGAATACGACCAAAACTACGACAATGATCATGCAGTAAAGGGAGAGATCGGACTACGGGGGGAGGAGAGAGAAATGAACCGACTGCCGATCAGTCTGGGCTTGAGTCTCAGTTTTTCCATTCCCTTGTTCCTTCATCTGTCCATTGCTGTGAGCTGGCCAGGGGAATGGCTCTTGGCTACAGACTGGTCGAGTCCCATGTGCCCCTGCACTTTTTCTGTTGAAACTCACAATTTGAATTCTGAATTTGAAGTAGAAAGGGTTAAAGGAAGTAAGCAATCTGGTAGGAAGAAGAGGTTACAGGCACATATAGAATAGACATAAAATGCTGGCTTGTACAGTTACTTGGAAGTGGGGAAATATACCAATGCTTCCTCCCTCATCCTTCAGCTCCTGACACTTGTCCCATGAGCATGAACTGCCCTTCCTGCCACTGTTGGGAAAGAACAGAGAAGGAAGGTGGAAGGGAGGGATGAGCCACATCATTGTAATGGTAAACGGGGGAAATTGTCTGATATGCCAATTCCTGGGCTTATCTCAGAAGAAATAAGATTTTCTGCTTTCACAAGTCTTCCAGGTCATTCAAAATGCAAACTGAGATGTAAAGGAATTTGGGAGAATCATTGTCTATTCTTAAAATTTATTTCAACTACATAAACTGAGATACAAACGAAAGCACTATGAATAAAACAGAGTCCACATTTTCAATGTTGTCTGCAGAGTGATCACTGAGAGCTTTAAAAAAAATTATCAGTGCCCAGGATCCATACTGAGATTCTGATTTAATCTGTTTGGGATTTGGCATAAGCATCGGAATTTTTAAAAGATTCCCAGATGATTCCAAAAACCACTGTTGTAAGCCAACTACTACATGATTATTTTCAAAAGTTGCCAACCTGCTAGGAAACAAAGATGCAAACAAACCACACACACACACACACACACACACACACACACACACACACACACACGTTGTAAAAATGTGAAAAGTAAATTTGCTTACTTATAATTTACACCTCAAGGTAATAAAATCCTGGCGACACTTACTGATAGAGGGCCAGAAAGTCCTTTGGCTCCAGGTAGTTCTGATGATCACATTCTTTAGCTACAAAGGCCAGCAGATTATGAAGGTCACAGCCATTGACCTTGGTGAGAAAAGCCTCTTGTGACAATGAGAAAGCACATATGTTGTTGCTGCTGCCAGGGCGCCAAGGATTGCACATGGCAGTGTCATTACTGTTGGGGAACCAACCCAAGCTCCCACATTCAAGACATGTATGGGTCATCATATCCTCAGGCCCTGAGAGGATTTCTGACATCAGAACTGTAATGAATAGAAAATAGAGAAATAAAGACAACACTCTTATTCTACCTATTTCCCTGCTAAAACAACTCTCTTTATTCCCTACGATCCCTTCCAGAATATCTAAATTCAAAACTCGTGAAGAGAGCAACAAGCTGTAGAGGTGTCTCCAGACCCTGCACCAGGCTGACTTCATCCCGGGCACCCTGATGGGGGCAGGTGAGTCCACCACCACTCCAAGAGAGTCCCAGCAGCCAAAAACCTCCAGAACCAAATCACTGCCATGCTCACAGCCAGTCTCCACAGGCTAAGGAAGAGCCTCATAGATGAGAATGAATCTGCTGAAAAACTCAGTAATGTGGGTTTTGTGACTGAAATCTCCAGGCTCTCCTGGAGCAGGGAATGGGCAACCTTCCCCCCGTTTCCCTGTTCTTCTGGGACCTTGGCGGTCATGCCCAAAAACTGTCTCTGACACCATATAAGCTCTAATATTAGTGGCCATGAGCAAGATATTCACAAATAAATCTCAGAAGAGAGCAACAAGCTTCAGAGATGGTTCAGGACCCCAAAGTCACAATCCAGTTAAAAATTTAACTTCAGCCATGTCACCGTATTTAAAATTTTAGAATTCCTGAAGCATAGGATATCTCAGACTCTATCCCACTGATGTACCAAGAGTAGCACACCACATCTGATGTGGTGTAAAGTAGAAGGTAACCTATCTTGATCAACCTATCTTGATCTTTATTAGCACACAAGGCTCAATCTGTAACATGTTATTAATCCTTATACAAGGGCTTAATGGCTCCAGGGTGAGATGCAACAATCTTCATACACTTTCTCCTAAGGAAACTTTTTTGGATCATTTTTAGTGTATTATTCATAAGAAGTAATACAAAATAAACTATTTAGGGCCTGCTTCTAGGGCAGGCTTGGATGGTGGTAAGAAAATTTAAAATAATGGTGGTAGAAAGGTGTGAAAGTAGTGGAATTGGTGTTGGAATATAAGAAATTATTGCGAACAACTTTATAAAAATAAAATATTAAAATATTTTATTTTAATAAAATAAAAATTAAAATATCATTGTCTGGAGCAATAGCACAGCGGGTAGGGCGTTTGCCTTGCAAGCGTCCAACATGGCCGACCCAAGTTCGACTCCTCTGCCCCTCTCGGAGAGCCCAGCAAGCTACCGAGAGTATCTCGCCCACATGGCAAAGCCTGGCAAGCTACCCATGATGTATTCGATATGCCAAACACAGTAACAAATGTCACAATGGAAAAGTTACTGGGCCCGCTCGAGAAATCGATGAACAACAGGAGGACAGTTACAGTGAAAATATCATTACCCAAAATCAATAAAATAAAAATTCAAGGTGGTCTCATGGTTACCTCAACTGATTGATTGAAATCTGGACAAAGAACAAATGACCTTGACAAAGTAAAGCTAAAATGCCAGAAATTCGTTTTCCTTTTTGGACACACCCAGAGGTGCTCCTGGCTCTGCACTCAAGGAGTACTCCTGGCAGGCTCCAGGGACCATATGGGATGTTGGGGATCCAGGTGAATTGGCAATATGGAAGGCAAGCACCTTACCTGCTGTAATAAGGCTTTGGCCTCCAGAAATTTTTACATATTATGTACAAAAAATTTCATGACTATCTCAGTGCTAAATCTTGTTCTGCTTTGTTTGGGGGGGGGGGGGGCACACTCAAAGGCATTCAGAGCTTATGCTGTAATCAGGAATTACTAATGTCAGAGCTTGGGGGGAACCATGTAGGTTGCCAAGGATTGAACCTGGGTTGACCATGTGTAAGTGCCCAACCCACTGTACTATTTCTCCTGTCCCAGATCTAAACCTTTGAGATAAAGTGTGAATTTCTTAGTGGGTACAGTACAAACAAAAAATATTTCAAAGTTATTCTATTGGCATAAAGATCTCTCTCTCTCTCTCTCTCTCTCTCTCTCTCTCTCTCTCTCTCTCTCTCACACGCACACACACACACAAGCACACACAACTTCTCTTTGGCTCTCTTAACCACTTGAGCATCTATAGAATGGGGACAATAATATACCTACCTCAAGGGTGGCTGAGGACTATGATAGGTTTGTTAAGGTAAAGTATTTTGGACAAAATAAGCTCTCCATAAGTTGTGTGACATTTACACAACTCAAATGACCAATGATGTAAGAATGCAGAAATTGTGGTATATATATATATATATATATATATATATATATATATATAATGGAATACTATGCAATCATAAGAAAAAGATGAAATCATGCACTTTGCTGCAACCTGGATGGAACCAGAGAGTGTCAGGTTAAGTGAAATAAGTCGGGGGAGAAGGACAAACACCAGATGATCTCACTTATCTGTAGTCTAAGAGAAACAAAACGGGTTCAACAGCATCAACAGCACCAAATGATGACAAATCTTTGGCACTGGATTACAAAACAAAGGATACCAAATAGGAGCATGAGTGGTGGGGGCAGGGAGGCTGAGGTTGATTAGAAACAATATGAGGTCATTAATGGAAGATCTTGGGCATTTTGATTGTGAAGTGTGATTACTGTGTACATCAAGATCATAAACATTACTACTGCTGTCAGTATGTTACCTAAACTAAAATAATAATTAAAATTTTTAAGTGTTTGTATACTTTGACCCAAGCAACATAGTAATCTATTCTACAGAAATACTAAATGCAAGAATGTAAGATTATATGGCTCTGACATGATTCATTAAAAATAAAAGAACCATAAGCCATCAGTAAGGGAGAAATCAAACTGTAGTTTTCTTTTTTATAAAATGGAATAATAGCATGGAACAGTAAAGAAAAACTCCAGTACTGAGAACCTGCAAAGAGGTGAAGAGAGTCAATACAGGAGACAGAATGTCAAGTCTGACAGGAGCTCTGCTATGTACTGGTTTGTTGAATTATCATTCCAAGCATTTTAGGTTTGACATTGAGTTGTCCTTTCTCCTCCCACAGGGAGCTTATGTTAACTGAGTTATATCTATTACAGTGCTCCTGAGGCACACCCAATTCCATCAGGGCATGCACAGTCCTCTGCGTTTATTTTTAACCTTTCCTTTGTGCTCTTCTTCACCTGTTAGTCACAAATACCTCCAAATCAGACACTGTAACTTGTAAGTCAAACCTTCTGATGGTTCTGTATTTTATATATCTAAGTGAAATATTGCTCTTCTCTTTCCTTTATGAACTTTTGTGTCGTTTATTTTACAGCAATGTCTTTTACGTATAGACACAGGAAGACAGTAAACCCTATGCTTTTGTAATATGGGAATTAGGTGACTCCAAATAACACTTACTCCTAGGCATCTGTCATGTTTACTTGACTTAAGCCTCAGTTGCCCTTGGACTGACTTTATACTACTTAACACCCCAAAAGGTGGGTCCCGCTGAGAGGCTTGGATGGACTCAGGGGAAGCCCTAAGCTACCCTGGCTTTGAGAAGGGACAGCCTAAGTGCATGATAAATACACACAGTCATGGAACAAACTCTGTCATGACCCAAAAAGAGGCAACTGAATCCAGACCATGTTGGGGTTAAGAAAAACTAACCTGGATGGAGGACTGTAGTTTGGGATATACAGCGAGATGTCCCCAGGAAAAGCAACCTTTTAAGCTTAATCTAGGGCATAAATAAAAACCTTTATCTCTTACAGTGTTTATACAGAATGATTAGAAATATAATTAAGAAGTAAATTTAATATGATTGTTTAGATGGATTACCAGTAATGGAAAGGAGAAAGCAATATGCCCTTAGATGGAATTCTGCCCATGGGAAATCTCCTAGGAGAAATCTAGAGTACTGAGGCCCCTAGATGATATTCTGTCCTTGGGTGGATCTCCTAGCAGAATTTCCCCTCAAGGAGGGACTTTTCATTTGTTCAGTTTTCATGTTAATGTTCAGCCACATCTATATGTAATTGCTGCCCCCACTCCTTCATGACTTGTCTATAATATTCTTGATGGATCTGAATAAAGTGCCTCTGGTTACCAGCCACTGATTGCCAGCCTGTAGCCCCTGTTCCTTTGTCCATCGGCCAGGGGGCTGGTCATCAACCCTGAATGCACCCAGGAACCCCAGGTCACCAGAGGAGGGTGATAATGACCCTTTCCTTTATGTTCTTTGCATAGTTTATTTCAGAGAAATGTCTAGTCTGTTTCCTTGTGTAGTCACAGAAACTACTTATCTGTAAAATAGGAACAACATCACCACTCTTAAGAGTCCAAGATCAATGTTTAGCCCATAGTGGTCCTCTATAAACATTCGTATGTTAGAAAAGATGAAGTCATGAAATTTACATACAAGTGGTACTACATGAAAAGTATCATGATACGCAAAATGAGTCAGAAAGAGAGGGACAGACGTAGAAAGATTGCATTCATCTGGGGAACATAAAGTAACAAAATAGGAGACTAACATCCAAGAATAGCTGAGATAAGTACCAGGAGGTTTGCTCCATGGCTTGGAGGCCAGCCACACATGCTAGGGAAAAGGCAGCTCAGATAGAGAAGGGAGCACCAAATAAAGGGTGTTGGGAGGATCATCCCAGGATGGGAGATGAATGCTGAAAGTAGACTACAGACCCAACATGATTGCCACTCAATTTCTCTTTTGCAAACCACAGCACCCAAAAGGAGAGAGAGAACAAAAGGGAATGCCCTGCCACAGAGGCAGGGTGGGATGGGGGGATGGGGGGGTGGGAGGGATACTGGGATTGGTGGGGGTGGAGAATGGGCACTGGTGGAGGGATGGGTATTCGATCATTATATAACTGAAACCCAAGCACAAAAATTACTAAGTTTAAAACTGTACCTCATGGTGTTTCACTAATAAAAATTTTTAAAAAAAGGAACAAAAAACATTTGTTAAATAAATGATAAAAAGAAAGAATACACATTTCACCTATTAGTGGTTACCCACAGAATAGGAGTAACGATCCATTTTCATTCTTTGGTGGTGTCTAGCTCTGCTGATGGCACTGGCATTTGCTGTAACCAATTGTTAAAAATATGCTTAGTTTTTCTGCGTGATGCCTGATACTACTGGTCTATATATAATTACTCTCATACCTAACAGTAATTCCAGTTATTCCATTTTCATTTACTCAATGGGAAATAATGATACAAATAAAGTTAATTTATTCAGTTCACACATGAAGTTATTTGTAAAATGAAAATAACAAATAGAATAGCAAAGGTATGAGTGTGAGGGCTCACAGAGAAGTGCAACTTTCTTTGACACTTTCTAGTCTCCGTAGCTAACCATTTTCAGTATCCATTTTAGTATTTGAATGATGAGGTTAATAAAGATGATGGTGATGGCTACCACATACTGCAAGTTTACTATGTGCAATGTACTATAGCAAGAGCTTTGAGTGCATGATCATTTAATCCTTACAAAAACCCTTACGAAATATGTAGGATTTGTAATCGTATTTTAAAATTCTGGGCTTGGGGGCCATAGTCAACAATACTCAGGGCTTACCTTTTGGCTCTGAGTCTAGGGATGACCACTGGTTATGCTCAGGGGGTCGTATGTTGTGCCAAGAATTGAACCATGGTTGGCTGTCTACAAGGCAAGCACCGTACCTGAAATATTATCCTTTGGTCCCTGTTTATTAGTTAAGTCTTATTATTACTATTTTTTGCAAATAAATAAAATGTAAAATCAGATGGGCTGGACATGTAATGCGATTTGGAGACGACCGCTGGACTAGAGCCATTACCGACTGGATTCCACAGGACGTCAAAAGATCGCGTGGCCGCCCACCTATGAGATGTTTAGACTTCTTCATCAAGACCCTGAATGATTGGTTTGAGGTTCTTCGTGTTCCTGGAGCGAGCAGACACCATTGGGCTACACTAGCACACAACAAGGATGAATGGAGACGTTACTGGGACCCGCTCGAGCAAATCAATGAGTAACAAGATGTCAAGTGATCAAGTGAAATAAACAGATATGGGAGTTTAGCATGTCATACATAGCTATAAATGATGGAGTTAGGGTTTGAACTTAGGTATGTATGTGAGAAGGAAATACAGCAAGAAAAGATTTGCTGTTGTTATTTGCTGTATGGTTTGGGGGTGATACCTGGCAGTGCTGAGAGCTTACTCTTGGCTCTGTACTCTGTACTCTGTATTGTCAGGGCTTGGGGGACCATATGAGGTGACAGGGATCAAACCCAGAGCAGCCGTGTGCAAGGCAAGCCGCTTACCTGCTGTACAATTGCTGTCGCCCAGAAGTAATTTGCTTGTAACCCTCAGAGCCAAGAAGCGATGCTACTTTCTAGAATGTAGGGCCAAATGCCTGCTTTCATGTTCCACTACTATGAACTTCTAGGGGAACACATGATCTCTCTCCTGCCCAGACGACAATGATGATAAGCACCCTTTGGACTTCTCGAAGAGGTGGCCTATTAGCAGGGCAGGTAGGTGACAGGGACAGGGTTCTTATTCATCTGGGCAGCAGCTTCAGTGCTAATTCTAAACACAGGTGGTGAGAGAGAGAGAGAGCCAACAGGAAGGGGAAGGACTTGCTGCTGACAACATGCAAGTAGGAAGATTGATGGCTTCCCTCTCTCCTTTTCCCCAGTGCATCAGCCTGGGGGCAGACACGCAGAAGACCCTGCACTGGGGACAGTAAAGTACACAGAGCAATGTCTACCTTGTTGCAACCCTGATTAATGAGACTGAAATGAAACAGAAAACAGCCAGAGCTGCAGAAAGAGAATTCACAGGCCTTTCTTTCTTTAATGACTCTCAAGGAAAGCAGTTCCCATAAACTGTGGGACGTGAACTGAAACACCCCGTGGTTAGAGCAAGGCAGGGGTATAGCTGGTGGAATGTGAGGAGCAAAAGGGTGGGAGTGTGAGGGGAGTTTGCAGCGATATAGATGCATGTTTGATCTGGTGGGTACCAATTCATCACAAACCTCTCTTCTTTCTCTGCTTGGTCAAAAGATACCACAAAAGTCCAGGCAAGATAGTTAATTCACTTATTAGTATAAAGAGGACTACAAGCATGAACTAATCACACTGAACTTGACCCTGTTAAGAGTCTTTTTGAGCTGAGAGTTTTACCAAGTTTTTAATAATTTACTGCAGATGCATAATATATACAGTAAACCATTATTTTCTTTCTAAGATTAATTTTAATATTACACATCATTCCAGCTCTTTCTTGGACATACCATTTGGATTGCCCATCAGCGGTTCTTCAAACTTAATATTTAATATATGAAACCAAGTCTACTGACTCACAACCTTCATAGCCCACTCCTCACTGCAATCTGATCTTAACTCAGTCTCCCAGTACCAAAAATTGTCCCTGATGCCCTCCTTTCTCTCACTAGATTCTGTGGGCTAAAATCTTGGCTCCTATGTGATCAGTTTCATTTATTCCTGTCACTTAAATATTAGCTCTAAACTTCCTGCTGTGCTGTAATCACTGAGAAATTGTCAATACCAACTGAACAAATACATTTCTTTATTGCACTGCCATGATCTATGACTGTTCTCTGTCCAATCAGAGTCCCAAACATTTTAGGTCTAACATTGGTTCATCCTTTCTCCTTCCTTTCTCCTCTGCTGCAAGGAGCTTATGTTCACTAAGCAACACCTCTCAGAATGCTCCCGAAGCACTTCCATTTCCTCGGTATTCATCTTTAACTTCTCCTTTGTGTTCTGCTGCCTATATCTGTTAATCACTCATTTCCCCTAAAGTGACTTGTAAAGTCAGATCCTTCAGAGGTCTCTGGATTTTGTATTTGGAAGTGAAATACTGCTTTTCTCTTTCTCTGTATCCTTTGCAGCTAACTTTACAGCAATGTCCTTTTTGTATAGACACAGGAAGACAGTGCTATGCTTTTGTAACTTGGGAATTAACTGACTCCCAAGAATAATATATATTCCTGGGCATTTGTCATATTAACTCGACTTAAGCCTCAGTTGCCTTTAGCTCCTGGTACCCCAAAAGCAAGGTCCTGATGGAGGGACTTGGATGGACCCAGGGCAAGCTGTGAGTTACCCTGGCATCGAAAAGGGACAGGTCAAGTGCCATAAAACTTATAATAAGTTAAGAACACGGTCATGGACAAATTCTGTCATGATCCAAAGAGAAATGCCTGGACAAGGACCCTGCTGCGGTTAAGGACTAACCTGTCCTAAGGACTATAGTCTGGGATCTATAGTAAGATGTCCCCAGGAGAGCTACCCTAATAAGCTTAATGTATCTCTTACTGTGTCCATACAAAGTGACTAGAATGATTTTTAAGAATATTATTAAGGTGACTGTTTTAATGAATATGGACTAAGGAAAGGAGAAGTATGCCCTTAGATGAAATTCTGCCCTTGAATGGATCTCCTAGCAGGATGAGATCCTTGACTTAGAAGGAGCTTCCCTAGAAGGAAGGGATTTACATGTCAACTGTGCTACCTCACCTATGTGGAATTGCTACCCCCAACCTTTGATGTTTTTACTCTTAACTAACACTGGGAGACTAGAATGGGGGCAGAGTCAGACTGGAATGGGGCAGAGAGTGAAACTGGGTGAGTAGACTGAAACTGGATGGGGTGTGGGAGACTGAGATGAGAGCAGTGTGCGTTTGGAATGGGGATGATTGGAATAAACGACCACTGATTAGCCAGCCTGGTGGCCTGTTCCCTTCTTCATGCATCTGTCAGCAGTGGCCAGCCAGGGTGGGGAGGAATACACGCAGTGAGAGCCCACACTTTTTGAACACACAATTCTCCTTAAAAAGACTTAATTCAGGGATGGGTATTTGATCACTGTATAATTGAAACCCAAGCACAAAAATGTGTAAGTCTGTAACTGTACCTCATGATGTCTCACTATTAAAAATAAGAAAAAAATTAATAAAAAAAGACTTAATTACATTACCCCAAATGATTTCTACATACAGATATTCTTAGATGATATCATGGTCATGGTCCTCCCGTTGTTCATCAATTTGCTCGAGTGGGCCCAGTAACGTCTCCATCATGAGACTTGTTACTGTGTTTGGCACATTGAATACGTCACGGGTAGCTGGGCAGGCTCTGCCGTGCGGGTGAGATACTCTCGGTAGCTTGCCGGGCTCTCCGAGAGGGGCAGAGGAATCGAACTCAGGTCGACCATGTTGGCATAATTGTGAATAGCTTTCAAATTTTTTCTCTCTTCTATTTCATTATTTTTGTACAGAAAAGGCCATTGACTTCTCTGCATTGATTTTGTAGCCTGCCATGTTACTGTACAAGTCTATGAGTCTTCTTTTGTCATTGTTTTTGGGCCACACCTGGCAAGATTCAGGGCTTACTCTTGGTTCTGCATTCACAGATCAGTTCTGGCAGGGCTCAGGGGACCATATGGGGTGCATTTTCTTCAGGCCGTTCTTGGTATTTCTCAGCGAAGCACACCTTCCTTAGAAATTTGGGGTCCAGGACTTTAAGAGATGCATAAATTCGTGACTGAATATCTTGACACATTTCTATGCCATTTTTAGGGCTGGCTGTACATGGATTGGAGTGATAGCACAGCGGTAGGGTGTTTGCCTTGCGCGCAGCTAGCCCGGCCGAGCCAGGTTCGATTCCTCCGCCCCTCTCGGAGAGCCTGGCAAGCTACTGAGAGTATTCAATATGCCAAACACAGTAACAAGAAGTCTCACAATGAAGACGTTACTGGGCTCGCTCGAGCAAATCGATGAACAACGGGAGGACAGTGGACAGACAGTGTGCATGGAATGATTCCTGGACTTGGCCACATCCGCAGCCGCCCAAGACTTGGCTCCCAAGTGCTGAAAATGGAGGTAGCACACTGATCGCACTTAGAATGAAGTATCATGGTTTTGTTTTTTCTTTCTAATTCCAATGATTTATCTGGAATTTGTGCACTCTTGTACTAGTCAAGTTGTGGATGTATGAATTAAAACAATCATTCTTTCATATTTTAGTCTGATGTCTAACAACTTCAAAAACCTGCGTCTATTCCCCAAAGAATACTTTAGCAGTAAATAATGTTTTCACAAAACCCTTCAGGGGGCCGGAGAGATAGTACAGCAAATAGGGTCTTGCACACAGCTGACCTGAGTTTGATCCCTGGTATCCCATATGGTCCCCCCAAGTACTGCCAGAAGTAATTCCTGAGTGCAGAACCAGGAGTAACCCCTGAACATCGCTGGGTGTGGCCCAAAAAGAAAAAAAAAGAAACCCTTCAGGACTGATTTTTATTTTAACATGTTTTATATTTAATATAACTATATTCTACTTTTGTAAACGTGCTTGTATCAAAAATGACTTTTTCCCTCAAAAGCTTTACTATGCTTTCAATTATAGTCATACAGTGCCATATAGCTGAAATGTAATATTGTTTTCCTGCAAATTATTACTTTCACCAGTTAATGAAATCCTCCCAGCAAGAACCACATTTTTAGTCTAAGCAGCAACAGGATGGACATAGGCATGTATAAAATAAAGGAAAAATGACTATTAGCTACTAAAGCTTACATAATGCATATGGCTGTAGGCCTGGTCAGTTCCACGGCACTCAGGAGAAGAGGACGTGAGAAATATGTACCAAGAAAAATGGGGCATTTTCAAACGATCCATCCCCAGCTTATCTGCGCAAATGCTGGCCATCTTTTAATCACTAGTATCTACAACTGTCCAAATGATTTTCTACTTTTGTTTTGTGTGGTATTTTGGGCCATATTCTGTGATGCTCAGGGCTCATTACCAGCTGGGTAGTTGGGGGTCATTCCCACAAGTGCTTGGGGACCATGCAGTGCCTGGGATCAAATCTGGGGCCTTCTGCATGCAAAGTTTATCTTCCAGTCCATTTATCTATATCTCCATTCCTCCAAATTCTTTTTATAATTTTAGTTGATATTATATATATGTACAAGTGAGTATTATATATAATACATACATAATACTCACATATAAATATTTTGGGGTTAGGGCATACCAATAGTGCTTAGGGTTTACTCTGGATAACTCAAGGATAACTCCTGGCAGTACTTGGAAGACCAAATGGGTTGTATCAGTGATTGAACCCAGGTTGACCTCATGCAAGGCAAACACCCTACCTGCTGTACGTTCGGGCCCCATATTATAAAATACTCTTACAGAGTGTAAAAGACCATTTTTACGAATTCCTTGTAAGGTTGCTCAACTCTCCTTAAATACAAACTCTCTTTTTTTTTCCCCCTTTATTTTATTTTTTTTTACAGTTGTAGATTTACAATTTTTCGTGCTTTGGTTTCAATTATACAATGATCAGATACCCATCCCTCCATCAGTGCCCATTTTCCACCACCATGGATAATATCCCTCCCACCCCCATCCCCCCATCCCCCCTGTCTCTGTGGCAGGGCAATCCCCTGTGTTCTCTCTCTCCTTTTGGGTGCTGTAGTCTGCAAAAGAGGCATTGAGTGGCAAACATGTTCAGTCCATAGTCTACTTTCGACATGCATCTCCCCTCCTGGGAGGATCCTCCAAACATCCTTTATTTAGTGCTCCCTTCTCTATCTGAACTGCCCTTTCCTCTAGGATACCCGCTGGCCTCTAAGTTATGGAGTAATTGTCCTGGTGCTGATCTCAGCTATTCTTGGGTATTAATCTCATACTTAAATACAAACTCTCTTACCGTAAGGTTCAGAGAGGATTTTATGCAACTCCTGACTGTTAATATGAATAATATGCTACTAAAGGGGCATTCATAAGTATGCAGGGAGCTCATGGCTCAGCCTAATTTTTTGCTTTGTTTTTGAGTAGCACCACACTTAGATCATGTGTGTCTAACCTACGACACAGTGCCATTTCCTCTTTTCTAGAAAACAGGCCCTTCAATTACCTCACCAGGGACCCGAAAGCATGCCTGATCCACAAGGAGCTGAAAGGGCAATGCACTGCAGGATCAGGACATTCTGAGATCAGTCAAAGGGTTGCATCTATGGGAAAACTGAGTAGAAATGTGTTTATGTATTTAATTTTGAATCTTTAAAAAGAATCGACTGAGATCCTCAAAATCGGTATCAGATGTGCAATGATTTCAATACAAAACAAAAATAAATGTCTTGAAATGAATATATTTTGGAATCTTCGCTCATCTGCTGCTGTGGTTCATGAGCCAGAGTTTTCTCTGTTACAACCAAGAGCAACATAGTGAAAATGTATTGGTCTTACTAGTTTCCTGCTATTAAGGAAGAAAATAGCCAACTCTGACTGTTACCACGGAAGTCAAGGAGAAATGCATGCTTTAGGATAAGAACCACTTCAACTTACTTCTGTTAGGAAATAACCAATATGGAATATTAGTTTGCTGATCTGAAATCATAAAATCCAGCTCCCGGATGAGACCAGTGCAGTCTCCTGTCCCTGCGCCTGGCTGTTCCTTGCCGGGGTCCCTTGGAGGGGAACAGGTTGAGCTTTCCTCCCCGCCCCGACCAGGGCTCCGCAGCCGAAGACCTCCAGGACCAGCCACCACCATGCTGAGACCACTCTCCGCACACATGAAGGTACTGGCAGAGGGACAAAGCCACGCGGGTTCCGGGGCCGAGATCTCCAAGCCTACTCGGATTGGAGTCGAGCATCCTCCACCCAGATCCTCCAAATTCCAGTAGGCGGGGGTCACACCCACCAACTGGCCCCCTGGCGCCATGTAATCCCGTCAACGGCCAAGACTCAGAGACTATAAAATCCAGCTCCCGGAACCGCGTGGCCGCGAATGCGAATGCGGCCCACAACGTCTTATCAGGACATCTTTTTATGACATCTTATTATCTCATTCCTACTTTGGACAAACTTGCAGGCTATGGAACGTAGCCTGCCCACATGGCAGAGTCTGGCAAACTCCCCGTGGCGTACCAAATTTGCCAAATACCAGTAACAATGATGGGTCTCATTCTCCTAAAGAGCCTTGAATATAATCTCAGGGCTAGGATGAAAGAGACATTACTGGGGCCTGCTCGAGGCAATCAACGAATAACAGGATGATGAATGAATGAATGAATGAATGAAAATCTGAAATCAAAACAACACCCATGGAGGGGCTGGAGCGATAGCACAGCAGGTAGGGCATTTGCCTTGCACACAGCCAACCCGGGTTTGATTCCCAGCATCCCATATGGTCCCCTGAGCACCGCCAGGAGTAATTCCTGAGTGCATGAGCCAGGACTGACCCCTGTGCATTGCTGGGTGTGACCCAAAACGCAAAAAAAAAAAAAACCCAAAAAACAATATCCATGGAAAAGTTCTGGCTTATCGAAGACAAATGATGAACAACTCACATTTTACTAGTTTCATCTTTAAGGAGATATCCCTTGCATAGAAGACTAATATCCAAGGCCAGGTGAAACAGGGGCAAACTGGTTAGTGGTTGGAAGCTACTACAAATGTGTGTGGGGCAGAGGGTAGGTAGATAGAGAAGGGACCAGTATGACAATAAAAGTTTGAAAGGATCCTGCTAGACAAGAACTGAATGTTAAAAGTAGGTAAAGAGATATACATGATAACTTTTCAGTATCTGTATTGCAAACTATAATGCCCAGAAGGGGGCTGGGAGGTGGGAGGGAGAGAGGGTAAGAGGGTAGTTGGGGGTGGGGGGAGAGAGAGAGAGAGAGAGAGAGAGAGAGAGAGAGAGAGAGAGAGAGAGAGAGAGAGAGAGAAGTGCCTGCCATAGAGGCAGGCACGGGGTAGGGTGGGGGAATGGTGGAAGGGAAACTGGGAATACTGGTGCTGGGAAATGTACGCTGGTGGAAGAATAGGTGTTGAAATACCGTATAACTGAAACCTTATCATGAACAACTTTGTAAGGGTCTATCTCATAGTGATTCAATAAAAAAAAAAAAGACTTGGAGAAAAAAAAGGAAAAATATTAAAGGTCAAATAATAAATGCAAAACTAAAGAAATGGGACTACATAAAACTGAAAAAATTCTGCGTAGCCAAAATAAAAAAGAAAATATACTCGGGACCATGTGAGATGCTGGAGATCAAAGTCAGGTGTACTGCACGGAAGGCAAATACCCTACCTGCTTTACTACCGCCCGGTTCCCAAGTTATCAATTTTTAAAAGAAAGCAGAGTCCTCTTCCGTGCGGCTGGGTCCCAGAGAACAGAGAAGGGAACAGAGAAGTAAAGCAACAGTTAAAGGAAAATATAGGTTGGAGAGAAAATATAGTAGGTAAGGTGCTTGTTTTGCATGTGGCTAACCCGAATGTGATCCCCAGAATTCCACATGGACCACCCCCCCCCCCCCCGAGTCCTGCCAGTCACGATCCCTAAGCACATCCAGCAGTCAGCCCTAGCATCACTGCGTGTGCTCCTCCCTCCACCCCCCCAGAAGGAATTTATTTGGTTAAGAAACACACTGTTTTTCTTTAGTGGGAAGCATCAGAGAATTCTGTCTGCTGATATTTAGAGAGGGAGATACTTATGAGGCAGGAGACAAGAAAGAGAATGTAAAAATAGGCTTTATATCTTCAGGAAGGTGATGCAAGAGGTACTCCAGGTCTACCCTATGGGACAGATGTCAGAGCACGAACACACTTTAAATTGTGACTTTAAGTAACAGAGAATAAGGAACACAGATGCTAAAACAAAAGCAGGCTGTGCATGTCTTGTTCCATTTTCTTAATGAAGTCCTATGTGAAGACACGACTGATTGTCAGGAAGAAGGGAAAGTGTTCAGGAGTAGAAACGGAGTAGTATCTTAGAAAGTGAGGCAAACAAGTTTCCTAGAATGCCAGATACCCGGCAACAGTAAAGATCTATTTCAAGATTTTGGTCAGGAATGTAAAGATGCTGCACTTAGCGTGCTACTCTGCCATTCTGTCCAGCTGCCTGGAAGAGAAAGTAAAGGTAAAAAAAGGAAAGAAAGCAGATTTTGTGCAATGCACACAAGAGGTAAAAGTGAAAAGAAAAATGAAGAATCAATTGAATTTTGTGGGATGCACAGAGCAGAAGAACTGAGACTATTTACAAAGGAGTGATCATGATGATAAACCATGAGGAGGATGGTGCTGAAACACAACCAAGGGTTCATTCAGGTCAGTGGATTCAGGGACACCTGACCCACTCTGCTACCATCTCAGCAGACCACCACCCGTCTCCTGAACCATGCCCCCTCGTAAGGTTAATCTCTGGGCTGACACTCCAGGGACTTTTTCTATCTCGAAGCAGACTACTCTTCTGTGCAGCTGGGTCCCAGCAGCCTCCAGGTCCATCCTTCCCCACCCTCTTCTCAGCACCCACCTCCGCATTTCTGGAATCTCTAATAGCTCTACTCATCACACTCCACACAGCTCATCACAGTTCCTGTCACTGGATGAAAATAGGGAGAGAAGGAAAAGTGCAGCACACAGCCTCATCCTCAGTGAGTCCTAGAGAGATGCATAGCTACAGAGATTCACCCTCAGCACAGCAGGAACAGAGCAAAATCAGTGGGGCGGGCTCCTGGAACCCCACCGCACTTAAGGTCTAAATAACATGAAAGGATTTACCAACATTGACCAATTTTGTAAAATCTCAGTGAGTGGCTTTAGCATGTCGGGGACGTTTAATAAGCTCAAAGAAATACTGGAACAGGTAGTCAGCAAAGCACAAGTCTTGAGGGATGGCGGAACAATACAGTACATAGAGCATTTGCCTTTCACAAGCCAGACCCGGGTTCAGTTCAATCCCCTGGCATTCCATATGGTCCCCCTAGCATCTCGAGGAGCAATTCTTGAGGGCAGAGCAAGAAGTAACCCCTGGGTATTTCTGGGTTTGGCCCCCAAACCAAAAAAAATTTTTTAAAGCATAAGTGTCAGAGGAAAAATGAGTCAACTACATTCAGAAGTGACAGAAATGACAAATATGGTTGATGATATAAAAAAGAACAAACTGGCAGGCTACCGAATGTAGCCTGCCCACACGGCAGAGTCTGGCAAACTCCCTGTGGCGTACCCAATATGCCAAATACCAGTAACAATGACTGTAACAATGGGTCTCATTCTCCTAAAGAGCCTTGAATATAATCTCAGGGCTAGGATGAAGGAGACGTTACTGGGGCCTGCTCGAGGCAATCGACGATTAACAGGATGATTTGTGATTTGTGATTGATTGTGTGATAAAAAAGAAGAAAAAGAAAGAAAAGAAAAGAAGAAAAGAAAAGAAAGGAAAAGTAATACGGGGCTGGAGAGATAGTATAGTGGATAAGGCTCTTTACCTGCACATGACCAACCGGTTTCAATCCTTGACACTCCATTTGATCCCCAAGACATGCCAGGAGTGATCTCAGAATGCAAAGCCAGGAGTAAGCCCCGAGCACCACTGGAAGAGGCTCCCAAAACAAACAATAAAGGATCGTACACCATAATCAATTGGGATTCATTCCAAGGATTCAAGTATTGTTCAATATACACAAATCAATTAACAATACTGTGCACAAGCTTTGCTTGTGGTGGGCTTGGTTCAATCACTGACACCACAAAAGATTCGCTGAGCACCACCAGGAACAACTTCTAAGCACAGAGCTGAAAGTAGACCCTCAGCACTGCCTGGTGTGGTCTAAAAAAGGAACAGAAAAGTAATAAAAAAAGTAATAAAGAAATATAAGAATCTTATGACCACGTCAATAGATTCAGAGAAAGTTTCAGACTAGCTTTAACACCCAGTTATGATGAAAATAAACAAAAAAATGGAGACAGAATTTATCTCAATGTAAAGGTAAAGGTAAAGGCCCTCCCGTTGATCGTTGATTTGCTCGAGCGGGCCCAGTAACGTCTCCATTGGAGACTTTGTTGTTACTGTGTCTGGCATATCGAACACTCTCGGTAGCTTGCCGGGCTCTCCGAGAGGGGCGGAGGAATCGAACTCAGGTCGGTCATGTTGGCCGCTTGTAAGGCGAACGCCCTACCCGCTGTGCTATCGCTCCACTCCAGTAATTTGCTGGAGCGATAGCACAGCGGTAGGGCGTTCGCCTTACAAGTGGCCAACATGGCCGACCCAGGTTCGATTCCTCCACCCCTCTCGGAGAGCCCGGCAAGCTACCAGAGTATTCGATATGCCAGACACAGTAACAACAAAGTCTCCAATGGAGACGTTACTGGGCCCGCTCGAGCAAATCGACGATCAACGGGAGGGCCTTTACCTTTACCTTTATCTCAATGTAATAAAGATTATATATAACAAACCCACTCAAGTATTATCATATTTAACAGAAAAAAAAGAAGTATTTCTTCTACAATCAGGCACAAAGAAAGAATATCATCCACTTGCATAAGTATTCAATGTGGTATTAGAAATCTAGCCACAACAATAACCAGAAAAAAGACATTAAAGGGATACTTAAAATAGGAAAAACATTGAATTATCACTAGTAGCAGATAATCTAAAAATATATATAGAAAATACTAAAGATGCCACAAATCTTCTATAAATGATAAACCTATATAATAATGCAATAGGTTAGAAAATCAACAAAAATTTGTAACATCTCTATATTCAAACAATAATGTACATTTACAATTTTGTCCAAAAATATCAAATACCTAAGAATCAACTTAGCAAAAGACATAAAAAACATACACTGAAAACTGTAAGTCACTAATTTAAAAAAAGCAAAAAAGGAGCTGGAGATATAGTATAAGGGGTAGGGCTCTTGCTTTGCATGTGGCAAACCAAAGTTTAATGCCCAGCACTTTATGTGAGCCCAATCAGGAGTGATCCCTGGGCACAGAGTCAGGTTAACCCTGAGCACCACTGGGTGTGGGCTTTGCCAGCACCCCTCCAAAAAATAAAGAGGACAAAAGAAAATGGGAAAAAAACAACATGTTCATAGGTTGGAAAAATAACCATAAACTAAATGACCATCCTACCAAAAGCATCACAGAGATTTAATGCATTCCCCATGAAAAACTCCAGTGGCAGTGAGCCACATCTATTCAAGCTTAATTGTTTGATTTCAAGAACATACCGCAAAAAAAAAAAAAAAGTTGCTAAAATTTGTATGGACCTACACAAATTGTCCCTGAATAGATAAAGTAATTCTAAGAAAAATAGACGGGAGGCACTGTATTCTCTAACTTCAAACTATACTATAAAGCTATACTAATTAAAACTGTTGGTACTGGAATAAAAAGACTATCAGACAAGTGTAATTGAGAGTCCTCAGAATATAACAAAGTAAATTCTCATCTAAGACAAAGGAACTAAGTGTATTAGTTGGAGGAGAGGAAGTCTTCAACAAAAGATGAGAGGAAACGTGGTTGGCCACTAATCCTGGTCCCACATACTACATGAAGGTTAATACAAAGTGAACTAAAGATCTCAATGTTAGACCTAAATCCATAAAAGACATCGAGGAAAAAGTAAGTGGAATGCTGACATCAGAGGTGTCTTTGATGATTTAATGCCAAAGAAAACAAAAGCAAAAACAAACAGAATTATCTCAAACTGAAAAGCTTCCACAGAGAAACAACAACAACAAAACAAAAAGACCAAACAAGATGCTATTGAATAGGAAAAATATTCACATACCATATACCTGACAAAGAGCTAATATTCAAGACATACAGCACAGTAACAAAACCCAACATAAAAAAAAAACTGAGGAGAGATACATAGACATGTCCTCAAACAAGACATATAAATGGTCCACAGGTGTATGAAAAAGTGTTCATCATCACTGATTGTCAGGGATCAAAATGACAATGAAATATCTCCTCGTGCTAGTGAAAATGGCCTTTGCCAAAGACTGTAAAACCAGTACACACAGGGCTGGGGTAAAAAAGTAGCCTCCCTTTCTCCCCACCCGGACGAGGCCCTGAATTGCTGCCCACAAATGCCTCTTCTGGCTCCAGAACGGCCATGATCCTAGAGGCACACAAACCAACCTCGGAACGCAGTGGCTTTTAGCAGAAATGCATCTGGACTGTGCATTAAACTACGGTGCCATGTAGTGATGGGAGGGGAAGGGTGTTTGTCCCTCCGCCTTTCCCCCCTGGTAGCAGTGGCATGGTGTCTGCCATCTTTCAGAGCCTAATGGACAGCCAGGTACAAGCCTGCAGTGATGAGGCACAAGGGACCTCATGGCATGGGGGGTGGAACCAGCCCTACTCCTTGCTCTGACAAGGCCCTGAGCTGCCACCCACGAATGTCTCTTCCGGCTCCTTGAACAGCCATGACCCCAGACACACACAAACCAATCTCGGAACCAGCAGCTTTTGGCAGAAGTCCATCCAGACTTATTACTAAAATACCAGAAAACCAAAAAAAGTGGCCAGGTGACATCATATGCTCTTCATAATCAGCAACAGAAAACAAATGATCTAATAATGCCCTTTTTTGGCAGTTCTGATTGTTGGGGAAAATTCCAAATGATAATGGTGGGTCTTTTGTTGTAATCTTGAATGTGATCAAAGTGGAGAGAAAGTAAAGTGGAAATCTTCTGCCACACAGGCAGGAGAAGTTGTGGGAGAGTGGGGTACACTGGGGGGTCTTGGTGGTGGAAAATGTGCACTGGTGAAGTGATGGGTGCTTGATCATTGTATGACCGAGACTTAAACTGGAAAGCTTTGTGGCTGTTCTCACAGTGATTCAATAAATAAACAATTAAAAAAAAAAGTAACCTCATTCACATTAGAGGAAATATCACCTGGTTAACCCTTTATGGAAACACTGCATGGAAAAGCTCAAAAATTAAAACAAGAATAACCCTAAAATCCAGTGTTTCCACTCTGGCATCTAGCCCAAGAACACATTAACCTGTAAGATATATGCACGCCTACATTCATTCACTGCAGTGCTATTTACAATAGCAAAGACCTGGAAACAATCCAAGTGTCCAATGACAGATGAGTGGATAAAGAAGCTATGGTATCGATACACAATGGAATACTATTCAGCTATAAAGAGATTTTAAACTCTGCCTTTTACTACAACTTGGATCCAACTAGAGATACCCGTGTTATGTGAAATAAATCAGAGGAACAGCATATGCCAGATGATCTCACTCATCCGTGGTCTACAGAGAAACAAAAGAAAAGGGTGGGCAGTGGTAATGAAAACAAATCCCTGGACTCTTGACAACAGAACTTGAACAGCTTGTGTAGAAGGGTACTGGGGAGAAATGGGGAGGACCGGAAGGAATTTAAGGATAGTCAGCAGAGGGAATTTGGCAGTGGCAGCAGGGAATATTTATATACAGGCAAACATAAATACTAACACTAACGTGAAACATGTTACCATAAAAATAATAGGATAAAATTGAAAAACAAAAGCAAAAAATTGTCAGCATTGATTTGTGGTTTGTAGATTTAGTTTGCTTTTTTTGTTTTAAATTTAAATCTAGGAGATTGAAAATAAGTCAAGTTCACTAAGGTCCATGACCCTCCTCAGTGAGCTGGCCAGAGCACAGCAAAGCTTTCTCCACCTTCCCAGGTCTGCCCGGGAGGTTTTAGGAGTTGCCTTAGTACTTAGGGTGCAGCTTGGGGAGCATTCTAGACTATAAAGAGAAGTTCATGGCTAGGCTTTGGCAATTCTTCCTGCCATTCTTTCCATGTGTAAAAGAAAAAATGATAACTGCCTCACAATAGCTACTGCAGAAAGTATGAATTCATCCCTAGTATATCCTATCCTGCAAAGACACACACCAAAGCCTGCTTTATCAGATCTAAGAATTAAGTTGGAGAGATAATATGGATGGTAAGGTGGTTGCCTTGCATGCAGCTAACCTGGGTTCAATCCCTGGCACTTCATATGGTCCCCCAAACACCACAAGGCATGACCCTGATCACAGAGTCAGGAATAATCGCTGAGCACAGCTGGGTGTGACCCTCGAACAAACAAAAATAGAATTATTAGATTCTAACCATAAAACACAGCCAGATGCGTCCTGATAGGTACAGGTCTTATTAGGCAAGGCTCTTTTCAGATCCCAGAGGAGACTAAATGAAATGCCATTCCTTGCTGTTGTTTTTCTATCCACATTTAAAGATAATAGGGGGCGAAAACCAGCCACAATTGGCTCCAGTTGGTGTGAATAATGAGACATGACTGTCAGATTCCTGGAAAACTGCCAGTGTGGCCATTACTGGCCAGAGACTGGGCTCACTTATAAAGGAGGAAGAATATAATTTTAAGCATGGTCTATTTTAAGGAGACAAAAGCTGGCATTTGGGTGTGGGATGAAACAGTCTATGAATTAGAGTCCTTTTTACATTAAGGTTTTGCCATAAGAAAGGGGATAACTTGGGATGAGGTGAAGCTTCCTCACTGTAAAAATCAAGCCTTGCTCCATTAAAATATGGTCCTTTTGTGGAAGCCTATGATGGAGGAATCCAAGCTTTGACAAGTTGGCAGTAATCCTTGTGATCTATTTTACTGGGATATATATTGTCACTGCAAAAATAAAACATCCTACAAAACTGGAGAGCAGACCCTGCCTGTGATCATCAGACAGACTGGACCAAGTGCCTCAAGCCTTTGATGCCCCTGACATATTATTTTCTGGATGGTGTCCAGCAAACCATGCAGAATAGCTTTTTCTCTACTGTATCCAGATGGCAAATGGAAGAGATCAAATTCAACAGTTTCAGGGCTAACCTTAATGGATGTGAAAGGCTGGCTTCTCTACTAGTTTTTCAGGGATCTACAAACCAAAAAAAGAAAAAAGCCTTTGAACAAAGAGACAAATAATTGCCCTCCCCCCATTTCAAAACTAAACCATGGATGTGGTGATCTGGTTCAAATCCATCTTCTGGTTGAAAAGGACAGTCAAATACCCAATCAGTTCTAATCACTGACACTCTCACAACAGTCTCTGTGAAGTTCAGAGGGGTGTTGCTCCTCATATTCTGGACAGGCTTTTGTCACCCTTCAAGTAAATATTTTCAATACTTTTCTATTTCCTCCAAACTTCAATAAAATATTCTATAGATATATATTCATAATTGTTCATCCATCATTATCTTATACTAAGATTCTCACACCTCCGCTGAAGGCTGAGTTTCAGAATTGTGTTACTGGATAAGCACACGGCAGAATGCTGCAAGTCAGCTTCACAGGGGGAATGAGTTATGAAGTCCTACTTCATACTCCAGACTAGTGAGTTTTTTTTTGTTAAAGAGCCAGAAATGCCTCATTATAAATGATTTCATATATAGTCCTCTGGTATAGATAAGACTAGGTTTGTAGTTATTAAACTGCAAAGGAGTAAAAGTTCTCTAAAGTGCAAGGCAGAATAGGTCTTAATCTTTGGTTTATCGTTTTTGTTTTTGGGGGTCACACCTGGCGATGCTCAGGGGTTACTCCTGGCTCATCACTCAGGAATTACTCCTGGTGGTGCTCAGGAAACCACAGAGATGCCGGGGATCAAACCCAGGTCGGCCGTGCGCAAGGCAGGTGCCCTCCCCACTGTCCTATCTCTCTAGCCTAGAAGAAAGAAGGGAATAAGATTTGCCTTTTGTGAGTTAGTCTGCAAAACAGTGAGAATTCAACTAAAAGTTGGAGCTTTAAAACTTACTGTGAGGAGCTGTGGAATTGCACACTAACTTGTGAGAGCTTAAGTTCTGTTTTTTTCTACGTGAAATGGCACTTTTTTAAAAGTCTAATTGAATCACTGTGAGACATAACAGTTAAAAAGTTGTTCGTGATTGAGAATGTAGCAACATCCATCCCTTCATCAGTTTCCCGACCAATGTCTCTGGTTTCCCTCCTTGCCTGCCCCCTTCCCCCACCCCAAACTACCTCTGTGGCAAACATTTTTCTTGTCTCTCTCTGTCTCTGTCCCTTTCTCTCTCTCTCCTTTTAGGCACCGTGGTTTGCAATACTGTTACTGAAAGAGTATCATGCATATCACGTTACCTCCTTTCAGCACTCAGTTCTTGTCCAGAGTGATAATTTCCAACTATCACTGTCACAGTGATCACTTCTCTGGCCTCACCGCATCCCCCTCCTGCTCTGTGGCAAGCCTCCTACCATGGACCAGTCCTCCTGGCCAGAAAGGGTCACATTTTAATCAAAGGAAATAGTACTCTCCTTCCCAACGTGTAACGGTGAGATTTAATGGAAACAAGATGAAATACAGTAACATATCTAAAGAAGCTCTTGATGTAGAAAAAGTGTAGAATACTGTACACTCTGGTGTAGAAAAGTAGACCTGTGTGTTCAAAAGAGGAGTCCTAGGGACATTGTGCCATAGAACAAAACAGGAATGTATTGCTCAAGGAGAAGGAATAAACCTAAATGGGAGCTTGGGGGCACTGATCATCTAATCACCCTAGTCAAGTAGGTGATCCAATCTACTCCCCTTGTTCTCTGTCTCCAGACCCATCTACTGACCTTATTTAATAACTGAGTTTCCTAATGAAACTGGCCTGCAAGTAGAGACCACAGTAATCAACAAATAAAAAGCTGGTAATCCTGATAATTTTATTTTCCTTGGGGCAGGGGAGAGAGGGGGAGTGGAGTGAAACACAGGGATCAGTCCTGGCTCTGTGCTCAGGGATCACTCCTGGAAGTGCTTGGGGGACCATGGTACCGGGGTGGAACCAGGGCTGCCATTGGAAGGTAAGCTCCTTATCCCCAGTATTTCCTCTCCATTCCTAACTCCATTTTCATATATGTACACAGTACATGTGTGCATGTATGATGTCATGCACATGTAAAATGAAGTACGAGACATTCTCCTTGCTTGGCTGCTTCTACTTTTCCTTCTACCTATCTGGCTATTGCTGTCTTGACAAATTTCTATCAAAACCCAACCTCTTATGCTGGAATGGCCTCAGTACCTGGACCTTTTTTTCCTTCAACCACTGCCTATCTAGATCAAAACCAATCTCAGAGCTCTAAGCTGTCCATACCAAAGAACTACAAATTAATCTTGCCTACACCTGCTTTTGAAATTTCGGTCTTACCCATCTCGGTGCCTAGCTGATATCTCCACTTGGACATTCACTAAGCCCCTAACACTCCACAGGTCTAACTCAGCTCCTGATCTTCTTCCCAGAGTCTCTCGCAGTCTTGTCTGTCTCAGTGAATGTAAAATTTTACCTTTCAATTGCTCTGGCAACAACCTTGGAAACAATATGACCCCTTTCTTTCTTTCAAACATCTAGGTTCAGAAAACCTTGCCTGCTCTACCTATTTTAAAATCTAGCGAGCCAGAGAGATGTACACCAAGGCAAGGCACTTGCACAAGGGCCTACCCAGGTTCAATCTAAGGACCCTAAATGGCCCCCTGAGCCTACCAGGAGTGATCCTTGAGCATATAGCCAGGTGGCCTCCCGACCCAAAATAAATAATCTCACCACTACAAGAAAATCTTCAGTGTGTACCCACATACAAGCTACTAGCACCACTTGCTTATATTCTTTTTTATTAGTTCACTGTTTTCCTTGCTTTTATCTTTGATCCTCAACTTAAACTAGTCAATGAGTTTTGGATTGGCACGCAGTCTATTTTGACCCGTTTAACTGCTCTCGTCCATAAATTTCATTTTTAACTGTTAGGGTGAGGCTATCAAACCTGTGTCAGATTATGTTATTCCTCCAATCAAAGCCTTCAATCACTTTCCAATTCAATCCGAGTAAGAAACAAAACCTTTATATAAAAGTTTTTAAGGTTCTCTTCACCTGACTTCCCCATTTTCACCTATCAGCCAACTGACTTCATGCCCAGTTACTGTAATGGGCAGAATAAAGCAAAACCAACCCCAAACTCGTACCCTGAATTCCTCTCCTTTTATGTTACATGCATTTCATTGTTGTTTGACAAGTTAATTAACATCTGTTTTACAGATCCTCATCTATAAAATGGAATCAATTACAGAACTGCTTTGTAGGATTATTAAGAAAATTAAGTGATTTGATATTTATAAAATATTTAGAAGAGCACTCAAAGCAACGTACTATTTAGTAGCAGTAAAGGGAATTGCCCACTTTTCTTCAACCATATTGGACTGTTTGTTGGTTTTCAAATATGCCACCGTAGTAGGTTCACCCCATGTCTTTTCCCTTCTTGTTTTCTCTGTTGGGTCCACATGGTCCTTGGATATCTATGTCTTACATGTTCTAACCACTTTCATATCTTTCCTCAAAAGTCACCTTCATGGAGGCCTCTACTAAGTGCCCGATTAAAAGTGCAATATCTTTTGTTCTTATTTTAAATATTTTATGATTATCTCTGTCTGGAATATGAGATTTTGGCCTCTGTATTTTGTTAGCATAGCTCCAATGCCTAGTGAATAGGAAGTGTTCAATATTTATTGAATAATCAGTATACCAAAAAATGTTCTAGCTGGATGTGGCCCCAAAAGCAAGATTTAAAAAAATAAAATAAAATAAATGACCTTACAGCCCCCATGAATTAGCAACAAGCAGAGTTCACAGAGTTCCCAAATAATACTCCATTAAGATGTCTTTTGATACTTCAGGAGACAGTGGGTATGAACATTCCAAAATATCTTACTTGAAAACATAATGAGAAAAGAGGAGATGCTTATTTAGGAGTAAGTAGATAACAACAAGCTGGAGCGATAGCACAGCGGGTAGGGCGTCTGCCTTGCACGCGGCCAACATGGCCGACCCGAGTTCGATTCCTCCGCCCCTCTCGGAGAGCCCGGCAAGCTACCGAGAGTATTCGATATGCCAGACACAGTAACAACAAAGTCTCCAATGGAGACGTTACTGGGCCCGCTCGAGCAAATCGACGATCAACGGGAGGGCCTTTACCTTACCTTTACCTTAGATTAACAACAAACTCTAAGCCTTTTCCTGTTATTTTACGATTTCCTAAAAAATTTCCTAAATTGTTAAAGGCTTAGGAAGCTGGCTTTCTTCCTGTTCTAATTTCCATATTCAAGAGACATCCACTCTTAAATATACTACCCATCCAATCAACTAGCTGTCAATACATTTGTTTGAAGTCAATAACCTCTATTACTTTATCCTTTGTCATACCCTGCACCAATAATTCATTTTGATATCACAAATATTACTATTCCACCCATCTTCAATCTCCTACCTTACAATTATTTCAACTTTTTTTCCACCCCATTATACTTATTCTCCAAGCTTATTTAGAAATCAGTCTCTGATTTTCCGATTTTTTCCCCTGGTGTAGCATTCCATTTCTGCCCTCTCTTTTTTCCTACTTAATTTGATCCAAGGTCAATCACTGCACTCTTATTAGCAACCTCATCTCCTCTTGCTCATATGTCTCCTCAGCCATGGAAAAAAATTACAATCCTGGATGAAGACAAGAGTTCATTCCTCACACATGTTGATAACTTTCTAGTAAAGTAAAAGTAAAGTAAAGGCCCTCCCGTTGATCATCGATTTGCTCGAGTGGGCCCAGTAATGTCTCCATTGGAGACTTTGTTGTTACTGTGTCTGGCATACCGAATACTCTCGGTAGCTTGCCGGGCTCTCCGAGAGGGGCGGAGGAATCGAACTCAGGTTGGCCATGTTGGCCGCTTGTAAGGCGAATGCCCTACCGCTGTGCTATCGCTCCAGCCCTAACTTAAATCAAAACAGAATTCATCTATATGCCTAGATTACAATTTTTAATCTCAATTTGGTCTTAATTCTCAATGGAGTCGAATCAAATTCATTCAAATATTGTGTAATGCTCACAATGTAGCTAGTATTATTCTATATGCTGCCCAATAGTAACTCATTCAAACCTGAGGTTAATACCATTATCGCCTCTATTTTACAGATGGAGAAATTAAAGCACAGAAAAGTTAAGCTGTCAAAAACGTACTGCTCTTTAGTGATGCAACTACTTGCTCCAACAGCTGGCAATCTGGCTACAGAGTTCAAGCTAAAGATGGCGAATATTAGGTATAGAGAGGTTCAACTTGCATAATATTCAGTTAGCAGATGGAAAACATTGGATTTGAGTCCACACACTAAGCCACTAACCTCTTCCATCTCCTTGACTTAAACCTCCTGGGAGATTTATACCCGATCAAGTTTCAGATTTCCTGATTTCCTATTGCATCCCTAGCAAACTGATCCAACGTTACAGTCATCTCCACCTTTTCCTACTAGTTTTAGAGTCTTGTCTTTCCTATCACTTATTCTGAATAGTATTTAATCTATATCTATTTCTTTATTGTATCTATTTGTATGTATTTCTTTCCACCTTTCTGTCTTTACTGGTTCTTAGAATCCTTCTCAGCCCTCCAATGCTAAAAGACCCACTTCCTAACAATTTGCTTGGACAGGGAATTTTTTTCTAGCTCTCTTTACCATCTCTGACATGTCTTTTTCATTAACACTTATCAAAAAAGTAATTCTCAATTCCCCATCTCACTGTAATTAATCATTTTTACATGTCAATAAATTCTGCAGTATTATTTTTAATTTCATTAGTAATGGTTAGTAATTTACCAACCATGACCTCTAAAGTATGATTTTCTTTTATATGATGCTATTACCTTGTTTTTCAATTTTTCTTTGAAATTCATGATCACCTTGGAATTCTTAGATCCATACTAGAATGATTCCTCTCCCATATCTGTCTTTTTTTTTTTAATCCCTTAATTTTGGTTTCTTTCCCAGAGTTCAAACTCAGAGGTTAGAAACCTCTCATTAAAAAAAAATTATTTGGTCTCACTTTACATACTTTTTTTGGTGATTTCTCTCTACCAGATACAAATGTATTGCTGTTTAGTTGACTATAATTCTATCTATAACCATTATTAATTTTTTTTAAAAAAACTATTTTTTCCTCTCCTTATACCCTCTAAACCTGTGTTCTAAACAAAAGTGAGAGGACCCTATCTCCACAGTTACTCTGGAATAGGGTTTCCCCCATGCCTCACACCATTCACAAAAGTAAGCTCAAAGTGGGTTGACCTCAGGATCAAACCAGTATCTATTAAATATACCGAGGAAAAAGGTAAAACTCTCTAGGAAATGGACCTCAGAGATATCTTCAAAGAGATGACCTCAAAAGCAAAGACAAAAACAAATATAAACAAACTGAACTATACCAAATTAAAAACTTCTTTGCAGCAAAAGAAAAACTCACACTAAAAAAAAAAGACACTCTACTGAATGGGAGAAAATATTTGCACATAATAACTCAGATAAAGAGCTAATATCCAATGTCTATAAAGCACTCACAAAGCTCAACAACAAAAAAAACTAACCATCCTATCCCAAAATGAAGAGATGAATATCACTTCCTCAAAGAAGACATACAGGTGTCAATAGGTACCTAAGTGCTCATCACTTATGATTAGGGATATGCAAAGCAAAACAATAATGAAATACCACTTCACAGCACTAGAGATGACATAAATGAAAAAGTCTGGCAACAGTCTGTGTTGGAAAGGTTGTGGTAAGAACCT
The DNA here is from genome assembly GCF_029834395.1 of Sorex fumeus. Lineage (NCBI taxonomy): Eukaryota > Metazoa > Chordata > Mammalia > Eulipotyphla > Soricidae > Sorex > Sorex fumeus. Next base: position 7,413,873 of record NW_026606058.1, read on the forward strand.
CATTTGCTGTTGGTGGGAATGTTGTCTGGTTCAACCTTTATGGAAGCAGCATGAAGATTTATCAAAAAAGTAGAAATAAACTCACAAATAAATCTTGGAAGAGAGTTTTTATAACAAGCTGCAGAGATGCCTACCGCCTGCCCCAGCAGAACCCCGGCAGCTGAAAACCTCCAGAACCCAATTGCCACCATAATCACGACCTATTTCCACAGACTCGGGATGAGCCCCTGATGCATGAGAATGAATTTTCTGAAATAGTCTGGTATGCGAAATCTCCAGGCTCTCACAGAGTAGGGAATGGGCGACCTACCCCCATCTCCCTGTGCTTCCATGTGCCTGGCAGTCATGCCCATGACCTGCCTCTGGTGCCATATAAGCTCATTAATGGCCATGATCCAGACGCTCACAAATAAATCTTGGAGGAGATCCACAGGTACAAAGATGCTTCTGGACCCCAAAGTCACCATCCAGTTAAAAATTTAACTTCAGTTATATCACCTATTTTTTTTAAATGTAGGAGTACTGCTGTTTATTCAGCCATTGATTAAGCAGATTGAATTGGGCATGAATTACACATTACTTTTTTTTTTAATTCAGAAAGCTAATTTTATTTTATCCTTATTATTATTATTTTTTAATCACCATGAGATAAAGTTACAAAGCTTTCCTGTTTGAGTTTCAGTCTTACAATGACCAATCACCCATACAATAATTGATCACCCAACCCTCCACCAGTGCACATCTTCCACTACCAAGAACCTCAGTATGCCTCCCACAACTCACCCCTCCCTCTGCCTCCATGGCAGGCAATTTCCCTCACACTCTCTTTTGTATTGCTTGCTATGAATAGCATAAGATGTTACGCGGCTGCAAGAGAGGCTGCGTGCTCCTGGAACTCCAAAATTCCAGATAACCAGGGTCTGCAGAAATCTCTACAACGAGCTGCTTGGTTCAGAGGTTCTTTTCATGGCTGCCAAGGTCCTTAACTAGCAGCTGGAGGCAGTTTGTGGCTGTGACCTCCGGGTTCCCATGGGGACGGGGGGGATGAGAAGACTGGCCCATCCCCTATCCTTTGAGGCCTGGAGTTTGCCATCACTGAACCCACGTACATATGTACACTTCTTACTGGGTTCTGGAAGTTGGCGGCCGCCAGGGTTTTTAGGGGGCAGATGGAGGCATGACACCTACCTCCGTCTGAGGAACCCTGAGGAAGTTGGCTGGCTTAAAGTCTGGAGGCATCTCTGCAGCGAGCTGCTTGGTTCGGAGATTCTTTTGTGTGTCTCTGGATCATGGTCCTTGTTTCCATCTTTTCCAGAGAAATAAACTATTGGCATATGCCCTGCAGTGCACGCCTGCTTGCCTGCTGTGAACCGTGCCACTGGCCCTAACTGCAGGTTTTTATCTCTTTTGAGATTTATGGGTCTCTGAAATAAGGCCAATAAATGGGCTTGTATAGCTGAGCCTGAGATAGTTTGTGGATATGCCTCCCACATACCTAACTTTTGGTCATTTAATTTCTTGGTAAACTTGGCCCCAAGTTATTGGGGTCTGGCCAAAGGCACAGCAGCAATCTGGGGGCATCAGGAAGACTGAAGGCACCATCAGGCTGCTGATGTACCTGCCCTGCAGGTACAGGGTGACCTGCTGGTGGCACCATATACCCCTATATCATCCTTTAAACATTTTTAGAATTCCTGGAGCATGCGGCATCTCATACTTTATGCCACTGATATGCCAAGAGTAGAACATCACATTTGATGAGGTTTAAAGTGAAGGCAACCAATCTTGATCAAATATATATATATATCTTGATATATATATCTTGATATATATCAAGATATATATCAAATATATATTAATATGTAAATATATATCATATATATCTTGATCAAATATATATTATATATATATGTATATATATCCAGGGTCAACCTGTAACAACATGTCATTAATCTCTTATACAGGGCTTAATAGCTCCAGGGTGAGACACAACAATCTTTACACACTTTCCTCTAAGGAAACTTTTTTTGGATCATCACTTTAGAGGATTATTCATCAGAAGCAACACAAAATAAACTATTTAGGGCCTACTTTGGGGGCAGGCTTGGGTGGTGGTGGGAAAATTTGAAACAATGGTGGTGGGAAGGTGTAATGGTGGTGGGATTGATGTTGGAATATTGAATGTAAGAAATTATTGTGAACAACTACAAAATAAAATTTAGAATATAAAAGTAGGAATAGATCTCCCATATAAGCCAATGATACCATTTCTTGGCATCTACCCTAAAATACAAGAACATGGATTCAAAAGGGCATATGCACACCGATGTTCAGTTCAGCACTGAAGATGAGAGTCAAGATACAGAAACAGGGGCTGGAGCAATAGCACAGCGGGTAGGGCGTTTGCCTTGCACGAAGCCGACCTAGGTTCGATTTCCAGCACCCCATATGGTCCCCTGAGCACCGCCAGGAGTAATTCCTGAGTGCATGAAGCAGGAATAATCCTGTGCATCGCCGGGTGTGACCCAAATAGAAAAAAAGAAGATACGGAAACAGCCCAAATCCCCAACTATGGATGAATGATACAAGAAGTTGCCATGCACACACACATACACACGCACACACGCACACACACACACACACACACACACACACACACACAATGTAGTACAATGCAGCTCTAAGAATGAACAAAATCAAGCAATTTGCTGAGACATGGATGCAACTAAAGGGTTTCATGATGAGTTAAGTCAATCCAAAGGAAAGGGACAGACACAGAAGGATCCATCAAATGCAAGACCTAAAGATACACAGTAAGGAACACACAAATGGCCAAAGACAACATGCCTGGAAAGCTGGTCCACAGAACTTAGCTCATGGGGTGAGGTGAAACTGGAGAGGCATTTGGGAAGTGGACACCCTGTGAGTGGTACTGAAATGACACATGCACGAGACTGTGTATAAACTGTGTCTCTATAAGAAGTCATAGCTAGGTTAATATATTCCCAATCAAAATTAAGGACACATGGTCTTTAAAAGAATTTCTCTTCTATTTTATAAAGTGAAAAACAATGCAGAAGATGTCATATAGATGCTGAAATGTTGGGATTTCCAAGACAGCTTAAAGATTTAGGGGTACAATGGTCCCAGATTTAACAAGATGTTTGGCACAGTAGTTAAGCAACCTGTTTCAGGAAAAAGCTGATGTAATCAAACTCCTTACAGACTTGAGATTTTCTGACAGTTTACTATTATCCTACATTGGTTTAATGTTTTATTAAATGTGTAACTGATAAATTGATAAATAAGTATAATCAAATTTTCTTGCTAACTATTTAAATGCCACTAGTAACTTTAAAAGAAAAACATATGTCTCTGTAATGCAACTAAAAACTTGCTTGAATTACGGTACTCCACTCTTACCCTGGTGTAACGACAAATGACTGTATGCTTACAAATGGTCTACAAAGATGAGCGCTACAAGATCTACAGAGCAAAGATGGGTGGTTTGATAGGCTGACTTAACGATACTTTAACATTTATTGCATTGGCATTGTCTTTTTTTACTTAGCTCCTTCATGAATTGAAGAGGCATACTGCTAATTATAAAAGCAAAAATAACATATCAATTGTTGTGTAAATACTACTGCCACATATTTATTGCATATTGCTTGAGGCAAAACTATGCTCAAAACAAAATCTCGCCTTAACCCTTGAAGTTTTTATATATAGATAGAAAGCTTTAATATACAGAGGTAGCAAACCCCAGTACAGTTAGCTACACCTGCAAAATATAAAGTAAGGCTAAAGTGGCAATAAAAGTCGGAGAAAGAAGTTGAAAATGTATAGCTATTAGGAAATTCATTGAAATAAAATCAGTCTTATTTTTCAATCACATAAACATCCAGATATTTAAGTGAAAAATAAAATCACTTATGACCTGTGGCAAACACTGAAAACTTTTATAATTAAATAGGTAAAAAAAAAAACACACACAAAAAAGTTAAACTTAAAAAGTAAGTAAGTAAGTAAGTAAAATGAAATAGCTGAACTAACTTGAAAATTCAATGAAACTCCAGAGGAAAGGATTCATTTAAAATAGCAATTATGGCAATATACCACAATAAAGCAAATCAGATTGGCACCTTTAACCTCTCTGTCCATCAGGGTTGGTGTCAGGGAATGAAACAAACACACAAGGACTAAAATTTAGGATCACCTGAGCAGCCATACATGCGCTCATAAGCTGGTCACTTTTTCAATTCAATATTGAATAAACAATACATGAGTTTAGGTTGACAGAGACATTCAGGAAAGTTAGAAGCACATCAACATTTAACAGGACAGATATAGAGATATTTCACATAGTCAATCTTAAAGTACAGCCTGAACAATTTCTTACTCTCTTCTTGCCAATTGCATTCTTTCCTGGGTGACACTTTTGCTGCCCTGTTATTTAAAACACTTAAACAGATGTACCGAGGGAACTATCCTGACCTTAGGGATTCGATTACAGGAATGGTTTGCTACAGCAATGATACAGAGAAGAACTCTGATCTGAACCATGGTAGGTCATTCATTTGTTTGTTTTTTGATTGGGGGCCATACCCTACAATGCTTATTAGGGCTTACTTCAAGCTTTGTGCTCGGAGATCACTCCTAGCAGGGCTTGGGGGACCATGGGGTTCCAGGGTTTCAATGCGGGTTAGTGACATAAAAGAAAAGTGCCTTACTCACTGTATTACCTCTCAGGTCCCTGGATGTGGAATGTTTTGGGTGCTACATGGAGTGCAAACTTCATGAGAAGTCCCTAAAGGTTTTTTGAACAAGGAAACAACAAAGGTAGAATACTGATTTGGGGAAATTAATCTATTAGACTTTTCTAGGATAGAGGGTGTAAAGAAAAGAAAATTTGGAAATGGGAAGAAAAAAAGGATTATTAAAATTAAAAAGGAGAGAACTGTGGTAAAAATTATATATTATTGAAGAAATCACCAAGAACAGAGGTCCAATAAGGTGTGGTACTTTGGACTTTATATGGCAGAGTTGAATCCATTTAAATCCCTACCATGCATTGCTACTGGGCATTTGCCAATGAGAAATGAGATCTATAAGGTCAATTGGCTTACCTGGCGTCACAATTAGTGTGTGGTAGCCCGCCTGACCCCACAAATCGTGCTGCTTCTACTTTAATACATTTCCTCCTAGTGAAGAGTCAGCCAGGACGACAGTACAATGATTGTGCGTTTATCCTCCAGATACTTATTCCTTAAGGTTACTGAGTTTCATAAATGCATGACTCGGGGGTGGCTGGAAAGTTGCCAGCACTGGAGAAGCCAAAGTTGCCTATAAAGGGGGGATTTTTCCCTCACAATCAAGCTGGTGAGGTAACTAGTATCCATAAAGGGCCAGCCTGGCTCTTTCCCCAGAACTGAGGAGGACGCCACAAAGGCTGGTCTTTAAGCTCTCTCTTGGGATTGCATCTTCGTAGTCCTAGAGATTTCTTCTCTTCCAGCAAATTTATGAGTTGGCTGCTTAGACCATTCTCCCCAAGGGAAGACCTGAATCCAAATCAGGGATTTGAATAAACAACTCTATTTCTCTTCACTATTACATTCTCCTGTTCCCTAATAGGAGTCCAAAAGCAATATAGTGAGTAAAAAGAGAGGCTGGATGAATATAAAGAACAACTGCTAACCATGTGAAATCTTAGTTCATAAGAAGGGCAGGAAAAGTCCCATAAGAAGTCTCCAGAGCATAAAATAAACCTTGTTCAATGTCGGTAACTCTTACGCTTCAACGGCATCCTGATTCATGCACTAATTGGCAAAAAAATCACTTTAATTCAATCAGTGAATTATAGACTTCTGAAAGAACTCCTCAAAATTAAAATTCTTTAGAATAAAATGTAAGTGGTTAAGCTTTCGCAGAAAATGGCCTATAACACTAATTACTTTCATCGTTTCCATCTTCCTACTTTGCACCTCTGCAGTTTCTTGAAGAAGTGCTCTAGTCGTAAATCTCAACCAGACCCTAAACAGAGGTCCCTTGGTCATCCATCAGTTTCAGTACTCACCACCTTCCTTCTGCCTGCAGGTTGACCTGGGAGCTATAGACTGTGTAGTTCTGTGTATAAACAGAACTTCCTACATGCACCTTGGGACTCATGTGTTAAAAGCCCCTATTTTACACAGGGTAATCCTAGTGGCAGTAGCCAAATAGAGACACAGAGATAAATTTATAAGACAGCCTTGCTCCTTTCTCATAATTCATCGGGCTAAACAAGACAGTAGGAACAGCAACAGCACAGGCTGATTTATAATTTCTAATCTGTATGTCACCATGGCAAGATATCTATGTTGCTTTCATGGAACAGACTTGAACGTTGCAAGGCAACTATCGGCACAGCAAATGATCATTTGTCTAGAATTCAGTGAAATTTTATAACATTTAGGAAATGAGTTTAGAATGATTTGGCTCTAAACTTGCCAGCTACAAGATCTTGGCTGAGTTATCTGACCCCCTCGTTTCCTCATCTATAACATGAGGCTAATATCAGAGTCAATCTCACTGAGCTGTGAAAATAACAAGCTAATGTATAGCAAGTGCTTCAAACCATGCTTGGTACAGGTCAAGCACCTAATAAATCTCCTCTCTTCATCCTCATTCTGTAAAGACTAAGATAATCACAGTCCTATCAGACTAGGGTCCCCAAAATGTCAAATATTAGATCAATTTTAACACAAGCAAGAAAAAAATGTCCACTGAACTGAACTTTGAAAATTACCGATATCTACTTACTTAGATCCATCATCACTATACAACTGATACATACAGTTTTTAAAATTTTTTTGCCTTGTAAATTTTACTTTAGGTGCCATTAAAAGAAGATAATGGCAGGGTTTCATGCACAACACAGTCCAACACCACACACTCCACCAGTGTCAGCGTCCGTGTCAGCGTCCTCAACCACTGTCCCAGTTTCTTCCCTTTGTCTTATCTGCATACGGTTTTGATGTATATCACTACATGAAAAAATGCGGCACAATGAAAATTTAATCAGTAAATTAAAAAATGTAGATGGCTGAATAGAGAAACAACATACGTACCCAAGATTAACTGAGAATACGGAGGTATTTTTGAAACTACGAAGTACTACCGTAGAGGAAGGTTTTAAATGAGAATAACACATTCCACCTGAAAATGTTTTGGAATATGAATCATGTGATTTTACTTTATTCTTAAAAAAAAAAAAAAGATCTTTTTAACACCTAGCTGTACTCCAGGCTTATACCCGGCTCTGAGCTCAGGGATCACTCCTAGCAGTGCCAGGAATCAAACTGGGGCAGGTTGTGTGCAAGGCAAGTGACTTACCCCTGTTCTGTATCTCTGGCCTCTACTTCTAAATGTCTTTATTTTTGTTTGTTTGTTTGTTTGTTTGTGGGTCACACACAGCAGTGCTCAAGATTTATTCCTGGCTATGCACTCAGGGAACACTCTTAGAAGGGCTCAGAAGTCTATATGGAGTGCCAACGATCAAACCCAAGTCAGCTACATGCCCTACCCACTATACTATGAGTCTGCTCCCAAAGAATTTAGAGGTATCTGGGCCACATTGGCCCTGAGAAGCTCAGGGCGTTGTCCTGGCTCCGTGCTCAGGGGTCAATCCCAGTGAGGCTTGGTAGATCGCACCGCACGGAGTCCTGAGGATTGAACACAGTTCGTGCAAGGCAAATGCCTTACGACTGTAGTTTTTCTCCAGCAAATAATACATTCTACTTAAAAAAATATTTTGCAATGTGAGACCTGTGTTTTTACTTTATTCTTTAAAAAAATTTTTTTTCAACACCCAACAGTGCTCATGGCTTATTCCTGGCACTGAACTCAGAGATCATTCCTGGCAGTACCAGGATAGTACCAAGGCTAGTAACTTATCCCTGTACTACGTTAGTATTATGTTTCCGGCCCCTACTTTTAAATGTCTTGAAAAAGTCTACAATAATCCCAAGAACCTTAGATATGAAGCAATATAAACAAGGCTACTCAGGGCTCTGTCCACAATGGAGCTGCCTGTATGCATGCACTATGAGAGTCATAATCAAAACACCAGGTCAGATACATAAAGGGGCAATTGCAACTAACTCCTTACTGCTATGCCAGTCCAGGGAGCAAGAAAAGGAAAAATGGAGGTTCTGAGAATCTAGATGAGTTAGAAACCAGAGTGACTGGACTGCTTTATAGGAGCCAAAAAAGTAATCAAAAAAGTAGTTCCTGGGGGCTGGAGCAATAGCACAGCGGGTAGGGCATTTGCCTTGCATGCAGCTGACCCAGGTTCGATTTCCAGCATCCCAAGCATGGCCAGGAGTAATTCCTGAGTGCATGAGCCAGGAAAGAAAAAAAAAAAAAAAAGCAGTTCCTCAGCCTACTGGAAGCAGGTATAACGCAAGGAAAATTTTATGCTTCCCTAAACGGCAGGCAGGCAAATGCAGAAAAATTTTGGTAAATGAGAACAGGTTCAGCAAGATAAAAAAGATGGGGTAGCACAGACAAAAATATGACCTTGATTCAGTCAGTGAGTAGGGAATAAAAAATAGGACATTGCTAAAATGTGATATATAGAGGAAACTATAAATGCCAGAGCAAAGTTAAATTAAATCAAGCTGGAATCAATGTATCACCTTTGTGTCTATAAATTTTCCCTATGCAACTAGTGTCTCATAATGGCAGAGCAGTCCCCACTTTCTCGTGAACACGTTCCTCCAGTGGAAATCCAGAAAGAAGCGGTAGGCTTCCTCTTGCACAAGAAATTCTTGAACTTCCAAGTGTTGGCAGCAGGACAGACAGAAAAGCAGGACGAGAGGAAGAATTCTTTATGAGGAAGCTAGAGGTCTAGTTGGTTGCAGCAGTAACAGAGTGAATCTAGAGCATCATAGACACAAAGGTTAGCATAAGATGCAAAAGTCAACTGTGTTTGAAAGGAAAAGATAGGAAGACGAGAGGGATATGAAGATAGAGAGGCCAGAGAGATGGTAAGCGGGTAAGGTGCTTATACGCGGCCAACCCTGTACGTGGCCAACCCTGGTTCAATTCCCGGCGTCCCATAGGGTATTCTGTAAACTGACAGGAGTGATTCCTGAGCGCAAAGCCAGGAGTAACCCCAGCCCCCCAACCCCCCTAAAAAAAGAAGATAGGGGGAAGGGGAAGGGAGGGAAGAAAGAAAAAAGGCACTGAAATTTCAAGTAGCTTATGTTAAATATACCAAATATTGCAAATGTTGATAAAACCTTCACATTAGTAAATAAGGCCCTCCCGTTGATCGTCGATTTGCTCGAGCGGGCCCAGTAACGTCTCTATTGGAGACTTTGTTGTTACTGTGTTTGGCATATCGAATACTCTCGGTAGCTTGCCGGGCACATTTACAGAACAATTTGTGCAGCTTAAAATAGAATGTAGTACCTGTAATCAAATATACATATAAAGTAAATCTTCCCTATTATTTATAGGGCAGTTCTTTAAAATCACCTCTAGCTTTTAGCCAACAAATTCACTTAGGCATTGATTGATTTGGGCTTCTCCAGCAGTTTTGGGAGCCTGTGATCCTCAGACCAACACTGCAGGCCTGACAATTCAGGGTAGGGGTCTGGCAGTGTGATACTGGGGGCCAACAAGACTGTGCGTTCTGCACCATGGCACTCCATCCCTCTGAGCTGTCGCCCTGATCCCTCACTTGGGTATTTAATGAAGCTGAAGTATTTTAGGGCATTTGCCTTGAACGCAGCCAACCCGGGTTCTATTCCTCCATCCCTCTCGGAGAGCCTGGCAAGCTACCTAGAGTATCCCGCCCGCATGGCAGAGCCTGGCAAGCTCCTTGTGGCGTATTCGATATGCCAAAAACAGTAACAACAAGTCTCACAATTTGTTGTGAGACATTACTGGTGCCCAATCGAACAAATTGATGAACAACAGGAAGACAGTGCTACAGTGCTACAATGCATCATACAAAGTTCGAGATTGTGTGACAGCATCTCAAGGGTCTCTGGATATGGAGTGGAGTGTGGAGGGAAGCGAAGGCAGTTCCATAGGCAGGGCTACAGCTCCACCTCCTCCTTATATCAGCAAAACTCTCCTTTTGTCTAAGGGGGAAATCGCACGAGGTGTAGTTTGATCAGAGACTACTACTAGTCAAGTGGGAAAGGAGCAGGTGGAGTTTGAATCCTGGAACTGCCAGTTATGACTGTGATTTAGGAAAGGATCTAATCTCTTAGACTCTTAATTTCCTCTTTTATAAATGAACAGAATAATATTATAGGATTGTGTTAATATTAAGTGTGCAGAGCACACAGCATGAGGCCTTAGCACATCCATAGTAGGCCCTCACTAAAGATGGCTCTTTCTTTCAAAGAAATAGAGATCTATGTGTGTTGACTAAAATATAGAGAAAGAATTGTAGAGAAATGCTTGAATTTTTGCATACGGAGATATATTTGTGTGTATGTGTGTGTGTGTGTGTGTGTGTGCGCTTTTTGGGTCACACTAGGAGATACACAGGGATTACTCCTGTCTCTGCACTCAGGAATTATCCCTGTGTGAGGTGTGTGAGGCCATACACCGAAAGGCTGTGGGGCTCAGCAGTCTCAGTCTATGGGGATGTGGCTGCCATAACCGTATGCATGGGGGCTGGAGAAACACCACAGCGGGTAGGGCGTTTGCCATACATGCAGCCAACCCAGGTTCGATTCCCAGCATCCCATATGGTCCCCTGAGTACCGCCAGGGATAATTCCTGAGTGCAGAGACAGGAGTAATCCCTGTGTATCACCTAGTGTGACCCAAAAAGCACACACACACACACACACACACACACACAAATATATCTCCGTATGCAAAAATTCAAGCATTTCTCTACAATTCTTTCTCTATATTTTCACCAGTTACCATTAGTCTTCACTGTAGCACTGTAGCACTGTCACCCCGTTGTTCATCAATTTGCTCGAGCGGCCACCAGTAACATCTCCATTGTGAGACTTGTTACTGTTTTTGGCATATCGAATATGCCATGGGGAGTTTGCCAGGCTCTGCTGTGCGGGCAGGATACTATTGGCAGCTTGCCAGGCTCTCCAAGAGGGATGGAGGAATCAAACCTGGGTCAACCACGTGCAAGGCAAATGCCCTACCCGCTGTGCTATCACTCCAGCCCTTCTTCACTAGCCACTTAAAAGATATTTTCAAATAATTGAAACTTTATTGTCTGTAATAAGCTAAATCAGGTCACAGCAAAAAACGAATCTCAGAGCATTTTAAATAAACAGATCCACCCAGATCCTCTATCTTCCAGTAGGCAGGGGTCACACCCACCAACTGGCCCCCTGGCGCCGTGTAATCACATCCATGGCCAAGACCCAGAGACTATAAAACCCAGCTCTTATTATCTCATTCTTACTTTGGACATCCTGGCAGGCTACCGAATGTAACCTGCCCACACGGCAGAGTCTGGCAAACTCCCCGTGGCGTACCCAATATGCCAAATACCAGTAACAATGATGTGTCTCATTCTCCTAACCCTGAAAGAGCCTTGAATATGGCACTTTTTAAAATCTCAGGGCTAGGACGAAGGAGACATTACTGGTGCCTACTCGAGGCAACCGATGAACAACAGGATGATCTATCTGATCATGATCGTGAGATTCAAAGGCGCTTTAGAGCAGGCCCACAGAATACCCTAACTAACACCCTAAGAAAAGCACAGAGAGATAAAGTAGTCTGATAGGTGATCAACCAACAAAATTCCCTGATAGTATTAATGATTCCTTCTAGCTTTCTCAGGCTGGTTTGCCCAATGTGCATGTTGGACAGAGCATATATAGCAGAAAAAGCTGAGAGAAGATGACGGGGGAGAGGAATCAGGGGCCTGTTTTGTATACTGGAGATGTGGGAGAGTGGTCATTGTCACTGTCCTCCCGTTGTTCATCGATTTGCTCGTGCGGGCCCAGTAACATTGTGAGACTTGTTACTGTGTTTGGCATATCGAATACGTCCCGGGTAGCTAGCCAGGCTTTGCCCTGCGGGCGAGATACTCTCGTTAGGTTGCCAGGCTCTCTGAAAGGGGCGGAGGAATCGAACTCGGGTCGGCTGTGTTGGCTGCGTGCAAGGCAAACGCCCTACCCGCTGTGCTATCGCTGCTCCAGCCCATGGGAGAGTGGTACAGTTGTATATCCACAACACAGACTCAATAACACTGAAAATGTGAAATCTAAACAACATTGAACTTTGAAATGTGCCTATCAAGGTGACAGGCCAGGGTGTGGGGGGATGGAGGGAGGGAGCATGGGAACACAGTGTGAAGAGAGTTAACAGTGGTGGTAAAACTGGTGTTGGAATATTGTATGTCAAAGACTCAACTATCAATAACTTTGTAAATCACAGTTCTTTAATGAATATTTTTTTAATTTAGAAAGCCAAAACTGAGATAAAAGGAACTCAGGGACAAACACTACCCCAATTTGACAGCATTTGAATCCTAAAAACTAACACTCACAAATGTTACTTGGAAAATATGGAATGAATGCCGATAGAAAATTTCACCACCATAATTCCACAGTTAGATTTGTGACATTAGGTAAGTGATATAATTAAAGTTTATTTCCTTATATTTAAAATTAAGTGTTAAAGATTAGGGATGGAGATACCAGTAGGCACTTACCCTGCATGAGTGAGGTCCTAGGTTTGCTTCCAGGCAAATCGAGATTACTGACAGTAGTAATTAAATGTGTTGCTCAACTGTGATAAAATATGAACATTTTATACTGCTCCTTGAATGAGTAGAAAATTCTCACAGAAGTTCACGAATACATCAATCTTTGCCCAACATCAGAAGAAGAGAGTGATTAAAGAAGTATAGATTCTGGACACACAGTCAACGCAATGATGATAGGTTTAAATTTACGTACTGCCACCAGTTTTAAACACAACATGTTAGATATTTATTCCTCTGACTCTGTGACTACTCTCACTGCATCAGACTCCAACAGTTTTCTGACAGGCAACACCTGGCAAAATAAACAGCTTTCATACAAACTGCGGCCATCCGATAATGAGATATGCTTGATATTCCCCTTTTCTCCTGATTTTTCAGTTTGAACCTGAGTCTACAACTAACTTTGCTGAGTGAAAGCCAGTCTTTAAGATAACCAAGGGAACATGCCGAGCTTATTACTCAAGATTTTGCTATATAAAGAAAATATTAAAACAACCTATGAAACATAACAGTCTAACAATCAGTTTCCAACAAAGCACTGTTTTGGTTTATTCATTTTTGCTGCTCACCATAAGGAGTGACTGCAGGTCAAAACTAATCACAAGAAACTTGGCTATTTCTTTTCTTTTGATAGAATCACCCACGTGATACATATTTATTTCTTTTTATTATTCTAGACCCTCGAAAAATATTTTTTGTTTTCTACAAAGGTTATGAGATATCATAAAAATGTCGAATGCATCTGGTTTGAGAATCCAATTCTTCCTTCACAAATTTCTGCATCTGTTCACAAAAATCTCTTTGACTTCAAAGCAAGCTTTTCAAGCGAAAAAGGAGATACATGCAGGAAAAGTGGCCATAAATTTTTAGTAGTCCTTTTCTTGGGCCATTTTAATAACAGCACTGTGGGAAAGTATCTCTTTTAGAAACTTAAAGAATCACAGATGATACTAACAACTATGTATTTATAAGGAAATCAATGCTTTAAAAACTTTCCTCAGACTAAAAGTGCTATATCTTCCATTTAAAACATGGGAAAAAAACAAACAAACCAGAAAGCTTAAAGAAGAAAAATTATTTCCAATCCATTATTTAGAAAGACCAAATTTAACATTTTTTTGTTTTGCTCTTTAAAAGCAAAACAAGGGGCTAGAGTGATAGCACAGTGGGTAGGGCGTTTGCCTTACACGCGGCCAACCCGGGTTCGATTCCCAGCATCCCATATGGTTCCCTGGGCACCATCAGGGGTAATTCCTGAGTGCATGAGCCAGGAGTAACCCCTGTGCTTTGCCAGGTGTGACCCAAAAAGCAAAAATAAAATAAAATAAAATAAAAAGCAAAACAAAAAATGTTCAATGGTTAATGTAGGATAACACTGCTTTGTCGTTTCTCCCTTGCCACAAGGAGCTTAGGTGTATCAGGTCAGACCCATCAAAGTGCTCTCGAGTGACTCCTGTTCTTTTGTTTATCTGCAACCACTTCTCTCTTCCACAAACAGTTAATCAATCAGCTTATTCCCCTAACCAGTTTCTGTTCATTTGTAAGGTCAGATCTCTCTAGGAAACTGAACTTATACTGTAAGATAATATTGCCTTTCTCCTCTCCTTATGTCTTTTGAATAGTTTACTTTAAAGCAACGACCTTTTGTATAGACACAAGAAGACAATTAATATTACGCTTTTGTAACATAAGATTTAATTGGAATATTATTTATTCCTCGGCATTTGCCTCCTCAACTTAAGCCTCAATTGCCCTCACTTCCTAACGCCCCCCAAAGCAGGGTCCCAACAAGGGACTGGATGGAACCAAAGCAAGGGGTAAACTATGTGCTACCATGGCATCGAGATGGGCCTGGCCAAAGTGCCACAGAGCTTGATCATGGACAAATGCTGTCATGATCCAAGAGTAAGGAGGAGACTAGGACCTTGACAGGAATAGGAAAGACTAATCTGGACTGAGCACTATAGTCTGAGATCGGGATGACCCCAGGAGAGCAATTCTATTAGCTTAATGCATCTCTTACTGTGTCCATACAAAATGATTAATATTGTGAATGCTTATATGTTTGTTGGATAAGGAGAGGAGAAACACACCCATGGGATTCTGTCCTTGGGTGGGTCATCCTGCTGAAAGAGAATCTGTCCAAGAAGCAGCATCCCATGAGGAGAAGAACTTTAACCCTATTGATTGAGAACACACCTATGTGTAAGCCCAGCCCCTCAAGGGGGATTTAACTAGACTGTAAGAGTGGGCTGGGGGATCAATATCCAGAGTCAGAGCCAGGAAACAGAGGTTCCTGATTGGGGCCCGGGAGAGAAGGAGAGAGAGAGAAACAGGAATGAACGGGGATGAGAATGGAATAAACGGCATCTGATCAATTGACCGGCTTGGCCCTCGTTCCTTCCTTCGCCTGCCCTTGGCCAACAGCCATCCGGATCCAGTCCACACACAGCGGCTCGAGAGCACCAAATGCAGGTGGTGAGATAGAGCTGCCCGGAGAGCCCCGGAACACAAACCCTTCAGAGTATGCTGTTTTTTACAGTTACTTCCTGCCTGTCGGTCTTTTTTTCTCTGCATAAATTATACATTTATTTACAAATGTATTTCAATTACATCACGAATACAATTTTGCAAATTTTCTGTTAGTTTAAAAAAAACCACATTAGTTCTTAGTTCTTATGGCTCTGCATAGTTCTACATATTACTAAAAACTATATGTATATTTATACATTTTTTTAAAAACGCTCTCACTTTTTATTCTTACTCTAATTAAAGTGAAACTGAAGACTTGGAAACACTAATCTGCTCTGGAAATGTTGCATCCTGCAATGATAAAGACTAATATCTGATTAAAATAATAATGTTCATAAATGCCACTGAACAATAAGAGGCTTAATATTTTTTCTTTCACTGACAGTGATTTCATGGGCTCTAATTTTGTGGGGTTTGTTCTCTCTTTGATTCTTTAACTCTCATGACAATCACAATTCTTATTTTATTTTTTATTTTTGCTTTTTGGGTCACACCCAGCGATGCACAGGGGTTACGCCTGGCTCATGCACTCAGGAATTACTCCTGGCTGTGCTCTGGGAACCATATGGGATGCTTGGAATCGAACCTGGGTTGGCGGCATGCAAGGCAAACGCCCTATCCGCTGTGCTATGACTCCAGCCCCACAATTCTTATTTTGAAATGAGAGAAAGTTTGGGCCAAAGGCTTTGTTACCTGGGTAACATACATTTTAATATGCTATTGTTAACTCTAAGTGTAGTAATAGATCAACTCTGGTTCCAAAGAATAAAATCCTCAAATGTCAAATGAGAGGAGTGTTTGATGGATTTGCCTAATTTTAAAATAGAATTTATAATAACTGATCTAATTTTGAATCCATTCTTATCTAACACTATCATCTGAAGTTTAAAATAATATTCGAACAGATGTTTTGTTGACAGAGCTTTCTAATATAAAATGCCCTTTAACCATACAAGAATCATGTCAGGCCCAAACCAATGAAGTATACCTAGAGAAACAGAAGTAATTTAAGAGACAATTGGAAAAATACGTGGAACTTAAAATCTTGGATTCATAACTAATCTCTTTGGCTTCCTTTACTTTTCAAAGCTTGCAGGAACATTAATGTGCAAATCAGTCCACTCTTCCCTCTATCTTGCCAAAGAAAATAAGTCCACAAGTAACTGGTATATCACACAGCTAGCAAGTGACAAATACTCAGGCCTCTGGTTCACTTACAGTCTAGTGTTCTTTCCAGTACCTCAGTTAAGATAACAAAATTTGCACACTTATACATTATAAAAATGACTATGCAAAACCTCCAAGAAACCACTTAATAGCCAGAGTCTCAAATTTCTATCTAGTTTCCAAAATAAATATTTCCTAAAATTCGTCAGCAAAGAGCCTAAACCTGAAATTGCACTTGGAAGATGTTTAGTAAATATTTTGAAAACTACATAAATTCTGCAAAATATCATATATATGTGTATACAGATGTGTGAGTACACACACACACACATTTTTTTTGTCATGAGGGTAAAATTCTTAAATCGAATGGATTGAAGGTGGTAGGTACCATGCTACCAGCACTACAGGAGTATGGTAGCAGCGGTGCTGGCAGGAACAGAACAGGACGACGATGGAGTTTGGAAGCTTCCCACGATTCCGTGACAACGCCTGCTGCTTACAGTTACTCTGCAGCTCTAAGAAGGAACCGGGGAGAAGGTGCAAAGACACTTGCTCAAGGGCCACGCGGGCAGAGGAAGGGTCTGCACCGACTCAACACCAGTCAAGCGCTAACCAGGCGTCTCTTCCGACTCCTCCTCCTGCCCCCTGGGCTTGCAGTTGGACAAAAGGGGCCCCAACAGCAACCGCCACGAGAGAGCCAAGCCGCCCGGGAAAGCAGAACATCCTCTAGCATCCCGGAGAACCCCGCCCGGCGTGGCTTCCCCCGTTGCCCAGCAACAGTTGCCGTGGCAACGCTCCGGGCAGGAGGAGGCGGCGACGTAGCCCCGCCCACCGCCGGCGCGAGGCGTCACGACGCGCCCGGTCCGGAAGGGCAGTCCGAGGCCGGGCGGGCGCCGGGAGGAAGAGAGCCGCGGGAAGCCCGCGGGGGGCAGGCGAAGGGGACGAGAAGTACCTGGCGGGGTGGGAGGCCGGGCCCAGAAGGGCCAGCCTCGGGGTCCCGCGGAGCGCGAGCCGCGGCGGGGCCCGCGTGAAATGCCCGGATGCGGCGCCAGCACGCTCGCGCCTTCCGCATTGAGCGCAGCGCCATGTTGGGAAGGGCGGAGCCGGCCCGGCCCGGTGACGTCGGCGCCGGCGCCTCACTTCCGCCTCGCGGGCCGGAAGACGCCCGTCAGTGGGCGTGCTCCTGCGCCCGGGCCTGGGCTGTGCAGGGCGGCCTCGAGGGGGACCTTAGCGCCTTGTGGGGGGCGGGAGGGGGCAGGGGGGCGGCTGGGGGAGGTTGATAGCGCTGTTGGCCGGGAGAAAGTCAAGGAAGTTTCCCTTTGCGCTCCTTTTTCTTTCCTTTGAATTATTATTAAGATTTTATTTTATTTTTTATTATTTTATTATAAAATTTTATTTTTTATTATTTTATTTTTTATTATTATTAAGAAAGGACATTCATCTTTTTCTTAACTTTCAATTATTTTTTTAATAATTGGATCCGAGGCAGCTTTTCCAACGTTCCTGCGTGGAGCCTCCCCCCCAAGGCCTGTGTGCTTTCCAGACGTTTGTTCAGTTCTATTCTGCTAGTTAGTGAAGGTACATCTTACCTTGGAAAGGTGGGGGTGGGGGGGTAGCAGACCTTTTTTTTTTTTTTTTTTTTTTTTCTTTTTGGGTCGCACCCAGCGATGCACAGGAGTTATTCCTGGTTCATGCACTCAGGAATTACTCCTGGCCGTTCTCAGGGGACCATATGGGATGCTGGGAATTGAACCCAGTTCGGGCTGCGTGCAAGGCAAACACCCTACCTGCTGTGCTATCACTCCAAAACATTAAAAATGATTAATAACATTAATAATAATAATAAAATAATAACATTAAAAATAATGTTACTGTATCACTGTCATTCTGTTGTTCATCGGTTTCCTCGAGCAGGCACCAGTAACGGTTCCGTTCGTTCCTAGCCCTGGGATTTTTAGCAAGTGCCACGTTGGATGTGGCACTTCAGGGTCAAGGGACATGAGACCCAGCATTGTTACTGGTTTTTGGCATATTGAGTATGCCACGGGGAGCTTGCCAGACTCTGCCGTTGGGGCAAGATACACTGGGTGGCCTGTCGGGTTCTCCAAGAGAGAGAACTAGACAGTAGTTTATATTTTGAAAATTGAATCACAATGAGATACATAGTTCTTGATTGGGTTTCAGTCATACAATCTTCCAGCACCCTTCCCTTCATTAGAGTAGTTTCCCACCACCAGTGTTCCCAGTTCTCCTCCCTAGCCACCAGGACAAGCACCTCCTTCCCCTCCTCTCCTCCCCTCTCCTCCCCTCTCCTCTCCTCCCCTCCCCTCCCCTCCCCTCCCCTCCCCTCCCTTCCTCTCCCCTCCTCTCTTCTCCTCCTCTTCCCTCCCCTCCCCTCCCCTCCTCTCCTCCCTTCCCCTCTCTCTTCTGTACTCCTATATCTTAACTTTTGGGCATTATGGTTGGCAATGCAGATACTTAAAGGTTATGTATATGATCCACATGATACATATATAGCAAATCTTTTTCGCCACTGTTTTAGAATTGCTAGCACTGTTAAAGAACAAACACCAAACTGGAGAAGATGGGGTATGGTTAGAGTTAGAGTCTTTCAACCTGGCCCAGAGAAGGCCTACTGGAAAACTTAATAGAAGAAACTGGTTTGTTTGTGGGTTAATTTATGAGAAGAGATAACATGATAATGCAGGGCTGATAATACACACCCAAAGCTCCCAGATAAGATTCTTATCAATAAAAGATAACTTACCGGAAGGCTTTTGTCAATTTCCTTTATGTATTTTGTTGTGTTTTTATCCATTTGACAAATACTAAAGATTACCACATTTCCACAGGGAGAAGTAAGGGATTAATGGAATAAGAAATGCCAAATCTCTTAAGAAACTGAAATGTAACAGCTGGATGAGAAAAGGAAAAAACAGAAACCTAAAATTAGAACCATACAGTGAAAGCTCGAAGAAGGATAAAAAATCACGGGTAATTCAAAGCATAATTCATGCAATACAGAAATAAACAGGGAAGGAATTTTAGAGATGAAGGCAAAAATTGGCAACCATGGAAGTCAAGCCTCATTCTTCAACAAAATTTATCGGTTTGGTTTGGTTTCTTATATTTGAGGTATTTTACTACTTCCAAATGTGATGCCACAAGGTTGATCATGGATGTGGAGATCAGTGAGCTGAACTGCACAACAGATGGTAATTGAAAGAAATTTTTGAGACCATCAGGTAGAACTTATGAACTGAAAGTAATTAGATAATAGAAATTTAAAAGTGATTTGAAAACACCAAAAATGTAGTGTTACTGAGACCCAGGAAAGATCCAGCAGAAGCCATGACTGAGCTTGACAAAGATGGACAGTATCTTGGAAATGTGCGGTTTTATAACTACTTAAAAAAGTTGTATACTGGTAGAAAAGTATTAAAAGACAATTTCCACAAATGTTGCTATGTAGATTCACTTACCCTTACAGTTGACCAAGATTCACTATCACAATTTCCCCATTGTTCATCAGTTTGTTTGAGCGGGCACCAGAAACGTCTCCATTCGTCCCTGTCACGTGCTAGTGTAGCCCGGTGGCATATTGGGGGCTCTTTCAGGGTCAGGGAAATGAGGACCATCATTGTTACTGTTTTTGGCATATTGGGTACGTCACGGGTAGCTTGCCAGGCTCTGCCATGTGGGAGGGATACTCTCAGTAGCTTGCCAGGGTCTCCGAGAGGGATGGAGGCTTTTGGGGCAGCCTCTAATCACCTTTACAGGTGTTCCCAGTCAGGCATATATGCGGGCAGGATACTCTCAGTGTCCTGCCCGCAGGGTTCTCTGAGAGTGAGAATTAGAGAATAAGCTTGGTTTTATAGTCTCTGGGTCCTGGCTGTTGATGGGGTTACAACTTCAGACTTCTGAAATCCTCAGGCACATTTATAGTAAGGTAAAGCCTAGCAATAAACCCAGGCTTGTAGCAGAAGACCTGCCCACTTCATTTCCTTAAGTCATGATTTTAGCCATATTAACTAAGTTAAATGACCAGTTAAATTTCCATGGGAGATGTTTCTAAGGTATAATTCCAATAAGAACAAAAGTAGAATCACTTGAATATTTTTAAGTAAACTACTTTCATTCTTAGAAGTAATAAGTTACATTCCTATTACAATAATAACTTTTAGCTTATAAGTTTACCTCACATAGCCAGCAAGTTTACTCCTAGACAAGGACTGTATTTTTTTTTTTTGGGACTGTACTTTTATTTCTTCCATTTTCCCAGCATCTAGAAGAGTTCCTTACACAGAGTAGAAAATGTTTTGCATCTTTTATTTTAAGAAGCATATTAACTGACAGAGGTTGATATGATTTGGCAGCCAGAAAGAACCACTGATAGCAGAAATGACACTAGGACCATCATGCCTCCTTTTGTCTTTTTAATTGAATTCTGAAACCTTTGGATGTTAGGGGTTTTTACAAAATCCTCATCTTGGTGTAGTACACTCAACAAGTTATAATAAATATTTTTAATATTAATCCTGAACTATCAGGAAAAGACAGTATATTTTAAAGAACAATTATATAATACTTTTAAAGTATTTTCATACAAAAGTGTTTAACGTTTTATTAAAATGGGTATAATTCATGATGTTTGCTTACACAGGAAGGTTGCTTATATAAATGTCCAAGTTTTGTTTAAATGAAGCACTGTTGTGTTTATTGGCAGTATTTGATCATTGCTAAAGAGCTCTAGTAAATGAGATAAAATGGATTGAAGCAGACTTTAGCTATAGTTATGATTAATATTTCTCTTAATTGTATACTTAAAACATGCACTATATGTCAACATATGCTCATGAAATGTTGAACACTTGTTTAAAATTTGATTTCTCATCAACACTTTTACTTTATAGTAAGTTCCTGTAATTTCACCTTTTCCTTGACATTCCTTACAAATCCTGTCTTGCTTGAGACAATAGATTAAAACCAGACTGGCAGTTGGGGAAAGCTTTCTATTGCAACCATGTGTGTCAAAAGAAAGGATTAGGTTTCCTTGTCCCAGAACATCAAGGGGAACTTCCACCTCTGCAGACACACCTCTATTCCTTAGTAATGGGGAGTTTATCTCTCCTTAGATTTAAATGGGATAAGGAAAGAGTTCAAATTCACTCTTACCTCTAGTAGTATAATCAGCCCTCAAGTCTCAAAGTATCCAATTTTGTTTCTCTAATTTAATTCTAAGTGTCAGGTTGGTATTAAATGTTGATCAAGGTAAGGGAGAGTTACCTTACACATTTATTCACTTAAAGAGGAATTTTGCAGAATGAAAAGTCTAGATGGCATCTAGGTTTAAAACTTACTTAAAACACAACTCTGACCTTTCATTTATATTGAATAAATTTTTCAAATATAGAGGAAGAGATTCTGTAACTAAGGCAAACGTTTCTCTTCATACTTTTGGGTGCAGGTGTAGTTATCTGGGCATATCATTCAATGTTAGCCTCAAACAAACTAGATCAAAGTGAGACAGAATCTTGCCTTGAGAGAGAATTTTCAGAAGTCATTAATATGTGGGAAACAAGAATAATGATTTGGAGATTGTTCCCTTTTTACCTTTGGAGAACTCTAGTTCTAACCCCCACTTCATAGGTGATGAACTGTCCAAAAGATACTAAAATGCTTTCACAAATATCAATGAATAAGAGCAGGAACCTAAAAAAAAAACTTGTATCTCCAAACAAGTGTTTTACTTTCAGCGAAAGTGTGGTAAAAGTTTAGCTGAGGTGGCTAAACTAGGGCTGGTCCAAGGGATAGGTCTTACCTAATGGCACATTTTTTGTATCACGCTTCAAAGTCTGAATGGTTGATTTTTCAGAGTCGATTCTTTATTTTTTTTTCCTATTTTTTTTATTAGTGAAACACCATGAGGTACAGTTGTAGATTTACAATTTTTTGTGCTTGGGTTTCGATTATACAATGATCAAATACCCATCCCCCCACCAGTGCCCATTTTCCACCACCATGGATAATATTCCCCCCACCCACATCCCTCCCATCCCACCCTGCCTCTGTGGCAGGGCGATCCCCTGTGTTCTCTCTCTCCTTTTGGGTGTTGTGGTCTGCAAAAGAGGCATTGAGTGGCAAACATGTTCAGTCCATAGTCTACTTTCGACATGCATCTCCCCTCCTGGGAGGATCCTCCAAACGTCCTTTATTTGGTGCTCCCTCTCTATCTGAGCTGCCCTTTCCTCTAGAATGCCCGGCTGGCCACTAAGCTATGGAGTAATCCTCCTGGTGCTGATCTCAGCCACTCTTGGGTATTAATCTCATATTTTGTTACTTTATATTCCCCAGATGAATGCAATCTTTCTATGTCTATCCCTCTCTATCTGAGAGTCGATTCTTTAATCTCTCTACCCCTAACATTTAAAAAATGCCTTTGTTCCCTAGTTGTGTTTGGGAGTTGGGGAGATGCATATAAGGAATTTGTTTGTCTCAGAACAATGGTTCAAGAACTTCTTGTGTTTGAAAACGCTACTTAGATACTTCAGTATTATCCACCCTACCCCTGGAAGATGTGATACAGCTAAATTAGAGACTGGATACTGCAGATAGCAAAACAAGAATTTTTCAGAGTAACTTTTCTTTAAAACTGAGGTCAAGCTAGTTTTTGTTCTTCCCAAATTCAAATTATTACCTTAAAGACTCTTTCCTATTCTCTCCACTGAAGATGTTTTGATTTACCATGCGAGAAGAGGAGAAGTGGGAGAGTCAGAACAGACACAAAGGAACTGACTCCACTTGTACAGTCCTTAATTTGTGTTAGCAGGACGAGGACTGTTTTTTTGGGAATGTTGCACTTCCTTAAATTCTTGTTTATATTTAATGATTTTTTCCCATACTTTTTTCAGGCCGCACGGCAAAGCCTGGCAAGCTACCTGTGACGTATTCAATATGCCAAACACAGTAACAATTGTCACAATGGAGACGTTATTAGGCCCGCTCGAGCAAATCGATGAACAACGGGAGGACAGTGACAGTGACAGTGACTTTTTTCAGGCTGTTGTTTGAATATCAGGGTACCACTTTTCAAAGAAGACAGAGAATTTCTCCTGGAAGTAAGCCTGCATCTAGAATGAAGTGAATCATTTTGTTGAAATGTGAGTAACTATTTTCAACATAGGCCATCCCTCGTGTTGACCCTTGTATTGAGAAATGTGTTTCTGGAGGAAATAAAACCTAGCCATTAGAAAATTAACTTTTTGAAAGCATTTTTCTTTATTTTACTTTTTTCCTGGTAGTAATTTTTTTAAAATTTTCGTTTTTATTGGATATCCATGAGATAGGCCATTACAAAGCTGTTTATCACTGCGTTTCATTCATACAATGATGCAACACTCATCCCCCCACCAGTGTACCTTTCCCACTACCAATCTCCCCTGTTTCCCAACACCATCCCCCAACACACCCCCACCACCCCCGCCAACACACACACACACACACACACACACACACACACACACACACACACCCTCCAGCCTGCCTCTGTGGCAGGTAATTTTCTTCCTTCTCTTTCTCCTCTTGTGCAATATGACTTGCAATACAGGCACTAAGAGGTCATTGTGTTTGTTCAGGAAGTAATGTTATTGAGAAGGTAAAACTGGAGTAGTTTTTTAACTGGTGGCAGCTTGGGGTGTGGACATGACTGCTGAGGTTTCCCGAAGTACAGGGAGATGGTGGGAGGTAGCCCATCCTGATCCCTGGGAAAGCCAGAGACTTCAGTCACAAAAACCGTGTACCCAAGTTGTTAGCAGATTATATTTATTAATGAGATCCATCCTGAGATGGTGGAGTCTGGCTGGGGACATGGCGACAGTTTTGGATTGTGAGAGCAAGCGGCTGCCAGGAGCTCTGCTTGGGAGGACACCAGGCTACCTGTTCCACTCCGATTTACCATGGTCTGTTCAGCCTTGTGCAGGTCCGAGATTAACTTCAGCTTTAGATCTCTTTCAAGTTTTATTTATGGGTCTCAAAGCAAGGCTGATAAATGAGCTTGCATAGCTGAGTTGGAAGTGGTTTGTGGGTGTGGCTCCCACATACCTCACTTTTGGCAGTTTAATTTTTTGGAAAACTTAGTCCCAATGTGTTGAGGTCTGACCAGAGGCACAGTGGCAACTTGGATGCACCTTCAGGCACCATCAACAAATTGATCTGTAAAATTAATACAAAATTAGGGCTAGATGACAAACACTAAATTCTGTGGTTCTAAGAATTATTTTCTATTTTTCCCCAAACTAGACACAGAGGAGAGATATAGAGATACTAGAATATGGATGTCAGCATCCATGCTTCAGAGGATAAACCTGACACATATCCATGGCAGATACTGAGACAAAAATACTGAGAACAAATAGACCTCATCTTTTTTTCTTTTTTCAATGCTGTGTCCTATACAGCTGAGGTCAACCAAATAAAATTTACCCTCCTGGTTATCCAGGCTAAACACTATTAGGTTTCTGAGCGACAGAGAATGTAAAACTTTTTTATCCAACTATGAATTTTGCACTGATCTCTTTTAAAAGGGTAAGCAGGATGAGTAAAATTGGCCTGTTTTTCTTCTTTCTAGTTAATTTAGGTATCAATTTCTTTAATTCCCAACTGCACTGCTGCTGTTTTATCCCCATAAATAAACCCATTATTTTGCAACTGACTATCACAGTGATTTGCATGACAGTTGCTAACCCAAGTTCTAGGAGAGGATTACTTAACAGGTGCTGTAGTCTTTGGGAGAGGACTCTGTCCAGTGTAGGGTAGCTGATGTGTGGGGAGGACACTGTGGGGAATACCCTACCTTCCTCTTTTTTTCTGATGTTTTGGTTCCTCCAATGGACTGAATTTCAAGGCCAAAGAATGTGATTTATCTTATTCATAGAGACTAATATCCTTCCCCACATCTCCCCCGCCAACCCACAGCAGCACAGAACGAGGTCTAAAATGATAGCGAACCTCAAATCACAAATTAAAAAGTCAATATAGAATGAATATTCACTTATAGAAGAACCAGAGACAGAAGTGACAAAAATGGAAAAAAGTGATAAAAATAAAAGTCAAGATAATTTTTAATTCAGGCAATAAACCTGAAGGCTTTTGACATTTTCTTCCACCATAGATGAGGGCTCAGTAAATATTGGCAGACCGGTTAAATGATAAATAAAAACAAGAAGGGAAAGATTAAAGGTATGTAGTGGAATCTTTAAAACAGTTCATGGAGTTGCTAGAATAAAATTAACCCTAAAATAAACAAACCCTGGAAGCATTTTTTAAAAATACATTTCTGATATAGGCTACCTTCCTTGTGGGTTTCTCTTTCCACTAACAAGCAGAATGCATAAAATATTCTGATTAGTTGAGGGCTACTACTTAGATTCCAACTAATGTTTTCTATATAAATCTAAATCACTTCTTTCCCTCCATCGTGCTGACCTTTCTGATCCATCAGATCCCCGTGGGAGGGCACAGCATTCTTGTGGTGGGTAAAATAATTTCCATAGAAACATAAAGTAACAAAATAGGAGACTAACACCCAAGAATGGCCGAGATTAGTACCAGGAATTTTACTCCATGGCTTGGAGGCCAACCACACATGCTAGGGGAAAAGGGAGCTCAGATAGAGAAAGGAGCACCAAGTAAAGGGTGTTGGGAGGATCCTCCCAGGATGGGAGAAGCATGCTGAAAGCAGACTATAGACCAAACATGATTGCCACCCATTGCCTCTTTTGCAAACCACAACACCCAATAAGAGAGAGAGAACAAAAGGGAATGCTCTGCCACAGAGGCAGGGATGGGGGGGATGGGGGGTGGGAGGGATACTGGGATCCGTGGTGGTGGGAAATGGGCACTGGTGGAGGGATGGGTATTTGATCATTGTATGATTGAAACCCAAGCACAAAAATTTGTAAGTCTACAACTGTACCTCATATGTCTCACTAATAAAAAAAATAAATAATATAAAATAAAAGAAAAAAATTATTAAAAGAATATGTAATAAAAGCAAAAAAAAGAGAATAAAATAATTTCCATAGAAGTTATTCAAAATGTAATTTCTGTAAACACCTATCAATATCATTTATTCCTAGATTCAGCCCTTGTACTTGCATCATTTCCCTGTTTGTCATCAAAATCTCTTTTGCCAGCACCTCTTTACAAGGATCTATTAGTATCAGCTTTGTATCTAAGGGGATAAACTTCGATTTGGAGGCTGAAGCAATGGGCAGTAGGAATGAAGAGATTGTGTTCTGGGAAGCAATGACTTGACCCTAACTCCTCACTTGACTGTAACTAGCTCACAGTTATTGGTAAGTACTTAACTCTCAGTCTACTGTTTTATCTGATAAAAAAGAAAAAACTGGAATGGTTTAACTAGCTGATTCTAATGGTTCTTTTCAGTCCTAACCTATTAGCCTATACTCATGCAGAGGACACGTTTTCAATCCAACGATCTCCTGGACTTTGGAAATACGACAGTTGACAAACAGGCTGAAATAACCTCCCATTCTGACAGATAGTCCTGCTGGCACCACAATGAATCATTATTACACTGTGAATCTATGGAAGACCTTAAAATTGTGTCTTGAGTAATCTAGGTAGTGCAGGAATTGAATGAGGGCCTAAAGGAGGTTTGGAGAACCAGACAGTGTATAGAGGTTGTCAGGCAAAAGTGCCAGTGCTTTGATTTATTTATATTATTTATCTGTTCAAAGTCGCATGTGTATGTTTACTGCATGCCCACAAAATCTAAGGACTGAAAAGTAATCTTTGGCTACTACAAATGTTACATATGAATTTTATCTCATGAATTCTCTTTCCTTGGCTCTGTTTTCCTAGTTCTCACCCAAATGTCTCATAGACAAAAGGAAGTGGAAAACCAACATTCTTTTCACCCCCTTAATCTTCCTTTCTCACCCACACCCTTCCTTTTCTTCCTACACTTACTGAATACTTATGCTAGTCTGGGACAGTCTTGGAGCTTCTTAAACTGTGGGTCACAACTCAGGGGTGGGGAGTCTTGTTTTCTGCCATGGGTCATTGAGTATTTATAGCATCACAGGAGCCATACAGTAGAGACAGATAGGCCATGGGTGGCTGTGTATGTTCTCTTAGGTACCAGGGCCAGGTCACATGATTTCCAGGGCCTTACACAGCCTGTGGGCTGATTGTTCCTCACCTCTGCTTGGGAGTTGCATTCCTTTCAAAAAATTTTCATTCATTTTCATTTCATCATCCTGTTATTCGTCGATTGCCTCGAGCAGGCCCCAGTAACGTCTCTTTCATCCTAACCCTGAGATTATATTCAAGGCTCTTTTGGAGAATGAGACCCATCATTGTTACTGGTATTTGGCATATTTGGTACGCCACGGGGAGTTTGCCAGACTCTGCCCTGTGGGCAGCTACATTCGATAGCCTGCAAGTTTGTCCAAAGTAGGAATGAGATGATAATATGTCATAAAATATGTCCTGATAAGATGTCGCGGCCGCGCGGTTCCGGGAGCTGGATTTTATAGTCTCTGAGTCTTGGCCGTTGATGGGATTACACGGCACCAGGGGGCCAGGTGGTGGGTGTGACCCCCGCCTACTGGAATTTGGAGGATCTGGGTGGAGGATGCTCGACTCCAATCCAAGTAGGCTAGGAGATCTCGGCCCCGGAACCCGCGTGGATTTGTCCCTCTGCCAGTACCTTCAGGTGTGCGGAGAGTGGTCTCAGCATGGTGGTGGCAGGTCTTCGGCTGCCAGAGCCCTGGTCGGGGCGGGGAGGAAAGCTCAACCCGCTCCCCTCCAACGGGCCCTGGAGAGGAACAACCAGGCGCGGGGGCAGTCCTGACTCTACTGCTCACTGCTATGATGATCTAGAAGGCTTCTCAGAGGTCCGTATCCCTTTTTCCTCATTAAATTTATTTTTAAATTTATTTAAAAATAAATTTAGGGGCTAGATAAATGGTACAGTGGATACAGCACTTACCCTGCATGAGGCCAACCCAGGTTCAATCTCTGTATGCCCCCCTAAGTATTACCAGGAATGCATAAGGGTTTCTAGGCAAAAAAAATCAGCCAGAAGTTGAAACAGTTTAAGTAGTACTTGATATCCAGAGAAGTTAAGGACATAAATTTCACCATGGGGAAGCTCAGTATTCAGAAAAGTTTTCTTGTAAACTAGTTAAAATGGTATAAAAAGCACTGATCTGGAGTTTGAGTATGGCAATATAAACTCGTCTCCCATTTAAAAATTCTAAATATTAGCACTGATTTACTTAGAATGACTCTACAGAACTGGGTTAGTGGGCATACCCAGCTCCTGAGCTAGCGCTGGATATATTTATGAATTATATTGTCTATTGTTACTCCAAATTACCACCTCAGAAGGGACAAACCCCACAAGCATAGGGTACAGAAGATTATGCCAAATAGGGCCACAGTTTTCCCTGTAAGAATAGCATTCTTTTAGAACATATTATGTTCACATTATTCTGAAATGCTTGGAAATTGAAGAAGGGAGGAAAGAAGGGAGGGAAGGAGGGAGGGAGGGAAGGAAAGAAGGAAAAGGAGGGGTCTCTAGTTCTGACCTTCATTGGGCTAGAAATATTCCCATCTAATCCTGGTGCTGCTCATTGGGTTAAATAAAGTCTTTTTCCCTAGAGCACGCTGATTCCGAATATTTCCATTGTCTGACATTTGACACACTATAAGAGCATGGAGGCGAGTGGTGTGGAGCGCTGGTGCTAAAAGTCCACACAGACTTTTGAGGGCATGACATTCATGTGCTCAGCTCTGCGCCAGATGTAAGTACATAAAGCAGGAAATAATGCTGCCACCGCTCAGTCACTGAGATCACAATGAACTGAGTGCGATTCCTCCACCCCTCTCAGAGAGCCCTGCAAGCTACCGAGAGTATCTCGCCCGCACGGCAGAGCCTGGCAAGCTCCCCGTGATGTATTCGATATGCCAGACACAGTAACAACAAAGTCTCCAATGGAGACGCTTAAAATAAGGAAAGAGATATGACAATCTTTCAATACCTGTATTGTAAACCATAATTATAATGCCCAAAAGGGAGAGAAAGAGAGTGAGAGAGAGCAAGAGAGTGAGAGTAAGAGAGTGAGAGAGCGAGAGAGTGAGCAAGCGAGAGTGAGAGAGAGAGAGTGTGTGTGTGTTTGAGAGAGAGAGAGAGAGACAGATAGAGGGAGAGAGAGAGAGAGAGAAAATGCCTGCTATAGTGGCAGGCTGGAGGATGGGGGTTGTTGGGAGGAAAATTGTGGACATTGGTGGTGAGAAATGAACACTGGTGAAGGAGTAAGTGTTGGAACATTGTATGACTGAAACCCAGTTATAAACAACTTTGTAACTGTGTATCTCATAGTGATTCATTTTTAAAAAATAATCAAAATTTAAGAGGGGAAACTGAAAACAATATCAGGGAAAACATCATTAGATCAAGAAGACCTTTTAAGTTCCCTTAAATCAAAGATCATGGGCAGTCCTGACTCTACTGCTCACTGCTATGATGATCTCGAAGGCTTCTCGGAGGTCTGTATCCCTTTTTCCTCATTAATAGGTAGGGCAAAGATAGTTCCCTGACTGCACTTACAGATTTTGCATGAGTACTGGGCTGATGATAGTGGGAATGGAAGCTTAAATAGAGAAGATGCGTTAAGGAGGCATAACTGCAGGAATGAGGCACAGATATGCAAATAAATGGGGTGGACAGAAAGGTGAAGACAGGGGCTGGAGCGATAGCACAGCGGGTAGGGCGTGTGCCTTGCACCCAGCCGACCAGGTTCAGTTCCCAGCATCCCATATGGTCTCCCAAGCACCACCAGGAGTAATTCCTGAGTGCACGAGCCAGGAGTAACCCCTGTGCAATGCTGGGTGTGACCCAAAAAGCAAGCAAACCAACAATAAATAAATAAAATTTAAAAAGGTGAAGACAGAGAATAACAATTCAGAGAATAACATTAACATGTCTTTCTGCTTCCATCCTTGGCCTGATTATAGTTTTCACAACCTGTAATTATCGGACATGTATGTCCAATCATGGTGAATCCTCTTCTCAAAACCCTCCATTGCCTTAATATGGCATTTAAAACTGAAAAAAAAAAACCTGGATGTCATTATCCAGATTGTAATTCTCCACCCTTGCCTTCCTTTCTGGTCTTTCCTCAGTGTCTTCTTCTCTATCTTGTTCTGTTTTGTACACACCAGTCCCTCACCAATCCTCAACATGGATCTCCTTCAAAAGCATATTATTTATTTTCTTCCCCTCTGAGATGTAAACATCATGAGACCAGGGATTTATCTGTCTTTTATTCTGTGTCGCTTAAGTTGAGACTATTCATGACTAATAACATTGAGTGAATGCCCTCAGATTACAGAATATGACACTAAGATACAAAGAGGGAAGATGAATGAGATTAAAGTGTTCCTTAGAGTTGGCATGCTTAATAAGTACTTAGATGATCTTTCATTCCCAAGGACTATGGTAGAATAATGGTTTCCAGAGATGTCTTCAGCAGGAAGCCAAGCAACAGGGTAACACAAACAGGATTTTGCAGATGGTATGAAGTTAAACATCTTGGAGTGCAGAAATAATCCTTAAAAGTGAAAACAAGAAAAAAGGTATTGTGGTTCACAATACTTTAGTGGTTGGGTTTCACGCACAACACATTCCAACTCCCCAGATGTATCCGCCTCCTCCACCACTGTCCCTGTGCTCCCACCCTCGTATTTTACCCCCACCCCACTCCCACTAGGCTAAGCTACTTAAGACCAGTTCCCAGTTTCTGTTGCTTTGCAGAGTTTTTTATTCCCTTAGTATGTTTCTTTCTATCCCACCTAGGACAGAGAACCATTCTGCGTCTGTCCATCTCTTGGTTAATTTCACTCACCCTGGAACTCTCCAGATCCATCTTCATGGAAGAAAATTGCATGATTTTCTTTGCTTTTAAAATCTTGGTTCACACCCATTCACGCTCAGGGGTTTCTCAGGAAACACTCCTGGCAGGCGTTGGGAAAACATATGGGATTCTAGGGATTGAACTGGGGTCAGCTGCGTGTAAGGCAAACTCCCTACCCTCTCTACTAGCTCTCCCTCCATACTATCTCTATACTATCTCTGTACTATCTCTCCAGCTTCTTGACTTCATCTTTACTTGTAGCTGAATAGTATTCCTTTGCGTATATGAACAATAGTTTCTTTATTCTGTCTTCCTTTCTTGGATGCTTGAGTTGTTTCTAGATTTTGGCTACTGTGTAATTGCTGTACGGCTACTGTGTATTGCTATAATGAACATAGGAATGCAAATAACTTTTCTGAGTAGTTTTTGGGCCCTAGTGGTAGATACCAAAAACTGGGTCATATGGAAGTTCAATTCCTAGTTTTTTGAGCTATGTCCATTTTGTTTTCCAAAGAAGGCTGGACAGTTGACATTCCCAGCAGCAGTGAATGAGTGTCCCTTTCCTCCGCATCTCTGTGCCAACCCTGGCTTTTTTGTTCTTTGTGATGTGTGCCAGTCTTTTTGGTGTGAGATGTTATCAATCTTTTTAAATTTATTTATTTATTTATTTATTGAATCACTGTGGGAAAAGTTACAAAGCTTTCAGGTTTAAGTCTCGGTCATGCAAATATCAAACACATTTCCCTTTACCAATACTCATTTTTCACCACGAAGAACCCCAATAACCCCCCCAACCCTCCCAATGCATGTGAGGCAGATGAATTCTAATTAACACTCTATCTACTTTGACTAGATTCATTGTTTCGACAAAAGATACACCATTTTTTTTTTCCCTCCCGTTGATCGTCGATTTGCTCGAGCGGGCCCAGTAACGTCTCCATTGGAGACTTTGTTGTTACTGTGTTTGGCATATCAAATACTCTTGGTAGCTTGCCGGGCTCTCCGAACACCATTATTATTTAGAGTTTACACCCCCAAATCAGACATGCTGTAAAGGCATTGTGAAATAATTTGTTTTCTACAGCTGGACACAAGAATCAAACAATGTTGGATTTCTGATATTTTACTTATTAAACCTGGAAGTATTTCTGCTGAGAGTCTGATAGTTATGAGATTGGTTTCTGTGCTCTGGAGCCACGGCCGTGCCAGAGAGCCGCTCGTGGGGGTCAACTCGTGACCTCGGTAGGGTGTGAAGGACAAGCTGGGAACGCCCCCCCTTCCCATGAGGTTTCAGTCGCCCCATCACCACCGGCTCATACCTGGCTTTCCACAAAGCTCCCAAGCAGCTGCCATCTTTCTTTCCAAAGGGAAAAAGCATCAATTTTTTTTGCATTTCATTATTTATTTAGATGTTTAAGCTCTCGCACTAGGTTTTTACAAGCTGGTGAACAGACAAGTACTTCTCCCACAGAACTACAACTACACATTCCCAGAGAGTATAAATATGTGGTTGAACTAACATTAATACACATCACCATTTTATCAATTACATAATAAAACAAATGATCAGGAATCCAAATATTAAGTTACACAGCTCGAAAGGCATATAAAATATTAGCTATCTGCTCAATTCATTAGCAGAAACCCACTTTTTTTTTTTTTGCAAGAGGTTGGGGAAAAAAATCGCACTTCAAACAAAAATCAGTTGGTAAACAACTTCAGATAAGTATGAGAAAATTAAAATCAGAAAATCTTATGATTAACAATTGTTTCAGGTACAATAAAGCATCTCTAAAGGGGGAAAAAACCCTTAACTTAAACAGCATATTCTACATGCTCTGCACAAAACAAAGGCAATATTTTACTAAAAATACTTAATATACCCCCCTCCCATTCCCTTTTTTTTTCCAGCCCCGCCCCGTTAAGTTGCACCCCAAAGTGCAAACAATAAAATAAACTGTAAGGCTTTTTTGTCTGGAGACATTAAAGACATGTGCTTCTTTACAATGCCGATTTCAAATTGGAGGTTTTCCATAACAGCACAAAATGAGATTTATAGATAGACCCTAATCACTGTAAGACTTGGCTTAAAAAAAAAGTTGCGCAAACCTGATGTATACTGGTATGAATGTGGGAGATGTAAACATAAAGTGAGCAGGCAAATGACCTTATCCTCTACTTTCTATGAAATGACTGAAGGAATAAACCACATAAGGTCTAGAGTGCTCATAGTTCCTGGGATTTTAGTTCTGTATGATACTAAAAATATACAAGTATTATGCTGGGTATTTTGGCACCTAATCTTTCTAAATTTCTTATATATTGATAAAATTCTGGCCTGGGAATAGATTTAAAGACGTTATTCAATACTGCATGATTTCAGGAAAGAATCGGTACAAACAATAAGCGCATCTTAAATGCTGAATAGCAAGAATTTTTTTGCTAAGTGTCCAAATAGGTTGATCATAAGCCAAATACAGAGGACGCAATTCTGTCAAGCTTGTGAACTGGTGAAACTGCTTTCCATGGGAGCTTCATTAGACTTATTCACCAAGCCAACATGTTGGCCAGTACGTGGACAAATTAGGTCCTATCTCAAGTTCCATTTCCAAGGCAATGGCATCAGGCCACCCCAGTTTTATTGAATGCAACAATTGTTCCTATGACCGTTTGATGTTATCAATTGATGTTATCAATTTTGATTTTCATTTCCCTCACAAAAAGTGAGGCAAAGCATTTTTTTTTCATAGATGGCCAGAGGGAGTTTTCTTTTTCTGTCTTTTTTAAAATTTTTTTAATATTTTTATTAGTGAAACACCATGAGGTACAGTTGTAGACTTACAAATTTTTGTGCTTGGGTTTCAATTATACAATGACCAAATACCCATCCCTCCACCAGTGCCCATTTCCCACCACCACGGGTCCCAATATCCTTCAACCCCCATCTCCCCCATCCCACCCTGCCTCTGCGGCAGGGCATTCCCTTTTGTTCTCTCTCTCCTTTTGGGTGTTGTGGTCTGCAAAAGAGGCATTGAGTGGCAATCATGTTTGGTCTATAGTCTACTTTCAACATGCATGGGAGTTTTCTTTGAGGAAGTTTTTGTTTATCTCTTCCCCATGAATTTTGTCTAAAAGGGGTTGGTTGTTTTATTCTTGTAAAGTTCTGGAGATAATCCTTTAGATCACTGTGTTTTACTTCCAATGTTTCATACCAAATACCCTTAAATTCCATTAGATTTGTTCACTCATCCCACATTTACTGTCCATATTTGTATGTTTTAGCAAAGAAGAAAAAGGCTACAAAAATATTACTTTGATATCTTTTTGTAATTTTAAAGAAAACAATGGAATTAAATGTGCATTTACTTGAATTTGGCAATTACCAGTGTTTTTAATTAAAAAAATTATTTTCCACCTTTTATTTTATTCTTGTTATTTTGGGTCACACCCACTTGTGCTTAGGGCTTACTCCTGACTCTAAGCTCAGTGATAACTTCTGAGAGGGCTCAGGGGACCATCTGGGTTGTCAGGGATTGAACTCTGGTTTGTTTCTCCAGAAACCCTGGCTTCCTTATGTACTGCTCGAGCTCTCCAGCCTCAGAAACAAAAATTTCCTAATAAACACTCAGAGCATACTTTATTATAGACACTGTAGATTGAAAAAAAGACCCTTTAATTTCCTAATAAACACTCAGAGCATACTTTATTATAGACACTGTAGATTGAAAAAAAGACCCTCTACACATAACTACGTGATCAATGGGATGTAAACAGCGGATTGTCTGAACCAAAAGCAAAAGCAAGTATCATGAGGGAGGGAAGCAGAGTGGAGGCTCTATGGGGCATTAACTCTTCTTGGAAAATAGCAGATGGGCTGGAGGGGGTGATGAATTGGGAATCCTGAGAGTAACATCTTAGTTGAGTTGTCCAATAGCTGTCAAGATTTGAGCCCTTTTGCTTGGATTCTCCTTGTTCCTGGAAGTTTTTCTAACCATATTCATCTGTTTTGCAGGTGTCATTCCTCCTGTCCCTGTCCCTGCCTACCTTATTCCTTTATGCACAGCCTCCCATCCCTGGCATGACACACAAATTTCCAGGTCATTTCTCAGAAATTTATTCAGCCCCCACACTCTACACTGTCCTTGATGAGATAAAAGAGGAACTTGGGAGAAAATCTAATGAACACGAACAAGCCAAGGGGGAAGTCTGCGTGCTTTCCTCTGCTCTCCCCAGACAGGATTCCTTTACAGCACTTCCTGTAATCCAAACAGCATGTTTCTCCTTAGCCTACTATGAAGAGGTGGTGGTTATCCATTCTGAAGTCACACGAGACGTGTTCTTCCGAGGGGAAGTTAGCACCTCCACCACCAGGTGTACCCATATTTCACAAGGTTTCTCACCCCCTATCCTGTCTCCAGACTCATTCTCCATAAGATCATGAGCTCTAGAGCAGTGACATATCTTGAAGTTGTATAGGACACGTCTGACCTGCACAGAGAGTGCTCAATAAATAGTTACTTAATTAACTAAATGGTATAAACAATGTACTAGAGCAGACAAATTTTTGTTTTGTTTTGTTCTTTGAGGGGCCACACCCTGCTGGATTCAGGTCTAACTCCTGGTTCTGAGCTCACGGATCTCTTCTGAAGAGTTTGGGGTCCATATAGGGTGCTGGAAATTGAACCTGGGTCAGACGCATGTAAGACAAGTGCCTTACCTTTCGTACTTTCTGACTCATAATTGGTTAATCCTTAGAAAGCGCTAAAATGTCTCCACATTTCTCAAATAACTTCATATTTTCAGTTTGATTTGAATTACTGAGGTGCATATGAAGATTGAGTTCATAGCAAAAATGATTATTTTAATCTACTTACCATGCATTTTTAATTTGTGTGTTTAATTTTCTCCTAATTCATGCTTGTATAAGAAAGAGCACAGGATCTATGAGGGTGAAAATGTTTTGGAAACTCTAAATTTAATTGCAGATGTTTCTTTTTACACAACTGAAACACACACTGCTTGTATACTTAGTCACTGGCAAACTGAAGTTGATGTCAGTGTTTGGATGGGACCCAGGACTGGCGGGAGGAACTGTTCCTTATTGCACAGAGTATTCAATCATTTTGGGCTTAGCCAGACTGCAGATGGGTTACCAGGGTTAGTCAGGAGTGGTAGGAGAAGTATTTTCACATAACTAGCAATTCAGGGCTACGGGAAATCTTTGAGCAATAACGCTACTCATGGGGTGGAAGAGGTGTCAATTCAGTTAATTTAAAAAAATCAAACAAAGCAAATGACAACACATCCTAATGCAATTTCATACTGTCCTCAGTGTCTCAAAAGCAGTTGACACTAGTTTTCCTCACTGGCAACATTTACTGACTCAGGCTTTGTATTAATCCAAGGAACTTGCAGTTCTCCAGGGAAATTGCAAAATACTTTCTAAGTATCCTGAAAAAGAAATGAGGTGTTAATTTAATTTTAATTTACATATGTCACCCAATACTCTTAGAGGATGTCAGGACTTTGGAATGACAAGGCTAACCATTATCATCACCATCAATATCCTATTATTATTATTCTCATTTGCAATTCTGAGGTACAACTGAATTGGCAGACTAGGAAAGCTAGTGGACCTGTGTTCCAATGCTATCTGATTTTCACCTGGATCTTCTGTGAGGATTACCCACTACTTATCTTCATGACTGTAAAGAAGTTTGTGAGTTTTTTTTCAGGGGAAGAAAGGGAGTTTGGGCCATACCAAACTATGACTCAGGGGTTATTCCTGGCTCTGTGCTCAGGAATGACCTCTGGCAGTGCTCAGGGGACTATATGTGGTATTAGGAATGGAAAGGAATGGAGGTCTGTGGCATGAAAGGAAGTTCTTTAACTTCTGTACTATCTCTTTGACTCCAGAATTTTGTAGGTTTGAAATGTTCAGATATGGGGCTGGAGTGATAGCACAGTGGGTTAGGGCATTTGCTTTGCATCCGGCCAACCTGGGTTTGATTCCCAGCATCCCATATGGTTCCCTGAGCACTGCCAGGAGTAATTCCTGAGTGCAGAGCCAGGAGTTTCCCCTGTGCACTGCTGGGTGTGACGCCCCCCCCCCCAAAAAAAAGAAAGAAAGAAAATACCAGTGAGTTCTAGTGTTTCTTAATGTTTCTTAAAGGAATATTAGCCAGTCTTCACCAATAATGAAGGAAGTATCCAGACATTACATTTGTTATTTTGGTATGGAAAAACTATTTGTTGATTTCCAGAATCTGGACATCAAACATAAAACAAAGAACGAAAAATGCGAAGTTCATAGTCACAGAGATAGATGTTCTTCGATATACATCCATTGCAAATTCTCTGCTCAGAAATTTTGCTCTTAACCATAACATCCAGAAGGAGAGAGAGAGAGTAAGAGGGAATGTGCCTGTCACAGAGGCAGGGGATGGGAAGGAGTGGGAGTGGAGTGAGGGGTTCTGGCAACATTGGTGGTGGAGAATCAGCACTGGTGGTGGGATGGGTACTCAATGATTGTATGACTGAAACATAGTCACAGAAGTTTGTAAGTCTGTAACTGTATCTCACAATGATTCATTAAAATAACTAACTAAATATTTCTCTTTTTCTTTTTTGCTAAGCTCAGGGGACCATATGGGATGCCGGGGATCAAATCTGGGTAGGTTGTTTGCAAGGCAAGTGCCTTACCTGCTGTACTGTAACTCTGGCCCCATAATCTAAAATATTAAGGCTTGAAAGGTTATGCTCTCTGTAACTTCCCTCAACATATTCAGCAAATAACCATTTCTTTGCCAGACACAGTAACAACACAGTCTCCAATGGAGACGTTACTGGGCCCGCTCGAGCAAATTTTTACAATTTTAGATTTTACATTTGCATCTGTAGTTCATAATATTTGCATATAAATATCTATATTTTTGCCAGATTCATTTATTGAAAGATTTTTTTCTACTTATCTTTGCCCCTTTGTCAAAATTAGTTGATTATGTATGTGGGGTTTTTTTTTCTGGCTATTCTATCTTGTTCCATAGTGTATGGCTATCAGTATACATACTATCTTGATTACTATAGCTTATAATAATCTTTAAATTTTTTCACACCTAATTTTATTTTAGGCACCATGGTTTACAGAACTGCTATTAGTTTGGTTTTATACATACAAATGTTCCAGCACCATCCCTCCTGGAGAGTGTCTGCTTCCCTCCACCATTGTTCCAGGATTCTTCCTCCGATTCAGTAGTAGGTTTCCTACTGAATATTTGTCCTCAGTTTCTGTTGCCTTAGGGCTTTTGTTACCCCCCTACTAAGATTCTTTATGTCTGCATATGAGAGATCATTCTGTGTCTGTACCACTTCTTCAGCCTAATTTCACTCAACATAAAACTCTCCAGACACATCCACATGATAAAAAATTGCATAATTTCATCTCTTCTTATAGCTGAATAGTATTACTTTGTGTATGTGTGGCACAGTTTCTTTTTTTTTTTTCTCTTTCACATAATTTATTGCTCAATGGCCAATTCATGGACAACAACTTGCATGCTGTGTATACTTAGGCAATTTTCAATCACTGCAAATCACCCTCTAGAGAAGACTGGCCACACCACATTTGCATAGCACAGTGTACTTTTGTTATGCTGCTAGTTGTTTTTAATTTATTTTTAAATTTTTATTAGTGAGACATCATGAGGTACAGTTATAGACTTACATATTTTTGTGCTTGGGTTTCAATTATACAATGATCAAATACCCATCCCTCCACCGGTGCCCATTTCCCACCACCACGGATCCCAGTATCCCTCCCACCCCCATCCCCCCCATCCCACTCTGCCTCTGTGGCAGGGCATTCCCTTTTGTTCTCTCTCTCTTATTGGGTGTTGTGGTTTGCAAAAGAGGCAATGGGTGACAATCATGTTTGGTCTATAGTCTACTTTCAGCATGCTTCTCCCATCCTGGGAGGATCCTCCCAACACCCTTTATTTGGTGCTCCCTTCTGTATCTGAGCTGCCTTTTCCCTTAGCATGTGTGGCTGGCCTCCAAGCCATGGAGTAAAATTCCTGGTACTAATCTCGGCCATTCTTGGCTGTTAGTCTCCTATTTTGTTACTTTATGTTACCCAAATGAATGCAATCTCTCTATGTCTATCCCTTTCATTCTGAGTCATTTTGCTTAGCATGATACTTTCCATGTAGTACCACTTGTGTGTAAATTTCATAACTTCGTCTTTTCTAACAGCTATGTAGTACTCCATTGTGTAAATGTACCAAAGTTTGTTTAACCAGTCATCTGTTCTCGGGCACTCAGGTTTTTTTCCCGATTCTGGCTATTGTAAAGAGGTAGCACAGTTTCTTAACCCAGTTATCTTTTCTCTAAAACTTGTGTTGTTTCCAGATTTTGGTTACTGTGAATAGTTCTACAATGTACATAGGAGCGCAAATGCGTTTTCTGTATAGAGTTTTAGGGCCTTAGGGTAGAAGCCACAAAATAAGTCATATCAAAACTTGATACCGATTTTTTTTGAGGCATGTCCATTTTATTTTCTAGAGAGGCTGGGGTAGTTGATGTTGCCACCAGCAGTAAATGAGGATTCCTTTTTCCTATGTCCATCCAAAGGCAGGTTGTTTTTATTCTTTGTGATGTATGTCAGTCTCCCTGGTGTTAGATGATATCTCATTGTTATTCTGATTTGCATTTCCCTGATGATTAGTGGTACAGATATTTTCTTCATATAGCTTTTGGCCATCTGTATGTCTTCTTTTAGCATGGACCTGTTCATTTCTTTATTTTCGAAAGGAAAAAAAATCTTCCATGTCTTTATATATTCAGTCTTCAGTTTTTTAAATACATGGTATATAGTTATCATAACTCTGTTACAGTGCTAAATTAGAAATATTAATATTTATGTAATTTTAAGTATTTTGTTTAACTCCTTTTTCTTTTATTTTGGTCAGTCGGGGTCAGATTTGAATGCTATGTGGGTCAGAGAGTCAGAGAGATAGTGCAGTAATAAAGGAGCTATCTTTGCCTTGATGGTTCTCACCCTGACTCGATCCCTAGCACTGCATATGGCCCCCTGAGCACCTCCAGGAGTCATCTCTGAGTGGAGAACAGTAGCAAACAGTAGTAAACCCTGAACATTGCTGGGTATGGCCCAATAACACACACACACACATACACACACACAGACACCATCATCTAAAATTATTTTAATGCTATGCAAGAAAACATGAAAGCTCCCGTGCTTTCAAATTGAAAACAAACTAAAAAAACAAAACATCATGCATTTGAAATATCAACAATTAAAAATAGCTCTTAAAAGCAAGAAAATACAAAAAAAATACAAAAAAATATACAAAAAAATGTCAAAAATTTTATTTCCTTTTTTCTCCCCCAAAGAGTTTAGACATTGTAAGCTCAGGTCTGTCTGATTCCAAACCTGAAGTGCCTCATAACCTCATATTATTTCATCCTTTGTTTTGTGAAACATAATGAGACCAGTGGTTCTCTCCTCCAACGGTAATATTTTAGTTACTCTAATTCCCTCAAAGGAGGAAATAAAAGCATTGTTTTGGGACTATGCACTCTTGAAGTTATCAGAGCTGGTCGAGTAAGTGGGATTTCACTGAGTTTTGTAAATGTACTCTGGGATCAGACTTGAGTTGAGAGGAGTTTCAAGCATTTGTATCAAACCTGAAGACCAGGCAAAGATTATGTTTAATAAAGCTGAAGATTATGTTTAACAACGTTGACACTCAAATTTAGTGGTGATCTTGATGACCAATATACAGATATTGAATTAGAATACTATATAACTTAAACTATGTAATGTTGTATACTAATAGTGCATCAATAAAATTTACTTAGAAAATAAACTCAGTAAACTAAAAGCATGCACAAATTCCTCGTCTCCTTTGAAAATAAGCTTTATAGTTTATACCAGTAGAAATGTATTTACTCCCCAGATACAACCTTTAAAACTCTTTCCAAAGTTGTACAAGAGCTTCTCATAGGAAAGATATAAATTGGATGAAAAATTGAGTTTTGATCTTAATTTTCTTAGTAATATTGTAGTATCAACTGAGTAGGCGTGTATCCTTGAAAAGGAGGATAAAACTATGTTGACGGTCTGGAAACCAAGTTTATATCATTGGGAGACTAAACTGAGCCTGGGAAGGCCATGGTGGGCCTTGTCAGTAGAGGTAGTCAAAGGAAAGGGGCTCAGATTGTCCTAGCAAGAAGAAAAAGCTCAGAATCATGGAAAGGACCCACAGTGGGTCCGAATTGCCTTCCATCTCAGTCAGGGTTGAGCATCGGGTCATTGGTACCTATCACTGTGGCAAAGAGAGATTATTTTTATTAAGCATTCTGTGTTTGTCCAAGAGCTCTCAGTCATTAATCATTGAACTCATGTTTCCTATGAGACTTTTGTGAAGTAAATGGGGAAAGAAATAACACAATTCTTATTTTACAGATAGAGAAACTAAAGCAGTTTTGTTTGCCTCAGTTACACACAGAAGAGCTAAAGTCATTTATCAGAATTTGGGGAGATCAGTGTAGGGATTTGATAATGTTTTGTTGTTGCTGTACTACCACAGAAAAGAGGTTTCTTCTTTTATACAAAATGGACTAACACTCTGCAACGAC
Source organism: Sorex fumeus (assembly GCF_029834395.1). NCBI lineage: Eukaryota > Metazoa > Chordata > Mammalia > Eulipotyphla > Soricidae > Sorex > Sorex fumeus. Next base: position 7,455,929 of record NW_026606058.1, read on the forward strand.
ATGGTTAATACAGAGGTATACTGAAGAGAAACATACAGACACACACAGACACACAAACACACACAAAACTTGACTTCCTTAGTGCGACAATTTTACAGTTTCCTAAAAAAGATTTTTGGAATACAAATATGCATTTTAGTGTAAGTAGTAAATACTGTAAGGCATTGCTAGTCATGATATTTAATAAAAGTGAAAATATAAGCGAACACACCTAATGTGGTTGTGAGTAGTCAGTAGATGGCTATGAAAGGACTGAGAGGTCATGTGGATTTTGCTCTTTGGAATTAATCTGGTGGGCTTCCTGGAGGGTGTGTGTTTTGAACATCAACTTAAAAAGGACTTTGGGGTATTAAATAAAAGTGCTTCAGGACATGCCTTGTGTGCATGAAGTTGTGAGTTCCATCTGGCACTGCCCCACACAGTTCAGTGGGACCTCCAGCTCTGCCAGTATAATCTTTTGTATCTCAACCAAATGTGTGTGAACACCATGATCAAATGTGTCAGCACCCAAGATGTGTGACCATGATACACTATAATCAAGTCTGAGCACTCTCAGACAAGAACACAATGACAAGAAAGAATGGAAGGGAAAAATATTTCAGATGTGATATGCATACCTCATCAGAGATTCTTTGAGGTATCTTTTCTTTTCCTTTCTATGAAGTGTAAGTACCACTTAGAAAGTTGTCAAATGTCAAAGAAGGAGGAATTAATTGCGGGCAATAAGATGAAAAGAAAGGATCATTTTCTAGCAGTGAGAGCTCTCAGACAGATTCACTGTGAGGGGATTCAGTGGGCAGATGGGGTGAAGTGGCAGGGGAAAAGGCATCAGCGGAAGTTGTTTAAGCCAGACTTGATAAAGCACAGAAAAATCATGTCAGGAATCAGCATGCCCTCTGATGAGGGAAGGGAACACAGTTAGGGCTCAGATTAATCACTTCCTTGAATTCAAGGCCAAATTCAAATTCATTTAGAAGTGTTGTTAGCAAAAGTCTATCATTCTTCTTTTAAAAAATAGTGTAAGCAAGGCCTACCTCGTAAGTTGATAAACAGAATGAAGTGAAAAATGCTTACGTGGTGAATGAATGTAAGAGGCAAATTTTGGGTTATGGAGGGTCTGAAGCTTATATAACATTGTACATCTTCCTCCCTCCCTCCCTCCCTCCCTCCCTCCCTCCCTCCCTCCCTCCCTCCCTCCCTCCCTCTCTCCTTTCCTTCTTCCTCCCTTCCTCCCTTCCTTCCTTCCTTCCCTCCTTCCTTCCTTCCCTCCTTACTTCCCTCCTTCCTTCCTTCCTTCCTTCCTTCCTTCCTTCCTTCCTTCCTTCCTTCCTTCCCTCCCTCCCTCCCTCCCTCCCTCCTTCCTTCCTTCCTTCCTTCCCTCTTCCCTTCCTCCCTTCCTCCCTTCTTCCCTCCCTCCCTCCCTCCCTCCCTTTCTTCTTTCTTCCTTCCTTCCTACTTCCTTCCTTCCTCCCTTCCCTCCTCCCTTCCTTCCTCCTTTCCTTCCTCCTTCCTTCCCTCCCTTCCTTCCTTCCTTCCTTCCTTCCTTCCTTCCTTCCTTCCTTCCTTCCTTCCTTTCCTCCTTCCCTTCCTCCCTTCTTCCCTCCCTCCCTCCCTCCCTCCCTCCCTCCCTCCCTCCCTTCCTTCCTTCCTTCCTTCCTTCCTTCCTTCCCTCTTCCCTTCCTCCCTTCCTCCCTTCTTCCCTCCCTCCCTTCCTCCCTCCCTCCCTCCCTTCCTTCCCCAGAACCTTATACATGCAGAGAAAATTTTCTGGTAATATCCTTTTATTCCGGTAACATCCGGTAACTTGCCTCTTTTAAAAAAGATTGTTCATAATTGATTATTCTTTTGTAACACTGTAGCACTGTCCTCTCATTGTTCATCGATTTGCTCGAGCGGGCACCAGTAACTTATCCATTCTGAGACTTGTTGTTACTGTTTTGGGCATATCGAATATGCACAGGGAGCTTGCCAGGCTCTGCCGTGCGGGCAAGATACTCTCGGTAGCTTGCCGGGCTCTCCGAGAGGGAGGAGGGATGGAGGAATCTAACCCGTGTTGGCCACGTGCAAGGCAAAGCCCTACCCGTTATGCTAATGCTCCAGCCCCATGGAGATTTTGTACTTAGTAAATCATCCTCCCACTCTAGGTGTCTTGTTTCCTTTATTTTTGGTTTACATCACGGTGTCTGTTTCAGGAGTTCTTCACACATCTTCAAAAGCAAATTTTCACACCATGTTTACCAACAAAGTCTCAAAATCTGTGCTGGACAGATTGTACACTGGTCAGGGCACTTACACAGATGCATGGGTGGTTCAGTGGTAGAATCCTTTTGTAAATTAAAAAAAAAAATCTAAATCTCCCATTCACAAACATGCTGGACTAGTTCAGCTAAAGAAATTGAAATAGGGGTCAATGGACTGGAGTGCAGGCTCTGCCTGCTTCGATTTTTTTAAATCAAAAGAATGCACAGGACTGGGCTTGCTGCTTAAGTGGTAAAGCCCTTGATTGCTAGTGTGAGGCCCTGGGTTTGATCCCCAGCACCAACTGGTCTCTTGAGCACTGCTGAACGTGGCTCCAAAACATTAAAATATATAACAAGGAGACAAAAATCTGGTTATAAAATTAGGCACTAAAGATTTATTATGAATAATAAAATAAATCTAACAGATGGCTACTTAAAAAAACTGCAAATATTACGAAATTGAGGTAAACGGCACGATGTTTTAATTTTGTACCTATCTGAGACATCTCTTATACATTTGTGTGTGAACCTGTGAACGCAGGTGTGTGTGTGTGTGTGTGTGTGTGTGTGTAAATGCACATGTACAAATAAACATGTTGTGATTTATGATAGTCATTTTGGATGGCGATAAACATGTGTACATACATTTTTTACTTTTCTCTAGTATTATTTATCAAAATTTATTATTGCTACTTTCGAAAAAAAATCTTTTAAAACCACAGTGTGTATACCACAAAATTTTACACTCATGGCCAAATTTTCAAAAGTTTCCACCACAGGTTTTAATGAGTTTCATGGATTAACTTCTGATTATACCTTCAAATTATTTCTCTTCCATTATTTCCTAATTTGGGGATTGAGTATTCCTGGATGCACTCACATTCTATACCTTCATTCTCCCATCTCACTGGTGAACAACGAATAATAGGAATATCTCTAGGTACCATTTTTACAGGGCTGGAGCATTAGCACAACGGGTAGGGCGTTTGCCTTGCACACAGCCAACATGGCCAACCCGAGTTCAATTCCTCCGCCCCTCTCAGAGAGCCTGGCACGCTACTGGGAGTATCATGCCCACACGGCAAAACCTGGCAAGCTCCCCGTGACGTATTCGACATGCCAAACACAGTATCAAGTCTCACAATATTACTGGGCCCACTCAAGCAATTGATGAACAATGGGAGGACAGTGACAGAGACAGTGACCATTTTTACAACCATAGATACACAAAGAAGTAATGTGAACTTCACAATATGTCCTACTTCATCCAAGTTAAATTAATTGTCAATGAATTTCAGAGTCAAGAAACCAAAGAGAAGCATGGCTGAAAGAAACCCAGGGGTTGAACTCCTTAATTGTAAAACTTTATAGAACAAGGGGGAAATGCCCTGCCACAGAGGGAGGGTGGGATGGGGGGGATGGGGGGTGGGAGGGATGCTGGGACCCATGGTGGAGAAGATGGGCACTGGTGGAGGGAGGGGTACTTGATCATTGTATAACTGAAACCCAAGCACAAAAATTTATAAGTCTATAACTGTACCTCATGGTGTTTCACTAATAAAAAAATAAAATTAAATTAAAAAACCTTTATAGAATCATAATAATGCCAGTATATTGATTGAGTTCCTGTAGGAATTTGGAAAGAAATTGTGCCAATGTGCTTCCACCATACTGACAAAACTGGGAGAAAATGAAAAGGCAGTGTGAAGATTTGGGCTGTGTATCTGAGAGGCACCCGTAGCCCACATCTTATCCAAACACAGAGACAAGATATGTTCCATTAGCAGGACTGAATCTAACTTAAATCTAATTAAATCCGATGGTGGAATATCAAGGAAAGCTTTTTGTTCCTTTTGTGTATTGTTATGTTCTTCCTCCAAAGTCAGCTGGTTATACTTGAGTTCAGAATGCCGCTTTGAAATCACTGTGATTTACTTGATGCTGAGCTCATTCTTCTCTCAGAAAGTCCCTTCCTGGGGCACCATTATGGCTATGATGGAGCACTCTCCCCAAGATGGTAAAGATAAACCGCAAGCATGCTCAACTCTTGCTTTGGGTCTGTGCCACATGGGCCTGGGCAGAGCTCCTTGTGAGGATGGTACAAGCAACAGTTGGGAAGCAGGCCTAGAGGTGTGGTGGCCATTCCAGAAATGTAACCCCTCCAAAATGTGTTGCCCAGGCTTTGTAAGGAGGGCAAAGCAAAGAAAGCTGCTGCCCATTTGGAACATACTCTGGCTCCTTCCACATCTGCAGGACATTTAGCTCTTTGCATCTGGTAATGTTTGTGCAAATATAATTCCATATTCACTAATAATTCCTGGGGCTAAAGGCCCCCCCTCGGGTAACCTTGTTAATATTCTCTCAAGGCCTGGTGTGAACGCCTCAGAGCATTTTGATTAGAATTCAATCTTGTGTTTTTTTTCCCTTTCTGTCTCTTTCTCCCTCGCTCCTCTCATGCTTTTCTGGCCCCTGGTTTCCTGGCCACCCACATCAGGAGGCTTTCTCCCCCCTTCCACTCTCCATTCTCAGTTTCAAGGAATTTCCTTGTGTCAAAGGCAAAGTGTGATTGACATATTTTCCCCTCTTAAGAGCAGTCATCCCAGTGTTTGATTTAACCATCTCCTTATGGGGCTCAGGCAAGTATTACCTGGGCGAAAAAGACACCTCCTGCTCATCCTCACCTCAAGTGCCTGCTCCAGACCCACTGAGCTCAGCCAGTATTTTTATAGACTTTTAAAATGCTGCTCTGCACCCCTTTCTACCTTTTTAATGGATTAATTGTGGCACTATTAAGTTGATTCCTTGGTACCTTAACCATTAAAGAATTTTAGGTATCTGCGCCCAGGTAGACCAGCTGCCTCCAGCGGTTACTATTCTTAGGCCCTGGGGGACAGAGTGGATACTTAATGAATTCTCCAGTTTTGGGATTCACTAACTGGTCAGGTTGTGCTTCTTCTGATTGCTTGGTTCTCTTGATTGGTTCATTTTCTCTCTTAGGAGAAGAAAATAGAAAACAAACACAAAATCAAATTTGTCAGCGCATTAGGAATTATATATAAACTCAAGCATTTCTGACAGTGAAGTGCTTCAGGCTGGAGAAATTCTGGAATGCATTCATTCCTTCTCCAGCTGCCTTATCAGCCACTTATAAAGGATTTTAAGGAGTCTGCCTGAAGGGATTGAACTAGATGACCTGGGAAGAGGTCACTTGCAGCCTTAATTACCCAGAAATTCTTTTCTAGGACAGGACATACTTCTTACAGTGTTGGAGCAAATCTATCCTAACAGGATTATTCATGTGTCTCCTGAAGAGCCTGAGTCACTGCCCCAAGTTTTCCTTAATGGATTACACTCCTGCTGATTATAATATGCTATTGCCTACTCAAAACTCCTAATTGCAGGTAGCTTAGTAGTAACTCAATAATTAGATGCTTAAATAACTTTCTATGTCCTCAATTCTATTGTTTTAGAAGAAAACAAAGTGCTAGAAGAAAGACAAACTTGAATAGCAAGATTGATTTTTTTCTGCTAAAATTTCAGTAATAAAGGTATCTTTACTCAAAAGTCTTCCTTCAGTGACATTTTATTTTATTTATTTATTTGATTGTTTGCTTTTTGGGTCACACCTGGTGATGCTCGCGGTTGCTCTTGGTTCAGGAATCACTCCTGGTGGTCTGGTCGTTCTCTGGGGAACTATATAGGATGCAGGGGGATAGAACCTGGGTTAGCTGTGTGAAAGACAAGAGCCTTTCATGCTGTCCATCCCTCTGTCCCTACATTTTATTTTTAATCAGGAGCAATGTCCTGTCATTAGAAATCAATAAAGGTGCTCAATCAATAAAAAATATGACCTACATGCATGTCAGTCATAATTATTATTCATGTCATGAGAAACAAAGCATGGGCCTGACCAAGGAGAGCAGGCATGCGTTCTTACATTGCAGCAATAGCAGTGTTTGTTGTGTTTCTGGTCTGCATTCTATCCCAGTGCTGTAGAAAAACATAGCTGTAGAAGAAATACCAGTATTCGCCATTCTATAAACACTGGGAAAAGACAAGAAATGCTTACCCTAAAAAGTATTGACTCCAAAAGGTTTGGATGAACTTTGAGTATTTTTTAGTATTCGATATGCCAGACACAGTAACAACAAAGTCTCCAATGGAGACGTTACTGGGCCCGCTCGAGCAAATCGACGATCAACGGGAGGGCCTTTACCTTTACCTTTACCTATGTCAATTACCTAATGTAGGCTTTAGGAATCTTTCTTGAAATCAAGACTTAATGAACTCATGTTTCCCATAATGCATTTAAGTCTCTTCTGTACAAAATTTGTATTTTCAACACATATGTACAATTAAGATAACAGGTTTCACAAATCTGCTACCTGACTTATAGTATTTTTTCTTAATTCATTGTTGGGCTGGAGCGATAGCACAGCGGTAGGGCGTTTGCCTTGCACACAGCCAACATGGCCGACCCGAGTTCGATTCCTCCACCCCTCTCGGAGAGCCCAGCAAGCTACCGAGAGTATCTCGCCCGCACGGCAGAGCCTGGCAAGCTACCTGTGACGTATTCGATATGCCAAACACAATAACAAGAAGTCTCATGATGGAGATGTTACTGGGCCCGCTCAAGCAAATTGATGAACAACGGGAGGACCATGACTGTATTCATTGTTTACACACTTTCAAACTCAAAGAGTTTCACCAATACCTGCTTTAGCACTCCAGGACAGTATTCCTAGGAAACAGTTGTTTCTGGACTCTGTGTGTGTGTGTTTGTGTGTGTGTGTTGCTCTTAAACATTTGTGCATTTGTGGGATTTTTTTTTAAAGTATGTAGGCAACCCTGATTATGGCACAGCAGCTATGAACTTCTACCCGCTTATATCAATTACACGTGACAGAGGCCAACCTTTCTCCACTACATAAAAAAGCTCATCAGCATGTCTAGACTCTACAGAGTCTTTTCCCAAGAGAGCAAGGGCTCAGAGAAAGAAAAAGAAAGGAATTTTCTCTTTATGCATAGTATCACTGTATCACTGTCATCCTATTGTTCCTCGATTTGCTTGAGCGGGCACCAGCAACGTCTCCAGTCGTCCCTGTCACATGCTAGTGTAGCCCGATGGCATATTGGGGGCTCTTTCAGGGTCAGGGGAATGAGGACCATCATTGTTACTGTTTTTTGGCATACTGAGTACGCCACGGGTAGCTTGCCAGGCTCTGCCGTGTGGGCGGGATACTCTCAGTAGCTTGCCGGGCTCTCCGAGAGAGATGGTGGCTTTTGGGACAGCCTCTAATCACCTTTACAGGTGTTCCCAGTCAGGCATATATGCGGGCAGGATACTTTCTCTGAGCGTGAAAACTAGACAATAAGAGGTCACGCATAGTAGAAAACTCAATTGCCAATTTTTCATCTCCTGACCCAGAAGCAGTCTGTATTTCACCAGAATTGAGACCTATAATGACTACTATCCCAAACCTACTCTGCCCACGGGTATATTGTCTCACCTGATGTTGTCAATAGTAAACCCACTGGACTCAAGTTTCAGCCATAGCTCAGTTCTTTCATCTGATAGATGGGAAAAGTTTAAAATAATCATAAACCATAATGACTTAAAAATGCACTCATATATTAGTTCTGGAACCCTACCGGAGTGTTTCTTAAATTTTATTTTTGGATCATCTTATTTTTAGTTCATCTTATCCAGATGTGCATCTTTAGATACACAGCAATGCATAAGTAGAAAGCCAGAAATGTACACACAGATTTATGAATACTACACACGGGGCACATATATATAGATTTTAATATATTCACACATTACAATGCACACCCTTAGAACCACACCCTGGTACAGCAGTATAAACGTTTAAAAGAATATGTATTGAAATTCAGTTAAAAGGAAATATAAGGAATAAAACTAATATAGCCGCTTTTAAAATCTAAGTGCATATATTATAAGAGTAAAGTAAATTCATGATACTCATTTCAATGGCATTGAGATAGTGTAAACTTTTCATAAGCTGCAGGTATAGGCTTGATGGGAGGCTGATTAAGGAGAAAGTCTTGATGTATAATCCAGTGCTGCTACTAAACTGATTTGTGTTAGCTTCTGCACATTCCTTGATAGACTATCATGAGCTAACAGGAACTCCCTGATAACAGTAGGGAGCTGCAATCTTCCTTTCTTGTTTCATCAGGCACCCAATGAGATTTTGAAATATAAATGAATTATTAATATCATCTGTGCAGAGACTTTTTGAGTCTCTTTGGGTTTGAATGGGAGGTAGGAATTAGGAAAAGGGAATTTGACAAACTCCCTCTGTGGGAGCCTCTCACTTGCCTCCTCCTATAGCCAGGGCTGAGGGCTTGTGTTGACTTACAACATTGGAAAGGTAAAGGTTTTCTAGGATGTAATTCAAGGTAATGAAATGAAGTGCTCTCTTTCAGGAAAATCTCTTTTGTTTTTTTTTTTTTGCATATTTTCATCTCTTTCCTCCTATTTACATCTTCAACTGTTTCTATCTTTTCCTGATATTTAAACTCAGGGAATACTAGTTTATGCTAGCCACAGCTTGGTACTGCTATCATTAGCTAAATTATACACATTTAGGTCTTTTCATTTTTTTTTTTGTGAACAAGTTTTTAAGTCTATTTAATCATTTGAGCGATAGCACAGCGGTAGCGGTAGCGGTAGCTATGGCTGGAGCGATAGCACAGCGGTAGGGCGCTTGCCTTGCACGCAGCCAGCATGGCCGACCCGAGTTCGATTCCTCCGCCCCTCTCGGAGATCCCGGCAAGCTACTGAGAGTATCTCGCCCGCACGGCAGAGCCTGGAAAGCTCCCTGTGACGTATTTGACATGCCAGGCACAGTAACAACAAAGTCTCCAATGGAGATGTTACTGGGCTCCCTGTGACGTATTCGATATGCCAGACACAGTAACAACAAAGTCTCCAATGGAGACGTTACTGGGCCCACTCGAGCAAATCGATGATCAACGGGAGGGCCTTTACCTTTTACCATTTTTTTTTTTTTGTGAACAAGTTTTTAAGTCTATTTAATCATTTGAGCAGTTTTTTTCACAATTCAACTTATGTATTTGTTTAAGCAATTCAATTTATTTATTTGCTTGTTTTGGGCCACACCTGGTAATACTCAGGGGTTACTCCTGGTTCTGCAGGGTCAGGATGTATGGGATGCCAAGAATTGAGTCTGGTTGGCTGTGTGCAAGGCAAACACTTTACCCACTGTACCATCACTCTGGCACCAAAATTCCACTCAATTAAAAATTAAGCTAAATTCTCAACTCCTGCGGATTTAAAGAAGGCTGTTGTAGAACCCATGTGGAGCTCTAGCCTTGATTTAGTGCTAGAGAAAAGCATTTGGAGGAAAGATATCCCTGTATTTTAAAACTATTCCTAGTTGTCCCTAGCAGAGACAGGCTGGAAAATAAAAGGGAGTTAGGGAAAGAGAAAGAAACTTGGCTGCTGAAGATCAGGATGATTTTTCAGGGGTTTGTCTTAAAAGTTTCTTTCTGAAAAGTTTATTTGCTTTGGTGGTAGAAACAAACGGTTTAGAATTAGAAAGTTAGAAAATTCTTTATCTAATGAAGATGAAGTATTGTTTCTATTCTTGCTACCTACTACCAAAATCTGAAGAAACAACTATTTATTGTCCCATCATTAAACAAATATTATGTATACATACTGTCCTGTCTACTGTCCTCCTGTTGTTCATCGATTTGCTCGAGCGGGCCCAGTAATGTCTCCATTTTGTTTTTTTGAGACTTCTTGTTATTGTGTTTGGCATATTGAATACATCACGGGTAGCTTGCCAGGCTTTGCCGTGTGGGCAAGATACTCTCGGTAGCTTGCCAGTCTCTCCGAGAAGGGCATAAGAATCGAACCCGGCTTGACCGGACTGGCTGCGTGCAAGGCAAACACCCTACCACTGTGCTATCGCTCCAGCCAATATATACATACAATAAACATAAATTTACATCTGTATTAATGTATATCTCTCACTTCCATTTTTCTGCATATGGGGATATATGCATTGCTATTCACATTGTTTTTTTAATTATGTCTTAGAGATTTGGGGGTTATTTATCTTCACATATCTACAACTCTCTTAGGACATTGTACTGCTTATGGCTTATAGCATAGTGTTTATGCTATAACTGTGCAATTATATTATTTCTGATTTTTTGCAATCACTATCAATCTACATTTAGGGATATTGCCAATTTTTAAATTACTCACTGAATAAATTATAGATCTTGCACGATTGTGAATGGAGAAATTGGGTAAATTTCTGGTTTAAAGATCTGTGTATCAGTAGTATTATAACTACTGATTAGTGAGCTATTACTGTTGACTAATGTATGAGAATAACTCTTCTTCCAGACACATATACAAAATTTTTAGAACTTTGACAATGTGTTGGGGACTTTTGAGTCAGTTAACTCTGTTGCTGAGGTAGGTAACGATGAAAATGAGTTCCTATTATTTGTAGATATTTAGCAACATTCAAACATCCACATCGGGTAGATAAGTTGCTTATGTTTAAGAATAGCACAGCGGTAGGGCGTTCGCCTTACAAGCGGCCAACATGGCCGACCCGAGTTCGATTCCTCCGCCCCTCTCGGAGAGCCCGGCAAGCTACCGAGAGTATTTGATATGCCAGACACAGTAACAACAAAGTCTCCAATGGAGACGTTACTGGGCCCGCTCGAGCAAATCGATGATCAACGGGAGGGCCTTTACCTTTACCTTTTATCATTGTTCATAATCTAAGGAAGGTCTTCTTTAGTTCTACCCATTTTTAACCACTGCTCTCTTAGACTACCGAGAATGGAAATAGTCAAGTCAAAGTCAAATAGCTGTGACATTTTAGAAAGTCATGGTTATTCAGAGTTCATGGCTAAGCTATAGGTATGTCACTTATAGGAACAAATCTTATGAATAACATAATTTGAAGAGTATGTAACAGTACTCCTGAGACATATGCCATGTTATAAACCAAGCTTCTCTCTCTCTCTCTCTTTTTTTTTTTTTTTGCTTTTTGGGTCACAGCTGGCAATGCACAGGGGTTACTCCTGGCTCTGCACTCAGGAGTTACTCCTGGTGGTGCTCAGGGGACCATTTGGGATGCTGGGAATCAAACCTGGGTCGGCCGCGTGCAAGGCAAACGTCCTACCCGCTGTGCTATCTCTCCAGACCCCCAAGCTTCTCTTTTAAAAAGTAATGAAAAGCATAATCTTTTGTTTCAGCAGATCTTAATCATGTGATGTGTGACTTGTTCTATAGCTGTTTAAATGTATAATCATTTAATTGACTTGATCTGTGGCATCTCGGGCATAAGAGGATATCATTACCTTGGTCAAGGCATGGTATTCTGTCTTGCACCTTCATCTGTGTCAAACAATTTTCACATTTTCTACAATGTCTACCCCAATGGTGGGTGTGATATCCAGTGAAATTGTTATTCTGCTTGCCTAATTTCTCTATTCAAAGATATTTCGTGTTAAAGAAAATAATGTGGTAATGCCTGGGATAAAAAAGATACATTCAAATCATAGCAAAAGCAATTCAATTATTAACTATCTATATAAATCATCTAATCTGTAAATGTCATTTGTTTAGCAGTTATAGAATCAGATAGAAGGATTATGGTAGGAATTAGAAGAGATTGCATATATGTGCAACAAAAATCATAAAAGTAATATATTCTTAACACACATATAACACTTAAAACACAGTGTGTAATTTTTTATTTTGTTAAGCATTTTTTTACCATGTTATTGAGGTACCAGGCTTTGCAATACTTTAAATTTTGCTTTTTATACTTTCAAGCGTACGTGTTCCTATACTACACCAATCAGCAGAATGCTACTTCCCTCCACTAGTATCCCAAATGTCCTTTAACATAATATAAAATATTATATTTTAGATAATGATAAATATCTGCATTAATAACAGGTCATAATGTAAATCTCTAGGTGTAACAAAGTCACCTGAGTAGACATTGCATTTAATACAAATGAAACATTGATTCATCATTGGAAAAGCATAAAATATGTTAGCAAGCTAGGAATAAATAGAACTTTCTTTTTTTAAAATTTTTTTAAAAAATTGAATCACAGTGATATACACAGTTACAAAGTTGTTCATGGGGCTGGAGCCATAACTTACAGTGGTAGGGCATTTGCTTTGCACACGGCCGACCCCGGTTCGATTCCCAGCATCCTACATGGTCCCCCGAGCACCACCAGGAGGAATTCCTGAGTGTATGAACCAGGAGTAACCCCTGTGCATCGCCGGGTGTTACCCAAAAAAGAAAAATGAGTAAATAAATAAATTGAACTTCTTGTAATATTTCAAAAAAAAAGTTGGTCACCATTGGATTTCAGTTATGTAATGTTTCAACACACGTACCTTCACAAGTATCCATTTCCCATCACCAGTGTCCTCAGTTTCCCTCCCGACCCCCTCCTCCTGCCTCTCTATGGCAGGCACTTTTCTTCTCACTCTGTTTTCTCTCCATGTCTCTCTCTCTCTCTCTATCTCTCTCTCTTTCTCCCCTCCCCCTTTTGGAACTTGTGGCTTGCAATAAAGATAATGAATAATGAAAGGTTGTCAGGAATATCCTGATACCTACCTTCAACACTCAGTCACTTAATCACTTAATCCCCATTATTCATCGATTTACTCGAGTGGGTGCCAGTAACGTCTCCATTCATCCCGGTTGCGTGCTAGCGTAGCCCAATGGTATCTGTTCGTTCTACACTCAGTTCCTGTCAAAAATGATCATTTCCAACTATCATTGTCATATTGGCCCTTCTCTTTCGTAACTGACCTTTGCTGCCCCTACATTCTTGTGGCAAACTTCTAACTTATTGACTAGTCCTTCTGGCTCGTGATTACGCTGGCCTTGGATATTAGTCTCTCTCTCTCTCTCTCTCTCTATATATATATATATATATATATCACTTAATCATCACTTAATCCCCGTTATTCATCGATTTATTCGAGCGGGTGTCAGTAACGTCTCCATTCATCCCGGTTGCGTGCTAGCGTAGCCCAATGGTATCTGTTCGTTTTAGGAACATGTAGAGCCTCAAACCGATCATTTAGGGTCTTGACGAAGAAGTCTGACCATCTTATAGGTGGGCGTCCACGTGATCTTTTGATGTCTCGTGGAATCCAATCAGTAATGGCTCTAGTCCAGCGGTTGTCTGTAAACCTCATTACATGTCCAGCCCATTTGATTTTTGATGTCTTGGCAAATGAGACAGCGTCCCTGATTCTTGAGCGTTGACGAAGATCAGAACTCCGGATTCTATCTCTCATTTGAGTGAATCGTGATATTCCAAGCATAGTTCTTTCGATTCCTCTTTGAGAGACCCGAATAGTGTTCTCATCCTGTTTTCATAGGGTCCAGGTCTCTGAGGCATATGTTAATGCAGGAAGAATAGTGGAATCAAAGAGATGTGCTCGTAGCTGGAGGTTCTTTGTCCTTTTAGTTATTTCTTCAACGCTCTTGAAGGCATTCCAAGCCGCTCTCTTCCTCCTGCGTAACTCAGGTGCCAGGTCATTCATCATGTTGATTTCTCGACCTAAGTATATATAACTGTTGCATTCGGAGATGGTGGTTCCGTTGAGAGCGAATGGAGTGTGGAAAGGTCGGACTACAGCTGAATCTTACGAAGACAATGTTTATGAGAAACAGCCTTGTTCCTGACGCTCTCTCTCTCTCTCTATATATATATGTATATCTCACAAATGAATGAAGTCATTCATTCTATACCTGTCCATGTCCTCTGTCTCATTCCACTCAGCATGATGCTCTCCATATCTATCCGTTTATAAGCAAATTTTATGACTTCATTCTTCCTAATGGCTGCATAGTATTTCATTGTGTAGATGTACCATACTTTCCTTATCCAGTCAACTTAAGTCATTGGGCCCTTAAGTTGTTTTCAGATTCTGGCTATTGTGAATAGTGCTAAACAAACCTTTCTTAATCTAGTTAAGGGCAACTGTAAGTACCAGGAGCAAAAGTCATATGCAATGTCAAAATGCTGAGAAGTCTGTCATCTTTTTAAAGACACTCCTTTACTGCTTTTTTCAAAACTGGTTTCAAGACTATTAATGCCCTAAACTGTTGCCTGTCCCCAAAGCTCTGTATTGCTCCTTTGAATCTGAATGATAATCTAGCTGGATAAAGTATTGTTGGGTATTCTTGGTGAGGTATTCACTTCACTGAGGGTGTTTTTTATTTTAATTTGTAATGCTCTTCTACCATCTTCTTCTGGCTTATAGTCTCACTTGATGTATCTGCTATAAATCTTACGGTCTTTCCATAATATGGAGGTTCCTTTTTTAGGCTTTCTTCTTTCAATATTCAATATTCTATCTTTTACTTTTGTCTATTTTCTCAGGGACCCTTTGAGCCTCTTGGATCTGGGTGCCTGCACTCTTCAATAATGGGAAATTCTTATCCATGATTTCTTCCTTTCTCTCTTTCTTCCTTTCTCCCTTCCTTCCTTTCTCCCTTCCTTCCCTCCTTCCTTCCTTCCTTCCTTCCTTCCTTCCTTCCTTCCTTCCTTCCTTCCTTCCTTTCTTTTTCTTTTTTTGCTTTCTGGGTCACACCCAGCAATGCACAGGGGTTACTCCTGGCTTTGCACTCAGGAATTACATCTGATGGAGCTCGGGAGACCATATGGGATGCTGGGAATTGAACCCAGGTTGGCCATGTGCAAGGCAAATGCCTTACCCACTGTGCTATAGCTCCAGTCCCATTATCCATGATCTCTTTAATTAATTGTTCTTTATTGAAATTGACTTTGTGTTTTTCAGGGACTTTGATAATTACTTTCTTTATTTTTTGGCGCGGGGGCACACCCGGGGATGCAGAGGTTACTCCTGGCTCATGCACTCAGGAATTATCCTGGCAATGCTCAGGGGACCATATGGAATGCTGGGAATTGAACCATAGTCAGCCGCATGCAAGGCGAATGCCCTACCTGCTATGCTATTGCTTTAGTCCCATTGATGATTATTTTCTATTTTTAATTGATTGAGAGATTCCAGAGATTCTTATATTGTTCCTTGTAAACTTCGTCCCATAGTTCTCTGGTGTGCTGTTCATTTTTTTTCCAGACTTTCACCCATCTTGTATTGTTTTAATAGGGCTTCCTGCATTTCATTTCTCAATCATTTCCTCAGCTACTGTTTTTCTGCTGGTCAGACCTTCTATTACATTTTTATACATTCTATTATAGTCTCAATATCTGTTACTTCCATTGAATAATTTTCTCATTTATAGTCTCATAATTTCTTGTTTTTTGCTGACTACTCGTGCTCATTAAACATATTCAATATTGCATCACTAAAATCATGAGAGTGTACAAAACTGGTTGGTTATTGCAGAGATGTCTGGGCTATTATTCGAACTCCTTGAACTTGAAGGGCTTCTTCATGTCTTACTCGTGTTTGCTGTGTTCCTGCTTTGCTGAGGCTGAATCATTACAGTTGTCCCCTGGTGTCTCTGAGAGAGTAGACTGGGTGTTGCTCTTTTCTTTCCTGTTTTCATCCAGTGACAGTAAGTATAAAAGTGAGCTGTGTGAGGCGTATGTGGCCAGGTAGTTCCGGGGATGTGGAAGTAAGCCTGCTGAAATGGCGAAAGTCAGGTGTAGAGACTACCAAACTCAGCTGGAAGGAAAGGGAATATATTTCCGATTACTTCCCCTTCCTCCAATATGTCAGCTGGGAGATCAACCTCGCCTGGGGGGTTGGAGGAACAAGCAGAGGATCAGAAGATTAGAAGTGGGCCTCCTTGATTTGTGATGTTTTAAATTTAGTTAGAGCTTAATATGTGATCGTGATTTCCGTCTTCACTGTTTTTAAGAGAATTCAAATTTTTTATCTTAAGAACTAAACAGTTAATTGAATTCATTCTTAAAAATGTAAAGTACACATTAACATACTGGGCAATAGGATTAAAAGATGTGTTTTATTTAGTTGAAGAGCAGTTCTTTCATTAAGAAACATACATTCCTAACATTTCTTATTAATTTAGACATTGAATCTACAAAGTTTGGACCCTTTGATTAAAACAACCAGTCTTTTTTTTTTTAATTTTTTAATTATTTTTAGTGAAACACCATGAGGTACAGTTGTAGATTTACACTTTTTTGTGCTTGGGTTTCGATTATACAATGATCAAATACCCATCCCTCCACCAGTGCCCATTTTCCACCACCATGGATCCCAGTATCCCTCCCACCCCCATCCCTCCCATCTCACCCTGCCTCTGTGGCAGGGCAATCCCTTGTGTTCTCTCTCTCCTTTTGGGTGTTAAAACAACCAGTCTTATGGATGATTTCTGTGTATGGAATTCAAAGTTCACAAGAGAATATAATATAAAGCAAAAAGACAAAATTTGTTCTGAATCATGTTTTGTATGAAGCGAAGCAAGTTTCATAATAGCAGTATTTCGCTCAACTTGTTTATTCCTTTGTTAAAACTCTTTTTAAGTTTTGAAATTTCATACACACATGCTGATGTATAGAAATCTTGAATATACTGCATAATAAATAAGCAAATAATGGGTAATTTCATTTACAATATTAAATAGCACAACCAGTCCCCAGGACTCTGTGTCCCTTTCTAATCTATACCTCTCCCTTTCTGTTTTTTCATTATAGTTTTACCACCTCAGAATATGTCCGCTATTAAAAGAGTTCGGGATTTTTGGTATCCTGTTAAACACTTTACATAAATGTAATAATACTACGTCTGTTCTTTTGTGTCGGGTTCATTTAATTTTGTCAGTTTTAACTACATTTTTCACACAGAAATCTTTTTCAGCAAATTCTTAAAAAAATTTGCCTGAATATAACATAATTTATTTGCCTAATCCATGCCAGATGAACAGGGGTGTTATTTTAGGTTTGGATAAATATGAGCCATGCTGTTATGAGCAGTCTTGTACATATATTTTGATTGACAAGAGCATGAGATTTGCTAACTTTTAGTTTTAGCTTTTCTTTGTTTCAAATTTTGTTGCTTGGGAGTTTCATATCTGTGTTCAGAAAAGAGATGGGAACTTCCTAAAGCTTTTTTTTTTGAAAGGAAACTTTTATTATATCTATGTACAGACCAGCGTCTGGACTGCAGGGACCATAGCTCAACCCAATTTGGTGGCAAATTCTTTAAAAGAGCCTTCTCCTTTTCCAGTGTGGCGATGCATGTCACGGACTTTGATTTTTTTTTCTTAACATTTTATTAGTGAAACACCATGAGGTACAGTTGTAGACTTACAAATTTTTGTGCTTGGGTTTCAGTTATACAATGATAGAATACCCATCCCTCCACCAGTGCCCATTCTCCACCACCACCAGTCCAAGTACCCCTCATACCCCCCATCCCCCCTTCCCACCCTACCTCTGTGGCAGGGAATTCCATTTTGTTATCTCTCTCCTTTTGAGTGCTGTGGTTTGCAAAAGAGATATTGAGTGGCAATCTTGTTCAGTCTATAGTCTACTCTCATCACGCATTTCCCATCCTGAGAGGAGCCTCACAACACCCTTTATTTGGTGCTCCCTTCTCTATCTGAGCTGCCTTTTCCCCTAGGGTGTGCAGCTGTCCTCAAAGCCATGGAGTAATCCTCCTGGTACTTATCTTGGCTATTCTTGGGTGTTAGTCTCCTATTTTGTTACTTTATGTTCCCCAGATTAATGCAATCTTTCTATGTCTGTCCCTTTCTTTCTGACTCATTTTGCTTAGCATGATACTTTCCATGTCCTACCATTTGTATATGAATTTTATGACTTCATCTTTTCTAACAGCTGCATAGTACTCCATTGTGTAGATGTACCAAAGTTTCTTTAACCAGTCATCTGTTCTTGGGCACTCAGGTTTTTTTCCAAATTCTGGCTATTGTAAAGAGTGCTGCAATGAACAAACAAGTGCAGATGTCACTTTGACTATACTCTTTTGCCTCTCTGGGATATATTCCCAGGAATGGTATTGCTGGGTCAAATGGGAGCTCAATTTCTAATTTTTTGAGAGTCATCCATACTGTTTTCCAAAAGGGCTGAACCAGTCAACATTCCCACCGGCAGTGAAGGAGAGTCCCTTTCTCGCCACATCCACGCCAACACCGGTTGCTTTTGTTCTTTTGGAAGTGGACCAGTCTCTGTGATGTGAAATGATATCTCATTGTTGTTTTGATCTGCATCTCCCTGATGATTAATGATGTAGAGCATTTTCTCATGTGCCTTTTAGCCATTCGGATTTCTTCTTTGAGAAAGTTTCTGTTCATTTCGTCGCCCCATTTTTTGATGGGGTTAGATGTTTTCTTCTTGTGGAGTTCAACCAGTATTTTGTATATCCTTGATATCAACCCCTTGTCGGATGTGTATTCTAAGAATATCCTTTCCCATTCTGTAGACTGTCTTTGTATTTTGGTCACTGTTTCTTTGGAGGTGAAGAAGCTTCTTAGTTTAAGATAGTCCCATTTGTCTATCTCTGTTTTTACTTGCTTGGCCAGTGGCGATGTCACGGACTTTGGACCGAAAATGTTGCCGCCCCAGTCCCTCCGAATTGCGCCACTGCTGTTGGTCCTGATGGCTTTCACCAGCTTAGCCAGAGACCCTTTGTCTTCTGCTGACCGTGTCTCCCTCTGGCCCCAGCGACCTGGGGAAGTGGGGGGGGGGGCTCGCCCTGCAGGGTGCAGTGAGCGCCCCAGCTCCCCGCACACCATGGGCAGAAAGACCACCAGCTCGGTAGGGTCCACATCCCACATGATCACTACCAGCCGTGCCTTCTTGTCCTACACGAGCATGGTGATGGTGCTCACCCCAGCTTGAAGCACTGAGGCCCCCTGCATGGGGACGTTGCCCTGGCTGTCGGCTGCTACTTCTACTAGGCTCTGGCAGCTACTTGCGCGGCAGCTCAAGCCGTGGCCTGGCTGCAACTAGCCGTGGACTCAGGGCGCACCCATCTGCGGGACGAGCCTGTGGGAGCTGTTGGGTGGCGGGGTGGGCACCTGGAGCCCCTGGCACAGGACAGTGCATTGCCACTGCAGGCAGGGGTGTGGCCAGGCCACCTTCGAGGTGCCTTATCTCAAGTCTGTTTTGGGCTGGATGTCCTGGCAGGGCCCGGGGGTGCGCACGGCCTTGGGGCTTTGAAAAATCACTATTATTTTAAGAACCTCTTAATGTAAAATTATTATTATTTTTTTAAACTTTTTGGCTTTTTTGGTCACACCTGGCGATGCACAGGGGTTACTCCTGGCTCTGCACTCAGGAATTACCCCTGGCAGTGCTCAGGGGACCATATGGGATGCTGGGACTAGAACCCCAGGTCGGCCACGTACAAGGCAAACGCCCTACCCGCTGTGCTACTGCTCCAGCCCCTCTTTATGTAAAATTATTGTTAAAATAAAATGGAAAGGAAACACAGGCAAAAAAAAAAAACAACCCTAAATGAGATAGGCCTAGTACCAATAGGCTCATATTTAATGGGGAACAGGTTTGTACACAGACAATTAAAAGAAAACTAACAAATGTTGTAATAGATGTGCACAAAGTTAGGTTTAAATGAAATTAGGAAATGATAATCAATCTGAAGTGTTCCAAAGGAAGTACCGCTTCTGATAAAGTCAGGAATTTTGAAGCATAATTAAAAAAAATGGCAGGTGGAACGATGCATGAAAAACTAACCGTGTAGAGACCTGGGAACGTGGGCTCCGTGACAGGAAAAGAATCCTAAGATCTTGCTACGAAGGAAATGATGAGTGAGACTGGATAGATATGTGGGGGGAAATTATTAACTTCTCTGAATGATGAGCCAGGGAGGTTGATTTTTTTTTGTCATTGTTTTTGGCAATGAAGATTCATTAAGGGGTTTTTAATATGACTGCTAAAAGAACACATTTGCTTTATTAACGTAAGTAGCACCGTAGCAATGTCCTCCCATTGTTCATTGATTTGCTCGAGGGCACCTGTCTCTATTGCGAGATTTGTTGTTACTGTTTTTGGTATATCGAATAAGTCTTGGGAGTTTGCTAAGCTCTGTCCTGTGGGCAGAATACTCTCAGTAGCTTGCCAGGCTCTCTGAGAGGGACAGAGGAATCGAACCCGGGTTGGCCGGTGCGAGGCAAACTCCCTACCCGCTGTGCTATTGCTCAGAGTTAATTATATCTAGAGTTTCAGAGTTAATCATATCTAGAAGTAACAGAGTTAATTATCAGAGTTAAGTATCAGTTAATTATATCTAGAAATGAGAAAGATTGAATACAGGAAGATAATTATGAAGTTATAGTCATATTATAATTGTATAACTGGGAAACCTGAACTAAAGCAGATAAGTATGAGATATTAAAAAGTGATTTTCAGATTCTATTTGAATATATATATAAAGGTAAAGGTAAAAAGGTAAAGGCCCTCCCGTTGATCGTCGATTTGCTCGAGCGGGCCCAGTAACGTCTCCATTGGAGACTTTGTTGTTACTGTGTGTGCTCGAATATATATATAAATACAAATATTTAGTGAATAAGAAATACAGGACAAGAGAGACAAAGGGGGAGATGGGAGATTGTTACAACTTGGGATTTTGGGAGTTAATGACCTGGTAGGGCTGGAACGATAGCACAGCGGTAGGGCATTTGCCTTGTGTGCAGCCAGCTTGGTCAAGCCAGGTTCGATTCCCCAACCCCTCTCAGAGAACCCGGCAAGGTACCGAGAGTATCTCCCCTGCACGGCAACACCTGGCAAGCTACCCGTGACGTATTCAATATGCCAAACACAGTAACAACAAGTCTCAAAATGGAGACATTACTGGGCCTGCTCAAGCAAATCGATGAACAATGACCTGGTAATTACAAAAGATTCAATTAATAGTCAATGAAGAGAAATATAGGTCTAGAGTTCACTAAATAAGGAGAGTGGAAGAGAGCAATTTGCGTGGGTCTTTAAGGATTTCTTCCTCTCCAAATAGATCGAGAAGAAAGAAGATGATTAACGGAGGAACATCAATTTGGAAAGGGTTATTGCAGATATAGAATCCATTAAGGAAATGCTAAAAAAAGTAATAAGATAAAGGGGAAGATGAACAGAGAATGTATTCTGGAATCTAATGAAAGTACTTTAAGAGAGGTGGAGTTGGGGCTGGAGCAATAAACAGTACAGTGGGTAGGGAGTTTACTTTGCATGTGGCCGACCTGGGTTCGATCCCCAGCGTCCATATGGACCCCCGAGCACCTCCAGGAGTGATTCCTGAGTGCAGAGCCAGGAGTAACCCCTTGTGCATTGCCGGGTGTGACCAAAAAAAAAACCCCGCCAATAAAAGAGAGAGACATGGTGTTTTTTCATAATTACTATTAAAACTAGATTTTATGGGATAAAATTCAAAAGTAAACTTTCATACTTTTTTATTGGAGGAGTTGGAGAATAGAAACCATATCACAGGTCTGAGAAATTAATGGGAGAAGAAGACATGAAGGGTGTAAAAATAAAATCTATATAGGGAAAGTAATTGGAATCAAATAATACACCCTGAAATCAGATTTCTTGTGTTGATATTGTGGCTTCTTTAGTTACTAACAGTGATATCAGTATCTGTAAAATATAATAATTAATAGAACAAAATGTACCGAGTTGTTTTGGTGGTTAAAGTATGTATATATTAAGAATTTAAGACTGGCACACCAGTGAGAGTGAGAGAATGAGAGAGTGTGTAACAGCTATTATTTACACTCTACCTGTCTGAATGCAAGGTTCTGTGCCAATGGAAAACCAGAAGGACCGTTCTACTGTACAAGAGGGAGACATCCATGATATTGGCAACTATCGCCTGATCTGCCTGTTGTCCATCATCTACAAGCTGTTCACTGGTGTCATTCTGAATAGGACTGGCAACCTATGATGAAGGACAACCATGTGAGCAAGCTGGGTTCCAAAAAGGATTCAGCACCATCGACCATATCCACACAATAACCAAGCTCATTAGGAGTTCAAGATGCCGCTCTGTCTAACATTCATTGGTTTAAAGAAGGCCTTTGATTCTGTTGAGACTGAAGTGGTCATCGAAGTCCTAGCCAAGCAGGGCATGCAAACTCAATACATCAGGATCCTCCTTGAGCTGTATTATGGATTTACCACCAGGATTTCACTATTCTACACCAATCTATAAGGACGTGATCATCGATGTAAAGAGAGGGATTCGGCAGGGTGATACCATTTCACTGAAACTCTTCAGTGCCACCTTCGAGAATATCACGCGACTGGAATTGGAAGGAATGGGAGTGAAGATAGACAGTTGGCAACTACACCACCTCTGCTGATGACATCATTCTAATAATACCAAACATTTGCCAAGCGGCACAAATGCTGGCCGACTTCAACCGTGAGTGTGGAAAGGTTGGACTTCAGCTGAATCTCACGAAGACAATGTTTATGAGAAACAGTCTCGTTCCTGATGTTCCATTCACTCTCAATGGGACGAACATCTCTGAATGCAACAGTTATGTGTACCTAGGTTGACAAGTCAACATGACGAATGACCTGGCACCTGAGTTGCGCAGGAGAAAGAGAGCAGCTTGGGATGCCTTCAAGAGTGTCAAAGAAATAGCTAAGAGGACGAAGAACCTCCGGCTCTGGGCACATCTCTTTGATTCCACCATTCTTCCCTCATTAACATACGCCTCAGAGATCTGGGCCCTACGAAAACAGGATGAGAATGCTATTCGGGTCTCCCAAAGAGGAATCGAAAGAGCTATGCTTGGAGTATCGTGCTTCACTCAAGTGAGAAAAAGAATCAGGAGTTCCGACCTCCGTTGACAATTGAGAATCAGGGACGATGTCTCATTTACCAAGGAGTTGAAAATCAGATGGGCTAGACACATACGTAATGCGATTTGAAGACGGCCACTGGACTAGAGCCGTTACCAACTGGATTTCATGGGATGTCAAAAGATTGCATGGCTGCCCACCTACAAGATAGTCAGATTTCTTTGTCAAGACCCTGAACAAATGGTTTGAGGCTCTTCGTGTTCCTGGAGCGAGCAGATGCCATTGGGCTACACTAGCACACGACAGGGACGAATGGAGACATTACTGGCTCCCGCTTGAGCAAATCATGAGTAATAGGATGTCAAGTGATCAAGTGATCAAGCTAAAGAAAGCTACAATTTAATAGCTTAGGGTATTGGGTGGGACCAAAAAATGGACAATGCTCTGGGATGAACAACTTGTGAGGATATGTAATTAGTTAGGGAGAATAATTAAGACACTACAGTGTAGGTAATTAGGGATTAGTTCATAAGAAGAAATGTAAAATGAGAAGAGGTGACGTACAAAAGGAAGCTGTGTGTGAGATATATGTATATACATATACATATATAATAATATATTAGGTATTAACCTGGGCTGGAGCAATAGCACAGCGGTAGGGATGCTGTCTTGCACGCAGCCAACATCGAGTTCGATTCCTCCTCCCCTCTCAGAGAGCCCGGCAAGCTACCGAGAGTATCTCGCCCGCACGGCAAAGCCTGGCAAGCTACCTGTGATATATTCGATATGCCAAACACAGTAACAAGTCTCACAATGTTACTGGGCCCGCTCGAGCAAAAATCCATGAACAACGGGAGCACAGTGACAGTGACAGGTATTAACCCAATACTTGACTAAGGGAAATAATGATATATTTACTGCTTGGATTTATTTATTTAACTTTGGTTTTGGACAACATCTGGCAGAATTCACACATCCTACATAAAATCATGTGTTCAGTCCATTGAGCTATCTCTCCAGCTGCTGTTTGTTTTAAGGTGCTATAATTTGGGAGTCATCTTTAACAGCAATGTATTTTTACTTTCAATTTTTCACATAGTACAGCGGGTAGAACATTGGCCTTGTATGCGGACGATCTGGGTTAGATTCCTCTGTCACTCTTGAGATGTTACAATAGAGATGTTACTGGTGCCCGCTCGAGCAAATCAATGAACAACGGGACGACAGTGCTACAGTGCTCAATTTTTCATAAATTAATTTTTTATTGTAGGAATTTGTAGAGCCTGGCAAGCTACTGAGAGTATCCCACCCACACAGCAGAGCCTGGCAAGCTACCAATGGCTTATTTGATATGCCAAAAACAGTAACAATAATGGTCCTTATTCCCCTGATCCTGAAAGAGCCCCCAATATGCCATCAGGCTACACTAGCACAGGACAGGGATGAATGGGGATGTTACTAGTGCCTGCTCGAGCAAATTGATGAACAACGGGATGACAGTGACAGTGACAGTGACAAGAATTTTTATGATGTCAGAAGGTTAGCCCTTTTACTTTCAAATGTACCTTTTAACACATTTTGCTATGTGTTCTTATTTATTTATTTATTTATTTTTGCCTAGGTTATTTCAAGCAACTTTTAATTTCATGATGTGACTCTTCACTTTTAGACTTTTAATTTTATGTATTAAAATACTTCATCGATTGCCTCGAGCAGGCCCCAGTAACGTCTCTTTCATCCTAGCCCTGAGATTATATTCAAGGCTCTTTAGGAGAATGAGACCCATCATTGTTACTGGTATTTGGCATATTTGGTACGCCACAGGGAGTTTGCCAGACTCTGCCCTGTGGGCAGGCTACATTCAATAGCCTGCAAGTTTGTCCAAAGTAGGAATGAGATAATAAGATGTCATAAAAAGATGTCCTGATAAGATGTAGCACGCGGCCGCATTCACATTTGCGGCCGTGCGGTTCCGGGAGCTGGATTTTATAGTCTCTGAGTCTTGGCTGTTGATGGGATTACATGGCACTAGGGGGCCAGGTGGTGGGTGTGACCCCCGCCTACTGGAATTTGGAGGATCTGGGTGGAGTATTAAAATAAATACTTAATTCGAAATTATTTTAAAGAAATTACTCATGCATTTTTCTATTTATGTCTTCAAGTTCGCTAAGACTTCTTTGCAATGTCAATGTCTTTGCAACGTAGAATGAAAATACTGTACGTTTTTTCACATCAGTATATTTTTTACTGCTTGGATTTCATCTCCATAAGTTTTCATCTTCATAAGTTTGCTCTGGATCTTATTATAGCTTCCAGATTTCTACCTAGAAAGGAAAATATCTTCTTTCACTTAATCACTTAACTTCCCATTAGGCGTCGATTTGCTCGAGCGGGCGCCAGTAACGTCTCCATTTGTCCCTGTCGCGTGCTAGTGTAGCCCAATGGCATCTCTTCGCTCCGGGAACATGGAGGGCCTCAAATCAATCGTTCATGATCTTGACAAAGAAGTCTGACCATCTGGTAGGTGGGCGGCCACGCGGTCTCTTGACATCCCGTGGAATCCAATCAGTAACAGCTCTAGTCCAACGGTCGTCTTTAAATCTCATTACGTGACCAGCCCATCTGATTTTCGACACCTTGGCATATGAGACAGCGTCCCTGATCCTTGATCGTCGACGGATGTCAGAACTCCGGATTCGTTCTCTCATTTGAGTGAAACGTGATATTCCAAGCATAGCTCTTTCTATTCTTCTTTGGGAGACCTGAATGGCGTTCTCATCTTGTTTGCGTAGGGCCCAGGTCTCTGAGGCATATGTTAATGCAGGAAGAACAGTGGAATCAAAGAGATGTGTCCGGAGCCGGAGGTTCTTCGTCCTCTTAGCTATTTCTTCAACGTTCTTGAAGGCGTTCCAAGCCGCTCTCTTCCTCCTGCGCAGCTCGGGTGCCAGGTCATTTGTCATGTTGACCTCTTGACCTAGGTACACATAGCTGTTGCATTCGGAGATGGTCGTTCCATTGAGAGCGAATGGGGCGTCAGGAACAAAGCTGTTTCTCATAAACATTGTCTTCGTAAGATTCAGCTGTAGTCCTACCTTTCCACACTCACGGTCAAAGTCGGCCAGCATTTGTGCCGCTTGGCTGATGTTTGGTGTTATTAAAACAATGTCGTCAGCAAAGCGGAGGTGGTGTAGTTGCCGACCATCTATCTTCACTCCCATTCCTTCCCATTCCAGTCGTCGCATGATGTTCTCGAGGGTGGCACTGAAGAGTTTCGGTGAAATGGTATCACCCTGCCGCACCCCTCTCTTGACATCAACGATCACTTCTTTGTAGAATGGTGAGATCCTGGTAGTGAATCCGCAATACAGCTCACGGAGGATCCTGATGTATTGGGCTTGAATGCCCTGATTGGCTAGGGCTTCAATGACCGCTTCCGTCTCAACAGAATCAAAGGCCTTCTTTAAATCAATGAACGTTAAGCAGAGCGGCATCTTGAACTCCTGAGAAACCTCAATGAGCTTGGTTACCGTGTGGATATGGTCGATGGTGCTGAATCCTTTGCGGAACCCGGCTTGCTCACATGGTTGTCCTTCATCTAGTGTTCTGCCAATCCTATTCAGGATGACTCGAGTGAACAGCTTGTAGATGACAGACAATAGGCAGATCGGGCGATAGTTGCCAATGTCATGGATGTCTCCCTTCTTGAACAGTAGTACGGTCCTGCTGGTTTTCCATTGGGACGGAACCTTGCATTCAGACAGGTAGCGAGTGAAGAGCCGAGCCAGTGTATTGATGAGTACTGACGGCAGGTTCTTCAGGTGTTCAGGTCTGACCTTGTCTGGGCCGGGTGCTGTTTGCTTCTTTACCAACGAAATGGCGTGTCGGATTTCGGAAGGGAGAACGTTAGGAACGACATACCCATCCTGTGGAATTTGGTATGTCGGCAAGTGGACATGGCTATCGAAGAGATTTGAGTAGAAGTCATGGATAATCTTCTCCATTGCCGTTCTGGAGGATGTGATGGATCCATCAGGACGTCGGAGGGCAGTCATCTTGGTCTTATAGTTGGCGAAGGACAGGCAGGCGTTACGAATACTTTTCCCGGCTTCTGCCGCATCTACCAGTACTTCTGCTCTTCTCTCTTTGAGGTCTTCCTTGATCGCATCTCTGCACTGCTTTGCAAGCTCGGACATTAGTTTGCGGTTGCCTGAGGCATGCGCCAAACCACGCTGGCGAATTAGCTCAAGAGTTTTCGAAGATAGGCGACTTTTTGTGGCTATCTCTCTCTTGGCGTTCCTCGCACATTCATGGAGGTGCTGAACCAGTCGATCGTATTCCTCGTCAATGTTGTCAACAATGGCATCTTCCCATGTTGCCGCAACAGTACCAAAGAGTTCCCAGTTGGTGGTCATTCTGGGAGTTCTCTTTTTGAACTTTGCAGCCCTTTCTCCCCGCTCTGTGAAGTAGAATTTTGCACGAAGGAGACGGTGGTCCGATCCCGTTCGAAATTTTGGGACAACAGCGACATCAGTCAGGCAAAACCGTCGATTGAATATGATGTGGTCTATTTCGTTGTGGAATCGTCCACCGGGAGACTCCCATGTCCATCGTTTAGATTCTGCCTTCTGGAACTGTGAGTTACCATGAATGGTCTTGGTCGACATGATGAACTCAGACAGTCTCTCACCCTGTTCGTTCCATTCTAGGCCATGGGTCCCGATGTGAAGTTCTTCAGCTGATCTTCTCGGTCCTATCTTGGCATTAAAATCACCCACAATGATCTTGTAGAAGGTGTGGTCTTCTTTATAGAACTTCTCTAGCTCCATGTAGAACTTCTCGATTTCTCTTTCATCATAATGAGATGTTGGTGCGTAGACAACGAAGATAGAAACTGCAGGCAGTGAGCCACATCTATTCAAATGTAAACGTCCGATTCCGTTTGTTAGGCATTCGAATGAATCAATGCTCTTGGCCAAGTTTGTGTTGACAAGGACACCGACGCCTCCAACACCTCTTTTATCGCATGTTCCGAGGAACAATTCTTCTCCAGTGTCGAAAACGGCATGGTGAGATTCGTGCCTTCTTGTCTCGGTCAGACCAATGATGTCGTACTTGATCATTCGCGCTTGTACCATCAGGTCCTCGATGGATGCATCTGATGCTAGCGTACGTGCATTGAAAGTACAGACGATCATTTTTGTCTTCCTTCGTTGTGGCAGCCTAGGTCGGCCTTGAGATTTTGTCGGCCTCTCCTTTCTCATCCTTCTCAGTGCTGCCATGTCGGTGAAGCCTTCAGGGTCAGGTGAATGAGACCAGTTGTAGTTACTGGTTTTGGCATATCGAATACACAGCGGATAGCTTGCCAGGCTCTTCCGTGCGGGCGGAATACTCTCGGTAGCTTGCCAGTCTTTCCGAGAGGTATAGAGGCTTATGGGGTGACCTCTAATCACCCTTGTAGGTGTTACCATATTTGAACCCTATCAAATATGGTACGACAATTCCAGAAGATGGGTATTTAGTGTCTTATGATGTGTTGCACGGCCGCTTGCGGCCGCGCGGGTCCGGAAAGCATCCTGGAGTGTGGCGACGGCTGGGTAGTGGAAGTCGTGTCAAGAGTGGAAGTCTGCCAGTGGGGTATTTATCTGGGTAGGGTGGGTCTCCTGTGCACAATTCGATCCCTGGGTGGTTGATGGAAGCAGACAGGGCAGGGTAGGGTGGGGCTCCTGATTAGAATCCCTTTGTCACCTGTGGTGGTGGGAGCAAGCAGAGAAGCTCTGTCCCTGGGTCCGCCGAGCCTGGAGTCCAAGGTCTCAGAGAGTTCCGCTTATCTTGTTCTGTGGGTCTTCAGTTGTGCGTGGGTCTCGGCCGGAGCTGCCGCGCGGGTCCGGAAAGCGTCCTGGAGTGTGGCGACGGCTGGGTAGTGGAAGTCGTGTCCACTTCTAATCTTCTTTATATTGTGAATATATGAATTATATTTATAAGTGGTTTAATATTTTTAATTGCTAATTCCCTTATCATAGTCATTTCTGAGGTTTGTTTCTTTGTTTGAATGGACCTTTACTTTGTTTTTTTTTTAATATTTCCCTGCTTCATTGCATAGTAGTTTTTATTTGAATGCCAGAAATTTGTGAATTTTATTTTGTTGTGTGCTGATTATTTTGTATTCCAGTAACTATTTAGTTTTATCCTAGAACACATTCGGAAATCATGGATTCATTTGGATCATGCCTTTGAGCTTTGCTGGGAAGGCTGGAGCAACATTTAGTCTGGAATTGACTTCCCCTATTAATGAGGCAAGGTTGCTCTGAGTACTTCAGTTGATGCCCAGTAAATCTGAAGAGTTGTATTTGTTTACTGCACACATGTATTTGATGAGAATGGTGGTAATAGGACAATTTATAGCCATTTTTGAGGTATTATTCTCTTTAGCCCTTTTAAATGATTTCTTGCATAGCCTCTTTGGCCTGTATTCAATTATCCACACATACCTGCTGAACATTACTAAGAGAATCCCGTAAGACAACCCTCTGAAGTCCTCTGGTGTGCTCTCTCTGCAATTTTTAAAAGTTTGTAGTGGCTGGAGCGATAGCACAGCGGTAGGGCGTTCGCCTTACAAGCGGCCAACATGGCCGACCCGAGTTCGATTCCTCCGCCCCTCTCGGAGAGCCCGGCAAGCTACCGAGAGTATTCGATATGCCAGACACAGTAACAACAAAGTCTCCAATGGAGACGTTACTGGGCCCGCTCGAGCAAATCGACGATCAACGGGAGGGCCTTTACCTTTACCTTTAAGAGAGCATAGGAGTGAACTAAAGATTAATGATGAAAAGTGAATACCTCAGTGAATTCTACTTGTTACAAGGAGTAGTGTTATTGGTACCAAATAAGAAGATTAATTGCATGAATACAAAAATTTTACCAAATATGTCAGGGCTGAAAATGAAAAGTAACCAATGGGCATTTGAACAGCTATGTTTCATTTTTCTTAAAATATAAAACATGCCAAAAATGGGTCCTGAATAAGTATTTGTACCGATTGTGCAACCATGGTCCTTCCAAGCAAATATTTAATCATCCCTTTTCTTTGAGAATACATGATTCTCTTGTTTTCTGTTATTTCCAGCACCAAAAATATTGCCTGCCCATATTTGGCTCTGAACCAATATTAGTAGGTTCAATTATTTTCTGGCTGAATTCCTCTGATTTCTGCTTTAAATGTTATGTTTTCTCTGTCAGTCTTTCTTCAAATTCCAGTTAGTCTTTATTCAGCCAAAGTTCTTCATAGTTAATTCTTTAATACAAATTAAAATCCAGATGGTGTATTTCTTTTGCTATATAAGCTGGTACAAAATCCATAAATCCATTTTGCTTGATAAGTCTTCAGTCTTAGCTTTCTTCTTTTTCATTTTTTTGTTTCATTTTTGTTTTTGAACCACATCTGGCAATGTTCAGGGCTTACTGCTGGCTCTGCACTCAAGGATTACTCCTGGTGGGGCTCAGGGGACCATATGGGATACTGGGGACCAGATCTGGGTCAACCGCCTACAAGGCAAGCACACTGTACTACCTCTCCAGCCTTTCAAACTCCTTTTCAAACTGCTCAAATTATTCATGTAAGTAGAATCATAAGGAAAGTAATATAAAGGATAGATGATCTCATTTCTTCTAACCAATCTTCTGAGAGGCATTTGTCATTTCAATAAGTGATAAATAAGTGGAGTACCTATTATGCTAATATGTGGTTCTATTTAATTTGGCTTTAGTAAATTGCATACTTTTTAGAATCACTCAGTGGTTTTGAAACTCAGTGGTTTAGGACTCCCTCAGTAAAATGTACTTCCCCAGTAATTATCTTTTTTTTTTATTAGTGAAACAATATGAGGTACAGTTATAGACTTATAAATTTTTGTGCTTGGGTTTCAGTTATACAATGATCAAATGCCCATCCCTCCACCAGTGCCCATCCTCCACCACCACGGGTCCCAATATCCCTCCCACCCTCCATCCCCACCATCCCACCCTGTCTCTGTGGCAGGGCATTCCCTTTTGTTCTCTCTCTCTCCTTTTGTGTCCTGTGGTTTGCAAGAGAAGCATTGAGTGGCAATCATGTTTGGTCTATAGTCTAGTTTCAGCATGCTTCTCCCATCCTGGGAGGATCTTCCCAATACCCTTTATTTGGTGCTCCCTTCTCTATCTGAGCTTCCTTTTCCCCTAGCACACGTGGCTGCCCAGTAATTACCTTTTGAGTAAAATACAAATAAACACATGGATTAGATTGATAAATAACCTTTACCCTAAGACATTTTGGGTGAATTCTTATGGAGAAAAATAGGGAAATCTGCTTTCAGGGCCTAAGAATTTTTTCCTATAAGAAAACATATTTTAAACAAGGCATTTTCCATGAAAGTGTCAAGTTTTAATAGAAAAGGAGGATTTAGAAAATTCAGAACCCACATAGAACTTGAACCAGCATGAACCGTTCTAGCTTAAATAGATACATTTAAATCTCTTCCTCCTGTTTTACATTGATTTTTTATATTTTATTTTAAGGCAGCAAGACTTAAAATGCTTTACTAGCCCTTTGGGGACTAAGATATGGTTCATACAAAAAAATTTAAATGATTTAAAGAGAAAGAATCAGACATTTAAACATTCAGTTTTCTTGTAAGACACAAGTTTTTTTAAAAATTGGTCTTGTCAGAGTCAATAGAAATGTCCCTTAGCACAAAACACACTTTGGATTTTATTGAAACAAAATTATTATATACTTATTTAAGGAAAGTAGTGTCTAATTTTCAATAGTTGATTAAAAATATTTAGACAATCTTACACTTTTCAATGAATTAACAAGGCATCTTGTAACTTTCCTAATTCTTGTAGAAATAATTATTTTTTGCACTAAAACTGAAAAATAAAATTCTGTACTTCAAAGATGGATGGAAACTGACCTAAGTTCTCCAAAGATGTTTCCATTAGATTTCTCTCAAAAGCTATTTTTAGGCTTCTTGGTTATATTCTCCAAATACAGTGATCTACATTCAGGTGTACATCCATGTACTGGTTGATGATATTTCAAATGTGGCTCTTCCTTATACATTTGAGATTTATTTATTCTTACATTTAAACTAGATCTTCTGCTTAGACACTGGCCTTCTGTGATGCAAGAAGCATAGCTAGGCACTTCATTCTCACTGATGTGAATGAAATAGAGTTCAACAAATATAGTTTTCTCTCCTTACCTTTACTCCCTGAGTGATGCAGGGGAAATTCCATCATGTTTAAGGCCCCAGTGTCCCCATCTGTAAGTTAGAGCGGTTAGATAACCTCTAGGAGTTCCTTCACTGCTCATGCACATAGCACTGCACTGTAGTACTGTTCTGTTGTTCATCAATTTGCTTGAGCAGGCCCAGTAACGTCTCTATTGTGAGACTTGTTGTTACTGTGTTTGGCATATCGAATACGTCACGGGAGGCTTGCCAGGCTTTGCCGTGTGGCGAGATACTCTCGGTAGCTTGCCGGGCTCTCCGAGAGGGGCGGAGGAATCGAACTTGGGTCGACCGTGTTGGCCACGTGCAAGGCAAACGCCGTACCCGCTGTGCCATCGTTCCAGCCCTTTTGGCACATAATAGTTATTAAAGGTAAAGGTAAAGGCCCTCCCGTTGATCGTCGATTTGCTCGAGCGGGCCCAGTAACGTCTCCATTGGAGACTTTGTTGTCACTGTGTTTGGCATATCGAATACTCTCGGTAGCTTGCCAGGCTCTCCGAATAATAGTTATTAAATGGTAACATTAATTTTATTGATAAGCTTGATTTATGGCAAGTACTAGAACATCTAAATTTTAGATTCCTAAAAGTTAAATCTAAAGTATTGTCTATAGTCTCAAAAAATTTACTCGCAAAATTTACTCATTTCTTTTTAATGACTTAGTTTTCTTTGTTGGAAAATGTGCATGAAGAGAGTGCTTTTAGGCACAGTTATTTAGTACAAGGAAGATCACTAGTGTAGGTAGAAAAAATAAATTTATTGAAAATATTAAGCAACTCACACAACTCACAGAATCCCCTACAGATGAAGAGAACGACTTAGGAATCATGAGGCCAGAAATAACACCAAATCATATTGCAGAATTTTCTCCAATGAAAATACCACTACTGCCAACAGTTGGCAATGAAAGTGTAGCTTGTGTTGATACTATTCAGTTCTGGAGGCCAAGAACTCAGCCACTGAACCCCATGTTCATGTTCATCTGGGATGGATACCCTTCATGTCTGTCTGCTTACAGCGTTCCAAGCTGACTCTGATGGGTAGATCTGATTGGCAAGGCACAATTCATAGTTCTGATGTCAGCGATAAAGGAGCCCACGTTACTGACTTTAGCTCTACTTGGGATTACACAGTATGAAAAACTCCTCTAAATTCAGAAAGTATATTCAGAAGATTTTGAGAAGTCTCAAACTACTCCCCTGAGAAGAAAAATTAAGGTCCTAGTATTACAAGAGCTTGTTTCACTACTCAAATTATAAATCAGGCCTATGAAATTTGTAAATGAAAATTGCAGAAAATCTATCCAGTTGTGATCTATTTCTCTATTTTCATCTTAGATATCTGAATGTGTTTATAAGGTACTGGTATTACAATAGCAATGAAGTGCAAAATATTTTTCTATACATCATTCTCAATATATCATTTTTCCTACAATAATGATGTGTGTTGGAAATAAACAAGTTTCACCCAACAGTATTACTGATCAATAACTGCTCTTACACTGTGTTCTATACTTCTCCACTGATACATCCATCTAATATAGTTTAAATGATATAATATGTGCATTATGTGTATTACAGATATACGAATGACAGATACATATATAGATGCATAAATAAATGTATATACACATTTTATTTATTGTCTATTTTAAAAGTTATAATGATATATTGTGGACTATTTTCATTCAAGTAAATATTGATTGAAATCATTATTTTAATGATAGCATTTTACATTATTGTACAATTTTTGTTTTTGTGCCCTAAGTGACAGTACTTATGGGCCACTCTTGTACTTGGGAATAGAGGGCCACTCCTTAATTATATATACTCAGATGGCCAGGCAATGTTGGGAAACAAACTTAGGTATTCTGCAGGCAAAGTATACATTTTAGTTCTTCAAGAAATTTCTCTGGACTTTTGCACGAATTTATTTATTACTTATTCTCAAGTAATTACTTATTCTTGTTTGCCAAGGTGTCGAAAATCAGATGGGTTGGGCATGTAATGAGATTTGGAGACAACTGCTAGACTAGAGCTGTTACCGACTGGATTCCACCGGACGTTAAAAGACCACGTGGCCGCCCACCTACAAGATGGTCAGACTTCTTTGTCAAGACCCTAAATGATTGATTTGAGCCTCTTTGTGTTCCTAGAACCAGCAGACGTCATTGGCCTACGCTAGCATGCGGCAGGGACGAATGGAGACATTACTGGCGTCCGCTCGAGCAAATTGATGAGTAACGGGATGTCAAGTGATCAAGTGATCAATTACTTATTCGCAAGTAATTTTCAACTTTTTGCTTTTACCAGAAATTTATGGGGAAGGTCCATATGACTAAATATATTTGAAGTGATTCTTTATCATGAATTTAGAGAATTAGGACTGCTTTTTCAAGTATATACAACTGAAAAGACTCTTTATTGGTGTAGTAAGCCTGAACACTGTAAATTAGTAATTGGCAATAATTGATACTTCCACATGCAACATTTGCCTCTAATTATCCACATCATCATAGCAATTGATATTAACAACCTTCATGTTTTTTGTCACTTTTGAGAAAAACATACCATTAATGGTTGACTCATATTTCTTAGTTCATGACTTCAACACATTTCATATATTTTCCACAGACATTTCCTTATTTGTTTTTTGTTTTGTTTTGTTTTGGTTTTTGCTTTTTGCATCTCACCCGGTGATACTCAGGGGTTACTCCTGGCTCTGCACTCAAGAATTACTCCTGGCGGTGCTCAGGGGACCATATGGGACGCTGGGAATTAAACCCGGGTCAGCCATGTGCAAGGCAAACGCCCTACCCGCTGTGTTACTACTCCAGCCCCACATTTCCTTATTTGGGAACCGTACTTTTATGTCTTGTATCATTAATTTTCTGTGTGTGGTACTAGGGATTAAACCCAGAACACTTCAGATCTGTGACATATGCCCTAACATCGATCTACACTTCCAACTATATTTAGTTTGTACTGACTTGATGGAGACTCTCTTGAAATTAAAATATTGCTCTTCTTTATGTCCTTAAAAATAATCTTTTCCAAGGTTTTTTTTTTTTTTAAATTCAAGAAAAAACATACAGTGCACAGGTAGTTTATAATCTGGTATGTTTACATCACACAACAAATGCATATAACTGGAAAATTATCCATCAAAATTTCCTCTACCCAACAAAATTCCTTTGTTGTTTGCCCATCAGTATCTTCTCACAGAAGTAACATCTTTACCATAGAATAATATACCTATTGAACTTTTCACAAACGAAAGCATACACGTGCTCAGAAGTCTGGTTTCTTCTACTCACCATTATATCTGGAAGAGTTCTTTATGTTTATGCAAATAAAGTATTTCATTGAGTCATGATTTACCTCTCAATAAAATGAGTGTACTTATACATGTTATTTGTAGAGATAAATAACTTTATGGAAGTAACTAGGGTTTGAGCAGATGTTAGATGAATGAGCGAATGCAAAAATTAGAACAGTGTTTGCCCTCTGGTAGATATTATATGTTAGCTACTAATACTCCACTACTGAGTTTGAGTTGGCCTGGAGCGATAGCACAGAAGTCGGGCATTTGCTTTGCACGTGGTCAACACGGCTGACCCAAGTTCGATTCCTTCACCCCTCTCGGAGAGCCCGGCAAGCTACCAAGAGTATCTCGCCCACACGGCAAAGCCTGGCAAGATACCCATGTTGTATTCAATATGCCAAACACAGTAACAACAAGTCTCACGATGGAGATGCTACTGGGCCTGCTCGAACAAATCGATGAACAATGGGAGGACAGTGCAGTGCAGAGTTTGAGTTGCTATTTTTTTGTTTTTGTTTTTGTTTTGAGGCTACACCTGGCGATGCTCAGATGTTGCTCCTGGCTCTGCACTCAGGTATTTCTTCTGATGGTGCACAGAGAATCATCTGGGATGCCAAGGATCAAACCTAGGTCGAAAGCATGCAAGACAAGGGCCCTACTCTCTGTATTATCTCTCCAGCGTCCAGATTTGCTAATTTTTAGATTAACATTTTTAGTTGATATCTAAAACCAGTTGAATCTTACGTAGAATTTGTGCATACATATGGAATAGTCTAGAACTGTTTGGAGGATAATGTTTATGCAAATAAATGGTACCATCACTGACTTGAGTGTGATTCTAGAGGTTGTGGGCTTAACCCTTACCACTCACATTCACCCAACATTCTTAAAAAATGTACCTCCCAGATAAAGTTCAGATCTTTGATCTTTTCTCCATCTCTGTCTTCCATATTCTAGTCCACAATTTCATCCTCACTGCTTTTGCCCCCATTTCCAATCATCTGATGGGTTTCATCATTATAAACGTGTAGGTCTTTGCATTACACATATGTTATGAATTCAAAATTCTTTTTAAGGTCTTCTGTATTTTTCATATTATGGCGCCTAGTCACTTCTCCACCCCTGGTTTACACCAATGCCCTCTCAGCTCGATACTCAGGATATTTTATTCCCCATCTCTAGTCTGATCAATCCTTACACATACTTTCCCACTAAAGTCTTTCCTGAGGTGACCATATCAAACAAATCTCCCTAGAAATCCTTCATTTTTTAAATCTTCGTCTTTGCTTCCTCACCACTAGCAAATAATCATTTCTTTTGTGTGCTTATTTTTTTTTCCCCTTTATTGTATTTTATTTTTTTTTAAAGTTGTAGATTTACAATTTTTTGTGCTTTGGTTTCAATTATACAATGATCAGATACCCATCCCTCCACCAGTGCCCATTTTCCACCACCATGGATAATATCCCTCCCACCCCCATCCCCCCATCCCCCCTGTCTCTGTGGCAGGGCAATCCCCTGTGTTCTCTCTCTCCTTTTGGGTGTTGTGGTCTGCAAAAGAGGCATTGAGTGGCAAACATGTTCAGTCCATAGTCTACTTTCGACATGCATCTCCCCTCCTGGGAGGATCCTCCAAACATCCTTTATTTGGTGCTCCCTTCTCTATCTGAACTGCCCTTTCCTCTAGGATACCCGGCTGGCCTCTAAGTTATGGAGTAATCCTCCTGGTGCTGATCTCAGCTATTCTTGGGTATTAATCTCATACTTTGTTACTTTATATCCCCCAGATGAATGCAATCTTTCTATGTCTATCCCTCTCTTTCTGACTCATTTCGCTTAGCATGATACTTTCCATATTGTACCACTTGTATGTAAATTTCATGACTTCATCTTTTCTAAGAGCTACATAGTACTCCATTGTGTAGATGTACCAAAGTTTCTTTAACCAGTCATCTGTTTTTGGGCACTCAGGTTTCTTCCAGTTTCTGGCTATTGTAAAGAGTGCTGCAATGAACAAACAAGTGCAGATGTCACTTCGACTATACATTTTTGCCTCTCTGGGATATATTCCCAGGAGTGGTATTGCTGGGTCAAATGGGAGCTCAATTTCTAATTTTTTGAGAATCGTCCATACTGTTTTCCAGAAGGGCTGAACCAGTGGACATTCCCACCAACAGTGAAAGAGTGTCCCTTTCTCGCCACATCCACGCCAGCATCGGTTGCTTTTGTTCTTTTGAATGTGGGCTAGTCTCTGAGGTGTGAGATGGTATCTCATTGTGGTTTTGATCTGCATCTCCCTGATGATTAATGATGTAGAGCATTTTCTCATGTGCCTTTTTGCCATTCGGATTTCTTCTTTGAGAAAGTTTCTGTTCATTTCATTGCCCCATTTTTGGATGGGGTTGGATGTTTTCTTCTTGTGGAGTTTAACCAGTATTTTGTATATCCTGGATATCAACCCCTTGTCAGATGTGTATTCGGTGAATATCCTTTCCCATTCTGTAGACTGTCTTTGTATTTTGGTCACTGTTTCTTTGGAGGTGCAGAAGCTTCTTAGTTTAAGATAGTCCCATTTATCTATCTCTGTTTTCACTTGCTCGGCCAGTGGCGTGGCATCTTTGAAGATACCATTAGCTTCAATGTCATGGAGGGTTTTGCCAACTTTATCTTCAATGTACCTTATGGTTTCTGGTCTGATGTTGAGGTCTTTAATCCATTTTGATCTTACTTTTGTACATGGTGTTAGGCAGAGTTCTGAGCCTATTTTTTTGCATGTAGCCGTCCAGTGATGCCAACACAATTTATTAAAGAGGCTTTCCTTACACCACTTCACATTACTTGCACCTTTATCAAAGATTAGATGAGCATATGATTGAGGAGAGATGTCAGTGTATTCAACCCTGTTCCATTGGTCTGCAGTTCTGCTGTGTGCTTATTTAATAACTGTCTCTTGGCTCTTAAATAAGGCTTTGCCTTATTCAAGAGACATTTTATTGAGTAAAAGACTCCACATCTAGAAGTGAAGACTGATACAGAATTGGGAGGAAAAAACTAAATCATCAGTGAAAATAGATGTCAGAGCCAGAGGAAAGATACTCTGGATACTCTGCAGGGAGACTTCTCCCTCTCCAATAGCAAGTTACATTGAGAGGTTCCTGGTGATTAACTAATCCCCATTTGAATGTGGTTCTCTCATGGTTGACATAATATAGTACATTTATAGTCCTGTGTTCTTGTTTCACATACAGGGAAGGAGTTGGCTCCATACCAAATACTGGATGCACAGATCCCCAAGGATTTTTGGAGCCAGAAAGTGCTCAGAGCTTAAGGCTTGCACACAGAGCACAATGGCAACTCTGAAGAGGTAGAACCTCTGCCCCCACAGGTCCTGTTTATTTTCTCCTCCAGCAGAGGGGAGAACACAGGTCAGTTGAAATGGTGCATCCTGATGAATATTTATTGACCTAAAACGTCATGCTGATAGACATGCAGGCTGGCAGACAAAGGTTTCTGTTACAGAGGCATTCTTGCCTGCTCCCAAGGTTGTGATGGGGCTGACATTTCTTCTCAGGGGTCCTGACTTCTCCAGCTGCTCCTAGGAATGCTGGTGTCCCTCTGAAGGGGATCAGCAGAGACCCCATGCCACATGCTTTTCTGACAGTTGGCTGCTGCCAGGCCTCTGCCCAACAGTGGCCTCAAGATGTTTCCCATCCCTCCAGCCCAGACATGCAATTGCCTGCCTACTCTCGAATAGTCTTTTCTCTGCTAGTCTTTTTATTCCCACCTTGTTTTCATTGCACTTTACAATGAATCAAATTTATTGTTCATTTTGTTTATTTTTAGTAAGACATAATTGCTCGAGCGGGCCCAGTAACGTCTCCATTGGAGACTTTGTTGTTACTGTGTCTGGCATATCGAATACGTCACGGGGAGCTTGCCAGGCTCTGCCGTGCGGGCGAGATACTCTCGGTAGCTTGCCAGGCTCTCCGAGAGGGGCGGAGGAATCAAACTCGGGTTGGCCATGTTGGCTGCGTGCAAGGCAAACGCCCTACCACTGTGCTATCACTCTAGCCCCAAAGTTGCTCATAATGGAGTTGTTTTAGGCATACAATATTCCAACATCAATCCCAGCCCCATTGTCCCGTTCCCTCTACCAGTGTCCCCAGGTTCCCTGACACCCCCCTACCTGCCCTCTTGACAGGCATACAACAAATTTATTTTATTTTACCTGCTTTAACAAAACTTGAAGAAATGGCGACTTGAATGATCAAAAAATAAATCAACAACAGTCAATTTGTAGTGATTGACTGCTATATGATTTTAACCTATGTAGCACTGCACTATAGAACTGTTGTCCTGTTGTTCATTGATTTGCTCAAGTGGGCACCAGTAATGTCTCCATTCATCCCTGTCGTGTGCTAGTGTCGCCCAATGGCATCTGCTCACTCCAGGAACACGAAGTGCGACTTCTTGTTACTGTTTTTGCCATATCGAATACACCACGGGGAGCTTGCCAGGCTCTGCTGTATAGGCACTATACTCTCAGTAGCTTGCCGGGCTCTCCGAGAGGGATGGAGGAATCGAATCTGGGTTGGCCACATGCCAAGGCAAACATCCTACCTGCTGTGCTATTGCTCTAGCCCTTTTACTTATGTAAATAAGGAAATTCAAATAATTTAATACAATATAGCATATTGCCTATTCTCATTTACAAAGCTAAGTTTTCAACACTGTCATCTAAAATGTCTTGCATTAAATTTTATTTTTTACTTGGATCTTATTGTGGTAATCATCATATCTTTCCTATGAATGATACTTCCCCTCCCCTTGCAGTCATATAACAAATTTATTTCTTATTACTTGGTCAAAAAAACTTTAACAAAGGGCAAGCAGAGTTATAAGAAAAATAAGTCAATGAAAGTCAATGTGTGATGATGAATTACTATATCTTTAACCTTTTTAAATCTAATATAGGACAACCGTATGCACCGTCAGTGAGTACCATACTCAATACCACATGGTAGGAAGTTTCTCCTGCCTTTTAAAGTAGCTCTTTTAATGTTTCTTGCAAAACTCATTTCAGGGTTGTGAATTCTCTAAAGCAGTTGTCTTTTTTCTATGCAAAGTTGAAGCGTTGTATAGTTCCTTTAAATCTGATTGATAATCTAGCTGGATAGAGTAGTTTTGGTGATGTGTTCATTTCAATGAGCTTTTAGGCTTTATCCTTTATATTCTTCTGGCTTGTAGAGTCTCATTTGACAAATTTGCTGCATATCTTATGGACTTTCCTTGTATGTAAGTTCCTTTTTTGATCTTGCTACTTGCAATATTCTGTCTCTGTCTTTGAATTTTGTCATTTTAAGTATAATGTATCTTGGAGTTTTCCTCATTGGGTCAATTTTCATTGAGACCCTTTAAGCCTCTTGAATCTCTGTTCCTATAATTCTGAATTCTGGGAAGTTCTTATTGGTGATTTAATTATTGTTTCTTCATCACATTCGCCTTCATGTTCTCCAGGGACTTCGATGATTCTTACTTTGTTCCTCTTAAACTCATACCACATTCCTCTGATATGCTCATCATTTATTTTCTTACTATTTTCCTCTTCATGCTGTTTCCTAGAACTTTCCTTCTTTTCATGTTGAGCTTCTTAATCATTTGCCCAGCTTCTATTATTCTTCTATTCAGAACTTCTAATGACTTTTAAAAAGTTTTTGTTTCTTTACTTTTGTGGCATGTTGGGTCACACCCAGCAATGCTCGGGGGTTACTCAAGGCTCTGCATTCAGGAATTACTGGAAGGCAAACTCCCTCCCTGCAGTACTATCACTCCAGCCCTTATGACTTTTTTTTATATTATAATGATATTCTTCATTTCTGGCTTGTGTTTTTTTTATTTTGACTCTAAAACTTTCTTTTTTCTAGTTTTTTTTTAATTATTTTTTTAATTGAATCACTATGAGATACAGTTACAAACTTTCATGATTGAGTTTCAGTCATACAATGATGGAGCACCCATCCCTCCACCAGTGAGCATTTTCCACCAACAATGTTCCCAGTATTGCTCATGCCATTCCCACTCCATCAAACCCCCTACCTCTGTGACAGGTACTTTCCTTCTTACTGTTTATCTACTTTTTGGGCATTGTGGTTTGCAATACAGATACTGAGAAGCAATCATGTTTGGTCCCTAGTCTAGTTTCAGCACATATCTCCCATCCCAAGCAATCCTCCAATAATCATTTACTTAGTGATCCATTCTCCATTCCAAATGCCTTCCCCCACCCCCCAAAGTACATAAGACAGGCTTCCAAAACATGGAGCAATCTTCCTGGTCCTTTTCTCTACTGTCCTTAGATGTTAGTCTTATATTATTTTCTATTCCACAAATGAGTGCAGCCAGTCTATGTCTGTCCCTCTCATTCTGACTCATTTCACTTAGCATGATACTCTCCATGACCATTCACTTGTAAGAAAATTTCATGACTTCATCTTTTATTTGAGAGATATCTAACCTATTGGGCTGGAGCGATAGCACAGCGGGTAGGTTGGTTGCGTTGTACATGGCTGACCCGGCCAACCCAGGTTCGATTCCTCCGCCACTCTCAGAGAACCAGGCAAGCTACCGAGAGTATCTTGTCTGCACAGCAAAGCCTGGCAAGCTCCCCGTGACGTATTCGATATGCCAAACACAGTAACAACAAGTCTCACAATGGAGACGTTACTGGACCCACTCGAGCAAATCGATGAACAACGGGAGGACAGTGCTACAATGCTACATCTTTTATAACAGCTGCATAGTATTCCACTGTGTAGATATACCAGTTTCTTTGACCAGTCATCTGTTCTTGGGCCCTCAGTTTTTTCCGTATTCTGACTGTTGTGAACAGGGCTGCAATAAATATACAAGTGCAGATGTCATTTCTACTGTGTTTTTTTCCACCCTCGGGATATATTACCAGAAGTGGTATTGCTGGGTCATATGGGAGCTCAATACCTAGTTTTTGAAGGAATGTCCATATTGTTTTTACAAAAAGGCTGGACCAGGGGCCAGAGTGATAGTACAGTGGTAGGGCATTTGCCCTGGGTACATCTGAACCAGGTTCGATCCCCAGCATCCCATATGGTCCCCCAAGCACTGACAGGACTAATTCCTGAGTGTAGAGCCAGGAGTAACCCCTGAGCATTGCTGGGTGTGACTCAAAAAGCAAAAAAAAAAAAAGGCTGGACCAGTCGGCATTCCCACCAACAATGAATGAGAGTCTCTTTCTCCCTGCTTTCATGCCAGTACTTTTTTTTTGTTCTTTTTGTTGTGTACCAGTTTCTGTGGTGTGAGATGATATCTCGTTGTTTGGTTCAATTTTAATCTCCCTGATAATTAGCAATGTAGAGCATTTTTATGTGCCTTTTGGTCATTTGATTTTTTTTTGGAAGTTTCTGTTCATTTCTTCTCCCCATTTTTTTTTATGGGGTTGATGGTTTTTTCTTTCTACCAGTTCTACCAGAGTCTTATATATCCTGGATGTTAAACTCCTATGTGATAGATTTGGCTGAATAATTTTTCCCATTTTGTGGGTCTCCTCTGTATTTTGGTCACTGTTTCTTTGAGGAACAGAAGCTTGTTAGTTTAATGGAGTCCCACTTTAGTATATTTGTTTCCACTTGCTTGGTC
Source organism: Sorex fumeus (assembly GCF_029834395.1). Classification (NCBI taxonomy): domain Eukaryota; kingdom Metazoa; phylum Chordata; class Mammalia; order Eulipotyphla; family Soricidae; genus Sorex; species Sorex fumeus. The sequence continues at coordinate 7,499,235 of NW_026606058.1, forward strand.
AGTGGTGTTTCATCCTTGAAGATGCCTTTAGCTTCAATATCATGGGGGTTCTGCCCACATTTTCCTCCAGGTACCTTATGGATTCAGGTCTGATAATTGAGGTCTTTAATCCACTTGATATGATCTTTGTGTGTGGTGTTAGATAGAGGACTGAGTTCAATTTTTTTTTGTACATAGCTCTCCAGTTTTCCCACATCATTTGTTGAAGAGGCTTTCCTTGCTCCACTTCACATTTCTTGCTTCTTTATCAAAGATTAAATTATCATACACTTGAGAGTCTGTGTCAGAATATTGAACTCTGTTCTATTGGTCTGTGGGTCTGTTTCTATTCCAAAACCATGTTGTTTTAATTACTACTGCTTTGTAGTACAGTTTGAAATTGGGGAAGGTGATGCTATTCATCCTCTTTTCCCCAAGGATTGCATAAGCTCTTCGTGGGAGTTTGTTGTTCCATATGATTTTCAGGAGTGTTTTGTCTATTTCTTTGAAAAATGTCATGGGTATCCTAATAGGGACTGCATTGAATCTGTATAATGCTTTGAGGAGTATTGACATTTTGATACTGTTAATGCTCCCAATCTATGAGCAGGGGATCTGTCTCCATTTCCAAGTGCCCTATTTTATTTCTTGAAGTAGTGTTTTGTAGTTTTCTTTGTAAAGATCCTTCACCTATTTAGTTAAGCTGATTCCCAGTTGATTTTCTGAGGCACTATTGTGAATGGGTTTGCTTTTTTAATATCTCTTTCTTCTCTTTCATTATTTGCATATAGGTAAGCCATGAACTTTTGGGTATTAATTTTGTAACCTGCCCCTTTACTATACAGACCTATTGTTTCTAGGAAACTTTTCTGTATAGTCTTCAGGATTTTCTAAACATAGTATCATGTCATCTGCAAATGGTGATAGCTTGACTTCTTCCTTTCCTATCTGGATGCCGTTGATATATTTTTCTTGCCTAACTGCTATAACTAGTACTTCCAGTATTATATTGAATAGAAGTGGTGAGAGTGGGCAAGCTTGTTTTGTTCTCGATCTTAGAAGGAAGGCTCTTAGTTTTTCTCCATTGAGAATAATGCTTGCTGTGGATTTTTGGTAGATGGCTTTGACTATATTGGGGAAAGTTCCTTTGACTCCCATTTTGTTAAGAGTTTTTATCATAAATGAGTGCTGGATCTTGTCAAATGCCTTTCCTTAATCTATTTATATTACTATATGGTTTTATCTTTACTTTTATTGATATAGTATATTGTGTTGATTGTATGCATGCATTATGTTGATTGACTTGCGACTGTTGAACCATCCTTGTATCCCCAGAATGAATCCTACTGGTCGTGGTGTATGGTCTTTTTGATGAGTCGTTGGATTCTATTTGCTAGTATTTTGTTGAGGATCTTTGTGTCTGTATTTGTGAGGGATATCAGCCTGCAATTCTCTTTTTGTGTGGTGTCATTGCCTGTTTTTGGTATGAGGCTGTTACTTGTCTCATAGAAACTTAAAGTGTTTCTGTTTCTTCAATTTCTTGGAAAAGCTTGAACAGGATTGGGAGGAGGTCCCCTTTGAAGGTTTGGAAGAATTCACTAGTGAATCCATTTGGGCCAGGGTTTTTGTTTTTTGGGAGACTTTTGGTTACTATTTCAATTTCCTTGATAATGATAGGTCTGTTCAGGTATTCCAAGTCTTCTTGGGTCAGCTTAGTCTTCTTGGGTCAGCTTTGGGAGATTATGGAGGTCCAGGAATTTATCCATTTTTTTGAGGCTCTCTTATTTCATGGCATAAAGCTTCTCAAAGTAATCTATGACTATCTTTTTAATTTCTGTGGTTTCTGTTGTGATGTCCCCTCTTTTGTTTCTGATTCTGTTTATTAGGAGTCTCTCTCTCTCTCTCTCTCTCTCTCTCTCTCTCTCTCTCTCTTTGTGAATCTTGTAGTGGTTTATTGATCTTGTTTATTTTCTCAAAGAAACAGCTCTTGTTTCATTGATCTTTAAGATTGTTTTTGGGGTTTCCATGTTATTCATTTCTGCTCTAATTTTTTTAATTATTTATTGTTTTTTATTGCCGCGTCCGGCGCTGCAGAGCCGAGCCAGGGGAGGGCTGTCAGGGTGAAATCAGCACTCGAGTCACACAGGGTTGCATCATTCAGGAGATGGCATGAATGCGTGCGTTTATTCAGAGCACAGGTACAGACTTAAGTATGTTTCCACAACCCACCCAAAAGAAAAGAAAGGGGATGGGACGTGGGAAAGTGGATGGGACGATGAATAGAGCCATGCACCGTTGGTCAGTCACAGTGGGCAGAGCCATGCACCGTTGGTCAGCCACCTGGTGACCCTTTCGACCTAACACTACCGGTCGGAGCGGCCTGCTTTGTTACAGTTTTGACATATCCATAGAGACTGTGCTGTTCCTCATACATCATTTACAAATCATTTACGAGGGTGCATTTTCCCCAAACTGAAACGTCCTGTACTGGGAAGCTGCCCAGCTTTGTCCCCCAAACTGAAATCTCCTGTACTGGGAAGTTGCCCAGCTTTGAGCAGGACAAAGGGGGAATGAAAAATCAAGCATTCTTTTACTTGGTCAGTAGGCAACCTTTTATTGTTTTTTAAATTTTATTGAATTACCATGAGATAGTTACAAACTTTCATGTTTGGGTTACAATCACACAATGATCAAATACTCATCCCTCCACCAGTGCACATTCCCCACCACGAAAATTCCCGGTAGACCCCCCCCCCTTTCCCATCCTCCCTCTGCCTCCATGGCAGACTATATTCGCCATACTTTCTCTCTACTTTTGGGCATTATAATTTGCAATACCGATACTGAGAGATTATCATGGAGTATAAAATAGCATAACATGAGACTGACAACTAAGAACAGTATATACACGAGTGAGGAAGATTGCTCCATAGCTGGAAGCATGCCTTATGAGCAGAGGGGAGAATACAGCTAGAATAGAGAAGGGATTACTAAGAAAATGATGGATGGAGGAATTGGTCGGGATGGGAGATGTGTGCAGAAAGTAGATAATGGACCAAACATGATAATCTCTCATATCTGTCCTCCCGTTGTTCATCAATTTACTCAAGTAGGCCCAGTAACGTCTCTATTTTGAAACTCGTTGTTACTGTGTTTGGCATACTCACGAGTAGCTTGCCAGCCTTTGCTGTGCGGGTGAGATACTCTCTGTCTCTTGGTAGCTTGCCGGGCTCTCCGAGAGTCTCAGTATCTAAGTTTTATTATTTCTTTCCTCCTGCCTGTTTTGGGCTCTTTTTGTGGGTCATTCTCCAAGATCTTAAGCCGTGAGGTTAAGTTATTTATGTGGGCTTCCTCTTCCTACCTGAGGAATGCTTGTAGAGCTAAAACTTTCCTCTTAACACTGCTTTTACCGTGTCCCACGGTAACTCGAGTTCTGATAACTCGAGTCTTCATTCATGTTTGTTTCCAGAAATCTTTTGACTTCCTCCTTGATTTCCTCTATAAGTCACTGGTTGTTCAGTAGTGAGCTGTTTAATTTCCAGGCATTTGATTTGAGTTTCTGTTTCTGTGTGCGATTCACTTCTTTTTCAGTGCATCATGGTCTGGAAAGATCGTTAATACAATTTCTATTCTCTTAATTTTATGGAGGTATGTTTTGTGGTCTGGCATGTGTTCTATCTTGGAGAATGTCCCATGTGCACTTGAGAAGAATGTGTATTCAGGTTTTGGGGGATGAAATGTTCTGTATATATCTACTAAACCCCTGTCTTCCATTTCTTCCCTCAGATAAAGTATGTCTTTGCTGAGCTTGAGTTTAGTTGATCTATTGAGAAGTGATAAAGAGATGTTGAAATCTCCAATTATTATTGTGTTGCTATCAATGTATTTCTTCACATCTATAAGTAGTTGTTTTAAGTATTTTGCTGGTCCAGCATTAGGTGCATATACATTTAGGAGTATGAGTGCTTCCTGATGTATAGATTCTTTGATCATTAAGAAATGACCTTCAGTATCTCTTGTAAACTTCTTCAGCCTGAAGTCTATGTGGTCTGATACTAGTATGGCCACTCCAGCTTTTTTGAGGGAGTTGTTTGCTTGTGGAATTATTTTCTATCCTTTTACCCTGAGAGTCTGTGTTTGCTCTGACTGTTCAGATGTATTTCTTGCAGGCAGCAGAATGTTGGGTTCAATTTTCGGATCCATCCTATCACTCTGTGTCTTTTAATTGGTACCTTAACCCATTAACATTGAGAGATTATTGTTATTGGGTTTTGTTCCATATTTCTGCTAAAGTTTAGTGTATTTGAGGGGCTTTCCTTGTCTTAAAGTAGCCCGCTTATTTGTTCTTGTAACCATGGTTTTGACACTATGATGTTCCTGAGTTATTGTTTGTCTGTGAGGCTGTGTGTTGTTCCTTTTGATATTAATGAGAATCTAGCTAAATAAAGTATTCTAGGCGAGGCATTTATTTTATTAATTTTTTTCAGTACATCCCACCACTGTCTTTGGGCCTTGATGGTTTCATCAGATAAGTCTGCCATGAATTTTTCTTTTTTAGCTTTGTGGGTCACACCCAGCAACGCAAAGGGGTTACTTCTGGCTCTGCACTAAGAAATTACTCCTGGTGGTACCTAGGGACCCATATGGGATGCTGGGAATTGAACCTAGGTCGGCTGTGTGCAAGGCAAATGCCCTACCCGCTGTGCTATCACTCAAGCCCTGCTATGAATCTTAAGGATTCTCCTTCATAAGCAATTTCTTTCTTTGATCTTGATGCTTTCATAATTTTATCTGTCTATGTTTTTCGTTGGGCTGGAGCAATAGCACAGCGGGTAGGCCATTTGCCTTGCAAGCAGCCAGTATGGCCGACCGGAGTTCGATTCCTCCGCCCCTCTTGAGGAGCCTGGCAAGCTACCAAGAGTATTTCACCCGCATGGCAAAGCCTAGCAAGCTCCCCGTGACATATTCAATATGCCAAACACAGTAACAATTGTCACAATGGAGACATTACTGGACTCGCTCAAGCAAATTGATGTACAAGGGGAGGACAGTGACAGTGACAGTGATGGTTTTCGTCACTCTGATAAAGATGTGTCTTGGAGTATTTTTATTTGGATTTTTTTTAACTGGTACCTTTTGAGCCTCCTGAATCTGTTTGCATATGCTCTTCAGCTCTGGGAATGTCTCAGCAATATGTGTTTGGCTGTTTCTTCTTCATCAGGGTTTTCTTCCTGACCCTCTCAGACTCCAGTGATTCTTACGTTATTTCTCTTCATCCTGATTTTCTCTTAACATCTGTTGGTTTATTTTAAGATTCCTTTCCATTTTATGCTGTTGTCTGGAGGTTCTCTGCACCTCATCTTGGAGTTCACTGATTCTGTCCTCAGCAGCTGTTACTCTGCTGCTGAGACCTTCCACTGATTTTTTCATTTCACCAACCAAGTTTTTTAGGTCTGTCATTTCTGCTTGTATTTTTGTTTGTCTTTTCCTCACTTCTGCTCTCATAATCCTCTTGAAGTTTATCAGCAGTACATTCCATTGTTTCTTTGAGCTCCTTATACATACTTAAAAGCTCCATTCTAAATTCCTTATCTGAGAGGTTGTATAGTTCATTATTACTGTTTGATTCATCTGGGCTAGTAACTTCAATAATTAAGCCTGGTGAGTTTTTGAGTTGTTTTGCCATTGTGACCTTTGCATTTTGTAGTTTTTTTCCTGTGTGTTGTATGTTTTGTGACAGGAACAAATGGAGACATTACTGAGCCCGCTTGAGTGAATCGATGAACAATGGGATAATAGAGATAGATAAGTTGGCTGTGCTACCATACAGACAATGTTTGGAAAAGGATTAAAGTGTAACCTCTCTGGAGTTGTTGCACCTTCCTTTTCTACACAGCAGACGATTCATTTTTGGTATTTGGCAATTCATTTTCCATTATTCCCTTTCCTCTGTCTCATCTCCTCTACACCCTCTTACAGAGATTGTCTGCAAACATCAAGTGCTTCGCAATTTATCTCTGATTATTGATTGATGTCTCTTTTATTGCTTCTTCTTTTTAGATAGAGATTGTGGATCTGGGAAGTATCAGGGTAGGAGCTGAGATGTTAGTGATGAAAAGGCCAGTGCTCTTTGTAACTAAAAAGTGTTTTAGGCAGGAGAGAGTGTACGGGGGTTAAGGTGCTTGCCTTGCATGCAGTTGATCCAGTTTGATCCCTGGTACCACATGATCCCCTGATCCCTGCTAGGAGCAGCCGCTAAGAACCCCTGTGTGTGACCCCAATACCCCTCTCCAAAGTTTTGAGATTAGTTTCCAGAAACAATCCATTTGTCCTTTAAATCATTCCAAATTTCTCTTTTAGGGGGCTGGAGTGATAGCACAGTGGGTAGGGCGTTTGCCTAGCACGCGGCCAACCGGGTTTGAGTCCCAGGATCCCATATGGTCCCCTGAGCACCGCCAGGAGTAATACCTGAGTGCATGAACCAGGAGTAACCCCTGTGCAATGCCAGGTGTGACCCAAAAAGCAAAAAAAAAAAAAAGGAGAAATTTCTCTTTCAGAATGATTTCTTGTTATGTAATTCACACACCGTACAATTTACTCTCTTGAACTATTCAGTGTTTCCTTAGTTTATTGAAAGCATTGTTAACTATGACCACACTCAATTCTATAACATTTTCCTTACTTCTACCAGAAATCCTAATTAATCAACACTTTTATGACATTGTCCCCTCTCCCCAAACCCTGAAAACCTGTATTCCGCTTTCTGTTTCTATTTGTTTTTCTATTCTGGTGATTTTCTGCAAATAAAAATCATATAATACATTGACTTTCTGGCTTCTTTCACTTTAATATTTTCAAGGTTTATACATATTGTAGCACAAATCAATACTCCATTCCTGTTATGGCTGAATAACAGCATCTCATGTTTCCTTTTTTTTTTTTTTTTTTTTTTTTACCATGAATCAACTTCCCAACGTATCAAACTAGCATCCTAGAAGAATCTAGATTCCTGGGCAGTTTCAAGCTTTGGAAAGCCAGCTAGCAGATTTAGCAAATTGATTCTGGTTTAATTTAGACAGTATGTGAAAGAGACTTGAGAAATCATCTTCTCATTTTTCAGATTCTCCCCCCGTCCCCGCCACAGCCCCCCTTAGTCACACCTAACCAAATTGGAGAGAAATGAGACTATCTGGAGAGCGTGTTCCCAGAAAAAAGCTGACAGTCTTGCAACATCTGGCCTGATGCCCTCATGTTGTCACAGATCATAGCTCATCTTTCTCTGTGCCCTGGGCAGCTGATCTGAATATTGAGTTTACATGAACTTCAAAAGAAGCTGGAAGGATGGAGTTGGGGGCCTCAGTGCTTTAATCAAGATTGATTCAGAATGTTTGATTATCATTTAGAAATCTAAAAACAGCAAAGGAAAAACTAATTGATGCGGACTAAAAAGTAAACAGCAAGAAAGGGATGGGGAGATTAATAAGATTCTATTTAAAATGTTAATAACTGCTTAGTAGTTAATAATAAATTGTTTACTGTTGGATTATAGTTCTAAGCATTTTAAGAAGTAACATTGGTTTGTCTTTTCTTCCCTTGCAGAGAGTTTAACTTTATTGAGTTAACACCCACCACAGTGCTCCTGAGGTAAACCCAAGTCGATAGGGTACTCCCAATTCTCTGTGTTTATCTTTAACCTCTCCTTTGTGCTTTTCTTCCCCTATTGTTAATCACAAATGTCTCCAAATCAGACTCTGTAACCTGTAGGTCAAATCTTCTGAAGGCTCTGAGTTTTGTATATGTAAGTGAAATATTGGGCTGGAGCGATAGCACAGTGGGTAGGGCGTTCGCCTTACAAGCGGCCAACATGGCCAACCCGAGTTCGATTCCTCCGCCCCTCTCGGAGAGCCCGGCAAGCTACCGAGAGTATTCGATATGCCAGACACAGTAACAACAAAGTCTCCAATGGAGACGTTACTGGGCCCGCTCGAGCAAATCGACGATCAACGGGAGGGCCTTTACCTTTACCTTTTAAGTGAAATATTGCTTTGCTCTTTCCTTTATGTCCTTTGCATAAAAATATTTTAGAGCAAAGTCCTTTTTGTATAGATGCAGGAAGACAGTTAGCGCTATGCTTTTGAAACATGGGAGTTAACTGACTCCGAATAAAATTTACTTCTGGGAATCCATCATAGGTGGTCCTGCTGAGGGACTTGCATGGACTCAGAGCAAGCTATAAGCTACCCTGGCTTCAAGAAGGGACAGGTTAAGCACCATAAGAAGTATAATAAGAGCATGGTCATAAACAAACTCTGATATGACCCAAAAAGAAGTAAGTTATTAAGGACCCTATTGGGGATAGAAAAAACTAACCTGGTCTGAGGACTGTAGTATAGGATATATATATCCTATAGGATAGTATAGGATATATATATATATATATCCTATACTACATATATATGTAGTATATCTATATCCTATACTATATATATCTATACTATAAAGAAAGGTAAAGGTAAAGGCCCTCCCGTTGATCGTCGATTTGCTCGAGCGGGCCCAGTAACGTCTCCATTGGAGACTTTGTTGTTACTGTGTCTGGCATATTGAATACTCTCGGTAGCTTGCTGGGCTCTCCGAGAGGGGCGGAGGAATCGAACTCAGGTTGGCCATGTTGGCCGCTTGTAAGGCAAACGCCCTACCCGCTGTGCTATCGCTTCAGCCCATCTATACTATATATAGATATATATCCTATACTATATATATCTATATATCTATACTATATATATAGATATATATCCTATACTATCTATATCTATATCTATATCTATATCTAGAGAGAGAGATGTTCCCAGGAAGAGCCACTATTTAAGCTTAATATATTTCTTACTGTGTTCATACAAAATGAATAGAAACATTATTAAGAAGTAAACGCAATATGATTGTTTAAATGGGTTACTAGAACAGAAAGGAGAAAGCAATATGCCCTTAGATGGAATTCTTCCTTGGGCAAATCTCCTAGTAGGAATCTAGAGTGCTGGAGTCTGTAGATGAGATTCTGTCCTTGGGTGGATCTCCTAAAGCTTCCCCTGTGAAGGAAGGGCTTCACATCTGTTCATTGTTCACAATAATGTTCAGCCAAACCTTTGTGTAATCTCACCCCCCAGACCCGTCATTATTCATTTATAATTAACACTGTGAGAGTTGAATAAATGGCCACTTATTACCACAGCCTGTGGCCCCCATTCCGTTGTCATGATTGGCTGGCCTGGGGGATGGTGACCAGCCCCCATAGCACTAGAGAAACTTCCAGTCACCTTGTGACAGTGATCTGAAACAACAGCATTTACTTCTTATCTGCAAAATTAGAAGTTGGAATAAGATAGCTTCCTATAAGGTAGGAGACGATAAATTCTGAAAAATGCTCAAAAATATCATTTTTACTTGCAAGCCATGGGAATGAGTCCTTTCTTGACTCTGGGGCTTCCTTGGCTAATAGTGCTAATTGCACCAGTGGGCATTCCTTCATGACACCACCTTAGTGGGACATCTGCCAAGACCCTGCTTTACTCTTCTCTTCTTATAGAGGGACCATTCACATGGAACGCTTCAGACGTTGACTTGGGCTGAATTACTTTTCCTCAGTTTGGTCTCCTTCAAGGAAGCACTGAGTCTGACCCATACTAAGTGTTCAAAGTCATTTGTTAAATAAATAGTGAGAAAAGTAATGGATCTGTTATTTCTATAACCTTACTCCAGCACCCATGAAATCTGAGTCTCTTTCACAGCATATATTGCCCTGGAGTCCCCAAAGCCCCAAATTAAAGGGTTAATTGTATCTTTGCCTGTAGATCCTTGAGAGATCCTTTGAAGTCTCTCAGTGCCACAACAGGAAGGAGAGTTGGGGAAGGAATGTGGACAGAGCAGAGGTACTTGTACTCAGTCTCGTTCATGAATGCCTCATGAGCTTTTTCACGAACTACATGTTTTACAGGTATGTCCTTCATATCTTAGAGGAAGAACCATGATTTCTATATCATGACTTCATCTCACTGTTTTATAGCTATCAGAGGAGGAATTATTACAAATAGGATCCAGAGGAGCTGGAGCGATAGCACAGCTATTTGCCTTGCATGTGGCTGACGGGGATTTGATTCCTCTGCCCTTCTCGGAGAGCCCGGCAAGCTACCAAGAGTATCCCGCCCGCCCGGTAGAGCCTGGCAAGCTCCCAGTGATGTATTCGATATGCCAAAAAACAGTAACAACAAGTTTCACAATTTGTTGTGAGACATTACCGGTGCCCCCCGAGCAAATTGATGAACAATGGAGGACAGTGGACAGTGCTACAGTGCTACAGGATCCAGAGAAAAAGAAAGGCACTAACAGATTATGTGTTCTTCATTGTTACTTATGAACTATTTCATGTTATACAACTTAAGGATGTTTCTCTCCCTTCCTCTACCTTGCAGGATGTTTCTTTCCTCCTTCTCTACCTTCCTTTCATCTGAACCCACTCTTACATCTTCTCTGCAGTCCTTTCCCAGAAAAGGTCAGGGAATGGGTATGAAAGTATTTAAGGTCTTTTCCTTGACAGGAAGGAGGAGAGATAAACGAGTGAACTGGGGAGAACTGAAAGCAAAAGGAAAGTTTCTCCAGTAATCTGCAATAGTTAAAAGAATTTTTTTTTTCTGAAGAAGATAAACATGTAAAAAGATGCTCAGCATCATTACTCATTAAGGGAAATCAAATCAAAACTGCAGTAAGATACCATCTAACACTCATTAGGATGACTGCAATTAAAACTTTACGTGTTGCGGAAAAGCTGGGGCCCTTGTCTATTACCCATTGGAATATAAAATCATTTCGCTTCTTTGGAAAAGCTTGATAGTTCCTCAATAAACTAAGCATGAACATTATATCCCATAAATTCTACAAAATACACGCCCAAGAGAGTTTAAAAGGTTTTATATTCATTTTTCTATTTTCAAAATTGTAGTTGAGATAACATGTTACAGCTAGAGTCATCAAACCTGTGCAGTACTGGAATAAAGATAGACTCTCTCAGACTGATGGAAAAGAATTGGGATCCCAGAGACAAACCCTCAGATTTATGGATAGTTAACTTCCAATAAAGAATCTGGATACTTAACGTGGAGAAATTAATATCTCTTCAACAAATGCTGCTTGGAAAACTGGATAACCACATGTCAAAAATGGACTAGATTTGCATTTCACATAAGTTAATTCAAAATGAATTAAATTGGACCAAAATTCATAAAATACCTTGAGAGAAACATAGGCAGAACTCTTTAGGATATTCTGGAGCTAGCTGAGCCTCAGAAGTGTCTTCAGTGACTCAAATCCATTGCCAAATATAACAAAACAAAAATAAACAAGTGCAACTACATCAAATTTGAAAGCTTTTGCATGACTAAAAAAAACTGGAAGCAAAACTAAGATATCCTACAAATGGGAGAAAATATTTGCACACAAAACATAAGATAAAGGGCTAAGAGGAAAGATCTATAAAGTACTCACAAAGCTCTGGAGTGAAAAAAAAAGTACAAACCAATACTTTCACTAAAAATGGAGAATGAGGTTGAATAGACACTTGTCTGAAGAGCACATATGAACTGCCAATAATCCTATGAAGTAGAGTTCATCATCAATTATTATCACGGAGATGCAAATAAAAATAACAATAATAATTAGACGTATTTATACACAATAAATTTGTGCACAAAAGTTCACAGAGCTATTCATTATGATCAAAATGTGAAAATCAGTCCATCGAATGGCAAAACATTCTAGAACTGTATTTTTTAATTTCTTATATTTACGATAGTATTTTCTTTCCATCTGTGTAATGACTTCTCTATCTTATTTCCTCTTAAAGGACTGTCTCTTATTTTCATTTCTCCAATATGTTTTCAGTCCTTCTTCCTTCTGCTTCTCTCTCTGCAAAACCAATGTCTTCCATTCTTTGCTTCTATTTATTTTTAATTTATTTTTATTTATTCTTTTCTTCTTTATGCACAATTTCAAGTCAAAGTCATGTCTCTGATGCTAATGCATTAAGTTAAATTAATTTATTAATTAGTTCTGAAGCCACACCTGGCAGTGTTCAGGTGCTGTGGCTCTGTGAGTAGGTGCTGCACTTGGTGATTTTCAGGCCATGATGATTGAACACTGACTATTGAACTCAGCATCCTGCATGCAAAACATGCACTCAGTCTACTTAACTATCTCTCCAGACTCACCAATTCATTTTATTTATTTATTTATTTATTTATTTATTTTATTTTGGGGCCATACTTGGCAATACTCAAGGATTACTCCTGGCTCTGTGCTCAGGAATTACTCCTGGCAGTGCTCAGGAGCTCATATGTAATGTCTGGGATTGAACCCAGATTGGCTGTGTGCAAGGTAAAAGCCTCACCCGCTATGCTAGCTCTCTGATCCTCACCAGTGCATTATAAATAAGCTATTTTATTATCTGGGGGGAGGGAATATTTATCCATCTCTAAGATACAGTGATCTGTAAATTTCACTGTAATAGTAAAATTCTATGGCTCTTTGAAATATCTATTTTATTTAAGTAACCCAATTTTCTTCTCAATTCCTTAAAATCTGTGCAAATTGACCATGTCATGACTGACAAGTCAAATAACTCAATCTCCCTTTACTAGTCTTTGGGGACTCCTCTCCTCTACCCTGCATCAATATTAGAATGTAAAAAAAAATCTGCCTTTTGCCCACCACAAATCTAGAAGCCTGAGAAAAATAGTTCGTTCCTCTGCTCTAGCATTTTTAGATATTTTATCAGTATGAGAAGATCAAAATATGGAAGAGAGGAATAAGAAGGAGAAACTGAAGAAAAAAACCACCAAAACACACAAAAAAACCACAACAATTTAAAAAGAGAATTCCCCCTCTACACCCCCCACATACACCTGGCTGCTAAAGATTATTAAATAAAGATTATTATATGTAGCTCAGATTGCATGCTTCTTTCTCCATGCCGTGTATTTTCAAATTCTTTCCCAGATAGAATATCTAAGAAAGCACTCCTACCCCCATAGCAAAAATTTTTAAAAAAGTGGTATGATTTTTACATTCTATATGGCACATGCTAACAATACTGGCATTTGACCACATTAATGTAATCATGCAGATATCTATATATTGTTGGACTTACCCCAGTTTGAATTTCCAACAATGTACTGTGATCCTTACAGCTGTTCTTACTTTAGCCTCAGAAGATATTTTGGTCCATTTGTATGACTGATTAGTCAGACTGTAGAGTACATTTATTACTTTGTTTGGAGGTGGGAAACACAACAGATACTCACTGGAGACACCAAGATTCTTTATTTATAAGTCAAGAATTCTGCAAACTGGTGAGATTCCCTATCTTGAATTCTCGCATCCAGCTAACAACTAACCCTCGGTCACCTTATCCGATCTGCCTCTGAGGAGGTTTTAGGAGAGCATGTGTTCTTCCCCAGGGCATTTAGACTGAAGAAAGCAGGAGACCAGGATGAAATCTGAACCTCATGCAATAGATGTTGGACTTGTCGGTAGGCAAGGGACATCAGGGGGCCTTAATAATAGCATTTTAGGAATCTTGAGAGTAAAGACTAAACTGTGTTTTCTCATTCACCCGCTCTCCCAACACACACAAACAAACCTATGGATCCTCACCACAGGTAGGACTGCTTAGCACAAGGCTGGGCTCAGATCCCCTGAAGGGTGGGAAACCTTGGACTCTAGCTCATGGCCAACACCTAGATCAACCTACAGGGGTTGCCTTAAGACAGCTGATGCTTTCTTTAAAGGCCGCCCACCCTTGATGGATTCCTGGCACTGCATCTGCCCACAGTGATTTCTGAGCACACAGGAGGCAGTAGATCCTGGGTACTGCCAGGTGTGGCCTAACACTCCTTGACTCCAAATTAACGAATAAAGCAGTTGCTACTTCCCACAGCTCTTTGCTGTAGAACTTGCCAGAATAAGTCCACTCAATTAGTTAACTACATGGTTTATTCTGGTAGATTCTTAACTTGAAGGCACTCCCGCTCCCCAACAACTTTTGATGTTTATTTATTTTTTAAATTGAGTTTCACAATCACTGAGCGAGGTAGTCCATGAAAAGAGGTGAAATGACTTATTAAGTTTAGGTGGAATCAGGGGCAGAGACTGAATATGAAAGCTTCTTGGTTCCTAGAACCTGATTTCTACCCTTCCTACATGCGTTCTTTACAATGAGGATAATAACAAACAGAAAACACTTCTGCTATCTCTTTTATTTTTCATTTTCATCTCTAAAACTTTGACATGTTTTATTTATGTCAATTCTCCTGAGATTAGTTTTTTATGAAACTCTAGTATTTTACTGGCTTTCCTCCACACTCAAACAATGCTGGGTAGGCTCTCCAGTCTTGTTCTGATTTATTCAGCAGATGAAGAATTTTCATCAATGTTTCTTCAGATTTTCGAGGGATATTTTTAGATGATAAAGTTATTTTACATTTATCATCTTTTTTATCCCCAGCGCTAGTTTGGGGATCTTTAGATACGAACCATGCATTCAACTTCATATATTTTCAAAACTAAAGACTAGAGACCAAATTATACGGTGGCCTGATAGAACTTTTCAGTGGAGGAAAAACTAAAAAAAAACTAATTTTTTTAGTCATAAAAAATGACTCAGATCTTCAATTATGCCTTTTTACAAATGAAAGATATCATAGAAAAATATTTAGATATGTAGGTTCAAGGCTCTTACTCTTGTTTATGCAGAAAATAAGACTCAGAGAAGTCAGATGACTTAGATGACAGCTAGTTGGTGTCAGTGCTAAACATGCTTCATCAGTAAAACCACAGATCCTCTCAAAGACAGTCTGACTTTACCTGGAGAAAGTCAAGGGGTGAGAATTTCATGTGATTAATTCAACTCAGTTTTTAAAAGCATTCATTCAAGGCCACAGTCAAGAAAACACTGGCAAGATATGGAACCTTTGGGCAAGCCAAATTCAATTCTTCAGTCTGTTTTGTTCCAAGGGGCACCTGGATCAGGTCTCCAGGTGTTGCCGTGTATAGTCTGAAAAATCCACTGACGACTACATTCCTTGATTTGGTTAAGTGGGACCCAAGCTCTTCTATTAATTTCTGTGGTAAAACAGTTGAAGACCCTAGAAACGCTTGCTAGACAAATCACAGTAAGGTTACAGTATAGGGGAGGAAGATTGAGTTTGATTGTAAAAGTCACAATCTTTGGGTCCAGAAAGGACTGTTCTCCTTGGCAATGGTAGCTCTGACACAGCTAGATCTTGGAAATGAGAAAAATGGGAATCAGAGGAGACCCTTGTTTAAATCTGTGTTGCTATGACCACAGGTGTGTGCTTTGGACGCTATGCCCCACAGATCTTAGGCTAGGGCCAGGAATCCTTGCTGCCCACATCTGACAGGAGTCCCTGATGGCCTCCATTTCCTTCTCTCAGGCTGTGAGCATGGTGGGGGAGGAGTTGAAATTTCTAAGAATAACTATGGTCTTTGGGACTTCTGCTTTGCAAGGAATCAATGGAATTAGAAATGAGATATTAGGTATAATCAGTCACATATGTTGGGTTCTTAGCCCCTAAGAAAAGAATTTTTAACTGCTGCTCCTCACCCAGTGGGGGAAAATGCTTCTACACCTGTGAATCTGACAGGGCCCCTCCTCTGTTCTCTGGAGGGTCCAGGACAAAAGTATTCCTTAGTAGAAACTGTCAGTCTGTCATTTGCTCTGATTTGAAGTGGCCATACTTCTGACTAAGCATCCCCTATGTGGCTTTTCAACAAGTATAGAAGAATTTCAAGACACACATAGATCGAGAACGAGCCAAGAACTGAGGCTAGTGGAGAGTTCGGCTCCCCATCATTTGTCTTGTTTGCTTACATTTCTGAGATGTGAGTATGTATGAAGAACTGAGTAAGTAGTGAGAAGACGGGTTTCTATTTTTGCTTTACTCTTCATTTTGTAAAGCAATTTGAGGGTAATTTGCCAGAGCAGTTCTTTAAAGTCCCATGTACACTTCATGGAGATGCATGATAGGTCATCAGTGTTTCATTGTTCGTGAGTTTCTTAGTTATATCCTCTGACTACCTACCTCAAAATGATTCCAGAACTCCTTTGGGACAGTCTTGGATGCTGTGATTTTGCACAGTCCCTCAGTTTGTATGCATGGACTGATTCTTAAGAACCGACCTCTTGGGGATCTCACACTGCTCAAGTGTCTGCTCATTTGCTCCTTTGTGATATCAAATCCAAGAGGTCCACTAAATGGTAAGAATATTGCATTAATTGAAAGCTCCTATCTAAATTTGGCACTATTCTTTTAAAAAATAAACAAGAATAATCAACCTCCCCCCCCCCCACTTTTTCCCCTAAAAGTTTTCAATTTGTTACTATGTGTGAAGTCTTGTGTCAAGGTTCTTGACAATTTTTTAATGATTATACTTATTTTATGATTCACATTGAAAGTTGACTTTATAGCCCTCGATCTGTGCTTGATTAGAAAAATCCTCTGTGAATTATTCATGCATGGCTAATGGAGGTGAAAACAGATACACTCACACAAACACTAGGAGAAATTTTAAATGTCAGCATTTAAGTACTCCAAAGAGACCAAAGATTGAAGTTAACTCTGGGGAAGATTCATAGTCTAAGAGATACATGTTTATATATAATTTGGGTTCTACACTAGGTTATGTAAAACAAAAGTCGTTAAGAAAAACAGCAGATGAAGTGTTGGCAAACTCCTATTCAGACAGCAGTGTCATGGCCAGGTGGGAGACTGCGTCCATCTCCACATGCTTCTTCAGGCCAGTAAATATTTCTCATTCATAACTGCATACCTCACAGCACTGCTTGAAACTTTGCACAGACCATATGCTCAGCAGTTGCTGAATGTTCATGTAACACCAGCCCTCAACTACTTCTGAAGATGCCACTGGTACAGAATCAAGATATTCCTCTTGGTCTTGATGTACAGAAATAAGACTGGCCAGAAATAGAGGAAGTGGGGAGAAGGATTAGTTGGCCTAGAAGTGACAGTGGTGGAGGATCGGGGGCACTTTGGTTGCAGTGAAGGCACAGTGACTATGCAGGTCAAAACCATAAAAGTTAGCAATATTATTTTCATATTTCCAAAACCACAATTTTTTTTAAAAGTGGGGCTTTTGAGAGCCAAAAGACCCATGTACTGCCGTTTGCAGTCCTACTTTTGGTCTTCCATGGGACTCCTGCTGCTTATAGCCACAATGTTGCACAACTTCAAGAACTTATAATTGACTAATCAAATCACAGATTGGAGTGTGGATGGAGAGCCCAGAGTTGGGCAACAGACAGCCTGACTGCTCTGGACACCTGAATGCCCTGGAAACTACCTGGGGAAACTGCAGTGGGCTCCTTTGGACACAGCTTCTTGGGATCATCAGTTTGGATTCATGTGGTTTATATCTGTTACCCTATTTTTCAGTAATTTACAAACACTTTTATTCTACAAATTTGTGCTGCTTTCTCGGTGGTGCTTCATGCCAGTTTCCTTTAGGGAATTGAGCTTCCTCTCACACCTCTGTGTTTGTTCTATAAAAATCTTAAATGCTGAAATTTTCTGGGACCTTTAAAGTTGAAGATATTGACTTTATCAAAGTTCTAATGGAAACCTTTAGAGTTATAGCTCTTGGAGAAATGCGGAATAAATATGATATTTCAGGCACACATTTTTTCAATTATGGACAGCTCAAAGCCAGTATTGCTTCTCATCCATCTCAATCTGAAGGCTGGTGGGGAGGCTGCTTCTAAATATCTTTGCACACTTAATCTCAAACCCCACTCATGCAGCTTCTAAATTTTTAAGATTAATCAAATCTAAGTCTTGCAAAGTGCACACTTTGATTTATATGTTTTGGCAAACAGGCACATCAAATAAAAACCTTCTTAGTTGGAAATGACAGCCTAGGGGAATGAGGTTTAAAGAACCATACCAAGACACCTTGTTTTTTGGAGCTCAAGGCAGCTGTTAGAGTTGGGTTAAAGGACTCTAGACTAGGCATTGAGTTAAGGTGGTAGCCTTGAGATAATATGATAAGAATTAGTGTGTTCTCTGACCATTACTTTTATTTTTAAACTGGTTCATATGAAAGAAAATTTGAGGAAGTTTATTCTCAGAGGAAAGTCACTGAATTGAAGAGGGGCTCTGTTGAAGATAATAAAGTTCTTGTTAAAAGATATATCAATGTTTAGGGCTCAACCAGGTCAGTGAATTTGAATAATTAAAATCACTGCTGTCTAAGAAGTTCCAACATAACGAATTACTATAGTAGAAATTAGTACAGCATAAGCACTGTTCACAATAGCCAAAATCTGGAAACAACCCAAGTGCTCTAGAACAGATGACTGGTTAAAGAAACTTTGGTACATCTACACAGTGGAATACTATTCAGCTGTCAGGAGAGATGAAGTCATGAACTTTGCTTATAAATGAACAGACATAGAGAATATCATGCTAAGTGAAATGAGTCGGAAAGAGAGGGACGGACATAGAAGGACTTCACTCATTTGTGGAGTATAGAACAACATAACATGAGGCTGACACCCAAAAACAGTAGATTCAAGGGCCAGAAGGATTGCTCCATAGCTGGAAGCCTGCCTCATGAGAAGAGGGGTTCACCAGAGTTTCACTGTTTCACCGAAACTCTTCAGTGCCACCCTCGAGAACATCATGCAACAACTGGAATGGGAAGGAATGGGAGTGAAGATAGACGGTTGGCAACTACAGCAACTCTGCTTCACTAATGACATCGTTCTAATAACACCAAACATTAGCCAAGAGGCACAATGCTGGCTGACATAGTTGTCATCTTCCATTAATTTTGTCTGATCTTCCAAATATAGGATCAGATATCTGCCCACATCTAGTTATAAACATTTGTTCATTCTTTTTTAAATCTGCAAATATAAATTGAGAGCTTACTATGTACCCATCACTGTACTGACAATAAGGTTAAAATATTTATGGAACTCAGTACTGACTTAATTATTTAGAGTTTCAGGTAAGATATTAAAAGGCTGTTCAATAAGATGTGTTAGATGCTCCCCAAAAGGAACTAAAGGTGTATTTAGGAAAAAAAGCCTGATTTGGTCTATAGAAGAAACCTTCTTGGACCAACTTTTTCAGAGGAAGGAATGAAAGCCTTCTCAGAGGAAATGACAAGCACCGAAGCTGACCATGATGAGTCTGTCTATACAGAAATCTACCTATCCAAGCAGTCTTGCAGGCTTTGCACCCTTAGGAGGTATTCAAAACTATGTATGGATCAGTTCAATCTGAGAAAACAATTTAGAAATGAAACTATTGAACTCCTTCTTTGCCAGTGAGCAGGAAAAGAATGATCTGGTAGGAATTTCTTCTGAGCCTATCAGGTCAAACGGAAGTTTCATCATTATATAAGCTATCAAGTACTTTAGATAGCTATTTGATTTATTCCCCACAACATACCATAATCAGGACTCATTATCATTCCTAACAAAGCAAATATCATACTCACCCAAAGTGTGGTGGCATTTATCTAATATCCTTAGGGCAACGACCTGAGGTTAAATAATCAAAGGGGAAAAATGCAGCTGAGCAATTTGCAACCAATAGTTATACTTCTACTTTACAACCTAAAGTGATCAAAATTATTTGCTCTATTCATATATATATATATATATATATATATATATATATATATCATGATCACGATCATCCTGTTGTTCGTCGATTGCCTCGAGCAGGCACCAGTAACATCTCCTTCATCCTAGCCCTGAGATTTTAAAGTGCCATATTTAAGGCTGTCCCAGGTTTAGGAGAATGAGACCCATCATTGTTACTGGTATTTAGCATATTTGGTATGCCACGGGGAGTTTGCCAGACTCTGCCGTGTGGGCAGATTACATTCAGTAGCCTGCCAGGTTGTCCAAAGTAAGAATGAGATAATAAGATGTCGCGAATGCGGCCACGGGCTTTTGGGAGCTGGGTTTTATAGTCTCTGGGTCTTGGCCATTGATGGGATTACATGTTGCCCAGGGGTCAGTTGGTGGGTGTGATCCCTGCCTACTGGAAGATGGAAAATCTGGGTGGAGGATGCTCAGTCCTGATCTGAGCAGGGTTGGAGATCTCAGCCCTGGGACCCGCATGCCTTTGTTCCTCTGCTGGTACCTTCATGCATGTGGAGAGTGGTTTTAGCATGGTTGTGGCTGGTTCTGGAGGAGGTCTTTGGCTGTTATATATATATATATATATATATATATATTTATATATATATATCTTAATATAAGTTATATATATAACTTATATATATATAAGTTTCTACAGGATTATAATAAAGTAAAAAGAATCCTAATTCTTTGTTCTGAAGAAATGTTGTTAGCATATGAACAACTAATACAGGTCTATTATTAAACAGGGAATGTTTAGTATGTTATGTTAATGAGACAGGTTAGAATTAATAGTTATTTAAAATGACCAAAAGACCTTCTTTCACAACTAGTTCTATTATGACTATACACTTTAAGAACTTTCAACAAATTCAACTCAATAATCATTTACTATGATTATTTACTATGCGCCAGAACCTTTGCTAGTTACCAAAGGTGGCAGGGTGATAAATTTCCATTTGTGCCAACACCTGTGTGGCTCTGATGTGAAGTCAGTTGAACACACTCTAAAGGGAGACTTAAGGTGGAGGAAGAAAAGGTTTTCATTAAGAGGCAAATATTAAATCAGACCTTGAGAGTTTCAATGTCAATGTCACAATGATCAAACATCCAGGATGAATTGTCTTCCAATGAATTGGAAGAAGGAGAATAGCTATTTCATGATGGAAATAGGTGAAAATAATCCACAGAGACCTGGAGAGTCTGTTGTGTTTGTCCATCAACAACAGGAGACTGGAAGTGAATCTAGAACCAAACTATGAAAGGCTGTAAACATCCTTAGTCCAGTGTTTGGACTTTATGATGTGTGATGGTAAAAGAAGAGAAGGATGAGACAACATACAATGGCTATTAGGCCCAGAAATAGTCATTGAAGACCATAATTTTGGTGGGTTCTTTGAAAGATGTGACCTAGTTAAAGGTTTGGCTATGATCCATGGAATACAGAAGACAAAGGGAATCTTTGCTGTAAAATCCATTGTTTGGTGTTCTTCCATCCCTTCTCTTGAGAAGCAATAATGTTTTATTAACTTTGATTTCAGTGTAATTCTTTGTTCTTTAGGACATTTTGATCCTACAATTTTGACCCTGGAGTCATCTTCTGGAAGAACACATAATGATTTAGAAATGACTTACCCAAGAAAGGTGGATAGATACTGAAAAAAAATCATGGAAGTTAGAGACTTTTAGATGGCTCAAATAACCAATCAACGGGAGGGCCTTTACCTTTACCTTTACCTTTTAGTGTTTTATATCACTGTATCACTGTTATCCTGTTGTTCATCAATTTACTTGAGTGGGCGCCAGTAACGTCTCCATTCGTCCCAGCCCTGAGATTTTTTTAAAATTATACTAGCAAATTTTAATACCATCTAGTTGAGCTTATAAATATCTAATTTGAAGGAAAACGCTAAATATTAATTATATTGGTAAAGGTAAAGGCCCTCCCGTTGATCGTCGTCGATTTGCTCAAGTGGGCCCAGTAACGTCTCCATTGGAGACTTTGTTGTTACTGTGTCTGGCATATCAAATACTCTCGGTAGCACACAGTAAGAACAAATTAATTATATTATGAGTATATAAAATGAACAGACATTAATGCCTATTATTTTATAGGTTACATTTTTTAAATTAACACATATAAATATAAGGTAGGGCTGGAGTGACAGCACAGTGGGTAGGGCATTTGCCTTGCACGCTGCCAGCCTGGCCGAGCCGGGTTCGATTCCTCCACCCCTCTCAGAGAGCCCGGCAAGCTACTGAGAGTATCTCGTCCACACGGCAAGGCCTGGCAAGCTCCCCGTGATGTATTTAATGTGCCAAACATGGTAACAAGAAGTCTCACAACGGAGGCATTACTGGGCCCACTTGAGCAAATTGGTGAACAACGGGAGGACAGTGCTACATAAATATAAAGGCTTAAAATTAGTTATATATATTTTTATTTTATTTAATCACCGTGAGACAGTTACAAGCATTCATATTTGGGTTACAATCACACAATGGTCAAGCATCCATCCCTCCACCAGTACACACTTCCCACCACCAGTCCCCTTCCCCGCCCTCCCCTGCCTCCATGGCAGACGATATTTCGCATACTTTCTCTCTACTTTTGGGCATCATGGTTTGAAATACAGACACTGGTAGTTCATCATGTTTGTTCCATTATTTATTTTCAGCACACATCTCCCAGCCCTCAGCCAAAATTCCTCCAGCCATCATTATCTTAGTGATCCCTTCTCTATTTCAGCTGCCTTCTCCCTTCCGCTCATGAGGCAGGCTTCCAGCTATGGAGCAATCCTCCTGGTCCTTGTATCTACTGTTTCTGGGTGTCAGCCTCATGTTATGTTGTTCTATACTCCACAAATGATTGCAGTCCTTCTATGTTTGTCCCTCTCTTTCTGACTCATTTCACTTAGCATAATACTCTCCAGGTCTATCCATTTATAAGCAAAGTTCATGACTTCATCTCTCCTAACAGCTGCATAGTATTCCATTGTGTAGATATACCAAAGTTTCTTTTTTTAAAATTAAATTTATTTATTTATTTTGAATACCCATCCCTCCACCAGTAATCATTTACCACCACCACGGATCCCAGTAATCCTCCCATCCCCCATTCCATCCCCATCCCACCCTGCCTCTGTGGCAGGGCATTCCCTTTTGTTCTTTCTTTCCTCTTCGGTGTTGCGGTTTGTAAAAGAGTTAGGCCTGATTTTCAGGGAAAAACGTTGGAGAATTCACTTTCCACTGACCACTTTATATATAAGAAGATGTTGCGCAGCCGCATAAGGGGCTGCGCGGTTTGCAGTGAGAGTCCTGGTTCCTGCATAAGCGAGCTATGTTTGTAGAGGTTCATGGTCACCGGGGTTTTCTCTGGAGGAGGCGGGAGGCGGCACCTACCCCATCTGGGACTTCCCGGTGATCTCGGCTCTCTTTGGGACCGGGAGCATTCTCGGTAGCTGTGGAGGCCCCTGCGCAGCCTTTCTTGTCTGTGGCTGTGTGCTGTAAAGATGGCACTGGGGGCGGGTTGTGGGAGTGACTTCCGGAGTCAGAGGTTACCTGGGTGCCGGGGCCCAAAGTTTCTTTAACCAGTCATCTATTCTAGAGTACTTGGGTTGTTTCCAGATTTTGACTATTGTGAACAGTGCTGCAATGAACATATACTTACAGATGTCATTTCTACTGTGCTTTTTTGCATCCTCGGGATATAGTTTGAGAAGTGCTATTGCGGGGTCATATGGAAGCTTAACTTCCAGTTTTTGAAGGACTGTCCATATTGTATTCCAGAAAGCCAGCCCTGAGATTTTAGCAGCCTCTCCTTACTTGTCTTTCCCAACACTGTGTATTGGAAGCTCTTTCAGGTTCAGGGGAATGAGACCCTTTATTGTTACTGTTTTTTGGTATATAGAATATGCCATGGATAGCTTGCCAGGCTCTGCTATGCAGGCAGGATACTCTCGGTAGCTTGTCAGGCTCTCCAAGAGGTATATATATATATAATATTATATGTATCTATTATATATTATGTGTATATATGTATATTATATAATATATTGTATATGTATATATATATTTCCCTCTATGATTTGTTGCCTACCTACTGTCTAAACCCCATCAAATATGGTGTGGTAATTATGGAAGATGGGTAGGAAGTGTCTTATGATGTGTCCAGGAATGTGTTCACTCATATGTGAACCTCATATATGAATGAACATATGAGTGAATGTTTTATATCTATCTATCTATCTATCTATCTATCTATCTATCTATCTATCTATAGTTTGGGGGCTACACCCATCTATGCTCAGGGACCACTCCTGAGGACTTGGGGAACTATATGGGTGCCTGGAGGGAACGCGTGTGGGACACATACAAGGCAAATGTTCTATATGCTGTACTATCTTTCTAGTCATTTATTTATATTTTTAAACATAACTTTTATATTTATATTTTTAAACATATAAAATATATTTATATTTTTAAACATATAAAATATATTTATATTTTTAAACATAAGTTTTCAATGTGTCAGTGTCAAGCAGCTGGCATTTTATGACCTGAATACTGAACTCACCAAGAACAATTAAGAAGTCCTTGTATTTTACGTATGTTTTTTAAAATTGTATTTAAGTCACTATCTTTTACAATAAGTTCAATGATAAAGGTTTTATGCCTACAGTGCTACAACAGAGCACCCATCCCCACCAGAGTGTCTGTCTCCTTTCACCGTTGTCTCAGAGTTGCTTTTCAGCACCCACTACTTTTCATCCTTCTACCATGGTAAGCTCAGTCTGTAGACCAGTTCTCAGCTCAGTTGTTTCTGGTCACTTGTTATTTCTTTTCCATGTTTCTATTTATCTCACGTGCTGGGTCACAAAACTTCTCTCCATAAAATAAAAAAGATAGAAGTTGTGCCAACTATCCCCTCAGACTTTTGCTTTGAAAACAAAAACGGGGGAAACTCAAATACTTGGAAATTAAATAATTCACTGACAACCACTGGATCAAGGGAAAAACTCACAAAGAAAATAGAAATATTCCTAGAAATGAAGGATAATGAAGACACAACTTATTAGAACACATGAGACATAGAAAAAGCCGTGATTAGAGGTAAGTTTATAGCAATATAAAAGTTGTTAGGATGCAAGAAGAGTACCAAATAAATAACTTAAAAGTAAATTTAGAAGCTAGAAAAATATCAATAGAAGGATCCCAAGCAAACAGAAGGAAATAATAAATCAATAGAAATCAATGAAATAGAAAGTTTAAAAAATCAATAAAACATAAACAAAAATAATCTAATTCAAAAGATCAATGAACACAAGAACTGGTTCTTTGAAATAATAAACAAGACTGACAAACTATTAGCTAGACTCAAGAGAAAGAAAGAAAGAAAGAATAGGAAGGAAAGAAGGAAGGAAGGAAGGAAGGAAGGAAGGAAGGAAGAACAGAAGGAAGGAAGGAAGGTTGGAGGGAGGGAGGGAAGGAAGGAAGAATAGAAGGAAGGAAAGAATGAAGGAAGGAAGGAAGGAGGGAGGGAGGGAGGGAGGGAGGGAGGGAGGGAGGGAGGGGAGGAAGGAAGGAGGGAGGGAGGGAGGGAGGGAGGGAGGGAGGGAGGGAGGGAGGAAGGAAGGAAGGAAGGAAGGAAGGAAGGAAGGAAGGAAGAAGGAGGGAGGGAGGGAGGGAGGGAGGAAGGAAGGAGGGAGAGAGGGAGGGAGGGAGGGAGGGAAGGAAGGAAGGAAGGAAGGAAGGAAGGAAGGAAGGAAGGAAGGAAAGAAGGAAGACAAGAGAAGACAATAGTAAACCTAATCAAAAATTAAAGTGGAGACATCACCTCAGATACCATGGAAATACAATGGATCTCCAAGGGCTACTATGAAAATCTTTTTTTTACCCTAAAATATATTTTTATTCCTTTTCTGCATTTCTTTTTAAAAAATTATTCTAACGACACAATTCATCAACCTTTTCATAATACAGTTATTTCAGGACTTAAATGCTCCAATACTAATCCCACCACCAATCCTTCCACCAGTGTCACCAGTTTTCCACCTACCAGCCCAGCCTGCTCCCTTGCAGGCACAATATTTACTTTATATTGTTACGACACAAAGGAAAATGGAATTATCAAATCTTATATTGACAGTATAAGTCAATACAAATTGGCTAATTTGTAATGATTGTTATATTTTATAATGATGCTACTGAAGTCATTATCTGAGTTTCTACTGTGCTGGTTAGTTGAGCCTTCAGTGTTACTGTTTAGGCTCATTGAGCTTGGTGGTCATCTATGCGACTTTCCCATCAGATTTGCTGTGTTCCTACTGGGCTTACAATATTTTAAATTTTGAAGTGTGCAGGAGAAATAGATCTGGAACAACTTGGTGGCTTGACAGTTTGATGAGTTCAGTTGTGTCGCTGAACCGTTTCTGTGCTGGAGGATGTTGGGTATGACTGTGGGCTGCTATGCCATCAGGCATGAAGGGGAACCTGCTCTCTCCCCCATTCTGAGAAGGCCCCAGAGTTCTCAGCCTGGACCAGTCTACCTGGGAAGATTTGGCCGTGTCCTAATTCCTTGGAGACGTGGCACTGGACCGGTTCTCTGTTGGTAAAATGTGAGTGTGGGCAGGGCCTGCTGGGTTTTCCAGTGGTGGGGAGGATGTGGGGGATGTGACCCTCAACCATTCTGATAATACCCCAGAGTTCTCATCCTGTGAACTGGTCCCACCTGGGACATTCATCTTGTCATTCTATTTCAACCATAAAATCTTTATGCCATGAAGATTTGGAGAACCTAGATGAAATAAATACAATTTGTTTTGTTTTTATTTTTTCTGGGCCATACTGGCTGTGTCCATGCTCTGTGCTCAGAGATCACTTTTGGTGGGTTCCGGAGACCATATTGGACGCTGTGGGTAAAACCTGGATTAGATGTATGCAAGCCAAGTGCACCAATGTATTATCTATTTGTTTAAAAAAAATCAAGTTTTGGACATTGTAACCTTCCAAGGATGCAACCAGAGAACATAGCACACCTGAGCAGAACAATTACTATGAAGGAAATTGTGTGTGTGTGTGTGTGTGTGTGTATTCAATAAATGAATATGAGGCTGCAGCTCTCTCTCGTGACCTACGTTTTGTAGTCTTGGGCCACTTCCTCAACTCCAGGTGGCCGATGGTAGACCTTGTAGACCTTCCTTCTACAAGGAAGACATAGATGAGCAATAGTACATGGGAAAAATGCTCTGTCATAAATGCAAATCAAAACAAGAAGATATCTCACACCAGTGAGGTTAGCTCACATCACAAAGCATAAAAATGAGTGCTGGTGTGGATGAGGAAAAAGAGACCCTCATCCTCTGCTGGTGGGAATGTCAACTGGTTCAACTCTTCTGGAAAAAAAATTAGTACTTCTCAAAAAACTAAGAATTGAGCTTCTATGTGATTAAGCAACTCCACTTCTTGGGGTTCACTTCAAGGACCCTAAAACTCTATTCAGAAAAGACAGATTTTACTCCCATGTTCACTGCAGCACTATTTACAATATTCTCAACACTGAAAACAACACATGTGTTCAAGAACAGATGACTGGATAAAGAAACTATGTTATATGTTTACCATGACTGAGTATATTTGGCTAGAAAAGGCAAAATCACACAATTTTCCACTATATGGATGAACTGAAGAACATCATGCTAAGTGAACTCAAACTAGAAGGAGAGGTGCAGATAGAGAATTCCTTTCAATGCCACGCATAAAAAGAAGTCATGGTTCATGGTGAAGTGGTTAACTCATCTCTATTTTCAGTTCTATTAATTTTTTTTTTGCTAAAAATTTTGTTAGGCTTTTTATTGGTGAACCATGCTAATAAAAGTAAATATTTAGTTTTAATGTTAATAGAAGTTCTCTTCTTGCAAGGAAAGGTCCTTCTACAATCTCTGTGACCCTGTTCCAGGCCCAGGACATCCAAACTTTTGGATTGTCAGAAATACATCCTGTGGACAGCTTTCATGGTCACTATGTAAACTGCAAAGAAGCACCAACCATGGAATGTTGACCTCTAAACTCACAATAGGATGGCAGCCTTTTAACAGGCAGAAACTCACTAATTGGTTTCATATCTAGATTTGCCCTCTGGAGAAATGGCCAGTACACAGAACTTGAGGACAAAGTGAACTGAGCTACCTTTGTCATTGCTTATGTGCTATGTAGTTTGGGGCAAACCATTTACTTCTCTAAGCTGAGCTTTTTGCATTGGTAAAATGGTGATTTTGAGGGGCTGCAGTGATACTACAGCAGATAGGGCACTGATACAGTCCACTGATGCCACCAGGAATGATCACTGAGCATAGAGCCAGGACTAAGCCCTGAGAACGCAGGGTGTTGTCTCTAAAAGGTAAAGGTAAAGGCCCTCCCGTTGATCGTCGATTTGCTCGAGCGGGCCCAGTAACGTCTCCATTGGAGACTTCGTTGTTACTGTGTCTGGCATATCGAATACTCTCGGTAGCTTGCCGGGCTCTCCGAGAGGGGCGGAGGAATCGAACTCGGGTCGGCCATGTTGGCTGCTTGTAAGGTGAACGCCCTACCCGCTGTGCTAACGGGTGTTGTCTCTAAATCAAAAAAATAAAAATAGAATAATGATGCTAAGAGAAAGGATCTTGGAAAGTTCATTTTATAGCAACACAAAGTTTACTCCTAGGGCAAGGCATGGGGAGGGTTAGCATCATATATTTAATGGGTCAGTTTAGAGACTGAGCAAAGAGAGCACTGAGAAGATGGTTCAAAGGGCTGCAGCACATGTTTTGCATGCAGGATGCCTGGGTTTGTTACATGGCAATGTTTGGTCCTGCCAGCACCCTTGAGCACTGAGCAGGAGTAGTCCTTGAGTACACTGAGTGTGGCTCCCCCCTCCCCACCCAAAAAAGGGAGCTCTCCCCTTTTTCCTCCCCACTCTTTCATTCAGCACTGAGTACTAACAGGGCTGCAGTAGTCAGTCCTGCCAACCAAGAACAGTACGATCAGTTCTTCCCATTGCTCTGCCACTGATTTTTCCACTGCTTGGTAGATGGGAGAAGGCAGAAACTTGGTAGCATCTGAGAAGGTGGAATCCATGTCTCTTGGGACTTCAAACACTTGGAGATATTCCTTCTTTTCCACATTTAATCTTTAAAAGAAAATCTTGAAACTAGCACTGTAGCACTGTTCTCCCGTTGTTCGTCAATTTGCTCGAGTGAGCCCAGTAACGTCTCCATCGTGAGACTTGTTGTTACTGTGTTTGGCATACTGAATATGTCATGGGGAGCTTGCCAGGCTCTGCCAGGCGGGCGAGATACTCTCAGTAGCTTGCCGGGCTCTCCGAAAGGGGCGGAGGAATCGAACTCGGGTGGGCCACGTGGGCTGTGTGCAAGGCAAACGCCCTACCCGCTGTGCTATCGCTCCAGCCCCTTGAAACTAGATAGAGATCTAATTGAAAGTTGATAGCAATGGAATGACCAAGTGATCAGGGTCTGAAAAACAGAAGTCAGCCTCACAGAGGTCTTTAACAAAAGAGGTTCTTAGAGTGAGTCTGGACTGGGGGCCTTCACTATGCAGAGGGGCTGTCGAGGGAGTGGGGGGCAGCAGGCAGAGAAGGATGCCTTAACATTCCTCACCAATTACAAATTGCTTTGTAAGGGAGGATTCCCCTCTCACAATCAATAAGCCGTTCTCAGATGATATTCCTTAAAGCATCTGAAAGTGTGGAAGCAATCATACAACGGGGGGGGGGGGGGGGGGGAGGAGTTTCTGTGCGGCCCCCAGGCCTGCTGAGGCGGAAGAATGAAAGCTGCCGGAGAGTTCAGGAGAGAGAGGAAGGGAAACAGCTGCAAGCATCTCTGGAAGGAAGAAACTCTGGTCGACACAGAGGGTGAGAAAGAGGGAAAAGCAGGGGGAGGAGGGGGAGGAGCAGGAAATGGCACATTTCTGCTCATCTCACTTTGAAAACATAATGGTCTTGTTAAAACAATGTATTCAGGAACTGGGTCATCTTGTGTAAGACTTTTCTTTTAACAGATGAGTAAATCAAATGGGCATTAACCTAAAAAGTAAAAAATTTCCATCTTTATTTTTTTTTCACTGTCAGAAATGGGGGACCAAACAGTAAAGTTTGAGTTTGATCACTGTATCACTGTCTTCCTGTTGTTCATCAATTGCCTTGAGCAGGCCCCAGTAATGTCTCCTTCGTCCTAGCTCTGAGATTTTAGAAAGTGCCACATTCGAGGCTCTTTCAGGGTCAGGAGAATGAGACCCATAATTGTTACTGGTTTTTGGCATATTGAATACACCACGGGGATTTTGCCAGACTCTGTCGTGTGCGCAGGATACTTTTGGTAGCCTGCCAGGTTCTCTAGAGTAAGAACTAGATAATAAGATGTCCGGAAGCAGGGTTTTATAGTCTCTGGGTCTTGGCCGTTGATGGGATTATATGGCGCTGGGGGCAGTTGGTGGGTGTAACACCTACATACTGGAAGATGGAGGATCTGGGTTGAGGAGGCCCCAGTCCCAATCTGAGCAGGCTTGGAGATCTACGCCCCGGGTCCCACACACCTGTGTTCCTCGGCTGGTTCCTTCATGCGTGAGGCTCGTCCAAACGTGTGGAGGGTGGTCTTAAGCATGACTGTGGCTGGAATGGGAGGTCTTCAGCTGCCAGGGCTCTGCTCGGGGTGGGGAGGAAAACTCAAAGAACTCTCCTCCAAGGGGTGTAGATCTCTTTTTTCTTTTAACAGATGAGTAAATCAAATGGGCATTAACCTAAAAAGTAAAAATTTCCATCTTCATTTTTTTTTCACTGTCAGAAATGGGGGACCAAACAGTAAAGTTGGAGTTTGCTATTATGTTTATTGAATAAAACAGCGCCTAGTTTAGGATCAGATGAAGCAGAATGACCCAGAGGTGAAAATACGTTCTATAATGCTCCTTTTTTTGTGTGTGGGCTGCAAGCCTGTTGGTTTGTAAAGCCACCAAGGTAATAGGAACATAGGGAAGGCAAGTAAACCAAAAGAAGGGAGGCAGAGGTGGCGTGGGGGTGGAGAACACCAGGTACCAACACTTCTGTACAATTAACTTAATCTTTCTGAGTCTTTATTTCCACACTGGATCAAGAAAGTTAATAATACCCATTCAACGGGCTTGTGAAAATAAGTTTAAATTAAGGACTTAACACAGGGATATGGAACAATTAGTGTTGGTTCACTTTCTGGCTAACCTGCACACATTACTATGTTCTCTGCAAAATACTCACTGACTGTTCTATAGAAATGTGCTTCTTTTCACCTAAAGGAGGTAGGACATTAGCAAGTGCGTCTCAGTTTTCTTCACCTCCAACCTCAAGGGATAAGAGTGAGGAGAGTGGATATTTTGTGTTTCATGCTATGTCATGGAGTTGTTAGTTTTGTGGAGTTGGGAGGGATAACGATTATTTTGATATCTCTGTTAGTCATACACTAGCAGGTTGCCAAGATCTGAAATAACTTCATTTTCTAGCATAGTTGACTTATTACCAATCTGTAGAGAAATCGCCTTAAAGAGGTTCCCAAAGGAAACACAACCGTCAAGTGTTCACTCCTCTTGGATATCGTGCTAAGTATTTTTAAATGCAACACACCATTTGTTCCTCAGACCTGCCTAGGAAGTAGTATTTCTACTTTAAGGAAGGAAAGATCACAACTGGAGAAATAAAACTTGTCTTTCAGGCTTATTACAATCGATATTTGCTTTCGGATATTGTAGCTGTAGCCTGACTTCTTTGTGAGTTGGAAGATGAAGGAAAGAAAAGAGAAAGGTCCAAATCTGTCTTGGTTTTGGTTTTCATGGTGTCTGTATGTCTGCAGTCTCAGAAAACCCCTCAAGGTATTCAGTATATACAGAATTTTCTCAGCCACCCCACAACTCATCTTGGAGTTTTAGCTCAAGAGTAAGCCACAACCCAGAGCCAGAACAGACACAAAAGGAACTTCAGAATGAGTTTCATTGGACAGTTTTATTACACTGACAAACTGACATGTCTAGGTGGCCATGAATTCATCTCTATAGGGGTCAAGATGTGGGATGATTTTTAGTCTCTTGTTACTCTGTGATATTTTTGTTCTTACAATGATGAGTGAAGTTACCCACTTCTTAAATACCTGCTAGCTGTGGACCAGTATTTAATAGGAACTATCTCATTTAATTCTCACAACAGCTGTTTAAACTCTCATTTAATAAGTGAAAAGACTCAAATAGGTTGGAATATTAACTAATGGTTGTAAGCAGCAGCATAGTATAAATGCATAATGCTTTATTTTGATTTTTCCATATAACAGAGTCTCTCATTGAATCTCTACACTGAACTGGGATACAAATCCTGGGCTATGGGATTTCAAATATGTTGTTCTGTTCAATGACAATCCTTCCCTCTAACGTTAATTCCCATACCCTAAAGTTCAATATCAAGGTAAATTGGTAAGTGAACAATAGAAGATCCCTTTCTACTCCCAGGTGTCCCCTAAACACATGATCCTGAAATTCCAGGGGCTTCTGCTGGACTGAGCTTGAAATTGTTTCTCATCACCCTCCCTGGATGTGAATGCGATGATTGTCTTTCTTCCTAATGTTGACTGTATTTACTCCTTTTTATCTAATCCCACAGCACCACTCTCCAGCATTATTAAATCATTTTCTAACTTTTCTTGCCTCCAGCAAGCTCTTCTCTGCCTCCAGCATTTTTTCAGTCTAAATTCCTGCTGCAAGACAATCTTACCCAAACATCACATTGTAGATGTCAGCTCTCATTCAGAAACATGCCTTTGATATGGTACAGTAATCAAGGCTAAACTTAGAGAAGAATAGTTAAATAAGATGGTATGGAAAAATATTCAGGGTATTCTATAAAAATTTTAAAATAGGTTCCAAAATATACTGTCAGTATGTGTGATCTTTGTGTGGTAGAATTATAACTGATTTTTTTTTATCTTTTTAAGCTTATCTAGAATTCCTAAGTGTTTTAAGAAAGTAGCAGTTATTATGAAAATAGTGGAAAGGTACTAGGAGTAGTATGAAATAGAACATTAATGAAATTCCAGCTGTTACCATTAAATTAACAAAAATCATTTAAAAAGCTATAGCAGTGCTGGCATTGGGGAACTAAAGGGAATGCAAGTATATTGTAAGAAGTAATGTGAATTGAGGAGATATTTATAGAAGATAGTGTGCAGAATCATCAAAATCAACATTTTGAATTAGTTTTTGACCCAACAATTCTAATTTTAGATGCTTAAATATAGGAAGATAGTTATCAAACTTTGATCTAGATAACACCACTAGCATTGCCTGAAAATTTGTTAAAATGTAAATTATCAGGCCTCATCCATACCTACTAAATATAAAACTATGAGAGTGGGGCCCTAAGGTCTGTATTTTAATAACAATCTCAGGTGGTTTTAATGTACATGTAGATTTCAGAATCATTGCTATAGAAATAATCTTCCTAAGGAAGTATCCTTGTGTAAACAAGGGTACAGGTTAACTGTCCAATGATGACTAACTAATTTGTAATACTGAAAAATTAAGTGAAACATGATAGTTTTTAGTGAATGAAACTTACTTAGAATATGTGAGAAGAGAGAAAGGAAGGAAATTTGTACAAGAGATCACAGGCTTTTCTAGAGTGGAAATAAGCAAGCAAAGAAATGGAGACAATCATGAACTGGGGGAGGAGGCCGCTGGAATAGAGAAGGGATCACCAATTCAATGATGGTTGAAGGGATCACTCAGGATGAGAGATGCATGCTGAAAGTAGATAAAGTAGATCACTTGATCAATTGATCACTTGACATTTCATTACTCATTGATTTGCTCAAGTGGGAGGCAGTAATGTCTTCATTCAACCTGTCACGTGCTAGTGTAGCCCAGTGGTGTCTGCTCACTCCAGGAACACAAAGAGCCTCAAACAGTTTGTTCAGGGTCTTGAAGAAGTCAGACCATCTCGTAAGTGGGTGGCCACGTGATCTTTTGATGTCCCGTGAAATCCAGTCAGTAATGGCTCTAGTCCAGTGGTCATCTTCAAATCACATTACATGTCCAGCCCATCTGATTTTCGACGCCATGGCAAACGAGACAGCATCCCTGATTCTCGATCGTCGTTGGAGGTCGGAACTCCAGATTCCTTCTCTCACTTGAGTGAAGTGTGATACTCTAAGCATAGCTCTTTTGATTCCTCTTTGGGAGACCTGAATAGCATTCTCATCCTGATTTCGTAGGGTCCAGGTCTCCGAGGCATATGTTAATGCAGGGAGAATGGTGGCGTCAAAGAGGTGTGCCCAGAGCTGTAGTTTCTTTGTCCTCTTAGCTATTTATTCAGCACTCTTGAATATACACAAATCACAAAAATCACAAATCATCCTGTTGTTCGTCGATTGCCTCGAGCAGGCCCCAGTAACGTCTCCTTCAACCTAGCCCTGAGATTATATTCAAGGCTCTTTAGGAGAATGAGACCCATCATTGTTACTGGTATTTGGCATATTGGGTACGTCACGGGGAGTTTGCCAGACTCTGCCCTGTGGGCAGGCTACATTCGGTAACCTGCCAGTTTGTCCAAAGTAGGAATGAGATAATAAGATGTCATAATAAGATGCCCCGGAACCCGTGTGACTTTGTCCCTCTGCCAGTACCTTCATGTGTGCGGAGAGTGGCCTCAGCATGGTGGTGGCTGGTCTTGGAGGTCTTTGGCTGCCGGAGCCCTGGTCGGGGCGGGGAGGAAAGCTCAACCCGCTCCCCTCCAAGGGGTCCCAGCGAGTGAGGACAGTCAGGCGCAGGGGCACGAGACTGCACTCTTCTCTTCTGGGAGCTGGTTTTTATAGTCTCTGAGTCTAGGCCATTGATGGAATTACATGGGGCTGGAGCGAATATACACAGATAATATATTTATCACTTGATCATTCGACATCCCATTACTCATCAATATGCTAGAGCGCGCACCAGTAATGTCTCCATCCATCCCTGTTGCGTGCTAGTGTAGCCCAGTGGTGTCTGCTTGCTCCAGGAACACGAAGAGTGTCAAACCGTTTGTGCAGGGTCTTGACAAAGAAGTCTGACGATCTCATAGATGGGCGGACATGTGTTCTTTTGACGTCCCATGGAATCCAGTCGGTAATGGCTCTAGCCCAGGGGTTGTCTTCAAATCGCATTCTGTATTGCAAATCATAATGTCCCAAAGTAGAGACAGAGTATGGGGTGAATTGTCTGCCATTGAGGCAGGGGGCGGGATTGAATGCGGAGGTGGGGGGATACCGGAGTACTGGAAAATGTGGAAAATGTGCACTGGTGGAGGGATGGGTGTTTGTATGACTGAAACTCAAACATGAAAGCTTTGTAACTGTATCTTATGGTGATTTAAAAAAATTTAAAAAAAAAGAAATGGAGACAAGCAAGAGAGATATGTGTTCAAGAGAGAACTAAGGGTTGAAGAGTGAGCCTAATGCTATAAAATTTAAACCTGTGCATAGAATAGGAGAATTGCTAAATAAATCATATAAATTTATCCCCTGAAAAACTTTGCATTGGTTAGAAAAAAAGTTGTTTTTAAGAAGGACACACCATTGATACATATGAGTTTTGGGAGAAAAAAAGATTCACATAAATAAATGTCTATATTATTAACCATGTTTAAAGTATACTTTATATACTCATGCTTTACATTTTAATTGTTGTCAAAACAATAAATTGATTTATTACTTATTTTGCTTGAGTGGGCCCAGTAATGTCTCCATTTTGAGACTTGTTGTTATTGTGTTTGGCATATCAAATACGTCACGGGTAGCTTGCCAGGCTTTGCCATGAGGGCGAAATACTCTCGGTAGCTTGCCTGCCTCTCCAAGAGGGGCAGAGGAATCGAACCCATCTCAGTTGGATTGGCTGCACGCAAGGCAAATGCCCTACCACTGTGCTATCGCTTCCTTTTAGATTCTACAAGACATAATTTAAACTTCTCAGCCTGATATTGAATCACTCACACTATAATCTGCTTTAGACCTTATTCTCCAACTTTATCCTCCCCTCTCATACACCCAAATTCCCACAAGGAGAATCAATTTGCTCTTGTTTGCTTTTTCGGGGGGACTCACCCCAAAAGTGCTCAGGACTTACTCCTGATTCTTCACTCAGGGATCACTCCTGGCAGATCTTGAGGAAACAAACATATGGGGTGCTGGGGATTGAACCTGGGTCAGTTGCATGCAAGGCAACACTCTACCTGCTGTATTATCCCTCCTCACAAAACTCTATTTCCATCAAATTTTCTAGAGAGCAGCTTAATAGGCAGTCTTATTTCTGTTCTTCAGTTAAGGAAACAGAAATGGAAGGTCAAGAGATCACATACTCATGCTACATGTCACACATTAACTTTTGAAGCAGGCATGGCTCCTTGTTTTCCTACTCAAGTGCTTACTCCACTCTTCCAAGCTGGCTGACTAATTGTTCCCATGTCTACAATATATGCCTTTGTTTTTGCTCATGCTATCTTCCTTTCTCAAGCGTTCAGAATCAAGTATGAAGTATCCTTCATGAAGCTTAATTCAGGATCTTATTCAGTAGTTCCTCTTGACACCCTACTCTACATAGTCAGTACAGATTATGAGTCCTGTAAACTTTGATATATTCGGAGGGACAACCCAAATTCTCAGCAGAGTCCCAATGCCCTTTAAATTTGCAGAAAACTGCCCCCAACAATCGACAGTTCCCAGAAGGGCAGAAATCCTGTCTCTGTGCCTCTCTCTCTAACACCTTAAGTGACTCGGTCTGAAGTCATACCCACTGGCTTGTCTTCCTTCCATAGTCCTGTGCAGCTGATTACTGGTGCTTAGTTGCCAGGGTCAACAGATGGGCAACTTCTTCGCCTCATCCTCCCTTCCACTTCATTGCTACTGACCCAGAATAAAACTCTCAGCAATCCCTTCCCCCATTCGACACACCCCCTCCAAAGGGGGGAAAAACCCCACAAAGATACAAACAAGTAAATAAAAATAAAGACTAGTGTTGAGTTTCCAGCCTGTTTTGTTTAATAGTTCTTCTGGTCTACTTTCTTTGAGAAGATTGCCACCACTTGGAAAATCCACATCCACAAACACTCAGGGCTTTCTTACTCCTTGTTTTGTTCTCAGTGATATTACTTCTGGTTCTATGCTCAGTGGACCATATGTAGTACCAGAGATCCATCCAAGGTGGACTATGAACAAAGCAAGCACTTTAATTCTTGTACTATCTCTCTGGCACCTCTTTATGATTTATTACTAGTAAATGTTAGATTTCTGTATTCTACATAGCTATAATGTAGAGTATAGAATCTTGTAAAAATTTCTTGATAGGCAATATAACATGTACCCTGCAACCCCTTCACCCAAGGCATACATCCTAAGAACTGCTGACTATGTGGTATTACATGGTAGAAAGAACTTTGAAAGATATCATTGATATTAACATAAAGAGGTTGTTCTGTATTATTTGAGTGGGCCCAGTGAAATCAAGCTGGGAACACCCTTCAGCTGACTGTTAAAAAAAGGATGACATTAGTTTCACAACCGTGAGTAATAGGACTCTGCCATCAATCTGAACAAGCAAGAAACAGGTCTTCTTTTCGAGGGTCCCCAAAACAATGTGGCCCTGCTGACGTTGTGATAGCTATACCACCTTCAACAGAAATTGGGAAATAATAAATAGGCATTGCTTTAACCTGTTACATTTGTGATAATCTGCTTTGGTGGTTTTAGGTGCCTAGGTTTTCCTTTACCACAAATTGGGTGTTCTAAAGCAGTAGTTTTCTAATATTGGTCTGCAGATGTAAAGAGGTTGAAAAACAAGCAACAGAAATGTATTCTCTCACAACTGAAACCAAGTGAAGATGAGAACAGAATTCCAAACTGTTCCAGGGCTCTCTTCCTAGCCTGTGGACGATTGTCCTCTTTATGTTTTCACAGTTTATGCCCTCTACATGTGCCTCTATGTTCAAATAATCGTCTTTTTAAAAAATTTTTTATTTATTAAATCACCGTGAGAACAGTCA
The DNA here is from genome assembly GCF_029834395.1 of Sorex fumeus. NCBI lineage: Eukaryota > Metazoa > Chordata > Mammalia > Eulipotyphla > Soricidae > Sorex > Sorex fumeus. Next base: position 7,537,025 of record NW_026606058.1, read on the forward strand.
CAAAGCCTTTCATTGCTACTGACCCAAAATAAAGCTCTCAGCAATCCCTTCCCAATAGTCTCAGTCGGTCATACAATGATCAAACACCCATCCCTCCACCAGTGCACATTTTCCACCACCAAGAACTCCAGTATACCCCCCTCCCAACCCTCCCCCTGCCTGTGTGGCAGATTTCCACTTTATTCTCCCTCTCTACGTTGATCACATTCAATATTACGACAAAAGACCCACCATTATTATTTGGCATTTTCCCCAACAATCAGACCTGCCAAAAAGATATCATTAGATAATTTGTTTTCTATTTCTGATTACATTCCCATTCCCACTTCCCGTTAGTCGTCAATTTGCTCGAGCGGGCACCAGTAACGTCTCCATTTGTCCCTGTCACGTGCTAGTGTAGCCCAATGGCATCTGTTCCCTCTGGGAACATGAAGAGCCTAAAACCGATTGTTCATGATCTTGATGAAGAAGTCTGACCATCTGGTAGGGGGGCAGCCACGCGGTCTTTTGACATCCTGTGGAATCCAGTCGGTAACAGCTCTAGTCCAGCGGTCATCTTTAAATCTCATTACGTGACCAGCCCATCTGATTTTTGACACCTTGGCCAATGAGACAGCGTCTCTGATTCTTGATCGTTGACGGATGTCGGAACTCCGGATTCTTTCTCTCATTTGAGTGAAACGTGATATTCCAAGCATAGCTATGCTTGGAATATTCTGATTATGAAGAGCATATGCTGTTGCATGGCCGCTATTGCGGCCACCTGATTTTGGATTTCTGATATTCTAGTAATAAGTCTGGAGGGATTACTGCCAAAAGCCGCTGGGTTCTGAGATTGGTTTGTGTGCCTCTGGGATCATGGTCATTTAGGAGCTGGAGGAGGCATTCATGGGTGGCAACTCGGAACCTTGTCAGGGCGGGGAGCAGGGCTGGTTTCATCCCCCCACCCCCCATCCCATGAGACTCCGCATGCCTCATCACTGCAGTCTCATACCTGGTTCTCCATTAGGCTCTGAAAGATGGCAGCCACCATGCCGCTGCCACCAGGGGGAAAGGTGGGGGACAAACACCCTTCCCCTCCCGGGGCAGCATGGCAACATAGTTTAATGCACAGTCCAGATGCATTTCTGTTGGGCATTATATTTTGCTCAAATTTTACCACCACCAATCAAGCCTGCCTTCCAGGGACAGACGCTAGATGATTTACTTTCCATTGCTTACTTTGCATATCAGTAAAAGTGTTGTGGTGCCCACAAGCCAGGTTTCTTCACTGCTGTGTGCGGCAAGATGGCACTGGGGGCAGGTTGAGGGCGTGACTTCCGGGATCAGGGGCTGACTGGGAGCCGGCATGGAACTGCCTGGTCCAGCACCCCCCTGAGGTTCGGAAGAATAGTCCTGCTGCCCACATACTGGTGCCATGTTTGTAGAAGCTCATGGTCACCAGGATTCCATCTGGAGAAGGCAGGGAGACAGTACCTGCCCCATCTGGGACCTCCTGGCGATATAAGCTTGGTATGGGGCCTGGAGAATTCTCCAGGTGTTGTGGATCCCGCCGGCCAGGTTTCTTCCAAATAATTGTCTTTTATAAGAACACTTGTTATAACAGAAGTTAAGCAGGCAGGTACCTCCCCACCCCCCGCCTGCCTCCTCCCTCTGTCTTTCTTTCTGTCTGTCTGTCTCCCATTTTGGTCGTTTGTGTAAGAAATAATCTGGTCTTCATCTAATTGATCTGGTTGGTTGTGTTGGGTAACAAATTAGATTTATCAATATTTACACCCTTAACCAATCAGACCACAAAGGCAGGGATACATATAGAGTACAAGCACAGATTATGAGCTGCTGAGAACTGTGGTCTTGAGGAGAAAGAGGCTGCTATGAGAAGCTGCTGCTGAAAAGGGTCAACTGCTGTGGAAAGCGGCTGCCAAAGGGATCGGCTGGCTTTCCTGTCCTAACAGTTTGCTTTTAGTCCCTTGTGAGTTGTAAGCAAAGAGCTGTGACACTAAAGAAAATGATGCATACCTGCCATCCCCAAGAATCCAGAAGCCAACTGCTTTAGCTATTTGTACTATCTCAGAATCAAATCGAATTGGTTCCAACTTTGATCATTTCACTTTAACTAACTTAGCTTTACAACGACCATATTTCCAAATATGAATACATTCAACTGTGAATATCATTTTAGAGTTCTAGTCAATATTTTATATAATACAGCATATAAAAATTCTATTTAGTTATATACCCAATATATTTTAAATATAAATCGTGTTTTACTTTTGTTTATAGATGATCTTATGTATGTAGCTTCCCCAATCATAGCAACTGAAAGATCCTAAAAGCAATAACATCACTGCAACAATGAATACACCTAGCACCAAGATTTTGATTCAGTAAATATCATTTCCCACTAAAAAATCAGGGCTCTTTGAAGAAATAAATGCGCTGGCTCTGGTACAGGGCAAACACAAGTGATCCTGGAATCTTGGTGTGCTAGAAAGAAAGGAAACACTTAAAGATTAATGAGATCATGTCAAAAGGACACAGGATCCTGCTTGAAGGGGTTCCCAGTGACCCAGTTGGGGATAATTTCAACATCAAAAAGAAAATGACAGTAATGGATTATAATCCATTAAAGTTATTTTTAAGTCCATGAGTCCATAATCATTATATGAAAAAGGACTTTTAAGAAAATAAAATGGGACATAGTAAGTGTAGAAAGAGGGGTAGAAAATCTCATATTTTAGCTTTAACTTGGTTATACTTATTATACTTGCTAACACCAAGTATAAGTGAATACAATGTTTGAGTAGAATTAGCATAAAACTCACAAGTTTATTAAGTACTGGGGAGATAACTGTTTTTTAATGGACAGATTTGGTGGCTACTAATTCAACTAAGTGATCAAATAGCATCACCAACAGTAGAATAAAAAGCACATCTAATAGGAAATATACCTGTTGATTATTTTTGCTGAAAAATATTTAACTTATTTTAAAGATTTAACCTGATTTATTTTAAACTTGATTTATTGATTTATGGAGCAATAGCACCGTGGGTAAGGTGTTTGACTTGCACGCAGTCAACATGGCCAACCCAAGTTCAGTTCTTCCGTCCCTCTCAGAGATCCTGGCAAGCTACTGAGAGTATCTCGTCCTCGCGGCAAAGCCTGGCAAGCTACCTGTGACGTATTTGATATGCCAAACACAGTAACAAGTGTCACAATGGAGACGTTACTGGGCCCGCTTGAGCAAATTGATGAACAACGGGAGGACAGTGACAGTGACAGTGATGATTACTTATAGCCATAAGTAATGATATATTTCCAATATCACATTTTATACGGTCACGATCCTCCCATTGTTCATCAATTTGCTCAAGCGGGCCCAGTAACGTCTCCATTGTGAGACTTGTTGTTACTGTGTTTGGCATATTGAATACGTCATGGGTAGCTTGCCAGGCTCTGCCGTACAGGCGAGATACTCTTGGTAGCTTGCTGGGCTCTCCGAGAGGGGTGGAGGAATCAAACTCGGGTTGGCCATGTTAGCTGCTTGCAAGGCAAATGCCCTACCGCTGTGCTAAAAGAAAATATCAGGGGGCCAGAAATATAGGAAGCAGTAGAGCATTTGCCTTACAAGTGGCTGATTCAGGTTCAATTGCTGATACCCCATATGTTCTCCTGAGCCCCGCCAGAAGTGATCCCTGAGCACTACCAGGTGTTGTCCCAAAACAAACACACACACATACAAAACAAACCTACACAATATAATTTTTTTTAAAAAAACAACTCACCAAAAAAATTGGGGCCTAATCTTGATTAAAATAAATTGAAGAAAATGCCATATGCAATATACAAATGTTATTGCATTCTGTTTCTCTCTCTCACACACTGACTTTGGAGTCACACAAGGTGATGTTCAGCATTCAGGGATCATTCCTGGTAGTACTTAAGGGAACGTATGGGGTGCTGGTTATTGAATCATGGTTGACCCTGTATAAGGCAAGCATCTTACCTTCTGTACTATCACTTGAGCCCCAAATTTCACCACATTCTTAGAAAGTGATATAACATACATTTGGCAAAAATTTAGTAGGAATGTATGTTAGATAAATTTATGAAATGTGTTGCTAATTTTTAAAGTTATATGGTGCTGTGATTATGCTAAAGTACAATGACATTTCTCAGAGATACTTTCTGAAAGTAAATTTGGTTCAGTGGCATGATATCTACAAATTGTTTTAAGTAGTTGAGGAAAAGTACAGTGTAATGGAGCCAGCTTTTGCCAATTCCTATGAGAAAGCAAAACATTCCTGAATCTTGCGAGCTATTTGTGAAACCAGTGTTTTAAAATTAGCTTGATACTCACAAAGATCAACAACAAAGAAATCCAAAACATTCATCAAAAAATGGGGAGAGGAAATGAAAAGAAACACTTCTCTGAAAAAGACAGATCGATGGCCAATAGGCACATGAAAAAGTGCTCATCATCACTTTTATCAGAGAATTTCAAAATCAAGACAATGAGGTATCATGTCATATCTGTGAGAGTGGCACACACACACACACACACACATATATGCAAAATTGGAAACAATATGCATTGGCATGGTGTGAAGAAAAATAGGATTCTGATTGACTGTTGGTGGGAATCAACGCTTACGAAAAACAGTATGATGATTCCCAGAAAAGTAAGAATAAAGCTTCCATAAGACTCAGAAACTTCACTTAATATCTACCTTCAAGACATAAAAACTTTCACTATAAAGGACATTTACACACAATTACTCACTGCAGAACTGAATATAATAGCTAAGTTATGGGCTCAATCTAGGTTAAATACCAACAGACAAAAAGGTAATAAAGGTATGGTGACTATTTAGAATGAAATATTATGCAGCTGCAAGGAACTATGAAATGATGGAATTGGCTGCAACTTGGATAGAACTGGTGGATATCATATTAAGTGAAGTAAGTCAGAATTAGAAAGAAACACCAGATCTAACTTATCTCTGATGTATATAATAGCAATAACAAAGGAATGCAAGCGATCACAGAGGGGGACACCTAGATTATAGAAATGAGAAAGGGAAGGAAAGAAATTGAAGAAGAAAGAAGTGGATGAGAAGTAACAGGGGAAGGGGTCAGGAATTTCACGCACATTAATAGGTGGGGTCTATGTAAATGTGATATATATTCCCAACTAAACTGCAAACATGGGACCCAAACTATAATAACCAGATTCTAAAAAGTGTCTGTTAAGGGGCTGGAGCAAGAGTCCAACAGGTCAGGCAAGCACCTTGCATGCCACCAATCCAGGTTCAATTCTGACAACTGATTTGGTTCTCTAAGCCCAGCCATGAGTAATCCCTGAGCACAGAGCCAGGAGTAAGCCTGTGGGAGGAGTGGAGGGAATTTAGGGACATTGGTGGAGGGAAGGTGACATGGGTTGTGGAATTGCTGTTGGAATGTTACATGCTTGGAATTTTTATTTATTTATTTGTTTGTTTGTTTATGCGTGTATGTGAAGCAGAATAGTTTATGTTGAAAAAATTTAGAGAAATGTGTGTGTGGGGGAGAGGATGAGAGAGAGAGACAGAGAGAGACAGAGAGAGAGAGAGAGAGAGAGAGAGAGAGAGAGAGAGAGATGTTCAGCACTGGACACAGACTTCTCCAGGTTGAAAAAAAAGAGAAAAAGAGAATAGCTTCTGGGAAAAGGTTATATACAATTGCTCAAGTTGTTCTGTGTAGTTCTTGTCTTCTGTAAAAGTTAATCTGGGTAGGGAGTATGGTGCCGCCAGCAGGTCAGTCTGTACCTGTGAGGTGAGTGCATCAGCAGCCTGATGGCGCCTTCAGACTTCCAGATACCCCCAAATTCCTGCTGTGCCTTTGGAACCCAGCAGCTAGCGATCGTTTAGAAATACAGTGAAGAAAAAAATCTTTCAGCCTCAGGAATCCTGAAAAGCACAGACATGGGTTTGAGTCAGCAAGAGAAGGTGTGGGGAGAGGCGGTGTGTGCAGGCAACAAGGCTCTTTGGAATGTCCCACAGAGGCTGATAAGGGGTAGGGTTGGCAGTTGCAGATGTGCTGGTGGGGAGCATCTGCCTGAGGCAGCCGGGGTTCAGTGGCCAGGAAAGTGCTTCCTGCTTCTGCTCCCTGTACAGGAATGCTAGATCCTTCCCTGTGGGCCTGGAGCAGGGCTGCTGTGTCGGGGAATGTCAGGGGTTAAAGAATTCTTTCAGAAGTTTCCAATGCTTATTCCTTCTGCTTAAAAGATCTAAGATAACCAGGTCTGTATGCTACCCAAGAGTATCCAGGGGTGGGGAGGGCAGCCTGACCTCTTCATTTTCCTTTCCATCTGTCTTTCCATCACTTCCGCTCTGCTCTCCAGTCTCTCATCTTATTCTCTCTCTCTAGTTTTCATCATTTTCTTTGGGAACACCCCAGCCCGCCTATGCCTAGCTTGAACTTATCTACCTTTCTAGAATGATCTCAAGACTCACCTCCAATAAGACCTCCCCAAGATAATCTCTGCTCTTCGTTATTACAGCTGAGACACTGATGCCTGCAGGACACTGCATCATATTCTGTGCCAGGGCTGAGTTAGGTGACTGAGTTTTCCAATTTATCTGGGAGCCCCTGGAGGCTGGCACTGAATTATCTGTATGGACTATGTACGAACACTCCTTTCTCCCCAGAGGACGTCAGCAGGAGAAATCTGTGGGATTTAGTTTATTTCTTCTCTCTCATCTTGAATCTCATCTTTTCACTGCTCTTTCTCCTCAGCCCTTCTTATTCCATTTGTCCCAGCCTTGCTGCACTATTTACTTCTTTCCTAATTTTTCTCCTCCTTGGCCCACTAAAGCTGAAAGTTGGGACTGGCCCCTAACTTTGGGCCTCTTCTCAGCTCCAGGGCCTCTTCTTGCTTGTAGAATTTTTGTACATCCAATTCCATGGCCAGGACAATGCTTTCTCAGAGAAAGGTAGATGCATTACACACTGTCCTCATTCAGATTCTCAGCTTCACAAAGGAAGTGGTGTTGGGCCAAGGGTAACTCTCAGACATCTGCATCACACATTTTTTTTGTCTCTCCCATCCCCTCTCCACCCGCCCCCATCCCAAACCCCCCAACACACACACACACACACACATTGAATTCTCTGGACTGATTCTTGTGGTAAAATCTCACACATTTTCTCAATCTATATGCAAACTAAATAGGATTGACAGCTAAGTAAAGTCGCACATTGCTTGGGCTCTAACTTATCTGTTCTCCCTCTGAGGGAAAGCCTTTGAGCTCTGTGACAGTGCCTCGGAGCCATGGCCCTTGTCCTAGACTCTGCCCCGGTGCAGGCGAGTGCCTGACCCCTGCTAATGTGTGGGACCTCTAGCAGCCCAGAGTGGGAGGGGGGAGGTAACCAGAGCCCCCCACATGCCAGTGATTCATGTTCTCTGAAGGGATCCGAGTGTTATTAGAAACCGCGCCTGCCAAATGCGGGGCAAATGTAACCAATTTATTAATGCTGAAAAACCAACATGTGAAACTGGACCAAGAGGGGAACCAGCCCTTTCTCCACTTCCTGCTCTCTGGCAGTTGCAGAGGGAAGATGGCATATGAAGCTTTCTGTCTTTGATAGGAAGACATCGCTGTAGTAATCACATGTGATAGTGACAACAAATCTTCCTGGCTAGAGCTTCAAAGGGCTGGGAGATAATCGTCTCCACCATTGCCCCAGCCCGCTCTCACAGGTTGCAGAGCACAGCTGTGAAGTGCAGGAAGGTGTGGAGTCTGGGCTCTTTCTGTGCCATCTGCTTCTCACTAGTGGGATCAGGTGAGGATGGGAGAGTCAGGAGTTCTAATGCTCCATCATTTGCCTTTGCGACGTTTACTAGTTTCTGCATGACTGGTGTTCTTTGGGGGTTATGAAAGGATTACAGTGTGGTACGTCATTATTCTACATTGTTGCATGGAACGCCCACAGGAATATCCTTAGGAGCTAAGTATTGTGCTTGATTTTCAGTTGAGGAGACTGAACTTGATGATTGATGAACTTGCCTAAGATTTTAGATTTAAATTGACAGCATCCGAGCACATGTCTGATTCTGTGTTCTTTACCTCCAAGTGAAAGAAATAGAAGGAGCACTAAATATTGCATAATCGGGGGTATTTTCAAGAAAATAGCGATCGTTGCTTGAAAAGTCGTGCATTATTGCATAATCTGGGGGTTATGCAAATTATTGCATAATCTGGGGATATTTTCAAGAAAGTAGCGATCGGATCGTTGCTTGAAAGGTCTTTCAGACTGCCAATTTCCAAAGAATTTGCTTACCACAAAAACAATGAGCAAGATTGTCACAGGAGAAGAAATAAAGCTTCATAGTTCATTGTTATTTGTTATTAAGCCAGTGATTCAGAGAAGCAGGCGACCCTTGAAAATGTTAGGCTTTGTTGGGTTGGAATCATCATTATTACACAGAACTATTGGAATGGGAAACTAGATCTGGAATTATTCCTACCTATTTAGATTCAGACTGAATGTCATTTTGTTAGAAATGTGTCATCAATCACGTCTCCACAGTAAAGGCAAGATAAATCAAATAAGCAAATCTCGACGCCAATACTTCTTTAATAAAGGGCAAACAGCTCTTAACTAAAATTACCTTTTTTGGTTGGCCATGAACTTAAACTATTGAATTGATTATTTGAAGATGTTGATGAAGTTTCCACATCTGGATGCCATCAAACTCACCAGTTTGTTTCTCCTGGAAATGTGTTAGATACATTACGAGTCTGTTTAGCATGATGTGGGAAGAGCTTCTCTTAATTCTCAAGATGAGTCCTTGTCTTCCCTTTCCAGTGACAATTTTACAGGTCGTGGGACTGCTTTATGCCTTGAGGCAGGAAAAATGTCACTCTGGAGAGGAGAGTGATCAATTCCAGCATCACTGAGGTCTAAGAAAGAAAATTCAGTCTTCCTTTCCAGAGCCTTTTCTTACTTTCTAATGAGTGTTTTCATTGCTATGAATTTTCCTCTTAACACTACTTTTGCTGTGTCCCATATGTTATGGTAGCTTGTGTACTCATTCTCATTTGTTTCCAGGAATCTTTTGAGTTCATCTCTGATTTCCTCTTTGACATACTGTTTGTTTTGTAGAGAGTTGTTTTATTTCTAAGTGTTTGAGGTTTTTTTTTTTCTCTTTTTTCTTTTGACATTCCAATGTTACTTGTTAATTTATTTTTGTTTGGCAAATAGTTTGGTTATAGATGTGTACTCTTTTTAAAAATTTTTTTTATTTTAATAAATTTCTCTAGCCCAAGTATGTGGAGTGAAGTGGAGTGATAGCACAGCGGGTAGGGCATTTGCCTTGCACGCGACTGACCTGGGTTTGAGTCCTCCGTCCCTCTCAGAGAGCCGGCAAGCTACCAAGAGTATCCCGCCTGCATGGCAGAGCCTGGCAAGCTCCCCGTGGCATATTCTATATGACAAAAACAGTAACAACAAGTCTCACAGTGGAGACATTACTGATAACCGCTTGAGCAAATCCATGAACAACAGGAGGACAGTGCTACAGGACAGTACTACAATGAATCATCACTGTGAGATACAGTTACCGACTTACAAACTTGCATGATTAAATTTCAGTCATAAAATGTTTAAGTAGGGGCTGGAGCAATAGCACAGCGGTAGGGCGTTTGCCTTTCATGCAGCCAACATGGCCAACCCGAGTTCGATTCCTCCACCCCTCTCGGAGAGCCCGACAAGCTACCAAGAGTATCTCGCCCGCACAGCAGGGCCTGGCAAGCTCCCGTGACGTATTCCATATGCCAGACACAGTAACAACAAAGTCTCCAAGGGAGACGTTACTGGGCCCACTCGAGCAAATCGATAATCAACGGGAGGGCCTTTACTTACTTTTACTTAATGTTCAAGTACACAACCCTCCACCCATCCCATTCACCACAAATGTTTCTAGTATCCCTCCCGCCACCTTCCCTTACCCCCACCCCCCATCTCTGTGGCTGGTACTTTCCCTCTTACTTTCTCTGTGCTTCTGGGTTTTATGGTTTGCAATCCAGGTACTAAGTGGCCATCCTATTTGGTTTTATACTTTGTGACTAACTTCCATTTTTAATGCATCATGGTCTGAAAGAATAATTGATGCATTTTCTATTTTCTTGATTTTTTTAATTTATGTTTCATGATCCATCATGTAATCTATCTTGGATGTGTATTTGAATTTCGGGGGAATATGGTGCCCTGTATAGATGTATGTATATATGTACATATATGTGTATATACGTACATATATGTGTATATATATACATATGTATGTCTGTGTGTTTGTGCCTGTGTGTGTTCAAAGTCATCTCTTCTATTTCTTCCTTCAAAGTCAGTTTTTTAAAAAATTTTGATGAGTTTTAGTTTAGCTAATCTATCCAAAGGTGAATGATGTTGATGTCTCTAGTTATCTTCCTTCATGTCTGTTAGGGTTTTTTTGTGATGGTTCCTCAGTTGGTGCATAAATGCTTATGAGTGTTGGTTCTTTATCATGAACATATATCTTGAACAATAAGAAATGAACATCTTTGTCACTCATAAGTTTTTAAAACTCGAAGTCTATGTTATTTGATATAAATATGACCACCATGATTTCTTAAATGGATCTTTTGCTTGAAAAACTGTTTTCCAGCCTTTGACTTTAAATCCGTATTTCCCTGTCAGTCTTCAGTTTGTATTGAAAGCCAGCCTTATTCAACTTTTGTATGGCCAGAGTGATAGAATAGTGGATAGGTCACTTATCTCGCATGTGACCAATATGGGTTCGATACCCACCACCCCATGTGGTTCCCTGAGTCAGAAGTGGTTTCTGGCACAGAGCTTAAAGTAAACCCTTAACACTGTCAGGTGTAACCCCAAACCAATTAATCTTGTGCATTTTAGCATTTAAAATAGCCTCCCCATTTATTTCTTTTTCTTTCATAAGCTGTAACTCCCACAGTATTCTTGGAGGAAAAGAATCACTCACTCAAAAATCCCACAAATCAGCGAGGTTCTGTTTAGATATTTAGAGGCAATTTTTTAAAAATTAAATCACTGTGAGATAGACCCTTACAAATCTGTTAATGATTAGATTTCAGTCATACAGTATTCCAACACCCATCCCTCCACCAGTATACATTTCCCAACTTCAGTGTCCCCAGGTTTCCTGCCAACACCCCACCTCCTCCCATCCCTCTGCCTTACTTTATGGCAGGGGATTTACTTCTCTCTCTGTTTCTGTCTCTTTTAGAGGCAATTTTTAATGTGTGAAAAATAATGACAATCTCTTTTCTGTTTGTTTTTGCTCCGTACTGTACAGCAGCATGGAAGGAGTATAAATCCTATAAAAATTGGATTGCCCACTGATAAGGAAACTAGTAGAATTTTTACTCAGTTGTCATAATTAGCTATCTAATATAATCAAAGAGATAGCTCAGGGGTCATGTACTCAATTCTGGTTTGATCCCAGACACCACATGGCCCTTTAAGCACCTACAATAATAACACTGGTGGAACTTCACATCACAGGACCCAAGCAATTCCAGATCCTTGGACCCTCACACAGAACTATTCAGCCTGATTTTCCTAGTGTCACTGGAAGGGACCCTTGAGATGCCTGAGGAACCTCCTGTCTTAAATAATAGCAACTCTAAAATTAATAACGACAGTAAAAATAACACAAAGGATTGATTACATGTCAATCCAATTAAAAGCTGGGCAAGAAGCTCTTAAGAAGATGTGGCTGATGTCTCAGAGTAATTTAGGAAGAGGAACTCTAGAGAAATACGATTTCTTCTACATGAAAAGTGACTGTAAATAGAAGCTGGATTGAAGGATTAAACAAACAAACAAAAAACATCCTCCCAGAATGGGAGATGCATGCTGAAAGTAGACTATAGACCGAACGTGATTGCCACTCAATGCCTTTTTTGCAAACCACAGCACCCAAAAGGAGAGAGAGAACAAAAGGGAATGCCCTGCCACAGAGGCAGGGTGGGATTGGTGAGGGGGTGGGGGATGGGAGGGATGTTGGGATCATTGGTGGTGGAGAATGGGCACAGGTGGAGGGATGGGTACTCGAACATCGTATAATTGAAACCCAAGCACAAAAATTTGTAAGTCTACAACTGTACCTCATGCTGTTTCACTAATAAAAAAACCCTGAAAATCTTAACCTTTCAGAGGTGAAGAAGACTTTAAATAATGACCTGGAGCACAGGTCTTTTTTGGCTAAAGTTTTTCTTTATTTTTCCTTTGTTTTTATTTCCTTTTTTTGGCCCACACCCAGTGATGCTCAGGGCTGGCTTACAGATATGTTTTGTTTGTTCCATGTTATTTTGACTCCAAATGTTTAATATTTAATAAGTTGTCAAATTTTATACAGAAAAATCCAGGTTTCTATTCTGTATGAAAAAACCGGCAGGCCTGGCATTAACCACATGGCCACAATGGGCTTGATGAGATAAAGTGGGCTGAGCTCTCTCTAAGAGCCGTATGTTCTCCATCTTGCAATAGTCTCTACTACTCTAATAATGCCTGATCCTTGACCTGATTTTTAAGAAATCTCTGTTATTCAGTTAACAGCCTCTTTGGGGTTTTCAGTATACAACCCCCTTGTGCATAAGCTTACATTCAGCAAGTTGAGCTGAAATTAACTTCTTAAGCCCTGAACTTTCTTTGCTCTGATTCCATGCTCAGCATGCAATCTTCTGCAACTTTGACTTTCCATGAAATCCGCCTATGAGAAAAGAATGCATTGATCTTCTTTCTTCCCTGAACGTCCTTCTCTGGATAGAGAGACACACAGAGTAAATGTAAAAGACTTCAGCTTCAGAGTCATATGGATCTGGTTCCAATTCTGGCACTGACACTTACTAGATAAGGTCACCAGGGGGTCACTTGGCACCCTGTCAGTTATCTTCTCCAGGAGATGTTTCCTGGGTCAACTTGGACCATATACCAAAATATTCAAGTTGTGAAAACGTTTACATGAGCAACCTTGATGTTCCAATTCAACTGAACAACCAGCCAACCAAACAACATAATTTTCTCTAGACGAAGTAGACATTCCTAAAGTATGGAAAAGTTTTGAGAGAAATACAAACTGTCTTTGATACTTAACTATTATACGGAGACAGAAAGGAAAATAACTAGAAGATGAATTTTGAACTAAGGCAACTTGTGTTCAATTCTTAGTTCTTTCCCTAATAACTGTGAATGTAAGAAAGACATCTCCCAAGATAAAAATTTACTCTGTAAACACCGATGGCAAATTTTGTGAGGATCAAATGGAATAAGATCGGGGAAGAAAGTAGGTTGAAATATGCTATGCATGGAATTTTTAGTATCAAAACTTAGTAGTAGAAAAAACTAGGAGACCACACAAAAGATTTTATAGGCTTTTAAAGCAACTTTTAGGGTAGAAATATTAGTGCCAATCATGGAATACCTGTAACCATCGTAGCCTGAAGTAGACTTCAAGCTAGACTTTGGGATTCTGGGGCCAGGGTTGGCCCCGTGCAAGGCAAACACTCTCCCCACTATACTATTGCTCTAGCCAGAATTCCTGTACCTTATTAACTCCTTGGCTTTTACCTCGGATTGGATCACAGACTCTGCCTGTCTTTCCTCCAATTCCATATCATCTGTTGTGGTAACCTACCATCCATCCAATTTTGGCTAATTCTATACTCAGATTTTCTTCAGTGGCTAGATTTGGGCTTTTTACACCTTTTAATTTCTTCCTACCTCTAATTGTCTCCTACCTTTAATTTTCTGAGATTATAATTGACATATAGCTTATATCAGTTTGTAATAATGACTTGATATCTGTCTATATTACAAAATGATTATTTTAGTAAGTCTAATAAGTGTCTACCACTATACGAAGTTACAATTTCTTTTGTAATAAGAATTATTATTATGTACTCTGGGTGATTTTCAAAGATGCAATATGGTATTTTTTTAATTAGCACATTCCTTTATTTTTAAAAATTTTTTATTAGTGAAACACCATGAGATACAGTTGTTGACTTACAAATTTTTGTGTTTGGGTTTCAGTTATACAATGATCGAGTACCCATCCCTCCACCAGTGCCCATTTTCTACCACCACTAATCCCAGTATCCCTCCCACCTCCCATCCCCCCATCCAACCCTGCCTCTTGGCAGGGCACTCCCTTTTGTTCTCTCTCTCCTTTTGTTTTGTTTTTGAGCCACATCCAGAGATGCTCAGGGATGTGCACTCCTGGCTCCTGGCTTTGCATTTAGGAATTACTCATGGCAGAGCTCAGAAGACCATATGGGGTGCCAGGAATTGAACCTGGCTGGGTTGCTTGCAAGGGAACCCTAACTGTTGTACTGTCTCTCCAGACCCAGGTATTTTGAAATCTAGTCACCATCCTATACATTACACCTCCACAACGTATGTAATTGGAGGTTTATACTTTTTAATATCCATCACCTACTTTATACCACCTTATCACCATCTGCTTCTGCCAAACACAAATTTGTGCTCTGTATCGACCCGAATTTGATTCCTCCGCCCCTCTTGGAGAGCCAGGCAAGCTACCGAGAGCATCTGGCTCGCACAGCAAAGCCTGGCAAGCTACCTGTGATGTATTCGATATGCCAAAAACAGTAACAATAAGTCTCACAATTTGTTGTGAGAAGTTACTGGTGCCCGCTAGAGCAAATCGATAAACAACAGGAGGACGGTGCTACAGTGCAGTGCTTGTTTTATTTAAAACATACAATTTTGTCATACTGAATTTTGTTTTGACATTTAAGTTAGCACAACACCTTTGAGGCCCATGCCTGTTGTCACAAATGGCAACAGTTCCTTCTTATTATTACAATAATATGTCCATTATTGTACTTGTATATACTTTTCTTCATTTATCAGTAGACATTTAGGTCATTTCCACATTATGGTTATTGATAATAATGATGCAATAAACATAAACATGTTTGTATCTTTTTGAAATAGTGTTTTTGTTTTCTATAAATAAAAGCACAGAAAGAAACTTTTGGATATGTCATATTTAATAGAATGATTAAAATAGTTCTGTTATTCCTTTTGGAGGAAACTTCACTCTCTTTTCAATAATGTCTGCACAATTTATATCCTACCAACAGCTTATAAAGTTTCACTTTTATCCAAATCCTTGAAAAAATATCGATTTTCATCTTTTTGATAATAGCCATTCTAACTCTGTGAGGTGATATCTCATTGTGACTTTGATTTGCATTTTTCTGATGATTAGAGATGTTAGGGAGGCTGGCCGAGTCCTCCAGGAACTTCCTGGAGCCATAGCACAGCAGGTAGGGTGTTTGCAAGTAGCCAACATGGCCAACCCGAGTTCAATTGCTCTGCCCCTCTTGGAGAGCCCGGCAAGCTACCGAGAGTATCTTGCCCATATGGCAAAGCTTGGCAAGCTACCCATGACATGTTCGATATGCCAAACACAGTAACAATTGTCACAATGGAGACATTACTGGGCCTGCTTGAGCAAATCAGTGAACAACGGGAGGACAGTGACAGAGATGTTAGGAGGGGGTGTCTTATCATGGAACTGTTGCTATCTATATGTCTTCTTTGGAAAAGTCTTCTTATATCTTCTGGTCATTTTTAGTCACACTATTTT
The DNA here is from genome assembly GCF_029834395.1 of Sorex fumeus. Taxonomy (NCBI): domain Eukaryota; kingdom Metazoa; phylum Chordata; class Mammalia; order Eulipotyphla; family Soricidae; genus Sorex; species Sorex fumeus. The sequence goes on from NW_026606058.1 coordinate 7,552,705, forward strand.
TGTTAAGTCATTTTCTTTGTATATTGTGAATATGGTCAAATGTGTGATTTGGACAAGACTAAATATTTTGTCCCACTCGGTACGTTGTCCTTTCATTTTACTGATAAGTTATTTTACTTCTTATATCTGTTATCTGTAATTCTGTCTTCGCAGGGTGCACAGAGTCCAGCATGGGTTCAAACATAACTGCAAACATAATAACTACAAGACAATAGAGTCATGATAATGCAAGATATCTACAGACATGAAAATTTCCCACATATGGGACATTAGACATTTGCTCTATGGGAGTAACATGTCCTCAGTTTCACATTTTGTGCATAATTACTGTCCTGTCCTGTTGTTCATTGATTTGCTCGAGCGGGCCCAGTAACGTCTCCATTGGAGACTTTGTTGTTACTGTGTTTGGCATATCGAATACGTCACGGGGAGCTTGCCAGGCTCTGCCATGCGGGTGAGATACTCTCGGTAGCTTGCCGGGCTCTCCGAGAGGGGCAGAGGAATCAAACTCGGGTTGACCATGTTGGCTGCATTCAAGGCAAATGCCCTACCGTTGTGCTATCGCTCCAGCCCAGTGCATAATGATAAGAATGGGAAATGCAAGAGATCGGGCTACTACAGTCAGACAGCTGCTTTATCGCAAAGCTCCAAACACTTTGGAAGCTGCTTGCCTGAGGTGCTGCAACTTTGAAGGTAATAATGACATGGAGGGGACTGGAAAGTTTGAACCCATATATTCTTCTTAGTTTGCCTGGACACCAACCTCTCCAAATGATGCTCTTTTATTTCATGGCGCACAGAACATTTGGCAAGATTCCAGGGATGACCTTATAACTTTATTTTTAACTACATAATGTGAATCAATAGCACAGTGGTAGGGCGTTTGCCTTGCACGCAGCCAGCCTGGTTGAGCCAGGTTCGATTCCTCCGCCCCTCTCGGAGAGCCCGGCAAGCTACTGAGAGTATCTTGCCCACGCGGCAAAGCCTGGCAAGCTACCCGTGGCGTATTCGATATGCCAAGCACAGTAACAACAAGTCTCAAAATGGAGACATTACTGGGCTGCTCGAGCAAATCGATGAACAACGGGAGGGCAGTGCTCCAGTGTCGTGCTATAGTGTGAATCAAAACTGTGGCTTCTAATGTGAGCTCACTCCTAATGTGACATTTTCTTCTCCTCAAACTCCCCCACAACCAGGCAGGGGTGAGATTTGTACATTGAGAGGGAAATGGTTAGAAAGATACAGTTTCTCCAGGGAACACCAAGTAAAGGCTGTTGGGAGGACCCATTTGGGTTGAAAGAAGCATGCTGAAAGTAGACCATAGACCAAAGACGATGGCAGCTCAATATCTCTATTTCAAACTACAACACTCCAAAGGAGAGAGAATAAAAAGGAATGCCCTGCCGCTGAGGCAGGGTGGGGTGGCGGGGGAGGGGGTGGGCATGGTGGGAGGGACACTGGGAACATTGGTGGGCAAGATTGGGCACTAATGGAGGGATGGATAAGCGATCATTGTATGACTGTAATGCAAACATGAAAGTTTGTAAGTTTGTAACTGTACCCCACAATGATTCACTAATAATTTTTTTTTTAAAAAAAGAAAGATACAACTTCTCCCAAGGTTAGAATTGAAACTCAACTCTGAAACCCAACTCAATTAAGTTAAGAAATCTTCAATTAAGACAATCTGTCCCTCTTAGCCCAAGCAGCTTTTAGGAGCTGAGACAGGATCTGTTCAGCTCACCCCAAATTGAAGCATTTTGTAATAAAATTCCTTACATTTTCACTTCTCCATGGCTCTTACAATAATCCTGCTGCATGAGGGGCATTTTCACTTTCAAATACCCATTCTGCACTTTCTGTGTATCAAATAGTAGAAACAAGAGTCTAAAGTACAGTATATAAAGGAGATATATTGGGGCTGGAATGATAGCACAGCGCGTAGGGCTTTTGCCTTGCACAGGGCCTACCCGGGTTCGATTCCCAGCATTCCATATGGTCCCCTGATCACCGCCAGGTGTAATCCCTGAGTGCAGAGTCAGGAGTAACTCTTGTGCATCGCCAGGTGTGACCCAAAAAGCAAAAAAAAAAAATATATATATATATATATTTTTACTTTACATGTGATGGCACAAGAAAAAAAAACTATGTTGAAAGTCAACCAAGGATTATGATCTGCATGGTCTCTCATCAGGAGTAGGTTCACACAAGATACATGGTAATGAAGGAGGTAATATCAATACCTGTCATCATTTTCTTCAGAAAAGCAAAAAAACAACAATAAAAGCACACTGTAATACACCACAAAGATTTTTATAAGGCGTTTTAAATCATATTTTATATATGAAAATTCTATGATTTTTCACTTAAGTATTTTAAATAGGAAAAATAACAAAATTGCCCAACGCTAACACAAAATCATATTTTAGTTTCCCAGAAGAATCCGTAAAAAGTGTGTCCATTTTATTGTGTGAACCATACATTTGTCATTGTTGTTTTAAAATTTCTAATGGAAAATGTTTCTTTTCTCTTTGAATGTGAAGAAAAAATTTTTTTCCTCAAGTAGAAATTGTTGGATTTCAAAATTGTTTTCTTCATAATAAAGATAATAATTCATTATTGAGTGTAAACATACATGTCACACAAATATAAACACACATCTACATGCAATGTCAAAAGCCCCATTCGTGTATGTAAGATAATTGAGATAATGTAAAGATAGATGTTGTCAAGATAAAGAGTGTAAAGAAAGATGGACGTTAAGTAAGGCCAGTGTTCTCACAAATAGGCCAGGGTCCATGATTCCTCCCGTCTCCTGCCAGTCGCATTCCTCACTGTCCTTGACACATCTATCACACCCTTAGTCCATGTTCAGGGAACAAGAGTCAATGCTCTAAGCAATGAGACCCAAGTAACAGTGCAGCGCTGCAGAGAATCAGAGGGGACTTTCTGAGAATAGGATTCAAGCCTGCCTTTGGCCCCCTCCCCAACCCAAATTTGAATCTAGCAAAAGCAGGAAATTGCCCACATCTATTTTTCTTTCATTAAGACAATTCCTTCCCCCATATATATGTGGTGTGTGTGTGTGTGTGTGTGTGTGTGTGTGTGTGTGTGTGTGTGTGTACAGGCACATGCACAGTTTGTGGGAGTATTACCATATTGATGGGAAAATAATTTCAACTTCCTTATGTGCCTATGTCTCAGCAATCAGAGGTCTCTTCACATATTTTCCTGTCTGGCTTGCTTTTCAACAGCAAGTCAGTAATGCCAGAAGGAATCTCTATGCTTTGACCTTACACATCTATCACTCTGTTTTTTTGTTTGTTTGTGAGACACACCTGGAAGTGCTCAGGGCTTACTCCTGGCTTTGTGCCCAAGTATCACTCCTCAGGTGGGAGGGCCTTGGAGACTATCTGGGGCATCGGGGATTGAAGCCAGATTGGCTGCATGCAAGGCAAGTGCCCTAACTTGCTGGATTATTGCTGCAGCCTTAAGGAGCATATTTTTTGTTTGTTTGTTGTTGTTGTTGTTGGTGGTGGTGTTGTGTCAGGGGACAAGAGGTCCCACTTGTGCAGTGGGTCACCGTTAGTGTGGTTCTAGGATCACCTTCACTGCTGCCAGAAATCTGATTCAGAGATATGGTAGAGATTTGAGGCTGTGATCTAACTCAGGGCTTCTTGAATGTATTGCAAACACTGTCTCACTGAGCCACCACCGTAGACATTTACTGTAATACATGATTAGGCATTATTTTTCTGCATACTTATCAAGAAAGTAATAATAGTTGAACAGCAGGATCTGTTGAGTGGTGGCAAGAGAATTTAACTTTCTTTTTATGTATTTCTATGTCAATATTCTGTGAATATTTATCTTCCTATTTAGGAAAAGGAGGAAGTTAAAATTCCTCTGCAATACAAGTGCACAGAACACACATCAGAACTGCCATCAGGAGGCAAGAGATATGTCAAAGGAATCTTCCTGCAACAAAGAATGCCTGAGGTAAGTCTTCTGGATAAGATTTAATTATAGACACAGTAAGATCAGTGTGCTCCAAGTAAAGAAAATAATAATTGCAAAGGCCTGGAGACAAACAAGTAAAAAGATTGGTTGGGCACAGGTTAACTAACACAAGGTTTAAGTCTGATGACTTAGACCAAAAACTACCAAGGAGCAAAAAGTTTGAAATGGAACAAGGAAAGCCTCTTCATCAAATGGTGCTGGGAAAACTGGTCAGTTACTTGCAAAAAAAAAAAAAAAGCCAGACCCCTTTCTAACACCTTGTGGCCATGTAGTAGAATGTCGTGTTTATATGCCACAAGTCCAGTGCCAACTCATCTGTCAATGTTGAACATCTGGGTTGTTTTCATATTTTATACTAAGTGTTGCAATGAACACAGGTGTGCATTTAACTTTGTGAATGAAATTTTTTGTGTCTGTGGAATGAGTGAGTCATCTGTGAGCTCATTTTATTGAGAAATATTAATACCGTTTCCACAGGGTCTGAATTGGACAACATTCCCACCAGCAGTGAGTGCATGAGAGCTCGTTTTCACCATATTCCAGTCAACACAGATTGTTTCTAGCATTTTCCCCCCAACTTTATTTAAACACTGTGGCTTACAAAGTTGTTCATGATGATTTGTTGTAGGCATTTAATATTCCAACACCAACTCCACCACCACTGTCACCTTCCTTTCACTCCTCAAGCCTACCCCTAAGCAGGCTCACAATAATTTATTTTATGTTGCTTGTCACCATTAAATGGCTGATGGAATGATCAAAAAACACTTTAAGAAAAGAAAATATGTGAACATTGTTGTATCTCACCATGAGGACATTAAGTCCTCGTTGAGGGTTTGCTAAGCTGTAGTTGTGGATTAAGTCTTCTATGCTAATGTTTTTGTTAGTCGAATTTGGTTGGTTCTTACGTTATATGCCACCCAATCGGTTGTGCTACTACTGGGATACTAGCTGGAATTCCCAATCAGTGTTGTGGAGCATGGAGATGTCCTGAAAATCAAGAATATTTAACTGGTCGAAGGCATGGCAGTGGCTTTGGGGCATGGGAACAGCTGCTAAAGCTTTGTTAGGATGAGAGCTGCACCCCCACTCCTGAGATTGCCCTGATGGTCTCAGCCAGGAATGGGTGTCTGAGAAGTTTTTGTGGCTAGCTGATCTCTTTCAAGATTTATTTATGAGTGTCTGGTAGAAGGATGGCAGATGAGATTACAGGGGGCAGCAGTGGGACACGGGACTGTTTCGAGTATTTTTGATACCTGCTGTTCTCATTGATGTGACATGATATCTTATGGTCATCTTGATTTGGTTTTCGCTGATAATAAGTGATTATGAACATGTTTTTTATATGCCTACTGGCTATCTGTCTGTTTTCTTTAAGTGTCTGTTCATCTGCTCCCATTTTTATGTGATCATTATATTTATTGCTGTTAATCCTTATGAGTACTTTGTGTGTCTTGAATATTAATCCTTTATCTGATGTATTATGTGCAAATATTTTCTCCCATTTAGTAGAAAGTCTTTTTTTTTAATTTCATTGAATCACTGTGAGATAGTTATAAGCTTTCATGTTTGCGTTACAATCACACAATGATCAAACACCCATCCCTCCACCAGTGCACATTCCCCACCACCAATATCCCCAGTATACCCCTCCTTTGCCACCCTCCTTCTTCCTCCATGGCAGACAATATTCCCCATACTCTCTCTCTCAGTAGAGAGTCTTTAAATATTAGCCCCTATTTCTTTTGCGAAATTAAAAACTTCTTAATTTGATGTAGTCCCATATTTTATTTTTGTCTCTGATGTCTTTGCCAATGGATCATATCAATGAAAATAACTTTGAGGTGCAAATCCTGGGGCATTCTTCCTAGAATTTGATAATGTATTCCATAGAGTCTGGTCTAATCTTGTAGTCTTTGTTCCACTTTAAATTGACTTTTGAGTCACAAGTTTCTTTATATGTGAACATTCTGAAATTTAGTGAGTTAGCACTAGTTAGTAAAGAGTTAACTAACTAGACATCCAAGAAGCATAATGACCTCTTGGCAATGTCGAGTATGGTGTAGACCTGTGGGTCGAAAGCTGTACTGCTTGGGGAAGGCAGCACACATCTTCAAAGAAATTCCCATCAACCATGACCAGTGGAAACCAGGACAGTAGTCACCTGGGAAACCAAGTAAATATAAACATACAGCCATCCATCACTGCCATCTGGAAAAAATTGGGGAGTAAGGGTCTTCCTGTTAGGCTCTGCTCTAGTATTTATTTGTGTAGCTGGAGATCCCAGATCAGCCTTTCTGTCAGCGATGCTTCAGTGAGGTGCATGTTGCTGAATCTCAGTCTGGAATTCAAACATACCACCTTTCTGTGTGAACGTGGATGTAAATATTACCAGCAGACAGGGCACTGAAGACATAGGTGTCCATATTTCCAAGTCTAAACAATCTCTGTCGGTCAGACAGGGAGGCCCCATGTGCTTGTTGGCAGCACTGTCTTTAGAAAAGTCTGAACTCCCAGTGAATGCTGCATGTGTTCTGCAGTATTTGTGGTCCAGAGTGTCGGGAGCCAGAGTGTTCAGGAATCTTTCCCTGCCAGCACTATACTTTGGTCACTGACTTCAGGTAGAGATGTACAGGAGAAAGATGACTGCACACGGGCTTACCTTACACACAGATACACTTCGCCACACAGACTCTTCGACATCTTCAGTACTAGTCAAGTGTTTTAGTCCTTTCTCTAGCAGTGAGGTATTTGTCCTACTCCCTTCTTATGCTCCCACTCCATTCCCCAAGAGAGTCCAAGATATTTACAAGGCACTGGGTGATGTTTGCAGGGCCAAGTCTGAGGCATGGATTAGAACAAAGTAAGTGAAGCACACAGAGAACTCATCATGACCTTGACCTTCCAGGCACTGTATCTTTCACTCTGAGCTAAGAGAGGGCCCCTGAAGGCTGGCCCTTCATACATCTCCATATACAATATTGAAACATGCAAAAGCTGCTCAACCACAGCAAGAATATAAAGACCGAGTCAGATTTCCTGTATCATATGATTTTTCTCTTTCCTTAGAGCTGCATTTGGGCCTCTGAGATAGGTGATGCTCTATCAGAACCACATTATAGATCACCATGGGTGCTGTGGGCTTCATAAAGACTCACTTATGCTCATTCATGGCTACAGTATGTGCCATAGACTATGTCGTATCCCACCTTTGATACACAGTGAGTGCTCAAAGCATGTCAGTAAAGTACATGTTTTAAGTGGACAAAGGACTAGAACTAGGGAGGTGGCTCAGAGGATGAATACAACGTTTTTATGTGTGAGGCTCTGGGTTCAGTACCTAACATCACACACACACAGAGATGAATTAGTGAGATAAAGTGTTTACATATATTCTGACTTCATTTTGAATATAACTCTTGAAATTCTTACATTTCATATCATTTGTTTTATAGATGGGAAACTCCTTAAACCAGAAATACCCAATGTAACCCACACACATACTTCAAATTTTTCTAATAGCTGTCATCACTGTCACTGTCACTGTCCTCCTGTTGTTCATTGATTTGCTCGAGAGGGCCCAGGAACATCTCCATTGTGAGACTTGTTACTGTGTTTGTCATATCGAATACACCACGGGGAGCTTGCCAGACTTTGCCATGTGGGCGAGATACTCTTGGTAGCTTGCCGGGCTCTCCGAGAGGGGTGGAGGAATCGAACTCGGGTCGGCCATGTTGGTTGCTTGCAAAGCAAACTCCCTACCCTCTGTGCTATCACTCCAGCCCATTGCTGTGATAAAAGAAGTAAAAGGAAATAGATTAATTTAGTACATTTAAAAATATTAATCAATAATTTAATAATAAATTAGTTTTACTTTATTAGTTTTAATTTTCCTTATATTTAGATGAAGGACAACCATGTGAGCAAGCTGGGTTCCAAAAAGAATTCAGCAAGACCGACCATATCCACACGATAACCAAGCTCATTGAGGTTTCTCGGGAGTTCAAGATGCCGCTCTGTCTAACGTTCATTGATTTAAAGAAGGGTTTTGATTCTGATGAGACTGAAGCGGTCATCAAAGCCCTAGCCAATCAGGGAACTCAATACATTAGGATCCTCCGTGAGCTATATTATGGATTCACCACCAACATCTCACCATTCTACAAAGAAGTGATAATCCATGTCAAGAGAGGGGTTCAGCAGGGTGATACCATTTCACTGAAAGTCTTCAGTGCCACCCTTGAGAACGTCATGCAATGACTGGAATGGGAAGGAATGGTAGTGAAGATAGACGGTTGGCAACTACAGCACCTCCGCTTCGCTTATGACATCGTTCTAATAACACCAAACATTAGCCAAGCAGCACGAATGCTGGCTGACTTCGACTGTGAATGTGGAAAGGTCAGACTAAAGCTGAATCTCACAAAGACAATGTTTATGAGAAACAGTCTCATTCCTGACGTTCCATTAACTCTCAATGGAACAAACATCTCTGAATGCAACAGTTATGTGTACCTAGATCAAGAACTCAATGTGACAAATGACCTGGCACCTAAGTTGCGCAGGAGGAAGAGAGAGGCTTGGAATGCCTTCCAGAACATCAAAGAAATAGCTAAGAGGATGAAGAACCTCTGGCTCTGGGCACATCTCTTCAATACCACATTAACATAAGCCTCAGAGACCAAAGGAAATAGGATGAGAACGCTATTCGGGTCTCCTAAAGAGGAATCGAAAGGGCTATGCTTGGAGTATCACGCTTCACTCAAGTGAGAGAAAGAATCTGGAGTTCCGACCTCCATTAACGATTGAGAATCAGGGACGCTGTCTTGTTTGCCAAGGCATAGAAAATCAGATGGGCTGGACATGTAATACAATTTGGAGACGATTGCTGGACTAGAGCCATTACCGACTGGATTCCATGGGACATCAAAAGATCGTGTGGCCGCCCACCTACGAGATGGTCAAACTTCTTCGTCAAGACCCTGAACGATTGGTTTGAGGCTCTTTGTGTTCCTGGAGCGAGCAGATGGCATTGTGCTACACCAGCACATGACAGGGATGAACGGAGATGTTACTGGTGCCCGGTCAAACAAATCAATGAGTAATGGATATCAAGTGAAGTGATATTTAGAGATTTAATTATATAATCCTATAGGGATAAAACATAATTCTACTTGTAAGTTTTCCTGCACGGCAGAGCCTGGCAAGCTCCCCGTGACGTATTCGATATGCCAAACACAGTAACAACAAAGTCTCCAATGGAGACGTTACTGGGCCCGCTCGAGCAAATCGATGATCAATGGGAGGATCTTTACTTACTTGTAAGTTTTAGAAAAATTATTATAGAGTGACTTTTTATTCCTTGGTACTTAGTCTAAAGGTACATCTCACTTGAAACTAATCATATTTCAAATTCTTACTCTTATAACTATTATATTCAATGATGAAGACCTAGGGATATCCACTCTCATTTTATTGACTTTCCTATTATGATGATGCTGATAATGTGTCACCATTTCTGCTTTGCAGAAGAAGAAACAGACTTTTTCAAGCAGCACACCTTGGACTTGGAACCAGGTATTTTAAATCTTCGGCTTCCCAGTGCATTAGTATTCCATCAGGAAGGTTGAACAGAGTATAGAATTAACCAATGGGTTGTTTCTGAAAGACCCAGTGACATGACACAATATTAATTAATAGTTGCATTATGGTGAATTTAGGTCAATTTTTTGTAGTGATGTAAGGCCGGTCTAGGATTCAGAGATCCATGGGCTTGTTTGAAAATCATTGCCAAACTCCTCATGCTTCTTTTTCAGCTGCCTCACTTTGGCAGGTCACCATCTGATTCTGAGAAGAAAAACAAGGCTTATGAAATAACACATTTCTCCTTTCCCCTTTACAGAAAACTTCTTGCCCTGCTATTATTTTTATCCTTTCAGAGAGTCCAGAAACTTGCCTAAATCTTAACCCAGTCCTGCTTCAGAAAGAAGATTAAATTCACCTTTGTATTTTTATTTCTGATTTCTAAACAGTAATATTTGATGACACTTCCCAATTTTATTCCAAGGTACACATGGATTCAACTCCCACTTATACTCTTTTCAAATACTTTCAATTAGATTTATTTTGAGGCATTGTTTTATCAACTCAATTGACCTATGAAACGTCTTTGCTTGGAATCTCTTATACCGTGACTTTTCTCTTGAAATCCAAATTGTCTTTGGAAAAGAAACCACTTTCTCACCCAACCCATGATTCCAAACAGGTCTGGCCCCCAGACTGTATCTGGCATGAAAAGAGGCTCAGTGCAATACACAATAGATGGCTGTAGTCTAATTTTAGACCAGATGGCTCTGAAGACCACATTTCTCCTCTGCTGACTTCGTTTCTTACCCTTGTCAGATCAACTCCTCTGAGGTGAGAGAACCCTGTGACAGGCATCAAGAACAGACAGGAATGCACACAGTGATTTTTCTAATACACATATGTGATCCGGCTCTCCTCCTGGGAAGGAAATTTCAGCAGCTTGTACATATTACCAGGTAAAGTTCAAATTCTTTAATTATGCAACAAAACTCTCCATGTTAGGACCATCTCTGCATGTCCAGACTCTTCTCCTTTCACTGAAAGAACAGAAAAGGATTCAGGCATCCAAGACAAAAGCCTTTCTTCAAAATAGAATCTGCATAGAAATTTGAACCTATAGAGTCTACATAGTCTACATTGAAATTTTGGGGAGGAAATGTAAATGATTTGTATACTATAAAACCAATCTAAAATATAATGGGAAAATAAAATACTTAAAATAATGAAAGGATATACTGTGTTCATTTCTTGGATATCTTAATATTGTGAAGATAAGTTTTCTCCAAATTAACCTATAAAGTCAACACATTCAAAACTCCAGCAGGCTTTTTATAGAACTGCAAAAGCTGATTATGAAATTTATAAGGAACATAAAAGGTGCACAAGTAGCTAAGGAAAGTTCCAAAGAACAAAGCTAGAGGGCTCACATGACATGTTTTCAGGACTCACTAGAAAACCACGTTAGTCAAGACAGTGAAGCATTACTGAAATGAAGAACTGAAACAAAACTGAAGAACCCTGAACTAAGTCAACACAACTCAAAGGCGAAAAGACAGTCTTTGAAACAAATGATGCTGGAACAGTGGGGAATTCATGTACAATAAAACGCATCCTGCCACACACACTAAAAAAATCAGCTGGGAAGTCGATTACGGAGCTAAATGAAAATTCTAGAAATTAAAAAATTCTAGAAGAAAACCTTTATTACCTTAGGTTAGATAAGACTTACTAGATAGGATATGAAAAGCATAAGTCTAGAGAAAAAGTTGATAGATTTTCATCAAAATTTAAAACTTTTCACACATTAATGACATTCTTTCACAAATGTAAATACATGACATAAACTAGGAGAAAATATTTTCAAAATGGAATATTACTGAGCCATAAAAATGATTGATACAAGCATCAGCATGAATAAACCTCAAATGCAGTATTAGTCGGAAAATCTATGTGTATGATTTCATTAACATGACATTATGTAAAAGGCAAACATATTAGAACAAAATAGAGATTAGTGGTTGTCTCTTTATTGAAAACATAGGGAGGGATTTGGCAACAAAAGAAACTTTTGGGTAGAGAAAAATGCTCTATACTTTGTGGTGGTGACTCCTAGACTTTGTAAATTTATCAAAATTTATTCTGCTTAAAAAGGGTGGATCTTACTGTATGCAAATCACTCTTTGACAAATCTTAAAATAAGAAACATTAGTGTAATCTCTTATGTTATGAAGTAAAGCAGTTTTTTTTATAAATATGAAGAAGACATAGATCTAACCTTATTCTTCCTGTTTGACCTCACCCCTTGATAGAAAACAGGAGATGGTGAAACTGATATTTGCAAAATGAAAAAGAAAACAAGAGGTTATTTTAAGTCTAGAAAATTAAGTGTAAGTTTCAAATAAGGAATTAAGGATGCATTGTGATAACTGAATTATATGTTATAACAACAGAATGAAGAAAGGATATCTGAGAAGTATATGAAAACTTTTTCTTACTGAGTATCAAGTAAAGTTTACTTCCCAGATGAGGTTACCTTGAATGGTAACTTGAGAATTAAAATTCACAGAACTAGCCTTTCAAAAATTTTATTTGATTTAAATCCACATCTTTTTTCTATTTTTTTCTTTTAGCTATAAAACTAGAATCTAGATTTAATTTAAAAACTATGTTTTAGCTAGTGTACTCTTTAGCTAACTTTAGTTAATATACTATTTACTTATAATTGAAGTATAGTACTGCTACAGTACCGACATATTTTTATCACTAAAGAAAAAGGCTTAGGCAATTTTCAGAAATTGTACCATTTATGAAGTTGGAGTAATTTGACTTTGTTTTAACTAATGGAAAATATTTTATTAGATTTTTAATTAGATAAAATTTTTATAACATGATATTTTAAAATTAAAAATTCTCATTTACAGTTTCTTAACTTGAAGCAAAAAGATAATTTAAGGAAATATAAAAAAAGTCACACTATTTTTAAAGAGTTTTGGATTTGGGATTTGGGCCATTCTTACAACTTTCTCTAGTTTCCTACTCAGTTTTATACATATTCAAAAAAATGTATATATTAAGATACAAATAATATTTTGTTAATAAATTTAAAGTTTCCCATGGTCAAATTCCTTGAATAGCATAGTTAATCAAATATGAAACAAGAAAAGCTAAGAAGTTTACATAGTTCCTTACTTATTATTGTGTTAATAGTACAGCAGATGGAGTGCTTACCTAGCATGTAACCTACCTGGGTTCAATTCCCAGCACCCCATATGGTTCCAAGCAGCACAGAGGAGCTAGAACCCTTGGGTACCTTCAGGTATGGTCTCCAAACCAAATACATATATATCATATGTATATACATAAATACAAATATGTTTGTATTATGTATGTGTATTATATTTTTTGAATTAATGTATTAGCTACCCATGACGTATTCGATATGCCAAACACAGTAACAAGTGTCACAATGGAGATGTTACTGGACAAATCAATGAACAATGGGAGGACAGTGATAGTGACAGTGATAGTGATGTATTAGATATATAATTCAAGATATGATATATTTCTTTTAGTTTCTGTATTTAGTATTCTGTATGCCTCAGAGACCTGGGCCCTATGAAAACAGGATGAGAACGCTATTCGGGTCTCTCAAAGAGGAATCGAAAGAGCTGTGCTTGGAGTAACACGCTTCACTCAAATGAGAGATAGAATTCGGAGTTCCGATCTCCGTCAACGCTCAAGAATCAGGGACGCTGTCTCATTTGCCAAGGCATCAAAAATCAGATGGGCTGGACACGTAATGAGGTTTAGAGATGACCGCTGAACTAGAGCCATTACTGACTGGATTCCATGGGACATCAAAAAATCGCGTGGACGCCCACCTAAAAGATAGTCAGACTTCTTTGTCAAGACCCTGAATGATTGGTTTGAGGCTCTGCATGTTCCTAGAACGAGCAGATGCCATTGGGCTACGCTAGCACACAACAAGGACGAATGGAGACGTTACTGGCGCCCACTCAAGCAAACTCGATGAGTAACGGGGTATCAAGTGATCGAGTGATTCTGTATTAGCTTGTATTTAATAACTATTCCTATGTAAAACAGTGATAAATTCTGGAGGAAAAAATAAAATTATTTAAAGATACTGAATTGGCAAAAATTGGAGAAGAATCCTTCCTGTCAGGATGGCAGTTTTTTTCATGGCATGTTTGCCTGTATAGGCCTCTGTCTGAGGGTATTCCCAGAGGCCAGAAAGGGCAACAAGAATCTAAGATGAGAAGATAGATCTTAACCTTCTTAGAAATGATTAGGTAAGTCACCCGTGCAGATAGAGTGAGGAATACCATCTTGAAAAGGTGGAATTCAAAGAGAGATGTCTTAAGTCCCTGCAGGAGCCCCGAATGATACAGGTGTGGAGCCCAGTAAGAAGAAGTAGTGGATGTTGAGAAACTTTCAGAGAATCCAACTACTGCTCATGACAGGAGAGGGTCCAGCCAAGTTAATGAGTAGTTCCCTAACAAGGGGGTGGAAGAACCTGAACCATCAAAGATAATCATATCTTTTGATACTACTCAATACATATTTATATATTCAATATATATTTTATATATTTATATCATGCATATTCAATTTATATTATTTGATATATCATTCAATATCATATTTATGCTACATAAATTGAATGCTCTTACTTCAGTGTGCTAGCCAAAATGTACACAATCAGCAACTATCAAAGACTAAGAACCAGAAAATATAAATACAAGCACGAGAAATAGGTGATTGGAATATACTGTGAGATGGTTCAGATGTTGGAGGTTAAGACTTTAAAGCAGCTCTCTAAATATTGTTAAAATCTTAAAGGAAAGTATTATTATAATTATTATAATTAAAAAATATGCAGCATCACAGCTGAGAAATGGAAACTATAACAAGGTGCAAAAGGAAATTCTAGAGCTGCACAGAAAAAGATTAAAACAAATACAACTGGGTACGAGTAAGAGTAAACTTGAAAAGGCCAAAAACAAAGTATCAATGGGTACTCGATCATTATATAATTGAAACCCAAGCACAAAAATTTGTAAGTCTACAACTGTACCTCATGGTGTTTCACTAATACAAATTAAAATATATAGATATATATCAGTAGAAGTCGGTTAATCTAAAGGACACAGGGACAAAAACTTTTAAAAAGTTTGATGAAAGCTTCAGTGACGTCCAGGAAAAGGTCAACTGGTTTACCATTGGGCACTTGGGAAAGAAAATTAAAATGGAACAGAGAAAGAAACCAGTATTTCAGAGAGAAAATTCCTCAGAGCTTGAGAACAGATTCAAGAAACCCCAATTAGGCTAAAATGCAATGCTAATCACAACTAACACATCACAATTAAAGTAGGAAACCCCGAAGATAAAGATAAAATTCAGAGGCAACTAGAGAGAGGGGAAATATTATATATGCAATTAGTAATTCAAAAGTTAGTTGGCATGCTGAAAGTAGACTATAGACCAAACATGATTGCCATTCAATGCCTCTTTTGCAAACCACAACACCCAAAATGAGAGAGAGAACAAAAGGGAATGCCCTGCCACAGAGGCAGGTGGGATGGGGGGATGGGGGGTGGGAGGGATACTGGGACCCATGGTGGTGAAAAATGGGCACTGGTGGAGGGATGGGTGTTTGATCATTTTACAATTGAAACCCAAGCACAAAAATTTGTAAATCTACAACTGTACCTCATGGTGTTTCACTAATAAAATTTTTTTAAAAATGTAAATGATGGAGAATGGGCACTGGTGTAGGGATGGGTACTGGATCATTGTATAACTGAAACCCAAGCACAAAAATTTGTAAGTCTACAACTGTACCTCATGGTGTTTCACTAATAAAATTTAAAAAAAAAAAAAGAAAAAAAATTAGTTGGCACCTCAATGAAGCAATGGAGTGAAGAGACAATGGGACAGAACTGATAGAGTTAGGCACATCAAACCTATGTCCAGTAAAAAATATTCTTCAAATGAGAACAAAATTGAAACTGTAGCACTGTAGCACTGTCCTCCTGTTGTTCATCGATTTACTCGAGCAGGCACCAGTAATGTCTCCATTGTGAGACTTGTCCTTACTATTTTTGGCATATTGAATACACCACAAGGAGCTTGCCAGGTTCTGCCATGCGAGTGGGATATTCTCAGTAGCTTGCTGAGAGGGACGGAGGAATTGAATCCGGGCCGGCCACATGCAAGGCAAATGCCGTACCCACTGGCTATAGGTCAGGTGTAAGAAAGGAAAGAGATAATAAAACTTAGAGCAGAAATCAACGACACAGAAACCCAAAAAACAATCCAAAAGATCAATGTAACCAAGTGCTGGTTCTTTGAGAAAATAAACAAGATTAATAAACCACTAACAAGACTCACAAAGAAAGAGAGAGAGAACCCTAATAAACCAAATCAGAAATGAAAAGGTGGATATCACAACAGAAACCAAATAAATTCAAAAGATCATCAGAGACTATTTTGAAAGTCTGTATGCCACAAAACAAGAAAACCTAGAAGAAATGGATAAATTCCTGGATTTCTATAACCTCCCCCAAATTGAAACACTTCAGAAAAAATGAAAACTGAGAAACCATGTCACAATCTATGTTCTGTCTTCAGTTCTCTAACACCAACTGGATGTTCTGCAAACTCAATTTCAACACAGCATACATGAGTATGAACAGACTGTACAAGTTAAGGGCAAAGTTCTTCAAGAGACTGCCTTTGCTTTAGAATGCAGTTGCAAGTCTTATCACCTATGATCAATGAACTATAATTCTGTATTCCTATGGTTCTTTTAGTTTCAATTATTTTCTAAATTAATTCATAGAACTTAGGAAAGGGTATACCGATGATTGACATCTTATTATAAAATCCGATTAGTGGCAAATGGCATGATATAATCTTTTCTTAGAACCAGGTGTATTTCACTGTGTCCATTGTGTGTATACACCAGAGTTTTCTTTATCCAGTTATCTATTTTTGAATGCTTAGCTTGCTTTCAGATTTTAGCTGTGCAATATAAAACTTCTAGATAAATAAATTATGATCCTTTGGACTTTTTAAAAAACAAGATGCACAATGCATTATTTATAAAGAAAATATTAAAATATTATTAACTTCTGTTTAAAAGCAAAAGTAAAGGCCCTCCCGTTGATCATCGATTTGCTCGAGCGGGCCCAGTAACGTCTCCAATGGAGACTTTGTTGTTACTGTGTCTGGCATATCGAATACTCTCGGTAGCTTGCCCGGCTCTCCGAGAGGGGCGGAGGAATCGAACTCGGGTCGGCCATGTTGGCTGTGTGCAAGACAAATGACCTACCGCTGTGCTATCACTCCAGCCCAACTTCTGTTTAGAAAAAGATATCATTATGAAAATGAAAATGAAATTCATAGAACAGGAGAAATTTTTTACAATGCATGCATCAAATCTTTCCTATAATTTCCTTAATGAAGAGTCAGAAAACTAGTAAAACTTGGACATTTTTTTCTTCACAAAAGTGAAGTAAAAATGCATAGTAAATGTGAAAAAATAAGTTTCTAATCTGTCTAGATACTGGAAAATTAAAATTTCAATGAACTATTTGACATACTATCAACATTGTTAACATTGGGAAGACTAATAATACCAGGTATTGGTAAGATTGTAGAATAGTGGAACTCATATGTTGATATATCAAGATATGTGACATGAATGTAAGCATGAATGTACAATCATATAAGAAACTCTTATTTCACATAAAAGTTCACTATATGCATAGCTACAAGTCTCACTTCTAGATTGTGTTTCAAGAAAATGCTTCAAGTATTTCCTGAAAAGTTAAATATTTAAATAGCCATATAGAATTTACTTTAAATAGCCAAACCAGAAAACAATTCAAATATTCTCAAACAGTAGCACTGTAGCACTGACCTCCCGCTGCTCATTGATTTGCTCCAGCGGGCACCAGTAACATCTTCATTTGTGAGACTTGTTACTGTTTTCGGCTCAACAGTACAATAAAGAAAAGTTGTGGCATAGCCATGCAAGGAAATAAGCAGAAATAACAATGAAACAATTAGTGCCTTGTACAAAAATGATGATTATTTGGGCCTGAGCCATAGTACAGTGGGTAGGATGCTTTGCACGTGGTCGGCCAGGTTCAATCTCTGATATTCCAAATAGATTAGCTTTTCCTCACCACTGGTTGGGAGGAATAGATGCTCTCTGACCTGGCTGAAGGATCCTGGATACGAGCAGGACAGGAATTTACAGAAAAATGCTTCTCACAAAAGACTTGGAAAGCAGGGAGTTGATGTCTCTAATTTACAGTGCTTGTTCTGAGAATTATCGGTACCAAATTCTAATCTGGACTAGTCACAAATAAATTGGTCACTCTCAGGAAAATAAAGAAATCGCTTTGCCCTGATATTTTTTTTCTGATATATGATATCTCCTGATCTGCTAAATCTGATAAATAATTCTGTGTCTAAAATGCATGGTGAGGAAGTTATTAGTCATTAATTTACATATCTTTCTCTTATTCTTGCAGGTAAGTAGTTTTCAGTCCTGTCACTGTCACTGTCACTCTCACTGTCCTCCCATTGTTCATCTATTTGCTCAAGTGGGCCCAGTAACATTGTGAGACTTGTTACTGTGTTTGGCATACATCATGAGTAGCTTGCCAGGCTTTGCTGTGTGGGTGAGATACTCTCAGTAGCTTGCCGGGCTCTCCGAAAGGGGCGGAGGAATTGAACTCTCGAACAACACAAGCTCTCTATTTGCTGTGCTATCGCTTTCAGTCCTGATTATATACCAAAATCAACAAGGGATCATGGGGGGAAACTACCCAGGACAGCCCTTTCTGCAGAGTTTCTGATGTGCATCCACAGTAGACAATCTCTGGTCTTGGTATGACCTTCAGCCTAATGGCCTGAGCACACTTGAACAGAACCTTAGTTTGCCATGGATAGTTGTGGGGCCCTCTCAGGTCTCCCATATGTGGACTCTCCTGGTCTCCCAATAGATCCCATCACTTGGTGGCCAAAGTGGGCCTCAACTTTAAAGACTTAAACAATTGAGAGATGCCTCCAGACCCGCCCAGGTTGAACCTTATATCTGGGACAGTTCAGAGAGGCCAGTGGAGGGACTTACCTGCCCCAACAGAGCCCTAGCAGCCAAAAATCTCCAGAACTCAATCGCTGCCATGCTCACAGCTGATATCCACAGGCTTGGATGAGCCTCATCCATCAGTGAATCTTCTGAAAAACTCAGGATGCGGGTTTTGTGACCAAAAATTTCAGACTCTCATGGAGTCGGGGATGGGAAACCTCCCGTCAACCTCCTTGTTCTTCTGGGATCCTGGCAGTCACACCATGAACTGCCTCCAGTATCATATAAACTCACTAATGACAATGATCCAGAGGCTCACAAATAAATACCAGAAGAGAGCAACAAGCTACAGAGATGTTTCTGGACTCCAAATTCCTGGAGTGCGCAGCCATGAACTCTCAACTCTACACCATTGATATAGCAGGAGTACCACACCACATTGAATAAAGGTAAAGGTAAAGGTAAAGCCCTCCCTTTGATCGTCGATTTGCTCGAGCGGGCCCAGTAACGTCTCCATTGGAGACTTTGTTGTTACTGTGTCTGGCATATCGAATACTCTCGGTAGCTTGCCGGGCTCTCCGAGAAGGGCGGAGGAATCGAACTCGGGTCGGCCATGTTGGCCGCTTGTAAGGCGAACGCCCTACCTGCTGTGCTATCGCTCCAGCCACATTGAATGGGGGCATAAAATTGGAAGGCAACTGATCTTGATTAAAAAGTATATATAGTTATATATTTTATATTATATATTAACACACAAGGATCAAGAGATTTATACAAGGGCTTATTTGCTCCTGACTAAGCTACAACAATATTCACATATTTTCCTTTAAGGAAACTTTTTTGGATATTTTTAGTGGATTATTCATAACAAGCAAGGCAAGATAAATTATTTAGGTCCTATTATTGGGGAAGTCTTGAGTGGTGGCTGGGAAAATTCAAAATATTGGTGGTGGGAAGGTGTAATGGTGGTGGGATCGGTGTTGAAATATTTTACTGTGTAAAATATTTTCATGTATTAAATTACTGTGAACGACTGTGAACGACTTTATAAAAATTCAAAAATAAAAATAAAAGACTTAATCTCAGAAAGGAAGTACATCTAGGATCTGTGAAATCCCTTACAATATCCCCCTCTTAGGAACTTTCATAAGAATTATACTTTCTACGTATTATTACACAGACATTCTAGGTATTCCACACTCTATGCCAAACAAGAGAGGCTGCTATCAGCCAGTGCCCTGTCAGTCCAATCTGTGACGACCACTTATTCTTGAATATTTGGCACAGATAGAGTGTTTGTGCATGATTTAAGAAAGCATTTTTAACTCCAAGCACCTTGGACAAAATCAGTAAAAATATTAGAATTGTTACTAAGAATAGGGAAATAGTTATGATAATATGAAAATGTTTTTTTAATGGAACTGGTGAGAAAATAGATGGAAGCTTTCACTAACATATGGAATTAATTTTGACATACTAAAAACTACCCCAAAAGGCAGAGTGAATCACAAAGCTGGAGGGAAAAATGTGTCTACACAACTGACCGTAAAAAGGCAAGAGATGCCGAGGCAGATGTAAAGTAAAAGTTTATAGTACGCAACTTGCAGATTACAATGCATGGCTCATGCTTTATCCTTATCACCAGTCACCCAAGTGCTTTCTCTTTTTCAATTAACATCCATCCATCCCAGACAACACAGTGTCAATTAAGCTATTTTTATTTATCAAGAAGATTGCCTTTTTCCCTAGTTTTTGAAAGAAAATATGGTGTAAGTTGTGCTACTTAAACTTTTTGAATAATTTAACACCACTTCAAATCAGTTCTACTTCAAGGTAACTTGGGTTATTCTAATTTTCCTAATGGGTTCGATTCCCTCCTATACTCTGTGATGATTTAGATAAACCATCTTGGCATAGAATAAACAGGTCCTGTTAGATGAGATACCTCTATACAATTTGTCAGTAAACAGAAGAATGCTGGTACATTCTTGTATGAGCTACAATGATTTAAAACTGTGAGAGCCTGGGATCTTCTTCTATTTACTGAAAATGCATGAGGAAATGATGAATTCAATTCCTTTGAATTTATAGTGCGTCAGTCATGATTCAATCGGAGAGGCAGAAGTGAAACATGTATGTTAAGAGATTTATTGTATGGAAATGGCTTGACTGATTAGGCGGGATTGCTGGGCTAGTTCAAAACCCACCAGGCAGATGAGGGACAGGTTCTTCAACGTCCACAAACAGAGTTTCTTCTTCAGAGAAGCCTCAGCTCTTCAGCTAAACTCTTTCAACCACAACACTTCCTATATAAACCCTAAAAATGTGGTCTATAAACCACAGTGCCCAAAATAAAATAAAATAAAATAAAATTTAAAAAAATGATCTTTTAGCTGGTTGAGTCAGACATGCCTAGATCATTTAAAGTTTTCTCTCTCACTGAACATTCTCCAGTTACAGATTTCAATTATATTTTATGAAATGCCTTCATAGCAATACCTAAAAATATGTTTGGTTGAATAAATAACTGATTACCAAAATCTGTCCAAACTAACAAATCGAAAAGGCCATCATCAATCTTGTGTGCAAGGTCAGCATGTTTCTGAAAATAAGAGCTTTTAGAGTTTAGAAAAAGTGGGTGTACTGTAGGATCCAGAAACTAGGAATATTGTAGAAATACAGATAACATTGTCTGGAGAATGTGATAATATTGCTCTTATGTATATAAACTCACTCATTCATTGAGTTCCATAACAAACTTAGAATACCTACTCTTTGCTAAATGCTCCAGAAAGTTCTGGTACTATAAGAATATTTCCGTCAGGAACCCATTATCTAGTGGAAAAGACAAAGACATAAAGGCCTTCTCTATTCTGTGGAAAGTGTGAGTTGTAGCTCAGGTGGACCTCTTACTTCATGTTTGAAGTCAAGGAAGGTTAGCTGGAAGAGGAGGCATTTACGCAGTATCTATACTTAAACCTTGTGGGATGCGGTATTCAGGGAGAGAAGGAAAAAAAGGGTGGCAGAGAAGTATTCATAAAGCAGTGGCCAAGACATTCTCCCCTCCCAACCTGGGCCAGAACCAGCAGGGAACAAGTCCCCTCACTCCTCCCACACATCATATAATGATGCTCTTTAGTCATACAATAGCCAAATACCCATCCCTCCACCAGTATACACTTCCCACCACTAACGTCCCCAGTTTCCATTGTTTGGCTTTAGCCTTAGTGGAAAAAGCCAAAGGCAGGGCTGGAGCTACAGTGCAGTGGGTAGGGCATTTGCCTTGCAAGCATCTGAGCCGGGTTCGATCCCCAGCCTCCCATGTGGTACCCCCAAGCGCTGCCAGAAGTAATTCCTGAGTGCAGAGCCAGGAGTAACCTCTGTGCATCACCAGGTGTGACTTCAAAAGAAAAAATTGTTAAAGGCACACTTCCTAATATTCTCACCTCCCCCTAAAACTCTCCCAGAGGCCTCACTCTCAGTGGGGTTGATGATGCTGCACCCCAGATTACAAAAGAAACCATAGTCAAGCAGCACAGTTCCCTACAAATGTTAGTGGGAGAAGACTGTAATCCTGAGGTTCCTATCAGAAACAGCCCCCAGTATAATCTTTCTGAACAGGAGTTCAGAGTAGAAATGATTAGGGTGTTTAACAATCTCAAAGAGACTATGAAACTGACATCCAATAAAACACAAGAAGATATGAGAAAAGAAATGAGAATACTACAAACAGAAATGACAGTTCCAAAAACCCTGGTAGGAGAACTGAAAAACTCACTGAAACTCAAAAGCATAGTGAGAGATGATGAGGACAAAATCAGTGAGCTTCAGGATGAGGCTCAGAAAACCTTCACACAGCCACAGACGATAAATAAATGAACAGATTACAATAGAGCTTTGCGATGAATTCAAGAGGAACAACTTAAGAATCAGTGGGGTTCCTGAGGGCCAGGAAGACAATCCTGATGAAGAAGCATCAGTCAAAAATATTGCTGAGAAGTTCCCAGAATTGAAGAGTGCATACACCCAGGTCCAGCAGGCCTGAAGGGTACCAGCAAAAAGAAATCCGAATAATAATACCCAAGACACATCCTAATCAGCATGACAAAAACACTAGCTAGGGATAGAATGTTGAGAGCAGAAAGATAAATGAAGGAAAATATATACAAAGGAGCATCCTTACGATTTATAGCAAACCACTAAATCAATAATAATTGGAGGGATTGCTCAGGATGGGAGATGTGTGCTGAAAAGGCCAAACAAGTACCTGCATTGCAAACCATAATGCCCAAAAGTAGAGGGAGAGTAAGAAGGAAAGTGCCTGCCAGGGAGGCAGGGATGGTGTGGGATGAGGGTGATGGGAGGGGAACTGGGGACACTGGTGGTAGAAAATGTATACACTGTTGGAGGGATGGTTGTTTGATCACTGCACGACTAAAACTCAATCATTAAAGTTTTGTAACTATCTCACAGTGACTCAATTTAAAAAAAAAGAATTATAGTAGACCTACTTAATGAAACCCTCTGAGGCCCAAACCAATGCTGATATATAGAAAGGAAAACTCAAATAGAATGAACACCTCACCAAGAATACTTTACCCACCCAGACTCTCATTCAGATCTGGAGGAATGGTACACAACTTCACTGATAAACAACAGCTCAAGAACTTCATAGATGTGAAAACATCTTTGCAAGAAGAATTAAAGGAGTTACTCTAAAAGCAAGACAAATCCTACAAACACACAAAACTTCTACATAAACTTGACAATAGTCTTTCTGAATGTCAATAAACCAAATACACCAATTAAGAGACACAGAGTGACAAGACGGACTGGAAAATTGAACCCAACATTCTGCAGTCTTCAAGAAATACCCTTGAATAGTCAGAACAAACAAAGACTCCAAACTTGAGGATTGGTGAAGACAATTTTTTAAATTTTATTGAATCACCATGAGAAAGTTACAAGCTTTCATGTTTGGGTTACAATCTCACAATGATCAAAAACCCATCCCTCCACCAGTGCACATTCCCCACCACCAATCTCCTCAGTATACCCACCCACCCACCCTGGCCCCCACTTCCAAGGCAGCCAATATTCCCCATACTCTCTCTCTACTTTTGGGTATTATGGTTTGCAATACAGACACTGAGAAGTCATCATGTTTGGTCCATTATCTACTTTCGGAACACATCTCCCATCCTGACCAATTCCTCGAGCCATCATTTTCTTAGTGATCCCTTCCCTATTCCATCTGCCTTCTCCCCTCCGCTCATGAGGCAAGCTTTCAGATATGAGGCAATCCTCCTGGCCCTTGAATCTACTGTCCTTGGGTGTCAGCCTCATGTTATGTTATTCTATACTCCACAAATGAGTGCAGTTCTTCTATGTCTGTCTCTTTCTGACTCATTTCACTTAGCATGATATTCTCCATGTTTATCCACTTATAGCAAATTTCATGACTTCATCTCTCCTAACAGCTGCATAGTACTCCATTGTGTAGTTGTACCAAAGTTTCTTTAACCAGTCATCTATTGTAGGGCACTTGGATTATTTCCAGATTTTGGCTATTGTGAACAATACTGCAATGAACATATAGGTATATATGGAAGACAATTTTTCAAGCAAATAACCCCCCCAAAAAAGGCCGGGATGGCCATACTGGTATGAGAAGACATAGACTTCAGGCTCCAAAATATTATAAAAGCCTGTGAGAGTTATTTCTTAATGATTAGGGAACATATAAAGCAGAAAAAAACTCACACTCACAGAGTTTCCACGATACATTGGAAAAGAGGTTAGTTACAAACAGAAATAGAAAAGTAACTCAAACACTTGGAAATTAAAGTAAATTAAATAACTTGTTTCTGAACATACAATGGATCAGAGAAAAAAATCGCAGAGGAAATTAAAAGATTCCTAGACATTGACGAGAATAAGAACATGAGCTACCAAAAACTTGTGGGACACAGATAAAGCAGTGATAAGAAGAAAGTTCATAGCTATGCCAGCATCCATCCGATAGGAAGAAAGGTCTATATAAACAACTTGACTGTATGCCTTAGTAAACTGGAAAATAGCCAACAAAAAGAGCCCAAACCAGGAAGAAGTAAGGAAATAATAAAACTCAGGACAGATATTAATGAACTGGAACCCCCTCAAAAAAATAGAAAATCCAAAATATTAACGAAACCAAGAGCTGGTTCTTTGAAAAAGTAAACAAGATTGATAAACTACTATTAAGACTCACAAAGATAGAGAACCCTAATAAACCGAATCAGAAATGAAAGAGAGCAAGTCACAACAGAAGCCACAAAAATCCAAAGGATCCTCAGAGATTACTTTGAGAAACTCTATGCCATGAATAAAAGAACCTAGAAGAAGTAGGCTAATTCTTGGAGTCCTGTAACATCCTATGGCTGAACCAAGATGATCTGGAATACCTAAACAGACCTATCACTACTGAGGAAATTGAAAAGGTATCAAAAGTCATCCCCTAAATGAAAGCCAAGGTCCAGATGGATTCACTAGTGAATTCCTTTCAACCTTTAAAGGGCACCTACTGAAAATCCTATACAGATTCTTGCAGGAAATTGAAGACGCAGAAACACTCCCAAAAAGCTTCTATAAAGGAAATACCATCCTGATACCAAAAGCAGACAAAGACACCACAATAAAAGAGAACTACAGGCCAACATTCCTGATAAACACAGATATAAAGATCCTTAACAAAACACTAGCAAATAGAATCCAACAACTTATCAAAAAGACCATACACCATGACTAAGTGGGATTCATCCTTGGGATGCAAAGATAATATACACAAGTCAATAAACATAAATCACAACATGAATAAAACATTAAAATATCATACGATTATATCAATAGACACAGAGAAAGCATTTAACATGATGTAACACTGATTCATAGTGAAAACTATCAGCAAAATGAGAACCAAAGGAACTTTCCTCGACATTTCCTTGACAAGCCTATAGCAAACACCATACTCAATGGGGAAAAACTAAAGGCTTTTCCTCTATGATCAGACACAAGACAAGATTGCCTGCTCTCATCACTTCTGTTCAATATAGTACTGGAAGCACTTGCCATAGTAATTAGATAAGAAAAAGATATTAAGGGAATACAGATAGGAAAGGAAGAAGTCATGCTCTCACTTTTTTTGTGGATGATCACTTAATCACACTTAACTTCCCGTTAGTCGTCGATTTGCTCGAGCGGGCGCCAGTAACGTCTCCATTTGTCCCTGTCGCGTGCTAGTGTAGCCCAATGGCATCTCTTCGCTCCGGGAACATGGAGGGCCTCAAAACGATCGTTCATGATCTTGACAAAGAAGTCTGACCATCTGGTAGGTGGGCGGCCACGCGGTCTTTTGACAGCCCGTGGAATCCAATCAGTAACAGCTCTAGTCCAACGGTCGTCTTTAAATCTCATTACGTGACCAGCCCATCTGATTTTCGACACCTTGGCAAATGAGACAGCGTCCCTGACTCTTGATCGTCGACGGATGTCAGAACTCCGGATTCGTTCTCTCATTTGAGTGAAACGTGTTATTCCAAGCATAGCTCTTTCTATTCTTCTTTGGGAGACCTGAATAGCGTTCTCATCTTGTTTGCGTAGGGCCCAGGTCTCTGAGGCATATGTTAATGCAGGAAGAACATTGTGGATGATATGATGCTATATTTAGAAAATCCTGAAGACTACAAAAAAGCTCCTATAAATAATAGATTTGTGTAGTAAGGTGGTAGTTTACAAAATTAATATACACAAGTCCATTGCTTTCCTCTATGAAGGTAATGAAAGAGAAGAGAGAGATATTTAAAAACAATCCCATTCACAATGGTACCCTCAGAAAATTAAATACCTTGGAATCAGCTTAACAAAGAGATCTATGAGGATCTATAAAAGTAAAACTACAAAAAAATTACTCCAATAAATAAAAGAAAGCACGAGGAAAAGGAAACACATTTTCCACTCATAAACTGTGAGGATTAATATCATTAAAATGGCAATAATACCCAAAGCACGGTACAGATTCAATGTAGTCCTTATAAATATATCCATTACATTTTCCAAAGAAATAGAAGAAAAAGTACTAAAATTTATATGGAACTCTAACCTCCCACCACCCCTTGAATAGCTAAAGCAATCCTGGGAGTGTGTGGATATGGGAGGCATCACCTTCCTGAACTTTGAACTGTACATGAAGAGATAATGATTAAGAAACAGCATGTACTGGAATAAAGACAGACCCTGAGATCAACAGAATTGAACTGAATATCCTGAGACAGATCCCTGGTGTATGACCAGTTAATTTTTGTTAAAGTACAAAAATCATAAAGTGGATCAAGAAAAGCCTCTTCAACAAGTGGTGCTGGAAAAACTGATCAGCTACATTTTAAAAAATAAACTCACACCTCCTTTCTAATGCATTCCACAATAGTCAAATAAAAATGGATAAAAGACCTTGATAGCAGGAACAACATCATTAGGTACATAGAGGAAATTGTAGGCAGAACTTTTCATGACATGGAAGATAAAAGAACTCTTCATGACATGGAAGATTTTCAAGGATGAAGCACCACTCACCACGCAAGTGGAAGCAATGATAAACAAACGGAACCACATTAAACTGAGAAGCTTTTGCACCTCAAAGAAAATAATGTCTGGAATACAAAGAATATAGCTAATACAAAGAGCGCATGGAATGGAAGAAGCTATTTACCTGGCGCACATACAGGGTTAATTAACAATATATACAAAGCACTGGTAGAACTTTACAAGAAAAACATTTAAAAAATGGGTGGAAGAGATGAACAGAAACTTCCTCAAGAAGAAACTCAAATGGACAAAAGGCACGTGAAAAAAATGCTGTGCATCACCAATTATCAAGGAAATGCAAATCAAAACAACAATGAGATATCTCACATCACAGAGTCTGGTACACATTCAAAAGAACAAGAACAACCAGTGCTTGGGCGGATGTAGGGAGAAAGGAACTCTCATTTACTGCTGGTGGGAATGTTGAGTGGTTCAGTCTTTTTGGAAAACAATATGGACATTCCTATAAAATCTAGGAATTGAGCTTCCATTTGACTCAGCAATCCCACTTCTTGGAATATACTCCAAGACCCCAAAAACAAAATGTGGAAAAGACATTTGTACTCTTGTGTTCCTTGCAGCATTATTTATAGTAGCCAAAATCTGAAAACAACCCAAATGTTCAAGAATAGATGACTGGAAAAAGAAACTATGGTATTACACATAAGTAAAGTAAGTAAAGGCCCTCCCGTTGATCATTGATTTGCTTGAGCGGGCCCAGTAACGTCTCCATTGGAGACTTTGTTGTTACTGTGTTTGGCATATCAAATATGTCACGAGGAGCTTGCCAGGCCCTGCCTTGCGGGCGAGATACTCTCGGTAGCTTGCCGAGCTCTCCGAGAGGGGCGGAGCAATCGAACCCGGGTCGGCCGGGTCAGCCGCATGCAAGGCAAACGCCCTACCGCTGTGCTATCGCTCCAGCCCAGTATTACACATGGTGAACCAAAACTAATGCCTATCATGAATAACTTTGTAATTTCATGGTGACTGATTTTTTTTTAAAAAAGAAGTAAAAAGGCAAGTATTCATAGTGAGGTCCTGGTCCGTACACTGAGCTGAGCCTACCCTGAACTGGTATATTGTCAAACATGTTGTATAGAGCAAAGCCAAAGCAGACTCTCACAGACCAGTTTTTCTCTAATGTGACACATCTATGTGTTTCTCAATATGACTGTTAGTGATCTTTTTATAGTCACCTTACCCTTACCCAAGCCTTCAAACTTCATGGAGATCCTGCCAGTGCCAGACATGAGACTTTACTGCCAAGACTGACAGTTTGCACGTACATGGCCCAGGTGCTTAGAACAATGGTTTTTTCTTCTCCACTCAGCTTGGCTGGTTCATCTGCTTTGGAAAGGTCACTCTCCTGGCCTTTCTCCACCCTTTGTCCCCATGTATACTCCTTTCCCTTGTCCTCCAATAAGCAGATTGCTGGTTGCTCATACTATTTTCTGGTGTGTGAGTTTCTTCACTTTCAGTAGGAAATAAGCAATCCTACTTCCCTCTCAAGAAAGTGAGGGTAAAATTAGACATTGTGTGAATCTTCTTAAAACCAGCACAATTACATGGAAACATAGACTAGGCATTGCCATTGCTATTTATAAATCTATCTATAACTGCCCGACTATCATTTATTCATCCATTAGCCACTCCTAAATTGTGTTTCATTTAAGAATCAAGATTATCTTTGTATCTATAATATCTAACAGAGTTTTCCACATACAGCAATAAGTCATTAACTGGTAAAGACATGGTAACAAAATCATAGAAATCTTTGGGAGACATTATTCCAAACATTCACACAATTAGATCTAGAATTTACCATGCCTGATCTGTGGCCTAACCAATTATTTAGTATTCAGTTGGTTTCACCTTTTCTACGAAAATCTGTTGCTCTTATATCTGAACTGAAAACTTGCCTCTGGTTTTCCAGAACTTACTCCATCCTTTGACCAACACTTTCATGGTGTTCTTTATTCTCCTGACAGGCAGAAGAGTTCTCTGAAGCACCAGATGGTACTTAACCATGTTTTCCAGCACAACTCCATACCTGGTACAAAACATACATACCATAAACAACAAATTGATGCATGCTGTTGATCCTTGATGAATCTTGTCTGTTAATCCCATGCTGTATAAACTGTTCACAGAGCAAATAATGTACATGCTAAAAAATGTCCACAGATATTTCTTCTCTGTTTAGATTTTCAAGTAAGTAGAAAATAAAATGGAGTTAGAGGGCCTGGATGAATATCTGACTGATTTTCTTAGAGAAGAAGTGATTCCCAGATTTCTAGGAGACACAGTGGTTTCTGCTTAACTGTGTTCCCCACAGAGCAGTCAAGGTGACATCAAAGAGTGACATCAAAATGTACCCAGAGGAACATAAAGTAACAAAATAGGAGACTAACACCCAAGAGTGGCCGAGATTAGTACCAGGAATTTTGCTCCATGGCTTGGCGGCCAGTCACACATGCTAGGGGAAAAGGGAGCTCAGATAGAGAAGGGAGCACCAAATAAAGGGTGTTGGGAAGATCCCCCAGGATGGGAGAAGCATGCTGAAAGTAGACTATAGACCGAACATGATTGCCACTCAATGCCTCTTTTGCAGACCACAACACCCAATAAGAGAGAGAGAACAAAAGGAAATGCCCTGCCACAGAAGCAGGATGGGATCGAGGGGGGTGGGGGGTGGGAGGGATACTGGGACCCGTGTTGGTGGAAAATGGGCACTGGTGGAGAAATGGGTACTTGATCATTGTATAACTGAAACCCAAGCACAAAAATTTGTAAGTCAACAACAGTACCTCATCGTGTTTCACTAATACAAATTAAAAAATAAAAATAATAATATAGAAAACAACAAAATGTACCCAGAGGTATCTAAAGATGCTGGCAGAGGGAATCTCATCTTCCCATTGTGTTTTCTGTTCTCTTTAACCTATAATGTTCATGTGTATCTGTCATATTGTGGACTCTTTAAGAGGAGTGAAATGAAAGTCTAAATTTTTGTGTCTCTACTCTAGAGACACAGTGGGCTCTAACAAGTATACCCACGCTCATGTTAGGACCAAGTTCTGGTTTTATTGTTCCTCATTATTAATCCATATCTGAATTGGACTATTTTCTCTGACTACAGGTACACAAGACTACACAGCATATTTAGAGAGAAGCCCAGTTTGGTTGCCTCTTCAGTGAATCAGAAATACAAAGACAAAGGAATTCTGAGTGGCCCAGGCAGAACATAAACAACAGGGTATTTCATTTTAATGACGGGCTCAGAATACTGAAACAAAGTACTAACTAGCATATTTTTTTGTCTCTTAGGATGTGAAAGACAAAGGGCCCTTGCCAGAGTGGGGGCAGATCTGGGTTGATTCAGCAATCTCCACATACCAGTCGGACTGCAGGAAGAGTTTGTTGCATTAAATAATTTATGGGGTGCTAAGAAGTTCCTTAAGCCATTATTAAAAACATGCAAGCTCCTCCCTGGTTAGACCCCTGGTAAGTCAGACTTCTAACTAAGCAGAACTGATAGGCCATCGTTTGATGTTTAATGAGTTCTCCAGCAGATGGGAGATGTGATAGGCGGGGGCTGTGGTGGTGACTTACTGGTCATGAAACAGAATGATGAGAGCCCTCTCACGCAAAAAGAAAATGCAGCCTACAGGACAGGTCTCCCCCTTCACCTTCCTCTCCCACCATCCCCTCCAGTCTTTCTTAGTGCATATGTTTTTGATTTCCTCAGCCCTGTGTCTCTCAGTCCTGGGATCACTTCCATGCAGGCACACACTGAACACTGCAAACTAATTAGCCTTGGAAACAGCCACAGGAAGTCAGGCCGCCAAATCCTCTTTCCCCCATAATTCCTCAACTTTCTCAGCCCGCCTTAGGCACAGGTCTTGCACTGGGCCTCTCTGTATAAGTTGCCAGTTCTAATTTTGCAACTTCCCTTCACCTTATCAAGTATGCCCCAAGCCTGCCAGGGACTAAAATGGGGAGGCTTTGGAGTCAGTCTGTCTTCTGAACTTTTTCCCTTCTCTGTTTTCCCCCCTCAATTATGGAGTCATGCTTGAATATAGTATCAGTATGAACTTTGTTAATATGATCTTGGTTAATACGTCCATAAAGCAGACCATTGCCCATATGTCAGACTCAAGAGAGTTCCCCGATGGTCTCTTTCACCTTCCTTCCACGACTTTTCTCAAAGCTGTAGGTACCAACTCTCTCCGGCCAGCTTTGATTGAGAGCTCTTGATTCTTACTGAAGCAGGGTGGGAAAGGAGGATGGAGAGAGGAGAGAGGGCTGAGAGATGGGTAAGTGATAGCCTATGCTCCTGGAATTGGAGCAGAGGAAGCCGAGCATACCACCTCCTCAGATGGGTCACTCATTCCTTTTAAGTCCTGAGTGGGAGGTAGCAAGCCAGTAGACCTCTGGACAGATCTGATACAATAAAATAAAAAGGAAGTTGTCAATATTTTAAAATAGCAGAATATTTCTAGACCTCTGGACAGATCTGATACAATAAAATAAGAAAGAAGTTCTCAAGATTTTAAAATAGCGGAATATTTCTCATTGAGAACTCTTGGATCTGTTTAACTCATTGGCTCAGACCAAAGATTATAAAGTGTCTGGACCATGTGGCCAAATTTGTCAATACTGAAATTCGAGTAGGAGCAAACCAAATTATATGGGAAGGTAATATAGAAGTCAACTAAGCTTAACAACCCCAAACAGTAAGACTGAAGGCTCAATTAACAACAAACGGCTTAGTTAATCCTTAGACAAGGATTTAACAATCCCATGGTGAGATACAATGATTTTTCCACATATTTTCTTTTACTTAAGTATATTCAATAATTCCTTTAGCCATTTGGTTGCAGCAACAATAAAAAGTTGCTAAGGAGGCAGGCTTGAAGGGTATAAATGGGGACAATAGTGGAGGAAAAATCACTTTAGTGGTGAGATTGGTGTTCAAACTTTGAAAGCCCTTAACAAATGTACTATGAGAAACTTTGTAAACCGTGGTGTTCAAATAAAGTTTCTTATTTACAAAAAAAAATGTGGTGTGGATGTGAGGGAAAAATATCACTGCAGTGGGGCTGGAGAGATAGCACAGCGGGTAGGGTGTTTGCCTTGCATGCGGCTGACCCAGGTTCGATTCTCAGCATCCCATATGGTCCCCTGAGCACTGCCAGGAGTAACTCCTGAATGCAGAGCCAGGAGTAATCCCTGCGCATCGCCAGGTGTGACCCAAAAAGCAAAAAAAAAAAAAAAAATCACTGCAGTGGTAATGTTGACTGGTTCAAATTTTTTGGAAGACAGTATATTAACACTTCTCAAAGAAGCTAAGAAATCAGCTTCCATATGGTCCAGCAATTCCACTTCTTTGCATCCACGCTAATGATCTAAAAATGCCAACAAGACATTTACACTCCTATATTCATCACAGCATTATTCACAATAGCCAAAATCTGGAAACTACCCAAATGTCCAAGAACGTATGACTGGATAAAGAAACTATGGTACATATACACAATGGAATACTACTTGACTACAGTGAAAAATAAAATCATGCAGTTTGCCGCTTCATGGGTGGATCTAAAGAGCGTTGGACTGAATGAAGCTACCCAGAAAGGGACAAATGCAGATTGATCTCTCTCATAAGTGAGATATAAGGAAACAGTAAAGTAGTAGCAAATGACCAAGGGCAACAAAACCTGAGAACTGATCTACAGAACTGAGTTAACCATGGTTGGCAGGCAAAGTGGGGCAGAGGGGAGGAACACTGAGGCAATGATGGAGCAAAGTGAACACTCTGGTATAGATTGTGCTGTTGGACCATTGCATGCATGAAATCCTGCCAGTAACAATATTGTAAATCACAGTACCTAATATTTTTTTAAAAATTTAATGTAGTGTTGGTACAGTACATGGCAGAGCCTGGCAAGCTACCCGTGGCTATTCGCTATGCCAAAAACAGCAACAACAAATCTCACTTCATGTTTCTGGAGCGAGCAGACGCCACTGGGCTACACTAGCACGCGACAGGGATGAATGGAGATGCTACTGGTGCCCGCTCGAGCAAAATCGATGAACGGCAGTGCTACAGTGCTACAGTGTTGGTACAGTAACCAAGGGTGAGCTTCTCAGAGAAGGAGAATGTACTTACACTGGGTTTTATGAACTAAGTAGAATTTGAGTACAGTTCAAACTGGTTTTATTTTTTATCACACCCTTTGTCTCAGCTTTGCATTCAATTCAAATGCATCGCAGCAGTCTGCAAAGCTCATTCTCTAATACAATTACTTTTAATTTTCTAAGTTGATATTGGTTTATAATGTTTACCTTCCCATCAACAATGCACATTTTCTTTTTCTTTGCATCCTAGCACTTTTTATTTCCAACATTTTGATTATAAGTCATTCTCATAGGTATGCCTAGACTCCAAATTTTGCCTATATAAATCTCCCAATTTTTTTGTTAAATGGCAGTGTTGCTGTTTTTGTGAAAGATGTGAAAATTCAAACACCCCTGCAAAGAAAAATTTTATTTTTTAAAAAAGATCATGCCTATAGTACTAACATATATATGACATATATGTAATTTAAGAAATTTTTCCAACATGTTCAAATTCTTTGTGTATGTGCTGCTGATGTGAGCACAACAGGTTCAAATTTTTAAAGATCATGACTATTGAAGAATTCTTTCTATAGGATTCCAAGAATAGGCATTTCTGTGTGAATGATATATAAGTTGGTAATACCTTCCTTTCAGTGGTGTTTTTCTATAATAGCATACTTTTATCATTGTTCAAGCTTATATTTGATGATTTTACATATATGTTAAAATCATTCAAGTGTTATCCAATGTTTATTGTTTTAAATACGTGCTAGACGGATTTATTTTCTTTGCCTGGTTTCCCCACATTCCTCCATCCCTCTCATTACACCCCCCACCCCAGAAACCCACATGATCACAGTTTTTTGCCTCTCTGGGACAAGGTTTTATGAACAGAAATCCTTGAGGTTATTTTCATCATAACAAACAAGTAGTGGTTACTTCAACAAAGGCGTTTCGGAAAGGGAATTCCAAGCACTGAACACAACCATGATTCCCAAGGATGTGTTCAGCTCTATTGCCCAAGGTTTTATAAATTCTCAGTGCCCAGAGAGCATCCTTCCATATCAGGAGGCGAGTTCAGTCCAAATTCAGGTTAAAGCTAATCAGGTGGACACTCTATATCAGCATTCCTCAATCTTCTAACACCTGAGAACCAACCCCAGTCTGCATACCTGTCTGCATACCTGTCCATGAAGTGACACCTATGACCACTATGGTAGATCATTGTTTCTCAATGTTTCTAAGCCTGTGAACCAGCAGTGGTCCACAGCCCAGTGACTAAGGTTCACTGATCATAGTCAAAGGGGAGGTCTGTGCAGTTGGGACTTTGCACAGGATCCAGATAAAATGTGGTCAACTGGGCTGATGAGGTTATCAAAGTAGAATTGAGTAGGATGATCAGCTTGCAATCAGGCAAAGATTCATATTGAATCATAGGTGTAACTTGGCAATTAGCTATTTTCCAGCATTAGTCTACACATGGCCCATCCTATTTGTGTATTACTCAGTGATGTAGAATATGAGATTTCCAGATTATTATGGATTAAAGAATACCTAAGACAGAATGGCTGAGATTAGTACCAGGAATTTTGCTCCATGACTGGAAGGTCAGCCACACGTGCTAGGTGAAAAGGAAGTTCAGATAGAGAAGAGAGCACCAAATAAAGGGTGTTATGTGGACCCTCCCAGGGTGGGAGAAGCATGCTAAAAGTAGTCTATAGACCAAACATGATTGCCACTCAATGCCTCTCTTGCAAAACACAGTACCCAAAAGAAGAGAGAGAGAACAAGGGGGAATACCCTGCCACAGAGGCAGGATGGGACGGGGGAATGGGGTGTGGGGGGGATGCTGGGACCCGTGGTGATGGATGGTGGGCACTGGTGGAGGGATGGGTATTCGATCATTGTATAACTGAAACCCAAGCACAAAATTTGTAAGTCTATAACTGTACCTCATGGTGTTTCACTTATAAAAAAAGAAAAAATAATAAAATAAAACAAAAAATTTAAAAAAGGAATACCTAAGACAAATTGATGAGGAAAGGATAAAATGGCACATATGCTATTTTGAAACAGCGAATTGACTTGACTGTTAGAGATTCTTCTTCCCTCCCATTCTTCCTCTCTTTCTTACCCCTCTCCTCCCTCCCTCCTTCTCTGTCCCAGTCTCACTCTCCTCCCTTCCTGTGTGTTTTGTGTGTGCTATTTCACTCTCTATCTCTCCCTGTCTTCAATTTTGAAAATGCCTTACACACTAAAGACACCATCCAGTTTTTGCTCTGTTGTTTGAGATGGCAGATTTGTGACCGCACAAGTGATGTTTAGAACTTAATCTTGGCTCTGCGCTCGGGAATAATGCCTGGCAGTGCTCAGAGAGCCAAATAGGGTGGTGGGGACTAAACCCAGATCAGCAATATGCAAAGCAAGAACCCTAACCACTATACTGAAATAAAAAAAAGAGACTAAGGGCTATAACACGAGTAGAAGCCAGTAGAGTGCTTCCCTTGCATGTGGCTGACCCAGGTTCAATCCTGAACACTCCATATGGTCCCCTCAACCAGCCATCCCTCAGCACAGAGCCAGGAGGAAGGCTGGAAAAGTTGATGTGACCCAAAATCAAACAAAAAACCCACAAAGCAAAAAAAAAAGAAAGAAAAGAAATTTAGAAAGCAAGAAGAGTAACCTTCCCAATACAACTTTCTTCCCTATTCAAAAACCAAATTTAGATAAAATGTTCTACTGTGATTCTAAAAAACTTGAATTAGAGTAATCAATGTAAGGCATTGTAAGGTAGACATGTACAATATGCTGTGTGAAATTTTGCCTCTCTTGGAATATTTCATAAAATATTTTATTCTTAAAATATTTTCACAGAAACAAAAATAAACACATGATTGGCAGTCTTGTTTGGTCTATAGTCTACTTTCAGACCCAAAAGAAGAGAGAGAGAGAACAAGGGGGAATGCCCAGCCACAGAGGCAGGGTGGAATGGGGGGGATGGGGGGTGGGAGGGATGCTGGGACCCGTGGTGGTAGAGGATGGGCGCTGGTGGAGGGATGGGTACCTGATCATTGTATAACTGAAACCCAAGCACGAAAATGTGTAAGTCTATAACTGTACCTCATGGTGTTTCACTAATAAAAATAAATAAATAAATAAATAAATAAACACATGAAGAGACATATACATGAATCTCAGAACCGAGCAGCTCGCTGCAGAGATACCTCCAGACTTTGCAATAGACCATTTTCACCTGGCCACTCCAGATGGAAGCAGGTGCCATCCCAATGTCTGCTCCCAGGAATTCCGGCAGCCGCCATCTTCTAGAACCCAACTGAAAGTCCAAGTACACAGGAGCAGAAGTAGCAAATGTCAGGCCACAGGACAGGGGAGGAGCCGCCCTTTTCCTTCCCCTCTGCCCTGCACTGATGGAACTTTGAGATGATGTCCACAAACAAACTGCCTCCAACTACTTATTAAGCTCCTACATGGCCACGATCCAGAGACACACACACAAATCTCAGAACGAAGTGGCTCACTGCAGAGATCTCTCCAGACCCTAATTATTAAAATTTTAGAATTCCTAGAGTGCGCAGCCAGTCTTGCAACTGCATGACACTAGATGCTATCCATAACAAGCAGCACTAAACAAATTGTCTAGCATTGCATTTTAAGCAATTGTGAGTGGTGGTGGAACTGGTGTCCAAATATTGAATGTAATCATAGTAGAGAGAGAGTATTGTGAAAATTGTCTGCCACACAGGCAGGGGAAGGGTTGGAATGGGGGAGGGGATATTGGGGATTTTGGTGGAAAATGTGCACTGGTGAAGGGATGGGTGATTGATTATTACAAGACCAAAACTCAATATGAAAGCTTTGTAACTGTATCTCACGATTTTCATTTCATTTCATTTCATCATCCTGTTATTCGTCGATTGTCTCGAGCAGGCCCCAGTAACGTCTCTTTCATCCTAGCCCTGAGATTATATTCAAGGCTCTTTAGGAGAATGAGACCCATCATTGTTACTTGTATTTGGCATATTTGGTACGCCACGGGGAGTTTGCCAGACTCTGCCCTGTGGGCAGGCTACATTCGATAGCCTGCAAGTTTGTCCAAAGTAGAAATAAGACAATAAGATGTCTTAAAAAAAAGTTCTGTTAAGATGTCGCGTGGCCGCGAATGCGGCCGCGCGGTTCCGGGATCTGGATTTTATAGTCTCTGAGTCTTGGCCGCTGATGGGATTACACGGCGCCAGGGGGCCAGGTGGTGGGTGTGACCCCCGCCTACTGGAATTTGGAGGATCTGGGTGGAAGATGCTCGACTCCAATTCGAGTAGGCTTGGAGGTCTCGGCCCCGGTATCTCACGATGAATCAATAAAACGTGGAGGGAATAAAAAAATGAGACTACATCAAATTTAACTATTTCTGTATGGTATAAAAAACTTGGGCTAAAACTAAAGGGAACACGCGTAATTGGAGGAAATATTTGCACCCAACTCATCAGATAAAGCGTTGATATCCAAGATATATAAAGTGCTCACAAAGATCAAAAGACAGAACCCCTATCAAATTATGGGAGAAGAAATGAACAGACAGACTGAAGAAGACAGATGGATGACTAATATGCACATAAAAAGTGCTCACCATCTTTTATTGTTAGAAAAATTCAAATCAAGATGACAATCAGATATCATCTCACTGCAGTGAGAATGGTAAGTAAGTAAGTAAGTAAAGGCCCTCCCGTTGATCATCGATTTGCTCGAGCGGGTCCAGTAACGTCTCCATTGGAGACTTTGTTGTTACTGTGTCTGGCATATCGGGCTGGAGCGATAGCACAGCGGGTAGGGCGTCTGCCTTGCATGCAGCCAACATGGCCGACCCGAGTTCGCCCTCTCGGAGAGCCCGGCAAGCTACCGAGAGTATTCGATATGCCAGTGAGAATGGTACATATCCCAAACTACACCACACCAAAAAACCCCAAACAAAAGCTGGGAAAAATCTGTGTTGGTGGGTGCCACGTATCAGCCACCTATAAATGGATCTGAAGCAGAGTAACTGCTAGAATTAAAAAAAAAATAGGACATGTATAAGAGAGAAAAGCATGGGATCAGGGGGCTCACAGCCTTGTGGATTCTCCATCACATGTTTTATTTATTGTCTGAAACCTACAATCATCTGAAGAACAAGGGCAAATATTTATAGACTTTGCCTATCTATGCTAATCTAACCAGAACAAGCTTTTAGATATCAAAGGGAACAAGTGTCCCCAGTCCCTGCTGGAGATAAATGTCCCATAAACCACTTATCCAGCTCCTCTCCTCAATCTAACTAAACTTTTTAACTAAAGGTATCTATTTTCATGAGTCTAAGTATATGCAACAAGGATGATGAAAAAAGAACTCTCATCTACGGCTGGTGGGAATGTCATCTCCTTCAACCCCTATGGAAAACATTATGGAGATTTCTCAGTAAAGAATTGAGCTACCATATGACCCAGAATCCCACTTCTGGGTATCTACGCCTAAGACACAAAAATATTCATTCAAAAGGACATATGCATACCATTATTCACTGCAGCACTTGGCCCAACAGCTAGGTTATGTTATCAACCTAGGTGTCCAACAACAGACGAGTGGATTATGAAGATGTGACATAAGTAAGCAATGGAATATTATGCACCTGAAAGGAATGATGAAATCATGCAATTTGTTGCAACTTGGATGGAATTGGAGGATATGGTGTTAAGTAAAGTATGTCAGAAAAAGGATAAAACCAGACAATCTCACTTATCTGTAGTGTATATAACTGTAAAACATGAATTCATGGTATTTAAGATGGCTTAAGGGGGATAATAGATCACTCTTGATTCCAGAGTATAGAATGAGAAGGACAGAGAAGGAAGGAAGTCAAGAGAGCAAGTAAGAAGAGGCAAAAGGGAAGTAACGAGGACCAGGGGCCAAGGGCCTCAGGTACATCGGTGGTATAAAGGAGTCGTGTATGTAAATATCCAAACCACAGAACCAACAACACTGAAAGAAGAAGGTCAAAACTACAAAAACAAAACTTAAAAATGTGCCTGTCAAGGAGGAAAGCTTGGGGACAGGTGGTGGAAGGGAACCTGGGGACAGGGGTGGAGAGAAGCTTACTCCCATTGTGGCATTGGTGTTAGGACATTGTATACTTGAAACACACTATGAAATGACTATGGACAATGATGTAAAGCTTGGTGCTTCAATAAAAAAATTTTAAAAGACTTTTTTTGCATGTGTGCTTTGAGCCAGCAATGAGATAAACATGAAATACACTAATAAATAAAACAAATAGTTCCTATCTTCAAGATGTTTACATTCGAGTAGGAATACAATCAATTAAATTGATAACATAATTAAGAGTAAGATTTTCAAAAGGACTTGTCTGAGCATTATTCACAAACTTTCACAGAAATGGCCAAATGTTTACTACCATCTAAGTGTTTCCTGATAAATTGCTTTATTACTAATTATTTAAGCATAAAGGTAAAGGTAAAGGCCCTCCCGTTGATCGTCGATTTGCTCGAGCGGGCCCAGTAACGTCTCCATTGGAGACTTTGTTGTTACTGTGTCTGGCATATCGAATACTCTCGGTAGCTTGCCGGGCTCTCCGAGAGGGGCGGAGGAATCGAACTCGGGTCGGCCATGTTGGCCGCTTGTAAGGCGAACGCCCTACCCGCTGTGCTATCGCATAGAACCCTAAAATTATAGAGAATGAAGGGGAAGAGAACCTCTAGTGTTTCTTTTTGTAGGTCACTGATGTATCTTCAACAAGTCACTTGCTTCTTCCAGGATTCAGTTGTCCCATTTGTAAAACTTCACACTTAACAAGTGTGAAGCTATGGTACACAACATGATTTCTGGAATCACAACCATCCTCCACATGTAAAAGGGAAATTATGTCTAGACCACTCTATCTAGTCATGCTTTAGATCATGAAGGTCTAGTATATGTCCAGGGTACCATTCTTTGAGGGTTGGCAGAGCCTCTGTGACTAGCACCTGGTGTAAGTTATGGTTTGAATACAGCCATCTATGTAAGTTAGGACAAATTAATAAACCGCCTACTCTTAATTTATTCTAAAGTGACATGAGGTGAAGATATTAGAATCTTGTATTATTTTTAATATCAAAATTTTGTGATGTCGGGGCTGGAGCAATAGCACAGAGGGTAGGACTTGCCTTGCACTCAGCCGACCTAGGTTCGATTCCCAGCATCCCATATGGTCCCCCGAGCACCGCCAGGAGTAATTCCTGAGTGCATGAACCAGGTGTAGCTCCTGTGCATTGCTGGGTGTGACCCAAAAAGCAAAAAAAAAAAAAAAAAATTGTGATGTCTAAGAAAAATAGCATGTGAACTCAATGTTGAATTCACAGGATGGTGAGAATGGGGGAGGAGAGGACTAGGGGAGGTGGGTTCCTGTAGTAACTCCTGAAATGTATCTTTGGAATGCCCTGGGTTCTATGATGCTCAGTTTGAGAAGTAGTAAATTCCTCCCTTACACGCATCACATAGGTACCAGGAGACTAAGCCTCCTTGAGGCACAAAGTAGAACGGTACCATGACCAAGTCATAATATCTATCAGCATAGAAAGATAGGCATGGAAAGAGAAGCGTTAAATTACATTAAGTTAGTTAAGTATGGGTACCCATCCGTATGACCTTTGTTCTGCCTCAAACCACTCACTCCACTCCTAACCCTCCACCCTTAGTGT
Organism: Sorex fumeus; assembly: GCF_029834395.1. Lineage (NCBI taxonomy): Eukaryota > Metazoa > Chordata > Mammalia > Eulipotyphla > Soricidae > Sorex > Sorex fumeus. The sequence goes on from NW_026606058.1 coordinate 7,593,922, forward strand.
AACATCAAATAGCACCACTAGGTGGAGCCAATATCTTAACAGAAGGAAGAGCTGAAGTTCCAGAAGCCTCTGCACAAGTTGCATGAAAACTTGGGAGTTTTTAACACCCAAGTATAGCAGAGATTAGTACCAGGAATTTTACTCAATGACCCGGAGGACAACCACACATGTTAGGGGGAAAGGGAGCTCAGAAAGAGAAGGGAACACCAAATAAAGGCTGTTGGGAGGATCCGCCCACGAGGGGAGAGCATGCTGAGGGTAGACTGTCGACCAAGCATGATTGCCACTCAATGCCTCTTTTGCAGACCACGGCACTCAAAAGGAGAGAGAGGGAAATGCCCTGCCACAGAGGCAGGGTGGGATGGGGGTGGGGGGGAGGGGATGCTGGGATCCGTGGTGGAGGGAAATGCGCACTGGTGGAGGGATGGGTGTTTGATCATTGTATAATCGAAACCTGGCAAGCTACCGAGAGTATTTGATATGCCAGACACAGTAACAACAAAGTCTCCAATGGAGACGTTACTGGGCCCGCTCGAGCAAATCGACGATCAACGGGAGGGCCTTTTACCTTTATAATCGAAACCCAAGCACAAAAATGTGTAAGTCTACAACTGTACCTCATGGTGTCTCACTATTAAAAAAAATAAATAAAATAATAAAAAAATAAAATAAAATTTATTTAAAAAAAGAATAAAGAAAGAAAAATGTGTTATAAATGTTAAAAAAATAAAAAAGAAAACTGGGGAGTTTTTTGTAGGTTAAAACAAGGAAAAGAGTTCAGGAAAGCATTTGGAAACACATTGTATTTGTATTGGTCTCTGCCAGCAGAGAGATCACTTGGTTCAATGAGAGATTGCTTCTTCACCTCACCTAATTAATATATCATGCAATTTGGAAGTAAAAACACTTGAGAATTTTAGCCATCAATTGGAGTTCCATCCAGACTCTAGCTTAAATTAAAAGGAACATTACTCAACCAGAAGAGCATGGGGATGTGCAAGGAAACTTCGGCGATCACTAGGAGATCATCTCTAGAGTTGAGGGAGTTTGTGAACATAAGGCAGACTTTTTCATTCCCTGCCACATTATTTATCACTAAATTCCCTCTTTCTATTGAACCAAAATTGTACCCCTATGTCATCCAGTTTTGTTTCTGATTCTTTTCTCTAGAATCTGATGGAACGCATTCTGTCACCTTAATGATAATCCAAGAATTTAAAATGAATTACCGCAGTCTTTCTTGAGTATCTTTCATTTCAAACTCCAATCCTCTTCCTGTCTTTCCCCTGAAATAAGACACAATCTTTTCATTATGAAATTAGGATCATTTTTCATCCCAACATTTAGTTTAATAGTGTTCAGCCACATGTCACAGCTCAATAGGGCAATACAGAGTTTTCAGAAACGTCCACCGAATGTTCACTGGTGTGGGTTTTCTTTCTATTATATGTGAATTGCATTTGGGATAGTGCAGGATGACAGGATACTGAATTAGGCAGGGAATGGAGTTTGGTAAGAAAGCGCCAAATGAAGACCTAAAAGTGTGACATTTACCAGAATGTTGTGAGTAAGTAGGAGAAATCGGATCAAGTCAGTAATCAACTACAGCTTAATGGGGATATGTGCTGAACGGTCTAGTAGAATTTATCATTGGCCCTGAGAGTGTTCAACTAAAATCATTGTCATGTGCAATGGAGTCTTTGAATCCCAGGAAGTGTCAGCCAGAAGATCTAAAATGCCGTAATCACTCTAAGGAGAATTGCTCTTCTAGTCGACAGTGAAAGGCAAGGGGATCACATGACACCAAATGGGATCCTGTCTCTGTTAAAGTCTCTCTCTAAATCTTACCAAATAGAAGCCATCCCATTTACCAGTGCAGTATCAAAAGATATGAAACTAAGAACAAATTAATTTCAACACCTTAAAGTTGCAAAGGAAATCACCAATGATTTCATTGAGTGGGTTCAAATTGAGAATTTGATGTCAAATAACATTTTATATGTTGTTCCAAATAAAATATTTGGTCAATGCTGACCATTTATTGATGACTAAGTGGCTTTTATGATTTAAGATTTCCAAAAGCAAAATAAATACATCTATTGCTAATGAATAATTTCTTAGAATGGACCAATTTTCAGCTCAAAAAATGAACGTTTTGCATCAAATCCATTTTATAGACCTCTGGAGAGTCTCAGTATCGCCTGTTCCCCAAGTTCTTATCTTAGGAACAGGTGAGACTGTTGTGACCTGAGAATTGTCAGTTCTGCACTAACCAGTCTCTAGACTCTTCCCCAACTCCCAATTTGACTGAGCACTGTACCACGGTTGGGAATCTTATTTCCCAAATGGTTAGCAATAGAACCAGGATAGGAATTAGAGGAATGGGCAAAATCAACAGGAAAAGGAAAGCAGAAAAATAACAGATGAATTCCCTTTCCCTTTCACTTACTGATGGGCTGTTCTGAGGTGTGATTTATTCAACATCCATGGTAATCATCAAAGACTCTTCATAAGAGTAACCAGCTTAATAGTAGAACATCTGTATTTGCCAACTAACTCTTACCTCCCTGGAATTTGGCATGCTCCTCTCCAGTAAAGTCTTAGTATTCAAACTGCCTCGAACTTAACTTTCTAAAACCAGTCTGTCCTTTTCCTCCTCACCCTCCCCACTTTTGTCAATGGAAAAAGCATATATCTACTCTATTACCATGGGTAATAAGGAGAAGCCCAGAGCTGAGATGTCCACACAAAGCGTTTCAGTGCCATGGCAGATATCTGACACTCCTGCACTGCATACTCACTGTCACTTTCATCCCGTTGATCATCGAATTACTCGAGCGGGCTCCAGTAACGTCTCTATTCTGCCCAGCCTTGAGATTTTAACAGCCTCTTCTTACTCGTCTTTTCCCAACGATTGGAGGCTCTTTCAGGGTGAGGGGAATGAGACCTATTGTCGTTACTGTATTTGGCATATCGAATATGCCACAGGGAGCTTGCCATGGCTCTGCCCGTGTGGGCAGATACTCTCGGTAGCTTGTAGGGCTCTCCAAGAGGCATATTTTTATCTATGATTTGTTGCCTACTGTCTGAACCCCATCAGATATGGTGTAGTAGTTGCGGAAAATGGGTAGGAAGTGTCTTAGAATGAGTCTGGAAAGCGGCCTAAAGCATGGCGGTGATTGGATAGTGGAGGTCAGCTGCCAGGACTGGGTTCCTTGGGGTGGGGGAGGCTCTCACCCGCCCCACAGCCTGGCACGGAGTCTGGTGGCATGGTTCTGGGAGCTTCATTTTATAGTCCCGTCTGGGAGGAGCATCCTGAGTACTGGAGGGTGGCGGATGAGGAGATTATCTGGTGGTGCCGGCAGGGTGTGGCTTATGGGTGTGATCCCGGAGTCACTGGAAACTGGGGAAAGCAAGCAGAGGATCTCTATTCCGGGGTCCCATTGAGTCTAGAGTCCAAGGTCACAAAGTTCTGCATTATCTTGATTATGTGTGACTTCATTCATGCGGAGGCTTGGCCTGAGTGTCTGGAAAGTGGCCTGGAGCATGGCGGTGGTTGGGTAGTGGAGGTTGGCTGTCAGGGCTGGGTCCCTTGGGGGCGGGGAGGGCCTTCATCCGCCCTACAGCCTGGTGCAGAGTCCGCATATTAGATACTGTTCAATGTGTTTTATATTTGAATAACTTTTACAATGATCAAGATATATATATATACACATAGATATATTACTACTATTTCCATTTTTCAAAAGGGATGTTTCCAGCTGCTTCGGTCCAAGTGTACTTGATTGCACTGTGCTTGCTTTCCTCCAGTCACTTAAATCCAGTTCCCTACTCAAATGTTTCATGCAGAGTGACAGGGACCAGAATAATAATCTAGCAGATAAGGTACCTACTCAGCACACTACCAGCCCGGGTTTTATCCCCTGCACCTCATAAGGTCCCCTGAGCCCACGAGGAGTGATCCCACCAGAAGTGGTTCTTGAGCACAAAGCCAGGAGTAATCCCTGAGCATACCCAGGTGGGGCCCAATAGGAACCAAAACACCAAAGTGGAGGGCTAGTGGCAGCCACCTTAGTGATGGTGTAGAGCATAGGTTCTGTTAGACTAAGGGGAGTGAGAATAATGACACAGGATACACGGAAAGGCCTGACACAATTTTTTTTCTGCCCCCAAGTCCTAATCCTCAGCTTTCCCACCCCTATCTAAAAATGCCTATCTAAGGTCTTAGAGGTTGACGTTCAAAGAAAAGGACCTGGAGAAACCCATACAGGCTGGTGAAATAGGGGGTCTGGGCGGTTATTTAAGGCTTTTAATGCTGTATTTTTCAACCAGGGGCCATATGACTCCCTATGTTGGCTCCCAGAATATCCCAAAGGGGCAATGGATGAAAATCATATGAATAGGGGTACACAGTACAGGACTAGGACTAGGGACTCAACCAATGGACTAGGGAGGTGATAGGAATGATTACTTTTTAAAATGTAGGACTACTGATATATATTCAGCCATTGATTAAGCTGACTGAATTGGGCATGAACTCCACATGACTTTTTAAAAAATTGTTTTAAATTGGAATTGGATATCTGTGAGATAGGCCATTATAAAGCTGTTCATAATTGGGGATCAGTCATAAAACTATCCAGCACCCATCCCTCCACCAGTGTATATTTCCCATCACCAATGTCCCCATTTCTCTACCACCATCCCCCAAAACCCACCCCCAGCATCTCTCTATGAGAGGCACTTTCCTTCTTGCTCTCTCTCTCTCCTTTTCCTTTTGTGCATTATGATTTGCAATACAGATGCTAAGAGGTCATGGTGTTTGTTCAGGACATTTGGTATTTTTATCAGGACGGTAAGGTTGGAGTAGCTTTTCAATTGGGTGGCTGCTTTGGGGTGTAGATATGACTGCCTAAACTTCTAGAGATACAGGGAGGTGGGGGAAGGTAGCCCATCCCGACCCTGTGAAAGCCCGGAGATTTCAGTCACAAAACCCGCATACCAGAATTTCCAGCAGATTGTATCTTGGTGAGGTCTGTCCTGAGATGGTGGAGTCAGACCAGGGGCATGGCGGCAAGTTTGGACGGTGGAAAAAAACGGCTGCCAGGGGCTTTAATTGGGCGGGCACAGGCCAACCCACCCCCTGTCCAATTTATCTCGGTCTGTTCAGCCATGCATGGGTCTGAGATTAACTGCAGCTTTTGATCTATTTCGAGATTTTGAAATTATCTATGGGTCTCTCAAATAAGAACAATAAATGAGCTTGTATAGATGAGCCTGAGGTGGTTTGTGAGTGTGGCTCCCACATACCTAACTTTTGACTGTTTAATTTCTTGGGAAACTTGGTCCCAAGTTGTTGGGGTCCAGTCAAAGGCACAGCCGCAATTTCGGGGTGTCAGGAAGCCTGAAGGCAGCATCAAGCTGCTGATGACAGTTGACCTGCTTGTGTCACTATACCCCCCAATAGGAATGATTTGCTAAGCTTATTTTGCTTATTTTTTTAAAAATAAGGTTTTTGAGGTGATATTGGTTTCTAACATTCTATATTTCATGTATACAGTGTTGTTATTCCATATCCATACAGCATCATAATTACCACTATATCAAGATCACCACCGAGAAGACTCATTTCCAGCCATCACTACACATAGTTCTTCTAGTCCTTCACCTTCTCTCCTTCTGGTACTCTCTCTCTCTTTCTCTCTCTCTCTCTCTCAGAGTTTCTTTTTGTATTATTTTATTTTGACTAGTACAATATCTGAAGTGCATCTAAGAAGTGTGCTGTTAATAAGATAATACGGCATACGTCATTGCCTTCCCTGGGAGAGATTTATACTCCAGCTAAACTATGACATTCTGTTAGAATTCAAGAATCATGGTGCAGGAAAAGGAGAGATGTATAGAGGGGTAAGGGAGGGATATGGGTGATAGATGGAGACTTCAGGAATCATATTAGGAGATTCTCTTAAAGCTTGATGTCCACATTTCCTAAGTTTACCTCCTTCCTCTTGACAAACGTTAACAGCAGAAAGAAAGCATGAATCCCAGAAGCCCACCCTTCCCCCAGCTCCCTCCTTTTGTTACAACTTTCTGAAAAGAGCAATGACTGAGAGGATCAAAGCTTTCACTTCCTCCCCTTTGATGTGTGGTCACAGACAGATTCTGATATCAGAGGCTGTGTAGCATTTCATTAGACCTGATATTAAGCTTCTTCAAGGTCAGGCGACCACACTGATGCTTGAGCCAGGATTTACTTTGATGGGAATACCAGAGTCCCATCCCCCCAACCAATCACCCCACCCCCCAACTTTCGTGCCTAAACTCAGGAAATTCTACAGGTAAAAAATTTGGAGGGTAATTTATTATTATTATTATTATTTCAGTTTTGAAGTCACATCTAGAAAGTGCTCAGGGCTTTCATGGTTTACTCCTGGCTCAGGGGCCATATGGGGTGCTAGGGATTGAACCCATGTTTGCATATGCAAGGCAAGCACCCTACCCACTCCTACCCACTGTCCTATTACTCAAAGCTTGACCTCCACATTTCTTAAGTTTACCTCCTTCTTCTTGACAAACATATTAACAGCAGAAAGAAAAACAATAAAACCCACCCTTCCGCAGCTTTCTCCTTTTATTACAACTTTCTAAAAAGAGCAATGAAGGTAAATCTTTTTTCTCAGGAAGGCAATTATTTTTTCTTGCCCTATTCTTTTTTGCATTCTGGGACTCTCTGTAAACTCACTTTTCTGCCCAAAGAGCTCTGATTCAGCCTCCTGAATGAATATGTCTTCCTAATGTCAAATTTTAAAGCTTCAAGCAGGTAGAAAGAGGGGGCAAATTTAGTTTTGAAATACTTTATCAGCTGAGAGAGCCCTCACTCTCAACTTCACAGTGTCAGCTGACTGCAAATCCTGGGCTTTCCATTAGGTGGGCTCTGTAACAAGGGTATTGGAGTTTCCACTCTCTAGAGGAATTCTTTAATCATAAATTTTCTCAGGTTTATGAGAAAAATGGGTTAAGTGGCTCACACTACACTTTTGCCCCCAATGTGTTTCTTAGCACATTTGATTTCTGGCTGGATTCAGAATGTGCTATGGGAAATTGCTTTTCAGGGGAAAACCAGGATTTCCACGCGTTCATCAAACTGGTGGGGTAGGGGGAGGCCTCCAGTTCAGTCTCCTCACCTAATCTGTGAGGGCTCAGGCAAATCCCTGGATTCATCTTCCCCTTGACTAAACTCATGTTGCCTGTAAAACCTGATACTCGGTTGGATGCCTGAGCCCTAGATATATTCTTAGGGTATTAAAAACTGAGAGTGATTCTGAGGAAGAAAAGGTGGGATTGGGTGGAGTGGGGGTGGGGCCGAGGGACTGCTGGATTCACTTACGCTTGCACAATAAGACTATGCATGTACAACTCCGTTTTTCAGTCCTGGGGGAGTGAACCATCCCCTTCTCAGTGCACAGGTCTTCTCAAAGTCCTCATACAGCATTGAACAGGCAAGGGGGGCCCTTGGGCTCATCTCAAAGTCTCAAAGGCCCTCTTGTTTCTGTTTGTTTTTGTTTTGCTTTTGGGATCACATCCAGCGACGCACAGGGGTTACTCCTGGTTCATGTACTCAGGAATTACTCCTGGCCGTGCTTGGGGGACCATATAGGATGCTGGGAATCGAACCCGAGTCGGGCTGCATGCAAGGCAAACGCCCTACCCGCTGTGCCATCACTCCAGCCCCAGGCCCTCTTGTTTCTGGAGTGTACTCTGGGACCAGGCCTCAGATCTTCCACTCTAAGCTGCTACCAACCCCTGGGTCTTGCGTTCTTGCTCCTGTTTGTGGAGAAAGAGGCAGATGTCCTGACTGTGCCATTGCCAGACCTCTGCCCCCACCTCCAGCAATAACAAGAGCTCTTTTCTCAGTAGAGTTTTCTTCTGGAGATAGGGCTAAGGGAAAAGCCAGAACAGGATGAGGACAGAGGGGTTGGGGGTGGGGAGAATTGCATTTCTGCTTTCAGAGCATTTGATGACACCTGGGCTTCTCCCCTGGCCCTGCTCTTAAACTGGCTGTGGGTGTCTCTGGAGCCACCATATAATACCAGCCCCCTCATCCACAGAACCTGCTCTGAGCACTCTGTGGGGTCTATGCAACCTTTACTTTCCTTCTGAAGATAACTTCTCATCCTGTTGCCCTTTTTTCCTTTTTATCTCTTCACTGTAACCCCAGTTGACTGAACCCGTTTGCCCCTTTAATCTAAACTTTTCACTCCAATCGGAATGCCCTCTCCACTACCCCCTTCCTCACCCTCCACCCTTCCCCTTTCCTCTCCACAGAACTGGAAAGTTTCTCCAGGAAGCCTCTCTGAAAGTAATTCGTCTTCTCCTAGCTGCTTTAGTATTTTAAATACATATTATGATGTGATAAGTACTGAAAGTTTATTGTCTTGTTTCAGATAGACTATGAGTTCTTAAGGCAGTGATTAATCTTTGGATCTCTCTAACCTAACATAGCACTTCTGGTATAGCAATAGCCAACTTGAATTTACTGTGTGCTGGGCAATGTGCTACTTATTCACTCGCAAATGTTTATTGAGTACCTATAAGAGTCCATAAAGCCTATTTTAAATGCTTACCAGATGCATGTATCAAAATGGTTAACATTTGTGATTTTGAGTTTAAAATATCTAGGATGTTCCAGTCTATCTGCCTTCTGTACTAGTTAATGGGCCTTCAAATGCCTTGGCTTTCAAACTTGAATACTGGTAATATTGATAGAAAAAAATGCTCTTTAGAACATATTATAAAGAAAGTCAAGAGTATCAAAAACAGCCTCTAGGGAGGAAAGAAGACTGACTACAAAAGAACAAGGATCTAATTGATAACAGACTTCTTGATCCTGAAAACAAGAAGCCAACAGAAGTAATTAACGTATTTAACATGTGAAATAAAGGTAATAACTTTGAACCTGAAATTTTATAGTATGACATGACCTGAGAAGGATGTCATGAATAGAGAAGTTGGATCACCTCATTTCTGTGTCTTGAAGTTGAGTGAGAGAGAACACGAAAAAATGCTAGACCCTGAGTTGAGGAACAGCAGAAGATTTGAGAAATGGAGGTCTTATTTCCCCAGACACTCTAGGATGACAGAGTGTTTTTAATTCCCTGTTCCTCCTGTGCCAACTAGTGACGCTAACTAAGGCTTTGATGGCGGCAGTCAACACTATACTTAACATGCTGCCTATAGTTCCACCAATGGCCAACATCTCCGCTGACTCCTTCCTCCCTGGCTATAGCGGAGGCGATGGTATCTCCTGTACTCTGACCGAGAAGATACTCACCAGGAAACAATCTTTTGGTTTGTTTTATGTTTGGGGGTCATACCCAGCGTTGCCCAGGGGATATTCCCGGCATGCATTCAGGAAGTATTCCTGGTGATGCTCAGAAGACTGTATAGTATTTGGGGGATCAAACTCTGATCAGCCACATGCACTGCAAGTGACCTACCTACTGTGCTATGTCTCTGGTCATAAAATATTCTTTTTCTGTGGGAGGAATAAGTAAGGGCTGTTCAAAAACTCAAACCCGGGGCCTCACACATGCAAGCTATGTGTTCTAGTGCTGAGTCACATCCCTATCTCTGTCAACAAGCATTCTTTTTTTTTCAATTTTTTATTAGTGAAACAGCATGAGGTACAGTTGTAGATTAACAAGTTGTTGTGCTTGGGTTTCAGTTATACAGTGATCGAGTACCCATCCCTCCACCAGTGCCCATTCTCCACCCCCACCAATCCCAGTATTCCTCCCACCCCTCCATCCCCCATCCCACTCTGCCTTTGTGGCAGGCACTCCCTTTTGTTCTCTCTCTCCTTTTGGGTGCTGTAGTCTGCAGAAGAGACATTGGGTGGCAGTCATGTTCAGTCTAGAGTCTACTTTCAGCATGCATCTCCCATCCTGGGCGGATCTTCCCAGCACCCTTTATTTGGTGCTCCCTTCTCTAGCTGAGCTGCCTTTGCCCCTACAGTGTATGGCTGGCTTCTAAGCCATGGAGTGAACAACCTGGTATTTATCACAGCTGCTCTTGGGCGTTAGTCTCTTATTTTGTTACTTTATGTTATCCAGATGAATGCTATCTTTCTATGTCTGTCCCTCTCTTTCTGACTTATTTCTCTTAGCATGATATTTTCCATCAACAAGCATTCTTAATCACAGTTGCCATAGAAACCATTAAGTAGATCCAAAGAAATATGAAATGGCCAGTTTCCAGGTATATGCCAGTTAAACCCCACTGACCTCTCACTCTTGTTGGTACCCTGGTGGTCAGATATAATAAACAATAGAAATAAGGGTGTGATACATAGGGAGGGGTTTTTTTTCTCTAAAAATGTAAAGAGCTACTAAGTAACAACCTGACCCTTACTTTCAGTTCATACAGGCAGTCTTCCGGGCTGGAGTGATAGCACAGCGGTAGGGCGTTTGCCTTGCACGCAGCCAACATGGCCAACACGAGTTCGATTCCTCCGCCCCTCTCAGAAAGCCTGGCAAGCTACCGAGAGTATCTCGCCCACACGGCAGAGCCTGACAAGCCACCCGTGATGTATTCGATATGCCAAACACAGTAACAACAAAACCTCCAATGGAGACGTTACTGGGCCCGCTCGAGCAAATCGATGAACAACGGGAGGACAGTGACAGTGACAGGCAGTCTTCTAGGCTTTTTAAGTGCACATTTAACCATGAGTCAAATGTCTCATCCACATAGTATATCACTGGAATTGTTGCTTCAGAAAATCACAAAGAGGAAAAGGTGACCTCCATGGTCTGGCACATAGGATATACACCCGACCCAAAAACCAGACCTAAGCATTAGCAAAGGCTTAAAAGAGAGGTTCTTGATCAAATGAACAAACTGCCAGATCCTAGTGGTTAGGCAGCTGAGCAGAAGATAGGTCTAGACATTGTTCTCAGACATACTAGGTTATTTCCAAAGGTTGCCATCACTTTTGTGCCTCTCTGTATCTGCATGCCATTCCTGTGTTGATGAGTGGAGTTTGTGTCTCCTCTTCTTGAATTAGACAGCTTACACCAGGAGAACACAATAAAGATAAACTGGGACCTTTGAGACCAGATTTTTAAGAAGAGTTCCCATTTCCAGGATGGAGGCCAAAAAAAAAAATGTGTAGAAGCCATATAACAAGGAACGCTGATACATATCTAAGAAACCAACATAATTTTAGTGCAACCTGATCTCAAAGTTGCAAGGAGTAAGATGAGAGCCTAGTTGAACCCTAGAAATGATCAGAATGATAAAGAGAAACCCTTGAAGTAACTGATTTGTGATCAATTTCGTTTTGATTTCAGTGTTGTGTATGTGAGTAGTTACAAATTCAAACAATTTTTATAGCCATTTGGTTTTTGGGTGGATGATTAAATAGGAGAATGTCTCCGCGATGGAGGTCCCACCAGCTCTCTTGACTGGCTGTGGGTATGTGGTACTTTTGTTCTTGGCCAGGGGAGCTCTGGTCCCCAGACTTGGTTGCTTCCAAGTATGTAGGGTTGGGGGCTGGAAGTGATGGCTTCCATATGTGCTGCCTCTGAAAGGCTCTTGGCATGGACTGGTACAACTCCATCTCCAGTGTGAAAAGCTTGTTGATCAGTCTATCCCAACAACCCACCAGAGATGCCTGCTGTCTTTCAGGAAATTCCATGCTCCTGGGCCAACCCCATTGTTTGAATGCCTGTTTGAATGCCCCTGACCATCTCCCAAGGAGCTGCTCAAAAGCCTAGCCAGAAAGAAGAAATAGATACAGACCCAAAGAGACTGGAAAATTGGGGCAGGAAGCTATAAAATGAGATGCAGCTTGGAAAACTAAGGATTGTGACATCTGGGAGAGAAAACAATGTATCACTCACAATCCTTGCCCTACCCGGACCCCCGCCCCCATTCAGAAAATACATAAATTTATTTAAGCCTAGAAGCAGACTACTCTCAAGTTAATGAGGCTCCAGCTTCAGACCCTCATGTGTAGACCCTTCCTAAGCCTTGAGAGAGCCTAGCAATGTGTTCTTCATATGTTTCTGTAAATTTGCAAAGGTAAGCTTTTTTTTTTTTTGCATTCTTTCTAAGTCTTAAATAGGATCATTCCCCAAACTGAATAAGTGTCATGCTAACACAAATCCTGGATCTGCTTCTTGGCAGGCTGAAGTGTTCAGAGACAAATCAACAACAATGTTGGTGGTCACTCTGCTAAAAAAGAACTTTCTTATGTGACTCTGATCCTGCAGACCACATATAGAATGAGGTTCCGCACAAACCATTTTAGGGCACATTTTAAGGCTCTTTGTTGTCAAATACCTGACTGGGTCTACTGCATGTGTCTCCAAGGCAGGACTCTAAAGTCATCAAATGAAAACTTATATTCTAACTCCACCAAACTTTCTGATGCTGAATCTTCTACAATATTCTCTGCCTTTAACCAAATATTGCCTTTGGTAAGGTGTTGCCTAAAGAAGCAGGAAGAAAGTTTGAAACGACTTTTTGGAGACCTCATATATAATTCAGATTACATTCCACACAGAAAATATATTTTTTGTTTCCTGTGTTGGTAATTCTTTTGATCTAAGTTTTGATGATTCTTTCTGCCCTTGTGTTGTGTAACATTATGAAGTAACTTTGTTTGTGCCTGCAAGGGGGCAAGCTGGGATGGTGAGTGGGAAACTGGGGACATTAGTGGAGGGACGTTTGCTCAGATTGTGGGATTGATGTTGGAGCATTGAGAGCCTGAAACAACTGGATTAAGAACAACTTGGTAAATCGTGGTGTCACAATGAAAAAATTTTTAAATATGTGTCTTTCAGCTATTTCCTATTGAGAGAAATATTCCTGCTCTAGATGGTAGAGATGGTCCTCTGTAACCCCCCACCCCTGAGTTTGTGTCCCTCATCTGGAGAAGCATGGCCTGTCATGACATACGGGGTTCCAAGGAACAACTTTCACTCAAGAAGTCCTCTGAACCATGGTCACAGAGTAATCCCCAATATCTGTAAGCTTTTTATACCTTCTCTATTTCAGATTGCAAGTCTCAGAGCTGTGCTTTTTGGCCAGTCCCCAAACAGTGCAGAGACAGTTGGTAGGACCATCACTCCCTGGCACACATAGCAGCCCTCAGTAGAGGTGCCTTGGAGGATATGAGATGGTGTTGACAGTGACTTGACAGAACTAGGTCTTGCCTTCTCCAGCCCTGCCAGTCGTAAGCAAGGAAAGCTTGAAATCTGCCCTTGAAGGGTGATTACAAAAGAAGACTCTGTCCTTCTTCTCTAAGATCCTTTATCTGAACTTTAATGACATCACATTTCCTGAACATTAATAACTTATGCTTAAAAGGCAAACATTAGATCCCTAGCATTGAACAAAAATATAACCTAAGTGGGATTGGCCTTTGATCCTTTGCTGACTTTCTTGCTCCCTCCATTTTTCATGATTTTTCCCCCATAAGAATTATCCTATCTCCAGGACACAAGGCTCTGGATTCAGACTCATGGCCGCCCCTCTAGCCATATTAATGGACACTGACAGATCTGGGACTTGAGGGTTCCTTCCTCTTAGAATGATCTCAGGAGGTTATAGATTATGGTTTAAAAAATCCTTAATGATAAACTCCATACCACCTACAAAGGTTTGTGCTTGGCTTCATTTGGTCTTCCAATCATCCTCAAATCATCACTCTCCTTATGGGAATGTAGACAGATCCTATCAAGAGCTGCCTTCTGCAGCTCAGATAGAGAAGGGAGCACCAAATAAAGGGTGTTTGGAGGATCCTCCCAGGATGGGAGATGCATGTTGAAAGTAGACTATGGACCGAACATGATTGCCACTCAATGCCTCTTTTTCAGACCACAGCACCCCAAAGGAGAGAGAGAACAAAAGCGAATGCCCTGCCACAGAGGCAAGGTGGGATGGGGGGATGGAGGGTTGGAGGGATACTGGGATCCATGGTGGTGGAAAATGGGCACTGGTGGAGGGATGGGCGTTTGATCATTGTATAATTGAAACCCAAGCACAAAAATTTGTAAGTCTACAACTGTATCTCATGGTGTTTCACTAATGAAAAAAAGAAAAAAGAACTGCCTTCTGAGGCTTTAGGAATACCCATGAGAAAAATCTCCTTGGGGCATTGCTTGGGCATTCCAATCTCTGTGTTGCTCTTTTGAGCCAGGGTTAAAACGTGGGGAGTATTGGACAGATTGAACAGAGGTAAGGGTGCTAGTCTTGCATGCAGTTGACTCTAGTTTGATCTTCAATTAAGCCTGAAGCAACACCTCAGCAAATTCTCAACAGTAACCTGCCAGGCACGTACCTGGAGTTCCCCCAAAGGGGTCCAGCCTTATTTGAGAAACTGGCTGATAAGATGCCTGTGACAGAGGAAAGGCTCAGTGGCTCAATTTCCAGGCTAGCCAGGGTAAGGCAGCGAGCCCCATCCATAGCACAGCCCACAAGCACTGAGAGTGATTGTGGAAGCTCTGTTTTCTAAGATCTCCAGCGCTGCAAGCAATGCACACCTGCAGTATTTCCAGGAGTGTACAAGCATGTGATTAAGGGGCATAATCCCTGGTGACATCATAACCAAATGTGTGAGAGTAATTCCCAGGCATCTCTACGGTATATCCACAGCAGGAAGGGAAAGGGAGAAAAGGAAATATTTTTTAAAAGACATAAGGATTACTCTTCCATTCCATGGCTTATTAATGGTCCTCCATCTTTTAAGGTCATGCCACTAATTTTGCTTTTGTTCTATCTCCACACACATCCCTAGCACACAGTCCTTTCTTCTTGCTTCAGTGTCCTGCTTTGTTTCTCAGAGACTCCTTTTGGGCCCAGCCCATCCAAGGGCCCCCAAATCTGCCTTTGCCTGGTTGCTCTCTCCGGGAGACATTCAACCCCCCACCCCGATCCCAGAGCTTCCCCCTTTCTTAGGTGAGCAGCGGAAAGTCCAGGTCCACATGTGTTGGAGGACTCTGGAGAAAACTTGGGGGTGGGGAGCAGAACTACAATACTTATAATTGAATTCAAACTATGGGGAAAGAACCATTGTGATTCAAAAGTCAGATAAATAGTGATACAAAGGGGGAGGTGGTGAGGAGGTTGGTGGCAAAATATTTCCATTTTTGTCCTTCTGAGATCTAGCTAAGTGGCTGTGATTTGAGGTCCCCTTATCTGGCAGATTGTGGGGGCGAGGCCAAGAATGCCTCCATCACCTGCTCTCCAAGCACACTTGAGTCTAATTGTAGAGAGACTCTCAGCACATAAGTTCTAACCAAGGTCACTGCTTCCTGTAAGTGGGCTTGAAAGGCATATGTGCTGGCTCCCTTCCCTTGCCCTGGACTTCATCCCTGTTGGGTGGGTCTCCGTTGGTTAGCATCTGCGTGAAGGCATCTGTCTGCTTCTCACATTCTGGATTCAACTGAAACTGATTTATTCCAAAATCTGTTCTGTATTGAGGACACATCATTGCCCTGAATACTGAGTTTCAATACCACTTGGGTAACTTGTACAATCAATTACACTTTAAATGTGGCCTATTAGAACTTCAGCTGGCATGCAGTATGTATATTGGCCATGGATAGTATGCAGAGGGCATGTAATGACTAAACCCAGAGCAAACACTTGTTTGTGCATAGTAGTTTGAAAAGCACATTCCTATGTGATATTGCTTTGGGTCCTCACAATAACCATGTTGAGGTAGGCAGGAAAGCAAAACAGAAATTTTAATCCCAGTTTACAAATACTTGATGAGACTTCAAGAAATTAGAAAATGAAACAACCATAAATTAAGATGACGTATTCCACCTCTTGGCTCACAGTCTGAAAAATATGTGACTTTATTTCCTGGGGCATTTTAGTTGCTTCATTTAAAATTCTCTGCCATTATATTACACCACAGAGACTGGCACACACCAAAAAGAACAAGAACAACTAGTTCTGACACAGATGTGGGGAGAAGGGACTCTCTTTCATTGTTGGTGGGAATGCCAGCGGGTCTGGCTTTTTTGAAAAACAATACGGGTGTTGCTCAAAAATCCAGAAATTGAGCTCCCATATGACCCAGCAATACCACCTCTGGGAATATATCTTATGGGTGCAAAAAAAGCACAGTAGAAATGACATATGCACATGTGTGTTCATTGCAGCACTGTTCACAATCACTAAAAATCTGTAAACAAACCAAGTGCCTGAGAATAGATGATTGGTTAAAAAAAACTGTGATACATCCACACAATGGAATACTATGCAGCTTTTCGGGAAAATGAAGTCTGGAAATTTGCTTATAAGTGGATGGACATGGAGAGTATCATGCTAAGTAAAATGAGTCAGAAATAGGGGGACAGATGTAGAATGACTGCACTTATTTGTGGAATATAAAATAATATAGTATGAGACTAACACCCAAGGACAGTAGAGACAAGGGCCAGGAGGATTGCTCCATGGTTAGAAGCCTGGCCTCATGAGCTGGGGAAGAAGGCAGCTGGGAATGAGAAGGGATCACTAAGTCAATGATGGTTGGAGGGATCGCTCGGGATGGGAGATGTGTGCTGAAAGTTGATAAAGTCAATAACAAAAACATGATGAACTCTCAGTATCAGAGAGAGAGAGAGACAGAGTGAGAGAGAGAGCGAGCGAGAGAGAGAGAGAGAAGGAAATTGTCTTCCACAGAGGCAGGGGTTGGGGTCGGGTGGGGTGTCAGGAGGAATATGGGGGACATTGGTGGTGGAAAATGTACACTCATGCAGGGTGGGTGTTCGATCATTGTATGACTGAAACTCAATCATGAAAGCTTTGTAACCGCATCTCATGGTGATTCAAAAAATAAAGTTATCTGTCATTAACCTGCATAGATTTTGAATTTACATTTTCATTGAGGTATAATTGACACAATAAATGCTCTTACACCAAGTACAAAGCTCGATTAAGCCTTAACATATGCATAAATCTATTATATTATCACTGTGATTGAAATAATAAACAACTTCTTAGCCTCCCTGCCCCCACACACATACAAGGAAAAGTTTCCTTGGACTTTTGTTTTTATTTTTGACTTTGGGCAACATATGATTGTACAGGACTTAATCTTGGATCTTGACTCAGGCATCACTCTGGCAAGGCTCAGGGGACTATATGCAGTGCTGGGAATAAAACCCAGGTTGGTCACATGCAAGACAAGCACTGTGCCTTCTATGCTATCACTTCAGTCTCAATTTGCCCTTTAAAAACATTTTTAGGTGCCACAGTTTGCAATATTATTTATTATAGAAATCCCATGCACACCACACTCCAGTCCCACACTCCACATCGTCTGCCTTCCTCCCCCTTTGTCCCAGCAGTGCTCACTCCCTGTTCTCATTCCCTCCTTCCCTTCCCAGGGGTCAGCTTCCTACTGAAGGTCAGTTCTTGGTTTCTGTTGCCTTTGGGCCTTTTTTATACACTTTTTTTCTTTCACATTCCACATGTGAGAGAGATCATTCTGAGTCTGTGCCCCTCCTTTTGACCTCCTTGACTTTTCCAATATTCCTCCTCACCATTCCTAGACACCCACTGGTTTGATTTCTGTCACTATCTATTAATTGGCATATACGATTCTTAGAATCTCATACAAGTGGAATCATAATGTTATGTACTCTTAAAACTTGTCTCTCTTTGGCATGAGTCACTAATATATGTTAATTATAATTCATTTCTTTTTTGTCTTTGCTGAATATTATTCTATTCTATGCCTTTTTTCCCTTAAATTTTTATTCGTGAAACACCATGAGGTACAGTTGTAGACTTACAAATTTTTGTGCTTGGGTTTCAGTTATACAATGATCGAGTACCCATCCCTCCACCAGTGCCCATTCTCCACCATCACCAGTCCCAGTATCCCTCCCACTCCCCATCCCCCCATCCCACCCTGCCTCTGTGGCAGGGCAGTCCCTTTTGTTATCTTTCTCCTTTTGGGTGCTGTGGTTTGCAAAATATGCCTTTTTTTTTTAACCATCCACCTATTGACTATTGAGATTGTTTTCAGTGTGGAGTTTTAATAAAGTTTCTTTGAACGTTTCAGCACAGCTCTTTACATAGACAAATGTCTTCTTGGGTAAATATGTAAGAGTGGACTGTTTGCATTATATGCTACTTCAATATTTTATGAAGGTCCCAATTTTTTTCCACAGAGATTAGTCCATAGTAAATCCCTCCAGCAGTGTAGGAATATTCAAATCCGTTCCCATCTTTGCCCACGCTAGGTATAATCAACCTGTGATAAAACTTAATAAACACGTGATAATTCCTCATTGTAGTTTCAACTTGCATTTTCTTAATCACTAATAATGTTGAGTCCTTTCCATCTGTATATTTTCCATATGTAAATATTTGGTAAAAATATCTGTGTCAACTTTTGGCCCACTTTTTATTGTGCTGTTCTTATTGAATTTTAAGGATTTTTCCACATACTACATATAAATTATCAGATATGTGTTCTGCAAATATTTACTCAGTACTCAGAGTCTTGTGGCTTATTTCATATTGTCTTTTAAAATTTTAATTAAATCCAATTTCCACACTGTCCACACTGTCCTCCTGTTGTTCATCGATTTGCTCGAAGGGGCCCAGTAACATCTCCATGGTGAGACTTGTTGTTACTGTGTTTGGCATATCGAATAAGTCACGGGTAGTTTTCAAGGCTTTGCTGTGTGGGTGAAATACTCTCGGTAGCTAGCCAGGGTCTCTGAGAGGGGCAGAGGAATCGAACCTGGCCCAGCCGAGCTGGCTGTGCGCAAGGCAAACGCCCTACCCGCGGTGCTATCGCTCCAATCATTTGTATTAGTAGTTTTGATATTATAGCAAAGAAATCTTTACCAAGTCCAAGCTCACCTACATTTTTCTCCTACAATTTCTTAGAGAAAGTGTTTGCTTTTAAGATTTACATTTAACCCTGGAATCCGTTTTTTCTTTTCATTTTATTTTATTTTATTTTATTTTGAGGGAGAGACCCAGCAGTGCTAAGGACATACTTCTGACTTTGTACTCAGCAATGACTCCTCTTGAGGTTAAGGGGACCATATGGGCTACCAGAGATCAAACCCAGGTTTTCCATTTACAAACATGCCCTACCTGCTATACTATCACTTTAGCCCTTAAGTCTGGGATCCACTTTAAGTAAATCTTTGTATATGGTCAGAGATATATCAAAATTATTTTTTGCATACAATTGATTTACTCAATAAATGACATTTTCACCATTGTTGGTCACTGTACCTTCGTTGAAATCAGTTGTCTATTGGTGGGTCCACTCTGTTTTGAAGATCTGTAATCTATTCCTTCAATCTACAGAATGATGTGGTATTATGCTAATACCACATTATTTTTATTATTGTGACAGAAATGAAATTTTGGCTAGGCTCTTTTATCCAGACATATAATCACCCCCTAATTTAGGTGCTGCTGTGAAGTTAATTTGTAGATGAGATTGATAGCTACAATCAGTTGACTTTGAATAAAGACAATTAGCCTCAATAATGTGAGTGACTCATTCAATTACATTAAAGGTCTGAGGAGCAATACCAGGCTTTTTATGTTATTTATTTATTTTTTCTTTTTGGGTCACACCCAGCGATGCTCAGGAGTTACTCCTGGTTCATGCACTCAGGAATTACTCCTGGCGGTGCTCGGGGGATCATATGGGATGCTGGGAATCAAACCTAGATCGGCTGCATGCAAGGCAAACGCCCTAGCTGCTGTGCTATTGTTCCAGCCCCTATCAGGCTTTTTAGAGAAGAATTTTGCCTCATAAGTGCCAGCCTTTCCGACAAATTTCTTGTTTGCCAATCTCCCATAATCATTGAGTCAATGGGCCAGTGGTGCAATGGATAACGCGTCTGACTACGGATCAGAAGATTCTAGAATAAACAAAAATAAATAAAAATCAAGAGATGCAGATGTAGATATAGATATTGATATGTTTCCCTACTAAATTGTATTTCTTAATAGAACCCTGGCTGCCTGACCGACCGAGGTACCATAGTAAAGTAAAATTTATTATAAATATTCAAATGAGTTATTTGAATCTCTTTAAGGTCTCTGAGTCTATTCACACGGCAAAACAAAGAGAGAAAACATAACATTTTGTATCAGGAGGGATATCCAAAAAGAATGAGATGGTCTGAGTTGTACCATAAATTGTAGTACTGTCTTCCCGTTGTTCATCAATTTGCTCGAGTGGGCACCAGTAACATCTCCATTGTGAGACTTGTTGTTACTGTTTTTGGCATATCGAATACGCCACGGGGAGCTTGCCAGGCTCTGCCGTAAGGGTGGGACACTCCCGGTAGCTTGCCAGGCTCTCTGAGAGGGACTTTTCTGTACAAATATACCAGGGTGGATGTTGTTCCATTACAAGAAGAGGAAACTGCTTGATAAAGGACTCAAAAAATCATTTTTCCAAAACACTCTGGAAACTGGAATCACACAATGTGTCTAGAAAGAAGAGAGAACAATATATTTAAAAACATATTTCAGGGACAGTGCCCTTTTACTTCCAAATGAAGAAATCAATTGTAACTTACTTCTGTACAAAAAAAGAAAATTGTAGCTTTTTTAACTGTTCACAAACCAATAAATTTGTTTCACAAATTTATTTAAAATCTATTAGCAGATTCCGGCAGTGCTGGTTCCAGAACGCTCATTCCCTGTCCCTAACCAGCCCTTCCCGCCCTCCCACCCCACCCCCGTTTGTATTTCGGTTGATTACTCTGTGATTTCTCTCAGAGTCAAAGCTTCTTCACTGGACGAGATCTGACAGCTCCAGGCCTATCTTCCCTGTATAACTTGCAGTTACATAACTTAACGATACTTATAGAAAGAAGGGTCACGGTCACTGTCCACCCGTTGTTCATCGATTTGCTTGAGCAGGCCCAGTAACGTCTCCATTGTGAGACTTTGTTGTTACCGTGTTCACTTCTACTATTTACATGAGTTTCTCAAACCAACATTGGAACCAAAATCTGGATTCCAGAGGACACTGACTTGCCCTCTGGTGTCATGTGACTTCATGACAGAAAGAAGCATAAATTGGAGATCAGGGGAATTTGCTCAGCCTCTTCCTGGCTCTTGTGGTACAGGGGTCTTTTTTTTTCAGTCTCTGTTTTTTTCATTTCATTTCATGACTCTCTGTTGAATACAGTGTTTTTCTGTTGCTTCGTCCTTCCCCACATCCTTTATTTTTTTTTTTGTGCTTTTCTTTTTTTTTTTTTATTAGTGAAGCACCATGGGGTACAGTTGTAGATTTACAAATCTTTGTGCTTGGGTTTCGGTCATACAATGATCAAATACCCATCCCTCCACCAGTGCCCATTTTCCACCACCATGGATAATATCCCCCGGGAAAAAGTATTTCAAGTTGCTTTCATTCTGTCCTCACTCTTCTTTCTTTTTTTTTTCCCTTTATTTTATTTTATTTTTTTACAGTTGTAGATTTACAATTTTTTGTGCTTGGGCTTCGATTATACAATGATCAGATACCCATCCCTCCATCAGTGCCCATTTTCCACCACCATGGATAATATCCCCCCACCCCCATCCTCCCATCCCCCCTGTCTCTGTGGCAGGGCAATCCCCTGTGTTCTCTCTCTCCTTTTGGGTGTTGTCCCCACATCCTTTTTAAAGAAAAAAAACCTTTGGCTTCTTTCCTCTGAATTTTCAGGATTCCATGTGTTGATTTCACCACCACATTGTGTTGTCCCCAGTGTTAGGGAGCTTTCTCCAGAGATCTTGTTTACTGCTGTCTTTGCTGGTGTCTAAGAAACTCTCAATGTGCATCCTTTGTGAAACTCTGAAGCAAGGCAGTAGGAGAGCTTACATGGTGTGGCTGGGGTTGGTTCGTGGGGTGACGGTCAGTGCTTCCACGAGTTCCCTTACTATGTAGTTTTATATCCCACGTATGAGAGAGATCATCCTGTACCTCTATATAATCTCAGAAATCATCAGTGTACAATAAGAGTTGAGATTTGGACTAACAATTTTAGCAGTTATATATAATTAAGAAATACCACGCCACAATTTGAATGATATTTTATTTCCTTTGAAAAACATTTATTTGAGGGCTGGAGCGATAGTACAGCGGGTAGCGTGTTTGCCTTGCACGCGGTCGACCCACGTTTGATTCCCAGAATCCCATATGGTCCCCCAAGCACTGCCAGGAGTATTTCCTGAGTGCACAAGCCAGGTGTGACCTAAAAAGCAAAAAAAGGAAAAAAAAGAAAGAAAGAAAGAAAGAAAGAAAGAAAGAAAGAAAGAAGAAAAAAAAAACATTTAGTTGACCCTCACTTTGTTTCAATAAAATATGTTCTTCATAATGTCACAATCGCTGTATCACTGTATCACTGTCATCCCATTGATCTTCACCCTATCAATTTACTCGAGCGGGCACCAGTAACGTCTCTATTCCTCCTAGCCTGAGATTTTAGCAGCTTCTTCTTACTTTTCCCAATGATTGGAGGCTCTTTCGGGGGAATGATACCTATTGTGGTTACTGTATTTGCATACTGAATACGCCATGGGGAGCTTGCCAGGCACTGCCATGCTTAGAGGCTATGGAGTAACAGACATGAATCAAAACCACACATAATAATGAGTCTGAATGTTCATTTTGTGGCAGTAACTCTTTTGCAGGAAACCTAGGAACTTGACAGAAATAATTTCTGGGAATCGGAAAAGCTCCTCCTTTCACAGCACACGGAATGTTCATCAATCTCCATAGGAGATCATGAGAGGGAAAATGAAAGAAACGTGAGGACAGAGGAGAAAATTGGTCATAGCAGCTATTTCTGCAGCATGAGGAGAGCAACCTGGCTTTGAGCCACTGAGAAGTTCAGAGATTCAAGGTGACAAGCTACTGGTTTAAATGAGATCTCTGAAAAGTAGGCAAGAGAATCTAGCTGTTGATTCTTCTTAATCGCTACCACCACTACCACAAGGTAAAGGCCCTCCCGTTGATCGTCGATTTGCTCGAGCGGGCCCAGTAACGTCTCCATTGGAGACTTTGTTGTTACTGTGTCTGGCATATCAAATACTCTCGGTAGCTTGCCGGGCTCTCCGAGAGGGGCGGAGGAATCGAACCTGGGTCGGCCATGTTGGCCGCTTGTAAGGCGAACGCCCTACCACTGTGCTATCGCTACCACTCTTCTTAATGTTCTGAAATAATTGTTTCTTGATCTCACAGGTGTCCCATGCTGTTTTTCCCCTGAACAAGTAGTGTGGTTTCAGCCTGACTATCACCCCAGAGTGTGACATTCTTACCACTGCAGAAGGGGGGAAAGATTAAGCTTTCTTTGTCAACCTACAACTGGGCTTGCTTCAGTAAGTTGGAGGTTTTCTTTTTCCATTCACTGTCTCAATCTTGAGTGGTTTTTACTATCTTAAATCATAGGCTGATGACCATCTTCACCTTTTTTCTTTTTGGAGTCATGGGCACACACATGTTCAGGACTCACTCCCTGCTCTGGACTCCCTGGTGGGGCTCGGGAAACCATATGGGTTCCGGGGATTGAACCTGGGTCTGCATGAGGAAGGCAAGCACTCTACCCACTGTACCGTTTCTCCAGTCACAGGATGAATCACGTTTTTATATCTTACTATAAATGTATTTGCCTATAGAGTAGGAGCGATAGCACAGCAGTAGGGCGTTGGCCTTGCACGCAGCCAACATGGCCGACCCGAGTTCGAATCCTCCGCCCCTCTCGGAGAGCCTGGCAAGCTACCGAGAGTATTGGATATGCCAGACACAGTAACAACAAAGTCTCCAATGGAGACGTTACTGGGCCCGCTCGAGCAAATCGATGAACAACGGGGGGGCCTTTACCTTTACCTTTACCTAGAGTAAATAAATAAATTATATAAATTTATTTGCCTCTAGAGTACATGAGCTTTTCAGTTCTTAACTAAACTGAGCTTTGTGAGTAGGATCAAATAAAAGGCATTGCCATCCTACACAGTTGTTGAAACTGCTGAAGGGAGGAAGATGCCTCGAAATAAATATCCACAGAAAGGCAGTGTGCCCAGTAAAAATGTTTAACTGAATAAAAATTCTCAAGTACAGAAAATAAAGATGTAGCATGTACTTGAATTAAGTTTAGCAACAGATACTGGAATAAGAGGCACATCAGCATGGGAGCTGCCTTTCAGAAAAACTAAAGGGTGTAGCTGATGACATGTAAAACTGATTGAAATCCAGTGTGGGGGACTCTCAGACTAGTGTGCTTTGGATAAGCTTGTACTCCAAGGAGCCATAAGCCTTGACTAAAAGAAAGATGACTATTAAAACTTGAACCTCTACTCACCCAGGACAGGAAGTACACTGGGATAAATTCTCAGTTCCCAAAAAGGTACTTCCTAATGTACTTCCTAATGCTTATTTCAGATGTAAGCCAAAAGTATTTAAAAAAAAAAAGAAAAAGAAAGAAGAAAAAAAGGGGGGAAATTCCCATGGGACCTATGCAAAAGTGATGAATAAAGATGGTTGGGGAACTCTCTCGATGTGAAGAATCAGAAACGAGCCAATGTACTTTCACTCCAAGTAAGCGGCCACTAAAAGTTAACATAACCGGATTCAGAAATTCTATATCGGTTTCTATTGCCTGTGTCTCCTTCTTCCCTTTTCTGAAAAGAGTGTTTATTAAGGTTATTCTGTTGTATTTCATTGTAGGGTATATTGGACAAATCACTTATCCCTTAAGAGTTCGTAGTTCCTGAGATGAACAAACACCACATCTAGACCTGATGTATTGTTGTACTATGAGGAGAAACAGCTGTGCTTCATTTAAACATCCTAGACTTTGATTTTAATGCCCAATCTGATGATATTCCTGGACAGGGAATGAGTATGTCCTGCACGTACTAGAAAGACTAAAGTTTGAAGACTATATAAGATAGTTGTGATACTCAACAACCCCTCTGTTGGGGAAACAGCAAGGATTATACAACCCCACACCCCTGAAGTTGGACTGGCCCTATAATTAGCTCTGGACAATGGCAGTGCCAGCTCCTCCAATTCTGTTCCTCAGCATCTGGGCTGGCTATTGACTATTCTGAGACCCTTTTTGTTTTTCGTACAGAGTAAAGAGGACACCACACTGGACCCCTGAGTGCTGTGACTGGGCAGAGGTTTGCTGCCAACCTGATTTAAGCATGAATGTAAGCTGTATTCATTGTGTTTAAGCCACCAGAACTTTAGAGCTATACAACCTTTTATTTATTTATTTAATTAATTTTTATTAGTGAGACATCATGAGGTACAGTTGTAGACTTACAGATTTTTGTGCTTGGGTTTCAATTATATAGTGATCAAATACCCATCCCTCCACCAGTGCCCATTTTCCACCACCACGGGTCCCAGTATTCCTCCCACCCCCCCATCCCCCCCATCCCACCCTGCTTCTGCGGCAGGGCATTCCCTTTTGTTCTCTCTCTCTCTCTTATTGGGTGTTATACAACCTTTCTTACTTTGCAAGATATGCTTTCCCAAAGCAGGAAGAAGTGGTAGTATCCGAGTCTAGGTCAGGTTTGTCTGCCTCAAAGGTCAAATTTACTGCACTGTCAGCTGCAAGCTGATCTCTAAAGTCAGTCCCTGGAACAGAGCTGATGAGTATCAGAGATCCAGCGCTGCATAATTTCCAGATTGAAATGCAGTGATATATTATAATGGGAATGGGGGAGCATAGGATAACATTGGTTTGTCCTTTCTGCCTTGTCACAGGGAGCTTTAGGTTTCTGGGTTACTCCTGGCACAGTGCTCCCATTCCTCTGTGTTTATTTGTAACTTTGTTCTTTGTGCTCTGTTAACTTGTAAATATTACTTTTCTCCCTAAATCCTTTGCATAGTTAATTCAGAGCATAATTAATTCCTTTTTGTACAGACACAGGAAGACAGTTAATGCTATGCTTTTGTAACTTGGGAGTTAATTGATTCACCCCGGGGCATCTGTTCTCTCAATTTAAGTCTCAGTTGCCCTTACTTCTTAGCACCCCAAAAGCAGGGTCTTGATGAGGGACTGGATGGACCCAGGGTAAGCTGTGAGCTACCCTGGCATTGAAATGGGCCTGGCCAATGCGCCAAAATACTTAATTATAAGTTAGAAGCATGGTCATGAACAAATTCTGTCATGATCCAAAAAGTAGTAACTGGAGTAGGACCCTGCTCGGGTTAGGAAAGATTAATCTGGCCTGAGCACTGTAGTCTAGAGTCTATGGCGAGATGTCCCCAGGAGAGTCACCCTGCAAGCTCAATGTATCTCTTACTGTGTCCACACAAAATAACTAATATGAAGAAGTAGAATCAGATGGTAATTATGATGTAAATTAAGTTATTGGACTAAGAAGAGGAGGAACCCTTGGATGGGATTTCCCTTCCTTGAGCCTGATGGGCGATCAGGAACAGCTTTGATATGTTGATGTGCTACCCAACCTGGGTGTGCAGTGTCTACCCCAATGCGGAGAGTGGGGGGACACTAGAGAGAGAGTAGGGCAGCAAGACGGAGCGTGGAGAGACTAGCAAGGGGGACAAAGGGAGAAGAATGTAGGGGAAGAATGCAGGAGCAGAGGTGGAAGAGAGAGAGAGAGAGAGAGAGAGAGAGAGAGAGAGAGAGAGAGAGAGAGAGAGAGAGAGAGAGATCAGGGCTTCAAGATGGAGCACAGAGAGATGAGCAGGAAAGAGTGGAGGAGATGGGAATGAGGGGCAGTGTGAGACTCAAATGGGGGTCTTAGTAAGACTGGAACGGGTGCATAGGGAGAATGGAATACACGGCAACTGATCACCAACCAGCCTGCAGGCCTCGGTTCCTCCTTTCTCCGTCCATGGCATCGGCCAGCCCAGCTGGGGAAGTGACTGGAGTCCACCGAATGCAGGCTGTGAGAGAGAGACTTGTGTGGGGTTCCCTAGCCACCCGGGAGATTACACAGGGGAGGATAGAAGTGGGGTCTAATATAATTAATTGAGAAATCAGAAAACGAAATTGAAGTACTTTACCTGGATTAGCTTCTTGTAAAGAAGCTGAATTTAGAGATACTGAAAAAAGATGTACTGAGGAAATTACTTGAGAATTACCACTGGACACAAGCATTCATTTATTGTGTCATCTGCAGAAGTTGCTACAGCAAGCAGAGTGACGCACCTGTGTGCCCTGTGTGTGTTGTGTGTGTGTGTGTGTGTGTGTGTGTGTGTGCGCGCGCGCGCTCACGTGTTTCAAGGTGAAGTGAGAAGGAGAACAAGGAGGATAGATGGGAACAAAGAAATTGAACGCAGTTTTAGTTAAATGGAACAAATCTTACGTGTCTACTTTATTATTTTAATTTTAGGCAACGTGATTTTCAATATCGTTAATGATGGGTTTCCTGCACACAGTGTTTCAACACCAAACTCTCCTCCCGAAAGCGTTTTCCACCTCCCGCCCCACCACCAGAGCTGCCCTCGGTGCTCAGTGCTGGAGTTCAGTTCTTGTGTTCTGTTGCCTTTGGCCATCTATTATTCTCTTTGCTTCTTCTTTGAAAATGTTTCATTCTATTTAATTTTAAGTTCTTTATTGAATATTTGTGAGATAGACCATGCTCATCCTTGGGTTTCACTCATACAATGATCCAACACCCATCCCTCCACCAGTGTACATTTCCCACCACTAATGTCCCTGTTTCCCTGCCACCATCCCCCAACACCCAACTCCCAAGCCTGCCTCTATGGCAAGCACTTTTCTTCTTTCTCTATCTCCTTTTGTGCATTCTGATTGGCAATGCAGATACTAAGAGGTCATCGCGTTTGTTCAGGGCATTCAGTATTTTTATTAGGAATTTAAGGCTGGAGTAGCTTTTAAAACTGGGTGGCAGCTTTGAGGTATTACGTGACTGACTGCCGAGGTTTCTGGAAGTACAGAAAGCCTGGAGATTTCAGTCACAAAACCCACATAGCGAAATTTTCAGCATATCATGTCTCGGTGAGGTCCATCCCAAGATGGTGTAGTCCTGCTGGGGCTTGGCAGCGATTTTGGATTGCGGGAACAAGCGACTGCTGGGGGTTCTGCTTGGGTGGGCACCAGGCTCACCCGTCCCTCTGCCTCCCTGCTCTGTTCAGTCTTGCGAAGGTCCAAGATTAACTCTAGGTTTGGATCTCTTTGGAGATTTACTTATGGGTCTCTGAAGCAAGGCGGTAGGAGAGCTTACATGGTGTGGCTGGGGTTGGTTCGTGGGATGACGGTCAGTGCTTCCACGAGTTCCCTTACTATGTTGTTTTATATCCCACGTATGAGAGAGATCATCCTGTACCTCTATATAATCTCAGAAATCATCAGAGTACAATAAGAGTTGAGATTTGGACTAACAATTTTAGCAGTTATATATAATTAAGAAATACGACGCCACAATTTGAATGATATTTTATTTCCTTTGAAAAACATTTATTTGAGGGCTGGAGCGATAGTACAGCGGGTAGCGTGTTTGCTTTGCATGCGGTCGACCCGAGTTCGATTCCCAGCACCCCATATGTTTCCCCAAGCACTGCCAGGAGTATTTCCTGAGTGCACAAGCCAGGTGTGACCTAAAAAGCAAAAAAAGAAAAAGAAAGAAAGAAAGAAAGAAAGAAAGAAAGAAAGAAAGAAAGAAAGAAGAAAAAAAACATTTATTTGATCCTCACTTTGTTTCAATAAAATATGTTCTTCATAATGTCACAATCGCTGTATCACTGTATCACTGTCATCCCATTGATCTTCACCCTATCAATTTACTTGAGTGGGCACCAGTAACGTCTCTATTCCTCCTAGCCTGAGATTTTAGCAGCTTCTTCTTACTTTTCCCAATGATTGGAGGCTCTTTCGGGGGAATGATACCTATTGTGGTTACTGTATTTGCATACTGAATACGCCATGGGGAGCTTGCCAGCCACTGCCATGTGGGGCGGGATACTCTCGATAGCTTGCTGGGCTCTCCGAGAGGGACGGAGGAATAGAACCCGGTTTGGCTGTTAACACTCCAGCCCTGGTAAATCTTGTAGGACACATTATTACTTTACTGACATCTGGTGGCCATGTAGCTTAATTGCAGGGATATGTATAAATTTTAGTCCGGCAAATTGAATGAGTGGGTTAAAGTCGATCTCCTCAGCACCAGGAGGATTACTCCATAGCTTAGAGGCCAGCCGGGCATCCTAGGGAAAGGGCAGCTCAGATAGAGAAGGGAGCACCAAATAAAGGGTGTTTGGAGGATCCTCCCAGGAG
The DNA here is from genome assembly GCF_029834395.1 of Sorex fumeus. Lineage (NCBI taxonomy): Eukaryota > Metazoa > Chordata > Mammalia > Eulipotyphla > Soricidae > Sorex > Sorex fumeus. Next base: position 7,623,198 of record NW_026606058.1, read on the forward strand.
GGGAGATGCATGTCGAAAGTAGACTATGGACTGAACAGGTTTGCCACTCAATGCCTCTTTTGCAGACCACAACACCCAAAAGGAGAGAGAAAACACAGGGGATTGCCCTGCCACAGAGGCAGGGGGGGTTGGGGTGATGGGGGTGGGGGGGATATTATCCATGGTGGTGGAAAATGGGCACTGGTGGAGGGATGGGTATCTGATCATTGTATAATCGAAACCCAAGCACAAAAAATTGTAAATCTACAACTGTACCTCATGGTGTTTCACTAATAATAATAATAATAATAATAAAAGATTAAAGTTTAAAAAAAAAAGTTGATCTCCAAATCAGGTAGCAATAGCTTCAGAGTTTTGTTTTTTTAAACATTTTTCCTTCTTTTAATTTTATACACTTTATTTTTAAAATTTGTTTTATGTATTCATTTTGATTTTTTTGTTTTTGGGGACCACAACCAGCAGTGCTCAGGGCTTATTCCTGGCTCTGAGCTCAAGACTCATGGAGACCTCACACCTCAGAGGATCATAATGTGCCTCAGGGGCCAAACCTGGGCTGCCTACAGGCAAGGTAAGTAACCCATCTGATGCACTCTGGTCCCTCGTTTAATTTCTTTGATTTTATTTGGGGAGTTTTTTGCTTGTTTGGGGGCCACACTAGGTGATGCTCAGGGGTTACTCCCAGCTCTGCATTCCGGAGTCACTCCTGGTAGAGCTCAGGGACAATATGGGTTGCTGAGAATTGAACCCAGGTCGGCTGCATGCCCTATTCTCTGAATGATCACTCTGCCCCCAGCATTTTGATATACTTTAATTATTCTTCTTCAATTTATTCTTTCTTTAATCTCGGATACAGTGTCTCAAGGACCCACGACCCATGTTAGCTCAGTTTGATGGACAAAATCTTCAGTTGGTGGGCTTCTGTGTAACCTCCCCACTGGGTTTGCTGAGTTCCTGCTGTCGGAGGGTGAGTCTCTGTAGCCAGCCCCACTGGGACTCACTGAAGGATTAGCCTGAGAATGTTCTTTCCTCCCTGGCCTCCTTCCATCCCGTGACAGGAACTGTGAGCAGTAGAACTGTCAAGTAGGACAAGTTCTGGGAACTAGCTGAGAGGAAGGGGAATCCACTTCTGGTTCCAAAAAGGCCCCAGAAATATCAGCTGGGAAATTAACTTCATCTTGAGTGGTGGGAGGAAGTGGAGGTTCAGTGGGGGGCCCAGGTGAAGAGTCGTCAGTAGAGTTCCAACAAGGTGCAAGGGAAGGTCAGGGAGCAAGGCCGAGAGTCAGGTCTGAACAGAGCATGAGAACCATAGTGGACATTCTGACAAGGAGGTCTGTCTGGGTCACTCAGGTACCAACAACAGATTATGTATGGAGCTGCAAGTGGGATTGAAATGTTTTAGGGCACCACATCTAGGTTTTTCTCAGTTCCCAGAGGAGGGATTTTCAGGCCTGGGGTCAGGAGAAAATAGCCTTGCTCTCTCATGGCTGATAGGAAGAGTTATAAAAGGAAGAATGGAAATAGTTACAAAATTATTGCATGCAAGGAAGAGTAACATTGCGAGGGCCTGCCCGGACTGTTACATTTATCCTTCATAATAAGGTAAAGGTGAGGTAAAGGCCCTCCCGTTGATCGTCGATTTGCTCGAGCGGGCCCAGTAACGTCTCCATTGGAGACTTTGTTGTTACTGTGTCTGGCATATCGAATACTCTCGGTAGCTTGCCGGGCTCTCCGAGAGGGGCGGAGGAATCGAACTCGGGTCGGCCATGTTGGCCGCTTGTAAGGCGAACGCCCTACCCGCTGTGCTATCGCTCCAGCCCTTCATAATAACCTTATATAATATGTACTTATCATGCCCATTTCACAGGTGTGAAAACAGAGATTCCAGATGTTAAATACCAGCTCTGGTGACGTAATAGTGAAGAAAACAGCTCGACTGAACTCTGATTCCATGCAGGTAATATCCAAACAATGTACTAGGAGGAGATCCTGGAGTGAAGCTCTCTGAATAAAATTAATACAAATGTAATATACATATATAATATATACACTATATAATGTAAAACAAGAATAAAATATACATCCCATTCCCTAACCTGCATGCGATTGAATTTTTAATTTTAGAAATACAACTATTAGTGATGGGCGTTGGAACATTGAGTGACTAAAACCCTATCATGAACAACTTTGTAACTGAGTATCTCATAGTGATTCAGTTAAAATAATTTTAAAACTTTTTAAAGAAAATATGAACTAAAATACAAAAATTATATACAAAATCATTAAGAATTTGAGGGATTAGAGGAGAATTTTCTCAGACCTTATTCTTCAGGTCTCAAAACCTCTAGGAGTTTAAGCCTTGTGCTGAATTAACAGTTTTCAGCCTAACTGCACTTCAGAATCACCTAGTGGTCTTTCTGAAATATTACCAGTGGGCTAATAGGTCGGTGGAATTGCTTCTAACACACACACACACACACACACACACACACACACACACACACACACACATAGCAGTAGTGAGAACCGAGGAAAATTCAGTGAGATACAAACCAGAAACTGTCTGGCTGGGTCCAAACAATCTGCGGTTTCTCAAGCTTCTTTCCAGGTAAGCCTGGTCAGTTTTTTGTCTGAACTTAGAGCAGCTGGTGAAGAGAGTAAAACAGGTGTAAGAGATGCTTTGGCCTTGGGTAGTGGGAGGGAGGGGGAAATGCCAGTGTTTGAGTGCAAAACAAGTCAGCCTCTCCCCTTCTGAGTTCTTCAGAAGCTGGACAAATTCTCCAACAGGGACGAGGCTGACTGATGAAAAGACGATGAGGAGAGAAAAAGTGAAGAAAAATGTATTAATAATGCACGCACCTGAGTACGCAGGAAAAGATCCAGAAAAATCAAGTAACTTCTAAGCAGCACACGACCTGCATTTAGAGGCCTTCTTTGAAAAAGGTGAGCTGATGCCATCGGAAGGAGAGGAAAGGAAGTTTTTCAGAAACAAAGGCATGTAGATTTAAGTTCTGCCTTCTCCCTGGAGATTTCCTGGGATCCCATTTGAGGGTGATGCTAACTCACCTGCCACCACCTCTTTCAAAGGTGACCTTTGTCTTTTTTTTATTTTATTTATTTTTAATTGAGTCACCGTGAGATGCAGTTAAAAAGCTTTCGTGATTGAGTTTCAAACATGCATCCTGCATGATACATTTTCCACCATCAATGTCCCACATATCCCTCCTGCCACTCCCACTTAACCTCACCCTCTGCCTCTATGAAAGACAATTTCCTTCTTACTCTCTCTCTCTCTCAGATACTGAGAGGCCATCATGTTTTTTATTGACTTTATTGACTTTCAGCACACATCTCCCATCCCGGACGATCCCTCCAACCATCATTGACTTAGTGATCCCTTCTCTATCTCAGCTGCCTTCTTCCCCAGCTCATGAGGCAGGCTTCCAACTGTGGAGCTATCCTCCTGGCCCTTGTCTCTACTGTCCTTGGGTGTTAGTCTCATAATGTATTATTTTATACTCTACAAATAAGTGCAGTCATTCTATGTCTGTCCCTCTCTTTCTGACTCATTTTACTTAGCATGATACTCTCCATGTCCATCCACTTATAAACAAATTTCCTGACTTCATCTTTCCTAACAGTTGCATAGTATCCCATCGTGTAGATGAAATACCACAGTTTCTTTAACCAGTCATCTTTTCTCAGACACTCGGGTTGTTTACAGATTTTAGTGATTGTGAACAGTGCTGCAATGAACATACATGTGCTTTCTTGCACCCTTGTGATAGCTTCCCAGAAGTGGTATTGCTGGGTCATATGGAAGCTCAATTTCCATATGAGCATCTTTTAAGGAATGCCCATGTTGTTTCACAAAAAGGCTGGACCAGTTGGCATTCCCACCAACAATGAAAGAGATCCCTTTCTCCCCACATCTGTGCCAGAACTTGTTGTTCTTGTTCTTTTTGATGTGGCTTAGTCTCTGTGGTGTAAGATGAAATCTCATTGTTACTTTGAGTCTCCCCGATGATTAGTGATGTAGAGCATTTTTTTTCAGGTGCCTTTTGACCATTTGTAATTTTTTTGAGGAAGTTCTTGTTCCTTTCTTCTCCCCATTTGTTGATGAGGTTGGCGGCTTTTTTATTGTACGGTTCTACTAATGTCTTGTATATCCTGGATATTAACCCCTATCTGATGGGTATTGGCTAAGTAATTTTTCCCATTCAGTGGGCTCTCTCTGCGTTTTAGTCACTGTTTCTTTTGAGATGCAGAAGCTTCTTAGTTTCACGTAGTCCCATTTGTTTATGTTTGTTTCCACTGGCTTGGTCAGGGATGTTTCATCCTTAAAGTTACCTTTAGCCTCAGTGTCGCAGAGGGTTCTGCCTACATTTTCTTTCATCTACCTTATGGATTCAGGTATGATATTGAGATCTTTAATCCATTTGGATCTGACTTTTGTGCTTGGCGTTAGACAGAGGTCTGATTCATTTTCTTTGCACATAGCTGTCCAGTTTTCCTAGCACCACTTGTTGAAGAGACTTTCCTTGCTCCACTTCACATTTCTTGTTCCTTTATCGAAGATTAAGAAAGATTATCATATATTTGAGTCTGTGAACAGAATATTCAACTCTTTTTCATTCGTTTGCGGGTCTGTTGCTATTCCAATGCCATACTGTTTTAATGATTACTGCTTTGTAGTACAGTTTGAAGTTGGGGAAGGTGATGTTACCCACCTTCTTTTCCCCAAGAATTGCGTTAGCTATTGAATTTTAGGAGTGTTTTGTCTATTCCTTTGAAGAATGTCCTGGGTATCCTTATAGGGACTGCATTGAATCTGTTACTACTTTGGGGAGTATTACCATTTGGCAATGTTAATCCTCCCGATCCATGAGCGGGGGATGTGTCTCCATTTCCTAATGTCCTCTTTTATTTCTTGAGTCAGTGTTTTGTAATCTTAGTTGTATAGGCCCTTCACCTCTTCAGTTAAGATGATTCGGAGGTACTTGATTTTCTGAGGCACTATTGTGAACAGAATGGTTTTCTTAGTATCTCTTTCTTCTCTTTCATTATTTTGGGTGTTGATTTTGTAGTCTGCCACTTTACTATACAAATCTACTATTTCTAGGAGATTTTTTGTAGTCTTTAGTATTTTCTAAGTTTAGGGCTGGAGTGGTAGCACAGTGGGTAGGGCATTTGCCTTGCACACGGCTGACCCAGGTTCAATTCCTCTGCCCCTCTCAGAGAACCTAGTAAGCTACCAAGAGTATCCCACCTGCACAGCAGAGCCTGGCAAGCTACTCGTGACGTATTCAATATGCCAAAAACAGTAACAACAAGTCTCACAGTGGAGATGTTGCTGGTGCCCACTCGAGCAAATCAATGAACAACAAGAGGACAGTGCTACAGTGTACAGTGCAGCATCGTGTCATCCACAAATAATGATAGTTTTACCTCTTCCTTTCCTATCTGTATGCTCTCGATATCTTTTTCTTGCCTAACAGCTATGGCAAGAACTTTCAGTATGGCAAGAAAGTTTTTGAATATATTGAATAGAAGTGGTGACCTCTATCTTACCTTCAGAGCTTAGCCTGTTTCACCATTTGCCAGACACATTTTGGGGTGCCCACTTTCCTCTCCTATAACAAAATGGGGTGCCTGTTCAAAAACTAAACTTCGGTCCAGTTTGTTTACCTTTTTTATTTCCTTGGGAACCACAACCCCAACCACTCCTGGCAGTACTAGTGGGAAATCTCAGTGCTGGGAATCAAATCCAGAGCTTCATGCACGCCTGGCAAGTGCTCTGCCCCTGAACTGCATCCTTGGCCCTTCTTCTGTATGGAAAAGACAGTCTGTCTTTCCCTGTGTGTGGGAGCCCCAATCGTGCTTAGTAACCTCAAAGGTCTTTGACCAAGCAGATTCGGTTCCTTTCAAAGCCTCAGTGGGGTAGAAATGGCCTCTCAGGCTAAAAAATGTGAAGTTCAACACATGACTAGAGGGTGATGCCATGCCTTCCCTCCACAGCCTTCCCCAGGAGCCAGCAGCTCAGGATATCAAGACTGGCCTAGGGTGAAGCAGGGTCTGTGATGAGACCAGTTCAGGAGACCCTTGAGCTGAGAGATTAGGTAATCCCAACTGGGTTTGTTCCCTAAACACTTCGTGCTCCCAGTCGTTGAGGGGCAGAATCAGAGATATCACTTGCTGAGAAAGCTATGGGATGGGGGATACCTTCCTCTTCCCCAAAGAGATGAATGGAGCCTTATGGGCTGCCATGTGCCATCAGTGGAAGATATTTTCCAACGTTTTATTGAAGAAACTCCAAGGAAGGAGGCAAGAAGTCTGAGGCAGGCAGTTTGACAGGTGGCAGACGGAACCAGTCTCTTCTTGTGGTGGCATGGTGTGTTAACACCTATTTTGAAGAAATGTGAGAATCACCCCTAAAACAAATAGTCTTGTAAGCCAACATTGCCTCAATAAAACAGATACATTTAAAAAAGAATTAAATGTTTACTCCATAGAAACATATCCCATCAAATATTCTCCAGAGCCGGGGAATGCCCTGCCACAGTGGTAGTGTGGGATGGGGGGAAGGGGGGTGGGAGGGATACTGGGACTGGTGGTGGTGGAGAATGGGCACTGGTGGAGGGATGGGTATTCGATCATTGTATAACTGAAACCCAAGCACAAAAATTTGTAAGTCTACAACTGTACCTCATGGTGTTTCACTAATAAAAATTAAAAAAATAATGAAATGAGGAAATGTGTGAACTATGGAAATAATTATAAAGAAATGAAATATAAATATTTACAGTGGTGAATGAGTAATTAATAGGTCTATTTATTTTCAGATTTTTCTGTTTACTCTTATTTTAAAAGCAGATGATAATTGCCTACTCTATGTAATAGTTTTGAAATTCTCTACTTTATGCAATGAAACCAATAAATCCAAGTAAATTTACACGTAAAAAAAAATATTCTCCAGAGCCTTCTTAATTGCTTGATGTAGTAGAAACTTTCCTTTTTCATTCTGCTCCACTATCTTGCCACCTTCCTCCAGAACCACAGGATTTTGTTGGCCTTCCATCGTCTGGTGAGCTGAACATTCCCTATCCCTGGCATAGATGCTACTATTTTTTTGGCTCGAGCAATCCTATTGGCTCCTCGATCTTTTTTCCTTTTATGGCACTTTCCAGTCTCCTCCTTAGACTTCGCTTCTTTACCTGTCTTTTCTTAGAAGTTTTACTTACACACACTACATCCTTCCACACACACACACACACCATGAAGGAGGAAGCCTCAATTTCCCCCTTCCAGTGAGAGAGGAAGTCACAGTTTTGTCTTGCCATTTCTCTCCTGGATTTACTCACTTTCCATATTCTGATGTTTTATGCAAAGAACAGGTTTGCCCCACAAATATCATTTGCTCCTCTACATTTTCCAGCCTTTGCAGTTTGTGGGCCATGAAACTGCTTTTAACAATGAAGTGTGAGCAGAAACGATGTGTGTGAGACTTTTGCTAGGGGGTTGGAATATCTGCAAGCTATTCTCTTCCATCTCTGAAGACTCTAGTTCAGATACTGCAATCATATGATCTCAGCTAAGGTCCCTGGCTGACAATGTGTCATAGAGCCCTTGAACAACGCATTTTCACCATATACTGAGTGACAAATAAACTTTTGTCTTGTCTTTACTTATTGAGATTTAAGGATTATTTGTTAAAGCAACAAAATCTGTCCTGACTTCCAAATCTAGTACCCAGCAAATTATCAACAGATAGTGGTCAGCAAGTTTTGTTTGTTTGTTCTGGGCCACACCCAGAGGTGGGTGCTCAGAGGCTTCTGGATCTGTGCTCAGGGATGTTCAGGTGGTTCTCAGGGGACCATATGCAGTGTCAGGGATCAAACCCTGGTTTCCTGCATGAATTCACTCCAGTCATAGCAATTTCTTCAGCCAGAGTTTTGTTTTATTTTGAGCAAATCCAACAACTCTGCCTAGTCCTAAATGCTTCCTTGAGTTTTAATCTACTTTTCCCACCTGCTGCTGGACAAACAAATTTCTCAGAACTCCTGTTTTCCAGCACACAGGCCAAACCTCTGTCAGTATAATCATTACAGTCAATGAATCAAGATCCATAGGTATAAACTGGACAGTTCTCAATGCCCACACTGTACCTCGCTCCAGTCAGCCACTTCTTCTAAATATACTTCTCAGATATCTTCATTCTCTTCCTCAGTTCCGCTATGGCCTCCTACTGCTGGTGCTCCTAGTCTTGTGTCTGGAGTAGTTACTAGTTCTCTTACCTTGAGCTCTACCCTTCAACCTTGGCCTCCTCCTCAGGCTCAAACTAAGACCAAGGGTTGATTTTAGTGGTGAGAGTGTGACATAAGAAGCCCTGGGTCTGACTCCTAGCATCACACACACACAAATAATTAAAAATTTTAAGTTACCATAAGACCAAAAAGACCTCCTTGTGTCTGCCACTCAGGATGTTAGCAATTGAGCAACAATAACTAAGAAACCACCAACTCTCTAAATCAGACATCTAACTCTGCTAAAAATTATTTCCAGTTCTTGTGTCACAGAGGTTCCCAGACACACAGCATCCAGAACCTATTCAAATATCTCCTCTGCCATCCTGCCATCTGCATTGTCCCTTTTCCACACTGCGGTTTCATGCTTCCCTCCCCAGTCCTGGGCCTGACTGGAGAGCAGAGCCACAACTCCAAGAGAGACAGATGCCACTTGGCACACACACTGTCCTCTGCCAACTTCTGTGACTTTCAACCTCTGGCCTATGGACCCATGTCAGTTAGCAAAAATTTTCTGTTAATCTGCAAAAAAAAAAAAAAAGTTACTGCCACTTAACTAACAGTGATTCTCAATCCCAGTCCACTGACCTTCCAGAGCAAATGGAGTAATTGTGCAGTGTTATTGCTGCTGCTATGGCCTTACTGTAGCTTACTGATGGCCATAGGTGTCCACAAACTACTGCAGAGTGGGTGCTGTCTTCCCTGTTCGCCAGAAGAAGGCTTTGTCACTATTTGATTGCCATGCTTTGATGCTTTCGAGTTTCTTTCTTCTTTCTGTTCCCAGGGGCAAAGATTAATTGATTGATTAATTAATTTGAGGGGCCCAGCTGGTGTTCAGGAGGACTGGGAGCCCATCTCAGTGATTCTCAGCCAAGAAGGTTGGTGGTTCAAGGAGAGGGCCAGAGGATGCAATGCTGCCCAATTGCTGCAATGCTGGGATTCCCAGGGTTTACCCTGTCGCTTCTCCAGGAGACCAGGTGGTCCTAGGGATAGAACCAGGCTCAGTTACATGTAGGGCTTGTGCCATAACCTCTGTATTATCTCTCTGGCCACAAGATTCATTCAAAGACAAAGATGAAGTCACTTTAAACTAACTTGTCATTATCTTCGCCTTCCTTTTCTTTTTTCAGTGATGTGTACAATAAATGTAATTCATGGGAAAAATAATGTTGGCTTAGGTTCCTCTCTGTGACTTCAACTTGTGAAAACAGCTTGAAGACCATTTTTTGCCTCTTTCAGCCTGTGTTCTCCCTTGAAAATATATGTTGCATGCTGCCTCTCTGTTTCTTTCTTTCTTTTTTTTTTCTTTCTAATTTCTACTCTGGAGAAGCTTATGCTCTCTCTTGAACACAAATGTGTTCTTTCTCTCATTTTCACATCTTTTGAAATAAGTTTTTTTTTAAAAAGACCCTTTTTCACAAGATGGCAGAACACAAAGGAAGGAGGCCCTTGTTCCTCTCAAAGCTAAAGTCAAAGTAAAGGAAGTCCAAAGAACTTGAAGGACAAGAAAGCAATGCTGAATGGCACACACACACATGCACAAACACACACGCACACATCCCACTTCCTATGGCCCATAGCACCATGACTCAAAAGGTAATCAGAAGAGCTTATGCAGGAAAAGCTTGATGACTGTGCCATTTTCTGCCAGGTAGAAGACAGAAAACGACAAAAGCTCACTCGTGCTTTGTGACATTGTTATGGTCAAGGTCAGAACTTTGCTAAATACCCAGCTCACTCCAGATTTTGATGCTTTGGATGTTTCCAATAAGCGTGGCATCATCTAAACTGAGTCTAGCTGGTGAATTTCTAAGTGTAAAAACTTCCACACGTAATAAAAAAATTAAAGACCTATTAATTCGGGATAGTCTTTGCCAGAAAGTCTTCCTCATTTCCACCTTCACCTTCTCTGCATTCTCACTGTCTAGCTAACACTGTGTCATCGTTGCAGTGGCCATTACTGTGATCCATGGACAGGAAGATGAACATTCTCCATGACAAGGATGGGTACACAGATCCTTTGGTGACTCCCTCGAAATATATTTCATTTGGTTCTGGATCTCTTTGTAGTTGTCTTCCCCAAGGATACAAACTTGAAGATTACTCAGTGGACACATGTCTATCCTTTCCCCTTTCACTCTTTTCTCTTCTACCCATCTGAATCTGTGGCTAAACTCCCTGTTCAAATCAAAGTTATTCCAGCTGCATATTAACTATGTGGCCCAAAAAAAACCTTCTTAAATTCTCTGAGCTTTATTTTCCTTATTTGGAAAATAGGGCTTGAGGTGACTGCAAAGGCATGTGGGTGGAGGGTGGGGAAAAAAAGAAAAAAATAAATAAAATTGGACTGAGCGTATTTCCCAGGGTAAGAGTCATCTCACTGGGGTGTTTTAATAATTAAAGATATATGTATATCAGATAGTTAGAACAATTCCTGTTAGAAAGTAAGCACCCAAATATATATCAGCTAATATTAGTACTAACTTTATTTGACCAGTTTAATAAATAACTAAAGAGTAATCCGCATTTAATAGCAATACTTAATCCTGGAATCAAAGTTAAGCCTACTGGTATTTTGGATTTGAGCCCAACCTCCTTTCACTTGTCCAAATCCCTCTGTCTAGGATGCTGCAACCAACATTCCATACCAGAGTTTCAGTCATTTGACTTGAGACTTATTCCCAGTTAGAGCACAAATACCACATAAAGTCTTATCAATCATTTATAATGCCCTCATTGAAGTGGTCCCAGACAACCCCAGATGGAAATAATAATAACTCATATTTGTATGGCACTTTACAATTTACAAAGCATTCTCACATACTCTTGTTCTTTTGATCCTGAGAACGGTGCTGTGGGCTGGGAGAGCAGGCCTGATTAGAATTATTACCATTTTAGAGAGAAGAATACTGAGACTCAGCACTACGGATCCTGGGTTCCTATAGAACCCACCAGAGAGCTGGGGCTCATTTTCAACTTCTGTGAGTCTTAGAAACTGGCTTTTCCCATTTTACCAAGCTTACATAATCTCTAGAATTCCCTAGCAACATTTTAGGACCGTGGCATCCCAAATGCTTACTACAAATTTGTGGAGGTTTGTGAGTTTTGCTTTTGTATTGCTGGGTTTGGAGACATGGGAATGTCAGGTTACTGTGGAACTTTAGAAACATATCTGTTCAAGAACCAAGGTTGGGGGCCAGAGAGATAGTGCAGAAGGCAAGGAACTTACTTGACTTGCACATAGCCTATCTGTATTAGATTCTTGGCATCACAGATATTCCTCTGAACCTTGGCAGCAGGAGTGAGCAAAGCCTGAGAACCACCAGGTGTGACGCCCAAACAAAAACAAAACAAGAAAGAAAAAAGAAAAGAAAAGAAAAGAAAAATTGCTGCAAAGAAAAAAAATCCCTAAATGGGAATCAGACTCAATTTATATTAGTTTTGCCATTTATTGATTAATTTTGAGAAAGGCAAAGAAGGCGTTCTAAGTTTTCGCCTACAAAGCAGTGCAAAGAAAAATAGTAGGATTTGGAGGGATTTTTTTAGAGCATTCATTTGTAGCACTTAGTTAATGAATGCCAGCCATCATCATTAACTTGTTCAAGTCACAGCTGTTAAGATTATTTATAAGTCCATTGCCCTTTAAAGATGTGGAGGGCCAGGAGACCATCTGGATCCACCTCCACATTTTTCCATTGGCAAAACATTAATAATTTAAATTTATTTCATTTCACCAAGCCCTACAGTTACGGGGTAACTTTCACAGCTTGAGAAGCAGAAACTAGAATCCAGAACCCTGAATCCCTAATTGGGATCTTTTACCAAGTATTCTCTACAAGTCCTGTAGGAAGATAATTCAGTCATTAAACAAATATTTATGATTTTCCCTATAATAGTCACTATGGAGGATTACAAGCATTTATAATTTATTTAGATTGGCAAATGCTAATAACAGCACTTTAATCAGCATTTAAGTGGTAGGACAGTTCACATGAAACCATTGGTGGAATGCATGAAGTATGTAGGAAGGGAAAGGACTCTGCTAATTACCTTAATGATTGGCAAGCATTTAATTGAGTTCCTAATTGTATCAAGCATTTTGCTAGGTTTCAGGGGTACACGGTCTCTGCTTTTAAGGATCTTACAATTCAGACAGGATGATATAAATGAAAGTAAATAAATTTAGTATACTATTTTCTCTTAACCCATAGGAAAGTAATTTGTGAGGAATGTGAAAGCATATATGATGATGAGAGGAGCATGAAGGAGATTGATTCTAAATCTGCTTTGGGGAGAAAAGTTTCAGAAACTGGAAGTGGGCTTAAGTACAAATAGGAGTTTCATAGCGTACACCAGAAAAGCCTCTCTAGAAGAAATAACAAGAGATTTTGCAAGCCAGAGGTTCCCAAATTTATTTGACCTACTCCGACATCTTCAAAAAAAAACCACAGGAAACTGAAATAAACCACAAGTTATTACCCTTGGAAATCTACCTTCTTTAAGGGAACAAGAAGAAAGTGGCCCCCAATGAACTGTACCAAAGCTCACTGCTGTCTCGCAAGCCAATTGTCCCAGCATCCTGCAGTGGCCAGTGTCCCTGGCCAGACAATGTGTGAGTTTTGCTCCCAGGTCGAGAATTGGGGGACCACTTATGACTGGAGTTTGGGCTCAAGAGAGATAAGAGAAGCAGGTAAGGCCATCACACAGGACTTGACTACTCAGTTCTGAAGTTTGGCTCCTTATTTTATAACAGATACTAACCTGCCATGAATTTTGTGCTGAGAAATAACATTGGCATTTTTTAAAATGTGGCAATCTTCTAACATTTCCCCAAAAGCATAGACTACTGTGATCACTGGAGGAAATGTGTTATTTCAAAAGAATAACAGGACTGGTCTGATATCACTATGGAGAGTAGACACTCGAGCAGAAACGGAAACCAGAAGCCAAGTCAGGAAGTTATCCCAAGTCCCTCATATGCAAATTGTTGGTAAAATGGACCAAAATTGGAGATGGAGGGATGTGAAGAGATGTGACTGTTAAAGAATGTGAAAGGGAGAGACTCAGAGAAGGGATACAAACAGATGAAAGTGGCTGAAGGAAACTGTGTCCAGTATGAATCCCAGAGTGCTGGCTGGAGACTCAGACAAGTCTGACAGCTGCTGTTGTGGTTTCTGCGTTCTCAGTCACACTGGAAATACCTCGGGACAAAGACTTCTGTGTTTGGGGCTTTCCTTCCACGTCTGCAACGAAGCCCCACTTCTCTGTAGCTCTCTGCTTGCCAGTGAACTTGGAGATTGAAGAGCATGAGGACAACAAGGGTTCTGGATATAGTTGTTGAAAAAAAAAACAGAACATATCACAGTTTGTAATTCAATTCATATTTAACTGGACATCCAGTATTTTTTAAAATAGTGCCTTTATTTATTTATTGGCTCTTTGGGTCATACCCTGCGATGCTCAGGGGTTACTTGTGGCTCCTCACTCAGGAATCACTCCTGATGGTGCTCTGGGGACCATGTGGGATGCCACGGATCCAAGGAAAACACCATACCTGCAAGGCAAAGACCATGCCTGCTGTAGTATTGCTCTTGCCCAAACATCCTGTATTTTTTATTTGGTAAATCTGACAACCCTAGGGTGTGTGTGTGTGTGTGTGTGTGTGTGTGTGTGTCTGTGTGTGTGGTGGTGTGTTCTACAGACAGCAGGAATAGAGAGTATAGGAAGTAATGGGTTATAAAACAGATAGAAGTTTGGATCCTTAATTAGGAGTCTTTATTTCCTAGAGGAGAAAAGGAAAGACGAGAAATTTAGAGACAAAATATGGAGCGTCATAATAATTGGGGAGGGAGGGTTTGCAGTACAGGTCTCCTCTCTAATCTAAAAATGTTAAAAATAAATAAATAATAAAACGTTAAAAATAAATAATAAATAAAATAAATAATAATAAAAAGTGGAATTTTGTTTGTTTGTTTTTTATGTTATTTTTTAAAATTTTTAATAGTGAGACATCATGAGGTACAGTTGCAGAATGTTTTTATGTGGAATAATTTGGGAGGTTAATTTGGAGGATCTAGGAACACTCTCGCCATTAACTTATATGGAAAAAGTAGTCTGAGCATTGCCAGATACTCCAAAATTAGCTACCAATTAAGGACAAGTGGGATTAGTGTTTTCTTTTCTTCCAAATTAAGACATACATAATTGACAGATAACATGAATTTCAGGAGGTACATGGCATTGATATTTAATATTTGTATATATTGTGAAATGATGAACAAAATAAGTATGTCTTTTACCTCACCGCAGATTGTAATAAATTTTAGATCTACTCTCTTGGCAATTACAAAGACAACATAATTAAGTATATATATATGCTTATATAAGCAAATATGCGTACATAGCTTCAAAGACACAGTGCAATTCAGTGTACATGCTGTGCCTCACATCCCCCAAATGTGCTCGTTTTTACCTTTTGACTCGCGTCATTCATTCCACACCATAACCCCCACCCCTTGCTTCTGACAGCCCCCAATCTGTTATTGGTTTGGTTTCTGTGTGTTTGGTTTTGTGGTTTGGTTCTGTTTTAGACATCACATGTAAATGAGAGCATCTGAAATTTTTCTTTGACTTTTTTCATTTAGTGTGTTGCTTTCAAGGTTTGCCCATGCCGTTGCAAATAGCGATTCCTCTTTTTTTTTTTTTTAACTAAGACACTGTGACTGACAAAGTTATTCATCCGTTGAGTTTGGGGCATGCGATGTCACAGTGCCTGTCCCAGCACCAGCATCTACTTCCCTTCGCCAGTGCCCCCAGGTTCCCTCCCCCTGACTCCTTTATCCCCAGCCTGCGTCCTTGACAGGCACATTTTTAAGTCTGGTTGTTGGGGTTTGAGTCCTCTGCTTTCCGTGTTGTTGACCCTGCACCTTGGGCATGCATCTGTTCCCCTCTCACAGCACCAGTATCCCTAGGCCCTTGCTTTCTGCCCGGGCCCCGACTCCCCTCCCTCCACCTCTTCTTACTCTCCCCCTAGATCTCTTTTCACCTCTGTCCTTCTCCTCCCTCTGCTCTGGGGCCACGGGTGGTGTGGGCATCACACCCTATTGCATTCTCTCCTCCAGTTACTCTGCATCCCACAGCGAAGCGAGGTCCTTGTTTGTCCTTCTTCTGCCTTAACTTCCCCCTAACCTGCAGTTCCATCCCGGTTGCTGGGAACTGCATGATTCTTACACATCCTTGCAGCTACTTTCTGGTAGAAACACCATTCACTCTAGAGGGTGGGGGGGAACGGAGGCCTGGGCTGCCCCCCGGTGTCTGAGCCGGGGTGGGGGGAGGGGAAGCAGGGGGGTCGCCCGAACTTCCTCTCTAGCTGTCCTGCTCCCCCAGGTAGCCTCTCCGCAGCCCTCTGGGCAGCGCCGGGACATCAAAGCCCCGGGGAGCGCGCGCGTGCGGGCGGGGGAGGGTCCGTGCATCTCGGACCCGGCCCCGGAGCTGTGAACACTTGGGGAGCGCCCTCCCCCGCCCCCGCCCACCACTCGCCCCGCAGCTCCCCTGCAGGTGTTCGAGCCCGCTGCGCCCCAGCCCGCTCCCCGCCCTGCGCGCGGGCGGCTTTCAAGTGGATCAAGGGCGGGCGGCTGACAGCGCCCCTGACGGATGGACGCGCCGGTGGCCGCTGACGGATGCGCTTTCGGCACCTGCGGCCCGCGCGGGCGGGGGGCAGGGACGCGCCTTCCTGCATCCGCGGCGGCCGCGCGGGGCGCGCACGTGAGCGCAAGATGCTCGGGCCCGCGCCTGCACCCGCCGCTGTTCTGCAAGCCGGCCCGGGTCGTAAAAGTGTCAGCACGCGATATATTTCTTGTGGGGGATCCTCCCTGGACCCCGGCCAGGGCCCTGTCCTGGGGACGGGCAGGCGGAGCCCGGGGAAGGAGTCCGGGTCCTGTCTCACCCGAGCCCCGGGGGCCGTCCCGCGGTCCGGTACCCGACCGCCAGGGCGCTCTCTCGGAGTCCCATCAGCTCTTGGGGACAGCGGGGACCAGACTCATCAGCCCTTGGGGACAGCGGGGACCAGACCCATCAGCCCTTGGGGACAGCGGGGACCAGACTCATCAGCCCTTGGGGACAGCGGGGACCAGACTCATTTGCCCTTGGGGACAGCGGGGACCAGATTCATCAGCCCTTGGGGACAGCGGGGACCAGGCTCATCAGCCCTTGGGGACAGCGGGGACCAGACTCATCAGTCCTTGGGGACAGCGGGGACCAGGCTCATCAGCCCTTGGGGACAGCGGGGACCAGGCTCATCAGCCCTTGGGAACAGCGGGGACCAGACTCCTCTGCCCTTGGGGACAGCGGGGACCAGACCCATCTGCCCTTGGGGACAGCGGGGACCAGACTCATCTGCCCTTGGGGACAGCGGGGACCAGACCCATCAGCCCTTGGGGACAGCGGGGACCAGACTCATCAGCCCTTGGGGACAGCGGGGACCAGACTCATCTGCCCTTGGGGACAGCGGGGACCAGGCTCATCAGCCCTTGGGGACAGCGGGGACCAGACCCATCAGCCCTTGGGGACAGCGGGGACCAGGCTCATCAGCCCTTGGGGACAGCGGGGACCAGACCCATCTGCCCTTGGGGACAGCGGGGACCAGGCTCATCTGCCCTTGGGGACAGCGGGGACCAGACTCATCAGCCCTTGGGGACAGCGGGGACCAGACTCATCAGCCCTTGGGGACAGCGGGGACCAGACTCATCTGCCCTTGGGGACAGCGGGGACCAGACTCATCTGCCCTTGGGGACAGCGGGGACCGGACTCATCAGCCCTTGGGGACAGCGGGGACCAGACTCATCAGCCCTTGGGGACAGAGGGAACCAGACCCATCAGCCCTTGGGGACAGCGGGGACCAGACCCATCAGCCTTTGGGGACAGCGGGGACCAGACTCATCTGCCCTTGGGGACAGCGGGGACCAGACTCATCAGCCCTTGGGGACAGAGGGGACCAGACCCATCAGCCCTTGGGGACAGCGGGGACCAGACCCATCAGCCCTTGGGGACAGCGGGGACCAGACCCGAGCGCGAAAGGGCTGCAGTCGAAGCGGCCCAGGGACTCCACACCGCAGGCCCTCGGATAGGGACATCTGGAACAAGTGACCTCATCCTCACCCCCAACACACAAACGCGCCTCTGCTCCCTCAGCTTCAAACGAGAACGAGAGCACCACCTAGGCCATGCATCATTCTTGTAGACAGGACGGTTCCACGCCAAGTCTCAAGGCTGGCCTAGAAGAAGATGCAGGGAGGACAATGTGATCCCAGAGAAGGAGCGGGGGCGGCTGAAGTCACTGTAGTGCTCACGGCTTTGCCACGGTTTTATGTTTGTGTTTGCAACCTGGCTTTCGTTGAGACAGAATTAGGAGCCACTTTCTCTTTGGCCTGGAAAGAGACTTTGGGTGGTCTAGATTGAGTGTTTCTGGGGAATCAAATGATATGAAGGTCTTTTTTGGTTGTTGTTTGTTTGTTTTATTGTGTTTGGGCGGTGCTCAGAGCTTACACCTCTCTAGGTTCAGGGATCACTCCCGGTGGGCTCAGTTGGGACCGAGTCAGCCACATGCAAGGCAAGTGCCTGATCCTGTACTAGTCTCTGGCACTCTGAAGGTCTTTCTTTCTCTTTTCTTTTCTATTTTCTTGTGTTCTCTTTCTTTCCTTCTTCCTCTCCTTTCTTCCTTCCACTCTTCCACTCTTCCTACCTTTCTTCTTTCTTTCTTTCTTTCTTTCTTTCTTTCTTTCTTTCTTTCTTTCTTTTCTTCCTTCCTTCCTTCCTTCCTTCCTTCCTTCCTTCCTTCCTTCCTTCCTTTCTTCCTTTCTTTCCTTCTTTCTTCTTTCCTTTTTGGTGTTTGCGTGTGGTGTGTATGTGGGGGAGAGGGAGAATTGAGAGGGAACCCATGATGTTCAGGGCTTACTCCTGACTCTGCACTCAGCACTCAGGAATTACTCCCGGCAGTGCTCAAGGATGCCAGTGATCGAATCCTGGTCAGCCTCATGCCAGGCAAGTGCACTACTTGCTGTACTATCTCTCCAGGCCCCTGTGAAGGTCTTTCTTCATAAACATGGAAGCTTGTACGTCCAGGACATGGGATATGCGTGCCTAGTGACTGGGGTAAGGTTGAAAATCCTTTAAAAAAAATAAAAGCCCATTCCTTAAGGTCATGGTCTAGTTTCTGAAAGGATCTACATGGGAGAGGAGATGCTAAGATTTACACCTTCACCTGCTTCCTAGCATTTAAAATCAGGTATAAGAGGGTACACCCAACCACAGTTCAGGAGGGACCATTATGCTGCAAAAGTAAGATTAACTTGATTTTTTTGTATTTCACACATAGTTTAAATTTATTCTGAATTCAGATCAGGTCCCCGGAAGTCCCAACAGTGCACAGGCTTCCTCTGTTTGCCTGAGTTTTGTTTTATTGTAGAATATCATGGGGCCAGATATCACTAGACATTTACCTTTTTTTGTTGCCTTCTTTGACATAGATATTTTAGTCTCCCTCCCTCTCAAAGGACATGAACCGCAAAGATTTTTTTTATGATTTTTTTATATATATATTTGCTCGAGCGGACCCAGTAACGTCTCCATTGGAGACCTTGTTGTTACTGTGTCTGGCATATCGAATACTCTCGGTAGCTTGCCGGGCTCTCCGAGAGGGGCGGAGGAATCGAACTCGGGTCGGCCATAGTTGGCCGCTTGTAAGGCGAACGCCCTACCCACTGTGCTATCGCTCCAGCACTTTATATATATATAAAAGATATATATATATATCGCTCCAGCACTTTATATATATATAAAAGACACTTTATATATATATATAAAAGACAAAACAAAAAAATCGCTCCAGCATTTTATATATATATAAAAGACAAAACTACTTTCTAATGAGGAAGCCAACCTACAACTTGGGCCTTAGAGAAGAAATCAGGAAATATGAAAATATTTTCAGCTTGGCCATTAATTCTCCAGAAGGAAATAGGTAAAAGCTAAAGCAAACTTTTTCTGTAAAGAGTAAGATTGAAAGTATTTTAGAATTTGTAAGCCGCGCAGTGTTATCAAATCAATTCTACTGGCAGAGCCTCCAAGCCTTCCCAGACAATACTGAGTATAAACACAGATGTACCATGGGACTCAGGAGATAGATAGCACATATGCTTAGATGCTTGCCTTGCATGCAGCTGACCTGGTTCAATCCCCAGGACCACAGAGTCCTCTGAGAACTTCCAGCAGTGAACTCAGAGCACAGAAACAGGCACAAGCACTGAGCATCATCAGATGCGGTTCAGTTGTGCCCCACCAAAAAATGGAGATACTAAAATATTTCTTTAGGGGTGAGGCTGGAAGCATCCTCTCTAGTCTCTGATTAATTCCAAGCTGATTAATTCCAAGATTATGGAATGGAGAGACAAAAAAAATGGGACCAAATCAAGAGAGGCTCAGGAGAGAGTGAGCCAGAACCTAATTGGCATTTTATTTCTTATCTGAACAAACAATTGATTGGGATAATGTGAATTTCCTACTTGGTTCCTCCAAACTACTAAAGTTCTCCAGTCTCCAGCTCCAACATCTTTTTCCCAAATAAACCTTCTTTCCCAAATCCAGTAAACATTTAGGTCAGCACCTGAGTAATTTTTATTTGTTTTGGTTTTTCCTTTTATTTTTATTTTTGGGTTTTTTTGGTCACACCCAGCATTGCACAGGGGTTACTCCTGACGCTGCACTCAGGAATTACTCCTGGCAGTGCTTGGAGGACCATAGGGGATGCCGAGGATCGAACCCAGGTTGGCCCGTGCAAGGCAATCACCCTACCCACTCCAGTCCCACACCTGAGTAATTTGAATAAAAAAAAAAATTTAAAAAGGCCCTCTTGTTGTTCATCGATTTGCTTGAGCGGGCCCAGTAACGTCTCCATTGGAGATTTTGTTGTTACTGTGTTTGGCATATCGAATACATCACGGGTGGCTTGCCAGGCTCTGCCGTGCGGGCGAGATACTCTTGGTAGCTTGCCGGGCTCTCCAAGAGGGGCGGAGGAATCGAACTCGGGTGGGCCATGTTGGCTGCATGCAAGGCAAACGCCCTACTGCTGTGCTATCGCTCCAGCCCAATTTGAATAGCAAGTTTAAACTTCTTTGGGGATCTCTGTGGCCCTAAATACATACAGAATTCCCTGATTTTCCCACAATGGTCCTTTCCCATAAACCACCCTCTGCCATCTTTGTCTGAAAGGGACATCTAACTCGGGGACTTGATGGGATGACACATTCCAGCTCAGCCACAGATTCCCAACTTTACTTACTGCCATGACTTATCGTCTGTGGCTTGACATGTTCTACACACAAGGACATGTTCTACATATTCAGACATGCTTCCTGTGTGAGGAGGGTTTCCTGGTGTGGAAATGAAGACAGGGTTGTCCTCATCATCTATGGGACTAGAGAAAATTTGGAAAATTCCCTTCCCTATGGGAGTTCATCTTTCTTTTGGTTTGGGTTTTTGTTGTTGAAGCTGCCCTTTTTGGGGGGGTGGGGAGTACGTTATATCCAGCGATGCTCAGGGCTTATTCCTGGCTCTGCATTCAGGGATGACTCCTTACAGGCTCAATCCCTTGGGGTTATAGGGATTGAACCCCAGTTAGCCATGTGCAAGGCAAATGCCCTACCCAGGCCTCAGTTCACCTTCTGAAGAGCCGCAGCAAGTCTTGTGAAGGCTCCCACTGGTTCTCCAGGCAACCGGGAGAGTTTGCTTTCTCTGCTCTGGGTGAAGACTGTCTCCGACCAGCACGGCCTCAGTCTGCCCTTCTCTTCCCCTTCCACAGCGGGAGAGGCTGTGAACTGTAGCTCACAGCTCACCTGCAATGCCTCCGGTTGCTGAAGGGCTGAATGGAGGCTCGGAGACAACCTGATGGATCATCTCATAAACAGAGCCTGCAGGAAGGAAAAGAAAATTATGCCAGCAGAATGCACTTATGAGAAATAGATACGTGCGGTGGAGGGAGAAATGCTTTGATATTAAAATTTTTTGTAACTTAAAAAGGCATGAAAAATGATACCGACCACTAACTAATCAACATTCCTTTGTGAATGCAGTTTCAGTTCCTAACTAAAAACACATCCCTGCTATTGTCTTGTCTGGATCCAGATGCAAACATGATTAATTAAGTTTCAGGCGAGGAGTGGGAGGGGGGAGGGTCAGGACGGACAGATGATTTGCTGAGGATTTTAAGACTCTGGGCAAGGGAGAATCCCCAAGGCAGGGCGGGGTGCCTTACCCCGCAGGGCAAATTGGCCTTGAGAGCACTGACAGTGCAAGGGTGAAGTGAGAGGCCATCCTTAGACCCACAGGTCTCCTAAGCCAGAGAGAAGAGGCTCTTCTGAGTTCCGCTTGTCCCTGGCCAGCAAAGCCTGGGAGGGCAGCAACTGCACTTGGGTGTCCTGTACTGCACTCTTCACTACCATATAGTTTTTTGTTTTGTTTTGTTTTGGTTTTGTTTTTGTTCTTTTTATGGAGAAAGAGAGCACACCCCTTTTTATTTTGTGATTACACATTTACTTTTATTTTGGTTTTTGGGCTACATTGGTGATGCTCGGGGGTTACTCCTGGCTCGATGCTCAGGAATTACTCCTGGCAAGCCTGGGGGATCATATGGGATGTAGGGAGTATCAAACCTGGGTCAGCCATATGCAATGCAAGTGCCCCACCCAATGTACTATCTCTTCAACCCCACCTTAAATTGATGAATTTTAACTAGCAAGAAAAAAAATGCCTAAACAAGCAATTAATCTAAATTGAATAACCATATAGTTTTGGGCCCTCGAACAAGTTGCCTCTGTCTCTGCATTTGAAGGGTTGGATTAAATGACCCTCAACATCTTTTCACTTTCTGACATTTCATCCTGCTACTGAGGGTCCTCTTAGGGGTGGGGATTTCTCGTTGATTGGCAAGTCTGGCAGCCACAAGGGCCCATGGGCTAAGGCGCCTGGTGGTGGTGGGCTGGGAGGTGGCCTGAGGGCACACACCAGGTGACTGGTGGCTGAGGTGGATCTTGGCTCCATTCTGGGGGCTCATAGGCCTGCTATCTGGCCCCTGCTCTCCCCTCCCCCATTCTTATGACTCAGAGTGGGAGTGCCAATTGTTCTATCACTTAAGTCTCCCATTTGAAACAGATTCACCAGGCTCTTCTTACTCTGGAATGTCATGGACCTAAGCAGTGGCACTCACTATAAGCTATTCCTTTTTTTTTTTTTTTTAATTTTATTTAATCACTGTGAGATAGTTACAAGCTTTCGTGTTTGGGTTACAGTCACGTAATGATCAAACACCCTCCCTCCACCAGTGCACATTCCCCGCCACCAATATTCCTAGTATATCCACCTTTTCTCACCCTCCCCCTGCCTCCATGGCAGACAATATTCCCCATACTCTCTCTTTACTTTTGGGAATTATGGTTTGCAATACAGACATCTGGAGAGGTTATCACGATTGGTTCTTTATCTACTTTCAGCACACATCTCCCACCCCGACCGGTTCCTTAAGCCATCATTTTCTTAGTGATCCCTTCTCTATTCCAGCTGCCTTCTCCCCTTTGCTCATGAGGCAGGCTTTCAGCTAGGGAGCAATCTATCTGTCCCGTGTATCTACTGTCCTTAGGTGTCAGTCTCATGTTAAGTTGTTTTATACTCCACAAATGAGTGCAGTCCTTCTATGTCTGTCCCTCTCTTTCTGACTCATTTCACTTAGCATGATACTCTTCACTTCTGTCCACTTACAAGCAAAGTTCATGACTTCATCTCTCCTGACAGCCGCATAGTATTACATTGTGTAGATGAACCAAAGTTTCTTTAACCAGTCATCTGTCCTAGGGCACTTGAGTTGTTTCCAGATTTTGGCTATTGTGAATAGTGCTGTAATGAACATATAGGTACAGATGTCATTTCTACTGTGCTTTTTTGCATCCTCGGGATATATTCCCAGAAGTGGTATTGCGGAGTCATATGGAAGCTCAATTTCTAATTTTTGAAAGACTGTTCATATTGTTTCCAGAAAGGCTGGACTAGTGAGCATTCCCACCAGCAATAAAAGAGTGTCCCTTTTTCCCCACATCCACACCAGCACTGATTGCTTTTGTTCTTTTGCATGTGTGCCAGTCTCTGTGGTGTGAGATGATATCTCATTCTTGTTTTGATTTGCATCTCCCTGATGGCTGGCCATGTGGAGCATTTTTTCATGTGCCTTTTGGCCATTTGTATTTCCTTTTTGAGGAAACTTCTGTTCATTTTTCTCCCCATGTTTTGATGGGATTGGAGGTTTTTTTCTTGCACAATTCTACTAGTGTCTTGTATATACTGGATATTAATCCCTTTATCAGATGAGTAGTGGGTCAATATTCTTTCCCATTCTGTGGGCTCTTTCTGTATTTTGGTCACTGTTTCTTTTGAAGTGCAGAAACTTCTTGGTTTGATGTAGTCCCATTTGTTTACGTTCGCTTCCACTTGCATGGTCAATGTTGTTTCATCCTTAAAGATGCTCATAGGCTACAAGCTATTCTTAAGCTAGCAGGTCAGAGAGGACAGTGACCTGGAGTTCATTGCACTTTAACCAGGACCCTGCTCCCCAGTGGGAACCTGGGGGTCCATGGACACCAGAACTGAATGATCAAGGAGGTAGGATCTAGAGAGTGAAACTGTGACCAAAGGCTTCTCCAAACATCCTGATAGCAGAGTAGAGAGCTCTTGTGGTCTTTATTTGTCTCATCCGTAAGATGAGGTTAATAACCATAGACTGTATCTCACAGGATCATGGTGAAGAGCAAAAATCACTTAATCACTTAACTTCCCGTTAGTCGTCGATTTGCTCGAGCGGGCGCCAGTAACGTCTCCATTTGTCCCTGTCGCGTGCTAGTGTAGCCCAATGGCATCTGTTTGCTCTGGGAACATGAAGAGCCTCAAACCGATCATTCATGATCTTGACGAAGAAGTCTGACCATCTGGTAAGTGGGCGGCCACGCGGTCTTTTGACATCCCGTGGAATACAGTCAGTAACAGCTCTAGTCCAGCGGTCGTCTTTAAATCTCATTATGTGACCAGCCCATCTGATTTTCGACACCTTGGCAAACGAGACAGCGTCCCTGATCCTTGATTGTCGACGGATGTCAGAACTCCGGATTCTTTCTCTCATTTGAGTGAAACGTGATATTCCAAGCATAGCTCTTTCTGTTCTTCTTTGGGAGACCTGAATAGTGTTCTCATCCTGTTTGCGTAGGGCCCAGGTCTCTGAGGCATATGTTAATGCAAAAATAAAAACAAAAAATAAAAACAAAACAAAAATAAAAGCAAAAAGAAAAACATCAAAAACTAATCACCATACCTAATATGTTCGATAAAAGCTCCTTTTTTGCTTTGAGTACCTCATGGACAGTCCATCAGCGGGCACTCTGCTGTGTTTCCTTGCAGGAGGACAATAAATGCAACTGCCTGAAACTTCATTTATCCAGAACAAACTCATGCATTCAGTGGTTCACCAACTATCATCAAGAGCTCACCCTGAAACAAGCCCTTCACGAGGCTTAGGGAAGACACAGTTCATGAAGACTTCACCTTGACTGAGGTGGGGTTCCATAGTGGGTTCTTTCTGTGCCTGGTGAATAGCTGTAGTCTCGAGCAGGAGTAAGAGAGAGTTACCAGACCCACTGGCCCCTGAGATGGTAAACACCAAACATTTCCCATCCTAATTGAAAGCTCCAGAGTTGGGAATTGAGCCAGAGACGAGACCAGGGTTCCGCAGACTGAGATTTTTAAGACCTCATTCTGAGGCCAATTGATTCCATTAGTATTTATGCCCTATGTAAGGCTATGTTTACTGGTTACCTGGCAATGGCTAAATTTATAGTAAAGTAAAGTAAGTAAAGGCCCTCCCGTTGATCATCGATTTGCTCGAGCGGGCCCAGTAACGTCTCCATTGGAGACTTTGTTGTTACTGTGTCTGGCATATCGAATACGTCACGGGGAGCTTGCCAGGCTCTGCCATGCGGGCGAGATACTCTCGGTAGCTTGCCGGGCTCTCCGAGAGGGGCAGAGGAATCGAACTCGGGTCGGCCATGTTGGCTGCGTGCAAGGCAGACGCCCTACCCGCTGTGCTGGAGCGATAGCGATAGAGCCCGGCAAGCTACCGAGCGTATTCGATATGCCAAACACAGTAACAACAAAGTCTCCAATGGAGACGTTACTGGGCCCGCTCGAGCAAATCGACGATCAAATTTATAGATTATTAGTGATATTCTCCCAAACCTTAGAATAATGACTTTTACAGTTCAAGGTTTATAATTTTCTTCAATTGCAGGAGAATGAAAAAGGCTTTTATATATGTGTGACTTTGTTCCTGAGAGCATCTATAAAACAGTCTCATACAACTGGGTAATCACTCAAATCCATATTCATGTTTTTAAGAGTCTGTTATTTCCATTTCCTGGGTGGAGTAGCATACAGAAGTACAGAAGTTGGTGGCGGAGCTGAGAAACTCAATCTCACAATCCACTGCAACCTGGGAATGGATTTTCTGGGTAATGCTAGAATCATGAACATACAACATGAAGAATTTAGACGGCAATCCCTTGAACTATGTCTAGAACACTGAAACAAGTATCTTGCTCTTATATGATGGATTCTAAGAGTTTCTTCCTATTTGGAATGTAATTGAAGGTGTAACTGCTCTTCCATGAACTGCAGGCAATTCCCAGCACATCTCCCAACTCAGTTCCTTGGACAATGACTTTCAATTTATATCAATGAAGATTTAACCCCAGCAATGTGCAAAATACTGCTTTGCTGGATGATTTGTGAAGGATCCAAGTTGAGAAGAAATTTTCTTCAAAAGAACTACAGTAGACAACCATGGAGATACAATTTTGCTCCCCTGCCTTTGTACAAATGACCCATGCTCTCCCAGCCCCGTGTTCCAGTGTCCCATCTGATCCTAAACTTTCACCTACTATGAGGAATTCTCCAATTGTCATTCTAGAGCTGTTTGATTCCCTTCCATTTCAAATGGGTACTCACTTTGGATTGCCTCTCTGGCCCTAGGACTTCATGTTGATTTGTGTGCTGGAGTTTCTTTTTTATTTGAGACTTTGGGCTGGAGTTTAGCCCCAACCTGTGTACTCACACCCAACACACACAGAATCTGTGCCTCCCCTGTGAACACACTCAGCACTGAGTCGCTTCTCTGGTGCCCAGAACGAGACCGCTACGTGCATCAGGTAGAAACACTTGCCTCTTTGACTGAAGAATTAGCACTCGGTCTCAAATTAACTTCTTGCTTATCTTCTGGGTTCAAGATCCTGAGTCTTTGAGTTCCCCCAGAACTCTTGCTTTCCTTGAGGAGCAGCTGTTCCTGCCATGCCCAGGACAGTGTCTGTCTGCACAGGCTCTGAGCCTCCCAGGTCCTGGAAGAGTCAACTATACTGATTTGTGTAAGCCTTTAACTTTTCTGGATTGTCATTTTCTTTTAGTGGCATAATCTATACATGGGCATAACTGAGAGTCAAGTAATATGCTAAAGATCTTACCACACTCTTTTAACTATTCACTGTGTGGGTAAGTACAATCTATTTTGATGATGAGAAAACTAAGTGGCAGTAAAAACTCCACACAGCAGTTGAGTTTTTGAATGACGACTGAGACAAAAATGGACAATGTTTTTGAGGATTTCCATCTCACTCAGAAGAGAAAATAGAATGCTGTTTGCAAAGATTTAAAAAAAATTTAATTTATTTTAGTCACTGTGATTTATAATATTTTTAATGAGAGTTTCATGCATACAGTATTCCCAAACCACAGCTTCCACCAGAGTGCCCTCTTTCCTGCTCTGTTTCAGGGTACTCACCTGCCCCCAGGTCTGAACCCTACTCCTTACCTGCTAGGTTCAGTTCTGTAGACAAACTCTTACATTCTGTTGCTTTTTTTTTCCTTTTTGGGTCACACCCAGCGATGCACAGGAATTACTCCTGGTTCATGCACTCAGGAATTACTTCTGGTGGTGCTTGGGGGACCATATGGGATGCTGGGAATCAAACCTAGGTCGGCTGCATGCAAGGCAAATGCTCTACCCGCTGTGCTATTGCTCCAGTCCCCCATTATGTTGCTTTTGGCCATTTGTTACTCCTTCACTATGTTTTTTCCAGTCCCACATATGAAAGAGATCATTTGTGTCTCTCATTTTCCTTCTTGAAGATTTCACGCAGCATGAGAGCCATGATTTCCATTGATGTAGTGGCAAATTGCATGATTTTGTTTCTTCTTATAGCTGAGTAGTATTACATTTTATTGATATCCCATACTTATTTTTTAATTTAGTCATATGTTCTCGGACACTTAGGTTGTCTCCAGATTTTAGTTATTGTGAATGAACATGGGAGGGCAAATATCTTTTCTGAGTAGAGTTTTGGGGTTTCGGGGGGAGGGGTAGTTGCCCAGAAGTGGAGTCGATATGGAAACTCAATTATTCAATTGTAGAGAAATGTCCATATTGTTTTCCCAAAAGCTTGAACCAGTTGGATTTCCCGCCAACGGTGGATGAATGCTCTTCATCCCCAAACCCATGTCAATATTGGTGATTGCTCCTCTTGATGTGTGCCAGTCTCATTGATGATATCTCATTGCTGTTTTGATTTGCATTTCCCTGAAAAGTCATGCGAGCACTTTTTTTTCATCTTATCCATTAGCCTTCTAGATGTTTTCTTTGAGGAAGTTTCTGTTCATCCCTCCTGCCATACTTTGATGTCTTTCCCTTGTTCAGTTTTAAAAGTGCTTTACATATCTTGGACATAAAGCCTTTGTCAGACAAGTGGTGGGAAAATATTTGCTCGCCAGTCAAATGCCAAATAAGTCATTTACAAGGAGCAAGGTCCTGTGACTTTCTGATTACTAGAAGTAGATCAAAAAGGATTCCAATAATAATGGCAGATGCTAATTTTTCCTAATATGGTCTTGGCACTGTACTGAGTATCCTATTCTATGTAGTGATTCATTTAATTCTAGATTAAACAATACTGTATCCCTAATAGCTACCAATAACCCAAACATTATAGAAATAGGGAGTAAGGATACTAAACTCTTTGACTTCAGGAGGAATTATGCTGGTATAAAAGATTAAAAACAAAAGAAGTTCAAAAAGAGCCATGGAAAGAACGGAAAGGTATAGTATGTATACTTTGCATGCTGGAGGCCCACATTCAGTCCTGGTATTACATGGTCCCCCAAATATTGCCATAGACTTACCTCCGAGCACTGAACTGGGAGTAGAACCTGAGTAC
Source organism: Sorex fumeus (assembly GCF_029834395.1). NCBI lineage: Eukaryota > Metazoa > Chordata > Mammalia > Eulipotyphla > Soricidae > Sorex > Sorex fumeus. The sequence continues at coordinate 7,651,843 of NW_026606058.1, forward strand.
CACATGAGGGCTTTTTCTGATTTAGCCTCATTATATGGCTGTCTCCACAATGTTAAGACCACACAAATGATTACCTACCCACTTGCAAATGATCAGAAAAAAACAAAATTTTATCATTATCTATGTGATTCTAAACCATACATTTTTGAGGACCAAAGGAACAACTTATCCAGTATAGTATTTAACCTTTGTAAATTTGAATTTTAAACAAATTGACTATATTGTTGCCTAGGTAACAATAGATACAACCAAAATAATAAAACCAAAGCTCATTGCTTTACAACATATGATCCCAGTCTCCATATTTTCTCAACACTTCAATAATTGAATTCCTTTCTCATCTCTTTTTTCCAAGTATCCATAAAGCACTGAATCCTAACAACCAAACTGCTGACCAACAGAACAAACTGTTCTTTGAATGTGGTTGTTCAGTCAGGAAGTATAGACTAAGATGGTTTCTTGCCCTGTAGAGCAAACAAGACTATTAAATTTTGAGAAGGAAGACCCTTAAAGGCTCTGAAAGACCTCTAGTTCTTTGCTTGTTAAAAATAGTTGCTCTGCGGTCGACAGGGGCAACTGAAACCTCATGGGAAGGGGGGTGTTCCGGGCTCATCCTTCATGCCCTACCGAGGTCAGGAGCTGCCCCCCATGAGCGTCTCTCCATCACGGCCATGGCTCTAGAGCCACAGAAACCAGTCTCATAATTATCTGACTCTCGGCAGAAATACTTCCAGGCTTAATAAGTAAAATATCAGAAATCCAAAATCGCGTGGCCGCTACTGCGGCCGCGCGTTATCATTTGATTTGATTCTTGTAACCAGCTATAGAAACAAACTATTTCAGAATGTCTTTTCAACAGGTCTGATTTGGGGGGTGTAAACTCTACGTAATAATAATGCATCTTTTGTCGAAACAATGAATCTAATCAAAGTAGATAGAGTGTTAACTAGAATTCATCTGCCTCACAGACACTGGGAGGGTTAGGAGGGAGGGTGTATTGGGGTTCTTGGTGAAAAATAAGTACTGGTGAAGGGAAATGTGTGTGAAGATTGCATGACTGAGACTTAAACCTGAAAGCTTTGTAACTTTTCCCACTGTGATTCAATAAATTAATAAATTTTAAAAAATTTAAAAAATAGTTGCTCTGGGGCCAGACTACTAGTACAGCAGGTAAGGCACTTGCCTTGAATGCAGCTGATCCCTGTACCTCAGGGGGCCCACTTAGTTCCCTGAGCCCCACTAAGAGTGATCCCTGGATGCAGTGCCAGAAGTAAGCCCTGAGCACCATTAGGTGAGGCCTCAAAAAGCAAATTTTAAAAAAATAGTTTCTCGTTAATTTATATGAGTCCATTAGCGATAGCACAACAGTAGGGTGTTTGCCTTGCGTACGGCTGGCCCTGCAGAGCCGGGTTCAATTCCCCACCCCGCTCAGAGAGCCCGGCAAGCTACCGAGAGTATCTCCCCAGCAGTGACGTATTCGATATGCCAAACACAGTAACAAGAAGTCTCACAATGGAGACATTACTGGACCCGCTGGAGCAAATCAATGAACAACGGGAGGACAGTGCTAGAGGATTCTATTTCTAATAGAGTGGAGTTATGGGAGAGTTTTGCTGGAAGATGTCAAGTACAGGGAGAAGAATATATTTTGTTTCTAATTCTCTGCTCTTCTCTAAACACATGGGCAGCTATACCACTGGTTTCCTGTTAGAGTGTTCATGCCTTAATATGAAGAAGGCATTCTTTATCTTACTTCTGGCACTGCATCCAGATAAGGACTGGAAACATTAAATCACTGTCCTGCTTAAACAAAAGCTTGGAAGTCAGATTTTTACCACCTGTACAACCATTGGAAATGGAATAAAAAAGATAATTCCAAACCTGATTTAAGCAATAAGGAAAAGAAACAATATTTCTATATGTCTTACCCACAAAAGTGGCCATTTTTCAAATAGGAATCATGAGTTTTTCCTTCATATCTATAATTATAAACTTTTAAAAATTAGCAAAAATTTTAGAGGAAAACGAAGGGGAATGAGGAGTGGCAGAGACAGATGGAATGGATTCATTAGTGAGTTATCTGCTTTAGTACATGAATTTATCTGTGTAATCAGTCAGGATATCTATCTAGCTGCACCTATTTCTGTTAATTTTCCCACTAACTCCTTGTTGGTGGACGTGGTATTATTCAAAATAATATCATGATTTAATCCTCTTCCCAGTGTCTCACCACAGTTTAGACTATCCAAGAGTTCTAGGTACTTGGGCAGTTATAAGAAGGTTGATAAGTTTCTTCCAGACAGACAGAGAGAGAGAGAGAGAGAGAGAGAGAGAGAGAGAGAACAAGAGCTGAGTATTCTCTGTAATCATCATTGGCCCTTCAAGACTAGACAGCCATTATTCACTTCTGCTATAAATTTATAACAACCTTCTATAGGTCACTATCGTCCTATGACAAGGACTAATTCTTCTGAGCTCATACTTCCTTGCTCAACATCACTTTCCAGAGCATAAACATTGGTGTCTGGGGGAGCTCCCAGTATAAACATGCTGAGTTCAAACCTACCTTCCTCATCTCAGACAGAAGCCTTAGCCGTGTTTAAATACCCCATTCAAGAAGCCATGTTCTTTGTGTTTTCCCACTAAAAGGACAAAGTATATTTACATGCCCCTTAAATTTCGACTTGAAAACAATGACGGTGGGTCAATTCTAAAATCAGGACCTTAGAAAATTTCCTGCAGATAAACAGTCACTTCAAAACATATTGATGCCCAAGAAGCATATGGGAAAGTCTTCATAATCACTAATTATAAGGAAAATGCAAATTGAAATGACAGTAAGATAGTATCTTACACCAGTGAGAATAGCGTTTATCACAAAGACCAAAGACAGGGATCCAGTGACAAAAGAAATCCTCCTTTATTGTTGACGTAAATGTAAAATAGTTACCTCTATGGAAAGAAGTATAGAAAGAAACTTCCAAAGAAAATTAAAAATAGAGCTCTCAAGTGACCCAGTGGTTCTACTCCTTGGTATCTATGTCAAAAACACAAAATCATTAATTCAAAAAATATATGTACACCTGTGTTCATCGCAACACTATTTATAATAATTGAGATATTGAAACAGCCCAAATGTCCAGCAACAGATGAGTGGATTAAAAATATATATATATATATATATACATATATATATCATGCAGTATTACTTGACTATAACAAAAGAGGAAATCTTTCCTTTTGTTACAACCTTAATGGGACAGGAGTGTGTCATATTAAGTAAAATAAGTCAGAGGGAGAAGGGAAAATACTGGACAATATAACCCTTTCTGGGATACATAAAGAAACGAAGTAAAGGGACTGAATAATATTGGATTACATCAAAGCTTTGACTATAGAATTAAGATTTCCAAGTGGTGGGGCAAGAAGACTTGGGGGTGAGGGCGAAACTTAAGACTGTCCAGAAGTGACGTAAGAACGGTGATGACGCACCTTTAGCACTTCGATGATGTACACAAAAATTTTGGTGGTGGTCGAATGTAAATGCATCAAGAGCATAAATGTTAACATGACTGTGACCATTTTACTTCAACTATAATAAAAAGTTGGGTTGGAGAGATAGCACAGCGGGTAGGGCGTTCGCCTTGCACGCAGCCAACATGGCCGACCCGAGTTCGATTCCTCCGCCCCTCTCGGAGAGCCCGGCAAGCTACCCGGAGTATTCGACATGCCAGACACAGTAACAACAAAGTCTCCAATGGAGACGTTACTGGGCCCGCTCGAGCAAATCGACGATCAACGGGAGGGCCTTTACCTTTACCTTTACCTTTACATAGGTGTAGAGCTACCGAGAGTATTCGATATGCCAGACACAGTAACAACAAAGTCTCCAATGGAGACGTTACTGGGCCCGCTCGAGCAAATCGATGATCAACGGGAGGGCCTTTACTTTACTTTTACTTACTTATAATAAAAAGTAATCAATTAATAGCAGAATGAGAACACTATTCGGGTCTCCCAAAGAGGAATCGGAAGAGCTATGCTTGGAGTATCATGCTTCACTCAAGTGAGAGAAAGAATCCGGAGTTCTGACCTCTATCCACAGTCAAGAATCAGGGATGCTGTTTTGTTGGCCAAGACGTCGAAAATCAGATGGGCTGGACACGTAATGAGATTTGGAGACGACCGCTGGACTAGAGTCGTTACCGACTGGATTCCATGGGGTGTCAAAAGATCGCGAGGCCGTCCACCTACATGATGGTCAGACTTCTTTGTCAAGACCCTGAATGATTGGTTTGAGGCTCTTTGTGTTCCTAGAACAAGCAGACGCCATTGGGCTACATTAGCACATGACAGGGACAAATGGAGACGTTACTGGTGCCCACTTGAGCAAATCGATGAGTAACAGGACGTCAACTGATCAGGTGAATCAATTAATAGTTGTTCTTTAAGATAAGAAGAAAGAAGCCCTCATGTATTTTTATTTCTGGGACTGAGGAGAGCCAGCCTACATTAACTAAGCTACAACAAAGATCAATACCCTTTGTTGAGTGGCAAACTCCTGAGCTAAATTAGCGTTTCTTTGCAACTGGCATGGAGCGATAGCACAGCGGTAGGGCGTTTGCCTTGCACGCAGCCAACATGGCCGACCCGAGTTCGATTCCTCCGCCCCTCTCGGAGAGCCCGGCAAGCTACCGAGAGTATTCGATATGCCAAACACAGTAACAACAAAGTCTCCAATGGAGACGTTACTGGGCCCGCTCGAGCAAATCGACGATCAACAGGAGGGCCTTTGTCCTGCATTAATGTGGTTATTGTTAACTGACTTGTCCTCTGAAATAAGCTTATGCCATTAATGTTAATTCTCTCTTTCTTCAAAATAACTTCATTTTTAGAAGTCTCATAAATCTTTTCTGTCCCTTGCGTTAGTTAGGGTTAGCCTTGTCTGTCTCCAGTGGATCACCTGAACTTTGATCCTTTGTAACAGTGTTGAGATTTCAGTCTCTGTTTTCCCATAAGGCCTATAGGATTCTTTTGCAAATGATTTATAACTTTTTATCAAAGTTCTTCCTAAGGAGATAAGCTGCCTGATGACTTCTCAAAAATATTGAATCCTCAATTATTTCCTTCTCTTGGAAAATTATAATCTGACCAGTAACTCTTATGTAAATAAAATAAGAGATTCTTCCAGAACTGCTTCTAACAGAGCCCTAAAAACCTCTATGACTAGAAAATTTTTTTCTGATAATACACACCATTACATAAATTGGTTTTGGAAAGACACTGTATTGATAGAGAAATGATTATATCAACTATTCTTACATAGGAGAACACTTAAGCACCAAAAGATTATGTATCTCTGCTGATTAAAGCACCCAAAGAAAGATGGAGCCAAGATCAGAAATAAATTTCATTCCAGTTGTGTTGACTCTTGAAGTATGTTGGTATTGAGAGGGGGTCCAATAAATGTCACCCCTCTTTACTGCCTCTTTACTGTACTTCTGTACAAATTGACAAGGAATCAAAGAGATATCTTCTACGGTACACTGAGTACACTCTTTGTAGGCAGGAGAACTGGGTTTAATCCCCATACTGCATGACCCTTGAGCACTGTATCATAAGACCACCTACCACAGAGTTTGGAGGAGTCCCCAAATATGGTGTGATCCCCAAACAAACAAGCTAACAAACAAAATTGGCAGTGACATAGAGATAATACAGCCATATGGCCTTGCCGCACCTGAGTTTGTCCCCAGCACAGCAAATGGTCCAGAGCACTCCCAGTAGTGAACCCTGAGCACAGAGCCAAAAGGAAGCTCTGAGCACCACTAGGTGTGGCCCAAACACCAAACAAATAAACTAAATTGACAAATAAAACAAAGGACTGTCCAATCCAGACCAAAAGCTCTCTTAGCCAAGTAGACCTGCCACACTGAACTCCAATGAGCAAAAGGATTTCTCCCTAGAAAGAGCAGAACTGAATGCTTCTTCCCTGTGAGAAATTCATTTCTAAGAGGACAATGGGTAGACCTTAGCAGGCCCAGATGCATCAGTCAATTCGGATCTTCTTTCCTCCACAGAGGAAATATGAACAATGGAGAGGAAGAGCCCAGGAGTTATAGGAAATGAGCTCCCTTATCAAATGGAAACACCATGAGTAAAAATGCCCCTAAAATATACCAGATTTATTTAATATCAATCTCAATAAGATTTCATGATAAAAACCCTTATTTCACCAGAGAACAAAATAACTCTGTCTCGAAACTTGTGCCCAAGAACAGATGACTGGTTAAAGAAACTTTGGTACATCTACACAATGGAGTACTATGTAGCTCTTAGAAAAGATGAAGTCATGAAATTTACATACAAGTGGTACAATATGGAAAGTATCATGCTAAGCGAAATGAGTCGGAAAGAGAGGGATAGACATAGAAAGATTGCATTCATCTGGGGGATATAAAATAACAAAATATGAGATTAATACCCAAGAATAGCTGAAATCAATACCAGGAGGATTACTCCATAGCTTAGAGGCCAGCCGGGCATTCTAGGGGAAAGGGCAGCTCAGATAGAGAAGGGAGCACCAAATAAAGGGTGTTTGGAGGATCCTCCCAGGAGGGGAGATGCATGTCGAAAGTAGACTATGGACGAACATGTTTGCCACTCATTGCCTCTTTTGCTGACCACAATACCCAAAAGGAGAGAGAGAACAAAAGGGAATGCCCTGCCACAGTGGCAGGGGGAGATGGGGGGGATGGGGGGGAAGGATATTATCCATGGTGGTGGAAAATGGGCACTGGTGGAGGGATGGGTATTTGATCATGGTATGACCGAAACCCAAGCACAAAAATTTTGTAAATCTACAACTGTACCTCATGGTGTTTCACTAATAAAAAATAAATTAAAAAAAGTTTTTAAAATATTTGGTGAAATAGAAAACAATGCAAGTTAATGAGACTTTGCTTGGTAAAGACAAATAAATGTAAATACACAAATCCTAAAAAATAAATAAATAAATAAATAAATAAATAAATAAAAAATAACTCTGTCTCGGTTTCTGTGGAAACAAAAACAATACTCACTTTTAAGCATTATATTCTCGGTGCAGAGGCATGAGATGGAGTTTGTGCTGAGTCACTCTGAAATCATGCCACCACGTTCCACTTTCAGTTCTATTGGTCTGTGTATAAATTGGCCTGGATAAATCTGGCCAGAGTAAATCCTCTCTGTTTAATCATTATTTTAGCCAATAAGAAACTTAATTTAATGAAGGTGCCCTTTCTTATCCCCTCCCCATCAGAGGTAAATTTTTTAGGCCCAAACTGGTTTATCTTCTTAAAAAACCACCTGTTGGAAGAATCAGTATATTAAATAAGTTACCGTCTTAGCATGGTTCCATATATTGGCTCCTAGCTCCTTTTGGTCAGTGTACAATGCGCAGTGAATGTTTAAAGCATTAGAATTGATAGATGGATTCCCCAAATGATGGCAGCAAGGATTACTGATTGCCAAACGCTTTCAAAAAATAGGCAGAGAGCAGGGATGGTTCTTATCATCTCCTGTCCCCACTATCTTGATTCATCTACAGTAGAAAAGGAGGAGGTTGTGGTGTAGACGTGTGTGTGCATGTGCACATGTGTGCATGCATGCTCTTGTGTGCCTGTGTGTCTATGTTTCAAATTGCATTTTTTGGCTGCATCTCCAGTGAGATGATTAAAGAACTTTAGCTCTTTGCGACCAGCTCAGTCAAAGTTTGACTATGTTTCACTTTCCCAATATGGTTCTCATTTGCTTTCAACCTCATTCATTTCTTATTATTTGTCTCTCAGAGAAAAAGGCAGCAAGAAAAATCAACCTTGGACTTTGTTAATTAAGACCTGCATTCTTGCTGGTATATTTCAGAGAGACAATCGGTTCCTTTCGCCCCACTCCCTGGAGAACCTTATAATGTGGTTCTATCCATTCATCAGGGCACCGTGCAGCATGGGGCCTATTCCAGTTTGGTGGTCCTTAAATTCATTTTCATATGGAACATTGTGGACATGATGTTCGCTTATAAGACTACAATTTCTCCTATAAAGCTTCAGCACTGCAAGAATTGGATATTCTCAGGATCCTCAAATGGGGGAAAAACAGAAGTAAGGATTTTTATCTGACTTTGTGATTTTCATGGTTAAGAAAAAACTGGACTTCTCACCTTCTCCATTGTGTCCTCACCCTCCACTCCACCCCGCATACTAACGTTCTAGTAATTTCCTTGTTTACTTAGTATTTGAGGTCCTGATGATCTTCAGTTCAGTCTCATTTTTCATGATAAACAAGAATGAAGATAGGGGATGCTGAGGTTGTTTGCTGGCATGTAGAATCAGCCAAACCATATGTCTGTTTTCTCTGCTCCCCTCTCCTCTTCACAAGCATATCTTCTGGATGGTGTGAGTCATTCTCCTCATTCCTCTCTTTTGTCATTTTCATCAAAATCCAGGCTTTGAGTCTGGATTCTTTAGCTGAGAGTAAATCCTTAAAGAACCCCCATCTATTTTTTTCAACAGGCATTCTTCCTGTGGTGAGTGTTTTAAGGATTTAGATAAACTCACAGTTTATAAGTAAGAAATTTAAAAACAGAATAGGCCAGGACAGAGATGGAAGAGTAAAAGAATAAAAAGAAAAGTAGGAAGGATGAAGAGAGGAGAAATGAAACACATCTCAGCATAATGCTCCCACTGTCATAGAGAACTCTTCCTTCACAAATCACCCCAATTCTCAGCTTCTCTAGTCCTGAGGATATCAAAGCATGATTAGAATGAGCTCCATAAAAAGGCCGCAGGCCTGCTGATGACATGTGTGGAACATGTCAGGGGGCAGTTCTGCATGTTCTTGCAGATTGTTGGGATCAAGATCCTGAGAAACCAGAAAGGGAATTTTCCACTGACTGAGATAAAGAAACTTGCAGGATTGAGTCCTGGGAGATGCCAATCTTAGAAAGTCAAGAAAATGAGGGCAGACCCGCAAAGGAGATTGAGAAAGAGCAGCCAGTGAGGGGAGAGGGGTGAACTGAGAGAGAATTGCCTCATAAAAGTCACAGCATGAAGAGTTTAAGGAAAGTAGTTACCTCCTATTTCAAAAGCTCAAGAGAACTGAAAAGTAAACCCTGCTTTAAAAGGGGTGACCTGGAAGTCCAAGAGTAGAAACAGAACAATATAAGAGAAAGCAATGCAGTGATTAGAGACCACTTTTCTGGGAAAAAAATTATGTAGATAAAATTAAGGAAGATTTTTCAGTGTTTAAAGGTAAAGCTTTCAACTACTTGACTTTTAAAAAATTCTTTCCCCCCCTTTTTCATAGATGTTGTTGAAATGACCAGGAGTTGCACGCATTCTTAGCTCTGGGGCTCCCCAGGACTCATGTGTCAGTTATGGTGCACTCATACTTGGCTGTGTGACCACTGAGGGTTGCAGTTCCTTGTGGTGCTAGCATTCAAACTATTCAGGGGTTACACGTTTTAGTTGTGTTGCTTACATGAACTTTAGCTGTAATGCTCGTGGGAGAAAACTGGCAGTAACATACAAGCTTGACAGAAATAGCACTTCCTGGCTAAGATGCTCAAGCATTTTTTTAATGGTGCTCATGGGGGAATTGTGTGATTTAGTTCACACATACTTGGTCACACATAACTGTGACTGAAAATAACTTGAGGACCTGGGACTCATAAATAACACAGCTACTATGGTCACAGGTAACAGGGCCTGTGGTAGCACTCAGGAGTAAACTCATGGCCTTCAGCTAGCAACACAGGAAGTCTAAACCACAATATAATCTCTGGGGCCCCTACTTGATCATTTTGATGCTGTAGTACAATTATCTCCCTCTACTTCTACAGGTTTTCAGTTTTATAGAATAATAATGAGACTCAGTGCCAAATACTCTTGCAACCTTCTTTGCACATTACTTATTTGTTAATCCATATATCTGTTTCAGGTGATTACTATGATTATAATTATTTCACTAGTGAGGAAACGGAAGGAAGCACCAAGAAGTTCACTGAAATTTGAATAAAGCATTGTAGCCAGTAAAAAGCAGAAACAGAATCCAAGTACTGCTTGTCTGCTTCTAGAATCCATGCTCTCACCTTCATTGCCTTGTTATGTAGTATTACAGGCTCGTGCTTTTAAGCTTTTGGTGCTCTCTCCACCAATGTCTGTCTTACTGGCAACCACTCATGTCTGGTCACTGCAGCAACAGAGGGTGGAGGACTGAGGAAGCTCACCAAAGTTCTAATTTTCTCTGCTCATGAAACTATCTCTTGAATTCTTCTCTGTATCATGGAACTTCCTAGGCCATAGAATTGCACCTGAGCTTTGTGAAATGCTAGAGTTGACAGTGGCAGATGAAATAAGAGATACCAGGTGAGACCAGGCCCTTGGGGAAAGGAAATACCGGTCCCTTCACCAATGCTCATGCTCTCTGACAACAAAGTCTGTTGTTGGAACCAAGACAAGACTCAAAGCTATCATTCCCTTTATTCTGCCTATTTTTATATTTCTTGAAGAATAAGCAAGCAGGAAGACTTAAATCTGGGATTAAGGCAGTGGGGTAAGAGAAGGAAGCTTTGAGATCATAGAGTGATCTTCGGCCACTGGTTACAGAAATCCTGCTGGAAAACATTGTTTCCCTCCACCCCTACCTCCATCTTCTCTAACTCCTACATCAACTTCTCGCCAGTTGAGGGTCAGAGATACATGTTACTGTGCTGTTGCTCACTTTCCGAAAATCGTGGATCTGCAAGTCCTTCTGTGGTTATTCTCCTCTATGTCTGCTCCTAGTCTGATTTTAAACACCCTCACTGAAGTGCTTCTTAGAATTCTTTCTTAATGTTCCTATATTCCTTCTTCAGTTGTCTTTTACATTTTCCAGGAACCAGTCACTGTCACACTGGCGTCCTGTTGTACATGGATTTTGCTGGAGCGGGCCCAGTAATGTCTTCATTTTGAGACTTCTTGTTACTGTGTTTGGCATGTCGAATACGTCACGGGTAGCTTACCAGGCTTTGCCGTGTGGGCGAGATACTCTCGATAGCTTGCCGGGCTCTCCGAGAGGGGCAGAGGAATCGAACCCGGCTCTGCCGGGCTGGCCGCACTCAATGCAAACGCCCTACCATAATCTGCCATATTGATCTGTCCATTTCAATCATATTCAGTACCTTTCCGTATTAGTCAGGGTGCTGCTACAAAAATAGTATGACTTGTGCATTTCAATTGAAGGACAGTTTCTCATTTTACATAAGAGGTTTCAAGGTAAAGAAACCCCACAATTGAGAAACACAACAGCTCAATGACTTTATCAAAGATTCAAGGTCTCCCTTGGGTTTCCTCCTTTGACCTCAGTGTAATGGCTCATGGCATGGGTTAGCTCTGATCATGCTGCTAAATACGTCATTAATCACAGACATGATGATCTCCCGTGAAAGTTATTTGAAAGGTCAAGGAAATTTCTCTTAGTTGCTTCATCAGCACACACACCCCCCAACAATATTTTCCTCGTACCACAGTTCCATTACTGCCTCTAACTAAGCATTATGAGGAGAATGATCAGAATAATTAACTTTTACTCCTGAGGTTGTCATGAAACCAAGCACATCACTGCATGAAAGAAATCACATGATAAGAGGGGGAAAAGATCAGGTTCCATGACAAAGAAGATGTCAGAGGAAGGGTGAGAGGATGAATTTGGTCTATGTAGCATATAGTGTCTGATCAAGTAACACATGATAGAAATATTTAGCAAATCTCACATGACCTTGAATTAAGTTATTTGGTCAGTTCTAGGAACAGAGTTTTGAGGGTGTCAGATTGAAGTTAGAGGGGCTTTAGTGATAATACAGTGGATAGGATGTTTGTCTTGCATGCGGCAGACCCAGGTTCAATCTCTGGTACCCCATATGGTCCCCTGAGACTTCCAGAAATAATTCTTGAGTGTAGAGCCAAGAATAACCCCTGAGTGGGTTATTTGGAGTGGTCCCCCCAAAAAAGATTGAAGTTAGAGAGGTTTTGATGAAAAGAGAGAAAAAATACTAAAGGTTTAGAGCATGAGATTTTTCCTTGCTGAAGAGTAAATGCAATGTGAAGTCTAACAAAAACATCAATACTAAAGACCTTCTATTTCCAAGGCACCAAAGAAATCTTCACACATTATCCTACTTAGTCCTCATAAAAGTTCTTCCAACATGCAAACTATTCTTCTCACATTGCATGTGAAGAAATCAAAGCTCAGGGACTTTTCTAGATAACTTTGGTAACTTGCCATAGGTTAGTGAATATCAGAGAAAGAATTGTGTCAGTTTCTGCTAATAGCCATAACCTTTCCACAGGGTCCATGTCTACAAGAATCTGAGACAAACAAGGTTGTTAGGATATTAGATTTTGGGACCTATATATTCATTAAGTGTCCTGTTGATATGGAATATTTATGAACACAACTCATTTTTGCTTCTGACCTAAGGCTTAGTTAGAGGCTTAAATCAGGTGATCTCATATTTCCTATATTTCCTATAGAGTGTTAGAAATATTCTCATATTTCCTATAGAGTGTTTCTCAAATATTTCTACTTAATAGAGGAAGGGCTGGAGCGATAGCACAGCGGTAGGGCATTCGCCTTACAAGCGGCCAACATGGCCGACCCGAGTTCGATTCCTCCGCCCCTCTCGGAGAGCCCGGCAAGCTACCGAGAGTATTCGATATGCCAGACACAGTAACAACAAAGTCTCCAATGGAGACGTTACTGGGCCCGCTCGAGCAAATCGACGATCAACGGGAGGGCCTTTACCTTTACCTTTACCTTAATAGAGGAAGATAAGAAAACTCAAGTTAGAGTCATAATCTCATTAATCTTTGCTAATGAAGAATATGGAAATAAAGTGGGCCATGAGTTCTCCTAGAAAAATCTGATCCTTTTAATCTTGGAAAATTATAATTATTTGGCTAAGGTTAAGTTGAGGAGCATGAGCTGCCTGAAGTGGTTTAGTCTTCACCAGAACAGAAAGAAAGGAGAAAAAGTGTGTATAGTAACAAGGTCCATATGCCAAGTAGAAACTGTAGTACCAGTGTGGTGTGGAAAGAAGTTGTGTATGTAACTCAGGCGCCTGAGATTGAAGTCCCAGTGGGCACCAGAGTTCTGGGATCCAGCCAAGAAGAGGCTGTAATCACTAATGTATGACTACATATTACCCAGTTTCACTACCGAACAAGTCCCAGCACAGAAAGGTAGATTTCTGAAAAAGACAACTGCTCCAAACCTTGAGAGGGATTCCCTAACCATTCATTTTGGTCATGATAAGAGTAGACTGCACATGAAAGGCTGCATTTATGAGTACTCCAGAACTCATAGCTGGAAAATGAGGAAGTCAGAGTAAGGAAATGTTCCAACCCAAGGAAGAAAGGGATAAACGCACATATTCCTCTCCTCTTATTAGATACAGAGACCTTCCAGGTGGGAGAGAGAAAACCTGCCATGCCACTTGGTTAGGTTCCATTTGCTGGGGGTACAGGAAGAGCAGTGGCAGACACAGCTGAAGATCCATCCAGCCTACCCTCCAAATCACCAGACTCCTCAGTAGTACCATGTTTGATCCAGTGTGCTGGTCCAGCCAGGACCCTCTCAGGATTACCTGAATGGGATGAATGAAGCCAGTTTGGGAACTGGGATCTCAGCAGATGGTGTAAAGCATCCTCCCCTCATCAGAGAACTTGAAGAGGAGGAGTGGGTCAGTATTACAGATACTACAAGTAAACAAAACCTGTCTTCTTCTTACTAATATCTAGACAAACTAATTTGTTGGCACAAATAGGAACAAGCTAAAAATTTTTTGGTTTCAAAACAAGATATACTTGGATTAAGAACATTTTCCACCAGAATTCTAGGTGAAGTTGAAGACACACTGAGAGGGGAAAACTGTTGAGCAGATTGGATCAACAGTAGGAAGTTTCCTCATAACAAATGAAGCAACCAAAAGGGTAAATTGGAGAAGGAGTCATACTTTCTAGGGGCATATAATTAAGAAGAAGACCAAATAGGGAGAGAATTAAAATACAAAAAGACCAGAGGACATGATGGAGACTTGGTGGACAGGAGAAGTAGTTTGAGATAAATGGTTGTTATTGATCTGATTAAAATTGTCAATAGTTGCCCATTCCTGGACATGCTATTACAATTGAATTTCTTGTGGAATTGAGAAATACATCTGAGATTATTAGAGGACAGTCAAGAGAGTGAAGAAAATAAATTCAATGGTAATGCAATAATCAATACAAAAGAATTCGGAGAGTATATAAGACTAAGAAACCCTACACAGAGATCATATCTTCAAGGAATTAAGATATGAGTCAAACTTACTGAAGTTCCCCAAGACCATAGACACCAAGTGATGGATGGGCTACTTGCAATAACTGATCAACCTCTTCTCCACCACAGCCCCTTTTCAGCCGTTTCCTTTCTTTGATCCTTTTGCCCTACCAATTGGCTCCCTAGTAGTCTCCTGATACAATTCCCCCAAGGACATGATTTTTCACTTTTGACCCGTTTGGAACATCCTGAGGTGGCCATATGGTCCCCAGCTGAGAAACACTGGCTGAGATCACATGCTTTGCAGGCATTGGGACAATAGTTTAATCCCTTGTGCCACTGCAGGTGCTGACAATCGTTTGTGCCTAGCAGCTCTGTTCTCTGTGAGCCCCATGTCTCATTTTCCAACCAGACTGAAGCTCAGTGTGTGAAAGTGTTACTACTGAAACCCCAGCAAGCACATATTCTGTCATCAGAACCTGATGTGTGACCCCCAGGAAGGAACACAACTATAGTGTGCAAGCACCAGAGCCATGTGTATATGTGAGAGTCACACACACACACACACACACACACACACACACACACACCCCTACACTCAATCATTGAATCAACAGGAACAACAAAGGGAAGAGAAACAAGAGTGTCTAAATGGTATCTATAGTGGTAGCCATCACACAAGAGGCACCAGTGTCCACCCATTGAGTGAATGACCCACCTTGGGACAGTCCATGTTTCTTTGCTTCAGCTAGAGCAAACAGATTGTAAGTTATGTCCTCTTTAAAGCAAAAGCATTGCCAGGGAAATAGCTTGGTGATCAGGGACACTTTTTTTTCCATGCATAGGGACTCAAGTCTGGTCCCCACCACTGCAAGCCTCAGCAGCTCTATTTCGGTGGCCAAATGATCATCTGGTCTGATTGACTATTGCATGAGGGCCTCATGGTCAGTCACTGGAAGCCCCATTCCTAACCCTCATACACCCCACCCTACCCACCCTCCAAAAAGCCGATTATGGATATTAGCAATTTTTTACTAGAGTTGAAATTTAGCCCATTGTTACGTATAAGTAATTACCATATAAAATTAAGAAAGGAGGGTGCTGGGTGCATAGCTCAGAGATCCATGACTCAACACTACCTTCCTGCAACTAAAATTTCAAACATAGGAGGCAAAACTGTTTGCTATCTAAAAGTAGAACTAGTCAGATCATTGTAAGAGTAATGTATATAAAACCTAATCTATTTTCTCCTTTCCTGAGCACTTTCTTGAATTATTATTAAGCATTTTAGAATGCTCAGAATGGGTTTAATTATTACATTGAATTTGAGCACAACACACCAAGTGTAAAACTGAGTCTGGCCTCCTCCTAGCTTCATGACCTCAGGAGATTGTTTGTCTTTTACGAGTCATGGTTTCCTCCACTATAAAACTCTTGACATCAACCACAAAATGTTATTCTGGAGATCAGAGACACAATGCACAGATCATATCATTGAGCTGTTCCTACTCTGAGTGCACTAGTGGGTTCTCTCCCAGTGTTCTTGCTTTCTTACTCTGAATAGCTCTGGCCTTACACCTTAATTTAGCCTTAATGAGAAATGACTAAAAGAGTGCAGTTATTGAGAAATTTCATGGTATACATATTAGTTCAGGAGACTTCAATGGTCTTCGAAAATTCTGCCCAAGCATCGGCCTCTGTCTGTCCTGATCCCTGGCCTTGAGAAGGGGCTACTCCCCACAGAGTGCTACAGCCTGCAGAAGTCTGGGTCTCAGTCATCCTCGCAACATCTACTTTCCCAATGGAAAGTAGACTGCCACTTGCCACGTTCCACTTTGCCCTGAAACCCCTCTGACAGTGAAGAGGAAGGACCTTGAGAATAACAACTGTCCTCTTTGGTCACAGTCTCCTTTCTCTATTCACACACTCACTCTCGTGTCCTTACTCCTTTCTTCCAGATGAGAAGGAACTCCTTTTAATCTATGGATCTTAGAAACACCCTGCACCCAATCACTTGGCTGATACTCTTCTCTGAAGACAAATTCTCTTCTCCCAGTTGTCCCCCAGTCCACTCTCAAAAAGCAGCCAACTTTAGCCATATTTAATTTTTCACCAGTTTAAATCACATACAAACGATAATGTGAGCAACACATGTCCTATGTGATGTATAATCCCTCTAGACATACATACATTCAGCTCAGGATTGATTCCTGATAACTTTTCAATACAGTACCCCTCTAGTTAAAGATTGCCCTTGGGGGCACACCCAGCAGTGCTCAGGACTGACTCCTGGCTCTGTGCTCAGGGATCACTCCTGGCTCAGGGAACCTTTTAAAGTGCCAGAGATCAAACCTGGGTCTGCCACATGCAAAGCATGTGCTTTATCTGCTGAACTATTGCTCTGACCCAAAATGACTACTTACATTTAAATTACTATCAAATGAATTCGCTTCCTCAGCTGCTCTAAGTTTCAAGTCCTTCTACCAAGTGTGTCCTATGTCTACCATCTTGTGCATGAATATTTTAACAGTCTCTGGACACATTTCAGTTGCCAGAAGTATCAATTGTTTCTGTGTCTTTCCATATCTCTTCATGTTATCGTCTATTTTAAGAAATGCAGAGGAGGCGTGTTTTTGACTTTTAGGACGTGCTCATTCTTTTTCCATTCCATTCAGCAACATCCAAGACCAAGACGTGCTTCAGCACAGACAGAGCCTTCTCCTGGGCCTCAGTTGGGGCAGAACTTGAGAGTTCTGTTTGGGGGACATTAGAAGGATCACAAGATTCGCTGTTTGACAGTGCCAAGCCCCGCCCCCGCTTCTGTGCGGGTGCACTGGAGACTGAGTGAGTGACAGTGATGACATGTTTAATGAAAGGTAAATATTTACGGTCAGTCTCCAACAGATGTACTCTGTGGGTGGGTGGGTCAGTGGGTGGGTTAGTGAGGCCAGCAGCTAGGGGCTGGGATCCCCTCCATGGCTGTCCTCTGTATCTTACTTGATTTGCTGCTGTGCACTTAAACTTGACCCTGCTATTGTTCTGAAACCAGAGCTGGTGGGGCACTGAGTACCATGCTCTCTGCAGTGTTCCAGTGCACTGAGTGCAGACTGCTTAGAGCAGAAGCAACCTTCTCTGTGCAATTTCTGAGAGTTTCGAAAGGGGTACGTGCCACCATCCAGTCAGTCTCCTGCTACACTACTGGCATCTAGTGGAAATTCAGAGAAGTGACTGGCATGCAGCTACGTGGAACTCACCAAGAGAAGGTTCCACCCTGAGGGACCACAGTGAGCACTGCAGGCCTCAAATTGGACGCCTCCTGTTCTAGTCAGAGGAGTTGCCAGCAAAAAGGGAAAAGCCATAGGCATGGAAAGCTGCGGTTATCGGCACATTGTCCTGTTTCTCTAGTATAGACTTAGTATTTTCCCTCCACATTTGAAGATTAAATTCCTAGATATATCAGCTACCTGTGCTCCTTATCAAAATACACATATTAATACCTTGAATACAAAGAGTAAATTACTATGTGATTCTGAAATGTGTATATTCACACATAAATAATCCATACAACATAATTTGAACCACATGCTGCACCTACAAAACACAATGAAGCTTGAAATTAAGCGTATTGGAAACTGTTCTGTACATGAGCGAGAGGTAAAAGCAGAAATATAGGCAGATTTGCTCGAGCGGGCCCAGTAACGTCTCCATTGGAGACTTTGTTGTTACTGTGTCTGGCATATCGAATACTCTCGGTAGCTTGCCGGGCTCTCCGAGAGGGGCGGAGGAATCGAACTCGGGTCGGCCATGTTGGCCGCGTGTAAGGCGAATGCCCTACCCGCTGTGCTATCAAGAAAGAATAGACCAGATTTGTTGCACATATGTAATCAGAAATAAAAGAAAGTAATCTTAATAAAAAGAGAAAAGGAGGGGCGTCTTATACTTGGATTAAATGTAGAATGAAAAAAGGAAAACAGCTGCAAGAGGCAAGACACAATCATTGAGATTTAAACAAACTTGTTAGAGAAGCAAAAGCTCAAGAAATATCTAAAAGTTTCTGGGGGTATGGTGCCGCCAGCAGGTCAATCTACCTGTGAGGCGAATACATCAGCAGCCTGATGGCACCTTCAGACTTCCAGATACCCCAAAATTGCTGCTGTGCCTTTGGCCAGACCCCAACAACTTGGGGCAAAGTTTACCAAGAAAGGAAACAGCCAAAAGTTAGGTATATGGGAGACACACCCACAAACCACCTCCAGCTCAGCTATATAATTGGAGGCAAGGCCTCTCTGGTTCTTGATCGAACTGCTTAATGGCCATGATCTCAGAGATTCTGAGACAAATCTCAGAACACTGCAGCTTTTGGCAGAGATGCGTCTGGTCCCCACAATGGGTTACTGGTGCTGGACCAGCGCAGGGGGGAAAGGGTGTTGTCCCTTTGCCTGCTCCTCCTTAGTGGCTCAGTGGCTGCCATCTTCCAAAGGCTGTTGAACAGTCAGGTTTGGACCCACAGTGACGAGACACGTGAGGCCTCACGGGATGGGAGTGGAGCTGGCCCTTTCCTCCCTGCGCTAACGAGACCCTGAGTCACCGCCCATGAACGGCCTCCCTGGCTACTGATCAAGCTGCTTAATGGCCATGATCCCAGAGACTCAGAAACAAATCTCAGAACCCAGCGGCTTTTGGCAGAAATGTGTCCGGACCCTGCAGTAGGTTACTGTCGCCTTTCCCTAGGGGGAAAGGGTGCTGTCCCTATGCCTGCTCCCCTTTGGCAGCTTGGTGACCGCCATTTTCCAGAGGCCATTGGATAGTCAGGTTTGGGCACGCAATGACGAGACACATGGGGCCTCATGGGATGGGGGTGCAGCCGGCCCTTTACTCCCCACCCTAACAAGACCTTGAGTTGTCACCCACGAATGGCCTCTCTGGCTCCTGATCAAGCTGCTTAATGGCCATGATCCAAGAGACTCAGGAACAAATCTCGGAACCCAGTAGATTTTGGCAGAAATCCCTCCAGATTTAATTGTTAAAATTTCAGAATTCCAAAATTGCGAGGCCACAGTAGTGGCCGCACGACATCATATGTCATTCATAACTGAAAACAGAAAACAAATTGTCTACTGTTGCCTTTTCAGCAGATCTAAGTGTTGGGGTAAAATCTCAAATAATAATGGTGGGTCTGGTGTCAAAATATTGAATGTAATCGAAGTAGAGAGAGAGTAACGTGGAAATCATCTGCCCCACAGGAAGGGGAGGGTGTGGGACGGGGGTATACTGGGGTTTTGGGGTGGTGGAAAATGGGCACTGTGAAGGGATGGGTGTTTCATTGTATGACCGAGATTTAAACCCAAAACCTTCATAACTGCTCTCACGGTGATTCAATCAATAAAATTATAAAAAAAAAAGGGGGGGGGGGAAAGTAGGGTGGACTTCATGCCCAATTCACAATCACGATCATGATCATCCTGTTGTTTGTCGATTGCCTCGAGCAGGCACCAGTAACGTCTCCTTCGTCCTAGTCCTGAGATTTTAAAAAGTGCCATATTCAAGGCTCTTTCGGGGTTAGGAGAAAGAGACCCATCATTGTTACTGGTATTTGGCATATTGGGGTACACCACAGGGAGTTTGCCAGACTCTGCCCAGTTCAATCAGCCTAATCAATGACTGAATAAATAGCGATACTCCTACATTAAAAAAAAAGAAATATCTAAAAGTTACAGATGTGACGTCTCTCAAAAGTGGAATTTAGGGGCCTGAGTAATAATACAGTGAATAGGTAATCGTCTTTCACAGGCTGACCAGGGTTCAATGCTAAGCATCCCAGATGGTCGCCTGAGCCTCACCAGGAATGATTCCTGAGTGCAAAGCCAGGAGGAACCCCTAAGAACCCCTGAGCATCACTGGGTATAGTCCCCAAACAAAAACAGCATATAAATAAATTCATCAATTGCCTCGAGCAGGCCCCAGTAACGTCTCCTTCATCCTAGCCCTGAGATTATATTCAAGGGTCTTTAGTAGAATGACACCCATCATTGTTACTGGTATTTGGCATATTGGGTATGCCACAGGGAGTTTGCCAGACTCTGCCGTGTGGGCAGGCTACATTCGGTAGCCTGCCAGTTTGTCCAAAGTAGGAATGAGATAATGAGATGTCATAATAAGATGTCGCACAGCCGCGAATGCGGGCGCGTGGTTCCGGGAGCTGGTTTTTATAGTCTCTGAGTCTTGGCCCCTGATGGGATTACACAGCGCCAGGGGGCCAGTTGGTGGGTGTGACCCCCGCCTACTGGAATTTGGAGGATTTGGGTGGAGGATGCTCAGCCCTGATCCGAGTAGGCTTGGAAATAAATAAATAAATAATATATAAATATATAAATAAATATATAAATATATATAAATAAATATATAATATATAAATAAAGGTAAAGGCCCTCCCGTTGATCGTCGATTTGCTCGAGTGGGCCCAGTAACGTCTCCATTGGAGACTTTGTTGTTACTGTGTCTGGCATATCGAATACTCTTGGTAGCTTGCCGGGCTCTCCGAGAGGGGCGGAGGAATCGAACTCGGGTCGACCATGTTGGCTGCGTGCAAGGCAGACGCCCTACCCGCTGTGCTATCGCTTTACCTACCAATAAAAACTTGTTTTATTATTCAACTTGGACAGTTCATCATTAAGTTAATTGGGTGGAATAGGACAGAGTTAGGGTTTGAATATAACTGTGTCTCCTAAGACTATCATACCAGCCATGCAGGTAGGTGAGCAGAAAGAGGAATCGTTGTTCTCACTTAATTTGAGTAACTCAAAAGCAACAGAAGTGATGTGGCTTACGGAACAGCTGGTGTGTGGCATTTGTACTTGAAACAAACTTCATACCTTTTGAGAATTTACATCATTCCCTCTGGCATTGACTGCATATCCTGTTTTAGAACCTTCAGAAATCAGCTACAATCTTAAAACAAATTAAATTAAGCTCTAATGGCAGGCTATGACTGTGATAATTTATCTGTTTCATAATGGAGACCAGAAATTTCAATGTTACATAGGGCATTTTAGTTAAGGTCTCTGATCAGTATGGGAACAATTAGTTAACAGATTGCATATAAGTTCTCCAATTACTCAGGGATGAGATAGTGACTTGTTTCAAAGCCACCCTTGGATAAGAGGGTGATCTGGGTAGAACATCTGTCATCAAATCGATTGTTTGGTTTGATCCTGCATGGTGGGCTGAGCTAGGCTTCTTTTCTCCTCTGTGCTTTTGAGCATCTTTGCTAATTTTACTTGCTGGGTCTCAGGTCTGTGAGAGGAAGCCCTACTTTTATCAAGGGTATTCAGTCATGAAGCATCTTGCGGGAACAGGCTGTTCCGTGAAATCTGTTTATAAGAGCCAATTTTATGGTTCTTTGAGCTGTTTAGCTAGTGACTCTGAGCAAATAGAATGAAGCCTTAGTGAAGGAAAATAATCGGACTGTGACTCTCTGGGTCAGGAGCATCAATGGTACAATCACTTCCTTCAATTTCACAAAGTTAAACATACACCTACCCTATTATTCAGCAGCTTCCCTGCTTGGCATCTAATCTAGGGAAATTAAAAAAATGTTTACCAAGAGAATTGTCTGAGAATATTCATAGTAGCTCATCTGAGATCCCTAAGCAAGAAACCACCCACGTGTCCACCAATAGGTGAACAGATCTGAGAAAAAAAAAATACTCTACTCACACAAGCAACAACATAAATGAGGTGCAGAAATAATTAGTTGAGTGAAAAAAACTGTATACACATGAATAATCATCCCATTCATGACAATAATTTTTTTGGAGAACTCAAAATTTAAGTTCTACAAACAATGAAAACTAAAGTTTTGCGACAAGAATCCAAGCTGTGAGGTCAGACTGATAGTACAGTAGAAAGAGCATTTATCTTGCATGTGATCAACCCAAATTAGACACCCTGGCACCCCATATGGCCCCCAATCACTTCCAGAAATGACCCCTAGTGTAGAGCCTGCAGCAATCCCTGAACACAGCCAGGTGTGGCAAAGAAGGGAAAGAAAGAAAGAAAGAAAGAAAGAAAGAAAGAAAGAAAGAAAGAAAGAAAGAAAAGGAGAAGGGAGGGAGAAGGAGGGAGGAAAGGAAGGAAGGGAGGGAGGAAAAGAAAGAAAGAAAGAAAGAAAGAAAGAAAGAAAGAAAGAAAGAAAGAAAGAAAGAAAGAAAGAAAGAAAGAAAGAGAAAAGGAAAGGAAGAAAGGAAGAAAGGAAGAAAGGAAGAAAGGAAGAAAGGAGAGAGAAAGAAAATAAAGAGAGAGAGAGAAAGGATACAGACAGTGATACGCATGACGCATGTGAGTGGGAGGCCATATATAAAATGAAATAAAGACATTTTATGGGATAATGTGACAGTAGGGCTGGAGCGATAGCACAGCGGGTAGGGCGTCTGCCTTGCACGCAGCCAACATGGCCGACCCGAGTTCGATTCCTCCGCCCCTCTCGGAGAGCCGGCAAGCTACCGAGAGTATTCGATATGCCAGACACAGTAACAACAAAGTCTCCGATGGAGACGTTACTGGGCCCACTCGAGCAAATTGATGATCAACGGGAGGGCCTTTACTTTTACTTTACTTACTTAATGTGACAGTGGTTACACCATTTTATTCAAAACTCATCAAACTGTACACTTAAAATGCATTTGTTTTGTTGAGTGTAAATTCAATTCTAATGTGGGTAACTCCAAAGCAATATTTAGAAGGCCAGGGGTGCGGGGGACCCTCCTGACAAGCCACACAGGCAGGTCACTGCCTTTGCTGCTTGGACCCTGCCATGCATGGGGCGTCCAGGGCTGCGCCCAGTGATGTTTGTAAGAGCAAATGGTTCTAGAAATGTAACCGGATTAAACCCGCTCTCTTCCTTCCTTCCTTCCTTCCTTCCTTCCTTCCTTCCTTCTTTTCTTTCTTTTTTCTTTCTTTCTTTTTTCTTTCTTTCATTCTTTTCTGTAGGATAACACTGTTTTGTCCTTGCCGCATAGCCTCAGGTAGTTTAGGTTTATTGGGTTGCTCCCATCACAGTGCTCCCATTCCTCTGTGTTTATTTGTAAACTTCTTTCTTTGTGTTCTGTTGACTTGTAAATATTGTTTTTCTCTTCTCCCTAAATCCTTTGCATAGTTTATTTAGAGCAAAGTCCTTTTTGTATGAACACAAGAAGGCATGCTTTTGTAATATGACTCTCAGTGATATTTCCCTCCTGGGCATTTGTTCTCTCACCTAAGCCTCAGTAACAACAAAGTCTCCAATGGAGACGTTACTGGGCCCGCTCGAGCAAATCGACGATCAACAGGAGGGCCTTTACCTTACCTTACCTTACCTAAGCCTCAGCTGCCTTTACTGCCTAGCGCCCCCAAAAGCAAGGTCCCGACTAGGGACTGGATGGAACCAGGGCAAGCGGTAAGCTGTGTGCTACCCTGGCATTGAGATGGACCTGGCCAAAGAGCCATAATGCTTAACCAGAAGTTAAGAGCTTGGGCATGGACAAATGCTGTCATGATCCAAAAAGTAGTAACTAGATTTGGACCCTGCTGGGGTTAGGAATGATTAATCTGGCCTGAGTGTTGTAGTCTGAGTCTGTGGCAAGATATTCCCAGGAGAGCTGCCCTACAAGCCTCAATGTTATCTCTTACTGTGTCCATACAAAAATAGCTAGTATTGGTATGTTGATAGTTCTTGGACTGAGGAAAAGAGAAAAACACCTTAAGGGGTATATTGCCCTTGGGCAGTCAGCTAGGACTTTGGAATATCCTACCTGGTGTTCCCTTTGAACTTGGTGAGGCCTCAGGAAGGGCTTTCTTATGTTGATTTTGCTACCTGACTGGGTGCAGTGTCAGCCCTAACTGCAGAGCTGGAGAGAGGAGAGAGCAGGGCTGCAAGACCGACCTCAGAGAGACTAGCAAGGGGAACACAGGCCTGAGAGAATGGGAGACAGGAGTGAATGGAGAGAGGATTGGAATAAACTGCAACTAAGACAACCAGCCAGGCTCTCGTTTCTTCCTCTGTCTGCCCTTGGCCAACAGCCGATCCAGGCCACACACAGCGGCTCAAGAGCACCGAACACGGGCAATGAGACAGAGCCGTCCAGAGAGCCCGCGAACTCACAACCTTCAACGTGCATAGTTTTTCACACTTTCCTTCTCTTCTTCTTCTTTCTTTTTTCCTTCCTTCCTTCCTTCCTTCCTTCCTTCCTTCCTTCCTTCCTTCCTTCCTTCCTTCCTCTTTCTTTCTTTCTTTCTTTCTTTCTTTCTTTCTTTCTTTCTTTTTGGTTTTTGGGGCCATATCTAGCAGTGTTCAGGGGTTACTCCTGGCTCGGCACTCAGGAATTACTCCTAGCAGTGCTTGGATGGGATGCCAGGGAGTGAACCCCCGTTGCTGCACGCAAGGCAAACACCCTTCCATTATACTATGCCTCCCCACTGTACTATCGCTCCGGCTCCATAAACCCACTTTCTGAGGAACACAAAGCCTGTTGTGGATCCCATGTCATTTCACATGCCTGAGACCAGATACTCGGAAGATTCTGGGATCCTGAACTCTTGTCAAGTATCTCAAGCCCAGCTTTCTCCAAGATCTTGAGAAAACTCATGATCTCAGTGTTAGGGCGCGGATCGTGACCTCCCTTTAATGACAAAGAGACTCCAGAGACTGCAAACAGCAAGCAAGGTTTATTGTAAGACTGGCTAGCCAGGGTCAAGCCGCCTACACAGACACGCATGTCAGTTAGGTGAGGCAAGACCCCGAACCTCTTCAAAGGGGATCTTATATAGGCCTTCACTGGCCGCTACAGCAAAGCCCGCGCATTTCATAGCCAATAGATTTGTAACAACATATGCTTTCTTAACCAATCCAATTAAGGATACATCACTTCTTAGCCTATAGTTTAAAGATCAGTATTTTGTGTCAGTGCTTAGGAACTGACAGGTTTTTAAGGCAGTCCTGGGTCTTGCAACATGGGTCTTGTGAGAGACATCCGGTTATCTGGTCTGACCCCCACCCTTCTAGTACCTGTATCTGAATTCCTTGCTCAGGGGCAGAAAAACCAGTTATTTTGCAGTGCAGGCTCCTATAAAGCAGATCTGAAAAAGCTTATCTAGACCTGTTCCTTGAAAAACAAGTTATTTTGCAATGCAGGTTCCTATTAAGCTAAGCTAAATTAATTCTGGTGGTAGTCCATTTTGGGCTTGTCCCTCACACTCAGCTTTGGCTACGCTCCCCTCCACACCCAGAAACTTCATCTGTTTCCAGTCAAATCTGATCTCCGTGCAAACTCAGCACCTAGAGAGATTCTTTTCTTGCTGCTTTAGACCCTTTGACACAGAACAAAAAAATGTACCTTTCTGACAAAATCACTAAGCTACACCCATGCTCTGCTGAAGTCCTTCTTCAGACATCTCTCCAGTTATCTCTGTAAATCACTCTGCATCCGTACTCCCTTGGGGTTCAAGGCCTATAAGGAATCCAGTGGCTGAATAAAGACACAAAAATCAGCCTGCCCCCTACCCTCACCACAGATTCACTCAGCCCCACCATGCCTGGTTGGCACTGAGCTTCAACAAACCAATGTTAATATTAAACTGCCTAAGTGCCACGTGTGGTTAGAAGCAGACCTCAGAGTCCAGGGTTAATCCCAACTTTTGGAACCTGCTCAAGCATGTGTGATGGCTGGGTGGGGGCTGGGGAGGAGGATGGTGGGGAGCAGTGCCGTCACCAGGCAGGTTAAAAGACCTTGCATGTGGGGGTCGGGAGATTGGAGCATGTCCTTCTGCTCAAGGAGGAACGTTTTTTTCCCTGAGAAGCTCCTCAAGAATGACCTATAGTTTCTCTTCCTAAAAATTAAGCAAGAGGGGCTGGAGTGATAGCACAGCAGGTAGGGCGTTTGCCTTGCACACAGCCAACATGGCCGACACAGGTTCGATTCTGAGCACCCCATATGGTCCCCTGAGCACCACCAGGAGCAATTCCTGAGTGCATGAGCCAGGAGTAACCCCTGAGCATCGCTGGGTGTGACCCAAAAGCAAAAAAAAAAAAAATTAAGCAAGAGCCTTCTTCAGCAGCTGTCTCATCAATAAAACCATCTCCATGCAACCTCTTCCTGGAGCAGTCTCTGAGCCTCTGGTGTCAGAAAGACAGCTGTTGGATCCAGAGTTATCTGGAATACAAGAGATGTTACAAAAGACACCCCTGTATTAACTCTGCCTGCGCCCTTGGTGTCTCCATTTACATAGGCTGCAGCACTGGAGGCTGACATTAAAGTGACTGAAATGTGTCGCCTTGGAAAAGGGGATACTTAGCTCAATGCAGGCTCAGCATCCAAAGGTCTCTGGAAGATAATTAGCCCAAACTTGCAGAAGTCCCCTGCACCCCTGTTCTATCTACTAGTGTTTATGAGTATGAATTCATTAGTATGACTTCATTAACATCCCATTCAGGGCTGGAGCAATAGCACAGCGGTAGGGCGTTTGCCTTGCACGCAGCCAACACGGCCGACCCGAGTTCCATTCCTCCGCCCCTCTCAGAGAGCCCGGCAAGCTACCGAGAGTATCTCGCTCGCAAGGCAGAGCCTGGCAAACTCCCCGTGACGTATTCGATATGCCAAACACAGTAACAACAAAGTCTCCAATGGAGACGTTACTGGGCCCGCTCGAGCAAATCGATGATCAACGGGAAGGCCTTTACCTTTACCTTAACATCCCATTGAAAACTTTCATGAGTGGATACAGAGTCTCAGAAGAATTAAGGAATAAGTGAGTGTAAATCTATAAATTTGATTTGTAAATTTGAGTGTAAATCTATAAATTTGATTATAAATTTGATCATTATGCTCTCTGTCTGTGGTCTAGACCATGATCCTAAAATATATTCTGGAAGGAAGGGATACAGGTGTAAGCAGATATGGACAATCAGGAGCAAGGTATAACATGTAGGTCAAGGGATGTATGAGTTGGCCTGGGTACAGTCTAGAGGCTGATTGTGGAGGGGTGGAAATTGCTAGAGAAAAGGAACTTTAAGACTCCAAAGTATAGGCCCAACGCCATAGTACAACAAGATGCAGCAGATCATGTTCGATCTCCTAAGTCCCATATGGTTCCCTGACTCCCACCATGATTGATCCTGAACGGAGAGCCAGGAGTAAGCCCTGAGCACTGCCAGTTGTAACTCTTCTCCTCAACCTTCCAAATCCCCTACCCCAAAGATCCCAGAATATAGACATCTTCAAGACATTTCTGAGGTGGTACTGACATCAAGTGTAAAAATATCACTTAATCACTTGACTTCCCGTTAATCAGTGATTTGCTCGAGCGGGCGCCAGTAATGTCTCCATTTGTTCCTGTCGCGTGCTAGTGTAGCCCAATTGTGTCTGTTCGCTCCAGGAACATGAAAAGCCTCAAACCGATCGTTCATGATCTTGATGAAGAAGTTTGACCATATGGTAGGTGGGCGGCCACGCAGTCTTTTGACATCCCGTTGAATCCAGTCGGTAACGGCTCTAGTCCAGCGGTCGTCTTTAAATCTCATTACGTGACAGCCCATCTGATTTTTGACACCTTGGCAAACAAGACAGTGTCCCTGATTCTTGATCGTCTGCGGATGTGAGAACTCCGGATTCTTTCTCTCATTTGAGTGAAACGTGATATTCCAAGCATAGCTCTTTCTATTCTTCTTTGGGAGACCTGAATGGCGTTCTCATCCTGTTTGCATAGGGCCCAGGTCTCTGAGGCATATGTTAATGCAGGAAGAACAGTGGAATCAAAGAGATGTGCCCGGAGCCGGAGGTTCTTCGTCCTCTTAGCTATTTCTTCGACGTTCTTGAAGGCGTTCCAAGCCGCTCTCTTCCTCCTGCGCAGCTCGGATGCCAGGTCATTTGTCATGTTGACTTCTTGACCTAGGAACACATAACTGTTGCATTCGGAGATGGTCGTTCCATTGAGAGCGAATGGAGCGTCAGGAATGAGGCTGTTTCTCATAAACATATAAAGATAAATAAAAATATAAGCTACTGAAGATCAAATGAAGTATGTCAGCACTTCATAAATGTTAGTGTCTCTAATATAAAGGACAGACAGGACAAGAGCTGAGACAGGAGCAGAGCAAAGGACCTGTCAAGTAGACTTTGGGAGGATTTTACTTTTAAGAGTTTGGTTTTAGGAAATCTTATGCTCTATTTCCTATCCTTCCTACATTACTGAATCATTTCTCCACTCCAAAGTTTCAGTGGCTCTCTTCCTTCTATAACCATGTAGACTCTAAGTTCAGCCTCAGGGCTCTCCACAGCAGACCCCTGTGGCCATCCTGACTGGCTCCCCACTAGTCTCTGCTCATCAGCTTCTAGGCTACGGGTGCTCTTGACCCACCCTTAACTATCTCCCAAATAGACTCCTTTTCCCCCAACCCAGAAGATTTTAAAATCTCCCACTCCCTTGATGAATCACTGGAATGCATGGCTTAAGAATAAACCCCTGTTCTTTTAAATTTTTGTAATGACCTTCAGTTAACTCTGAGGTAACTGCAAAGAACACAAAGTTCACTTCAAAATTGACCTTGTTGTGGCTGAGTTGTTCATTTACTCCCAAACAGGGTGTCATTCCTATGAAAAGATTAACTTTTCGCCTTGAATCTCATCTGGATTCATGGAGTATTGGGGAGTGAGCAACCCTTTTCTAACATATCCTGCAAGAGCCAGACCTTAAAGAGCTGCCTTGAGCACCACGTTACCGAAGGACTGAAAGACCCTAAAATCAGGTTTGTGTTGGGTGCTTTTTATGTACTGGGAGCTGGGAAAGGAGAGGCAGCAGAGGGGAGATTAAAATCAGAGTTGGGCTGGCATGAGTCATGGTAGCTACTAACTGGGTTTACAGGTAAAAGTTCTGGCACAAAAGAGGGAATGCAGAGACCATCAGTGAACTGGTAGAGAGGCTGACTTCAAAAGACCCTACAGGAGAAGAGTATGTCCAGTGAAATTTAGTCATCAAAAACATGCAATCTCATGATGAAATACAAGTCCTTTGGAGAGGAAATGAGTCAAAATATATCCCCTCAAAAAGACCTGGAGAATCTAAAAGTGACAGTTCCTCCTTCAGATCTCTGAAGGATATGGTACAATGAATGGTATAATGTGAATATACCATTCACATTATATCTTGATTACTGCTTCCTGGCCACAGACCAGGGAAACTGACACCACTACTGCTGGAAGTGAATGCTCTCAAATAATCACAGAGGTGTCATTTTTTGGGGGGATGCATTTGTTTGGAACTGGGGCCAGAATGTTGATATAGTGGGTAGGGCACTTGCTTCACATGCGATTGTTCTGGGTTCAATTGGGTCCATTGAGTCCCCCAAGCCTACCAGGAGTGATCTCTGAATGAAAAGCTAGAAGTAAGCCCTGAACACTGACAAGTGTGACCCCCAAACAAAAACAAACAAAAAGAACTACAAAAATTGGTTTGGAACTAGAAAATAATTTTCTCTCACAAAGAGTCTGTGATTGGGTAAGGTTGACTCCTTCAATAAAAATGGGAGAGTTGCTAAGTATAGTGTATATAGGGTGTCATAGTATAAAAAGGAAAACATATCAATAAGGCAGAATCACGTCTTGAAATTGGATCAAAAGCTTTTTGATATTTTCTATTTCCTGATACCATGCAAAACTCTGAAGGCCCTAAATCACTAGATTGTTTGCATGGTACAACACTGATTCCCACAAGTTCTCTGCGAGATAGGCAGTCATATGTTCATTCACATGACTAAAATTAAAAACAAGGGTGTGTTATATCAGATAGAGTGCACATTTCCTCTGAGATACCACTTGAGAAACTTTAGTAATATCCCAAAAGCTTGGATGATTTTCTCTAGGAAAGGATTCACATACTATATCATAGTTAACAGCAAATGAGTCACCGAAACCTTCCTTCTCCTTTGATCTCTATCCCTGATTTCTGGCAAAGAGCTACAGAAATCCTTATAATTTCCTGAATTATAGAAGTATATTTTGTTTCATTGAGGTGACTCTGGATGGATTCCTGACTGATTCCTGGTCAATTGGAAAGACAAAGCCATGATTAGAAGCTTAACACTTTCAACCTCCACTCTCCACTCCATTCTCTTGAGAAAGAAAAGAGAGTTAGGGTTGGAGTGATAGAATAGAAGGTAAGGTATTTGCTTTGCACATGACCAACCCATATGGTCCCTGAGCCCCATCAGAAGTGATCCCTGAGCACAGAGCCAGGAATAAGCCCTGATCACTACCAGGGTGGCCCCAAAACAACATCAACAAAAAAGAGCTAATGATTGGTTAGCCATGTCTATCTTATATAACCTATACAAAAACCCCAACACCATGTGGTTTAGGGATTCTAGTTTGGTGAACACATGTAGGTTTATAGACAATTATATTCTTGAATTATAATCCTTTTATAATAAAATAGTGATCTAGTTAGTGAAGTGTTTCTCTGAGCCTCTAGCAAATTAATTGAAATTTTTAAGGGATTCTAGGCACTTCCGATTTGTAGCCCCAACATCAAAGCCAGAGATAACAGCCTGGCCTTGTGACAGACATTTAAAGTTCAAGGAAGGGACTCATTGGAACCTCTAATCTGTTAGTCAAAAATGCAGATAACAATCTGGGTTTGCAATTTGGACTAGTATCTGAAGTTTTGAGTGCTGGTTTCTTGCTATACTGATCCCTCAGCCTATCTAATCTGATCCTCAGATTAGATTAGATATTCCTTCAAAACTGAGTTCAATTATAAATCATACCATCGATTCCAAAGAATACATAAGGATATGGGACAAACCTGCTTACAGAAGACTAGATGTGAAGAAGGATATTTTTTGTTTGCTTGTTTTTGTTTGGGGGTGGGGAGTGAGCTGTGGTAGGGTTCATTCCTGGCTCTGCACTCAGATCACTCATGGTGGGATTTGGGGACAATATGGGGTGCAGAGGACCAAACCCGTGTCAGCTGCATGCAAAGCAAGCACCCTACTTACTATACCATCAATCTGGTCAAAAGAGAAGAGTTTTGTGTGTATAGTTAAGGAAAAACAGAAAAGGAAAGAAGGAGCTTTTCCCTACAGAAAGAGAAACTTCAGGTTTTTTTTCCAAAACAAAGGCTCATGGAACATTGTAAGTAGCTGAAAACTAGGACTGTTGGAATTGAAATATAGAGTATTATCATAGTAAAAGATAAGACAATAAGAGAGAGAGAACAAAAGGGAATGCCCTGCCACAGAGGCAGGGTGTGATGGGGGGATGGGGGTGGGAGGAATGCTGGGATCCGTGGTGGTGGGAAATGGGCACTGGTGGAGGGATGGGTATTTGATCATTGCATAATTGAAACCCAAGCACAAAAATGTGTAAGTCTGCAACTGTACCTCATGATGTCTCACTATTAAAAATTTTTTTAATAAAAAAAAGATGAGGCAGAAGACACATAAATATGGCTACATCTACAAGCTCTAAAGCAAGTGCTGGAAAAAATGCAGTTCAAGCTTTGTTCTGAAGATTTGTGAGGTTGTTTTGTTCATTCTCTCCTTTCTGACTTCCATCCAGGAACTCTCCTAATTTCCTAGCTTTCATGGGAATTGACTAAGCTCACAGGATGCAGCTCTGCAACTTCACAACACAGAGACCAGAACACCCCTCCTTCCACTGACACTCCGTTCTTTCTGGCTTAAGTCAGAGGAATCCCTAGTTGGCTTTGCCACTTTCATCATGTGAGCTTGGACATGTCACCTCAATTCTCTGGGTTTTAATTTTTCATTTGTATAATGGGACTTTTTGTCCATTTACTGTCTTTATCTGTGTTTGGCATATCAAATACGTCACGGGGAGCTTGCCAGGCTCTGCCGTGCGGGCGAGATACTCTCGGTAGCTTGCCGGGCTCTCCGAGAGGGGTGGAGGAATCGAACTCGGGTTGGCCATGTTGGCTGCGTGCAAGGCAAACGCCCTACCGCTGTGCTATTGCTCCAGCCCCAGTAACAACAAAGTCTCCAATGGAGACGTTACTGGGCCCACTGGAGCAAATCGATGAACTGTCTTTATCACACTGGGTTATTATTAGCAACAAATGGAACAAATTTGCAAGAGAGTTGCTTATGAACAACTAAAGTGTAACATATTTTTACTTTCTGATGGAGTGATCTTGTTGAAGGAATGAAGCAAAGCAGACTCTGCACGCTGCACTTGAAACGTTGGGCTCATTCTATGAACCACACAAGATTGCAGGTATTTATTTTTCTCATGATGCTGAAGAGTCAGGCCAAGGGTGTCAGAACATATTGCTAAACATGTGATGGTGGACACAGAATTTTAACTTTTATGACATTTCTCACCTGTGAATCAGGTATAATATCTGTGTCTGGAGATAATTCTAAAGAATGAGACATAAATGTACATAAAATAATGTACCCAGTAGATGGCACATCAAGAAGAACTCGATAAATTGTTGCAATTTTAATGTTATTATTAAGGGAACTTTATGTTGTCCCAAAATTATTTACATAATCAAATTTTCCTTTGTGTCCACACAATACGAAAATTCTCAACCTTTCAAAATACCATATGTGAACTTGAATCAATATCTTCCATGAATGCCCTATGTGGTTCCCAACACAACATAGATATCTCACAGTATGGCTGTACTCCAAAACTCTACTTGGAAATCATTTATTCAGAGCTCAAAACATATTTTCCCATAGAAGGAATGCTATTAAAATAGTGACTGCTTTCCCAAGTGACCGAAAATACCCGCTTAGTTCACAAAGTATCAGAAAATAGGTATATTTGCAATGCAAATCTGTATAAAGGAATCCTTTTGTATTGCAAGTCACTGGGCAAAGTTTAAAATCCAGAAAATTTTACCATAAATATTTAAAGAATTTTAACTAATTTACTATGAAATAAAGCAGATTTAATTTGAGGAAGAGAATTTCATGGAGAATTAAGTAACAAATTGATCTTAAGGTGACTCTGAAACTGTTTCAAAGGCTTTAGAGAATCTTTACTGGGTTTAATGTAAATTCAACTACCTTCCCTTTTTTTGTTATTGACATAAATGATGACAAAACATGAATCTTATGCAATATGATAGAGTCTCTTACAGTTTGTAAATGAAAAAAATAAATGGGAGAAATTGGGGAAAAGGAAGAAATGAGAGATTTCCCTAAAAACATTAGCCAATAGTTTGTGGAAACTGAGGAAAAAGGAAGAGATATTTGTATGTAGTAAAATAGGGAACAAGAAGTGCTGTTTTGGTAATAAATTATAACACCTGGTAAGAGGAAAATGGTGACAGCAAAAACCATACAGTCCCCACCGAAGCCCTAAGGTGAGGCCACATGGGAGACCAATCTGTACAACAAGGGCTGTAGGCTGTCAGGTAAGAGGAAAAGAAGAACATAAGGATCATAGGTAGGTGTTAGGAAATAAAGCCAAATAATATGGTGATACTGCACTTTTCGACCACACATTTGCTTCCCTTCATGATTCTGTTGAGTCAGGACATAAAGTGGGCACTGAGCTAGAAGGTAGATAAGACCATGTACAAACAGAGTCTTTGGGGCTGGAGAGATAGTATAGAGATTAAGGCACACCCCAACACTACGTGGAATCCATTGAGTACTCTCAGGAGTGGCCCTTCAAAAACAGAACCAGAAGTAAACCCCAAGTTCCTCCAGCTACATTCCCCCAAGATCTTTTCCCTTAAAAAAAAAAATTTTAAAAATGAAATAAATAAACATCGTCTTTGCATTTATGGGTGAGAGACACATCTGAAGGACATGAGTCCAATCTTTAATTTGGGGTGGGTTCAAACATGGTCTAAACTAAAAGAAACAAATCCTGTAGTTTTTCAAATCAGGAACCAAAAACAGATAAATAACTTGTGCCCTTATCAATTAATAAATGGGAGGTACTTTATTACATCCCTGAAATCTTCTTCTAAGCCACAGACATTCCTGGAGAGCAAGTGTTCTGTGTGCTGCTGATGTGGGCAGAAGCGGAAGTGGCTCTCTGTGTTCGTTCACGACCTCCAGGTTCTTCAATATTTTCAAGAATGAAAGCATTGAATAATAAAGATACTCAAATTCAGGAGCGATAGCACAGCGGTAGGGCGTTTGCCTTGCATGCAGCCTACCCGACCAACCCGGGTTCAATTCCTCCCCCTCTCTCAGAGAGCCGGGCAAACTGCCGAGAGTATCTCGCCCACAGGGCAAAGCCTGGCAGGCTCCCGTGATGTATTCAATATGCCAAACACAGTAATAGAAGTCTCACAATGAAGACGTTACTGGGCCCGCTCGAGCAAATCGATGAATGACGGGAGGACAGTGACAGTGATAGTGGCTCAAACTCAGAGTTGGAAAGTAGAAAAGAAAAGGAGATCCCCAAGTGGGGAGAAACTTAATATAAGACTAAGTTAACTATGACCCTTTTGGTGAGATTTTTATAGGAAAACCGGTGTTACAGAGAATGCAGGGGATTACAGGGTGATCTGGCTGATTTGTCTTTCTGGTCACCTGCCATGGGTACTGTTCATTATCTTAGTCTTGTGACTCCAAGTTCTGGGGAAGAAGAATAGGTCCTGGGGAACTCCAGGAATGTTAAAGAAGGGCCTTGGGAATGAAGAGAAATGGAACTGCTGGCGAGGGGAAACTGTGGACTCCCCTCTTGCTGGCAAGGAGAAACTGAGGCTTTCTCTTTGACTTCTAACATTGCCCTTTGCTTGTATGACTAACTAGACAGGGAGAGAAGCAGTGGAGAAGGAGGAATGAAAAAATCCAGCATAAGTAGTCAATGAATTCTCAAGCAACATCAGATCCACACTGACAAATAAGGAGAAAGAATCCCTTATATGCAATTGCTATTATCCAGAAATAATTGTAAGAATCACATATTTTGTCAGAAAGAGCTCAGAAACACTGAATTCCTGGGATTGAAAGCTAGATTATTTTTTAACTATTTTGTTTGTTTTTGGCATACCCACAGCAATGTTCAGGACTTATTCCTGGCTCTGCACTCAGGAATCATTCCTGGTAGTGTCCAGGGCACCATTTGCAGTATATCTAACTAGCCAGGCATCTAAAGCTGGCCAGTACCCTAACCACTGCACTATCTCTCTAACCCTCTCCTTTGAAAAACTTTAAAAGGTATTTCTGATTTATTTACAACATTACAAAACTTAAGGAATACATATTTAAGGATAGCTTAAACATACATTCATACATATATGTACATATATGTATATCTATATGTGTGTGTGTCCATATATATAATCCATTACATCCAAGACCAGTGTTCCAGCACCCTTCCACCACCCTAAGTCCCCTCTAACCATATCTTCTCTCCACCCCTTCTGGCTTTCAGTAGTTAGCTTTACTTTTTTACCACTTCATTTGCTTTAGTTAGTTATATTCTACATATGAGTGAAACTATCTGATAATTGTTTTTCATTTACTTATGTATATCACTTGGGGCTGGAGCAATAGCACAGCGGCGTTTGCCTTGCACGTGGCTGACCTGGGTTCAATTCCTCCACCCCTCTCGGAGAGCCCAGCAAGCTACCAAGAGTATCTTGCCCTCATGGAAAATCCTGGCAAGCTACCCATTGCATATTCAATATGCCAAAAACAGTAATAACAAGTCTCACAATGTGTTGTGAGACGTTAGTGGTGCCCGCTCGAGCAAATCAATGAACAATGGGAGGACTGTGCTGTGTGCTGTACTATGTATATCACTCAGCACAGTCACCTCAAATACCATTTATTTTTTCTCAGAAGGCATGATTTCATCTTTCTCACATGATTTCATCAATATCACCTTGAGAACATATACTGTAGCTTCTTCACTGGATTCAGTTTTAAATTTTGCTCTCATACAAATTTGTGCACATTAGCCATAGCTCTAATGCCTCTTCTAGTTCCATCACTCAGTGTCTATCTCACCCTCTGGGCGGTATCTCTTGTCATTATGGTTTGGGGTGGTGGGTCTGTGAGTAGCTAATGATCGAATTAGGTTTCCATAGCTCTAAAACAGCACGTCCCTAATATAAGTGTACCTCATCCCAGAACTTCAAGAACGTCTTCAACCAGTGACAAAGATCCTATAGTAAGACAGACATGAGTCACTGCCCTTTATTATAGCAGATTTCGAAAAACCCAAGCTTCCTCACCTCATGTAGAACCTGTTTACAAATCAAGAGATAAATTTATTACTGAGAAGGAAAAGTTGGCTAATGAGAATAATTAAGAGGTGGAGGAGTGGAGAAGAGAGACTACTATTACATAATAATAATAAGGTAAAGGTAAAGGTAAAGGCCCTCCCCTTGGTCGTCGATTTGCTCGAGCGGGCCCAGTAACATCTCCATTGGAGACTTTGTTGTTACTGTGGCTAGCATATCCAATACTCTCGGTAGCTTGCCGGGCTCTCCGAGAGGGGCGGAGGCCAGACACAGTAACAACAACATAATAATAATAATATAATAAGGGCTGGAGCGATAGCACAGTGGTAGGGCGTTTGCCTTGCACGCAGCCAACATGGCCGACCCGAGTTCGATTCCTCCACCCCTCTCGGAGAGCCCGGCAAGCTACCGAGAGTATCTCACCCACACGGCAGAGCCTGGCAAGCTCCCCGTGACGTATTCGATATGCCAGACACAGTAACAACAAAAGTCTCCAATAGAGACGTTACTGGGCCCGCTTGAGCAAATTGATGATCAACGGGAGGGCCTTTACTTTACTTTACTTATATAATAATAAGGAGGAGAAAAAGAAGGAGGAGGAGGAAAAGGAGGAGAAGGAGAGAGAAGTGGGAGGAGAAGAAGGGGAAGAGGAAGAAGAAGAAGAAGGAGAGGAAGAAGAAGAATAAGAAGAGGAAGAAGAAGAGGAAGAAGAGGAGGAAGAAGAAGAGGAGGAAGAGGAGGAAGAAGAGGAGGAAGAGGAGGAAGAAGAGGAAGAGGAGGAAGAAGAGGAAGAGGAGGAGGAAGAGGAGGAGGAAGAGGAAGAGGAGGAGGAAGAGGAGGAAGAAGAGAAGGAAGAAGAGGAGGAAGAAGAAGAGGAAGAGGAGGAGGAAGAGGAGGAGAAAGAGGAGGAGAAAGGGGAAGAGAAGAAAGAGAAGGAGGAAGAGGATGAAAAAGAGAAAGAGGAGGAGGAAGAGGAGGAAGAAGAAGAAGAAGAAGAGGAAGAGGAAGCAGCAGCATCAAAATGGCCACAGTAGCTTGGAAGGGGTCCTGAGTTCATAATGTGTTGGGAAGAGGCCTGACCTGATCCTAGGCCTAGAGAACAATCCAGGATTTGCTACATTTAACCAAATGGATCAGACTCATTTAGTTCCTTCACTTTTATGCAGACGTTATCCTTGGGTTATTGAGCCACTCTGATGTTGGAACGTTCTGTCTTGGGTTTACTCTTGGTAGCTGACCTGGTGTATCTTGATCTTCCCTTTCCCAAAGCATGCCCTCGGGGGCGTCTATACATGTACATCCTCACTGGTCCTGACACAGCTTCTGTACGTGGGTCCCCAGGACCCCAGAAGCTCCAAACTTTCTCTCTGGCCCAACCCACTTTCTCCCCCAAAACTCCAGCTCTAGCATCACCTCCCCCGAAGTTATATTGCTCCGGGGATGAAGTCAAAGATTCACATTCTCTCTTTGGAACTGTGTTACCAAAAGCAGTGAGTAAAGAGTGTTCCCCAGCAACCTTGAAAAGTGTAATCTCTCAAACCAGGGCCTGAAAGGATAGCTTTGCTATTTTCTTTTCTGAAAACTTGACACAAGGTCACAAGTTCCTGGGTGGTGACCAGGCCGGAGGGTCTTGAAGGACAACCAACCCTGTGGCACCAAGTAACTGAACCTGGAGGCCAATCAATGGTAGCCTTGGTCCTCCCCTTAATATTTCCATAACCTGACCTATGAGTTTCAGACGGGGATTTGGTGCAGAAGGCCTGTGGGTCACATAAATATTTGAAGCTCTGATAACTTCTGAGATTAGAAGCCCCATGTTTAGATTATGCCACCTAAACCGATGTCATCATAAGTCATATGAAATCTCTGAAAAAAGCCGTTGTTATCTGGCTGGACTAAGTTAGATCACATGCCAGAGAAGACTTCTTTGAAATGTTTGCCAGTTTCAGTCTGTGTCCTTCCCCTTCCTGAGTCAGAAAAGCAATTTCAACCTTAAATCATTAGCAACCAATGGTTGTCTTTGTTGTCTGATTTTACCTTCATGACACTGGCATGATCACTCTAATTCACTTGGACGATATGATGACTAGGAAACGAAAAATGTCTAAACAGGTTAAGTGAGCTGACATGAGCACAAGAAACTTTTATCATCCTCTTCCACTTTCCACTTTTTCTCCTTTTAAATAGGAAAGAGGAGGTAATCTCTGAGGTAGAGAAGGAAAGAAGAAATTCTGGAATCGAGATAAAATCAAAGGGGAGTGCAAGAAAAAAATTAGATCATTTGGGTTTTTAATTGGTGAAGTTAAGTCTGGTATGTTTCAAACTTAAATGCATAAAAATATATGGCATGTCCTGGAAAATGTAAAGATAGCCTTATATGTCTTATAAAAATTCATCATTTAAAAACATTTATCAACTTATTAATTTTCAATTATGTGGAATTTTAGATTAGCCTTATTTACTTCACCACCTCCATAATAATTTTTTAAGAATATCTCTTTCATATGTGGGATATTAAAAAATAGTAAGGGAATAACAAATTGTCAAAAGTCCTCAGAACTGGAGATTTTTGCACATAGATCCGAGCTTAAACTGTAGTGGGGCTTAATGGAGGGAAGAGGAATCTCTTGTGGGTTGGAATGGTCCATGTACAGAAGTATAGTTAACAGTATTGTAAATTCCATTGTCTCAATAAAAATGGTAAATATGTATATTTATTTACATGAACATACATACACACATACACATATACATGTATGTGTGTATGTATGTTTATGGTGTGTTTCTCCTGAAATCCTGGGAAAGCCTCAAACTATAAACCTCATACTAAACCTCTAACAAAAATGATGGGTAAAGTATTCTCCTAAGCATCATAACATATTTTCTTTTTTTTTTTTTTTTGCTTTTTGGGTCACACCTGGTGATGCACAGGGGTTACTCCTGGCTCTGCACTCAGGAGCTACTCCTGGCGGTGCTCAGGGGATCATTTGGGGTGCTGGGAATCGAACCTGGGTTGGTTGCGTGCAAGGCAAAGACCGTACCCACTGTGCTATTGCTCCAGTGCCCATAACATATTTTCAACCTATAAAATTCTTCCTGACTTATGAGTTGAGATTGTAGCTCAATAGTCAAACACATCCCTTCTATGTCTAATGTCCTGGAGTCAATATCCAGAACCAAAATAAATAAATGTTTGTAATTTTTGTGAACTGATTAATTTGCTCTTTACCATGAGATTGGAGAATGTCTGTCTTTCTATAAAAAGACATAATTCCAGAACCTTTCCATATAATAATTTATGATCAGTTCTTTTACAAGATATTCCCTTTACTGGAACCAGAGAGATAGCTCAGCAAGCTGAGTGTTTGCTCTGCATACAGGAACGCCAGTCTCAGTCCCTGGCACCACATGGTTCCTTGTGCACCTCTGGGAGAAACCCTTTGTTTTCAAGCCGCTTTCATCTTTGGGACAGGTCATCCTTATGAGTCTAAGATATTCGTCTGGAAATTAGACAAAGCATCATTGAATTTTCATGTTAAAAAGCTGCAGGCAAACATTTCTGTATGTCATGTATATGGCACAGAGATTTGTTGAAGCACCAGAAGTGGAAGTCTAGTAGAGAATTTTCATTCAGTAGGACAGAGATATGACAGACTGGAATGTAGAACGCCAGATTTAAACACTTTTGAACAGCAACTCCATGGCACACATTCTCTAATTCCTGGGAACACAAAGTATGTGGGAGTTCCAGTTTTAGTGACTCACTAGAAAGATTCAGAGGACAGTATATAATTTAAATTATGATTTATGATAGTGAAAAAATCTGAAGCAAAAGTGATAAAGACTCAGGAGGCAAAAGTCTACAGGAAAATAAAGTGTAAAGCTTCCTAGCAGAATTAAGTGGGGGTTCATTTAATTCTCCTAGCAATGAGTTGTGACAACATATGTGAGAGTTTGTCTACCAAGGAACCTCTGTTTAGAGACTCAGTGCTCAATCTTGATTTTTGTTGCTGGTCATATAGACCATTTTAATCTAAGCCATACCAAAATTCCAGATTCCCAAAGTGGTTGCAGATGTTTAGCATAAGGCATGCTGTTTGTACAGTTTAGACTGTACAATGGTCATTCTTACATGCAAATGTGGTGAGGAGACCTTCTGGAAGTCAAACTCCCAGATTCAAACTCCAATCAAGGTCCATACTTGCAAACAGTGTTTCAGCGGATAACAGTCTTCTTTAATTCTTTTGTTTGTTAACATATCTTTTTATGCATACAGTGATATAGATAAGTGATCACAATAAAGTCTGATAAATCCAATGATTAAGTCATTCAACTAGAGTTATGGAATCTCAAAGCTTGGATAGGAATGAGATAAATTAGATGTGATTGCTGTACAGTCAAAATCAACTCAGATTCCCATATATAATTTCTCACCTACTAGTAATATGCGTTTCCTTAAAAAAAAGTCTATAGGTACAGTTCAAATTTCTTCTTTGATCCTTCATCCAGAATCCTGTACATCCCAGAAACTCAGTTCTGTCTGTAATATAAATTCAGTCTACTTAGCCCCTTAGATAGATGTTTCTGGTTGTTCATCTCTTTGACTTAGAGACAGTCTTTGGCCCTTAGGCAAGAACCGCCTCATTTCCACTCCCACCAAAACTCCCCCATCCCATATGACCTTCATGAACACTTTAGGAAGTATTTCATTTGGTTTTAAAATGGGGTTGACCAATTTCGCAGCGGGTAGGGAGTTTGCCTTCGGTGCAGTCAACCTGAGTTTGATCACCAGCATCCCACATGGTCCACAGAGCACTGTTGGGATCGGGAGTTCCCTAGCCCTGGGAGGCGTGGAGAGACCAGATAGACACAATTCCTGCAGGAGTAAAAACGGGGTTTATTTAGACCAGCATGCTGGGGCTCCACAGCATAGGCCAGAGTGGGCAGTGGCTGAGAGCCCCGAACTTCTTCAAAGGGGATCTTATATAGGCCTTCACTGGCCGTTACAGCAAGGCCCGCACATTTCATAGCCAATAGATTTGTAACAACATATACTTTCTTAACCAATCCATTTAAAAGTACCTCACTCCTTAGCCTATAGATTCAAAGATAAGCATTTATGTACATCGATTGTCAGCACAAGCAGGGTTATAGCCGGAACCATTAAGCCTTAGGTAATCTCCCTTGACCATCCACATTTTGAGTTACCCAAGTCTGCAGGATGCTTTAGTGAGACAATACACTCCAGGAAAGGGCAATTTCCCCCAACCACTGCATCCTGAGTTATCCTTTACCCAAGTCTGCAGGGTGCTTTACTGAGACAATACATTTCAGGAACAGTAAATACACCTGAATCCTGTCACACTTGGTTTAGAAAGAAGTTATGCCCTGTTCACTTTCCAAGTCCCCTCTCCCCCAGGTGCAAAGCAGCCAAGCAGTTTTACAGAAAGCAATGTTGCAAGTTAGCTGAAGCACGTAAAAATTTGATGCCCTAATATGGATTCTTTCAGCACTACCAAGTATAATTCCTGAGTGCAAATCCAGGAGTAACCTATGAGCATAATTGGGTGTGCCCCCACCAAAAAAAAATCATTCCAGTAGCCAGAGTGATAGTACAATGAGGAAGGTGATTGTCTTGCATGCAGCTGACTCTGGTTTAATCTTTGCATCCCATATGGTACTCTGAGCTAAACTGAAGTGATTCATGAGT
The DNA here is from genome assembly GCF_029834395.1 of Sorex fumeus. NCBI lineage: Eukaryota > Metazoa > Chordata > Mammalia > Eulipotyphla > Soricidae > Sorex > Sorex fumeus. Next base: position 7,694,096 of record NW_026606058.1, read on the forward strand.
GCAGAGCCAGGAGTAATCCCTGGGCATTGCTGAATGTGACCAAAAGAAAAAAAGTCATTCCATTTTTACCCAAGCCTTCAGCTAATTTTCACCCTTCTTCCAGCTATGAAGGAAAGATCCAGAACTATAAATACAGTCTTAGCTGTATTTATCCTGTTATGCAGAAGCTCTCTGAGCTGTGACTGAGTGCAGCCAGCAGCTACTGAGGAATTTTACCCAAACCCTCTCCTTTTCCTTCCTTCAGGAGTGGTTCATAAGGTTTTGAATGGAGGTTACATGTTGTAGACATGTTTTCTTGGCCTCAAAATTTACAACATTCCCAATGACCATGCCAAGGAATCACAAAAAAACAAAAAATCAAAAAAACCCTCTTCAACATAAACCACAGTCCCTGGCAACTCAGACATTAAAGTTTCCCAGAAACTCTTAGATATGACTGTCAATAGAGTTTAAATATTACCATTCTAATAGATCTCCTGCTTAAAAGAAAAAATCACGAAAACAAGAAAAAGCCTTCCAGTATGTTCAATAATTCTGGTGGCAGCTGTTTCTGGGAGTTGTTTGCAGATTGGCAGTGCAAGGCAGGAGTCTGTAAGGCAGAAGGATTATGTGGCACAAATTTCCACTAGGGCAGTTACAACGATAAGGAATTGGAGTACCAGCTTGTTGTCATGTTGCCCAAGGACATAGCCTGCTGGCCCCTAAAACCCGTTTGGAGTCTGAATCGGAATGACATTTGTTGGTGTTCAGAAGAGTCAGGGATGGGTCCGTTATATGATCTATGAACCAGTACCACAGGTCGTGCTATTCTGGAGACCACTTTCCAAGAAGCCAAATGAGTGAATCTGGCCAGTCACTTTTCAGTTTGAAACATTGCACAGCCATTATTTGAGAACATTTCCCCCCTGATGTTATTATGTGGCCTTGTTTCTCACTTTGCTATTTAAGAGATTGAACCCACTGAACATGCTGGTGGCTGCTTTGCTTCTTGACAAGAGCCAGGAGTGCACAGCCCAGGCATATGAGTGCTCCTGGGTCTGAGTCTCTCCTGAATGTCCTCCCAAGAGCTCTGTCTCCTGCTGGCAGCTGGCGCCACTCGGACCATGCTGTTGTTACAGGGATTGTGCCAACGTATATTTTTTTTTCTTTTCCTGCCCAGTGTTGTGATACATGGCAATCTGTGTTTCAATGCATTGGAAACTTTCTATTTTAGTCAAGAACTGTTCCATTTTAAAGCCTTGATTAAAGAGGGGACTGGAGCGATAGCACAGCAATAGGGCGTTTGCCTTGCGGGCAGCCAGCCGAGCCGGGTTTGATTCCTTTACCCCTCTCGGAGAGCCCGGCAAGCTACCAAGAGTATCTCGCCCACACGGCAAAGCCTGGCAAGCTACCCGTGACGTATTCGATATGCCAAACACAGTAACAACAAGTCTCACGATGGAGAAGTTACTGGGCCCGCTCGAGCAAATCGATGAATAACGATGATTAAAGAGGAAGTTTGTTTGTTTTTAAAAATAGAATGCTCGGGGTCATTTTGACCAAGAAATGGATCTAAAGTCAGGTCTTAAAAAGCTGGCAATGTTATGATCTATGTATTCAGAGCCAAGAGGCATGAGATACTTTAGGAAGGACACTGTCAACTTGACGAAGACAGTTTGATGTGAATTTTTTGAAGACAAGGCAACCAAGACTTTGTTATGCAATCATGTTTGAACAGGTGGGGAATTCTCAACTAGATCTTACACAGAGGGTGTGATGATAAGGGAACAATGTTGAGGGATATTTCGAAGACCAAATAATCAGGACTTAGGGTGGGAGGGGAGGGGATAATGGAGGCATTACAGCATCACCCCCGGCTGCTTTGGCTTATATGACTGCATTGAGATAAAGAATATAGGTTAATATCAAAGTTAATATCAAAGTATAACAGCTTCATGCTAGACTCACCCTCTCCCCTCTGTCGAAAGTGTTCTTACTGAATTCTGTCATTTTGGATTTTTTTCTTTGAAGATCCAGAAATGTCCTTGGTGTGTCTGGCAGATTTCCAGGCCCTTGCCCGGGAGCGTCTGTCTAAATCATCTTGGGATTATATTGATGGAGGAGCTGGTGACGGCATCACACGGGATGACAACGTTGCAGCATTTAAAAAGTTTGGTTTTCTGTATTCTTCCTGAACTAAAGTGGTCTGGGTGAGAGTTTGGATGGAGTGGTGCTGCTTTCGAGAAACTAAAGAGTACTCAAGAAAGAACAATTGTTTTTGTGGTGATGGTGTTGGGTTTTCTTGGGGGTTGGGGTAGTTGACTAAGAAGAGGATGAATGGAGAGAGAATTCATCTGCATGTTGCTGCAGAACTAGTACAAGTTAGTCACCTTGTTGAAACCGGGTGTTCACTTAATCAGGCACATGGAGATAATTCATGGTGGGGGACCAAGGAGGTCTTTATTACACCAGCTGATCATACCCATGGGTCTAGCCTAGCCAGCTCCATTAACTTTAGACTAAGCTCAAAGTCCAAGAGCTGTTTGTATTGGGCATTACTGCAAAGTCATCTTCACTTTGCTTCATGCTCAAGCATCGTGGGCACCCATACATGATGGCATCTTATAAGGGTTTCTAAAATCAGCATTTTCTCAGCTTGGAACAGGGAGGTTCATTCCAAATGCAGACAGAGTGGGCAGCATTTTAAAACTTTCCACCCACAAGCAAAACCATCTTTTTTTTTGTTAATTAGTGAAACACCATGAGGTACAGTTGTAGATTTACAAATTTTTGTGCTTGGGTTTCGATTATACAATGATCAAGTACCCATCCCTCCACCAGTGCCCATTTTCCACCACCATGGATAATATCCCTCCCATTCCCATCCCCCCCATCCCACCCTGCCTCTGTGGCAGGGCATTCCCTTTTGTTCTCTCTCTCCCTTTGGGTGTTGTGGTCTGCAAAAGAGGCATTGAGTGGCAAACATGTTCAGTCCATAGTCTACTCCCAACACGCATCTCCCCTCCTGGGATGAGCCTCCAAACACCCTTTATTTGGTGCTCCCTTCTCTATCTGAGCTGCCCTTTCCCTTAGAATACCCGGCTGGCCTCTAAGCTATGGAGTAATCCTCCTGGTGCTGATCTCAGCTATTCTTGGGTATTAATCTCATATTTTGTTACTTTATGTTCCCCAGATAAATGCAATATTTCTATGTCTATCGCTCTCTTTCCGACTCATTTCGCTTAGCATGATACTTTCCATGTTGTACCACTTGTATGTAAATTTCATGACTTTATCTTTTCTAACAGCTACATAGTACTCCATTGTGTAGCAAAACCATCTAAATAAGCTATAAAACCAAAGGTACATAGAATAATTTTTACCATAACAACCCCCCACTCCTCTCTGCATCCCAGCAACTTGCCACCTGCCAAAGGACAGGAGTCCTGGGGTCCGCAATAATATTGCCCTGAGCAGAGAGACACCAGCTGAATAAGCCTAAATCTCTGGAATTCCTAAACTGCTGGCTTCAAAGAGAGACTGGACACAGGAGAGAGGCTTAAAGTTAGAGGAAAGATGGCCCATGAAGTATTGGGGATCAACATTCATTTAAGGCAGAAGAATTGGACCAGGAGAGTGGGATGGAGCAGGGATCAGCAAAAGTAGCACAGAATCCAAGTCTAGCCATCATCTGTCTCTGCATAGCCCAGAAACTAAAGATGAGGGCCAGGGAGATTTTTGTGTTTGTTTCAAAGTTGTTCAGGAAAGAAGTCAAAAGAAGCATTTATGACATGTAAAAAATATGTTTTTGCCTTCAAACAGCAGAGCTGAGTTACTGTCACAAATTATATGATCTGCAAAGCCTAAAATATCTATATGCTATTTCTGCTTTCTCACCTGAGAGAAATAGCCTAAAATGCATTCCTGCTTGTCCCTTTCCATTCTAACTCTTGTTCTGATTAAATAACCAAAGCATTCAGGGGCCACAGTGACAGTGCAGTGCATAGGGCGCTTGCCTTGCACACCGATAACCTGGGGTTTGATCCCCAAAACCTCATATTGTCCCCTGAACACCACAGGTTGTGCCTCCCCCTGAAAAAAAAATTAAAAACTAACCAAAGCATTTAAATGCAATCTGGTCAGGGAGGCATGGCTCTGAAACACAGACCAAGACAGAGCAAGACAGCAGATGGTGTTGTGCGTGTGTACTCTTGGGATTCACTGAATTAACAGGATTAATGCAGATCAGGGCACTTCAAGAAGTTTTTTTTTGGGGGGTGCAGTTTCAGTATGTTTCACACCATAAAGGGGTGCTAGTCTCTACCCCTCTATAATGTTGTTAAATGAACAATCCATCTTTTAAAGAAAGGAAGCTTGTAAGAAGAGAGAGTCTCCAGTCAGTATATACCACCTAACTGACCCACCAGAGGCTACTCAACACCCATTGTGGTCAGACCTGCCAGGTGAATCTGGAGTTTGCAGCAGGAGTGTCTCCATGATGAAAAGTAACCCCACTGAATGCCCTGCCACAGAGGCAGGGTGGGACGGGGGGATGGGGGGTGGGAGGGATGCTGGGACCCATGGTAGTGGAGGATGGGCACTGGTGAAGGGATGGGTACTTGATCATTGTATAACTGAAACCCAAGCACAAAAATTTATAAGTCTATAACTGTACCTCATGGTGTTTCACTAATAAAAAAAAGTAACCCCACTAACAAGCTATATCTTTGTTGTCTAGCACAGAATTCGCCTTCGTCCCCGTTACTTGAAGGACATGTCCAAGGTGGACATCAGGACCACAATCCAAGGGCAGGAGGTCAGCGCCCCCATTTGCATCTCACCCACAGGTTTTCACTGCCTGGCCTGGCCTGATGGAGAAATGAGCACAGCCAGAGGTATGCAACCGCCTCACCTGCTGGTCCTTTCCGACGGCCTCAAGGTGCAGTAAGTGACCTCAGAGCAGAGGCAGGCAGTGCCAGGGTTTTCCTAGGAAAGGGATTCAGGACAAATATGGTCAGAATTGAGGAGGCTGGAAGAAGAATGCTTAAAGCTACGTTGGCATAACATTACACCTAAGGTTGAGAAAACGTCCATTTTTCACAGTAAAAATGGTTAGAGCGGGAAGGGGCTATCGGCAAAGAGAGGAGTGTGAAAATCCCACCAATCCATCACTAATAAGAGGGGATCTAGCCCCACTGTGGAACTAAGGATGCTTCAAATGGCTCGAGGATCCTCTCCCCAGCCTATCACGGGATATGACTAAATAAGGTAAAGGTAAAGGTAAAGGTAAAGGCCCTCCCGTTGATCGTCAATTTGCTCGAGCGGGCTGGAGCGATAGCACAGCGGATAGGGCGTTCGCCTTACAAGCGGCCAACATGGCCAACCCGAGTTCGATTCCTCCGCCCCTCTCGGAGAGCCCAGCAAGCTACCGAGAGTATTCGATATGCCAGACACAGTAACAACAAAAGTCTCCAATGGAGACGTTACTGGGCCCGTTCGATGACTAAATAAAGGGGAGGAAATTAGAACGACAAGGACGTGCTATGAGGTCTTAATACAAGCTCAGAAGGTCCATTTCTCCTCTCCTCCATTGACTTTCTTATATTATTTGAAAGATTGTGGGGAGGGGAGACAAAGCAATAATCAGAGGGTCCAGGGGCCACTCCCAGCATTGCTCAGGGCCACCAGGAGTGGGGTGAGTCACGCAGTGCTGGTGACTGAACTTGGGACCTCTGTCTGCTGACCCTTTGAAGTATCTTCCCCAACCCCACAAAAAGTGCTAATTGAGTTATTTCTCCTTCTAAGCAGTTTCTCATCCTCCTCCCTTAACTTCCCCACTAAAAATGTAATGAATGGATGAATGGGGCTGGAGAGATAGCACAGCGGGTAGGGCCTTTGCCTTGCACGCGGCCGACCCGGGTTCGATTCCCAGCATCCCATATGGCCCCCTGAGCACCGCCAGGAGTAACTCCTGAGTGCAGAGCCAGGAGTAACCCCTGTGCATCGCCAGGGGTTAAAAAGCAAAAAAAAAAAAAAAGTAATGAAAAGAGAGAGAAGAGAAGGGGAGGGGAGTACAAGGGAGGAGAGGGGCAGGGCAGGAACAAAGAGGAGAGAGGGTTGGAAGAGAGAGGGGAAGGGAGAAGGAGAGGAGGAAAAGGGAGGAGCGAAGGGAAGGAGAGGACAGGGGAGAGGAGAGGGGAGAGGACGAAGAGAGAAAAGAGGAGAGGAGTGCTCAGGCATTATTCCTGGCTCTGCATTCAGGGGTCACTCCTGGAAGTGCTCAGGGCGCCATATGAGGTCTGGGGATTGAACCCAGGTCAGTCACATGCAAAGAAGTTGCCCTACCCCCGTACTATCATTCCAGCTCCACTCCCCCATCCCCTACCATGTCTAGTTTTAATCTCCCAAATTTACAAATATATATGGCCCGGAGCAATAGCACAGCGGGTAGGGCGTTTGCCTTGCACGCAGCCAACATGGCCGAGCCGAGTTCGATTCCTCCGCCCCTCTCGGAGAGCCCGGCAAGCTACCGAGAGTATTCGATATGCCAGACACAGTAACAACAAAGTCTCCAATGGAGACGTTACTGGGCCCGCTCGAGCAAATCGATGATCAATGGGAGGGCCTTTACCTTTATATATATATATAAGGTCTCCATTGGAGACCTTTATATATATATATATATATATATATATATATATATATTACTTTTCTATTTCACAGATAAAAAAAAAGTGAGACTCAGGCTACTCACCGCAAAGTGGTACTATGGACATTCCCACTTCAGATGTAGTGTTTTTTCAAACCACAAAGTTCCGATTTCTCCATTGGAATCACATTTCCTCACTACCCCCGCCCTCCTTAATCCATTCTGTTTCAGAAATGAGAAGATAAATATTTTTGCTCTGAAAACTACAGCTTGCCCAACGTGGCATGGGGATGAAATGACATCTCAAGTTATAATTGCTTTTCTATGGCCCGCAGATTTGTCGACTTAGATAGATTTAGGGACCTGAGTCTGATGAAACGCACACCTCCCCCCCACCCACCCACACACACACACATATACACACATCCCCACCGCCACACCGTTCCTGCCCTCCAGATAAGCAGAATGACGTCAAGACTGGTCTTAGTTACAGAGCAAGGCGGCACAGACTAGGCTTGCTGACAGCACAGACGCCGCCGCCCTACAGAGCTGTGGATTTGCTTTGCAGCTGCACAAGCCGCTGATGTCTGCTACGTCACCAGCACCTATGCCAGCTGCACCTTGGAGGACATTGTCACGACCGCCCCCAGAGGCCTACGCTGGTTCCAACTCTACGTGCTGCCCGATCGGGAGCTAAACAAACAGCTGATCCGGAGAGTAGAATCCCTGGGTTTCAAAGCCCTGGTGATCACGGTGGATGTCCCCACACTTGGCAACAGGCGACACGACATTCGGAACCAACTGGACTTGAAGTCAAACTTACTGCTAAAGAATCTCCGGTCCCCTAAAGAGGTAGGAGAGATAACACACACCAAAGCAAATAGGCAGGCACTACGGGAGACAAATCTCCACCCCGTCCTCCCCTTGTTTCTTGCCATGAAAATGGATTCAGTATCTGCTCTGTGTCCGACAGTGAGGATGCAACAGCTCAGGAGGCAGATCAGGTTCCTGCTCCCCAGACCTTCCAGATGAGCAGAACATGAAACAAAATGTTCTCACTCTAGCAGCTGCCCAACCTGCCCCCAGAACTGCTCTGGCTGGAGAAATGGGAAAGCCGGGAAATAGGAAAAGGAAGGAAAGGATTTTTTGCATGGTGTAGGAAAGTAATGAAGCAAGTTCGGAACACCCAGCAAACTGACAAATTTGGGTGGCCCACTTGGTTAACCACCCCCTGGAGACATTCTGAGCCCCGATGACTGGCCTTTGCAGCGTACCAGCTTAGGCCCAGTTCATTTGCCTTGCGAACTCTCTCTGCACACCTAGAATTCACCGTGGATGTAGATCACACTTGCTTGGAATCTCTGAATGAGGTACTTTCTCCTTTAAACCCCACAGTTAGATGGATGAAGCAAGCCAAGTTTTCATCCACTGGACAATAGAAACAGTGCTTTTAGCCCTCTCCAGCAAATGGGCATCAGTGATGACCAACCATGTGACTCGGTGGTTACACTCAATAGCCATGATGAAACAGCCATGATGAAACAGCCATTTGTAAGGAAGAAATTCTTTCTTACTTATCTCAAATTTCAAAGCACGTTTGTAGTTAATTGATATGCATGGTAAAAAGATAAAGGATAAATAGCACATAATACCCTGTTAGGATTACTGAAGTATTTCTTCATTCTTATGACACTGAGAATATCTCAACTCTATGTATTTGATTTCTCTTTGCTTTATTTGATGATTTATTAACGAGACAGGGTCTAAACATCATTTTGCTTATTCCACAAACTGAATCCTAAGGAGTTTTTTTTTTAATTTATTTGAAGTAAAATAGCTTCATTTATGGATTATAAGGAGGGAATCACTTCACTTGTCACTTGTATCACTTGTCATCCTGTTAATCTTTGATTTGAGGAGGGAAGGAAGGAGAGAAAGAATGTGTTATGTGTTCAGGAGAGAATGCAGTGACCTCCAAGGGAAGAGAGACAAGGGTACCCCAAAAAGTAAAAGAAAGGGAGAAAGAAATTTTACATCTTAGACTGAGATGCAAGCACTTCTCCCCAAAATGGGGGTGTTAACTGTGTTTTTTTTAAATAGGGACTAGTTCTTTTCTTTAAAAAGTGGGGTTTCTTTTAGCTTTTGAGGTCACAGCGGCGACTCTCAGGGGTTATTCCTGGCTCTGCACTAAGGAATCACTCCTGGCAGTATTTGGGGGACCATATGGGATAAAAAGGTAAAAAGGTAAAGGCCCTCCCGTTGATCGTCGATTTGCTCGAGCGGGCCCAGTAACGTCTCCATTGGAGACTTTGTTGTTACTGTGTCTGGCATATCGAATACTCTCGGTAGCTTGCCGGGCTCTCTGAGAGGGGCGGAGGAATCGAACTCGGGTCGGCCATGTTGGCCGCTTGTAAGGCGAACACCCTACTGGCTGTGCTATCGCTCCAGCCCATGGGGATTAAACCCAAGTCGGCCACACGCAAGACAACCGCCCTACCCACTGTACTATCGCTCTGGCCTGGGACTAGTTCTTATTTGCATTTGTGTCTCCAATCCTGACAAAGTTGTAATTGTATAATTATTATACAATTAAAATAAAAATTATTTTTGCATCAATTTTGTTAAGAAAAGCTGCTGAGAGAAGTCAGATTGGATGTTATAGCTCCTCTTTCACACTTCTAAGTGGGGACTCCACCATTGTTTCATCTTTGGAATGGATCAAGCAGTATTGAAATGTTTAAAAACTCAGGTTCTCTTTATTCTCAGCAGGGAAACATAATGCCTAATCTCCAAATGACTCCCATTGATCCATCCATCTCCTGGAATGATCTGTCCTGGTTTCAGAGCATAACTCAGTTGCCCATCATCCTTAAAGGGATCTTGACCAAAGAGGACGCAGAGTTAGCTGTGAAGCACAATGTCCATGGCATCATCGTTTCCAACCATGGTGGAAGGCAGCTTGATGAGGTTTCTGCTTCTGTAAGTAGGGTAATATAGAGTGGGTATGCGCCGTGTAATCACATCAATGGCCAAGACCCAGAGACTATAAAATCCAGCTCCCAGAAGGGCGCGGCCGCATTTGCGGCAGCATGACATCTTATAATCTCATTCTTACTTTGGACAACCTGGCAGGCTACCGAATGTAGACTGCCCACATGGCAGAGTCTGGCAAACTCCCCGTGGCGTACCCAATATGCCAAATACCAGTAACAATGATAGGTCTCATTCTCCTAATCCTGAAAGAGCCTTGAATATGGCACTTTTTAAAATCTCAGGGCTAGGACGAAGGAGCCGTTACTGGTGCCTGCTCAAGGCAATCGATGAACAACAGGATGATCGTGATCGTGATCGTGATGCTTGTGAATGATGTGTGTGTGTGTGTGTGTGTGTGTGACCATAACAGACAAATCTTTGTAATCTGATGAACATTCCCCCATTACCACATTTGATCCTATCTACCTGTAAACTGATGGGGATGGGGGAGGGCTAATCCTTAATTAGAGCTTTAATAAGTGCCAGGGTATTTTTTTAACTTCATGTCCAAATCACACAATAGTTCTTCAGGATGAGTATGCTGGGATGTCTGTTTTTTTTTTGTTGTTGTTGGTAATTTATTTTTATTATTTATTTATTATTTATTTATTTTTTTTTAATTTTTTTTATTTATGTATTGAATCACCGTGGGAAAGGTTACAAAGCTTTCAGGTTTAGGTCTCAGTCATGCAAATATCAAACACATTTCCCTTTACCAATACTTATTTTTTACCATGAAGAACCCCAATAAAACCCCACCCCTCACCCCTCCCAGTCCCTGTGAGGCAGATGAATTCTAGTTAACACTCTATCTGCTTTGATTAGATTCATTGTTTCAATAAAAGATTCACCACTATTATTTAGAGTTTACCCCCCCCCCCCAAATCAGACATGCTGAAAAAGCATTGTGAAGTGATTTGCTTTCTACAGCTGGGTTCAAGAATTAAATGTTGGTTTTGGATTTCTGCTATTTTACTTATTGACCCTGGAAGTATTTCTACTGAAAGTCAGATAGTTAAGAAATTGGTTTCTGTGCTCTAGAGTCGTGGCCGTGGTGGAGAGCCGCTCGTGGGGGGCAACTGGTGGCCTCGGTAGGGCGTGAAGAGTGGACCGAAACGCCCCCCTTCCCATGAGGTTTTAGTCGCCCCAACTCCCCCGGCTCATACCTGCTGTCCACAAGGCTCCCATGCGGCCGCCATCTTTCTTTCCAGAGAGGAGAAGGCTACTGGGGCAACACCCTTTCCCCTCTGGACAGACATGATGGCCTGGATTAACGCATAGTCCTTTCACTTTTCTGCTCCAAGCTGCCGGGTTCTGCATTAAGTCCTTGTGCTTCTGGGGCCGTGGCCGTGCTAGAGAGCCACTCGCGGGGGCAACTGGTGACCTCGGTAGGGCGTAAAGGACGGACCGGAATGCCCCCCTTCCCATGAGGTTTTAGTCGCCCCCACACCCCCGGCTCATACCTGCTGTCCACAAGGCTCCCATGTGGCCGCCATCTTTCTTTCCAGAGGAAGGAGGGCGGAAGGGACCAACACCCTTTCCCCTCCAGGCAGACATGATGGCCTGGATTAACGCATAGTCCTTTCACTTTTCTGCTCCAAGCTGCTGGGTTCTGCATTAAGTCCTTGTGCTTCTGGGGCCGTGGCCGTGCAGGAGAGCCGCTCGCGGGGGGCAACTGGTGACCTTGGTAGGGCGTGAAGGACGGACCGGAACACCCCCCTTCCCATGAGGTTTTAGTCGCCCCCACACCCCCGGCTCATACCTGCTGTCCACAAGGCTCCCATGTGGCCGCCATCTTTCTTTCCAGAGGGAGGAGGGCAGAAGGGACCAACACCCTTTCCCCTCCGGGCAGACATGATGGCCTGGATTAACGCATAGTCCTTTCACTTTTCTGCTCCAAGCTGCTGGGTTCTGCATTAAGTCCTTGTGCTTCTGGGGCTGTGGCCGTGCTGGAGAGCCACTCGTGGGAGGCAACTGGTGACCTCGGTAGGGCGTGAAGGATGGACTGGAACGCCCCCCTTCCCATGAGGTTTTAGTCGCCCCCACACCCCCGGCTCATACCTGCTGTCCACAAGGCTGGGATGTCTGTTTTGCAGGTGGGATCCCTGGGTTTGGAGATGCTGAGTTAACTTGTCCATGTTTGTACAATCAATAAGTGGCTAAAGTGAAATTCAAAAAGCAAAAAGTTCTGAAAATCCTGAATCTCTTGCCTTACTGTAAAAGTACTGAGTTTGAAACTCGCCTCTATACATGGATTGTAACTCATATTTTCTCAAAGACACACCCTCAGAAGGAATATTGCCTCTCAGATAATAAATAACCCCAAACTTAAAAATGATCTATGAAATATTTGCTAGAAATCTGAGAGTATGTGGTTTTCCCCCTTAATTATGAATATATGTCTATTTTATATTTGGGGAAAGGAAATGAAGAGGAGACAGATCAGGAAAAAATGTTAATTAAATTATTTGTTAATTTTTATGGGATATGCTGGTAACCTTTTTTCCCAAGTGATTCTTCTATTACTTCTCGACTCATTTTAAGAAAGAGAAGTGAGGACTGGGAAGAAATCTCAGCAATTAGGGTCCCGTGTACTGCTTGAACCAAGACCCAGTGTGAACCCTGGGTATAGCCCTAAAGGACCCTCAAGCACCACCATGATGGCCCTGGTGGTCCCAGCACCACAAGGCATGAGCATCTCTGCATCCTTGGCCTCTAGCTTTGAATCCCCAGCCCCACTGACCCAGTGCCACTGAAAGCAGTCTCCAGACCCTCGGGAACACTGCTTAGGAAGGCTCCTCCCAGAGAAAAGGGAAGTGGGAGCTGTAGATATAGCTCAAGTGATAGTTATAAGGTAGAGCCTTGTAAGTGTGAGGTCCCCATATAATTCATGGGCTCCTTGCTCACAATAATAATAATAAGGTAAAGGTAAAGGCCCTCCCGTTGATCGTCGATTTGCTCGAGCGGGCCCAGTAACGTCTCCATTGGAGACTTTGTTGTTACTGTGTCTGGCATATCGAATACTCTCGGTAGCTTGCCGGGCTCTCCGAGAGGGGCGGAGGAATCGAACTCGGGTCGGCCATGTTGGCCGCGTGTAAGGCGAACGCCCTACCCGCTGTGCTATCGCTCCAGCCCTGAGGTCAGGATATAGCCCAGTGGTAGGGCACTTGCCTTGAGTATGTGAGGTCCAGGGTTTGATCCCTGACACCACAATAATAATAATAATAATAATAATAATAATAATAATAGTCAGAGAGATAGTACTATGGTCAGGACACATGCCTTGCATGCGGCAGTCTTGAGTTCAATCCCCATCACCACTTATGGTCCCTCAAACATGCCAGGAATTATCCCTGAGCAGAGTCAGCAGTAAGCTCTGAGCACAGCTGGTGTGACCCAAAACCAAACTAGGGAGTAAGGCTACCTGGGCTCAGGGCACTTCATGCCCTTCCTCCTACCCTGTGCCAGCATCACTGGGAGTGGCCCATGTGGGCCAGGGCACAGCAGGGCTGAAAAGAGTTGAAAGAGTAAAATAAAATGGAACAGGGGACCAATTTGATCATGGAAGTGGTACTGGTGTTGCTGTTCTGCCCTGACCATTGTTGTTGACTCATCAGGCTCGTTGGCTGGGGGTCATCTCCAGGATCTCTGAACACTACTTGAGAGCAGCACTGCAAAAGGAGTTATTTTTTACTTTAAAAAGAAAAGTGAGTGAGGATTTTCCCTCGGTTTTGGGTTATTTTGTTTTGCTTTTTTGTTATATAACCAAGCCATGAGAAGTTGTAAAGATAAAAAGGTCATTGCTACCATTTATGTAGATATTTGGGTATGTTTTAATCAACTTTTAAAATAAAAATACTGTTTTAGTTTTAAAAATGCCAATATTTTATTATTTATACTTATCAATGTACGATATGCAGCACTACATTTTAATATATAGGCTCCTCTTATTTTTAATCAGTGAACAATTTATATAATGAATTTTCTATTGTTGAAAGTCCTGGGATGTGTCCAAACTTTCACCATTCCATTTTACATTTAATTGATTTATCATTGATTTCCAACACTTCATGTATGTACACACCCTGCTGAACCCGGTACCAGTACCACTTCCATGATCAAATTGGTCCCTTGTTCCACTTCCACCTTCTTCGCCTCCTTTGCTGCATTTTTTTTTACTCTTTCAGAGTTTGTTTTTGGTGTGTGTGTGTGTGTGTGTGTGTGTGTGTGTGTGTGTGATTTTTTTATTTGTTTCCTGGGGTCGGAGAGCCCGGCAAGCTACCGAGAGTATTCGATATGCCAGACACAGTAACAACAAATTCTCCAATGGAGACGTTACTGGGCCCGCTCGAGCAAATCGACGATCAATGGGAGGGCCTTTACTTTTACTTTTACTTTACTGGGCTGGAGTGATAGCACAGCAGGTAAGGCATTTGCCTTGCACACGGCCAACCCGAATTCGATTCTTCTGCCCCTCTCAGAGAGCCTGGAAAGCTACTGAGAGTCTCTCCCTGCACAGCAAAGCCTGGCAAGCTACCCGTGATGTATTCAATATGCCAAACACAGTAACAAGTCTCACAATGTGTTGTGAGATGTTACTAGTGCCTGCTAGGGCAAATTGATGAACAACGGGACAACAATGCTTCCTGGTTTTTATTTGTTTGGGCTTTTTTGTCACACCCAGTTGTGCTCAGGGATCACTTCTGGCAGGATTGTACCTGGGCCAAATGCATGCAACCCAAGTGTCCTACCTGCTGTATTATCTCTTAAAGTCCCATTGCAATCTTTAGATGGCTTTGCTTTGGTTATTCTACCAAAAAAGAAACTATCCTGTACTAGTCTCACTTTCTGTCATATTTAGGTAAGCATAACCCCCTCAAGTTTTATCTGTGCTGTTAAAAAAGGCAAGATCTTCCCTTTCATTATAGATAAATTGTATTTAATTAAGCATGTTCACCAGAAATATGTTATTTTTTCTTTTGGGGCCACACTCTTTGTTACAAATGTAGAGTGATTACAGATTTAGTGTCGTGTTGTTTATTTCTATGTAAATATTTGGGAGTGCTGTTGCTGGTCGGGTGGTATTTCTATTCTAGGATTTTTGTTATGGTTTTTGGTTTGGGGCCTACACCTAACTATACTCAGAGCTTACTACCTATGCTCAGGGATTCCCTTGGTGTAGTGCTCAGAGGGCCACATGGAATGTCAGGATTTGAACTAGGTTCAATCATATACAAGGCAAGTGCCCTACTTACTATATTCTGAATTGGTGGGTTTTGTTTTTTTTGTTTGTTTTTTTGGGTCACACCTGACGATGTTCATGGATGACTCCTGGGTCTACACTCAGGAGTTACTCCTGGCAGTGCTCAGAGGATCATATGGGATGCTGGGGGTCGAATTCAGGTTGGCTGCGTGCAAGGCAAATGCCCTACCCGCTGTACTATTTCTACAGCCCTATATTCTGAGTTTGGTTTTTTTGTTTTTTTTTGTTTGTTTTTTAAGGAACCATTTTCCATAGAATCTACATCAATGTATATTCCTACATGCTATATGGGAGTTTTTGTTTCTCTGAACCCTTACCAACACATGTTGTTTCCATCCAGTCTTCTCAATGTAAGCCATTCTCACATGCACGAGAATATTTAACTGTGATTTTGATTTGCATTTCCCTAGCTCTAAGTGAAATCTGAGCATTTTTTTTCATGAGGCCATTTGCCATCTGTATGTCTTCTTTGGAGAAGTGTGCAACTAAAATTCCTGTTTATTTTGTAACTAGATTGTTTGTTGTTGAGTTGTATGAGTTCCTGATGTATGTTGGGTATTAATTCCTCATTTGGTGTAAAATGGACAAGAAGTAGAGTGCTATTTCATTTTTGTGGTGGTTTCTTTTGCTGTACCAAAAGCTTTTTAATTTTATATAGTTCTTTTAGTTAGTTTCATTTTTGTTTTCTTAGCTATTAGAGTTAGTTCACTGAGGCATCTCTGCAGCCAATGTAACAAGGATTATGATTATTATCCATATTTTCTTCTAAGGATTTTATGACAATTTAATGGATAAAGACTTTAATTTTCGTTAATGCTTGTTTAATAAGGATTTAGTCTAATTATTTGGCACCATCTGTTGAAGAGGCTTGATTTCTTCCATTGCATGATCTTGACTCATTTGTCATAAATTAAGTCTCCATACATGTAAGATGTTCAGTTTTATTCCATTGGTCTTTGTGCCTGGTTTTGTTCCAATGTTAAACTGTTTTGAACCTGGCCACTTTATAAGTACACTTTGAAGTCAGAAAAGAAGGTGCCTCCATTTTCCTCCTTTTTGTTTTTTGGGGATTACTTTGACTGTCCAGAGAAATCTTCCCCTGTTTTAAACAATGCAACGGGGACCATCCTTAAATCCTTAACACATTCTCAATTACTTCTCTAAGACAAATTCCAAGAAATAGAAAAACAGCATCAATTGCTTTGTATTTTCCAAGGCTTATGAAGCTTAAGGTATGAATTATTGGCTTTCTCCTCTCCACCCGATTCTGAGAGAAAACAGACATGGAAATAAAAGCCCACATGGAGAACAAGAGGAACACTTACTGTAGCTTTCCACAAGAACCGAATTAAAGGGAATGGTGAGGCCTCTACTCTTCAGTCCAGCTCTTGACCTGTAATCCAGGAGGAACAGGCCTGTAGAAGACAGAGAACACACTCCAGGTTTTTCCTGGGGGTCCTTCAGGGGTTCCCACATGCCACCTCTCACACAGAACAGAGAATATGGAAGAGTAGAGCAGACCCTGGTTTGTCCCAACAGTGCTGACAAAGTTGGATCATAAAGCACAGATGAGCCTGTCACCAACATGCAGCAAATAGGATGCACTATTAAATCTCAAACCAATTCTAATACAATATTTTACAATAGGCTCAATCTCATAAATTATTGTAGCTAGTCTTGCTTTTGTGGGGAGGACTTAATAATGGATCTGGAAAGAAGCTAAATAATTCTCCCTGTGTGCTTACTGAACAGAAAATGAGTATTGGCAGAATCCAGAAGGAAGAATTTTGTCTTTGCCAACGCTCATTAGGTTTCTAGAACTCCTCTTGGATTGTCCCCCAAAGAAGCACAAAGCAGTTCCTTCCAACCTTTAACCCAAGGACCCACCTCCCAGGCTCTGCTGAGCCTGGCTCAGACTAATAATCTGCTTTCAACTGGCCTTCAGAGGCTTCAATTCGTTTGTTTTATCATGCAGCTGCCCTGCTGTTATCTTACCTCAGATACCCTCTGAGGGTCAGGAACAAGTTGCTCAAATACGATGTATAGAGAGTGATGTTGGACATGACCAGACTGCTCCAAATGTGCTGCCCATGACCCATCCCCATTGCTTTGCAAAAAGACTTAGTACCTTAGTGATGGAAAACATTTCTGGCTCTCCCACCCTAGAAACAGCAGGGGAACTCCGCTGATGGGAATGTTGTCTGGTTTAACTCCTATGGAAAATAGTATGGAGATTTCTTGGAAAAGTAAAATTGAGGTGACAGATGACCCAGCAACTCCACTTGGCATCTAGCCCCAGGACACAAAAGCATTCATCCCAAAGAACGTTTGCACACCATTACTGATTGCAGTGCAATTGCCAAGATATGGAATCAACCTAGATGATTGATGAGAGAAGAGTAGATAATGAAGGTATGGTTCATATGCACAGTGGAATACTATGCAGCTGTAAGGAATGATAAAATCGTGCAATTTTATGAGACTTAGATGGAACTGGAGAAAATCATGTTAGGTGAAGTGAGTCAGAAGAAACAGGACAAATACCAGGTGATCTCACTTAACCGTAGCATATAAAATAACTCGATGAGGGAATGCAAAATACCAAAGGTGAGAGATATGTATTGCCGCATCCCGCACGGCCAACTTGAACCTTGGGCGGAGTGAGGGAGTGAGAGCTCACCAGGGCTAGGGAGGACTGCATGCAATATGCAGCATACCGCTAGTTTATTTTCATCCATGCTGGTCTATATAGTCTTATTTTAGCAATGATCAGCAGGTTACATAAGCTTCATTGTCCTGTCCTGTCCTCCCATTATTCATCGATTTGCTCGAGTGGGCCCAGTAACGTCTCCATTGGAGACTTTGTTGTTACTGTGTTTGGCATATTGAATATGTCACGGGGAGCTGGCCAGACTCTGCTGTGTGGGCGAGATACTCTCCGTAGCTTGCCGGGTTCTCCGAGAGGGGCGGAGGAATTGAACTTGGGTCGGCCATGTTGGCTGCGTGCAAGGCAAACGCCCTACCGCTGTGCTATTGCTCCAGCCCTACATAAGCTTCATTAACAATATTAATCATGCTGTGCAAGCAACTTTATTTTTACCAATATTACTTATTTTACGGTTGCTTCTTGTTTTTTGGTTCCTTATCTCAGCCCTGAGAAACAAGGATGGAGATGTGGCCTCGGACCTGGTCAAGGCAGATATGAGCCAATCCTCCCTTCAGCCTCCTCTCAAGTCCAGTTGCTAGAGCATAGTGACCCTTCGACCTCCTTTCCAGGCTGGCCACCAGAGCATAGTGGCCTTTCAGCTGCCTGTCAAGGTCTGCTGTCAGGAGATGGCTCACTCTCACACCAAGTTTCTCCATCCCTGTGTATAGGAACAGAGGCAGGGAATGCCTAGGCCCGTCCCCAACAATGTATATTTTCCTTTTAGATTATAGAAATGAGAATGACAGGGTATACAAGAAATTGAGGGGGGAGTAAGAGAAGGAAGATTGGAAGTAGCAGAGGTAGGGTCCAGGGTTTCAGGCACATCAGCACATCTGTTGGCAGTAAGGTAGGATGTGTTACATCTATACACCTGAGCCAGAGTCAACAACACTGGAAGCATGAAACCCAAACTACAACAACCAAACTTAACAATGTGCCTTTCAAGGGGGCAGAATGGTGGGTGGGATGGAACCTGGTAACATTGGCGGAGGGAAGTTAACACTGGTGGTGGGATTGGGGCTGGAACGCTGTATGCCTGAAGCTCAATTATGAGCGATGTTGTATATCCCAGACCCTTAGTAAAAGGAAGAAAGAAAAATTAAAACAAAAGAAAGAAACAGCAGGCGTACAAAAAGAAAAGCAAAAATCAATTACCTGGTTTCTTTTTTTCAAATGAAGCTGTGGGAGTGACTAGTGTAAATGAAAAACATCTCCTCCATAATTTGAGGAGGTGTCATACTGTGACGAGTGTCTTTGAAGCTGCCCTTTGGTCAGAGCCGAGATCTGCAGGCAGGAAAGCCAGGAGAGAAAACCTGGACACTTGAAACGAGGCAGCAGTTGGGTAAGAGCAGCACTATTCAAGCCAGAATCAGGCAGGCACGACTGGACACACTCCTCACCACTTCCTGAACCAATTCTTAGTCCCAGTCCACACGGAGGGGGTCCCCTGGGCTTATAGGCCTGGAGCGTGCGGACAGAGACATCAGAGACATCTTAAACCCTACACGTCTTTCCTTTACAGATCGATGCCTTGCCAGAAGTGGTGGCTGCCGTGAAGGGACGTGTTGAAGTATACGTGGATGGTGGGATCAGGTCTGGCAACGACGTGCTCAAGGCGCTGGCCCTCGGGGCTAAGTGTGTGTTCGTCGGGAGACCAATCCTGTGGGGTCTTGCCTGCCAGGTGAGGGGGCAGTGTGAAAACCAGCTGCAAGGTAGTTCAACTTCTCTCTTCCCAGGCTTCTCTGTGATCTCACCTCCAGACTCAGCTGCTAGTTTCTTTCTTCTTTTTTCATATATTTTTTTTCTATTAAAGAACTGTGATCTGTAAAGTTATTGACAGTTGGGTTTTAGGCATATAATATTTTAACACCAACCCCACCACCACCACCAACTTCCCTCCACCAGTGTTCCCATATTCTCTCCCCAACCCCACCCTGTCCCTGCCTGTCCACTTGAAAGGCACATTACAAAGCTTCAGTGGTTGCAGCTGAGAGCTCCGTAGCACTGTAGCACTGTCCTCCCATTGTTCATCAATTTGCTTGAGTGGGCACCACTCAACAAATTGTGAGACTTGTTGTTACTGTTTTTGGCATATTGAATACATCACGGGTAGCTTGCCAGGCTTTGCCTTGGGGGCGATGTTTTTCATTTTGTTGAGTCTGTGTTTTGGATATTTGACTATACGACTCACCCATATACCAGTATAACTGGAGCCCTGATGCCTGTTCACCCATTACTTCCAGTTCTCTTCTCCTTCCCACCCCTCTGATTTCTCTGTCCTTGCTAAAAATTGGGGTCAAAGGTGATCTAGGCATCCCCTTTTACCACATCTCCTCATCCACTACACTGTATACCACAGATAAATGAAATCGTCTTGTTGTCTTTCTTCTTCTCGCTTACTTCACTCAATATGACATCTTCCAGTTCCAACCACGTTGCAACAAATTGCTTGATTTCATCATTTCTTGCATCTGCATAGTATTCCATTATTTATATTTGCAACATCTTCATAATTCATTTATCTCTCTGGACACGTAGGCTGATTCTGTATCGTATCTTTGTACTGAGTGCAGCAGTGAATAATGATGTGTGTATGTCCTTTGGGGAGAGTGTTTTTATATCCTGGGGTAGATGCCCCAAAGTGGAATTACTGGGTCTTATGGCGGTTCAATTCTAAGTTTACTGAGAACTCTGTATTGTTTTCCACAGCGGTTGTACCAGACAACATTCCCACCAGCAGTGAATGAGAGTTCCTTTCTCACCACATCCCCACTAACACATTGTTCCTACTATTTTTGATATATGTCATTGTCTTTGGTGTGAAATGGTATCTCATTGTCATCTTGATTTGGATTTCTCTGATGATAAGTAATGAGAGGTTCAGATGTTTTGAGAACACACCCACACACAGACACACACACCTCAGCTTCCTCTGCTTCTGGGTGTGGGTTTTGTAGGTTTGCCCTCTCTTTTTTTCCTTGCTTTCTTGCTTCGTTCTGATTTCACAGCTCCAAGAACACAGAGAATTTTCATTCATATTGTGATCATAATTTTTTTTTTCTGTCTTGCTCCCTTCCAATACCTGCCCCCACCCCCCCACCCCCTCCTATCTTGGGAACAGGGTGAACACGGTGTTGAAGAAGTTCTGAACATTTTAAAAAATGAATTTCGCACTTCCATGACTCTGACTGGTAAGTTTTAGAAATTCTTACTCTGGTGCAGAGCTGAGAGTGGGATTTTGAAAGAGAACAAAGTCCTAATCCAGTTTTACTTGGCCTGGTGCTGTCAGGAAGAGATTGTAGGGATAGGATGGCTCAGAGACCACACCCAGAGCTGAGATAGTACACTGGAGAGACTTTCAAGCAGCCAACCCTGGTTCAATATCCAGCACTGTTTAAGGTCCCCCTCCCTGCACTGCCAGAAATGATCCCAAGCACAAAGCCTTTGTAGCCCAAAGATTCCTCCACTCCCACCACCAAAAATATGGGTTGCACCCAAATGCAAAATCCAGTGTATCTGCCTACAAAAATCACATGCAATTTTTGATTTTGAGGGTCCCATTCTGCGCTAGGCTGTGCAGAATAGTTAGGCTTGTTGGATACTAAATACTGGGTGTCATCCTCTAAGTGTTTTCATGGACTGCAAAGAATCAAGGAATTGTATTCCAAAGAAGTCAGCAGCGGAACTGGGAGAGAGATAGGAACAATCAGGAGACAAGAAAAAAAGACTTGCCTTGCACCGAGACAGACAAGATCTCAAAGATACATGCAGGTGTATTCTAGTACAAAATGAAATGTAAAATAGTGCTCACCCACAAAATAATATAGGTTTTTAGCTGTTTCATCCCAATGGACATTTGAGAAATATGGAAAGGAAGCACACATTGAATAGTGGCATTTAGAATGACTGCAGAGTAGTGGTATGGAAGAAAGCTTTGAAGCCAGATTGAAGATCTGAAATCAGAACTAGCCTATGCTAATGCCACTGGTGAAGAAACTACTCTGTTTGGTTCTTTCTGAGCATGGTCAGGGTCACTAAAACTGTCAGACATGCTCCAACTCCAAGCAACCTACAGAGCCAGATAGTTCCCTATAAGGTAATTAGCAACTTCTGGGTCCTAGTTACACACAATGAATAATAAAGAAATAAAGAAAATCAGGAGACTGGCTGGACAGAAACCACTCTTTCAAATAATAGTCCATACGGAAACAGAAATTACTCCAACTGAAGAGAAATTCAATTATGTATATTATGTAATTATGTCATTTTTAAATTAGTTTTTGTTGGGGGCCACACTAAAAAAATCAGGTCTGGGGGTTTGTGGCATGCCAGGGGCTACTCCCTCGTGGAGCCTGAGGGTCTCATACAGAGCTATTCAAGAGGGTCCCTAAGGGCCAGCGTTTACAAGACTCCGACGTGCAAAGCTTATGCTCAAGTCCTTTGAGTCTGACCCCTTTGAAAAATATTGTATTATGGTTACAATAATCTTAAATATTTCGCTTTTGGTGTACAAAGAAACGGCACCTCCACCACCACCAAAGTGCCACAGGCCCTCCGTCACTGTCCTTATGTCCCTTTTAGTACACCATTCACTTACTACATTCTCTAAGGCCTGGAAAACTCAGTTCTGTAGTAATAGTCCCAAGGTCTGTTGTCACTGGGTACTGTCTGTTTCCTTGCTTTATTGATTTATATGCCACATATGAATGAGATGTTTGACATGTCTTTCCTCTTATTTATTTTGCTTAACTTGACTGTCACTGTCACTGTCCTCCCGTTGTTCATCAATTTGTTCAAGCGGGCCCAGTAACATCTCCATTGGAGACTTTGTTGTTACTGTGTTTGGCATATCAAATACATCATGGGTAGCTTGCCAGGCTCTGCCATGCGGGCGAGATACACTCGGTAGCTTGCCGGGCTCTCCGAGAGGGGCAGAGGAATTGAACTCGGGTCGCCCTTGTTGGCTGCGTGCAAGGCAAACGCCCTACCGCTGTGCTATGGCTTAACTTGACACCCTCTTCAAAGGTTCCCAAACATGGGGCCCGAGAGATAGTGCAGCAGGTAAGACATCTGCCTTGTACAGAGCTGAGCTGGGACCATCCCCAGCGCCCAAACCATCCCCTGTGCCTCCCCAGGAGTTATCAGATAAAAAGCAATCACTCAGCAACATCTGGAAATCTACTGTCTTTAAGTAATCAGAGAGAAAGTGTCCCCGCACCCACCACCACCACGATTGTACCTGAAGCTGCTACTGCCCCCTGGATTGTTACAGTGGGCTCCCCAGCAGACAATATTGCACCTCAGGAAACCCTGGAACTCTAACAAATGGTTTTTGGTATTTTGGTTACTCTATATCTTGTGTGTGTTTTTTTTCTGTTTGGGCTTATTTTGTTTGGACATACAGATGCTGGGTGCTTCAGTGGATTTTGCAACAGGGCCTGGAGGATTCTCTTTAACTCCACTTTGATGTGCTCCTTATATTGGTGCTGAAGGAATTGTTCTCCAATTTTTCCATTTGGCCATCTCAGTCCCTTCGTCTCTGGTCCCAGGCCTGCCTGTTTATGGGCCTCTGCCTTCTCATAGCTCTACACTGGGAATAGACAGCTTTAAGTGGATGGACAGATCAGTCATCACAACCAAACGAGAGACAGAGGACATGACTGAGGAAGAAGGGAAAGATAGGAAACTGTCTCAAGCCGGAATCATAAGTTTTGATGTGAGATTACTTTTCCATAGTTCAAATATTACTTTACAGTGGGCTCACTGCACTGAAACCTCTCCACCTGCTGCCTAAAAATCCCAAACTTTTCAAAATAATTGTCAACTCAGAGAAGATCTTCTGACTCTGAATTCCTATCTCTGCCGAATTAATTCCATGACTTATGTATATTTTGATGGGTTACTTGTGTATCCTGTGCCTGTTGGTCCTGTCCACTCTAACCCTTGCGTGAAATTCAACTTTTTGCATTTTTAGGAGGAAACCCCCTGTGAATAGTATTTTGGTGAGTTATCCATCTCACTAAAGTATGTTTGGGGAAGACAAGAACACGTGACATAGAGGTGAAAAGAACGTCCAAGAAAACATTACACATCTTCTTATTACATTTTTTCACCCTTATCATTATCATCACAGATTTTGTATGTGATGTCCACAATTTTCCAGCTTGGATGCTCTCTCTCTTTATCTCTCTATATCTGTATCACTGTCTCTCTCTTCCGCTCCCCCCTCCCGCCCCCCGCGGCACTCAAGACTTATTTTTAGCTCTGTATTCGGGGATCACACCTAGTAGGACTTGGGAGATCATATGGGGTGCAGGGGAGCTTACGCAGGTCAACTGCATGCAAAGCAAGCACCCTACCCACTACACTATCTTTCCAGCACTCTCTCTCCCTCTCTCTCTCTCTCTCTCTCTCTCTCTCTCTCTATATATATATATATATATATATATATATATGTTTGGGCCACATCCAGCAATACTCAGAGGTTATTCCTAGCTTGGCACCTAGAGTTACTCCTGGCAATGCTTAGGGAACCATGGGATGCCAAGAATCAAATCCAGGTCAGCTGTGTACAAGCTAAATGTCCTATCAGCTTACCAGCTGTACTATTACTATGGCCTCTCTCTTTTTACTCCTTATCTAGATTAATTCATTTTATTCCCTGTCTAAACCCAGCTAATTTTAATTTTTCATTTTAATTAAGATCCTCTACTAAACAAGGTGCTTTTTTTAATGAAGCAAGATATTTTATAGGAATTTATTTAGAAATAAATAAATTTATTTTATTTATAAAATAAATAAAATATTTTATAAATAAAATATTTATTTTATAAAATAAAATGGAGAGTGGTCTCAGCATGGTTGTGGCTGGTTCTGGAGGTCTTCGGCTGCTGGAGCTCTGCTCGGGGCAAGGAGGGAAACTCAACCCTCCCACCTCCAAGGGGCCCCAGTGAGGACAGCCAGGCACAGGGGCAGGAGACTCTCCACACGCATGAAGGTACCGGCAGAGGAACAAAGGCATGCGGGTCCTGGGGCTGAGATCTCCAAGCCTGCTCAGATGGGGGCTGAGCATCCTCCACCCAGATCCTCCATCTTCCAGTAGGAAGGGGTCACACCCACCAACTGACCCCCGGTCCGTGTAATCCCATCAATGGCCAAGACCCAGAGACTATAAAACCCAGCTCCTGAAAGTGCGCGGCCGCATTTGCAGCCGCGCAACATCTTATTATCTCATTCTTACTTTGGACAACCTGGCAGGCTACTGATTGCAATCTGCCCACAATGCAGAGTCTGGCAAACTCCCTGTGGTGTACCCAATATGCCAAATACCAGTAACAATGATGGGTCTCGTTCTCCTAACCCTGAAAGAACCTTGAATATGGCACTTTAAAATCTCAGGGCTAGGATGAAGGAGATGTTACTGGTGCCTGCTCGAGGCAATCGACGAACAACAGGATGATAGTGATCATTATATATATATACATATATATATACATATGCATATATATATGAATAGAGCTCGAGCGGGCCCAGTAACGTCTCCATTGGAGACTTTGTTGTTACTGTGTTTGGCATATCGAATACGTCACGGGGAGCTTGCCAGGCTCTGCCGTGTGGGCGAGATACTCTTGGTAGCTTGCAAATCATTTTGATCACTTTAGGTTGTAAAGTAGAAGTATAACTATTGGTTGCAAATTGCTCAGCTGCATTTTCCCCCTTTGATTATTTAACCTCAGGCAGTTGCCCTAAGGATATTAGATATTAGGATGAAGGAGACATTACTGGGGCCTGCTCGAGGCAATCGACAAACAACAGGATGATCATGATCGTAATCGTGATGTTGTGATAATTGGAATAAAGGAGAGCATGAACCCAGGCTTGCAAAGTAATTCCCAGTGCAATCATAATTAGAGCATTTTGGTGTCAAAGAGATAGAATAGCAGTGATTCCTGAATGCACAGCCAGAAGCAATCCCTGAGCATCACCAGGTATTCCCCTTCCAGAGAAAAAGCTAGGCCATTTTGTACTCGTAATATTTTACCAAGGTGAGCCACAGAGATCAAAGTAGGCTTTTTCCCAATCATAGACCTGTTCTCATGATGGGGTAGTTTACTAGTGGTATAGATAAAATATTGAGGCTCTTTCAGGGTCAATGGCATAAGACTCGTTATTGTTACTGTTTTTGGCATATTGAATATGCTATGGGTCGCTTGCCAGGCTCTGCCGTGCAGGCAGGATACTTTGGGTAGTTGCCGGGCCCTCCGAGAGGCATATATTTATTTTCCTCTATGATTTATTGCTTGCTGTGTGAACACCATCAAATATGGTGTAGTAATTATGGAAAATGGGTAGGGAGTGTCTTATGATGTGTCCAGGAATATGTTCACTCATATGTGAGTGAGGTCATATGTGAGGCTCGGCCCGAGCATGTGGAAAGCGGCCTGGAGTGTGGCAGCAGTTGGGTAGTGGAGGTTGGCTGTCGGGGCTGGGTCCCTTGGGGCGGCGAGGGCTCTCACCCCCCTCTGGGGTACCCTGAGTGAAAACAGTCTGGAACAGAATCCAGGTAAAGATGAGTAAGGAGAGGCTGCTAAAATCTCAGGGCTAGGACAAATGGAGACGTTACTGGCACCCGCTTGAATAAATCGATGAACAGTGATACAGTAATAAATAAAATAGATTTTTTTTTTTTACTGCATTGTTTTTTAGGCTGTCGGTCTGTCAGTGAGATCAATCGGGACCTGATCCAGTTCTCCAGGTTGTAAAGTACAAGAGTGAATAATTGGACCACTAAGGTTGCCAATGGAAGAAGAACAATTCAGCACAGAAGGACACTGTTCTCGCTCACACCCTCTCTCACTCAGTGGCTCAACCCGAAACCCTAAACCACTCTTCCATGATGGCTGGGGACCCTAAACCCCTTAACTTTCTCAATGTGCATGGTCTCCTACTTTTTTGCTCCACTCTTACCTGAAATCATCTGAAACGACCTCAAAAGGGTGGATCAATACCAACAAAAAAATTAATGGATCATATTTTAGCATGTCTTGCGTATCTTTGCCAAAAAGGTGGGGGGGGGGAGAAATTGGCAATCTGGACAGGAAAGTGATTTGCATAAATTATTCCCCAACCAAAAATTAAAATACTCTGTCTATAGATACCAGGAAAATAATACACTTTGGAATCCAGGCTCTGGAGCTATACAGGCATGCTGATATTTCGGATTGCTTCTGATAAGCTACATGACTTGGGAAAGTTTTTCAGTCTCCCTGTGGTTCCATCTCCTTCTCTAGAGAAGTTCTTTCTGCCAGCTGGCTATCTAGGTTGGGAAAAAAGTGAAGTGAGGTAATGTGCATAAAATCCAGAGTATAATGCTTAGTTCTCTGTAGAAAGTCTATAAAATATCAGCCGTTATTATTATTATTTGGAAACTTCACATTAATCTTGGAAGAGCTTGTTAAAATATCACCTATTCTTACCCTTGGCTACTTGCATAATGTTTTCTGTTGCACTTTGCATTTTCCACCAGTATGCTCCTGATTATAATTATAATTACTTACGTGTATGGCTCTCTTCATAAATAAACTATATAACCAGTTGAAAATAAAAAAACTACATACTCGATACTGAAATTGTCATCTAGCAGCATAACTCTTGTAGAAGAGTGAATTAATAAAGAGCTAGAAAAATAAATATACATCTACCAGAATAAAAAAGGCCCTCCCGTTGATCACCGATTTGCTCGAGCGGGCCCAGTAACGTCTCCATTGGAGACTTTGTTGTTACTGTGTCTGGCATATCGAATACTCTCGGTAGCTTGCTGGGCTCTCCGAGAGGGGCAGAGGAATCGAACTCGGGTCGGCCATGTTGGCTGCATGCAAGGCAAACGCCCTACCGCTGTGCTATAATATTATCTGTTGAAACTTATTTTTAGAGCAGGACTGTTTGTTATATCTAATACTTGGAAACAAGAAGAAAACAAGATTAAAAACCAATGTCCTTTCAGTACTGGTTCCCCTATGTTTCCTCTTGATCCCTGATATGTTCTGTTCTGTATAGATTTTATTTATTTATTTATTTATTTATTATTATTTTTTTATTAATTAATTAATTTATTTTGAATACCCATCTCTCCACCAGTGACCATTTCCGACCACCTCGGGTCCCAGTATCCCTCCCACCCCCCACCCCCTCCTTCCCACCCTGCCTCTGTGGCAGGGCATTCCCTTTTGTTCTCTCTCTCCCATTGGGTGTTGTGGCCTGCCTGTATAAGAGTTAAGCCTGGTTTTCAGGGAGAAACGTTGGATGATTTACTTTCCATTGATCACCTTGCATATAGGGAGATGTCGCACAGCCGTGTAAGCGGCCGCGCGGTTTGGAGTAAAAGTCCTGGTTGCCGCATACTTGAGCTATGCTTGCAGAGGCTCAGGGTCACCAGGGTTCCATCTGGAGGAGGCGGGATGTGGCACCTACC
The DNA here is from genome assembly GCF_029834395.1 of Sorex fumeus. Classification (NCBI taxonomy): domain Eukaryota; kingdom Metazoa; phylum Chordata; class Mammalia; order Eulipotyphla; family Soricidae; genus Sorex; species Sorex fumeus. The sequence continues at coordinate 7,722,198 of NW_026606058.1, forward strand.
CCATCTGGGACTTCCCGGTGATCTCGGCTCCCTTCGGGACCTGGTACCTTCTCCAGGAGCTGTGGAGCCCCCCGCCCCCCCGTGGCCTTTCTTCTCTGTGGCTGTGTGCTATAAAGATGGCACTGGGGGGCCAGTTGTGGGCATGACTTCCGGAGTCAGAGGTTACCTGGGGGGCCGGGGTTGTCCCAGCAGTTTGGAGGAAAAGTCCAGGTTCTGGTTCCTGCATACTCGAGCTATGCTTGTAGAGGTTCATGGACACCAGGGTTCCATCTGGAGGAGGGGAGTTCTGTATAGATTTTTTAAAAAAATAGAAACAAATCCTATGTTTTACCTTTTAAAAAAATAGTATCAATCATGTTCTGATTTAAACAGGACAGAAAAAAAATCGACGTGATAGAAGAAGGAGAGTAAAGCTAGTTAGACTGATTGATAGAATAGAGGACAGTCTATAAAACTGAGACTCAGAGGTTGCATTAGGTGTCACTACTGATGGGTTGACAATAGGAAAATGTTGGGAGAAAAGCCCCTTTTGGTCTGCTTTGAAGTGTAACACTAATCCCTGGGATCAGCAACACATTTTGGTCTGCTTTGAAGGGAAGCCTGTTGCAACGCCTACTTATTGCAGGTCAGTGTTACCTGGGGACAGGGTGTTTCTGGAAAATGTGTGGTGAAGGTGTGACCCTATTGACAGAAAACATGTTTGTTCTGATCCCCCTGTGTATGTGACCAGTTGCACTCTCCCATCACCCTCCTCAACCTATAGTAAGACTTGATGTCTCTCAATAAAGTGGAGCTACTGTACAGGACCCCCACCCTGCGCATGTGCTCATTTCTTTTCTCTTGGAGGTGGCGGTGGCAAGGTTTGCTCTTTTCCCCAGACCCCTCCCCTTAGCTGGAGGGAAGCTCGGCCCTGTCGTCAGGACCCTGAGCAGCGACCCCTTGCTGGATGAGGGAGCAAGCTGAACAGAGGCCAGGAGAAGACCCCAAGGGAAAAGACTAATTGACCAAAAGTAAAACAGTTAGCATTTTTCACTGATAATCCCTGTTACCCCAGAAATTGTTACATGATTCTGAGTATAGAGGTATATAAAATAGGCAACATGACAAATGACCTGGCACCCGAGCTGCGCAGGAGGAAGAGAGCGGCTTGGAACGCCTTCAAGAGCATCCAAGAAATAGCTAAGAGGACAAAGAACCTCCGGCTCCGGGCACATCTCTTTGATTCCACTGTTCTTCCTGCATTAACATATGCCTCAGAGACCTGGGCCCTACGCAAACAGGATGAGAACGCTATTCCGGTCTCCCAAAGAGGAATTGAAAGAGCTATGCTTGGAATATCACGTTTCACTCAAATGAGAGAAAGAATCCGGAGTTCCAGCCTCTGTCTATGATCAAGAATCAGGGACGCTGTCTCGTTTGCCAAGGTGTCAAAAATCAGATGGGCTGGTCACGTAATGAGATTTAGAGTCAACCGCTGGACTAGAGCTGTTACCGACTGGATTCCACGGGATGTCAAAAAACCGTGTGGCTGCCCACCAGATGGTCAGACTTCTTCATCAAGATCATGAATGATCGGTTTGAGGCTCTTCTTGTTCCTAGAATGAACAGACGTCATTGGGCTACACTAGCACGCGACAGGGACAAATGGAGACGTTACTGGCGCCCGCTCGAGCAAATCGATGATTAATGGAGAGTCAAGTGATCAGGTGATAAAATAGGCACACCACTCCAATTTACTGCAGTCTGTTCAGCCATGCATGGGTCTGAGCTTAACTGTGGCTTTTGATCTCTTTTGAGATTTATTTAGGGGTCTCTGAAACATGGCCAGCAGTAGAATTTACAGGGTGGTGCTAGTGTTGGTTCGTGGGGGTGACTGCCAGTGCTTCCATGTGTATTGGGAATTGGGTGAAGGTACCCCACCCCAAGTCTGAGAAAGCCTGAAGATTTCCGTCACAAAATCCGCATACCAGAATTTTCAGCAGATTATATCTTGGTGTTATATCCTGATCAGATTATATTCTGAGAAGGTGGAGTCTGACCGGAGGTATGCCAGTGATTTTGGATTGTGGAAGCAAGCGGCTGCTGGGGTCTCTGCTTGGATGGGACACCAGGCCAACCCAGCCCCACCCCTCTGATTTACCCCATTCTGTTCGGCCAAGTGTGGGTCCAAGATTACTATGGCTTTTAATCTCTTTGGAGATTTATCTATGGGTCTCTGAAATAGGCTGATAAATGAGCTTGCATAGCTGAGTCAGAGGTGGTTTGTGGGCGTGGCCACACAAACCTAACTTTTAGCTATTTAGTTTCTTGGTAAACTTGGTCCCAAGTTATTGGGGTCTGACCAAGGCACAATGGCAATTTGGGGGTATCAGGAAGCCTGAAAGCACCATCAGGCTGCTGATGCACTCACACCGCAGGTACAGATTAACCCGTTGGCGGCACCATACCCGCCCCCCCTATTTTTAACCACAAAAATCTTAGGGGGAAAAGAGGAGTTAATTAATCCCAAAGGAAGGAAAAGGGAGTAATAGGTAAAGTGAAGTAGAAAATTGGCAGACAATAGTTAAATTAATCAGCAGAGCCTGGCAAGCTCTCCGTGACATATTCAATATGCCAAAAACAGTTACAACAAGTCTCACAATGGAGACGTAACTGGTGCCTCTTCAAGCAAATCTATAAACAATGGGACGATAGTACTACAATGCTACAGTTAAATTAATAGTATTTTTTTCTACATCTATGCATGACGCAGAAAAAAAAACAATTTTAGATGAACTCTTTATTTAACTATTAAGAGCCACAAAGCTTTTAGGAAAATATCTATGGGACTAAATATCTGAAAGTACTCTTTTTCTGGGAAGGATTGGTAAGGTTGGACTGGGAATTGACAGGAAAGGTCACGGTCCTCCCGTTGTTCATCGATTTGCTCCAGCGGGCCCAGTAACGTCTCCATCCTGAGACTTCTTGTTACTGTGTTTGGCATATTGAATACGTCACGGGTAGCTTGCCAGGCTCTCCGAGAGGGGCAGAGAAATCAAACTTGGGTCGGCCATGTTGGCTGCGTGCAAGGCAAACGCCCTACCGCTGTGCTATTGCTCCAGCCCTGACAGGAAAGAGACAATCAAAACCTGGAGTGAAGGAGGCATTTCATATCTTGTTTAGGTTGGTAGTTCTCTGGATTTATATAACTGTCAAGGCTCACTGAACTACACACTTCAGTTTAACGAATTAAACACCTCAGTTTTTAAAATTAGAAAAAGGGCCATCTTGAGGATCTTATGTCACCTCTGGGTATAGGCTTCAAAGAGAGGCCACAGCGTTTTTAGTTCTTAAATTCAGTGAAAATTGGTTTTGCCACAAAAAAATGAAAAATGGGTGCAAATAATCCTAAACAGAGCCACTGTGATTCCCAGTAACAAACCCCACTCTGCTCTCATGATTCCGGATAGAGCTAGGTAGGGGGTCACTAGAGAATTCCCATTCAACCATACTCTGAAGGGTGAAAATTCAGTTGAGGTGCCACTTTCATGGCACAGAAAAGGGCCATTCCCCATAAAAATTAGTCACTGGACTTTCTGTTTATGTTTTGGTTGTGTGAACCACAACTCAGGACTAACTCTTGGCTCTGCACTCAGGAATCACTGCTTACAGAGCAGAGGACCGCCTGTGGTGCCTACCAGGAATCAAATCTGGGCAAGGCAAGCTTCTGATTAGCTGCATGCTTGCTCTGGCCCTGAACTTGGGACTGAACTGACTGACACACTGCCTATGTCCAAACTGTGCAAGTTGGCAGGAACGAGTCAAACAACACTCGGAGAAAACACTGATGTAGATATATGTCTCCCCCACCTTCCCAAATGGGTTTATTACACAAGGAAAAGTTCTCATTAGGCAGAGAGATTCCATCAATCTAAGTTAAAGTTCGCTTATTCCCTCCAGGGCCATCTTTTGCCACCAGATCTCCTTGAAAGTATCCACAGTGGTCTGGATCTCACTGTAGCCTTGAAACCCATTTTATGGTCTCTTGTCTGAGAGGAGTGAGAATCACAAGTTAAGGTCACCAGTGGGGGGAGAAAGGAAGTGGGGGAGGAGCTAACAGTGATAAAAGGATTCAAGGTGAAGACATGAAGACCAAAGACGCTGTGTCAAAGGCAACAGCATCTAAAACTCCCATCCGGCCTTCGGTGGCGAAGGAGACCAGAACCCACTCGCTTTCTGCTGGCTTTTAACGTTTCAAAAAACAAAAGTAAGAGGTTAGTTCTTTTCCGCTTTCTTTCAACTCCTCTGGGGGCTTGCAGAGACAGTGGTGGTGGTGGGGGGAACACGGATCTTTGCCAGGATGGAGGGAGGAAACTGGAGGGCATGGGGGAGCTGACAGACAACGGATTTCTGCTGTTTTCCTTTCCAGGTCTGCCCTCTGTTCTCCAGCAAGTTCTGCTTCCTGTGCGTGTCTGTGCCCAGGTTTGGCCATGGCTGCATGGAGCTGCCTTGTGACAGGAGCAGGAGGATTTCTGGGGCAAAGAATTGTCCACTTGCTGGCGGAGGAAAAGGAACTGCAGGAAATCAGGGTGCTGGACAAAGTCTTCAAACCAGAATTGCTGGAGCAATTTTCTAGTAAGTAGAGTTGGGTCGTGGGCATTTTAGCCTAAAATCTGTGCATTCGTATGGGGAGGAGGTTCTCTCTAGCAAATTAAGCAATGTGGCAACTAAAACCAGAGTTATCGGAAAGGATGAAGGACGCTGGGTTGGGTGGTGGAGGCTGCTTCAGCCCAACCTAGAGCTAGCGAGGGCGGCTTTGGACCAGCCATATCATGCTCCAGACCTCTTTTCTTCTTTTCTGTAAAATCCCTTATCAGTTCTCTCCTTGTCAACTACTCTTTGATGTCAAGACTTTTGATTTAGGGATTGCTGTGCAACAACTGAAAAGACTGAACAAGTGCTATTGCCCCCATGGATTCAGCAAAGCTGACATAAAAGGCAGAAGGGTGGAACTGACTGGGGTGTGCATGTGAACATGTGTTTGTGTGTGTGTGCTTTCATGTGTGCATGTGTGCATGCATGCATGCATGTGTGTGTGTGTGTGTGTGTGAGAGAGAGAGAGAGAGAGAGATCAAGAATTGCCGAGAAGCTCAGATAGAGAAGGGAGCACCAAATAAAGGGGGTTGGGAGGATCCTCCCAGGATGGGAGAAGCATGCTGAAAGTAGACTATAGACCGAACATGATTGCCACTCAATACCTCTATTGCAAACCACAGCACCCAAAAGGAGAGAGAGAACAAAAGGGAATGCCCTGCCACAGAGGCAGGGTGGGATGGGGGGGATGGGGGGTAGGAGGGATACTGGGATCCATGGTGGTGGAAAATGGGCACTGGTGGAGGGATGGGTACTTAATCATTGTATAACTGAAACCCAAGCACAAAAATTTGTAAGTCTACAACTGTACCTCTTGGTTTGTCACTAATAAAAATATTTTTTAAAAAAAGAAGAATTGCCAAGAAAGAGAATGTGAGATTAGGAGTTTCATAGGAGAGAGAGGAAGGGTGAGGACATACAAATGCACGAGTGGGCTTGGGCGGGAAGGCAGGAGCAGGGCCAGAGCTCACCGTGGGTCCTTTGTCTCTGATCCGCTTAGCAATCAGGAGAGTTACTGGAGAGTTGGCTTGGCTCATTGTTTGGTCTCAAACAAATAGAATAGTTGGATTTATAGGCTATCACCCACATTCCCAGAGTAAGCCTGTGAGGCCACATCCATCTGGGCTGTGGGGACACTGGAGCATGCAACTCAGGGGGAAAGCGAGCCCCCGAGAGCCCCCGAGAGCCCCCGACTCGCGGGCCCCCAGGACCATTGGCCCCAGCACTGAAAGTTCCACACCTCAGCCTGGGATGACTCCTGGTAAAGTGAGTCATCATTCTCTTGTATTTCCTCTACTTCCTCTTTGTGTACCTCCAAACCAACTTCTCTTCCCCCTTCTCAGCTTTGACAGCCTCAGTATCTACAGATTCAGACCCTCCAGAAGCCCCCCCATGCCACCCTGGCTTTCACCCATCGCCCCCTTCCTTTCTCCCTTTCAGTTTCCTCTAACCTCCACTTCCTCCTCCCTCTGCCCATTCACAGATGACCAGCATCACTGATGAGTCTGTTTAGAATTCTGATGTCATTATCTTCACCCTGAACAGGTGATACACAGGGCTTCCCAAACTTGTTCTCCCGGTGCCCCCTTTTGACCTAGAAATGCAATCCGGGGAACTGTGGCCACAGAGAGCTTGGATTCATTCATTAAGCAGTTGACTTGGAATGAATTTGGGGTCATTCACTGCCACTCTGGAAATCTTTTGTTGATGTTAATTTCTTTCTGCCAACCCCCACATGCAGTTAGGTGACCCCAGAGGGTCTAGATGGATGGTCCCATTGTAGCTCACTGGGTGTGCCAGAAAGGAGCAGGGACTAACAGATTACTTCATCCTCTCTCTGTGCTGTTTTCATCTGTTGCTCTCCAAAACAGTTTGGCATCTAAGGTAATCATCCTCCATTTTAAGTGAAGGCTAAAGGCATAGAGAAGCTCCAACTTTTTTTTTTTATTAGTGAGACACCATGAGGTACAGTTGTAGACTTACAAATTTTTGTGCTTGGGTTTCAGTTATACAATGATCAAATACTCATCCCTCCCCCAGTGCCCATTTCCCACCACCACAGATCCCAGTATCCCTCCCACCCCCCATCCCCCCATCCCACCCTGCCTCTGTGGCAGGGCATTCCCTTTTGTTCTCTCTCTCTTATTGGGTGTTGTGGTTTGCAAAAGAGGCAATGGGTGACAATAGTGTTTGGTCTATAGTCTACTTTCAGCATGCTAGAGAAGCTTCATCTTTAGTTCCTCCAGCAACTTAGAACAACCACCACCACCCCACTTACAGTATAATCCTTCCCCCCTCCCCCCCCACACACATACACACACACACACACACACACACACACACACACACACTGGCTGGGTATGGGTAGCTTTCCAAATCATGAATGTATTTCTCACAGTTCTGGGGGCAGCAGTCCACGATCAGGGGTAAGAGCCTGCCTTCCTGTCTGTGGAAGCACCTTCCTACCATAGAGTCACACTGTCACTGTCACTGTCCTCTTGTTGTTCATCGCTTTGCTCAAGTGGGCCCAATAACGTCTCCATTGTGACGATTGTTACTGTGTTTGGCATATCGAATACATCATGGGTAGCTTGCCATGCTTTGCTGGGTGAGATACTCTCGGTAGCTTGCCAGGCTCTCCAAGAGGGGTGGAGGAATCGAACTTGGGTCAGCCATAGAGTCACACAGTGGAAGAAATAAGCAAACTCTCTGAGGTCTCTTTCCTGAGAACTGGTGACACTCCGAAGGGATTGACCCTTTAGGGCCCCCCGAGACTCCTGGTGCCTCACAGCATCTCACTGGCACTAGGATTCCAGGATAGGCTTTGGCACTCACACTTCCTGGCTGAGATTACTGAACTCGTTTAAGACCCAAGCTGGGTTTGAGACCAGGCGGTCGAATTGACTCCCTTGGCCACTGGTTTGTTTGTCAGTTGCTTCTCTCCAGGCCTCCCTTCTGCCTGGTTCATGCCACAGAAGTAGTTGCACATTTAATCCTTAGAAAAAACTAAGGCTCGAGACTTGGTGGAGAAGGGGGCAAAGACCCCGCACCGATAGTGCCCCCTTGCGGTCTCTTTGGTTCTGGTTTAAGAATCTGGTTTAAGAATCCAGAAACCCAAGCTTCTGGTTTAAGAATCCTTTCTCCACTTGCTTGATTTGGGGTTTCCCTGGCCCTTGTGACATACTCCCTTGAGGCAGTCTGTTTGAGGCGAGCCACAGGGAAAAACAGAAGAAGGGAGAGGTAACGTGTAATTAGAGAAAATTCTCTTCTCGGGCTGATTCCAGCAGCTTCTTCCCTGTCGGTGGAGAGAGAGGAGAGCACACTTCGCACTCCAGCCCTGCACTTTTCCACTGTGCTTTCTCATTGCCAATTGAACTGACTTGGCCGACTCTACCTCGGAAAGAAACCAGCCCTGCACCGGGGTGACAGGAGCGAGTGAGAGGTTACAAGGGGTTGTACGCTTGAATCGCTAGTAGAATGTGACATGGACCTGTACTTCACGACTACGATTCTGCTTCGGTGACTGTACAGTGGAACTCAGAACAAACCCCACCTCATGAGTCCGCTGTCAGAGGTGTGTGCAAAGTGCGAGGCACCTATGTAGGGTGGTAATCCCAGTGACCCGGCGTGTGACGTGAAGTCATGGGTAAATCTGAGGTATCGATGCCTCTTCACAGTACTTTATTTTTTTTATTTTTTATTTTTGCTTTTTGGGTCACACCCGGCGATGCTCGGGAGTTACTCCTCCTGGTTCATGTACTCAGGAACTACTCCTGGTCGTGCTCGGGGGACCATATGGGATGCTGGGGATTGAACCCGGGTCGGGCTGCGTGCAAGGCAAACGCCCTCCTCGCTGTGCTATCACTCCAGCCCCACTTCACAGTGCTTTAGAGGAGCCTCAAGACCTGATGTCCACCAACTGTCCTTAGCTGACTGACCACAACGGCATATCTAATCTATTCGGGTTTTTGTTTGGTTTTTGGCATGGGGGTGCGGGGGGGCCTGCCAAGCTGCACTCAGGAGGCCTGGGGGTGATTCTCAGCCAATCATGCAAGCTGCTAGTTTGAATGTGATGCCGCTTAAATCCTGTAGTACAGGGAAGTTCCAGGGCTGCACCCCGTAATACTCAAGAGCCTCTGTGGTGTTGGGAATCAAACCTGGGTCCGATCTCCCAACACTCCCAGTATCTGCTTTGATTGTAGCTAATAAATTCCACCTATTTATTTCCTTTTGTCTTTCAGGCTGACGCCCTCTCACCCGCACTGGAAACCTTCAGGCTGCGTCTTCCTCTTCCTGGGCACTGTGCACCTACATTTTGATTAATAGCTTGTTCTCCTTGATTTCTCTTATTCATCCCTCTTTTCCCCACCTCTCACCAATCATCTCTCATCTCTCTTCCGTAAGGTGGCCAGGGCCAGCGCCCACTCCACCATCCTCTGTGTCTTGCCTCTCATTCCAAATCTGAACATGATCCTTCATTTGCTGACACAATTAAATTCTGAGTCTTTCCTCTGCTAACCCTCTCCCACAATCACCCTTCCTGCTCTTCGCAAGAAGTCAGATGCACTTGTCTGACTCCCTTGAACAGTTTTATGTTCCAGGCACACTCGACTTCACACAGTTCAATTTTCTCGGGGATGGAGGGAGGAAATGACTTGGGGATGGAAGCAGGTGTTTGCTCTTGTCCATTTAGCGCTACACATTCTATTTTCTATGCTTTCACTGAAGCAGGCTTCTTCCCCATTCTCCCACTTTACCCATCCTCAAAGACTTGGTAAAATGCTCTCTTTATCAGGAAGCTTCCCAGTCAGTCCGAAGAGTTAAGTGATGTTACCTGCCCCCTGTTCTCACAGAGCTGCGGAGCAAGGTCAAGGTGACGGTGTTGGAAGGAGACATTCTGGACAAGCAGTGTTTAAGGGAAGCCTGCCAGGGCATCTCCGCTGTCATCCATACGGCCTCTATCATCAATGTTCATAGTATCACCCAAGAAGACAGTATCATGAAGGTCAACTTACAAGGTAGAGTCCTTCGGGGGGCACGTGGAGAAAGCTGAGACAGGAAGAATCAGAAAACAAGAGGAGGAAGGCAGGGAAGGACCCTGCTTTGGAAACCATTTGGGCTCTGTCCCCAGTCTTTTTCTCCTCGTGACCAACGAGGAGATTCAAAGTGGCTCTCCTGTGATTTTGAGTTTGACTTATTTGCCCAAGGAAGCTTGGCAAGAGCAGAAGGACTAGAAGGTAGCCCCAGCTACCTTCCAAAGGCCAGGACAGTGCTTGCTACTGCTGTTCCAATCAAGGTTTAGGCAAAACCCAACTTCTCTCGTCTGCTGTCCAGTCACGTCCTGCTGCCCTGGGCCAAGTGGAAGCTTTGGGAGGAGGGGCAATAGCATGGTATGGGGGAGGTGGAACCAGGCCTTAGGAATGCTTTCTCCCACCTCACTGTAGCCCTCCTGAGTTCTCCAAGGTGGTTCTACTGTAAAGCCAGGAATAAACTGCTTTCGATCCAAGATGCTCCAAGTCAGGTATGAACTCCAGCCTGGGTCCGCAGGCAGGATCGCCAAGATTAGTAGGGACCTTAGCACCCTCCTGGCCACCTCCAGAAGGATTTCTCTGAAGGGAAGTAGCAAAACATGTCCATGGCAATGAGGCCAAATAGAATCACCCAGTACTTATTTCCCCTGTAACAGTTTCCTAACCGTTCATCACTGTCCATAATATCATCTCTTCAGCTTGCAGTTCTGTCTGCTATTAAAAGCAGTTCTCTTTCTTTTCGTTTTTGGTTTGTTTTGGGGCCACACTCAGTAGTGTTTGGAGCTCATTCCTGGCTCTGCACTCAGGGATCACTCCTGGTGGGGGTTGGGGGACCATACGGGGTGCCAGGGACTAAACCTGGGCCAGCCATGTGCAAGGCGAGCGAGCCCCTTAGCCATGGTACTATCCCTCCACCCCTATTAACAAGCAGTTCCTAACCAGGTACCTAATGGTTCATACTCCTTATTCAATACTCATTCAGATGGCTCTTTCTGCCTTTTATGGTTTTTTTTTTTTTCACTTTAGACACACTTGCTTAAGGACCTCATTTAGTTGCTATGTAATCTCATTCCCCCAAATCCTGGGCCAGTCTCTCTAGATCCCAGGTCCCCATCTACCTTTCCAAGTCAGTCTACTCAGACCCCCTTCCCAACGCGACTTATCACTGTGGGGTCTCCAGTCTAAACAAGCACAATCTCAGAAAGTTCCTTTCTTGTAACCACCCTTAACCAACCCCGCCCCCCTTGAAGAGGGTGCTAAAATGAGTCTGTTTTTAGTGTTTATTCCCTCTCTGATGAGTCCTTTTCATCACAGCTCCCAGTCACAGGTGATTCCAACTCCCTGAGGACCAAAGGAGCATCAGCTTATTTAAACCAGTTTCACTGCCAGGTTTAGAAATTACTTCACCTCGAGGTCATTTCCTACTCTGCAAACAAACTAGCTACAAATTTTCTCCATCTCTCTCTTTCTCTCTTTTTTTGGTTTTGGGGCCATACCTAGAGATACTCAGGGGTTCCTACTGGTTCTGCACTCGGGAATCACTTCTGGCAGTGCTCAGATGACCATATGAGATGCTGAGGATCAAATCCAGGTAGACCCCATCAAAGAAAGTGTCTTACTCATTGTACTATTTCTCCAGTCTCTGGATATCATTTTTTTTGGAGGGGTCACATCCGGCGATGCTCAGGGGTTACTCCCGGCTATGCACTCAGGAATTACTTCTGGCCATGCTCAGAGGACCATATGGGATGCTGGGGACCGAACCTAAGTTGGCCACATGTCAGGCAAATGCCCTACCCTCTGTGATACCGCTCCAGCCCCATGGATCTTATTTTTAAATATGATCCTTGTGTCTCCTCCAATCCAATTTACACACTAGGCTTAAAAGAGAAACAAAAATTACCAAAAGTAAAAATAATCCATTGCGGGCCTGCAGATGTGACTCAAAGAATAGAGCTCAGAGCTCAAGTTGTAAGGCGCTGGTTCCGAGTCCCAGTACTGCATTGTTCCTTGGAGCACCACTTACCCCCACAATAAATAAGACAAAACGTTGTCGAGGAAACTGTTGGGAAGGACCTCTAGATTGCAGGGGCTGAAATGTTTGTAAAATCGTCCCATGATAGGAATTGCCACTAGAGAGCGCACTCCTCCTCCAAGTTCTTCATGAGGCTAAGGACGGTTGGAAGTGTCAATTTCCCCGGTACTTAGCACAGTAGCACTGTCCTCTGGTTGGTCATCGATTTGCTCGAGCGGGCCCAGTAACATCTCCATTGTGAGACTTGTTGTTACTGTGTTTGGCATATCGAATACGCAACGGGTAGCTTGCCAGACTTTGCCGTGAGGGTGAAATACTCTTGGTAGCTTGCCAGGCTCTCCGAGAGGGGTGGAGGATTGAACCCAGCCTGCAGAGTCCACCGCGTGCCAGGCAAACGCCCTACCCGCTGTGCTATCGCTGCATATGTGCGTGAAGAAAATTAAGTCCGGTTTTAGGAGTTGTCTTTGTAGGGAAAACATAATGAATAATATAGCCTGGGGCTTGAGTATGTACTCAGTGGTAGAATGTTTACTTCACTCGTGCAAGTCATGAGTCCAATATCCAGGAGCACCACCCTCCACCACCCCCTCCCCCCCCGCCAGCCCCGCAAAGAACACACTCTGGACCTCCAACTTATCTCTAAAACTCACCGATAATTTCTGAATCGCTCTCTATAAAAGTCCTGTGTCAAAGTTTCTATTGACCCTCAAAAACAAGAAAAATACAAAAATTATTATAGGCATGACTCTGTATGTGTTGAGTTCTTATATTGCCCTCTTTAACCAATTACTAGGACTTTCTATATTCTAAGAGCTGTCTAACTAAGTTTTCATTTTAAAATAGTCGTTAGTGAGGTGTTGCTCTCCAAAGTCAAGTGCTGGGATCTTTTCCTTTTTGTCTCTTTCTGTGTCCACAAGATGGCCACATGCCCGGCAGAGACAGACCACACTGCTCTGCACCCTCTCCCTGCTGGGGGTGGAGTCTGTACATGGTCTGGGGGCAGGATTGATGACTGAACTAATAAGGTGCTTCCCGCGAGCAGGTACCCAGCTCATGTTGGAGACCAGTGCTCAGGAAAACGTGCCCATCTTCATCTACACCAGCTCCTTAGAGGTGGCTGGGCCAAACTCCTACAAAGAGGTTGTTCAGAATGGTCACGAAGAAGAGAATCGAGAAACGACATGGACAAACCCATATCCATACAGCAAAAAGCTTGCCGAGAAGGCTGTGCTGGCAGCAAATGGACAGACTCTTAAAGATGGTGGTACCCTGTCCACATGTGCCTTAAGGCCCATGTATATTTATGGGGAAGGGTCTCAGTTCCTTTTATTCCATATGAACAGGGCCCTGAAGAACAACAACACCCTGGAGAAGTTTGGCCAATATTCTGTAGTCAACCCAGTTTATGTTGGCAATGTAGCCTGGGCCCACATTCTGGCCTTAAGGGCCCTGCGGGACCCCAAGAGGGCCCCACGCATCCAAGGAAAGTTCTACTACATCTCAGATGATACACCACACCAAAGCTATGTTGACCTCAACTACAATTTGAGCAAAGAATGGGGTTTCAGTCTTCAGTCTGGAATGAGTTGTCCTGTGTTTCTGGCTCACTGGATCGCTTTCCTTCTAGAAATGGTGAGCTTTCTCCTCTATCCAATTTACAAATATGATCCCCCTTTCACCCGCCACTTGGTGGCATTGTCCAACAGTACATTCACCTTCTCCTATAAGAAAGCAAAGCAAGACCTGGGATACAGGCCACTCTTCAGCTGGGAGGAAGCCAAGCAGAAGACCTCGGACTGGATTGGCTCCCTGGTGAAAGAGCACAGGACCCTGAAGACAAAGATGCAGTGATCTGGGGGTGTCAAGGATGGATGTGTGTGGGGCCAAGGGAGTTTCTGTCTAACTCTCTTACCCTACCCCTTGCTTCATTCAAAACATGACATGGAGATAGAAAACCTGCTGCCGTCCTTTTATTAGGTGGCCATAGTACTGTCTCTTCCTTAACTAGGATTCTCTCTGCTTCTGTCCCCCATCCCGCCCCAAAGACAGACAAGACTGTTTACTATTATTGCCAATGCCAAAATCTTGTATGTTGATTCTGAGCTTGAGCCCCTTTGATGCAGAATTTTGCCCGTTAGTTCCATTTACTTTATCAAATGAAACAGCACTTTTTCCTCTCTAAAATTACTATTTCTTCAAGCAGCTGAATAAAAATATGAATAAATGTTTTCATGGCTAATTGTGGTTGGTATGAAGACGTACAATCCTCCCCCCGCCTCCATTTCCAGATATCATTACTTCCAAATGCAGAATTTAGAAAACACAGCCTGGAACAGAAATTTGGCAGGTTAGAACTAAAACTGACCAAGTGTCTACGAGGTCTCAGGTAAGCACTGGATGGCAAGAAGCCATCCAGACTCATGCTTGATCCTCACCAGAACCCTAGGTTTAACTGTTGACTCTTCCCGTCTGATCAATATGTAAACTTGTTCACCTGTTCATAGCCATACTAACTGGTAAGTGACCAGATCCTTTGATCCATATTGACATGAAAGCCCATAGCTTGTCACTGAATTACACAGACCAAACTGCCCCAAATGCCCGACGCTGCTGGGTGAAAGCAGAGGAACACAACAGCAGATTAGATCATTGGGTGCTGGTGCTGGGAAGATCCTTTTGGTCGCTTACTTCTTGCTTAGTCCTCTGCATGGCACTTCCTAGGATCCTGAGAGGCACCCATGAGGGTTTTCTTGCAATTTCAGTTTTCTTACAAATTTCTTGCAATTAGATGATTTGCACAGGGACCAGGGGAGAGGCAATGCTGCCACTGGTGAGGACCTTCCAAAATCTCCAAACGCACCTGGACATATGAGTGTTGGCCACTCAGGCAAATTCATGGACCTCTATTCAAATCTCTCATTACACTAGGAAGGTGCATCACGGGTTCCTAGAGATATTAAAGAAATGCATGTGGATTCCCCTGGAAACTGATCTCTACAAACAAGGTTGGGAAGCCTCTTTTTTGCCAATGGCCATTTGGATATTTAAAACATCATTCACAGGACATATAATACAGACTGATAAGCCCTGGGCAATGAAAGAGAAATGTCCATGTCTCTCTCAGCATGTGCTGGGGCCAGATCAGCCTATCTCATGCGACTTTTTATGGTAATGCGCCCTATGCTCCCCACGCTGACACAGCCCTCCCTTCAGATTCACAAATCTCCTCCTAATACCAATCATGTCCACCTCGCCCTCTCTACCTTTATTCTTTTTCCTTCCCCTCAATATTCTACTCAGTCACTTGACCTCCCATTTTCCTCAACTCTCCTGAGAAGAAGAAACCAACCAAAACATACATAGTGACTTGCCTAGTGGCACATTAACTGAGGGGAGAGGCCGCAGTCCAAAGCAGCAAGACAAGTCATCACACAGGAAGCACTTGAGGAGGATGTGGGGGCCAGCATGTGGCTGCCAGAATTGACACCCGTAAACTATGGGAGTTTCCCACGAGAGTTCCACTCACTCCAGTTTCCTTCCTATGTGTAACACAGGATAGAGACCATAAGACTTTATGGTCGATGAACTCAGATGAGTTTGATGACCACAGATGAGACCATTTCACACACTGATGCTGGTGTGTACCACCAACGGTTCACACTTGAACATGGTTGAATTAGCGCCAAATCGCAACACCGAATGGACTAAGCACTCACTCCTAAGGAGATGAAAGAAGACAGCATCTGGCTCAGGTGAACAGGCTTCCATCACCTTCAAAACTCTAGGGACAGAAGGCAGCCACAGGCATGAGGCGGGAATGCCCCGGCAAAGGAGGGCAGAATAATGTGCAGCGGAAGAAGGTACCCCTCCTACCTTCTGTCACTATACAAAACACAAGAGCCCACGTCTGTCCAGACACTGTAAGTGTGCATACCTCTGGGCGTGTATGTGGCAGCAAAGGCAAAAGAGGAGGTGGCAGGATGAGGTGCTCCCTCCTCACCCCTGCTCGTTACCTAGCAGAATCCCAGACCTAGAAAGCAGCAGAGCAATTTTTACTGCTAAGGAAAGGATATTTATGTCCCCAAAATGAGGGCGGGTGGTGGGGAGTGACAAGGGATCTGGCCATCTGGTGGTCTCAAGTACATAAGCAAGCAGGAAAGCTTGGGAACGTTCTGGCCATGGAAGCCAGCAGTCTTCACTTCGCTAGGAGCAGGGCTACCGGGTCCAGGCAGGGCTGCACTGCATGGCAGAGGCTGGATGGGAACGTGAAGCCTCCCGCTGCCCCCACCTGGATCTCCTCTGGGGAAAGAAGGCAGTGGCTCCGCTGATAGCATAGTGGGTAGAGCGTTTGCCTTGTACTTGGCCTACTGGGTTCAATCACTGGCATCCCACAGGCTCCCTAGAGCCCGCCAGGAGTGACTCTTGAGTGCAGAACCAGGAGTAACCCCTGTGGCCCGAAAACAAAACAACAAAGGAAGTGAAGGAGCCCATGCTTAGTCTGCTACTTGGCCAGTAAGTTGAGAGCACAGCACTAACATTGGAGCCATCCTCGGGCTGCGGTGGTCCAGGTGCACAGGCAACCGGGAGAAGCATGCAATAGTGCGGAGTGGAAAACTGAAGGTGTGACTCCACACAGGCCTTGAAGCTGGCCCAGAGCACATGCCTGCTGGGGTGATGGGTCTGTAGGCAGGTGGAAGGGGGCAGGAGCAGGGATCCCCACAGGAAGCAGAGCCAGCTTGTGGTCTTTGCTCCCAGTTAAGAATTGTGAAATCACTTCATTAGAACAATAAGACAGAAGTGATCTCAGTTTCTCCTTTTCTAAGTTGCTTGAGGGTCAAAGTGGTGGGGCTGGGGGAGCCTTCTGGAGCAGAGTGCTGTTAGGCCTGGCTGCTCCCAGCACCCTGACCAGCCTACACAGGAGGCTAATTAAGACTTTCTTCATGGAAATGCTTTACCATGGGTTTACAATGCGATATAAGTTGGGGGAGAACAGTTTACAACTCCATACGCAGCGATCGTCACACACCAAAGCAAGCACTGTGCCAATCTCCTGATTAGTTGGACAGCCTTGGCCTTGGTGCCTTGTCATCCCTCGCCCTGCCTCGTGTGCCATTTTTTCAGTCTGATTTTAGTTGGGATGTTTGAGTTCCTCTTCACTGGTTATTTCTATTCCACACAGGAGGGAAAAAAACAACCCAGGATGGCTTTTTAACTTTCTGATTTACTAGGCTTAGCACAGTCCCCTCAAGCTTCATCCACGCTTCTGCAAAAGACAAAATTTCATCTTTTTAATTCACCAAGTAGTATTACACAGAGGATAGACACAGATCCCCCTGCCTTTTCCCCCAGGCACGGCGGGTGGGCATAAGGATAGTTTCAATGTCCTGACTTAATCACTTAATCACTTAACTTCCCGTTAGTCATCGATTTGCTCGAGCGGGCACCAGTAACGTCTCCATTTGTCCCTGTCGCGTGCTAGTGTAGCCCAATGGCATCTGTTCGCTCCGGGAACATGAAGAGCCTCAAACCGATCGTTCATGATCTTGACGAAGAAGTCTGACCATCTGGTAGGTGGGCGGCCATGCGGTCTTTTGACATCCCGTGGAATCCAGTCGGTAACAGCTTAGTCCAGCGGTCGTCTTTAAATCTCATTACGTGACCAGTCCATCTGATTTTGGACACCTTGACAAACGAGACAGCGTCCCTGATTCTTGATCATCGATGGAGGTCGGAACTCCGGATTCTTTCTCTCATTTGAGTGAAACGTGATATTCCACGCATAGCTCTTTCAATTCTTCTTTGGGAGACCCGAATAGCGTTCTCATCCTGTTTGCGTAGGGCCAGGTCCTGGGCCCGACGCAATGTCCTGACTATTGTGAATAATAGAGTTATCTCTGAATTAGTGTTTGCAGACTCTTCGTATAAGATTTCTGGGTTAGATGTTATTTTTTCCCCCTTCTATTCTCAGGTTTATGATTTTCATTTTTTTTTCATTTCATCATCCTGTTATTCGTCGATTGCCTCGAGCAGGCCCCAGTAACGTCTCTTTCATCCTAGCCCTAAAATTATATTCAAGGCTATTTAGGAGAATGAGACCCATCATTGTTACTGGTATTTGGCATATTTGGTACGCCACGGGGAGTTTGCCAGACTCTGCCCTGTGGGCAGGCTACATTCGATAGCCTGCAAGTTTGTCCAAAATAGGAATGAGACAATAAGATGTCATAAAAAAAAATCCTGATAAGATGTCCGGGATCTGGATTTTATAGTCTCTGAGTCTTGGCCGCTGATGGGATTACACGGCGCCAGGGGGCCAGGTGGTGGGTGTGACCCCCGCCTACTGGAATTTGGAGGATCTGGGTGGAGGATGCTCGACTCCAATTCGAGTAGGCTTGGAGGTCTCGGCCCCGGAACCCGCGTGGCTTTGTTTATGATAGCACAGGAAAATCTCTGCAGGAAACAGCCCAGAGGTCACACCAGTCCCTCTGCCCTTACAGGGGCACACAGGAGCCTCCACGGAGCCCTGGAGGGGGCCTGGACACCTTTTGGAGCTTGAGCTAGTGCCGTAAGTGCAGTCAGTGTTGGTCTTAGTTTAGACCTTGACTTTAGCTTTGTTTTGAACCTTGGCTCTACCCTTGGCTTACCCCTTGGTTCCAACCTTGGTCTTTGGCCAGCAGAGTCTGAGGACCTTGGCAATGTGGACATGAGTCTTTGTCCTGAGCCTGGGTAAGCAATGTATGCAAACCACTAAGCTTGTGACTGTTGTTCTTTGTGACATGTGTCTGGGCTGCTTGGGTCTCACAAGGGACTTGATGGCCTCGGCACAGACACTTACGGCCTTGGCACTATTGCCTGCATCTGCTTCAGGCCCTTCTTGTTGTACTTCTTGGCAAAGCACATGTTCCTTAGAAATTTGGGGTCCAGCCCTTGAAGAGATTCCATATCTCTGTGATCAGGGTTTCTGACTGCCATGTCTGTGCCGGTTTTGAGATTGGTTGTGTGTGTGTGTGTGTGTGTGTGTGTGTGTGTGTGTGTGGTTCTTGGATTTGGCCACATCTGCACCAGGACTGTGGCTTCCCCAGTGCTGGAACAGGAAGAGCATCTAATTTTCATTTTTTTAGGAAGCTCCATAGATAGAGATGGTTCTCCTCCACACAACAGTGTATGAGGATTACTTTAGCCCTGTGCTCTCATCAACGTCAATTCCAGTCTGAATGTAGGATATTTTCATAGGGATGAGGTCATAGTTAATTGCGACTTTAATTTGCGTTTCCCCAATAATAAGTAAGTAAAGCTGCCTTTTTTATTAGTGAAACACCATGAGGTACAGTTGTAGATTTACAATTTTTTGTGCTTGGGTTTCGATTATACAATGATCAGATACCCATCCCTCCACCAGTGCCCATTTTTCCACCACCACCATGGATAATATCCCCCCCACCCCATCCCCCCATCCCCCCCCCCGTCTCTGTGGCAGGGCAATCCCTTGTGTTCTCTCTCTCCTTTTGGGTGTTGTGGTCTGCAAAAGAGGCTTTGAGTGGCAAACATGTTCAGTCCATAGTCTACTTTCGACATAAAGCTGCCCTTTTTAAAATGTCTTCTTGTAGTTTAGGTAATACGGTTACAACAGTGTTCAAGTTTCTGACAGTGAGGTTCAAAGTCACTGCTCACCCCTGCCCCGGTCGATGTTATTTTGGTGTGCTCTGCTCCCTCCCTCAGCAACTCCCACGTACTCCAGCCCCTCCATCTATGTTCCCATGTTGCTTCCTGCCAACATACTCATTCCTTTCCCTCTCCCCCTAGGCACTCTCTGTATCCCAGCTCCTAGATTTATGATAGGTCCACATCGCCCATTCTTGATTTGTTTATATGCTACAGATGAGTGAGATCATCCTGTATTCGTCACCTGCCTCTGGCTTATTTCACTCAGCATGAGACTCTCCCCCCATCCAAGTTGCCAGCAGTGCACGACTACTGTTTTTTCTAGTGGCTGCATAATATCCCACTGTAAAAAGTAGTTGCTTTTTTTTTTTTTAATAAGGAACCCATTGAGTATATGTTTCCATTTTTTGAAAAGGTGTCCAAATCTGATTAACAAAAAAAAAATTTTTGTGGTGTTTTTTGAGTTAGTTTTTTATTTGTTTTGACTGTACAAAAGCTTTTCAGTTTGATGCAGTTCCACTTATAGACACTCACTTTTGTTTCCTTTAACATTTGAGTCCATTTCCTTATAGATTTTATGGTTTCAGTTCTTATATTCAAGGCTTTAATTCATTTGATGAGTTCATTTTTGTGCATGGAATAACTGAGGAACAGTTGTTTGGATTGCTGTTGTTAGTGTTAGTTTATTGCTTCACAGACCTGCCGGGACTCCTAAAAGCATTGTTCAAGAGTTTTTCCTAATGTCCTGCCACAGAGGCAGGGTGGGATGAGGGGATTGGGGGGTGGGAGGGATACTGGGATCCGTGGTGGTGGGAAATGGGCACTGGTGGAGGGATGGGTGTTTGATCATTGTATAATTGAAACCCAAGCACAAAAATGTGTAAGTCTGCAACTGTACCTCATGATGTCTCACTATTAAAAACTTTTTAAATAAATAAAAGAGTTTTTCCTATCTCCTCAACATGGTCTTGACTTGGCAAGCTCCCCGTGACGTATTCGATATGCCAAACACAGTAACAACAACAAAGTCTCCAATGGAGACGTTACTGGGCCCGCTCAAGCAAATTGATGAACAACGGGAGGGTCTTGACTTCTGAATCGTAAATATCTAGACGTGCATATATGTAGGGGGTTATCTTCACGTCTCACTTCTATTCCATTGTTCTGTTTATTTATTTTTTGTTTCAATAGCATACTGTTCTGATTAGTATCTGTTCTGTTGGGGGTCTTGGTGTATGCTCAGTAATGTTGATGGCCATCCTGACCCCATTACTTGGGCTTCGCTCCAGCTGGTGCTTAGGGGATCATACAGTACTGCAGATAGAAACATGGAGAATATCCTCTAGCCCTATGCAGTCTTCCCATCCCCAGTTCGATTCCTCCGCCCCTCTCCGGGAGCCCGGCAAGCTACCGAGAGTATCCCACATGCGCGGCAGAGCCTGGCAAGCTACCTGTGATGTATTCGATATGCCAAACACAGTAACAACAAGTCTCACGATGGAGACGTTACTGGGCCCGCTCGAGCAAATCGATGAACAATGGGAGGACAGTGCTACAACGCTACAGATATTATGGTCTAAAATCAAGAAGAAGGATTTCTCCGTTTTTCTCGGGCAGGGTGGAATTTATTTACCATCCAGGGTATTTGTGGTTCCACATAAATTTTACAAGTATTTGTTCTATTTCCTTGGTGCAGGAGAGAATGGATGCACTTGGATTTTTATAAGGCTTACAATGAATCTATGAATTGCTTTAAGTAATATGACCACTTTAACAATGTATATCTTTTAAATATATGTGATATAGACATATATATGGACATGGGCTATCTTTCCATTTCCATTGTGTCTTTTTTTGGGGGGGGGGGTCACACCCGGCAATGCACAGGGGTTAATCCTAGCTCTGCATTCAGGAATTACCCCTGGTGGTGCTCAGGGAACCATATGGGATGCTTGGAATCAAACCCGGGTTAGCCGCGTGCAAGGCAAATGCCCTACCCACTGTGCTATTGCTCCAGCCCCTCCATTGTGTCTTTTAAAAGAAAAGAAAAAAGAACACTTTTCAGAGTTCTGGTCTTTTATCTTCTTTGTTAAATGCAATCCCAGGTACTTTACCCATTTTTTGTGTCTATAAATGGGATCATTTTCTTCTTTTCTCTTTCCTCTAATTCACTGCTTGCATATAGAAATCTAACTGATGGTTAGATTTCTATATGCAAGAGTGATAGCACAGCGATAGATAGGGCAGGAGTGATAGCACAGCGGTAGGGCGTTCGCCTTACAAGGGGCCAACATGGCCGACCCGAGTTCGATTCCTCCGCCCCTCTCGGAGAGCCCGGCAAGCTACCGAGAGTATTTGATATGCCAGACACAGTAACAACAAAGTCTCCAATGGAGACGTTACTGGGCCTGCTCGAGCAAATCGACGATCAACGGGAGGGCCTTTACCTTTACCTTTACCTTTTACTGATAGTTGTAAATTGATTTCAATCCTGCTACCTTCCTGCAGTTATTTTTTATTTCTAGTCATGTTTTCTCATTCTTCATAGAATGAATTCCTGATTTTAATGGCCTTTTGTATTATTCTTTTGATTTTACTTATTTCTAGTCTCCAAGCTATCTTTTATTAATTCCTTCCTTTTCTCTTTACAGACTATTGAATTTATCTTACTTTTTCCTAGGTCCTTAAAAGGTTAGATTATTTATCTGATACTTTAGTTGTTTACTTTGTGGGTCTGCATTGCAATGTTGAAATTCTAGGCAGACTGTGCTTGTAGTTCAATACTAAGGATGTATTGATGCTCAGGCCTATGGCTCTGAGGATTACTTGGGGCACCCTGATTGTGTTCCAGGGCCTCTAGGATTTCACCTGACGATGCTTGGGAGACCATGTGGTGCTGGGGATCAAACTGAGTTGAGAGATCAATGGAGTTAAACCACATAAAAGGCATGGACCTCAATCCCATGTCTGTGTGTGTGTGTGTGTACTATCCATCCATTTGATCTGTTTCTTTTGATTATGAATTTAGACTTTAGATTTGGGAAGTTATTTTCCAAAAGAGTAGCTGAGATCTTTGCAAATATAAAGAAGGAACTATTCATAGAAGTCCAAGAAACAGGGGCCTAGAACAATAATAGGACAGTGGGTAAGACTTTTGCTTTGCACATGGCTGACCCAGGTTTGATCCCTGGCATCCCATGTGGTCCCCCAAGCCCTACCAGGAGTTATCACTGAGTAAAGAGCCAGAAGCATGCCTTGAATCTGCTGTGTGTGGCCCCAAAACAAAATAAACAAAGGGAAGTTCAAAAATCTCATAGAGCATCCAAATTTCAAAACGCAAAAGACCAGCACCAAGTAGAACGTTTATCTTTAATATCCCTACCTCATCTTCAAGATCAAAACTTCTTCCTGTATTTCTCATGGAACTTTTTATTTCATTGTGTTTTTCACATCCAGCATTATTTAGAATTTTTGTCGCTTTAATCTCTTTGGCGAAGAACTTCTCTGCTCCTGCTTTTCTTTTCTTTGTGTATGTTTTATTCCATCTGAGAGTACATCCAATGTGTAACATTTCTTCTTATATATTTATTTTTATTGCACTACCTGTGAATATTCATGTTTATTCTGAGGAATTTTAATGTGTTTAATTATAAAGTACTAACTCAAATACTACTGTAGGTTTATGTCATATGTTACGTACTTGTTACATAAGATTCTAAAATAAGTATGAATTTCAAAATATATCTGGCTTCAAGAAGTCTAGATAAAATATTGTGCATCTCTAACTATAGTGCCTTAAAGGGAAACAGGAGGGAGAGAGAGAGACCCTGAGCCAGACTGTTTCATTTGGAGAACCCCTGGGCGGGGGATCGGGTGAGGCCCCTCCCCACCTCAAAGGACCCAGCCCCAGCAGCCAAAAACTTCCACAACTCAGCTGCCACCATGACCGCTCTTGACATGCTGAAGCAGAGCTTCACCAGGAATAGTAAATCTATTCCTGGACTGTGTGGCCGCAAATGCAGCCGGACAATACTTCAAACCAAATACTCTACCCATACTTCAGGATTACTGTACCACATTTGACAGGGTTCAAAATAGGAGGCAACCAATCTTAGAGGGAATATACATTTTTTACAGATATATTTTCATTTTTTCATTTCATCATCCTGTTATTCGTCGATTGCCTCGAGCAGGCCCCAGTAACGTCTCTTTCATCCTTGCCCTGAGATTATATTCAAGGCTTTTTAGGAGAATGAGACCCATCATTGTTACTGGTATTTGGCATATTTGGTAGGCCACGGGGAGTTTGCCAGACTCTGCCCTGTGGGCAGGCTACATTCGATAGCCTGCAAGTTTGTCCAAAGTAGGAACGAGATAATAAGATGTCATAAAAAGATGTCCTGATAAGATGTCCGGGAGCTGGATTTTATAGTCTCTGAGTCTTGGCCGTTGATGGGATTCACGGCGCCAGGGGGCCAGGTGGTGGGTGTGACCCCCGCCTACTGGAATTTGGAGGATCTGGGTGGAGGATGCTCGACTCCAATCCGTGTAGGCTTGGAGATCTCGGCCCTGGAACCCGCGTGGATTTTTCCCTCTGCCAGTACCTTCATGTGCGCGGAGAGTGGTCTCAGCATGGTGGTGGCTGGTCCTGGAGGTCTTCGGCTGCCGGAACCCTGGTCGGGGCGGGGAGGAAAGCTCAACCCGCTCCCCTCCAAGGGGCCCCGGCGAGGAACAGCCAGGCACGGGGGCAGAAGACTGCACTGTTCTCGTCCGGGAGCTGGATTTTATAGTCTCTGAGTCTTGGCCGTTGATGGGATTACACGGCGCCAGGGGGCCAGGTGGTGGGTGATATATATATTATATAAAACACACAAGGCTTAACCTTTAACAGCATGATCTCTTATAGAAGGGCTTAATGGCCCCTGGGTGAAGTACAACAATCCTCACACTCTTTTCTCTAAGGATACTTTTTTCTAGCGTTCTCAGCAGATTTTCATAATAAACAATACAGAATATATTATTTCGGTTCTGCTTTGGGGCAGGGATTGGGGTTTCGGATGGAAACATCCAAATATGGTAGTAGGAAGGTGTTGTGGTGGTGGGATTGATGTTTGAATATTAAATGTAATCAAATATTGTGAACTACTTTATAAAATAAAAAAATTAAGAGAGAGAGAGAGAGAGAGAGAGAGAAAGAAGAAAAGTTTCTGTCATAGAAGCAGACTGGGAGTTGGGAGGAAAACTGGGGACATTGGTAACAGAAAATTTATGGGTGTTTAGAACATTTTATGACTGAAACTTAATCATGAACAACTTTGTAACTGTGGGATGTCCCATTGTCCTGTGGTGGTTTAATAATTTTAAAAAATTTGTGCAGCTCTAAAAGTTCTCAAAGCAGAATTATGTGCCAGATGTCATTCTAAATGCTTTTACTAATCTTTGCAACAAATTTAAAGTAGATGCTTTTATTACCCTCACTTGTCAGTAAATGGAGGTAAATAACTTGCTTTAAATCTGCTGCTTAGCAGTTTATTTCCTGTGATCAGAAAGATTTTTGACTTTATTAAAATCTTTATAAAGATTGTATACGAATGTATAAGAAGACCAATGCACCTGTCTGCAGGAACCAAACACACTTCTGCAGGTGAGGCAGTCTCAGGTAAGGGACCAGTAAGGAGGAAGGTTGGGAATGTGGTCCATTGAAGAGCACATGGCTTGTTCTGAGGCTTCTTGGATCAGCAGCTTTGGGAACCTGCTGATTCATTCCAAAATGCTCACCCAGTCACCACGCCTTTCAAGTCTTGAAGGAAAGCCAAACCTTAAGAATTTTGGTTGTGATATCTCTTGGTTTCTAAATATTGGAAACTAATTCTAGAATTTAAAAAAACAGCGTGAAGATCAGCTATGAGAATGGGCGGTTCTGTGGGCTGGTATTCAAATTGATGTACAATTTTACATCATTTTAGTATGTAACGTTTTAGTCTTTAAAAAGTGGGCAGCTCTTTTGCAGACCACAACACCCAAAAGGAGAGAGAGAACACAGGGGATTGCCCTGCCACAGAGACGGGGGGATGGGGGGATGGGGGTGGGAGGGATATTATCCATGGTGGTGGAAAATGGGCACTGGTGGAGGGATGGGTATCTGATCATTGTATAATTGAAACCAAAGCACAAAAAATTGTAAATCTACAACTTTAAAAAAAATAAAATAAAATAAAGGGGAAAAAAAAAAAGTGGGCAGCAAGTTGTTGGCAATCTGCTCATTCTGGCTGGAAGACCTGAGTATGTATTATATGATATTTTATGCTCTTATGTATGTATAATATCACGGTCATGGTCCTCCCATTGTTCATCGATTTGCTGGAGTGGGCCCAGTAACGTCTCCATCATGAGACTTGTTGTTACTGTGTTTGGCATATCAAGTACGTCACGGGTAGCTTGCCAGGCTCTGCCATGCGGGCGAGATACTCTCGGTAGCTTGCCGGGCTCTCCGAGAGGGGCGGAGGAATCGAACTCGGGTCGGCCATGTTGGCTGCGTGCAAGGCAAACGCCCTACCCGCTGTGCTATCGGCTGGAGCTATAGCACAGAGGTAGGGCGTTTTCCTTGCACGCAGCCAACATGGCCGACCCAGGTTCGAGTCCCAGCATCCCATATGGTCCCCCGAGCACCGCCAGGAGTCATTCCTGAGTTCATGAGCCAGGAGTACCCCCTGAGCATCTCCGGGTGTGACCCCAAAAACAGTCCAAAGTGAAAAGTGAAAGTGAAGATCTCTGAAAACATAAAATGTAGGACAGTATGGAATCATAAACCCCCCTCAACTCTGCCATAAAACCCACACCGCAATCAGCTAATCAATGGCTGAATAAATAGCAAAACTCCTACATTAAAAAGAAAAAGTCTAATATAGCAACAGTTTAAATACCACTCACAATCCTTTGTGAGATTGAACCCAGGACCCATGTGAATACTAATATCTGCTGAGTCTCAAGCCCTGTATATAAAATGGTGTGATATTTGCATATAATCAAAACATCATAAATCGTTCTTATACTGTTTTGTTTATAAAATAATGACACAGGGAAAATATCAATAAGTGTTCCATACAGACATAACCATCATAGGCCTACCTATATAATTTGTATTTTTTAGAAGGGACTATTCCTTAAGGGGGTGCTGACCAAGCGGGGCTTGGGGGACACCTGGGCTATACCAACCGTGCTGGGGAGGCACATGTAGCACCAGGGATTGAGCTCAGGGTCTCACACAAGCTAGTCCTGTGCTCTCCCACTTGTCTGTTCCTCGTAATGTGTGTTTTTGATCTGTGATTCACAAGCCTAAGATCAGAAAAACAATGAATAAGAAATTATGACTGTAAACTAATTGTGATTGAACATTTTAAAAATAATAATAAGAACTAATTGTGATTGAACATTTTAAAAATAATAATAATAATGAAGAGTGTATGGACGGAGAGACAATTTAACAGGTGAGGCACTTGCTTTGCATGCAGCCAACGTTTGTTCAATCCCCGGCATCCACACAGTCTCTCAAGGCCACCAGGAGTGATCCCAGAGTTCACATTTAGGAATAAACCCTGAGCATCTCTGGGTGTGTCCCAAAAAAAGCAAAATAAAATAAAATGAAAAGTGAAAATGAATAAAACACATCTGTAGAAAGGATCAAGTCTAGAACTTCTAGTTTTGCGTATCTAATGGAGACTATAGAACACAAAGCCTGCTTAGTACTATAAGCTAAAAAACGTACTAAGTCCCATAGAAAGTTAAGAACTTCCTGAGGATCCCATGTAGAAAGGAGACCCAGAATAGTATATTCCTTTGCCTTAGATATTGAAAAATGGGTAGGACTTCAAGAGAAGCCATGTGAAAACCATCAAATGCAGGCCATATAGACTGCTAAGCAGTAAAAAGGACTCACTTTAAGGCAACCATGGGACCAGTGTTTTTATGACAGAGTGCAGGTGGAGAAAGGAAAGAAGAACATATGGGAAATACAGGATGGGTCCCCAGGGGTCCCATCAGGAGAGACTACCTTCCTCTTTCTATGTATCATTGATGCAGAAATTCTGATTCCCTTTAGAAGTTCATTTCACACTTAATTACTTTGAATATGCCTCATCATTCTGAAAAAGTAGGACCTTTTAGGGAGAAAAAAAACATCTCTCTGTTCCCCACTAGTAATAAACATTGATGATCAGGCTAGAGAAGTCAAGCTTTATCCAATGTGCAACAGGAAATGGAAACCACGTGAGATTCTTACTTAGCCCTGGAAAGCTGCTTTGGCAGCAGAGTGGGGATAGATCAGAGGAGTAAGAGAACATGTCAAGAATCTACTAAGAGTCCGATTTACATGGCGCTAACAAAATGGAATGCAGGGGGCAGCTGAGGCCAGCTTGGCAAAATGAGTACTACTAAGGGGCATGCTTGCATGTGGTCACAGTGCTCCCACACACCCCATGCACCCACTTTCTCAAACCAGAATCATGCCATCCCCACTTGCCTTCCATTATCGAACAGTCCTACCAATTTCAGTTCCAGAAAACTTCCTAAAGGGCAGAAGAGATAGTACAGCAGGTAAGGTGCTTTCCTGGTACATAACTAACCTGGATTTGATCTTCAACAGCTCATGTGGTCCCCCAAGCACCATCAGGTGTAATTCTTGATTGCAGAGCCAGGAGTAATCTCTGAGTATCTCTAGGTGTGGCTCACCAAAAAAAAAAAAATACTTTTTGCATGTTTTCTTTTCCTTCCTGGTAAAAGTCTTAGTACTGGCTTTCCTTATCTCTTGCCTTACCCATGAAATCCCCTCCCAGCAGTGTTGTCAGAGTTCTCCAGACAAAATAAAATCTGACCATGCCATTTCCTTCCCTAAAATCATCTCGGTGGCATTCTTAGGATATTCTTAGGACTATTCTAAGGATAGTCCTAGGTGTCATGGCATAGCATTTAAGACCTGCCAAAAACCTGGCATCTGCCCACCTCACCAGACTAAATTCCAACTAATTCATTTGCTATCGTCATATTCTCCAACTTTCTGCTCCAACAAGAGGTGGGTGCTTCCTGCATGATCAGGTTTTGACGTATTCCCATGCCAATGCATGTTGTTTCTTCTTAGAGTTCACCCCCTTTCCTGCCAATATTTCCGTTTAAATTTCGTATTTACTATCTAACGCCTTATTTACAATACTTGAGACAAAATGGGCACACTGGTGGGGAAGATGTGGATAGACAGGTGGATGGACAGACAGACAGGAGACTAGATGGATAGGTAAACAGACAAAGTCACAAGCTGAACTGCTGTGATGAGGAGGGAAAGAAGTCAGAAGGAATTAAAAGCAAGGCTGAAAAACTAACAAATCTTTTCAAGGTACAAATGAGCCTGAAAAAGTCAGAACATCATTATAAGAATCGGGAAAAGAAGAAATCACATAGGGTGTTATCTATGAAATCTGAAACAAGGTAATGCTTGGATATTTTTTATATAACAACAACAAAAATGAAAGTCAATTTTAAGAACTGAATTCAAAAGGAAATATCCTCCTCCCTTCCTTCCTTAAATGACCCAAGGTGAGAGCCACATAATTCTTCTAGCTACAATAAGTACTTCTTAAAGCACCCAGGGATTCTGGGGAAACTTGTGAGTTATTTTCCTTTATTGTGGTCCAAGATCCCTCACAAGTTAACAAGTGGGCATAGAATCAGGGTCTGAAGGCATGAAAGAGGCTCATTATAACAGAGTGTAGCGGGGAAGGGAGGGATAACAGAAACTGGAGAGGTCATTCTATCCCCAAGGGCAGGAGGCCCAGGGCCACTTGCAGATTGTGGAATAGTTACCAGTCTGTTCTAGAAACCTGAAGCTCCCCTCTTAACTCGTGAAGATTTTTCTCACAATACTGAAGAAGGTGCACCACTAAAGTCAGTCTGTATAGACCGAACATGAAGGCCACTCAATACCTCTATTGCAAACCATAACACCCCAAAGGAGAGAGAGAGAGAAAAGAAACAAACGTCCTGCCACAGAGGCAGAGGTGGTGGAGGGATGGGGGTGAGGGGGTGGGAGGGATACTGTGATCATTGGTGGTGGAGAATGGGCATTGGTGGAGGCATGGGTACTCGATCATTGTATGACTGAAACAGAAGCATGGAAGTTTGTAAGTCTGTAACTGTACCTCATGGTGATTCAATTAAAATGATTTAAAAATAAATAAATAAAATAATTATATATAGAATGGCAAAAAAAATAAAAAATAAAGTCAGTCTGTCCAAATCAGTGCCAGTGATGACAGGGGGTGGGGGACAGAGGTGGGCTGCAGGCCTGACATCATCCTAGTAGGGACCAAGGCCAAGTTTTGTAGACTCTGGCAAGGACCACATGAAGAGTGACTCACACTTGAGTTCAGTTTCATTAACACAAGTTGGCAATGCCAGTGGCAGTGTGTTAAATAAAGGTAGGAGTATCCCTTCTAGAGCCTGGATCCAGACTCTTCCTTAACCAACTTGAGTCTATTAAAACCCTTGGCATAATTATGAGCTGGTGACTTCATGGGCAGGGAGCCTGTGAACACTCAGGCCCCATGCTTGGCTTCATGTACTATCCGGAAACCCTACATTTCAGTTTGCACCAAAGCCTTGCCTGTCATGATGATAGCATCTCTCAGCAGGAGTGAAACAACTCTCACTCAGTCACAGTATGCAGGGCTGCTTCCTCCCTGCTCCAGAGGGGAGCAAGAGCTTTGGGGTTCTGTTTAGAACTGAAAAAGGCCTCGGAGTCTCCAGATTTTGACCGTTGGCAATTAACCTTCCCTCCTTTCACAAATGAGAATGCAGACACCCTAAAGTGAAATGAGTTCCTCTCGGGAAGCAAGGTGAGACCCCAGATCACTCCTTCCTATGACACAAGAATCCCCTGGGCAAATCAAAGAGAAAAATTTTTGGACCTGGGGGCCAGGACGCTCAGACTTTGAATCAGACAGAAGTGAGATGGGATGGGGTGGGAACGGCACTGCGACTTCTGCCCTATAACCAAACATCCTCTGAACACATTCCGGCCACACCAAGACTCCTCTACGCAGGGCCCCTCCCGACTGCAGCACATTCCAGCTGGACCTGGCAGTGTCCAGCAGCCAGTACCCCTCATGCTTCAAGCAGCGCTCCCCAGGGAGCGTCTGGCCAGGGCCTCCCTCCCCCAGGCACCTGCCACAGGGCCTGTGAGGCTCCTTGTCTGTCTCTCCACCTCTACCCTGTCAGGTACGGTAGAGATCTTACCCATGTACACCTTGGTACCTGTGTTTCTTCCAGAGCCAAACAATCAAAACGTAGGGACTGAAGTAAGGAAGACAACATTCTTAATGAGAGGAAGTCTTGGCTGGGAGGGAAGTACTTGGGGCAGTAGAGTCATGGTTGTCTGGCACAAGTAACTCTAAGTGAGACATAGGCAGCCTCCATGCCCCCGTACAGGGCCTGAGGAGTGTGTGTTGAGAGAGGGGAAGAGGAGGCAGAAGGGACCGAGTCAGGAAAGTCTTCCTTCCTACTTGGGCATGCTGGGTTTGGTTTTCTTCTTCCTTCCCCTTTTTGGTTGTGATGATAACTGGAGGTGGTGCTGCTAGGATGGCGTTTGGAGTGGTGCCTGCAATTGAACCTTCAGTCTTAGTTCTGCAAGACTGGCATTATACCACTGACCTTCCCTAGATCCCTTACGGGGGCAGGCAGGAATAAGGGCAGAGCGCAGAATTTAAGCAGGTCGACTGCCCAGGCCTTCTGAGGTGGCCTCCCATGCCAGCCCTCCCGTGACTCAGGAATAGAGGCTGGCAGGTCTTAGAGGCAAAGAAACAAATGTTCCTGGGGGTCTGAGGAAGGGAAGGGCAGAAAGAAAGAGAGGCACTCTCTCACATAAGGAAGAGGGGCCCTGGGGGGAAGTGGGAGGGAAACCAGGGACTTCCTTTCTCTGGTGAAAGGAAGGGTATAAGACCATGGTATGACTGAACCGAATCATGATTATTCTATTGAAAATAATGTAAAAAAAATGCAGAGGGGCAGGGCCAGAGTGATGGAATAGCAGGCGAGGCACTTGCCTTGCATGCAGATGACCCATGTTCAATATCCATCTTTCCATATGGTCCCATGAACCAACCAGGAGTGATTTCTGAGTGTAGATCCATGACTAACCTCTAAGCACCACAGAGTATGCCCTCAGCCCCCCCCCCTCCAAAAAGAAGTAGGGGTCAAGTAGAAGGAATAGTACTGTGCTTGTAAGTTGGGTGCTTGCCCTGTATGTGGCTGAATAGGGTTTGATTCTCAGCACCGCAAATGGTTCCCTGACCCCACCGAGAGTGATCCTTGAGCCTAGAGCCATTACTAAGTCCTGAACACAGTTGGGCATGCCCCCACCCCACCAAAAAAATAGACCATCTCCATAAATAATATTAAATATTCCAGATTCTCTTTCAATTTTCTGTCAGAAGTATACCAATCCCTTTGCTTTCCTAGATGTCTTCTTACCTGTAAAATGAAGGTTGTGGGCCGTTTCTAAATCCTGTTCCCAACGACATTGGGAATGTGAATCTCTAGCTCATTTTCAGGGGAACAGTCTTCTCCAGTGGTTTTTGTATGAAGCCCAAACTGAGAATGGTTTAAAGTGATGGTTGCTCAGTTATTAGTGTTTGCAAAACAATAGGAAGTTAGCCACCATGCTCACCTATATTGGAAGTCATGCAAGTCCTGTCTCAGGTCTACTCACACTTGGACCCTCCTCCATAGAGGGCAAAACACTCCCCTAGTTGTGATGGATCATTGCCTCATACTACCCAGGAGCCTCCCAGATCTTGTCTTCTTGGAAAATTCCAAGATAGATGTGACTGCAGAATCCAATGCTACCTTAAATGAGTTCTCATGCCATTCTTACATTGAGCCGTGGGTGTTTCCCAGTATGTGTTAAGTTTTTTGACACTCACTAGACATTCGAGTAGGAGGAGTAAACAGTGGCAATCCCTTCTACAGAGGAAACAGGAACCCAAAGGAATCTGAGCCTGACTCAAACCCTGAGCAGTAGACTCCAGGACTCTGCCCACCTGCTCTCCAGTGCTGCAGACCCTGCTAGACATGTCTAGACCTCCCATCCCTTCTGTCTCTTTACTGTGGTATCTGAAAATTCAGGAGGGCACAGTTCTCATGGGTATTACTTCTGTCCTCCTAGACAGCTAGGGAGAATTTGGAAAGACAGGTACCCTGTGACTACCTTGCTTACTTTGAATGACCCCTAAACCTTCTGAGAACCTTTCTGATTTCATTTTATTAGCTCTTCTCCCAACACCTCACACATGCATCTTTCTCCTGGGTACAGGAGGCCAAGCTCAAGTCTGCCCATTGGGTCTGACTATGACAGCAGCAAGTCATCCCAGGGCCTACTCAGGCTATGTGTCTTCACTGTTGTCGTCATGCCTCCTACCATGTCTATTCACTTCAACCCACAGAGCAGTAGAGGGGCTTCTGCAAACACCTTGAAGTGTTCTTTATCTGGAAAGGTTCTGATTTTACTTAAACACTTCCTAATACTACACCCAGCAAAAGAAATGTCTAACCATGGCCTTGAGCAGTTCTTTGTCTTATGAGTCCCTCGAGCATCATGCACTGCCTCCTTCTCTCATCCACCAAAGCCAGAAAAAGCAAACTTTTTGCAGTTAACAGTAGTGTTGAGTCTGGCTCTTAGTTGTAAAGGTCCTAGCAGAGAAATCCAAAACCTTGGTAGGAAAATGCTTCTCCTTTTCACCTCCCTTCCCTTCCCCCACCAAATCAGGGGCTACATCCCTAAAGTCACACTTGGAGTTTGCAAAATGATTCACCACAAGGAAGTTAGGTTAGATGTTAGGCAGGAAAGAAAATGAGCATGCCTCCCCCAGAGTTGGAACACACGGGCACATGTTTCTCTCATACCTCTACCATAAGACATCAGCACCAACTGAGTACAGCAGCATCAATTAGTTTATGGATAGAACCTCTGAGGGTTTCTGTGCTCAATGAGCCACAATTTTGGGCAGAGGGAGGCTGCCCGTTGATAAGAAAAATACACAGGGCATTCTAGAACACGTCTGCAGAAAAACCACACCAACCTTCATGGGTCAAGGATTGTATCGCAAGGGAGTATTTTCTGTGGAGAAATAATTGCATTGCACTACTGTCAGTGAGTTCCTGTTCTCCAGTAACGGGTGAGGCATGGTGCCCATGAATCTTTTCACTTACATGAAACTCCTCCGAATACGTGTGCTGAGCATTGCCTATGCAATGATTCTTTTGCCAACCTGCTCAAGCACTAGGACAACTCAGTACTCAAAGCTTCCTGCCATCTGCCTTACTGGTTTGTTCCCAAAATATCCTGGCTGCTGTATGAGGGCGAAAACTAGGTAGAGAGGGCTGTGAAAAGTGGCCTGGATTCCACTGGGGCAGTTGAAAACTGAAACCACTGGAATGAATGTGCTTTGGGTTAGCAGGGGTGACCTTGGAAACATCAGCAGGCAGTGGGGAACTGTAATCTGCAGACATTCAGAGCCAACACTCCCTCAGCTGTTCAGTGCAGACTGGTGGGGATGCTCCTTGTACTTCCCACCAGGAAATAACCTGAGCACCAGATTCACAGAGAAATGGAGTAATGCTTGAGCTGAGAGGGCCCAGGGAGGAAAGGAAGATGAAGTAAATAGATGGAAAGGCAGACAGGCTATGGATGAGGAAGGTGAGAAGGGAAGTCGGTAGTGCCCATCTGGCTAATTCACCTGATGAAGAGCAAAGACAGGCCCTTTCCCTGGCCCTTACCCAGAGCTATACAGGTGTTGGTGACAGGTGGACTGACCAGGAGTGGTCGGGCAGCAAAGCCAGATGCACCTTTTCAATGCCCTTCATTCATATCAGAGGTCTGGAATGTCTAGCTTACAGGCTGTAGCATGTCTTGCCCTGGGACTGTGGCACTGTAGCACTGATCTCCTGTTCATCTATTTGCTTGAGCGGGTCCCAGTAACCTTTCCATTGTGGGACTTGTTGTTACTGTATTTGGCATATGCGGGGATAAACATGGATGCTTCTGGACAGCTGCCCACAGTTCAACACTCTGTACTGTATGGCCTGAAAATGATGTAAATACCCAATTGACTTCTGATGGAAAAGAAGCTTCCCCATCCCAGCTGAATACCCTTTAGCAGAAGAGTTGAGGCTTAGCAGTTTTACTTACCAGTGGGAAGTAATAAGAAAGCAGGTCCTAGATTTGGTCCTCCCTGGTCTTGGATTTCTCAACCCTGATTGTCTATCTCAATTATCTGGAAAGTCTTCATAAAATGGCATGCAACTGTGCCCCACCCCAGACCAATAATAAATCTCCAAAAGTTTTTAAAAGCCCCAGGGGTTGGAGCAATAGTACAGTGTGTAGGACACTTGCCTCATATGTGGCCAACCTGGGTTCCATCCCTGGCAATATGGTGCCCCCGCCCCATCTGTCAGGAGTGATCTCTGAGTTCACTCAGGAGAAAGCCCTGAGCACTGCTGGGTGTGGCCCCCAAACAAAACAGAATTAACAAACAGAAAACTAAAACCAACTCTCAAGGTAATCCTATGTTGCAGTGAACAGTAAGGCCACTGTATGCTGACAGTATGCAGGCCCAGAAAGTTCCAAAGTTGACCGCAGAGAGCTTCTCTAGCTGGAAACAAAAACAGAGGCTCGGTTCAATAACAAATTAAGGCAGGCACTTCTCCCTGGGGTAGCCCCCAAAACCACAGGTGGGTCCGCACAGGGCACTGAACAAGTATTTCAAATGCTTGACTTCGGGGGCTGATAGTACAGAGGATAAGGCACTAGCCTCCAATGTACTGAGCTGGGTTTAATTCCCAACACTCCCAATAGACCCCAACGACCTCCAGGAGTGATCCCTGAGTGCAAAGCCAGGAGTAAGCCCAGAGCACTAGCCAGGTGTTACCCCAAAACAAACAAAATGCTTGACTTCATATTCTTTCCCAGGGACACCTAAAGGTTTCCCAGGAACCATGAACAGGCATTTCATGAACATAGTCTGGTAGTTGCCTCAAACTGGAAGAATCAGGTGGAGGGAGGGAGGGTGCTGTGAGTACAGGCAGCAACACACACTCTCTCTCTCTCTCTCTCTCTCTCTCTCTCTCTCTCTCTCTCTCTCTCTCTCTCTCTCCAGGCATGACCAGCATTGGCATTCTCTGTGAAGTAGGGAGAGAGTTTGTGGACATTCACAAAGCAAAGTCATTGCGGTGATCAAAATTAAAGAAAAAAGTGCTTTTCATGCTTCCTCTTTTTGATTCCTTAAGAAGCCCTTCTTTAGAGGCCACTGTCTTTCTGCTTCCATGAGGTTAGGCTGAAACCCATCAACTAGTATCTTAAGCAAAAGTAGCTTAAGCTTTATCTTAAGCAATAAATTCTTTCATTCTTATTTGTTGCATTACTGACATGACAAAAACTAGCTTTCTGAGAACACGGGAAAATGCATATGTTTTATATATCACACCTATGTGATTCTAGTATGCACATCTGGGAAAGGGCACATCTGGTGGTGTTCTGGGGCCTGGGGCACTGGGCGGGGGGGCTGAGGGGTGAGGGAGCCATCTGCAGGTGGTGGGGAGCCAATTCAGGGCCTTGAGTCCTATCCCAGAATACAGACATCAGGAATATGCCCTAAGATGAGGGATGAGACCGAAGGCTGCCTCCCTCCCCTTGAACCAACCCCTGCCTCCCACCAAAATTTCTCACACATTGACTTACAAGGAATGAAGGTGCACATTTTTGGAAAACACACAACCTGATAATATGAACACGTTCCCAATATTTCAAAACTATACTAACGCAGTAGGGTGCACAGGATTATTAAGCAGCATGGACACACTATTTAGAATAAACTCTAAGACGGTGTAGTAGGGCGTCCGAACATTCTGACACAGGACTCAGCAAACTTCCTCTAAAGACCCAGGCAGCAAACATCTCAGCAAACTGTGGGTCATGTATCTTGTGTCACAGCTACACAACCTCACTGCTTTGGTAAGAAAGTAGCTAGAGGTCAGGTCAGTTGTAGCCACATGGCTAGGACGGTATCCCAATAAAACTTTGTTTACAAAAACAGGCAGGCTGGGTCTGGTAGTTTGCTGACCCCTGCTCTACTGGAACACAGCTTCCACGCACGGATGAGTGACAAATAAAGAATGACATGGATTTAAAAGACTGATATGAATTTAATGACAAACACTCTGCATTTGGACACCAGGCTGCTGTCCAACAGACCATCATTAAATAATGCCACCAGAAAAATAAGGCAAAGGCTTACAAACACAGGCACACACTCACACCAAACCTGTCACTTTTAGGATCATTAAATTATTCACCATTTTAACAAACAACTGTGACATAACTTTACAATGAAGGGAAATGTGCACACACGTCAGAAACACAGCTCAGATTGTCTATGAACAGATTCTCCATTTGTACTTTTCACACATGTACCGCCTCTTCATCTCGAAGAGCCCATGTGGCACAAGGCTCATGTCTTCTCTTCGCCTTCAGCTCAGAACTCAAGGTGTAACTCTGCCATTAAACCTACCTTCAATGGCTCCAGTTCTTCTTGGGTAATGGCTCCTGCCCTGGACAATACTCCCACCACCACAACCACCTCCCCTGGTTTCCCCCAACTGGAAACAACCAAAACACTTGCCTTCACCACCATTGAGGTTTTGGTGAAAGGAGTTTTCAGATTTACATGTTTAAGGGTGAACCACACTCAAGAGTTTTTTCTAAAACTAGACACAAGAAACAGTTCCTGAAAGCATTTAATTTACTGCAAATATGTTCCCTGAAGAATTTTAAGTAAAAATGGAGTCACATTTATTTTTTTTGTTTTGGGGTCACACCAGTGATGCTGAGGGGTTACTTCTGGTTCTTCACTCAGGAATAACTCCTAACTGGGCTCAGGGGATCCTGTGGGGTTCTGGGGACTGAACTCAGGTTGGCTGCCCACAAGACAAGCACCTGCGCACCATAGTATCTCTCTAGCCCCTGTTATCACATTTCAAATGTACTGTGTTGGGAGTCGGGGGACGGGACAGTGGGGGAGATGTACTTCACAGAAGGAATGCTGGAGTAGTATAAAAGATAAAAGACTCTTTTATCTTATTCATGGCAATACAGAGACATCAATGAAATGCAAAAATGTCCACTCACACTGTTACCTTACAAGAGCGTCAATCTTCTCTTTACATGAAACCCTTTTTCAGAAGCTGCTGATACTGAACATACTTGATGCAGACACTGTGCAACAGTATAGTAATGGCACCACCAGGCCAAATAACCCCCAAAGGGCTAATCAACCAGAATGATCAGAAACAGAATGAGAATTCTCAGGCATACACTTGAGCTAACTTAAAACAGCTAGAAGAGGTAGATGTCTGGGGAAAAAAACAAAAACAACCCACAAAGGAATAAAAAGCGGCTGTATTATTTTCACTTGAGTCTTAAATGCTTTGTGTTTAGACTTTTAGGAATCAGAATAAACTCATCACTCACATTATTTAGGATTAAAATAAAATAAAAAGGAATCAGTGTCTTCTAAAACTGTATTTGAAAATCTATATGCATTGATCAATAACAAGAAACTGAATAAAAAGCAAGAGCAACAGGCATCATACAAGCCTGCAATTTTCCAAATCTGAATTGTTTTTATAATGACAAAAACATGCTTTCCCCCTAAAGTCCTCAGAGAGGATTTTTGCTACAATGATCAAGTATAAAATTACCAGGATCCACAGAAAAATTGTCTAGAAGTGTAAAAACAATCTTTGTGGTTTTGTGGTAGCTGATTTCTTTGTTTTTTCTCTTCAAGTGTGTCCAACGGTTTGTGAAGAGGCTTCCACGGAAAATACAAGGTAACACTCACCAGTGAAGAAAACAATCCCTATCCCCACAACGCTAACTTCTAAAGGCTACCCTAGGAGGGATTCGGGCACAAGTCACTGAATCTATACAAGAGTCTTCTAACTACAGCCCCCAACTAGAAATAGAACATCTCTCTAGCCAACACTCGAGCTACATGACAAAGACCAGCTTTGTCAGCAAGGACATCTTTGGCCCTCTGACTAGTCTTAAACTTTCTATCAAGCATAAACATTTCCAGTGTCCCACTCTTATCCTATAAAACACGACAGGTAAGTCTTCCTAGCAGCTGAGCTGGAGGGCACAAAAGGTCAGACAATCCATCACTGCAGAACAGCCTGCAACCCCCTTGTCCCCCCAGGCCTTCCCTAAGACAGGGGAGACAACATAACACTGATCTGCCTTACAAAGATGTAAGGAACAAAGAGGAATCCTTCAAACACATAAAGCACTTTGCAAACATAAAAGTGCTTTTTGGCAGTTGTACAACCAGAGACATTCATTGCTTGTGCTATTTTGGCAATCTGCATTTCCACCTCTCCTGACTGGAGCCCTCTCTGTGTAAAAAGCCGTGGGAATTATAAGGTGCCTCCCCGCGTAGGAAAAGCGATTTCTACTCAGACCAGAGCTAGTATCGACATGGATTGAGCTGGAGAGTCAATGGTCTCCCCCACAACTACAAATGGGGAAAGAGAGAGAGTGAAAGGAAGTGAGAGACAAGGGAGAACTGTTCCCCAATGTGTGAACACTGATGGGCCTTCTTGGACTGCTCACACTTGGCCAGCAAAACACCAAGCCAGTTGCCTTATGGTGCAGCTCACTAGGGCAACGGTTAGGGTTCAGATGGGAAAATGCACCAGGCTGGAGAAAGGGAAGCCAGACAGCCGGATCACCACATCTAGTTGCACTTAAGTGAGACCACCAGGAAATCCTGGGCTCAGTGGCCACCAGGTGCCAGGGGCTGATCTTCCGCAAAGACACCTTCACACAGCATGAAGCTGAGTACTTTAAAGGAAAGAAGAGCCGACACCCAGGACCGGAATTCCCTAAGAGAACC
Organism: Sorex fumeus; assembly: GCF_029834395.1. NCBI lineage: Eukaryota > Metazoa > Chordata > Mammalia > Eulipotyphla > Soricidae > Sorex > Sorex fumeus. The sequence continues at coordinate 7,761,548 of NW_026606058.1, forward strand.
AGTTATGAGTAAATTTCCAAATCTCAAGATGTGTCACCTTTCAAGCGAGGGTGAGAGTTTGCCTGCCCAGTTTGCCCCGGAGCCTCCAAATTAGCAGCTGCCACTGAGCGAGCGGGAAGAGCGTATTCAACATCCTGACAACGTCCCCCTACCTCTGTGGGTACGCGGGGTCCGTCACTGGCTTAACACTTGAAGCCAGGCTCCGGGGGTGTAGACTGGGCCTTGACTTGCGCTGGACCTGAGCGCTATCGCTCCTGGCACACCGTCTCTTGGGACGGCATCCCAGACGGAGCAGGCAGCCCCTTCCCGGTCCTCCCCACCCCGCAAACTCCCTCTCCTCAAGACTCTTGCTCCTCCGTGCTCTGCCCGGGGGCGGTGTGGAATAGTCCACAAGTCACCAGCTCATGCAATGAGCATTTCTCAGCTTGGGGCTGGGGGCGAGAGACCGGTCACATCCAGCACCCCCGAAAGAACGACTCCTGCTGGCGCTCGCTTCCCCTTTAGGACACCCCGTCTCCACCTCCACCACCACCACCACCACCACCACCACCACCACGGGAAGGCTTGCAATCGTCCCTCGCAATCGTCCCTCCGGCCCGGGCCCGCTGCTCCCCGCGGCATCCGACCGACCCAAGACCTCGCGCCGGCCGGCCCTAGCACAGGTGCAGCTTCTGGTGCTGCGCCAGGTGCGTCTTGTAGCGGAACGCCTTGCCGCAGCCGGCGCACTTGTGCGGCTTGTTGCCCGTGTGGATGCGGCGGTGGCGGATGAGATGCGAGCTCTGGATGAAGCTCTTGCCGCACTCGAGGCACGTGTAGGGCTTCTCGCCCGTGTGCGTGCGCTGGTGCTGCGTGAGCGTGGAGAAGTCGCCGAAGCGCTTGCCGCACTGCGCGCAGCCGAAGGGCTTCTCGCCCGTGTGCACGCGCAGGTGGTTGACCAGGTGCGAGTTGCGGCCGAAGCCCTTGCCGCACTCGCGGCACACGTAGGGCCGCTCGCCCGAGTGCGTGCGCTTGTGCGTGAACAGGTGCGAGCTGACGCTGAAGGTCTCGCCGCACTCGGAGCACATGTAGGGCTTCTCGCCCGTGTGCACGCGCTGGTGCTTGACCAGGTCCGAGCGCCAGCTGAAGCGCTTGCCGCACTCGCCGCAGCCGTGCGGCTTCTCGCCCGTGTGGATGCGCTGGTGGTTGGCCAGGTGCGAGCGGCGCGCGAACCCTTTGCCGCACTGCGCGCACGCGAAGGGCCGCGGCGCCGCGGGCCCCGGGGCGCCGCCGCCGGCCGCCGCCGCGTGCGCCCGCCGGTGGCTCAGCAGGTGCGAGCTGAGGCTGAAGGCCTGGCCGCAGTCCGGGCACGGGTACGGCTTCTCGCCCGTGTGCAGGCGCCGGTGCTTGAGCAGGTCGGCGCGCCAGCTGAAGCTCTTGCCGCAGTCGGCGCACAGGTTGGGCCGCTCGCCCGAGTGCAGGCGCAGGTGGTTGCTCAGGTAGGTGTTGCGGCTGAAGCCCTTGCCGCACTCGCCGCAGCGGAACGGCTTGTCCCGCGCCGGCCTGGCCGCCGCCGCCGCCGGGAAGCCCCCCGGCCCCGCGCCCCCCGGGCCGCCGCCCGCCGCCTGGGCCAGCCGGTGCGCGCGCCACCGGTGCTGCAGGAACGCGGCGCCCGGGCTGAAGCTCTCGCCGCAGTCCGGGCAGATGGTGGGCGCGTCCATGAGGCTGGCCACCAGGCTGTCCAGGTCGCCCAGGTCCACGGCGGCGGCCACGGGCGGGTGCGGCCGGCGGAAGCGGCGGTGCGCGGGCCGCTCGCCCCGGGGCCGGCCGCTGCCCAGGGCCAGGTGGCGCCTCCAGGGCAGCACGGCGGGGGGCGGATGCGCCCCCTCCTCCTCCTCCTCCTCCTCCTCCTCCTCGCTCGGGGGGCTCCGGGGGCTCCGGGCGGCGCGGTCGGGCTCTGGGCAGCCGGGGAACACTTCGAGGGGGTCCTGATCGCGCTCACGGGCCGCGGCCCCTGCTTCACTCGGAGACCCCTCTGCAAGGAAAAAGGCACAGGAGCATCAGGCCGTGCTCGGGGGGGCCCCTCCGAGGCTGCCCCAAGACCCCAGTCTCTTTCCCACCAGGCCTCCTTGCTAGGGAGACACGCAGGCGGGGCGGGGGTGCTCTGGGTGCTGGGGGACGCTCGCCCCTCTGCCTTCCTCCTTCGGGTGGATGGCTCTCTGCTGCGCCCACGGCACCTGAGGCCTCCTTGGCAGACCCGTCTTGGCGGCGTCACAGGGTCAGTTCTGGGCCGGGTGCAGCGGCACTTCGAAGATTTGCCCGCTCTCGGAGTTACCCATACCTTCCACGCTTTCGTGGCCTAAAAGGCAGGGCCACTGCAGCCAACCACCAAAAAAGGCCGTGGGTCCTGTCTAGCATCCCTGCTCTTTTTTTTTTTTTACCCCTTTTTGGCCGCACTCAGTGATGCTCAGGGGTTACTCCTGGCTGCGCACTCAGGAATTACCCCTGGCGGGCTTGGGGGATCAGATGGGACGCCAGAATCAACACAGGTTGGCAGCGTGCAAGGCAAGAGCCCTTCGTGCTACGGCTCCACCGTGTCCACCCCTGCACTGGTTTTTACAAAGCCAATTGGTTAGTCTGGAACCGTTTAAGTTCTACTGAACAAGCTGAATATACTCCAGTTGGAATGCTTCACCATGAATGGGCTGGGAGCCTTTCAGGGAACGGGGAAGTGAGCACAGAGTCTACAGCTGACTCATAACACACCTGTTCTCCTCCAAGCTGAGAGCATTCCAGAAAGTTTCTGAGATAGCAGAGACCACACACTGGTCACTGCAGGGGGGGAGGGGGCACCAGGACGTCTGGGATGTGTCACAGGGAAGGAATGTTACCTTGAAGTCCTGGCGAAAGTTTCAGCTCATTTCTGCGTCCTAGACATGCCCAGGGCAAAACAAAGCAAGGAATGCCAAAAGAGAGAACCAAGAAAGGAGTGGAGACCCAGAGTTTATACTTTCCAGGTCTAGATATAGTAAAGGTTGTGGGCACTTTCCCCAATGTGGAAATGGGTCAATGAGCCACAGGAAACCTGAGCGATTCATTTACCACTGAGTTTACCATGTCTACACATAGAGATGAAGTTCGTGACTAAAAATATCTGGAGGTGTCTACTTAGAACTCTGCAGCAGCTCAAACCACCCCGCCCACCCAGCGGGCAGGCTGTCATACAGGCTCCAGAGGTCACTGACAGAATTCTGTATCCAGGACAGGCCCAGAGAGCTGCCCTCCTCACCAGCAGAACCACCCACACAAAGACAACAATCTTACACGGTGGCAGTGAAACTGTGGGTCCTGATCGGATGGAGCTGCGAAACTGAATGGGAGGGGTTGAAAAATTCGCTTCAAGAAAAAAATCGCTTCAAAATGCATGATTCATGGGGACACTGGTGGTGAGAAATGTCCACTAGTGAAAGGATAGGTGTTGGAACATTATATGACTAAAGCCCATTCATGAACAACGTGGTAACTATACCTCACTGTGATTCAATAAAATATAAATAAAAATAAAATAGCAAAATGCATGGTTTATTGTCAGTAACCGTTTGATTGATATGCTAAGTTCATATGCCTGGGGTCAAGTCAAAATGTCTCAGGTGAGAAAAGGAGTTGACAGTGCCAAAGTTTAAGATGCCCTCTTGTTGAGACCACAGAGACAGTATAGAGGTTACAGCGTTTGCCTTCCCATGTGGCTCACCCTGGTTTGATCACCAGCACCACATGGTTCCTCCAACCCCTCCAGGAGTGGCCCTGAAGTCTCCCCCAACCCCCCTGCACTGCAGACCCAAGTAGTGCCACATTTTCACTGAACTGGCGCAGTTCAAAATGAACGGGGCAACTTTCATGGGAATTCCAGTGCTCACCTGTGCAGATGCCAGACTCCAGAGCCCTTTCCACTGAGCCCTCTCTCGAAGCCTGTGGGCTGGCGCCTGTCTGGTCTGCAGTGTGTGCATTTGGGCCCATTTCTCCTTCTGGGTCCTCTTCTCTCTCCTCAAAGTTCTCACCACCGGAACCTGTTCCTTTGTCTTCTGAATCCTGAACTTCACACACTTTCCGTTGACCTTCTTGTTCCATCTAGTAAGAAAAGAGCCATACAAGGGAGATGAGTGTGTGGATCCCTGGAGCAGGTAACACACAGGAAGGCCATGCCAGTCTGGCCTTGAGCCCTCACTATAGGGGGCTGGGATTCCCATGAAAAGCATGTGCCATCCAGATCCATGTACAGATTCCAAGCCCAGGCAGCGAATCTCCAGCCCCTCACTGCAAGGTTGAATCAAGTGCACAGGAGGCTGTTCCGGGTGATGAAGGAATAGTGACAATTCATTCTGAGGCAGCAGTCAGGATTCCTGGACTATGGTCTATTGTATGTTTCCATGCTTTGGCAGCCTATTTCTCTACCCCTGTTCAGCCCCTGGATATGTGAACTGTAGGAGGGAAATGATATCCGATTTCTAAACCTTTTGTAGAGGTCAGGTTGACATTTTAAATCTAAAGGACCCGCCACGATAAAGCAACTGTACCGAAAGTAATTGACTTGTCACCCATCACTCGAGCAGCTCAGTTCAAGGCAGTGAGATAGTTTAGAGGTGAAGGGTCTTACATCAGGATTTTGAAATGACTCTCGTTAGGCAGCACTGAAACTGCAGTTGCAAGAACAGGACTGAATCAGAAGCCCCGTTCTGGGCGCTGGAGTGAACAAGAAGCCCCATCTTCTGCTGAGAGCTGGGAGTTGGGCTCTGCAGAGCAGACAGCAGGCAGGACAGCGGCAGTCACACCAAAGCCCAGGGCAAGCCAATTAGCCTCTCACTGCCTGTGTCCTCATCACTGCCAGGAGAGCATTTAACCTTCTCAAGGGAGGGCACCGAGAGGAAGCAGTAAAAACGCACTTTACAGGAGAATCTAAAAGGTCATGATAAAAATAGGAAAGGACCATTCAGAGCCCAAGGTTTTCCCAGTAACAACACGCAGATTAACTATGCACGCAGAGAGCTCCAGGCCAAGATGGTTTGGAGAAATGATATATAGCCTTCTCCCAAAAGCCAGTCTAGACTTTTCCCCCTCTTGAGAGGTCCATACATATCCTCTTTCTCTCCCCTCACATTTCTCTGAATAAATTTTCTTTCTCCCCATCACTACTTTTTTTGGGGGGAGGGAGAGCAAGGGGCACAGTGGTGATGCTCAGAACTTACTCCTGGCTCTGCACTCAGAAATAACTTCTGGAGATGCTGGGAAGAACCGAATGGGGTTCTAGGGATTGAACCCTGGTTGACTGTGTGCAAGGCAAGGATCTTACCCTCTGTACTATCTCTCCAACCCTCAGAGTAAATTTCTTTAAAACTATTTTACTTAACTAAACCAAATTAAAATAAAAGCACTTTAGGGGAACAAAAACAGAAAAATAATGAACACTTTGAATTTTAGAAATAGGGCTGGAGCAATAGCACAGCGGTAGGGCGTTTGCCTTGCACGCGGCCGACCCGATGGGTCCGGGTTCAATTCCACGTCCCCTCTCAGAGCCTGGCAAGCTACTAAGAGTATTTCGCCTGCATGGCAAAGCCTGGCAAGCTCCCCGTTGCGTATTCAATATGCCAAACACAGTAACAAGAAGTCTCAGGATGGAGACGTTACTGGGCCCGCTCGAGCAAATCAATGAACAACGGGAGGACAGTACCACAGAGCAAACATAATGTACAATGGACATATTATTTCTAAATCCCAGAACTAATACCACTCCTACACACTTCCAGACCACACTTGCCCCCCCCCAAAAAAAAAATTCTGGCTGACTCCTGGCCCTGAATAGCACATTTACAACCTTTCTTGGAAACAGGATAGGCCTGAGATTAGAGTAAAAACTCAATCCTGTGCTCAAACATCACAGGAAGACGGTTGTGTCCACAGTTGGTCTGTCAACAATGCCCCGCTATGCAGCTGAGTTCTCTGAGAATGTAAACTGTTTCAAACACCAGGTTGTAGACACTCAGGGTTTTTCCTATTTGGCGCTAAGAGAAAGTCCCCTTAAAGCTATAACCGTCCAAGAAATCTCTCCCACAAAAATCTCTCCCATCTCCCACTGACCTTGAATTCCTTCCCATCCCCCTCACTCTTGCCTGCTGGAGCGTAGGCTCCCCGTGTCTGTCTGTATGACGCATCCAGTGAGGGCTGTGGGGTCAGAGGAGCATGTTAACACCCTAACTTGCTGGCCTGCTTAGAGCTGAAAACTGCAGAGTGGTTGGGTGAGGCAAAGAATCAATGGGTTTGGCTATTTTCTTTTCTTTTGTCAATCTTAGACCACCAAGAGGAATATTACATCAGTCATGCCAAGAAATCGGAAACTCAAATGTGTCACCAGAAACTCAAATCTAAAATGGGAATTGGCAGGGGATAAGGTCCAGAATGGTGCCTAGGTGGCTTCAGTTCAACCACCCTGAAAGATCTAACCTGGGAAGCAAGGAAGATAGGTTCATCACTAAGATATTTGGGGGGGGGGGGGGTAGGGTGGAGCACCCAAGAAGTGCTTAGGAGGCCCGGGGGCTCTACCTGTGATTCTCAGCCAACCAGACCATTGGTTTGATGCAACAGCCCAAGGATGAAAAACTGGTGACGCCTGTAACCCAGACGTGCTCGAGACCACGTGGTGCTGAACATTGAATGCAGGTCATATATGCTTACTAGGCATGTGCCCTAACCACTATACTATTTATCTCTCAGCATCAGATTTTTTGGTTTTGTTTTGTCTTGGATTCACGCGCAGCTATGCTCAGAGCTTCATCCTGGCTCTGCACTCAAGGATCACTTCTGGCAAGGGCCAGGACACAATATGAGGTGCTGGCGATTAAACTCTGGTCGGCTGCATGCAAGACAAGTACTGTGCCCTCTGTACTATCTCTCTGGCCCTGACACCAGATTTTTTAAGCAGGAAACAACATTTTCTTAGTACTTCAGTAGTTAGCAATCCTGGTTGGCGATTTCTTGGGAGCCAAGAGATCATATAGAATAGTGAAATCAAATAAGGAAACATGATTTTCTCTAAATTTAAGGGGAAAGAGAGAAGGCGTGAGCCAGAATCTGAGCTCCCCACCGAGGGCTGGAGTTCAGAGTGGGCCCACGAGCAGCATTAAGGGAGTTCTGCACCTTCAGAGAGAGCAGATCCGAATCCACACCTGGGAGGGACAGGGGAGAAAAACTAGAAAATAGCCCATGGTCTATCACCTATAGAGACACCATTCATGACATGGCGTCAAATCCGTCTTAAAGAAGCATTGTGCGTGACAATGCAACCCCAGTAACATAAGGATTCAGTTCCATTCCTGTGCCACCACGTCCTGGGCTCCAGGCAGCATTCAAGGAGACAAGAAGGCTATTCTAGGTAAGGAGAGGCAGTCTTGATATATTATTAGATGAAAACTAGCTAGTTTGAAAATAACATTTTTTTTTTCCTTTTGGTTTTGGGACTACACCCAGCAATGCTCAAGGCTTACTCCTGGCTCTGCACTCACGGACATTCCATGAGGGACCTGAACAGGCATGGGTGTATGGGGGACCATGTGGGACGCTGGGGATTGAACCTGAACAGCCTCATGCAAGGCAAGTGCCCTGCCCACTGTACGATCACTCCAGCTCCCAAAACAACATTTTATTTGCACAGCAGCATATATTTATACACGTATACACGAGTTGAAAATGGAAAATAAAAATAGGTATTAAACCGTTAAACATCTTTTGGTCATCTCTAGAACTCTCACATTTAACCAGAAAATGAAAATAAATAAAGCAGGGAATTACATTGAACTTTACAGATGATGAAACGGGTCTAGAGATTAAGTGACTAACTCAAGGTTTCCCACTCTGAAACGGCAGAACACGGGTTAAGCCCCTGCAGTATAAAGCCTACATTCTAGTGTATTGATTGGGAGGACCTTTCCTTTTTGTGCACACCTACAAGAGCAAACAAGCCACCTGTGTTTTCCTTTTCTGTATTTTATCAAGAAAGGAAGCCCTCTGGTTATGCTATGAGCAACAGAAAGGAAGACAGGGCAGGAAACTGTGATGCTTTCCCTCTCAAAGACTTGACTTTTCAGAGACACTGTGGCATAACTGATGTGTCAGTTAGTAGTTATCAAGGCACATTTTGTTCCAGCCTCTCTCTCAGCCAAGTTCAATCCTTAGCAGTTTCCCTAAGCAAGGCTCAGGACCAGGCAGCAGGGCATCGTGCTGATACCATGGCTGCGCTGAACTCGGTTCAAATTCTTGTGAGTTATTTCACCTTCTGCAAGTTATTTAACCTGGCCAGTTCTCAGGCTCTGCATCCCTAAACAGGGATGCTGCCGACCCAAGTGTCACTAGCAGGTGATCCCTATAAAAAATAAAACAAGGCTGGCTCTCTATAAGATTAATGTTTATAAAAGCAGCTCACACATCAGTGAACACCACCACCATCCCACCATCCTGCCACACACACACACACACACACACACACACACACACACACAGAGTAATAAAAGTTTAGCCAAACTCTTGACTTAAAACATCCAGATATTTGGAGTGAGGGAAACAGCAGAGAGGTTAGGAATGACCCTGGTTCAATCCCCAGTACCAAATGCCCCACCCACCTCCAATCCCCCTTTCCCCTCCACCCCCACCCCTGCCCACCACCACCACACACACATCTTGGATACAGCCCCAGAGACCTCAGAGCACCACTGAGCATACTTGGGAAGCATTCCTTCCACTACACACACGCACACACACACACACACACGTGCAAGTCTCTCCTAAAGTGACAGACACATATTCATTAATAATGGTGTTTGACAAGTACAGCAAAGCTTCCCTGACTCAGTCACTAAATCATTTATTAATAACTAACAAGTTGATATAAGAACCGGGTCAGGACTAGCTGCCTAGGAAGACTAGAGCAAGGGAGAAAGGCTTAATTTCACATTGGTGTGTAGCCAATCGATTCCGTATACAGAATTCAGGTCTAAAATGGAACAGGGAGCAAGATAAACCATGAGTTACACAATCCATAAAGGCACTCTCCTCCCCTCAGAGGATAAATGTGTACAGGAGGACACAGACAGAGGAGATTAGTTCTGCCTGGGAAGTAGCCATCATAGGGAGCAACATGGTTTACTATGCTGTGTGACTCTCAGTGAGCATCTGAACCTCTGGGCTTCTGCTGAGTGGTGAGGCTAGTTTTGAGTATATTCATGTTTTCTGCTCGCTTCTCCAGGGAGTTGCCATTATCAGTTTCCTGAGACTTTTTTTTTTCAGTCAGGCTTATTTATTCTTCAATTAGCACCACAGCTGATTACTCTCAAATGCCCTCCTTTCCACCCAACCCCTCCATCACCAAGCCTTCTCTCTTGGGTGCAGAACCCACCAGGGTGTGACCAAGAAAAAGTGCTCAAATTCCAGTCATTTTTTATTAGCTTGACATGCCTCTGTCCTTTCTTCCTCTCCCCAAGCCCCATCAGAAAAGAATTTTGTTGAACGCTTTGTTGAATAAGTCACTAGAATGCTCTGTGCCTGTTGGAATATAGCTCTAAACATTTTAGGTTTAACATCGGCTTATGCTTTCTCCCTTGCCACAGGGAGCTTAGAAGTTTATCGGGTCACACCTATCACAGTGCTCCCAAGTCACTCCCATTCCTTTGCTTATCTGTAACTTCTCTTTGCTCTCTTCCCCAACCTTTTTCTCCTAATCAAACTTGTAAGGTCAGATCCTTCTAAGGACACTTGACTTGCATTCATGAGAGAAATATGAAACTGAAATGGGGAGGGGGCTTGAAAGGCAGTTTGCTAGAATAATTGTAGACAATTCTCCTCTCCTTATGTCTTTTGCATAGTTTATTTTAAAGCAATGCCATTTTTGCATAGACACAGGAAGACATTAATATTATACTTTTGTAACTTGGGAGTTAATTGACTCCAAACAATATTCACTCCTGGGCATCTGCTTTCTTGACTTAAGCCTCAGTTGCCCTTAGTACCTAGCACATCAAAGGCAGAATCTCGACGAGGAACTGAGAACCCAGGGAAAGCTGTGAACTACCATGGCATCTAAATGGGCCAGGCCCAAGCACCACAATACTTAAGTTAAGAGCAAGAGTTGGAGCGATAGCAGAGCAGCTAGGGTGTTTGCCTTGTACACAGCCAACAGAGCCGACCCGAGTTCGATTTCTCCTCCCCTCTCGGAGAGCCCGGCAAGTTACTGAGAGTATCTCGCCCACTAGGCAAAGTCTGGCAAGCTACCCATGATGTACTTACTCGATATGCCAAACACAGTAACAAGTCTTACAATGTTACTGGGCCCACTCGAGCAAATCGATGGACAATGGGAGGACAGTGACAGTGACAGTGAAGTTAAGAGCATGGTCATGGACAAATTCTGTCATGATCCAAAAGTAATGACAAGATTAGGACCCTGCTAGGGTTCGGAAAGACTAATCTAGCCTGAGCACTGTAGTTTGAGAACTACGGCGAGATGCCCCAGGAGAGCAATCCTATAAGCTTAATGTATCTCTTACTGTGTCCATACAAAATGACTATTATGAGTGTATGTTTGCTGGACTAAGGAAAGGAGAAATGCACCCATAGATGGAATTTCCCTCTTGGGAGGGTCGTTTTACTGAATGAGAATAGAAGGAGCTTCCCCTGAGGGAAGGACTTTACCTCTGTTGACTGTATGACCATTCCTCCGTGTAATTATTACCCCACCCCCTCATGCTTTTGGGATTTAACTGAGGTGGTAAGAGTGGGTTGGGGGAGGCAGAAAGGGGAGGCAGAATCCAGAATCAGGAAGGAGAAGTATGAAGGAGCCGGACTCAAGTGGAGGATGAGGGGGTTCGGGGAACTGGGATCTAGAGGAGGAAGAGAAAGGAGATGGGAATGGAATAAACTGCAATTGATATCTATCAGGCCCTCGTTCCCTCCTTCATCCCTCCTTCATCCCTCCTTCATTGCCACCGGCCTTCCCGGGGTGGGGGAAGTGGCATGAGACCACCAAATGCAGGCGGTGAGAGAGAGAGAGTCATCGCGGCCTTTCATAATTTATTTTTTGAATACACAAGTAGCCTAGAGGACAAACTCAATCCCATTTGAAAGACTAATCAGATTAGATAGAAGGTACTGCTTCAGAGTGGAAATAAATGTGATGACGCATGTTAGACGGAAGGAGGGAGGGAGTAAAAGGGAGTAGGGGGGGGAAGGAAGTGAAGTGAGTAACAGGGCACCTTCTGCTGATGGTCTGCTGCCACGTTTGCCCTCCTGCAAAAACCGACCAGCCCCTTACAGAGAGCAAGAGCCCCCTGCTTCGGGGATTCAACCGGACCTGCTGTGAAGCTTTGCAGCAGATAAGAGCTTATCTCTCAGCCCATCTTCCTGGGCTTGATTTAGACAAATGGAGACTGGAGACAGAACCAAGTTGGTCAATCTCTAAGCTCAGAGAGAGGGCGCAGCAGGTAGGGCACTTGCCTAGCTGGGTCCCTTCCCCAGCAAACCCTATGGCCCCCCCAAGCCTCATCACGAGTGATCCCTGAGTGGAGCCAGGAGGAAGCCCTAAGCATCACTAGGTGTGCCCCACCCCCCCAAATAAAAACAAATAAAGGACTGGATAGGTAGAAGAGTGGACAGGGCTCCTTTCTTGCCCAGTGGCCAACCCATAAACCAGGCTGCCTTTTCGGAGCCAACAGGCAAGGCTGATAGGATCCCATGCTGTCATCCCCTCCTGGCATGAATGAAGGGCTGGAGCAGGCCCTGTGGGCCTCTGGTAACCCTATCTTACAGTGTTGGGGTGCAAACCCTTCCCACTGGACTCCAGCAACTCCTGCAGGCAAGACAGGTAATCAACTGGGTTTCACATGTGAAGAAAACCAAGCCTCGGCAAGTCCTGATCCAAGTGGCAGAGCTCCGAGGCCCAGTCAGGACCAGCATCTCTCTGCACCCAGCTATCCCAGGACAAGCCCCCTTTTATCCCCAGCCCAATGTCCACCCACCCTGCAGGGTTCCACATGGGAGAGTCATGTGCCCAGCCCCGCTCTCAGGACAGGGGAAGGAAGTGGCCAGGGCCCCGGGCAGCAGTAGTTTCCACTCACCCTGCTTGGGCAGCAGCTCCCTTCCGGCCTCCTCTCCCATGCTCTGGCCCTTACCTCATTGCTCCCGGCTCTGTCCTCCCCCAGCAGCCTGGGCTTCCTCCCTGCCCTTCCCACGCCCCCAGCATGCACACTCCTCTCCCAGGGGAGTCTCTCCAGAGCCCAGTCCGGGAGCAGGACCCTCGGACTGGGGAGAAAGGCTGGAAAAACAATTTAAGTCTGTGGTTCAAAAGACTAAACTCATGACCGTGGCTGGGGTCTAACCAGGGATTAACCGGGGGGTTAATCATTTGTCAATCTTCAGCTGTAGCTAAGTACACAGTCAAGAGAGCCTCCCAGGGCAAGTGGAGAAGCGGTCAGGGTCCTGCCACCTCTTGGTGAGACTGTGATCACAAAGAACCCAGCGGGGGAGGGAAGAATGCACCTCACCTTCTTTGCAGGGGATGCCTCCAGGGCATGAGGAGAAGGTGTCCCTATCCAAAGGGTGCAGCTGGCTTCGCAGGCAGGCACGCATGCCAACCTTCCCAACCTTCCAAACCCCAAATATCCCACGGAGTGCTGCATGAAATGAACATTTGTTTCCAACAGAGAAAGCTTCCGGATGCCTGCTGCTACGCACTGACCACTCTCCAGCTAAAAACAGCTAAAAGAACACAGGCTTTTCCTTGCTGGCAACTGCTTTTTCACCTGGAGAGGGGAATTCAAGTTGACAACAGAGAAAGTTCAAAATTGAGGCCATAGAAAACCAATTTAGAGCCGCATCCGCCAGAGCTAGTCTGAGACCAGTAATCTCGGTGGTCTAGGAGAACATGCATGTCCTTGGGGTCACACATGTCCTATGGGCTGGGTCAGGGATATTCAGCTTGATGAGGGACCCTCCCAGCCCTTGCCAGCACCCTACTCCTCCCACACCAAACAAGACTTACTGCAATGCAGAGACAGATTCTAAGCGCCCTCCAAGCTGCACCATCTGCTCTCAAATGAGAAAGCACAGAAGCTAACGGTTTTCATGCAAGCTTTCACTCATACACTTTTTTTTTTGGGCGGGGGGTCGCACCCAGCGATGCACTCAGGACTTACTCCTAGCGGTGCTCTGGGGACCATATGGGATGCTGAGAATTGAACCTGGGTTGGCCGCGTGCAAGGCAAACACCCTACCCGCTGTGGTATCACTCCAGCCCCACTCATACACGTTCTTAACTGAGTGTTCTACTTGATGCCTGGCAAATCATTCCATCCGCAAATCATTCTGTTCCTCCACTGTGCTTGTAGTCGTGCTGCTACCACTCCTGGCATGACAAGCTCAGCTTTCCAGAGCCCCTGGGAAGTCCTCAGGAGAACTCCTTAGCAGTTGGCTCGAATAGTCAACCTCTATATTTCCTGGATCTGGACTCAGCTCAGGGTCCTCCTAGAGGCAGGAAACTGAATTGGGGAGGGAGCTTGAAAAGGCAGTTAGCTAGAATAATTGTAGACAAAATTTAATGTTCTGATGCTATCACCAGCTGTTCCATTTCCTTGTTATAAACCACAAAAAGAGTCACTCAAATAAGTCAGGAGCAGAGACATTCCAGTCTTTTTGTCTCTATTGCACACTATTTGACAGGATACTAAAGAGACTCAAGAAGAAGGATGCATATAGAGAATGAGATCTAGTGAAAAGCACTGACTTGTGTGCTATGGAAACGAGCAAGTTCAAAATCGAAAGGGGGGCCACCGGCGGGATGAAATCCCAGAAGAGCAGATGCCACAGTTGGTGTGCAGGAAAATTATCTGCTAGAAAATTTCCCCGTGCTCAGGGAGATCATTCAGTTAATGATATTAAGGCATTCAATGGAACAAGGCCCATCACATGAGAGATGGCAATCTGATTCAGTGCACAACCACCAAGTTGTTTAATCGCATCTAAAAATTATGACAAAAACCACTCAAAATGCTTGACCAAATATCTGTGTACCTACAGGCCCTGCCATATTAATGCATAAGATTAAGCATAAGATACACTGTAGTTAATGAAAAGTCTGCAAGGACAGAGAGATAGAAGGTTAAGGTCCTAACCCCAGTTCAAATCCTGACACCACATATGGTACCCTGAGCACTACCAGTGGTCACTCCTGAGAGGTTTCAAAACCTCCCTAGCTTATCCCACCCTACCTCCAAACACACACACACACACACACACACACACACACACACACACACACAATTTTGCAATCATACCATCAAACACCAAGATAGCACAGCGGTAGGGCGTTCGCCTTACAAGCGGCCAACATAGCCAACCCGAGTTCGATTCCTCCGCCCCTCTCGGAGAGCCCGGCAAGCTACCGAGAGTATTCGATATGCCAGACACAGTAACAACAAAGTCTCCAATGGAGACGTTACTGGGCCCGCTCAAGCAAATCCATAAAATATCTATTTTTTTTTTCATTGAAAGCCTTAGTACATATGAAGAGTTGAATGGGGTCTCAAGGTATAAGCACAGTAAAGGTCAGTAGAGAAGATTTGAGAAAAGTTTCGATTAGAAAAATACACAGACATGAGCATTCAGGCACTGTCTGTCCCCCACAACCAGCAGAAAGAGATGCAAGTTAATCGCCAATTTCACTGAAGGGCAAACAAACAAATTGTCTTAGGATGCACAGGGGTGGGGCTACGTGTGATGTGGGAGTTATTAAGGGTTTTGTTCTGGGAGAGTTGATGCTGGAATCCTATGTCAAGCATATGGGCCAGGTGACCTCAGGGAGTCTTTTCCAAGCAAGCTGCTTCTGTGATCTGTGACTCTTCAAAAGAATGTTCATTGCAACAAATAGAGGAGCCCTGGGAGCAAAAGGTTGGGGCATACATCCACCCGCCCCAGTTTCTCATTGTACAGCCAACAGAAAAAACTGTTCATCCAATTCTTTCTCTGCCCAAAATAACTGTTTGGCATTTCTGATGAAGAATGACTGGCATGTCCCAGCCCAGCTTGTTTCAGCAGTGAGTAAGGCATGTCACCTGCCAAGGTGTCTTCCTATGACAGGGAGCAGGAATAAAAATGTAGGAATCAAAATGGGAGACTAACACCCAGGAGTGGCCGAGATTAGTACCAGGAATTTTGCTCCTTGACTTGGAGGCCAGCCACACGTGCTAGGGGAAAAGGAAGCTCAGCTAGAGAAGGGAGCACCAAATAAAGGGTGTTAGGAGGATCCTCCCAGGATGGGAGAAGCATGCTGAAAGTAGACTATAGACCAAACATGACTGCCACTCAATGCCTCTCTTGCAAACCACAGGACCCAAAAGGAGAGAGAGAACAAAAGGGAATGACCTGCCACAGAGGCAGGGTGGAATGGGGGAGGATGGGAGGTGGGAGGGATTCTTGAACCCGTGGTGGTGGAGGATGGCAGCTGGTGGAGGGTTGGGTACTTGATCACTGTATAACTGAAACCCAAGCACAAAAATCTGTAAGTCTACAAGTGTACCTCATGGTGTTTCACTAATAAAAAAAAAAAGTGTAGAGATGTCCTGACTGATTAAAATTTAAACTCCTTAGTGAGATGGGTGTCAACATAGTAAAACATTTACATGCACTTTAAAACATCTCTGTAAAGATTATATACTTGTGCTACTCTCATTTAAGGCTTATTAACACAAACCAGATCATAGGAAACTGGAAGATACTTGATCCGGTTTCTTCCACAAGCAATAACCAAAAATATGGCAAGGAAATAAATAGTAGGCAGGAATATTTCTTGGTCAAAACACTTAAGAGGGATCCAGCAACCTCGTCCTCAAATAAACAGACACCAGAAACAAATGATAAGATAACTGAGCTATGACACAGTGATTACATGTTTAATGTTACTGGTTTAGTATAAAGAAATTGTTCATTTTCAAAAAGGTGTTGCTACTGGGATCAAGTCTACAGAAAGTGTGTATCTTTAAGAGATACACAGTGGAATATTTACAGGTTAAATGACATGTCTGGAATTTACTTCATATGTTAGGAATTATAGAAAAGTGCTGTGGTCAGGAGACACAGATACTTCTGATCCCAGATGAGACGAGATGGTGATATATTTCTTCTATTTTATACTGCCTTATGAATCTTTGTACTTATACCCAAAACTTACAAAGTTTAATTAAGATTTAAAAAGCAATTTTGAATTTTTTAAAAAACATAAGGTTGATTATAATTTTGTCAGTTCTAAGAAGATAATAGTAAAATGTTAGATACCCACAGAAGGAACAGCCTGTTTTACGAAGTATGTCAAAGCAGGAACAGTTACAAATGCTTAATCTGAACAGAGCCCCAAGGGAATGGAGCAGGAGGAGAGAGAAGGAAAAAATAAAGAATCTGTGGTTTGATGCTTCTGACTCTTTATTTCTGTTGGGGGAATTGCTGATGCGTCCAAAGTCAGAATCAGAATCTTGTGTCCACTGTCCTCACTTCCATATTCTTAAAAAATTCTCGGGAAAATACTGCCACCACCGGTGTTCGCTTGATTTCATCAACAGCCTCAAAACTCAACATTTAGGACAAAAGGGAAGAAAGTCTGATCTTGGTCCAGACTTGGTCCTGGCTACAGCATCCCTGCGAAAGGACTCGTTTATCTTAGGGGACGGCTAACTGTGGAGATGAGATGCATCCACCAGGTTTAGATCATCTCCAGAATGATCTTCAAAGGGGAATAAGAGGTGGTTGTCTGTGTAGATGAAAAGGAAAACCATACACGGGTAATTTATGAAGACGTCATCCCAATGAGATAAATGTTCAAAGTAACAGAATTACTTTCAAACAGAGACGTTTCAAAGGTAACATCCTTCTCTGAGACACTCTGAGGATATCCAGAAAGGCAGACTCTCAGCACATTACACAGAGAATAGCTCATTTTCTCTTCTGCTTAGAAACCAAAGCTCTCAGCTGTTACTGTCCATTCTAGTCAAGGGTGCAGCACATGTCTGTGTTGCGTGAGGCACCCACAGAGCACAGATTTCATCCCGGAACTGATGGTGACTCTCAACAAGGAAGGGATAGTGTTCAGGCAGGGGACACTATCCACACTTGATTCGCAGTGTGAATGCCACACTTGCCATTTTTGTCAGTTTCCAGAGCCATTTTTTTGTCAGCTTCTAGCATTTTCTGGAGTTGCAAGTGCTATGCATGCCTGTAAAGAGAATAATGTTGTTTTTATTGGACACAGGTTCTCAGCTTGACGGTTTGCAGTCCACAATCTCTCTGAAATCCATGAGAGTGTAGCCGCAGAAAAGTATTCTGCAGAAGATCCTGCATTCTCGAAGGACTCATGGCCCAAGCATAAAATGAGGAAAAACCCTACAGTGAGCCACTGATACAGAGGTGCCTGACATATTTCTTAGTACAGCATTTCAGAAGTCAACCAGAATAGTTTTGGGGGAGGAGGAGTAGGGAAATTTCATAACTGTTTTGAGCTCTCTTGTTGCAACAGATCCTAAATCAGGCAACAACACAGCCAAGAGTATATGTAAACCAAACAGCAGATGTGACAGAATAAGGGCCTGGCAAATCAACACAACCTGCCTGACCCAGTTAGATTTCATCTGGCACCCTATTTTATTGTTTTATTTCTTTGGTGTCATCGTAATTTTTTCTTTTATTAACAGGGTCATCTATAGAATTAATTTTTTTCGGTGTTTTTTTTTTTATTAGTGAAACACCATGAGGTACAGTTGCAGACTTACACATTTTTGTGCTTGGGTTTCAATTATACAATGATCAAATACCCATCCCTCCACCAGTGCCCATTTCCCACCACCACGGATCCCAGTATCCCTCCCACCCCTCATCCCCCCATCCCACCCTGCCTCTGTGGCAGGGCATTCCCTTTTGTTCTCTCTCTACTTTTGGGTGCTGTGGCCTGTAAAAGAGGCATTGAGTGGCAATCATCTTCGGTCTAGAGTCTACTTTCAGCATGCTTCTCCCATCCTAGGGGGATCCTCCCAACACCCCCAATTTGGTGCTCCCTTCTACATCTGGGCTGGCACCCTATTTTAGAGACAAGTCAGAGAGCAGACATCAGTCTAAGGCACTGGCATCTCATATTTTATATCCGACCCTTCAGCTCAATTCAAAATATCCAAGCTATCAGCAATAGTATGGCAGTAAGGCTGTACTATTGCATGCAGCCAACCTGGGTTCAATCCCTGGCACCCCAATGGTCCCCCAAGCACTGCCAGAAGTTATTCCTGAGTGCACAGCCTAGAGCAATCCCTGAGAATTGCCAGGTGTGGTCCCAAAACCAATAAACCAAACCAAAACAAAGAACAACTGAAAACAAAAAACCATCAGATGGGGGTACGGTTTTGCCCAGTAAGTTGACCTGTACATGGGAGGCAAGTGCATCAACAGCCTGACAGTGCCTTCAGGCTTCCTGATACCCCAAAATTACCGCTGTGCTTCTGGCCTGACCCCAACGACTTGGGACCAAGTTTCCCAAGAAATTAAACAGCCAAAAGTTAGGTATGTGGGAGTCAAACCCACAAACCACCTCCAACTCAACTATACAAACTCATAACTCATTTATCAGCCTTGCTTCAGACACCCATAAGTAAATCTCAAAAGAGATCAAAAGCAGGCCATTTAAGTGCACTAAAGACCATGATTTAGAGTCACAAATGAATCTCGGAGGAGAGCAGCACGCTACAGAGATGTCTCCCCACCACATGCCAGGCTGATTTCACCAGGGCACCTCGGAGGGGGCAGGTGTGTCCCTCCGCCTGCCTCAAATGAATCCCGGCAGCTGCAAACCTCCAGAACCCAATTGCTGCCACGCTCATGGCTCTGACCTACAGGCTCATCCCAAGCCTCTCACACATGAGAATAAATCCACTGAAAAACTTGGGTATGCGGGACCAGTGACTGAAAACTCCAGGCTTCATGGAGTCGGGGATGGGTGACCTCCCCCATTTCCCCATCCTTCTGGTTTCCTGGCAGTCACGCCCACAAACTGCCTCTGAGAGCCATTTAAGCGCATTGACGCAATGATTCAGAGACTCACAAATGAATCTATCAAGAGAGCAGCATACCAGAGGTAGGCATCTGGACCCCAAATATTTAAAAATTTTAGAATTCCAGGGGCATATGGCCACTTTTGCAGCCACATGACACCTCATATTATTCATAGCAAGCACTTGATCACTTGACACCCCATTACTCATCAATTTGCTCGAGCGGGTGCCAGTAATGTCTCCATTCGTCCCTGTCACATGCAAGTGTAGCCCAGTGGCATCTGCTCCTTTTAGGAAGAGCCTCAAACCAATCGTTCAGGGTATTGACAAAGAAATCTGACCATCTCGTAGGTGGGCGGCCACACAATCTTTTGAATGACTCTAGTGCAGTGGTCATCTCCAAATCTCATTACGTGTCCAGCTCATCTGATTTTCAATGCCTTGGCAAACGAGACAGCATCCCTGATTCTTGACCATCGATGGAGGTTGGAACTCTGAATTCTTTCTCTTATTTGAGTGAAGTGTGATACTCCAAGCATAGCTCTTTCGATTTCTCTTTAGAAGACCCGAATAGCATTCTCATCCTGTTTTCGTAGGGCACAGGTCTCTGAGGCGTATGTAATGCAGGAAGAACAGTGGAATCAAAGAGATGTGCCCGGAGCCGGAGGTTCTTCATCTTCTTAGCTATTTCTTCGACGCTCTTGAAGGCATTCCAAGCTGCTCTCTTCCTCCTGCGCAGCTCAGGTGCCAGGTCATTTGTCATGTTGACTTCTTGGCCTAGGTACACATAAGTGTTGCATTCGGAGATGGTCATTCCGTTGAGAGCAAATGAAACGTCAGGAAAAAAAACTTTCTCATAAATATTGTCTTTGTGAGATTCAGCTATAGTCCGACCTTTCCACAGTCATGGTCAAAGTTGGCCAGCATTTGTGCCGCTTGGCTGATGTATGGTGTTATAAGAACAATGCCATCAGCAAAGCGGAGGTGGTTTAGTTGCAAACCGTCTATCTTCACTCCCATTCCTTCCCATTCCAGTCATTGCATGACGTTCTCAAGGGTGGCACTGAAGAGTTTCGGTGAGATGGTATCACCCTGCCGAACCCCTCTCTTGATGTCAAAGATCACCTCCCTGTAGAATGGTGAGATCCTGGTAGTGAATCCGCAATATAGCTCATGGAGAATCCTGATATATGGAGTTTGAACGCCCTGTTTGACTAGGGATTCGATGACTGCTTCCATCTCAATAGAATCAAAGGCCTTTTTAAAATCAATGAACGTTAGACAGAGCAGCATCTTGAACTCTCGAGAAACCTCAATGAGCTTGATTATCGTGTGGATATGGTCGATGGTGCTGAATCCTTTTCGGAACCCGGCTTGCTCGCATGGTTGTCCTTCATCTAGTGTTCTTCTAATCCTATTCAGGATGACTCGAGTGAACAGCTTCTAGATGACAGACAATAGGCAGATTGGGCGATAGTTGCCAATGTCGTGGATGTCTCCCTTCTTGTACAGTAGTACAGTACTGCTGGTTTTCCATTGGGGTGGAACCTTGCATTCAGGCAGGTAGCATGTGAAGAGCCGAGCCAGTGTATTGATGAGTACCAATGGCAGATTCTTCAGGTGTTCGAGTCTGACCTTGTCTGGGCCTTGTCTTGTCCCGCCTGCAATGGTAGAGCCTGGAAAGCTATCTGTGGTGTATTCAATATGCCAAAACCAGTAAATACAGTGGGTCTCTCATGGCAAGCAATACAAAATAAATTATTTAGCATCTACCTAAGGGACAAACTGGTGTGGTGGTGGGAAGATTCAAAGTAATGGTGGTGGGACAGCGCAATGGTGGTGACATTGGTATTGAAATATTGAATGCAAACAATTATCATGAATAACTTTATGAAAAAAATTTAAATTTAAAAAAATTTTAAAAAGTAATGCAAGCTCATGCCTGCTTCAATCAGCTTAATCAGTGGCTGAATAAATAGCAGTACTCCTACATTAAAAAAAAAAGAAGCACATTAAGCTGGTAGGCTGGTGACTTGGGTCTTCCTGCCTTGTTACTTTGCCAATTTCTGCTTCCTGATCCCCTGTGTTATCCAGCAGGTGCTCTGGAGGGAGTGAGGTCACTCTTCAAGCCTCTGACATCTCCTCCTGGGGAGGTCGCTAATGTTTACAAGTTTGACCCCTGATTTACGGCTCCTATCAGTTGCTGATTTAGGCCGTGAATCAAAGCACATCAACTAAGCCATAATCTACCCAGCACACACATACTTTGTTAGGTAATTTAATCCTTTGTTTCACAGGCTGGGAGAGAAGACAGTGGTTAGGGCACATACCTAACATGTGGCTGACCAAGGTTGGATTTTCCAGCACATGTACCCCACATTCCCACCTCAATATCATGGTGTGGCTTTAGAGGGTCCCCAACACTGCCAGGATAGACACCAGGCTCCTTCCAGAACCACAGGGCCCAAGAAGCAAGGTAGATGCACACTTGTACTGAACTGCTGGCTTGGTTGGTTTAGAACTGTGGGTGGGTTCTCCCAAACTCCTAAGCACAGCTTAGGAGCCCAGACTCCCAATAATCCTTTGTTTCTCAGAAGACAAAGAATTAAAACCTAGTTCAAGTTACCAACTCATTTGTGCTTTCAGCATGCTTGCAAAGTCATCTTGTTTGTAAAAGTACCATGGAAATGCCCAGGTGAAGGAGTATTCCGGGAGTAACACCCAATGTGGCATTGCAGAAGCGTGAACTCCAGTTCCCACTAAAAGGGTCAGACACAGCACACCAGCCCCACTCATCTCTCAGGAGAGCATCACCACAAACACTGCTTCTCACACTCACCCTCTTCTGTTACAGATTTTCACTCCTGCTTTAAGAGTTTCACATTCTCTGTGTAGGAGGTGGTAGAGAAGCGGCCAGGTGGCAGGGACAGCCAACTGCCAGCAACATTTTGAGAGAGACTATATCCACAGAAAATGAGGAACTTCATAATTTTTGTTAAAAATTTTTTTTTTGCGTAAAGGATTCCTCTTTTTACTGATAGGGCAAATGAAGACAAGAAGAGAGAAGTGCCACATTTAAACTCACAAAGGTAGCCTGTTGCTGACAGAACTGAGACTACCATCCAGATGACTTGATCCATTTTAGATAAAATGTCCTCTGCACCAGATGCTCCCACTAATTGCATATTTATGGATTCAGTGCTTTTGCTTTTCTGGTAACGTCTCACAGATGTTGCCTTCTTCCATCCAATTTTTCTTGTTCTTTTCCAAAATATTGCAGATTTTTGCCTATTACAATTTTTCTTCTTAAAAAAAAACCAAGGAAATATTCTTTCAAGTTAATTTCATGTGATCCTGGTTAACTAATTTTGCGTTTGCTACTGTTTTTCTTGAGAGAAAAGAGACATTTTGTTGGCTGGGGGCGGGGGGGGGGGGAAGCAGACATCTGAATTAGCATTGACTTAATGGAGTTATGACAAATGCAGTCATTCCAAATCCTTAGTACAGCATCTGAAAGAAAGGAGGGGATTATAGGGGAAAGAAAATAAGGGGAAGAAAGACAGAGACAGGGAAGAAGTTTATAAAGTGTATTAATCTAAAGAACTAGACTGTTGGACATTTTAAAAGACTCTATAGGCCCATTTGTTTTCATTCAAACTACAAAAATTTCTCATTTAAAGAAAGAAACTTTCTTCCACAATATCATTGGGGGGATGCACACCCAGAAGTGCTCAGGGATCACTCTGTGCTTAGGGCTCAGGGGACCATACAGGGTGTTGTGGGACTGTGCGCAAAGCCATCAGTAGATATCAGTTACATTTTTCTAGCCTTTATCCAGTGATCTCTTCTTTGATGCCCCTATCAGCACTAAAAGTGCTTAATGCTTAGAGGAATCCAGTTAATGATTAGGGAACTATCAATAAGACATTCGTTTTTGAAATCTTCTTCCACAGCATCAGAGATCATATATGCACCACTGTCTCCTCCCAACTCCTGAACAGGTCACCCTTCAAAGTTCTCCTTTATGTCTTATTCCTTCACTCCCCTTAGTCATTTCACCCCTTCTAGTTTTACATAGATGCCTCCTCTGTGCAAAGACCTTGGGTCATGGACCTCACCCCACCACCCCTGATCTGCACAACAGCTCCTTAGGTCTAATGATGCACCTGATGCCCCTGCACGTCACAGGGATACAGGACAGGGGACAGCCAGGACAGGGAGGGGAAGCACGTTTTAAGTCATCAACAGATCTGCTCTTAAGTCGAATCTTGCTGACACACACTTATGTTATTTGCCCCTTTGAGTCTTAGCTGAAAAGCAAACTACCTTCAAGGATGGTCGCAAATAACAAATGAATTTCCACTTGGCCTAGCTCTTACCAAGTCATATTGGAAAACATCAATTCTCTGTCCCATCTCTTTGCTACAAATCAGCTCGTTCTGACAATGCCCCTGTCTGCTGATGTCTCTGTTCTTAACCATCTTTTAAATAACTGTTCAAAACCCTGGAGTCAACTTTGACCTCTCCCTTCCCCCTTCCAATCAAATCCTCACCCAATCCTTCCTTTTACTCCTCTCCTCTTCGTATACTTGA
This sequence comes from Sorex fumeus, assembly GCF_029834395.1. Lineage (NCBI taxonomy): Eukaryota > Metazoa > Chordata > Mammalia > Eulipotyphla > Soricidae > Sorex > Sorex fumeus. The sequence goes on from NW_026606058.1 coordinate 7,785,229, forward strand.
GACCATGGCTGCCGCAGAAGTCTTTCCTCTTACGTGCACCTACCATCCACTGCTGGCTGGGTCTTAACACTTACCACTTCAATGGCTCTCTCTGATCCCCTCTGATGGAGATGGGTCATTGTCTTGGAGAAGCAATGTAGCCTGAGGCTCCCTTACCTCTACCTGAACTCTTGTCTACTGACCCCGGCCAAAAGGTTGCTCTGAAGGCACGAGCAGGCCCCTGTGTTTTTCCTCTCTTGAAACAGATGATAGCATCTCTCCAGGAGGAGACAGCCGGAGTGAAGCAGTCAGCAGCCAGTAGCAGCAGTGGATCAAAGCTCACATTCTGGAGCCTGGCCCCCAGTCTCCGGCTGCAGAATCCAGTCTCTGGCTGCAGAATCTTCAACAAGGTGCTTACTCTCTCTGAGCCTCAGTTTTTAACCTATTAAGATTATTATTAGGTGGGTGGAAGGAACTTTTCAAAACATAACCATATTTACAATAATTTACCTACCTCCTCCCAATTCTAAGCTACTGGTGGAAGCAAACTTATATTCAGCGAGATGATTGCACACACAATGAGCCCTCCGGTATTTCTCAAAATGGAACCAATCTGGTATAATTATTTCTCTCCCTCAGACTTGGAAAAAAAACAACTAACATGGTTAAGAGATCTAGTGGGGTGTGAAAGATCATATTAGATATGGCAGAGCCACCAAACAGCCTTAGACTCCAAAGTGAATCCAATACCCGCCAGCAACAGGAGTCAGGCGTGCTTAATTATCCATCTGCGAGAACAGAATAGAAAACGGTGGGTACTTCTGAAAATGAGACAGAAGATTCTCGAAAAACAACTCTGAGTGGAGTTCATGCCCAATTCAATCAGCTTAATCAATGGCTGAATAAAGAGCAGTACTCCTATATTATTTAAAAAAGAAAAAGAAAAAAAGAAAAACAACTCTGGGACTAAGGAGATAGTCCAAGTGCTAGAGATTATATTTAGCATGGGCGAGGACCTGAGTTAGATCCCTAGCACTGCACCCCTCCACCCACATCTCTCGCAAACACCTTCAGAGTCTGAGCGAGGTAGACCTCTGCGGCACCGCATCACCAGGCTGAGCATCAAACCATCAGTGGAAGCAGTTGGGAATGACCCATGTCCCCCAAGCTCTGCGGTGGACCACCCCTATTTTAAAAATAATACTAATTCTTATTCCTTGGCCAGCTTGTTTGCAATAAATAAGTCTGTGCCTCCCCGTGACAATATATTTTTTTTAGGGTATTTTTTTTTTAATTTTTTCCCTTTTTTTTTTTTTTTTTTTACAGTTGTAGATTTACAATTTTTTGTGCTTGGGTTTCGATTATACAATGATAATATATTTTTTTTTAAGGAGTGGTGGGGAGGGAGCCTGGATCATACTCAACAATGTTCAAGGGCTACTCCTGGGTCTGCACTCAGGAATCACTCCTGTAGGTGCTTGAGGAACCATATATAATGGGGGACTGAACCCAGGTATGCAACGCAAGCATCTTACCCGCTGTACTATCTCTCCCGCCCCTACATGGCAAACTTTTAACATTCAATCCAGCTGTGCAAAAAACAGATGTGGCCCAGAGCTATATTTGTTGGGAATAAGCTATGTTCATGGTGCAAAATATTAGGAAACTATCCTCTTTACTGGCTCAGAGGAAAGAACTAGAATCAAATCAAATATGAATTAGAGGAAGGATCAACATCTAACTTTGACCAACTGGTTTTAAGATGGAAAAAGTGCCTGATTTTAAAATGGGCAGAAGATCTAAACAGACACTTCAGAAAAGGCATTCAGACGGCAAATAAGCAAAAGGTGTTCAAAATCACATCATTAGGAAACTGCGTATCAAAACCTTGAGGCACCACTACACATTTATTTTTTTAAGTTGTTCATAATAACTTATTACTTTCAATATTCCAACACCAATCCCACCACCACCACACCTTCCCACAATCAATATTTCGAATTCTCCCCACCACCACCCAAGCCTACCCCAATAACAGGCCCTAAGTAATTTATTTTGTATTGTTAGCTATGAATAATCTGCTAAAAATGACCAAAGTTTCTTTAGAAGAAAGTGTGTGAAGACTGTTGTATCTCAGCCTAGAGCCACTAAGTCCTCGTTTAAGAGATTTACTAAGATGTTGTTACAAAGTTGAACCATGTGTGTGTGTCTCTGTGTGTGTGTATACATATAGATATATTTAAATCAAGATCTGACCCCCTCTACTGTACAACCCATTCAATATGATATTCTACTCCTGGTAGATCAGTCAGTGGTGTAGAGTATGAGAAATTGCGTGGCCACATTCATAGCCGTGTACTCTAGAAATTCTTAAAATTTTAAATAAGTTGATACAGCTGATTAACTTTTTAACTGGATAGTGATTTTGGGACCCGGAGGCATCTCTGCAGCTTGTTGTTCTCTTCTGAGATTTATTTGTGAGTCTCTGTATCATGGCCATTAATGAGCTTACATGGTGCCAGAGGCAATTCACACACACACTTATTAAAATAGCAAAATTTCCCCAAACTGACTGTCAAATTTTGTGAGGAGACAGAGCTACAGAATCACTGTTTTACTGCTGATAAAACTGTCAAATGTTTGTCAGTTTGGAAGACAATTTGACAGTTTCTTATAAAGCTAGCTTATTCACCCCACATAGTCCAGCAATTATCATCTTGTGTATTTACATAAATTACTTCAAAAATTAAGTGTACTTCCTAAAGCCCTGTATATTAATAATAATCAGCGAACAAAACTTGGAAGCAAACGTCCTTCGTGGATGGCTGTAAAAGCAATTGCAGTTCACACACTGGAGGATTATTCAGAACAAAAACAAAATAGGCTAACAAGTCATGAAAAGTCAAAAGAAATTCATACCTCTAAGTGCAAGAATACAATTTGAAAAGAGTGTAATTTGTATGATCTCAACTATAGGACACTCCAAGAAAGACAAAGTCATGGAGATAGTAAAAGTACTGGTGGTTCCCAGAGGCTGAGGAGAAAAACTATTAGGTGGAGTTGGGGATTTTTAGGGCCACGGAAGTGTCCTATGCTGTTGTCATTGTAGCTACAGATCCTATATATTTGTCAACATGTATAGAATGTTTTGAGATCCTTTGAGAGCATTGTGAGGGCTTTGAGGTAAAAGGGGAAAGAAGACTCAATCATCTTCAGAAGAAGGGGTCAGACTTGTAGCAGGTAAAAGCTTTTTTCCACTGAGTTTACTGATATTTCTACCATTGCAATTAATACATGATGCACTGAGACCAAATCCAAACCCCATAGAAATCATGCCATTCTCTCAGAGATGAGAGCATTGCATTATCTACCTCACACCAGCCTTCTTTTTATTCCCTACCTTCTCTGCTGCAGCAGAAAATTTGATTTTCTCAGATGTGCAGCAGAAGAACTTTCCCAATATGGTAGACAGAAAACAAGATAGCAAACGCTCCACCAAGCCAGGCGCTCTCTATAAAACACCAGAATCATTTAGCACTGATATTAAGCAAGAACCTAAAATCCAGCAATACACAGATTTACTCTAGTCTATACCTCAGAGATACCTCTTTTTTTAAAGACACCTGAAAAAGTATTAAAATTAATGAAGAAAATGAGCATTCTAGTTCCCTCTACAAAAACTGTCAAGATACAAATCATTTCTCATGGCTACATTTTTGCATGGTGAGCCTTGAACAATTAGTCATCAACACGCAATTCCTGAAAGTTCTATATGCCAGCTAGAGTTCTGGACAGACAGCCCCTGACACATGTAGGGAATAAGGAAATACTTTGGCACACTGGGGGATTTACTCAAACTTACTTTAATTAGGACATTGAGCCCTGAGTATTTCAGGCTCTGCAGATTACAGGAGAGGCTGAATTATGGCCTGGAGTAGTAAAAGAAGGTGATCCAGAAAATAACTTTCTTGATACTTGGCCTGTATCAAGGAACAGAATGAAGTTGGATAGTGTGGAGAAATAGACAAAGGATTCTTCAAGGTAAGCTGTTTTGTGCCCCCAAAATTTTAGGAATTCTGAAACTAGTCATTCTAGCTGATGGCCATGGAAGTTCAAGATCATAAAAATAATGAATTTAGGGGCCTGAGAGATAGTACGGTAAGCAGGGCACTTGCCCTACATTGCAGCCAACCTGGATTCCATCCTCAACACCTCACACAGTCCCTCAAGCACCACCAGGAGTGATCTTTGAGCACAGAGCCAGGAATAAGCCTTGAGCACCACTGGGTGTGATCTATAATCCAAGTAATAATAATAATGAATTTATTACAATAAATAAAAATCAAGACCCTCTCTAAATGAGCTCCACTAGGATAAACTCAGAAGCCCAACAATGCTTTTTGTAAGAACTATGGAAATCGAAGAAGAAGGAAATGAAACCCAGCAATTTTCTTTCAGGGAAAGCAAAGACATTCCGTTCTGAACTGGCTTGCAAGTCAACAGATGTGAATCCCAATCTAACTCCAACTCAGAAACTGGGACTCTAACAAGTGTCACTTCCCCTAACTTTCATCACTTTTGGAATCGGGATAATATGTAAGCTATCAGACAGGTAACAAACATAAAATAGTTTTAACACTACTGTACAGATGTTCAATGTACAGAAATCATCATTTGTAAGAAAGAAGCATGGCCTATCATCCATTTAAATGGGTGATGGGCTACAAAATTGTAATTTCTTGGAGGAATGTCTATTTTATTCTTCTAATGTCTATTTCATCCTTCTGATCTATTTCACACTTCTAATCTTTATGCTGCTTAGGCTCTAAAACTCAAGCATACACGGATGCCAGTGGCTTCACTGCAAGTATCAGTGTACCCATGTTACTTTTTAGGAAGTCTATGTACATTTACGATGGAAACAACCATCATTGGTTCAGGAAGTTGACAAAAGTCAATGATGATCTATCACTGTCACTGTCACCCTGTGGTTCATCAATTTGCTCAAGCGGGCCCATTAACGTCTCCATTGTGACAATTGTTACTGTGTTTGGCATACCGAATATGTCACGGATAGCTTGCCAGGCTTTGCCGTGAATTAATCTATTCTAATACCCTACCTGGACCATTTGAAAAATGAGGTTGGCAGAGAGCCTGATGATCAACAACCTCCTTCCCTCTGTGGTTGTTGCTTCTGAAATAACCAGGGATGTCACACACACCTGAATTGTGGTTCTTACATACCTTGTCATCGTGTTCATTGGGGGTTTTACACTTTTAGTTATGATGTCTTAGTTATAAAACTCACGTTCGTTTTGCATAGGGATGTGCACTTGGTTTTGGTACTTGAAAGCTTTTCGATGAGGTATGCCAGAGATCACAGTGTGCTGTAGCAATGTGGGTGCCAAATGACAAGAGCCAAAGGGATCACACTCAGGCAGATTAAGTGGAGTTGGGGATCAAACTCTGGACCTCACTCTTATAAGACAGACACTCTGTGATTGTACTATCTCCCAACAAACTTTTAATGACTGCTTGACTGTTTTCCACTAAGTACTGTGATATTTCCTTTGAGGGCCTCAATCCAAATGCAAAAAGCAAAAGTTTCAATCTCTCATGCATTAGATGTCTTATATCTACAACTGTAAAGAATCCTGACAGGTTAGGAGAATGCCCTTAACCCCATTTTTATACAAAAGAAGATAAAGACATATGTGTTCTTTCAACTCTCGATCATTCCTTTACTTACTCATTTTCTTCAAACAAATATCCTTAGTTTACTTGAAAACCACTTCTGGATATAACTAATAGAGAAAATAATACAACACTGGAGGAAAAACAATGCCCTGAAGTTTACAGATTAAAGAGAAGAGAGATATATCAGATACAAAAGAGAAAAGCGAATATCAACCACAAAGCAGGCCAGAGATGTATGTGACTTGAAGGTCACAAAGTACCATAAGGAAGAGATTTATTTTGAATGAAAGATCTAGGAAGAAATCTACGAGGAAGCAGCATCAGCTGGGCTAGGGTTTAGAGAAACAATCAGGAACAGCGCTGGGATATCCCTAAATCATGATGTTCAACCTGAAGGAGACATACAGATACAAGAATATTTGGTGCATCTGGATACAGGTTGCTGCAAAACAGTGGATAGGTAACATGGAAAGGTGGAGGTAAGCTGAGTAAATAAACAGATACTAAATGGTGAAGGATAATGTTAGTGCATAGTAACACTTGAATACAATGCTCTTTTAAAACTTAATAGCATGCTGCTTTTATATCTGAAGGCGTAATATCTTTCTTATTTTATTGTCCATTTTGCTATGGCAGGTAGCTTTATTCCGCATTCATTATTTCGTGATCTTGGTTCACTTTGGTGCCATCTTTTTCTCTTTGGGATCCACTTGAAGTTGCATCTATCAAATATCCCCCAACAGCAGTCTCCAACACACACACACACACACACACACACACTAACATACACACACACACACACACACACACACACCCCACTGATACATTTCAAAGTGTTTTTCCTTTATGTCACTATCCCCATGCCTTCAAATAAGTCTGGACCATTGGGATTTGCTTCCCACTCAATTCTTCTCTCACTTCTGATGCTTCCTCTCTCCGAGAAAATGTTTTTCTCTCCAAGGGGCAAATGTTTTGTGGCTCTCTGCAGCCCTTTATGGAGGAGATTGAACTCTGTGCCCAAAAACATTCTTAATATCAGCTTGGTTCCTCCTGTCTCGCCACCCAAGTGACATTTTGGTTCGTATGGCTCTTAAAATGCATTCCAAATGAAACAATATCCATATGCCAGCTTGTTAGGAAGAGGAAATCATTTGGCAGCAGCGCATGATAAGGTGGGGGGGATGAAAAGAAAGAAGTGGGCCCCTTAGGCGAGTGAGTTCAGTAACAGCAATAACACTTGGGTTGTGTTCAAAGTTGCCCACTCATCCATCACAGCTCCTTAACGACTATTAACATGTGAGCCATTAGCCAATCTCCTTTACCACAGCTTTGGTCCCACAGGAGCAGGATTGGGGGGTGGGGGGTGACCCGAGAGGAAACCACATAGCACTGTCACCCGACAAGTAAAGGACAAATAGGTCCCCTGTAAGGGCGAGGACACAGTCGCACCACCAAATGGAATCCGGCCTGGGGCTCGTGTAGCAAGGGTGGGTGATTCATACTGGAGGAGGGGGAAGCAGTTACAAAAATTAAAAGGAAAATCGTGGAAAGTCCCGGCGAAGTGCGAACCCGACTCCGACTGCCGATGACTATTGGTCATAGCCACACGCTGGCCAAGCGGCCACTCAGCACCGCCGCTGCGGCCACCGCTCCTGCTCTGATCCCCGCTTCTCCTCCCCAACAAACGCGCGCTTCACCCCACGCCTCCGTTCACAGTCCCGAGCCTCTTCCCTGGGTGAAGGGACCAGTTTTGCCCCCACACGCACTCCCGGGCAGATGTGGGCATCCGAGGATGCGAGCCCCGCAGGCGGCCAGCCGCGGCCCCTCTCCACCCACCCACTCTTATTGTGCCATCTGCCCGGGCTGACGGCAGCCCAAACCGCTGGCTGGGGTCGGGGCAGGATGGATGGGGGAGGGAAAAGGAGGCAGATAGTCACCCAGGAGTCCAGAGGACCTGGCGTCCCTCCTCGGAGCCCCCCATGCCCACCCCAACAGCCCCAGGCGCGGACAAAGTGGATCCCGGTCCGCAGCGGCTACACAAAGCCCGTCACCTTCTTCTCGCCTCCCAAGCTCCTCCCTGGGCTTGGTTTTTCTGAGGGTCTCGGATGCCCCCTTCGGTGGTCGGCGGGACGGTCCGGCTCCGTCTCGCAGCGCTAACTCGTCCTCCCGGCCCTTCGCCACCGGCCGCCAGCGCATCCCGGAGCCTCGGTCCCCTGCGCACCGGACGCGCGGACCTCGGGCCAGTCTGCGAGGCACTTGGCCCCGCGCTCCCGCCACCCGCTCCCGGGCACACACCGCCTCCCCGCAGCGCCCGGGGACGGTCCCGATCCGTGGCATCCCGAACGCGTGGGGACAGCAGCCCGGCCCGAGTCTTACCTGCGCGCGCGGGCGCGGCCCGGAGCGGGGACCGCGCGCCCCGGTGGGAAGCCCGCGGCGCAGCGCGTCTGTCCTTGGCGCGGCGGCGGCGGCGGGTCGGGCTCAGGCTCAGGCTCAGGCTCGGGCAGGCGGACTGGCCGGCTGCCCGGTGGCTCCTCACTGGGGCTTCCTGTAGGGCTGGACAAAGGACATTTCCTGGGAGGAGCAGGGAAATGTTCCCAGCATGCCCCGATTTGTAGTTCCCGGGAACTTCCTGCCACTGCTGCCGCGGGCACCGGGGCTGCGGCTCTGGCTGGGCTAGAACCCAGGTACCCCCTTTGCCTCTGCGCCCCGCACCTGGGCGCGCAGGCTGAGGATGCCCCGGGCCCCGCCCCGCGGTGCTCGCCGAGCGCGCCTCTAGGGGCGCAGAGGTGTCCGCCCGGGTGCGCGCTCCCGGGGCGGGCTGGGGTCCCCCACCCGGGAGTTCCTCTCTAGGGGCCTGTGGACTTGCTGTAGCTGAAGGCTCCGCCGGGCTGGAGGCTGGAAAATCTTTTCTTGAGAAAGGAGGCAGCGGGGGCTGCCTTGATTTTTAAATAGATGGTGCTTTGCTTTTTTCCCTTTTTCTCTCTTAGGCAGCCAGGGTGCTGCTGGAGGGTGGGTTCAGGAATTTGACGGCTCGCTAGGAATTCAGGTTCTTTTACATCTCATCTGCATCCTTAGGACCTTGAAGAGCCGATTGTTTCCAGAGCCTCAGCAAGTCACCCAACTCCCTCCGAGGCTGACCGAGTCCCAAGCATCTTTGCAGAGAAAAGCAATTGAATTAAGGAATCAAAAAGGCCGGTTATTGGAGGAGAATGTTGAACGTGGACCGTTCTTTGCGCTTGCGGGGTCAGGAAAGTGCAGCGCTTTCTGCTTCTTTGCCTGGCTCGCCTGTAAGATTCCATTTTCTGAACTCCAAAACAGAGCCGATGAGCACTGCAGAGCCGAGCCAGGGTATATGTGAGAGAGGCAGGGAGGACTGCAGGGCGGCGAACGACAGGTGGACCCTGGATCCTGGAGAGGAACTCCGCTATGGAGAGCCTTGTCCTCCGCAAACTTCCTCTCTAATTTGGGAATACATGCCCAGGGCTCTTGTGGGGAAATCAAGGAAGAGCCTCTTAGAGACTGCATGGCGAAGTCTCTTTCCTTGGGAAAGGAAAATAATCAGTACGTAATGAAGGGAGCAGGAAGGGAGCACTTCTAAGATACTGGAAATACGTTCAAGTGTCTATGGAAAGGTACTAAGTGCCTAGTCAACCCACTTAGTCTCACGTTTCCAGAGTATAAAATCAGAACATTTGGGTGCGGCGTTTCGTTTATAGATATCAAAAGTTCTACCACTTTTATGCCATCCTTTTTCTCTGGAGATCCTTAACCACAAGAATATAATGGGCTGGATCCCTTTTGTATGTAGAGTTTATAATAGCCTAAATATATGATCAACTGCCTTCCCTCCAAGTTTCTCTTGTAGAGCACTTGGTTGACTTTCCGTCCGAAATGAACTGTGCTGTGATCTAGTGTGTACTTTCTAGCCTTTACAAATCACAGCTTTTTTCCCCCTCCCAGAAGCCAGAAAGGTTTGACTGAAACTTATTTAGAAAGATGTGAGTAGAGAGAAAGGGAGAACACTGGCATCTCCAGAGTGGAAATAAGCAAAGAGACATAGTCAAGCAAGCAGTATATGTGTTCAAGGGAGAACACGAGCTTGAAGAGCAAACCTATACATTACAGCTCCTTAACAGACTGTAATCGTGGTAGCATAAACTGTCCCATCCTGTCAAAAAATCATCTTTTTTGCAACTCCAGATACTTCTAATGTTCAGCATTGGGAAAAAGTGATATGCTGTCCTGAGCCGTGGCTATTTTGCATGTTGCTTCCAATACAATATACTCTCCTTCTCTTATGTTTGATAAAGTTTCACTCTCTGTGAAATGTTCCTCTCTCTTTTGTTGTCAACCCAGGTTAATTGATTACTTCCAAAAAGATTTCTTTTCATCTCCCTTCTTGAATCAGACCAATGATTATGTCCAAGACGTTATTTACTGAGTTTAAGCTGTATAGCTGTTCTTTCCTCAAGAATCCCACACTCCATTGACACCATGCAGGTCACACAATTATTACACCTACGTATGTTCTATGACAAAGCCATACACAGGGACTTGGATTCTCAGAAACTGGGGTCAGGGTGCAGATAATACACAGAGACAGAGACACAGAGTATGGGATTTCACTGTGAATGGGGTAATAGCCAGGAAGGAAGAGACAGGAATCTAGGAGGGTGGTCGGTTCCTAAGGTTTTTGTTTGGTTTTTATGATAAGAGATCCTTAAGGAGATTTAAATACTGGTGGGAAAGGTCTAGGATACACACAGAGGATGAAAACAAAGAATAAGGGATTAGATATCCAACAATTACTTGCTGAATTAACTCGTTCCTGGTACATGTCATTGCTGAAGATGATGCTGTTGAAATTAATATACTTAGCAGTCTCCATTATGATATTCAGAATCTGAGATCAGACACAAGTGACATTCCTTTCTCTTTTGTCATGTACTCTGGCCTGCCCTTTCCCTTCATGTCCTGATAGAAGGTGCAAAAGAAGCTTCCACCAAGGTCAAAGGCTGGAGCCTGTTCCAACTTGACAGTGGGTTTCAAAGGCACACAGCAATTTTGAAAAAGTATAAACTATAAAAACTAGGGGCTTGGCTTTTATTTTATGTTATGTTAAACACATGTCTTATCATCACTTTTCTCCCCATTCATGTTGAAGGGATGGAGGCTGGGTAGATGTAGATAGACTTACTTTTTTTTTTTTGCTTTCAAGTATAAGATAGGCATTTGCTGTTTTTCCTACCCTACAAGCATTCATCTCCCCATTAGGTCATGGAGGCAAGTAGGGGTAATAGTACCTTTGGAGTAAATAATCTTCTTTCTACTTTATTCTGGTCACCTTAGCCCTGTGGCTTAAAGAAATAGAATCTATTTCTATCTTCACTTTGGTGATGAGTGTGTGATCAACATTTACCAACAAATGTATTCCATTGCATATGTTATAAGCTATTAAAGAAATGCATACTGGAAAAGGCTTCCTCTCTCTCTTTGTGTGTGTGAGAGAGAGAAAGACGAATTCACAAACAAATCTTAATAATAGAACTGATCAAATTTTAAGTCGGTTTACCCATAAGCATTTAGTTACATGAGCCAAGCATTCCTTTTAGAGCATAAGCTATTTTATGTTAAGTTCTCTCTCTTGCAACCAAGAAAGGGCTACACAGATAGACATGGGATATTGTAGGACAGATGCTAAATATGCAATTGGTAACCTGAAGAAGGATGGGAGCAGAAAGGATTCCTTTTACCAGGCTAAGGAGTTGGAAATTCTGGAAATTCTTCTGATATTGCACAGCGGGTAGGGCGTTTGCCTTGCATGTGGCCTACCTGGCCGACCCAGGTTCGATTCCTCTGCCCCTCTCGAGAGCCTGGCAAGCTACCAAGAGTATCTCACCCACACGGCAAAGCCTGGCAAGCTACCCATGACATATTCGATATGCCAAACACAGTAACAAGTGTCACAACGGAGACGGACGTTACTGGACCCGCTTGAGCAAATCAATGAACAATGGGAAGACAGTGACACAGTGACAGATTGCAGCCAACAAGAGACGGAGATGGAAAGGGAGCAAAAGAAAGCTACCCTGCATGTAGGGGTTGGAATTAGGTGGAATAGGGTGGGATGTTGAGTGTGGACAGAACAAAAGGGTCTCAGATTCCAACATTTTAAGGATGGTATTTCAGTGACCTTGTCTGACAAATGTCAGGATTTTAGAAGGTTTGGACTACTTGCAGTTTTTATACATAGTCCAAGAAAGAGATTTGTTGATATTGAGACCTCAGTCTTTGTAGAAGCAAGAAGAAAGAAATTACAACCTGACTAAAAGAATTTCTTTCTGCCTCTAGCCAACAATCCCGAGTGGTCCAGGGTCAGATATGTTGAACTTTTATAGGCTGGTAAAATGAAATCCTCTACCCTTTCCAGAAAGACAGTAAAGGTGTAAAGGTAAAAAAAAAAAATAGAAGAAGATAATGAAAATGGAAATTCTGTCTCTGGGGCCTACAGCAGACTCCCCTGTTATGTCTTCCCTGCCTGAGGAAGAGAAGAATTAGCCCCATTTTAAGTAGGATGATCATATAATTTATCATCCCAAATGGGACAATTGAGTATGAGTAAGAGTGCTATTAATAATTACACCCGAATGACAGCTCTAAATCAGGTCACCCTAATTAAAAGAACTACCCAGTAGAACATAACCTTGCTTTAAGAGGCCAATCCATTAGTTCTCCTCACCCCCAGTTAATTGTTTAAAATTGCCTTTAGGCAGAGGCTAAGATGGCAGCCGTTAGACCAAAAACTGGAAAGTGAACCAAACTTAACAGGCCTTTCCTTAAAGGATACAAACTTCAGGTCAGAATGTAGAGTGTGGATAATCTCCACAGTTCTGAACTACAATACCCGGTGGTGAAGATTACTAATAAATAATAAATACTAAAGGAGTTCCAACCCTAGAAGAGGGAGCTTTCCACATTCCCATCAAATTTGTGGTCATGAAAGAAAACATTCAACAAGAATTTTGAGAGTGAAAGTAGAGAAAGCTAACGTGGCTCCAAGAACCAACTCCCTGTGATGTACCAATTTGTAAGTAGCAGAACTGGATGCATATTGTGGGGCAATTCCCCTGGACTATTCTCTGTTTCCTTCCCTTCCAGGTAGGGCATAGGCAAACTCGGAGAGAGATTTCTTTGAAGTCTTCAGTTCTGCTGTTCATCATATACCTCTGTACTTTTGTACAGATTTATACAGTTGTATTGAATCTTTGCCATCTCAACAAAAATAGTTCCATCTTAAACTTTAATACCTGGGCTATTTTTCTCAGTGTTTCTTTTTGATCAAAATACTGAAGGAATAGAGGAGAATAAGATAGAGATAGACTAACTTGGGCAACAGCTACCAAATAAATGGTTTATTTATCAGTGGAGAACCTGTTGTTTCCCATGCCAGCTCTCCAAGTTCAGCATTCAGACTGGCTCATGTTGCAGTTCAAGGTGACTACCCTCTCAATCTGAAATGACTGGTAAAATTAACAATATTTTTTATCTATGTATTGCTTTAGGAATTCCACCCTAAGGTAATTTGTTTAGCCTCATTCGTTTTAATTTCCATCATTTTATTCATTTTATTTGGTTTTTAAACTCTTTATTGTTTGAGGTACTATAATTTACAATACTGTTAATGGTTATTTCCTGTGTATATAATTTCACGGCAAAGCCTGGCAAGCTACCTGTGACATATTCAATATGCCAAACTCAGTAGCAAGCGTCACAATAGAGACATTACTGGTCCCGCTCGAGCGAATCAATGAACAACGGGAGGACAGTGATAGTGACAGTGATCATTTTAACACCACACCCATCAACAGTGTACCAACCTCCCTCTCCATTTCATGCCCCCCTACCCCAAGCTCAGTTCTTTAGAACAGTTGCCCATTGTGTTGTATTTGACTCTTTGTTGTTACCTTGTTGTACCCTACCTATGGAAAAGATTCTGTGTCTATCTCTTTCCTTCTGATTGACTTCACTCAGCATGAATTCCTCAGGTTCCATTCACGTTTTGGAAAATTGCATGATTTTGCTCTTTCTTTAGAGCTGTATGGTATTCCATGTGTATATATGATACAACTTCCTGATCCATTCATCTGTAGTGGGGCATTTGGGTTGTCCGACTGTGATGTCAAACTTTGATGAGTATAGGTGTGCATATATATACTTTGTAATTAATGTTTTTGTTGTTTGGAGGGACTGGATCGATAGCACAGTGGGTAGGGCATTTGCCTTGCACGCAGCCAACATGGCCGACCCAAGTTTGATTCCTCTGCCCCTCTCGGAGAGCCTGGCAAGCTACCGAGAGTATCTCACCCACATGGCGAAGCCTGGCAAACTATCCGTGATGTATTCGATATGCCAAACACAGTAACAATGTTACTGGGCCCACTCGAGCAAATCAATGAACAATGGGAGGACAGTGACAGTGACAGTGACAGTTCTTTGGAGGTAGAGGCCAAGAAGTGGTTCTGTTGGGTCATAGAGGAATTCTATTTCCACTGAGGCTGAACCAGATGACATCCCCACCAACAATAGATGAAGGGTCCTTTCTTACCACAACCCCACAAACATGGACTGTTTCCAGACTTTAATATGTGTCCTTCTTACTGGTTTGAGAGGAATATTAATGTTCTTTTGATTTACATTTCCCTAATTATGAGCGACAATGAACATTTTTTCATATGTCTGTTAGTTATTTTCATGTCTTCTTCTGGAAAATATCTGCTTTACTGAGTGAGGTTATGCCCATTTAATGTAATAATCAACAAACATTTGTCAGATATGCTTAAAGACATGAATTCTAAAATCATCAAATACTTTAAACAACCCTATGAGGTAGTTTGGATGTGACCATCTGAACAACTAAATGGCAGTCTAGTGTGATAAATTACCAGTGCAGGCATATTACATTTTTTTAAAAGTCTAATGGGCGGGAGCGATAGCACAGCGGTAGGGCGTTTGCCTTGCACACAGCCAACACGGCCAACCCGAGTTCGATTCCTGCGCCCCTCTTGGAGAGCTGGCAAGCTACCAAGAGTATTTCGCCCGCATGGCAGAGCCTGGCAAGCTACCCGTGATATATTCGATATGCCAAACACAGTAGCAACAAGTCTCACATGGAGACGTTACTGGGCCCGCTCGAGCAAATCGATGAACAACGGGAGGACCGTGACCGTGACCAATGTGCTACTAACACAGCTTACCAGGTCAGAGAGTATTCACATCAAAGTTTCAAGTTCTCGGAGGACCAAAACATAGGTGGGTAAGTTTGAATAAGTTTGAATGTGTAGGTGGTAAGGAGTGAGGTAAACCTGACTGTTTGGTTGCTAGAAGAAATCACAAAGACAGCGTAAAGGAACTAAGTTCCAGAACAACCTGAGTTAGAATATTGGATACTTCTAAGAAATTTGTAAGAAAATAAAATAAAATTATTTTTCCCACTTTTTTTAAACACTATGATTTACAAAGTTGTTCATGATGATTTGTTAGTTATTTAATATTCCAACACCAATTCCACCACGGCTGTTACCTTCCCTCTATCATTTCCTCCATTCTCCCAACCACCCCTCAAACCTGCCCCTTCAGCAAACCCACAATAATTATTTTATATTGCTTGATATCAATAATAGGGCTGAAGCGATAGCACAGCGGTAAGGTGTTTGCCTTACAAGTTGGCCAACATGCCGACTGGAGTTCGATTCCTCTGCCCCTCTTGGAGAGCCCAGCAAGCTACTGAGAGTATCTCGCTGGTAAGCTACCCGTGACATATTTGATATGCCAAACACAGTAACAACAAGTCTCACGATGGAGACGTTACTGGGCCCGCTCAAACAAATTGATGAACAACGGGAGGACGTGACTGACGTGACTGATATCAATAATTAGTTAATGGGATGATCAAAAAAATATTTCTGTATAAGGAAATTTGTGAAAATTGTTGTATCTCACCAAGAGGACATTAAGTCCTTGTTTGAGTGCTCCAGAAAACCCGGAATATTTAACTGAATAGTTAACTAGGCAGTTAAATATTTAACTGGGCATGGCTACCCATCTTCCAGAAGTATGGGGAGATGGAGGGAGGTCACCTATCCTGACTCGGAGAAGGCCTGAAATCTTCAGTCACAGGGACCCATGTACCTGAAGTTTGGGTGGGCACTTCCCCTACTCCTCACCCCCAAGAGTGCTCTGGAGGTCTCAGCTGGAAACAAATGTCTGAGAAGTTTTTGTGGCTCCTAAGACATTTTTTAATTTTATTTTTATAGAATTACTTAAATTTGGTTATGTATTAATATTCAAACACCAATCCCACTACCATTACACCTTCCCAACCGAACCTTTCCATTACACCTTTCCATCCCGAACTTCAACCCATTCCCCAAAGCAGAACCGAAATAATTTATTTTGTATTGCCTGTTATGAATAATCTGCTAAAATTGAGACAAAAAAGGTTTCTTAGAGGAAAGTGTATGAAGATTGCTATATTTCACCCAGGAACCAATAAGCCTTTTAACATGTTGTTAAAGGCTGAGCCTTGTGTGTGTGTGTGTGTGTGTGTGTGTGTGTGTGTGTGTGTGTGTGCAAATATATATAAAACCCTTTAAGGTTGGTTGCCTTCCCAATCAAATGTAGTGTGCTATATTGGTGGTGTAGACTATGAGATGTCGAGCAGCCGCAGATGCAGCCTCGTGGTCCAGGAATAGATTGACTCATGGGTGAGGCTCATCCAAGCGTGTCGAGAGCAGCTGTGAACATGGTGGCAGTTGAGTTCTGGGGGTTTTGGCTGCCTGTGCTGGCTTCGTTGGAGCGGGGCAGGGTCTCACCCACCTCCCACCAGGTTGCGGTTGCGGTTAGATAAACAGTCTGGCGCAAGGTCCGGAAGCATGGCTATGGCATCTTTTATTTCTTTTTTAAAAAAATTATGTATTTTTATTAAGTCACCGTGATTTACAATGCTATTCATAGCTGAGTTCCAGGTATTCAATGTTCTGACACCAGTCCCACCACAAGTGTCAGTTTCCCGCCACCACTGTCCCCAGGTTCTCTCCCACCATTGACAGGCACATTTTTAAGTTTGTTTTTGTGGTTTGGATCTCATGTTTTCAGCATTGTAGACTCTGTGATTCGGGGTATATAGCTATACCACACTGCTACTCACTCCTTTGGTATACCTGAGGCCCTTGGCTCCTGCCTTCCGTTACTTCCTGTTGCCTTTTCTTACTTCTCCCCTCCATTTCCTTCCTATCTGTCGATTTCCTGGGCTGGAGCGATAGCACAGCGGTAGGGCGTTTGCCTTGCACGCAGCCAACATGGCCAACCCGAGTTCGATTCCTCCGCCCCTCTCGGAGAGCCCGGCAAGCTACCGAGAGTATTCGATATGCCAAACACAGTAACAACAAAGTCTCCAACGGAGACGTTACTGGGCCCGCTCGAGCAAATCGATTTCCTGGTAAGAAAAAAAAAAAATGGGTCAAGAGTGATCTAGTGATCAACCAAGATACAAAAGAATCTTGGACCCAAGCAACTTGCTGCAGAGATGTCTCTGGACTTTGCAAAAGGCCACTTTTACTGGGCAACTCCAGATGGGTGCAGGTGCCGCCCCTCTGCCTGTCCCCTAGGAATCCCGGCAGCAGCCATCTTCTAGAACTCAGTGAAAAGCTCCAGGTCCAGATGGTGGCGGCAGCAAACGCCTGGCCTCATGGGACAGGGGAGGAGTTGGGCCTTCTTCTTCCCCCCCCGCACCCCGATGGGACTCTGAGATGAGGCCCACATACGGCCACCATCTACTTAAGCTCCCACATGGCCATGGTCCAGAGACATACACACGAATCTCGGACCTGAGCAACTTGCTGCAGCATTCTCTCCAGACCCTAATTATTAAAATTTTAGAATTCCTAGATCACGTGGCCATGACATTATATTGTATCCATAACAAGCAATACAAAACACATTGTCTAGCATTGCCTTTTCAGCAGGTATGAGTGGTGGTTGGACTGGACTCGAAATATCGAAGGTAACCAAAGTAGAGAAAGAGAGTATTGTGCAAATTGTCTGCCACACAAGCAGAGGCAGGTGTGGAATTGAAGCGGGGGGAGATACTGGGGATTTTGGTGGTGGAAAACGTGCACTGGTGAAGGGATGGGTAAGTTTGATGATTGTATGATTGAAACTCAAACATGAAAGCAGTGAATTAATAAAAAGGGAGTGTGGAGGAAAGAAGGGGGAAAAAGAAAAGAAAATAGAAGAAAAAAATGCACAGCAGGTAGGGCGTTTGCTGTGCATGCAGCCGACGCAGGTGACCCAGGTTTGATTCCTCCACCCCTCTCAGAGAGAGTATCTACTAGCAAGCTACTGAGAGTATCTCGACTTCACGGCAAAGCCTGGCAAGCTCCCCGTGACGTATTCGATATGCCAAACACAGTAACAAGAAGTCTCACAATGAAGACATTACTAGGCCCATTTGAGCAAATTCATGAACAACAGAAGGACAATGTGACAGTACTACAGTGGACAGTGCGATAAAAAAGAGTGATGCCTTCCCCAGATGGAATTCCGGCAACCATGAGCTTCTACAAGCATGGCTCCAGTATGTGGGTATCAAGACTATTTCCTGATATGCAAAGTGAGCAATGAAAAATAAATGATATAGTGTCTGACTCCGGAAGGTAGGCTTCAATGGTAGTGGGAATATCTGAGCAAAATATAATACCCAAAATTAGAGAGAGAGTATCTGCGCAATTATCTGCACAGAGGCAGGGTAAGGACTGGGAAGGAAGTTGAGAGGATAATGGGACATTGGTGGTGGAAGGTTTGCACTGGTGGAGGGATGGGTGATTGATCATTGTATGGCTGAATATCAAACATGAAAGCTTTGTAACTGTATCTCACAGTGGCTCAATGAAAAATTAAAAACCAAAGAGTTGGGGGTTGGAGCAATAGCACAGCGGGTAGGGCATTTGCCTTGCACGTGGTCGACCCAGGTTCGATTCCCAGCATCCCATATGGTCCCCTGAGCACCGATAGGGGTAATTCCTGAGTGCAGAGCCAGGAGTAACCCCTGTGCATCGCCAGGTGTGACCCAAAAAGCACACAAAAATTTTTAAAAAAGCAAAGAGTTATGTAGGTATCCCCACTTTAATATCTTGAATTTGCTTTTCTGGTTGTTTTACCACAGTAAGTGAGATCATCCTGTGTTTGACCTTTTACTTCTGATTTACTTTACTTAACATAATATCCATCCAAGTTGTAGCAGATTGTATAATTTCATCATTCCTTGCAGCTGAAATATATATAATTTATATATAATAGTTTGTGTGTATGTATATATTTATACACGTGCACCACAACTTCATAATCCACTCATCTGTCATTGGACACCTAGATTGATTCTATATCCTGATTTTTGTGCTAAGTGATGCAGTCAATAATAGTGTACACATATGCTTTTGAATGAATGTTTTCTGCCCTAAGAGCAGATACCTAGAAGTGGAACTGGTGGGTCATATGGCAGCTCAATTCTTCCTTTACTGAGAAATCTCCATCCTGTTTCCATAGAGCTTGAGCCAGACAACATTCCCACCAGTAGTGGGTGAGAGTTTCTGCTTCACATTCCTGCCAACATAGATTGTTCACAGTATTTTTGATATGTGACATTCTCACTAATGCAAGGTGACATCTCATTGTCATCTTGATTTAGATCCCGCTCAGAAATCATGATAAGTGATTATGTGAGAAGGTTGGACCTTTCTCCAGCCTTTAGATCTGACGTGAGACTCTGGTGTTCATAGTATAGATGGATTCTGTTTTTAATTCATCTTTCCAATTTGTAAGGCAATAACATTCACATTAAGGTGGATAGTTGGCATATCATGTGTACTTACTGCCATCCTGTTCTTGTTTTCTGGACTAGTTATATGCTTTCCCATAATTCTCTCTGCCTTTTCAGGGGGATGGTTTTCCCTACTGATTTCTTCCGTTGCTTCACCTGTCTGCTCCAGATTTTTAATTTTGTGGTTACCATGGTAATTGGACCACACTTTCTATATCTGAAAAAGTATTTCTTTGCTGGTATCATCTTGTTACCACATGATTATAGAATTGTCTTTTCTCTTTCCCTTTTATCTGTTCTTTCTGTCTCAAATCCCAAATGTTTCTGTTTCTGTTGTATATTACTACTTATACTCCAGATTTTGAGAACTATTGTTTCTTCTTTTAATGTAGAAAAACTTCTTTCTACTCTTCTTGTAGAGCAGATATATAGTGGTAAACTCTTTTACTGGTAAACTCTTTTTTCTCCGTAAATAAAACACCTTTATTCATCCATAATATTTGAATAATAATATTGATAGCTAAAGTATTTGGGGCTAATTATTTTGAATTATTTTGTCTCTTTTCTTATTTTTTATTGAAAGAAATTAAGATAGAGATATGAGGGGAGAGAAAGAGAGAAATCCATGTTCAAGAAGAACACAGGTTTCTATAGAGTGGAAAATAGACAGTTTTTGTCTTTTACTAATGTGAATACATTAGTAAAAGTATCGCTGGAGCGATAGCACAGCGGGTAGGGCGTTCGCCTTACAAGTGGCCAACATGGCCGACCCGAGTTCGATTCCTCCGCCCCTCTCAGAGAGCCCGGCAAGCTACCGAGAGTATTTGATATGCCAGACACAGTAACAACAAAGTCTCCAATGGAGACGTTGCTGGGCCCGCTCGAGCAAATCGACGATCAATGGGAGGGCCTTTACCTTTACCTTTACCTTAATGTGAATACACCTTTTCACTTCTCAGACTATATTTCTCAAGCTTCTCTGGTTTTATGAAGTTAATGTTTTTCTAGGTTTTATGAATGATTTGCTAAGTTTGGGAATGTAGAAATTTTCTATAAAAATCAGTGGTAACTGCTTCTCCACTTCATTCATTTGTAACTTGTGAAATGTATCATAGAAATCACCAATGTTAAATAGTGTGGGTAACCTGTACTTCTTTAACAATCTAGCAGACAGCCTACAAATGGCCTACATTGGGTACTTTACAAAAAATTTTTCAAAATCATCTCAGTTGAGATTCAAGTGACTCTAGAAAGTGGTTCAGTAGATTTAAATATACCAATGTTCATGGGGAAAGTAACTCTTTGAGTTTCAGTGGCAGGAGCAGGTTCAAAACCAGACTCAGAGAGTGGATTTTTCTATGTTGAGGTCAGCTCCACAGAGGTCCTGAAACTTCCTGAAATTCTGTGCTATTTCATTGGAGTTTCTATTAACACTCCATATACAGGTAACAAAACGTAAACTGATTCTCTCCCCACTCAACAATGAAGTGTCTTTGAATATATCTAAAAACAGCCCTAGGGCTGCAGATTTATCTTAATTGAGATTTTCTGATATATGCATTTGTGTTTCTTAAAATAATGGGAGTCCTGGCTTAAGACCATAAAGAACTGAAGCAGGGAGCTGAATTCTGAAACCAAGAATTTTTTTAAGCTAAAAAATTAGTAATATAGGGGTTGGAGAGATAGCACAGCGGGTAGGGCATTTGCCTTGCATGCGGCCAACCCGGGTTCGATTCCCAGCATCCCATACGATCCCCTGAGCACCGCCAGGAGTAACTCCTGAGTGCAGAGCCAGGAGTAACCCCTGTGCATCGCCAGGTGTGACCCAAAAAAGCAAAAAAAAAATTAGTAATATAACAAAACTTTAAAATTACAATCATTTGTTGAGGCTGGAGTGATAGTACAATGGGTAGGGTGTTTACCTTGCACACAGCCAACCAGGGTTCAATCTCCAGCATCCCATATGGTCCTCTGAGTAGGAGTAATTCCTCAACACAGAGCCAGGAGTAAGCCCTGAGCATCACCAGACATGGCCCCCACAACAAACAAAATAAATAAAAATACAATCATTTTATAGATTATAAAGTTATCTTTGAGTGCATCCTTGTCTAATGAAAGCAATAAATTGTTTGGGTTAGAAACCAAAAGTCAGTTTTTTAATACTAAGAGTGGTTTTACCATCCTTCCAATTAGGAAACTTATCTGAGTCAGATTGTGTAACTTGGCCGAAGAGACAGCACAGAGGTCAAATCACTTGTTTGATCCCCAGTACCACATATGGTCCCTCAAGCACTATTAGGAGTGATCCCTGAGCACAGAGCCAGGAGTAAGCCTTGACCAAAGCCAGGTGTGACAATACCTCCCTCCCAAATGATTGTGTAACTCAGCCCAGAGAGATAGTGCAGGACTCACAGTACTTGCCTTGCACGCGGCAGACATGGTTTGATCCCCTGAGCACAGCCAGGAATGATCCCTCAGTAAAGAGAGAGGAGTAAGCCCTTCTGGAGCACCTCTGGGTGCGACCCACTCCCACCAAATAAAAATGATTGTGTAACTTTATCCAAATAAGTTATCTCTGCTTTTTCTGAGTGTGAGTGACTACTGCTTTCCAGTTACGAGTGCTAGAAAAACTGAAATAAAAGGCAATTCCAAATAAGTAAAATATTCTGCTATGTTTGTGCATATAATACATCCTTTATTTGAGCATGAGGAGCGATTTGATTTTTGCCAATGGAAATAATTTCCCACACATCTCAACCTTCTCTGCTTAATAATATTAATTTAAAAGGACAGCAAGTTACCCAAGGCCTGGATCTGTTTTTGCAGCCTCTGTTCATTGGCTAAGACTGTTCTTTCACTCCTCAGTTTTATTTCACCCTGAATTCTTTGCTTTATCTAATTTTGTGATTGCCACCCATTAAGTGATAGCACAGCGGGTAGGGCGTTTGCCTTGCACGCAGCCAACATGGCCCGCCCGAGTTCGATTTCTCCAACCCTCTCGGATAGCCCGGCAAGTTACCAAGAATATCACCCTCACGGCAGAGCTGGCAAGATACCCATAACACATTCGATATGCCAAACACAGTAACAACAAAGTCTCCAACAGAGACGTTACTGGGCCCACTCGAACAAATCGATGAACAACGGGAGGACAGTGACAGTGACAGTAATGCCTAAAGTTATACTAGAAAAGTCTATGAAACAGTAGTTTTATTTGACATTTTGTTTATTTTATACATTTGTCTTATATAAAATATTTTTTTAAATTTTAATCGGCTTATGAGCTCCTTTGTGAAATTGTTGGTTCTGTCTCCTGGACTAGACTCAAACCTTTTGGGGGGTGGATATTTCATGTCCTTTTTTGCTTTACCTGCTTTGCCCACCGAGTGTCCTTGCTGTACCATGCATAGTCTAGGTTTGCGTGTCCATGGAGGAATGAAGACTCCTGTACTCTCTTTTCCAGAATTCAGAGTAATTAAACAGTAGCAACCTGCTCTCGGGAGCTAGATTGGAGCTAGAGTTATGGTCTTTAGCATAGGGGTGTATCTTGGCTGGACTCTTGGGCCTGGCTTTGGCCTTTGGGCTCTCCCCCACTACCCTGCTAAGTCTCTCCCTCTCCTTGCTTACAAAGAAGACTGACTTGCCTCAGTCCTACAGTCCGTCTTCCACTGCTCCAGGCTTCACTGCATTACTCAGTCAAAAAATCTTTTATGATCCAAGATTTTGACTCCACTTTATTTCACAACTCTGCTTCCCTTACCTTCTTTATGATTCTCTCTGAGTTTCCATTTCTTCTGGATGTTTCCAGAATCAGCTAGTCCAATGGCAATGAACTCTTTTTAATAGTTGCTTTAATCATTCGCAGTTATTTATAGAGATTATCTCCCCTGAAATGTTTACTTTCCTCTAAGTTCATGCAGAGGGAAATTCTACTCTAATATGGTTGTGCCTTGTGTTCTTTGTCTGTACCAGCATGTTCTCCAAAGATATGGTCTGTCCAAATTATTTAACTTTGAAGAGAAAATTGTGTGTGTGTGTGTGTGTGTGTGTACATATGCATGTGTATTTGCTGGATTTAGTTCATGACCTCATATATGAAAAACATGTACTCCACTGAGTCAGGACCCTTGGTAGTACACATTATTTTTTTCAGCAATATTTTATTGAAAACGATTTTCTTTGGCTGTTGGTATAAAGAAACCAGTTTAGCAGCTTCATAAAGTCAGCTGAAAAAAGAACAGTCAACCTGTGTACTCATTAAAAATAAATGGAACAGTTACAGAGAGCTATTATATCTTGTGTCAAGATTTATTTTTTGGAGGAGGATTGGAATGCAGGCCAGATGGGAGGTGGACATTTCATGGAAAGTGCGCCCTTGGTTTATATCTGTTGTGATACATGAATTTACTCTATTTGAAAAAGCTAAACTGTCAGAAAAGGGGTTCAATCCAGGTTAGAGTCTCTCAAGGTAAATTTTATGTGAGACCTATTTTGAAGGCACACAATCCAGGAAGAATAATTACTTTGAGATTTCCAATGGCAACAAATGCAGTTTTAATCAGAAGCCTGGGATAAAACTCCATAGTTGCCAGGAAAATCACCAGTGTTTTCAAGGTCTATCCTGAAAAATTGACTGTCCAAGTAGAAAGTCAAGAAAATAGGAGTATAGAAACAAGGTCCAGACACTGCAGAGACAATACAGGAAGTAAAGTCCTTGTCTGGCATGACACTGACCCAGGTTCTATCCCTGGCACCCCATAATGGTCTCCTGAATTCCAACCAGAAGTGATCCCTGAGCACAGAACCAGGAGCAAGCCTTGAGCACAGCTGGGTGTGGCCAAAAAAATAAATAAAATCAAATTAAACAAACAAGGGTTCAGGTAATCAGGACTGAACTAAAATGCACAATGATACCAGTAACCTGTGTCTGGAAAAGACTTAAATCATCCAACAGTGGAGGTAGTTTTTTAGATCTGAAAGCCTCTACTGTGTCCTGGACTGATGATGAGTCGTGAAGGGGGAAAAATGTCAGTGGTTGAAGGTAAAATACCCCCAAGGTAACAATAGAGCAAAGCAGGGGTACTAGAGTCTCCTGAAGGAAGACGCCAAAAGAACCTATTATCATCTATCGGAGATCATGAGGCATGAACAGGAGACAGGACTATTTCTCAACCTGGCCTTCAGTTTGGAGCCACCTGTCTGGGACTAGAAGAGAAGAAATATCTCTTGTTCTACCTCTTGTTCTCTGAAATGTATGTGCCTGGGGCAGTATCTTCATCTTAATGGGTCACCCCTCAGATTCTGGGGACTGTTTTAGTGTGCTCTTTGATAATGTTATTTGATGTCATGATCAGGAAGGATGGCTAAAACAAAGAAGTATCTCACATCGGTCACGGCCACGGTTCCCCCGTTGTTCATCGATTTGCTCGAGCGGGCCCAGTAACGTCTCCATCATGAGACTTGTTGTTACTGTGTTTGGCATATCGAATACGTCACGGGTAGCTTGCCAGGCTCTGCCGTGCAGGCGAGATACTCTCGGCAGCTTGCCGGGCTCTCCAAGAGGGACGGAGGAATCGAACTCGGGTCGGCCACATTGGCCGCTTGTAAGGCAAACGCCCTACTGCTGTGCTATCGCTCCAGAAGTATCTAGAGAGGATAATTTTGTTTTGGACTACACCTCATGGTGTTCACAGCTTACTTCTGTCTCTGCGCTCAGGGATCACACCTGGCAGTGCCCTGGGCGACCATAGGTGTTTCCAGGGATCAAATTCAGTCAGCCACATGCAAACGCAAAAGCGACCATAGGTGTTTCCAGGGATCAAATTCAGTCAGCCACATGCAAACGCAAATCAAATCAAATCAAATCATATCACTATATATTGCACTGGCACCAAATCAGTCTGAAATGTTCCCACCTAGTGTGTACCTAGAGCCAAAATTTTGGGGAAGTTACGATTGATCATCAGTTAAGGCCTCACATGTGCCAAAGACTGAGCTAAGGGCTGGAGCAATAGCACAGCGGATAGGGCATTTGCCTTGCACGCAGCCGACCCAGGTTCGATTTCCAGCATCCTATATGGTCCCCCGAGCACTGCCAGGAGTAATTCCTGAGTGCATGAACCAGGAGTAACTCCTGTGCATCGCCGGATGTGACCCAAAAAGCAAAAAAAAAAAAAAAAAGACCAAGCTAAAAAGAACTTTAAATATATCTCCTGATTTACTCTTCATTTCCTTTAGATTTTACAATGTCCGATAACTTGCCCAATGTAAGATTCAAACCCAGATCTTCAGACCTCATGCAGCCTTCATTGTACCTTCTTGGAAGGGCCTCTAAGTAGAAACCCAATACCGAAGCCTGACATGGATGCAAAAAGGATAGGATAAATTTGGGGGCACTCTTTCCCAAGTTTAGTTTATCATAGCTTGTAGGATAACACTGGGTTTGTCCTTTCAGCCTTGCCGCAGGGAACTTAGTTTACCTTACAGCAATGTCCTTTCTGTATGGACACAGTTAATATTATGCTTTGTGACTTGGGAGTTGATTGACTCCAATAATATTTACTCCGAGGCATCTGCTCTCTCAATTGAGTTGCCCTTAGTTCCTAGCACCCCAAAAGCAGGGTCCCGACGAGGGACTGAATGGACCCAGGGCGAGCTGTGATCTACCCTGGCATCAAAATGGGCCAGGCCAATGCACCACAACACTCAACTATAAGTTGAGAGCATAATCATAGACAAACGCTGTCATGATCCAAAAGTAACGACGAGATTAGGACCCTGCTGGGGTTAGGAAGACTAACCTGGCTTGAGGACTGTGGTCTGGAATATATAGTAAGATGTTCTCAGGAAGAACCAAACTTTAAGTTCATATATCTCTTACTGTGTTCATGTAGAATGGCATTGCTAGAAATATTAAAAGTAGACGTGACATATTCAATATGCCAAACGCAGTAACAACAAGTCTCACGATGGAGACGTTACTGGGCCCTCTTGAGCAAATCAATGAATAATGGGAGGATCGTGACCGTGATTAAAGTGGATCTGAGGATAGGATAAATTTAGGAGCACTCTTTCCCAAGTTTACTTTAACATAGCTTGTAGGGTAACATTGGGTTTGTCCTTTCAGCTTTGCCGCAGGAAGAAAGCTACACACCGTGGATGGGATCTCATCCTTAAGCAGATCTCCTAGTAATCCGGAGTAATCTCTTTAGATGAGATTTTGTCATTGAGTTAATCTCCTGGAGGAGTGATCTTACCCCTCTTTGTTGATTTGTTAATGTTCGACCCACTTTTGTGTCACCACCCTATGTGATTGCTATATAAACTAAGACTGTAAGCACGGAAGGGGTCAGAGTCAGAACCCAGGGGGCAGAGTCAGAAGTGAGAGCGAGTAAGAGTCAGAAGAGAGAAAAGCAGAAAGAGAAGGTTCCAGAAAGAAAGAGCTTGGAAGAGATCAGTGGAGAGACTGAAGAGACAGAGTCAGAAATAGAGAATCAGACAGAAGAGAGCACAGGGGCACTCACAGAAGCAGAGCACAAAGGAGGAGTCATCCCGATCCGGTTCATACACAGCGGCTTGAGAGCACTGAACACGGGCGTCCGGAGAGCCCGTTGACAACTCACATCTTCCCATCCTTCCGCCCACGTGTAAGATATTTTTTACAATAGTTCACACCCCATATCCAGATGCCAGTATTGTGCTTTCAGTTATAAAGCTGAATTATACAGAAGGCAAACAAGGGTTGATTTTAATGGAACTATGAGTATAAATGGACTCATCGTTATGCAACACCAAAGTGGATGATTCTGACTAGAGGGATGTGGAATGGGGTGATAGCAGTACATTTACAGCATATTCCAATCACTTAATCACTTAACTTCCCGTTAGTCATCGATTTGCTCGAGCGGGCACCAGTAATGTCTCCATTTGTCCCTGTCGCGTGCTAGTGTAGCCCAATGGCATCTGTTCGCTCTGGGAACATGAAGAGCCTGGCAAGCTATCCGTTGTGTATTTGATATGCCAAAACCAGTAACTACAATGGGTCTCATTCACCTGACCCTGAAGGCTTCACCGACATGGCAGTACTGAGAAGGATGAGCATTTTCCAAAAGATAAGAAATTTGATAAAGGTCATTTAGGCAACCTGTGATCAGTGAGCGCTTAATCAGCCAGGGAATAACTGCTCTCCACATAGCTGAAAGGAGAAATCGTTGCTGACTGGGTGGCCAAGGGGGGATTGTGGGTGCATCCAGCAGAAAGATAAGCGTTCTTAAGAGACAGTGGAATCAGAAGATGGAGATGTGGAACAAGGAAGTGGAGGGTCTATTTGGGAACAGAGTGGCTCACTCTGAGACAAGAAGGAGATGAGGTGGGAACAGCCAAACTGAAGTTAGATTGCATATTATTTAACACAATGCAGGGTAGATTCAATTCACCCTAACAAATGAGATCCATTATAAGTGAGATCCTCTATGAACTGGGGAGTAATAAACTGGGTAAGCCATTACCCGGGGACACCAGAGAGAGCTAAAGCTTTGGAAAGGATGTCACTTTGACTCAGATTCTAGCTCTGCAGTTTACCAGGAGTATGGAGGTAGCTACTCGGTTTTTCTGAGTTTCTGCTTATTTGCCAGTAAAATGAAAATAACTTCATGTGGGTATGGAAAAAGAGTCAGGAAACCTTTTCCGTAATGAGCCAGATGGTAAACTTGTTAGCCTCTCTGGACCATATGACATAGTCTCTGCTGTTGATCCACGAAAGCACATAGTATAGGAACACATGAGTATGGCCAAGAAAGCCTGACCTACAGAAACAGTCAGCCTGATGAACTTGGACTTTGGGGAATCATTTACTCACCTCCATTGTAGAGTACTAATGAAAAATGATGTCCATAAAAAGCTGAACACAAAATAGATTTTATTTTTATTTATTTTTTTATCGAATCATCATGGGATGCACAGTTACAAAGTTGTTCATGATTCAGTCATACAATGTTCCAACACCCATCCCTTCACTGGCGTACATTTTTTTTCCATCACCAACGTTCCCAGACAAAGTAGCTTTTAAATGACCATAGCCATCTCTGGTAAAGTCCCTTTTGTCCCTTCAAAGTTGCTTTTGATCCCATTTGTACACTCTGATATAGATGATACATAAGTACGTATACTTGATCATTTATTTCCTTTGCATTAGTCTTAATATTATCTCATAAAAATGAACTTTAAAAATAGATTTATTACAGTGCTATTGGATAAAGACATCTGTAAAAGGGAGTCCTCTTTAATAGAACTGTAAATGAGAACCAATTTCTAGACCAGTAGCATTAAACTTTACTCTTCCTTCCCTTGCCATTTTTTAAGACTAAGAAAAATGCACTGGAATTCCACCTGCTGGTTTTGGGATAGAACTGCACGAGGAATTTGGAACGCAAGAGTTCCCTCTAATGGATATTTAGAGAGTGCATCTGAATTCAATTTGTTTTGCTAGAGATTAGGATTAGCCAAACTAAACATGATTTTACAGCAGCCTACTCTTGACAAATCCTCTTGTATGTCACCTCATTTGATAACAACAGTGTTGTGGTGTGGTTTCTATTCTGGGGAAATTGGAAAATACATGTTAAAGGACTGGGCCAAGGTCAGAGAGAGATAGGATTGGAGGGGAGGAGGGAGGAGGAGCAGGGAGAGAGGGAGAGGGGGGAGGGGAGGAAGTGAGAGGGAGGGAGAGAGGGAGGGACGGAGAGAAGAAGAGAGAGAGGGAGAGAGAGAAGGAGGGTGGAAGGGAGAGAGAGAGAGAGAGAGAGAGAGAGAGAGAGAGAGAAGGTGGTTGGGAGTACACAGTGGAGGTCTAGCAGAGCATAGCAGAAGGCTTTCCCCACACTTAGAGTGCTTTTGGGGGGTGGTGAAGTGGGAGGACAGGCCACACTCCCCCGCCCCCCAAATCATTTGGCATCACAGGACACAAAGTTGCAATGGACTCTTTATTTCTTTCTTTCTCTCTCCTGCCAGTAAGGTCCCTTCCTCAGTTGCCGGATAAGGTTTGTTGACCATAGACAGACAGGGTTCCGCCTCTGCATTGCGGAATGTACAAAGCCACCGAGATCCCTCTGGCCACTCCAGAAAAGTCACCCAGAAGAGGACTCTTAGGACATGAGGAAAAGAGAAGTCGGCCCATATCACACAAGTAAATCAGTTTATCAAACCTGCTCTTGTTCAGAAAAATCTTTCATAAACTGGACATCAAATTATTCTTTGAACTATTAGACTATCAGAATTTGCAAGGAAACAAAGAATTTGGTCTTTGCAAAACCAAAACAGTGACAGGAATTTTTTTTTTTTAATTTTTGGGCTACACCTCTCTCGGGGGTTACTCCTGATTGCACTCAAGAATCAGTCCTGGCGGCGCTCATGGGGAACATATGGGACGCGGGGGGATCAAAGCCAGGTCAGCCACATGGAAAGCAAACATGGTACCTGCTGTACTATCGATTCAGCACCAAGTGGTAGGAAAATTTTAACAGAAGAAAACAGACAGGTATGACATGAGCTTAAGTACAAACCCTGAGTTTTACTTATTTCTTAGAACAGAGAATCTCAATTTTTTCCCACTTATTTCAGTGGCAGGAATTTTTGTTCATTGGTTGGTTTTTGGTTTGAGAGGCACACCCAGCAGTGATTCCTCCTGACTGTGTGCTCAGGGCTCACCCTGGTGGGCTCAGGAGAATATAGGGAGGTCAGCTCATGCAAAACAAGCACCTAGACCTCTGTACTGTCTTTTGGCCTGGGCTTTTTATTTTTTAAAACTGAGTTTAAACCAAATAGTGACATTTTCTCAGGAAAAAAAATTTAATTTGTGGGGAAAATATTCTTAGTTCTATCTATAATTTTGTACCACTCTTTTTTTTTTTTTTTTTTACAAAAATCTACCTTTATTAACATATTCCCTTAGTTAACTGCTTTAGAGGGGTGGTAAATTGGGATGAGCTGGATTCCCTATTAGAAAATACTAGTCTTTTTGTAACTGTATTTCAGAAATACTCAGAGCTGTCCAGTGATCTATTGTGAGGAAATGATCAAGAAGAAAGAAGTCCAGAATGGGGTCAATGGTGTGGTACACAGAGCATTAGAAGGAACCGTGCCAGACATAAAGTAGAAGGTTATTTCTTCTACTCTCCAACTCTCCTGTCACCAACCCCCCGCCCCCCTGGAAACCTGTGAGCTCTGGGACAGTAATTCTGTAGTAGAAACACTAGAATTGTCTCTCTATATTAGCTACAAGAGTCTTATTCAAAGAAACGGCAAGAGGCTGAACTGGCCAGACAGGAGAGCGTGGGAGATGGGAAGAGACTAAGAAGTCTAGAAAAGGAAAACAGTAGGAAGAACAGACCCAGAGATGAGCAAAATGACCGTGGCCTATAAAATGAGGAATTTTTGTTCATTGGTTGGTTTTTGGTTTGAGAGGCACACCCAGCAGTGATTCCTCCTGACTGTGTGCTCAAGGCTCACCCTGGTGGGCTCAGGAGAATATAGGGAGGTCAGCTCATGCAAAACAAGCACCTAGACCCCTGTACTGTCTTTTGGCCTGGGCTTTTTATTTTTTAAAACTGAGTTTAAACCAAATACTGAGTTTAAACCAAAATGAGGGGTCTGCAGGGCCTGTGATTATGTGTGAGGTGGGAGTCTAACTTCTGAAAATCTCATGGAATTTAACTTCTGGAAACCTGGTGATTGTACTCAAGTTGTGTATGTGGAAGAGTTCTCAGAGCAAGTTGAAGAAACAAACAAGTCTTTCTGCTAGTGAGTGGTTGCAGGCATGCAAGATAATGCTTGGAATGATTGCTGTAAACGTGACCCTTGGCTATAATTATGTAATACTACCTATAATCTGGACATGCAGACTGTAATTACATTGAACTATTTTGTTCCAAGTAGACTTTCACTGAAGTGTAAGTACTTACAGAAATGCTCTCTACTCACTAGTGTAAAACTCAATAAATCCACCCCTTCCCTCCCCCCAAAAAAGAAAAAAACCATACCTGTCTACCGCAGATTCAGATTTTAAAAAAATGTGAAAGAAAAGGTTGTTTTCAGTTCAGAGGCTGCCTCTGTCTCACATCCTCCTCCTGAATCAACACAACCCTTTTAACATTTTTGTCTGTCTGGTTTTGAAATTTGACTAAGTAGAATTGTAGAGAGCTCTGGTTTCTTTTTCCTCACTCAGCATTTTGAGGTTCATCCAGGTTACACAAGGCCCTGTTTTATCTATTGTCATTCTTGTACTAATGTTCATTATGAATATGCCACTATCTGTTCCACATCTGTGAAGCACTTACATCCTTTCTGCTTTGGATGAAAACTGTTACCATAGACCTGCGACTTCGTGAGACAGGTCAGTGTGTGGTGCATTTCTTCTGGCCACATGCCTGAAAGTGGCTTGCAAGGTCACAGGCCTAAGGGTCATCTTTTGTCTTCTTTTTGGAGGTGGCCTCCCCAGTGCTTCTGGGACCAACCAGGAGGTGCTTGGAAGGCTGTGCAATGCCTGAATTAGACTCAGGATGGGCTTGTGCAAACCAGGCATGCACCCATCCTTGGTTTAATCTCGTCAGCCAAATAGCTCAACTCAGTCCTGCAAAAAGTTTTCCTAGGAGTCAAATATTTCATGTTCTCTAAGCAGTGTGTGAGAATACCAGTTTTAGTTGCTTCATATCTTTCACAGATCGGATCAAGGCTGAGCATCCTCCACCCAGATCCTCCAAATTCCAGTAGGCAGGGGTCAGGGGTCACACCCACCAACTGGCCCCCTGACGCCGTGTAATCCCATCAACGGCCAAGACTCAGAGACTATAAAACCCAGCTCCCAGAAGAGAACAGTGCAGAGTCTCCTGCCCCCGCGCCTAGCTGTCCTCGCCGGGCCTCCTTGGAGGGGAGCGGGTTGAGTTTCCCCATATTATTATCTCATTCCTACTTTGGACAAACTGGCAGGCTACCGAATGTAACCTGCCCACACGGCAGAGTCTGGAAAACTCCCCGTGGCGTACCCAATATGCCAAATACCAGTAACAATGATGGGTCTCATTCTCCTAAAGAACCTTGAATATGGCATTTTCTTCAAAATCTCAGGGCTAGGATGAAGGTGACGTTACTGAGGCCTGCTCGAGGCAATCGACGAATAACAGGATGGTCGTGATCGTGATATCTTTCACAAAGTTGTATCCACCACCACCCCATCCCACCTCCCAACCCACTGCTCCCAGTTCCACCACCACCATTTTGGCCATTTCAGTAAGTGTGAAGTATACAGAACTATTTCCAGAGTCATTTTCAAAGCTTGTCAACTCCCGGAGTACACACACGCGCGCGCGCACGCACACACACACACACACACACACACACACACACACACACACACACCAGTTATTAAGATTTCCTAGAATCTGACCAAATGTAATCCTTGACCCAAAATACAAAGTAACATTGTCTTTCTGAGAAAGTTAAACATATTTACAAAATTCTGACTTAAGGATTTTTGGGTAAAAAGGTAAAGGCCCTCCTGTTGATCGTCGATTTGCTCGAGCGGGCCCAGTAACGTCTCCATTGGAGACTTTGTCGTTACTGTGTCTGGCATATCGAATACTCTCGGTAGCTTGCCGGGCTCTCCGAGAGGGGCGGAGGAATCGAACTCGGGTTGGCAAATGTTGGCTGCGTGCAAGGCAAACGCCCTACCGCTGTGCTATCGCTCCAGCCCAATAGGTTTGCTCGAGGCCCTCCCGTTGATCGTCGATTTGCTCGAGCAGGCCCAGTAACGTCTCCATTGGAGACTTTGTTGTTACTGTGTCTGGCATATCGAATACTCTCGGTAGCTTGCCGGGCTCTCTGAGAGGGGCGGAGGAATCGAACTCGGGGTGGCCATGTTGGCCGCTTATAAGGTGAACGCCCTACCCGCTGTGCTAAGGATGGCCAAGCGGTCTAAGGCGCTGCGTTCAGGATTTTTGGGAGGTTGCAGAAATTTTAAATTCTGAGTGCTAGAACACATCTGCAAAATAAAATAAACCAAAGGCAACTGAGGGGGGTCGTATAGGAAGTTTCCCTAGTTCTTTTGTGAAACATCTGAGGAAAGCAGGCTCAGTTTTTATGCCTTTACTAGAGCATAAAGTATAAAATATTGTGTGACTATATTACAGCATTTGGGCGGTTCATTTAGTCAATGAGAATCAGAACAGAAGCAATTCTTGCTAGAGTCTTGTAACCATTGTTAATGGGGAAACTGTGAGACTTTTGTGGCAATTGATCTTGAAAGGGGTGACTTTTCTCATAGATCGTATCTGTAGGAGTAGTTGTGTTCATTTAAGTGGAAAGAATCTGTTAGGGTCAAATCACAGACTTTAAAACCAATCTGTGGTGGCACAGGGATTTAAAGAATTTCACCTCTAGATAACCAGATACAGAGTGTACACCACTGGGTTGTCACCTTTGACCTAGGGAGCTTGAATTCCATAGAACTATTTCTGCCTTGATGTTAATAATTGACTTAGCCATCATCAATATCTTAGCATGCTTAAGTGGGTCTATCAGAACATTGATGAGCTGGAGAGAAAATGTGGCTTGAAAACAAAGTGTCATTTTTTTTAAATGCATGAGTACTTCTATTTATTCAGCCATTGATTAAACTGATTGAATTGGACATGAACACCACATTGCTTTTTTCTTATTCAGAATGTTAATTTTATTTTATTTTAATTATTATTTATTTAATCATTGTGAGATACAGTCACAAAGCTTTCCTGTTTGAGTTTCAGTCATACAATGATCGATCACCCAACCCTTCACCAGTGCACATCTTCCACCACCAAGGTCTCCAATATCCCTCCCCTCTCCCCACCCCTCCCCCTGCCTCTATGGCAGACAGTCTTCCTCATACACTCTTGTTATGAATAGCACAAGGTGTCACGCAGTCGCAAGAGTGGCGTCGTGTTCCTGGAATTCCAAAACTTTAGGTAATTAGGGTCTGGAGAAATCTCTGCAGGAGCTGCTCAGTTCAGAGATTCTTTTGTGTCTTTGGATCATGGTTATTAAGGAGCTTAAGTAGCAGCCAGGGGCAGTTTGTGGGCGTGACCCCAGGGTCCCATAGGGACAGGGGATGAGAGGGACCTACCCATCCCCTACCCCTTGAGGCCTGGAGTTTGCCATTACTGAACCCGTGTACCTGCACTTGTCATTGAGTTCTGGAGGTTGGTGGACACCAGGGTTTTTAGGGGCCAGGTGGAGGGACGATGCCTGCCCCCGTCTGAGGCACACCAGTGAAGTCAGCCTGGCTTAAAGTCCGGAGACATCTTTGCAGCAAGCTACTTGGTTTGGAGATTCTTTTGTGTCTCTGTATCATGGCCCTTGTTTCCGTCTTTTCCAGTGAAATAAACTATTGGCATATGCCCCACAGGATGAGCACTCCGTACTGCCTGCCCTAACTGTAGCTTTTGATCTCCTTCAATATTTATGGGTCTCTGAAATAAGGCCAATAAATGAGCTTGTATAGCTGAGCCAGAGGTGGTTTGTGGGTGTGGCTCCCACATACCTAACTCTTGGCCATTTAACTTCCTGGTAAACTTGATCCCAAATTGTTGGGGTCCGGCCAAAGGCACAGCGGCAATTTGGGGGTATCAGGAAGTCTGAGGGCACCATGAGGCTGCAGATGCACTCGCCCCTGGGGTACAGGTTGATCTGCTGTCAGCACCATACCCCCAACAAAGTCTTATTTTTAAAAAATAAGCAGAAACCAGATTTATGTATCTGGATAAAGAAAGATTCATTCTCTTAACAAGGAGCACAGTTATGAAACCATAAACAAAATGGAAGGACCATCTTGATGGTCCTTTCAGGACATGCTATATTTGACTGTAAGGGAACACAGTTGTTTTCTGAAGACCTGCCTTGAATGCAACAGGTCTTTTTTTTAAAAATTTTATTGAATCACCATGAGATAGTTACAAGCTTTTATGTTTGAGTTACAATCACACAAAGATCAAACACCCATCCCTCCACCAGTGCACATTCCCCACCACCAATATCCCCAGTATAGCCCTCATTTCCCACCCTCCCCCTGCCTCCATGGCAGACATGATTCCCGATAATCTCTCTCTACTTTTGGGCATTATTGTTTGCAATATAGACACTGAGAGGTTATAATGTTTGGTCCTTTATCCACTTCTGCACACATCTCCCAGCCCAAACGATTCCTCCAGCCATCTTTTTCTTAGTGATCCCTTCTCTATTCCAGCTGCCTTCTCCCCTTTGCTCATGAGGCAGGCTTCCAGCTGTGGAGCAATCCTCCTGGCCCTTGTATCTACTGTTTTTGGGTATTGGCCTCATGTTATGTTTTTCTATACTCCACAAATGAGTGCAGTCCTTCTATATCTGTCACTCTCTTTCTGACTCGCTTCCCTTAGCATGATACTCTCCATGTCTATCCATTTATAAGCAAAGTTCATGACTTCATCTCTCCTGATAGCTGCGTAGTATTCCATTGTGTAGATGGACCAAAGTTTCTTTGACCAGTCATCTGTTCTAGGGCACTTGGATTGTTTCCAGATTTTGGCTATTGTGAACAGTGCTGCAATGAACTTATAGGTACAGATGTCATTTCTACTGTGCTTTTTTGCATCCTTGGGATATATTCCCAGAAGTGGTATTGAGGGGTCATATGGAAGTTCAATTTCTAGTTTTTGAAGGACTGTCCATATTGTTTTCCAGAAAGGCTGGACTAGTGGGCATTCCCACCAACAGTGAAAGAGTGTCCCTTTCCCCCACATCCACGCCAGCACTGGTTGCTTTTGTTCTTTTGAATGTGTGCCGTTCTCTGTGGTGTGAGATGATATCTCATTGGTGTTTATTTGAACGCAACAGGTCTTAATTTCACAGATGGTGCACAGTAGTCCCTCATCAGACTATCTGCCACAGGAGGGCAGGGGCTGTTGGTTTACTCTCTCAAAAATATTGGTCAAGCACGTGCTAGTTGCTGAGCATGGTATAATGATAGCACAGCCGGTAGGGCATTCGCCTTACAAGCGGCCAACATGGCCGACCCGAGTTCGATTCCTCCGCCCCTCTCGGAGAGCCCGGCAAGCTACCGAGAGTATTCGATATGCCAGACACAGTAACAACAAAGTCTCCAATGGAGACGTTACTGGGCCCGCTCGAGCAAATTCCCACTATCATAACTTCCTAATGGCAGCTAGTCGGTGAATCTTTGACTAGTGACTGCTCTCAGAATTCTGAAAACCCTGTATCTTCTTTTAGAAGCTCTCAATGCATTTTGCTGAGCTGTGATGACACCAGTAATTTCTTTGGAATAGCACCAATACAACATTTTAGAGAATACTGGGATTCTCTAAAAATTCTGACAAAATATAAATGCATATGTGAACTAAATTTCACAGCATTAGTTGTATTTCCACGGTGTGTATTTTGCCACTCTCCTTGCCCCAAAGCAGCTCTGTTAAACTGGCAGTTTCGGATGGGTATTGGGCGAATATTCTTTCCCATTCTGTAGACTGTCTTTGTATTTTGGTCACAGCTTCTTTTGAGGTACAGAAGCTTCTTAGTTTAAGATAGTCCCATTTGTCTATCTCTGTTTTCACTTGCTTGGCCAGTGTACCCAAAAGGAGAGAGAGAACAAAAGGGAATGCCCTGCCACAGAGGCAGGGTAGGATGGGTGGATGGGGGGTGGGAGGGATACTGGGATCATTGGTGGTAGAGAATGGGCACTGGTGGAGGGATGGGTACTCGATCATTGTATAACTGAAACCCAAGAAGAAAAATTTGTAAGTCTACAACTGTACCTCATGGTGATTCACTAATAAAATTTTTTTTAAAAGATCAGGAAAAAAAAATATATATAAACAATTTCTCAAAAAAAAAAAAACTTGCAGCTTCTTGAGCGCCATCTGGTGGGCATATTATTTTTTGCACTGGTAGAGGGATGGGTACTCGATCATTGTATGACTGCAACGTAAGCATGAAAATTTGTAAGTCTGTAACTGTATCTCACTGTGATTCACCAAAAGATTAAAATTTAAAAAATAAAGAGGTACCTAACTATTCAAATGATCGAGTACCCATCCCTCTACCAGTGCCCATTCTCCACCACCAATGATCCCAGTATCTGCCCCACCCCACCTCCGCCTCTGTGGCAAGCGCATTCTCTGCCACTCTCTCTCTCTCTCTCTCTCTCTCTCTCTCATTTTGGTTGTTGTGGTTTGCAATACAGGTATTAAGTGGCCATCATGCTCAATCTATCGTCTACTTTCAGCACACACTTCCCATCCCGAACAGGCCCTCCACTTGGAGGGCATCCTTTACTTGGTATTCTCTTCTCTATCTGAGCTACCTTTTCCTCCAGTATTTGAAGCCAGCTTCCAAACTGTGGAGCAATCCTCTGGTACTCATCTCCACTATTCTTGGGTATAAGTCTCCCATTCTGTTACTTTATATTCTACAAATGAGTGCAATCTTTCTAGGTCTTGTCTGTCCCTCTCTTTATGACTCATTTCACTTATCATGATATTCTCCATGTTGATCCACTTATATGCAAATTTCATGACTTCATCCTTTCTGACAGTTGCATAGTATTCCATTGTGTAGATGTACCAAAGTTTCTTTAACCAGTTATCTGTTCTTGGGCACTCGGTTTTTTTCCAGATTTTGGCTCTTGTGAACAGTGCTGCAATGAACATACAAGTGCAGATGTCATTTCGACTTTACTTTTTTGCATCTCCAGGATATTTTCCCAGAAGTGGTATTGCTGGGTCAAATGGGAGCTCAATTTCTTTTATTTTTTTTATTAGTGAAGCACCATGAGGTACAGTTGTAGATTTACAAATCTTTGTGCTTGGGTTTCGGTCATACAATGATCAAATACCCATCCCTCCACCAGTGCCCATTTTCCACCACCATGGATAATATCCCCCCCCCCCCCCACCCTGCCTCTGTGGCAGGGCATTCCCCTTTGTTCTCTCTCTCCTTTTGGGTGTTGTGGTCTGCAAAAGAGGCATTGAGTGGCAAACATGTTCAGTCCATAGTCTACTTTCAACATGCATCTCCCCTCCTGGGAAGATCCTCCAAACACCCTTTATTTGGTGCTATGGGAGCTCAATTTCTAATTTTTTGAGAAGCATCCATACTATTTTCCAAAAAGACTGAACCAGTCGGCATCCCCACCAGCAGTGAAGGAGAGTCCCTTTCTCCCCACATCCGCACCAACACCGGTTGCTTTTGTTCTTTTGAATGTGGGCCAGTCTCTGTGGTGTGAGATGACATCTCATTATTGTTTTAATCTGCATCCCCCTGTTGATTGGAGATGAAGAGCATTTTTTGATGTGCCTTTTGGTCATTCAGACTTCTTCTTTGAGAAAGTTTCTGTTCATTTCATCGCTCCATTTTCTGATGGGGTGGGATGTTTTCTTCTTGTAGAGTTCAACCAGTGCCTTGTATATCCTTGATATCAACCCCTTGTCAGATGGGTACTGGGTGAATATCCTTTCCCATTATGTAGATTACTTTTGTATTCTAGTCACTGTATCTTTTGAGATGCAGAGACTTCTTAGTTTAAGATAGTCCCATTTAGATCATTTGTGGTGGAGAATGGGCACTGGTGGAGGGATGGGTACTCAATCATTGTATAACTGAAACCCAAGCACAAAAATTTGTAAGTCTACAACTGTACCTCATGGTGTTTCTCTAATAAAATTTTTTTTAAAAAAAGATAGTCCTAGGGGGCTGGAGCAATAGCACCGCAGGTAGGGTGTTTGCTTGCACGCAGCCTACCTAGGTTCGATTCCCAGCATCCCATATGGTCCCCCGAGCACCACCAGGAGTAATTCCTGAGTGCATAAACCAGGAGTAACTCCTGTGCATCGCCGGGTGTGGCCCAAAAAGCAAAAAAAAAAAAAATTGTCTCATTTATCTCTGTTTCCACTTGCTTGGTCAGTGGAGGGTCATCTTTGAAGATATATTTAGCTTCAATGTCGTGGAGGGTTTTGCCGACATTGTCTTCAATGTACCTTGTGGATTCTAGTCTGATGTTGAGGTCTTTAATCCATTTGGACCTGACTTTTGCTCATGGTGTTAAGTAGAGGTATGAGCCCATTTTTTGCATGTAGCTGTCCAGTTTTGCCAGCACCATTTGTTAAAGAGACTTTCCTTGCTCCACTTCACATTTCTTGCTCCCTTATCAAAGATTAGATGATCGTATATTTGAGGGTGTGTGTGAGGATATTCGACCCTGTTCCACTGGTCTGTGGCCCTGCCTTTGTTCCAGTACCATGATGTTTGAATTATTACTGCT
This sequence comes from Sorex fumeus, assembly GCF_029834395.1. Classification (NCBI taxonomy): domain Eukaryota; kingdom Metazoa; phylum Chordata; class Mammalia; order Eulipotyphla; family Soricidae; genus Sorex; species Sorex fumeus. The sequence goes on from NW_026606058.1 coordinate 7,825,116, forward strand.
TTGAGGTTGGGGAAGGTGATGCCTCCCATCTTCTTTTTCCCCAAAAATTGCTTTAGCTATTCATAAGGGTTTGTTGATCTATATGAATTTCAGGCGTGTTTGATTCATTTCTTTGAAGAATTTTATGAGTATCCTTATAGGGATCACATTGAATCTGTATAATGCTTTGGGGAGTATTACCATTTTGACAATATTAATTCTCCCAAACCATGATCAGAGGATATGTTACCATTTCCTTGTGTCCCCTTTTATTTTGAGAAGTAGCGTTTTGTAGTTTTCTTTGTACAGATTCTTTGCCTCCTTATTTAAGCTGAATCCGAGGTACTTGATTTTCTGAGTCATGATTGTGAACGAGATTGCTTTTTTCATATCACTTTCTTTTCTCTCATTATTTGCATATAGGAAAGCCATGGACTTTGGATATTGATTTTATAGCCTGCGACTTTACTGTACAAGTCTATTGTTTCTAGGAGTTTCTTGGTAGAGGCTTTAGGGTTCTTTAAATATACTACTGTATCATCTGCAAATAGTGAGAGCTTGATTTCTTCCTTTCTTATCTGGATGCTCTTAATAGCTTTTTCTTGTCTAACCGCTATTGTAAGTACTTCCAGGACTATATTGAACAGAAGTGGTGAGAGTGGGCATCCTTGTCTTGTCTCTGATCTTAGAGGGAAGGTTCTTAGTTTTTCCCCATCGAGAACAATGCTTGCCATAGGCTTGTGGTAGATGTCTTTGACTATATTGAGGAAAGTTCTTTCAATACCCATTTTGGTGAGAGTTTTCATCATAATCAGGTGCTGGATCTTGTCCAACGCTTTTTCTGTATCAATTGATATGATTGTATGGTTTTATCTTTTCATTTATTGATATGATGGATTATGTTGATGATATCTGAATGTTGAACCATCCTTGCATCGACAGATGAATACCACTTGGTCGTGGTGTATGATCTTTCGATGAGTTGTTGGATTCTATTTACTAATATTTTGTTGAGGATCTTCGCATTCATATTCATCAGGAATATTGGACTGTAATTTTCTATTTTGTAGTGTCCCAGTTTGCTTTTGGTATTAGGGAGATATATGCCTCATAGAAACTGTTTGGAAGTATTTTTGTTTCTTCAATTTCCTGGAAAAGTTTAAGAAGAACTGGCAATAGGTCCTCTTTAAATGTTTGGAAGAATTCGCTAGTGGATTCATCTGGACCTGGGCTTTTGTTTTTGGGAAGACTTCTGATTGCAGTTTCAATTTCCTTGATAGTAATAGGTCTGTTCAGGTATTCCAAATCTTCTTGGTTCAGCCTTGGGAGATTATAAGAATCCAGAAATTTATCCATTTCTTCTAAGTTCTCTTATTTCATGGCGTACAAAATTTCAAAGTAGTCTCTGATGATCTTTTGGTTTCTGTTGTGATGTCCCCTTTTTCATTTATGATTAGGTTTATTAGGGTTCTCTTGCTTTGTGAGTCTTGCTAGTGGTTTATCAATCAAAGAACAAGCTCTTGGTTTCATTGATCTTTTGGATTTTTCTTTGGCTTTTCATGTCATTAATTTCTGCTCCAAGTTTTATTATTTCTTTCCTTCTGCCTGGTTTGGGCTCCTTTTGTTGGTCCTTTTCTAAGATCTTGAGCTGTGAAGTCAAGTTATTTATATGGGCCCTTTCTTCCTTCCTGAGAAATGCTTGCAGAGCTATAAATTTTGCCCTTAACATCGCTTTAGCTGTGTCCCCGAGGTTTTGGTAGCTCATGTCTTCATTCTCGTTTGTTTCCAGGTATCTTTTGATTTCTTCATTGATTTCCTCCCTGACCCACTTGTTGTTCAACATTTAGTTGTTTTAATTTCCAGGTGTTTATTTGATTCTTTGCATCTGTGCGTGATTAACTTCTATCTTCAATGAATCATAGTCTGAAAAGATAGTTGATACAATTTCTATCTTCCTGATTCTGTTGAGGTGTGTTTTGTGACCCAGCTTGTGGTCTATTTTGGAAAATGTTCTGTGTGCACTGGAAAAGAATGTGTATTCTTTTAGGGGATATAAAGTCCTGTATAGATCTATTAGCCCTCTCTCTTCTATTTCTTCCTTCAAAGTCAGTGTTTTCTTGCTGAGTTTTGATCTTGTGGATCAATCCAGAGGCCATAAGGTGGTGTTGAGGTCTCCAACTACTATTGTGTTGCTCCCAATGTCCCCCTTAAAATCTATTAGCAGTTATTTTAAGTATTTAGCTGGTCCTTCATTGGGTGCGTGTATGTTTAGGAGTGTGATTTCTTCCTGCTGTACATATCCCTTGATTATTAAAAAATCGCCTTTTCTATCCCTTCTGATCTTTTTCAACCTGAAATCTATGCTGTCGGTTACTAGTATGGCCACCCCGGCTTTTGTGAGGAAGTTGTTTACTGGCAGGATTGTTTTCCATCCTTTGACTTTGAGTCTGAGTTTGCTCTGACTGTTCAGATGTGTTTTCTGTAGGCAGCAGAGTGTTGGGTTCAGTTTCTCAATCCATTTTGCCACTCTGTGTCTCTTAATTAGTACATTTAGACCATTGACATTGAGAGAGATTATTGTCATGGGGTTTTGCACCATCTATCTATAGAGGTGAGGTTTGTTGTGCTTGTAGGGATATTTCTTGTCTTACAGTAGCCCCTTTAGTCCTTCTTTTAAGATTGGTTTTGAGCCTATGAAGTTCCTGAGTTGTTGTTTATCCATGAAATAGTCATTCCTTCGAGTTTGGGTGGCAGTGTAGTCGGATAAAGTATTCTTGGTGAGGCATTCATTTTGTTGAGTTTTTTCACTATATCCCACCATTGTCTTTGGGCTTGGAAGGTTTCCTCTGATAAGTCTGCTGTATATCTAAGGGACACTCCTTTGTATGTGATTTCCTTCCTTGACCTTATTGCTTGAAATATTGTGTCTCTATCCGTGGCACCCATCGTTCTGATTATATATCTTGGAGTCTTTTTATTAGGGTCTCTTTTAGCTGACACCCTTCAGGCTCCTTGGATCTGGATGTCTGCATTCTCCAGCTCTGGGAACTTCTCAGCAACGATAACCTTTTTTTTATTAGTAAATCACCATGAGGTACAGTTACAGGCCTACAGACTTTCATGCTTGCACTTCAGTCATACAATGATCGAGTACCCATCCCTCCAGCAGTGCCCATTTCCCACCCCCCCACCCCACTCCCTCCGCCCTACCCCACCTTCATGGAAGGGCATTCCCTTTCTCTCTCTCTCTCTCTCTCTCTCTCTCTCTCTGGTGTTGCGGTTTGCAATAGAGGTATTAAGTGGCCATTCTCAGCAATGATATCTTTAGCAATAGCTTTATCATTGAGGTTGCCTCCCAGTCCTTCTGGTACTCCAATGATTCTTATGTTGTTCCTCTTGGACTCATCCCCTAGATCTCTGATTTGCCCGAGAGCCATTCTGAAGTCTTTCCCCATTGTTTGTTGTTTCCGGTGAGCTTTCTGTAGCTCATCTTCAAGCTAAACTGATTCTGTCTTTGACTGTATTCATTCTACTGTTGAGGGTACCCCCTGAATTTTTTTTATTTCATCTAACAAATCCTTTATCAGTGACACTTGTGTTTGTAGCTTTCTTATCTCTGGTCTCATTTCTTCCTGTATTTTCTTGGCTGTCCATTCCACTGTTTCTTTCATGTCCTCCTTTAATTGACTGGATGTCTGTTCCACATTTCTTTGAGTTCATTGAATATCTTCAACATTTCATCTCTGAATTCTTTATCGGAGAGACCATATTTGTGGGTAACCCCTGTTGAGGTTTCTGGGTTCTTTTCTTCATCCTTTCCTCGTGGTGGGGATTTTTGCTGTTTCATCATTTGTTGTGGTAGTATGGAGTTGGGACCTTCCAGTTCATTATCAGTATTCCTCTCTCCTTGCGAGAAAGGTTTCTGGATGAACTCAGTTGATGGTGGTCGCCTTTTTCCCCTTCTACCTTCCTCTTAGGTGTCTGTGACTTATGTGAGACCTTTAGTGAATTTTCAGGGGATGTGTTCTTTTGTATTAAGCTTGTGCTGCCTCTTTTGTTCACCGGTATTTTGGTGAGATTAGAATAGGCTAGTGGACTATTGGTCTAATGTGTTTGAGATAGCCAGAATGTCCTCCACATAATTAGGTAATAGAGGTTACGATGTGAGTCCAGAGTGCTGGAAAAGGGGAAAAATAAGTGGCTGCCCCCAGTCCCCCAGGGGTCACGTCCCCTATGGTGGAGGCCACGCCCCTTGCTGCACTGTAGGTCCCAAGGGATGCTGGGAGGTGCCATTGTCAGTGTTTGGGTTGGGGTGTGGGCAGGGAATGGATCACAGGTGGGGCGGTCCACAAACCTCAGTTAGGCACCTCTTTGTCTTCAATTCTGAGCATCTTATGCAACTGACAAATATATATACACCTTATATTTTTTCATTTCATCATCGTGTTATTCGTTGATTGCCTCGAGCAGGTCCCAGTAACGTCCCTTTCATCCTAGCCCTGAGATTATATTCAAGGCTCTTTAGGAGAATGAGACCCATCATTGTTACTGGTATTTGGCATATTGGGTACACCACGGGGAGTTTGCCAGACTCTGCCCTGTGGGCAGGCTACATTCGATAGCCTGCCAGTTTGTCCAAAGTAGGAATGAGACAATAAGATGTCATAAAAAAAGTTCTGATAAGATGTCGCGCGGCCGCAAATGCGGCCACGTGGTTCCGGGATCTGGAGTTTATAGTCTCTGAGTCTTGGCCGCTGATGGGATTACATGGCGCCAGGGGGCCAGGTGGTGGGTGTGACCCCCGCCTACTGGAATTTGGAGGATCTGGGTGGAGGATGCTCGGCTCCAATCTGAGAAGGCTTGGAGATCTCAGTCCTGGGACCCGCATGCCTGTGTTCCTCTGCCAGTACCTTCATGTGTGCGGAGAGTGGTCTCAGCATGGTGGTGGCTGGTCGTGGAGGTCTTCGGCTGCCGGAGCCCTGGTCGGGGCGGGGAGGAAAGCTCAACCCGCTCCCCTCCAAGGGGCCCCGGGAAGGAACACCCAGGCGTGGGGGCAGAAGACTGCACTGTTCTCATCCGGGATCTGGATTTTATAGTCTCTGAGTCTTGGCCGCTGATGGGATTACACGGCGCCAGGGGGCCAGGTGGTGGGTGTGACCCCCGCCTACTGGAATTTGGAGGATCTGGGTGGAGGATGCTCGACTCCAATCCGAGTAGGCTTGGAGGTCTCGGCCCCGGAACCCGCGTGGCTTTGTCCCTCTGCCAGTACCTTCATGTGTGCGGAGAGTGGTCTCAGCATGGTGGTGGCTGGTCCTGGAGGTCTTCGGCTGCCGGAGCCCTGGTCGGGGCGGGGAGGAAAGCTCAACCCGCTCCCCTCCAAGGGGCCCCGGGAAGGAACACCCAGGCGCGGGGGCAGAAGACTGCACTGTTCTCGTCCGGGATCTGGATTTTATAGTCTCTGAGTCTTGGCCGCTGATGGGATTACACGGCGCCAGGGGGCCAGGTGGTGGGTGTCACCCCTTACACCTTATATACCAGGAATAAAGTGTCCTGATTGCAGTGCAATGCAACTAAGAAATAAAACCAACCAGAGGGTTGAGATTCCAAACAGGCCCCTTGGAAGATGTATAGGGAGCCAGTGAATTATCCTGGAGTCTAAGCAATGTCTGAGAGAGTAAACTCGGTGCATTTCCCATGCTGAGTGCCATGAGGTACATTTTCGAGCACGTCATTTAACTTGCCCCTGTCTTCTCAGCTCTGACCTTATCCTCTCCCTCCCTGCCGCTAGCTAGTGGTCCCCAGGAGAACTAGCAAACTCTCCCTTCTAAAAGAAACAGGTGCGGTTACTAAGTCCAGTAGGTGCTCATAGTCAATACTACAGCATTTTCATGCTCATAAACAAAGCACATCTCCCAAAGGGAAACTCAAATCATCATGTGAAATTTTTTGAATTTCCAACATTGGCTCATTACATTTCACACAATGGACCAAACAACACTTGTGCTTGTGGCTGACCAGCTAAAGGACTTTTAAGTACTCTCCAATTCTCTCTCACACAATGCCCTGGTCCCTGCCCACATCTGACAATGGCTAGTTTTGAAATGAAATCAACTGGCAACCTTGGCCCAGTTGCACCCTGAGTTCAGGAGTTCTCTCTTTCTTTGAAGTTTTAGGACAAGGAGATTATCTTTTGGAAAACAAGTGTCTCTTCTCGAAAATTTCTTCCTGAGCAAGTCCTCACCCTGAAAACCCCATCCCCGCCCATGAGCGAAGCTGTCTTGTGCTCTTTCTCTTGCAGATGACTGCAGTGTGCTGTGGTTCATGCATCTGAATAGACTGTATCTCTATTCCCTGTATTCTAGCTTTCTCCTTAGAAGAGAAGTCTTTTTCAACCAATTTTGTTTGTTTTTACTTTGAAGCCTAGGATACTAGCAAACTAATGAAACTGCTTTGAATCAAATACCATATGCTAAAGTTAATGAATTATCTTCCCAGTTGGTGTTTTAAAAGACCCAGGCTTTATTATACAAGTCTATTGTTTCTAGGAGTTTCTTGGTAGAGGTTTTAGGGTTCTCTAAGTATAGTACCATATCATCTGCGAATAGTGAGAGCTTGATTTCTTCCTTTCCTACCTGAATGCCCTTAATATCTTTTTCTTGCCTAACTGCTATTGCAAGTACTTCCAGTACTATACCGAATTGCAGTGGAGAGAGTGGGCATCCTTGTCTCTTCCCTGATCTTAGAGGGAAGGCTCTCAGTTTTTTCCCCATTACGGATGATGCTTGCCATAGGCTTGTGGTAGATGGCTTCAACTATATTGAGGAAAGTTCCTTCAATACCCATTTTGGCGAGGGTTTTCATCAGAAACGGGTGCTGGATCTTGTCAAATGCTCTCTCTGCATCTATTGATATGATCATATGTTTTTTATCTTTTCTTTTGTTGATATGATGGATTATGTTGATTGATTTCTGAATGTTTAAACCATCCTTGCATCCCCGGGATGAATCCCACTTGGTCATGGTATATGATCTTTTTGATAAGTTGTTGAATTCTATTTGCTAGTATTTTGTTGAGAATCTTTGCATCCGTGTTCATCATGGATATCGGCCTGTAGTTTTCTTTTCTTGTGGTCTCTTTGTTTCCTTTTGGTATTAGAGAGTATTGCTGCACTGTTCACAACAGTCAAAATTTGGGGAAAAAAACCTGAGTGCCTGAGAACAGATGGCTGGCTAAAGAAACTTTGATATATCTACACAATGGAATACTATGCAGCTGTTAGAAAAGATAAAGTCATGAAATTTACATACAAGTGGTTCTTTTTTTTTTTTATTTATTGAATCACTGTGGGAAAGGTTACAAAGCTTTCAGGTTTATGTCTCAGTCATGCAAATATCAAACACATTTCCCTTTACCAATACTTATTTTTTACCCTGAAGAACCCCAATAAAACCCCACCCCCCACCCCTCCCCGTCCCTGTGAGGCAGATGAATTCTAGTTAACACTCTATCTGCTTTGATTAGATTCATTGTTTCAATAAGATTCACCACTATTATTTAGAGTTTACCCCCCCCCAAATCAGACATGCTGAAAAAGCATTGTGAAGTGATTTGCTTTCTACAGCTGGGTTCAAGAATTAAATGTTGGTTTTGGATTTCTGCTATTTCACCTATTGACCCTGGAAGTATTTCTACTGAAAGTCAGATAGTTAAGAAATTGGTTTCTGTGTTCTGGAGTCGTGGCCGTGCTGGAGAGCCGCTCGCGGGGGGCAACCGGTGGCCTCGGTAGGGCGTGAAGGGCGGACCGAAACGCCCCCCTTCCCATGAGGTTTTAGTCGCCCCCACACTCCTGGCTCATACCTGCTGTCCACAAGGCTCCCATGTGGCCGCCATCTTTCTTTCCAGAGAGGAGAGGGCGAATGGGGCAACACCCTTTCCCCTCCGGCAGACTTGATGGGCTGGATCAATGCATAGTCCGTTCACTTTTCTGCTCCAATCTGCTGGGTTCTGCATTAGGTCATTGTGCTTCTGGGGCTGTGGCCGTGCTGGAGAGCCGCTCGTGGGGGCAACTGGTGGCCTCGGTAGGGCGTGAAGGACGGACTGGAACGTCCCCCTTCCCATGAGGTTTTAGTCGCCCCCACACTCCCGGCTCATACCTGCTGTCCACAAGGCTCCCATGTGGCCGCCATCTTTCTTTCCAGAGAGGAGAGGGCGAATGGGGCAACACCCTTTCCCCTCCGGCAGACTTGATGGCCTGGATCAATGCATAGTTCGTTCACTTTTCTGCTCCAAGCTGCTGGGTTCTGCATTAAGTCCTTGTGCTTCTGGGGCCGTGGCTGTGCTGGAGAGCCGCTCATGGGGGGCGACTGGTGACCTCGGTAGGGCGTGAAGGACGGACTGGAACGTCCCCCTTCCCATGAGGTTTTAGTCGCCCCCACACCCCCGGCTCATACCTGCTGTCCACAAGGCTCCCATGTGGCCGCCATCTTTCTTTCCAGAGGGAGGAGGGCAGAAGGGAGCAACACCCTTTCCCCTCTGGGCAGAAATGATTGCCTGGATTAACGCATAGTCCTTTCACTTTTCTGCTCCAAGCTGCTGGGTTCTGCATTAAGCCCGTGTGCTTCTGGGGCTGTGGCCGTGCTGGGGAGCCGCTCGTGGGGGGCAACTGGTGACCTCGGTAGGGCGTGAAGGACGGACCGGAACGCCCCCCTTCTCGTGAGGTTTTAGTCGCCCCCCACACCCCCGGCTCATACCTGCTGTCCACAAGGCTCCCATGCGGCCGCCATCCTTCTTTCCAGAGAAGAGAGGGCGAATGGGGCAACACCCTTTCCCCTCTGGGCAGAAATGATGGCCTGGGTTAACTCATCGTCCGTTCACTTTTCTGCTCTAAGCTGCTGGGTTCTGCATTAAGTCCTTGTGTTTCTGGGGCTGTGGCCGTGTTCCAAACTTAACTCTGATTTTCAGGGAGAAAGATTGGGTGGTTTACTTCTCATTGATCACTTTGTATATAGAGAGATGTCGCGCAGCTGCATAAGCGACCGCGCGGTTTTGAGAAAAAGTCCTCGTTCCTGCATACTCGAGCTGTATTTGTAGAGGCTTCTGGTCACCAGGGTTCCATCTGGGGGAGGCGGGATGCGGCGCCTACTCCATCTGGAACTTGCCGGTGATCTCGACTCTTTTTGGAACCTGTTTTTTCTTTTTTTTTTTTCCTCCGGGATCCCGCACCCTCCATGTGTTCCTTCTCTTATCACATACAAGTGGTTCTACATGAAAAGTATCATGGTAAGTGAAATGAGGCAGAAAGAGAGGGACAGATATAGAAAGACTGCACTCATCTGGGGAATATAAAGTAACAGAATGGGAGTTGAACACCAAGAATAGTTGAGATAAGTACCAGGAGGTCTGCTCCATGGCTTGGAAGCCGGCAGCACACGATGGGGGTAAAGGCAGCTCAGATAGAGAAGGAAACACCAAGTAAAGGATGTTTGGAGGACTCGCTCGGGATGCGAGATGCGTGCTGTAAGTAGAATATAGACCGAACACGATGGCTACTCAATACCTCTATTGCAAATTACAACACCCTAAAGGAAAGAGAGCAAAAGGGAATGCCGTGCCGCAGAGGCGGGGTGGGGTGGGGGGGCGGGAAGGCTACTGGGATCATTGGTGGTGGAGAATGGACACAGGTGGAGGGATGGGTACTCAATCATTGTATAATTGAAACCCAAGCACGAAAGTTTGTAAGTCTACAACTGTACCTCATGGTTTTTCACGAAATAAATAAATAAATAAATAAAAGACCAGGGTTGCAGGCTGAAATAGGACAAAGGTTAAGGCACTTGCCTAGCCATGACCCTGGTTCAAATCCTAGCACTAGGGGCTGGAGTGATAGAATAGCGGGTGGAGTGCTTGCCTTGCAAATGGCCGACCCGGGTTTGACCCCTAGCATCCCATATGGTCCCCTGGGCACTGCCAGGTGTAATTCCTGAGTGCAGAGCCAGAAGTAACCCCTGTGCATAGCCGATGTGACCCAAAAGAGCAAAAAACAAAAATAACAAAGAAACAAATCCCAGCACTATTTATGGTCAGTGGTGGTGGTGGTGTGTGTATGTTTGGGTGGGTGGGGGGAGTGCATTGTCAGGCATCTAGTTTTGAGTGATGTTGCAGAAAGTGATGTATTTGAAGAAGAAAATGCTACACACATATCTATAGTTCCAGTAGAACTAGTGGAATTCTAAGTCTATGAGTTTGGATTTTATAGTTTCTGACCTTCTTAGGTATCACTTCATCTCCGAATCAAGGAAGAAGATTGAGGGCTTGGTCTTGAAAAGATGATCGGGCAAGAACCAGTAGGAATGTCACTGGCCTTCTCATCATTGGTAGTATTTTTTTTATACCAATCATGGTAGGAAGTTGCTGTGGAACATATCCTGGTGTGGAGGAAGTTAGTCTAGGGTTTTGTTTGTCTCGTTTGTTTGCCATAAAGCAATTATTAGAAGGACAGTAGTGTTGAGAGTATAAGAATAAAATTTTGAATTAGATTCCCTGAGTTCAAATCACAGATGCACTCTGAGGTTAGCTATGCAGCATTGGCATGTTTTAAAATCTTCCTACTCTTTATCCAGACACCAATAGATCAATTATATTTTTGGACTGAAAAGAACTAGGAAGTACTTGGAATCTTCAAGTGTGAGGAGAGTCTATCATTCAGTCCAAGCTACCAGATTCATATTCTTCATTCATCAGGGTAAAATCACTGGTAAACCGGGGCTTCCGGACAGACTGGAAATACCAGGTAATAAAGTTGAAGCTTGGCTGACTCACCATGTCATGCTGGCCAAGGAAAATTCCCTTTGTTTGTTTTCTCAGACTTCAGTATATATAAAAGGTCATGATCAAGCTCCAAGAGAGCTATGCTGGCTATCAGATGATAGAATGAAACAAAAGTGAGATGACAGGGAGGCAGAAATTAAGAGGGAGAAGAAATTCGAATTCCAAAATATCCTTAACAATGTACCTGTTTGCTTTAGAATATACTCTACTCAGAGGCCACCTTGATATCTGAGTCTTTCTCTGTTCTACTGCCTGGAGTATGAAAACAGAAGGCTTAAACTATTGATAAATTACAGAACAAATAACTGGAAGTTTTAATTTTGAATCATACCATGTTCTATGAAGACAACAACATGATTGAAATCTAAACAAAAAGAAACACTCCTGAAATTTATATGGAACAATAAGCCCCCACGAATAGCTAAAGCAATTCTTGGGAAAAAGAAAATGGGAGGAATCAACCTACCTAACTTCAAGCTCTACTACAAAGCAGTAATAATCAAAACAGCATGGTACTGGAACAAAGGCAGAGTTGCAGACCAATGGAACAGAGTTGAATATACTGACATCTCCTCCCAAACATATAATCATCTAATCTTCGATAAGGGGGCAAGAAAAGTGAAATGGAGCAGGGAAAGCCTCTTTAATAAATTGTGCTGGCAAAACTGGACGGCTACATGCAAAAAAGTGGGCTCAGATCTCTGCCTAACGCCATGCACAAAAGTAAGATCGAAATGGATTTATGACCTCAACATCAGACCGGAATCCATAATGTTTATTGAAGACAAAGTTGGCAAAACTCTCCACGATATTGAAGTTAGTGGTATCTTCAAAGATGTCATGCCACTGGCCGAGCAAGTGAAAACAGAGATAGACAAATGGGACTATCTTAAACTAAGAAGCTTCTGCACCTCAAAAGAAACAGTGACCAAAATACAAAGACAGCCTACAGAATGGGAAAGAATATTCACCAAATACACATCCGACAAGGGGTTGATATCAAGGATATACAAGGTACTGGTTAAACTCCACAAGAAGAAATCACCCAACCCCATCAAAAAATGGGGCGAGGAAATGAACAGAAACTTTCGCAAAGAAGAAATCTGAATGGCAAAAAGGCACATGAGAAAATGCTCTACATCACTAATCATCAGAGAGATGCAGATCAAAACAACAATGAGATATCATTTCACACCACAGAGACTGGCCCACATCCACAAGAACAAAAGCAACAGGTGCTGGCACGGATGTGGCGAGAAAGGGACCCTCCTTCACTGCTGGTGGGAATGCAGGCTGGTCCAACCCTTTTGGAAAACAGTATGGACGATTCTCAAAAAATTAGAATTTGATCTCCCATTTGACCCAGCTATAGCACTCCTGGGAATATATCCCAGAGAGGCAAAAAGGTATAGTCGAAGTGACATCTGCAGTTGTTTGTTCATTGCAGCAGTCTTTACAATAGCCAGAATCTGGAAAAAACCTGAGTGCCCGAGAACAGATGACTGGTTAAAGAAACTTTGGTACATTTACACAAGGGAGTACTATGTAGCTGTTAGAAAAGATGAAGTTATGAAATTTACATACAAGTGGTACTACATGGAAAGTATCATGTTAAGCGAAATGAGTCAGAAAGAGCGGGATAGACACAGAAAGATTGCATTCATCAGGGGAACATAAAGCAACAAAACGGGAGACTAACACCCAGGAATGGCTCAGATTAGTACCAGGAATTTTGATCCATGACTTGAAGGCCAGCCACATGTGCTAGGTGAAAAGGAAGCTCAGATAGAGAAGAGAGCACCAAATAAAGGGTGTTGTGAAGACCCTCCCAGAGTGGGAGAGACATGCTAAAAGTAGTCTATAGACCAAACATGATTGCCACTCAATGCCACTCTGGCAAAACACAGTACCCAAAAGAAGAGAGAGAGAACAAGGGGGAATGCCCTGCCACAGAGGCAGGGTGGGATGGGGGGGTGGGGATGGGGGGTGGGAGGGATGCTAGGACCCGTGGTGGGGGAGGATGGGCACTGGTGGAGGGATGGGTACTTGATCATTGTATAACTGAAACCTAAAGGTAAAGGCCCTCCCGTTGATCGTCGATTTGCTCGAGCGGGCCCAGTAACGTCTCCATTGGAGACTTTGTTGTTACTGTGTCTGGCATATCCAATACTCTCGGTAGCTTGCCGGGCTCTCCGAGAGGGGCGGAGGAATCGAACTCGGGTCGGCCATGTTGGCCGCGTGTAAGGCGAACGCCCTACCCGCTGTGCTATGAAACCTAAGCACAAAAATTTATAAGTCTATAAATGTACCTCATGGTGTTTCACTAATAAAAAAATGATTAAATAAAAAAGAAAAAAAAGAAAGAAAAAGTTACCTATGAACTCACTGTTTTATTGTTTTAGTTTATATGTTCAAGATGACACTAACACGATTCTTATATTTATCACCAAGATAATGGTTTTGTTTGGTTTTTGGTTTTTTGTTTTGGGTGCTCAGGGATTACTCCAGGCTCTGCACTTTGAAATTACTCCCGGAAGTGCTCAAGAAACCATATGGGATGTTGGGGATTGAACCTGGGTTGGCTGTGTACAAGGCAAGAGCCCTGCCTGCTGTTCTATCACTCCGGGTCAAGATATAATATTAAATATCATGTCTACAAGTGGGACTAGTCTTACAGTGAACATCAAGTCACACTAACAATAATAAGATCACTTAATCACTTAACTTCCCGTTAGTCGTCGATTTGCTCGAGCGGGCGCCAGTAACGTCTCCATTTGTCCCTGTCGCATGCTAGTGTAGCCCAATGGCATCTGTTCGCTCCGGGAACATGAAGGGCCTCAAACCGATCGTTCATGATCTTCACGAAGAAGTCTGACCATCTGGAAGGTGGGCGGCCACGCGATCTTTTGACATCCCGTGGAATCCAGTCGGTAACAGCTCTAGTCCAGCGGTCGTCTTTAAATCTCATTACGTGACCAGCCCATCTGATTTTCGACACCTTGGCAAATGAGACAGCATCCCTGATTCTTGATCGTCGACGGATGTCAGAACAATAATAAGATAACATTTGCAATTCCACCCTACTCATTCTGAAGAAATTTCAGCCCTCAAATTCTTCCTACCCTGTTCTTGAGTCCTCAGGAATGAATCCTCCCAGCTAGCCATGCCTCACCCTTCTCCTTTTTAGTACCTCCCGTTGGAAATGTCTCTTGTTGCTGATGCTACCTCAGAACCCCAAGAAACGGTAGAAGGGGTCCCCGCTCCTTCTTCTATTCTCTCCTCAGCCAGGGGAGACCACTGAGCTTCGTGGTTTTCACAAGCTTGTTACTGGAGTCTGTTCTTTCCCAGCATCTGTGAAGACCTAGCTGGAGAGGTGAATTCAGTAAAAAACAGTGTGCATAAGGAGATCTTACCTATTCCATGTAAATCCCCAAATGCATTCACACAGAATGGCTTTACAAGTGTAATTAATGGCAGGTGAGGCATGATTATTACCATAACGAGATCAAAGTATAGAGTTAAATTTAATGTAACATACTTTAGATTCCAGAGTTAAGACTGGCTATATGTAAATGAGAATAAGCATTTATATATTGTATTAAATGGTTTTAATTTTCTTATTTACGTAGGAGCGATAGCACAGCGGTAGGGAGTTTGCCTTGCACGCAGCCAGCATGGCCAACCCTAGTTCAATTCCTCCGCCCCTCTCAGAGAGCCCGGCAAGCTACCGAGAGTATCTCGCCTGGCAAGCTACCCATGATGTATTCGATATGCCAAACACAGTAACAACAAAGTCTCCAATGGAGACGTTACTGGGCCCGCTTGAGCAAATCGATGAACAACGGGAGGACAGTGACAGTGACAGTGACGTAGGTAAAAATCATATAGTAATCACTAATTGGCCCCTACTGATTTCTTTTCTGATCATTCTATTTGTCAGTTCTTAAAGTTTCACTGGAAATAGCAATAGAAAGTAAATTTGTTATGTGACAAAGGAAGCAGGTTGGGATTGAAAACTGGAGATATTGGTGAAGAAAATGTCACCTTGGTGTTGTTGGAAGACTAAATGCTTGAAACATTGTCTTTAATAAAAATTAACAAGTTGTTTGAAAGGGAAGACACTATACATAACATATCTGGCTTTGGGGTATTTTTGAGATTTTCCTTTTTTTTTCTTTTTTTTTTTTATTCAGCTCCAACCTGAGCTCACATGAGTTGATTCTCCACTCCTTAGAATCAAGGGATGTGTGTGTCGTTTTCCTTCAAGCCATCTCTCCAGCTCTTCACTTCATATTCGGAATGCATATCCGAGTCCTCACAATTATTATATAAGTTATAACAGAGTATAAATTGTATGGGTTGACTGTACCATGATTTACCTAAATGTCCTCTTAGTTTGAACACTTAGGTTATTACTGATTTTTTTCTCTTCTGTAATTTAATTCAGTGCTTTCAACTCCAAGTCTGCAGACTGGTGTGGGTTTGAAAAATTTTCCTGCTGTGCCAGAGTGATATAACAGAAGGTAAGGTGCTTCCTTGCACACAACTGACCTGGGTTTGATCCCTGACACCCCAGATGATCTCCTGAGCACCATCACGAGTGATCACAGCTAGGTGTCCCTCAATCCCCAAATTTTTCCTCATAGACCTCAAAAAAAATATTGCTGCCTGTATTATTGCATATCGCATGTCAGATCATGTCTCAGGACTATTATTTATATACAAATATTCATATAATAAATAAATAACTTTTAAAATCTGATGTAGTGTTCCATGCAATATTTCCCCTATTAAACCTGAAGTATTTCTACAGGTGTAAAATGGTTGAAAACCATTGATTTAAGTAGTGTGAATCGAGCAAACTCAATATACCCAGTTTTGACCATGTGTTTGTTTTATAGTTATATTAATTAAAAAACCCTAATTCCTAAATTCCTACCCTTGCTGCCCCCGATTTCAGGGACACAACACTGTCATTGATTATTTCTCATTCATGTAACCGGCCAGTGTGGGGCCAGGAATGGGGTTCAGCAGTAGAGTGCTTGCCTTGCTGAGATCTTGGGTGTGATTTCCGGCACTCCCCAAAAAATAGCCCAATAACTGACGTGTGTCTCTTGGTGAATAATATCAGAAAGAGGGTATGTCTCATGCAATCGCTAGGAGACCAAGCTGAGAAGGTCCCACTATAATCAACACCTGGATTCAGAACTCCGTTGTGCTACTATTAGCCAGCTGATGAGTATGAGAGGATTCCTGTGAAGATTTCAGAAAATAAAATTAATTCACTTTAATGGTGCATTGTGATGAACTCTTGGTAAACATATTCCATTGCATAACCACCATGACAATACAAACATAAATATTTTCTACATTTTAAAAAGCTTTTGCTACCCCTTTATGTCTAATTTCTTCTTATCCCTTAGCCACAGGCAACTTTCTGTTAATATAGACAAAATTTGCCCGTTCCTAAATTTCTGCATTAAATGGAATACAGTATTATTGTTTTGTGGCAGACCTTCTTTCCTCAGCATAATCCATGTTGATTATGATACAAGTAGTTCATTTCCTTCTGTTGTCAAGGAGAATTCCATTGACTAGATAAATCATCATCTCTTTATTCATTCACCAGTTGATGGGCATTTGGGTAAGTTCCAGATTTTAGTTAATATAAATAATCTTCTATAGTTAGCGTGTAAGTTTTTGTGCATGCTATATTTTCATTTCTCATTTGTAAATAACTAGACATGTGATTATTGACCCATACGGTAAGTGTATGCTTAATGCTATAAGATCTTGCCATGTTTGTACTACCTTGCATTTTCAACCATAATTTTCTTTTCTTTTTTTTTTATAATGTAGGAGCACTACTATTTATTCAGCCATTGATTAAGCTGATTGTATTGGGCATGAGCTCCACATTACCTCTTTTTTTAATTTTTTAATTTTGTAAGTTAGTTCACACAATGTTTGATTACATTCAATATTCGAACACCAATCCCACCACCATCACACCTTCCCACCACCAAATTCGGGATGTTTCCATTCTAAACCCCAATCCCTGTCCCAAAACACAACTGAAACAATATAATTCATATTGTCTGTTATGAAAACTATTGAACATGATTAACAGAAAAGTGTTCATATAGGGAACAGTGTGAAGATTGTTCTATTTTGTCAGGGGCCATTAAGACACTATATAGGATATCACCAACATGTTGTTAAACTTTGGGTGATGTGAACTTTGGTATATATCTGAAAATATGTATATAAGCATATATATATTTCCCTCTATGATTTATTGCCTACTATCTGAATCCCATCAATTGTGGTGTGGTAATTATGGAGAACGGGTAGGGAATGTTTTTTCTCACCCGCCCCTCTCTGGGGTGCCCCGTGTGAAACAGCCTGGCGTGGAGTCTGGTGGCATGGTTGTGGGGGCTTCATGTTATGCTCCCTTTCGGGAGAAGTAGCCATGTGATCTGGATGGCGGTGACGAGATTATCTGGTGCGGGCAGGAGGGGGCTTATGGGCATGACCCCTGGGTCCCCAGAGACTGGGGAAAGTGGGCAGAGGATCTTTGCTCCTGGTCCTGTTGAGCCCAGAGTCCAAGGTCACAAAGTTTCACATTACCTGGGTTCTGTAGGACTTCACTCATGCATCAGGCTCAGCCCAAGCGCATGGGGAGCGGCCTTGAGCATGGCGGTGGTTGGGTAGTGGAGGTTTTTGGATGCTGGATTTGGGTCCCTTGGGGTGGGGAGGGCTCTCACCCACCCCAGTCTGGAGCACCCTGGTGAAGACAGCCTGGCACAGGATCAAGACATTTTGCAGTGCTCTCTTTCAGGAGTTTTATTTTATAGTTCCTGGGTCTTGGCTGTTGATGAGATTACATGGCACCAAGGTCAGTGTGTGGGTATTACTGCCAAGGTACTGGAAAACTGGGGAGCTGGGTGGAGGAGGCCCAGTTCCCATCCGAGCAGGCTTGAGATCTCAGTCACAGGTCCCAAATACCTCAGCGCAATAGGCCCTAACTGCATCTTTTGATCTCTTTTGAGATTTATGAGTCTCTGAAATAAGGCCAATAATGAGCTTATATAGCTGAGCTGGAGGTGGTTTGTGGGTGTGTCTCCCACATAACTAACTTTTGGCCATTTACTTTCTTGGTAAACTTGGCCCCAAGTTGTTGGGGTCCATCCAGAGGCACAGCAACAATTTTGGGGTATCTGGAAGTCTGAAGGCACCATCAGGCTGCTGATGCATTCGCCCCACAGGTACAGGTTGACCTGCTGGTGGCACCATACCCCTATAATTTTCACTGAAATTTCTAGTTGTTCCATCACATCACGACCATCCTGTTATTCGTCGATTGTCTCGAGCAGGTTATGGTTGTTCCATAACCTCATCAAAAATTGGAATTTTCAATTTTCAATTTTAACCACTCTAGTGAATGCTTGAGTAGAACCTTGGTTTTCATTTTTATAATCTTAGTGCCTAGGAGGGCTGGAGCGATAGCACAGCGGTAGGGCGTTTGCCTTGCACGCAGCCAACATGGCCGACCCGAGTTCGATTCCTCCACCACTCTCGGAGAGCCTGGCAAGCTGCCGAGAGTATCTCGCCCACACGGCAGAGCCTGACAAGCTCCCCGTGACGTATTCGATATGCCAAACACAGTAACAACAAAGTCTCCAATGGAGATGTTACTGGGCCTGCTCGAGCAAATCAATGAACAACGGGAGGACAGTGACAGTGACAGTGACAGTGCCTAGGAGTGTGAAACATTTTTCCATATACATATTGACAATTTTCACATTTTATTTTGTGAAGAATCTGTTTACATCTTTGTCCATTTAAAATTGGGCTTTTTCCCCTCCTTATTGAGCTATGTAAGTTCTATATACATTCAGAGTATCAGCAGCATCAGGCTTCATGATGTAGCACAGTCCCAATACCCACAGAGCTGCTTTTTGCACTACGTTCAGACTCGATTATTGTTTTCTGTACATTTTTAGGGCTTTTAGAGTTGCCTCTAATTGCCCAAATTCCACAGGATGGATATGTTGTTTCCAAAATTCTCCCTTCCAAAATCCAATACGCCATTTAGTTGGTAAAGAAGCATACAGCACCTGGTCCAGACAAGGTCAGACCCAAACACCTGAAGAATCTGCCACCAGTACTCATCAATACACTGGCTCAGCTCTTCACATGCTACCTGTCTGAATGCAAGGTTCCATCCCAATGGAAAACCAGCAGGACTGTTCTGTTGTACAAGAAGGGAGACATCCATGACATCGGCAACTATCTCCCGATCTGCCTGTTGTTCGTCATCTACAAGTTGTTCATTCGAGTCATCCTGAATAGAATAGGCAGAACACTAGATAATGGACAACCATGCAAGCAAGCCAGGTTCCAAAAAGGATTCAGCACGATCAACCATATCCACATGGTGAACAAGCTCATTGAGGTTTTGTGAGAATTCAAGATGCTGTTCTGTCTAACATTCATAGATTTAAAGAAGGTCTTTGATTCTGTTGAGACTGAAGCAGTCATTGAAGCCCTAGCCAAATAGGGCATTCAAACTCAATGCATCAGGATCCTCCATGAGCTATATTACGGATTCACCACCAGGATCTCACCATTCTACAAGGAAGTGATCATCGACTTAAAGAGAGGGGTTTGGCAGGGTGACACCATTTCACCAAAACTCTTCAGTGCCACCCTCGAGAACATCATGTGACGACTGGAATGGGAAGAAATGGGAGTGAAGATAGACAGTTGGCAACTAAACCATCTCCGCTTCGCTGATGACATCATTCTAATAACACCAAACATTAGCCAAGAGGCACAAATGCTGGCCGACTTCGACCATGAGTGTGGAAAGGTTGGACTGCAGCTGAATCTCACCAAGACAATGTTCATGAAAAATGAACTAGTCCCTGATGTTCCATTTGCTGTCAACAGAACGAACATCTCCTAGTGCAGCAGCTATGTGTACCTGGGTCGAGAACTCAAAATGAAGAACGACTTGGCTCCAGGACTGCTCAGGAGGAAGAGAGCAGCGTGGAATGCCTTCAGGAGCATTGAAGAAGTTGTTAAGAGGATAAATAACCTCCAGCTCCAGGCACATCTTTTTGACTCTACCATACTTCCTGCACTAACATATGCCTCAGAGACCTGGGCCCTACAAAAACAGGATGAGAATGCTATTCAGGTCTCCCGAAGAGCAATCGAAAGTGCTATGCTTGGAATATCACATTTCACTGAAGTGAGAGAAGGAATCTGGAGTTCTGACCTCCATTGATGATCGAGAATCAGGGACACTGTCTTGTTTGCGAAGTCATCAAAAATCAGGTGGGCAGAATAAGTAATGTGATTTAGAGACAACTGCTGGACTAGAGCTGTTACCAGCTAGGTTTCATGGGACGTCAAAAGGACTCATGACCGCCCACCTACAAGATGGGCAGACTTCTTCGTCAAAACTCTGAACAAACGGTTTGAGGCTCTTCATGTTCCTGGAGCGAGCAGATGCCATTGGGCTACACTAGCACGTGACAGGGACGAATGAAGACATTACTGGTGCCTGCTCGAGCAAACTGAAGATCAACGGGATGACAAGTGATACAAGTGATACAATTGCATGTGTGTATAGAGGGGACAGAGTTAGTCCTGTAGCATCTTACTCTCTTATTCCAGAATGCAATAATGGATGTTTTTAAGGGGTAGGACTAGAATTGGTCATCATCAACAACATTCACATTACAATGCTAGAAATCGGTCATTTAACAATTCCCAACTTTGGAAGTCTTGGAAATCTGGTTGGTGAGCACACTCACCCACAAATGTTCTCAGAAGAACAGGATCAGTGATTAGTTATATCTGTTGTGGGGGACTTAGAAGAATCAAGTGGTAGCTGAAGTTCTGGTCCAGAGACAGAGGAAGACTTTCTTGATCCTTTTCCACAATAAGTAATCATGTCAAAACTACTGTATTCCAGACTCTGGGCTACAAAAACTGGTGCCAATGTTAACTGAGCACTTACTGTATGCCAGGAATAAACAGATTCTGTAAAAGCTTGTTGGCTATTGAATGTCTCTTACTTCCTAGGATGACCCTAGGAGGAGTTTCCACATCTTTCTGGGCTACAAGTACACTTTGGAGTATTAAATGCTGCCTCCTAATCTTGCCAGACCCACCAAAGTCCAGGTTGTGAATAATGAGGCTTCCTGGCAAGGACTCCCAATCCCCCTGAGGGAAAGGGATCACTGGAGAAACAGAGCATTATTGTCATACCCAAAACTTCAACAAGCCAGTTTTTCCACTTTCTGCAAAGTTATTTGTGGTTTTCTGTTCCCCTCAGGGAGGTTGGGTAATATTCTAATTTGCAAGTGGCCTGTTTGTTCTCTGCACAAATCTCATGTCTATGCATGACATTCCATTCTGGTTCACAGACCTTTTAGCTGATCTTTCAGAGGTGAAGTTTCACCCTCTCTACAAAGTTTTGCAGGACTTATTTGAAATAAGCCCTTGATTATCTAACTGGACTGAAATTGCTGTCTACATTATCATTGTTACCCAAAACATCTGGACACCAAGTATAACAAAATCCTAGTGCCAGTTATCCCTGCTACTCACAAATGACATATCTGATTCTACTTGGCCCGTCTCACTCACTGAGCTAGTGGGATGAGCAGTGACAGTGCTACTTTATTTGTTTACACGTTTATGTTATCACGATCACGACCATCCTGTTGTTCGTCGATTGCCTCGAGCAGGCCCCAGTAACGTCTAGTTCGTCCTAGCCCTGAGATTTTTAAAAAGTGCCATATTCAAGGCTCTTTCAGGGTTAGGGGAATGAGACCCATCATTGTTACTGGTATTTGGCATATTGGGTACGCCACGGGGAGTTTGCCAGACTGCCATGTGGGCAGGTTACATTCGGTAGCCTGCCAGTTTGTCCAAAGTAAGGATGAGATAATAAGATCCGCTTCCGGGAAATGGGTTTTATAGTCTCTGGGTCTTGGCCGTTGATGGGATTACACAGCGCCAGGGGGCCAGTTGGTGGGTGTGACTCCTGCCTACCGGAATTTGGAGGATCTGGGTGGAGGATGCTCAGCCCCGATCCGAGCAGGCTTGGAGATCTCAGCCCCGGGACCCGCATGCCTTTGTTCCTCTGCCGGTACCTTCATGCATGTGGAGAGTGGTCTCAACATGGTGGTGGCTGGTTCTGGAGGTCTTCGGCTGCCGGAGCCCTGGTCGGGGCAGGGAGGGAAACTCAACCCGCTCCCCTCCAAGGAGCCCTGGCGAGGACAGCCAGGCGCGGGGGCAGGAGACTCATTAGATAACATTATGTTATCAATGTTGAACTAACCCAAAGACATCCAGTAGGGATGATCAGCTAGGGGAATCAAAGGACATGACAATGCCAGTAGCTTTGACGACTCTGCTATATAAGTGAAGACCATCAGCATATTCTCGCCTAGAATCATTTAGATATTCCAGTCAACATCCTCAAACACACCTGACTCTAATATCTTCCTTTGAATGACTTACTATCTCTTTTTCATTAATAGGCACAAGTCTTCGGTTGCATGGTTCTTCCTGCAATGTCCAATTTCTTGTATCCTGACTCATCCCTACTTCCTTACAGTTCACATTTAGCTAGCTATCTCTGATGTACTTGCTGATGCCCGGGTATGTTAGGGTTTTTCATGCATTTTGTACTATTACATGTATCATTTCCTCCACAAAAAGTATAACTTGCTTATGAGTTTGCAATCTTTCAGTATTCAACTCAGTGTTCTGGTTTTGGAAATGCCTTCCCCCAGTGCTACAACTCAACCAGCCAATCTTTTTCATCTTAATCTGAAAACAGTCCTCATCAAAATACTTTTCGAAGTTCTGCAGCAGTGTTGCTGATAATCTACCGTGAGTGTGATTATCACACATACAGTGTGAGCTCCTGAAGGCTACAGAGTTGTTCTTATATGTGGAGTTCCTGGCATATTTTAGTTGAGCCATTTTTTAATTGAGTCATTTAAATTAAATAAAATAAATGTAAATAAACAGAAATATAATATTCACACCATATACTTTAACTTTATGCTTCTTTGAGTTGTATTTAAGGTATTACCCTGTGCAAATGGGCAAAGCATGAAGAGACCAAAGGAAACACGAACAAACACTGTCCTCCCATTGTTCATTGATTTCCTCTAGCGGACCCAGTAACGTCTCCATTTTGAGACTTGTTGTTACTGTGTTTGGCATATTGAATATGTCATATGTTATATATAACATACATAACATATATAACATATTGAATATGTTATATTGATTGGTATATTGTGTTTGGTATATTGAATACGTCACGGGTAGCTTACCAGGCTTTGCCGTGCGGGCGAGATACTCTCGGTAGCTTGCCGGGCTCTCCGAGAGGGGTGGAGGAATTGAACCCAGCTCAGCCGGGCTGGGTGCGCACAAGGCAAACGCCCTACTGCTGTGCTATTGCTCCAGCCCTAGAACAAAGGAAAAATAAGTAAATGAAAGGAAAACAAGGGACCGAAGAGATAGTATGAGGTTAGGAAGCATTGCGTGCAACCCATTCAGGTTTAATCCCTGGCACCATATGGTTCCCCTGAACACCATTAGAATGACCCAGGTAACCCCTGGTGCCATCAGTCTTAAACAGTGCTGCATTTTTGGGTTCACCTGAGCACTGAACTGCCAACTGAGTTGGCCAAGAATTTTGGGGAGTGGTCCCAGCCACCAGGGAACCATTTGGTAGGCACTGCTCCCCTGAATGACTATGCGGAAACAAGTCCTAAATGGCTAAGAGGAAACAAGTTTAATAAAAATCTACAAAACAATTTAAACTAAATAAATATATAAACACGTTTGTCTTTTTTTAAAAAAACTATAATCTGTATATATTCATGTAAAGAACAATAGGGGTGTCTGTTTCTCATCAATGATCAGTGAAAGAAACCAAGCAACTGTGGTTTAGGACATGTTTTTTATAAAGAATTTCCACATCCTAATTTTTAAGGATATTTTCACAACTGTTGCCTTTTTCAGAGGAAGAGGAGGTATAGAGAGAGGTGATTCACCTAAAATCAAATGGCAATTATAGTGTCAAATGGAATGTTTATCAACTCAGCTCTTTACCTTTAAGGGGAGTTATTGAAATAGATTTTGATTATTGTATTCCTAATTACACTTATCTGTTATTCCAATCTTCTGACGGTCTCTGACTTCTAGGGAATACAGAAAATAGTCATTGTCTGCATATATTATAGAATAATTGGCTAAGGAGATAGTAGGATAAAATTGCTTATGAATATATTATCATGGATTGAATACTAAGAATGAATACAAGGGTATCATTGGTGGTGAAGTGGTACTGAAACCTCTGTGGAAGGGAGTGGTGGCAATTATATATATGTGTGTGTGTATATATATATACATATATATATATATATATATATAAACACTGTAGCACTGTACCACTGTCCTCCCGTTGTTCATCGATTTCAATAGTGAACAATAGTATTTCCTAAGACTATGGATCAGTTTTTTTTCTCTTTTCTTTTTTCATTTTTACGCTTTGTTAAAATTTTTCTCTTTTCTTTTCTTGGCATTTTCACTCATTTTTATACCAAAATAAAAATATAGGAGTGATAAGTTTTTAAAAATACAAAGGCAATACTAGGGGGGAAAAATTCCAGGGCCGGAGTGACAGCACAGTGGGGAGGGCGTTTGCCTTGCACCGTGACCGCGGTTTTATCCCTCACAGCCCATAAGGTCTCTGGAGCACCGCCAGGAGTAATTCCTGAGTGCGGAGCCAGGAGTAACCCCTGAGCATTGCTGTGTGTCACCCCCCCCCAAAAAAAACCAAAAAAAAATTGCATTCAGTTTTGGTTTTGAATTTACATGTCAAATCCATCTCTATAGCAATCAAGAAGTGAGTGTAATAGCAATGTAAAGTATTTACTCACACAATTCATGTCTGATGGAACAATTATATGTTTACATTATCATATGTAAAAAGAGCCTTCAACAAAGTTAGTATCATTCCCTTAGGATGCAAATTTAGCAATTTGGGAAAAACTAATCATCCTCAATCTAATACAAATCAACTATGAAAAAAAACAGTTAGTATCATAAAAATAACACTCTATGAAATGATTTAGCACTGTAGCACTGTCCTCCCGTTGTTCAATGATTTGCTCGAGCGGGCACCAGTAACGTCACACAACAAATTGCGAGATTTGTTGTTACTGTTTTTGGCATATTGGATACAGAAATGATTTAAGAAGAAAGAAAAAGGGCACCAAAGTAAAATTAAAATTGCCACTATTAAGAAATTGTACTCAAAGATTAACATAATATACAAAATAATTGGGACTCCATGCCAGGCTGTTTTTACTTGGGGTGCCCCAAAGGGGGGCGGGTGAGAGCCCTCCCATGCCCCAAGGGACCCAGCCCCAGCAGCTAACCTCCATTACCCAACTTCTGCCATGTTCCAGGCCGAGCCTTACACAAAAGTGAAGTCCCACCGGACCCGGACCCGGGAGCAGAGATTCTCTGCCTGCTTACTCCAGTCTCCGGTGACCCAGGGATCACACCCATAAGCCACACCCCACAAGCACCAGATAATCTCATCAGCACCCTCCAGAACTCATGGATGCTCCTCCCATGAATATAAAATGAGGCCTCCATAATCATGCTACTGGACTTCACGTCAGGCTGTTTTTACTCGGGGTTCCCCAGAGGGGGCAGGCGAGAGCCCTCCCCGCCCCAAGGAACCCAGCCCCAGCAGCCGAACTCCACTACACAACCACTGCCATGTTCAGGCCGCTTTCCCGACAGGTCATAAGACACTTCCTACCCATTTTCCATGATTACCACACCATGTTTGATGGAGTTAAGATAGTAGGCAACAAATTATATATATATATATGTATATAATATATATGCATATATATGCCTCTCGGAGAGCCTGGCCAGCTACCAAGAGTATCCTGCTGGCACTGGCAGAGCCTGGCAAGTTCCCCGTGGCATATTCGATATGCCAAAACCAGTAACTATAACAGGTGTCATTCCCCTGACCCTGAAAGAACCTCCAATCATTGGGAAAGACGAGTAAGGAGAGGAAGCTAAAATCTCAGGGCTGGGGTGAATACGGACGTTACTGGCACCCACTTAAGTAAATCAATGAACAACGGGATGACAGTGATACAGTGATACAAAATAATTGGCTGGAGCGATAGCACAGCAAGTAGGGCGTTTGCCTTGCTCGTGGTCAACCCGGGTTCGATTCCCCCGTCCCTCTTGGAGAGCCCAGCAAGTTACCAAGAACATCCTGCCCGCATGGCAGAGCCTGGCAAGCTTCCTGTGGCATATTTGATATGCCAAACACAGTAACAATTGTCACAATGGAGACGTTACTGGTGCCCGCTTGAGCAAAATCGATGAACAACTGTAGGACAGTGCTACAGTGCTACAAAATAATTTAGTACAAATTAAGTGATTAGAGAAAGTACAGGATCCAAAGGCCCCATACTAATTACTTCATTCAATTTTTACTATTCTAATAGGGTTACAATATTTAAATATTTATGCATACTCTTTATATATGTTCTCCAAGCCTACTCGGATTTGGGCCGAGCATCCTCCACCCAGATCCTCCAAATTCCAGTAGGCGGGGGTCACACCCACCAACTGGCCCCCTGGTGCCGTGTAATCCCATCAGTGGCCAAGACTCAGAGACTATAAAAACCAGCTCCCGGAACCAGCTCCCGGACATCTTATTATGACATCTTATTATCTCATTCCTACTTTGGACAAACTGGCAGGTTACCGAATGTAGCCTGCCCACAGGGCAGAGTCTGGCAAACTCCCCTTGGCGTACCCAATATGCCAAATACCAGTAACAATGATGGGTCTCATTCTCCTAAAGAGCTTTAAATATAATCTCAGGGCTAGGATGAAGGAGACGTTACTGGGGCCTGCTCGAGGCAATCGACGAATAAAAGGATGATTTGTGATTTGTGATATATGTTTTAACATATATATTCTAGAATAAGCTTGCTAATATACAGATATTGGTCACAAGTTTGTTTATGGAGACACATCTGTGTCACCTATTTGTCTCTGTAGAAAATATTTCTATAACTTGAGGCTGGAGCAATAGCATAGCAGGTAGAGCGTTTGCCTTGCAAACGGCCGACCCGTTTTCGATTCCCAGCATCCCCTCTGAGCTTCTGAGCACTGTCAGGGGTTACTCCTGAGTGCAGAGCCAGAAGTAACGCCTGTGCATCTCTGGGTGTCACCCAAAAGGAAAAAAATATTTTGATAATTGAAATGAGGAAAAATATATTTTCTTATCACACAAGGCCACATTTTCCTTCTTTTCTGCAACCTTACAACTTTTTAAATTCTAAACACAGTGAATTTTACTTTGTATCATTCTGGCTACTATTGTCTTCCTACATGTAGATTCTAAATTCTTCTGGGATGTGGTTAAATTAATGGGGGACTACTTAATCCTTTGAGGTATTTCACTTAAACTTTGGTAGGCAAGACCGGAGCAGCGCTTAATCCAGGGCTAAAACCTTAATCCAAGTTGAGGTCCGGCCCCATATCTGAATTATTCGGACTAGCATTCATCCTCTCTCTCTCCCATGGAAAGATTAAAGGACAATGATAACATTTAACTCTTTCCTCAGATACCATCTGAGCCTCTTTCCTTCAAAGAAACCTTTCTTCCCTTCTCTTCTTGACCAATTTTAGGTTCTTTTGTTTTGGTTCTTGTTCAACCAATTCTATATAACATATGCTCTTGATTATTGTTATTGCCTTATTTTTATGATGATTTGGTTAATGCTTGTCTGGTCCTCTAGAGGAAATTCCATGTAAACAAGAACCTTGTTAACTCAGTGGTGCAGTTTTTGTGCAAAGCATGAATGAGGAATGGGGATAGGCTACCCCTGCCCGTTCCCCACTTTTCTCTTTGCCACGTGGGTGACTAGCTCAGGATCATCCTGTTGTTCGGGGTCACTTCCTTTAAGTCATACTGTCTGTCAGATTTTGTCTTTAATGCCACCTTTAAATAGCACTGTCTCTGGCCCTTTGAAATGTACCATATTGATAACGCATTATTCTTCATTTTCGGTTTCTTTCATTATTTGTCTCAGGCAACCTTAGTAAACTAATTACTCCAAGAAGTAGATGCTTGAGTTCAAATTATCCATCTACCATCTACTTATCCCACCCATCCATTCATCCAGTCATCCACCCATTCCACCCAACCATTCATCCATCTATCCCATTTATCCCATCCATCCACCCATCCATCCATCCATCCATCCATCCATCCATCCATCCATCCCATCCATCCAACCCTCTTTCCATTCCACTTTAGGCTTAACCAGAGCTTCCTAGATCTCTGTTTTCTTTAATTCCGGATCCTTAATTAATATGAGATGAGGGGAGAGAATCCATTAATTTCCTCATTATATAACCTTCCTGTCACTGTCACTGTCCTCCCATTGTTCGTTGATTTGCTCAAGCGGGCCCAGTAACGTCTCCATTGTGAGACTTCTTGTTACTGTGTTTGGCATATTGAATACTCTCGGTAGCTTGCTAGGCTTTCCTAGAGGGGTGGAGGAATCGAACCCAGCTCGGCCGGGCTGGCTGCATGCTAGGCAAATGCCCTACCACTGTGCTATCACTCCAGCCCATAACCTTCTTATATTCTAAAAATATTTTTACTATTTCTTAAGCTTCTTATTCTGGACAGACTTGATTCTTTTCATTTTGCATGATTTCCAAGCATATTTGGTGTCTTGGGGGGACTTTTGTTCTGTTTTCGTTTAGGGGGTCACACTCAGCTGTGCTCAGGGTTTACTTTATCTTTGCTTTTACTTTATCTTTGTGTGCAGGGATAACTCCTAGTGGTTCTCAAGGAGAGCACATAATCATATTCAGTGCTGGGTATCAAACGCCATTGGCTACATCTAAGGGGAATGCCCTATCTATTGTACTATTGTTCACATCACCAAGCACATCTGTTTACTAATCATTGCCATACAGATGTTATCACAAATGTGTTGGTCTAAAATAACACCGCTTTGCTTTTAAGAATTCTAGAGTTCAGAATTCTGAAATCAGTTTCACTAGTAAAAGAAAAGGCTGAGCTTGGCTGTTTCATCTGAAGGCTCTAGAGGAAACTGTTTTCCTTGCTTGCTCCTGTACCCAGAGGCCTTGACTGGGGCCCTTTCCTTTCTTTTTAAAGCACAACACTGTCACCTATATTTCTCTATTTCCACCACATGGCTTCTCCCTCTCCCTGACTCCTCCTGCATCCCTGTTATGGTGAACCCTGGATTACATCTGCTCCACCCAGTAGTCCAGAGTCATTTTTCCATGTAAAACTCCTTTACTTAATAATATCTGCAAGGTCCTTTTGCCTTATAAGGTAAAGGTAAGGTAAAGGCCCTCCCGTTGATCATTGATTTGCTCGAGCAGGCCCAGTAACGTCTCCATCGGAGACTTTGTTGTTACTGTGTCTGGCATATCGAATACGTCACAGGGAGCTTGCCAGGCTCTGCCGTGCGGGCGAGATACTCTCAGTAGCTTGCCGGGCTCTCCGAGAGGGGCAGAGGAATCGAACTCGGGTCGGCCTTGTTGGCTGCGTGCAAGGCAAACGCCCTACCGCTGTGCTATCGCTCCAGCCCTGTTTGCCTTATAAGGTAACAAAACAATAGATTTGGGAGCATCTGCCTGGGGCCATTGTCTTGCCTACTACATTTCTCAGTAAATATCAGTATCTTGACTTCTCATACACTATAGAATCCCTGTTTTTTGGCTGCTGATAGTTCAAATGTCTAAAACTTTTGTGCTGCTATTTCTAAATTGCAAGTAATTTCTAGATAACATATTAAATATGTAGTAACTTTCTATCATTTTTTGTTTTGTTTTGTTTGGGGGCCACAGCTGGTGGTGCCCAGGGCTTACTTCTGGCTCTGCACTCAAGAGTCTTTGGTGACCTCAGGGAGCCATAAGAGACACTGGAGACTGACCTGGGCCTGCCACATGCAAGGGAGGCTTCCCTACCCACTGTACTGTCACTCTGGCCCCTTCAATCTCATTTTGAAAGATTCAGGAATAATACAATTAGACATTGAACTAGAGATTTAAAGAATTATAATCTTTATATAAAAGAAGCTATGGTCACGGTCCTCCCATTGTTCATCGATTTGTTCGAGTGGGCCCAGTAACGTTTCCATCATGAGACTTGTTGTTACTGTGTTTGGCATATCGAATACGTCACGGGGAGCTTGCCAGGCTCTGCCGTGCGGGCGAGATACTCTCGGTAGCTTGCCGGGCTCTCTAAGAGGGGCGGAGGAATCGAACTCGGGTCGGCCGTGTTGGCCGCTTGTAAGGCAAATGCCCTACCACTGTGCTATCTCAGTTTTTTAATGTATTGATGCGTCACTTTCAGTAAATTGGTTACTTTTCTCCCACCCCAGAATCCCAACCCTGCTTAGAATCCAACAGCAGATGAGATTGGGTATGTTCAGGGTAGAAAGGACACACACTGTCACACTGTCCTCCCGTTGTTCATGGATTTGCTCGAGCGGGCCCAGTAACGTCTCCATTTCTGAGACTTGTTGTTACTGTATTTGGCATATTGAATACGTCATGGGGAGCTTGCCAGGCTTTGCCGAGGAAGAACATAGACTACTTTTATAAATTATAAATCTGGGGGATCTGGAAAGAAAATAAAGAGGTGAAAGTGCTTGCCTTACATGCAGTTGACTCAGTGTGATCCCCAGTACTTTAAAACAAGCCCTAGAGCAGAAGCCCTTCGCCAGAAGTGACCCTTGAGGAAAGAGCCAGAAGTCCCCGAGTTACTGCTATGTTTGGCTCATTATCCCTTGCCACTCCCCCAGACTGAAGCTGTAAAATTATAAAAATCTAAAAATATGTCACAGATTTATTATTCGCAAAGTGAGGATAATAGTGTGGCTTATCTCTCCTGCTATCCTCTTAGCTATTTCTTCGACGTTCTTGAAGGCGTTCCAAGCCGCTCTCTTCCTCCTGCGCAGCTCGGGTGCCAGGTCATTTGTCATGTTGACCTCTCGACCTAGGTACACATAGCTGTTGCATTCGGAGATGGTCGTTCCGTTGAGAGCGAATGGGGCGTCAGGAACGAGGCTGTTTCTCATAAACATTGTCTTCGTAAGATTCAGCTGTAGTCCTACCTTTCCACATTCACGGTCAAAGTCGGCCAGCATTTGTGCCGCTTGGCTGATGTTTGGTGTTATTAAAACAATGTCATCAGCAAAGCGGAGGTGGTGTAGTTGCCGACCATCTATCTTCACTCCCATTCCTTCCCATTCCAGTCGTCGCATGATGTTCTCGAGGGTGGCACTGAAGAGTTTCGGCGAAATGGTATCACCCTGCCGCACCCCTCTCTTGACATCAATGATCACTTCTTTGTAGAATGGTGAGATCCTGGTAGTGAATCCACAATACAACTCACGGAGGATCCTGATGTATTGGGCTTGAATGCCCTGATTGGCTAGGGCTTCAATGACCGCTGCCGTCTCAACAGTATCAAAGGCCTTCTTTAAATCAATGAATGTTAAACAGAGCGGCATCTTGAACTCCCTAGAAAATAGCTAAGAGGATGAAGAACCTCCGGCTCCAGGCACATCTCTTTGATTCCACTGTTCTTCCTGCATTAACATATGCCTCAGGGACCTGGGCCCTACGCAAACAAGATGAGAACGCTATTCAGGTCTCCCAAAGAAGAATAGAAAGAGCTATGCTTGGAATATCACGTTTCACTCAAATGAGAGAACGAATCCGGAGTTCTGACATCCGTCGACGATCAAGGATCAGGGACGCTGTCTCATTTGCCAAGGTGTCGAAAATCAGATGGGCTGGTCACTTAATGAGATTTAAAGACGACCGCTGGACTAGAGCTGTTACCAACTGGATTCCACGGGATGTCAAAAGACCGCGTGGCCGCCCACCTACCAGATGGTCAGACTTCTTCGTGAAGGAAGCTCAGATAGAGAAGAGAGCACCAAATAAAGGGTGTTGTGAGGACCTTTCCAGGGTGGGAGAAGCATGCTAAAAGTAGTCTATAGAAAAACATGATTGCCACTCAATGCTTGTTTTGCAGACCACAACACCCAAAAGGAGAGAGAGAACAAAAGGGAATGCCCTGCCACAGAGGCAGGGTGGGATGGGGGGGATGGGGGTGGGAGGGACACTGGGATCCGTGGAGGTGGGAAATGGGCACTGGTGGGGGGATGGGTATTTGATTATTGTACAATTGAAACCCAAGCACAAAAATTTGTAAGTCTACAACTGTACCTCATGGTGTTTCACTAATAAAAAATTTAAAAACAAGTGAGAACCAAAAAAAAAAAAAACCTGATGGGTTCTCCCTGTACCACAGCAAAGTGCACTCCCCATGTCCCACAAGCTGCCTTTCCTCCCACTTCTGACTCAGCACTGGGTATAAGCCACGGCTCACTCTCAACCATTTTTAGTTGTTGTTGTTAAATTTTTTTTTAATTTTCAAAATTGTTAATTTTCAAAATTGTTTTTTATTGAGATGCCTTGAGCTGGAGCGATAGCACAGCGGTAGGGCGTTTGCCTTGCAAGCCGCCGGCCCAGCTGAGCCAGGTTCGATTCCTCCGTCCCTCTTCGAGAGCCCAGCAAGCTACCGAGAATGTCTTGCCCGCACGGCAAAGCCTGGCAAGCTACCCGTGACATATTCCATATGCCAAACACAGTAACAACAAGTGTCACAATGGAGACGTTACTGGGCCCGCTCACGCAAATTGATGAACAATGGGAGGACAGTGCTACAGTGCTATTGAGATGCCTTGGTTTACAAAGATAGTAATAATGCTTTCTCATGCATATAATTCCAACACCACACCTATCACCAGCATGAACCATCTTTTTGAACATTCAAACCAGTTTTCCAATTAATAGAGTCTTGCTGCCCCCATAGGAATTTAACCGATTATATTCCAAGATTCCCCCCCATTCTCACTATTCCTTCTGTTAAGGTTCAATTGTATTTGGATAAAACAGTATTCCTTCCCCCATTCATTTCATCTGTTGGATCCCAACACACCTTTTACAGGCACTTCGCTTCTCTCAGGATGAACTAGTTACTTTTTCAGGTGGCTGACTTCACCCATTATTCATGGGTTCTTAGCTGTCAATTGCCTTTCGAAGTTCTGAGTGTTCCTTTTTGAGTAGTTTCAGTGCAGAAGAAATTGGGGCTCTGGATTTCTCTTTCCTTTTTTTCTTTATCTTTTTTAAATAAAAAAAATTATTTATGTATTTGTGAGGGACAGACCCAGCTTCAGTGCTTACCTCTGCTCAAGGATCACTCCCAAGGGTGCTCAGGGGACCGTTTGCAACATTGGCGATCAAACCAGAGGAAGGCAAGCATCTGACCTCTCTACTATCTCTCCGGTCCCCTGGACATACTTTTATCTCGCTCTCATTTGTTTCAGGTGAAGTGGATTCTTTCACTGCATCTGAGGTGGGTGCGGTCCTCAGGACCGAGAAGTCAGTAGATGTGCCCTGGTCACAAGAGGGATGACTCAGTTGTAGAAATTTTGTGGCGATTATTGAAAGATGAATGCAATCTTCTTGGACTGTTCAGCTGCAAGAATATACAGCCTCATCTTGTTTTCTTCACTAACTTGTGACAATGTTACCACATCTCCCCTTTCTGGAAATAAAGGAAACCCTGGGAAAAAGAGAGAGACAGGGAATACCAGTGATAACGTCGGAGCTCATTTATGCCCCATTTATCTTCCAGGCCTTCGAATCTTTCCTTCTCTGAGCCTGTTTAGGTTGTGTTTCATCATGTGCATCCACAAAAGTTCAGTTGATCCACAGGACCTGAGTGGTCTGGCCTCCACCTTGCCCAGTACCTGTTCCCCTTTGCCCTCTGTTAAGCCAGTGCTCTGATCCGGCTAATGCAAGAAAAAGCCACAGTCTTTCCTACCCAGAAAACTTTGTTCCTACCACTGTTTTCTTCTGCAGATGTTCTGCCACACGGGTCTTCCCTCACATCCCTGTGTTCCCGCCCTCTCCCACTCCCTCACCACCGCCCAGCTCCAGTACTATCTTTTTTTTTTTCTTTTTGGGCCACACCAGGCAATGCACAGGGGTTACTCTGGGCTATGCACTCAGGAATTACTCCTGGCGGTGCTCGGGGGACCACATGGGATGCTGGGAATCGAACCTGGATCGGCCGTGTGCAAGGCAAACGCCCTACCCGCTGTGCTATCGCTCCAGGCCCACCAGTGCTCTCTTTGCAGACTTCCCTGGCCGTCATTTCATTCCCGAGCAGTCAGCAGCTCACCGCCTCCTGTGCTCCAAAGAGAGCAGGACCTCGTGGGGTGTGTTCAACAGCATCATTAAGTGGTCAGCCTTGGCCTAGCATGCATTTTGTGCTATAGAGATGTTTGTGGGTAGGTTCCTTGAATATTCCAGAGTCATTCTGCTTTTCCCTCTGCCCTTAGTTCTCTATCTAACTTCTCCTTCTTACTTCAATCTCATGCCAAGTATATTTTTTGGGGAAAAAATTATATATAATAATATTTATATATTATATATATATAAAATATATATAATATATTGCTTTTTTGGATCACAACCAGCAATGCTCATGCTCAGGGCTGACTCCTGGCTCTGCACTCAGGAATCACTCCTGGCAGTGCTCGGGGGACCATATGGGATGCTGGGAATCGAACCAGGGTCAGCCGCGTGCAAGGCAAACGCCCTACCCGCTGTACTATTACTCCTGCCCCGGAAATGATTTTCTTGATCAGATAGTCCAAATGGATGATCCCTAGTCAATCCCTAGTTCAAATAGATGATCTCTAGGATGCCTCTCAGTTTTATATTCTTCACTGTACTAAATCATACCCTGAGATGATCTCACTTGTTTGTTATTTTCTGTCCTAAAACAGTGAAGTCTCCATGAGAACAGAGACAGTCCATCTTGTTTAGAGCTTTATTCCCATACTTTCAGCAGTACCTGGCACATCGCAGACTCTCATAAGTACACGATGATTGATTTGCTGAATAAATGTGAGTATTGTGAATGAATGAAAGTGAAACACTACAGATGCACTCATTTGTTTGTTTTGGGGTGAGGCCCCATGGGCAAAGCTCAGGAGTTACGCCTGGCTCTGGACTCAGGAATTAATCCTAGCAGTGCTCAGGGGGACCAGATGGGGTGCTGGGGATGGAACCCAGGTCAGCAGTGTGCAAGACAAATTACTTACTGACTTTACTATTTCTCCAGATCCAGATTACGTTCGTTTGTATGCATTACCTTCCTAAGGGCTGGAGCGATAGCACAGAGGTAGGGCATTTGCCTTGCACCTGGCTGACCGGGGTTCAATTCCTCTATCACTCTTGGAGAGTCTGGCAAGCTACCCAGAGTATCTCAGGGCAGGCCCACAAGGCAGAGCCTGGCAAGCTCCCCGTGACTTATTCGGTATGCCAAAAACAGTAACAAAAAGTCTCACAATGGAGATGTTACTGGTGCCCACTCGAGCAAGTCGATGAACGATGGGAGGACAGTGCTACAGCGCTAACATTCATAACATCCTTAGGAAGTAAATACAATCTGTATTCTCCTATTTCAGTAGAGAAAACTATGTCTTAGAGGGTAATTTTCCCAGTATTATGTGCACGATACCTCTTATAGTCTAGGTGTCAGTGTCCTTCTCGGAGAATGCGGCAAGATATTGAGAGTATCCTGCACACACAGCAGAGCCTGACAAGCTCCCATGGCATGTTTGATATGCCAGAAACAGTAACAACGATGAGTCTTATTCCCCTGACCCTGAAAGAGCCTGCAATGTGGCACCATTGGGAAGGACGAGTAAGGAGAGGCTGCTAAAATCTCAGGGCTAGGACGAATGCAGATGTTACTGGTGCCTGCTCCAGCAAATCAATAAATAACGGGATGACAGTGATACAGTGATTTTACTATAAGTTGTCCAAATCTAGATTAACTCATTCTTTAGATGATAATCTATCATCTGTTTCTCAAAAAACCTCCTTTATTACTCACCAGGTGAATTTCAAGATCATATCTGGAATTTAAGTAGGAAAATAGAATTCTACTCCTGACACTCCATCAGCCACATTAGCTGTCTCCTGCGTGGAACTGGACCACTATGACTCCGAGGAACCCTCAGGTGTTTAGGATAAGGCTTACATCAGGTAACGATTCACTGAAAATAAGGGAACAGGTGAGAGTACAGTATTGGTGGATTTCTGGCTACAAAGGAAAACCCAAGAATGCTATTTCCTATGTGACTGTCAGTATTTGGCAATGGACCGAGAGCAGTTTAATGATAGATTATGTTTCACACATCTCTGCATCCTTGAACCTTTCAGCCTGGTTGCCTACAATGAGCTTCCATGTGGCAGCTCAAAGGTGACTCTGCAGTGGCCTTCCTGTTGCCCCGAGCTGTTCTGAGTGGTTCTGTTTTCCATTGCCAAAGCACTCAGTACATCTCTCTAGTTCGAGTCTTCGAACGTTGTTCTTTCTTCCTGAGGAAAAAGCCTGTGTCTTTCTTTCTTTTTTCTTTTTTTGATTTTTGGGTAACACCCGGCGATGCTCAGGGGTTACTCTTGGCTCATGCACTCAGGAATCACTCCTGGCGGTGCTCGGGGGACGATATGAGATGCTGGGAATCGAACCTGTGTTGGCCATGCTGGCTGCATGCAAGGCAAACGCCTTACCCGCTGTGCTATCGCTCCTGTGTCTTTCTTATGCATCATCTTATGACATCATAAGAAAGACATCTTATGCCTGTGTCTTTCTTATGCATCAATCTGTCCCTAATACTAAGCCACGGTACACTGGACCTAATAGATGCTCAATAAATGTGGTTTGGGATGAAATTGCTTCAAATCTCTTCAGTGTGGACAACACTGTACTAGGCATGGTTGGAAGGATAAGATGTTGGGACCTTATAAGTTTGGGGGAGGGAAGAGGCCTGTTGTGTTCCTATGCATAATACAGACAGTGCCGTGAGCTAAGTTGGAGATGAAGCTTAGAAGTGGAAAAGAGGAACATTTGTGATTTGTTTAATGACAAAAATAATAAAGAAATAATAAAGAAAATACTGCTTGAGAGACTAGACGTAGAAGTGCCTCTGGGTTGTGAGTTCAGGCAGTAGTACCCTAGAAGTTTGACTTCGAGAAAGGAATAGGCTCATGTTCTAGCATAGAAAGGTTTAGATTTTGCACGAAATGGAAACAGGATGGATGAGTTTGGGGACAGGTTGACGGTAAGTGTTAACCAAAGCAGATGCTTTCCAAGTACATCATTAACCTCCTAGACTAAGTCTACTGTTTGTCCCCAGGACTGCTGCTGGATATCTCAGGGAAAAGAACTGGGATACTCAAGGATGCCAAAATGTGGGACATGAAATCATGCAAAATATAAATTAACAGGACAGACAGATGATCTTTCTTCCTGTCGGGCGCATTTGGTCTGAAATCTAATTTGTGCAGGAATCAGCAGTCTAAGGTGTTATGCGTGAAATCCTCTT
Organism: Sorex fumeus; assembly: GCF_029834395.1. Lineage (NCBI taxonomy): Eukaryota > Metazoa > Chordata > Mammalia > Eulipotyphla > Soricidae > Sorex > Sorex fumeus. The sequence continues at coordinate 7,862,544 of NW_026606058.1, forward strand.
GGCAACAGTACTGCAAATCACAGTGTCAGAAGTTATTATTTTCTTTAAGTTTCTCTTATAGAGAAAGGCTGGAAGGGACTAGGGTTGAAGGCTGGGAGGCCGCACTGGCAGAGGGATGTGGACACTGGTGAAGGAATTGGTGTGGAAACACTGAATTTCTGAAAGTCAATAATGAGTAACTTTGTAATTCAGGCTGAATTTTTTTAAAAAGGAAAAAAAATTTTAAAATAAATATAGTTTCCCATGCTCTGTTCTATTGATATCTTACAGAGATGTGTACGATAAGGATCTGACATTTCAGTTTTGTGAATGGTGTTTCACAACTTCACACAAGGATTAACAAGACTGGTCATGTCTATGTAACTGAATTCTAATTCGTCCTGATTTGCTTTCCAATCGTTAGTAACCTTAAATTACCCATAATGGATTCTTTTTTTTAGGATTTCTAAGAAACCGGGCTGGGATTTAAACAAGATTGAGATGCAGGACGTGCTTTTTGGCCAGCACGTACATTAGGGCAGACTGACATCTAATTTTCCTTTTCTTTTTGCAAATCAGAGGGGAAGCGGAGGACGAAGAAAATAGGGAGCTTGAATAAACAAAATTCTGGGTACTCTAGATAAAACCATCCCGGCTTTCTTTTAGGTTCATAAATCTCATCCGATCATTCCGTTGGAACTAATGGTTGCTTTGCAAACTCTGGGAACTGTATGCTTTGTATTCTTCAAGGAGGGAAAGGGACTGTTGTTTGCTTGGTGCGCTGGCGCCGCTGGGCATCCAGCCCTGAGCCTTTTCAAGTGCTCGCTAACGAAATGAATGAATTAAATAAGCAGTGAACGCGTCCTTCGGAAAGACCAGAGGACCGAGCAGTTCTTTCACGACGACAAGGACGATCTGTTTGTTCCTGATAGGAATCAGGGCTAGTCAGCGCAAAGTGCAGTGCACTTACTTCTCCGGGCTCGCCAGGTGTAGGGAAGGGCCCGGGCTGAGATTGAGAAACTCGCGCCGAGTCTGCGGAGCCCGGCGGGGACCCGCAGGCTCGGCGGCGCGGGGGGCGGGCCGCGGCGCGCGTCTGTCCAATCAGGAGGCGCCGGGGAAGGCGGGGGTGGACCCCTGGGCCCCGGGTCCCGCCCCATCCCCGCGCCGCCGGCCCCAGCAGCCGCCTCGCGCCCGCGCTCGCCCAGGTGCCTCTGCCCGCCCGAGCCGTGCCCAGCCATGGCCTTTGCCAGTCTCCGCAAGGTGCTCATCAGCGACAGCCTGGACCCCTGCTGCCGGAAGATCCTGCAGGACGGGGGGCTGCAGGTGGTGGAGAAGCAGAACCTGAGCCGGGAGGAGCTGATCGCCGAGCTGCAGGCGAGGCGCGGGGGCCCGACTCCTGGGACTGGGGGGCTGGGGGGGGGCGCGGGCGACTGACTCCTGGGCTTGGGGAGGGGCGCGGGCCCCTGACTCCGGGACTGGGGGTGGGGGGTCGCGCGCACCAGACTCCTGGGCTGGGGGGCGCGAGCGCCCGACTCCTGGGCTGGTGGGGGGTCGCGGGCCCCTGACTCCTGGGCTGGTGGGGGGTGCGGGCCTCTGACTCCGGGACTGGGGGTGAGGGTCGCGGGCGCCAGACTCCTGGACTGGGGGAAGAGGGGGGCGCGGGCCTCTGACTCCGGGACTGGTGGGGGGGTCGCGCGCACCAGACTCCTGGGCTGGGGGGCGCGAGCGCCCGACTCCTGGGCTTGGGGGGGCGCGGGCCGCTGACTCCTGGGCTGGGGGGTGTTGCGGGCCTCTGACTCCTGGGCTGGTGGGGGGTCGCGGGCCCCTGACTCCTGGGCTGGTGGGGGGTCGCGGGCCCCTGACTCCTGGGCTGGGGGGGGGGGGTGCGGGCCTCTGACTCCGGGACTGGGGGTGAGGGTCGCGGGCGCCAGACTCCTGGACTGGGGGGGGAGGGGGTCGCGGGCCCCTGACTTCGAAACTGGGGGGGGGGGGGTCGCGGGCCCCTGACTCCGGGACTCGGGGGGGGGTGAGTTCGCGGGCACCAGACTCCTGGGCTGGGGGGCGCGGGCGCCCGACTCCTGGACTGGGGGGTCGCGGGTCCCTGGCTCCTGGGCTGTGGGGGGGGGGGTCACGGTCCCCTGACTCCGGGACTGGGGGGGGGTGCAGGCCCCCGACTCCTGGGACTCGGGGGGGTCGCGGGCCCCTGACTCCGGGACTGGGGGAGAGTCGCGGGCGCCCGACTCCTGGGCTGGGGGGGGGGTCGCGGGCCCCTGACTCCTGGACTGGGTGGGGGTCGCGGGCCCCTAACTCCTGGACTGGGGGGGGGTCGCGGGCCCCTGACTCCTGGGCTGGGTGGGGGTCGCGGGCCCCTGACTCCTGGGCTGGGTGGGGGTCGCGGGCCCCTGACTCCTGGGCTGGGCTGGGGGGTCGCGGGCCCCTGACTCCTGGGCTGGGGGGGTCGCGGGCCCCTGACTCCTGGGCTGGGTGGGGGTCGCGGGCCCTTGACTCCGGGACTTGGGGGGGGTCGCGGGCCCCTGACTCCTGGACTGGGGGGTCGCGGGCGCCCGACTCCTGGACTGGGTGGGGGTCGCGGGCCCCTGATTACTGGGCTGGGGGGGTCGCGGGCCCCTGACTCCGGGACTGGGGGGTCGCGGGCCCCTGACTCCTGGGCTGGGTGGGGGTCGCGGGCCCCTGACTTCGGGACTTGGGGGGGGGGTCGCGGGCGCCCGACTCCTGGGCTGGGTGGGGGTCGCGGGCGCCCGACTCCTGGACCCGGGGGCGCGGGCGGGGACGCGCTCCCCTCCGCGCTGCCGCCGCGTGCGCCGCGCCCGCCTGGCCGAGCGCCGCGTCCCGACGGCTCCCGCGCCCGCCCGCCCGCCCGCGGGATGCCCGCGCCGCCTCCCGCCGCTCCCGCCGCCGCGCGTCTGATGCAAGAGCGGGGCGCGCTTTCACCGCCGCCAGCGGCCGGGGGGCGGGGGGCGCGGTGCCGGGCCGGAACCCGCGGGGGCGGCGGCCGCAGGTGGCCGGCCCCGCCCCGAAACCGCCGCGCGGGACCAGAACCCCACGCCGGGGGGGGGTCCCAGCAAGGTCCGATCTCTCCCCGGGCCCGACTCGGCAGGGGTCCGCGTGCGGTGCCGGTGCTGGTGCTGGTGCTGGTTCTTTCCGCATCCGACTCCGGAGCTCCCGGTCACCCCAAGACTCGTCCTTTGTGGCTTCTCCACTCCGGGGCCTCTGCACTTTTCACCGCTCGTGCTGATCCGAGCACTCCCTCGGCTTCCTGTGTACTCTCGACCAGGCCCCCCAAACGCCCCCGCCTCCTGAGCCCTGCTGAGTCCCTGCGAGGCAGCCACGTGTTTCCTTTTTTTTTTTTTAAACTTTTATTAGTGAAACACCATGAGGAACAGTTGTAGACTTACAAGCTTTCATGCTTGAGTTTCACTTATACAATGATCGAGTCCCCATCCCTCCACCAGTGCCCATTCTCCACCACCACTGATCCCAGTATCCCTCCCACCACCCCCATCCCCCCATCCCCCCCTGCCCCTGTGGCAGGGCATTACCTTTTGCCCTCTGCTTTTGGGTGCTGTGGTTTGCAAAAGAGGCCTTGAGTGACAGTCATGGTCTGTAGTCAACTTTCAGCATGCATCTCCCATCCTGGGAGGAGCCTCCCAACACCCTTTATTTGGCAGCCACGTGTTTCCTCCCGCAGCCTCTAGGTACCGGATGTATCTTCTGTGCCCTTTCTCTGTGCCCCTTTCCTCCCAGGGTGCTGTTACCCGCCCCTGGGCTCTGTCCTGTATGCATAGGAGTTCATTGAGACAAAATGCTTGGGACTTTCACCTTTTGCTTCCACCAGACAACCGGGTTGGGAGAGTGGCTGAGCTCGGGGCTGTGCAATTTTTTTTTTTTCAACAACGGAAATTAGAGTTTTTAATGAGGGAGTTGGGGGTTGCAGGGCCAGGCACAGCCACTTCTGCACAGAATAGAGAGACCAGGGACTTGGTGGATGCGTTCAGGGTGTTGCAGACGGCCAGCAGTCCGGGTCGGTGGCTTCTCCCAGCGACACTGCTTCTCTTGCCTGCCTGTGGGTGGGGCGGCCCATCATAGAGCCCTCGGATCTGCTCCCAGCCACTGGGCCTTTTGTCCAGTGTGGGCAGGGATATAAAAGTGTCCCTTCCCTCCCCGCTTTCCAACGTTTTCATGCCGCGGGAACTTGGCCTCTGTTCCAGCTCCTCGGAATTCTCTCCAACTCCGAGGTCGGGGAGCACAATTATTCCTCAGAAGGGTACTTTGGCAGGCCAGTCAAAGCGCACTTGTGTGGGATGGAGTCAGTGGATGGAGCATGGCCGGCATTTTAAAACGCAGAGAAAGGACTTTCCTGTGAGGATGGCACAGGAGATGGCTTAGACCTCCGGCAGAAACTTGGTAGTTATGTTGTGTGCACAGGCACGAGGGGTGTGTGAGTATAAAATCACAACTTAGAACTGTTTCCTGCTGTGGATCTAGTTAAAAGAATTTGAAAACGCTGACTTCGAATAATAAAAGCATTTTATCTCGGACTCACAATGCTCAAGCTTCTATCAGCTGGGGTCACACTTTAAACCTAAAATACAGGGACACTTGGACCGAACCCACCGTAACCATTAAGCCAGCAAGAAACCAACTTTGATTATTAGTTGGCTTGCACATATATATGTGCGTACACATTTCATGAAATAATGCCCTTACTGTGTGCAGTGCCTCCCGATCTTCTCTTGTTTAACACCAAAACAGCTCTGATTAGAATCCACAAAACTAACAGTGGTGATGCATGACTTTAAACAAAGCGTAGTCATGATTCCAGAATTTCACAGAAGAGAAGCGAATACATTTCCCTGCCAAGAGTCTTCTAGTTTGTGAAAGACTCCTTTAGATTCTCAAGTTCTCATCTGTTATGCCAGGACTTACTTTGCAGCTGCTGGACAAGTACCTGCTTAATTAGTGTGCTTTCCCTGTAACGGGGAAACATAACCTGGGGAGTTTCCTTTTTTCCCCCTTCATTTTAGTTTCTGGGTCACACCCAGCAGTGTTGGGGACGAGATGCTGTGTGTACCCGGCGTGGCCCTGGTGGGTTTGGGGAAGTCACTGCTGGTGGGACTCAGGGGCCAAGGCAGTCCCAGGGGTCAAACCTGGAGCTCCCGTCCCTTGAATGTAGTCAGAGCTGCAGGTCCCGTCCCTCGAATGATTTCCCTGCCCACCCTCTCCACGTATGAGTCTCTTTGATTTTCCCAGTGATTTCTGTGTCAGGCTGCAGCAGTGCTAGAATGATCTCCGTGCCCGGGCCTGTCCTCTCTGGGCAAGGAAGCATGTGCAGACTTGAGGAACGTTGCCAAAGCTGACTTGGTGTGGTTTGTAGGGAACAGCCGTAAATCTTGCAGATCAGCGACCTGGCAGCCGAGAGAGGGGGAGGGAGTGCCTGCTTCGCCTCATCATCTTCATCCTGGGTACCCCCACAGCCTCTCAGAACAGGCGTCAGCAGACAGACAGTGGCACCTTCCCACCCTGAGACTGACAAAGCAGGGAGAAGAAAGTTCTAATCGATCTCTGATGACTGCGTGGAGGACGCAGGCAGAGGGACAGATTCTGTGTAAGAGAGGAGAGTGCAGAGAAGGGCAGCGTGGAGCTGAGTCTCAGAGGAAGGGCCTGTAGCTGGGGAAAGGATGGCCCCATTTTTGAGTGTTCAGCAGGAGTGAGGTCAGCACACAAGCTGCCAGTAAATAATGTGCTGATTGAGTGCGTCGGCATCAAGAATCAATGAAGCTGCGGTTGTTGAAGACGGCGGAGGTTTTGCAAACTGGTTCACTCGGGCCAGGCAAGAACCTTGGATTTTTGGGTCTGTTCATTGTGGGGAGGTGAACTCGGCGTTTCTGGATGGAGTCAACCTCCCTCCATCCGGAGATCCTGCCATGGGGAGACGTTGTGCTATCAAGGAAAACTGCCGCTTCGTGAGGTCTATTAGGGTGTAATGGACTTCTGGGCCCTTTGCATCATCTCTGCAGCCAGTCTGCCCTGTGGGAAGCAATTCCAAGGTGTGCAGAGGGTGGCAGCTGCATTGGAGAGAGATTCCAAGTGGCTGGACCCATGGGAATGATGGGCAGAGCATCTGGAACAGGACTTGGCTTGGAACTTGATGCTAGAGAGGCGAGGGGATAAGACTGGCTTTTGGGGGTGACACCTACTCTGTGATCCCTTCTTGTCAGTTGAACTTGGACTCTGCTTCAAGGGAGATTTATTTCTTCTATGTCACTAGTGACCTGAGGTGCCATTGGCAATGGTGAAAGGAGATACACTAAGGTACACTAGCAGATGCAGAACTGCCTCCGGTGGTGCTGTGCGATGTTCTCTCCCGTCTCAGTCCTTACCTTCTTTGGAATATTCTTGTTGCCACGGGATGCTCGAAAATGTCATATTTAACAATGATTTTGTCATGAAATTTCCTGTCTTGGGATCTTACAAATTACTGACTGCTTTGTAGTCCCTCTATAAATTGCCCACTTAGATCTCTTTGTGTTTTATGGATTATTGAAAGAGATGTGTAGTTTTATGCTTTTTTTTCCTTCTTGGCTTTTGGTACACCTGATCGTGCTCAGGGTCTCCTTTCGGCTCTCTGCTTTTGGGGGTTGCTCCTGGCAGGGCTTAGTGGTCCATGTGGTGCCAAGATTGGATCCTGGAACTCTTGAATGCCAAGCATGCACTTACCTGTTAGTGTTTCTTTTTCTTAGAAGGTGGGAGTGCAGGGGAAGGTCTCCTCAGAGTGCTCTGGGGATCCGAGGGCCACTCCCAGGTACTGGGGCCCCGGGATGCTAGGGGTGGGGGGAGGAGCACAAGGGGCACCCCAGGGTTGCTTAGGAAACCATGCAGTCGAACCCAGGACCTCCGAACTACCAAGTGCTCCAGCCCCTTGAGCTCTCGCGTCACCCCTGGAGGAAATCTGGGTTATTTTTTGTGCTCAGTCCTTATTGCTATCACTCCAGCTGGAGGGATAGCACAGCGGTAGGGCATTTGCCTTGCACACAGCCAACATGGCCGACCCGAGTTCGATTCCTCCACCCCTCTCGGAGAGCCCGGCAAGCTACCAAGAGTATCTCGCCTGCACGGCAAAGCCTGGCAAGCTACCCGTGATGTATTCGATATGCCAAACACAGTAACAGCAAAGTAACAACAAAGTCTCACGATGGAGACATTACTGGGCCCGCTCGAGAAAAATCGTTGAACTTTATTTGTGGGACCTTCGTCCATATAGAAGTTTAAATTTTATAGGTAACCAAACGTGTCCGTATTTTCTTTTACGGCTTCTGGGACTTGTGCCCGGTATATGAAAAGTTGCCCGATCCTGACATCACACAATCACCCCCTTTTATTTTCTTCAAATGCTTACATTTCAAAAGTTCTTTTAATTTGCCTGGGTTGAAAAAAACAATCTCCTTGGAACTGTGGTGAGAATGATGTAAAGTTTGGTGCCTGAAGTACTGGGGACCTGCTGGGTACTTCGTAACTTCTTTTCTATTCGTTTGGTTTGGGGGCCACACCCAGGGATGCTCAGGGCTGACTCCTGGCTCTGTGTTCAGAGACGACTCCTGGCAGAGCTTGGGGGACCATTTGAGGCGCTGCAGGGTCACACCCAGGTCTACTACATGTTAGGCAGTCACCCTACCCACTGTGCTATAGCTCCGGCCCCATCAGTAGGTGGTTTATGTACCTAGTGCCCAGGCTGACATGGCCGGTCCCATGGAGATATAGTGGAGAAAACAGGAGAGATTTCCACGCGTATTCCTTGCTTTAAAGGCACGAAATGAACACGAGGAACCCAAACTGCTTGTCAGACAGAAAACAACTAAATATGAAACAGTGATAAAAAAATAAAGATTGGGGAAGGGATTGATCAAGTCTGGGTATGACAAAGGTTTCAAAAGGTGGAAGAGAAGGTCATTGACTTCCCCAGAAATAAGTTCATGTGTGTGACCAGGCAAGGGAACCCTTTTCTTTGTGGCTGGGTGGTGAGCTTAGTAATGGTGCAGAGGGCAGTGTTGTCCCCTCCTTGCTTGGGCACTGGCTGGGTTTCTGCCCAGTGGCTATATCTCACACTCCCTGAGGCTGGCAGTCAGCTCCAAGGTTTCTCTAACCTTAGGGTCCTTTCATTCGTACACTCCACGGTCACCACATGCACGGGAACTGTGAGTTTCAGGGTGTCTGTCACTGTGAGCAACTTGAGGGATGGAACTGTGACTTACCTTGTGTGGGCAAGAGTCTTGCTTCTTGAGAGACTTCTATACCATGTGCCCCATAAGTGGAAGGAAGACGTGCAAGGGGGAGGGAGGGAAGTGGAGGAGAAGGGGACAGAGGTGGCTTTTCTAGGCTTGAAGTTTCTCATGCATGAAATGAGCTTGGACCACACACTTGCAAATACATCTTGGAATTCGCGTTTTGAGATTTTGTTTTTGATCTGTATGGGGAAAAAAAGGATTTGGAGTGCCTGTGTGGGATTCTGACTTGAAATAATAATAACAATACCACTGTAGCACTGTCCTACCATTGTTCATCGATTTGCTCGAGCGGGCACCAGTAGTGTCTCCATTGTGAGACTTGTTGTTACTGTGTTTGGCATATCGAATATGTCACGGGTAGCTTGCCAGGCTCTGCCGTGCAGGCAGGATACTCTCGGTAGCTTGCCGGACTGACCCAGAGGGGCGGAGGAATCGAACCTGTGTCGGCCGCGTGCAAGGGAAACGCCATAAATCTCTTTATGTATTGCGGTGGAGGGCTGACCACACCCAGCGGAGTTCAGGGCCTCTTCCTGGCTCTGTGCCCCGGGAATGACCCCTGTCTGTTCCAGTCACAGAACCAGGTTGGCAGCAAGCAAGGGAGGCGCCTCGGTGTCTGTCCTGTCTCTGCAGCCCCATCACATCATCTGATGCATCTGTCAAGGGCACTTGACTCTTGCAACTGATGCTGAAATAAATGTGGGAGGCACTTGTTTTGAAATGATGTTTTTCTTCTCTTCATGAAATACCCAGAAGAGAGATAAGCAGGTGTCCCTCCCCCTCCCCGACTCTCTTTGCAGTCAACCAGAATTTATTTATTCGCTTTTTGGGTCACACCCGGCCATGCACAGGGGTTGCCCATGCACTCAGGAATTAACTCCTGGCGGTGCTCGGGGGACCATATGGGATGCTGGGAATCGAACCCGGGTTGGCCGCGTGCAAGGCCAACGCCCTACCCACTGTGCTATCGCTATCCAGCCCCATCAACCAGAATTTATCACCTCATTCCCATGCACCAGGTTTGCGGAGTAGAATTCGTTCCCCTTCCCCTCAGTAGCTCAGGATCTGATGGCAGAGGTGGTCTCAGTGATGCTCAGGCCAAGGTGTTGTGCAGGTGGTGTAGCTGCCTGATCTCATTTCCTTCCAGCCCCTAAGGGATAGGACCTGGATTTGAAAAACGGGTGGGTGGGTTCTTTCTGCTGGGAATCACCGTGTGCTGTCGCAGCCTGAATGTCCAGTGTCAGACAGCAGAGTTCTGTGCTGGTGATAGAGGCTCTGGGCCGTCTCGAAGATTGAGTAAGTGAATCCAAATATTTCTCTTCTTTCAGGACTGTGAAGGCCTCATCGTCCGCTCGGCCACCAAGGTGACCGCTGACGTCATCAATGCGGCCGAGAAGCTCCAGGTGGTGGGTAGGGCTGGCACGGGAGTGGACAACGTGGACCTGGAGGCGGCCACCAGGAAGGGCATCCTGGTGATGAAGTAAGCTGGGAGTACTGGCGGGGTGGGACGGGGAGACTTGAGCCTTGAGTTAGGAGGACTCAGCAGGGCCCGCTGGAGGCCACGTCCAGGCTGGGGTCTCGGGGCGTCCTTGTAACTGTACATGCTTCCCTTGTAACTGTACATGCAACAGGAAGGTTGCTTGGTCGGATGGTCTGTGTTCCCTGCCCTCCTCTCCCCTTCCCTGCGGCCTTCTGTGTGCAGACAAGCCAGGGTGACCGCGAATTTGTTCACTGCCTCGCTGCCGCCAGTGTGACCCTGCTCCTCTCCTTCCCTCCCTTTCCTGAACCTTTTTCTCTGGCGCCAGGACTCTGCTTGGTTTTTCACACTCCAGGGCCAAGAGCAAACGTGTCCTTGTGTCTCTGCAGAGCTGGTCTTGCAGCAAACCGGGCCAGAGGCCACATCAGTGCCAGGGAACCCTCGTTTCTGGCTCTGGTCCTGGCACCAGATGCTCCGGCCGGCCGGCCCCCCTCCCCTCCTCTTCTCTGCCCCCATAATGCTTTTCTTCCGGGACCCGCATTGTTCCCGAGTCCTTCCTCCGGCCAGGACAGGTCACTTGATTGGGTCAGTACCCAGAAGTCGAAGTGGCCAGCAGTGAGCCTTCTTCTGTTGTTCCCAGAGCTCCCCGGCCTCCGCCTCGTTCTCAGTGCTCCTGTCATGTGGCTGTGACTAGTCACACTAGGAACAGGGATGCCAGAAGGTCTGTACAGTCGACAGAGAATCCTTTCTTTCGACCTTTTAATTTTTGTCAATTCTGGGATCCCACCTGCTGGTGCTCCGGGTTTCTTCTGGCTCGGTGCCAAGTGGTTGCTCATGGTGGTGCCAGAGGACCACGGGCAGTGCCAGCCTCGGGTGTGCCGCAGCCTCTGCCGCCTCCTCCCTGGCCTAGTGGACATCCCTCCCCCGACTTACTTATTCTTTTTTTTTTTTTTTGCTTTTTGAGTCACACCCGGTGATGCACAGGGGTTCCTCCTGGCTCTGTACTTAGGAATCACCCCTGGCGGTACTCAGGGGACCATATGGGATGCTGGGAATCGAACCTGGGTCGACCGTGTGCAAGGCAAAGGCCCTACCTGCTGTGCTATCGCTCCAGACCGACTTATTTATTCTTTTAAATTGTTTTTGCACCACATCCGGCGATGCTCAGGGCTTCCTCTTGGCTCTGCACTCAGAAATCACTCCTGGTTGTGATCAGGAGGCCATACGAGGTGCCGGGCATTGAACCTGGGCCACCCATGGGCCAGGCGAGCACCCTCTCTCTCTGTACTCTTATTCTGGCCCCTCTGCCTGAGCTTTAAAAATAGGATCTTTTGGCTTTGTGTCTCCGTGGTATCTTCATGTGCTAGAGAGAAGGGGAGGTGCCGTTGGTTGAGGATGAACCTTTTTGTGAATAAAGTGTTCCCCGCACCAAACTAGAGACCTGGAACAACAAAATTCTCTTGGGAAAAATGAAGACTGTTCTGTGGGTTACTGTGTCTCTGCACTGCTTTCTGTAAAATGGTCCGAGTCAGCCTGGTGCTCTGTCAGAATATGTGAGGAAGTTTTGTCAGTTCAGAATTTTCCAGGAGGCATGTAGAGAAGCCTGAGAGGCAAAGAGAAAAAGTACTCACTTTAAATGCTCCCAGGGGCAGCAAGTTAGGGGGATATGATGGAGGCTCGTGCACCAGGGACAGGCATCTGCCCTGCAGAGAGGTGGCGCGGCCAGGGTGAGCGAGTGGGACTGGGTGCAGCTGCTATGGGCAGGCAGATTGCGGAAGGGCTGATGCACACATGCTTCCAGAGTGAGCAGGACACTGCCCTGCCTTCGGAAGAGCAAGTCTGGATATGGGGCCCTGTGGTGCCGTTCTGGTGCATGAGGGCAGAAAGGGGTGTGCTTTCAGCCCTGGCTTTGGGCAGAAGTCCGTCCGAGAACTTGGGGCGGTGCAGGCCTGGGGTTTGTATGAAGAGCTGGAGAGCTCTTGCAGCCGGAGACAGGCACTTGCACTCTGGGGATTCCCTGAGGCCGGGGATGGGCCGCTGACTTCTCACCTCTCCGCTTGCAGCACGCCCAACGGGAACAGCCTCAGTGCTGCAGAGCTCACCTGCGGGATGATCATGTGCCTGGCCAGGTAAGTCCCCCGGCTCTCAGCGCCCGCCCCTGGCAGGTGAGTCATGTGTGGCTGGTGACCTGGAGGAACTTCAAAACACTCGATGAACCGGGCAGCGTGCGGACTGCCAAGAGCTTTCCAGGCGGTCAGTCTCCTATGATTCTGGCCCTCATACGTCGGGTGCTCTCACTAATGCGAGAGTGTACCTGCAGTGCTCCCCTCATTCCCGAGGGGCAGGCTCGTGGGAATCATCACATCTGCTGTCTTTTTTTCAGTCTTTGCCCACCACTGTGCCTTCTCTCATTGCCCCAGTGCGCTTTCTGCTCCCTGGGGCGTCTTTCCTGTCTTTCTTCTCCTCCTCCTTTTTCTTCTTCAAAGTCAAGCTGGAGGAGTGTTGGTTCCTGCCTGGATGTCTCCGTGGAACTTGGTCCCCCTCCGGTTCTCCTGCCCCTCAGTCTCCCTACCTTGGTGACTGTTCTTTTACGGGTGTGTGTTAAGACCGAATGGAAAGCATTCGGTCCTGAGATTCCTGTGCCACCTCTGAATTTATGGCGCCAGGATTTCTACGGTCAAACCCTATGCAGGAATCCTGGGGCTAGAGGGATCAACCTGGGACCCAGTGGCTCTGACACCTAGTCTGAGTCTCCCAGCGTGGGTGGTCATCTGGAGAAGTGAATGGCTTCAAGAACTGCTGTCGCACAGCACTTCTAACATGTGTTCATAGTGGGAGGGTCACAAAGCCCATGGACAAGGCCTGAAGATACTTTAGGTTGCTGAGCCGAAGGGCCCAAATTCCTCACTTCTTTACTGAAACTTTCTGGGGCCAATAAGCATTTTCTATTCACCTCTTAAGACCGGTCTCACTTCTGCTAGGGGAAGACTCGAAGGAGTTCACTTTGCCCTAGCTCTTCCCTGAGATTCCCCCCCGCAGCCTTATAGGTGTTCACTGGCCGGTAGAGATTTAAGAGAAAAAGGAGCAGCCCCCGGCACGGCAGGTAGGAGTGAGTGATGCTGGTGCTTATTTCACCTGTACTCTTCAGATCACAGATGATGTGTTTCCTTGGGGGGCTTCAGGGAGGTCGGGAGGGATCTCAGTGCAGTTCCTGGTTCATTGCTTCCACTCCCAGCAGGAAGGCTCAGGAGTGGACACAGCCCTTCCCGCCCTTCAGTGAAGGACTAAGTTTACTTGAAGGAAATTAAGTGGCGTGGTTTTATGGGAAGTGACCATTCTTAGTCACTCAGCCTTGACCTCACTTACCAAGGAGGCATCAAAGCGGTGAAGGAACATACCTATGAGGGACTCACTGGCCTCAGCCCCTGGTGTGGCTCCCGGTCTCTGCCTCCAGGCTCTGCACAGGAGGAGAGGGTGGCAACCTGCAGGTGCAGGGCCCTGGGAGGGTCGGCGGGGACCGTTCAGTGGGACTTCCACGAGCGCACTGCACAGAGGTGGGAGCGCTTGAGCTGCAGGGGCTGAGAAGGGGCCCAGGAGAAGTGAGGGTGATAAAGCAGATGTGGACTTGAGTATCTCACTCTCTAAAGCAGAGCAGACACCCCTGAGTCACATCAATCCAGATTTATTGTCTCCTCCGATATGCCAAACACAGTAACAAGTCTCACAATGTTACTGGGCCTGCTCGAGAAAATTGATGAACAACAGGAGGACAGTGACAGTGACAGTATTGTCTCCTGGTTGTTTCTAAAGATCCTTGCAGGACCGTGTCCTCTGGAACAGATTTTCCCTTCTAACTTACACTTTCTTTGTGTTTTTTTTTTTTTTTTCAGAAAATACGGAGACTTGACAGTTGTGTTCATGATAGAAAGAGAGGCTGTTCTGTCCGTCTGTCTTTCTCTCTCTCTGTAGTGCAATGGGGGCTGGGGTGAATGTTAGAAATGTTGGGACTGTGCTACCTACCCATCCCAATCTGGTCGTTTGAGAGTTTGGGGGCTTAAGAAAGTCTCCGAGGAAAATGTTGTCCCCCCGAGATGGGGAAGATGCGCCTGGGAGGTGGCCCAGAATGGACCAGAGAAATGCAAGTTCTTGAACATCCAGAGGCGCATTTGATGACTTTATCATCATCGTTGTCATCCCTCAAGGTTCCATTTTGTCTTTCTGATGAATCCTGGTGCAGACACTCTTGTTTTAAACCCAACCAGCGTCTTACCTCAGTGGCTGAGGCAGAGTCAGACCCTCTTCCCATCTCCTCACTGGCCCGGTCACATGGTGCCAGGATCTCCCTCTGCTGCACCCTTGGGCCTTCCTCTGGTCATTCCGCAGCTCCCACAGGCTTGCCACAACACGGGTCCCTGGGAAGTGACAGCCAGTGTCTGTGCGGGCCTGTGTTGGGCTCCTCCCTTCCTGTTCCAGCCGGGGTCTGGGTGGACCTGCTGCTGATCTTCTGTGTGTCCTTGCAGGCAGATTCCCCAGGCGACAGCCTCGATGAAAGAGGGCAAGTGGGACCGGAAGAAGGTGAGCACCAGGCCTGCCTCACCCCCTCAGTCCCACCTCGGAGCCCAGGGTGCCCTGAGGCTGATTCCACCTTTTGCCTGTTTGTTTACAGTTCATGGGGATGGAGCTGAATGGAAAAACCCTGGGAATTCTCGGCCTGGGAAGAATTGGCAGGGAGGTGGCCACCCGGATGCAGTCCTTTGGGATGAAGGTAAGAGGCTGGTGGGTGACTTCGCTGAAGCTTCTGCCCCTAGAGCCTTCCCCTAAGTCAAAGCCTGTGACAAAACAGTCAGTCAAGCCGGGACTGGTGGGGCCTGCCCATCTGAACTCCGGAACTCAGCCTCTGGGAAGATTCGGCACTGGAGCGAGCACTGGCCCCACGTCCAGCGAGAGCAGAGAGGGGCCCGGGTCCTGTCCAGCTTTGCTCCCTGCCTTGTCCTCCTGCATCTGTCCCCTGTGGTAGTTCAGAAAACAGCAACAACCAGAGCTGTTGTCTGCTGATTTTTGTCGCGCTCGCCGCAGTCCTGACGTGTCGGAAATCACCACTCATAGGCCTGACTGGCCTCCCAGGGGGCCTGCCATGTGCTGCAGTGGTGGCGAACTGGACTTTGGGCAGAGGGAGGACTTGTCCTTCAGAGCACTGTTGCCTGCTCAGTGCAGCCTGGAGGCCTTGCAAAGGGAGGCCACTCATCTCGCAGAGGGATGTGTGGAGGTCAGAGGCCAGGGTCACAGGAGCTGGGAACGGGGGCGGGACGTGGAGGGGCAGCCCTGTGTTTGCTCTGGCTGTTGAGGGGGCGATTATGGGCTCAGACTCCCAGCAGGATCCCTGAGTTAAACATTAAGGCAGAGAGTCTGGAAAATCGTTTCAGTTCTGGAAAAGTTCACGTTGGGCTTCTGTGGACTTTCTGGTTGCTCCCTTCTCTTCTCTCACCTTCACAGACTCACCGACTCACCCTTCGTGTTTCTATTGATAGCTGCATTTGCAGCTGATTTTGCTCAGAACTCACAGTAAATTGATCGTAGGCAAGGACCTACGAGGGCGAGTCTTGATCCGCATCGAGCATCCTTCTCCCTCCCCTCCCTACTCCCCCCATCGTGCTGGCAGCGCTAGGGGAAGCAGATTCACGTGTCTGGCTTCCGAGAGAGACCTTGATCGAAAGCAGCCCAGAGCCGAGCTTCTCTGTACAGGGCCAAGAGGATGCCAGAGCCAACAGAGCCCATTATTCTCTCCCTGAGGTTCGGAGGGATCCGAGTAGAGGTTTAGCTCATGGAAATTCGCATTGACTGAAAGCAGGGGTCAGGGACCAAGTAAAACACAGTGCACATTGCCAGACGGGTGGGTGTTTGATGATGCAGTGATGCAGGTGGGTGTGTGATGATGCAGTGACGTGGTGCAGGTCATCAGCCTGCAGGGACCCTGTTACATCCACCCCTCTTCCCCATGACATCGTAGCGTGCCCGGTTCCAGATCCAGAACACTCAGCCAAGCATTGGAGACATTGGTGGTAACTTCAGTGAAGCAGAAAACCTCCCCTCATTTCCTGAAGAATTGAATAAACTGGTAGACGTGTCTTTTTATCCGGCACTGAGCAGTTCCTTTGCTTTCGGGAGGCACAGAGGGTGACTGGACTTGGGCATCTGTCCGGAAGGGACTGAGACCACTCAGGCATGTGTTTGAGGAAAGGAGATTGCTGGAGCTTGTCGCGATCGCTGGCCTGTGTCTCGGCACACCATGGCCGGCAGGCACAGGTGATTTATTCTCAGAATGTTTTCGAGGGTCGACTCAGCCCCTCCAGGGCCACCTGCATTTGGTGATCCCAGATGCTCATTTTGATGAGTCCCATCATATATTTGTGGATCCTGGTGAGTTTTATTTTAGGGCAGAGAGATCTGGACCTGCGCCATTCAAAATTCAGCTGACTTCGGCAGTGTGGGAGAGCAAGGTTTTTAATGGGCAAGGAAGGAAGATTCTTGGACACATTGTGAAAGAGATGACTGATAATCATCCAGATGGGAGATATGATCAGTGTTTACTAAGCACAAATTGTTTTGCCTTAGCTTTGTTCTTCCTTTAGAAAACCCTAGGTATCATAAACCTGCACTATGCAAAAATATGTTTTCATCCTGCAATAAGTCAGAGAGCCCGGCAAGCTACCGAGAGTATCTCGCCCGCACGGCAAAGCCTGGCAAGCTCCCCATGATGTATTCGATATGCCAAACACAGTAACAAGTGTCACAATGAAGACGTCACTGGGCCCGCTCGAGCAAATCGATGAATAACGGGAGGACCGTGACCGTGACCGTGACCGTGACCTGCAATAAGTGGATGCAGGAAAGTGAAAACCTAGATAGATCAGGCTCTTTCTGATCACCTTCCCAGACCTTGTCTCTGTACAGATAGTGTTCGTTTTCTGTGATTCATGGGAACCCACAGAAGAAGTAGGTTCTTGAGTGGGTTTCTGTGAATATCACAAGTAAGGCATTGGAGAAAACAGAATTTGTGTATGTCCTTAAGGAAAAAAAAATGTAATTCTTGGCATGAATAGATTTACCGTTCCTTTATGCTGTAGGATGGAATTCTTTGGATGGGTAGGAGGTAGGTTGCTTTCCATTTGCACAGTTCCTCAACACGGGGCTGCACAGCGGGTAGGGCGTTCGCCTTACACGCGGCCAACATGGCCGACCCGAGTTCGATTCCTCCGCCCCTCTCAGAGAGCCCGGCAAGCTACCGAGAGTATTCGATATGCCAAACACAGTAACAACAAAGTCTCCAATGGAGACGTTACTGGGCCCGCTCGAGCAAATCGACGATCAATGGGAGGGCCTTTACCTTTACCTTATGGACTCATCAACAAGACATTGTTGGTTGAGAGCGTTCATGACGTCTTTAGGTTGAGCTGGAGATTGTGAACTGGGTGCTGAGTGTGGAAGGATGGCTGCGTCTGGAGGGTGGTTGTACAGGTCAGTGCAGGACTCTACCATGCCCATAATTCTCATCAGCACCTTGGATGACAGGGAGCAGGGTGAGATATTAACACGTAAGAAGTGCAAAGGACAGAACTTGTATTGCTGGTAAAGCTCATCCCGGGTTTGATCCCAAATCCCAGGGATGAACAAAACAAAACATAGTAAGAAACTAAAACCCAAGGATAGTAGAAGCAAGGGTCAGGACAAATGGTCCACGGTTGGGAGCCTGCCTCAAGGGCGGTGTCCGCTGGGGTGGATGTGCTGTGACAGAGACCGTGTTCTAGTGATCTGAGAGGTCAAGACTGTTTCCCCATTTCACAGAGGTGGAAGCTGAGGCCCGGGCAGGTTCTCAGGCAGGCTCCAGACAGTAGGGAACCGGAGTAGTAGCATCCAGCTCAGCTTTGGGAATTCCTGACTCGCACCCTGCTCCCCTCATCCTAGTCCTGAGGTCAAGGTCCCTGCTCCTGTGCCACTGCTGGTGCCTGGCCCCAGACAGCAGCTCTCCAGGACAGGCTGGGCTGGCTTTCCTGTTGCCCTCAGGCAGTGATTGTTGAAGTTTTCTCGAAAGGTACGTAGGGGTAGGGACACCGGGAGGGGCCCAGGGGTTGGTGTGTGGACTGAGGCTCTGTGGCATTGCATGGATCTGTTTTATTGATTGATTGATTGATTGGCAAGCTCCTCATGGCATATTTGATATGCCAAAAACAATAACAGGCCTCATTCCCCTGACCCTGAAAGAGCCTCCAGCTCAGCTCTTTGGGAAAGTTAGGAAAGATGAGTAAGGAGAGGCTGCTGAAATCTCAGGGCTAGGACGAATGGAGACGTTACTGGTGCCCGCTCGAGTAAATCGATGAACGACGGGATGACAATGATTTCTTTATTTTGGTTTTGGGTCGCACCCAAGCAGTGCTCAGACCTCGCTCCTGGCTCTGCAGTCAGACCTCACTCCTGGCAGACTTGGGGGACTGTAGGGGATACTGGAGATTGAACCCGGGTCTGCCACATGCAAGACAGGCACGACTTGCCTACTTTCTGTATCTTCACTTGGGTCCCTATTTTTTTTTTTCTTAATGGGGTTTCTGATGTCACCCTACTGGAAGGATGATCCCAGGCCTAAGCCAAGTCATTCCCCTGTGGGTAGAGAGCGGGTGTGGCCATTGGCATCCCTTTATACCCACTCTGTGCCTCCATTGGCTGCCAGCCCCGCGGCTCTGACTTGGGCAAGCTCAGTCTGCCCCTGACGTCTCTGACACTAGCTAAGAGGCCCGGGAACGGTGCTTGAAAAAAGGGTTGCTTTGCCCCAACGCTGCTCTGGGGCTGGAATTGGGTTTGTTTGTTTTGGGGCCATACTTGTTGATACTTAGGGCTTACTCCTGGCTCTGTGCTCAGGGATCACTCCTGGCGGGGATTCCAGGACCGTGTGGGGTGCTGGGGCTCAGACCTGGGTCAGCTGCATGCCAGCAAGCACCCTCCCTGCTGTGCTATCCCCTGGCCCTGGGCTGGGCTGAGGAGGGATTCTCTGCCTCTCCTCAGGACTCCTCTTTAGAACTAGTCTTCTGGAGTTGAGTGACTCCAGATTCTGCGAGTCAGGACTTGTGACCTGTTGGGACTTTCGTGCTAGGGCTCTCTCCAGTGCCCACTGTCCCCCTCTTTGCTCGTCCAGGTGTGGGAAGCCCCATGCTGGACTGAGTGTTGGTTCCTGAGGGTCCGTCCTGTGTATCAGATCTCCATGGAGGAGAACCGTGTTTTCTCAGCCAAATTTTCCCCCCGCCTTGTCTGCAGATGAACGTGACCCTCACTCTGGAGGAAGATGAGTCGGGCCTTTGCTGACTCGCGGGAAGAAGCTTGTTTCCCTTCCCCGACGGCTCTGGGGCACCGGGCAGCTTGGCCAGAGCGCCCGCCCCAGCCTGGGCAGCTCCCGTGCGGCACCTGAGGTCTCCCGGGCCGTGGGTGTCTGGGCACTTGCCCTGCCAGGCTTGGCTTTGTGATTCTCGGGGGTCTCTGCCTCTTCCCCCTCCAGGGGAAACCAGGAGGCCCATGCTGGACATGAGCACAGTCACTGAAGCTTGAGGCTGCAGACAAAGAAGACTTGTGAGAAGATGGGTGGGATCCCCCCCAGCCCATCCTTCCCACAGCGAGGAAAGAGTGGGCGCCCAGGGACCGGAGAGCTCATGTCCCCGGGGAGACCCGGTGCCGGCCTGCTAGGCTTTCTTTGTTCCTTCAAACTGAGGAGGAGGAATGGATTTTAAAGTCTTGTGCCTGGTTAGGTCACTTTCCTTCTCTTGAAGGGCTGCGTTTGATCTAGAATCCACGCGGACGGTCCTTTCTAGGATGGCTTTTGTGGGTCCCCTAAGTTTCAAAAACATTCATCACCAGTGGGAGGAAGTTCAAAAGCATCGGAAAGAGGGGGGAATGGTGAATTCTGACCATCCATAGGGAACACAGCTTGGACCCTTCTCTCCCTGCACTTACCTGCTGGCCCTTTCCTCCAGTCCTGTGTGGGATTGTTCTAAACCACAATCATGATCACGACCATCCTGTTGTTCGAGCAGGCCCCAGTAACGTCTCCTTTGTCCTAGCCCTGAGATTTTTTCAAAAAGTGCCATATTCAAGGCTCTTTCAGGGTTAGGGGAATGAGACCCATCATTGTTACTGGTATTTGGCATATTGGGGACGCCACGGGGAGTTTTCCAGACTGCCGTGTGGGCAGGTTACATTCGGTAGCCTGCCGGTTTGTCCAAAGTAAGAAAGAGATAATAAGATGTCACGCGGCCGCATTTGCGCTTCCGGGAGCTGGGTTTTATAGTCTCTGGGTTTTGGCCGTTGATGGCATTACACGGTGCCAGGGGACCAGTTGGTGGGTGTGACCCCTGCCTACTGGAAGATGGAGGATCTGGGTGGAGGATGCTCAGTTTGGAGATCTGGGACCCGCATGCCTGTGTTCCTCTGCCGGTTCCTTCATGTGTACGGAGAGTGGTCTCAGCATGGCTGTGGCTGGTTCTGGAGGTCTTAGGCTGCCGGGGCTCTGCTTGGGGCGGGGAAGGAAACTCAACCTGCCCCCTCCAAGAGGCCTTGGCGTGGACAGCCAGGCACAGAGGCAGGAGACTCTGCGTTGGTCTTGGCCAATGATGGGATTACACGGGGTGGGGCGGGGGGAGGCAGTTGTGGGTGTTACCCTGCCTACTGGAAGATGGAGGATCTGGGTGGAGGATGCTCAGCTCCGATCCGAGCAGGCTTGGAGATCTCAGCCCCGGGACCCGCATGCCTTTGTTCCTCTGCCGGTACCTTCATGCGTGTGTTCTAAACCGTAAACTGATATTTGCAAAAGTCTTGGTATTAGTGCTTGATGTCTGGTAACTGTTTGATAAAAGGGTGCCCGAATTAATGATCATTAATGCCTCTCTCTCTCCCTCTCTCTCTTTCTCTCCCTCCCTCTCCTCTTTCCCTCCCTCCCCCTCCTTCTCTCTCTCTCCCTCCCTCTCTTCCTCTCTCTCAGACTGTAGGGTACGACCCCATCATTTCGCCGGAGGTCTCTGCCTCCTTTGGTGTTCAGCAGCTCCCCCTGGAGGAGATCTGGCCGGTGTGTGATTTCATCACAGTGCACACGCCTCTCCTGCCCTCCACGACAGGTAGGTGCCACGGAAGCCACAGCCTGGATGAGGGTGGGTGCTCAGACCCGATCTTCTGCGGTAGCTGGAGCCAAGCAGTGGGGAGGTGCTCCCAAGTCCTGCCAGCCTGGGCCGTGGTGACCCTTTGTTGGCCAGCCCTGCCTCTCCCGGAGGAGGAGGAGGAGGCAGCTGGCTAGAAACGTTGGCTGCTCGGAGCTGGTGCACAGGCAGGGTCGGTGACCCCGGATCCTTCGGGCTGCTGCAGGAATTTCTGCTTCTGGCACCCACTGGGAGCAGCAGGAGCTTAGGAACTTTCAGGGTGTTTTTAAACAAGAGTCTGCCCGAGGTTGGGTCTTGAGCACAGCAGGGAGGGTGCTGGCCTTGCACACAGCTGACTGGTAGGATCCCTGGCATCACATGGTCCCCCGAACCCTGCCAAGGAGTGACTCCTAAGCGCAGAACCAGGAGTGATCCCTGAGCACAGAGCCAGCAGTGATCCCTGAGCGCGGAACCAGGAGTGATCCCTGAGCGTGGAACCAGGAGTGATCCCTGAGCGCGGAACCAGGAGTGAACCCTGAGCGTGGAACCAGGAGTGATCCCTGAGCGCGGAACCAGGAGTGATCCCTGAGCGTGGAACCAGGAGTCAAGGAGTGGTCCCTGAGCACAGAGCCAGGAATGTTCCCTGAGCACAGAGCCAGGAGTGATCCCTGAGCACAGAACCAGGAGTCAAGGAGTGGTCCCTGAGCACAGAGCCAGGAGTGTTCCCTGAGCACAGAGCTGGGAGTCAGCGCTGAGCACAGAGCCAGAAGTTACCCCTGAGCATGGAGCCAGGAGTGATCCCTGAGCGCGGAACCAGGAGTGGTCCCTGAGCACAGAGCCAGGAGTGTTCCTTGAGCACAGAGCTGGGAGTCAGCGCTGAGCACAGAGCCAGGAGTGATCCCTGAGCACAGAGCCAGGAGTGATCCCTGAGCACAGAGCCAGGAGTCAAGGAGTGGTCCCTGAGCACAGAGCCAGGAGTGATCCCTGAGCACAGAACCAGGAGTCAAGGAGTGGTCCCTGAGCACAGAGCCAGGAGTGTTCCCTGAGCACAGAGCTGGGAGTCAGCGCTGAGCACAGCCAGGAGTGATCCCTGAGCACAGAGCCAGGAGTCAAGGAGTGGTCCCTGAGCACAGAGCCAGGAGTGATCCCTGAGCACAGAGCCAGGAGTGATCCCTGAGCACAGAGCCAGGAGTCAAGGAGTGGTCCCTGAGCACAGAGCCAGGAGTGATCCCTGAGCACAGAACCAGGAGTCAAGGAATGGTCCCTGAGCACAGAGCCAGGAGTGTTCCCTGAGCACAGAGCTGGGAGTCAGCGCTGAGCACAGAGCCAGAAGTTACCCCTGAGCATGGAGCCAGGAGTGACCCCTGAGCGCGGAACCAGGAGTGGTCCCTGAGCACAGAGCCAGGAGTGTTCCTTGAGCACAGAGCTGGGAGTCAGCGCTGAGCACAGCCAGGAGTGATCCCTGAGCACAGAGCCAGGAGTCAAGGAGTGGTCCCTGAGCACAGAGCCAGGAGTGATCCCTGAGCACAGAGCCAGGAGTGATCCCTGAGCACAGAGCCAGGAGTCAAGGAGTGGTCCCTGAGCACAGAGCCAGGAGTGATCCCTGAGCACAGAACCAGGAGTCAAGGAATGGTCCCTGAGCACAGAGCCAGGAGTGTTCCCTGAGCACAGAGCTGGGAGTCAGCGCTGAGCACAGAGCCAGAAGTTACTCCTGAGCATGGAGCCAGGAGTGATCCCTGAGCGCGGAACCAGGAGTGGTCCCTGAGCACAGAGCCAGGAGTGTTCCTTGAGCACAGAGCTGGGAGTCAGCGCTGAGCACAGAGCCAGGAGTGATCCCTGAGCACAGAACCAGGAGTGATCCCTGAGCACAGAACCAGGAGTCAAGGAGTGGTCCCTGAGCACAGAGCCAGGAGTGTTCCCTGAGCACAGAGCTGGGAGTCAGCACTGAGCACAGAGCCAGAAGTTACCCCTGAGCATGGAGCCAGGAGTGATCCCTGAGCGCGGAACCAGGAGTGGTCCCTGAGCACAGAGCCAGGAGTGTTCCTTGAGCACAGAGCTGGGAGTCAGCGCTGAGCACAGAGCCAGGAGTGATCCCTGAGCACAGAACCAGGAGTCAAGGAGTGGTCCCTGAGCACAGAGCCAGGAGTGTTCCCTGAGCACAGAGCTGGGAGTCAGCGCTGAGCACAGAGCCAGAAGTTACCCCTGAGCATGGAGCCAGGAGTGATCCCTGAGCGCGGAACCAGGAGTGGTCCCTGAGCACAGAGCCAGGAGTGATCCCTGAGCATGGAACCAGGAGTCAAGGAGTGGTCCCTGAGCACAGAGCCAGGAGTGTTCCTTGAGCACAGAGCTGGGAGTCAGCGCTGAGCATGGAGCCAGGAGTGATTCCTGAGCACCAAGCAAGGAATGGTCCTTGAGCTCAGAGTCAGGAGCAAGCCCTGAGCACTGCCAAATGTGCCCCCCACGATGCCCACAAATAAACAGAGTCTGCCCCAAATTCTGAGAGCCTGAGGTGAGAGGTGAGACCAAAGTGGCCGGTGTCTGGGTGCGAGAGAGGCCTCTGGGGACAGAGCTGGTTCCGAGGAAGGAGAGATGGATTCTGCTGGAGCTCAGGCCGGGCGTCGGGGCCCCTGGCACGCCCGCTGCTGCAGGAAGGGACCCTTTCTCCCCCCAGGCTTGCTGAACGACGGCACCTTTGCCCAGTGCAAGAAGGGGGTGCGCGTGGTGAACTGTGCCCGGGGCGGGATCGTGGATGAGGGGGCGCTGCTGCGGGCGCTGCAGTCTGGCCACTGCGCTGGAGCCGCACTGGACGTGTTCACAGAAGTGAGTGCCCGGGTTGGGTGCCGGGGGCGGGCGGGGTGGGGGGGCAGAGCTGCATGTGGCAGGAACCGTGGACCTGGCCTGAGGCCCTGGGCTCACTGTCTCAGTCCTCAGAAGGGGCGGCTGGTGGCCCAGAGGAGCACCTTAGAGTCTGGAGAGATACCACGTCCCGAGGAGGAGCCTGGGGCAAAGGCGGCCGTCTCACTTTCTGCAAGTAGGATCCAGTTCCCATCTCTGTCTCCTTGACTCAGTCCCGCATAGACAGAACAGCATGTTTTCTGGGGTGAAGAGTCTAGGGCAAGGGCTGGAGCCATAGCACAGCGGGGAGGGTGTTAGCCTTGCACACGGCCGACCCGGGTTCGATTCCCAGCATCCCATCTGGTCCCCTGAGCTACCGCCAGGAGTAATTCCTGAGTGCAGAGCCAGGAGTAACCCCTGTGCATCGCCGGGTGTGACCCAAAAAGAAGAAAAGAAAGGCAGGCAGACAGGAAGGAAGGAAGGAAGGAAGGAAGGAAGGAAGGAAGGAGGGAAGGAAGGAGGGAAGGAAGGAGGGAAGAAAGAAAGAAAGAAAGAAAGAAAGAAAGAAAGAAAGAAAGAAAGAAAGAAAGAAGTAAATAAGTAAATAAAGCGTTTAGGACAGGTGAGGGCTGTGACTGCCCACTCTGGGGGCTGAGTCTCCTTCTAAGCGGACTCGCCCCCACGGCCATGGGCTGTCTTTCCCTGGGAGAAGGATCATGGTTAGGAATATTCTGATTTCCTGAGCCCCAGCCCTGCAGAGCCAGGAGTGTTCCTTGAGCACAGAGCTGGGAGTCAGCGCTGAGCACAGAGCCAGGAGTGCCTCCCTGGGTCTTCTGCTCACCCAGTGTCAGAAGGTCGAGGGTCTTGCCGGTCACTCGCTTTGTGGCCTTGGTTTCTGGCTCTCCTCTGTGCTTGCTGGCGTCACTGCTGGCTCACTGCCCGGCCGCGAGGTGCAGACTCTCCTTCTCGCCTCTTTGGCGTCGGGGTGTGCCTGGCTCCACCTGGCTGAGCATCTCGGGGCCATGTGGCCTCAGTGAGCGGGGCCACCGCACAGGGAGAACAGCTTCAAGGGGCGTGGAGGCCTTGTCGGTGCTCCAGGGGCGGCACCAGCAGGCAGAGGCATGGGAGGGCCACGGGGGACTGGGTGTCCTGGGGGAGAGCCACCAGCCCTACGTTCCTGCGGGGAGCCCGTCACTGTGCTGAGTGCCAGCAGTAAGCGTGAGAAGGGCGTGCAGTGGGACTAGGAGAAGCACCAATGCCCAGGCTGGTCAGAGCCTCCTGCATGTAATCACCCCCATAATGTCGGAGGTGGGCCCTTTGGTAGGCAGGTCACTGAGGCTAGAGAGATGCAGGGTGTACTGAAGGCACACCGGCAGCTTCTCTGTTGGTGCTGAGGTTAGAATCTGGTCACTGTGCTTGGTAGAACGCTCTGGAAGGAGCTGCGTACTGAACCCATGAGCCCCCCACCCCCGAAAGAGAGCAGAAGGCATATCTCTCCCACGTCTCCTCCAAGTGCCCCCCTGCCCTGGGCAGCCACGGGTGTCCAGGGCCAAGCGGTGTCTGTTCCTGGTCAGGAGCCGCCCCGGGACCGAGCTTTGGTGGACCACGAGAACGTCATCAGCTGTCCCCACCTGGGGGCCAGCACCAAGGAGGCCCAGAGCCGCTGTGGAGAGGAAATTGCGGTGCAGTTTGTGGACATGGTGAAGGGGAAGTCTCTCACGGGCGTTGTAAGTACGGTGGCGGCGGTGGGGGGAGGGGTGGGTGCTGGCTGCTGGGAATGAATGAGTGAGGTGTGGAGCTAGCGGTCAAGCACTGCAGTCCAGGGGTTTGGAGGTGGACACCGGCCGCCCCCTTTCCTCTGGCATCGAGGCCTGGCAGCAGGAAGCCCGGATCAGCCCCATTACATTGTCTGTCACCCCGATGCCAGCTGCAGCTTCTCCCTCCCGGGCTGGGCTCTGGACAAAGGCTCGTTTGTTCTTCTGGCCCTGGAGTGGGGGAGAGTCCGGGCGGGACGCCAGCCTCGAGCACTGCATTCTGGGCCCGGCTGAGGCCAGCCTGAGTCTCCTCTCGGAACGCCCCTCGCCTCTCCTGCCCATCCTGGAGCCAGGGTGGTGGACGGGCCCTACTGACCCGGCGCCCCCGCCCCCACACACACATGGCCACCCCCCTGCTTCCCACACCGTGGCCTCTTGACCTCTGCTCTTCTTGGTCCACTTGAGCCCTGCTTAGTAGTGTCCGTCATCCCCCAGGCCTGGCCCAGCTCGCTGTCCTTCCTGTCCGGGTCTTTGAGTCTCTGGATGACCCTTATGTGCCTCCTGGGAGCTGGTCACCGACAGGCCCTCTGGGTTCTGTGGATGAGGAAGGTGTGGGTCTCTGAGGGGCCGCTGCCTGGTTCAGGAAGGCTCGCTTGGTCGTGGTCCCTCTGCTGCAGACTCGCTGGGCTCAGTCCCAGTGCCCTGATTCATCACCCCCGAGTCCCACCAGGAGTCAGCCCCGAGCACAGTCGGGGTGGCCAAACCCAACTAAACCAGGAGCCCAGTTCAAATCTCACATCTTCGGTATTTTTTTTAAAGCATTTGGTTGCAGTGCCAGGATTTCTGATAAGAGTGCTGATCACACTTGTCGTGCACACCTGGTTCCAACACCACGCCCGTCCCCGGGGCACTGCACGCTTCCCTCCCGGTTCCAAGGACCGCCCCACCGCCAGTCTGTCCACAAAATCTCATTCGTATTTTTAACCCTATCATACTCACTGTTCACTGTCTTTAGCGTAAATGTGGAGCCTAGCTGCACTCCATAAATCCTTTATAAAAAAAGAACTTTTTTTTTTCTCTTTGGGTCACACCTGGCGATGCACAGGGGTTACTCCTGGCTCTGCACTCAGGAGTTACTCCTGGCGGTGCTCAGGGGACCATATGGGATGCTGGGAATCGAACCCGGGTCGGCTGCTTGCAAGGCAAACGCCCTACCCGCTGTGCTATCTCTCCAGCCCCAAGAACTTTTTTTTTTTTAATGTTTTAGGAGTTTCCATCTTTCTCCTGAGTTAAATTTTGAGTCCTGGGGGACAAGCTCTTGCTACATAAAGCGTCTTTGTCCCTGGCAGAGCTCCAGCCCAGAGCACTTTCTGCTGAAATGGAAGTCAGGGTATGCTGGGGAGGCCGGCCTTGGGGCGCCACTGAGACTTCTGCCTTCCTGCCTGCCCATGTGGGAATCTGCCTCTCGGCCAGGCACTGTGGCTCAGAGAGACGGAATGGCTTTCTCCTTTATTGGCCCTGCCATGTGACGTGCTCGCCTGACGTCCTGAGGAAGGTGCTCCTCGGACATCCCGAGGGGACAGGAACCTCCACTCCTGAGCTCTGGGTGAGGCCTGGTGACCCCTGTGCCCTTCCCCTCCATGAGGCTTGGCCAGGCAGCCTGAGGCTGCGGAGCACGTCCATTTCTTCCCAGTGACTTCGGGCCAGGACCCAGGCCAGGGTTTGGCGCTTAAGCACGGCCCAGTAATCGGCACTTGGCTTTTCTGTTTTCGGGCCTTTCCAAAGTGGGTTTCTGCCCGCAGTGTGGATTACTCACAGTGAAGTGAGTTCAGAGAAGCCCTTGGGCGTTTTTGTGAAAGGAACTCTATCACATGGGACCACAAACGGTTTAAAAACAATACGGCAATAGGCAGAACATGATTGCCACCCAATGTCTCTTCTGCAGACCACAGCACCCAAAAGGGAGAACAAAAGGGAGTTCCCTACCACAGAGGCAGGGTGGGATGGGGGATTGGGGGGTGGGAGGGATACTGGGATTGGTGGGGGTGGAGAATGGGCACTGGTACCGGTGGGATAGGTACTCGATCATTGTATAACTGAAACCCAAGCACAACAACTTGTAAGTCTACAACTGCACCTCATGGTGTTTCACTAATTAAAAAAAAACAGAAAAAAAGGACCCCCAGCCCAGTCCCCACTCCCAGGGGTCATTCCAACCCGGTGCCACACATGCTTTTGATGCTCTGACAGTTCCATCTCTTCGAAGGCAGGGAAGGGAGCTTGTTTTCTTTCTGTCACATCTTAGAGCTTCCTGCTAGATTTGCACCAGTCCTCAGGTTTCTGATTCAGTCCTCCTTAGGTGGTCTGTCAGTCTGCAAGCGACCTCAGTGAAAGTGGCCAGGACTTCATCAGAGCCAAACACGGGGCAGACATTTGGACCCAGGACACTCCCAGGCCTTTGGCCTCCTGGTGGGGTCTGACTGATAAGACCCCAGACTTAGGATCTTAGGAGCACACATGGCGGCGACTTCCGGCCACTGTCTGAGGAGGGAGAGTGTCGTGGAGAGTATAATGGAGATTTATTCATTAGAGCTCAGAGTCACTGTTTGCAGTGACTATGTAAACGCCTTATTTAAAAAGCCAAGATGGAGAATGAAGATGAAGGCTCACTGGGGGTGCCCCGCGAGAGGGCTCCCACCCTGCCTCCATGTGCTCTCCGATGCCCCGTGCATTCCTGTCCAAGCGCAGACCCTCCGGGGAGCACAGGGGACGGGCAGCCAGCAGCTCCGTGCAGGGCAATGCTGTGAATCCTCCTTCAGCAGCAGGCAGTGGGTTCAGCCCTTCTGTGGTCCCGCAGCTCTTCTAAGCCGTAGCAGCATGGAGTTGCCTTGCTGGGGGCTGGTGGCAGTTGTCACACACACACACACACACACACACACACACACACACACACACACACACAGAGCCAGGGTGGCTCACTACTCTCTGTTCTCCTTGGGGAGTTGAGCCTCACAGCGGGCTTTCCTCTGGAGGCCGATGGGCAGCTGTCCCTCTCCGTCTCCCTGACCCTACCCCCGGCCCCTCTCCCCCTGCAGGTGAACGCCCAGGCCCTCACCAGTGCCTTCTCCCCGCACACTAAGCCTTGGATTGGCCTGGCGGAAGCTCTGGGGACCCTGATGCGCTCCTGGGCTGGATCCCCCAAGGGGACCATTCACATCACGACACAAGGTGACTGCCGGGTCCTTCGGAAGAGGAGGGGGAAGGGAACAGAGGCCCAGTGTCCCACGGGGTTTGAGTGCTGCGGTTCCCAGACCACTGAGGAACCGAAGGCCCCCGGCCGTGCGACTTCGAGTCCCTTGTTCTGAGCCCCTACCCCCGCTGTTGTGGGCAGGGCGGGGGGTCGGGGGCACAGAGGTCCCCGGCTCGGCAGGTCGTGGCTCTGCCTGGGGTTCGAGGCTGCATGCCCAGCACTGCACGGTCCTCTGAGCGCCAGAGCACAGGTGAGGCCCAGACCCCTTCCAAACGGCCACTGGGGGAGAAAGACTTCCTTTTCACCGATCTGCTTTGGGGGATTTTCTTTCTTGGTTTTGTTTTGGGAGCCAGGCCCAGCAGTGCTCAGGGCTTACTCCTGGTTCAGTGCTCAGGGGACCATAGGGGGAGCTGGGATCAAGCTGCAATGGGCCGTGTGCCAGGCAAGCACCTTCATCCCCGCGTTATCCTAACACAACTCTTATTTTTTTTCGAGCATTGTAAGAATGAGTACGACGCGCAAGAGACTCAAACGGAGTTGGAATTTCATCCCAGGGCGGTGGGGATGGAGGGAGGGCGTCCCAGGGGAACGGTCTGCGTGTCTGATGCTGATGCCAGCCTTGTTGCTTCTCTCAGCCAGCAGGGAGGGACCTTCACCGTGCAGTGAGAATTGGGGGCCAAGGGCAACATTTGATGCTCTGTGACACGGGACGGGGGGCTTTGGCCTGACTACAGCACTTGGGGCCTAGTCTGGGTGTCCACTAACCAGGCTGCACAGCGGAGCTCAGAACTTACATCTGGCTCTGTGCTCAGGAATCACTCCTGGCAGTGCTCAGGGGGCCATCGAGGGTCCAGGGGATGGAACGGGGGTCAACCACGTGCAAGGCCAGTGCCTTACCTGCCCTGAGAGGTGCTTTGGAGATGGCTGGACGGAGGCCCGGTGCCCCGGTCCTGGGCTGCCCCCCGAGACCTGCTGCTTCTCCACTGTCAGGAAAGCGGACCCGCCTGGGCAGGCTGGGCTGGTGCCCAGAGTAAGGGCCCGGGATCCAGAGCGCTCCTGTGGGCCTCTGTCCCTCACCAAGCCGCAGCCTTACGGTGACTTCTCTGGGTCCCCAGGAACATCCCTGAAGAATGCAGGGAACTGCCTGAGCCCCGCGGTCATTGTGGGTCTCCTGAAGGAAGCGTCCAGTCAGGCCGACGTGAACCTGGTGAACGCCAAGCTGCTGGTGCAGGAGGCCGGCCTCAGCGTGCGTGTCGTCTGCCCCCCCAGACCACCCCCTCCCCCCTTTCCCACTCCCTTCCCTCAGCGTGGGCCCCCCATGCTGATGTGACCCGAGCCAGACACCTGTTCTCTTCGTCTGCAGAGGACAGAGCTGCCTCAAGTGTGACCGCAGGAACTCACACTCGGTGGCTCTTGTGCCATGAGCAGGCAGGGGGGGGGCCACACCCTTCACTCCACAGCTTGCCCACAGTGCCGGAGCCCAGCCTGGGGGAACCCCACGGTGCATGGCTTGCTGCCCTCCAGAGCCCTAAGCCAAGGCACTCGGGTTCTGGGGCTCCTGGCCAAGTCGAGGGCTCTCAAGTGCTCTCTCTCTGCCTCTGCCGCACCCGTGGGTGCCTGTGGTACCGTCCCCTCTGGTTTCCACAGTCCACGGCAGTGTCCCAGGCAAAGGAGCTGGCAGGAGCTCTGGGCAGTGGACTCTGTGCACCCCCTCCCCCCGCCCCCTCTCCTCCCCCTAAGTCCCAGCATGGCCCTGATTCTGTGCAGGCTGGAGTGAGCTGAGCATGGGGGTCCCGGTGGGGCAGCCTCTGGGTCAGACCCACACACCACTCCCTTCTCACTGCCCCGACCCCCTCACCTTCACTTCCCCCGGCCCTCCCCGCGCCTCCCTCCCCCACCCCAGCCTCCCATCCTGACTTTCCTTCTTTGGTTGTTTTGCCTTTTGGGTCACACCCGGCAATGGTCAGGGTTCCTCCTGGCTCTGCACTCAGGAATCACTCCTGGCGGTGCTCGGGGGACCGTATGGGGTGCTGGGAATCGAACCGGTTTGGCCGCATGCAAGGCAGACACCCTCCCCGCTGTGCTATGGCTCCAGCCCCCCATCCTAACTTTGGCCCGTTCTCAGCAGTGCTTTACCTGCGTTCCCCTTGGGGTGGTCTTGACGACTCCAGGAAGTGAATGCTCAGGACCACAAGCTTAGCCCTTTGCCCTGACCCACCCCGAGCGAGCGGAAGCCCCTCCCGGCTGGCCTGGTGACCGAGGCAGGGGTGGGTGACTGCTCCCTGTCTCCCTCTGCAGGTCACCACCTCACACAGCCCCACGGTGCCCGGAGACCAGGGCAGTGGGGAGAGCCTCCTGACAGTGGCCCTGAAGGGCGCCCCCTACCAGGCGGTGGGCTCTGTCCAAGGCACCACCCCAGTTCTGCAGGCACTCAACGGAGCCGTGTTTAGCCCCGCGGTGCCTCTGCGCCGGGACCTGCCGCTGCTTCTGTTCCGGGCTCAGGCTTCCAGCCCTGCCATGCTGCCCACCGTGATCGGTAAGTGGGGCCAGGCCACCCACAGGCACCAGGATGGCTCTGGTGGGCTGTATAGACCTCTGCGTCCCTTTCTCTTCGCAAGCCCCTCTCTGTGCCCTCGGGCAGCTGCGGACCCTCAGCAGAGAGAGAAAGAGCCAGTCTCTAGAATATCCTGGGAAAGGACTCACTGTGTCAGAGGAGAAGTCGCTTCTCTGCAGTCCCCGAGATGGGGAGCTGGGGCCAAGCCCCAGACTCCTGCTCTCAGACCAGCTGCGGGTGTCCAGCCTGAACCTCCCCCAGTGAAGACAGAGGGGCGTTGCCCGTGGACCGTGTCCCCCGGAACTCAGAGCTCTGGGATGCAGGATGCACCGACCACGGCCATCCTGTGCCTCAAGGGGCCCTGCCTGCTGGAAATGTTGAAGCGCTTCCAAGTTTGGCAGAGAATGTGCCAGCAGACCCCCAGGGCCTGAGTCACCATCTCGGCCAGTGGCTCAGAGGATCTTGCCCTGGTTTCCCTCCTTAATGTCGCTCTGAATAAAACTGTCAGTCAGCCAGCAGGGGGCGGCACTAGCTCCTTGCAGCTGGGCCCCCCTCCGCCTCACCCTGTTGTGGGCTCTTGGGGTTTTCCTAAGGAGACAGCTAGGTCCTTCCTCCCCTCTGATTCTGAACATTTTCGGGGTTGGGGGCCACACCAGCGATGCTCGGGGTCACTCCTGCTGGTGCTCAGGCAACTAGATGGGAGGCCGGGCATCGAGCCCTGGCAGACTGCATGCGAGGCAGCGTCCTATCATTCTGGCCCCGGTTCTCAATTCTGCTGCCCTGCATCTCGGGTCACAGAGGAGATCCAAGATTCTGATCTTGGCCCCAACTCCTGGCTTCTTGCCCCGAGCCCAGTGCTCATCCAGAGATCTGTTTGCTTCCAGACCTTCTCACCAAGGCGGGCGTGCAGCTGCTGTCCTACCAGCTCTCGTCGGTGTCCGAGGGGGCCACGTGGCACGTCATGGGCATCTCCTCCCTTCTGCCCAACCTGGACACGTGGAAGCAGCACGTGACAGAAGCCTTCCAGCTCCGCTTCTGAGCCTGGGCCTGCTTCCTGGAGTCCAGCCTTTTCTGCAGCGATCTGCCGGCAGGGAGGGCAGGGCCTCATTCCTGGGGCGGGCACTGCCGAGGCCGCTGTAGACCTCACAGGATTTCTCTAGAACAGGGACCACCACCTAAAATAAAGCGCCTGCCCCAAACGCCGTCATTGAAGTGTCATTCTCATTGAAGAGCCACCAGGGGGCAGCCACGGGCAACCCTGGAGCTTGATTTGGGCACTGGGTGAGAGAGCGAGCGTGTTTGATGCATGCATGCATGCATGCAGGAGCATGTGCTTGGTTAGGGGAACAGGAGTGCATGTGTGTATATGTGCATCCGAACAGGATTGTGTGTGTGTCTGTATCTGTGTGTCTTTGCATGCTGGGTTTGGGGAACAGGACTGTGTGTGTGTGTCTGTGTGTCTGTGCATGCTTGGTTTGGGGAACAGGGTTGTGTGTGCGTGTGTGTCTGTGTGTCTGTGCATGCTTGGTTTGGGGAACAGGGTTGTGTGTGCGTGTGTGTCTGTGTGTCTGTGTCTGCATGCATGTGTGTACTTGGTTTGGGGAACAGGATTGTGTGTGTCTGTGTGTCAGTGCATGCATGTGTGTGTGCATGGCTTGGGGAGCAGGATTGTGTGTGTGTGTGTGTCTGTGTCTGCATGCATGTGTGTGTACTTGGTTTGGGGAACAGGATTGTGTGTGTCTGTGTGTCAGTGCATGCATGTGTGTGTGCATGGCTTGGGGAGCAGGATTGTGTGTGTGTCTGTGTCTGCATGCATGTGTGTGTGTACTTGGTTTGGGGAACAGGGTTGTGTGTGCGTGTGTGTCTGTGTGTCTGTGTCTGCATGCATGTGTGTGTACTTGGTTTGGGGAACAGGATTGTGTGTGTCTGTGTGTCAGTGCATGCATGTGTGTGTGCATGGCTTGGGGAGCAGGATTGTGTGTGTGTCTGTCTGCATGCATGTGTGTGTGTACTTGGTTTGGGGAACAGGGTTGTGTGTGCGTGTGTGTCTGTGTGTCTGTGTCTGCATGCATGTGTGTGTACTTGGTTTGGGGAACAGGATTGTGTGTGTCTGTGTGTCAGTGCATGCATGTGTGTGTGCATGGCTTGGGGAGCAGGATTGTGTGTGTGTCTGTGTCTGCATGCATGTGTGTGTACTTGGTTTGGGGAACAGGATTGTGTGTGTCTGTGTGTCAGTGCATGCATGTGTGTGTGCATGGCTTGGGGAGCAGGATTGTGTGTGTGTCTGTGTCTGCAAGCATGTGTGTGTGTACTTGGTTTGGGGAACAGGGTTGTGTGTGTCTGTGTGTCAGTGCATGCATGTGTGTGTGCATGGCTTGGGGAGCAGGATTGTGTGTGTGTCTGTGTCTGCATGCATGTGTGTGTACTTGGTTTGGGAAACAGGATTCTGTGTGTCTGTGTTTGGGGGGGGGGGCAGTGCCCAGGTGAGCCCTAGAGAGGGCGCGTCTCCTGTCTGGGCTAGTTAGAGGCATTTCTCCAGGAGCAGCCCAGGATTCAGATTCCTGCAGTGTTTTCACACCCCTTCCACTTGGGCAAATGCATATTGACGGCTAACTCAGCCAGTGTAATGCAGGATCATTGTGGTGCACGGCGGGCTAGTGGAGGACAGTGCCAAGGTCAGTGCCGTGTTGGTTGCAGGAGCACCAGGCGAGGTGCTTTTTCCAAAGAGGTTATCCTCCGACTGCCCAGAGAAGTTTCCATCTGAAATTTCTCAGCAACCTCCTCACAGGCCTGGGTGGTGGGGGGGGGGGGGGGGCGTGGCAAGAGCTAAAAGAGGCTTTTGTGTGGATCCCCCAGTCCACTGAGCTGAGGGGGTGTCACTGCAATGTGTGAGAGTCAGGAGAAGATGCCGCAAAGACTTGTGGCTCGAGCATCCCTGGCTGGTTTCCGACAGCACGGGAGGGTGGGAGAATCGGGTTGGTTCTTGTTCAGATGATGCGGGTGCCGGAGAAGCCCGCTGGAGTGAAGAAGGCTTGGAACAGTGTTCTTGGTCCGCACCAGCAAAAAGGAACCCAGCCTTTAGCCTCTGGTTTCGTGACTGAGCCAAAGCCAAGGGGACAGTACATGGCAGTGCTGGGGCCAGTGTGAGCCAGACCATGGACGCTGGGAGCCGCCTTTGCTGCAGCTGGCCCGGAAGGGTGTGCCTGGCTTTCAGGATCTTGAACCCATGTGTAATTCCCCGCAGTCTTGGTTTCTCCGCTTGCAAGAAGAGCAAAGATGCCCTCCACAGAGCTGGGAATTAAGTGGATTATATAGGTCAATGGGATGCACCTCGGGTGCTCAATGAATGGGTCTTTCTTCCTCGTGTTGCTTTTCTTTGAGAGTGGACAGAACAAGTCTTACAGAACTAGTACCTAGTACCCGAGAGCCCCTCACGCCCTGTCCTGTGACGCTAACCGGCTCCAGGCTCCAAGCATCAGGGCACTCGGCTGCTCTTTCTCTCCTGTGAGACAGATCTGGGCATCATCTGGGAGAGACTGGGAAACAGGCTGAGGTGATGGACTCTATTTGGAGCCAGGGATTGAACCGGGGTCTCCTGTGTGCAAGAAACGCGCCTTAGTCCTGGGCATACTTCTGCGATGAGTCAAGCTAAAAAGAGTTAAAAGTTGACATGGGACGGGACAGAGGACAGTGGATAGAGTGTTATCCCTGCATGCAGCCAACCTAGGTTCGATCCCTGGCACTCTATGATGGCACCCCACATGAGCACCACCAGGAGTGATCCCTGGGTGCAAAGCCAGGAGTAAGATCTGAGCACTGCCGCTGGGTGTGCCCACATCCCTGCCAAAACAAGAAAAATTGAGTTCAGGGTGGGGGAGACAGTTGGGAGGGCGGGGGTCCATGTTTTATATGTGGGTCTACGCCTCCCACCCCATGGTTCCCTCAGCAGTGCACCAAGCCAGGAAGAAGTGGTCCCTGAGCACTGCTGGATGTGGTCTCCAAATCAAACCCAGCCCAGTGTTAGCCTCAGCCTCTCCTTGGGAATAGGAGCAGGGAGAACTTGCCTCGCATGCCTGCTGTCCGCACCTCAGGGGTGCTCTGGGCACCAGATCACTCGGCTGCCTTTTGCCACACAGGGAGGTTCTTTATGTGACTGATATAAGTAGAACTTGGGGGGAATTTCTGTAATTGGGAAGGCAGTTTCCTTCTGGGCCGACCTCAGGCAGGGTAGGGGGCTTTTTTGTTGTTCGGAGCCTGCAGAATTCAGTGATGGAGAAGAGCTACCGGGAGGAGGCTGCAGTGTAGAGCACATGTCTGTTACACGTGAGGCCCCGAGTTCCAGGCCTGACATATCACCACCCCAGCACGGCTGGGGGCATCGCCTGGGAGTGACCCTGGACCCCCCAGTCCCACTGAGTGAGAAACCCCTAAAAAGAAAAAGAAAAAAAAATGCCTCCAGTTAGGGGCTGGAGCAATAGCACAGCGGGGAGGGTGTTTGCCTTGCATGCAGCCGACCCGGGTTCGATTCCCAGCATCCCAGAGGGTCCCCTGAGCACCGCCAGGAGGAATTCCTGAGTGCAGAGCCAGGAGTCCCCCCTGTTCATGGCCGGATGTGACTCAAAAAGAAAAAAAAATGCCACCAGAGGCCTGGGGCTGAGTTACCTTTGGGAGGGGAGAGGAAAGGGACCTGGTTGCCTCTGCTGCCCCCTGGTGGTCCAGGCGCCTGCAGCGCACCGGCAGAGTCACTGGGGGTCAGACCCCATTAAAGCGATGGGCTTCTTCAGTGCCCGCTGCAGTGTCCAGCTGATACTGGGAGACATGGAAGCCCCTGGGAGTGAGAGGCCGAGAGTGGAGCTCCAAGGTCCCAGAAGTCAAAAACACTCACCACAGGCTTCTCCAGAACTTAAGAGGGGGAAAGTTCTCCAGAACTTTCCAACACTGGAGGGGTGTTGGAAAGGCTCTGGAGGGTCTTGCCTGGGGCACCAATGCCCCCCCCCACTCCCGCAACCCCTGCACCCTCCAGCTAGTGCGCCCAGGGGTAGACCCTCCCCCCCAAGCGGCCCCAGAGGGCAGTCACCTGCGGGGACTCAGCTGCTCCATGGCCCGGATTTGCTGTTCCCTGTCCTGGCAGAACCAACTTGGGCAACAAGCGAAGTGGGCAGGGCCAGGATCTCATGGCCGATTGCCCAGTGACCTACAGGCCTGCCCCTCCAGTTGGCCATGCCCCCTCCAAAAGAAACAATCCTCTCTCCCTCAGGAATTACTCCTGGTGGTGCTTGGGGGATGCTGGGAATCGAACGTGCAGGCAAACACCCTACCTGCTGTGCTATCATCGCTCCAGCCCCTGCTTTTAGTTTTGGGTGAAGCAACGCCGTATTTTTATCAAAACGTACTTCGCTGTGGGGCTGGAGCAATAGCACAGCAGGTAGGGCGTTTGCCTTGCACTCCACTGACCCGGGTTCGATCCCCAGCATCCCAGACGGTCCCCTGAGCACCGCCAGGGGTAATTCCTGAGTGCAGAGCTAGGACTTAGCCCTGAGCATCGCCAGATGTTACCCGGGGCGGGGGGGGGGGGGGTGGGGAACTTACTTCGATGTGAGGGGAGAAGAAGAAAGGCAGAATGAGTTCGTGGGCTTGAAGAGCAAGTCTGAACCCTGGCTATCTGGCTATATATCTGTCCGAGGAGGACCTTGGAAGTCAGTGTCCTAACCAGGGGGAACACACAGCCCTGGTCCCCTGGTGGAAAATTTCTTGCTAGATATAAAAAAAAAATTGCACAACAAATTTTGATACCCAAAGAGCACAGGACAGGCTGTTCCCCTCTGTCCTGACTTTAATTTTATTTTCTTGCCGAGATGACCCTGTAAGACATGGCCAAGGAGTTCTGGCTGTCTCCTCTTCCTTTCGTTTCTTTGCTTTTTCTGTTTTTGTGTTTGGGCTCACACCCAGTGGTGCTCAGGGGTTACTCCTGGCTCTGCATTTAGAAATCACTCCTGGCAGACTCCGGAGACCACATGGGATGCCGAGGATCAAACCCAGTCAGCGCTGCGTGCAAGGAAACACCCTCTCTGTCCTATCAGCCCCTGGCTGTCTTTTCTGGGCCCTGCCTGTGGGCTCTTGTTGACCCATCCATCATCTTTAGATCAAAGAGTTTGGGTTGCCACCTTTGCTTCACTGCATCTCTCAAAGAAGGGAGTACGGAGGGGAGAAAGGAATGGTGAAGAGTGAGGATCAGGGTTGGGGGAGGTCTGGTCTTCAAGCATATCCACTCTGTGTTGTTTGAGTTCTATTTTCTACACAATCAAGAAGTCTTTCTTCTCTCTCTCTCCCTCTCTGTCCCTCCCTCTCTCTCTCCATCTCCTTCCATCCTTCCATCTCTCCTCCCTCCCTCCCTCCCTCCCTCCCTGTCTGTCTGTCTGTCTCTGTCTCTCTGTCTCTGTCTGTCTCTGTCTCTGTCTCTGTCTCTGTCTGTCTCTCTCTCTCTCTCTTCTCTTTCCCCCATTGTACCCTCTCTCTCAGGGATGGACCAGGAACCAGGGGCTACTCCTACCCCATTGCTCAGACGGCTGCCAGTGGTGTTGGGTGGGTGGGAAGAGCCTTGAGGTGCCAAGGACGAACTGGGCCTTCGTGCAAAGCACAAGCTCTCTCTCTGCTGGCCCCCTCCCTGCTCTACCTTTTTCATCCTGTTCGATTAGCTTCGTACGAGATTGCCCGCTGAGAAGCACACACGGGAAGCCTGGA
This sequence comes from Sorex fumeus, assembly GCF_029834395.1. NCBI lineage: Eukaryota > Metazoa > Chordata > Mammalia > Eulipotyphla > Soricidae > Sorex > Sorex fumeus. The sequence goes on from NW_026606058.1 coordinate 7,900,602, forward strand.
GTAATGAATGAAGTTGTTCAGCAGCAACGAATGATAATAATGAAGCAATAACACACAAGAGACAAGTTAGCTGGATCTTGAAGGACACGCGGGTCGGTTACATTTCGGCATGCAATGATTCGGGGCTGGATCTTCTCTCCACCTCCTCACACGCAAACGGCCAGCTCCGTCCGCTCTTGAGAGTGGCCACAGCTGGGAGAGGCATAGAGGAACCACAGGGTGGGTGGTCCCTCCCTCTACAGTGCTCCTGAAGGCTGCCATCAAATCCAAGTTATTTACCAGCAAGAGTGGGGTTTAAAAAAAATAGAATTCATGGGCAGAGGCTCTGCTATTCCAGGAAGAACTCCAAGAATCTGTTGATCTTAGAAAGAAAGAGGAAAGAAAGAAAGAAAGAAAGAAAGAAAGAAAGAAAGAAAGAAAGAAAGAAAGACGGTCAATTAATCGTGACTCTCATCCAGGCCGAGCTCCGTGATTAAGGCAGAGCTGCAGAGGGAGTGACTGGAGTATGGGGTGCGTCCCTTCTCCCCAGCTGCAAGCCTGGCTGCCTGCGGGAACTGTGTCCAATGCCACAGCAAGGCAGGAAGGTGGCAGGGTCTTGGTGATGCCTTGGTGTGTGGAGCCTGCCGGCCTGGCCATGGCAGTGCACCGAGAGGCTTAGAGGGCTCTGAGTGAGTGTGCGATGTCGTGCACTCTGCATTGCCACTGCAGTCTCACTGGTGCAGGATCTTCCGCCCGTGAACAGCAGTCGGCATGAGAAAACTCAGGAGCCGCAGCGGTTGTCTGCCTTGGGAAGCCCAGCTGCTGCCTAGCTACTGAAGTCCCGAACGCAGAGAGGGAGGGAGCTTGTTTGGAAACCCTCTCTCTGTCTCTGTCTCTGTCTCTGTCTCTGCTTCTCCCATCTCATCTCCTCTTGCCTTTCCTCCATCATCATTACTTCTGAGTCCTGAACTAGCTTGACACATTAACTACCTTCCTCTTGGTTGCTCATTTGTTCTTAAGAACTATATTTTATTTTATTTTATTTTTTATTTATTTATTTATTTTTTGCTTTTTGGGTCACACCCGGCGATGCACAGGAGTTACTCCTGGTTCATGCACTCAGGAATTACTCCTGGCGGTGCTCGGGGGACCATATGGGATGCTGGGAATTGGACCTGGGTTGGTCGCGTGCAAGGCAAACGCCCTACCCGCTGTGCTATCGCTCCAGCCCCTTCACCCTGTTTTTAATTGATGTTTATGAGCACCAAGGGCAGTTTAGTAAGAAATAATTTCTAAGTAATACAGGCACAGTTATCAAAATAAAATTAAGAAGCTGCACAACATAATGGTTTGTGTACCCCGTAGTTTTGTTTAAAAAAAAAAAAGCGTTTCTTTGGCATGAAAACTGCAACATTTATGTGTTGAAACGCAGGGTACTCAGTTTCCCATTCTCAGCCACATTCTGCAGCTCCTGCCTCTCGGCCCCTGTCTCCAGACCTCACTGTGCCACCCCAGAGACCGCACCTCAGAGGAGCAGAGAGAGGTACGCCATGGAGGATGTGGGTAGTGGTCCAGAGTGAACAAGGACCCTTGCTGTACCTGGGTGTCTCCTTTATCCAAAGATATCCTCCTCTCCCTGCTCCACACCCCACTCCTGGTAGTACTATAGTGCTGTCCTCCAGCTGTCCATCGATTTGCTCGAGAGAGCACCAGTAACGTCTCCACGGTGAGACTTGTTGTTACTGTTTTTGGCATATCGAATACGCCACAGGGAGCTTGCCAGGCTCTGCCGTGCGGGTGGGATACTCTCGGTAGCTTGCCAGGCTCCCCGAGAGGGAAGGAAGAATCAAACCTGGGTCGGCTGCATGCAAGGCAAACGCCCTACCTGCTGTGCTATTGCTCACTCTTGGTAACGGGGAGTGATAGCACAGCGGTAGGGCGTTTGCCTTGCACGCAGCCAACATGGCCGACCCGAGTTCGATTCCTCCGCCCCTCTCGGAGAGCCCGGCAAGCTACCGAGAGTATTCGATATGCCAGACACAGTAACAACAAAGTCTCCAATGGAGGCGTTACTGGGCCCGCTCGAGCAAATCGATGATCAACGGGAGGGCCTTTTATATAAACTAGCATAAAGATTTCTCCCATTTTTTTCCTTTTGTTCCTTCCTGTTGGATATTAATCCTAAATGCTTTAGGCTTCATCAATGGTCTGCCCCTTTTCCTCCTCCCAGTGCTCCGTAAGGGATTAGCATCCCTAATCCCCTGAGTTTTTCTTTAACCTTTCCTTTGTGTTTTAAACCTCATTGTCACAGTGAGTTCTCCAAGTCTGTCTTGATCACTTAGAAACCAAAACTTTCTGGTAATTCTGTGCTTTGTATTTGAAGTGCTGCGTGTTGGTACCTCCTTTCCTATTTCCCCTCATGGCCTCGGGTCCTAATTTTGTTTCTATCAAGTTCTGAGTAAGGACTGAAGGGTTTCCTAGTACCAGCATACCTGGTAAACCAGTTGACTCTTTTTAGGGGAATTTTAGATTCAAGACAAGAATAAGTCTATTAAAAAAGCCACGAGAGTTTGAGTTCATCTTCAAGATACAAATTCCTACACTTATGATTATCTGGGGAGTCTTTGACACACCAAATTGACTCTCCCTGACCTGACTATTGTAGCAGAATTGAATTTGTTACCCAGAGAAAGGACTTGATGGTTTTCTATCTCCCATTGTAAAACTTCCACTCACCGCTTTTAGATGGGACGCCGGGCATACTTTCGGCGAAATAGCTCGTCAACTCGCTCCAGATACCAAGTGCCTGGGAAAAGGCTGCTTGTGTCACCAGGTGGGGAAAAATTCACTGTGGAATGAGGAAAGACGATATTCTCAAAAAGTTTTTTGGGGCCAGGAAGGGAACACAGTGATGGAGACACAGTGATGGAATCACAGTGATGGAGGCAATGTGAGGGAGATACAGTGATTGAGTCACAGGGATGGAGACACAGTGATGAAGTCACAGTTTTGGAGACACAGTGATGGGGACACTGTGATAGAGACACAGTGATGGAGACACAGTGATGGAATCACAGTGATGGAGGCAATGTGAGGGAGATACAGTGATTGAGTCACAGGGATGGAGACACAGTGATGGAGTCACCGTGATGGAGACACTGTGATGGCATCATAGTTTTGGAGACACAGTGATGGGGACACAGCTTCCTGGGCTAGTGCAGTGACGGGCTGTAAGTATAGTATAGTATGATATAGTATGTATAGTATAGTTATGGTGAGAAATTTTATTAAGTTTTCTATCTCTAGTTCACTGCAGCATTTCAGTGTTTTGCCCATTACTGTTTATCTCAGAGGTTTTATTTTTATCTTAATTGCTTTTCTTCTTTGTTTCAAATGCACTCTGTTCCAGATAAGGTCAGTGCCTGTTAGGCCTGCTTTTTCTGGAACACTACTAACTTTAAATGATCTGTCTCCTTTCCAGGCTACATCGCAAACCTTGTGTCTCAAATTTTACTTGAGATGATATGGTTACCATAGGTTTCAAATCACCATCCTAATTTTAGATTGGTCTTCCTTTGTTGCCTTTCTAGGCAATATTTCATTTTAATCGTTGGAAAGTAAAGAGAGCATTTCAAAGAAAACAAATAGTAATATTTGTGAATAATTTAAGCATTAATTTGGTAATCTTGCAATATTGTCATTATTTTAGAAATAAATCAATTAAGGAAAGTTCAATAATTTTCCCAGAGATAAAGATCTACTGGGCTTCAAAGATCAGTTTATACTGGAATGTCTAGCTCCAAAGTTGGACTTTTGAAATTATTGGATGGTTAGAATTTTAAATGGCCCTACCTCAGGCCTCCACAAGACTATATTGTTCAGTATCTCATTTTGGATGCATAGTGATAATCAGTGTTGAAAGCCACATGCCCTGTCCCCAGTCTTCCCTCTGTTTCCCTAACTAGATGTTTATCTTTGCAATTACCAAGTCTTTCATCCATAGAAGTCTTCATCCTGGCCCACTGTATATCCTAGACTCCTGATGATTCTTTGTTCTCAAGTCTTGGCACAGAATCCGAGAAAAATATTGCCTTCTCCCACTTTCATCTTGCCCATTTTCTTACCTTTGTGGAAGAAATGTTCCCTTTGTTCCATTATTTCTGTGTACTCTTCAGGAGACATACGCTTCCGGGAGTCGAGCCGTTTCGGTAGGTCTGAGATACTTGATACTAGCTTATCCAGGGGGGAACCTGGGTTGCAATGGCAAGATAGTTAAACCTGCTTAGCTATAATCACACTACCAACCAATCAACCAGTCAGAGTTACAGGTCGAAAAAGAGACAGGATCTGTGAGTGCCCACATTCAGGAGGAAAGCACAGCATGCCAAGAAATAATAATGGTCAGCAAACAATATAATCAAAAACCAATATATGGTTAGACACACTCCTTTAATCAAGCTACCCAGAGGGCTTAGTAGCTTATCCTTAGAGGTATGGTGCAGCAACAGGTTAACCTGTACCTGCAGGGCGAGTGCATCAGCATCCTGATGGTGCCTTCAGGCTTCCTGCTGCTGTGTCTTTGGCCAGATCCCAACAACATGGGACCAAGTTTTCCAAGAAATTAAATGGCCAAAATCTAGGTATGGGGGCACCACACTCACAAACCACCTCCGACTCAGCTACACAAGCTCATTTACTGGCCTTATTTCCGAGACCCATAGATAAATCTCAAAAGAGATCAAAAGCTACCGATAAGCTCAGACTCATGAATGGCAGAACAGACTGGGGTAAGTTGGAGGGGGGTGGGTTGGCCTCATGGGACACCCAAGCAGAGCCCCAAGCAGTCACTTGCTTCCACAATCCAAAATCGCCATCATAACCCTGGCCTGACTAAACCATCTCAGGACGAACCTCACCAAGAGATAATCTGCTGAAACTTTTGGTATGTGGGTTTTATGACTGAAATATCCAGGCGTTCTCAGAGTTGGGATGGGCTACCTCCCCCCACTTCCCAATACACATGGAAGCACTGCCAGTCAACCCCATGAACCAACTCCAGCACCACCCTGTAAGCTCTACTACTTCAGAGACCCCTAACTAAATCTTGAAAAAGATCAAAAGCCGCAGTTAAGCTCGGACCCGTGCATGGCCAAACAGACCGTGGCAAATTGGAGGGGGATGAGTTGGCCTGTGCCTGCCCAAGCAGAGCCCCTGGGGGCTACTTGCTTCTGCAATCTAAAATCTCTGCCATACCCCCAGCCTGACTCCAGTCCCAGGATGGTCCTCACCAAGACGTAATCTGCTAAAAATTTTGTAATGTGGATCTTAGCGCACCAACAGCCCTGGCCCAGAGACACAGCAGCAAGTCCCAGAAGACACCACAGCGCTGGAGATCTCTCCGACCCCATACCGAGCCAATTTCACTGGAGCACCCGAGATGGAGCAGGTGCAGTCTCCCTGTCTACTCCAGATGGAACCCCTGTTCCATCCAAGACCAAGAGCTTCCACAAGCAAGATAACCCCCCCCCCATCCCGGTATGCGGGTTCCAGGACTAAATCTCCAGGCCACATGGCAGCAGAGGACCTGGGCTGTCCCTCCCCAAGTCCCCGACTGCCCAGCAGACTGGTTGTCAAGCCCATAATTTGCCTCCGGGTGCCATCTTAGTGCACCAACAGCCCTGGCCCAGAGGCCCCCAACTGAATCCCAAAATGGATTAGTGCCATACAGAGATGTCTTCAGAACCCAACCATTCACAATCTAGAAATTTACATTTACAATAGCGGCTATGTGAGCTCTCTTGATATTCAAAATGAGCAGTCAAAAATTAGTTATCTAGCATCTGCTCCTGGCAGGTAGGCTTGACTTAAGGTAAAGGTAAAGGTAAAGGCCCTCCCGTTGATCGTCGATTTGCTCGAGCGGGCCCAGTAACATCTCCATTGGAGACTTTGTTGTTACTGTGTCTGGCATATCGAATACTCTCGGCAGCTTGCCGGGCTCTCCGAGAGGGGCGGAGGAATCGAACTCGGGTCGGCCATGTTGGCTGCTTGTAAGGCGAACGCCCTACCGCTGTGCTATCGCTGAGGCTTGACTTAGTGGTGGGGAAAATTAAGCAAAACATAATGCCCCAAATTAGAGAGTATTGGGGAAATCGTCTGCCATGGAGGCAGAGTGAGGACTGGGATGTGTGTGTGTGTGTGTGCGCGCGCGTGTGAAGGGGGGAATATTGGGGACATTGGCGGTGGAAAATGTGCATTGGTTGAGGGATGGTTGTTCCATCATTATATGACTAAATCCCGAACATCAAAGCTTTGTAACTCTATTTCACGGTGATACAACAAAGTAAGTAAGTAAAGTAAGTAAAGGCCCTCCCGTTGATCATCGATTTGCTCGAGCGGGCCCAGTAACGTCTCCATCGGAGACTTTGTTGTTACTGTGTCTGGCATATCGAATACGTCACGGGTAGCTTGCCAGGCTCTGCCATGTGGACGAGATACTCTCGGTAGCTTGCTGGGCTCTCTGAGAGGGGCGGAGGAATCGAACTCGGGTCGGCCATGTTGGCTGCGTGCAAGGCAGACGCCCTACCCGCTGTGCTATCGCTCTAGCCCAGTTAGTACTTGTGGTGATACAACAAAATAATAATAATAATAAAGGTAATGTGGAGTTCATGCCCAATCCAATCAGCTTAATCAATGGCTGAACAAACAGCAGTACTCCTACATATTAAAAAAAGAAAGAAAGAAAGAAACTATTGAAGGGATTTGGGGAGTATAGGGTGAGAATGAGTGGGAGAATGTCTACAAATATGGATGAAGAAGAAAATGGCCAGAAGAAGGAAAAGACACAGGTATTTTAGTCAGGTCTTTGGCAGGGAATGCTGGGCTGCAGTCGTAAAAGAGAAAAAAGATTTGTAACAATGTCCTCCATTCTGCCAACCTCCTTGTCTTGATTTGGGATTTTCAGAATATGCCATGTTCATTGTACTTGCCTGCTATTGTACTTGATTTTAGGGGATGTCCAAACATACTTTTTGAAAAAGAAAAAAAAAGAAGGTCATCCTTATCACATCTACAATCTTTGCTAGAACAATCTGACTGGTTCCCCACCTTTGTTACTCTTCAATCAAGTTCTAGATTATAGGGAAATGTTTCAAATCCATAAAGTGGAAAAATTTGCTAAAATTCCTTCAAAGAGTTCTTCTAATCATTGATTGTTTCTAATATAATTCTGTAGAGATGAGAGCATCAATAGCAAAAGGACAAAAGAGGTTCCTGGAGAGAGAGAGAGAGAGAGAGAGAGAGAGAGAGAGAGAGAGAGAGAGAGAGAGAGAGAGTGTTTAACTGGGAGAATCTGGTTAGTGTGCTTGACAGAGAGAAGAACTCACCTGGAGAAGCATCCTGGGACACTCGGAATGAAAAAAAACTTGCTGCCAAACCAGAGCCATAAGAGAAGGCACCAATCCTAGAACCAGCCAGCTCTTTGGCAGAATGTCTGCAGGGAAAAGATTCAAAACCCAGCAACACCTTCATATTACAGCTTGCATTTCAAATAAACCACCTACACTTTACATATGGTAAAAGTGAGACACAGCGATATTAAGTATTTTTTTAAGGTCAAAGCTAATAAGTGGTAAATAGATTTTAACCTAACCTATATTATAGCTTTGAAGCTAGAGCACCATAGTTTACTAAGTGTAGAGATTTCAAATGGATGAGCTAGAAATTTGCAAAAAAGTTCTATGCTCAGGGCTGGAGCGATAGCACAGTGGGTAGGGCATTTGCCTTGCATGCGGCCGACCAGGTTCGATTCCCAGCATCCCATATGGTCCCCGAGCATTGCCAGGAGTAACTCCTGAGTGCAGAGCTAGTGGTAACCCCTGTGCATCGCCGGGTGTGACCCAAAAAGAAAAAAAAAGTTCTCTGCTCTTGTGCCCCAAAAAGATCTTTTGCATCTCTGATACCACTAGAATGACCACTGTTTAATGCTCATAATGAATTTGCCTATACATACACCTTCTGAGCAAGTGTGTTTCACTTGCCTTCACTGACCCTCCCTCCCTCCTTTTCTCCTTGGTCTCCTTTTTTAAAAAATTCTGAACCAGAAGAGGAACCGAGGTTGGTTCACCCCTCTTACTCCCAGCATCCTGAGTGGTGTGTGTGGTGAGGTGGAAGGGTGAGGGTGAGGGGGGTGGAGGACTGCAGAGAGGAGGGGTGCCCACACACAGTACTCACTGGGACAAGAGGGAGGCCAGGCAGCCATACAGAGAGGACGTGTACATGTTCCCATTGTGCGTGGACAGATAAAGGGAGGCCTTGGTTTTCTTGTTGAACGTGTCCAGGGAGGCCTTGACTAATGCTTTATCCAGATCCTTATTTGTGTAGGTGTCTTCTAACTTGAGCCCCCTGCAAGACAGTCGGAGGAAAAATCTGATAAGAGACCCCAGGAAGGGAGGGAGACAGCTAGGGAAAGAGTAACAGATTCTGGACAGAAGATATTTTTGCGTACGCTTTTATTGTAGGATATTTGATGATGCAGAAAAACGCAGAGGAAAAAATTGTCCCTAACAGTGCTACCATTCAAGAGAACATGTAGACCAAATTGTCCCCGTGAAGTCAATCCCTATTTTCATAACGTTTTCCTAAAGGAAATACAATCATACTTCATATGTGTTTATATACTACCTTAGCTATTTTTCTTTAAGGTACTAAACCATCTTCCTCTTTTTTAAAATGTATGAGAACTGCTAATTATCCATCGATTGATTAAGCTGATTGAATTGGGCATGAACTCCACATTACCTTTTAGTTTTTTTAAATTGAATATCCATGAGATAGACCATTACAAAGCTGTTCATAACTGGGTTTAAGTCATACAATGATCCACCACCCATCCCTCCACCAGTGTACATTTCCCACCACCAATGTCCCCCGTTTCCCTTCCACCATCCCCCAACACCCCACCCCTCCCCCCACCTCCAGCTTCCTTCTATGGGAGGCACTTTCCTTCTTGTTCTCTCTCTCCTTTTCCTTTTATGCATTATGGGTTACAATACCGGTGCTAAGAGGTCATGGTGTTTGTTCTGGGCATTCAGTATTTGTATTGGGATGATAAGGCTGGGGTAGCTTTTAATTGTATGGCAGCTTTGGAGTGTGGTGTGGACGTGACTGCCAATACTTCTAGAAGTACAGGGCAGTGGGGGGGAGGTAGCCCATCCTGATCCCAAGAAAACCTGGAGATTACAGTCACAAAAACCGCATATCTGAATTTTCAGTATATTATGTCTCAGTGAGATCCGTCCTGAGATGGTAGAGTCAGGCCAGGGGCATGGCGGTGATTTTGGATTGTGGGAGCAAGCAGCTGCCGGCCACCCTGCTTGGGTGGGCACCAGGCTGACCTGCCCGCCTCTGATTTACCCTGGTCTTTTCAGCCTTGTGCGGGTCTGAGATTAACTGTGGCTTTTGATCTCATTTGAGATTTATGGGTCTCTGAAATCAGGCCGATAAATGAGCTTGTATCACTGAACAAGGAGGTGGTTAGTGGGTGTGACTCCCACATACCTAACTTTCGGCTACTTAATTTCTTAGGAAACTTCACCCCAAGTTGTTGGGGTCCAGCCAGAGGCACAGCGGCAATTTGAGGTATCAGGAAGCCTGAAGGCACCATCGGGCTGCTGATGCACTCGCCCCACAGGTATAGGTTGATCTGCTGTATCAATACCCCATAAATCATATTCTATAATGTTAGTTTGAAAGACATAAGAAAACCTTCCTTAAGCTTATGACCTTTCAAAAAAAGCTTTTCATATTTATAACATCAACTAATTATAACATTGATAATGGAAGGCTTATTTGAAAAATCATGTAAGGCTATACCCTAGTTTGATCAATTTTCCCATTCCTTATTTTTTGACTCTTTCATTTTATCTTTCTTATTTTGTATGCTTTTTAATTTAATTTTATCTTTTTTAAATTTTTTTGTTTTTCATTTCATTTATTTATTTATTTTTATTAGTGAGACACCATGAGTACAGTTGTAGACTTACAGATATTTGTGCTTGGGTTTCAATTATACAATGATCAAATACCCATCCCTCCACCAGTGCCCATTTCCCACCATTACGGATCCCAGTATCCCTCCCACCCCCCATCCCCCCATCCCACCCTGCCTCTGTGGCAGGGCATTCCCTTTTGTTCTCTCTCTCCTTTTGACATACAAGTGGTACTACACGGAAAGTATCATGTTAAGCAAAATGAGTCAGAAAGAGAGGGATAGTAATTTTATCTATTATTTTTGACATTATGAAAATGAGTAGTATATGAATGAAGAGTTAGGGTTAGAAATATCAGGTAGAGACACACAAAAGAATCTCAGAACTGAGCAGCTCTCTGCAGAGATGGCTTCAGACTTTGCCCTAGGCTGATTTCATGGGGGTGCCTCAGACGGGAGCAGACATTGTCCCTCCACCTGCCCCCTTAGAAATCTTGGTGGCCTCTATCTTCCAGAACCCAATGAAAAGCCCAGGTACTGAGGATTAGTGATGGCAAACTCTAGGCATTGTGGGATAGGGGATGGGCTGGTCCTTCTCATTCCCTCGTCCCCTTGGGACTCTGGATGCCATGCCCATGAACTGCCTCCGGGAACCACCTAAACTCATTAACAGTCATGATCCAGAGACACCAAAAGAATCTCAGAACCTTGCAGCTCACTCTAGAGATTTCTCCAGATCCTAATTATCTAAAATATTAGATTTCTAGGAGCCCAGGGCTGTTCTCGTGGTTGCACAACATCCTATATTAGACGTAGCAGGCAATACACATAAATTTTGTGTTGCCTGTTCGGCAGGATTGAGTGGGGGTGTGTAATTTGAAATAATGGTGGTGGGAAGGCATGTTGGTGGTAGAACTGGTGTCGAAATACTGAATGCAACCCATGATTGTGAAAACTTTATGAAAATTTAAAAAATAGAAATATCAGGTAGAAAATAGAACAAACACAGCATTCCTGAGAGAGAGCTGGCCTGGAGTGTTTGTCAAGGCCAGTGTTTGTGGTGAATACGAGCAAATGCAGAATGAGCAAGATGTGATGTGGGGACTAGATGGGATTCAGATTCTGACTCTCCTTACACATCATCCTTCTTTTATTTCATTGTTGTTATTGTTTTCGTGGCTGTACTGACAGTGCTCAGAACTTATTCCTCTGCTCAGGGATCACTCCTGATGGGGTTTAGGGCATAATATGTCATGCTGGGGATCAAATCTGGGTCAACTGCATGCCAGGTAAATGCCCTCCCCACTGTACTCTCATGCCAGTTCTCCTTATGCTTCTTATACGTCAATATAATTTGCATTTTAATTGAGATTCATCTATATAATTTGCATTTTAATTGAGATAATAATGCAATAATTTGCATTTTAATTGATATTCATCTATATAGTAAAATAAATTCTTGTTATATTAGCATTCTTGCAGAAAAACTATAAATAATAACAAGTATAAAACCAAAACTTGCACCTGCAACTCTCTGAAGTCATAGGAGTGCACAGAAATGTGAACAGATTAAAAGGATGTCAAAACTTATAATAGAAAGTCACACAGACTGGGGGCCAGAGCAATAGTACAGCCGGGAGGGTATTTGCCTTGCAAGAGGCCAGCATCCCATATGGTATGCTGAGCTCTGACAGAAATAATTCTTGAGTACAGAGCCAGGATAAACTCCTGAGCATTGTCAGGTGTGGTCTAAAATTTAAAAAAAGTTTTGAAAAAGGAAAATAAAAAGTTGCACTGGCCAATTGTACTGGCTTTCCATTGTATAGCTTCTGGTCTGAGGGCAGGACTCCTACAGCACGTAAGGAATCTAATAGAACTCCAGTTGGAAACTTTGTACCTTTTTGGAAAAATCATAAGATAGTTTGAGGCGATTAGAGCAATTGAAAAATTAAAGCAGAACTAGGAAGTCCAGATGGATATTACAAAATTATAAAAAAGTTATAATTTTGTATGCAAACTGAGCGTGATCATTTTATTGAAACATAAATTTTTATGCATCGTGTTTTAAACATCACAGGGAAGGATAAAAGAAATGTGAGTGGCTACAAAAGACTTTGTACATAGGCCCAGTTGAGTTCAATCTGAAGACGGAGAAACAAAAACTGTTTTTCAGGGGCAGTACGTGTCCTGCCCTCAGTACAGCGGGTAGGGCGTTTGCTTTGCACGTAGCCAACCCGGGTTCGATTCCCAGCATCCCATATGGTCCCTGAGCACTTTCAGGAGTAATTCCTGAGTGCAAAGCCAAGAGGTAACCCCTGTGCACTTCCAGGTGTGACCCAAAAGAAAAAAAACTCTGTTTTTCAGAGGGGGAAAAATAGAATACAAAGACTCAGTCAGAATAGAATATAAAAGTATCGAGAGGCTGAACAGATAGTACAACAGGTAGAGCTTTTGCCTTGTTGGCTGGCCTGGGTCTGATCCTTAGAACTTCATATGGCCCCCTCAGCCTGACAAGAGTAATTCCTGAGCAAAGAGAAGGGAGTAAATCCTGAGTACAGACAGGTGTGTCCACAAAACAAAATGACAAAAATAAAATGTAGAAGGTATATGGTACACAATTGACACTCTTTGTCTAGTTTCGGGGCCACACTCAGCAGGACTTAAAGCTATTTCTAGCTCAGCACTCGGGATCACTCTTGGCAGGGATTGAAGGTGGTATCTGAGGTACTGGATATTGAACCAGGGTGGACCATGACCTGGTACAAAGTCAGCACCTTCCCTGCTGTACTATCTCTCTGGTCTTGCAATCCAAACTATTTAACCCTAAAGTTAGGACAACACCGCTTATTCTCAAAATCAAATAAAATCCATCTAGTCCAATCCTGATTTGAGCCAAATGTAGAACTGAGTGAAATAATATCAACTATTTTTTATTTCTACTTTCAGTGATACAGTGAAAAGACAGCACAGTGGTAGGGCGTTTGCCTTGCAAGCCGCCTGTCCGGCTGAGCTGGGTTCAATTCCTCTGCCCCTCTCAGAGAGCCCGGCAAGCTACTGAGAGTATTTCGCCCGCATGGCAAAGCCTGGCAAGCTACCTGTAACGTATTTAATATGCCAAACACAGTAACAAGTCTCACGATGGAGACGTTACTGGGCCTGCCTGAGCAAATTGATGAACAACAGGAGGACAGTGCTATAGTGTTACAGTTATATGCATGGACATTCCTGTTTTACTGGTTAAAACACTGCAGTGAATATATATTCTTTAAACACTTGGAATGACTGAACCAAAAGGTAAACACATCTTTAGCTTTTTGCTTTTTTTTCTCCCATTACTCCCTAAAAGCCTCATATTAACATTTACATCCATTATTTCCCTTTTTATAGCCTCATTAATACTATTTATTCAAATTTCAAAAGTCCTATATAAAAAACGATTACTTGTTTAAATATTTTACTAATGAGCATGCAGACTTGAAATGATTATTAAGTGTGTTTCTTGTCTAATATCTTTTGTTCCATTTTGAACTAGTTTGCTCACCATTTATTTCTGAGATTTTCAAATATTAAATATTGTAAGCTATTATCTTTAGAATTTTTGTTTTCATGGACAGGTCTTCTTATAAGTAGTGTTTGTGCTAATTTTGACATTTTAGTTAGTGGTAGGATTAGTACTATTAGTAATAGGCACAGATGTTGGTGAAATATTCCCAAACTTGAAATGAACAGATACCAAAGAGAGAGTGAATGATTCCCTTCACAGAGGGAACGTTTTGTACTGAAGGTTATTTACTGAATGTCCTGGGGCAGTGTGTCAATGAATAACATTTTCCCTGCTTTATTGACAATGAAGGCAGGAGCTGGCTCATTTCCATTTTATAGACAAGGGAAATTAAAGCAACAAGCAAGACATTAAAAGCCAATGGCACAAAGGCAGAGCTTCAGACCAACGGAACAGGGTTGAATATACTAACATCTCCCCTCAATCATATGATCATCTAATCTTTGATAAAAGAGCAAGAAATGTGAAGTGGAGTAAGGAAAGCCTCTTTCACAAATTGTACTGGCAAAACTGGATAGCTACATGCGAAAAAATGGGCTCAGATCTCTGCCTAACACTATGTACAAAAGTAAGATCAAAATGGATTAAAGACCTCAACATCAGACTGGAACCATAAGGTACATTGAAGACAAAGTTGGCGAAACTCTCCATGACATTGAAGCTAATGGTATCTTCAAAGATGTCACGCCACTGGCCGAGCAAGTGAAAACAGAGATAGGTAAATTGGACTATCTTAAACTAAGAAGCTTCTGCACCTCCAAAGAAACAGTGACCAAAATACAAAGACAGTCTTCAGAATGGGAAAGGATATTCACCGAATACACATCTGACAAGGGGTTGATATCAAGGATATATAAAGTACTGGTTGAACTAACTCCACAAGAAGAAAACATCCAACCCCATCAAAAAAATGGGGCAATGAAATGAATAGAAATTTTCTCAAAGAAGAAATCCGAATGGCAAAAAGGCACATGATAAAATGCTCTACATCATTAATCATCAGGGAGATGCAGATCAAAACCACAATGAGATACCATCTCCCACCTCAGAGATTGGCCCACATCCAAAAGAACAAAAGCAACCAATGCTGGCACGGATGTGGCGAGAAACATTCCCTCCTTCACTGCCGGTGGGAATGCCGACTGGTTCAGCCCTTTTGGAAAACAGTATGGACGATTCTCAAAAAATAAGAAATTGAGCTTCCATTTTACCCAGCAATACCACTCCTGGGAATATATCCCAGAGAGGCAAAAATGTATAGTCAAAGTGACATCTGCACTTGTTTGTTCATTGCAGCAGTCTTTACAATAGTCAGAATCTGGAAAAAACCTGAGTGCCCAAGAACAGATGACTGGTTAAAGAAACTTTGGTACATCTACACAATGGAGTACTATGTAGCTGTTAGAAAAGATGAAGTCATGAAATTTACATACAAGTGGTACTACATGGAAAGTATCATGCTAAGCGAAATGAGTCAGAAAGAGAGGGATAGACATAAAAAGAATGCATTCATCTGGGGGACATAAAGTAACAAAATAGGAGATTTAATATCCAAGAATAGCCGAGATCAGTACCAGGAGGATTACTCCAAGGCTTAGAGGCCAGCCGGGCATTCTAGGGGAAAGGGCAGCTCAGACAGAGAAGGGAGCACCAAATGAAGAGTGTTTGGAGGATCCTCCCAGAATGGGAGATGCATGCTGGAAGTAGACTACAGACCAAACATTATTGCCACTCAATGCCTCTTTTGCAGACCACAACACCCAAAAGGAGAGAGAGAACAAAAGGGAATGCCCTGCCACAGAGGCAGGGTGGGATGGGGAGAATGGGGGTGGGAGGGATACTGGGATCCATGGTGGTGGAAAATGGGCACTGGTGGAGGGATGGGTATTTGATCATTGTATAATTGAAACCCAGGCACAAAAATTTGTAAATCTACAACTGTACCTTATGGTGTTTCATTAATTAAAAAAAAGAGCCAATGGCCAGTTGTAATGAGAGTCAACATTCGTCAAATCAACACCATGCACTGTGATTAGTTGTTTCTGCCTTTATAAACCGTGAGATCCTCTAGAACATAGGGCCATGGAACCCATTTTTGTGTCCTTGTGTTTAGGATAAAGACTGGCATGTAGCTAATGTTCCTAAAACTTTGGTTAAATGTTTCAGCTACATCTCCTTGACCCTTTTAGAGAAAGTGTGCTCTTAAGTGTCTTATTCTTACTTGTTTTATAAGTGATGGCAAATTCTCTGTACTCACTGACACAAAACTAGGGGTCCCACCTGCCCCAACAGAACCCTGGCAGCTAAAACCCTCCAGAATCCAATCACCGCTATACTCATGGCCGATCTCCACAAGCTCAGGATGAGTCTTATACATGAGAATGAATCTGCGGAAAAACTCGGGTATGTGGGTTTTGTGGTCAAAATCTCCAGGATGAATGAGGGACCCCCCATCTCCCAGTTCTTTCCAGAGCCTGGCAGTCATGCTCATGAACTTCCTCTGGTGTCATATAAGTTCATGAAGCTCATGGCTGTGATCCAGACACTCACAGATAAATCTCAGAAAAGAGCAACCAGCGGCAGAGATGCCTCTGTACCCCAAAGTCACCGACCAGTTAAAAATGTAACTATAACTGTATCACCCTGGGGCTAGAGCGATAGCACAGCGGTAGGGCATTTGCCTTGCACGCAGCCAACATGGCCTACCCGAGTTCGATTCCTCTGCCCCTTTTGGAGAGCCCGGCAAGCTACCGAGAGTATCTCACCCGCACGGCAAGTCTGGCAAGCTCCCTGTGACGTATTCAATATGCCAAACACAGTAACAACCAAGTCTCACAATGGAGACGTTACTGGGCCCGCTCCAGAAAATCAATGAACAACGGGAGGACAGTGACAGTGACAGTGTATCACCCTATTTAAAATTTAAAACAGAAGACAACCAAGCTTTATATATATATATATGCATATATTTATGTGTGTGTATATATATATATATATATATATATTAGCACACAAGAAAGGCTCAACCTGTAAGGTAAAGGTAAAGGCCCTCCCGTTGATCGTCGATTTGCTCGAGCGGGCCCAGTAACGTCTCCATTGGAGACTTTGTTGTTACTGTGTCTGGCATATCGAATACTCTCGGTAGCTTGCCGGGCTCTCCGAGAGGGGCGGAGGAATCGAACTCGGGTCGGCCATGTTGGCTGCTTGTAAGGCGAACGCCCTACCACTGTGCTATCGCTCCAGCCCTGTAACGACATGTTAGTAATCTCTTATACAAGGGCTTAATGGCTCCAGGATGAAATACAACAATCTTCACACACTTTCCCCTAAGGAAACTTTCTTGGATCATTTTCAACAGATTATTTATAACAAGCAATACAAAATAAATTATTTAGGACCTGGTTTGGGGGCAGGCTTGGGGTAGTGGTGAGAAAATTTGAAATAATGGTGGTCGGAAGGTGTAATGGTGGTGGTATTAATATTGGAATACTGAATGTAATAAATGTATTAAAGATTTGGTAAACTGTCCAACATCTAATAAAATTCTGTTTCTCTTAAAGAAAGAAAGAAAGTTCCCCTAGGGATCCTGTGAAAGCAATAATCCATTGGTCCATGAAAAGTATTGGCGCCATTCCTCCTGCGTGTGAGGACCATTCTCTTTCTCCCAGGAGTGGCTTCCTCACCCTCCCAAGCCTCTAGGCTTTCTTCCAGAGGACTCACCTGAAGGCCTCCAACCCCTTATATTGGCTGGCCTGCTTGTCACTGCTGGCTGACAAGAAGTCGTTGAGCATCAGGCGAGCCAGGGACTTCTGGATCATTTTGCAGAAAGGTGTATGAAAGATCATATACTGTATATCGTCGAGGGTGAAAGGTCGATCGATGCCAGCTGAAAGAGGTGGGGGAGGGGAGATGGAGGAGACATTTAGGTCCAGACCCCAAGCTCTAACTTTGCCACAGGCTTTTGGGCCTCTTGGAGAAGGAACTCTCCCTCCAGCAAACACACAGGAAGCTTGTTCATTTATCTTACCTGCTTTTAACCAACTACTCTACTCATCAAGAAAGAAGAGAAAGAATCGTGTTCTTCCTATTTACTTCACCAACTGCTATGGCAGGTAGTTCCTCCAACCTCCAACTAGAATTGAAATATTTTCTCTATTTTTCCAGAGGAGGAAAGAGGCTCCAAACCCAGTTCAGAAATAACTGGCTTTGGATTTCATTTCATTTCATTTCATCATCCTGTTATTCGTCGATTGCCTCGAGCAGGCCCCAGTAACGTCTCCTTCATTCTAGCCCTGAGATGATATTCAAGGCTCTTTAGGAGAATGAGACCCATCATTGTTACTGGTATTTGGCAGATGGGGTCAAATGTACCCCAGACCATCTCCCTCATTCCAAAGCAGAAACTTCCTTGTGCAGAGCCAGGAATAAAGGTAGCATATATATAAAAGTCTACGTGGGAATGAGAAGTAAAATCAGGTTGCATAAGAATTCAGAGACGGCAAGAGCAATTAGCCAGAAGCAACTTGACAGTGGTTGCTTGCAAAGGCAGACCTCTGGCTCATGTGAATGGAGCAACTGACAGCCCCCCCTATACTTGAAAGAGGCAAGATGTAGTTCTTTATGACACACTCAGAGAAGTTATGCAATACTTCAGAATCTGCTTTTTCTTACTCAAAACCTGACTTTTGCAAATGCCCTTCTGGACACTGGCTAAGAGGTAAGAATTCTTTTTGATTTTAAAATAATAACTGTATCTGTGATCACTGAGAGAGAACAGGGTTTAAAGCACTTGCCAACCCAGCATCACATAGGGTCTCCTGAGCATCACCAGGAATAATCCCTGAGTGTAGAGCCAGGAATGTTTCCTGAGCTCTGCTGGGTATGAACCCAAACTCCAAAAGCAAAACCAATGAAAATAAACTTATCTGTATCTGAAAGATAGATCTTTCTTTTCTGATTATAAAAGCTAAAATAATTTTACCAAAAGAATTCAGAAATTAAGGTAAAAATAAAATAAACTTATAACTAACATTGACCAAAAAGTCACAGATAAGATTTTAATATATGTAAAAAATAGGGAAGACTTTTTAACATCATCCAAAAAAATTTTTTGCATTCTTTTTTGGGGGGTTCATACCCACGATACATAGGGATTACTCCTGACTCTGCACTCAGGAATTACTCCTGGCAGTGCTCGGCGACCATATGGGATGCTGGGAATCGAACCCGGGTCAGCTGTGTGCAAGGCAAATGCCCTACCCGCTGTGCTACTGCTCCAGCCCCATCATCCAAATTTTTTAAGGTGGCAAACTATATAAGCCAAGAGGCAAATAACTCCTGACTTAAATGGTAATAAATCCAGGTCCACAGTTCTTTCCCAAGTGACTGACACACTGGTGGTTTGACCCTGGGTTATTTCTTTTATTTTTTTCAACTTCACTTAAAGGCATTTGTATACTTGAATTTGGAAGACTCCCAAATGGACTTTAGCCTTGCCCTTAAGAAGGATGGAAGAGAAGATAAAATCAATTTTTAGAGAGCATTTCCAGAAAAGAGAAGAGAACTAGTCAGGATTTTAGAGAAAACTCTTTTGTCACGTGGGAAGAGTCCTTACCTTGCTTCCACTGTTTCTGGATTTTCTGACGGTAATATCCATAACATTTGTCCAAGGCCCTTGCATAGCACTGGATGGAGAGCTTCCCATCCACAAGTGGATATTCAGAACTCCCGTCTGGTTTGTAGAAGTCATATACATTCTCCATGTGGGTTCCCCTAAGCCCTGGATTGATGCACGGACGTATTAAAGGATAGAACAATGTGGTTCATGAGCAGAGAAGATGGGAGAACCATGTTCCAGTATTTTGGTTATTATCTGTCTTAAGCCAAAGCCTGAGCCCACTCAATATTCCTTGTCTATCCGCAGAGACCTGAATAGATTGCTTCTTATACATACATGAGATTTGTATGTCTCTTTCCACACCTCTATGAACTTCAAAAACCATAAAATAGATGCTGATAGCTTCAAAGAAGAGTTTTTCACTCGGTCCCCAATTTTCTCCTTCCCTCTTCAGCTGCCACTTTGACTGCTCACAGGGGCACTGCACTTCCCTCCACTCGTTCCACATGCCATCATCCCTGCACGTGATGTGCAGAAAAGGACACCTTGACAACCCTCCACTTCCCTTGCTGACATCTACTCCCCAGTCCAGCCTTTTGAGGGTAAGAGTACCTTTAAGTGGCTACTTCACTCCTGAGAGGTGTGCTGTGTCCACTAGGGCCGAGGAGCTGTGATATTGGCCGTGCATGCAGTCTCTTGGCACCATACAGACATTTTTACTACTAACCTCTCTCAAGGGCCAGAGGGGCCTGGGGCCCTACCAGCATGGCCACAGCTCCGGCACCGCCTGTGGGGCGTGCATTCCCATTGGGATAGACTGCGATATCTCCGCAGACCACCAGTGCATAGCGACCTGGAACAGAGAAGAAATGATCATCACCAAAAAATCTTGAATAGGCTGTGTGCCAGGTCCAATTTGAAGTACTGGAGATGTTCTGGAAACAAAACAGAATCCTTGACCCACGGAGCCGATGTTCTCATGAAATTCATTGCGATGCATTTGCAATGTAAAGCCAAAGCATAGTTCTTGAGTGCAGAACCAGGAGTAACCCCTGTGCAACGCCAGGTGTGACCCAAAAAGCAAAAAACAAAACAAAACAAACAAAAAACATAGTTCTTGTTGCTCTCAGCTGCAAAATGCTCATTGACTCAGAATCGTGCTACTGCATTCAACAGAAAGCTTATTGACTGGCATGTTCTAGAAAATTCAGGCTTCTACCATTTTCCTCAGTACACCACAGTCCTAAAATTCCTTCTAAATCATAGGAAATCAAGCCTTTGGGAGGGAAACTTACATTTGAAGTATTACCTAGACACTAGTTATCCTAAAATAATTCTTAAAATAATCCAATAAATTAGCTAATAGTCTCTTACAGAATAGTCTCTTTTACAGATATTGCCTTCTAGAAGCATTAAAAAGCTTGTTTGCAGTCACTCATCTATAAAATATGAAATTTTACATTCATTCCTATTTCTTATTGGATCCTATATCATGTGTTTTGAAAGACTTGGTACTATATCCATTACAAAAAGAGATCTTTTTATGTTGAGTAATCACATTTAATAGAGTGATCGATACTAACTGACTCTGTAAGAAGCTACAATTCAAATAAATTATTGCTGCCTTGACTACCATTTGGTTCAATTTTATCTGATAATATGACTGGCCAGATTTGAGTTTGCAAGAAGATATGACACTAATTTTAATATTCTCTTTAACGTGTAGAACCACTCCTTGGATTCAGTCTAACATTCTGTTGGAAGACATTTTTATATTACTTAGTCTCACAATATCATGTAGTTATTCTCTCTTTATATACAAATAAATTGAGACCTAAAGAACTTAACTCACTTGCCCAAAGTAACATGGCTGATTTAGAAAAGGTGTCAGTTAGGAATACAATTCAAATTAATTGACACTAAGGATTCTTCCTTGAGAGTTACAAAAGTGCTGACAAAAAGTTTTGTTTTACCACAATTATATACAAATTTTGCACACACATATAAAATTCATCTACCTAGCAATTAAATTATTTTACCAATTGAGACCAGGTGGTGGGTGTCACACCCATCACCTGGCCCCCTGGCGTCGTGTAATCCCATCAACGGCCAAGACTCAGAGATTATAAAATCCAGCTCCCGGAACCGCGCGGCCACATTCGCGGCCACGCGACATCTTATCAGGACATCTTTTATGACATCTTATTATCTCATTCCTACTTTGGACAAACTTGCAGGCTATCGAATGTAGCCTGCCCACAGGGCAGAGTCTGGCAAACTCCCCGTGGCGTACCAAATATGCCAAATACCAGTAACAATGATGGGTCTCATTCTCCTATAGAGCCTTGAATATAATCTCAGGGTTAGGATGAAAGAGACGTTACTGGGGCCTGCTCGAGGCAATCGACGAATAACAGGAATCGGCCAATAGAGAAGCTATATTCAGAACCAACAAAATGCTATTTCGTTTGTAAGTCTCATAAAAAGATGAATCATAAAATAAGAAAATGACCAACAAACGTAAAAATATTAGAGATCTCATATTTAAAGGCAAACCAATGACATTCTTCTACATACTAATCTGTCAAGGGCTAGAATATTTGAGAATACATACTATAGAAATAAAATACCCTTTTCAATAAAGAAGTTTGAGAAATAATTTAACATATTCTATAAAATTTTGTTGTTGTTTGGGGTATACCTAGTAATGCTCAGGGATCTCTCCTAGCTCTTTCTAGGGATCACTTCTGGGGGTGCTTGCAGGACCATATGTAGTGCTGGGTATTGAACCCAGGTCAGATGTGTCAAGGTAGGAGCCCTATCTGCTGTTCTATCAAACGTTTTTTGTTTTAAACTTTTGTTTTTGGGGTCATATCCGGTTATGCTCAGGAATTACTACTGGCCCTGCTCTCAGGGATCACTCCTGGTAGTGTTTGGAGAACAACATATATGATGCCAAGGATCAAATTGAGTTGGCCGTGTGCAAGGCAATCACCCTACCCTCTATACTATTCCTCTGAACCCCTCTAGCAAATTTTTAAGTCAACATATCCTGCATTTCCACGTCTAGGAATCTGTTCTTACAACACATTATCAAAAGCACACAAAGCAAGTTATGAATAAGTACTCTGTTCATAAGAGCATAATTGCAAAAGAATCTATAATCTAAATATTTAGGAATGTGGAACTAAATTACATTAAGTTGGACAGACCTATCAAAAGATATAATGCAACTTTAAAAAGAACAAATAAAGCTTATTATATTTTTAATATAGAATAATTTCTAAGATACCAGAGAGATAAGAAATAATATGTATAGTGCAAAAAAGTGAAACTGAATTGGTATGTACATTCTTATAAGCAGGAAACTAGAAAAATCTGGAATATATAAAAACTACCAGTGTTACGTTCTGAAAAGTACTAATAAAGTGTGAAGAGAGGATCTTTTCTTCATTTTACACCATTCTGTGCATGTGTATATAATTTTAAAAACTATATTTCAATTACTTTCATTTTACTATTATTTATTTTGCTTTCAAGTCATACCCAGAGATTCTAAGGGCTGTTTCCTGGCTCTGTGTTTAGAGATCATTCCTGAAAAGGTCCAGGGGACCATATGGGGTACAGAGAATCGAACCCAGGTCAGCAGCATGCTTGGCAAGCATCCTATCTTCTTTCTTTCTTTCTTTTTGTCTTTCTTTCTTTCTTTTTTTCTTTCTTTCTTACATCCATCAGTGCTCAGGGCTTATCTCCTGGTTCTGCACTCAGGAATCACTCCTGGTGGAGTTCACAGAACCATATGATGTGCAAGGGCCATATGCCAGGTAAGAATGTTAACCTCTGTACTTTCTGGTCCTCAACTACTTTAATTTTTAAAAAGACAAAAACAAATAAGGGCTCTCAGATGATCTGAGTCAGTGACACTCTTTTCTTGACTCATCTGGATCTCTCTCTAAAATAGTTCAGAATTTTCTAGTGAGTCCCAGACATCTCCTCCTAACAGAGAGATCTAGAGATCCCAGGTGGTTGGTCAAGTTAGGAGCAGATTTTTATCTACACTGTCCTAGGCTGGTCTTGATGCTTGCCACCAGACTCAAGGTTAGATAGGTTTTAACATGAACCAACAGTTCATGTCTTGGTGGCTTTTAAAAAAAAAGAACTTCTCACCAAGACATCATATTTCTACTCAGCCACCCAGCAGAATCTATTAATTTGAAATAAAATGCTTGAAGTTAGTGATGTTCACAAGTATAGGTTTTGAATTCTGTCAGGAAACTTTCAATCCTTTTTATTAGTCTGCAAGGTAAATAGGTAATGAAAATTCCTTAAGTTCAAAAATGAGAAAGGGATTTGCCAGCCATTATTGACAGGGATAAGTTTCTAACTCTCAACTTGAACTGTTTTCCTTAAGTCTTCGTGTCACCACAGGAGTTCTTTTCCCAACATGGCATTTAGGCAAGATAAAAATAAGATACAGGATAAAGTAATTTCCAAGGAACCAGGCACAATACTGGTTCCTTGGAACACTGCTAGCCTCTTTAACGTAGTCTAGCTTATAATTCCTGGCTCTATTTCTACCAAGGTGTTTTTCCCTTAACACCTACGCTAGTTTAAACCTTTCAACATCATCAATGTCTCCGAGACGTAGGAAAATCTTAAGAGAAACAGGTATAATGAAATACAGTGAGATACGTTGTCTATTCCACTTACTAAGTGCAAGATATTTAATTTTCCATTTTTTCACCTAAAAATCAGGTAAAACACTTCATTTCACTTAGGCTGTTGCACTTTATTAGTACACTACCAAAGGAATGAGTATGTGAACATAAACTTAATGGAATATGTAAAATTATAACAGCAGTTGTGAGAATAAGTTGTCTTTTTTTTGTTTGCTTTGTTTTGGGAACCCACTCAGGGACTAATCCTTGCCTTTCACTCAGGGATCACTCCCAATGGGCTCCAGGGACCATATGGAATGCTAGTGATCGAACCCGGGTTACCCACATGCAAGGCAAGTGCCCTCCCTGCTATACTATAGCTCCTTCTCAATCATTGTCTTTTTTTCCCTTGCATGAAATCATCCGAGGCAGTGAAAAGTAAAACTTATAGAATTTAGTCTCTCACTCATACCAGGCACCTGGCAGCACATACCATCCCAGTAACTGGACTCCATCCAGTTGGCAGCGTTGAAGAGGGAAGCCGTGCCCCCATAGCAGGCGTTGGTAGTATCTATACCCTCAATGTCCGTGTTGCCAGAATCCTGAAAGAGCTCCATGAGCACTGTTTTGACAGCTTTGGACTTGTCAATGATGGTCTCCGTGCCCACCTCCAGGCGGCCGACGGCGTCCCAGGGCAGTTGGATGCGTTCCATCAGCCGCTGCACCACCGTCAGGCACAGGGAGTTGATGTCTTCCTGGACTGAGCAGAAACCCATCCTGGTCTGGCCCAAGCCCACAGTGTATTTCCCTGCTTCCACTTTGTTGTACTTCTCCAGGTCGGTTTGATCCACATACTGGGCTGGAAAATAGACCTCCAGAGCAACGATGCCCACGTCCTTTGGCCAAGTATCCGTTTTGGCCAAGGGAACAGCAGGGCCGGTAGAAAACCTGCAGTGGAAAGAACAATCATAGTCCTACTAACGATGCCAGCCAATTTCCTCAAAAGATAATTTGGATGAATACACATTTAGGATTGCTGTATCTTTCTGTTGTGTTTCCATTTTTGACATTATTAATTGCTCCTCTATGTACCCAGAGCATTAATTCAGCAGCCAGCCCCAGTGCCCTATAGGGTCCCCAGAGTCACACCAGGAGTGATCCCTAAGCACGGAGCCAAGAGTGTGGCCAAAAAACCTCTCCAATTCCTCCTTTTTATATCTTTTATATTGATGACAATGTAATTTTCCAGATATCAATAGGTTGCCATAACTTTTGGGTTCTTTACATGGCCCATATTTCTCTGTCCTTTTATATTTTTAACCTCTGAAGGTCTTTAAATTTAACAAGACTCTCCTGTAAACTGCATATATTTGGATCTTTTTCATTTTTCAACAATTCTTACATCTCTTTCCTTTAAATTAGAATAATTAACTTATTTTTATTTTCATTACTATTTCAGTTGGGATTAAGTCATCATCTATTATATTTTTTATTTGTATTCTTTACTAATCCCTTCCAGTATTCTTTGGATGAAGCAAATGCACATTATTTTGTCTTATCTCCTCTTTAATAATGACCTTATGAACAACAATGCTTGGACCATTGCAATCTAAATTAATTAATTAACTACTTGTAATTTTTTGAACACTACCAAAGCCTTACTCTTAGATTTACTTCCTTTCTCTTTTCTGTCCCCTTGAGATTTTCTCATAATATACTGTATTTCTGTGTATTTCCTAAACCACACCAAACACAGCTTTTTAAAGTTTTTATTATTTTTTTAAATGCCTCCCGTTATAGCTCTTTCACTTTCTTCTTTCCTCTTTTTTCTACATAAGGACACACCTTTTTATTTAAAAAAACTTTTTAATGAATGTATCTGCCCGATTTTGCCTAACCTACTTTTTCTTATTGGGTTTCCCAGTATTTATTGAGCAGGCCAAATACAGGACTGTGTTACAGATATGTAACTGTGAATAAGACATTCTTTGTAGCCACAGAAAAGGCCCAGTATGATGGAAGAGGAAAACATTTGTACAACTTAGTACATGGTAGAACAGTAAAGGTTGTGAGAGTACAGAGGCTACAAATAACAGAAGTTCTGTTATTGTTGTCGTTGTCGTTGTTGTTGTTGTTGTTGTTGGGGCAATACCCAGTGGTGCTCAGGGCTTGCTCCTAGCTCTTTATACTCAGGGAATCCTGGCAGGTTCAGGGGATCATATGGGGTGCCTGGGATTGAACCCAGTTAGCAGCACACAAGATAAGTGCCCTATTGGTGTACTACCTCTTTGACCCAGAAAGAATAGTTTTAAACATTCAGATAGCAGAGAGAAAAGTGGGGAAAAGGTTAGTAGGGAAGAGGTCATTATTATGTTCCTGGAACCAACTACCTCTCCTTCCCCTTAACTCCTGATTTCACCCACTGGTGAGAATACATTTTATTTTCCAGCGACAAGTAACAAACTCACCATGTGCACCTCCCTTCTGCTCCCACATGAATTGTGAAACTTAAGTCATAGTCTTCATGTCAAAGGCGGCACAGTCTAGGAACACACTGGTGAAGTGATGTGCTTGGAGTAGCTTCCTAGTTGTTCCATTAGAATTATGCTACCCTGCATATCAGTCTAGAATCTGGGATACTCATGAAAGTCACCAAATTTCTCCAAATCATATGTGACTGAAAGAGTTCCTGACATTGGGGCTGGAGCACTAGCACAGCGGGTAGGGCATTTGCCTTGCACGCGGCTGACCTGGGTTCGATTCCCAGACTCCCATATGGTCCCCTGAGCACTGCCAGGAGTAATTCCTGAGTACATAAGCCAGGAGTAATCCTTGCATCGCCGGGTGTAAGCTCCCTCCCCACCCCCAAAAAATAAAAAAAGAGTTCCTGACATTGAAAGAGCAACAAGATAACTCAAAGGAAGTGAGTCAAAGGAAGTGTAACTTAGATGAACGTGTCTCTCAGCTCTCCTTGGGATTCTGGGCTCTGGTAAGCCACATCCCCCACCAACAAGGCCAGTTTGATATAACACTGTGAGGCAAAGGTGAATCATACGATCAAAAGATAGTAAATCAAAGTGATAGATGTTCATCCACATCTGATAAGAGGAGTTTGGAGTTCATTTGTCTGTCCTTTTAACTTGGTGTCCCCAGATAAATGGAGTTTGTACTGTCAAATATTTGTGGATGAGCAACATAGGAGCTAGCGGTTAGCCAATGTGTGATCGCTACTTGGCTGGCTTCTCTCTGTGGCTCATTTTCACTCTACCGTTTCTGAGATCACTGCCTTCTCTCTTTCCAGTTATAAATCTAAGGTTTTCAGGAGATTTCTCAAGAACTAGTCACTTGGTAACACTTGGAACTGCCTTGCAGAGGGACTATTTTCAGAAGTGGATTCCAGCGCTTTCAAAGAAAGTTGACCTATAGAAGGTTCTATCAGAACACTGGAGTTAAAAATATTTCTCTGATGCTGTATTCTTCTAAGGGGTAAACATTTGGTTTAACGAAAGTTGGTTTTGTTCTGGAGTTTCTTGGTTCAAGAACAAGCATCAGGCTTTTATTTCTTGACTGCACTTTGATGCTCTCCTTTGTTTCAAAATTAACTATTAGGGGCTGGAGCGATAGTACAGCGGGTAGGGCATTTGCCTTGCACGCAGCCAACATGGCCGACATGGGTTTGATTCCCAGCATCCCATATGGTCCCCCGAGCACCACCAAGAGTAATTCCTGAGTGCATGAGCCAGGAGTAACCCCTGAGCATCGCCGGGTGTGACCCAAAAAGCAAAAAAAAAAAAATTAACTATTAAACACCAGGACTACTATGGGAGATGGAGAGTAGGGGGTATACGGAAGGAGGAAAAGAGGAAGCCAAGTCTTTTTTTAAGAGCTCCTCAACCAGTGGGAAGAATGAGATAAATACACACACATTTATCTCAGCTGAGAGTCAAAATAATTCTTTTAAGCATTAGTAAGAAGTGGTGCAGAAACAAGACTAAAAGGAAAACCCTTTGAGTGAAGTGGCTGGTTGAGGGACCTGAGGATGCTAGCCATCGCCGTGCTACCATCAAAGCCAGGAGACCGCAGTCTCCAGACTCTCGTGCCAGACTTAGTGAGTCTGAAAAACAATAATAATAAAATAGAAAGGAGTATGTGTGTGTGTGTGTGCGTGTGTGCACACACACACGAGAGCACTTGTATGTACAAACACAATGAAACCACACATACACACTTATCTTTACATCTAATTTACCCCTCTCAGGAAATCAATGGGTAAGGAAATACACATCTTATTTCTCGGCCCATTTCAAATCTGCAGTGATTGGAACCCGTCTATTTAACTAACACTGCAGTTAGATGGACAGGGGAAAGTCTTTGGCCCTCGCGGGAAGAGCTCTGTGCACCCTGCAGCTCTCGGAAGTGGGAAATGAGCAGATGTTAGAGGTTCGGGATCCTGCAATTCTGAGGAGCTCAGATCTGAGGGGGGCTGTCTGGTGATAAGATAGACCCAAGGTGCACAGCCTTGCCAACCTTGGGCTGGGATTCTTCAGAGGTTCTCTTTAGCTGGCCTCTGCCTCTGCTACATTACTGACACTACATCATGTCAATAACATGATGTAGTCTCCATGACACTACATCAATGCTGACCTGCCTCCAGTCCCTGGGAACAATGTGACTTACTTTTGATGAGCTGCTGGGAGGATGCGAGCAGGCAGGAGTGAGGCTTCCTGCATCACTCGCTTTGCCTGCAAGACCCTTTTCACAGGAGTCAGTAGCCGCTGCATTTTCAGGTCAGCTGCAGGCCAGCAAAGTCAACAGTTCACAGTCCTTGGAAAGAGCTGCCCAGAGGAGCCCGGTCAGGCTTTATAGAGCCCAGAGACTTGTACCTCTGGAAGCCCCGCCTCTGTTTATCAAGACTCAGTCAGCTTCAAAACTGGGCCAAAGGTTCCCCTCTGAACATGCGTGAGTGAAAGAAAAACATCATCTCTCCAACATGCATGTGGGCGCCCTGACCCCGGGCATGTGTGAAGGAATGTAGGGGTTCGATTTCTTCCGCAGGCTGCTTCATATTCATGACTGTAACGTATCTCTCGACCTAGCGTAGACTCCAGCTCCCCATCTGAGTCATTCTTGCTCAATGGTCTAGAAGACACTCTGGGCATTATCTGTTATTGACACATATAGCATAATTAAAATCTTTCAAAACCAAGGTAATGTATCTTTACTTTTTCTAAGTATTGTAACCCAGTGGTTTACCAAATTGTTCACAATATAGTTGTTTCATGTATTCATTGTTCCAACACCAATCGCACCACCAGTGTGACCTCCCCTCCACTAATGTTCCCAGTTGCCCACCCACCCCTCAAGCCTGACCCTTTTAGTTGGTACAAACAAATTTATTTCATATTGCTTATCATAACACAAAGGGAAATGGAATGTATCTTTTGAGATACATTATAGCCAAAGCCATGCTGAGACCACTCTCCACATGCTTGGATGAGGAACCAGCAGAGGAACCCAGGTGTGCAGGACCTGGGGCTGAGATCTCCAAGCCTGCTCGGTTCGGGACTGGGCCTCCTCCACCCTGCTCCCCCACCTTCCAGTAGCTAGACAGTTACACCCACCAGCTGCCATGTAACCCCATCAATGGCCATCCAAAGACTATAAAACCAAGCTCTCGGAAGACCTCTTATTCTCTAGTTCTCACTCTCAGAGAACCCAGCAGGCTACCGAGATTATCATACCCGCCTATATGCTTGACTAGGAACACCTGTAAAGGTGATTAGAGGCTGCCCCAAAAGCCTCCATTCGTCTCGGAGAGCCCAGCAAGCTACCGAGAGTATTTGACTGCCCGTAGCGTACTCGATATGTCAAATACAGTAACAATGAATGGTCCTCATTCCCCTGACCCTGAAGGAGCCCCCAATATGTCATCGGGCTACACTTGCACTTGACAGGGATGAATGGAGACATTACTGTGCCCGCTCGAGTGAATTGAAGAACAACAGGGTGATAGTAATAGTGATAGTGATTTTTAGTTTAGAGTACATACATATTGGCATCTAGGCAAAAACCTGGGTATTGGAGCAGAGGTGTGACCTACTATGTTCCTCCTGCTTTTGTTCTCACCCTTGTTTCAGGAAGACCTGCAGATTTCCCAAGAGGAATGACCCAACTGCCTCAATTGAAGTCTAGGTGACTGTTGTTTGAAGCTCAAGATCTCCTGATATTATCAGTTTGAAAATCAGGCCGATGTTCTACTCATTCCTACAGTTAGGTAGTGTGACTGTGGGGGAACTCAACCATGTCTTTCAACTCAGTACTGGTCTTTCCACTTTGCTCTTTTACTTTTTTTTTTTTTGGCTTTTTGGGTCACACCCGGCAATGCACATGGGTTACTCTTGGCTCTGCACTCAGGAATTACCCCTGGTGGTGCTCAGGGGACCACATGGGATGCTGGGAATCGAATCCAGGTTGGCCGTGTGCAAGGCAAACGCCCTACCCACTGTACTATTGCTCCAGCCCCTACTCTTTTACTTCTCAATAAAAGTATTCCTGTCACCTGATCTTCCAACAAATTCCTCCCTTTACCTGCTCACAGGGCACAGATGGAACTCTATTTTTGTCAATGTGGATTCTGCATTTATTATGTTACTTAATTACTTCCCTCTTTGATTTAGTTAACTTCTCTATAACATGACTCATGGGTAAACAGCAAAGAACCAGAATAGTTCCTGGTTTAGGACTGTTTGCTTTGTTCTCTTTTATTGATGCCTAAGGGCTCTTGCCTGGGCCTCAGTGAGTTTCTCATAGATAGTTCTCCCTTTCTTAGAAAATATAACTGGACTTAGTTCTTGAACTAGTAAAATACCCTTCATCAGGAACCCTCAGAAAACTTAGAAAATATGGAGGTTTATTGTGCCCAAAACTTGGAAAAATGCACCAACATGGTCCACAGGAAGGCGAAGGAGAGACAGACAGACAGAAAATACACAGTAAACACAGGGTTCTGACTTTATTGGTGTCAAGGGTTTCCTAAAATCATTTTTATAGGTGATTGTAAATGCTGAAAGTGGAAATTTTAAGCATGGAAAGAGACAGAATTAAATAGAAACGTAAATTTGTTACTGTGTTCAAGCTATCTAAATCAATTGGGATCTATAAAACTAATGAATATTTGTAGGGGAATGGAGCCATTTTTCATCTAGTCCTGTGGTTGGAAATGTGTTTACTGGAATTATCCCTCTTTCAAGTTGAAGCTTTGGCCTCAAAGATTAAGTCAAGAACTTGCATCATAGTAAAAATTAACTGTCAAAGTTTATCCCAAGACTTTCAGATGGTCCTTCATGTCTTTCCAGGTATGTCACTAAATCTATAGCAAATGTCATTTAAAAAAATGCTATACGCTGTGTGTTTTATATGTTTTCCTCTATTACGTGTTAACTGATCATTCAGATGTTTGTCCTCAACTTTGCATTCAAATTACTTTTTATTAAGGTTATCGCTTTATTGACGTAGCTTTGCCTTACAAAGAGTGCAAAGATATTTTTTAGAGGTACAGTGTTACTACACCATATTCACCATGAAGGTGCTCACATCTCTCTACCACAAGATATAGGACCCTTCCACCTTCCCACCTCCCCCCCCCCACACCAGTACTGTTTTCAGACAAGAGTTTGTTTTTGTTGGGCATTGTCTAGTCCCTGATTTATTTATTTATTTGTATACCATATATGAGTAATATCATCCAATATTTGCCTTTCTCCTTTCTACTTTGTACTCTGTACTGTACTTAGTGTGACACCTTCAGTGACTTTGAAATTCGTTGTTGTCTTGGAAATATCACGGCAAGGTTTCTTGTGCCTTCCTTCTTAAAAACTTTTTTATTTTAAATTTGCTTTACAGAACCTGAAAATTCCGTGTTTCTTATCCAAATCACAGATTCCTGTTCCCAGCAGATCCTTCTCTCTCTTACCTCTCAATTTTGGAGTATTCAAAGTGCTTCTCATAAATTTCATATTTTATTAAAAAAAGATAAAAATGATTATAAAATTAGGCTTTTGATAAAGATACAATAATACATAATCACAGAGTTGGAGCGATAGCACAGCAGGTAGGGTGTTTGCCTTGCATGCAGCTGACCCAGGTTCAATTCCTTCGCCCCTCTCGGAGAGCCCAGCAAGCTACCGAGAGTATCTCGCCCGCACGGCAAAGCCTGGCAAGCTACCTGTGGCATATTCAATATGCCATACACAATAACAACAAGTCTCACAATGGAGATGTTACTGGGCCCGCTCGAGCAAATTGAAGAACCACGGGAGTACAGTGCTTCAGTGCAGTGCTACATAATCACATATGATTATGAACAGATAGTAGGCTATTTTGAGAAAGTTGAGTTACTTGGCCCGCTCGAGCAAATTGATGAACAACGGGAGGACAGTGACAGTGACAGTGAAAAAGATCAATCGAGTATAATTTTTATTTAGTGTATATAACAAACTAGGCATTATGCAAGCACTAAGAAAATAGATGAATAAGCTTCATTTCTTTCTCTTTTTTAAGCTGCCATGAACTAAGCAGAAACTATGCCACAGGTACCACTTCCTCTGTATTATCCTATTAAATTTTTCAACTGAAATTGGTGCTTTTATTATACTAATTTTACAGATGAGGAAACTGAGGATTAGAATCACTGTCACTGACCTCTTGTTGTTGTTCATCGATTTGCTCGAGCGGGCCCAGTAACATTGTGAGACTTGTTACTGTGTTTGACATATCGAATACATCACGGGTAGCTTGCCAGGCTTTGACGTGCAGGCGAGATACTCTTGGTAGCTTGCTGGGCTCTCCGAGAGGGGTGGAGGAATTGAACTCTGTTCGTCCATTTTGGCTGCATGCAAGGCAAATGCCCTACCCGTTGTGCTATCGCTCCAGCCATTGGTGGTTTTAGATTAATAATGGCTGGAATAAATTTTGACTCAAAGTTTTCTAAACCTACACATTACCTGAGCCAATTGTCAACCATTTTTTGACCTGAAAAAGTAGCATTTCAATTCAAGAGAAGCTAATAGTAAGTGGATACTTTAATAAAAGGAAGATTTGTTGGTTGAGAAAGCCTCAATATTACAGTAAGTGAAGAATAATTTTGAGAAATGATAACAAAATAATATCCAAGTGGTAGCTTTACAATAATGAAGATAAAGCTGGCCTAAGTACAAAATACTTAAGTAAAATCTAGTGATAGTTTTTCTACTTATTATCCAAAGTGTTGAAGAATATGGATTACAGCATTTAGTTGTTGTGCTTATAGAAGACACCTCTCTAATACTAAAATGAGCTCACATTTTGTTACATTTTCAATTATATCAAATGTCTGTCCCAAGCAGTTCCTAACATGGGAACCATGGCCAGGGTCTATGAGAGGGCTCTTGGCTTCCCACAATATTCCATATTCCGCCCACATGGCAATGCCTGGCAAGCTACCCGGGACATATTTGAGATGCCAAAAATAGTAAACAACAAGTTTCACAATGGAGATGTTACTGGTGCCTTCTCGAGAAAATCAATGAACAATGGGAGGACAGTGCTACAGTTATAATTTTTACTGTGAGATTTTGAGATTAGTCTTTCAACTTCTGGGAAATGTTTTACAACTGGGAGTGTTGATGAAAGACAGAATGTTCATTAGTCCAAACTGTGTCAGTTACTAGGTAAACAATAATTAGAGACGTGATTACTGCAGATTAAAAAGTTTAAAGATCTAGTGTGAAGCCTTGCAAAAACAATGTTTGTTATGTAAGCAAATTTTCCAAGACCACTGATCTAGTAGAGCAAAATTATAAACCGGTTTTAAGCATCTGGATTTACCTTTTTTGCCCATATAACATCGGACTCTTTCCTCCCTCAGAAATTCATCATTTCAGGGGCTGAAGAGTTAGCACAGAGATTAAGGTTCTTGCCTTCCATGTGGTCAATCCCAGTTTGATCCCCAGCACTGCATATGGCCCGCTGGGCACCACCAGAAGTGACATCTGCCAGAGTCTACCAGATATCTGCCAGATATTGGCAGGATCTGGCTCTAAAACAAAACAAAAACAAACAAACAAACAGTCTGAAATGCATTTATCAGCAGATACGAGAAAGAACCCCCAGCCCCTGCCTCATATGGCAATGAATTCTTGGAAAGTAATAAAACCAACCAGCCTTAAGGATGTCAGAACCTACATTGTGGTCGCAGGAACTAAGGACTGACAAGACCTTTACCCGGCACCAGTACAGGCCCAGAAAGAAATAGCAAAGAAGATCATAAACCACTCCCAACTCTGCCTTTTGGCAACCACCCAAGCAATGGACTGTTACTTAAGTAAGAGGGGCAGCTTGGGACAAGCCCTATAAAAGCCGACATGGAACAAAGAAGTGCATGCAGACGCCGCCTCACCCATGTTCTACCTGAGCCCGCGTGTCGCTGCGGTGTGCATGTTGTGCCTCTTGAGATGTGGACTTTCATATCTAACGCTGGGATGGGTCCTGGGGTTCTCTCTCTCTTTCTCTCTCTCTCTCTGTCTCTGTCTCTCTATCTCTCTCCAGTGTGTTCCTCTCTCTCTCTCTCTCTCTCTCTCTCTCTCTCTCTCTCTCTCCAGTGTGTTTCTCTCTCTCTCACTCTCTCTCTTGCTATCTGTCTCTGTGTGTGTGTGTGTGTGTGTCTATCTCTCTCCTTCCTTAGAATTTCCAAATAAAATCTGCTATATTTCACTGCTCTTCTTCTCCTGAAGATTCTTTTCTCCTCTGAAATTCTTCTCTAAAAGGCAAGGGAAATGGAGCTGAAAGACCTGGGAAAGGCTAGGACCGACCCTCCTGCAAGGAGCGACCCTCCTGCAAGGAGCAAGGCCCTCTGCAGACTCTTGCCAGCCCTAGTCTCCTCAGGCCCTCCTTCCCTTCGGGCAGAAACAGAAAGTTGCAGATCTCCTTCTTGAGAATGCTCCCTCGCTCCTCTCCACTTCATGTCTATCATCCAGGGACCCTACTGGCTCACCATGACTGATAAATTGAAGTTTATTCCCGTCCATGCAGATTCATGCCTTATGTTTCAGCCTAACTGAAAGAAAAGTTCAAAATTCTAGGCATTGGACAATGGGTAGGAAAGTTGTTACTGTGTCTGGCATATTGGATACTCTCGGTAGCTTGCCGGGCTCTCCGAGAGGGGCGGAGGAATCGAACTTGGGTCGGCCATGTTGGCCGCTTGTAAGGCGAACGCCCTACCCGCTGTGCTATCGCTCCAGCCCTGGGTAGGAAGTTATTTCTGTATAATGTCTAGCATTATTTCACGAAGTAGGTGATTCCACACTCCCCCTTCTGGGAGCCAAAATCAGCCTTGGATGCTTTTGTAGTGAGGGAGGAGGGAGACCTGCATTTTTTTTTTTGTTCACTTAAAGAAGATTTGAGCGGGAAGCATTGAGTAGCTTTCCTTTTTCTAAAATGATTTAGAAATCTCTCTCTCTCTCTCTCTTTTTATAATGTAGGAGTACTGCTATTTATACAGCCATTGATTAAGCTGATTGAATTGAGCATGAACTGCACATTACTTTTTCTTTTTTTAATTCAGAATGTTAATTTTTAATTTATTATTATTTCCCCCATTCCCACGTTTTTTTTTTTATTTTTGTGATTCACCATGAGAAACAGTTACACAGCTTTCATGTTTGAGCTTCGGTCATACAATCATCAAACACCCATCCCTTCACCAGTGCACATTTTCCACCACCAATATCCTCAGTGTTCCCCCTCCCCCGCCCCCATTCCAATTGTCTGCATATGTGGCAGACAATTACCCCCCAAACTCTCTCTCTACTTTGGTTGCATTCGACACCAGTCTCACCACTACTCACACTTGCCGAAAAGGCAATGCTAGACAATTTGCGTTGTATTGCTTGTTATGGATAGAATATAATGTCCAGGAAATTCTGTGTCATTCTTTTCTGGGAGCTTTAGTTTATAGTCTCTGGGTCTTAGCCATTGAAGATTTAGAAATCTCTGATATAGATCTGGGAGCAAGTCTTTATCTGTTTACAAACAATCACTATTTGTTTCATAATTTTTCATTTTTTTTCATTTCATCATCCTGTTAATCGTCGATTGCCTCGAGCAGGCCCCAGTAACGTCTCTTTCATCCTAGCCCTGAGATTATATTCACGGCTCTTTAGGAGAATGAGACCCATCACTGTTACTGGTATTTGGCATATTTGGTAGGCCACAGGGAGTTTGCCAGACTCTGCCCTGTGGGCAGGCTACATTCGATAGCCTGCAAGTTTGTCCAAAGTAGGAATGAGATAATTCGCGGCCGCGCGGTTCCGGGATCTGGATTTTATAGTCTCTGAGTCTTGGCTGCTGATGGGATTACACGGCGCCAGGGGGCCAGGTGGTGGGTGTGACCCCCGCCTACTGGAATTTGGAGGATCTGGGTGGAAGATGCTCGACTCCAAATCGAGTAGGCTTGGAGGTCTCGGCCCCGGAACCCGCGTGGCTTTGTCCCTCTGCCAGTACCTTCATGTGTGCGGAGAGTGGTCTCAGCATTTCATAATAGTGGTCTCTTGTTTCATAATAATGCTAATGAAATTCAAGAATAGCTGGGGACTTATCCATTTTGAAGAGATTTTACTCATAAAGGCAAGGTGATTTTACCAAGTTGATTTAGACAACGTAGCTTTAAGAGGCGGAGGAGGGTGATCCTGCTGGTGCTGAAGGGGTTCACTGTGGCAGGAACTGAGAGTCGGTTAGTGGAGAAAAGATCTGGGGTTTCTTCTCGTGTAGACTCAGACATGGAAAGGGACAAACCAACAGTGCTTGTTCTCTTGTTTGTTGGGGACAGGAGTTCCCTAGCCCTGGGAGGCACGGAGAGACCAGACAGACAACGGTCCTGCAGGAATTCAAGCGGGGTTTTATTCAAGCCAGCATGCTGGGGTTCTGCAACATACCCAAGAGCGGGCAGAGGCTGAGAGCCCCGAACTCAGAAACAGGTCATCTTTTATACAGTTTGAGAACAAAGACCACATATTTTGCACATATTTTGCCAGTACACATTTTGCTGGGTTCTTTGCAGTTTTTCTTGGAGTATCTAGACCCAAACATCTTGACCCGGTAGTTTCAGTTTCCAGAATGGTCAAAACACTCTACCTATCTTGAAATAGTTATGTCTTATTCTAGCCCATACCTTACACATCTACTGGGTTCAATCCAATTTTGTAACCTCAAGGCTGCTGAACTGTTTACAGAAAGCAATTTTGCAAGTTAATTAACTCCTTCCTAGCCTTCCTAGCTCCTTTCATTCCCCACTTCTTCTTGTGCATATCTCTAATCCTAGAGATATTCTTAGGTGGCACTTTCTTCCTCACGGGGTAAAGTCTGATACTGCTGTCTCAGCACTAGCATTTGGATAGAATTCATTCGTTCCTTAACAAACGTTACTAATTTATTAAGGATACAAGGTCCCAAGGTAAACAGAGTTAGGAGTATCAAGAGTGGTCCAGCTAGGGTCGAAAGGAGAGTTGCTAACCAGGGTGACTGATTAAACCAGGATTCAAACCACCCTTCTCAGGACTCCCTCTCTTTCCTTCATTTTTCCAATCCTAACACTGCCCACCCAGCAGCCTTCTTCCCCAGACAACTAAACAGAAAAAAGTTTGGTTTTGTTTACTGCGACATACACATGAAATCGAGTATACAGTCCATTCAGTAGCACAACCATTGGAGAGGGCATTTTGATGCTGGCCCCAGTGCAAAACAGTCGCAGCAACACTGCCTGCTTGCCATCGCTGCCACCACCACTGACACCTTCACTATAGAGTCTCTGACAACCTCAGGGTGGTCAGCGTAGAAACAGCATTCCTCTGCCAGAGCAGCGCAGAGCCCTTCGTTCTTGAGAAAAACAGGTCGAAGGTTGAGTCCTCTCCGGTTTTGAAAGACTACCTTGGACAGGGATGTTAGAGATTTCTCGATGCAGTCTTAAAAAGAGTTAAAGCAACAGAAACCAAAGCAACACTGGCCAATTCACACATGTACCCAATCACCTCTGTAGAATTAGAATCTGATTCTTACAAGAAACAAGTTACAGAAACATGGTTTTCTCTCCACTTTCATTTTAAAACTTTGCCAGATAGCTTAACAAACCTAGCTTGTCCTTTTGCATAAACACAGCAAGATTAGAGAACTCTCTATTTGGGTTACCCCATTATTTACTGCAAAGTCCTGGGGGTCAGCTAACGACAGGAGACACACCAATAATGGCATTAATCTTATCTGGCACGTCGGAGTTACCCAGGCCTGGCCATAAGATGTCCCACGACGAACTGGATGGCCTTGAGCCTTCAGGTTGAACTGGATGTGGCTTTGGGCCTCATTTTCTGGCAGAAAAGAGTCCATCCCATCCCTTCTTCAGGGCTGGGAGAAATCCCTGACTTTGAGAGTAGGCCCAGACTGAGTTAACCTAGATTCCTCCATAGCAATGATGACTTCCAGTCTTTCCTTGAGCTAGCCTGCCTCTAGGGTCACCCTGAGGTTTTTAGGGTACTTGAAATAGTACCTGTTAAGTCCCTGCTCCTGTCATTTAGACAGATCCCCTGACTGTTTCCCTGGAAAAGGGCTTTGGGGTCCCACAGCTGGTTTTTCCTGTCTGCATGAGGGGTAGACCCTAATACAGAGAGGAAATACTTATCTGGATTTATGCAAACCAACATACAAGCTACAAGCACTTGGATTAGCATATCAAAGACCAGTCTGCTAGAGCTTGGAATCTACATCCCAAAGATCAGGTCTGGCTAGCACCTGAGATCTGCTCTGTGAGATAAGGGAAGCTGCCTCTTGCAGTAAACTGAAATTATTTACTGAAGGCAGTTTGAAAGGGAAAAATGCTTAGCCTCCTCCAAACTAGTCAGGGCATTCTTCTAGGACAGATTCTCACTTAGCAGATCTACAATACTTAGCAGATTTACAAATACTCACAATTTACAATACAAGTTCAGTGTCCTGGAAGGATCTGATCTTACAAATTCTGACTAGAGGGAAAGTTGATTAACTGGTTGGGGAGGAGAGCATAAAGAAGTGGTTACAGAAAAACAAAGGAATGGAAGTGACTAAGGAGCACTGTGATGGGGTGTAACCTGATAAACCTTAGCTCCTTGTGTCAAGGGAGAATGGACAAATCCAATTGTTATCCTATAAATTGCCACTGTTTAGGAAAATAAGGAAACTTCATTTACATGCCTTCTGTACCTCTGTAGTTTGTAAAAGCGGCCTAATTTTTCATTAGAGTTAGCTGAGGTTTGTAAGATAAGGTCTTGCATTCTCTGAACTCTTATTTCACTTTAGTTTCAGGCTCTAATTCCGCAGCTCTTCCTGGATAGTACAGATTCTTAAGTTCAAAAAGATTTCAACTGTTAATCACATAATCATTAATGTTCTTCTACTAAGAAATTTAGATGGAGAATTCTGCTCTCTCTGTTGGTTCAGCCTTCTGACAAGGATTCTTCTTTTAACCCCTTGTCTGACAGGTTCCAAAAACAACTGCATTTCTTAAATCACTGGGTTGTATATGACTAACTTGTCTAGAATTTCTACTCCTGATTTCAGCCTGGTGCTCCTCCACAGTAGGATCGAAGGGAGTATACCTGCGGTACGCCTCCATTAACCTTTCTAAGAACACAGCCGAACTCTCGTCCTGCTCCTGTGTAACTCTCCTCACCTGAGCCAAATTGGTGGGCTAACGCCCTGTCTCCTGGAGACCCGCAGCTAGAGTCTGGCGGTAGATCTGTAGATGTCTCCTACCTACAGATGTACTGGGGTCCCAGTCAGGTCACCGGAGTGGGGAGTACTCGTCCGTCCCCCTTCCCCATCAGGAATCTCAGGGCCATAAGCACAGAGGGTAAGATAACTGTGTCAGCCTCGGAGGAGCTGCCGGCTTCTCTGGCCCCCCTACTCCGTGTCCAGGATGCAGGTCCAGGGGTTGATGAATCCGGGGCTAGAGGGGCAGCAGCTGGCTCTGCACCGGCAGGAGTTAGAGGATCAGGAATAGGAGGGAAAGGAGGCGGGAATGGATGGAGTCCCAGGACAGGCGGATAAGGAGGGGGCTCATCAAAGTGTAAGAGATCCTGTGACTCAGGGAGGGGATCTTTGGATGGAAGGGCAGGATACAGCGGCAGATGGCTAGATGGCTGCGCCACCAAGACAGGAGCAGTAGGAGCGATAGCTGCGGGGACAGGCACAAATGGAGCCAGGGGAGGAGCAGAGGGACCCTGGTTCCAGCATTTGAGTGTTCCACACAGACAGACAGACAGACAGACAGACAGACAGACAATTAACTGACTAAAGACAACATGTACATGTGCACACATCTGCAGTTGATCTGACCCTTCAAAAATGGCAGGGAGAAAACGGATAGACTGAGAAAGGAAGGAGCAGTCCCCAGGGCAAAGAAGCCCTGTCGGCCAATTGGGAACACTGCTCCTCGTTTCCCAGCCTGACCAGCCAGTCTCCTGTTTGTTAAAAATGGGTCAAGAAAGCGCTTTTGTTGATATAAGCCGGCAAAATAAACTATGACAAAGTTGTTGAAACCTAAGGTGGTCATGTTACCATATTTCCTAATTGCAAGCAATCACAAATCACAATCACAAATCATCCTGTTATTCGTCGATTGCCTCGAGCAGGCCCCAGTAACGTCTCCTTCATCCTAGCCCTGAGATTATATTCAAGGCTCTTTAGGAGAATGAGACCCATCATTGTTACTGGTATTTGGCATATTGGGTATGCCAAGGGGAGTTTGCCAGACTCTGCCCTGAATTGCAAGCAATAATCTATGAAAAGGATGGTTCCTTGGCAAAAATTTTCTTTAACAACCTGTAAGAGAGAATGACGCAAGCGCAATTCCCTTTGTAGAGAAGAGGATAGTGAAAGAGTAAAGAGGTCGGGCAACACAACAGATGTAGACTCTCCGAGTCTACCAGATAGGAGCCTTCCAGGCGTCCCTGGTCCTCCTCCACCACCGGGAATTCCCCCGTGGCTGTGGTCAGTGTTTCTCCAGACACGTCTGTCTAACACTGAGCACACATACAGACATGTTCCCGTCCGATCTGAGAGACAGAATATATGGTACCAAAAGAAAAAACAGAGATCCAGATCCTAGAAAGCCGTTTTTCTCCCCTGATCTGCGCGGGACAGGCACGGAGGCCCAGCTCTGGGCAACCAAGCTGAATGGCTCCAATTTCAAACAGGTACAGCCCACCCCCAAG
Organism: Sorex fumeus; assembly: GCF_029834395.1. Taxonomy (NCBI): domain Eukaryota; kingdom Metazoa; phylum Chordata; class Mammalia; order Eulipotyphla; family Soricidae; genus Sorex; species Sorex fumeus. Next base: position 7,941,676 of record NW_026606058.1, read on the forward strand.
GGCCTGGGACCCTCTCTGGGCATGCGCAGCTAGATCCAGCTCCTAGAAAGCCGTTTTTCTCCCCTGATCTGCGCGGGATGGGCACGGAGGCCCAGCTCTGGGCAACAAAGCTGAACGGCTCCAATTCCAAACAGGTACAGCCCGCCCCCAAGGGCCTGGGACCCTCTCTGGGCATGCGCAGCTAGATCCAGCCCCTAGAAAGCCGTTTTTCTCCCATGATCTGCGCGGGACAGGCACGGAGGCCCAGCTCTGGGCAACAAAGCTGAACGGCTCCAATTCCAAACAGGTACAGCCCGCCCCCAAGGGCCTGGGACCCTCTCTGGGCATGCGCAGCTAGATCCAGACCCTAGAAAGCCGTTTTTCTCCCATGATCTGCGCGGGACGGGCACGGAGGCCCAGCTCTGGGCAACAAAGCTGAATGGCTCCTCATTCCAAGCAGGAGACGTTCCCAACTCCTTGCCCAGTGCCAGGGACTCTTTCTGGAGCCACGGCCGCTAACGCGGCCACGAAATATTTTCCCACTACGTATGCCATAGGAACCATAAGCTACCTTCTTAGATGGAAACTTCTCTAGTTTAGCTCAGCCACTAGAAACACAGTAGCCAATAACTCATAAGCCTATCTTAACTCACACTGCATATCAAGCAGAATAGTAACAGTGAACGTGAAGGACTAAACCACACCTCTCACCATGGTAAAGCAACGCAAAAGCCCACCAAATTTTCATATTGAAGAGTCTAGCCCAGATGACACCAACAGTACTGTAGTGTTAGACAACCTCTCTGACAAGGAATTCAGAAGGCAGCTACTTAGGATGCTTAGGGAATTAAAAGAAACAATGGAAAGCAATGCCAATAGAAGACAAGAGGATTTGAAGGCAGAAATGAGGAAAATGCAATCAGAAATGTCAGACCTGAAAAATCTCGTAGGCGAATTGAAAAGCTCAGTGGAAGGCCTCAGCAGCAGAGTAAGAGCTGCTGAGAACAGAATCAGTGAGCTCGAAGATGAAGTTCAGAGACTCTCCAGAAAAGAGCAGAAAATGGAAAAGAGACTCACAATTCGGGAACAGATGGCAAGAGAAGATCGTGATGAAGCCAAGAGGGGTAACATAAGAATTATTGGAGTGTCAGAGGTACAGGAAGAAAACCTTGATGAAGAAGAAACTGTCAAAGACATCATTGCTACAACGTTTCCAGAGCTGAAGAAAACTTGTGACCACATTCAGGAGGTCCGAAGAGACCAGCTAGAAGAAATCCGAATAAAAATACCCCAAGACACATTCTGATCAAAATGACCAAAACCTTAGACAGAGACAAAATTCTGAAAGCAGCAAGATCGAAGAAAGAAATCTCTTACAAAGGAGCATCCTTAAAATTCACAGCTGATTTTTCTGATGAAACCCTCATGGCCCGAAAACAGTGGTGGGACATAGTGAAAAAACTCAATGAAATAAATGCCTCCCCAAAAATACTTTTCCCAGCAAGACTCTCATTCATAATAGAAGGAACAACACACAGTTTCACAGACAAACAACAGCTCAGGAACTTCATAGACTCAAAACCATGGTTACAAGAACAACTAAATGGGCTACTTTAAGGCAAGAAAGGCCCCTCAAACACACCAAATTTTAACAGAACAATGGGACAAAATCCCATAACAATAATCTCTCTCAATGTCAATGGGCTAAACGCACCAATTAAAAGACATAGAGTGGCAGGATGGATTAGAAAATTGAACCCAACATTCTGCTGCCTGCAAGAAACGCATCTCAATAGTCAAAGCAAACACAGACTCAGAGTCAAAGGCTGGAAAACAATCCTACAGGCAAACAGCTCCCATAAAAAAGCTGGGGTAGCCATCCTTATATCAGACCACATCGATTTCAGAGTGAGGAAGGTCGTAAGAGACAGTGAAGGCCATTTCTTATTGATCAAAGGATCTGTACAACAGGAAGAACTTACAAAAATAAATGTATATGCACCTAATGAGAGACCAGCAAAGTACTTAAAACAACTACTCATATATTTGGAAAAAGACATCAATAGCAACACAATACTAGTGGGAGACTTCAACACTGCTTTGTCACCTCTTGATAGATCAACCAGACTCAAGCTTAGCAAGGACATACTTCATTTGAGGGAAACAATGGAAGAAAGGGACTTAGTAGATATATACAGGACACTTCATCCACAAAAAGCTGAATACACATTCTTCTCAAGCGTACATGGAACATTCTCCAAGATAGACCACATGCTGAGCCACAAAACATGCCTCCATAAAATTAAGAAGATAGAGATTGTATCAACAATCTTCTCAGACCATAATGCGCTGAAATTAGAAGTAAATCACACACAAAAACAGAAAACTAAATCAAACACCTGGAAATTAAACAGTGCACTATTGAACAACGAGTGGATTAGACAGGAAATCAAAGAGGAAATCAAAAGATTCCTAGAAAAGAATGAAAATGAGAACTCGAGTTACCAAAACTTATGGGACAAAGCTGTGTTAAGAGGAAAGTTTATAGCTCTACAAGCATTCCTCAGGAAGGAGGAGCGAGCACACATAAGTAACCTAACCTCACAGCTTAAGAGCTTGGAGAAGGACCAAAAAAAGGAGCACAAACCGAACAGGAGAAAGGAAATAATAAAACTCAGAGCAGAGATTAACGAGATGGAAACCAAAAAAACAATCCGAAAGATCAATGAAACCAAGAGCTGGTTCTTTGAGAAAATTAACAAGATCGATAAGCCTCTAGCAAAACTCACAAAGAAAGGGAGAGAGAAAACCCTAGTAAACCGACTCAGAAATGAAAAGGGAGTCATTACAACAGAAACTACAGAAATTCAGAGGATCCTCAGGGAGTACTTTGAAAAGCTTTATGCCACGGAACATCAAAACCTCGAGGAAATGGATAAATTCCTAGACTCCTACAGACTCCCAAGGCTGAACCAAGAAGACCTGGAATACCTGAACAGACCTATCAGCATCAAGGAAATTGAAATGGTAATAAAAAGTCTCCCCAAGCACAAAAGTCCTGGCCCAGATGGATTCACTAGTGAATTCTTCCAAATCTTTAAAGAGGACTTACTCCCAATGCTCTTTAAGCTTTTCCACGAAATTGAAATATCAAAAACACTTCCGAACAGTTTCTACGAAGCAAATATCACACTGATACCAAAAGCAGACAGAGATACCACAAAGAAAGAGAATTACAGACCGATATCCCTGATGAACACAGATGCAAAGATCCTCAACAAACTACTAGCAAATAGAATCCAACTACTCATCAAAAAGATCATACATCATGACCAAGTAGGATTCATCCCAGGGATGCAAGGATGGTTTAACATTCGAAAATCAATCAACATAATCCATCATATCAACAAAAGATAAAAAGCATATGATTATATCAATAGAAGCAGAGAAAGAATTTGACAAGATCCAGCACCCCTTTATGATGAAAACCCTAGCCAAAATGGGTATAGAAGGAACCTTCCTCAACGTAATTAAAGCCATCTACCACAAGCCTCCAGCAAGCATCATCCTCAATGGGGAAAAACTGAGAGCCTTCCCTCTAAGATCAGGGACGAGACAGGGATGCCCACTATCTCCACTGCTGTTCAATATAGTACTGGAAGTACTTGCAATAGCTATTAGGCAAGAAAAAGTTATTAAGGGCATTCAGGTAGGAAAGGAAGAAATCAAGCTCTCACTATTCGCAGATGATATGATACTCTACTTAGAGAACCCAATAACCTCCACCAAAAAAACTCCTAGAAACAATAGACTTGTATAGTAAAGTTGCAGGTTATAAAATCAATACCCAAAAGTCCATGGCTTTCCTATACGCAAACAGTGAGAGAGAAGAAAGCAACATGAAAAAAACAATCCCGTTCACAATTGTGCCCCAGAAAATCAAGTACCTAGGAATCAGCTTAACTAAGGAAGTAAAGGACCTGTACAAAGAAAACTACAAAACGCTACTTCAGGAAATAAAAGAGGACATGAGGAAATGGAAAGATATCCCCTGCTCATGGGTCGGGAGACTTAACATTGTCAAAATGGCAATACTACCGAAAGCATTGTATAAATTCAATGCAATCCCTATAAGGATACCCATGACATTCTTCAAAGAAATGGAGCAAACACTCCTGAAATTTATATGGAACAATAAGCCCCCACGAATAGCTAAAGCAATTCTTGGGAAAAAGAAAATGGGAAGAATCAACCTCCCGAACTTCAAACTGTACTACAAAGCAGTAATAATTAAAACAGCATGGTACTGGAACAAAGGCAGAACTGCAGACCAATGGAACAAGGTTGAATACACTGACATCTCTCCTCAATCATATGCTCATCTAATCTTTGATAAAGGTGCAAGTAATGTGAAGTGGAGTAAGGAAAGCCTCTTTAATAAATTGTGTTGGCAGAACTGGACGGCTACATGCAAAAAAATAGGCTCAGAACTCTGCCTAACACCATGTACAAAAGTAAGATCAAAATGGATTAAAGACCTCAACATCAGACCAGAAACCATAAGGTACATTGAAGATAAAGTTGGCAAAACCCTCCATGACATTGAAGCTAATGGTATCTTCAAAGATGCCACGCCACTGGCCGAGCAAGTGAAAACAGAGATAGATAAATGGGACTATCTTAAACTAAGAAGCTTCTGCACCTCCAAAGAAACAGTGACCAAAATACAAAGACAGTCTACAGAATTGGAAAGGATATTCACCGAATACACATCTGACAAGGGGTTGATATCCAGGATATACAAAATACTGGTTAAACTCCACAAGAAGAAAACATCCAACCCCATCCAAAAATGGGGCAATGAAATGAACAGAAACTTTCTCAAAGAAGAAATCCGAATGGCAAAAAAGCACATTAGAAAATGCTCTACATCATTAATCATCAGGGAGATGCAGATCAAAACCACAATGAGATACCATCTCACACCTCAGAGACTGGCCCACATTCAAAAGAGCAAAAGCAACCGATGCTGGTGTGGATGTGGTGAGAAAGGGACACTCCTTCACTGTTGGTGGGAATGTCGACTGGTTAAGCCCTTCTGGAAAACAGTATGGACGATTCTGAAAAAATGAGAAATTGAGCTTCCATTTGACCCAGCAATACCACTCCTGGGAATATATCCCAGAGAGGCAAAAATGTATAGTCGAAGTGACATTTGCACTTGTTTGTTCATTGCAGCTCTCTTTACAATAGCCAGAACCTGGAAGAAACCTGAGTGCCCAAGAACAGATGACTGGTTAAAGAAACTTTGGTACATCTACACAATGGAGTACTATGTAACTGTTAGAAAAGATGAAGTCATGAAATTTATATACAAGTGGTACAACATGGAAAGTATCATGCTAAGCGAAATGAGTCAGAAAGAGAGGGATAGACATAGAAAGATTGCATTCATCTGGGGGATATAAAGTAACAAAATATGAGATTAATACCCAAGAATAGCTGAGATCAGCACCAGGAGGATTACTCCATAACTTAGAGGCCAGCTGGGTATCCTAGAGGAAAGGGCAGTTCAGATAGAGAAGGGAGCACCAAATAAAGGGTGTTTGGAGGATCCTCCCAGGCGGGGAGATGCATGTCGAAAGTAGACTATGGACTGAACATGTTTGCCACTCAATGCCTCTTTTGCAGACCACAACACCCAAAAGGAGAGAGAGAACACAGGGGATTGCCCTGCCACAGAGGCAGGGGGGGATGGGGGGATGGGGGTGGGGGGATATTATCCATGGTGGTGGAAAATGGGCACTGGTGGAGGGATGGGTATCTGATCATTGTATAATCGAAACCCAAGCACAAAAAAATTGTAAATCTAAAAAAAAGAAAAAGAAAAAGAAAAAACAAAAAGAGGCACCTTGACTTACCCCGCGGCTCAATCTGGCGTCCCTAGGGCAGGGTTCTCAGATCTCGGTGGAACCTCCAAATGTTGGGGACAGGAGTTCCCTAGCCCTGGGAGGCACGGAGAGACCAGACAGACAACGTTCCTGCAGGAATTCAAGTGGGGTTTTATTCAAGCCAGCATGCTGGGGCTCTGCAACATACCCAAGAGCGAGCAGAGGCTGAGAGCCTCGAACTCAGAAACAGGTCATCTTTTATACAGTTTGAGAACAAAGACCACATATTTTCCCCACATAGTTTTCACATACATGTTTTGCTAGGTTCCTTACAGTTTTTCTTGCAGTATCTCGACTCAAACACCTTGACCCGGTCACATAGTTTCAGTTTCCAGAATGGTCAAAACACTCATCTATCTTTAAATAGTTATGTCTAGCCCATACCTTACACATCTACTGGGTTCAATCCAATTTTGTAACCTTAAGGCTGCTGAACTGTTTACAGAAAGCAATTTTGCAAGTTAATTAACTCCTTCCTAGCCTTCCTAGCTCCTTTCAGTTAACAAACTCTACTCTGTCAGGTGTTGGCTTGTGACTGCCTGGGGGTAGCATGTAGAATCTTGATTCTAAAGCTTCACAAATCTTTCCAGGGAGATGTGCAGAGGCCTAGGGTGTGTTTTTAGACCCATATCTAATTTAGGTGAAAGACCCAGGGAAGAGCTCAGAAAGAGGCACGGGATGTTAGGTTTCTCAGAGAATAAACACTGCATGCTCATTATAAGACGAGATGGAATCTCCAGTGAAAAGATTCAATGTTTACGAAGGGAAGCCGTGTGTGTAGGAGGTGACGCTGGTGACTCATGTGAAGAAGGTAGGAGAGAGGTGGCAGTCTCAAGAAGGTAAGAAGCAAATTATCATCTGCTATCTCTCTGTCCACCTCTGCCACCAGGGGAAATGCTGGGGACATCTAGGATGAGAGCTTTCCCCTTGCAGGAAAGGAAAGTCAGTGCCAGGTCTTACCCAGGCCTTTCAGGCCCCTGAGAGAGAGAGGAAGAGAGAGAGGCAGACAGAGACAGAGAGACAGAGACAGAGACAAAGAGACAGAGAGAATGTACAGGAAACCCAGATTCTGATTTTATTGGTGTCAAGGGTTTCCTAAGCTCTTTTTTTTGGTAATTATTTATTGGTAATTAATTATTTGGTAATTATTAGAATGTGAAGCCTTCAGGGTCAGGTGAATGAGACCAGTTGTAGTTACTGGTTTTGGCATATCGAATACACAACGGATAGCTTGCCAGGCTCTTCCGTGCGGGCGGAATACTCTCGGTAGCTTGCCATTCTTTCCGAGAGGGATAGAGGCTTTTGGGGCGACCTCTAATCACCCTTGTAGGTGTTACCATATTTGAACCCTATCAAATACGGTATGACAATTCCGGAAGATGGGTATTTAATGTCTTATGATGAGTCGCGCGGCCGCTTTGTGGCCGCGCAGGTCCAGAAAGCATCCTGAAGTGTGGCGACGGCTGGGTAGTGGGAGTAGTGTCGATAGTGGAAGTCTGCCAGTGGGGTATTTATCTGGGTAGGGTGGGTCTCCTGTGCGCAATTCGATCCCTGGGTGGTTGATGGAAGCAGACAGGGCAGGGTAGGGTGGGGCTCCTGATTAGAATCCCTTTGTCACCTGTGGTTGGTGGGAGCAAGCAGAGAAGCTCTGTCCCTGGGTCCGCCGAGCCTGGAGTCCAAGGTCTCAGAGAGTTCCGCTTATCTTGTTCTGTGGGTCTTCAGTCGTGCGTGGGTGATTAAGTTAAGTGATTATTAGAATGTACAGTAAGCCCAGGTTCTAATTTTATTGGTATCAAGGGTTTCCTGAGTTCTTTTTTGGTAATTATTTATTGGTAATTTTGGTAATTTTTTGGTAATTGTTTATTGGTAATTATTTTTGGTCATTAATTATTTTTGGTCATTAATTTTTAGTTGGTCATTTTTTGGTAATCCATGGTAATTATTTCTTGATTTATTTATTTTCATTTTTTATTAATTCACCGTGAGGTACAGTAACAAAAATTTTATGATTGAACTTCAATCATACGGTCACCAAGCAACCATCCCTTCACAAGTGCACATTTTCCATCACCAAAATCCCCAGTATCCCCTCCCACCCATTCCACACCTCCCCCTGCCTGTGTGGCAGACAATTTGCAAAATATTCTTTCTCTACTTTAGTTATCTTTGACATTTGGAGACCAGTCCTACCACCCCTTATAAAAGTAAAGGTAAAGGTAAAGGTAAAGGCCCTCCCGTTGATCGTCGATTTTCTCAAGCGGGCCCAGTAACGTCTCCATTGGAGACTTTGTTGTTACCGTGTTTGGCATATCGAATATTCTCGGTAGCTTGCCGGGCTCTCCAAGAGGGGCGGAGGAATCGAACTCGGGTCGGCCATGTTGGCCGCTTGTAAGGCGAACGCCCTACCGCTGTGCTATCGCTCCAGCCCTTATAACTGCCGAAAATGCGATTGCTATACGATGTGTTTTGTATTCCTTATTATGGATATAATATAATGTGCAGCTGCAAGAGTGGTCGTGTGCTCTAGGAATTCTAAGACTTTAATCATTAGGGTCTGAAAAAATTTCGCTGCGCAAGTTGCTTGCGTCCAGGATTCATTCCTGTGTCATCATCTCAGCATCCCATGGGGGGGGGGCACTCCTCCCCTGTCCTGCAAGACTTGGGTTTTCACTCATATCTGGAGCTTTTTGCTGGCCCTGAGGTCATTTTTATAGGTGATTGTAAATGCTGAAAGTGGAGATTTTAAGCATGAAAGAGACAAAACTAAATAAAAGCACAAATCCCCTACTGTGTTCAAGAAAGAGAACATGGACTTCTCCAGAGTGAAGAGGAAGCTGCAGAACACATCCCGGCATTAGATATGAAGGAATGAAAGGGCAAATCTTTCAAGAGAGGTGTCACAGGCCACTCGTACTTGGGTACCACATGCACTCAGCAGTAACAGGCAGCAATGGGCTCATGCATCGTTGGCCCATACTTCCTTTGTTTAAGTTGGCTTTTTAGGGTTTTCCCCAAGCTGCCCCACGTGGGGCTTTCTACCTAGGTAAGAGTCCATTGCTGGGTAGTTGCCAAGGACTAGAGTTGGAAGTAGTTGATGGTCTTCCTTGAAATTCCTTTTTTTGTTCCTGCTGGAGCTTCTCTCAGAGGGAGCCAGCCTTCCTGGGTCTGTGCTAGTGTCAGGCAAAGATGTTATCAGGCCTTAGTTCCTGTGCCCAGAGGGTGGGTTTCTTAGAAGCCTTAGGGATTACTTTCCAAGAATTCATTGCCATGGTGGATCCTTCTCTATCCACAAATCACAAAAACAAATCATCCTGTTAATTGTCGATTGCCTCGAGCAGACCCCAGTAACGTCTCCTTCATCCTAGCCCTGAGATTATATTCAAGGCTCTTTAGGAGAATGTGACCCATCATTGTTACTGGTATTTGGCATATTGGGTACGCCATGGGGAGTTTGCCAGACTCTGCCGTGTGGGCAGGCTACATTCGGTAGCCTGCCAGTTTGTCCAAAGTAGGAATGAGATAATAAGATGTCATAATAGGATGTCGCGCGGCCGCAAATGTGGCTGCGCGGTTCCAGGAGCAAACCGGAACCTTCTCTATCCAGCTGCCCTTAAATCTCAGTAAACAAACCCTGAATTTTTTCACCTGAGATTAATGTCTAACATTTATTGGTACAAACATTTCGGCAGTGTGAAAGAAGATTATGTCATCATCACCTTCCAAACATTGTTGGGTAGGTATCAACAGGCCATGAGTTTGAGCAATCCTTTAACAATCTATGTAACTAATTTCTTCTTCTTTTTCTTTTTTGTTGTGTTTTGTTTTGTTTGGGGGCCATACCCTGTGTACTCTTGTCTCTGTATTCAGGGATCCTTTCTCACAGGACTCAGGGACTATATGGGGTGCCAGAGATCGAACCTGGGTTGGCACTGTGCAACACAAATGCCCTGCCTGCTGCTATAGGCCCTTCCCTGCAATTCTTGGCAGGCATGCTGTGCTGGGAACTTATTGTAACCTTGCACAAGAGACATGTGCTCTAGCATGTGAGTGACCTCCCAGCTTTCCTTCTTAAGGCCTTAAAATAGATTTCATTTATCCCTTTCCCCTAAAGCCTAAATCTTGTTTTGTTTGCAGATTCAGTGGAGGGTGGCCCTTGGGACTAGTCCAAGAGGGAATTTATCATTCTGGAGCCTGTCAGCCTGAAACTTTAAAAAAAAAAAACTGGTTTCCTGTTACTTTTCTCTGGAAAAACCTCTTCTTAGGACCTATAAACAAGATGATTGCTTTGAGAACATGAGTCTGCTCTCTCCCATGAGTCTTAAATGGACTCAGACCTACATTGTTAAATATTTTGGTAATTCCATTGTAATCTGTGGAAAAATTAAAACCAAAATAAAGAGCATGATAAAATATAATTGTAACAATCTTTTGTTCTGGTAATTTTTATTTCAGGCACCAGGGTTTATAAACCATAATCAGTAGGGTTTCATACATAATCTCCACCTAGATCCTCCATACTCCAGCAGGCAGGGGTCACACCCACCAACTGGCCCCCTGGCGCCGTGTAATCCCATCAACGGCCAAGACCCAGAGACTATAAAACCCAGCTCCCGGAAGCGACATCTTATTGTCTTATTCTTAATTTGGACAAACTGGAAGGCTACCAAATGTAATCTGCCCACATGGCAGAGTCTGGCAAACTCCCCGTGGCGTACCCAATATGCCAAATACCAGTAACAATGATGGGTCTCATTCTCCTAACCCTGAAAGAGCCTTGAATATGGCACTTCTTAAAAAATTCTCAGGGCTAGGACGAAGGAGATGTTACTGGGGCCTGCTTGAGGCAATCGACGAACAACAGGATGGTCGTGATTGTGATCGTGATCATACATAATCTATTTCCAGCACCACATCCTTCACCCAAGTGTCAATACAGTAATTATAACAACCTAAATTAAAAATATAGATAGGGCTACGTGATTTGGTGTGGGAAGGAAGTGACCAAAGTAGCAAGACAAAAATGTAAATATTGACAAAATTAAAGAAATAGGGGGAGGGTTTGGAGGAGTGGGAGGGAAACTGAGGGCACTGGTGCTGGGAAATTACACTGGTGGAGCGATGGGTGTTGGAACATTGTATGACTGAAACCCAATCATGAACAGCTTTGTAAAAAAAAAAAATTAATTAATTAATTATTGTCTGTACTCCTGCCGTTGTTCATCAATCTGCTTGAGCGGGCCCAGTAACGTCTCCATTGTGAGACTTGTTGTTACTGTGTTTGGCATATCGAATTTGTCAAGGGTAGCTTGCCAGGCTTTGCTCTGCGGGCAAGATACTTTCAGTAACTTGCTGCCAAGAGGGGCAGAAGAATCAAACCCGGGTTGGCCAGGTTGGTAGCGTGCAAGGTAACCATCCTATCCACTGTGCTCCAGTCCATTAACTAATTAATTAATTATAAAATTAAGGAAATAAGGATAAGTAAACATGTTGACCTTAAGGGAAACTGCCCTAGGAAAATAATAGAATATGCAATTTAACTAGAAGAATAAAGGTTAATAGTTTTAATTAAAAACAGGAACAATATTTCTAATGAAATAAAATGAAGATATGAAATAAATTGTTCAGAATCAATATTAATAGGAACAGAGTACTGGCTCCAGGGACATTCTCACCTTGCTAAGTGATAAAAATCTGGGTTTAACAGTTTCTCAATCTAACTGTTTTGTTTTTCAAGCACACAATTATCTAAGTCTTTTGTTTCATTTATTTTTCAAACTTTTTTTTAAATTTAGGCACTGTGATTTACATATATCGTTAGGATAAAAGCAGATTTATCCTATTTGGAAATTTGGAAAGAGATTGAGAATTGTATGAAATTTGGAAAGAGAGTGAGAATTGTATGAAAGATTTGCATACAAAACTTGGAAGCTTGAAAGTTAGAGTTTATTGTATAGTTCGAGCTAGATATACAGGTAGACGGGTCCGGGTCTCTCCCAAGATGTCCAGGCCTCTCCTTTACCTGTGAAGGATATCACTGCTCCTGTTCCTGACACTGTCCTGTTCCTTGAATGACCTCCCTGTTTGGTCCCACGAGGTCTGCTTGCCTCCTGTGAATGATGGCCAGGTCTTGTCCCTGTGTCACTCTCTATCCTATGCACACTTTCCTCAGACTGTCCACAGCCACATGCATGTGGGTGAGTTCCCTGTGCTCTGTCCCTGTCTCTGGGCTCCCAACTGCCCCCCAGAAGTTCCTGTCGCCCTGTCTAGCCTTTCCTACTCTTCAGCCACTGCCACGTACACACGTGTGAGACTCCTGTCCTCGGAGCCCTGCCTGAATCGGAACTTTCCTGGGCATCTGAGCCTGGCCTGTGTTTTGGCCCTGCCTGGGCCTATGTGGCCTTAGACACTACTGGGCCATCTGCCCAAGCATGCAGCCCTGCCTGATCCTGGAACTCTGGGGAAGGAGAGGGAGAGGGAGGGGGAGGGACAGGGGCGAGCGGAGGGGGAGAGGGAGCCATCCCATTATCTGTTCTGGTTGCTACCTGTTCCACGGGCTAGATTTAAAGTGACCTGGTGCTCCACCCTTCCACTCCTGCAGGATCAATGTGTTTGTCATAGAATTTCAGGCTACAATGTTCCAACATCAGTCCCACCACCACGGTCACGGTCACGGTCCTCCCGTTGTTCATCGATTTGCTTGAGTGGGCCCAGTAACGTCTCCAACGTGAGACTTGTTGTTACTGTGTTTGGCATATCGAATACATCACGGGTAGCTTGCCAGGCTCTGCCGTGCGGGTGAGATACTCTCGGTAGTTTGCCGGGCTCTCTGAGAGGGGCGGAGGAATCGAACTCGGGCCAGCCATGTTGGCTGCGTGCAAGGCAAACGCCCTACCGCTGTGCTATCCCTCCCAATGTGCCCAAATTCCCTTCCCACCCCAACACGAGCCTGCTTTCTTAACAGGAGCAATTGTTTATTTTTATTTTCGTAGTTTGGATCCCAAGTTCACTGGCTTAAATCACCAACTGTTGGATCCCTTGCTGGCACTGCTCCTGAACCATCTGGATGATGTTGTCCTATTGATTGTGTATCAACCTCAAGGGGCTCTCCTCCAGGCAAGAGAGCTTTGGAGACATTGCCTCAGAGGCAAAGGCAGTGTCAGAAGGGGAGCTGATCCTCCCACAAGCTGTGATCACTGCTCCTCTATTATGAGCTGTCAGGCTTGACTCAGGTATGCGTCTCTTACTAGGAAGCACAGGAAGCACTGTCCTCCCATTGTTCATCTATTCACTCGAGCCAGCCCAGTAACATCTCCATTGTGAGACTTGTTGTTACTGTGTTTGGCATAGAGAATACGCCACAAGGAGCTTGCCAGGCTTTGCCATGCGGGCGAGGTACTCTCAGTAGCTTGCTGGACTCTCCGAGAGGGGCAGAGGAATCAAACTCGGGTTGATCGTGTTAGCCGAGTGCGAGGCAAACGCCCTACCGCTGTGCTATCGCTCCAGGAGCTTACGTTAATTGAATTACCTGCCACCCTTTGTCGCAGCCTTGCAGTGCTTCCATGGCTTATGGACTCCCCAAGGATACTTACAATTCCTGTGCCAGTGTTGGACTCCTCCTTTGTGCTACACTCCCTTGCACTGTTTCCAAGTCTATCAATGCCCCTCACCCCCTCCTCTATGGTGGCTGCTCTCCCCTGTATCTAGCCTGTAGTATTGGGAACAAAGGTTGTTGATTATTGTCTGATGAGCTGTCTGCAACTCATTCCTCATCTATCAACCCAGGAACGTCTATAGGCTCCGAACCAGGCACCAGGGACCCCCATCACCACGCGACAGTGACTCTGACTCAGGCAACCAACAACATGGCAAACTAAAGCAGCACAGAGAGGAGTTTTGTTCATTCATTGCCTGTTTCGTATACCAAAGGTGCTCTGCTCCATAAGAGTTCCTCTTTTCTGTTAAAAATGTAGAAAAAAGGTGAGGCTGATCAAAAACCTGCTAGGGAGAGTACGGAAGAGACAAACTTTCTAGGAGAAGACTACCTATTTTGGCTAGTTTACTCTTATGAAGAAGGTATGCAAGGGCGGGACCTTGATTTCCCTCAGCACTTAGGAGTATACTCACCTTTCAATAAACTAAGTGTTCGGGGACTTTCAGTGTTGTCATGAATGGGTATTCAGCACCCAAAATGTTTCGGTCACGGTCATGGTCCTCCCGTTGTTCATCGATTTGCTCGAGCGGGCCCAGTAACGTCTCCTTCGTGAGACTTGTTACTGTGTTTGGCATATTGAATTTGTCACGGGTAGCTTTCCAGGCTCTGCCATGGGGGCGAGATACTCTCGGTATCTTGCCGGGCTCTACGAGAGGGGCGGAGGAATCGAACTCGGGTCGGCCATGTTGGCTGTGTGCAAGGCAAACACCCTACCTGCTGTGCTATCGCTCTGATCAAAATGATTAAGTTCCAAAAATATGATTGTGTTCCTGGTGGCTAAGGAACCTGGAGAGCAAGGAAAGTTGAGCCTAAGAAATGAATATTTCTACCTCTCTGCTCAACCCAACTCAGCCACCAGCACTTGAGGAAATGCCTGGCTTAGATCAGATCTGGTCAGGTTTTTCATGAACGCCTACACGGCACGAACACTCACATCCCACCACCCTAGGAGGCAGCTGGCTGTCACACTGCACCTGGGTCCAGCTGTTCTGCACGTTGTGAGAGATGACCCTTGCTCCCCTGCTCCTCAGAGAGCTAGCTGTAGCGAGGAACTGGTCTCTTCCTCCTGCGCAACACAGATGCCAGGTCATTCATCATGTTGACTTCTCGACCTAGGTACACATAACTGTTGCATTCGGAGATGGTCGTTCCGTTGAGAGCAAATGGAGCGTCAGGAATGAGGCTGTTTCTCATAAACATTGTCTTCGTAAGATTCAGCTGTAGTCCGACCTTTCCACATTCATGGTTGAAGTCGGCTAGCATTTGTGCCACGTGGCTAATGGTTGGTGTTATTAGAACAGTGTCATCAGCAAAGCGGAGGTGGTGTAGTTGCCGACCATCTATCTTCACTCCCATTCCTTCCCATTCCAGTCGTTGCATGATGTTCTTGAGGGTGGCACTGAAGAGTTTCGGTGAAATGGTATCACCCTGCCGAATGGTATCACGCTGTCTTGTTTGCCAAGCCGTCAAAAATCAGATGGGCTGGAGAATTGGAGACGACCGCTGGACTAGAGCCATTACCAACTGGATTCCACAGGACGTCAAAAGACTGCGATGGTCAGACTTCTTCATCAAGATCCTGAAAAAAATAATCCTGAATGATCTGTTTGAGGCTCTTAGTGTTCCTAGAACAAACAGATGCCATTGGGCTACGCTAGCATGTGACAGGGATAAATGGAGATGTTACTGGCGCCTGCTCGAGCAAATCGATGATTAACGGGAAGTCAAGTGATCAAGTGATCAAGTTTTTTTCCTGGAGTTTTGCCTTCATAAAAATTAATCCAGGCATTATCCTAGGAAAGCCTGTACTTTGATGATCTTTTAATAATCTCATTCTTTGCATTGTTGATGGCTTCTTTATCATCTTACCCATAAATTGTTGATGGTCATTTCATAGATTCTTCTGTAGCTCCCTTTTTGCTGAGGGGTCCACTTTTCTCCGGGTGCGATCTTAGAATTCTACATTTTTACATCTGACTGGTGTCTCAGCCTCTCCCCTCCAAATTTCTTAGGATTTGTATCTCAAATGGATGTCATCTTCATGCCTTTGGGCTACCACAGGGCTAGACCATCTCTTCTTAGTAAAGTAAAGTAAAGGCCCTCCCGTTGGTCATCGATTTGCTCGAGCGGGTCCAGTAACGTCTCCATTGGAGATTTTGTTGTTACTGTGTCTGGCATATCGAATACGTCACAGGGAGCTTGCCAGGCTCTGCCGTGCGGGCGAGATACTCTCAGTAGCTTGCCGGGCTCTCCAAGAGGGGCGGAGGAATCGAACTCGAACCGGCCATGCTGGCTGCGTGCAAGGCAAACGCCCTACCGCTGTGCTATCGCTCCAGCCCTTAAGTTTTATTATTATCTCTTCTTAAGTTTTATTATTTCCTAAAAGAACATAATGGGGTTGGAGGGGGCCTATCTATCAGTCTACAGCACATGTAGCCACCATACACCTTCCAATTGGTGAATTGAACACTTCCCCTACCACAATAGCAATTACTATAAATTCATATGGGTTAAATTTATTGATGAAAACATATCAGGTATCTGACTGGAGTAAAACACTATTTAACAATATGTCAATTAGAGAAATTCCTGCTAAATAAAATTCATATAAGAGTTGAAAGTGAACGGTTGAAATAAAACACATTGTACAAATACTAATAAAGATATAAATGTAGCATAAATATTAATATCTGGTGAATGAATTGGGAGAGAATAGATTATTTAATAAATAATAAAAATGTATCAAATAATCATAAAACTGAATTCTAACAGAACTGTGATAATTTGGGTATCCTTTGGAGAGAGAATTGGTAAGATGCAGTTAGAGATATAAACCTAAGTGTTATGAAAAGGTTATAAACAGCAGATGCATCTGAAAGGCTCTCTTGAAATAGTGCAAAGTAATATTTAGGTAAGAGATAAATACTCACAAAACAGCAATAGTTGCTGTGGTGATGTGGGTGAGACAGAGCTAAAGGTGGAGAGAAAATATTCTTCCCATTAAGAGAGGAAAGAATACGTTTCTCTCTCTCCCTTCCCCCCATGCATAAAAAATAAATACAGGGAGATTTGTTCACTCCCCGCTTCCTTTTGAGATCAGTTTATGTTTGGTTATGGGGAGGCAAAATCTAGAGGAAAAGTCAGGTATGAAATCCACTCAACAAAGTAAACAGAATTTTGAAAAACATGTTTTTGTTCAGTCATTATTGCAAAGGACTTTAGACTCCTGCATATGTAAAAATCTCTGGGTGCCTGCAAATTATGATTGCATGTCAGATTTTTTTCTGATTCTTAGAAAAAGCACTGGGTAAAAAAAATGTAAATTTTTTTTCTCCACAAAAGTAGTTTTCTTAATTGCTTTTCTTAATTTTCTCTTCTTTATATAAAAACAAAACTTATTTTAGAAAAACGTCACTGTCACTGTCCTCCCGTTGTTCATCGACTTGCTCGAGCAGACCCAGTAACATTGTGAGATTTGTTGCTGTGTTTGGCATATGGAATACGTCACGGGGAGCTTGCCAGGCTCTGCCGTGTGGGCGAGATACTCTCGGTAGCTTGCTGGGCTCTCCGAGAGGGGCGGAAGAATCGAACTCGGGTTGGTCATGTCAGCTGCATGCAAGGCAAGCGCCCTAACCGCTGTGCTATCGTAAGTAAGCAAATAGAAACATACCATGGTTCCAGTCCTGTCCTAACACTTTTATTTTCTGAGGAGACAAGGAAATGTTTCTGAGGAAATAAGGTGGTAAAGATGAAGAAATTAACATCTGTGGAGAAAAGCCTGCAGTTTCAGTCTTCCTTTATTTTCAGTGTTTTGGACCACACCCTGTAATGCTCAGGGATTACTCCTGGCTCTGTGCTCAGGAATAACTGTTGGCAAGACTATTGGCAAGGCTCAAGGGACCATCTTGGGTACCAGGGATAGAATTCAGGTAGACCTTACTTGCGATTCTATCTTTCCAGCTCCTAAAGTCTAATACACAGACTCACACACACACACACCCGTCTCCTGCCCCCACGCCTGGCTGTCCTCGCCAGGGCACCTTGGAGGGGAGTGGGTTGAGTTTTCCTCCCCACCCTGACCAGGGCCGAAGACCTCCAGAACAAGCCACCACCATGCTGAGACCACTCTCTTCACACATGAAGGTACTGGCAGAGGAACAAAGGCACGCGGGTCCCGGGGCTGAGATCTCCAAGCCTACTCGGATTGGGGCTAAGCATCCTTCACCCAGATCCTCCAAATTCCAGTAGGTGGGGTTCACATCCACCAACTGGCCCCCTGGTGCCGTGTAATCCCATCAAGGGCCAAGACTCAGAGACTATAAAACCCAGCTCCCGGAAGTGCGCGGCTGCATTCGTGCCTCATTCCTACTTTGGACAAACTGGCAGGCTACCGAATGTAACCTGCCCACATGGCAGAGTCTGGCAAACTCCCCGTGGCGTACCCAATATGCCATATACCAGTAACAATGAAGGGTCTCATTCTCCTAACTCTGAAAGAGCCTTGAATATGGCACTTTTTAAAAAAATCTCAGAGCTAGGAAGAAGGAGATGTTACTGGGGCCTGCTTGAGGCAATCGACAAATAACAGGATGGTTGTGATTGTGTTGTGATTGTGAGATATATATATATATATATTCATATGTAATCCAATTGCTCCATTTCCTCACTAACTTTATCTTATCCTACTTGGTTTCTATATATCTACTATTTTATTATGAACATGCCAAATAAACGAGTGTTTATTTCTTATCTGCCCAAAGATACCAATTCTCCAAACTGACTATTTCTCATAAGACACATGGTTCATCACAGTTCATGTTGGCATGACTCTTCAGAATTGACCATTCATGGCAGAAATCTATCCCTCAGTTTCCCTAAAGCCCATTTATCACTTTTAGATCTCACACGACCTTTCTTCAAAGGTAAGCACTCTCTCTCTCAATCCCTTTCACCCTACTGCTGGCTGCACACTAGCAAAAGGAAGGATGATCCGGAAACTTGTGTCTTTATCATATCAGAGATTTTCTTTCATCTTTTATTGAGCCAATAAATACAGATGGCTGCCATATAGAAATCAATAAACAAATCACAGCACCTTGATTTTTTAATTTAAATTTTTTATTAAGGTATCTTGATTTACAAAGTTATTAATAGCTATGTTTTAGGAATAAATGGTCCAGCACCAGCTCCACTGCCAATGTCAAGTTTCTTCCGCCAGTGCCCTCAGGTTCCCTCTGCAGCACCCTCACCCCGTCCAGCTTCTTTGACAGGCACAGTTACCTTTGGTAGTTGTAGTTTAGATCTCCTGCCCTCCTATTTTCAGTGTTGTTGACTCTGTGGTTTGGAAACTTAGCTATGCCACCCCTCTACACCACCAATGGACTCAAGACCCTTGACACCCCCACCCACCCACCCACCTTACTTCCCATCTGCTTCTTCTTGCTACCTGCCTCAATTTCTTTCTCTCTCTGTCCTGTTCTTTCCTATTTTTGGGGTGAGGAGTGATTGTACTTCCCCACTTTAAAACCAGCATTCCATCATCCAGTTATTCTATAAACCACAGTTCACTACACCACCTCTGCTTTGCTGATGACATCGTTCTAGTAACACCAAACATTAGCCAAGTGGCACAAATGCTGGCTGACTTCGATCATGAGTGTGGAAAGGTCGGATTCCAGCTGAATCTCACGAAGACAATGTTTATGAGAAACAGTCTTGTTCCTGAAATTCCATTCACTCTCACCGGAACGACCATCTCTGAATGAAACAGTTATGTGTACCTAGGTCGAGAAGTCAACATGATGAATGACCTGGCACCTGAGTTGCACAGGAGGAAGAGAGTAGCTTGGAACACCTTCAAGAGCATCGAAGAAGTATCTAAGAGGACGAAGAACCTTCGGCTCTGGGCACCTCTTAGATTCCACTGTTCTTCCTCCATTAATATACGCCTCAGAGACCTGGGCCCTACAAAAACAGGGTAAGAATGCTATTTGGGTCTCCCAAAGAGGAATCAAAACAGCTATCTTGGAGTATCATGTTTCACTCAAATGAGAGAAAGAATCCGGAGTTCCAACCTCTGTCAACGCTCAAGAATCAGGGATGCTGTCTCGTTTGCCAAGGCATCGAAAATCAGATGGGCTGGACACGTAATGAGATTTGGAGATGACAGCTGGACTAGAGCTGTTACTCACTGGACTCCATGGGATGTCAAAAGACCCCGTAGTTGACCACCTATGAGATGGTCAGACCTCTTTGTTAAGACCCTGAACGATCGGTTTAAGGTTCTTCATGCTCCTAGAACGAGCAGACGCCATTGGGCTACATTAGCATGCGACAGGGATGAATGGAGACATCATTGGCGCCCGCTCAAGCAAATCAATGAGTAACGGGATGTCAAGTGATCAAGTGATCAATGTTTGGTGTTATTAGAACAATGTCATCAGCAAAGTGGAGGTGGTGTAGTTGCCGACCATCTATCTTTACTCCCTTTCCTTCCCATTCCAGTCGTCACATGATGTTCTCGAGGGTGACACTGAAGAGTTTCGGTGAAATGGTATCACCCTGCCGAACCCTTCTCTTGACATGGATGATCACTTCCTTGTAGAATGGTGAGATCCTGATAGTGAATTCATAATACAGCTCACGGAGGATCATGATGTATTGAGTTTGAATGCCCTGTTTGGCTAGGGCTTCGATGACCCCTTCCATCTCAACAGAATCAAAGGCCTTCTTTAAATCAATGAACATTAGACAGAGAGGCACCTTGAACTCCTGAGAAACCTCAATGAGCTTGATTACCATGTAGATATGGTCAATCATGCTGAATCCTTTTCAGAACCCAGCTTGCTTGCATGATTGTCCTTCATCTAGTGTTCTGTCAATCCTAGTCAGGATGACTCAAGTGAACAGTTTGTAGACGACAGACAGCAGGCAGATCGGGTGATAGTTGCCAATGTCGTGGATGTCTCCCTTCTTATATAGTAGAATAGTCCTGCTGGTTTTCCATTGGGACGGAAGCTTGCATTCAGACAGGTAGCATGTGAACTGCTGAGCCAGTGTGTTGATGAGTACTGACGGCAGGTTCTTCAGGTGTTCGGGTCTGACCTTGTCTGGGCGGGTGCTGTTTGCTTCTTTACCGATGAAATGGCATGTTGGATTTCGGAAGGGAGAACATTGGGAACGACATATCCATCCTATGGAATTTGGTATGTGGGCAAATGGACATAGCTATCAAAGAGATCTGAGTAGAAGTCATGGATTATCTTCTCCATTGCCCTTCTGGAAGATGGGGTAGATCCATCAGGACGTCAGAGGGCAGTCATCTTGGTCTTGTAGTTGGCGAAGGACAGGCAGGTGTTGCAAATGCTTTTCCTGGCTTCTGCCTCATCTGCCAGCACTGCTGCTCTTCTTTCTTTGACGTCTTCCTTTATCGCTTTTCTGCACTGCTTTGTGAGCTCGGACATTCACTTGCCCTTGTCTGAGGCTTGCGCCAAGCCCAAGCCACTTTGGTGAATGAGCTTGAAAGTTTTTGAAGACAGGCATCTTTTTGTGGCTATCTCTCTCTCGGCGTTCCTTGCACAATTATGGAGGTGCTGAACCAGTTGATGGTATTCGTCATCAATATTGTCAAGGATGGCATCTTCCCACGTTTTTGCAATAGTACCAAAGAACTCCCAGTTGGTGGTCGTTCTGGGAGTTCTCTTCTTAAACTTTGCCGTCCTTTCTCCCTGCTCTGTGAAGTAGAATTTTGCACGAAGGAGATGGTGGTCCGATCCCGTTTGGAATTTTGGGACAACAGCAACATTGGTCAGGCAAAACTGTGGATTGAATATGATGTGGTCAGTTTTGTTGTGGAGCCGTCCACCGGGACACTCCCATGTCCAACGTTTAGATTCAGCCTTCTGGAACTGTGAGTTACCATGGATGGTTTTGGTCGACATGATGAACTCAGACAGACTCTCACCCTGTTCATTCCATTCTAGGGCATGTGTCCTGATGTGGAGTTCTTTGGCCAATCTTCTCAGTCCTATGTTGGCATTAAAATCACTAACAATAATCTTGTAGAAGGTGCAGTCTTCTTTATAGAACTTCTCCAGTTCCATGTAGAACTTCTCAATTTCTTCTCCATCATAATTGAATGTTGATGTGTAGACAACGAAGATAGAAACTGCCTGCAGTGAGCCACATCTATTCAAGTGTAATCATCTAATTCGGGTTGCTAGGCATTTGAATAAATCAGTGCTCATGGCCAAGTTTGTGATGACAAGGACACCGACAGCACCTATTTCTCTATTTTTGTATGTTTCAAGGAACAATCCTTCTCCAGTGTTGAAAATGGCATGACATGGTTGATGCCTTCTCCTCTTGGTCAGACCAATGATGTTGAACTTGATCTTTCACACTTAACCACAGTTAGGTGAGATTATCCTGTGTTGTCCAGTTTTTGTTTATTTGTTTTGGGTTTTTGTTTATTTTTTAACTTACTTCACTTAGCAAAGCACTGTTTCTTTACACAAATTTGGGTCTGCCAATTTCCTCAGGCAATACATTTTTATGGAGGCAAGAAACAAAAAAATGAGAAAGAAAAGAAAGTAAGAAAGTGAGGAAGGAGAGGAAGGAAGGATGGAGGAAAGGAGGGAGGGAGGGTGCAAACTCCTGAATTTGGATTTAATTTTGGGCTGGAGCGATAGCACAGCAGTAGGGCGTTTGCCTTGCACGCAGCCAACATGGCCGACCTGAGTTCGATTCCCCCGCCCCTCTCGGAGAGCCCGGCAAGCTACCGAGAGTATCTCGCTCGCACGGCAGAGCCTGGCAAGCTCCCCATGACGTGTTCGATATGCCAAACACAGTAACAACAAAGTCTCCAATGGAGATGTTACTGGGCCCGCTCAAGCAAATCGACAAACAACGGGAGGGCCTTTACCTTTACCTTTACCTTTACCTAATAAGTTAAGTGTCATTTACTTGTTATAAGATCTCAAGTTGTTTAGTAATCCAGTTCTTTATAATAAATATCTTTCTCTATAGATTCGTTAAATAAATACTATCTAATAATATGTATTTATTAATTTTATATATATATATGTATATCCCTATGGACTGGAGCGATAGCACAGCAGGTAAAGCATTTGCCTGGCACATAGCCAACATGGCTGACCCTGGTTCAATTCCTCTGCTCCTCTCAGAGAGACTGGAAAGCTACCGAGAGTTCCTCGCCCACACGCCAAAGCCTGGCAAGCTACCTGTGACGTATTTAATATGCCAAAAACAGTAACAGCAAGTCTCACAGTTTGTTGTGAGACGTTACTGGTGCCCGCTCAAACAAATCGATGAACAACGGGAGGACAGTGCTACAGACAGTGCTACATGTATATCCCTGACAGTTTCTCTGGAGAATCCCAACTCTACAGTGATTGATACTTTGAAGTGTTTAATCATTTGAGGTTACATTTCATGTATTTTCCACAATGTTTAAGGTACCTTTCTTCCTCTGCCTAGTCCAGTTCTATAGAAAATTGTTATTTGCAAAGTGAAGAACTAATGTTAATTTTATCTGGGGACGCAACACTCAGCACTGCTGAGGATTAAATCTGAAGTTCAGGCATATGAAGCATTCATGCCACCCTTTTGAGCCATCTCATTATCACCAAATATCTTGTTATTTTTGACAAGACATTTACTGCCCATGTGTTCAGAAACATTTTTCTGGAGAAGGAAGTTCAAAAGAGGAAAAAAGAAAGAAACTATCCATGAGGAATTAAAGATTTCAAGCTGTGTTATTTTTATCATGCTTACACCGCTGAAAGCCAAGAGAAATTTAGAAGTTGTGTGGAGCAGACAAATGTCATCAAGTTTAACGAGGGAAGCTGAAGGGCCCCAGAGGCTAGTTGGGAGATTCTATTGGTGGCACAATTAAATCTAGAGACCCACGTGCGGTGTCTGGGATTGAACACAGGTAAGGTATAAGCAAGACAAGCACCCTACCCATTGCATTACTTCTTTGGCTCCATCTATAGAATTCTTGTTTGGAATTCAAGAGTGTTTGGATATCAATATAGCCATAGCCATGCCACTGATAAAGTTTCTGCTCCCATTGTATTGCTCTCCACCTGCCCTTCTCCTTCCTTTTATCACAGAACTGTTAGGGCTGTCATAGGAAAAGACCAAGAGAACTTTAATCATCATGATCTTGGCATTCTGAAATGACCAGCTATATATTTCTGGATGGAGTATGTGAAAAGAAATGACCCCCTAGTTTTCTCTTTACCAAACAATTTTACAAAAATGTATGTTGCTTAAACAAAAAAGAAATTATAGTTACAACAAAAAGTGATAGTAATACTAGTTTTTTGACTAATGATTTTAATATATTTTGTTAGTTTTCAAAAGCTGATTTTATTTTATTTGAAATAAAGAACCAACTATTATTTCTCAGGTATCATGATGTTTCTTTCTAAATTAGAATTTTATCACAACTTTATTTCTG
Source organism: Sorex fumeus (assembly GCF_029834395.1). Taxonomy (NCBI): domain Eukaryota; kingdom Metazoa; phylum Chordata; class Mammalia; order Eulipotyphla; family Soricidae; genus Sorex; species Sorex fumeus. Next base: position 7,965,803 of record NW_026606058.1, read on the forward strand.
CCTTCCTAAAATTGTATTCTAAATTCAAGAATAAGATTTCAACTCTTAGTAAACCAGAGCCAGGAATGGGTGACCTCCCCCTCCCTCTGTTTCCAGCAACTTGGCAGTCATGCCCATAAGCCACCTCTGGCTGGTGCCATGTAATCTCATCAATGGCCATAATCCAGAGTCTCATTATAGATCTCTTAGTAGAGAGCATAAAACAACATGCCATAGCTATGCCACTGGAGGGGGAGGGCAGCGGGTGAGTTCCCCTCCCTGACCCAAGGAGCCAGCCCTGGCAGCCAAAAGCCTCCAGAACTCGAATGGGCACTGGTGGAGGGATGGGTACTTGATCATTATATAACTGAAACCCAAGCACAAAAATTTGTAAGTCAACAACTGTACCTCATGGTATTTCACTTGATCACTTGACATCCCGTTACTCATCAATTTGCTTGAGCGGGCACCAGTTACGTCTCCATCCATTCCTGTCGCATGCTAGTGTAGCCCAATGGCATCTGCTCATTCTAGGAGCACGAAGAGCCTCAAACTGATCATTCAGGGTCTTAACGAAGAGGTCTGAACATCTCATAGGTGTTTGGCCACACAGTGTTTTGATGTCCCATGGAATCCAGTCTGTAATGGCTCTAGTCCAGTGGTCGTCTCCAAATCTCATTATGTGTCCAGCCCATCTGATTTTTGACGCCTTGGCAAACGAGACAGAGTCCCTGATTCTTGAGTGTTGACAGAGGTCGGAACTCCAGATTCTTTCTCTCATTGAAGTGAAACATGATACTCCAAACATAGCTCTTTTGATTCCTCTTTGGGAGACCCGAATAGCATTCTCATCCTGCTTTCGTAGGGCTCAGGTCTCTGAGGCGTATGTTAATGCAGGAAGAACAGTGGAATCAAAGAGATGTGCCCAGAGCCAGAGGTTCTTCATCCTCGTAGCTATTTCTTCGATGCTCTTGAAGGTGTTCCAAGCCACTCTCTTCCTCCTGTGCAACTCAGGTGCCAGGTCATTCATCATGTTGACTTCTCGACCTAGGTACACATAAATGTTGCATTCGGAGATGGTCATTCCATTGAGAGCGAGTGGAAAGTCAGGAATGAGACTGTTTCTCATAAACATTGTCTTCGTGAGATTCAGCTGTAGTCCGACCTTTCCATACTCACGGTCAAAGTCGGCCAGCATTTGTGCCGCTTGGCTAAAGTCCTCCACTACTTCCACTACCCAGCCGCTGCCATGTTCCAGGACACTTTCTGGAAGCTCGGGCAGAGACTCATGCACGAGTGAAGCCCCACGGAACAAGATAAGCAAAACTCTGATACCTTGGACTCCAGGATCAACAGACCCGGGGAAAGAGATCCTCTGCCTGCTCCCACCAACCACAGGTGATGAAGGGATTAAAACCAGGTTTTTCACTTAAAACAAAAAAAAAGCCTCCAAAACTCAACCACTGCCATGCTCTTGGCTGCTCTCCACATACTCGGGCCGAATCTACCCACGAGTGAACCTATTTCTGTACCACGTGGCAGCATTTGTGGCTGCATGACATCTCATGCCTCACACAACTAATATTCCAAGAGTAGTACACTGCATTTGATGAAGTTTAAAGTATAAAGCAACCAACCTCAGAAGAAAATATATTTTTACATATATATATAAGCACACAAAGCTCAACCTTTAACAACATGTTATTAATCTCTCATAGAAGAGCTTAATGACCCATGGGTGAAATACAACAATCTTCACACAATTTCCTCTAAAAAAACTTTTTTGAATCATTTTTAAAGGTTTATTCTTAACAAACAATACAAAATAAATTATTTCGGTTTTGCTTTGGGGCAGGGGTTGGGGATTGGGATGGAAACATCTGAAATATGGTGGTGGAAAGGTGTAATGGTGGTGGGATTGGTGTTCAAATATCAAACATAATCACTTATTGTGAGCTATTTTATAAGAAAAATTTAAAAAGAAAGATTTCAAAGTAGAACTTTTGGGATGTCTTTGTATCTAAACTATCTTAAAATTTTTTGTTGAGTAATGACATTTTTCAACTAATTCTGATCAAATAATCAGGTGTACATCAGGCATTTGCATGAATATATAACTATATGCTAGAAAATTAAAAAGGTTTAGATGCTAAGCAATACTTCAGAAACTAGGCTTCCATCTGAGATTCCTTTTCCTTTTACCCTTTTTTCCTGAAACTTCTTTTGGGGAGGGAGGAGGGGTGCCAAACTCTGCAGTGCCAGGGCTTACACCTGGCTCTGTGCTCAGGGATATCTCCTGGTGGGGTTCAGGAGACCATTAGGCGTTGGTGATCAAATCCGATTGGCCACCTGCAAGGCAAGTGAACTGCCCACTATACTATCTCTCTGGCCCTGAAAATTCTTTACCTGCTGCCTCCAAAGGATTTTGGGACAAAGGTCTTGATATAGGTCCTACACTGACTTTTGCATTCAGAACCTATTTATAGATTTGTGTCTACTGTTTCTTGTTTGCAACTTAGCCTGGAATAAGTGTCCTCAAGTAGAACACAAATCAGTGTTGTGCTTGGTCTTACGTGTTCACTGTAACTTTTGTAAAATTTCCTAGTGGCTTTAGAGATTGACGCCTGATCCGTGGAACTACATGATCCAGATACAAGAACAAGGTAATGTTGAACAAGTTGGCAGAAATTGTTTGTACCAGTGTTGCCAAATGACTCCTGTGGCAAAGGTCAATGGACCTTCTCTGCATGGTCCACACATGGTTGAAAGAAATTCATGAGTGCTATTTCCCAGTCCTAATGCCTTCTATCAGACCACTTCACTTATTGATGTCTAACTAGGTGATTTTTAGCTTTGATTTTTTAAAAATCTAACTGTCACTGTCACTGTCCTCCCATTGTTCATCGATTTGCTCGAGCGGGCCCAGTAACGTCTCCATTGGAGACTTTATTGTTACTGTGTTTGGCATATCGAATACATACGGGTAGCTTGCCAGGCTCTGCCATGCGGGCGAGATACTCTTGGTAGCTTGCCGGGCTCTCCGAGAGGGGAGGAGGAATCGAACTTGGGTCGGCCATGTTGGCTGCGTGCAAGGCAAACGCCCTACCCGCTGTGCTATCGCTCCAGCCCCCTTAAACATTTGAGTGAAGTCTAAAGTCCACACTTTATCAAGAATCTAAAATGTCGATGAGAGATATGTGCAATCATTAATCAACAAATGAAGGCTTTATCAGCATTCCTAACAGATGACAGGGGTTAAGATATGTTTGAGGGGAGGAAGAGTGATTAATTCCCTGGCTTCCCAACTTACTGGGGTCTGCAGAAGTGTTCAAAGGTAACACTAGGCTAGATGACTTGGTATTCAAAGAAGGCAACTGCCATTGCTAAGAGAATGGGTGATCGGGCTGGGGCTGGGACACGAAGATCACGAATCACAAATCACGACCATCCTGTTATTCGTTGATTGCCTTGAGCAGGACCCAGTAATGTCTCCTTCATCCCAGCCCTGAGATTTTTAAGAAAGTGCTATATTCAAGGCATTTTTAGGAGAATGAGACCCATCATTGTTACTGGTATTTGGCATATTGGGTACCTCACGGGGAGTTTGCCAGACTCTGCCGTGTGGGCAGGTTACATTCGGTAGCCTGCCAGTTTGTCCAAAGTAGGAATGAGATAATAAGATGTCATAATAAGATGTCATGCGGCCAGAAATGCGGCCGCACGGTTCTGGGAGCTGGTTTTTATAGTCTCTGAGTCTTGGCCATTGATGGGATTACATGGCGCCAGGGGGCCAGTTGTTGAGTGTGACCCCCGCCTACTGGAATTCAGAGGATCTGGGTGGAGGATCTGAGCATCCTCCACGAAGATCAAAAGTTAATAATTTTATGAGGGTAAGGTTTGGAGAAGAGACTGAAAAGAAAGGCCTTGAAAATGATATTTTTTCATAACTAAATAGGTTTTGATTTAAATATTTTTTTATTGACCAAAAGTGGACTTTTGTGAGAACAGATTAATGATCAAATATGCTCTGGTGATCTCTAGAGTTGATTGAAAAAGATGTTTTCTGGCTGAAAATTATTTCCACCCATTTTGAAAAAGCTTTTTTTTTTTTTAAAAAAGCAACTTTTAAACAAATTGATTGAGACCTAATTTACACTATTAAATTCACCCTTTAAAAAGTATAGTGTGTGGGGGCTGGAGCAATAGCACAGTGGGTAGGGCATTTGCCTTGCATGTGGCTGACCTGGGTTCGATCCCCGGCATCCCATATGGTCCCCCAAGCACCGCCAGGAGTAATTCCTGAGTACAGAGCCAGGAGTAACTCCTGATCATTGCTGGGTGTGACCCAAAAAGAGGGAAAAAAAAGTATAGTGTGACCGCCTGTTCCCCCTGTTAGCTCAGGGCCTGCCATCTTCCAGAGGCCAATGGACAGCCAGGTAGGGGTCGACAGTGACAAGACATGTGGAGCCTCATGGGATGGGGGTGGAGTTGGCCCTTTCCTCCACTGCCCCAAGGAGACCTCCGAGTCGCCACCCATGAACGGGTTCTCTGGATACTCAACAAGCTGCTGAAGCCATGATCCCAGAGATTCAGAAACAAATCTTGGAACCCGGCAGCTTTTGGCAGAAATGCGTCCGGACTCCGCATTAGGTTACCATCCCCAGACCACCCCAGGTGGGAATAGGTGCCAATCCACTGCCTGTTCCCCTGGCGGCTCGGGACCCTCCATCTTCCAGAGGCCAATGGACAGCCAGGTAGACTCAGAAACAAATCTTGGAACCCAACAGCTTTTGGCAGAAATCCCTCCAGATTTTAATTATTAAGATTTCAGAATTCCAGGCCAAGCGGCATCATATGCTATTCATAATCAGCAATAGAAAAAAAATTGTCTAGTGTTGCCTTTTTGGCAGATGTGAGTGTTGGGGTAAAATCCCAAATAATAATGGTGGGTCTGGCGTCAAAATATTGAATGTAAACAAAGTAGAGAGAGAGCAATGTGGGAATCATCTGCCACACAGGTAGGCGGAGGGTGTGGGATGGGGGGTATACTGGAGTTTTTGGTGGTGGAAAATGTGCAGTGGTGAAGTCTCAGTCATACATAATCATTGTATGACTGAGACTTAAACTTGAAAGCTTTGTAACTGTTCTCACGGTGATTCAATAAATAAATTTATTAAAAAAAATAAAAACTACAGTATGATGGGTGACAATTGAATACAGTTGGGAAAATACCAAAACTATGATAAAAATATAGCATTCCCAAACATTTCTCATTTCCTTTGCACTCAATCCCCTATTCCTCCTGTGATTTGAGAAGCACTACTTTGATCGCTGTTGCCATAGTTTTGTTTTAACTAAAGCTTCAGATGAAAGGATTTTTACATAGTCTTTTGTTTCTTGGTTTCATTCGCATGTATAATGATCTTTAGATTTGTCTATATCTATGTGTGAGGAATTTATTTTCTTTTATCATTGAACAATTTCCCAAGTTGTGGGTTGTTTCTTGCTTTGTTTTGCAGGCGGTGAGAAATCATTTCTAGTTTTGTGTCAGACACGGCAGAGTCTGGCAACACGGCAGAGTCTGGCAAACTCCCCGTGGCGTACCCAATATGCCAAATACCAGTAACAATGATGGGTCTCATTCTCTTAAAGAGCCTTGAATATAATCTCAGGGCTAGGATGAAGGAGACGTTACTGGGGCCTGCTCGAGGCAATCGACGATTAACAGGATGATTTGTGATTTGTGTCAGCAAAAAATTAAACTCCCACAAACAAGACTGCTAAGACTACTGAGATTAACTCAAGACTGCTGTTCACTTTGCTGCTTTGGGGTATATATTCTGATTACTCTTAGTAAATAGCCAGGAAGGGACTTTTATGTATGTGCTTTCTGTACTTTAAGTATGTTTGATTTTATGATCAGGACCATAAAGATAACTGCCAAATTGCTTTTCAAAAGGGCAACAACATTTTGTATCCCAAGAATAATATTTGAGGGTTATTGTAGCTGTGTTTATTCATCAGTACTTGTTATCAGTCTTTTAAATTTTTTTTTTATTAGTGGAACACCATGAGGTACAGTTGTAGATTTACAAAGTTTTGTGCTTGGGTTTCTATTATACAATGATCAAGTACCCATCTCTCCTCCAGTGCCCATTTTCCACCACCATGGATCCCAGTGTCCCTCCCATACCCATCCCCCCATCCCACCCTGCCTCTGTGGCAGGGCATTCCCTTTTGTTCTCTCTCTCCTTTTGGGTGTTGTGGTCTGCAAAAAGGCATTGAGTGGCAATCATGTTCAGTCCATAGTCTACTTTCAACATGTATCTCCCCTCCTGGGAGGATCCTCCAAACACCCTTTATTTGGTGCTCCCTTCTCTATCTGAGCTGCCCTTTCCCCTGGAGTGCCCGGCTGGCCTCTAAGCCATGGAGTAATCCTCCTAGTCTTTTTAATTTTAATTTTAATCGCCAGTTGGCTACAGGAGAATGTGGTTCATAGGGAAAGTTGGGTTGAAATCCAGCCTGTTTTGATTCTGTGGGTTCAAGGCTGTATATATATATATATATATATATATATATATATATATATATATTAAAGAGCAGTGGTGCTTTATCTCTCTTGCCTCCTGTATTCGGTGGTCTTCACTCCCCCCCCCACCCTAGGGAGGCCGATGGTGATGGGCAGGCAAAGGAAGGAACGAGGGCCAGGCTGGTCGGTATCAATTGCAGTTTATTCCAATCTCCTCTCCATTCTCCTCTGAGTCTCCTTCTGCTTCTCTCTCTGGATCCCCCTTCATTCTCCTTCTCGCTCCCCCAGCCCACTCTTACTGCCTAGTTTATATAGAAATCATGTAGGGTGGGGATACAAAGGTAGGGTTGAACATTAACAAGTCAACAGAAGAGGTAAGGCCATTCTTCCAGGAGATTAACTCAAGGCAAAATCTAAAGAGATCACTTCAGATTACTAGGAGATCTGTTCAAGGGCAGAATTCCATCCAGGGTGTGTTGCTTTCTTCTTTTCTCAACTAGTAATCCACTTAAATAGTTGTAATAAATTTACTTCTAATATTTCTAGCAATGTCATTTTGTATGAGCACAGTAAGAGATATATCAAGCTTAAAGTTTTGTTCCTCCTGAGGACAGCTCACTGTATATTCCAGACCACAGTACTCAGGTCAGGTTAGCCTCCCTAACCCCAAGAGGGTCCTTATTCAGTTACCTCTTTTGGGTCATGACAGAGTTTGTCCATGACCATGTTCTTGACATATAGCTAAGTATTGTGGTGCTTTGGCCTGGCCCATTTTGATGCCAGGGCAGCTCACAGCTTGCTCTGGGTCCATTCAGTCCCTCGTCGGGACCCTGCTTTTGGGATGGTAGGCAGTTAAGGGAAACTGAGGCTTGAGTCTAGAAAGCCTATGTCTAAGAGTGAATATTATTCAGAGTCAATTAATTCCCAAGTTACAAAAGCATAATATTAACTGTCTTCCTGTATCCTTTTTGGACTTTGCTTTAAACTATGCAAAAGACATAAGGAGAGGAGAAAGGCAATATTTCACTCATGAATACAAGTCAAGTGTCCTTAGAAGGATCTGACCTTACAAGTCAACAGAATCTGAGTAGGGGGGAAAAGTGATTAAGTGGCTGGGGAGGAGAGCACAGTAGCACTGTAGCACTGTCCTCCCATTGTTTATTGATTTGCTTGAGCGGGCACCAATAATGTCTCCTTTGTGAGACTTGTTGTTACTGTTTGTGGCATATCGAAGATGCCATGGGGAGCTTGCCAGGCTCTGCCAAACGGGCGGGATACTCTCGATAGCTTGCTAGGCTCTCTGAGAGGGGTGAGGAATCAAACCCGGGTTGGCTGCGTGCAAGGCAAACGCCCTACCTGCTGTGCTATCACTCCAGCCCTGGAGGAGAGCAGAGAGAAGAATTTACAGATAAACACAGAGGAATGGGAGTGACTTGGGAGCACTGAGCACTTTGATGGGTGTAACTCGATAAACCTAAGCTCCCTGTGGCAAAGGAGAAAGGACAAACCAATGTTATCCTACACAGGACCCTTGGTTTTCAGAATGGTTTCCTAAAAAATTTTCACACAGGTATAATATGGGCTGGCAGTGACCCTTTCCCTGATGAAATGCTTCCTAGGCCTGAGATTTTAAAGTGAGTTGCATGTGATATTTCTTACTCAAGTTAGTGCTCAGGACCATCTTCCTGGCACAAGTGAGTGCCTGAGGGATGGGTGCCCAACTCCCATGGGATGATTTCTGGCTATTGAGGGCAAATTTGGAGGCTTTTGTTTGTGGGCTCTGACTTTTTTTTATTCTAGTGAAGATTAGAGCTATCATCATTGTTTTAAATTATATGAGACATGAGAATGAAATGGATTCCCAAACTCTATCCTGGAGACTTTGGTCAACCAGTCAAGTCATACTAAAAGTTCAAATCTACTATAGACTACGGAGTAAAATGTAAAGAGAACAACACATTCTCTTCACATTGAAACTTTATGTCAGTTGTGATCTAAGGTATGTATCTGTATACACCCTTACACAAATCTGCTCCCTACACCCTTTCCTGTTATTTTGGAGATTAATCCTACTGCATTATTTAGTCCACTTTTTTGGTTTTATTTCTTGGGTCATATCTGATGGTGCACAAGGTTTATTCCTGGTTCTATGCTCAAGGGTCATTCCTGGTGAATTGTAAGTAATGACAGGGATCAAACCAGTATGGCCACATGCAAGACAAATGCCTTACTTACTATACAATCCCTCTAGACCCTAGCTGAATCTTTTTCTACAGCAACCTCACTGTCCCTGAAATGTATGGTTCATAATGACAAGGAATTTCACCTGTCTTCACTGACAGATTCTCAGTTCCTGAAATGAATTTTTAAACATAAAATGCTTTTAGTAAAATTTTGTTGAATGATATGTCTAGTTTAATTATTATTAAGGATTACTGGAATTCCATATGCTTAAATTAAAACAGGCACAGTTCCAGGGTTTTTCAAAGATTACCCCAATCTTCTAATAACAGAAATCTGCTTGTCCAAATTTGGGGACATCCACTATGTCCATGCAGAATGCTGGCATTCCCACTAGGCCAAGGAAAATGTGTTGTCATAGTTTTACCACTAAGATTGAGATAGTTTTTCTTTGGAGATTGTAGGTGGGGTATGATGTCTTTTATTTCTCATATGTATCATTGGTAGAAAATAAAAAAAGGAGCAGCTCTATCTTTTGGAGATATTTTCATCCATGTTTCCTTGACTTTGGTTTTGATTTGGGTCATACCCAGTAATTCTCAGGCAATTCTCTAGGGCCTCACCCTTGGCAGTGTGGTGTCTGGGATCAAGCCTGGCTTCTGCTTGTGAAATATGCACCTTTTTGGCTGTCTCCTTGGCCTTCATCCATGTTTACTTCACATTCTAATTTTTTTTATAGAATCTGGCCCACAGGTTTTCACAATTCTTGTGTCCAGTAGGAATTCCTTCCATTCCTTCCTACAAACTCCATCTGAAAATTTGTTATTTTGGTGTTTCTCTGACAGTGATTTGTCCGGAACCCTCTTAGGGTTGGGTGGTTGCTGTTTTGCAGAAGTTAACTTTTTGCTTAGTTGGAAAAAATGATCCTTGTGGACATAGGGGAAGGGGTTGGTGTTGGAACACTCTGCACCTGAAACTCAGCCATAAATATCTTTGTGATTTTGTAATTCACAGTGATTCAATAAAAAGAAAAGAAAAACAGTTTACTTCTGTCTGTTTGCTATCTTATTGAAATTTCACCCTAAGATATTTATCCTTTGCATACACGAGTTTGTAAATGTTAAGAGTGACAAGGGTGTAGTGGGAAGAAGGAAGAAAACAGGAAATGAGGGTAAAGTGAGGAAAATAGTTAAGACCACGTCTGCATTTCCCTTTCTTCTGGGACTCCTCTCTCAGCCAGCTCTCCACAGCTAAGGAACCTCCTGAGTTAGGCTTTGTGACTGTGTGTTTTCTGGTTGGGAGAAGGGCATGAGGATGTGTTCCACACACGCCCAGCCCCATGGCCACTCCTCTCCAGTGCCGTATCCCTCAGGAAAAGGGATCAGCCCAAAGCCACACTCTCTGCAATTGTCTAGGTCATATTACTTCTTCTTGCATTGCCAAGCAGAGTCCTGACTAATAAGATTGGCATGTGGGAAAAATTATCTCCTCATTGGAGCCATCACCTCATAAACAGTCTTAATCTACACCAGGCCATGTGGGTTGCAGGGAAAAGCCAAGTCCCCAGCTCCAGGTGTGCTGCATTGAATCAACCATGACAGTAATTTCCCCTTATTTTGCAATAATTACGATTAGGTGCTGCTCCCCTCCCCAACTTTTCTTGCTCAGAGGTTGCAAGGAATGTCACCTCTATCTTTTGTCTCTTCAAGCACTGTGGCTGTGGAGAAGCTCATCTGGTAGGTAGAAGGACTAAGTAGAAGGCACTGTCTGTAGCACCGTCCTCCCGTTGTTCATGGATCTGCTCAAGCGTGCCCAGTAACATCTCCATTGTGAGACTTCTTGTTACTGTGTTTGGCATATCAAATATGTCACGGGGAGCTTGCCAGGCTTTGCCGTGCAGGTGAGATACTCTCGGTAGCTTGCCGGGCTCTCCGAGAGGGGCAGAGGAATTGAAGCCCGGTCGCCTGGGTCAGCCACGTGCAAGGCAAAGGCCCTACCCCTGTGCTATCGCTCCCGAAGAAGGCAATGAATAATTATCTTGGTGTATTTTCTGAGTCTTTTCTTTTCTTTTTTCCCTTTAGTTTTCAGGCCACACCTGCTGGTGCTCAGGTCTCTTTCCTGGCTCTGCATTGAGAAATTACTCCTGGCAGGCTCAGGGAATCATAGGGGATGCCAGGACCTAGGTCAGCCTTATGCAAGGCAAGAGCCCTACCTACTGTGCTATTGCTCCAGCCCCTCTGAGCCTTATTTTACTTTTCACCTCTCATGGCTGCTGAATTAATATAGAAGCAACAGCTGTTCTCAATATACAACTCTTGATTAAAAGGTAGCCCTGGAATCTATGGGCCATGTTGACCTAGTAGGAACTGTAACGGTAAATGTTCCCTGTGACTGAAGGGAAGTAAGCAGGAAGTTAAAGAGAAATGAACAATAAACAAAGAGCAGCAGCTGAAGACATCTAGAGATTTATTCCTGAGTGTTTTCCCTTCTGTCTTCAAATCGTAATCCCTCAAGGACAAAGAATTGGTTAAGTGGTGGATAAATTCGCCCCTGCTTGAGGCAGCAGATTAGATTAGATCAGAGTAATCTGGAAGGATTTGGGGGAGGGGCAGGAACATATAACTAGAAATAACTTTCATACCAACATTAAGGTCTTTGCCTCTACACCTAAAAATATCAGTACAATGAGGGTGTTGTCAGCCTTAGTATCAACTTAGTATTTACTGTCCAAATCAGTGATCAGATTGAGGGTGCATGGCTAAGAGGCAATTGGGCAGGATTTGTGGGGTATCTTGATTCTTGGGCAGATCTTGATTCTTGCTCTATGGTCGGTACTTGCATATGAAATGTTGGCGTTTGTTGCAGTCATTGCTGGTCCAATTTAAAAAATCTAAAAAGAATAAAGAAAACTTAAAATCCATGTAGTTCTATATTGAATTTACTGGTATTATCTCGGAATTTTGCTTGGAATCATGGGTTAATCGATTGTTAATTACTTGTCAACTTGGTTAAGCAGAAGTTGGTTAAGCAGAAGACTAAATGTTGCTGCGAAGAGATTTTTAGTTAATCAATCAATTAATTTACTTGTTGGGCTACACCTAGCAGTGTTCAGGACTTAAGCCTGACTCTGCTTTCAGGTCCTGGCAGTGCTCAGGTACCATATGGGATACTGGGGATTGAACCCTGGTCAGCCGTATGAGAGGCAAATGCCCTATCCACCGTCCTATTGCACAAGCCCTTTTTGAAGGTATTTTTTTAGATGGAACTCATGTTTAAAGATGGAATTCATGCTTAAGTCAGTTGACTACTTGGAACAAAGCAGGTTAATTTCCATAGTATGGGTCACCATCCAATTACTGAAGATTTAAAGAGAGAATAAAGTTGAAGAGCCCCAGAAGAGGAAGAAATTCTACTTCCAGATTACTTTGAGTCTCAACCTTTGCAGCATTCTACTTTTAAAGTCTACTTTGGACAAACTGGCAGGCTACCGAATGTAACCTGCCCACACGGCAGAGTCTGGCAAACTCCCCGTGGTGTACTCAATATGCCAAATACCAGTAACAATGATGGGTCTCATTCCCCTAAAGAGCCTTGAATATAGCACTTTCTTAAAAATCTCAGGGCTAGGATGAAGGAGACATTACTGGGGCCTGCTCAAGGCAATCGACGACTTTTAAAGGAATTTCAAGTCTCCTGGACTGCCTTATGGGTTTAGATTTGCATGAGATAAAATTGCATGAGATAAAATTTTATTTCTCTATTATCTCTATACAACCTATTGCCTCCTCCATTTCTTGAGAACCCTGACAAATACATCTCATAATTTTGTTAGCAGTAGTGAAAATAATTTAAACACCATCCACAATTGCAAGAAGCTACACACCAGCACCAATTTTTTGAAGACAGGCGTGTTCTGACTTAAATGAATTGAAATAAGGGATTCTTTCATGTTTAAAAACAGGATGCTGTGACTAATGGAGGGTGATTTTTCTTCAAGTTCATAGCTATGCACCTAAGAAACAACAGCTTGAAGCTTGAAGATCTCACAGTTGAAGCAGTCATATTTCACAAAGCCATTCATTTCTAAAGAACCAAGGAGGAGAAAGAAGAAGCGTGTCTTTTGAAGGAACCTTTTGCAGAAGAGATAAAATTACTTCCTTTCCAGACACCAATCTCCCAGAATCATTTTTTATCTGAAAGTTTCTTTGGAAGAATTTAACATTTTCCCGAGTTAATGTTTCATTGGGTTCTGACCTGAATATCTGAGTTTGGTGCCAGTATGTATTGGTTGGAGAGAGAGAGAGAGAGAGAGAGAGAGAGAGAGAGAGAGAGAGAGAGAGAGAGAGAGAGAGATGGCATAATGGCAGAACCTGCAAAGCAAGTAAGGCATGCCTCTCCCATTTCTATTCCTCATGAGTATAGAGAGTAGGTCTTATCCATGCCCACATCCAAGTAGCCCATATCCAGAGTCCTAAAATGTAACTAAGAAGGTTTTGCATATCTTTTGGTTCAAATAACTACAGAGAACACACCATGTTGACTCACAGTACCCATTGTACTCTCTCTCCAACCCCCTATCTTTTAAGTTGTCAGGAAACAATTTAATCACTGAGTTGGCATAAGTAATCTCAGACAACTTCATTGTCGGGAGCTTTGCCAATGTGAACACAGCTGACAGAAGAAATAATTTTGTTTGTGAACTCTGTCTGCTAAGATCTTAGAACTGTAGCGAGGGCTTTGGGAAGTAGCTGGTCTATTATTTCCTTTAAGTCTGTCCAGTATCTAGCCCTAAAGGGTCTAACAAATGTATAAAGCAACATTTGACTCCCCCCCTTTTTTTTTTTTTGCTTTTTGGGTCACACCCAGCGATGCTCAGGGGTTACTCCTGCCTCTGCACTCAGGAATTACTCCTGGCGGTGCTGGGAGGACCATATGAGATGCTGGGAATCAAACCCAGGTCAGCCACATGCAAGGCAAAAGCCCTACCCGTTGTACTATTGCTCCAGCCCTAACATTTGACTTTTAAAATGTTTCTCAGACACACAAAAGAACTTGGAACCGAGCATCTTCCTGCCGAGATGCTTCTGGACTTTGCCCCAGGCCAATTCCACCAGGCTACTCCAGACAGGAGCAGGGGCTGTCCCTCCGCCTGCCCCCTAGGAATCCCGGTGGCTGCCAACTTCCAAAACCTAATGAGAAGCCCCGGCCTGCTGGAGCAGTAACGACAAATGCCAGGCCTCACAGGGGTAAGGGAGGAGACAGTCCCTCTCATCCTTATGCTGGGACCTGAGAGGATGCCTACGAACTGTCTCTGGCTACCATTTAAGCTCCTTAATGGTCATGATCCAGAGACACAGAAAAGAATCTTGGAACTGAGCAGCTTGCTGCAGAGATCTCTCCAGGCCATAATTATCTAAATTTTTTATTTCTTTTTGGGTCACACCCAGTGATGCACAGGGGTTACCCCTGGCGCTGCACTCAGGAAATACTCCTGACAGTATCTAAAATTTTAGAATTTCAAGAGCATGACTGCAAGAGCGACCACATGACATCTTATGCTATTCATAACAAGCAATACAAAATAAATTGTCTAGCATTGCCTTTTCGCCAGATTTGAGTAGTGGCAGGAAAATTCCGAATAATAATGGTGGGAATGGTGTTGAAATATTGAATGCAATCAAAGTAGAGAGTATTGTGGAAATTGTCTGCCACACAGGCAGGGGAAGGCTTGGAATGGGGGGTCAGGAAACTGGAGATTTTGGTGGGCAAAATGTAGGGGCTGGAGCTATAGCACAAAGGGTAGGGCATTTGCCTTGCCCGTGGCCGACCCGGGTTTGATTTCCAGCATCCCATGTGGTCCTCTGAGCATCTCCAGGAGTAATTCCTGAGTACAGAGCCAGGAATAACCCCTGTGCATTGCCGGGTGTGGCCCAAAAAGCATAAAAAAATGTGTATTGGTGAAGGGATGGGTGTTTCATCATTGTATGACCCAAACTCAAACATGAAAGCTTTGTAACTGTGTCTCACAGTGATTCAACAAAATAAAAGAAAATGTTTCTCAGTTGACCCTCCTCTACCATTGAGACTATTTTCTACTCTTTTAACTACAATGTCTGCTTTACTTGGTTAATTCTAATAAGTTTCTTATTACTTTCTAGGTAGCCCACTTTCTTGACATGTGAATTATTCAATTCCTCCTCCCCTTAGCTTCGGTAGAAATCCATATTTCAGTGGCTTCTACCTATCAGTCTTGGCTACAGTCCTTCCATCTAAATGGACATGTGTTTGACCACATCACTGTGACATATGAGGGTTTGTGAAATCTCTCCCTCATCTGGGATAAGACCCTGTTGTCTCTGCAATCCTTTCTAGGCCTAGATTCAATATTCACCTATTTATGTCTTCCATTAATTTTTTTTTTTGGTCTTTAAAAAGTTTCCTGATTTCTTTTTTCCCATATAAGCTTTACTTATTTATTTATTTATTTTTGCTTTTTGGGTCACACCCGGTGATGCACCGGGGTTACTCCTGGCTCTGTACTCAAGAATTACTCCTCGCAGTAGCTCAGGGGACCATATGGGATGCTGGGAATCGAACCCTGGTCGGCTGTGTGCAAGGCAAATGTCCTACCGGCTCCAGCCCCTAAGCTTTATTTTATTTTAATTAAATGTCAATGAGATACACATCTACAAACTTGTTCATGTTGGGTTTCATGTTACATTTCATATAATATGATGCATTACGTAAGTTTCATATAATGTTCCAACACCGGTCCTTTCACCAGTGTACATTTCCCCACTACCAATTTCCCTAGTTTCCCTCCCATCCTTCCCCCATTCCCCACCCTCTGCCTCTCACTCTCTCTTTCTCTTTACTTTTGGGCCTTGTGGTTTGCAATACAGATACTGGAAGGTTATCAGGTATAGCTTTTTACCTACTTTCAACTCTAAGTTCCAGTCCAAAACGATCATTCACATCAACTATTGTCATTCTGGTTCCCTCTCTATTCTAACTGCCCTTTGCCCCCCAGGCACTCTTTGGCAAGCTTCCAACCATTTATCCTGGCCCTGTTTTCCTTGGCCTTGGATATTAGTCTCATACTAAATATATATATATATATATAAAAGGCCCTCCCATTGTTCATCGATTTGCTCGAGCGGGCCCAGTAACGTCTCCATTGGAGATTTTGTTGTTACTGTGTCTGGCATATCGAATACATCACGGGGAGCTTGTCAGGCTCTGCCGTGCAGGCGAGATACTCTCGGTAGCTTGCCGGACTCTCCGAGAGGGGCAGAGGAATCGAACTCGGGTCGGCCATGTTGGCTGCATGCAAGGCAAATGCCCTACTGCTGTGCTATATATATATATACATACATATATATTTAATATACATTTAACACATATTATATCCCACAAATGAATGCAGTCATTTTATATCTGTCCCTCCTCTTCTCACTCACTCATTTCACTCAGCTATGTAAGCTTTGTTCCTTGGACAATAGTATACCTTACTCCACCCAAATTTTAATACCGGTGTCTTCAGCCTAGATCATGGCCCAGGCTACTTCATGGCTATGGCCTTTTAGAGTTGGTAGCATGTTCCTTTTGGCCTGGAGTATCTTTTTCACGATTCATACTTTCCTTTTCATGCTTACAACTGAAATATTGCACATCAATTGTCCAAGGTGCTCAACTAGGAGAGATTTAGCAAAGTCTGGTGACATTTTTGGTGGTCACAGTGTGTGCATGTGTGTGTACGTGTGTGAGTGTGTATGTGTGTGTGAGTGTGTGTGTGTGTAGTGGGGGTGTACTGACCTCTACTGATTGAAGAGCAGGATATATTAAACCAACAGTGATCCAAATGGTTCTTTTTTTTTTTTTTTTGCTTTTTGGGTCACACCCGGCGATGCGCAGGGGTTACTCCTGGCTCTGCACTCAGGAATCACTCCTGGCGGTGCCCAGGGGACCATATGGGATGCTGGGAATCGAACTCAGGTTGGCCACGTGCAAGGCAAATGCCCTACCCGCTGTGCTATTGCTCCAGCCCCCCAAATGGTTTTTAAAACAAAGAACTATCCAGCCCAAAATATCATTAGTACTAAGGTTGAAAACCTTAACTTGAAATGACATAGGGAGGCTCCAATGTCTTTGTGCCCCTTGTAGCTGAAGTCAAGGACACCAAATTCTGAGAAGGAAAAGCAGGGAAGAAAACTATGTAAGAACTTAGTCAAAGAAAGGATTCCAAGGCTTCTGGGGATCCCTTGTTAAAAAGCATCCAGAAAGAATTCTTCTGATTTCACTACATGTATTTGCCGCCTGCAGTCCAGGTTACTCAACATGTGACATCTGTCTACTGATAGGCATAGGAACTGAATTTAGAAATAGATGTATGAGGGGGGCTGGAGCGATAGCAGAGCAGGTAGGGCATTTGCCTTGCACGCGGCCAACCTGGGTTCGATTCCCAGCATCCCATATGGTTCCCTGAGCACTGCCAGGAGTAATTCCTGAGTGCAGAGCCAGGAGTAACCCCTGTGCATTGTCAGGTGTGACCCCCCACCCCAAAAAAAAAGAAAGAAAGAAAAGAAAAGAAAAAAAACAAGATTATTTAATGAGGTAAAATAGCTTTTATTAAAAAATTTAAAGACCTGTGAGATGTGAGGGGGGAGAGAGAGAGAGAGAGAGAGAGAGAGAGAGAGAGAGAGAGAGAGAGAGAGAGACATGTTCCAGGGAAAACACAGGCTTCTCTAGAGTGGAAAAAGCCAGATAAAGGAAGATTTAAAGAAAAACATCAGTAAATAGCAAAATAGTTGGTACATTAATAAGACAATATAAAATGATCAGACAACAAAGCTTGGCCAAGAAGCCACCAATGTGGTGGCAAGGCCAATGGATTAAGAGGGAGCAATGTCCACTGTTGCCCTTACTAAGAAAAGGAGAGGCGCTGTGAGTGAGGGATGCCAGGGAGGGAGATGCAGGTACGGGTGCACTTACTGTTATGGTAGCTCATTTCAGCGCAGTACTTGTTCCCACGCGCAGACTTGCCGGACCAGGTTTTGAACAGATACATGGCCCCATCAATCCACTTCCACTGCTGCTTCTGTAACAACAGGAGAGGGAGCATTGACAGACCGCTGTTGACTGACCACTGCTCTTTGTCCAGGTGGTTCCCTCAGACCCTTTAAAAAAGTAATTTTAATGGAGAATTCGGGAAAACAAGGAAATATGTAGCCAAGAAAAAAATAGAAAAACATCCCATTTAACCCTAAGAGAAAACATTACCAATACTTTGGCATATTTGCTTCTGGTGTCTATATGTACTAAAATGTCGTGCTTTTAAATATATATCTGTATATAAATATATGTATATATATTTGTATGTAACTTTGTAAACATTTCTTAAATGGTAAAGATGTTCCCTGATTGACTATAATATTGATTTATATAATTTCCAATTACCACCTATTATAAAGAAAACTGATATAGTAACAACTTTGTTTATAGATATAGTAACAACTTTGTTTATAGATATATATAAACTTTGTTTATAGATATATTCCTACTTAGGAATAGATATATTCCTAGGATAGAAATTTGTGACTAATTGTCAAAAATGTAGGAAGACTTTGAAATATTGCCAAAGTATTTTCCAAAAGGAGTTCAGTCATAGGAATTTACATCTCTACCTACATAAATTTTGCTTATATCCATTTTTAGGGAGAGAGGGTTTCCCACATGCCCTGAGGGGGACCTGGGTCCCCACCCATGGTTCTCAGCCAATCAGAGAGCAGGTCAGTGTGACGCACTGAGGGTGGCAAGTGCAGGGATGGGGTGGGGTGGAGGCCTCCAGGTTGCACTCAAGTGGATACTTGGCGGACCATATGATTCAGGAATGGAAACCAGGTCTGGAATGAGCACTGCTATACTGTCTCCTGACCTTGTTTGAATTCTTAAAATTATTACTCATTAAAAAAAGACAAAAGCTTAATAATTTGATGAGCAAAATAATGTTAATTCATTTCATTTTTTTTAGAAGTTTAGAATCACGATCACGAACACGACTATCCTATTGTTCGTCAATTGCCTCGAGCAGGATCTAGTAACGTCTCCTTCGTGCTAGCCCAGAGATTTTTTAAAAAGTGCCATACTCAAGGCTCTTTCAGGGTTAGAAGAATGAGACCCATCATTGTTACTGGTATTTGGCATATTGGGTACGCCACAGGGAGTTTGCCAGACTCTGCCATGTGGGCAGGTTACATTTGGTAGCCTGCCAGTTTGTTCAAAGTAGGAATGAGATAATAAGATGTCACGAGGCCGCATTTGCGGCCACGCGCTTCCGGGAGCTGGGTTTTATAGTCTCTGAGTCGTGGCCGTTGATGGGATTACACGGCACCAGGGGGCCAGTTGGTGGGTGTGACCCCTGCCTACTGGAATTTGGAAGTTTAGAATATTAATTAACAATTCACTCAGATCTGAATGCAAAGATACAATATTACTGAATATCTCATGGAAATACATGTGAATTACTATTCTGTCTCTAAATGAAAATTCTGATCCATGGGAATATAAAGTAAAAATAATTATATAAGATATTTGTAATATCTACAGATGTTGCAGTAAACAGAAAGTCTGTGAGTTCTCTCCTTGTGTTTGTTTGGGTAAAGTATAGAAATCCCACAAAAAGAAATCTGCAAACTCTAGATTCCAGCATGTAGAACTGAGATAACAGCCTAAAGACCCCTGTGCCATCCCTTACAATGAAGTACTAAAAAAGAGTGTGGGAAGGCTGGAGAGATAGCACAGAGGGTAGGGTGTTTGCCTTGCACGTGGCCAACCCGGATCCAATTCCCTGCATCCCATATGGTTCCCTGAGCACTGCCAGGAGTGATTCCTGAGTGCAGAGCCAGGAGTAACCCCTGTGCATCGCCGGGTGTGACCCAAAAAGCAAAAAAAAAAAAAAAGAGTGGAGGAAAAAGTAAAAGGTGATATAAAAAATAAATAATTGTAGAAAAAAATAGCTGAAAGTTTAGTCAAGCTCAATCTTATACTGAGTCTTTGTATGTTGGTGCTGATCCTGACAATTCTTAGGGGGTCATACAGTACAAGGACTGAACGGTCTCCTGAATATGAAACATGTGCTTAGCCACTGAGCTATCCCTCGGGTGCCTACATTTCTTTATTGATTTTGATATAGAGTATTAGTTATATATATATATACACATATATAAAACATTTACAGTTTAATACTACTAAAACAATATTAATGTAGGCATTGATAATTTATAAATATATGACTATAAGACACTGCAGTAAGTGTATTTTTCTCTTTTTTATGTCTTCCTTTTTTGTACTTTTCTCTAGGATACTTTACTGTGAAGTTCCTGATCAACAGCAGTCATGAGTCCTCAAGTTTTTCAAGGGTCAACTGTTATATCTATACATACATACATATATATATGCAAACTATATATATGTAGTTTGCACGGATCTTAATGATTCTGAAAAGTCGCTGAGTTTTTGTTTGAAGATTTAGGAGGCTCTTAACTGGGCAGAAGGTCATTACAAACGTGGCCCTGATCGGTAGCCTCAAGGCGTTCTAAGGCACGGGCTAGCTCTCTCACTCTCTGGGGGAAATTTGCGATCCAAGTCTCAGGTCACCTTCTGTGGGTCATGCAGGCCGATCCAGACAGACTTGACTTTTTGATAGCCACGTATGTATCCTGCTATAACGCTGGCTTCCTTTGTACTCAGAACAGATGCCAGGTGGGCTCCATTTCCATGTGATTGGCACTCGAGCTGCAGGAAGGCAGGGAGAAGTCATATTAACCATGAACTGAAGTTGAAAGCACAACCCTCCCTCAGGATCCCACTACACCTGGTTCCATGGTTACACACAGTCCCTTCCTCCTCTGGATATGATCTGAACCCTCAGAAAGTGTTCCCATAGGAGAAGCAACTACTCAAATATCATGCTCAGAGGAAGAAGGAGTACAGGTTAAGGCATAAGCTTTTGGTCTGGAAAAGAGGCCTAGGGGCCTAGTTTTTCATTAGTTTATGAGGCCTTTATGAGTCACTTCACCTCCGGGACTGTTTTCTTATCTCTACAGTGGACAAAACAATGATTGCTACGCAGCAAATTGTTATGAAGATATAATAGAGGTGACTATAGCATTGTAACACTGTCCTCCCGTTGTTCATTGATTTGCTCAAGTGTTGCGTCTACAACAAATTGTGAGCTTGTTGTTACTGTTTTTGGCATATCGAATTCGGCTTTGCCGTGCAGGCGAGATACTCGGTAGCTTGCCGGGCTCTCCGAGAGGGGCAAAGGAATCAAACCCAGGTCAGCTGCATGCAAGGCAAATGCCCTACCCACTGTGCTATCGCTCCAGCTCAGAGGTGACTATATACCATAATAGCTGTATTTCACTGATTGTAACTGCTGATTCTAAAATGTATCATTATTTGGATCTCATGTCTCACCAAAAAAGAAAGAAGATAAACAGAAATAAACATACCATATTACATCAAATTTAAAAACATTGACTTAGCAAAAGGCATCACCACACACACACACACACAAAGAGGCAATCGGGCAATTGGAGGATTTTTGCATGGCATATGTTTGGCAAAAGGCTGACCCACAAAAATGCAGAGAATTTAAATAACTCGGCAAAGCAAAACAAAAACAGAAAAACCAAAAAAGCCAATCCAATCAAAATGGACACAATATCAAAGTAGACACTTTTTTAGTTCCAAGGGGAACTAATAGATGAGACTCATGGAGTTATCATGCTAACATCACTTATCACTAGACAAAGGCAAATCAAAATCACAATGAAATAGACTTCACACCAGGAGAAAGTATTATGTTAAGTGAAATGAGTCAGAAAGAACGGGATAGACACAGAAAGACTGCATTCATATGGGGAACATAAAGTAACAAAATGGGAGACTAACACCCAGGAATGGCTGAGATTAGTACCAGGAATTTTGCTCCATGACTTAGAGGCCAGCCACATGTGCCAGGGGAAAAGGAAGCTCAGATAGAGAAGGGAGCACCAAATAAAGGGTGTTGGGAGGATCCTCCCAGGAGGGGAGATGCATGTTGAATGTAGACTATAGACCAAACATGATTGCCACTCAATGCCTCTCTTGCAAAACACAGTACCCAAAAGAAGAGAGAGAGAACGGAGGGGAATGCCCTGTCACAGTGGTAGGGTGGGATGCGGGGGATGGGGGGTGGGAGGGATGCTGGGACCCGTGATGGTGGAGGATGGGCACTGGTGGAGGGATGGGTATTCGATCATTGTATAATTGAAACCCAAGCACAAAAATTTGTAAGTCTATAACTGTACCTTATGGTGTTTCACTAATAAAAAAATTAAAATAATAATAATTAAAAAAAAAGAAACAGACTTCACACCAGGAGAATAATGGGAAAATGTTGGTGAAGATCTGGAGAAAAAAGAACACTCTTGGTGGTAATGTAAAACTGGTGCAGCCTCTACAGAAAATGACATGGAAAATCCTTAAAGTAGTAAAAATGGCAATTCTGCATGATGCATAAAAATCATTCATAGGTTTCTTATCCAAAAGATGCAAATATTTGCACCCCTATGTCATAGAGCCATTGTTCACAAGCGCCAAACCATGGAATCAGCCTAAATGTTCATCAATAGAACAAAGATATATGGGATATATACTCAGTGAAGGACTATTCTGTCCCTGACTGTAAAAACTATATTTTGCGTGCGCCCACGGTGGGGGGGGGGGATGGGGGAAGAGATGTGAGGATGATGATATATGGTCGGGGGTGACTCAAAAAGGAAAGAAAGAAAAAAAAAGAACTGAAGGATGTCTATGTTCCAAGTTTCATCTAACTGGAGTTTCCATTTTCCCCTCCCAGATAAGCTAGGATACGAAGGGCTGGAGCGATAGCACAGCGGTAGGGCGTTTGCCTTGCACGCAGCCAACATGGCCGACCTGAGTTCGATTCCTCTGCCCCTCTCGGAGAGCCCGGCAAGCTACCGAGAGTATTCGATATGCCAGACACAGTAACAACAAAGTCTCCAATGGAGACGTTACTGGGCCCGCTCGAGCAAATCGATGATCAACGGGAGGGCGTTTACTTTTATGAAGTGAGATGTAACTATATTCTCTGTTGCCACTCTTAAAACTTGCAGCTCCAAACTCAAGGGTTTTTTTTTACACATTTTAATTTTTAAAAATATTTATTTACTGGCTTACAATACTATTAATGATGGCTTCTCATGCTCAGGGAGATCATACAGTACTGGGAATCCATCTTAGCACCCGGCACAGGCAGACTATGAGCTCAGTTTCTTTGTATTATCTCTCCAGCCCTGCCACTGTATTTTTTGCAAGTTATTTCAATATATTCAGCAACACCACAAGCTAGTAGTGTTATTTCTCATTTTGTAGCAAGAGAAGTGATTAAAATGTGGTATCGCAATAATGGAGGGCAGAGTTGTGATTTACAGATTCAGGTCTCTTCATGACAGTGTCCTCCTGGTTTCTTCCAAATTGGCAATAGAACCTACAGGGACAGTCAGTAATATGTTCTCTCCAAGCCTATGAGCTCTTCTTTCAGTGACCAACATGAGAAAACCCTTTTCTGCGTAGCTGTGTGTGTGGAGCAGAGGGCTGCATTGTGGTGTTCAGCGCCCCTCTGGCACCTCCCTAACTTGCTGGCTCAGCTGTGGGGCATGACAATTTAGTGTTGGGCCCAAGAGGTGGTGCTGTTGCATTTCGGTCGTGCTGGGGGTGACCAGAGTTACCCCAGCAGTGTTCAGGGCCCTGTGCAGTTCTAGGGATTACTGTCTGCTCTAGTCCTCTGAGCTAACCCTCCATCTTCTATTTTCTTTAAAGCTATATTATAGGGGCCAGAGAGAGAGTTCAGTGGATAGAGTGTTTGCCTTGCACGTGAGTGACCCAGGTTTGATCCCCAGCACCCCATGTAATCTCCTGAACCTCGCCAGTAGTAATCCCTGAGTTCAGATCCAGAAATAAGCCCTCAGTACCACCAGAGTGGCCCCAAAACCAAATAAAATAAAATAAAAAATAATAAAAGCTATATGATATTCACACATCAGCTCAGGAGACCATTACATGAGGGCAGACTACCTTGAGGTTTTTTTCTGCTACTTACACCTCTTGGTGTAATCGCTTGGGGAAATTACTCATGCTGCTTGAAGTTTTCTGTTTCAGTGTCAAATCTTGTGCTAATTCAGAATGCTGTAAGCCCAGAGGAGACTTGCATCCTTAGTTTCCTTATTGTTGAGTAACATATAGATGGGTAATCTGAGGTCATTCTGGCACAGATCAAGCTCTTCTGGTTTCCCCAAGAAGTCACTTCAATAATACAACCACATACGCAGTAGAAAATAATAGCAAAGCCTAGAACCTAGATTACAGAATGGAGAAAACCAAGTTGGGGGGGGATGGGAGGAATGAAGAGTTGGCCTAGAAGTGATGTAAGGACAGTGGTCTTGGGCATTTTGGTGATGGAGAGTCACAGTAACTATATACATGAATATATGTTAACACTATTGTAACCGTGAGCCCTAAACTATGATAATTACTATTTTTAACATAAAAATATCAAATAATCATGTTTAGTGAGCAGCAGGGCTGGAGCAATAGCACAGCGGGTAGGATGTTTGCCTTGCACGTGGCTGACCCAAGTTCGATTCCTCTATCCCTCTCGGAGAGCCCGGTAAGCAACCAAGAGTATCCCACCCGCACGGCAGAGCCTGGCAAGCTCCCCGTGGTGTATTCGATATGACAAAAACAGTAACAAGTCTCACAATAGAGATATTACTGGTGCCTGCTCGAGCAAATCAATGAACAACGGGAGGACAGTGCTACAGAGAACAGCAAAGGCTTCCCACACTCCTCAGGAGAAGCAATTGCAGGCTGGAGTGGGTAGGGCATTTACTTCCCAGGTGGCTGACCTGGGTTTGGTCCACAGCAACCCATATGGTCCCACAAGCTCTGCCAGGAGTGATTCCTGTGTACTGAGCCGGGAATAAGCCCTGAGTATCACCAGGTGTGGCTCCAAAACAAACAGAACGATATACAAAAAAGAGAGAAAGGAAGAAAGAAAGAAAGAATTGCAACTGTCTACTTGAGTATCTGTAGACAAGTACCATGAAACAAAAACAGCATTTTTGTGTTGAAATAAATGAAAATATCAATTTTCTTGGATAGCTTCACTTTCTTTTTTTTTTTTTTTAGTGAAACATCATGAGGTACAGTTGTAGATTTACAAATTTTTGTGCTTGGGTTTCGGTCATACCATGATTAAATACCCATCCCTCCACCAGTGCCCATTTTCCACCACCATGGATAATATCCCTCCCACCCCCATCCCCCCCATTCCCCCCTGCCACTGTGGCAGGGCATTCCCTTTTGTTCTCTCTCTCCTTTTGGGTGTTGTGGTCAGCAAAAGAGGCATTGAGTGGCAAACATGTTCAGTCCATAGTCTACTTTCAACATGCATCTCCCCTCCTGGGAGGATCCTCCAAACACCCTCCATTTGGTGCTCCCTTCTCTATCTGGACTGCCCTTTCCACTAGAATACCCGGCTGGCCTCTAAGCTATGGAGTAATCCTCCTGGTGTTGATCTCAGCTATTCTTGGGTATTAATCTCATATTTTATTTTATATCCCCCAGATGAATGCAATCTTTCTATGTCTATCCCTCTCTTTCTGACTCATTTCGCTTAGCATGATACTTTCCATGTTGTACCACTTGTATATAAATTTCATGACTTCATCTTTTCTAACAGCTACATAGTACTCCAATGTGTAGATGTACCAAAGTTTCTTTAACCAGTCATCTGTTCTTGGGCACTCAGGTTTCTTCCAGTTTCTGGCTACTGTAAAGAGTGCTGCAATGAACAAACAAGTGCAGATGTCACTTCGACTATACATTTTTGCCTCTCTGGGATATATTCCCAGGAGTGCTATTGCTGGGTCAAATGGGAGATAGCTTCACTTTCTGTCCGGTATTTTTGAAATCCCTCTCTGGTAAGTCTTATATAGCAATGTAATAAAACTTTCTCTAAGTTGCTTATCTCACTCCCTCCTTTCATTGATGTTGTTCTGTCTTCCTTGCTGGGGGTGGCTCCCTGTGAGCAAAGTTTATTTCTTACTGATACAGTCTTTGAGTCTATATCAATGAGACTACATCAATGCCCTAGAGTCTTGGCATACAGAACCTACTCAATCAACATTTCCAAAACTGAGTGAACACATGATTCTTTTATATCCATTTTTTATTCCAGGCAACTTTCCTCAGAATGTCATGGGAAGACCCTGGGTTCTGAGTCAAATAAGATCTAATGCTCTGAGTCACGTGACCCCTTGTGTTTTATCAGTGAAGCAAGAACCATATTTCTTACCTCAGCATCATACCAGTTCCTTGACTTCCGGAAATACCCATAGCAATTGGAATTATAGTAAAACCATCCAGTAGCACAGCTGGGTCTCATGATGATTTCTGCACATAAAAATTGTCAATTTTAAGTTATGATGACAAAAAAAGAATCAATCTCCCACATGATCTATTTTTCATACCTAGAATACTATGAGTGAAGCAGAGGTGGGCGCCTTGGATGCGACATCTTGCTACTTTGCCAACATTTTATATTGTTAATATTTTGTCTAGCCTCCTCCAGAAAGCGGTGAATTGAGGAAAAGAAAATAATCAGATATTCTGAGTTATTGCTGGACACTGGTGCTGAATGACACTAGTTCCAGGAAACTCAAAATATCAGTGTGGCCCATTGGTGGAATCGGGTCTTCAAAGGATCATTCTGTGGACACTTCCCCAGTTCCAAAAAACACAGTCTTAACGATCACATTAAATCCATGCAGAACCATCACAGTGGGGCTGGAGGTCAAGCTATTCTGAAGGCCGTGCGCATTAGGGGCACACATTGGTTGTGTTAGGCATCCCCAGAGAGAATCAGTCTGTTTCTGCCATGGCTTTTTTTCCTGCAGCGTTTACTAAGTACTGGGGCATTGCTCCATGAAGTCTGTCTATGTTCCAGTGGTTCTATAACAACGCTGTGAAGTAAGTACAGTGTCAGGGATCGATCTGATCGAACCACTGTGCACAGCACCTGTCCCTGGCTTCTGTGTCATCTCCCTGGATACCACCCGTACAATTCTTTTTATAAAATAACTAGATGAAGTTTGTGTTGCTGTTGGCTCTGTGATGATGCTTCTCTTTGTCATGCATCATTGGAAAGATGGTGCTTTGCTTTAGGTGAAAGATAAAGAAATCACTGTGAGGTCATGATTTTGATCCTCAGACCTTGTTGAGAGAGAAAAGTCATTGTTTAATTTCCCCTTACTTCCTTGAAATGCCTGACCAGGGGCCAGACAGGGATAGCAAAAAGTGATGACTAGGCATAATATTCTCAGTAGGACATGCTTCCCCCCTCACCTTTCACAGCACCGACAGGTATGACACTGGTGGCCACAAGAACCTCTGTCCCGAGTGGCACCACACTACCAGCTTGCACACAGCAGCAAGTGTCTCTGGGAGAAGTTCCTAGGTCCCCTAGGCACCACTTTGGGGGAGTCAGGGAGCGGACGGTGAACTTAGACTTTCCCCATAATTCATAAGACAAAGAACATAATGAATGTGTCAAAAGAGCAGGTTCCCCAAGAGAGTAAAAGTTAATTAGAAAGTCTTTATCCAGTCATCAGTTCTTGGGCATTCAGGTTGTTTCCAGATTATGGCTATTGTGAACAGTGCTGCAGTGAACATAGAAGGCAGATGGCATTTCTGCTGTGTGTGTTTTTAAGTTCCTGGGGTATATTCCCAGAAGTGGTATTGCTGGGTTATATGGAAGCTCAATTTTTTGTGTTTTTTAAGAATGGCCATATTGTTTTCCCATCAGATTGGACCAGTTGGCATTCTCTCCAGCAACGAGTGGTTGGAATCTACCACAAGTGTGTGTGTGTGTGTGTGTGTGTGTGTGTGTGTGTCTGGGGGGGGGGTAGGGAGACAGAGGATAGGTAAGATAGAAAAGGGTCCAGAATGACAATAATAATTAGAAATGATCATGCTGTACAAGAACTGAGTGTTGAAAGTAGGTAAAAGGATAGCACTGTAGCACTGTCCTCCCGTTGTTCATCGATTTGCTCGAGAGGGCACCAGTAACGTCTCCACTTTGAGACTTCTTGTTACTGTGTTTGGCGTATTGAATACGTCACGGGTAGCTTGCCAGGCTTTGCTGTGCGGGCAAGATACTCTCGGTAGCTTGCCGGGCTCTTCAAGAGGGGTGGAGGAATCGAACCCGGCTCAGCTGGGCTGGCTGCACACAAGGCAAACGCCCTAATCTTTCTGTATCTGTACTGCAAATTACAATGCCCAGAAAGGGGTGGGGGCGGGAGGGAGAAGGAGGGAAGGAGGGAGGGAGGGAGAAGAAGGGAGGGAGGGAGGGAAGGAGAAGAAGGGAGGGAGGAGGGAAGGAGGGAGGGAGGGAGGGAGGGAGGGAGGGAGGGAGGGAGGGAGAGAGAAGCGGGGAGGGAGAGGAAGAGAAAAAAAGAGAGAAGTGCCTGTCATAGACGCAGGCTGGGCGGGGGAGTTGGAGGATGGCAGGAAGGAAACTGGGGATATGGGTGCTGGGAAATGTGCACTGGGGGAGGACAGGGTGTTGGAACACTGTATGACTGAAACCAAATCATGAACAGCTTTGTCAAGGTCTAGCTCACTGTGATTCAGTGAAAAATATTTTTTAAAAAGTAATTAGAAAGTCTTTGTAGCAGGACAAGGAACTGGGGAGGAACAGCAGAAGAACCAGCTGGGCATGCTCTGGTTCTACCTTCTCCAGGGGAGAGAGACTGGAGAGTTTTGGTGAGACCTGGGAGTCTTCCGAGGAAACAAGTTGGACAACTTGTAAGCCTCTTAGGGGAGCCAGAAGTGGAGTAATAGGGTGTCGGGAGCCAAAAGGTCAGAACAGCCTGATATGCAATTTAGGAACTAATTTCTTCTTGGAAAAATGTTAAAATACGTTGTGTAAGTTTCTGAGCTACGCCTGACATAACTGCCATGAGCCAGCTGTCAGGGCTCACACCCTGATTCACTGGAAACCTGCATGCTTTGTTAATTCCTCATTTTGCCCACTTCCTCATGTAATCAATTATAAAAAGCTAGCGTGGGAGAAATAAGTTTGGAGCTTGATCAGAGTCTTGTCTTGCTCCCATTCTTCTGTCTCTCTCTTTTTCCCACTCGCGCACCCTCTCCCGGTTATCCACGTTGACTGGTCCCGCGGGTCGGGACAATAGGGAAGAAACCGCCTGGTTAGTTGGTTTAAAATGGCCATGAAATACAGCTACATGTGGGAGCTGGCGGGGGGCACGGGGGGCGTGGAAACTAGTCTCCCAGAGTTGTTTAGCGCACAACATAATTCTAGGGAAATTCTGAAATTCTGAGAAGCAGTCTCTGGAAATCAGCCTGAGGCAGATGGCAGAGAATCTTAAAGTACAGGGATGTGCAGGGGTGTCTCTGCCAAGCGCCAAAGAATACAGCTGTGGGTGCCAATAAAACACCCAAAGAACCCTCCTCTTGGTATTTTTTTTCCAGTGAGTGGTCATCCCTCTGGCTGGGACATTCCCAGTGGGAGAAACACCAGGCAATACACAGCACTGAACTTCCTCAAGTCCATACTTCCTTTCCTCTTCTGACACAGTGCCATACCCAGCTGGGCTGAAGAGGGTTATGAAAAGCACCTGAAACTTAGCAGAGCATCAGGTAAGCTTGTTCTGTGATCGCTGGGTGAGTGAGCCCTTCTTTGGGCTTCATTTTCCTCAGTAGTAGAACAGATGCTATATTTGATGAGCCTGTATTTCATTTCTTTTTTTTTTTTACTTTTTGGGTCATACCTGGCAATGCACAGGGGTTACTCCTGGCTCTGCACTCAGGAGTTACTCCTGGCAGTGCTCAGGGGACCATATGGGATGCTGGGTATTGAACCTGGGTCAGCTGCATGCAAGGCAACACCCTACCTGCTGTGCTATCTCTCCAGTCTCATTTCATTTCTTTTTTATTTCAGATAGTCCCTGGTATTTATTCTGAGCTCACTAATTCAGTTTTATTCCCCTGCTGTTTAGAATATTCTAGGGCGTCCTTCCTGATGTGTTGACATTTATTTTGCACTTGACGCTGGGCATAGGAATTCTTTTTTTTTTTGCTTTTTGGGTCACACCCAGCGACGCTCAGGGGTTACTCCTGGCTCATGCACTCAGGAATTGCTCCTGGCAGCGCTCGGAGGACCATATGGGATGCTGGGAATCGAACCTGTGTTGGCCATGTTGGCTGCGTGCAAGGCAAACGCCCTACCCGCTGTGCTATCACTCCAGCCCCGGGCATAGGAATTCTTGATGTGTTCAAATAGAAAAGCATCCCAATTAGGTAGCTCTCATTATAGATATTACTTATTGACTACTAATATGCCAGGAGCTGTAAATACATCATCAGTACCCTTCACAATACACTTGCAAAATATTGATTTTAAGATAGACTTAATTGATGATATAACTATGGCTCACAAGTAGCCAAGGTTGAAATTTGAGTCTCCAGCCCTTGTACTTTTTGATTTTGGGGGTCGGGGTGGTTTTGGACCACATCCCCTGTTCTCAAGTTCTTGCTCTTGGCTTCGAACTCAGGGATCATTCCTGGTGGGCTCAGGGAGCCACATCTGATGCCAGGAATCAAACCTGGTTTTGCCACGTGTAAGGCAAGTGCTCTACTTGAGGCAAGCAGAGTGCTTCTGCACTGCTGCCCGGACCCTCAGCCCTTGCACTTCTCTTTGCTTGTTGATGTTTGAGTCACACCCAGTGCTGCTCAAGGATCACTCCTGGTAGGGTTTAGGGGGTCGTATGTGGTGCTGGGGATCAACCCTGGCTTGGCTGCGTGCGAAGCACCCTGCATTCTTACCACCTCATGTTATTTCATTCCCATCTTTAGTGTTTATTTCAGGCGGTGCCTTGCTTCGGCCGAAGTGACTGGACAGTGGTGTCAGTGTGATACAGGAGCAAGGGCCATGGGTCCACCCTGCTCAGGACTGATACTCACCCCCCAGGACCTCAGTGCAGGCGATGCAGCTCAGCACTACCAACAGCCAGGTGCTTTTAGAAGCCATCCTTGTCTCTCCTTGGACAGAACCGCTTCAGAAACGTTCGCTGCAAGACACTCCGAGTCCTTGCTAGCTTTTCCGTGGGTCTTCTGGATTCACCTAGATCAGCAATCTGAACACATCCGCACCGTGTGAGAAGGACCCATGCATCTCGATGCCAAGTCACAAGTGCAGGCCGGAAAATGACTCTGTGGCTGCCCAGATCATGCAATAAAAGGAATCTAAAACTTAATGTAGAGACGCGTGAAATTTAACCCATTAGGTTTCATTCTCTCTTGCAAAGCCTCTGGGCCAGTGGTTGAGGTCTGAGTATACCCTAGCAATTGCTTTAAAAGTCTGAATGGTGTCTGAATTGGTCTACCGGGAAAAGTGAGCCGATGCTCTTCTGGCTATTCCCAGAAAAGCCAGAAGAAGGCGCTCAAGGAAACTTTTTTTTGATGAAGTCGCTGCAGCCAGGTCAAGCAGATGAAATTAAATCAATTCAGAGAAATCACAACAGTGATTTTTTTTTTTCAATCAAGAATCAAATTTAATATACGTCCAATATCTGCATCCAAGTCATTTGTCGGCTGTTACTAAGGCTACAGCAGGATGGAGCTGGACTTGGCCTCTTCCCTTTAAGGGATCAGCATTCTAACCTTGATTTTCACTGTCACTGTCACTGTCCTCCCGTTGTTCATCGATTTGCTCGAGCGGGCCCAGTAATATCTCCATTGGAGACGTTGTTGTTACTGTGTTTGGCATATCGAATACATCACGGGTAGCTTGCCAGGCTCTGCTGTGCCGGCGAGATACTCTCGGTAGCTTGCTAGACTGGGGCTGGAGCGATAGCACCTTTATTTTCATTTTTAATTATTTTTTTGGTGGTCCACCTTTGTTACAAAAGAAACTTTGTTATATTTCTTTTAACCAAATAGTACATGAATTTTTCTTAAAAACCTTGAAAATAGGGGCTGGAGCAATAGCACAGCGGGTAGGGCGTTTGCCTTACACGCGACCAACCCAGGTTCGATTCCCAGCATCCCATATGGTCCCCTGAGCACCGCCAGGGGTAATTCTTGAGCGCAGAGCCAGGAGTAACCCCTGTGCATCGCTGGGTGTGACCCAACAAGCAAAAAAAAACAAAAAAAACCCCCAAAAACCCTTGGAAATAAGTAGCAAATCCAAATTCTCAGAGATAAATATTGTATAGAGACATCGTTATATGCACATTTGTGTACATAGCTTCATGTAAGAGGATATGTATTTCTACATCCTGTTTTTTACTTTTTAAATCAGAAACAGAAGATGGAAATGAACCTCCCTTCATTGCCGACCTTTTCATGCCATTTGAACTTTTAATGCTTTTGGAATAAATCTTACCTTCAGGTTGCAGCTTCATAGATGTTCACTGTTACATTGATACCCATGGCTAAACCGTCCTTCAAATTAGCAGTATGGTCTCTTCTAGCAATAGTGCACTGGAATGTTGCTTCCTAACTTTCAACAGACTCTTAGTTTTGTCTACATATTTTCTTCCTAAATTTTGTTACTGTGGAGATTAATGATCTCATAGTTGCACAGCTGCTCAACCGCGAAGCCTCAATTGACTCAAAACTACTTGACACCAAAGCCAATGCTTTTTATAGAATCACAATCAAATTAAACAGCAACTGAAAGCCTGACAGACTAGAAACATTGGATTGGACTTGTCATTTCTGGCCCGAATTTTATAGCAGGAGAAACTGGATATTCAAAGAAAACCTTCTCCCTCCACAGCAGGAAAGATTACCTGGTTTGCTTGAAGGCTCTGAGGACTCCTGACTTCCTCAGCATCCAGAGAGATCCTGGTCAGTGTCCAGACCTTTATATCTTCTCTCCTCAAGACCTTTATTTTTTTTTTATCTTAGACCAATAATGTTACTTACAAATAATAATCTAGCTATAAAAGTTTTATCTGCAATCAGAGAAAACTTTATGAGTTGGTTTAGGAATATCTCTCAGCCATCGAGTCCAACCAGAGAAAAGAGCCTCTCCCTATTTGCAAACAGATATTTTTCTTTACATCACCTATCATTCAAGCCTGACCACATCCTGTCATGGTTATAAACCCATCTTCCATTCCCCTTATTTATTTTTCATCTTGCCTCCCTTTTTCTTACAAGGTGTTGATTTCCTTTATTTCTCCTTCCTGCCTATAAAAATGTCCCATTTCAACTCTGGAGAGTCATGACGCTTCTTCTGCGGTACCAAGAATTTTCTGGGGGGGTGGGGCGGGGAGAAAAGTAAATGTAGGCCCTATAGTCATGCTGTGTGCTTAAGGAAGTAAAGATTTTCTAATCACTAAGTTCATCACATTAGCATGCACCTGGTGCCTCTCATATTTGCTTG
Organism: Sorex fumeus; assembly: GCF_029834395.1. Lineage (NCBI taxonomy): Eukaryota > Metazoa > Chordata > Mammalia > Eulipotyphla > Soricidae > Sorex > Sorex fumeus. The sequence goes on from NW_026606058.1 coordinate 7,999,033, forward strand.
GGATCCTCTTGTGGAACAAGGCACTTAAATCTTAATCTCGTCCAAACATGGGAGATTACATTGAAATAGCTCACACTGGTATACTTTACAATAAAATATTTTCACCAGTCATAAAAAGATGAGCTACAAACAGGTGGTGTAGGACATGCACTCACATTTCATACGCTCTGTCAAATACCCTGAGTATTAAAAGATTAGGAAACCTTCCTGGGTTCAAAAATCTGGTCAGTGACAGAACTGGACAATCTTATCCTAAATCTAGCTCTCGGTTTATTTAATTACATCTTATTAAGATGTAGTCTATTTGGGAAAGGTAATGAGATTTTCTTTTCTAGTGTAGATAGAAAATGGTTTGAGTATTCTGGTAGGTGTCAGAAAAGAATCAACTGCCAATTGTAGACTTAGAACTTTAAGACTGGAAATAGTCATGGGGATGACCAAGGAGTTAACCCTTTCACTCTAATGTTAAGAACTTGAGGCCCAAGGATCTGTGGCAGGCTCAACTCACACCTAGTTACAAGTGAAGCTGAATACTGGAAGCCAGACTTTTTCATAGCTTCTGAAGTGTAATCCAGTGTACCTTTTAAGACCCTACTCAGCTTTTGTTAATGGATTTTCCCAACTTGTGTAAAAATTCCTGGCAGGACAGGAGAAAGTAATGCTTTCGTGACTTAAAAAACATATTTTAAAGGACACTGAAGAAAGAGTATAAGGATCAACTTTGGATGACTCTTGATCCAGATACTAATTCTGTTACCCAAAAGCTGTTTCACATCAATCCTGCTCCAGAGACTCTGTGTGCCCTTTTCTAACTGTATGTCACAGGGTGTTACCAAATGCATTATTACTTCTTTAACCCAAATCACTTTCCCTATGAGCAGTTAAATTACTTCACATTATATCAGAGGACAAAGACATTAACTCCAAGCTTTTGAAGTTCAAGATCATTAGTCAAAGAGAAAATGTTTGACAAAAGGGCATTTTGGCACAACCCCATGTCCTCATTATATTTTCTCCACAACACACCAAATAAGGAGGGATAGGAGAAAGAAAGAGACTAGGCAAGGGGATTAGATGTTCATAAGCGGACACTTGTAGGATCCACATAAAAGCTGGGTACTTGGACTGGAGAGATGGTATAGTGGCCGGGGCACTTGCCTTGAATGAAAGCCACCCGGGTTCAATTCCCAGAACCACATCCTATCCACTGAGCACCACCAAATGTGAACCCTGAACACAGGGAGAGGATTCATCTTTGAGCTCAGTTGTGTATAGTCCAAAGCAAATAAAGAATTGGCCATGGAAGAATTGCAAGGACAGCAGAAATATATGAATAGAAAGCCCGTTGAACACAGAGCAGAATTATCTAAAATTGTTCTATGTGTTGGCCATGTTGGCTGCGTGCAAGGCAAACGCCCTACCACTGTGCTATCACTCCAGCCCAGACAGACTCAGTCTGTCTGTCCCTCTTTGATTCCAACAGTAGTCCATGATTTGATCATAGGACCCAAAGGGCTGGAGCGATAGCACAGCGGTAGGGCATTTGCCTTGCACGCAGCCAACATGGCACACCCGAGTTTGATTCCTCCGCCCCTCTCGGAGAGCCCGGCAAGCTACCGAGAGTATCTCGCCCGCATGGCAGAGCCTGGCAAGCCACCCGTGATGTATTCGATATGCCAAACACAGTAACAACAAAATCTCCAATGGAGACGTTACTGGGCCCGCTCGAGCAAATCGTTCTATGTGTCATGTTCTATGCATGAAACTTTGTGGGAATACTAAAATCACAAAGCAATAATACTTACCTACAAAACAACAAAAATCAGAATTGCACCATGCCAGATAAATACAAGTAGAGCTATTTTGAAAGTATTTTTTTGTTAGGGGACAGGATTCCCAAGCAGTGTTTAGGAGACCTGGGGGCCACTACCAGTGATTCTCAGCTTTCCAGTCTGAAAGCTTTATACTTGGGCCTGGGAATGTGGTGCTGCTTGATTAGCAATGCTGGGGCGAGCAGAGACATCCCAGCCATGCTTGGAGACCAGGTAGTGTCAGGGATTGAACTCAGGGCTTCTGCAGCACTGACAGGATTTCCTGCGACCATGGACATGTGTTAATGTGTGCTAGCAAGTCTGTGTTAGTTACAAGATTCCTAAGGCCAGCAGGCACTTGAAGCAAATAGGTCAGTGAGAAAAAGAGCTGAATTTTTAATTGTACATTTTTGTCCATTAAATTTAAACAAGTATGTTTGATAGGGGGCTTACAAGATAGGATAGGCCAAGAAGATAGAGTGAACTTTTTGTAGAAAAATTGATGTGAAACAAGAGAGATTGGTTCATTTGTTGAGAAACTTGAGGATAGACAGAAATTGTGCTTAAATCAAAAATTGTGAGAACTTGAAGCAATTGTTGGGAGGTTGGGTGAAAAGCTATAGAATATGAATTTGTGCTTAATTCAAGGAGATCTTGAGCAAACTGTCTCTATTGGCACCTAGGCTATATTTCAATAAGAAATAGTTATCATAGCAATGGTGTGTTTTCTGCCTTCCTCTTCTAATAGCAAATTAATTCTACACAGCATGATGCTCTCTATTCATTTATAAGTAAATTTCATGACTTCATTTTTTTCTAATAGCTGTGTATTATCCCATTGTGTAGATGTACCATAGTTTCTTTATCCAGTCATCTGTTCTCAGGCACTCAGGTTGTTTCCAGATTCTGGCTATTGTAAATAGTGCCTCAGTGAAAATAGCGGTGCACATGGCATTTCTGCTGTGTGCTTTTGAGCCCCCAGGGTATATTCCCAGAAGTGATATTGCTTGGTTATATAGAAGCTCCGTTTCTAGTTTTTTGAGGAATGCCCATATTGAGTGAAATGAGTCAGAAGGAGAAGGACGATACAGAATGGTCACACTCATTCGTGAGATTTTTTTAAAAAATGGTATGAGACTAATATCCAAGGCAAGGGGAAATAGAGGCCATGGGGACTAGTCAATGGTTGAAAGTTCATCACAAGTGTGAGGGAGACACAAGGCAGTTAGGATAGAGAAGGGACCAGTATGACAATAGGAGAAATGATAACTCGGGATAATAACTGTGTTGAAAGTAGTAAGGGAATATACAAGATAAGCTTTCAGTGTCTTTATTGTGAACCATCATGTCCAAAAGGAAAGAGGAAGGGAGGCAGAGAGGGAAGGAGAGCCTGCCGTAGAGGTGGGGGGACAGATGGGAAACTGGGAACAACTAGTTGTGGGAAATGGGAAACGTACCCTGGTGAAGGGATGGATGTTGGAACATGATATGACTGAAACCCAACATGAACAACTTTCTAACTGTATCTCACTGTGATTCAAAATACATTCTATTTTAATGAAACAGTGGAAATTCTCATAGCTCTTCTCATGAGATCAAGGATATAATCACTTCCAGCTTGGGTATGAGAATGACTGTTATTTTTTATGTTAATTTTTTTTATTAGTGAAACACATTGAGGTACAGTTGTAGACTTACAAATTTTTGTGCTTGGGTTTCGATTATACAATGATCAAATACCCATCCCTCCACCAGTGCCCATTTCCCACCACCATGGATAATATCCCTCCCATCCCCATCCCTCCCACCCCACCCTGCCTCTGTGGCAGGGCATTCCCTTTTGTTCTCTCTCTCCTTTTGGGTGTTGTGGTCTGCAAAAGAGGCATTGAGTGGCAATCATGTTCGGTCCATAGTCTACTTTCAACATGCATCTCCCATCCTGGGAGGATCCTCCAAACACCCTTTATTTGGTGCTCCCTTCTCTATCTGAGCTTCCTTTTCCCCTAGCATGCCCGGCTGGCCTCTAAGCCATGGATTAATCCTCCTGGTACTTATCTCGGCTATTCTTGGGTATTAATCTCCTATTTTGTTACTTTATGTACCCCAGACGAATGCAATCTTTTTATGTCTATCCCTCTCTTTATGACTCATTTCGCTTAGCATGATTCTTTCCATGTAGTACCACTTGTATGTAAATTTCATGACTTCATCTTTTCTAAGGGCTACATAGTACTCCATTGTGTAGATGTACCAAAGTTTCTTTAACCAGTCATCTGTTCTCAGGCACTCAGGTTTTTTCCAGAGAGAATGTTTGTTATTACCCCATCACCACCACCTCTTTTTTGGGAAGGGAACAGGGAGAGCCTCCCAAGCAGTGTTCAGAAGTCTCCCTCATGACAACCTGCTGATCACTGGGCAGTTCAACCCTTAGACAGGTGACATGGTGTTGCTCAAGACGTGCTGGGAACATCCAGGGTCACAGACAGTGGCCTTGGGGACTGTGCAGTGCTGGGATTGAAACTTGGGTTTTGACCACTTAATTATCTTCCTGGTCTAATTAGGACTCATTTCATTTTATTTTATTTTTATTAGTGAGACATCATGAGGTACAGTTGTAGACTTACAAATTTTTGTGCTTCGGTTTCAATTGTAGAATGATGAAATACCCATCTCTCCACCAGTGCCCATTTCCCACCACCACGGATCCCAGTATCCCTCCCATCCCCCATACCCCCATCCCATCCTGCCTCTGTGGCAGGGCATTCCCTTTTGTTCTCTCTCTCTTATTGGGTGTTGTGGTTTGCAAAAGAGGCAATGGGTGACAACCATGTTTGGTCTGTAGTCTACTTTCAGCATGCTTCTCCCATCCTGAGAGGATCCTCCCAACACCCTTTATTTGGTGTTCCCTTCTCTATCTGAGCTCCCTTTTCCCCTAGCATGTGTGGCTGGCTTCCAAGCCATGGAGTAAAATTCCTGGTCTGATTAGTACTCATTTTAACCAAAAACCAATGTAACCAACTTACTCTATTCTTGGGTCTGTTGAAAGTCTTCTAAAAGGGTTAATTATGATTTGAAATTCAAACTCTTCTACATATTAGACACAAATAAAGAACTTTATCAAGACAGGGGCAGCCTGTTGGGATCATCTGGTGAAAATCCACTAATGTGAGAAAGAGATCAAAGAGAGGATTTTAGGAGAACAGTAAAAAAATAAATAAATAAAATACTCTGCGAAAGTTCTTGGGAAAAATAATCGGAAATGACTATATAATGAGAAAGGGAGTCTAGGAATTTTTTCCAATTCTTGATCCTAAAAAATAATAAACTACTCATTGTTTAAAGGAAAATGATTGAACGATTCCCCGCTCCCATTAGGTGTTAATTTTTACCATCTTATACTTTGCCCTTTTATATTTGACAAAGATGTTGACTATGAGCATTGATGCAAGGAAACCTGTGATATCCTTTGATACTTGAGCAAATCCTATCAGCCAAAGAGGAAATGAGTCAATAAGGAAGTGTTCATTAACTTATACAGTCACTCTGGAGGTGCTTGTCACTCAGTCCCAACTGGGAAAAAGAACTTCATAGAAAAGATGTTTAGGGCTTAGAGCAATCCTCCAACTCCTGTATTTCCCAGGCAATCTTTTACAGATTCCGGAAAGTATGACCCACTTAACAGGTAAATGCATTCTTTGTGCCTGTTCAACAATCTTTAGTGATAAGGTTAATCAAATAAAATAATGACGTAACGGAAGAAGCTTGACAAGGTCTTGGTAAGACCTAAAAGAGACAAATGCTGAACAAATGCCACAAAAATGATGTCACACACACACACACACAAAAATCAATTTTTTTATTTAATCATTTTTTTTATTAGTGAAACACCATGAGGTACATTTATAGACTTATAAATTTTTGTGCTTGGGTTTCAGTTATACAATGATCAAGTACCCATCCCTCCACCAGTGCCCATCCTCCCCCACCACGGGTCCTAGCATTCCTCCCCCCCAGCCCCCCGCCCGGGGTCCCACCCAAAAAATCAATTTAATCAGGGAGCATCAGATTTGAATTTGTGGATAAAAATGTAGAAGTGTGGAGTCAAGGACACAGAGTTCTTTGAAAGAAATCACCAGGTGCAGCCTCTGAGGTAAGAGAGATGAGCTCTTTATTTCTCCCTAATACAGCCCATATGTTTAGCTGAGGGAGTTTCGTCATATCTCTTTGACTGATGATATCCATTGCTCAACAAATTTCTAAACATTTTCTAGATAAGAGTTTTATGGGCATCCTTCTTGGGGTTTGGCTGAAACTTAATACATCTTATGGTTTTATTGCAAAGTTTTGCTTTTCTTTCCTTTCTAAAGATGATGATGCTGCCTTCTGTCTCCTCCCTTTCTGCACACATGAAATAAGCAAACATTTGGCATAGCACAGATGGCCACAGAGGTCAATGTTTGTGAGTTCAGCAATGGATGGGGAAGAAAAGGGGAGAGAGAAGGGGAGGGGGAGAGAGAGAGAGAGAGAGAGAGAGAGAGAGAGAGAGAGAGAAAGAGAGTGACCCAGGAATGCCTGGTCAGAGTAGACAGAAGATATTCAACTGGCAATTGGAGATTGTGTACTCCCCCAAACAAAGTCATTTAAAAGGAAACAAAATCACTCATCAGAGCCAGAAAATTTAGAAGCCATCATGACCTCCTCATGATTTTATATGGAATATAGATAGTATAATGGAAGCCAGAGTAGTTCGATCTATTTGCCACAGTTTATTAGATAAAGTTAAAGTGGAGAATTTAGGACAAGGAGAAAAGCATTTCAGCCAGCTAAGATTCAAGTGGATTAGCTAAAGGGATAAAAAGGAAGCTTGCAGAAATAAACAATAGGCCCCTGTGTGCCGTGGCTGGGGAAGTGAGGAGGCATTTGGTAGCCGAGGAGCCACTGACAGAGAGGATATGGTGTGACTCCCTCTGGGCATCTTTCCCATCTGGAATAGAGGGACACCCCTGCCACCATCACCATCTTATGTTTCAAGATATGGCTTACTTGTGTCAGGAGTGCCGGATCCAGGGTGGGTTACCATCAGATACACAGATGCACAAGTTATCAGAGAATGGGAAGCCCTGGTTCTCTAGAAGGGAAGTGCCTCCTGGTTAGTCATTACTTTTGTGCCCACTTAATAGGTAAATGCTTCTTTGTGCCTGCTGAATAATCTTTAGTGCTAAGGTTAATCAAATAAAATAATGCCATAACCGAAGGAGCCCCTTTCGTTTTCTTCTTTCTGTTGTGGGATCTCTGTACATTCCTCAACACATAACTCACCATGGCTGGAGCGATAGCACAGCGGTAGGGCGTTTTGCCTTGCACGCAGCCAACATGGCCAACCTGAGTTCGATTCCTCCGCCCTTCTCGGAGAGCCCGGCAAGCTACCGGGAGTATCTCGCCCACACGGCAGAGCCTGGCAAGCTCCCCGTGATGTATTCGATATGCCAGACACAGTAACAACAAGTCTCACGATGGACACGTTACTGGGCCCGCTCGAGCAAATCGATAAACAACGGGAGGACCGTGACCACATAACTCACCATGGCTGCAGTCTTGGTGCGACCTCTTCCTTTAAGTCACTTTTAAAAAAAATCATTAAATGATTTTACTTTATACCATACGTCTGTTGGAATGAGAGCTGAAAAATGAGAGCTGAAAATACTCTCATTCATTATTCTCATTCATTCATTATCTTGATTCTAGGTTGGGGTGGATGCTAGTCTTCCTTTTCTGAAGGTGAACAGACCACAAGAGTCTCAGTTACTCATATAACTCATATAACATATAACTCATAGAACATATAACTCAGTTACTCATATAACTCATATAACATATAACTCATAGAACATATAACTCAGTTACTCATATAACTCATATAACATATAAATAATAGTTCTTTCTGGCAAAGCTTTCGTGATAACTAAATTCACTTTGTAGCACCGTAGCACTTCCTCCTGTTGTTCATCAATTTGCTTGAGCGGGCATCTCTAATGTCTCCATTGTGAGACTTGTTGTTACTGTTTTTGGCATATTGAATATGCCACGGGGAGCTTGCCAGGCTCTGCCATGCAGGCTGGATATTCTCGGTAGCTAGCTGGGCTCTCCGAGAGGGGCAGAGGAATCAAACCCAGGTTGACCGCGTGCAAGACAACCACCCTACCCACTGTGCTATCACTCCAGCCCCAAATCCACTTTATACACGTAAAATTCATAGAGCAGTGCCTGGTAGGTACGATATTAGCCTTACTGAATGTTTGTAACTGATTTTCATTTCATTTCATTTCATCATCCTGTTAATCGTCGATTGCCTCGAGCAGGCCCCAGTAACGTCTCTTTCATCCTAGCCCTGAGATTATATTCAGGGCTCTTTAAGAGAATGAGACCCATCATTGTTACTGGTATTTGGCATATTGGGTACGCCATGGGGAGTTTGCCAGACTCTGCCCTGTGGGCAGGCTACATTCGACAGCCTGCAAGTTTGTCCAAAGTAGGAATGAGATAATAAGATGTCGCGCGGCCGCGAATAACTGATACTTAGCTTTTTTTTTTTTACCTCATCACTGGCAACATTTGATCCACTCTCCATTCTAACTTCTCTGAGTGGGGAACTTGTCACCACCAGATCGTATATCCTGGCTCCATGACTCTAGGATCTTGGATTTAGCCAGATGGAGTGACTAGAGGATTAAAAGTGAGGGAAGAATAAGGTCACTGTTTCTTCCCGCCTTGCTCTGGCGTTGAGTGTCTGGAGGTTGGTTGCATCTTCTTTATTTCAGTGACCTTACTTGCACACCTCATTTCTCAGTAGGTCTGCATAGCAACATTTCTAGCCTCATATCTTTGATTCCTACCCAAAAAAAAACGGGCTTAATTTTCATCGAAGCATAAAGAAGTGCATAAATGAGAGCCCCAGCATCTAGGAAAGGCCCTGAAGAGACACATAACCCCTGCAGGCTGGGAGCAACAGTGGGACACACGGTCATGAGTGTGACTTCTTAATACCAGTGGGAATAATTGTACTCAGGAGTAGCAGAGTGGATGGTAGCACATAGCCATCTTAAAATGGTCTGTAATTGCTTTAAGAGGCACAAAGATGGTATCAGAAGGTCCCTAGGAAGAAAACAGATGGAAATCCTACTACAACATTTAAAAAAAATAGCAGCTGTCCAAGTCACCTCTGTAGTAAATTGTGATCTGTAATTTTTAAAAGGAAATTAAGTTTATTGTTTGTTTCCTAGGAAGAATGAACCCTACAAAGAAACCACAAATACATGCTGAAACTCTTTCTCCAGAGGAAACTGATATCATTTCCTGCGATGACTGGGGAAAGGAAAATGTACAAACTTTCTGGGTTTTATTAGACCCACGCCTCCAACTCCAGGGACGATAATGAATCAGCAACCCCAACTCAAAAGTTCTGCATCTAGGACCTTCTGACGAGGTCCCAGGTTCATTCCTAGCCCATGGGGGAGTAAGCCTCCTACTGTTTCCTTCCAGCAGAATGTTCATGATTAATCATAAGGACAAAGAAATTATTTTTAGCTACCACTTTCACCTTTTCTTCTTCACAACCTGTTTTGCTTCTGCTCATTACTTATATAAAATAAGGTAATGTATTTAAATACCATGTATCTCTTTCATTGAATCCTAAGGTCATACAAAACATAAGAAACATAATACCCGTTTTATATAAATACTGCACCATATTTGATGGGGTTCAAATATGGTACGAACCATGGGAACACCTGTAAGGGCAATTAGAGGCCACCCTAAAAGCCTCCACCCTCTCGGAGAGCCCGGTAAACTACCAAGAGTATTCTGCCCACACAGCAGAGCCTGGCAAGCTCCCCATGGCATATTCGTTATGTCAAAAACAGTAAAAACAATGGGCCTCATTCCCGTGACCCTGAAAGAGCCTCCAGTATGGCAGTGTTAAGAAGGATGAGAAAGAAGAGGCTGATAAGTCTGAGTCAAACCAGGCTGTGAAAACGAAGAAGGACTAAAATGATGGTCTGTACTTTCAACACACGTACGCTGGCATCAGAAGCATCCATTGAGGACCTGATGGTGCAAGCACAGAAGATCAAGTACAACATCATTGGTCTGACCGAGACAAGAAGGCATCCATCACATCATGTCATTTTTGACACTGGAGAAGAACTGTTCCTTGGAACATGTGACAATAGAGGCTTCGGTGGTGTCAGTGTCCTTGTCAACATGAACTTGGCCGTGAGCATTGATTTATTTAAATGCCTAACAACCTGAATTGGATGATTACGCTTGAATAGATGTGGCTCACTGCGGGCAGTTTCTATCTTCATCATCAACACACCGACATCCATCTATGAAGAAGAAGAAATTGAGAAGCTCTACATGGAGCTGGAGAAGTTCTATAAAGAATATCACATCTTCTACAGATCATTGTCAGTGAATTTTAATGCCAAGATAGGCCCAAGAAGGTCACCAAAAAAACTTTACATCAGGACCCATGGCCTAGAATGGAATGAACAGGGTGAGAGACTGTCTGAGTTCATCATGTCGACCAAGACCATCCATGGCAACTCACAGTTCCAGAAGGCCGAATCTAAATGTTGGACATGGGAGTCTCCTGGTGGACAGTTCCACAGCAAAACTGAGAATGTCATATTCAATCAACGATTTTGCCTGAGTCGCTGTTGTTCCAAAATTCCAAACAGAATTGGACCACCGTCTTTGTCATGCAAAATTCTACTTCATGGAGCAGGGAGAAAGGACTGAAAAGTTTAAGAAGAGAACTCCCAGAATGACCACCAACTGGGAGCTCTTTGGCACTATTGCGGCAACGTGGGAAGATGCCATCATTGACAACATCAATAAGGAATACGATCGACTGGTTCAGTACCTCCATGACTGCGTGACGAATGCTTAGAGTGGGAAAACCACAAACAGATGCCTGACTTTGAAAACTCTCAAGCTCATTTGCCAACGTGGTTTGGCACGAGCCTAGGTCAATCAAAAGCAAACGTCCAAGCTCGCAAAGCTGTGTGGAGAATTGATAAAGGAAGACCTCAAAGAGAAAAGAGCAGAAGTGCTGGCAGATGCGGCAGAAGCTGGAAAAAGCATTTGCAAAACCTGCCTGTCCTTCGCCAACTACAAGACCAAGATGACTGCCCTCCAATGTCCTGATGGATCTACCCCATCTTCCAGAAGGGCAATGGAGAAGATTATCCACGACTTCTCGGATCTCTTTGATAGCCACGTCCACCTGCCCTCATACCAAATTCCACAGGATAGATATGTCGTTCCCAACGTTCTCCCTTCCAAACCTGACATGACATTTCATCAGTAAAGAAGCATACAGCACCCGGTCCAGACAAGGTCAGACTCAAACACCTGAATAATCCGCCGCCAGTACTTGTCAATACACTGACTCAGCTCTTCACACGCTACCTGTCTGAATGCAAGGTTCCGTCCCAATGGAAAACCAGCAGGACCATTCTGTTGTATAAGAAGTCAGATATCCACGACATTGGCAACTATGGTACCCAATCTGCCCGTTATCCGTCATTCACTTGAGTCATCCTGAATAGAATAGGCAGAACACTAGATGAAGGACAACCATGTGAGCAAGCAGGGTTCTGAAAAGGATTCAGCATGATTGACCATATCCACACCGTGACCAAGCTCATTGAGATTTTGCGAGAGTTCAAGATGCCACTCTGTCTAACGTTCATTGATTTAAAGAAGTCCTTTGATTCTGTTGAGACTGAAGTGATCATCGAAGCCCTCGCCAAACAGGGCGTTCAAACTCAGTACATCAGGATCCTGTGCAAGGGTTATGTAGTATCACTTGATCACTTGATCACTTGACATCCCATTACTCATCGATTTGCTCGAGCGGGTGCCAATAACGTCTCCATTCGCCCCTGTTGCATGCTAGTGTAGCCCAATGGCATCTGCTTGCTCCAGGAACATGAAGAGCCTGACCATCTCGTAGGTGGGCTGCCACGCGATCTCTGGACATCCCATGGAATCCAGTCGGTAATGGCTCTAGTCCAGAGGTCGTCTCCAAATCTCATTATGTGTCCAGCCCTCCTGATTTTCGATGCCTTGGCAAACAAGACAGCATCCCTGATTCTTGATTGTCGGTGGAGGTTGAAACTCCGGATTCTTTCTCTCATTTGAGTGAAGCGTGATACTCCAAGCATAGCTCTTTCGATTCCTCTTTGGGAGACCTGAGTAGCGTTTTCATCCTGCTTTCGTAGGGCTCATGTCTCTGAGGCATATGTTAATGCAGGAAGAACAGTGGAATCAAAGAGATGTGCCCAGAGCTTCATCCTCTTAGCTATTTTTTCGACGCTCTTGAAGGCACTTGTACCACCAGAGCCTCGATGGATGCATCCGATGCCAGCGTACGTGCATTGAAAGTACAGACAGTCATTTTTGTCCTTCTTCATTTTGACAGCTTAGTTCAGCCTTGAGATTTTATCAGCCTCTCCTTCCTCATCCTTCTTAATGCTGCTGTATTGGTGGCTCTTTCAGGGGAATGATCCCGTTGTATTTACTGGTTTGGGCATATCGAATACGCCACAGATAGCTTGCTAGGTTCTGCTGTGTGGGCAGGACATTCTCTGTAGGCTGCCAGGCTCTCCGAGAGGGATAGAGGCTTTTAGAGCGGCCTCTAATAGACCTTGCAGGTGTTCCCATGGTTCAGACCATATTTGAACTTGGAAGATGGGTATTAAGTGTCTTATGATGTGCCAATTATGAAGCAGCTGTGCAGTCTCGAAAGCATCCTGGAGTGTGGCAGCGGCTGGATAGAGGAGGTAGTGGAGGTAGTGGAGGTCTGCCGATAAGGTATTTATCTGGTACCGGTAGGGTGGGTCTTCTGTGTGTAATCCCTGGATCGCCGGAGATTGGTGAAAGGAGACAGGACAGGGTAGGGTGGAGCTTCTGGGTTTAATCCCTGGGTCACCGGGATTATTAAAATTGTATCGAGGATTAAATTTGGGCTGACCACATGCAAAACTACACCTTAGCTCCTTTACTATCTGTCTGTCCCTTTTTTCTGCTTTTGGAATCTGGTCAAAGCTTTTACTCTTCAGCACTGCAAGTGGAGTCTGAATAGCCTCCAAGAACCAAGCAGTACTCAGTCTCTGGTCTAAGTACCAAACTGTCAGGTCTGCGTGCCTGAGGAAGAAGCAGGCCTGCATCACTGTGATGCAGTCACAGTCACTGGCGCACAGTCACTGCATCTAGGCTCTGATCTCTGCTGATGGTGATGCCCTGTAAAAATACTCTCTAACCTTATTAAGTTGCACTGTGGTGGTTCTTAACTCCTTGTCTATCACTTCCTCCAATTCTGTCTTTAAATTTGACCCATGGAGACTCGCTATTTTCTGTAAGGAATTGCACAAGTAAAGATTAACACATCCATTAATGCTCTAACACGTCCATTACTCTCAGCCCCAGTAAAAGAGAAACCCCGATTCCCAATCCTGGCTAGCTGCCTGTGTCTTTACAGTGACACTGGATGACTATAAGTTCCATCCTTATAAATAATAAAGCTTATTTTCCCCAAACTTTTCTGATGAATATTGTTGAATAAAAGAATTCCTAAATCACTTGTTTATAGTAACTTTTTTTAGTCATTAAAACAGTATTTTTCTGGGTTTTGTTTTTTATAAATCTAGGCGTTGTGGCTTACAACGGCTTTCACAAATAGTCCTGCATTTGTAAACCTATTACACTGTCCCCGCCACTATCCCAAAGTCCCTTCATCCCAACTCCTCACCTTCTCCACCTCAGCTCACTGTTATGTAAACACTATTTCAGGATTTGTAACCATTGGGGGCTGTTTATTCCCTTACTTTGTTTCTTTTCACTCTGCAGACCAGTTAGATCATCCAGTATTTTTCCCCCCTTTGGACTTGCCTGATACCTTCTAATTTAATCCAATTACAGCAAACTGCAAAATTCCGTATTTTCTCTTAGCTGAGTAGTATTCCACTGTGCATATGTACCATTGCTTCACTATCCATTATTCAGAAGTGCACCATTGTGTTGTTTCCAGATCTTGGCTATTGCGAATAATGCTGTGATCCACACAACTGTGAAAATGGCCTTACTAGTTAAGGCTCTGGTGTTCCTAGTGTGGATACTCAACAGGAGAATTAGCCTTTGTGTATGGTGTGGCATTGATAGTTTTCAGGGCTGGAGAGAAATTCAGTGGGTAAGGCATTTGCCTTGCACACAGCTGACCTAGGTTCAACACCCGGCACCCCATATGGGCCCCTGAGCCTCTGAGCACAGAGCCAGAGGATATGACCTGAACACAAAAAGGGAGAGAGACAGAGAAAAGAGAGGAGCTTAGCTTTGATTTTTCATTTCATTTCAAGCCAACCATTTGTTTTGTAGTAATCTTTTTATTATTGTACTATGTTTTGACTTCACCCCAACATGGGTGGGTGGTTTTAGTGAAAAGAATACATGAAAGATCTCTACTCAGTTTTTTTGTTTGTTTATGGGTTTAAAATCTTACAGGAATGCTACATTGTGATGTGCACAACCAGACAGACAAACTGACTGCCTTGTTCTCCTCTCCCCGCACTGTAGTTCTAGAATAAAATCCGTTGTGATCCGACATTCTAGTTTTTAGAATTTCCCAGCTATGTTTTTGTGTCTGTTTCATAATTTTATATTTTTGGTCCATAGGGATTTACAACGTGGCAACGATACTTTTCTTGCATGCGTGCTTGTACACCACACCCGTCCGGACAGCTGGCTTTCCTCCCCAGTGACTGGAGCCACCCTTCCCAAATAAATTCATTCCTACAGACAAAATAAGGACTTTGGCTATTGTTCCATGACTATGTTTCTTTTTATCCCACAAATAAAAGAGAAAAAAAATTAAAAACTGTGAAGGTTTGAGGGCTGGAGAAATAGTACCCCGGGTAAGGCACACTTGCCTTGCATGAGGCCAACCCAGGTTTGATGGCTGACATCCCATATGATCCTCCAAGCACTGCCAGGAATGATTTCTGAGCACAAAGCCAGGAGTAATCCCTGAGCACTACTGAATATGGCCCAAAACCAAAAAATTTTTTTTAAAATTGTGGAGGTCATGACACCTACAAACATATAGATGAATATAGCTAACTTCCTGAAATTTGATAAATTAATTAAAAATTTCAAAAATTATATATCTTTAAAGGCATAAATTAATATGCCAAACACAGTAACAAGAAGTCTCACAATGGAGACGTTACTGGGCCCGCTCAAGCAAATTAATAGTATAGTATAAATAATTCTATGTGAACACATTTTAAGTTTTATATAAAATAGATCAATTCTACAAATATGTAACATAATTAGAGTGAGGAGAACAGAATTAAAATTTTAAAGAAAAATCTGTGTATGCCTATAAAAGTATAAAGGAATGTTTCATTCCGAAAAGGAAATATTTGCTTTGCATTATGAAATATTGTTATTGATAGTGCTTAAATATCTGAATTAATAAGCAAAAGATTGTAATGAAATATCTATGGATGTAAAAAAAAATCACCTGACTAGACACAGAACATTAAATAAAAGTAAAGGTAAAGGGTAAAGGCCCTCCCGTTGATCGTCGATTTGCTCGAGCGGGCCCAGTAACGTCTCCATTGGAGACTTTGTTGTTACTGTGTCTGGCATATCGAATACTCTCGGTAGCTTGCCGGGCTCTCCGAGAGGGGCGGAGGAATCGAACTCGGGAAATAAAAGTAAAATATTAATTAATGAAAAAAGTATGCAATCCCTGAGAAAACTAGGAATAAACAGTTTTCTCTGAATCTGGTAGAGGGCAATGATAAGGGCCATGAGTGAATGTCATACTAAATAGCAAAGAACTGAGAAGTTATTTTTTTAATTATTTTATTTTATTTTTATAAAGTAGTTCACAATGTTTGATTACATTTAATATTCGAACACCAACCCCACCACCATTACACCTTCCCACCACTATATTGTGGATGTTTCCAACCTAATCCCCAATCCTTGCTCAAGAGAATAACTGAAATCATCTATTTTGTATTGTTTGTTAGGAATAAACTGCTGGAAATGCTCCAAAAATCTTTCCTTAGGAGCTGGAGCAATAGCACAGCGTGTAGGGCGTTTGCCTTGCATGCAGCCAACATGGCCAACACAGGTTCGATTCCCAGCATCCCATATGGTCCCCCGAGCACCGCCAGGAGTGATTCCTGAGTGCATGAGCCAGGAGTAAGCCCTGAGCATCGCCGGGTGTGACCCAAAAAAAAAAAAAAAAAAAACCTTTCCTTAGAGGAGAGTGTGTGAAGATTGTTGTATTTCACCCAGGGGCCATTAAGGGAATTAGAGATTACTAATATGTTTTTTTTATATGTAGGGGTACTGCTATTTATTCAGCTATGGATTAGCTGATTGAATTGAGCATAGACTCCATCTTACTTTTTTTCATAATTTTATTAATTTATTATTTTTTCTTCTTATATTTATTTATTGAATCACTGTGGGAAAAGTTACTAAGCTTTTAGGTTTAAGTCTCCGTCACACAATGATCAAACACCTCTCCCATCACCAGTACTCATTTTTCACCACCAAGAACCCCAACATACCCTACTCCCACCCCTCCCAATGCCTGTGAGGCAGATGATTTCCACTTAGCTATTCTCTATATTGATTACATTCATTATTTTGACAAAAGATGCACCATTATTGTTTAGAATTTCCCCCCCAACAATCAGAATTGCTGAAAAGGCATTGTGAAATACTTTGTTTTCTATAGCTGGTTATGAGAATCATATAATCTCAAGTGGCTGCAATAGTGGCCTCGCGATTTTGGATTTCTGCAAAGAGCCAGATTATTTTACGAGATTGGTTTCTGTGCATCTGGTGTTATGGCTGTGCCGGAGAGCCACTCGTGGGGGGCAACTCGTGAACTCGGTAGGACATGAAGGACGAGCCAGTGCCGCCCCCCCTTCCCATGAGACTTCAGTTGCCTCATCACCACCAGCTCATACCAGGCTTTCCAAAAAGCTCTGAGGCAGCAGCCACCTTGTATGTGGTCCAGATGTATTTCTGCCGAAAGCCGCTGGGTTTTGAGATTTGTTTCTGAGTCTCTGGGATCATGGCTGTTAATTAGCTTGACCAGGAGCCAGAGAGGCTGTTTGTAGGCGGCGACTCGGGGTCTCACTGGGATGGAGAGGAAAGGGCTGGTTCCACCTCCATCTGGTGAGGTCCCGCGTGTCTCGTCACTTGCGGCCCAGACCTGACTGTCCAGTGTCCTCTGGAGGTTGGTGGTCACTGGGCTGCCAAGGAGAATAGGCCAAGGCACGAAACCTATTTCCACCTGGATTGGCCCAGCACCAGTAACCTACTGCAGGAACAGGACACATTTCTGCCAAAAGCCGCTGGGTTTCGAAATTTGTTTCTGAGTCTCTGGGATCATGGCCATTAAGCAGTTCAATCAGGAACCAGAGAGGCCATGCCTCCAATTATATAACTGAGCCAGAGGTGGTTTGTGGGTGTGTCTCCCATATACCTAACTTTTGGCCATTTACTTTCTTGGTAAACTTTGCCCCAAGTTTTTGGGGTCTGGCCAAAGGCACAGCAGCAATTTTGGGGAATCTGAAAGCCTGACTGTGCCATCAGGCTGCTGATGCACTCGCCTCACAGGTACAAACTGACCTGCTGGCGTCACCATACCCCCGACTAATATGTTTTTGAGAGTTGAGGCTTGTGGATATATATATATATATATATATATATATATATATATATATATATATCACTGTCACTGTACTCCTGTTGTTCATCGATTTGCTTGAGCAGGCCCAGTAACAATGTGAGACTTGTTACTGTGTTTGGCATATCGACTACGTCACAGGGAGCTTGCCAGGCTTTGGCGTGCGGGCAAGATACTCTCGGTAGCTTGCCGGGCTCTCTGAGAGGGGTGGAGGAATCGAACTCGGGTCAGCCATGTTGATTGCATGCAAGGCAAATGCCCTACCCACTATGCTATCACTCCAGCCCTATAGATAGATAGATAAATAGATAGATAGATAGATAGATATCACTGTAGCACTGTTCACTGTCCTCCCGTTGTTCATCGATTTGCTTGAGCGGGCACCAGTAACATCTCCATTGTGAGACTTGTTGTTACTGTTTTTGCCATATCAAATATGCCATGGGGAGCTTGCCAGGCTCTGTTGTGCGGGCAGGATACTCTCGGTAGCTTGCCGAGAGAGATGGAGGAATCAAACCCAGGTCCGCCGCGTGCAAGGCAAATGCCCTACCTGCTGTGCTATCACTCCAGCCCACTCGATATGTATATATATGTATATATATGTAAAATATATTTCCCTCCAAGATTGGCTGCCTTCTACTTTATTTTATTTTATTTTGCTGTTTGGGTCACACTTGGCGATGCACAGGAGTTCCTCCTGGCTCTGCATTCAGGAGTTACTCCTGGCGGTGCTCAGGGGACCATATGGGATGGCTGGGAATCACACCCGGGTCAGCTGCGTGCAAGGTAAACGCCCTACCCACTGTGCTATCTTTCCAGCCCTGGTTGCCTTCTACTTTAAACCCCATCAAATGTGGTGCACTACTCTTGGAGTATGACTGGTGTGATTTATGAGATGTCACGTGGGCCGGGGATAGGTTTACTCATGGGTGAGTCTCAGCCCAAGCATGTGGAGAGCAGCCTGGGGTGGTGAGCATGGGGGTGAATATTATCTTATCTTATCTTATAATAATATAATAATGTAATAATAACATAATATCTAATATTATTATGTTATATATTATCTCTCCCACCCCAGTCACTGATGGCTTCTAATCTTCAATTTGGCCTTAAACTCCTAAGGGTTCCAATTTCTCTGCACTTTCCACAGTGTCTCTTGAAGCTTATTATTAGTGTTCATAGTTTCAATCAATACCACTGGCTTAAACTCAGGCACTTAGTCTTAATGTACCATTATCTGACCACAGCCAAAAACAGAATAAAAAACAAACACTCCTTTTTCAATATCTTGCAGGTGTATCCAGTTAGGTGTGTGCCAAGGAAGACCAGGACCGGTAAAGTCTGCACTAGTTCCCACACAGAATGAATGGTAAGGTCATGCCAGCATCTGCCAAAGTCTGCACTGGTTCCCATGGCATGAACAGCTAGGTCCCATAGATGCCACACCAGAAACTCACTTTATCTGAACTACCTGGTGGTTGAACCCTGCCACCCACATTTCCGAGGAGCCATGATTCTTGGGCTGAGGCAAAGGAGATATCATTTCAGCTTCTTGACATCTCAGAAAAAATATTTTAATTCAGTGACAAACAGTACCGTAAAGGTTTTATTAAAGTTACACACTCAAAGGAGGGGGCTAGAGCAATAGCACAACGGGTAAGGTGTTTGCCTTGCATGCAGCCAACATGGCTGACCCGGGTTCAATTCCTCCGCCCCTCTCGGAGAGCCTGGCAAGCTACTGAGAGTATCTCACACGTATGGCAAAGCCTGGCAAGCTACCCATGACTTATTCAATATGCAAAAAACAGTAACAACAAGTCTCACAGTTTGTTGTGAGATGTTACTGGTGCCCGCTCGAGCAAATTGATGAACAACGGTTGGACAGTGCTAGCGTGCTACTCAAGGGAGAAGAACCTCTCTGGAGAGCAGAAATCAGAAAAGCAAGAGAGAGTGTGACTGAAGAAGAGAAGAGACACCCAAGAGAGCCAGACATCTCCGAGGTGGAGCCCTGAGTCCCGGGGGTAGTGAGGGGTGGGGTGGGGCGTGATCACTGATCACATACATACGGGGCTTCCCAAGCTGCCTCAGTCAATAAAAGGGACCAAAGAAATTACTAGTGATGTTGTGAAGGACTTTTAGCTGTCAGGATCTCTTTGTTTCCTCAGGGTAGTCAGGGCATTTGTACCTGCCTATTAATTATCTGCAGGCAAAGTCTGAGATCCTGAGCTGCTGAAAAGATTATTCCTTATCAGATCATATCCTTTCTCCAAACATTCTTTGGCTTTATGCTGCTTCTCTCTTCAAATATCTCCAGGATTTTATGACTTCTTGAAATTTTCTGCCAAGGGGAACTTGACTCGCTGCTTATCTCACACTTACCACAAAACCTCAGAGTTCCAGCCACATCTTGTCATATTCCTTTCCTTTACCTACATCTACTTGTCTTCCCCAAGTGATTAGAACCAGAACACACACATTTTCCTAATCAGAGACGTGAGTGTGTGTAAAAATCCCACACGCGCAAGGCTGTGAAAAAATCCCCCCACGCACACGGGGATTACACGTGAAAGGATGTTCGTGGGCTCTCCGGGCCGCGCTCTCTCTCTCTCGCCGCCTGCGTTCAGTGCTTTCGAGGTGCTTCTCCACCTGGGACTGCTATTGCCTTGGACGGACGAAGGAAGAACAAGGGCCAAGCTGGTTGCCAATTAGTTGCCATTTATTCAATCTCTCATCTCTCCCAGCTCTCTCCAACTCTCTGTGTGTGTGTCTCTCTCCCTCTAATCATGCAATTCTTTCTTCCTGATGTATCTGTCTCCTCTATCTCTGTCTGCTGTGTCTCCCTCTCTTCTCTCCTTCTCCTTCAATCCCTCTCCTTCAGTCCATCAATCCGTCATTCCATTCAACAATCCAACAACCAATTCATCCCTTTCTCCCTGCAGCCACTCTTTTTCCTTTTTTCTCCTCTGCCCACGCCTCCCCAACCACGGCTCCCCACGGGAAGCGTGATCAAAAATGTTTTTCCAGACTTCCTGACCACGTATAGCCATTAAGCTGTGTTTCTCCTCTCCTTAGACCTGCAAGTTAATTAGCATCTTTAATTCTCCTTCCTAATATTTACCAGTAATAATAGACACTTTTAGGCTTTTAGGCTTATAGACTATCCTAGGAACATCTTACTACAGACTCAGACTAGAGTACTCAGGCCAGATCAATAATTCCTAAACCCAGCAGGTCCAAATCTTATTACGTTTGGATCATGACAGAATTTGTCCCATGACCAAGTTCTTAAATTATAGTTAAGCATTAGGCACTGTGGTCAGGCCCATTTCGATGCTTGCTGTGGGTACATCCAGTTCCTCGTCGGGTCCCTGATTTTAGGGATCTAGGAAGTTAGGGCAACTGAGGCTTAAGCCGAGAGAGCAGATGTCCAGGAGGTAATATTATTTGGAGTCAATCAACTCCCAAGCCACAGGCTTGTCTTTCTAACTGTCTCCCTGTGTCCATACAAAAAGCAACTACTATGAAATAACTACTCATGCATTAAGGGGCATTAAGGAGAAGAGAAAGACAATATTTGCAAGTCAGAGTCTGATCAGGAGACAAAGGTCATTGACAGGTTGGGGGGGGGGCAATCAAAAAACACAAGTTCCCAGCAGCCAAGGAGGAAGAGCAAACCAACATTATCCTACATTGGTGCATCTTTTAACTGCTCTTCCATGCTGGCAGACTATATCAATCATTAATTGGATGGAACCCGCTTTCCTTCATGATTTTTTGAAGCTACCATCTCCAATATCTTCTGTAAACCACATTGGTGATTGGGAACCAGCATAGCCTTTGGGCTGGAACTGCCTGAATGTTCTATAGAAACGATCACCAAATATCACTAATTGCACCAAAATACAGCCTTAGTTTCTTCATGTGGCACAAATGGAAAACAACAACAAAACGTAATTATCTCCAAAAATTGTTCTTGTGAGGAATCACTGGGCAATTCTTACAGACTAGAATGGGGCACGTTGTTCAACCCCCCTTTCATAAACAACGCGTTCAGAAGTACCGAGTGCCAATGCTGTTATTTCTAGTCACAGACAACTCTGTCTTGTCTGAAGAGCTACAAGACCTGCTTCCCAACCTTTTAATTCAAACCCAGTCCATCTTAACTTCCTTATGTACCAAGGAAACATCAGATGTATTCCCTTAGAACGACTTTGTAATGATTCCTCCCATCTCTGACCCTCAGAGTTATGACTTACTTTTCCAGTGTCTGAGTCAGGGGTTTCCGTGGGTTTTGTGTCCACCTCGCTCACTCATCACCCTATTTGCCTTTCTCTGAAAGCTCCTGAATTTTTCTCTTTTCATCGGGTCTTTTTTTTCTGCCAAGACTGTCCCACACTTTAGTGCTGTCCTTGACTCTCCCCCCAAAGTCCATGCTGATCCCTGGCCCCTGTGAGACACACACTATAGAACTATCAGGTCTAAGGGGTCCGAAGTCTTCTTAACAGAGACCCGCAGTGTCCAGGGAGTGGAGGGATCATGGCCTTCATAAGGCCCTCCCAGTCTCTCTTGTTGCTCGGCTGGTCCCTGGGCTCCTTCCCTTGACACAAAGGCACTTATCACTTATCACTTAAGTCACTTTGTGGTGACACAAAGGCACCAGCTGAAAACTAGGTCTGAGTAATGGGGAGTGACTGAGCACAAGGGGACAAAACCACCAAATCTAGGCTAGGGAGACAGCAGAGGTGTTCGAGAGCCTGGAAAAGGGACTCCGTGGCACAGACGCAGAGTTAGCCTGATGAGTTCTCTTTGTTCCTCGTAGTTCTCTTCTTCGTCTGGACCCGCTTTCTGCCCTTCTCCACCTCCCATGGGCAATTGTTCTCGATTTGGTTTTGATTTCCTTTCTTCTTGCACGTGGACCTTTCCCTGGTTTCTTACAGAATGTTTCAAGCATGTAGGGGAAAGTGTCTGAAGTAGACTAACAGAGATTATAAATCCTGAGAAATGCCTCGCTTTGGAAAATGAATTCAGAGAGAAATCTAAAGAAGCAATATTCCTCTTTGCTGTGATGTAGAATGAAACACCCAACATAAGTACTTGAGTGACTGCTGAGTAAAAGAACTTACTTGGACTCCATAGCTAAGAGGCCAGCCGGGTATTCTAGGGGAAAGAACAGTTCAGATAGAGAAGGGAGCACCAAATGGAGGGTGTTTGGGGGATCCTCCCAGGAAGGGAGATGCAGGTTGAAAGTAGACTGGACTGAACATGTTTGCCACTCAATGCCTCTTTTGCTGATCACAACACCCAAAAGGAGAGAGAGAACAAAAGGGAATGCCCTGCCACAGTGGCAGGGGGGGATGGGGGGGATAGGGGGGGAGGGATATTATCCTGGTGGTGGAAAATGGGCACTGGTGGAGGGATGGGTATTTGATCATGGTATGACCGAAATCCAAGCACAAAAATTTGTAAATCTACAACTGTACCTCATGGTGTTTCACTAATTAAAAAAAAATAAATAATAAAATTAACAAAAAAGAACTTTTACCTTTTACTTGGAGACCAAATTGTCTTGATTTAATCATAGAAAAGGAAGTGAAAGGTCAGGAATAAGGGGGAACTAAGCTCATCCTAAAAGATCCACACTTCAGGCCAGAGAGACAGTACAATGGGGAAGGCCCTTGTCTTTCACGCAGCTGATCTTAGGCACTATATATATATATATATATATATATATATATATATATATATACACACACATATATATATAATATATTGCCTTGCACGCAGCCAACATGGCCGACCCGAGTTCCATTCCTCTGCCCCTCTCGGAGAGCCCAGCCAGCTACCGAGAGTATCTCGCCCGCACGGCAAAGCCTGGCAAGCTCCCCGTGACGTATTCGCTATGCCAGACACAGTAACAACAAAGTCTCCAATGGAGACGTTACTGGGCCCGCTCGAGCAAATCGATGATCAATGGGAGGGCCTTTACTTTACTTTACTTTATTTTACTTTGGTCACATCTATTCCTAGAAGAGCCTACAATAATTTCCCTCTGCTGGGGTCAAGTTCAGAATTCAGAGTCAAATTTCAAGCTTCCGAGATCTGCTTCAATCTTTTCTCCTTTCAGGCCCCTCCGCAAACCTCAGGAAGCTTCTCCCCACATCACAGGCCAGAGATTTCAAGGTGCGTTGTAGTGACACAAGACAAATGCATAGGACCCACAGAATATTGTCTATCTAGTGATATTCTTTCATTACATTCTACCAAGGGTTTTATTTTTGCTTTGTTTTGGAGTCACTTCTAGCAGTGCTTAGGGATTGCTGCAGCACTCAGCGGTCACTCCTACTGGGGCTGGGGACCATATGCAATACACGGGCTCAAACCCAGGTCAAGTACTTGCAAGGCAAGCACCTTACCAGCTGTACTAACTTTCCTCCAGCCCAAGGTTTCTTTTCTTACCTTTTTTCTTTTTAAATCTTGTTTTTCAAACAAAGTCCTTTTTGAACTACTGCAGAACAGGAAAAACACCCCAGTTCTTTACTGTTGAAAATGCTTCCTTCTTCGCCACATTTAGATAAATTGCTAAAACGGCTGAGCAGATCTTTGTGAGACCTTCCCAAAGGCATTAGTTTTAAATTTGGTTGCCAGAAATGAGAAAAGTTCAGCACAAAAAGAAATCTGAGATATTTACAAATAATTTAAAAGAGACTTTGAGAGGGAAAGATGGTGGCGATGTTTAGACTTAGCCTAGAACCTTTTATAAAAATAATTTTATCTGCTTAAATTTGGACCTAGTATCAGATCCCTGGTCTTTGGGTATCCCTGTATCACTGTCCTCCCGTTGTTCATCGATTTGCTCGAGCGGGCCCAGTAACGTCTCCATTGGAGACTTTGTTGTTAACTGTGTTTGGCATATCGAATACGTCACAGGGAGCTTGCCAGGCCCTGCCGTGGGGGTGAGATACTCTCGGTAGCTTGCCGGGCTCTCCCAGAGGGGCGGAGGAATCGAACTCGGGTCGGCCATGTTGGCTGTGTGCAAGGCAAACGCCCTACCGCCATGCTATCGCTCTAGCCCTTTGGGTTCTATGATCAAATCATGGACTACTGTTGGAGTCAAAGAGGGACAGATAGACTGATCTGGGGTTGAGTTTTCCTGGTGTCACTGAGAATTTATGGTTTGGGGGAAGTTTACTTACACCTTCTGTTACTTTTCCTATTTTCAGGTCTTTGCAAAGGTTTCTTCATAATTAGAGGGTGTGACATGAAGGAAATATAGTATCCCGGTAAACACTACACTGGAATTGTGGAAATTTGAAACACACATTATTGTGGCACTCTGATGACTATTTTCTTTTCTTTTGAGATGTGTGTGGAGGAGAACACAAGCGTCACGCCCATCAATGCTCAGGGTTTAATCCTGGCTCTGTATCTAAGGGTCATTCCTGGCACACTCAGGGGATCATATGGGGTAACTGGAATTGAACCGAGGTGGGCCAAGTGCAATACAGATGTGCTCTTGTCATACTATTGCTCTGGTCCCTGGTGACTGGTTTTTTTTTTTTTCATTCTGAATCAAATGTTGATGGGAAATGATGGTTGATGATGGTGGGTTTATCTGATTGTGGATTCTGGCTGCTCTTGCCTCGGGTGTGCTCCCGACCCTCAACAAAGCTGCAGAGCAATAACATCTTAGTTTCTGTGTGTACGAGCACTGTGTCAGGGAACCGGTGGGCCCACTGGCACTTGCCTCAAAAGCAAGGCTGAACTGGTCAGAAAATGTGGAACAGTCTTTATTTGGCATGCATGGGTTGTCTTAAATTTTTATTTATTTTTATTGATTGTGATTTATTTTATTTTATTTTTTTATTGATTGTGATGGTTCCCCACTGGTGATGGCATGGTTGGACTCACCATTGCTCCCGGAAGTAACCTCTTCACACACAGAACTCATTTCTCTGATGTTTACTGTGATGATTTCCCATCATGTCAGAGAGACTCCTTACCCTTGGCAGAAATGATCATTTTTTTCTCTTTTTTTACTTTTTGGGTCACACCCAGCAATGCACAGTGGCTACTCCTGACTTTGCACTCAGGAGTTACTCCTGGCGGTGCTCAGGGGACCATATGGGATGCTGGGAATCGAACTCGGGTCAGCCGCGTGCAAGACAAATGCCCTACCTCTGTGCTATCACTCCAGCCCCCATTGGGGTCATCTTTGAGGATATCTTATTTCTTAGTTAGAAGGAGAATATTGGATGTTTCCCAGCCTCATTTCAAAGGTTTCACTGGATTCTGCTTTACTTCTGTGAGGAAATGAATATGGCCACCCTTGGGAAGAGAAGCACCGTGTCTCAGATCAAAGGAAAATGAATCAGTAGAAGATTAACTGTGTCGCTTTGTTAGATGAGAATCTGCTATTGCCAAGACGGGCTTTACTGAGAACTTATTCTCAGTTAAAGGAAAATGATCTCTATAGAAGGGGGCCAAACATGGGGAAGTTGTTAACTAACCTTGTCTTATATTGTTATTTCTAAATAGCTGTCAACAAGCTTGTCAAAGGCACCATTCTTCATCCAGTTTAGTCATGCCAAGACTAAACACAAAGTCCTTTTTGAATTGTTGCAGAACAGGAAAACCATCCCAGTTCTTACCGCTGAAGGTGCTTCCTTCTTGGTTACATCTAGATACATGGCCGAAATGACTGAGAAGATCCAAGACTTTCCAAAGGGATTAGTTTTAAATTTTGTTGCCAGACATGAGAAAACTTCAGCACAAAAAGACATTTGAGACACTTATAAGTAATTAAAAGGAGACTTCGAGAATGTAGGTTGTTGGTGATATATAGACTTGGCCCAGAACTCTTTATAAACATTATTACACACTGAAATTTTAAAAAATGTTTCATCCGAAACCCAAGCACAAAAAATTGTAAATCTACAACTGTACCTCATGGTGTTTCACTAATAAAAAAAAAATGTTTCATCCGCAGACCAAGGAAAAATGTATAGCAGAGGATATTATGTGAAATCATCACTGTTTTCATGTCCACTTTTAATCTTCTTCTGAAAATCAAAGAGAGAAAATTTGGGACTAATCTTGGCTTAATTTTAATCATTTATTTATTGGTTCTCCTACTTAAAACTTGTGTACCATGTAATGAATAAATTTTATGCATAAAAATAATGAATAAATATATATTATTTAGTACATAATTATAATTTTTATAATTTTTGTCTTCCCCAACCTAAACACAGTAGCAATTAAATAGTCCTCTTCCTCCCTTCCCAGCTCTTAGCAGTCACAGTTTAACAATATGAATTTGGCTAGCCTGCTTTCTTAAATAAGTAGAATCATACAAACTATCTTCTTATGAGACTTCATTTAGCATAATGTCCTCAAGTTTCATCAACACTGTAGCACGTGTCAGAATTTCATTCCTTTAAAAAGCTGTGTCCATTATGTATATGCCACATTTTGTTTTTTCATTCATCTATTAATGTACCTTTGGATTGCTCTGTCTTTAAGGCTCTTTGGGATGGCTGAATTATATGGTAACTATTTTTAATTTTTTTAATGTGTTATCATAATATGTCCCCTAGCAGCTATACCATGTTACATTCCCAGGAACAATGCTGAAGGTTTTCTTTTTCCCTTGGCTTTGAGCCATTGTAGCTGTGCTCAGGACTTAATTCCAGACTTGGTACTCAGGGATCACTCCTGGCAGTGCTCAGGGGACCTTAGCTAGTGTCAGTGCTCAAGCCCTGATCAGCTGCATGCAAGACAAAGAAGAGCCTTAACTACTATACTGTTCTTCTGGTCCAGTGCTCAAGATTTTCAGTTTCTCTGTATTCTAGCAGAACTTTTGTTTTGCTTCTTTGGAGTAGGTAGTTTTTGTCCATTAAATTAGCTGTTTGGTTATGGAGTTAGTTTTATATTGCCATTTCTGATCATACATCAGTTTACACCTCCTTCCATTTCTTAGGTTGCATTTTACTCTGCATAAAACTTTCATGCTTATTTAATTTTGATGAAGTACTTGATCACTTGATCACTTGACTTCCCGTTAATCGTCGATTTGCTCGAGCTGGCGCCAGTAACGTCTCCATTTGTCCCTGTCGCGTGCTAGTGTAGCCCAATGGCATCTGTTCGCTCTGGGAACATGAAGAGCCTCAAACCGATCGTTCATGATCTTCATGAAGAAGTCTGACCATCTGGTAGGTGGGCGGCCTCGCGGTCTTTTGATATCCTATGGAATCCAGTTGGTAACAGCTCTAGTCCAGCAGTTGTCTTTAAATCTCATTACCTGACCAGCCCGTCTGATTTTTGAAAATAAAAATTAAAAAATAAAAAATAAAAAAATAAAAACTGTACTTCATCAGAGGATTAATTCTCATCATCATCAGAATTAATCCTCTGATGAAGTACAGTTTTTATTTTTTCCTGTCTTTTTGATGTCATATCTATGAATTCATTGCCAAATCCATTGTATGAAGATATTACCCATTGCTTTCTTCTAACAGATAAAGATATTGGCATAGTTACAATTAAAATACTGCATCCAAGCACAAAAATTTGTAAGTCTATAACTGTACCTCATGGTGTTTCACTAATAAAAAAATTTTTAAAAAAATACTGCATTCCCTGTAAAGTTCAAGTGAAAATGAGAAAAAGCAACCCATTAACAAAGTATAAGCTTCTAAGAGATTATCCACTCATTCTATTAAAATGTTAGTAAGGAAGCCTTGTGCTAATGAAGTGCTGACAATGTGTTCCTGCACGCAGCCAGAGACGCATCAAACCAACCAGCAACATCCAATGTGACCAGAACAGCCCCTTCCCCTGCACGTCATTCTCCCCTGTGCTGCCAACCTCAGAAACAAGACCTGATGTTTTATTACTCAGAGATGGTTTAACAAGGGTATGTCCAAGAAGCTCCCTTTCTATCAGTTACAACAGGTATATACAAATTGGGTTAATTCACTGAGTTCCACTTTTTAATCATACATTGTCACCTCAGGGCACCTAAAAGCTTAGATGTTGCAAAGTAATCAGTGAACCTTGTCCACAATAAACACAGGTACACAAAAGGACACATCTAGACCTACAGTTATAACCTAGACTGTCTTCTAGCTGAGCTACCATCAGAGCCCTTCCCTTCATCCTTCCTCTTCTTTCTTCACCATTTCAGTAACCAAGTACAGGACACATCTTGCTCCAAGAGGTGGATTAATAGACTTCCAGAAGACAGACCTTCCTAAAAACTAAAAATTACATAGGAATTGTTTACTAATATTACTTTTTAAAATATACTGGATTAGGACTTATTCTATAGCCATGTTAGCTAAAAATGCATATAATAAAACAAAAGATAATCTGAATGTGCCTATAATGTTCATGGGAACAGAAGCCTTCCGTGCTAACCCCTGCCTAATAGTCAGCATTCCCTTCATCAGTTCCTTTCTCAGATACAACCATTCCTGTGGATTCTTTTTTAAAAGGTTCTTTTCTACTTTTAATGTAGACACACAAAGTGTACACACTTTCAAACGGTTCTCCCGTTGTTCATCGATTTGCTCGAGCGGGCCCAGTAACGTCTCCATCATGAGACTTGTTGTTACTGTGTTTGGCATAGCGAGTACGTCACGGGGAGCTTGCCAGGCTCTGCCGTCACTTTCAAACATCTATGATTAAATGTTTCAAACAAGGATTTGTTTTGTCCTTTGTCCACTGCAATCTGACTGTCTTCTAGATAACAACTTTCTAGCCTAGGATTTTTTTAAAAAGACTTAAAAATTTTATTTTTGGGGGGGAGGAGGGTAGGGGTTTGGGCCACACCTGGCTGTGCTCAGGGCTTCCTCTTGGCTCTGCACTCAGCAATCACACCTGGTGGGCTTAGAGGTCAGGGGGAATCAACACCAGGTTGGCCACATGCAAGGCAAGCACCAACCTGTTGTGCTGTTGCTCCAGCTCCTCCAGCCTAGAATTTTGCCTCTTCTTATCCTTATCAACCCAGTGGACAGACTGGGTTGGCAAAATGACTCTAATGTCAACTGGATATTAACAGTTTTACTCCCTCCAATGGGCTAGAGCGATAGCACAACGGTAGGGCGTTTGCCTTGCACGCAGCCAACATGGCCGGCCCGAGTTCGATTCCTCCTCCCCTCTCAGAGCCTACCGAGACTATCTTGCCTGCACGGCAGAGCCTGGCAAGCTCCCCGTGACGTATTCGATACGCCAAACACGATATGCCGAATACGTGACGTATTCAATATGCCAAACACAGTAACAACAAAGTCTCCAATGGAAACGTTACTGGGCCCACTTGAGCAAATTGATGAACAACGGGAGGACAGTGACAGTGACTCCCTCCAATTGCTTTCAGAAGGCTTTTCTAAGAATTTCAACGAAGTGTACACAATGGACTTGTTTACTAACTCTACTTTTTTTTTTCTAAGTTAATTTTTCTATAATTTTTATTAATGAAACACCATGAGGTACAGTTGTAGACTTACAAATTTTTGTGCTTGGGTTTCAGTTATATAATGATCAAATACCCATCCCTCCACCAGTGCCCATTCTCCACGACCACCAGTCCCAGTATCCCTCCCACCCCCCCATCCTCCCTTCCCACCCTACCCCTGTGGCAGGGCATCCCCTTTTGTTATCTCTCTCCTTTTGAGTGCTGTGGTTTGCAAAAGAGACATTGAGTGGCAATCTTTTTCGGTCTATAGTCTACTCTCATCACGCATCTCCCATCTCAAGAGGAACCTCCCAACACCCTTTATTTGGTGCTACTTCTCTATCTGAGCTGCGACTGGCAACCTCTTTAACATCTAGAAAGACTAGATGTTTGCAATTAGGACATTTGTCCTTTATATACAGTATGTAGCACTGTCCTCCCGTTGTTTATCGATTTGCTCGGGCCCAGGAACATCTCCATCGTGAGATTTGTTGTTACTGTGTTTGGCATATGGAATACGTCACGGGGAGCTTGCCAGGCTTTGCATGCAGGGGAGATACTCTCAGTAGCTTGCCGGGCTCTCCAAGAGGGGCGGAGGAATCGAACCCGGCTCGGTCGGGCTGGCTGCGTGCAAGGCAAACGCCCTACCGCTGTGCTATAGCTCCAGCCCTTATTATATACACAGCCAAATAAAGCAAAAGACAGACATAAGGGACAATGGCTAATCTCGCCTAACTAAAAACGTATGAGTCTAAAAGCCCTCTGTGCTTCCCTCCTTCCTCTCTGAACCAGTACAAATATGAACTGCTCAGAAGTGGGTGGATTATTCTGGTCATTCCATTTCCAAAAGACTACCTCTAATGTATTTTAACAAAAAACTATCTACAAAATGTGTTAATTTCACTACCTCTACTTTGAACATACTTTGTGCTCTTCTAAACATCTAGAAAGACTGTCACTGTTACTGTCACTGTCCTCCCGTTGTTCATCGATTTGCTCGAGTGGGCCCAGTAACGTCTCCATTGGAGACTTTGTTGTTACTGTGTTTGGCATATCGAATACGTCATGGGGAGCACGTCATGGCTCTGCCGTGTGGGCGAGATACTCTCGGTAGCTTGCCGGGCTCTCCGAGAGGGGCGGAGGAATTGAACTCGGGTAGGCCATATTTGCTGCATGCAAGGCAAACGCCCTACCGCTGTGCTATCACTCCAGCCCAAGGACTTAGTTTGTCCACTATATACATAGTAGAGTTGAATAAACCACACACATGTAACAAAGGTTGTATCTCAAAGCTTCTTCACTGTTGTCTATAACCCTTCATTTTCCCCAATTCTCCACCACCAACCCCTGGTGAGGGTAAGTACAATTTCATTCCCTAAAATGAAATTTATTTTCATTCCCTAAAATGAAATCCTTTTCTTTTTTTTAAATGTCTTTTTTTCTTAAAGACAGCTTTTGATGAATTTTAACACTAAGTTACAAAGGTGTTGGTTTACTAACTCTACTTTTGTCATACATTGGCAACCTCTTTAATATCTGGAGATTAAGTATTTAAAAAATCAGGACCCATTTGTCCAATATATATATATATATATATACACACTATATACAGTAAAGTTATAGATGAAATACAATGTAACATATTAGGGTAGTAGGTAAATTAAAAATAAGCTGAAAATTTCTACTCAGCAATTTGTTCCGTCCACTTCTCTCAACCCAGAAAGTCTACTGTTTGAAGAGATGGTTTAAAGATTGCATTTCTAAGGATATTTCCCACCAACGTTTTATGTACAAGAAGCACAATACTACTTTTAACTACATTTAGCACTTAGCGAGGTATCTAGAAAAACTAGATACTTAAGAACTTGTCCACAATGCACTATTAAAGCAAACTGCACATATAACAATGGTTATAAAATTTTGAGGTAATTTCTAAATATGACCGTTCTGGCCTTAACTTTTCCCTTATTCTTCTCTCCACCAATCCAACTTCACGGACAAGTACAGGAATGTCTGTTTAGAGAACTAATTCATACCCAAAAGTCTTTTTACAGAAAGCCTTCCTGTAACAATCAACAGATTGGAAGGTGCTAAAATTACTCTTCTGCCACACACTGGCAACTTTTAAAATCCAAAGCAGAAGTCCCCAAACTTAACTTGGCCGACCACCACCTTTTCGGGGGGGGCGGGAAATCACTCAATACCCTCTGGGAAACAAAGGACCCACCCCGCACCCCCAATTGCAAGTAAGGCTACTACTGCCCCCCCCATCCCTCCCAGTGGCCCCTAGGTGGCAGTGTCACCCACTTTGAGAACCCTTTTGAACTAGAGACTACATGTCGCAAAAATTCTTCCTCTTATAAACAGAGCAAAAGAAAATGCGTGTAACAAAAATGATTGTCTTAAAAAATGTCTCCGTATGCACACACACACTAGCACATCACCTTTGGCAAGTCTTTCGCTTCCACCTCCTCAAACCACTTAGTAGACAAGCACACTGCGCACCGGGGTGATTTAACAGACCCACTCCCAGGACAGTATTTCTCACTAGTTTGAGTAAAAATGGTATTTACAACGTGGTACTTCACTACCTCTACATTTAACATACGTTGGGCACTTCTAAACATCTAGATGGACTTGATCACTTGACTTCCCGTTAATCGGCGATTTGCTCGAGCGGGCGCCAGTAACGTCTCCATTCGTCCCTGTCGCGTGCTAGTGTAGCCCAATGGCGTCTGTTCGCTCTAGGAACACGAAGAGCCTCAAACCGATTGTTCATGATCTTGATGAAGAAGTCTGACCATCTAGTAGGTCTTTTGATGAAGAAGTCTGACCATCTGGTAGGTCTTTGACGCGGTCTTTTGACATCCCGTGATATCCAGTCGGTAACAGCTCTAGTCCAGCGGTCGTCTCTAAATCTCATTACGTGACCAGCCCATCTGATTTTTGACACCTTGGCAAACGAGACAGCGTCCCTGATTCTTGATCGTCGACGGATGTCAGAACTCCGGATTCTTTCTCTTATTTGAGTGAAACGTGATATTCCAAGCATAGCTCTTTCAATTCCTCGAAGAACAGTGGAATCAAAGAGATGTGCCCGGAGCTGGAGGTTCTTCGTCCTCTTAGCTATTTCTTCGATGCTCTTGAAGGCGTTCCAAGCCGCTCTCTTCTCTTCCTCCTGCGCAGCTTCGAGTGCCAGGTCATTTGTCATGTTGACTTCTCGACCTAGGTACACATAGCTGTTGCATTCAGAGATGGTCGTTCCATTGAGAGCGAATGGGGCATCAGGAACGAGGCTGTTTCTCATAAACATTGTCTTTGTAAGATTCAACTGTAGTCCGACCTTTCCATACTCACGGTCGAAGTCGGCCAGCATTTGTGCCGCTTGGCTAATGTTTGGTGGACTAGATGTTTCAAACAGGACTTAAATCTGTCCACCATATACACAGCAGTTTTGAACCAACTGCACATGTGTAACTGAATCTGAGTGTCTTGGAAATATGAACGTTCTAGCCTAACACCACCCTTCCCTCATCTCTCCTCTCCCAACCCCCAAATGCTCATATTTCAAAAGACAATGTTTCCCCTAAAATTTTGCAGAAAATGCAGAGATACTCTTGGTTATACACTGGTAACCTGTTAACATCTATAAAGATTAGATGTGATTGGCTTCGCACTCACTGTCCGTTGTACACTCTATCTACAGCAATACGAAACAGAAAAGCGAACACAATGAAAGATTACCCTGACGCACTATAACCACACTGGCAAAGAACTCTCTGCCTCACCCAGGGCACCAAGTGCTCTAATTTATAAAGCATTTTTACATCTACTACTTTAAACATGCATCAGGCACTTTAGAACATCTAGAAAGATCAGCTATTTCAGAAAAGTACTTAACATTGCCAGTCGGGCACGGAACAGTGGGGAATAAAATGCAGACACAAAGCGATGGTGATAATAGAAAAATGTTTTCTCAATTTGACCAGTCCGGCATGGAATGGGCCTTTCTTCTCTTCCAGGTCTTCAGCTCCCCGACCTCTCGCTGGCAAACGAAGGTGTCCGGGAGTCGCTCCTGATTCTTGCTTCCAGAGGTGGTAACAATCCCTTTTCAAGGAGTCATTTCCAGAAGACTTTTTTTTTCCCTTTTCTTTCTGTCTTTAAGTAAATGGGCATTTCCATGTTGTTTTCTATCATACACCGGCAACCTCTTCACACCTAGATCTAACGATGTAGCACGAGTTTTTTTTTTTCTGTTGTTGTTGTTGTTGTTTTTAAAAAAAGGTTGGGGGTTAAGTTGAGAGCAGCTTCATCATATTATGCACACAGGCCTTCCCTTGGCGGCCAGGGAGAAAAAAAACATCTTCCCAAAAGGCTGTTGGGCACTTTAGGTCGAGAAAGCATGTTTTCTCTCGGCTTATAGATGAGCATCTATTCGTCGAAGGAAGATCCAGCTTCAGATGGGTCCGGGGAGCCGACACATCCCCGCTCACCTTGCGGGGCCCCTTAGGGCCTCGGTGGGTGATAGGGACGGGGCGCTGGGCCCCGGTCCCAGATCCACGCGGCTTTGTGTTTCAAAGAGGTGGCGGGGCGCGCCTTGGGGGGCCTCGGGGACCTCAAAGCGGGGGGCTCAGGGGCCCCTGTGGCGCTGTGATGGCCCGGGACCTGCAGGGGGTGCAGGGGACGGGCTATCGCTGCGGGCTTGTGGCCCCAAACAGACCCAGTCCCGAGTGGGGGGACCCAAGCCGCCCCGTGCTCCTCTCTGCCGCCTCTGCTGGAACTCCCATCATTTTCTTTTCGGTTGTGCTTTATTGATTCTTATCCCCAGACTAGAAGGACACAATTTTTCTTGTCTTTCTTTCTTTTTTTTTTTTTTAAGGCTTTTTTGAGCAGTTTTATATCTTGAGCAAGACGAAGTGAGACTGGAATGTCCCCACTGTCTCCATCATTTAATCATCCCCTGCCTCGGCTATTATTAACTTCTGGATGTGAACCTTCTAGCCTAACACCACCCTTGATGTTGCAGCTGATATTCCAATGGCAGCTGATATTGACTTTGAAAAGATTACTGCTGGTCAGCAGTATTACATGCTAATTAGCCAAAGAACCTTCTTATAGTCGGGTTCTTAGGTTAGGGGTCATTTTCATTTTAGCATTTCTTGTCATTAGTATAGATCTGTGCTATTGCTCCAGCCCTGATAGAGTCTCCTGCCCGCGTCCTCACCAGGGCCCCTTGGAGGGGGGAGGGTTGAGTTTCTCCCCTCAGCCCCCCACAGCAGAGCCCCAGCAGCTGAGGACCTCCAGAGCCAGCCATGGTCATGCTGGGACCACTCTCCACACGTCCGGACGGGCCTCATGCATGAAAGAACTGGCAGAGGAACCCAGGCATGTGGGTCCCGAGGCTGAGGTCTCCAAGCCTACTCGGATTGGGACTGGGCCTTCTCCACCCAGACCCCCCAACTTCCAGTAGGTAGGCGTCACACCCACCAGCTGCCGCCAGCGCCAGGTTGGTCCTATCAACGGCCAAGACGCAGAGACTATAAAACCCAGCTCCCGGAAGCGACATCTTATTATCTTATTTTTCCTTTGGAGAACCTGGCAGGCTACCAAAAGTATCCTGCTCACACAGCAGAGTCTGGCAAACGTCCCGTGTCGTACTCAATAGGCCAAATACCAGTAACAATGATGGGTTCATCCTCCTAATCCTGAAAGAGCATTGAAATGGCTCTTTTAAAATCTCAGGGCTAGGAAGAAGGAGACGTTACTGGTGCCTGCTCGAGGCAATCGACGAACAACAGGATGATAGTGATCATGAGTATAGATCTGTGTACAACAATGTACACTTTTTAGCACAGTGTCACATCAAGCAGTTTCATTTCCCGAGGCTGGAGAGGCAACGGGTTGGGCATTTGCCTCGTGGATGAGGGCTAAGTCAGGTTCGATACCTGGCATCATATATGGTCCCTAAGCTTTCTAGGTTTGACCCCCGAGCACAGAGTCATAGGGAGTTCTGAGCTGGGTGTGGTCCCCAAGCAAAACAAAACTTTTCATTTCCCTAAATTACCAGAGGAGCACTGGTAATTTGGCGGTGGGTGTGGTGTGATAACATGTTTTGAAAAGGTGTAAAACTACACTCCTAAGGCATATACAGTATGAAAACCTACAGTACTTCAATAAAGATTTTAATTCAAAGAAAATTAATTTCAGGACAGTATGAAATTTAAACTTAAGTAATGTAGAAACAAAAGTTTCCTAGTTAAAAGAAACCTAAGTGAACTGCATATTGTCAAACTACTGTGCAAGAAATATTATAAGAAATTCCTCAAGGTCAGGAATGTAGTTTAGGAGAAGAGTACATGCTTGGCAAGTATGAATACTTGGGTTTCATCCCCAGCAAAATTAATTTCTCAGAAATAAAATGGTATATGGATTGGGATTGGGGGCCAACCACACATGCTAGGGGAAAAGGGAGCTCAGATAGAGAAGGGAACACGAAATAAAGGTGTTGGGAGGATCCTCCCAGGATGGGAGAAGCATGTGGAAAGTAGACTATAGACTAAACTTGATCGTCACCTATTGCCTCTTTTGCAAACCACAACACCCAATAAGAGAGAACAAAAGGGAATGCCCTACCATAGAGGAAGGGTGGGATGGGAGGGATGGGGGGTGGGAGGGATACTGGGATCCATAGTGGTGGGAAATGGGCACTGGTGGAGGGATGAGTATTTGATCATAGTATAATTGAAACCCAAGCACAAAGATTTGTAAGTCTACAACTGTACCTCATGATGTCTCACCAAAAAAAAGAAATAAAATGGTATATGCCAAGAATGTAAAAAAAAACCCCAACAATAACAAAAAAAGATTATAAAGATGGATTAAAAGAAAAGAAACTCTTTTTACTGATTTTTACTGTTGCTTTAACCAACAAATTATGTACTAATAGGTAAAGGTAAAGGCCCTCCCGTTGATCATCGATTTGCTCGAGCGGGCCCAGTAACGTCTCCATTGGAGACTTTGTTGTTACTGTGTCTAGCATATCGAATACGTCACGGGGAGCCAGAAAGTTTTCTATGACTATAACTTTTGTGAAGTGATAAAGAAACAGGAAGGAGCAGTTGGGGATGAGTCATTTGTTATGAAACATTTGCAGTAGGCGTGTAGTGGTAGATCATTACTGGCAAGAGCACCTTTGCTAGTGGGAAGGTATACTGCAAACTCAAGCGAAAACACAGTTTATTTTACAATGAAGTAAAAGCTTGTTTTTTTTTTCCTTTTGGTTTCTGGGACACACCCAGAGGTGCTCAGGGCATACTCCTGGCTCTGTGCTCAAGGGTCACTCCTAGACAGACCATATGGAATGCCAGGGATCAGACCCAGGTCGACTGTGTGCAAATGCCTTGCCCGCTGTATTTCACTCCAGCTGCATTTTTTAAATGCAAAATATTTAGAAGGAGATGGCCAGAAGTAGAAGATACAGAGAAAGGATATAGAAATATTTGAAACAATAATGCCTAAACTTTTCCCCGGGGGCTTATAGATACAAGAAGCTTAGACAACACAAAGCCAAAGAGAATACCAAAGGCTACAACTATGAAATATTTTCAAATTACAGAAAAGTAAAATTAAAAGAAAAAAATCCAGAAGTTCAGGGGAAATAGCCTATCTAGAGAGGAATAAAGATAAGACTTTCATACATTACACATCATACATCATATACAGAAACTATGTGACAAAAATATAATGGAGTGAATGTTTGAGCATTGAAATGAAATGTTAACCTATAATTATATATACTCTCAATGCCTCTTTTGCAAACCACAGCACCCAACAGGAGAGAGAGAGAACAAAAGGGAATGCCCTGCCACAGAGGCAGGGTGGGATGAGGGGGGATGGGGGGTAGGAGGGATACTGGGATCCGTGGTGGTGGAAAATGGGCACTGGTGGAGGGATGGGTACTCGATCATTGTATAATTGAAAGCCAAGCACAAAAATTTATAAGTTTACAACTGTACCTCATGATGTTTCACTAATAAAAATTTTTAAAAAATAAATAAATAAAATAAAGTTAAAAAAAGAATGAAAAAATGAACCTCAGATGTTAAAAACTTAGAAATTTACTGTCATTTAAAAAAAATGTATAGATGACCTGCTTTGGGAGAAGAATAGAGGACAGAAATCAAGATTTGCACCAAGAAAGTGAGGGCGTGACATCAACAAGACACATGCCCTTCATTCTCCATCAAAGAGCAATTCTGACGAGTATTCACAGATACAAGTGCCTGTGGAGCTAGCAGAAAGGCCCCAGGAGGTGGTGGAGTGAAGGACTTTGAGACGGAACACTTGTGTGCTCGAAGCAGCCGAGTCCATCTGAATCTCTAGGACCAGAAGGCAAGGCACACACACACACACACACACACACACACACACACACACACACACACACACACACACACACAGAGTCTAAACCATGGAACACGCAGCCAGATCGGCGTCACCCACCTGGCTTTGCTGTTTGAAGGCACGTGTGTAACCCTAACTTATCACCAGAGGGATCAAGAAAATGGCCCAGAACAACCACAGAAGAGTTCTGAGACAGCGTCAGAATTCCTACGGGGTATATATAGGTAGTGGTGTCTCGGTCTACAAAGGCTTGAGGAGGCGTTTGTAAGAGCAGCAGGAGTCTTCGTTTTGATTTTTGGGCCACACTTGGTTGTACTCAGGACTTACTCCTGGCTCTGCACAGGGGTCCCTCCTGCCAGGCTCCGGAGACCACGTGTGGGGTTGGATCTATCCCAGGTGGGCCACCAGCAAGGTAAACGCCCAACCTGCTGCACTATCTCTATCAGGACAGTCTTTTCTACGGTTCAGTCTGTGTCCAATCTGACAGAAATTGATCATTAAGTCTATCTCTTCTATATATGGTAAGGGGCATACAGTTGAGTTAAATGCAGATCACAGTTTGTTACTTCATTCCATTGCTCTTGTAAAAACATCTTGAAAGTAAACTCCACAACCCCAGTCACAAGAATGGCATCATTTAAAACTGAAGTCAGATAGAAATTTGAATACAAAAATCTATTGTAGTCTAACACCCAAAAGGAAAGAGAGAACAAAAGGGAATGACCAGCCACGCAGAGGCGGGGTGGGGAGGGGGGGATGGGGTGTGGGGGTGGGAGGGATACTGGGATCATTGGTGGTGGAAAATGGGCACTGGTGGAGGGTTGGGTACTCGATCATCGTATGACTGAAACGCAAGCACGAAAGTTTTTAAGTTTACAACTGTACCTCACAGTGATTCACTAATAGTAAATAATTAATTAAAAATAAATCTATTGTAGTCAACGACCAGGGCCAATTCAAAATCCTCCACGCTTGGGCAAAGCTTCTCGTAGGTATGTTGTCCTGCCCATCCATCTGTGATTCTGTTACATCAGCAGTTAAGTCGCAGGTCTGAGAGTGATCTCTCTGTCCTGTTTCTTTAGCCTATGTACACATTCGTGATTAGAAAAGATCTTGAGAGGAGTTCGATACACCTGAAGACTTCCCTGAGCATGTAATTAAAATTCCTCCATCCTCTCCAAGAAACTCACACGGCCGCTGTCTCTGACCATCAATCAGGCTTCCACCTTTTCTGTAAAAACCCACAGAGCTCTCTGGCCAACAGGAACTTCTCGGGCCTCAGCAGAGGGCCCGGTTTTCTGCCTTGCCCGTGCAGGAGGTGGGACACCAGTACCGAGTGCCCAAGCAGGGCTGCCAGGCAGGGCGTGGGCAGGTGGGAGGGAGCCTCGCTGCTGACGAAACCAGGCCTGGTCCTCTCCCGGGCTGTCCAGCTGAGAGCACGCGCCCAAACCAGGGACAGGTGCAGGACGAGAAGAGGAGAAAAGGGACGGACTCTGGAACAGCATGGAGAAGGGCAGAGAGCAGCTGGGGAGACAGGGGCCCGAGGAACACAAGGACCTGCCAGGCTGCCTGGCGGGGCCCAGAGCCTCCCTCTCTACCCGGGTGTGTCCCCCGCACTTCGAGCAGGTTCTGTCCCCCCAGGGTGCTCTGTGGTTTCACACAGCCCAGCGAGAGCTTCTGGAAGCCCTTCAGGTCTCTGGAGGGAATGTACCTAGTCTGCCGTGCCGATTTCTTGACTTGTTTTGTTTTGTTTTCTGGGCCAGTTTCTTTTCTTCTTTAAATTAAAGAGCCATGATTTGCAAAAGTTACTGATAGTTGCCTTTTAGGTGTACAATAACTCACCAGCAATCCCTCCATCAGCGTCAACTTCTTTCCTCCAGTGTTACCAGATTCCCATGGCATCCCAACCCCCCTCTCCCCCACCCCCACCCCCCACCCACTGTTGACAGGCACGCTGGAAAGTTTCAGGGGTTGCAGCTTAGAGCTCACGTTTTTCAGTTCCGCTGGATTTGTGGTTTGAGTATATGGCGATTCCCTCACTCGTATCACTGGGGTATCACCACCCCTCGTTCTTAGTCTCCCCCCTTTATTTCTTTCCTTCTCTCTCTCTCTCTCTGTCTCCCAGCTAAACACAGGGTCAAGGATGATCTAAGCATCCCCTTTACTACAACGCGTGTCCTCATTCAGGATTCTACAT
The DNA here is from genome assembly GCF_029834395.1 of Sorex fumeus. Taxonomy (NCBI): domain Eukaryota; kingdom Metazoa; phylum Chordata; class Mammalia; order Eulipotyphla; family Soricidae; genus Sorex; species Sorex fumeus. The sequence continues at coordinate 8,039,682 of NW_026606058.1, forward strand.
TCCACAGATGAGTCAGATCATCCTGTGTTCGTCTTTCTTCTGATTTATCATTCAACATACAACCCCTTCATGCGTGTGGAGAGTGGTCTCAGCATGGTGGTGAAGGTACTGGCAGAGGGACAAAGGCATGCGGGTCCCGGGGCTGAGATCTCCAAGCCTGCTCGGATCGGGGCTGAGCATCCTCCACCCAGATCCTCCAAATTCCAGTAGGCAGGGGTCATACCCACCAACTGGTCCCCTGACACCGTGTAATCCCATCAACAACCAAGACTCAGAGGCTATAAATCCCATCTTATTATCTCATTCCTACTTTGGACAGACTGGCAGGCTACCGAATGTAACCTGCCCACACAGCAGAGTCTGGCAAACTCCCCGTGGTGTATCCGATATGCCAAACACCAGTAACAATGATAGGTCTCATTTTCCTAACCCTGAAAGAGCCTTGAATATGACACTTTTTAAGAAAACTCTCAGGGCTAGGATGAAGGAGATGTTACTGGGGCCTGCTTGAGGCAATCGATGAACAACAGGATGGTAGATTGTGATCGTGATACAACCCCTGCGGAAAACAGTATGGAGAATAATCAGTAAAACTTAGAATTAAACTGCCATGTGACCCCGCAATTCCACTTTGGGGCCTCCATCCCCAGGACATAAGCACACTCTCTCCAGGGAGACAGGGCCAGCTTCTTGGAAGGAGATCTCGCAGTGGCTGTTAGGCTCTGTGGAGTGGAGTCAAGCACCGTCTTAGGGCTCCCTCTAGTGTCCTTCTGTGGAACTGAATGCCCTGCTTTGATTCTGAGACTATTGAACTTGGACTTGGTCAGTATAGTACCATGGGCTGGAGCAATAGCATAGCAGGTAGGGCGTTTGCCTTTCATGCAGCCAACCCGGGGTTCGATTCCTCCGCCACTCTCGGAGAGCCCGGCAAGCTACTCAGAGTATTCTGCCTGCACGGCAAAGCCTGGCAAGTTACCCGTGACGTATTCGATATGCCAAACACAGTAACAACCAGTCTCACAATGGAGATGTTACTGGTGCTTGCTCGAGCAAATCGATGAACAACAGGAGGACAGTGCTGGACAGTGCTGGACAGTACCATAGGAAATATAGAACCGTGTCACTTAGCCTTCTAAAAGTTGTTGGGGTTTGCATACTAGTGCTGTCCCTTTTCCAAGGAAGAAGTGAATTCAGTGTTTCCTGCTAGATGCCCTGGAAGTTGGGGGGGGAGGCCTCTGAGGAGAGACGCAAGGTCCCTGAGCTGCGCTTCGGGATGACCCGTGTGGAGACACATCTGATGCTTTCCGATTTCTCACAGAGGGACCTGATCAGTTCTTAGGAGAGAGAGTGTCTAGGGAGTCCTCATTAATTGGCCATCAACTTGCTGAAATCTTCAGTTTGCTCAAGGCAACTTCCGCAATACTAAACCTAGTTCTGCAGAAGTGATCCCTGAAGTGCTGCTGGGTGTGCCCCCCCAAAAAATAACGTTAATATAGACCCATACTGTAATCACTAACACCCTGAAATTACTGAATACTTGAAATGTGGTGCTTAGGAATATGTTGCTGAATTTCAAACTTCGAAATTTCAACTAATTTATACTTAAATACCTACTTAAAAATGCACGCAGATATAGTTATATAGCACAGCTATACGTGAGGGTATAGTTATACATACAGGTATGGTCATATAACAGTTATATCTCAGTTATATAGTTACATAGCATAGCCCCGGCAGCCGACCTCCACTACCCAACCATCGCCATGGTTCAGGCCACTTTCCACACACTCGGGCCGAGCCTCACATATGAGTGAACATATTCCTGGACTGTGCAGCTGTGACACATCATAAGATACTCTCTACCCATTTTCCAGAATTACCACATCATATTTGATGTAGGGGTTCAGACAGTAGGCAACAAATCATAGAGGGAAATATATATATGTATGTATGTATATGTGTGTGTGTGTGTGTGAGTGTGTGTGTGTGTGTGTGTGTGTGTGTGTGTGTGTGTGTATGGGCTGGAGCAATAGCACAGCAGGTAGGGCATTTGCCTTGCATGCGACCAACCCGGGTTCGATTCCTCCATCCCTCTTGAAGAGCCCGGCAAGTTACTGAGAATATCCCACCCTCACGGCAGAGTCTGGCAAGCTCCACGTGACGTATTCAAAATGCCAAAAACAGTAACAATAATGGGTCTCATTCCCCAGACCCTGAAAGAGCCTCCAATACGGCAGCATTGGGAAAGACGAGTAAGGAGAGGCTGCTAAAATCTCAGGGCTGGGACGAATGGAGATGTTACTGGCACCTGCTCGAGTAAATTGATGAACAACGGGATGACAGTGATACAGTGATACAGTTATAGAAGGTCTATATTCCTAAACGTTTCCTGATGTATTTAATATCTAGCTATTTAATCTAGACTCATATTGGTAAACTCTTTAATCAACTCGTATTAGTGAAAATTGACTTCTTTTTGTTTTTGAGCCACACCTGGTAATGCTCAGGGGTGACTCCTGGCTCTGTGCTCCAGGACCACTCCTGACAGTGCTTGGAGGACCATGTGGGATGTTGGGAATCGACCCCAAGTTGGCCACATGCAAGGCAAGTGCCCTGTCCGCTTGCTATCTCTCTGGCACCATGACTTACCATTTTTAAATGAATGTCTAAACATTAAGATTGAAGGTAGTGCAGAAATTGGGGGAGGGCATGCCAGGCAGTCTCCAGGGGCCACTCGAGGGTTACTCCCAGTCGTGCATGCAAGGCAAGCACGTTGGGCCATGACCCTGGGAATATTACAATAATTTAATACCTATATATTTTGTTCTTTATTGAAAATAGAAATTATATTTTTTCAGCTGTACAGATGATCAACTATGTATATATAGTAGAATTTCATGACATCAACATCCATTATCACACACAGTTTCAGCTTTTCTTCTGTGATAGGAACTTGTAAAATTTATTCTCACCATTTTTTTACATATACATTATTAAATACCTTTTGTAATTTACAGTTCATATCCTTTGCCTTATCTTCTATTACCAAGTTTGTTTTGACTCCATTTATTGGAGCTATATTCTTTGTCTCTGTCCAGAGCTATGCTCTTTGGACACCGTTTCTGTCATATAAATTTTATTGCATCTTTCACCATACAAAACATTTTAAACCCATATAACTTGGAGTTTTGTGTCATTCTTTGGTCCTCCTTTATATGGTGATGGCCAAAAAATTAAAAAAAAGAGAGAGAGAAACTTCATGATAGGTGCTTAAGAGATATATTTAGTGCATCTTAAATTTTTATAAGTAATACAATTCTGTCTTATAGGTGTGATAGTTGTCATATATAACTCTCTCCAACACTGAATAGTGTTATAGAAGGTCACTATATATATATCACATATATATATATATACATACATATTATGGTCCTGAGAAACCAATGAACAAAAGATCATCTAAGAGAAACCTAGCAAAAGATCCTATGGACACATTCAGAACAGAGAATTCTGAGAAACAAAAAGATGACTAAAAGACAAAAATGTTCTCAATCACATCATTAAAGAGAATTTGTATAGTTGCTCTCTGATGCCCTGGCCACCATGTTTATTCATTTTTATTTTTATAAAGTAGTTCACGATATTTGATTACATTTAAAAAATATTCAAAAACTAATCCCACCGTTACAACTTCCCACCATCATATTTCAGATTTTTCCATCCTGAACTCCAACCCCTACCCCAAAGCAGAACAAAATAATTTATTTTGCATTATTTGTTATGAATAAACCACTGAAAATGCTCCAAAAAACTTTCCTTAGAGGAGAGTGTGTGAAGATTGTTGTATTTCATCCAGGGGCCACTAAGCCTTCTATAGGAGATTACTAATATGTTCTTGAGGGTTGAGCCTTGTGTGCATATATATATATTTATATATACATGTAAAAATATATTTCCCTCTAAGATTGGTTGCCTTCTACTTTATTTTATTTATTTATTTTTTAATTAGTGAGACATCATGAGATACAGTTGCAGACTTACAAATTTTTGTGCTTGGGTTTCAATTATACAATGATCAAATACCCATCCCTCCACCAGTGCCCATTTCCCACCACCACGAATCCCAGTATCCCTCCCACCCCCCATCCCCCCTATCCCACCCTGTCTCTATGGCAGGGCATTCCCCTCTGTTCTCTCTTATTGGGTGTTGTGGTTTGCAAAAGAGCCAATGGGTGACAATTATCTTTGGTCTATAGTCTACTTTCAGCATGCTTCTCCCATCCTGGGAGGATCCTCCCAACACCCTTTATTTGGTGCTCCCTTCTTTATCTGAGCTCCCTTTTCCCCTAGTATGTGTGGTTGGCCTCCAAGCCATGGAGTAAAATTCCTGGTACTAATCTCGGCCATTCTTGGGTGTTAGTCTCCTATTTTGTTACTTTATGTTCCCCAGATGAATGCAATTTTTCTATGTCTATCCCTCTCTTTCTGACTCATTTCGCTTAACATGATACTTTCCATGTAGTACCATGTTGGAGTACACGGATCTTAGATTTATCAGGTTGCACCCATCACAGTGCTCCCGAGTCACTCCCATTACTTTGTTTGTCAGTAACTACTTCTTTGTGCTCTTTCCCCCAACCAATTTGTAAGGTCTCATCCTTCTTAGACACTGAAGCTGTACTGTAAGTTAATATTGCCTTTCTCCTCTCCTCATGTCTTTTGAATAGTTTACTTTAATGCAATGTCCTTTTGTATAGATACAGGAAGACAATTAATATGCTCAGTAACTTAGGAATTGATTGGCTTTGAATATTATTCACTCCTGGGCATCTGCCTTCTCAACTTAAGCCTCAGTTGCCCTCACTTCCTAGCACCCCAAGGGCAGGGTCTTGAAGTGGGACTGGATGGAACCAGGGCAAGCTGGTAAGTTATGTGCTACCCTGGCATCGCGATGGGCCAGGTCAAGGTGCCACGATTCTTAACTATAAGTTAAGAGGTCGATCATAGGCAAATGATGTCATGATCCAAAAGTAACAACGAGACTAGGGCCCTGCTGCTAGGAATAGGAAAGATATCTGGCCTGAGCACTGCAGTCTGAGATCGAAATGGCCCTAGGAGAGCAATTCTATAAGCTCAAAGTATTTCTTACTGTGTCCATACAAAATGATTAATATTATGTATGCTTATATGTTGGTTGGACAAGGAGAGGAGAAACACGTCCTAGAAGCAGTTTTCCTGTGTGTCCTGACTAGCTGGGATGAGACTGAATTTTCTCCCCTTCAAACTGCCTTCAGTAAATGATTTCAGTATATTGAGGCAGTTTCTCTTATCTCACAGGAACCTAGCTGGCCTTAGGTATGCAGATCCCAGGTGCTAAGCCAGGCCTGGTCTTTGGGATGTAGATACCTGGCTCCAGGCTGGCTGATTTTGGATTCCAAATTCCAAGCTCTAGCAGACAGGTCTTTGTTGTGCTAATCCAAGTGTTTGTAGCTTGTAAAAAGGTGAGGCTAGGATTACTGGCCTGCGGATGTAAAGAAATAATGTATGTTTTGCCTCAATGTTAATGTTCTTTCTGTAACTCCTTTTAATGACATCACTATATTGCGCCCTTCAGAGATACTATGATCTATATAAGGGAGATTTCAGGGCTCTCTGGGGGGACAGGTGTGTCAGAGAACCTGGGAAGATGGGGCTGAGGACAGAAGCTGAGAGAACAAAGGCGCACGTGCTTGAGAGATCCTGGGGACTCCATGACATACATCTTTTCCATGTAATAAACTGCTAAGACCAACCAGCTTGGCCTCATTTCCTTCCTTCGCCTGACCATCGCTATCGACCTCCCTGGAGTGGGGAAACGGCCTGACCGCCAGCCTTTTATTTTCTGTGTGTTTACACAGTACCACTTGTATGTAAATTTCATGACTTCATCTTTTCTAAGAGCTACATAGTACTCCATTATGTACATGTACCAAAGTTTCTTTAACCAGTCATCTGTTCTCGGGCACTCAGGTTTCTTCCAGTTTCTGGCTATTGTAAAGAGTGCTGCAATGAACAAACAAGTGCAGATGTCACTTCGACTATACATTTTTGCCTCTCTGGGATATATTCCCAGGAGTGGTATTGCTGGGTCAAATGGGAGCTCAATTTCTAATTTTTTGAGAATCGTCCATACTGTTTTCCAAAAGGGCTGAACCAGTCGGCGCCTTCTACTTTAAACCGCATTAAATGTGATGTGCTGCTCTTTGAGTATGAATGGAGTCAATGTATGAATGAACCAGGAATAGGTTCACTCACGGGTGAGGCTCGTGGCCATGAGCACGGCGGAGGTTGAGTTCTGGAAGTTTTCAGCTGCTGTGACTGGGTCACTTGGGGCAGGGAGGGGCCTCACCCGCCCCTTCCGGGGTGCCCTGAATGAAGCAGCCTGATATGGGGTCTGGCAGCAAGCCATCAGGTTTAACCACCTGCCAAGGGACTGAAAATATGAAGTTTTGGTGAGGATATAGGATAAGAACCCTCATGCATTTTGGTGGCAATGTTAACCCGTCAAAGCAGTTTGTTTAACACCATCTCATATAGTTAGAAATACGCTTAACGGTTCAGAAATTGCACTCCTAGGTATGTAGCATCGATCTTCAGGATTTCATCTTCTCATGGCTGAGTCCTGTTCTACTGTGTATTCACACTACACTTTTTTTTTTCTTTTTGGGTCACACCTGGCAATGCACAGGGGTTACTCCTGGCTCTGCACTCAGGAGTTACTCCTGGAGGTGCTCAGGGGACCATATGGGATGCTGGGAATCGAACCCGGGTTGGCCGCATGCCAGGCAAACACCCTATCCACTGTGCTCTCTCTCCAGCCCCCACACTAAACTTTCTTTATCCACTCCTCAGTTCTGGCAGACTTGGGTTGTTTCTCCATGTTGGTTGTTGTGAATGTGGTTGCAATGAACGCACTCTTGTCTTGATTTGTATTTCCCTGCTGGTACAAGGAGCACTTCTCCATATATGCACTGGCCCTCTGTGTGTCTTGTTTGAAGGAACATCTTTTCAGCTCTCGTCCCAGTTTTTGATAGAGTTCTCTGGGTTTTTGGTTAAGTTTTGCAAGCGCTTGTAAGAACGATTTGGTTTTCTTGTTGTTTCTGAGTCACACCCAACAGTGCTCAGGAGTTACTCAGTCTTCAGGGGATCAGCCTATCCTGGGATCTGAACTGCAGGGCTTGACACAAGCAGCGCAAGTACTCCACCACTGAGCCACAGCACTAGTACCTCAGAGCTGTTCTTTTAATACCGTTGTAAAACCAACCAGGAGGAGCTATGTGCGTCCTGCATCAAATTACAACATTTAGGATAACTAAAACGTGCAACTAGTTGTGTTAAAACAAATTTGTGGTAAAAATATTTACCCTGAAATTTCAAGGTAAAATTAAGGTTAAAAATCTTTAGGTAATGCTGAAAGTAGGCTACAGACCAAACATGATTGCCACTCAATGCCTCTCTTGCAAACCACAGGACCCAAAAGGAGAGAGAGAAAACAAAAGGGAATGCCCTGCCACAGAGGCAGGGTGGGATGGGGGGACGGGGGGTGGGAGGGATGCTGGGACCAGTGGTGGTGGAGGACGGGCACTGGTGGGCGGATGGGTACTTGATCATTGTATAACTGAAACCCAAGCACAAAAATTTGTAAGTCTATAACTGTACCTCATGGTGTCTCACTAATAAAAAAAAATCTTTAGGTAACAGGTCCAAGGAGATAGATAGCACTGAGAGCTCAACACGTGGTTTGCCTACAGAAAACCTGGAGCTTTAAGCAACTTCAGAAGTGAGCCCCGAGCACCACAGGGTGTCCCTCCAAATAAATAGAAAACTTGAGGGGAAACTGATATATAGCATCTTACAAGTTCCAATGGGCTGGAGCGATAGCACAGTGGGTAGGGCAGTACAGTGGGTAGGGCTTGTATGCAGCCACCCCAGGTTAGATTCTTCCGCCCCTCTCGGAGAGCCTGGCAAGCTACCTAGAGTACCTCGCCCGCACGGCAAAGCCTGCAAGCTACCCGTGTCGTATTTGATATGCCCAAAACAGTAACAACAAAGTCTCACAATTTGTTGTGAGATGTTACTGGTGCCCACTTGAGCAAATCAATGAACAACAGGAGGACAGTGCCACAAGTTCCGATGTTTGTATGTATTGGAAAATGAACATTTCAGTCTAGATAATGTTGATTCCTGTATGTAGTTATAATTTGTTTTATGCTTTTTCGGGTCACACCCAGCAATGCACAGGAATTACTCCTGGCTGGGAACCATGTGGGATGCTGGGAATCGAACCCGGGTTGGCCGTGTGCAAGGCAAATGCCCTACCCACTGTGCTATCACTCCAGGCCTGTAGTTATAATTTTGTGTTGAAAACTTAAAATAATCTAGTCTTGCCAACTTTCAAATGTGTATCACTATCACTCCATGGTTCATCGATTTGCTCGAGCGGGCACTAGTAACGTCTCCATTCGTCCCTGTCACGTGCTAGTGTAGCCCGATGGCATACTGGGGGCTCTTTCAGGGTCAGAGGAATGAGGACCATCATTGTTACTGTTTTTGGCATATTGAGTACACCATGGGTAGCTTGCCAGGCTCTGCCTGTGTAAAGGTGTTAATATACAAATTGTGAATAAGGCTCCTTTATCTGTTAACTAAAGCTTAGCCTAAGATTTGAAGTCAAATCATTCAAAACAAAATATTGCAAACATTAAGAGTTGTAGGCAGGAGAGAGAGAGAGCGTGCGAGCTGAAGTGGAAAGAGCCCATTCAAGCCGTGCAAGACTCTGGGTTCTATCCTCAGTACCACTTTGCTCTTGAAGTCCCATTTAGCCTGAGAACCCAACTGTCAAGACTCACAGGTCATCCAAGTACCACTGTGGATGACCCCTCTTGAAAAACAGAGTAGGTAGCCAGAACTACAGTACAGCAGGCCGCCGACCTGGGCTCAATCCTTGCTTCTCAGATGGTCCCCTGAGCCTTCCAGGAGTAATTCCTGAGTCCAAAGGCAGGTGTAACCCCTGAGCATGCTGGGTATGGCCCAGGAGCCAAAAAATATAAAGGAATATGTATGACCAGAGGTGAATGGAAACTCTGTAAGTTATAACTTATATATAACTCTAGAATATAGAAATAAACTAGATGCTAACACTGATCAAACACTACAACCAGAAACATCGCTAATACCACGCATATGTTTTAGAACATCTCACTGACTCTCTTAACTAGTAAATTAACTTGTTAACAATGGGAGCCAGGGGCTGGAGCATTTGCCTTGCACGCAGCCGACCCGGGTTCAATTCCCAGCATCCCATATGGTCCCCCGAGCACTGCAAGGAGTAATTCCTGAGTGCAGAGCCAGGAGTAACCCCTGAGCACCGCCGGGTGTGACCCAAAAAGCAAAAAAATAAAAATTTTAAAAAGACTCACAAAAATAACAAAAAATAAAAACAATGGCAGTCACTGTCCATTGTCCCAGTATGTCCTGAGCATGTGTCCATTTGACCCCAGGTACAGAGAAACGAAAATCAATTGCCATTCCATTTTTTCTCACCCAAAGTGTTTATTTGTGATCTAGAGAAAGAGAAGGGGAAAAAAAGCAGCACCTAGGGGCTGGGGCTGGGAGGTTAACTACTTGCCCTGTACACAGGCAAACCGGGTTCAACTCATGGCACCACTTAAGGCCTCGGAGGAGCAGCCAGGATCGAGCCCTGAGCTCAGAGCCAGGAGTCCTGAGCACAGTCTGGGGTGCTCTCCTCCCTCTGCACCCCCGCCCCTCCCAAGACAATGTCAGATTTTGTGGGGATTCAAAGTGAAAAGTAATTTCCCTTTCAGTAAACTATCGGGCATCGTAAGGTGAATCAGTGCAAGATCAGAGACAGCGGAATGAAAAATAAAATGACGCCACTATTGAGCTTGACACGTAAGCTTTTTTATTTTGTGATAAAAATGCTTTCATATAAATTTCATCTTAACTACTTTTAGAATGAAACTTTGAAACATAAAAACAAATGTGCATTTTCCATACTTTAGAGTAGGAATATGCAGTCATTTTATGGGTTATTAGGTTTCTCATAAAAACATATAATATCACGTGTAAGAGAAATGTACACGAGGAAGGAGCCAGAGTACCACGCAGTCACAGGTGGAGCCTGGGGCGGACATGTCTTGTCATGCTTCACAGAGCCAACAGGCTGGTCGAGAACCCCAAACCATCTGCCAGACAAGAACTTTGGTTTTCTTCTATGCAAAATAATAAACTTACAATTTATAGATGACATAATGGACTTGAACATCAAATTTGATTGTTTATGTGAAATTATTAACTCATATCTTTCCTTCAAAACTCTCCCTTCCCTATCAAGTCAGAAAATACATTTTCATATAAATTTGGAACAGACAAACAAACCAAATCAAATAAAAACTCTATCTCCAAAGGAAATGATCAAAGGGACATTTTATAAAAATAAATACAATGTGGGTAACCAAACACCATACGATACTAGATTTTGTACCAAATATGGTATGAAAGATGATTCCATAAAAATGTAGTCTCCAATTTAGACTTCAAATAAGAAGGGGGTTCTCTGGACTATCTTCTCTTTCATTATATATGATACTACTCTGGGGTTCTTAAAAAAACAAAGAAACTGACAGATGTCTGATTGGCAGTGTCTTTCTATTCATCACTTAGTCTGGTAGGTGTGTATGTGTGAGTATACACATTGTGTGCGTGTGTGTAGGCAATTTTTCCATTCTCTTCCCGCAAATCCAAAGGACCTCAAAAAAGGAAAAACAAGTTAGGCTTACACTGAGACTTGGAAGAGAGGGCGCCTACTGGAAGAGATCCAAGTCGCTTGATCTGAGGCTGACACTTTAGGAAGTGGGGCTGGAGTGGGAGGATAGAAGGGGACAGAGGTGTGGGGTCATAATGGTCCATAAAGAAAAGTTCGCTCCAACTGTGAAAGGATAACAGGTCTAATGAGAGAGTCACCATTTAGAATAACACAATAGAACATACCATGAAAAGGTTTCTTGGGAGGGGGGGTCAGGTTAAACAACAAAATGCTGAGTGAATAATATACTGCATCAGGGCAGAACTTATTTCTATTGGTTTGATGAACTTGGTCAGGACTAAAAGGAATATCCGTCGACTGCCAGGCTCACAGCCACACAGTTTCCACTGTGTGCCACAGACAGAAAGATCAGAAAGTGGGGAGCACTGCTGAGCACTCCCCGGCAAGACAATAATATCAATGAACATTCAACTGAGACAGAGTCGGCAGTTCACTTACTAACATCCACAAAACACCCAGGCAGAATGAATTTTCCAGGTGTCACAACATCTTGGCGCCAGGTAACAGTAGTAACAGTCTGGGCAAGTACCAATGATTAGCTAATTCAGGGAGTAGAAGTTGGTATTTCTCGTATCAACTTCTGCCCTCAACAGAGGGTCCAGGAAGTTGCCAAGATGAGAAATAGAGGCACCAGATTCTAGGAGATCAACTGCAATCTTTACACAAGCATTACAGTGAGTCTGTAATTCCTCAATATCGTTTAGAAGGTGATTATGAGAAAGAATAATGTTCCTGGTAAGTTTCTATGTTAGTTGCCAAAAAGGGAATATCCTGACTGCTTCAATGGAAAAGAAATGGTGGTAAGACATCATCAGTTTCCCTTCCTTTCCAACCTTCTGATAGTGCTGTCTTGGACCTTAGTCGACTTTCTGTTTCCTGCACTAAGACACAGAAGATCCATGTGTTCGGTGAGAAACTATTTGGTATACCAGTTATCTGCAGTATGGAAGGAAGACTGGCAAGTAGGTCTGTGAGGAGAGAATGAGGAAATGGAGTCTGTTTACGCAGTCACGCATTTCCAGAGTAAGACCTCTGTCCCCCGAGACATAAAAAGTTCAGTTCTAAACAGCGAGGGAGTATCACTTGAGGCAACTTCCTCTGTGGGTATTTTGGAAGAGAAGGCTCAACTGCTAAGACTAGTTTCATCTGCTGGAGGAGTAAGTGAAACAGTCTGGGAGGTCAGAGATCTGGAAACAGATGTGGTTCACACTGGCAGTCACTGACAGCTCGGCAGAAAGGAAGTCAGTCAGTAGTCACCTTTTTGCAGGAGTTCGGTCTCCTCTGGTTGACCGATACTCCAAAGAAAGGCTGACTCTTTCTTTGTGTCTTAAGGGGTCACAGAACCTCGAGTGCCAAGGATAAAACTTCACTCTGAGCAGGAGCACAAATGGGAAAACAACTGATTCTTTGCCTTCTTCCTCCTACGGTTTATAGAGAGTCTTGCAAGCAGGCAAGAGAATTAAGGTGCAGCTTCTTGAAGCCGTCTCTAGGTCCCCAAATGGGTCCCAAGAAAAACACTCGGCTCCCATTCTTCTTCTGGTCCTGCTATGATTTAGGAGCTACAGTGCGCACATTCTCTGAGGAAACGTTACTCAGAAGGTTTGGGAAGAGAGTCATGATCAAGGGGGACCCTGTGAGATCGGAGGACACTGGGGGAGTTGGGGGCAGGGGGAGGGAGGAGGCGGCTCAAGTTGCTGTCCAGAGGGGAATGATCCGAAGCACAAAGGCCGTGCCCTATGCCACGCTCTCCGGGCGGCAACACACACGGGTGCAATCGAGAACGCACCCAGTGAATTTCCAAGATGGAAGAGCGGAGACAGTTGGATGCTGGCAGAATTCCAGGGTAAGATTCCCAAGAGGACTCTACTCTAGAATATTCTGAGGGATATGGCAGGAGCCCCTGGCGTTTCAAACACGGTTCAAAGATGCAAGAATGTCTGGGCTACCACAGGCATGCACCCCAGTCTCCAAGCAGGAGAGAGTAAACATGGTCCCAAATCTTACAGTCGTCTTGCGTTTCTTCCACTGTGGCCTGATGGGCAGGACCTGAGGAGGCGTCATGTCCTTCCCCTCGAAAGCCCCGCAGGTGCCCAGTGAAGCTGATGGAACCGCTCTCCGCGCAGTGTCGAAGCCATCAGTGCTCCTGCCTCCCTCCAGAAGCCGGTTCCGCAGATTTCTTCCTTCTCTCCCGGATGCCCTTCATGTGTCTCTCAGCAGCATTTCCAATAGGCGATTCTGTCCCTGGGCTGGGGACAGACTCCTTCATGCGTAGACCTGCATGTTCCCGCGTGCTGGCTCCGACATGTGTGCCCCGGGCCCCCGCTGACTGCCTCCCGTGCCGCCGGGAGTCGGGCTGGTGGTCACATCCGACCAGTCGGAAGCGGAGTGGGGCGAAGAGCTCGACCACTGGTCGGGAGACTCTGGGGACGGTGTCAGGTAGGGGTGCTCGCCCTGGAGGTGACCGCTATGACTGGGCGTCCGCTCGGCCGCGTTGGAGGACGCATAGCTATGCTGCGATGGGGGCGTGGGGTACTTGCCCACGGAGGCGGGGAAAGGATGGTAGGCCGGGAGGATGGTCTGCGCCACCTGCCCGTCCTGCTGTGGCATCATGGCAGTGGGAAACGCCATGCTGGGCAAACGCGCCATTTCTGGGATCTGATACATGGCGGGGAGGGGGCCGGCAACGGCAGGAGGGCAGCTGGGCTGGGGCTGGGCAGCCCCTGCGGGCTGGCCGATGCTGCCTTTGGGGACCAGCTGGAAAGTCACGATTGGGGGCAAGGGCTCTCGGGGGTTGGGGACCTGCTTCCCTTCGGGCGGCCGGCTCTGGGGGGCCATGCCAGGGTGGGTCCCCTCAGCCGGGGCCAGGACCATGCCAAACATCTCGTTGTACTGCGTCTCATTCATCTCCACACGGTTCATCCAGTCGGCTGGGAACGAGACCGGGTGGAGTTTCCCCAGGCCGCCCACGCTCCCGGGGCCGGGCGGGACGATGCGGTGGTGGCTGAGCAGCTGGCTCACCGAGGGCAGCACCGTGCCGGCCCCGGGAGCCAGGGGCTGCATGTCGTGGAGGTTAGAGAAAGACAGCGCGTGCTGGGCGTGCACGGGGGCCGGGGGGGCGGCGGTGGCCAGCATCGGGGTGGGCGAGGCCTGGAGGATCCCAGGGGATGTGATCATGGGGGAGGAGGTGGTGTCAGACACATAGGTATGGGGGGACTCTAAGGAGTCGACGGGGGACAGAGTCACCGAGCTCTCCGACAGCTGCCCCTTGTCACTCAGGGACTTCTTCCGCCGGCTGCCCTTGGCATCTTTGGCCTCCTTGGCGAGGTTGGGCAGGCTCGTGGGCATGGCGCTCTTGGCGTTGGGTCGCCGTGGCTTCTTGCCCAGCGGGGTGTGCTTCAGGCTGAGGAAAGACCTGTTGGGCCCACAGATGACTGGGGAGAGCGCGGAAGTGAGCACGGTGCCCGGCGGGCTGGGGGTCACGTTGTACTCATCCAGCAGGCGCACGATGTCGTGGTGCATGCGGTCCCGAGCCACGTCCCGCGGGAGGCGATCCATGTGGTCTGTGATGTCCCGGTTCGCAAAGTGGTCCAGCAGGATCTTGGCCGCTTCGTAGCTCCCCTCGCGGGCGGCGAGGAACAGAGGCGTTTCCTCCTGGAGAAAAGACCCACACACACACACACACACACTGATGACTCTCGGGAGCTGAGCCGTTTCCCCACCTCTTTGCTATGATTTCCCCAACAGAAACTTTGCCCCTGACAGTCTCCTTGTGTGAAATTTTAATGCCAAAGTGATCCTCTGTTTTGAATCTGTGCGCGGAGCGTTCAAAACGTGTGAAGTACACCACACCCTACACCAAGGTTTCACTTAAAAGAGCTCTACATTTATCAAAGTAGGCTGAGAAGAGGAAAAAGATGTGTCAAAAAAAAAAGAAGGGAAGCAGTCTAAAGTATACACAAGAACTAGAAGACAGTGGAGCAAAACAAGTACAGGAACACAAAGAAGGAAAAATGGAAATAAACAAGATGAGACGAGCCAGTGAAAAGAAACAGCATCAAACAGATGCAGAGAAAGAAGGCAGAGAGGGAAAAATCGCCAACAGGAAACATCATGAGCACGGGGGGAATGCAACGATTGAGTAAAAAGGGAGTGGGCATGAAGAGAACGGGGAGCAGGAGAAGGGGAAGTCCCAGCGGCCACCCTAAAGCCGCTGACAGCCAGTCTGGTCCGGACTGACCTGAGCAGGCAGAGGGCTCGGGCCAGACACTCCACGAGTAAGCCAGGGCTTCTCTGTGCTCTCTGGACCCAGTCCCTGGTCAATCCGCCTGCAGTGTCCTCACGGTTCACAGGGGACCATGAGGGCGGAGACTTGTCCCTGCTCACAGCCAGGCCGTACCTTGTTGTCCTGCATGTCTCGGTTGGCCCCATTTTTCAACAGCAAAAGGGTTGCCTCCACGTTATTGACAGCTGCTGCCCAGTGAAGAGCAGATTTTCCTGCAAGGAAAAATATTTCCGTAAGCAAAAGGAATAGGAGGACACATTCAGATTCTACCGGAGGGAGGAACCATGACTTGTCTAAGGAACTCTGGAACTTTCCGGAAAGCCAATTTTCTATGGGGATCCATTAGAGTATCTTACGGAGTATTTTCTTCATCCTCTGTCTCAGACACACTTCTGTCAAAGCTGCCTAGTCTATGGAAGACCGCAAGATAGTTATTCCTCACTGGCATTCTGGTGTGATCCACCCTGTTGCACACTGAGCAGTAACCTCTTTCCTTCCTTGACTCCAGAATGTATGTTTAGGATTCTCGTTCCTTCTCTAATGAAGTTAGCTCTGGGAAGTCCTCATCTGAAGAGCAGTATGTGTGGGAACCTTCACGGGCAGGTCTTTCAAAGATCTCCTTTGAGACACAAGGACCATCAGTCCAAGTCCCTTCCCTCTTCACCTAAGGACATCTCAGGAATTCTGCTGTCTGAACAAAATACCGAGAGGAAGAATGAACGAGTGAATCTTCCGATACTGGGATCTGAGACAGCCCCGAAGGACCCTGCAACAGCTCTTAGAGGCATGCTTTGCAAATAAGATGCCAGGCCCCGCCTCCAGCGCTCACCGTGGTCATCCACCGCGTTCACATCTGCCTGGCAGTTGATCAGTTCTGCGACCATTCCCTCCACAGCCAGGCGGGCAGCCAGGATCAGAGGTGTGGTGCCATCATTCATCCTGGCATCGAGATCTGTTACTCGGTTACGAATCAGAATCTAGAAGGAAAAAAGTACAGTCACCGGATGAAAGAAAATTACAAACTCAGAGAAGAAACAAGTACATTTAATCTGAGGTCACACTCTCAGATTTTAGGACAGGGCTCACTGCCTCCATGCTCAAGATTTCACCATGGCTGATCAATAAATACAGCTTGGATTAATAGATGCACACATACAAAAATACCCAGATGTGTGCTCAAGTGACAATGACAGATGTAAAGTGAAGTGCTTGGACTGCATAGAGGAGAGAAACATCATTGTCACTGTCACCTTGTGCATCAATTTGCTCAAGCGGGCCCAGTAACGTCTCCATTGTGACAATTGTTACTGTGTTTGGCATATTGAATATGTCACGGGTAGCTTGCCAGGCTTTCCCGTGTGGGCAAGATACTCTCAGTAGCTTGCCGGGCTCTCCGAGAGGGGCAGAGGAATCGAACTCAGGCTTGCAAGGCAAACGCCCTACCCGCTGTGCTATCACTCCAGAGGAAACATCATAGTCTTATTAACGTTTACTCAGATTCCTCAGGCTAACGATTACTCAGGATACTTCCAGTTTTCTCCCCAGGGTCCAGGGAATGGCATCAAGGAATACATTATGAACTCATGTCCAGAAAATCCTCAAAGAGCAACTGCAGGCTGGGAGGATCAAGCAAATCGACACTCGTCACTAACCCAAGACTTTGAAATTCCCTAGACTCCCATCTGAATCTGTTCGTTGTAAGAGGAAATTTTTTCCATCCAAAAGAAGCATGATTAAGAATCAGAAATCTGGTGTCCTTGTGGCTGGCACGTTTGCATCTAAATGTGGACTGTTAGATATGACTGCCTGCCCCCCAGGCCCTATTTTCTCACGGAGCAGACACGCCTCTACCAGCTGCCTTGCTGTCTCCAAGAAGGTCAGAATCAGCACAATGGGACACCAAGGGCCTGACCCAAGACCTAAGATGACAGATCCACGATGAACCGACTCGTCCCCAGGACTTTACCTGGAAGACTCCTTGGGCATCGGCGGCCACCGCAGCATGGAGAGGGCAGCGGCCCATGTTGTCCTGAGCATTGGCATCTGCTCCAGCGTCGAGGAGGCGCTTGGCGGCGTCAGCCCTGGAGTAGCGGGCGGCCAGGTGCAGCGCCATCTCCCCAGTCCGATCTGTCTGGGCCTGGAGACTGGCGCCCTGGTAGACCAGGTCTGTGATGATGTTGGCAGAAGAGTCCTCGGCGTCTTCATCTTCATCACTCAGATCTGAGCTGCCACCCCGAAGAGAAGCCAGCATCAGCGGGGTGCATCCGTCTACGGGAAAGAAAAATGCCAAAAGTGTCAAGGAGGGAAAGGACCTTTGTGTCGAATTCACCCTCACGTTGGAATTATTCAACTACAGCAACGTTATTCTTATCAGGGAAACACATGGTGCTACTTTGGATCACTGGCAAATAATTTTACGTTTGTCAACTTTTCTCCTGATGGGAAACTGAGTCTTTAAAAGCTGGGATTCTCCCATATTTAAAAAAAAATTCTTTATTCATGTTTCTTAAAGCTACAATATTTTTAAATTCGTGTTTTAAAATGTCCACTACTAGTAGGACAATATGCCCGACTGCATGAACCAACTCCCTATTCCTTTTCTTAGGCATCTTCTTTAACTATCCTATTAAAATATCTCCACATTATCAGTCCATTTGTCTTCAAGCATACTGTGTGTGCAGCTGACTGAAATTCTTCCTTTTTAAACAATGGAAGTGTGTAATTCCTGCATGTCTGCATTCCTAATGCACGCATGTTCTCAAGATGATTCCGTTTATGATGAATGTGGCAGGGAGCATACCACCTGGGGGACACACAAGCAGAACCATGGCCAGCCCTGGTCTACAGAAAGAAGGCCTGTGGTACTGACCTGGACCACGGACATTCACGTCCAGCACGTCCACCTCCTGCTCCGCCTGGGGAGGAGTGAGAGCCAATGACGGCGTCCTACGAATATCTGCAGCTTCCAGGTGCTGCTGGGTCCAGGGACGTCGGTCAATGGGGTCATCCTCCTCTGAGAGTAAAGCTTCATCTTCAGCCTGCAAGGGGAAAACACTCCACCTGTCAAGTGGGCTCACCCCTAGGAACCACGGACCAGCATGGGTCCAGAGTCTCTCTCCTCCTGATCTAACTTTCCAGGTACTCTGCACACTGCCTTCCAGATGCTGCTGTGAGCAGTTCTCGCTAACCTCGCCTAGACCATCTCTGCAATTTTCTCAAACTCTAGGCTTTGGGGCCAGGGAGACAGCACAGGGGTTAGGGCACTGCCAGGCATGTGCCTGGTCTTGGTTTGATCCCCATCAGTACAGGGTCCCCCGGACATCTGTCAGGCACAGCCTTTGTGTCCTCTTGAGCACTGCTGGGGTCATGGTGATTCCTGAGCATCACGGTCAAGCACCTTCTCTTGGTGCTTGCACTGAACCGCTGGCTTGGTTGTCCAGAGGAACCAAGAGTGACCTCTGGGCCCTCTGAGGGCTGCTTGGGAAGCCAAGCCAATAGAAGAAACTCTAGGCTGAAGAGTCAATATATTCCCTGTAGGGACCTACAGAATATGCTACCACAGACCCCCGGGCACTGCTTTCTTTTTCTCCCTATACTGACTGTGCCTCCACCCATGTCTCCCAATTGTTTGTTGGACAACTCCAACAAACACCCTTCCAATAACAATTTGGCTTTAAATCCTCATCAGCCTTAGAAAAGCCACACACCATTTACCTGTATTTTACTGACCACGTGTTAAGTGTTTACCTGATTTTTTCTAATTGACTGTAAGAGTGATAAGAACAGAGAACACGCCTAGTTCAAGTGTGTCCCCTTGTACTTCACAAGTGACGAGTGCACAGCAAGGTCTTTCCAGGGAATATTTACTAAATAATATTTTTCATTAACCATTTTTCTAAAGGCACCAATAATATACTTAGAGTACCGTCAACTATACTTTCCATGCATACATCATTCCAACACTACACTCAGCAGCAAAGAGGCTGCTTCCGCCCACCAGTGTCCCAACGACCCCTCTCAATGGGCCCCCACATCACAGCTGACATCCTGAAAAATAATTATTTTAACCCAAAAAGCAGCTATGCTGTATTGAACATTTGATATGCTATAGGAAACAAGTAGGTATATTATACCTATTTCTGTATTTAATTGTCAACACCATTCACTTAAGAATATTATTTTATTTTCATGATGAAGATAATTATGAAAAAAGATGTCAGTAATTTGGCAGCAGAAAGGAGCAGCACTTTGAATTTGAATCCATTCTGGTTAGAGTTAGAGCAATGTTGTTACCAACCATGCTCTGTACATGGCCACGTTTCCAAGCATCCGTTTTCTCAAACCGACGTAGAATATCCGTGGGCACAGGCCCATCACGTCATGCCTGGGCCTGGACTGGTAACCTCCCCTCCATAGAGCAGCCCCAGACTACATCGTACTTCTGGGCTCAAGGCGCAGGGACTCTGAACTCAGAGCAATTCCACTATTTAACTCCATATTTCCTTCCAGAAGCGCCCAGAAAGCCTAAAGGAGAGATCTAGCCACGAAAGGAATCACTGTCTCCTTCATGCCATTAATTAGCAGTATGAAGCAAGGATGCTTCTTAGCTTTATTCTTATTTCTACTGAGCTCTCATTGAAAAATTTAATAGGTAACCTAAGACTACCAACGTCCTGAGGATTTCCGCTTTCCTTGACAAGTTGGTGGAGTCACTGCCTGGGCAGCACAAAAAGACCTTTCCCTTTTTCTCCCGTTTTAACAGACCCGAGAGACCAAGATCTGAAATGTGGCCAGAGAACAGCCACCAGCGGTGCTTCTGCATGGCCGACTTACCTTGGCTTTCTTTGGCTGAGGCCCTTCATCGTCAACCCAAAGTTCGCTTGTTCCAGAACCAATTAGGTTAGCCTCTGAGACTTGCACGGAGAGATTTCTGATGGTTAGGAAAGCGGGGAGGGAGAAGGGGGAGGCAGAGGTTAGAGGTTATGCATACAATAACCCAGTGGTTCACAAACTTTTTTCATCATGGTGCAAACTTATAACTACACTCAGACTTTCTGAGGCCCTGGCCTGGGAAGGATGAGAACTATCCATGGCTCATTCCCTGAACCAATATCCTTTCCTCTGGAACTGATCAGAACTCCTAAGAAAAAAAGACGCCTCCACACAAAAGCTGAGCACCACTGAGGTCACAGGCACAGAATGGAAGGTTCCAGGCCCCGATGGTAATTTCACAGTTAGCACCACAACAGGCATTCGGAATCACGGTCAAGTGTAAGATGTGGCAGGACCCCAGAGCCCGGAATTTCAAATCAGGCTTTGGCAAAACCATCTCTCTGAGACTCATCCTCCTTATTTCTGCGCTAAGCAGCAGCCAGGCAGCAGTTCTCTTACTTCAGCCCCACGGCGTCCTGCCCCACGGGCTCCCGGCGCTTGTGGTTACTGGAGTCTCGGCGGAGGGTGAAGCCTTCAGGCAGCCACAGGGAACCGTGTTTGCGCTTCCGCTTTGCCATGATGACCCCCAGCAGGATGATAAACAGGATGATGACCACAGCGACAGCAAACAGGTAGAGGAACTGTGTGTGAGGTGGAATCAAGGACTCACCTGCAAGAGCAGAAACAGGCAAAGTGCTCAGTGAAACCTCCGCTCCCAACTCAGTCCTTGAACCCTGTGGAGGTCAGCCTGGAAAGCTACAAAGCCCGTAGTGGGAAGCATGCCCCGTCCTCTCTGGCCCCAGGGACAGCAGTGCCCTCCCCGCCATCCTCGTCCCTTCACCCCAAGGCTACTCAGGGTACTCACTGACGACAGACACCAGTGGGTATGACAGGGTGCCCTGAATAGCGTGAGACGCCAGGAGCGCTGCGGCCGCGTCGGTGTTCTTGAAGCACTGTTCGGAGTCCTGCACACACTGTCGATTGTCGATCTCCAGATAGACCTTGGAGCTGTGGGAGGCCCACGGAGAAGGAGAGGGAAACGGGGGATCAGGCTAAAGAGTATGTGGCAAGGAAGAGGAGCTCAACAGCTCACAGGAGCCGGCCTGCCCTCGTTGAGACACGGTGCCCAGAATGATCTCAGCACATCCGATGGCATCCTCCAGAGCCCAGTATAAACCCCCACCCAGGGAATGGTCACCCTTCCCGGGATGAGGTGGGCTATGGACCTTCTGCCTTGGGCAGCACCGGACAAGGGCAAAGGACCGCAAGGCTGAGGATTACTACAAGAGCACTGTAGCACCGTCTTCCCGTTGTTCATCGATTTGCTCGAGCGGACACCAGTAACGTCTCCATTGTGAGACTTGTTACTGTTTTTTGGCATTTCGAATACGTCACGGGGAGCTTGCCAGGCTTTGTCATGGGGCAGGATACTCTCGGTAGCTTGCTGGGCTCTCCAAGAAGGGCGGAGGAATCAAACTTGGATCAGCCAGATCGGCCGCATGCAAGACAAATGCACTACCCCTGTGCTATCGCTCCAGCCCCAAAACAAACATAGAGAGAGAGAGAGAGGGAGAGAGAAAGAGAGAGAGAGAGAGAGAGAGAGAGAGAGAGAGAGAGAGAAGGAAAGAAAGAAGGAAAGGAAGAGAGAGAGAGAAAGGAAGGAAGGAAGAAAGAAAGAAAGAAAGAAAGAAAGAAAGAAAGAAAGAAAGAAAGAAAGACTGATAATAAATACAGGGCCTCGGAGAGAAGACAAATCAACATAAAAGAGCAGTGGCTACTAACGGGCGTGGGGCCACTTCAGCCACTGCTTTCTGGAAGCTGGGCCCTGAGGAGGCCTCCTTGACTCCTGCCCTTCCCTTTTCAGGGCCCTGCGACATAAGGAGGGCAGTGAGGGTTTGTTCTCCTCGGTGGCTGTCCTATTAGTTTGCTCTCTAGAGATCGCTGGGACCTTCATACACCAAAGTGCTCCACGTGACACGCCCAAGCTTCAGGAAGTTCAGAGGTCAGTCACTTACCCAGCCACCTCCTGTTCTTGGTCACTGGGAAGGGACCTGCGTGCCATCCTGTGCTTCTTCATGGCAGCGGACTTCTCGCCGTAGTAGGGGTAGACCATGAGCTCCCCCTGCGCGTCCCGCTTGATGCGCAGGTTGGTGTGCAGCAGGGTGCCCAGCGCCCTCAAGAAGCTGCGGGCATCCTGCAGCAGCTGCTCGGGCGGCATCAGCACCACGATGACCAGCGTGCCCTCGGCCAGGTTCTCCGGCCGGTCAGCAGCGCAGTCCAGCCCGTCCCAGCCGCACTCTTCACTGTTGCAGCCCTGGTCACAGTGGTTGTCTTTGAAGTGGTCTGCACAGTATTTGTCATACCTGGGCACGGGAGCAGAGGAGGGAGAGGACAGGAAAGGAACCAGAGCTTTAGTTCGTGTTCCACTCAGAACGGCCATGCCTCTTCCCACTCCTCTTCTGCGAACCAGGCCCGATACCAAATGCCTGGGGGATGCTTTCCCGGGGCCCCTGTCCCTGACATCTTAGAGGAAAAACGGGCTGTTCTTCTCTCCATCACTCCCGAAAAGAGAAAGAGCCCACGCACGCGATGGACAAGGGCTGAGGAGATCCTGGCAGCTTGTGTCTTTCTACATCAAGTTTGTTGAACACAGCTGAGTATTGGAAACAAACCAACTTGCTCCATAGCCTTCTATTTTTGTCCCAGTTCCTCTTACCTCCCCTCTCGGAGAGCCCGGCAAGCTACCGAGAGTGTCTCGCCCGCACGGCAGAGCCTGGCAAGCTCCCCGTGACGTATTCGATATGCCAGACACAGTAACAACCAAGTCTCCAATGGAGACGTTACTGGGCCCGCTCAAGTCTCCAATGGAGACGTTACTGGGCCCGCTCGAGCAAATCGATGAACAACGGGAGGACCGTGACCGTGACCGTGACCTCTAACCTCACCGCTGCTGAGGCAACAGCGCAGTTCTGGACAGGAATGCTACCTCAAAAAGTGTCTCCAGAAACTGGAATCAACCACTTGGACCATCAAGAGACCCCCATGGAGAGGACCATGTTGATGAACCAAGAAGGGCCCATTTCATGCCCAGACTGAATCTCAACCCTGAAACAAGGACGTGAGGACACGGAGGGGCAAGTCTCAGAGAGGACACAGACTCGAACTCTTCTCAATATCGAGGAAAGGAACGAGGTCCTCAAACCTACATGATGCACAAACCATTTTAACTCTTCTCCTTCCTCCCGCTACGCCCCTCACTTTCTAGTGCCACGACAGCGAACGATTTGCCAGAGGGGCTCAGTTGAGTGATTCAGTCAGGAAGATGCAAGCGCTTTAAGCTTCTGGCTCTCATCTGCGGAAAGGTCGTAAACAATCCCTGGACCTCGCAAGGTAGCTGGACATGAACATGAACAGGGGTCATATTCCATAGGGCGGTTAAAGAGAAAGTGACGGTGCCGCTCTAGAACTTGCAACCAGGACAACCCAGAGGACGCCATGCTGGACTAGAGCTTCTGCCTCCTGACAACCCCAAGTGGCGAGACCCAGTCCTAGAGGAAGGGACGGGGTGAAGAGAGAGCGGTACAGACCTTTCCGTCCGTCTGCAGGCGGGTTATGTGAGGGGCTGCCTGAGAGTGGGCAGCATCACTTCCAAAAGTTATTTCCCCCGGGAGGTGATGAGAGCAGCAGGTGAGAGCAGAGAGAGGCAGAGAGAGGGTGCTTAGACCTGGGCAATCCTGGACCTCTGCTACGGGGTGGCGAGCGCCGGGACCGGGCTGGTGCCAGGGAGCAGAGGGCCGTGGCAGCTGTCTGGAAAGCAGAGGCAGCTTGGGCTGAAGCATCGGAGGGATTAGAAGAACGAGAAACCGAGGCGGGTTAGTGACAGTCTCCCTCTGCTCCTGGGCAAGCCGGGAGCCCTTACTTGCACGTCTTGCTGTTCCCCTGGCATTCAAAGTTGTCGAACAGGCACTCGGCCGTGTTGCACAGCTCGTCGCACTGGTTGTTGATGTAGTCCCAGCAGGGCAGGGGGGAGGAGCAGTTGGCCCACGGGTTCTCCATGGTGAGCGAACAGTCGCCCCCATCCCACTGGCAGGCGTGGCTGTTGCAGGGCTCGTCGCAGACACCGTCCCGCGCCTTGTCAGCACAGTACTGGCTCAGACAGGTGGCCGCAGGGATGCTGGTGGGGGCGGAGTAGTGCTCGCAGTGGCTGCCCCAGAATGGCGGGGGGCACTGGCAAGAGTAGTAGGGAGGCTGGTGCTGGGCGCTGCAGCTGCCCCCGTTCTGGCAGGGGCTGCTAGAACAGCCCGACTCGCAGTCCTGGGGGTTGGGGCAGAAGCAGCGCGGCCCGGCGGCCGTGTTGACACAGTGCTCCCCTCTTCGGCACTTCACCTGCCCACAGCTGCTCTGGCATCTTGCCCCTGAGAATCCCTGTAAAATCGGCAAAGGAACGGGGTCAGCAGTTCAGCTTGGGAGGACTCGCCCTGCTTTCTTTTCCTGTCCCTCTTTCTGTCACGTTTCCAGCAAGATAGCGACTAAGCACTGGGCCCATGTGGCATCCTGGACCGCCCCAGGCATGTCAACTGAAAGGTTATGATGGAGTTTTTCCATGGACTGAATGTCAAATGCCGTCGCCTGCAGAACTCACTTCAAGAATTAGGTCCACAGGTCACGGTGGGTTAAGACTTAGTTGAAACTGTGTTTATGAAAGCACCTTCTCTAACCATCATCAAGCAAGTCAGGTGATGGTTCTCCAGGAGGAAGGAAGAAGTGGGAGTGGCACGGAGCCTGCATGGTCAGTGGCTAACCCAGCGTCCCTCCAGGCTAAGGGCAGTTCGCTTCCCGATGGCTCTGTGCTGAGACACACCAATCGCACTTCTCACCAACACTGCCTCAAGTTGTTCAGTTAAGTCCAACTCTGCGGTTCAGGACCCACAAGCCAGAGCTCTGGGCCCAGTTTCCAAGGAACATTCCACGCTTCTTGTGGATACCTCTTGGCATTTCTGAAGTCTAACAGTCAAAGTGTAGGGAGTTCGCTGTTTCTGGGGTATCATAACAGCTTTAAATGGAAAACCTAAAGGTATTCTCCTTAAGGAGTGAGGAAAACCAGGAACCCCCCTGCCAGGTGCGTTTTCCATAGAGTTTGGAAACGAAACAAGTCAAACCTCAACTTTGTCACAGACTACGGAAGAGAGCCTGTTCCCAAAATGGGTAGCCTAGAACTTACCGGAGCACAACGACAAATAAAACCATCTGGCATGTTACTGGCCACAGCGCAAGTCCCTCCATTCAGGCAGGGCTTCTGGGGACACACATCGACGAAAGTTTCACAGTGGCGACCTCAAA
This sequence comes from Sorex fumeus, assembly GCF_029834395.1. Classification (NCBI taxonomy): domain Eukaryota; kingdom Metazoa; phylum Chordata; class Mammalia; order Eulipotyphla; family Soricidae; genus Sorex; species Sorex fumeus. Next base: position 8,065,121 of record NW_026606058.1, read on the forward strand.
ATAAAATGAGAAAAGGAATTTTAAAAGATCAAATTGCAAGTGCAAATTACTGAGCAGAACACCACTGGCACGTGAGCTAGTCAAGTGACTGGAAATGAAGCCAGGAGAGAGTTCCGTCTAAGCCTGAGAGAATGCAAGAAGCAAGCAGAACCCTCAGTGGATCTCCACGTGACAGGCTCAGCTCAGACCCCGTTATCTGTCTTGTCTGCACAATAACAACACATAGAACTGTCATAGATTCCCAAACTGACTTGCAAAATAGGATGGCTATCAGAAAATTATTCTAATCTCGTGTATGCATGTGCACATGTACAAACACACACAGACACACACAATGCCGCCTGGAACTTACTGAAGGTACTTTCACTTTGCTAAGTCAAATGGAACACCGAGCCCACGGTTCTGTACATTTCGATTTTCTTTGGAGGGGGGGGAGAATTGGGGGCACGCCCGGCTATGCTCGGTGCTCAGGGAACCCTCGGAGAGCTGGGGTCAAACCCAGGATGACAGCAGGCCAAGCAAGAGCCCCACCTGCTGGACTCCAGCCCCAGTTCAGAGCATTTTGTTAATATTTTCTACAGTAGGAGAGGATATAATAAGATCTAAACTGTAACGAGATCTAATGTGCATTTATGGGGAATTTTCATCTATGATGTCCTTTTTAATCATTTAATACATTTTGCGTAACGTGACTGACCCTTCTTGAAAACAGAGCTTCATTTGCACAGTCAGCTTTCTCTAGACACACTTCTGAAACAGAGTTTCAGTGGTAAACTGTATGTTCGGGGTATCCCACCGCGATTTCGATATACTCTTTTGCTCAACTATTCCCAACACGCTGGGAATTCTCTTCTTTCAATCTGCTGCGATAGCATGACAGGACCCATGAACAACCAAAGAGAAAGCATCTCCCAGGAAAAATTAAAGTGGAGTTTGGTTGTGCGACCCGGAGAGCACAGCTGAGGGAAAAGAACCCATGAGCTAAGCTGGTCTGGCCTTCTACGCAGAAACTAAGCGTCACTTGGTGTGGGTGAATCTTGGGGGGGCCTCAGTTTCCTCCCCGGCAGCCCTTCCGAGGCCGAGACGCTCACCGGTGAAGGCCTTGCGGCACACACACATGTAGTCGTTGGTGAGCTGGACGCAGTCCAGGCTGCCCTCCACGCTGCAGGGGCTGGAGAGGCACTCGTTGATGTCCCCCTCACAGCGCTCGCCAGCAAAGCCGGGCAAGCAGCGGCAGCTGTAGCCACCAATCCGGTCCACACACTGACCCCCATTCAGGCAGCGAGGACCCCCGGCACAGTCGTCGATGTTCTCTTCGCAGAGCAGGCCTGGACGGAAGGAGAGAGAGTGTGAGAGAGAGAGCAAGGACGGTCGCGGGGACACGGCTTGCCAGCCGGGAGCCGTCCCTGTCTGTCAGCAGCACTCGGGGCCCATCGGCATGGGGGGGTAATTTCCAGCCAGGCGGGGCAAAGCCCAGGCTGGGCTCACGAGAGCTGCTGTCCGGGTGACCAATAAGACCCAAGGAAAGAGAACATAATTTGGGGCCCGCATGGTCTCATGTCCATGTAAGTCAGTGGGGCGGAGCCCTCGGGAGGAACAGGTATGATCTGTCCCACCTACGGGGAGGAAACTGAAGCTCAAAACAGACTCAAGTTTCATCAACACGTTCACGTGAGTATAAACACGAAACATGCTTAGAGCTCCAAAGAAGAATAAACTCGTGAACGTATACTATGAAAAGACAGCTAGGAATTGAAACTAAATTTTGAGCGCTACTTTTGTATTAACACTCCCTGGTCTTTCTTGGGAATAAAAATTAATTTAAGGTGCCACCTGTAAACATTATAAAACAGATAAAATATTCATCAAATTGAGTTGGGACAAATCAACAGTAATACGAGAAAAGGGTTTTAGCCTCCGGCACTGCTCGGGACTACTCCTGGCTGGGTTCTTTGGGGCCATCCAGAACAGTGCGCAGGAGCAATCGGCCCCAGGGCTGACCTGGACCTCTTGCACACATGGTGTGTACACTAGCTCTCAGGGCTAGGTCTCTTTCTCTCTGGCTTTTGGGTCGCACGGCACTTTTGTCCTTTTTGGCAGTTTGGTTGATTGCAATGATTTTTATACATTGACTCTGTTGAGTTATGATACTATTTATGTTTGGTTAGATGTGACGAGTAATATTTATTCATCCTGACTTCACTTCCTCTGGTCACTGGTGGACATTACAGGAGACACCCACATCCCCGAACCTCATTGTAAAGGTTAGAACAACGCTTGCTCCCAGCCCTACACTTCAGAGCTCTGGAGGGTGAGTTGCAGGGCCTCCCATCCCCCAGGTCGATGGCTGCAACCCCTCTGCTGGTTCCCACCATTTCACTTCAGGGTGAAGCTGAACTCATCCTCACTTGAAAGGCGCGTAGGTCACTGCTGGTTCCCCTCTGATAGGGAAATGAGCGTCTCTCTTCTCTTTCCTAGCCATTTTATATAACATTCTTTGAGGGTGGGAACATATATTAGGCTTTGACAATAAGGATGTACTGCCATGGGTTGACCTTTCGTTCCATAGGCTGCTCAGGATGGATAACATTGCCACTGTGTTTCTTCTAACAGACAACACTACAAGTGCTTTCCAGGGTGACAAGGGTCATGCCCATAGCAAAATGATGACGGCTCCGCCATTCACAGGCTGGGGGGTGCCATTCATTGGCTCTGACAGCAATTCCAGGGCTACACAGCCTTAGGCCACCAGTGTGAAGGGACAGGAGTTGGAACAATGTATGACTGCAACTAAACCATCAACAACTTCGTAGCTCTGTATCTCATGGTGATTTAATTTTTTCAAAAGAAGAACAAGGAGGAAGGAAGAAGAGGGGGCGGAGGAGGAGAAAGAAGGAGGAAGAAGGAGGAGGAGGAAGGGGGGAGGAGGGGATGTGGGGGAGGAAGGAGAAGAAGAAGAAGGAAGAGGAAGAGGAGGAGGAGGAGGAGGAGGAGGAGGAGGAGGAGGAGAAAGAGGAGGAGGAGAAGGAAGAGGAGGAAGAAATGGTAAATGTGAATTATTTAATTATTTTTCCAACACTAATTTCCTTGCAACATCACGTGCATTCACATTTCTAGAGGAATATGAGTTCAACGATCGAGATCATGAGTCGTCAACACAATCGTTTTAGCAAGGAGACAATGAAGTGCTGCTAATTACCAGGATGCAAACAAAATGCTTGGAATGAAGCCAGTTTTCCTGTCTTTAGTTTTTGAGAAACTCCCAAACACTGAGAACAGATTTCTACCTTCGAAAATGCATCAGACAGGGACAGGTAAGGCTGATTCCTACCCCGAGTGCCAGGTGGGCAGGAGCACTTGAAGTGGTTCACGAGGTCAATGCAGGTGCCTCCATTCTGGCAGGGCTGGTGCTGGCACTCGTCCACTTCATACTCACAGTTGACGCCCTGATACCCCGAGACACACTGCCAGGAGCAAGAGAAGAAGGCCAAAAATTACGGGACCACGACGGGAAACAGATCATGAGACCAAATAAAATTCAGAGTGTTGCTCCGAACCCCCCAGCTCCGTGGAACCCAGCCCTGCGGAGTATCACGCGTTCTGCTATTCACCTGGGCTTCTTCAACTTGCAGTCTCTCAGCCTTCCACTTCTGAAAAATCCACTTAACGGGAAGGCCAGAGCAGAAGATTCTAAAGACTATCTCAGCTCTGACCCCTGGAAACTCTTCTGTACCTCTTGCAATCAGGCTTTCACATCTTTACAATTCACAGTTCTTTGTACGTGGTGAAGAACCCACAACTCAGTCGAAAAGGAATGTGGAGGTGATGATAAACAAGCATTTATTGGGCGTGTGTGTGTGAGAGAGACTGACCAAGAGGGACAGGGGCAGGGAGAGTTGCCTGGCTGTCGGAGTGGCTGAGCCGAGGGGGAGAAAGATGACCATGACCGCGCGGTGCTCTGACAGGCGTGCCTGTGGGGAACGTCCTTTACTGACAGAACGTCCGGAGCAAGAGAAGGTGTGGGAAGGAGGACGGCACATGAACTCCTGGGCAAGGGGGGACAGAGAGGCTGCTGTGCGTCCAGATGATAACAGAGAGGCTGGCAGCAGTCTCAGGCTGAGAGAACTGTGAGGAGCTCAGAGGCTGGGGGTTAAGGGCTGGGGGCTATAGGGAGTCTGTGCTCCAGCGAGCAGTACTGGATGTGCTTTAGAAAATATAGGAAGCAGAAGGACCTAGCTGAAATTTCGTTTAGCTGAGTAACTTGAAAATAACTAGACACAGGAAAGAGTTGGTTTGCTTCCAGAGTGTCTGAATCAGCAGGTTCAAGACTGCTTGAATAAATAAACCTAGGTATCAATATCCAGACCCTCTCTGGCTCATTTGTGTCAGAAGGGAGAAGTCAGGCCATTTCTCTATGTTGCCTGGTAGCCTAGATAGGATCAAATTCATGTCTCAGGTGTTTGATTAATTCCAAGCTCCAGGCATCATCAGCCCAAACATCAACACAGAGGTATACCTCCTCCACAGGGCCATCGTACAGATAGGGTGCTTGCCTTACATGCAGCTGACCTGGGTTTGATCCTAAGCATCGCATGCGGCCCCCTGAGCCCAGGGAGGAGTGCCCCTTGAGCAGAGAGGCTGGAGTAAGCCCTGAGCACCACCAGGTATGCACCCCCAGCACTCCAAAAGGGACAAACTTCCTCAAATAGCCGCATGGACCTTTGCACGATACTGTGGGTTTGCTTCCAGAGTGTCTGAATCAGCAGGTTCAAGAGTGCTCGAATAAATAAACCTAGGTATCAATATCAATATGTGGGGGGAAATGTGATGGCACATTTCACTTCACCGACCGCTAATTGCATACAGAAGTGACACAGATCAAAAGGACACCACCCAACGTGGCTTTAGTTGCTTCAGAAGCTTTTCAAGGAGTATCAAGAGTCACGGGTTGGAGGGGGCTGTAGAGAATCCTGGTACTCAGGGCTGCCTTTGAATCCTGAAAGCTGGATGGATCCAGACTTCTAAAATATGCCATACTCTGCAGCAGGGCTTCTTAAACTCTTTCCATGTAGCACTTTTCACTGTATAGTTTTTTACGCGACGCCAGTGATAAGCGTACAGCTCAAACACTTCCTGGTAATAATCGTAAGTTTATAGTATGAAAATTCCCTCACCTCCACCCCCATTCAGTTATGTGACCCATTTGGGGTGAGGACCCAAAGTTTAAGAAGCAAGGCTTGAGGGCCAGAGCGTTAGCTCAGCCTGCTGGGAGCACACCCTGCATCCCAGAGGTTCATGCACGGCCCCCAGTACCACCCAGACTGACCCAGGTACACTGCACCAGGAGTCCCTGAGCACCACAGGGTGTGGCCTCCAAACCAAAGATCGTAAATAAACATTTGGGCTCTACAGCAGAGGTTTGCAGACTTCGCTTCTTATTTGAATAATTGGAGAGTTTTAAAAACTCCTGCACTGGGGCTGGAGCGATAGCACAGCAGGTAGGGCATTTGCCTTGCACGCGGCCAACCTGGGTTCGATTCCTAGCATCCCATATGGTCCCCTGAGTACCGCCAGGAGTAATTCCTGAGTGCAGAGCCAGGAGTAATCCCTGTGCATCGCCGGGTGTGATCCCACCAAAAAAAAAAAAAATTTCTGTATGGCCTTATTTCAAAAAACATGGACAGATCACAACCATAATTAAATCAGAATAATCCTTGAAGGGCCAGAGCAATCGGACAATGAGTAGGGGTCTTACATCACACGCTTCAATCTGGGTTTGATCTCTGGTACCTCATATGGCCCTCTGAGCCTGTCAGGAGTGACCCCTGAGTGCAAAGCCAGGACTTAGCCCTGAGCACTGCTGGTGTGACCCTCAAATCAAAAAAACAAAGAAAAAAGAGTAATCCTTGAAAGAGGATCCAGGCATCACTGGTTTTTGGTGTGGGAGGAAGAAACCGACAGTCCTAAGGGCGTTCTCCTGGCTCTGTACTCAGGGATCACTGATGGCAGGGTGGGGACCATTAAGTGGTACCAGGAACCAAACCTAGGTTGGCCGCATGCAGGGCAAACGCCCTATGCACTGGACTCTCCCCTCGCTTCAGTATTTGGGATCAGTTCATATGATTCCAATGGGCAATCAACTTTGGGGGCCCCTGCTCTGAAATTTTGTTAACTTACTGTTGGGGTCTGGAGCGGGGAAAATGTTCAACATGATTCCAGACTTTTCTCAATATAGCTTCCCTGGGCTATGTTAACTTATTACACAGGGGATCGGAAAGAAACAGCATTTCTGACACACCGTCATGGTGACTCCAAGATCTATTAAGTGTGGAAGTACAACACAGCCTCTACATTCAGTACACCAGTGTGTGCTCACACCTGCACCCCCTTCCGGGAGGCCAGCCGGCCTCTGTTACTCATGCCGCCTACCTCGCATCGGTACCCGCCGATGAAGTCGGTGCAGGTGGAGCCGTGCTGGCAGGGGTTGGACGCGCACTCGTCCAGCTGCTCCTCACAGTAGCTCCCCGAGTAGCCCGGGGGACACTGGCAGTGGTGCGAGTTGCCGACTGACGTGCAGATGCCAGAATTCTGGCACAAGCGGTCCACAGGCACCCCTGGGAAACAGCAGAGATGAGCAGAAGAGACGGGTCAGGTTCAGACCAAGCAAGAAGCACTGAGCTACCCTCGCCGACACATTCAAGTTCCCGTCTGTCTCGTTCACAGCCCTCAGCAGCAGGCTGGCCCTGGGATGAAGTCGGCTGTGAAAACACAGGTGCCTTCGACTTCCTTCCTACGCGTGTTCAGTGCCTCGTCCTCTGCTCCACCCCTGCTGTCTTGTCCCCCTGCTCCAGAGCTCTGCCCACCTCTCTCCTCGGCCCTCCACCACATTTCCTGCCCTACGCTGACTGACCCACGAGAGGAGAGCAGAGCTCACCTTTGTGGGCGGCCGCCATCTCACAGGAGACGCTGGGCACGTCACAGTAGGCTCCGGTCCACCCCGAGGGACAGAGGCACCGAGACACTGCCTTTTCCTGCACACAAGTGCCTTTGTTCTTACACGGAGACCGGCTGCAAAGGTTCACCAGGGTCTGAATCAGACAGAACACAAGCGTCAGCATCACAGCAGCCGATATGAAGGGAACCGTACATGGTGCTTTATGGAAGCCCAAGGAAGCCGTCGATGGATGAAGGAGGGGAGAAGAAAGAAAGGGAGGAGAGAATGTGGGAAGTGAGGAGAAGGAAGAAGAGGGGACTTAGAAAGGGAGGAGGAAGAGGACAAAGAGCTCTATCCATGCTGCATATTAATTCCAGAGTTTCCTGGTAATGTGATAATTGTTAGTGTGATTTCTCTTAGCTCTGCTATTTAAAAAGTGCTTGTTTCAGAGCTTAAGCTTTAAACCCCAAAGATGGTATCAGTCCCTACATCATGACGTTTAGGTATAGCGAGAGAGAAGGGGGGAGGGAAAGGGAGAGAGGGAGGGAGGGCAGGGAAGGGAGAGAGAGGGGGAGAGGGAGAGAGGGTATGCCTATGCCAAGGATGGGTCTGTGTCAAATCAGTGTGTGCAAAAGATTTGCACTGTTTAATGAACCCAGAAACTGCAAAGCAGCCTACGTTGAGGGGACGATCTTGGCTTATAAGAAATAAGTAGGAGGCAAAGAACCCCAGTGGACTTGGACCACTCTCGAAGGATTCGTTCCTGGAGGCTTGGTGGGGGGCGGGGGAAGGCGCCTCCCATTCCCTTGGCTCTTTGGGAACCAGCAGGCGCTGGGGCAGGGAGTTGCCGCCGCCCTTGCTGCGGCCTCGGATGCCCCCGCTGTGTGAAAGAGAAGCAGGCTGCTGGAGAATGGCCTCCTGACCCGGGTCCAGGCGAGCTGCTTAGTATGCAGGAGAGGTTCTCCGCATTTCCAGGACAGTCCCAGCCCCGAGAGCCCCCTGTGAGTTGAGTTAATGTGTCCTTTTATCCCGCAGCTCTCTGGCATTCCATGAGAGTCCTGTCACCTATCATTCATTTCTGTCCCTGCAGTGCTCAGGGGACCATGTGGTGCCTGGACCCATGATCAAACCAGTGGCCACATGCATGAGCCCGCTGAGCCACCTCGCTGGCGCCCTTTGGGGAAGGGGTGCTTGGGAGATCTGGGAGCCCCTTCCCGCAATTCTCAGCTTGAGGTTCAGGGATTGGTACCAGGGACTATCTGTCTCCTCCACGGTGCTGGGGGACCTTCAGGGCTGCAGCTGGAGATGTTCTTGGCGGGGGGTGGGGGTCCACAGATCAAACCAGGGATGGAGGACTGCATGAAAGGCATGTGTCTATCTCTCTCGCCTCTTTATAATTCTTTCAGAGGTAAACTAGAATAAAATTCAACACAGTGCTCCTGGCATGTAACCTTGAAAAAGTTACTTTGCTTCTCCGAGTCTCAGCTTCTTCCACAGGAAAAGAATGATGAGACCACTTGGTTACAGAGGAGGTGTCTATTGCTAGAATCTATGAAAAATATATTTGCATTTAAGAGAGAGCTTGAAGGAGAATGGCCCAAATTTATTTGGTCTAGCACTCACTTTTCAGGGAGAATAAAAATCACGCAGCACCAGGAATCTCCCTTTTCAAGTGAGCAGACAGCGGTGCCCCAATGCACAGAGGCCACTGCCGGCCCCTTGGGGTGTCACAGTGACCCTTGGGGGTGGCTCTGCCCAATCTGGGCAACACTGGAAAGCACAGTCATTAGTATTATGTGCTTAAGTATCATGTGCTTAAGTGTTGTACACGACCTCCAATGATTTCAATCTGATTTGTCTTCACTTCCCTTCTCAAACCTAACAATGCAATGGCCTCTATGGTCTCAGTTCTCACATGTACTTCTTTGCAGTTCTTATTTACTTATGATCTTGTTTGTTGGTCTATAACTTGCCTGTTTTAAAATCTATAATTAAGATTTCTATAGAAATTCCCTTTTGGGTGGTAGTGGGGCCTGACCCTGCCCAGGAGGGGGCAGGTGGACCCGCAGTTGCGCTGGGCAGCTGGTGCCCTGGTCGGAAGGACTCCGGTTACCTGACAGTTCCTGCCGGTGTAGCCCCAGGGGCAGGTGCAGCGGTAGGTGCCCACACCATCCACACAGGTTCCTTCATTCAGGCATGGCTGGGAGTCACACTCATTGACCTCGTGGAGACAGAAGGGGCCAGTGAAGCCCGCAGGGCACAGGCAAGAGAAGGAGTTAATCCCATCCACACAGGTGCCGCCATTGAAACAGGAGCTAGGAGGAAGCAAACGGGAAAAGCCAAGTTGCATAACCATGTGGCCACCCAGAGTATTCCTAGGACCCGAGATGTTACTCACACAGACACTTCTACACATGACCTCGTGCATACTCGGCACGAAATCTAATCCTTGGAGCTGTCTCTTGCGTCCCTTCTGGGATTTTCCTATGTCCTATTTCATTTTATCCCTCAACAAGAAAGGTACTAAACAAATCACTAAATTCTAGATTTGAGAAAGGAAATTCACTTGATAATTTTTAAAAAATGAAAGTCTTCACTGGAAATTACTTAAGGGTGACACTGTCAGTGTCACTGTCATCCCGTTGTTCAGTGATTTACTCGAGTGGGCACTGGTAACATCTCCATTTGTCCCAGCCCTGAGATTTTAGCAGCCTCTCCGTACTCATCTTTCCCAATGCTGCCGTATTGGAGGCTTTCAGGGACAGGAAATGAAACCCATTACTGTTACTGTTTTTGGCATATTGAATACTCCATGGGGAGCTTGCCAGGCTCTGCCATGTGGGCGGGATACTTGCCGGGCTTCAGAGAGGCAAGGGTGACATATTGGCAAAAAATAAATGTTTTTAGTCATTTTGTTAAGAATTTTAGTCAGCTGACATGAAAGGAGACCGAGGAGATGGAACTGCATTCTAACCCCTTCTGTTTCCCAAGAGAGAAACGAATGATGGTCTGTTTCTCTAAGCTTTCCAGCCTCTGACCCTGGCCTTCTAGCTACACATCTGCAGGAATCAGGAATGGGGCGAAGTAAACTGGGGCCCAAGGATACTCCGGAAATTCTTCCACTGAGCTCTCTAGTTTCTTCCCCATTCTGCCTTTTCCCCAGGACCCACTGGTGCCAAGTGCGTGGGCTACTCACCTCTCCGTGCATTCGTCAATGTTGTTCTCACAGTGGACGCCATCAAATCCTGCCTGACACTTGCAAGTGTAACTGTTGACATAGTCAGAGCAGGTTCCCCCATTCTTACACGGCTCACTCAAACACTCATTCGTGTCGGTCTGACACTTCTCCCCAGTGAAGCCCAGAAGACACAGGCAGGAGAAAGTATTTACTCCGTCGACACAGGACCCTCCATTCTGGCAAGGATCTAAGTCAACAAGGCCAAGAATTAGAATTCTGACAATAGTATCAACCAAATCTTAGACTTGTCAAGGTGACTGTCCTCGGCTGAGTCACACTATCTATGAGCAGCAAAATTTTAACTTTCCTGCTCTGATACTTTTCTTTAAGTCTATCTTGATTTCACTCATCAGTTTCTGAAAACAAGTGCAAGAACATTTCTCTGACATTCTCAGCCTGTTTGACAACTGGAAATTATGTTATTTAAATCATGAGTAGTTTCATAAAATAGAATCATAAAACTTTCATTACACAGTATTTGTAAGTCAAATATGTGCCCGTAACACACTAAGGATCGTTAAAGCTTTTTTATCTTGCCCACACGGCAGAGCCTGGCAAGCTACCCGTGATGTATTTGATATGCCAAACACAGTAACAACAAAATCTCCAATGGAGACGTTACTGGGCCCGCTCGAGCAAATCGATGAACAACGGGAGGGCCTTTTAAGAAGTATTAGTGGGGGTGGGGTCAGAGAAACAGTATGGGGGAGGGGGTCAGACAGACAGGAGAGCTCGCCTTGTACAAACTCAGTCCCTTTCATAACCCAGCACCACATATGGTGCCCTGAGTAATGCCAGGAATGACCCTTGAGCACAGAACGAGGAGTAGCCCCTAAGAACCACTGGGTGTGACCCAAACAAACAAACAAACAAAAGCCTATGTGGGACCCAGGGAGATAGTCCAGTGGACTGAGTACGTGCGTGAGGGATAACCCCAGTGCTTTGGGTCCCCGAGCACTGCCAGGAGCAGGCTCTGAGCACTGAAAAACAAAGCACCGAAAAATCCAATGGGCAGAAACTTTAGCTAGATCCTACAAATAAGATGTACAACAGTAGGAACCACAGAGGTAGTGCAGTGGTTGGGGTACTCGCGTTGCATGAAACTAACCGGGGTTCAACTCCCAGCTCCGTGTCTGGTCCCTTAAGCACTGCCAGGAGTGATCCCTGAGCACAGAGCCAGGAGTAAGCCCTGGGCACAGCCAGGTGTGGGCTCCAAACCAATATATGTACTAGCATCTGAATAGGTGCACGGCATTATTAATAATCTTAAAGTTTCGAGCCAAGAGCAAAGGAAACATGGCTGAGCTTGAAGTGAGTGATGACACCAATGTTCCCGGGGAGAACGGTCAACCAAACGCCACGCAGTACCAGTGGGAATGAAAATGATACCGTGACCTGCAAACTATCTTGGCAATTTCCACAAAATAAGAAGTTTTAAATAATACCCAAATGAAAGAAGTTCTGTTTCCTTTCGAAACATGTGTGCATTCTATGGTTCATTTAAAGCTATAAAAAAATAACATGCAAAAGTGACAGAGAGATATGGTTGTGGAGTGCAAAAGGGTTAGTTCCAGAGCATTAGGGATATGGACGTTCATTATCTTGAGTGATGGTTTTGGTCATTATATATCAAAATGATACACTGTACAGTAAGGATATTTGCACCGTATTTCTATTGTGTATTAAATGTACCTCAATGGAGTTTTCACTGAGCTCTGTGGCCCAGCCTCCCAGTTTGCCAACATATAAAATCCACTAGGGAATCCTTGAAAGAGGTTTGACTGCTGCAACCTCTAAAGGCATACACAACTTCCAACTTTTTGATTAGGTCGAGAATTGAGATGTTTAAAGACACCCTGGGACCCACAGGAGGAGTGGCCTCAGCACTGGCGGGTGCCACCCCTTCCTCCCCTGCAGAGACTCAGACGCTGCTGTCACACTCACTGGCGATGCAGTCATCGACGTCCTCCTCACAGTCCATACCGCTGAAGCCCGGGGGACACTCACACATGTAGCTGCCCTGGGTGTTGTGGCAGACGCCACGGTTCAGGCAGGGCTTGGAGACACACTCGTCAATGTCCGTGGTACACTGTGGACCTGGAATCACAGGAGCGATGAATGACACAGTCTTCATTAGAGGGGTCGGGGCCCCCTGGGGACGTGTCAGCTGGGGTGCATGGGACTATTCCTGGGAAACCCAGGGTGATCTCTATCCTGCTGTGAAAAGTCTCTTAGGTGTCCATGGCTTTGGGAAGCCGATGTAAAGGTTGTCAATTCTCCTGGACAACAATCATGGTTTCCAACCAACTCAGGTCACTAGGGGGCCTCAAAGACATGGAGAAGGGAAAAGCATCCCCAGCCATTCCACGGAGCAACAACTCCTGCACAGGCAGGTGCGCTTGGCAAAGCCGGTGGAACTCAGTAGACAGAGGGGGGCAGGGCGGGGGGGGCGTATCTTTCCATATATCTGATGATCTGATGACCTGACTACGTTGTTTAAAGTTCTAGGCTTCTCCATTCCCAGGTCGTTACCTTGCCAGCCTGGGGCACACCGACAGGTGTAACTCTCAAAATTGGCAGCCTCTTTACAAACGCCATCATTCTCACACGGGTTTGGGGAACAAGGAGCCAGCACGATCTGACAGTTCTTGCCTGTAAAGCAAGTGAAAGTTGGTGACAGAAAATTAGCATGGATAACTGAAACCTTCCAAACCTCGTACCAAAGGGGTTTACTCTCCATTTGCACGTTCAAAATTGTCAAGCAGCTTCGGAATCTGAGACGCTTACTAAGGTCCTTTGAATCTTGATCCTGAGTTTATGACTGTGTCACCTCAGGCAAAGGATTTATCGATCTGGGCCTTCCATATTACTAACATGGGAAATGGGATGGAACATAATTCATAGAATTTTTTCAGATCGTATGGAAAAAAAAAAACTGTGCCCGGAGGGATAGTACAACAACGGGTGACGCTTGCACACTGGCTGACCTGGGTTCGATCCCCGACATCCCATAGGGTCCCCCAAGCACTGCCAGGAGTAACTCCTGACTGCAGAGCCAGGAGCAATCCCTGAGCATCACTGGATGTGACCCAAAAAAAGGAAAAAAAAACCTACAAAATCTTCAATAGCACAGAGCCTGCAACAGAGCAAGTGGCCAAATACTGGGCCACTATTATTAATTGCTATTCCTCTAGTTACACGGGTCTCAGAACCTGCATCAATGGCGGTGACAATGTTTATACATTAACAAGCAGATCCAGCTACTTGATACCCCATCAACTGCACGGGGAGAGGAATTAGCATACAGTCTTCTGCTACTCAGCCCGCTGCCATTTGTTTCGGAAAGCAATGTGATTAATCAGAAGGCACATCAGAGGTAGGAAACAGTGTGGACACATCTCACAAGAAACGATTATCTGAATAAAAAGACACTTCAGAAACTGGGAGAAAATATTTCCCACCACTCTTACGACAAAGGGTTAATACCCAAGACATAAAGTATCTGTAAAACAAGGGGAAAAATCATCAAAACAAGCATCAAAAATTGGGGAGGAGAGATGAAATGACACCTCCTCAAAGATGACATACAGACGGGCAATAAGGATATGACAAGATCACTTATCAGGGAATTGCAAATCAAAAGAACAATGAGATAGAACCTAAGGAAGAAGTAAAACAAGGAGTGTCGGTGTGGATGAGGGTAAACCGAGTCCTCCCCCACTGTAACTAGAGGTGTTTCTTTTTCTTTTTTTCTTTTTCTTTTTGGGTCACACCCGGCGATGCACAGGGGTCACTCCTGGCTCATGCACGCAGGAATTATCCCTGGCAGTGCTCAGGGGACCCTGTGAAATGCTGGGAATTGAACCCAGGCCAGTTGCATGCAAGGCAAACACCCTACCCGCTGTGCTATCACTCCTGCTCCTAGAGGCGTAACTAGAGCTAACAGCAGGTGTCACTGACTCAACCGAGATTGAGCTTCTCGACCACCCAAACTTCCCATCTACCCCACGGGCACCAAAACACGATTTCGAAAAGACATCTGTGCTCTGCTGCCCACCGCAGCGTCATGCACAGCTAAACGCTGAGACTCAGAGCCTGGAACGGTGACACAGAACCTTTGGTCCTTGCATTGCAGGGCTTACCCGTGTACGGCAGTACGCAATGACACGTGTAGCCACTTATGTCATCGATGCAGGTTCCATGGTTCAGGCATGGATTCGAAGCACATTCGTCAATGTTCACCTGGCAGTTGAAACCTGCCGACAGAAAGGGGGGAAAGAAACCAAATTTCCTTAGTACAGTGGTTCGTAAGCAGTCCTCTCAGGAGTAAGCGTTAAACATCTCAGAGACTACCCTGATTTTTCCAGGCCTCTGGAACTCCGTTCCATTCAGAAAATTTTCTGACACCGCAGCAAAAGACATACTTAATCGGCCAAAAAAGATAAACGTAGGAATAGTATACTCTAATAGTTTGAAAGTCTAATATTCCTTAAAATAAAAGTAATTTCTCAAAATGGACAAAGAATGTTTATTTGGGGGACACACCCAACGGTACTCAGGGCTTACTCCTGGCTCTGTGCTCAGGGATCACTGCTTATAGGGCTCAGAGGACGATATGTAGAGCTGGGGACTGAATACATGCAAGGCAAGTGCCCTACCTGCTAAGCCTTTGGCCCTGGACAAAGAATTTTATTAAGGCGAAAAGTCTGTTGCTGTATCTAAATACAAGTTCTCTCCACAAGTATCTAGTCAGGGCTTAAATGGGGCACGAGGGGCCACAGAGACAGGAAGAGGGGTTAAGACCCATGCCTCGGGACTGGTTCTCAGCGCCACGTGACCTCTGCTGGCCCCCACCAAGTACCGGCAGGGTGGCCTGGAGAACCCAAGCACCAGCCAGGATCTCCAGGGCTGTCATCGGAACCCCAGAGCATTACATGTAGGTCAAAGAAAGGGGGGGTAGGATAAGTTATCAGGAGGCATGTTTAACCTACCTAACAATTAAGACTATCACAATGCATAGGAGTTGTAGGAAGGGTTCTGAACAATTAATTCTCCCATCTTATGTTTCTCCTAATTGCAGTAAGATGGTATTTTTATTTTACTTCCAATATCCTCCTTCTCTCCCTCCTTCCCTTCCTTTCGAGGAATTTTTATGCCACACTTAGCAATGCCTAGGAGTCGATCACGCCTCTGTCTGTACTAGGGATAATTCCCACAGATGTTCAGAAGGCCCTGGAGTGCTGGGGATCACACAGGACAAGCACTTTAACCTTTGTAGTAAATCTCTGTCCCTACTAACAGATATTTCTTTTGGATTATCACAGAATCAAATCTGCATCCAAAAGTTCATAATCAGAATACCTGTCCAAAGCTAATTTGATCAGTTTCTCACCTTACATAGGTTTTCGTTGGTTCTGTTCGTTTGGGACCACAGCTGGCAGTGCTCAGGGCTAATCCCTGGCTCTGCGCTCAAGGATCATCTCTGATGGTGCTCAGGAGACTCCACGCCTCAATAGTTATGGACCAAGGTCAGCTGCATGCAGGACAAGCAGCTTACCTGCTGTACTAACTCCTAAGTCACCTTAAATAGTAGTTTGAGCAATTTACATCTGTGCTAGTTGCAGCAGCAGGACCTTCGCCTGTCTACCTCTCTTTGTGTCATTTCCCAAGTGCACCACAAACACTAAGTGCTTAGAAGTTACGTGCTCTATGAATGAATGAGGTGAAAGCAAGAAAAAGAAGGAGTCAGATCCGGAAGGAAGTATGAAAGGCAGAAAGTAGAGAGAAATAAGTACACGTGCTTTCACCTTTAAAGCCCTTCTTGCAAGTACACCTGTACCCGTTCACCAGGTTGTTACAAGTTCCTCCGTTCTGGCATGGACTCGACAGGCATTCATTTTTATCCACGTCACAGTTGACACCGACCCAACCTGCATCACAGAGGCATTTGTACCTGGAAGAACACAGGACTATTCACTGAGGAGCTCAATGCACAACTGAGTCCTCGCTGAACCAGACAAGGGAAGGAAATGAGAGAGAGGGAAGTTCACGTTTGAATGATCCCATTTCTACTCTTCCATGTACCCGACAAATCCATGTGCCCAACACACTATCTGGTAAAGAGATTTTTACCGTATTTGCCTGGTTTGCAAAAGTGTTAGAAAAAGAAATCAACGTAGTTAGCAAGCATATATAAATGGTGGCTGATAAAATGAACCAGGCCATTCTGGAAGGTACTGTGACTTGGATGATGCCAGTCTCTTTTCTGATAGGAAAGCAAGGCAAGCCTTGCGACCATTTGTTTAGTGTGTAAAACAAACACCAGGAAGACTCAGCAGACTCAGAGGCACTCTGAAGCACTCCTGGAGAAAAAGTTTGTTCTGACCTAAAACCCTCTCCAGAAAGTCCCTAAAACACCGAGCATCAAAAGAACAACTATGAAGGTATTATGGACACATATATTTTATTCTGAGTTGTGGGGCCACACCTGCATTGCTCAGGGCTTACTCCTGGCTGTGCTCAGCGATCACTCCTGGCAGGCTCAGGGGACCACCCGGGGTACTGGGAAACCAAACTGGGGTCAGCATGTACAAAGCAGGGACTCTGCTGATGTAGGGGCTCCAGCCCCTATGTTTGCTGTCATCAATTTGCACGTGTTGAACACTAAGAATGGCATAAGGAAGTGAAAAATTCCTTGTTTGTACATTCTCAGGTAAAAGATTTGCGCTGTGTTATTTTGAAGGATTCTAAATGTGGAAAAAAGGATACAGAGTTCATTGATTCTAAAAATAAGTTGATTTTCCACTTGTCTCTAAATGCATTGCCCTGCTAGAAGTATGGCAAACACAGTGACCGGACTCCTGGCCTCTACAATAGGCCTTCTTTAATTTTTTCCACTTGTGACTGTTGTTTTGTTTTGTTTTTTGGTGCAAGAAATTCAAGATGGGTGAAGCAGCACTAAACCTTGGATCATTTCATGGTTAGTTCTGCATTGCTCTTCAGTCGCTGTGTGTTCAGAACACTGTGTCCACCTTTCACTGTTGCCAAATTTTTCATGCTCCCCACATTCCCATTCCCTTGTATGGTGCCGTGCCCTGCAGCTCAGAAGCCTGGCCCCAGAATGCAGTGTCAGAGTGTCTCACGGGACCTATCTCACACTGGGGTTCCTGACCACACATTTCTCTGGAGTTTGAAAACATCAAACGTTTAAATCAGGGAAACAAGAAAGTTTGCTGCGAGCTCACTGGTGTTGGGAGAGAACAAATTCGGCCCTTTAACGACTCACACAATTCTGAAGGTCTCACTGTGGAAAGCAGGAGGGAGACACTGATACTTATTCTCCTGCTCAGCCAGGGAAGGTCCAGAAGAAGTGACCGTCTTAACACGATGATGCAGGCCCTGAGCATTCAAACACTGACACAGACCCACTCAAACGTGAGCTGAGCAGGCCTTGGGTCGACTTTTGCAGGGCACAGCCAGTACAGAATTGGCTCGTCAACAAGAAACTGCAACAGCAGCTACTCACCCGCTGAGGCCCCCAGTGCAGTTTCCGTGGATGCAGGGATTGCTCAGACACTCGTTCACCTGTGAGTAGCAGCTGGGGTGGTGGGGCCCCTCTGGGCAGAGGCAGCGGAAACTGTTCACATCATTGATGCAGGTGGCGCCCTTGCGGCAGGGATTGGAAGCACACTCATCAATGTCAATGTTGCATCTCTGTCCTGTAGAGAGGACGGGGAGGTTTGGTCACACCTAAGATGCTTAGGGAACAGACACAGGGCACCACCACGTTCCGCGTTGACACCTCGGACACAGCAGGGCTGAGGGGTAAGACACCCAACAGCCCTGAGCGCTGTGTGAGGAAGCAGAGAGCAGTCTTGTCTTTCGGCAATGAAACAATTTACAAAGTTCTGGAACAGTGTTTATGGTCTGCATGTGTATTTCCTCTTCATTCCTTCTTAGAAACAGGGAGTCTTCAGAGGACTCCAAAAGAAAACACCAGATGTTACCCAGAAGCCTGCTGCTCCCTCTCGATTCCACTGTATTCTCAGAAACTTGCCTGTTACCTCTCCACTGGTTCACTGCAAATGTATTATCCAGTTAGGCAACACTTAAATTTCTACAGAGACTAAATATCAGTGAACTGGAAAGTTTTATGAATGGATGAGTAATGTAATGATTACACTGTGGTCGTAAAACTCCGCCACTTAGCTTTCACTCCGAGTTAGAAAAAGGGAATTCTAAGTATGATTCTATTGTCATCTGATAACTGAGTAAATAATTCAAAGCAGACCAATGGTTCTCAAAATTAGTGTACAAAAGAGTACATTAAAGATTTCTCTTAAAGGAAGATTCTTAGGGCTCAGAGAGAGCAATCAAAGGTCAAGGAACTATGTTCTGCATTTTTGAGGACCTCCAGCACAGCGTGAGGTGGTGTGGCCCTGGAAATCCCCAGCACTGACAGGACCAACCTACGGAACCAAGCGCTCTGCACTGCTGTCCCCAGCAACTGACTCTCCTCGTCCAGTTGGGCAAGTATTACTAGGAGGGGCTCCCAGGTTCCCTGAACACGGAAAAAACACACGTGAGATTCTTCAGTGCCATTACTATGGATTGCGATGCATCGGGTACCACAAACCACATTTTAAAAAAGGGATGCATTTAAAAATAAAATTATTTTAAACGTAGGTGGATCAAAAACTATAACAAAAACAGTATTGTTTCTGATCACTTAATTATATAAATGTTTCGAATACATGATACTGAAAAGAAAGTGCTTTCTCTAAAATATACCCAGGACTGCCTGCACATTGAAAAGATGTCTGCTAGGGCTGGAGCGATAGCACAGCGGGCAGGGCCTTTGCCTTGCACGAGGCCAACCCAGTTCGATTCCCAGCATCCCATATGGTCCCCCGAGTACCGCCAGGAGTAATTCCTGAGTGCATCAGCCAGGAGCGATCCCTGTGCATCGCCAGGTATGACCCAAAAAAGCAAAAAACAAAAGAAGGATGTCTGCTGTCACCTTGACATTTCTTCTAACATACACTTGGTTAAATAAGTTTTGCTTTGCTGAATATCATACATAACTATTTTCTAAATAACATGAAATTTTAAAATAATTACGGAAACAGATGGCAAAAAAAAATCAAAATGCCACGATGAAGGACTTTATTCATTCCAAGGACGATTCTGGTTCAGATGAAAGCACGCATTTTAATTCAAGAAAGAGCAACCCAGCATTTAGGATAGGAAATTCCAAACGAAATAGTTACACACCCCCTTAAAGAATGGAGAGCAACAATTTTTCACCCTCTGCTGCTCCTAACTGGTGGTACTTGTGGTTAAGATCCATAATCTGGGTCAAGGACGTAGCTCAGTGGGAAAGCTTTGAATATGAGAGACTCTGGGTTCTCTCACCAAAACCACACACACACAAACACATACATACAGAGAGAGAGGGAGTGTGTGTGAGAGAGAAAAAGGAAAAAGAGGTTGTAATCTGCTAGTGGATGCTGATTTTCCTTCTGTTCTTTATTAACTCATTCGAAAATACTATTTCCTTAACCTCAACTTCCGAATTTTCTTTCTTTTAAATATGTTCGCCATACGCACCAAGACAGAAGCCAAAACATTTCACCTACAAAGTTAGCCTCGGGCTGACATCCGGTGTAGAAAAAAAGCATGTTTCTTTTCTGTGGACTTTTGGGAAAATATCTCAAACCCACTCCTCTCACAAGGTTTGTTTCCCCTTCGTTTTAAAACTCTCTACAATCAATTTCCAACCCAATTTTCTCAAGAAGGCTAAAGACCTCCTTGTATCACCTATAACTGGGACTATCTGCTGTCACGTGAGCAGATCTCTACCTTAAAGCCCTGTCCACCCGAGCACCGTGGTGGGCTCAGGAATTCCTGAATGAGAAGTTTAGATGTGTGTCCCTTTTCGTACTAAGTAAAGGAGGATTTAATGAATGAAGGTGCAGTGTAATCCAGATGTTGAGAGTCAAGATGAATGTCCTACTCATTCATTTAGCAATACCGACCGAACATTTCCCTGTCCTAGACAGTTTTAGGAGACGGTGACTTAAAAAAAGACAAACCTTCTGAGGACTCATGGCCCTGGTTATGCCGCTCAAGCGATGAGATCAGCAGCTTGTCAGGCTCTATTTCTCAGCTGCCTCATTTGTTAAATGGGGAAAATTAGACCACCTCATCTACTTTTCTGGGTTTGTTTTGTTTATATTGAGATGTGACTGGCTCTTAACATTGCATAAGTTTAAGATTCCGATCTGTATGAGTTTATATTGCGGTGTGATTATGACCAAAAGTTAGCCAATACAAGTTTTTATCATGTCATAGAATTATCATTTCTTTTCTAGTTGGCTTTAAGATCTGCACTATTCACAGCTCTGAGCACAGTATTACTGACTGTAGTCATTGTGTTAGCTCTCCAGAATTTATCTATTAGTTAAAAGGTTGGATCTGTAAGACGGAGACCCCCAATTTCTTCACACACATAACTACTGGCTCTGGTATGCACTATTCATCAGTATTCATTGATATATTGTCCATATGTGATAATATACTATATTTGGCCCACTAACCTCACTTAGCATAATTCATGGAGTTTTATCCATGTTGTCAAAAATTTACTTCTTGCACGAGCGTATGTGTGTGTGTGTAAACAGTATATCTCTTCATTTGCTCATCTATTCAAGGACAAAGCTATCTCCAAATCTTAATGCTTAAAACAATATTGGAAGGGACAAGGGTGTGTAGATTATCTCTCCAAGATACTGATTTTGTTTCCTCTGGATATAGGTTCAAAAGGTGCCAAAGAATGGCAATCATATGGCAGCCCAATTTTTAAGCTTTTGAGAGAAATCTTCTCAATAGTGTTAGATGGTTACCTCTCCTCCGTATCGTCACAACTTTTATCTTTGGTCTTCTAAAATAGTAGAATGAAATGGTATCACATTGTGGTTTTGGTTTCCATTCCCTTGATGACACTGGTTTTGATTTTCATTTCCTGGATCAGTGATCTGGTACATCTTTTTATATACCTACTATCCATCAGAATGTCTTCAGTATGGTTCTTTATTTTTGTTGCAGTACTTGCTTTATTGTGATTGGTTTGCGTAAGTTCTTGATATATTTTTATATTACTCCCTTATTAGGCATTTTATTCCCAAATATTTCTTTTTATTCTATATGATATCTCTTCAAATTACTGCTTTCTTTGTTTATGGAAGCTTTTAATTTAATGGAGTCCCTTGTTTCTTTTATGTTATTTTTTGTTTTATTATTTTTTTATGTTACTCCTATTTTTCATGTCTTTTTTCAATATTACTATTTTTGGACAGTAATGAGAAGACAACAAATAACCATATAAAATTATTTTTATTGGGGCTGGAGAGATAGGACAGAGGGCAGAGCACTTGCCTTGTATGCGCAGATCTGGGTTAGATCCCTGGCACACCGTATCCCCTGGGCCCAACAGGAGTGATCCTTGAGCACATATCTAAAAGTAAGCCCTGAGCACCACAGTGTGTCCCAAAAAACAGTAACAGTTCTTTTTTCATTTTATTTATTTTTTGTTTTAGGGCCACATCTGCCTGTCCTCCGGGCTCACTCCTGGTTCTCACTCCTGACAGATCTCAGGGGACCATCCGTCATGCCAGGGACAGAATCCAGGTTGGCTGAATGCAAGGCAAGCTCCCTACCCACTGTGGTATCTCTCCAGCCCATACAAGTGATTTTTAAAACGGATTAAGTAATTGATAAAAATGTCACATGAGTTTTCATTTCCCCATTTAATCAGTTAGCATAAGAAGGTCCGAGGAGAACAGAGAATGTATCTTTAAGAAAACCAAACTCCAGGGGGTATGGTGCCGCTAGCAGGTCAATCTGTTATCTGTGAGGTGAGTGCATCAGCAGCCTGATGGCACATTCAGACTTTCAGATACCCCAAAATTGCTGCTGTGCCTTTGGCCAGACCCCAAAAACTTGAGGCAAAGTTTACCAAGAAAGTGAACGGCCAAAAGTTAGGTATGTGGGAGACACACCCACAAACCACCTCTGGCTCAGCTATATGATTGGAGGCAAGGCCTCTCTGGTTCCTGATCGAGCTGCTTAATGGCCATGACCCCAGAGACTCAGGGACGAATCTCGGAACCCAAAGGCTTTTGGCAGAAATGCGTCCTGTTCCTGCAGTAGGTTACTGGGGCTGGGCCACTCTAGGTGGGAATGGGTTTCGTGCCTTGGCCTGTTCCCCCTGGTGGCCTGTTGACCACCATCCTCCAGAGGCCACAGTCAGGTTTGGGCCTGCAGTGACGAGACACCTGGGGCCTCACCACATGGGGGTGGAGCCAACTCTTTCTCCCCATCCCAACGATACCCCGAGTCGTCGCTGCCTACAAACGGCCTCTCTGGCTCCTGATCAAGCTGATTAATAGTCATGATACCTGAGGCTCAGAAACAAATCATAAAACCCAGTGGCTTTTGGCAGAAATGCATCTGGACTGCATACAAGGTGGCCGCCGGCTCAGAGCTTATTGGAAAGCCAGGTATGAGCCGGCAGTGACAGGGCAACTGCAGTCTCATGGGAAGGAGGGCGGTACCGGCTCGTCCTTCACGCCCTACCGAGGTCACAAGTTGCCCCCCACAAGTGGCTCTCTGGCACGGCCATGGCTACAGAGGCAAAAGGACTTAATCCAGAGCCCGGAAGCTTGCGGCAGAAAAGTGAATGGACCATGCGTTAAACTACGGTGCCATGCCTCCCCGGGAGGGAAAGAGTGTTGCTCCCTTCCGCCTTTTCCCCACCTGGCAGCAAGGTAGCCGCCACCTCAGAGCTTATTGGAAAGCCAGCTATGAACCAATGGTGACAGGGCAACTGCAGTCTCATGGGAAGGGGGATAGTACCAGCTCGTCCTTCTCACCCTACCGAGGTCATGAGTTGCCCCCCACAAGCAGCTCTCTGGCATGGCCATGGCTCCAGAGGCAAAAGGACTTAGTCCAGAGCCCAGCAGCTTGCAGAAAAGTGAATGGACCATGCGTTAAACTACTGCGCCATGCCTCCCCCGGGGGGAAAGGGTGTTGCTCCCTTCCACCTTTTCCCCCGCTGGCAGCAAGGTGGCCGCCACCTCAGAGCTTACAGGAAAGCCAGGTACGGGCCAGCGGTGAAGGGGCAACTGCAGTCTCATGGGAAGGGGGATGGTACCAGCTCATCCTTCACACCCTACCGAGGTCATGAGTTGCCCCCCATGAGCGGCTTTCTGGCACGGCCATAACACCAGACACACAGAAACCAATCTCGTAATTATCTGGCTCTTTGCAGAAATCCAAAATCGTGGCCATGTGACATTATATGATTCTCATAACCAGCTATAAAGGACAGAATATTTCACAATGCCTTTTTCAGCAATTCTGATTATTTGGGGGGAAATTCTAAGCAATAACGGTGCATCTTTTGTCGAAATAATGAATGTAATCAATGTAGAGAAGAGTTAAGTAGAAATCATCTGCCTCACAGGCATTTGGAGGGGTGGGAGGGGGGATATAGTGGGGTTCTTGGTGGTGAAGAATGAGTACTGGTGAAGGGAATGTTGTTTGATCATTGTATGACTGAGACTTAAACCTGAAAGCTTAGTAACTTTTCCCACAGTGATTCAATAAATAAATATAAAAAGAAAAAAATGAAAAAAATTAAGGTGGAGTTCATGCCCAGTTCAATCGGCTAATCAATGATTAAATAAATAGCAGTACTCCTACAAAAAAAAAAAGAAAACCAAACTCCTTAATCTGTCAGATGTTATTAAATGGTTTTTAAAAGGAATTAAAATGAGAAAAGAATTTAACACTTCACATTTACAGCTCATGAGTATATGCCACAAGTGTCTGTGATATTTTAGAAGCTGATTTTTTAAAACCTCAAAACAAGAGGTAGAAAACAGTTCCAAGAACAGGGTAACACCCAGTAACCAAAACATTCCACTGCTTTTCTGTGCAGTCTCACGGTGCACCTTCAATTTATTTTAGACTATTTTTAGGCTAAGTCATAGCTTCTTGACCTTCCTGATGTTAAAAAGAGAGAAACTATGATTCACTGATATTTAAAAAAAATAAATAAGTTCAGTCTACGGCTCACATATCTGAAAGAAACCTCAAGAGGCAGCCCCTTTGGCTGTGCAGGGTGGCGGGAACGAGGAGCGCCTGAAGACTGCCTGGGTGGAATCTTGGCCGGGCTGCTGGTGGTGTTGCACAACCTCCCTGCTCTGCCGTCCCGTCAGCACCAGAGGAATCATAATTGCCCTAACAACTAAACGAAATCAGATGTTTGATTTCAAACCCAGTTCGAAATAAATCCTCAATAAAGGTGGCTAATCTCTTCCCATTCCCCATTTAACTTGCACCTATTATCCTCTTGGTGGGGATTTTCGTGAATTCTCTTGGCAGTCACTTAACATCAGGGAAGCATCTTCGGAACACCGACGAACAACTGGCTGCCCGAGCAGTACTGAAGAGCTTTTGTCATCGCGTCTACGGAGCATGTTCCAATCACGCCACGTGGGAGCCAGCTTGGAAAACGCCCAGGCAACTGATTCCGAGCAAGCAAGAGGCAGTGCCGACAACTCATGATTCTGAATGCTCTGTGAGCTCTTTGTGTCAAGTGTTCTAAAGGAAGCTTCTCACAGCTGGGACTCGGTGATGGTCGGCTCCCTGGGCTCGTCCTAACCGGGAGGCGCCGAGGAGAACGGGCACAGGACAGACTGGGCCCCTGGGGCCTCAGCTTTCCTTAGCAGAGGCCTCGAGCACTTTTTGACCAGAAGATCAAAAGATAAAAGTGACCTGACTAATAACAAAAAGGGGAAAGGGCATGTTTGTGTGCATGCAGATGTCAATGCTCTAGTTGCTTATCATGTAAGAATTATGACTTATTTTTTCTTCCCGAGGAGAAAAAAAAGGAACTCACTTGTACCAGCCAAATAAAGTTAAGTCTTATAAGCTCCAGTCTCACCCAGCAATGTCCCATAACAGAAAGTATTTAAAAAGCAGTTAGTGTTTTTATAGAATATTACCTTGGCTTCCCTTATGGAAAATCTGAAGTGCAGAAAAGTACCGGGGGCACTGAAAGCTCTGTGAGTCAAGCTTAGTGAGAGAAATCCATTGTCTAAATAGAAATTCTTTTTAGATAGCTATAAACATTTAGTCTAAAACCTCCAATGAAAAATTTCATGTTAAGTGTTTAGAGAATGCAAGTAAGCAGAAAAAGAAAACTTGGCCCGAGAAGCACAGAAATGAACTTCTAACCTTCCAAGAGCCAGAGAATAGGAAACGCCCAGAATCATTCTTTCCACGCCCTTTTCTAATAGAAAGTCTAACGGAGGTACATCCCGATAACAAAGAGGCCTTACCTGTGAACCCCGGGGAGCAGACACAGCTGTACCGGTTAACACCGTCCATGCAGATGCCGTTGACACAAGGGTTACTGGCACAGTCATCAAAATTGATTTCACAGTTAGCACCTGCAACGATGAAAAAAAGGGGGCTGCTCAGTTCTTATGGAAGTCTGAATAATCACTGCCTGAGGTTCTGAAGAATAGCCAGCCAGTTCTGGACAGCGCAAACAGCACCTCCCCAGGTGCAGTCTCCAGACACGTCAGGGGAGTCACAGTGTCAAAACACCTTTATTATCATGCTAAGCCTCTGTACTGATCACCTCACTGATTTCTCAGCAGCACAAATGTTGGCACTGGTGTGGAAACATTGGCGTGTTACAAGAGCAATGGCGGTCAGATTGACTATGCCCACCTCTGCAGGAACTGAAACCTGGCACCACTGTGCCAGGGGTCATGGCATTCTTCAGCTTCATGTAGTCACAGTTAAAACAAAACAAAACAACATGACAACTTCACTTAATAATGACTGCTGAAAGAGGCAAAGTATTAATTTGGAAGTATATTATATTTTGACCTTTAATAAACATGTACCCACTATTTAATGAAAAATACACAGAAATTAATGCTGTGGCATAAATAACTGAGTTGTCTCCAGAAAAACAAAAACAAAAAAAGCGGGGGCGGGGGGAGGACTGGAGTGATGGCACAGCGGGTAGGGCGTTTGCCTTGCACGCGGCTGACCCTGTCAGCCCAGGTTCAATTCTTCTGCCCCTCTTGGAGAGCCCAGCAAGCTACCGAGAGTATCTCGCCCGCACGGCAAAGCCTGGCAAGCTACCCGTGGCGCATTCGATATGCCAAACACAGTAACAATGGTCACAATGGAGATGTTACTGGGCCCGCTCGAGCAAATCGATGAACAACGGGAGGACTGTGCTACAGTGCTATGGGGCAGGGGTCATTTTGAAAAAAACTTAAATGGACAGCTTTTATTTTTCATGTAATCAAATTTTAATTTGAAAAAACAACTGAAAGGACCTGGAAGATGTTTCGAAGGGCTAGTGTATGCTTTGTGGGGGAGCCCCGTGTCGTGTCTGATCTCCAGCACTGCATGGTCCCTGCCAAGTGGAGGGAGGGAGGGAGGGAGGGAAAGGGAGGCAAGGAGAGAAGAGGGAAGAACTGACCAACAAATCAAGCTTATCCAGACCTAGGTATTTAGCAAATGTTAAGTGAATGGATTAAACCTATCATTTCCAAAAAAACAACTGTCAATAAGTGCTCATAAAATAGGAGACAAAAAATAAGTGTTCACATGAAAATTAGTTTTGGAATTTGATTCCACCACTCTTAAGTTTAAGAGTGACTGTCATACGCATAGTTCAGGATGAATCCTAAAGAGCCAGCTACAGATAGGAAGGAGAGCTGTCATCTCCTGGTCTAAAAGCAGAGGACTCAGAGGCAGGCTGGTAATGCGGAAAGACCACGAACTGCTCCCACAACACACCAAAGACACATCCGCACATGGGACAATACCGCCTGAAGTAAGAACTGACTACTACCTTCAGCAAGAAGAAGAGACCCCAAAAGATCTAGTTTAGAAGCCAACAGAGCAGACATGTTGGGGAAGCAAGGAGTGATGGTATACTTACAATGTTTTATTTTATTTTATTTTATTTTATTTGTTTTTAGAGGGTGCTCAGGGCTTACTCCTGGCTCTCTGCTCAGGGATCACTCCTGATTGCTCCGGGAGCTCAATGGACTGCAGGGGATGCCCGAGATCGAACCCACCTGCAAGGCAAGCACCTCCCTGCTACACTATCTCTCTGGCCCTAGGAGCAATGTTTTCATGAAAGTAACACTGGTTTATAAGAGCATAAGTGTTTAATGTTTCAGGAGTATGTAGGAACTACCGTCCGATGCCCCAACACCAAAGTGCCAGGACTTCACACCACTGCCATCCACTTCTCCACCTGGAGTGACCTCAGTTCTCTGGGCAGGTTCTAAAAAAGAGAGAATTTTAAAGAACTCTTCCTAAAGCTCCCTCATATGAACCCGGCTGACCCAGAAACCAATGCCAAGGCAGGAATTTAAAAAGCACTGGTTAGGGGCCAGGGGACAGTCTGATGATTAAGGGGAATGCCTAGCGTGCACCTGACCCAGGTTCTATTCCCAGCACCATACAGCCCTCAAGCCTCCAGCACTGCTGGGTGGCCGGATTCTCCCAGCCCAATGGGCCCCATGCAGATATGTCCTTGAGCCTGTGGGCTGCGCCCATGGCCCTGTTAGCCAGAATCACTGGTGGGGCCCTGGCTTCCGGAGCACTGCTTAGGAGGCCTGCCCCAGCAAAAATGAAAATAAACTTAAAAAAAACTTACTCAAAAAAAAAAATACATGCACTCCTAAGTTTATCCAGGACCTGGAAACACCCTAAGTGTCCACCGAGAAATGAAAGAATATAGACCTTTTGTGTCATGATGTGTAAAGGCTCTATTATTGAGTATTTGATGTGTAAAGGATTCTCTTCCCACTATAATTTTCCTCTTATCCTCCAGTCAACCCCAACTGTCTGTCTCACCTACCTTATTAGGAATTTGCAAAATTGTGGCAGCACAGCTGAGGCCCAGTTCTCTGAATCCCTTAACCTTCGCTCCATGCAGTGAGTGAAGTGACACTGCCTCCCACCAGGGTTCCCATTCTCCTGGGGATGACTGTACACCGTTCAGAGAAGTTTGAACCTTAGCCAGTATTCCTGCTTGATCTCTGTTTTATGTGAGCAAGAAGTAGAACCCAATCCAACGTGGCTCAGTGAGCTCTCACCGAGATTCTGGAATATGAATGTGTGACCTACGGGCTGGAACTTACTGCTTTCTGCTAACCTCTGCGAAGGATTATCAAATTGGAAAGATGCTTCTGGGTATTTTCATGTAATTCCTTTGTAGTTGTTATTTCCTTATTTTTCGTGAAGAGTAAACTCACAGGCTGGCAGATGTGAGATACAAATCCCTAAACATGTTACCTGAAGACGGTTCCCCAACGATCATAGGTAAAAGACTTCAGCAGTGATTCTGGGTAGGAGAGTTCATTCTAAGCGCCCCGGGAGTGACAAGACAAACCACAATCGTACGGGGTAAATTACCAAGCCACCTTTGGTATCCATTCACCCATCCAGACTCCAACTGAACAACTCAGGTCCATCTTATGAATGGATCATGGAGCACTGCCCCATAACTTTAGCTGAGTCATAAGGAACTGAGTGAATCCCTTCACTCCGGCCCCTCGAACATTCCAGGTCTGTGTTCACCACGAACACATGGAGATTTCTCTGTGTTCCCTGCATCTCTCGTTTTCCAAGCAGCCAGAGGAATGGCCTGGGCTGTTTTCTGGGAGACTCGGGGCCTTCCTTGCTTCTCAGCATTGCTTGCATACCGCTCAGAGTTACTGCCTGCCATTCTAAGGGACAGCTGCTCACCTCTCCCCCTCTGTGCTCCCGAGGGAAGACACCTGATCCATCCACATCACGACAGAATCCCAGTGAAAACAACCTGTGTGCCAAGCCACACTCACCAGACTCAGACGGCCGTGATGAGAACGAGAGCAAACCCTGGACCAGCCCTACCATTTTAAAGGCGTCCCTTCAACTGCTTGTAAATCTCTCAAATTTCTTTTCAGACTGCAATTTCTCATGTCTGGGGACCAGCCGGAAGAAAATCGCTTTTGGAAGGTTTCACAAAGATCTATTCAGCCCTTTTAGCGAGTTATCTAAACGTGGAGAGAGGGAGAGCATTTCCAATTGTGATGGCATGGGATGTTTTTCATATGCTTGAGCAGCTTAAAAAGGACTCTGTTTCCAAACTTGGCATGTACGAGGTCCTGGATGAAGACCAGGGTCTCTGACAACTTTGAAGAAACAGATTTGGAAAGAAAAGAAAATGAGGGTAGTCAACCACCTCCTCTACCTTTGCCCCCTACAAGGGCTACTTTCTAAATTGAAAATGAGTCTCAATCTATCACTCCTAATATCGGCAGGTCCTTCGGACAAAGGCACACACTGGTTAATCTTCTACTATGCTTCCACTAAAACATTTTCCTTTGATCTGAGACATAGGACTTCTCTGTCCATTAACCACAGTTGTGACCGTAACTATTACCCCAAACAAGTGAAACAGAATGGAGTAAAACCTATAAAATGCTGCTGCTTGAGAAAATAATTTCACATTCCCAGGCAAGAAATAGCAGGCCGTCACAAAACCCTGCAGTGAGGGAAACGGTGATGAAGGAAAGTGGGAAAGGGCTGCCTTGCATTCTAATGGGCAGCGGCTGCGGCAGGCTGCAAAGCCCTCCCCTCCCTTAGAACACCAGCACCACCCCAAGCAGGCCTCCTACAGACAACACGTACAACGAAGGGGTGACATCAACGTTCCTGACACAGAAAAACGATGGATGGACAAGAGAAGAGGGAGTGAGGGAGAGAGAAGGGGGACAGGAACAACCAGCTTCTTTAACCTGAGCACTACGAAGGGTCAAGAAAAAAAAAAAAAGACAAGTCAAAGTCAAGGGCGTTCAGTATTTTATAATCATCTCATATTTTTGGACGCGTTTCTTCTAATTCTAACAAAGCACACAACATCATCGGAGCCGTAAAGCTTTCCTCATTTCTCCACTGGCAAGAGCCTTCTGCCTCTGACATGATTCTGGCTCTTCCTGAGAATTAAACATACTCCTATCACAGACACATTCAGACATCCACGTAAGTTATTTCTGAGATTCTGCAAACACTCCAAAGGCACCATCAGGAGCGAGAGCTTACCGGACGTGCCGGGGTGGCAGTTGCACTGGTAGCCGTTCACCAGGTCGATGCAGCGGCCGTCATTCAAGCAGGGGTTGCTATAACATTCGTCTATCTGGTCGCTGCAGATGGCACCCATGTACCCTGGGTTGCAGATGCAGGTGTAGGAATCAATGCCATCCTGGCACTGGCCATGGTGGCAAGGATCAGGGTCACAGTTGTCAATGTTCTCCTCACACAACACACCAGTAAATCCTTGGGAAGAAAGTTTTGAAGGAGTCTTGAGAAACTGAGGCAAATGTTCCAAATGAGTCGACACACACACTTACTCTACGCATTCCAAGTCTTAGTTCACACTGCAGGAAATGAGCGGCTGAAACGGCACGAATGACTGTAAGGCAAGCCTAGAAAGCGTGCCTCACATCAGGTTTTCAAGTCAAGTTTAGAGAAGTCAAAAACCTTTTTGATAATCTAAAAGATCAATGATTCCACTGCAAAGGTGCTTCACTTCTTAATGGGCCTCAGTGGAGCATGGTTCTCAATATTTTTCATTTGTAGTGTTTACCTTTCTATTCCGTTCCACCCAAATCCAACGTACAAAATTCTGTATTGCTAGCTTCCTGTACCACATTCACCCAATTCTGATCCCGAAGGGCAGAGAACTCTTCTGTATTCTTCTCAACAATTCCCACAAGTGCTATGCGTACATCTATATCCATACACGTTTTTCATAATTACTTTCTGACCAAACAAGTTACGATGATTTCAAAGAGAAATGGAAAAATACAATCTCCTTCCTTTAACACTTAAATAAGCCAACCATAGGCCCAGAGGTACAACTATGTGGGCCGGGCATGTGCTTCGTGTGCAGAAGACAAGAGGCTGATTTCTGTACTACGCTGTCCCTCAAGAACCCCAGGAGAGACCGAGGAGTAAGCCCCAAGCATCTCTGAGTACAGCCTGAGAACAAAAAGAAAATGAAATCTCTTTGAAAAGACTTCAGTGGGGCCCTTCCCCTCACCTACCACCCCACATTTTAAACATGAGTTGAACAGTTTTAATCTCTCTTCATGAAGCTCATCATCTTGAACATAATCTGGTTATAGGAGAACAAAACTGAAACTTCTCCAATTAAAGACGAAAGTGGAGGGGGAGCAGGCAGAAACTTCATAAAGACACACAGCAAGTTAACAAAGGTCTATAGGCAACACAATAGGAGAACTGATCCACGCAACTGAGCTGGTGAGGGAGTTGAGGAGAGGTGTTGGGGTCCTTGGGCAAAGAATGGCACACTAATGAAGGGAGTGGTGTTAGAATTCACTGCATGGAAACCATGGTTAACAGAACTGGAAACCACAGACTCAATAAATAAAATGAGAAAAAAAAAGTTAAGCAGTTCATTCGACAGGATCTAATCTAAGTAGACCTAATTAAGTGGCAAGATTAAAATATGAGTGAACCATTGTCTATGCTTGTTTATGTGACTTGGTTTGTTTTTCTGTGATCAGAGAAAGGAATCAAGTTCACGTGGTTTAAAATCCTTTCCAACGTAGGAAAAAATGCCTTGGATTATATCCACAGCTTTCTTTTCTCTGAAACAGACAAAACAGAAACTGGAAAAATCACCTTTTCCAATGTCTAGTGCTTCTCTTCCATACTGGTCTTCAGAGAGGCCAATATGTAATAAGAGACCTTCATTTTCTTCGAATCCAGTCTCAACTGAGAAATGTGGCTACAGATCAGAAATGTAGACTATTTGTAAACAGAAAACAGACTCTTTTTGACCTCAGTAGCGAAGTCAGGGAAGAGGAACAGATTTTCCCAGAGAGACTATCTCGCAGGTTTAGACACACACCTACCGCTCAGAACATGAGTCACCATCGATGCAGAAAACTTCTGCATTTGCACACAACTGCCCTTAGATTTTTGGACCCCTGTTCAGTCATTTGCCTCAAGAAACACAGAGACTGACCTCCTGCTGAGAAGGTCCAGAGAAAAATAGTTTTCAACTGGAATTTTTCCCCTTCCCAAAGGAGTTAAGTCAGGCCAGCTGTAAACTCACGGCTGCCCAAGTCCGTCCCAGCGAGACATGGACAAAGAATGGGAATGCCCCGGACAGACAGAGCACTGTGGTGGGGAGAAGCAACCTGGTGTCATATAGGCAAACACAGAGAGCAGCAGGAAAGCACGTTAGAAGTTCCCTCCAACCAAAGAGCAGCCCCGTGAGTGAACTGGCCTAGAAGGGGCGCTATGAGGGCGATCTCCCTCATCCCTCCAATTTTGTTCAAGCATACCTACCAGGGAAATCCGAAAGTGAATAAGGTCTTACCTGTGGCACACTGGCACTCATACCCATTCGGGTGATCGATACACTTGGCCCCGTTCAGACACGGAGTACTGGAGCAGTCATCAATGTCAATCTGGCAAAATGGCCCAGTGAAACCTTCGAAGGGCACAAGTCACAAGTTTAGTCTACATCCTCTACATCTTCCTTTACTAGGATATTCATGAGGGACTGGGTGACGTTACTATCATGGCTTCGTACTAACAGGTCAGCTAAATGTTCAATTATTCTCCGCCACAGGGAGAGTGGGTGAGCCCAGGGCGTCAGAGGCACCAGCCGATCTCTGTAACCACTGCTCTCTCCCACAGAACTCACTTCTAGTTCAAGCAGGGACTGAATGGTTCTAGGCAGAGCCTTCGGCAAGGGAGTGGACTGGCTTCCAGGGGACTGAGACCACCTCTCTGAAGCAACAATAAGAGAGGCCACAGCCAGAGCAGCAAGTTTGGCTTCTTCTCAACAATCGCTTTTGGGAGCAAAAGGAGAGACAGCGCGTTCTTTGGAAAACATTGACTTGTGCTGTCTGTTTTTGGACTCATGGGTAAAAAACGACTAAAAATATTCATCTCACAGAACGGCTTCAAGAATATGACCCCTGGGGGAAAAACTATATCCCAAATAGCCTACAACTAAGGCTTCTGTGAGGTATGAACTTTCTGGAATATACACACAGACAGAGGGGCCAAGGGTCACTCAGAATAGACACGGACTGCTGACCACAAAGGAGTCGGAAAATGCGCTAGCCAATTCCCGGCCTCTGCACCCCAGCTCCTCTCCCCAAGTGCTCATTTTAATGACTTCCTCATGTGGAGCCCACACACGCCGCCCTCTCATCCCTTCCGCTGACTGAGGCAGCTCTGCGCTCTCAAAGAAATGGGGGCAGGTGGTGGGCACTTACCAGGCGGACACAGACACTGGAAGCGATTGACCTTGTCCACACACTGCCCGTTGTTCACACAGGGGTTGCTCTGACATTCATTTATCTCCAGCTCACAATGCACACCTTTGAAACCTGAACGAAAGTGGACCACACAAGTGGCTCAGAAAAACAGAAGGGCATGCCTAGCCGAGAAAGTGTGCGTTTTACAAAGAACGCTTTATCTGGTATGAGCGTGAATACATCTACAGAGGGCAAAGGGGTTCTATCATGATGGAAAATTATCACTGTCTGTATCGGCAGGATGGGAGAGATCGGGGGCTATCTGTGCCACTAAACAAAGGTCAGAGGTGACCTCCACAGACCCTGGCAAGACCTAGTATTCCAACAAAGACTGTGCCCCATTTATCTGAGCAGTCCAGACTTGCTCTAAGAAGAGTGTCATCAGGCCCTCGGGATCCCCTTACCATGCTCCAAAAGACAAGTTGAGTCAGCGATGTTGGTGCCCCCCAGGGTCAGGTCTCACCCCCCTGATGAGAGTCTCTCATCTTAGACAGGGAGAGAAACAACTGACAGCCATCATTAAAGCTTGATTTAACCATGCCCCAAAAATATGGCCTCTGCAGAAGAGCCCAAAATACAATAAAGCATGTGTATGTCACGATGGATAAAGAACAAATTCCTGTACAACTATAGGTAAAATTCATTTCTGTAACACTGAATGGCATACTTTTTTTGCAGTATGTCAGGGCACTGGGAAAATGGGCTGCTGAAACACTTTTATGGCAAATCCCTTATTAAATCAAAGAACACTGACATCAAAGCAAATCATTCTGAAATTTCCTCTTATATGTACCTAAAGTTTGATAAATGAAACTGGCACTAAGAGTTCCAGCCTTGCCTTACTGACACTGAGGGTGCTCGTGGCTGGGAACCTGCTATTACCGGGAATCAAACTGGATAGATCAAATGGAACTGTCACACTGTAATGAATTCTCCACCCAAGAGAAGCGTGGTGCTTCCACTCCTGCCTGCACATGGATGAATCCACGTACCTGGCATGCAAAGGCATGTAAAACCTCCAATCTTATCCAGACAAGTGGCATCATTCTGGCAGGGGTCTGAATGGCACTCGTTGATGTCCATATCACACCGTGACCCAGCAAACCCCTTCTGACATGCACAGTAGAAAGCGCCATCTGTGTTCACACACTTTCCTGCATGCTCACAAGGATTGCTGTTGGCTGGAAAACATAAGGACCAATTATGGAGCTCAAAGCACTTCACAGAGTTTGCACAAAGGTGGACTACAAAAGCAGAGTCGGGGCCGGAGCGATAGCATAGCGGGTAGGGCGTTCTTGCACGCGGCCAACCCGGATTCGACTCTCCCAGCATCTCATATGGTCCACCGAGCACCAGCAGGAGTAATTCCTGAGTGCAAAGCCAGGAGTAACCCCTGAGCATCACTGGGGATGGCCCAAAAAGGAAAAACTAAAAAGAAGCAGAGTCCACAGTTACTGCATTAAGGCCAGAAGTGGAATTATCTGGTTTCTAACTTTCTATTTTCTTCTTGGAAAATAGCACACTGGGGTCCGGGAGATAAGTGAGGTGTCAGGGGCACCAGGCTTGCTTGCACATGTAACCAATTACAACTTCCGGCACCAGGAGGCCCCTGAGTACCATCAGCTGCAGTCCTGGTGATGGATCCTTTACACTGTACCACCAGGTAGACCCCAGGTGACCTCCAGCACTGCTGGTGGGCCCAAGCTGTCTCAGAGGTGTGAACTGCAAGACATTTGAGCCAGCTGACTCAGAATCACCAGGAGTGGTTCCAGGGACCCCCGAGCACTTCCTAAAAGCCCTTCCAAAAAATAATTATCAGGACCAGAAACTTGGCGCATGTCCTGCAGGTGCAAGGGCCTTGGCTCGCTCCCAGCACACGACCTCTTTACTGGGCCCCACAACAACAACAACAACGCAAACAAGTAAGACTCGGGCAAGCTCGGCTCTTGTACATCTCCCCTTCTTCCGTCTGAACTGTCACCACGGCAGAGCCTTAAATGAAGAGTCCGATACGGCTCATCCATTTATTTCAATGCTCCAAAGAAAAGACATGGCGATGCTGGTGATTGGTTTTAACAGGAGGGAGGTAACAGGACAGATCTGGGATTGGGATGAAACGTGCCCCTAGAGTAAGACCTGATTCTGTTAACGTACTTCCTGAGCGCAGCCGACACTGCGAGGAAGAGGAAGGTTCTGTGCACTCACCCATAGCACATTCGTCCACATCCTCAGTACAATCAGCTCCTCGGTAGCCCTGGGGACAAGTGCAGATGTACTGGCCATTCAGAGGGTTGGTGTTACACAGCGCCCCCTTGTGGCAGGGGTTGCTGATGCACGCATCGTCCAGATGACATAAGAGACCTGTCAAAGGCAGGGCAAGATAAAAAGGGAAAAATGTTTCTATGAGAATTTTGTCTTTGTGGAGGAAGAAAAACACCTTCCGGTGAGCTCTTCAAAATACAGTATCATGATTCATAGGTAACGTCCCCCTTGCCTGCTCCGGCTACAGGGACAAGGAAGGAACTTCTACAGTCAACCCAGGGCTCTGCCCCTCCGTTTAAGACTCTCCTCAAGGACAGAAGCACCTGTCAGGTCACCAAGTGGGGCATGAGCTAATGAAGAGGTGAATGGGGAGTCCTTCCAATGGTGCTGCAAGATTCTGGAAACAAAAAGATGCCCAATTCATTCTGCTTTTCAGACAGACAACAAACAGAATTTCATTCCATGTCTCCAATATTGCATGCATTCTGCATTTTAGCTGGCAACAGACCTTCCCCAAGTTATGCGACCTGATGATCGATCATGAGGCCACTAGAGTTTCATTAGATGCAGCAGCCAAAATCAAACCAAAATACGTGATCCTCATTAGCCTACACTGAGAAGTCTTTTGGTAGTGTTGACATTACAGACTCGGTGATCCCTGGCTCTGAAGACATCAGTAGGCCCAAGTTCAGTGCGGTTCACATGGTAAGTGGATTTTTGAGCCTTCAAGTAGCTTATGACCAGGTACAGATGGTTTGTTCTACAAAGCAGGAGTGGGGGCTTTTGAGACAGCTTCGATTTAAATGCATTTCTAAGCCAGGCACTGCTTTCATTCTCTCGGCTAAGCGGCTTCGTCCACCACATTCCTCTCTTCATTACTTTCCAGTCCTGGAGCCCGATGCTATTAAACTGACAGGGCATATAAAGCTCTCTTTGCAACTGGTAAAAATCCTCCCTACAGGAATATTTCCATAGAAACAGAGAGCTGTTTAAATGCTTCCCTCTTAATAACTCCTCAGTAAACGAACTGTTTCTTCTTAAAATTCTTAAATATATATTCTTTTTTTCTTTTATTTTTAAAAAATTTTTTTATTAGTGAAACACCATGAGGTACAGTTATAGACTTATAAATTTTTGTGCTTGGGTTTCAGCTATACAATGATCAAGTACCCATCCCTCCACCAGTGCCCATCCTCCCCCACCACGGGTCCCAGCATCCCTCCCACCCCCATACCCCCCGTCCCACCCTGCCTCTGTGGCAGGGCATTCCCCCTTGTTCTCTCTCTCTTCTTTTGGGTACTGTGTTTTGCAAGAGAGGCATTGAGTGGCAATCGTGTTTGGTCTATAGTCTACTCTCAGCATGCATCTCTCATCCTGGGAGGATCCTCCCAACACCCTTTATTTGGTGCTCTCTTCTCTATCTGAGCTTCCTTTTCCCCTAGCACGTGTGGCTGGCCTCCAAGTCATGGAGCTTAAATGTATATTCTTAAATGTAAATTCTTAAATGAGATCAGAGACACACCCAAGGCAGTAGTTATTAACTTTCACTTGAGGGGGATGAAAAACAGAAATACAGAGAATTGGAGGGGGGGGGGGCCTTGGGGAAAAAAAACTAAACTAAAAAAACTGTGGCTAGCGATAACATTTGTGGAGCAGGCTGGAATTGCTTGCCCCCACGAAGACAACCAAATACGAGGATAAAAATGAACACAGAATTCCTACATACTCCTCCTCCTCTTTCTCGACGGACAGGTTCTGCCTGTGTGCTGGTCTTACCGGCTTTCCCCTCTGGGCACATGCAGAAGAAGGAGGCCACCCGGTCGATGCAGGTGGAGCCCGCAGTGCAGGAGGCGAAGGCACAGTCGTCGATGTTCTCGCTGCAGTCAGCTCCGGTCCAGCCGTTGACACACACACAGCCGTAGTCCCCATTGCGGTTGGTACAGGTGCCCCCGTTCTGGCAGGCGTTGGGTTGCAGCAGGCACTCGTCTACATCCTCCGTGCAGAACTGGCCTTTTGGGGGAGGAAGGGGAATGCACCGTTGATGAGGGCTCTTAAATCTCAAAGGACAAGTAACATACACCAGTCTCCACAGCACTGGTCCTCGTGAGAGGTTTGATGCTGCATTAAGTCTTCCAAATGCAAGTATTTATTCCAGGAAAATAATATAAGAAGAATGCAAACTGTCATCTTCAGGAACCATAGCAACAGGAGAATTTAGCCTATTTAATCACTGTCAAATCCGTAGGGCAATGATTAGATGTGAGAAGAGAGAGAGCATAAGAGTTAAATCAGAAAACATATGAAGGGGTCTGGAGCGATAGCACAGCGGGTAGGGTGTTTGCACGCGGCCGACCTGGGTTCCCTGAGCATCGCAGGAGTAATTCCTGAGTGCATGAGCCAGGAGGAACCCCTGTGCATCACCGGGTGTGACCCAAAAAGAAAAATAAAACCTATGAAGAAACATATGTTAAAATATCTGGGCAATTGTTTTATACCTTGATAGTATCAGTGTCAATATCCTGGGTGTGAAACAATAGTTTTGCAAGATGATATTACCAAAGAGACTTTGTAGAGATTAAAGGACATCTGTATTAATTCTTACCAATGTCTGCGAAATGACAATTATCTCAAAATAAAAGGTTTACTAAAAATGAAATTGGGGGCCAGAGTGACGGTACAGTGGGTAGGGCATTCGCCTTGCATGCAGCCCACCCAGGTCCGATCCCTGGCATCCTGTGCGGTCACCCAAGCACCACTAGCAGTGATTCCTGAGCACGGCCCAAAAAACACCTCGCCAAAACAACAGTGAATAAATAAATAGAAATAATTAAAGACCGGCAAGGTTAGAGAGAATTTAAGTTTCCATGCTGCTAAGACAAAGTCCAGATGATGAGTCTGGAGCACCGGGTGCTCGGTCTGAAACACGGAGGCTTCAGGAATGGAGAGTTTGTGAAAGAAGATGCAGAAAGTTGACCCAAAGGAATAAAAGATGGAAAAAGGATCAGTTTTCTCTTCCTGAAAAAAAAAAACTGAAGAATGGGAAATGTAATACCGCTTATACGGCAGGTCATCCCGAGAGCAAAGGATGGGAAACTCTGGAAAAGGCCTATGACAAGGCACTCCATGAGTTCCAACTTACAGGAAGGAATAAGACGATGTCTCTGACTGACAAGTACGTGGTGCCAGGATACTTACGCTGTCAGCCCGCACAGTCTTCACCAATCCAGAGAGCCTTCGAAGACCACTAGAGACCATCTGAATTCTCTAAAACACAACATGGCAACTAACTGAAGCTAAAAAATCCCCAAAGGTTTTTATTTTTGGTTTGTGAATTCATTTTTTTTTATAAAAATAACTCAATGAATAATTCAGGGAGGCATTTTGAAGAAGCACTTTCAGTGAAAAAGCACATGATGCTTCTACTCAGCAAATGCCAAGGGTACCCCTAGTCCCTGGAATACTTTGCAATAGTTCAACTGATTTTAATATTTTGAGAAAAACTACCAAGTGTCCAGTGTTGTAACCATGATCACTAGCAGAAGCTAGTTTTGTCTGGTCTACGCAAGCTGACCCCCTCACCCCCCATCCCCACCCCCACCCCCACCCCCACCCCTGCCATCTAACTTACACATTCATTATACACAGAAGCACGATTATAGGAACACACTTATTTTGACTGCGTACCCATCTCCTGTCACTTAACTGCAAGCGAGCTCAACTCAGAAAGAATCTTTCCTGTAGTCCAGGCGAAGAGCCCACAAACTAGAATGCCAGAATGGGTCTGTGGCTCTCTGGTCAGCACACCCCTTCTCACCCCACTTCAGCCAGACCACTCTTGAAGGAGCCACCATGCATTTGCCTGAGCCTGTCTTCCTGTCTATAACTGACTCAGGATGGACTTCTTCTGATTTGAATTATGTCTGAATCTATTTTCCAAACATTTACACTTGAGACCATGTGGACTACTGGGCGTGAAGTGGCTGGTCTACAGAGAAATGACAAGGTGAATCAGAAGTGCAACAGAAAGGAACATCACGGTGACATTTCACTCATTGGTTCCAGTTGTTCCTGAAGACAAAACGCTCCTAAAGCCACTCAAGAGGCTCAGCCATTCCGAGACATGCCTTCTAACAGGCTTCCTCAACTCCATACGGAAATTTATCCCTTAGAGTCCATTGCATTCACTAATACAGAGTGAGTGAACAAGGTGAGTGAATGAACACACTGGTAATCATTTTCCCCAGGGGAGATTATATTACTCCTATGGCTTTCTTTGTAGCCATACTATACTGACATAAAGGCTACCTCAATGAAGACAAATGTGTCATTTGTTTGCAGGTAAACTTAAGAACAAAACAAGCCCAACAAGAAAAGAACTGTTGCAACCTGGAAACCACTGCAGTGTTGACTCTTACACTTATATTAACTCAAATATTTATGCTACCATCTTTAAATCAAACTGACTTCCTGAGTATGAGCGATTCTATTTTTCTTTTTGACTGTCTTCATAAGTATTTGATATGCCAAACACAGTAACAACAAAGTCTCCAATGGAGACATTACTGGGCCCGCTCGAGCAAATTGACGATCAACGGGAGGGCCTTTACCTTTTTTTTTGTCTTCATAAATCACTGTGTGCTGACAAAGTATCTCATATTATCCTACCTTAAAATAGACACGTACACACACAACACACAAACGATGTCAGATGAAGTACATACACAATATGGTGAGGCCAGAGAGACAGTACAGCAGGCAAAGCACCTGCTAAACATGTAACTAACTCCAGGTGGATCCCCCAGCACTGCATATGGTACCCCAAGAAATACTAGGAATAATTCCTGAGCACCACTGGGTGTGGTCCCAAACCAAATAAAGATAAATAGAACAATTACTTATAGTAGGACTTTGCTCTATTGAGAAAGAAAATCAGTAGTCAATGCCTAATATGAACCAGGTCTTAAGCATGAAAATAATAAGTGAAATATCATCATATACATTGGAGAACTGGGTTTAGAGGAATAAAAATAACTTGCCTAGTGTGAGGCAAAGAATGCAGCAGAGTTGGGATTTAAATGAGAGCTGCCAGATTAAGATTCGTTTGTTTTCTTTTTTTCTCCCTCCCTCCCTTCCTTCCTTCCTTCCTTCCTTCCTTCCTTCTTTCCCTCCCTCCCTCCCTCCCTCCCTCCCTCCTTCCTTCCTTCCTTCCTTCCTTCCTTCCTTCCTTCTCTCTCCTTCTCTCTCTCTTTTTCCTTTTTTTTGCGCTTTTGTTTTTTTTATCTTCTGTTTTGTAACCACACCTGGCAGTGCGCATGGGGCTACTCCTTTCTCAGTGCTTGTGTTGCCCCTGGTGGCGTTGGGGCATCCTGCACTCTTGTGTGCAAAGTGAGTGCTCAATTCCTTGCATTCGCCTCTAAAATTCTTCGCAAGGATTTGAAACATGAGTCTCACTATATATCACCCACTTCTGCGTGTCTCAGTTTCCCCAATCACACAAAGGCTGGGAGAAGTAGAGAGGATGGAAAAGTAAGGGTTAAAATTATGATTCACATAATTGTGAATTATGTGACAATTCACTAATTGTGATTGTGGTAAAAACTTATGATTCCAAATTACTATCCTAAAATCAAGTGTACTTTCAGAAATGTTTGCTATTTTTTTCAGAGTACTTTTGACATTTATTATGTTTTGGAGAAAACAATTAAGATTGATTTTTGAAGTTTCAGTATTTTCAATGAACACCTTAGGACAATGCACCCATCATAGTTTTAGAGAAATCAAATCTAGAATCTAGGTTCTAGCTTGGAGGGCTCAGGAAGGGTAACCTTTCCCCAGTACATGGCTAGTAATTGAGTACTAGCTAGTTAAATCACTGAGAAAGCACAGAATTATGAAACAAAGATCAATGTAGCTGTAACGGTGATGAATGAAGGCAGAAAGTCACTGAATACAGAAATGAGAAATCATCCTGGTGTTCATCTATGGAACTAACAGGTCTAGCTAAGATCACTTTCCCTACTATACCCAAGCAAGATAGCATCATCCCCAGCAGAAGGGACTGGGGTTTTTGATGATGCTAGATGTAATCTCAGATTTAAAAAAATAGTAGCGATCATGTGAAATTTCAAATGTCAACATGGATCCTGACCTGGTCTATTAAGCAACACGGAGTTGTAGGTTCGCAGACTGGAGCAAACATGATCAAAGATGTGGACGGAGATGTGTCAGCCAGGAGAATATAGGAAGGACGGAAAAGAGCAGAGGGCTTTATGAGTCGAGGGAGGAGAGAGAGCACTGTTATGAGCGACCTCGCCTATAAACGCACCCAGTGAAGAGGGCGACAGCTGCCTTTTCCAGGACCTACCACGCTACTAAATCTTCACTCCTAACAAGTCTCTGCGTGTGTCATCATTTGTGTCAACACACAAACCTCACTGGCAACTCCCAAAATATGTTGCACAAAGTCAGTTAGGCAAGTTTTGAGAGCATTAATTATCCGTCTTAGTAATTTCACCTGCCAGATATTGCAGGTTATATTTTAGTACCGCGACTCAGGTCGGGCCTCTTAGGTTCCTGACCATTCCCGGAGTGCAAGAGAAAGAAAATCACTTGAAACCGTCTTCTCTGAAACCACCACGAGCCTGGACTTAGTAGGATATGTCACCCAGCCACATCTCTGGCTGACTTGGTACACCCAGAGTCACCCACAGTTCCTAACAGCTTCCTGGGTGACCGATTCTGCTCCGCAACTGCACCCGAAGTACACATCTCCCCTCCTCTACCGCACCACAGTGGCTTGCTGTTGGTTCCTTAAATATAAGGCTCTTTGCCTTGGTGCCTCTGTGTATGTTCTTCTCTCCACCTTAAATATTCTCTCCCTGCCCCTCATGTATATGACTCTTTATTTCTTGATTTGCATAATCTCTTTTTAATGGTTGTTATTGTCTGGGCACACCCTTTGGTGCTCAGGGCTGACTCCTGACTCAATCACTCCTGGAAGCGGTTCAGGGGACCAAGTGGGTGCTGGAGACTTGAACAAGTGTCAGCAGCAGGCACGCCACGCACCTTTAGGCCTGTCTTATTGCTCCAGCCCCACAATCAACATTTTAGTAGATCTCTAAATTCATATTTCCCCATCACTGCATCCAGTCCATCCAATCCATCCTGTCACTAATAGAATTTTTTCAAATTTATTTACTCTTTACAGGTTTTTCCCCCATAGGGTAGTAAACGCTATGACAGTATCCCAGCAGTACTCAGGAGACCATGGTATGCCAGGGATCTGAATCCACATGCAAGGCATGCACTCTGGCCCTTTGGACACCTCGCCAGAACCCCACTCTATGGCCACACAGTATTAACACGTGACAGAAAACGCAGCAGAATAAACTTCTATGGTCTCTTGTATCATCTGTACTGAAAAACCATGACCTGGGCCTCAACAGCATCAACATCAAGCCCCAGAGCACTAGAGATGTATTAATTTATGAGCTACAACCCACTGGGACACAAACACCGCATTGTGGCTCTCTCAAGATGCCACAGATGAAACATCAACAGACTTGGAGTTACAGATAATTAGGAAGTGAGAAGATGAGAAAAAAGGAAAGAAAGGGGAAGAGGGAGGCAGACAGGGGCAGGGAGGAGAGAGCAAGGAGGGGGGAGGCATGGGGAGGAGAAAAGATGGGAAAAAGAGAAGGGGGGAGGGAGGAGAGGCCAGTGGGCCTGAGAACTCCAGGACGAAGCCCTTCCTAGTCATCTCCAAACCGGGAAGTATGTGAAATATGATGTTTATCACATCAAGGGCTCTGTTAAGGGTCAGCTCTTATTGCAATAACAATCACCATGTGAAGAACAAATAAAAATGGGCTTGGCTGGCCTTGGCCTTGACCCTATTACCTCTTCAATGGTTAATTCAAGACAATCTGGTCTCCAGTATACCCTTGAAACCAGCAATCACCCAGATGCCTGGCTTGTGAAATTTCATCTTCCCACAACACAGGAAAGCACTTGTAGTGCAACCTCTGTCCTATAAAGTTGTTTTCTCTGGAAAAGGATTTTCTGCTGCTCAAGTGAAAGAATAGAAGACGATGCGATTCTTCTCAAAGTTGCTGCAGGCACGTAAAGCTAGCTGAAGTGTTCTTCAAAGCCTACAGAGTGTCTACAGTGTCAAAGTGTCTACAGAGTGTCCTTCGGAAGAGAATGTGAGTCTGCAATGACACACAAACCCAAGAACCGGTACACGAGATCTGTCCATGGAAGTGGTTCAGAGCTAACCGAGGGGTGAGGGGACGCAGATGCAGGGAGGCTCTCATTAAATGCTCCCCCTAGCCCTGGACAGCATCAGCACCCTCCTTTCAGCACTCCGCAGAAGCCTGGAAGGGCACAGGAACGCTGAACGCGGGACTGCCGGATCCTATATTCTTACAAAGGTGTCAAGCTACAGTCCCTGAAAGCCCATAATAATTACTCAATTAAGAGGATGGATTTGTGCCTCCAAATCCCATCTAATATACTTGACGGACTCATGAAAATGATGTCAATATGTAAAGTGAATTTGCCATCTGCATGTTCAGAGTCTTTGAGGAACGTGAAAAAATAAAGTGAAAAGTTCTGGGGCAGGAGAGACAGTCCAGCCTGTAGGGAGCTCTTCCTGCACACTGCTGCCCCAGATTCAATCCCCAGCATGCCATATGGTCCTCTGAGTCTGGCCAGAAGAGCGATGCCTGAGTGCAGAGCCAGGAATAAGCCCCATGCACTGCTGGGTGTGACCCCAAAACCAAATAAATAAA
The DNA here is from genome assembly GCF_029834395.1 of Sorex fumeus. Taxonomy (NCBI): domain Eukaryota; kingdom Metazoa; phylum Chordata; class Mammalia; order Eulipotyphla; family Soricidae; genus Sorex; species Sorex fumeus. Next base: position 8,109,803 of record NW_026606058.1, read on the forward strand.
GATAAAAATTCTATGACCTCTCCATGTTTTCTGCCCCTCTCTCCAGGTTTCCATTATTTTAGCTAGTTTTCACTTCGAAACTTCCCTTGCGTCCCTCTGATGTTGTTAGCACAGTTGTGGCGAGTCAAGGCTCACACATGTGGTGACAGTGCTCCAGAGTGCTCATACTCTGGTTGCGGTGCTCTGGGGATCACAGACTCTTTGTTGCAGTACAGGGGCATCACACAGCAGAGGTGAGAATCACACTCAACGATGCTGGGCAGTGCTAGGGGCCGAATGGCCTCACCCGTGCAAGGTAAGTATTCTAGCAGAGAGCCACATTTCCAGGCCCTAAGATAGTTCCATTAGCTGGAGTCACTACAGCTGTTTTCCTTTCTCAAATGATCACAATCACCCAGTGTCTTTACACATACTGTTCTCTGAATGTGGAAAACCCTCACCCCGGTCTTTAATTCAAACTCACCCACACAGAAACTTCAGTAGAAGTACAGTGTAAGCATGTCAGGAAGGCTACCTCCAAATCAGCTATCTCTTTCTGTTAACATACTAATGATTTACACGCTTTTTGTTGTTGTTTGGGGGCCATATCCAGCAATGCTCAGGGATCACTCCTGGTGCTGCACTTAGGGATCACTCCTGGCAGTGTCTGGAGGACCACCACAGGAATGCTGGGAATTGAACTCGGGTTGTTGCGTGCAAGGCAATGCCCTGCCTGCTGTAATTGCTCTGGCCCTCAAAACTAATTTTTTTTTTGCTTTTTGGGTCACACCCGGTGATGCTCAGGGGTTACTCCTGGCTCATGCACTCAGGAATCACTCCTGGCGGTGCTTGGGGGACCATATGGGATGCTGGGAATCGAACCTGTGTTGGCCATGTTGGCTGCATGCAAGGCAAACGCCCTACATGCTGTGCTATTGCTCCAGCCCCAAAACTAAATTTTGGAAGGCATTTCTAATACTTCGAAAATTTATAGATACAATTTAAGTCTGTCTGTGTTCCCCACTAGGCTATGAAGCGCCATGAAGAAATGTAACTACTTACTTCATACGAGACCCCTCTAACTCTTAGACCAGTACCCAGTCAATAAACCTTCTCATGAAGTGTTCGACAAATATTTGGTAAATGTTTATCAGTCCCCGGTATTTCTCACTCAAGTTCTTCTAATCCCCAAATATTCATCATCCTTCGCCTCATCTCCCTCATAGCTCTCGGGTGTCTCTATATCCCAGAGTCTCTGTCATCCTCTCACCTACGTCCACCCATCACACACAATCTTCTCTTTCCTCCACAGCTGCTGAAATTCATTCTCATTTATGCCACACTAAATTCATCTTGCCTTTGACCCCAACCCTTCAACTACGTCTCAAGGGAAACCCTACAGCATGGTGATATGATGTTCGGTTGTTCAACGGTTACAACTCTGTCCTAGTCACTTCTCTTTGATAGGAGAGTCCCTCTTTGCATGCTTTCATCTGCAAGCAAGAAAGTTATTTTTTCTTTATTCCTTAATGCTACCACTAACTTTAAATCATAAAAATACATTTGTTACAAAACTTCTAGGTATAACGCATTGTAATAACTGTGTATTTGATCAGTCAAATGCAAAACCTCTCATACAATTAGTTCGGTTCTCCAGATTTTCCAGATTTAATAGTGTCGTCCTGGTCCACACTGAAGAAAGTTGCTAGAGAAACTCAGAAAAGTAAGAAACCAGGATAGATTTTAATAGGAAGCCACAATCGTGGGATTTAATAGTAGCTCACATTCATTTTGCAATTCGTTTTCCTGTTTTACTCCTTTAAACTGCCAAATATTGCTCTGACAGTGAGGATTTATTTTATCATCCAAATACTGACAGTTACGGCAGCACTGGTCTCAATCTTTACAATCACAGAGGTCACTTGCCGAAATTGTTTCTACTGTCCCCTTGTCCATTTTTTCGCTGCTACGTCCTCCATACCCAGATGTCCCACTAGTACCAGGGACTAAAAAGAGGAATCAAACAGACAGCAACGAGGCCCAGGGAAGGCTCAGTGGAAGCTGCAACCAAGTATGTGTTCTGTGATGCACAGCCAGATGCATGGACAACTAGAACATGTGACACCCACCCGACCCCCACCCCCAATAAGCACTGCAACTAAACATACGTAACTGCTTTGACCAGGAGTGTGACCTCAGCAACCAGAATGTGCAAGAACACCAGAACTAAAAGGGTACAAACAACCAAAAGCGTGTGTGCGCCCCTGTGAGCACCACAACCAAGAGTGTGTGACCCACCCAGAGTTGGCACCACAAGAGAGGGGAGGATACGTGCTTAGAAAGTACAAATAAAAGAGATAAGCACTCAGAACCTCTCAGGCATGGGATCAGGATACCACGTGCTACCTTAAGGTCAGAATACCCTGCAGCATAGCTAAGATACGCTTAATTATAAGTGGGAGGGAGGTTTTATACGTAAACCAGGTTGTATAAGAGTGTCTCTAAAGAAACGGGGTGCTGTGAGGAATACTTCAGATGTGCGTGTGTGTGTGTGTGCGTGTGTGTGTTTACATTTGAATAAAAGAGAGAACGAACCTAATTTAGAGCAATGGGAAAAAACTGGTGTTCTTTGCTCAGTCATCATTAGGGGAGAGATGACTGGAAAGGGAATTATATATATGGATAGGCTTGAAAATTTCTCAAACGACCAAAAAAACCCACTGGAAGTACTTGAAGCAAAGACACAACAGACCCAGCTTGTATTTCTGAAAGCCCACTCCACTGTCGAGGTGTGCTTGGACTGAACTCCACCTCACCTCCAGGTCAACATCAATTCAAAGCACCAGGGAGCCTCTGGGCGCCAGCTGCCTCATAGCAAAGGGAATTCAGGGCAAATTCCGGATGCAGCAGCACCAAAACGCATCCAGGCCGAATCAGCAGAAAGAGAGAGCGCAATGGATTCTGTGCGAGCACTGGGTTTTCAAAAAGCTGACCTCCGGCACAGAGACTTCCCCACACAAAGAGGAAGATGGTGCCAAGCTCCAGTCCCCTCTGAAGAGGCCCACACTCTGGCTCGCCTCCCACCTCCTGGGGCTCCTGCCCGATGAAACCAGTTTACACAAAGAGCCCCCACCCCAGCCCCACTTCGCTGGGAGGAAAGCGAACTTCAACAAAGGTTCCAAAGAGAATCAAGCGCCCTTCTTGAAAGACAAGTGACGGCCATGAGCACAATAAGTAAAACGAAAATATATACATGGGACCTGTTAAGACATTCTGCAAATAAGACTGGCGATGTACTCCTTAAGACACAGATGGAGCACATACTTGTGAAAAACGTTCACTTTCAGAAAGTGGTACATTTCAGGAAAAAAACTGATTATGTATTCTCAAGTAAAGTTAGACACAGAGACTCTTACAAAGAAGTGAAAACTTAAATGGGACAGCAGACTCATGAAAGAAGGTAGGCTAAGAGGCAGATGGAAACCAAAAGAACTTAGATGAGTGAATATTACAATATAAAACAAATGGCTCAAATAAAATCAGATGGAAAATGCACGGTAATACTGTCCTCCCGTTGTTCATCAATTTGCTTGAGCAGGGCCAGTAACATCTCCATTGTGAGGCTTGTTACTGTGTTTGGCACATTGAATACGTCGCGGGTAGCTTGCCAGGCTTTGCCATGTGGGCGAGATACTCTCGGTAGCTTACCAGGCATTCCGAGAGGGGCGGAGGAATCGAACCCAGCTCGGCTGGAAAATATCATATAGTAATCAAGAATATAATCGACAAAGAACAAAACTTACAATGAAAAAAATACATCCGTATTATGAAGGAAAGACTTAGGAAACTCTCAAATTGCAAAGGACAAAATAAATCAGAATTAAATATGAAAAGAGAGATTTTGACTGCAGGGAAGGAAAGGTGAACTATGGTAAAGATCATGGGTGTTTGGGACACAAAATAAGAATGCAAATAGAAATACTTTCTGAGTTGGTAACGGATCCAAGTCTACAGATCTAAAGGGCTTTTTTTAAAAAAAAAGCATTATGAGGGGCGAAGTAGGAAAAGTCATATACACCAGCATCAGTGTAAGGTACAGAGAGAGACAGAAATAGACCAGTCTGACATTGGGCAAGTCAAAGGACAATGTCTAAGAATTTCATACAATTAGTATGTGATGCAAGAATTCAGTATCTGGGCAAGCTGCCATTTTTGTATAAAGGCAAATAAATCAAAAGTGACTTTTAAAAAACTATCTTAAGAGTGCTAAGAACATGCCAACCTCCACCATTTCAGGGAGGGGGAGATTACTTAAGAGATTTATTTCTTGACTGAAAAAATAAATCAAAACTAAGAACTCTGTTCCGCCTTTTTCCCTCTGGAAAGAAAGATGGCAGCCGCTTGGGAGCTTTGTGGAGAACCAGGTATGAGCCGGTCGTGATGGGGCGACTGAAACCTCATGGGAAGGGGGGCATTCCCAGCTCGTCCTTCACGCCCTACTGAGGTCACAAGTTGCCCCCGACAAGTGGCTCTCCGGCACAGCCATGGCTCCAGAGCACAGAAACCAATCTTATAATTATCTGACTCTCAGCAGAAATACTTCCAGGCTTAATAAGTAAAATACCAGAAATCCAAAATCACGCGACCGCTATTGCGGCCATGCAACATCATTTGATTCTTGTGACCAGCTGTAGAAAACAAATTATTTCACAATGCCTTTTCAGCAGGTCTGATTTGGGGGTGTAAACTCTAATAATGGTGCATCTTTTGTCGAAACAACGAATCTAATCAAAGTAGATAGAGTGTTAACTAGAATTCATCTGCCTCACAGGCATTGGGAGGGTTGGGAAGGGGGGTTTATTGGGGTTCTTCGTGGTGAAAAATAAGTACTGGTGAAGGGAAATGTGCTTGATATTTGCATGACTGAGACTTAAACCTGAAAGCTTTGTAACTATTCCCATAGTGATTCAATAAATTTAAAAAAAAAACAACTTTTGTAACTATCCCATAGGGATTCAATAAATTAAAAAAAAAAACAACTAAGAACTCTGGAATTAAAAGGTTATGCTATAAATATACTGTTAAAACAAGCTGCACAAGTAATTAAATCTGAAATATTATAAACTGGATTATAAAATATTGCAAATATCAAAAATGTGAAAGAAAATGCAAAGATTTTTAAGTCTAACAATACTATCGTATTAAATATAATATTAATTTTAGGTTTATCATTTTAGTGTTAATATTTAAATCTAAAATAGATATCGAAATATCTAAGGCATAAATAAAAAATCTAAAGAAGTAGTAAAAGTTTATTTACTTTTTCATCATAGTTGCATGATGAAAAGTATATCACTTTTTCAAATAGTTACCCATTCATGATTTTACAGAAAAATTATTAGACACATTTTTAATATATCCAAATAAAACTTATACATATTCCATTAAATTTTTTTTAAATCTAAACGTTATCATTTAAATAACCCCACTTTGGTATGTTATCCTCATGAACCAATGCCATCCTTGAATTAAGTACACAGTTCATGTTTTTCTCACACAGTGTTTTCCCATCACCATGAAACCAACGTCAAGGCTGAGGATAAATCTGATCATATAAACAGAAGTTCCCACTTTTCTCCACTCAAGAGACTCCCCGACCCATGCATATCTCAGACAGACTCATCTTGTATCTCATAAGTCTCTCATTGTTCCAACTCTAGTATCTCAAATTTGGTACTTCCCTCTCTAACTTTAATGCCCTAACTCATTCCTTTCCCATTCCAACAATCATTTCACCACCAGTGAAGCTTGGACGAGAAAATTTCCTAAGCGATCTAGTTCACTAACCAGTTCCTTTCAGCAAGGCTTGACCTATTATTTTAACCCCTTAAATCTGGCTGCCTTCTTTCCTTTTTATTGAAACTACATGTTGGATGATTTCTAATGACCACAAAAATTCTGATGAACTCTGTCACAGTTGTTATTCTTATGGGTCTTCTGTTTGTGATTCATTCAGTAATCATCATTGTTAAAATTAATAGAGTGCCAAAATAAATAAAAACCAATTCTCCTCTTCCAGAGGCTGAGAGTCTGAAACTAGCCAAGCTAAGCATATAAATTAGCAAGAGTAGAAATATATTACAGGTACAAGAGGGACACAAAGTATGGAGACCAGAGTTCCGTCTTAAGGTGCGTCCCCCTGACTTGGGGACACTCCAATAGCAGAGCTCCCTTCCCAAATCTACACACCCTATTTCCCCACAGTCCTTCTTCGAATCCTTTCCTCATTCGTTTTTCTTGAGTGTAGACATTTCTCAAACCCAAACCCTCTGCTCTTCCCACTCGCATGCTTGATTTTGAACACTTGATCCAGTTCCACCACCACCAAGAACAACACCTAAAATCCAAGTCTCTGATCCCTTTCTCTATTTTTATTTTCAGCATTCCACTGCTCAATATTTTTCATGTGGAAAACTCCCCTTGAGCTCATTACTATCTCTAGCCTATTTCTCCATCTGTCAGTAGCCCCAAATCCCTCTGTTACTCAGATTCCAAACAAAAAATGATCTTTTCCATCGTCTCCACTCACCTAACTGAACGCTTAAAAATTCCCCAATTCCTCTCCAAGCTTCTCGAATCCTTCAATTACACTTCCTTTTCCCTATTTGCGGTTATGGATAGACTTTTTAATTTCTTCACAGTGAATTTGGCCATTCCTAAACATAGTAATAGATGTTTTCATTTCCTTTGTGTCTTTTATAGTACCTAGCAGAGCATACTGGGCATATTTGTCTAGAAAATACACATTATTAAAGTTTCTTACAACCATTTTGTGGGAACTTGGGAAAGACACAGTGAAACTGCATCTTGCCTGGAATGTTACAGAAGCCTCACACCAGTCACAGGAGGCCAGGGAAGAGTCCCTTGTCTCACCTCCTGCATTTTGTGGGTCATATGCGGTATATTAATCCCTCATTCCTGTACCGACCAACACAGCCAATAACCAGCTCTGAGACCCTGGGATAAGGATACTTCAACTCTCCAGGGGTATGACCAATAGTTAAATTATGGAAAATGAAGTGGGCAAGCAGAATTTCAGAAAACAGGCATATTTTCAAGACCTAACAATCAAGTGTGGAGCAGAGAAATTGAAATGAAAAGAACTATTTTCCCATTTACCCATTCAAAATGCAATGAGAATTCTTTTGCAGTCCCAGATATAATTAGTTCCATTCTCAACCCAAAACCTCCTTTCTTATGGTGCTTAAAAATTAAAATGCAACAACAGTTAAGCAGTTGTGAGAGAAGCCTCATACTAGAAAGTAGCTCGTCACCAAGGTAGATGGAAATGGGGCAGAGAGCTGAAAAACAAAATCTTGCCATTCCAGACACGAGGGACTCATACACCATCTCGGACAGTGTGTCCTCACTGCTTTGTGCCAAAAGTTTTGCTGAACTTGGAGCAACCAACAGCAAAGAAAAACTTAACCTACTCTTTGGGTTCATCATGTTTTATAGGAGAGCTGAGAGAAAATGTGGTTTGGATTTAATTGACTCGTGTCCACCTAACTTCCATTGTTCACGTCTACTGAGAATCCCAAAGCACCACTCCAAGCTCAAGTTAAAATTACATTTCTGGGTTAATAACAAGCACGGGAAAATAAATCACGTTTGCCCCAGAAGTGAACCCAAACCAAAAGCTTACAGAGAGGAATGTGTGCATTGAGTTTAGAGTCAACATCAATTCTGAAGGAAATGAAGCTCTACAAGAGAAAATCTGAGATCTCTCTCTCTCTCCCTCTCTCCCTCCCTCTCTCTCTCTCTCTCCCTCTCTCTCTCTCTCTCTCTCTCTATATATATATGAGCACATTAATCTATACACTTTAAATAGCACGGGCATTCTTTTACAACTTTCTTTTTCCTTATGTGGATATCTGTCAGAGCAGAACCTTTTTCTTGATGGCCTGGGGCCAATTATTCTGCATTAAGGATTTCTGCTTATCAGGACTTCATCAAATCCCTTGGTATACTACCATTTCCTAAAGCAACATCCAACTACTCAGACGTTTCTCTATAACAAGATTCTATTAAAAATTAAACCATTTTCATAACCTCCAACACCAATTTCTTTCTTCCACATGGGCAACAGCTAGTCCCAAAGAACATTAACTATTGAGGGCAGAATCAATCAAATCAAGTTAAAAAGGCTCACAAGTTGAATAAAACACAGTTCTCTTTGTATCTGATGTGGAAACCGTATCAGGAAAAAGCCAACATAATTTCATTTAATAAAGCCAGCGGCTAGAGAGACAGTAAGCAGGTAAAGCACTAGCTAGCCCAGGTTCAACCCCTGGGACCCCAAATTCCACCAGAAGTATCCCTCAGTGCAGAGCCAGGAGTAAACCCTGAGCACTGCCAGGTGTGATCCAGAAACAAAAATTAAAAATAAAGCCAACACATGGTCTCTCTATGGATGGCTCCAAGTCCACCCTAGCATTAGAAAGAATTACAAGGCAGCCACGTGGGGGTTACTTATAGGACCCCTTTGCATCTAAAGAAATGTTCAATAGAAATATCACAAGAGGCACAAAGATAAATTTAAATTTTTTGGTAGTCACTTTAAACATAGGAAAAATGGGCTGAAGATACAATACAGGAGTTAAGGCATTTGCCTTGGGCATGGCTGGCCCCAGTTAGGGTTCCTGGAGCACTGGGGATGACCCCACACCCCACATCACTCAGAAAAGAAAGAAAAATGAATTAGTGGCTGGGGGTATAATTCACTGGTATAGTGCATTCTTTGGGTTTAGTATCTGGCACAGGCAGGAAGGAGGGAGAAACAAAGGGAGGAAGGGAGGAAGGGAAGAAGAGAGGGAGGGAGGAAGAGAGGGAGGGAGGAAGAGAGGAAGGGAGGGAGAGAGGGAAGGAGGGAGGGAGGAAGGGAGGGGCAAAGTGAGGGACTGAGGGAAGGATAGAAGGAGGAAAGGAGAGAAAGACAAAAATAGTAAATTCCCAAATTTTTATTTATTTCTGGTTTTATGATGGTTTGGTTTTGGTTTATGTTCTTGCTACACCTGGTTACTCAGGGCTTACTCCTGGCTTAGTGCTCAGAAATTACTCCCAATGGGCTTGGGAAGCCACGTGGGACACCCAGGATTGAAAGCAGGTTGGCTGTGTGCAAGGTAAACACCCAAGTGCTGTAGTATCTCTTTGCCCCACCTTTATTTTTTTTTAACTTTTTAACTAATACTTGGTCATTAGAATTACAGAATCCCATCAAATCCTTTTCAGATAGTTCACAGCTTTCTTGTGGGGGGGCAGGAGAGAAGCCGGGGACACTGGTGGTGGGAAATGCAGACAGGTGGAGGAAAGGGTGTGGGAACACTGTATGACTGAAACCCACTCATGAACATCTTTGCAATGGTACATCTCATGGTGATTTGATAAAAGGAATTTACTTAAAAAAATAACAATAATAAATCACCATATCTTGGGATAACAAAACTAAGCATAAAATTTTAAATCTAAAGACCCAAAATTATTAAAAAGTAAAATTGAAAATATGCATATAAGCGATTTGTATAAAGAAAAATAAGGCAGTTTCAGCCAAGATTTGACGTCAAGAAGTCACACCGCAAACCATCACACACCTTGAACCAGTTGCTTAACCCTCATGAATATGTATCCCCATCTGTATTAAGGATGTTTAATGAACCCTAACCTTAATATAGTTATCACAAAGATTACACAAAATACAACCTAATAATTAGCACAGTATCTGGATGCTAATAAACACTCGCTGCCAAATTCTTAGCCTCTTTTATGTACAACAGAATAATTCTAATCGTAGTTTCTAAGTCCTACATCAACATGAAAGAAACCCTACGACCCCCGATTTTCTCCCCGTTCATCTCAACTTCGGATGGGGCATGAGCAGGGGACCGCTCTGCTCGACACGACTGAGAACAAAGACTGGTAAAGAGCTCTAGTAATTGGTGTCAGCAGTTCAACCAGCCCATAACTCAGCAGCTCACTGACATCAAATACATAATAATGCCCGTATTAATGCGAGATTAGCACTTTGACCTGAGCCAGGCAGGCAAAGCATGGGAAGGGCAATAGAGAAAGGAACAGAAGGGAGAGCTCTACAGTGAAAGCAAGATGAGCGAGACACGGGAGACGAAACACAGGATATGGTGAATACAGAGATCTGGAAGCAGTTCTTCGTGCTGGAGCAAGACGGGAGAAGCAGGAGAAGAGTGGGTGCCGGAAGGACTTCGCAGAACGAGGGACGAGGGAGGGACCCGAGCCCTTAGCCTGCTGATGACGGAGAGAGCAAAACCCCAGGCTCACACTAGAAACCAAGCAACTGGCTTCAGAGCCAGAGAAAGGAAAAATGTGGCAACAGAAGACTGGAGATCTCTTTAAGTGGCTGACAAAAAAAAGATCACGACACTGATCTTATTGATCACCAGTGCCTTTCTGTCTAGAAAAGACAAGAGCACATGCACAGGATAGTACTGGTTTGTGCTTCCTCCTCTGCCACCAGGAGCTTAGGTTTACCGAGTAATACCATCACAGTGCTCCCGAGGCCCTCCCATTTCCTCCACGTTCAGCTTTAACTTCTTGTGCTCTGCTTTCTCTACTTACTTATCACTCATCTCCTCTAAGCAGGGACTTGTAAACTCAAGCTCTTCAGAGATCTCTGGATTTGTGTTTCTAAGTGAAATTCGCTCTTCTCTTTTCTTTTATGTTCATAGTTTACTTTATAGCAATGTCCTTTTTGTATAGACACAGGAAGACAGTTATGCTATGACTTTGTAACTTGGGAGTTAACTGACCCCAAAAAACTTCTGGGCCTCTGTCATATTTACTCAACTTAAGTCTCCGTTGTGCTTAGCTCCTAGCATCCCAAAAGCAGGGTCCCAACAAAAGGACTGGATGGACCAAGGCAAGCTGTGAGCTACCCTGGCGTGGAAACAGGACAGGCTAAGAGCCATAATACTTAACTATAAGAGCATGGTCATGGACAGATTCTGCCATGATCTAAAGAGAAACAACAGGACAAGGAACCTGCTTAGGGTTAGGAAGGGCTCATCTGGTCCGAGCACTGTAGTCTGGGATCTATAGTGAGATGTCCTCAAGAGAACCACTCTATAAGCTCAATGTATCTTTTACTGTGTCCATACAAAACGACTAATATTATTAAGAAGTAGAATTAAGATGAACGTTTAAATGGTTGTTGGACTAAGGAAAGGAGAAATGCGCCCCTAGACAAAATTCCGCCCATGAGCGCATCTCCTGGGGGGGGGGGGATCTTTGTCTTAGAAGAGCTTCCCCTGAAGGAAGGGAAGGGCTTTACATACGTTGGTTGTGCTACCTGACCTAGGGGTAGTTACTACCCCCAGTGCTTGGGGGTTGGGCTCTAGACCACGGCTGCAAGACAGAGCACTGGGAGGCTAGCGTGGGGGAGAGGAGGACTACGAGAGTGACTGAGACTGGAAGGAGGCAGAGGGAGACGAGACTGGAACTGCAACTGATCGCCATCCAGTCTGGTGGCCCTGTTCCCTCCTTGTGTGTCTATTGGTGGCGACTGCAGGCCAGGGTGGGGAGGCTCATGGCCACGGAATGCACGTGGCGGGAGAGGGTCCACAGACTTACTGATTCTGTGAACACACACACACACGGACAAAGAAACTGAACAAAAACCAAAGCACGGGTATTTCTTAAACATCCTAGGAAAAGAAATACTTTTACTGGGAAAATTTCTTCCCAAAGCAGGCCTTCCTAACTAACAGGAAAACAGGCGACCTGGTGCGGCATCCAAGCAAAATCACAATGTTATTTCATGTTCACGGAGCAGTACCCAGAGCCGCCTTCTCACAGGCAGAAGGCAGCTTAGAGCGGAGTCAAGTTCCTAGCGAGTTTCTCATCCTGATTCAAGTATCACAGGACTATTAAAAAGAGAACAATTCGAATCTCTCCAGGTACTGTCTGTCACGTGACTGACTTCACGGCAATTATTTTCAATTGAGAAAAGAGCCTTTGCAAAACCTACCAGAGGAACAAGCGCGAGAGAAGACAGCGGTGAGTTGGGAGGAACATTCTAGGATCAAGACTCCAAGAAGAAATTCTAGGGAAAGTCCAATTCTAAGGAAACCCAGTGGGAAAGCATTAAAAAGGGCCGTTTGGGTAATAAAAACGGAAATGGATACCCCTCCATGAAATCACATTGTTGAAATTTTATACCTTTTTAATTTTCTAGTCATAAGCTACAGGACTAAGGAGTACTCTAAATAATTGGTTGTTACAAATAAGAGAAAGCAAGTTGGAGTTTCTAAAGAAGCCCAGGTAATTACAGCTGCGACCCAGCATCAAAACGTCTTTGCTGGACACAGCTCATCACTGGTGTGCAGCTTCTTTCTAATAAAATTAATTTACCTGGGGCTACCATATTAAGTTATATCATTTCTCTCTAAAAGACCTGATTTTTATGAAAGCCAATCTCTACTTTCAGTTAGATAGATACAGAAAAAGACAGCCATATGCAGGAATTGTATAAAATGACAGCGTTCCAAAATTACTGAAAAAAAAAAACCCCTGCCTATCAGAAAATTTTAAGAGGCTACAAAAATTAAGCAAGACTAACATAAGATCAGAGGTAGAAAAACGTATTTCTATTCTATGCTGCAAAAAAGAATATATAAAAAGAAAATATAAATGTAGATGGGGTCATAAAAAAGTTATCAAGTATCTTCTAACCCCTGGACAAACAACAAAAAGATGAGATGAATTTCTCTCTGTGATCAAAAAGAAAGCCCTAAACTCTTAGTGGTGTTTAACTTATTTTGCAACTTTTTTACTTAGTTGGAAAAAGATGATTTGAGTAACATCTTTGATTAACTCTCAGAGTCTATTCATAACAGTACTTCTCTAAGATCTTCCTAGTATGTAGCACTCAATAAATAATTGCCAAAATATTTCTCTTTCCTGAGGAGAGTACATGGGCTCAGTATTACAAGTAGTAATTTTGCAGACTCTTGCTCAGTACACAGACCGGTTCCAAGCATCAATCGAATCACTGGGAAAAGGCGTCCACTTCAATAACAGCCTGTCTGCCTTGGTTACTGGCCCCGCTGACTTCTTACCTGTCCACTGAGGCGGGCAGCGGCAGTTGTAAGTGTTGACCCCGTCTACACAGACGCCCCCATTCTGACACTTGTGGTTCGGGCAGTCATCGATATTCCGCTCACAGGTGGTTCCTTCAAAACCTGGCAAGAGAAGAAGCCAAGAAACTGAGAAATTCTTGCGCACAAGTGAGCTCTACCCCCGCTAGCATGGTCAACGGTACAGAACTGCTTCACTATTTTGGCTCAGTAGTCAGCCAGCAACTGGTCAATCTAGGACTCACCGTCCAAACAATCCCCCAATATTCTGGCTTCTCTGCCCTCAAGCAAAATCAGACAGTAAAAGTGACTCACTCTGCCAATGACATGCCTTTAGAGTTACCTCACAAGCATGTCAAAGTGTCCATGGAGTAGAGTCCCAGTGAAGATAGACATCTGCTCAGAGGAGCTATTCATTAGATGGGTTTTTGTTTTGTTTTGTTTTATTTTAAAGGATTTTCCCTAGTTTCATGCTCGATTAATGGGAAAAAAAACAGATAAAAGATTACCTAATTCAATTTAAATTCCTTTTATGTTTTTTCTCAGGGTAAGTTCCCAAGGAGGCCTCCAGAATTAGGCATGGAGAGGGAGGCATTGGAAAAATATCCAAGGTAAGCACAGAAGAGATGGGTCCCGTTCTAACCTCCCCACTGACAAACTACTCAACATACGGTAAGTAACCAACCAGGAGTCACTTCCTCGCCTGTGAAATGAAGCTGAACCCACCTGCCTGGCCTGCCTTTCTGGCTGTAAGCGCCACAACATAAATCAGGTGCAATTCAAATATTACAAGCTATCTGAAATGGGTGGTGTAGTGCTAATTAAATTCCCGGCCCTTTAGAAGATTCGGTGTGCTCTTTTCTCTCCACACTGAGAACATTGTTTCCTGCCTCTGGATTTTCCCTTTGATGAAAAAATGAAAGGAACATACCAAACTTCAACCTAACTTGTCTGCAGCGTGTTTCTCTGTCATTTACATACCAAATTTTTTCTCCTTGATATTCATCCAGACTCTTAACTATTACATCAGAAGTGCCTTCTACTTTTGGTTGCTTTTTTTTTCTTGAGAGTCACGCCCAGCTGTGCTCAGGGGACCACATGGGGTGACAGGATCCAACCCAGGTCAGCTGCAGGCATGGCCTTTGCCACTGGACTCTCTCTGCTGCCCCAATACCTTTAAACTTTAAAATAAGAGACTATTCACAAGAATAATTCCCTTTTTGAAATATAGTAAGACTAAGTACTTGTCCTTTTAAAACATCCCTAAGTTTCCTGGACAAATGCCCTGCTCGCAACCTGGGTTCGATCCCTGGCACCTCATATTGTGCCCCGAGCAATCCAGGAGAGGTCTCTGAGCAGGGGGCTAGGATTAAGCCCTAAGCACCACCAGGTATGACCCCAAAACCAACATAAAATTAAATTAAATTAAAAATCCCTGAATGTCCTCTCTCACACTCAGAATGCTTCTTTGAGTCTTGCAGTAAGCACTCGGTATAGAATAACAAGTAAAGAAGAAAGGGTCCCTGCTTGTTATGGCATTTACAGTCTGGTGGGTGAGACAGACATCAACCTTACCTGCTGAATTCATCCCTTACCAGACGCTACTGTGGTATTTCGTAACTGCTCTGCTACACAAGAATAGAACTGGTTTCTCGAAATGCCACACAAGTCACTAGAAGTCACCACTTGGCCAAAACACTACCCAGAGAAAAAAAGAAATTGCTTCATAGCAGATGGAAATAACTGTTAGTTTTATAGACAAGAAATCTAGTTCTCTAGGTATTTGTTATTCAGAGTTCATCCAAGCAGATGATTCACTAAGTAACAGCTGAGAAAGACAGAAATTCCCCCCTGCCTACGCGAGTGTGAATGTGATCGCCGCCTGGACAGAAGCACAAGCTCTCCGGGGCTTCCTTTTCCCTGACGGGGCTAGGAAAAGCTCAACACCCCACAACCCTTAAGTAAGCAGGTTGGAAAATGAATTAATAAGCGAATGAATGAATAAATATAAATTGTTTAATATTAGAATCCTTGGGCCCTTCTATGTCCGGTGCTGTTTCTATAACCAAAATATGCCACAGGAACTGAACTCTTGATTTTACTAATTAGCCTCTTGCAAAACTGCAAAAGTTGGCTTAGTTATAATATAGTTTTACGGTGCACTTAAAGGTGCAGCTTCCAAAAAGCTAATATGTGAAATGAGGATTTAAAATGTATTAAACTACTGAATTACATTCTTTAAAGGAGCGAATCATGTTGCATGCAAATTTTATCCCAATAGAGTTGCTAAATTAATGGGAAGAACTGAAAATAGTGCCTGGTGAATATTTTTATACATCTTAGCTAGTATTATATCAATAAAGATCACAATGTCCCTTAGAGATTATATACTATAATTCTTTTAGGCTGCACCGAGCAACTGACTGAGCTGTCTAATTTTGCACTGACGGTAGCTGGAGTAGGCGTTGAACCAGAATCTCTACCCGGTTTTCAGGAGGACCGAACCCAGGGAACCCAGGATTCTCTTTTGGTCATCTGAAAAACTGACCTTAAGATAAAAGTTCCCATGGCTGAGAAAAGTTCAGCCAAATCAGTTTTCATCCAAAGTTAAGACAGGATTTATGCTTTAAAAATAGAGATACAGAAGTCTATTTTGGAAATAGCCAACAAATTCTTTTAAGAAAAAGTCTACTCAAGAGGTGGGGGGAGGGGATGGCCTCAGGGCTTACATGAATAAGTTACAGCGCAATCATTTCTTTAAAATATATTTTAAGGTTTTAGGGGAAAGGAAAACAGACGAGTGTCCAGACCGGTGGGTGGGATGGGTGCAGCGGATTTGCAGAGTGCTCACATGACTGCACGGAAAGGAGTCTGTGTCGAAGCCAAGCCATGTCCTTAAAAGGCTAAAAGGAGAGGAATTAAACTTAGAAGGAACATTTTCAGACTGTGCAGCTATAAAACCAGGGGCCACGCAACTGATAAATTACGACAGTGAGGGTGTGGAGCAGAAAGGACTCGCTTGAATTTGCCATTCCACACAGAGAATAGCTTCTCTCAAGAGAGGATACACACACACACACACACACACCACACACACACACACACACACACACACACACACACCAGAGACAGACAGACAGAGACAGAGTGAGACAGAGACAGAGAAATGAGAAAGCAGAGTTCTCTCAGGCCAGGCTGTAAGTATTGAGGAAAAGGTTCTGTGTACTTAGAGGAAGAGACAGAGAGAGAGAGAGAGAGAGAGAGAGAGAGAGAGAGGAAGAGACAGAGAGAGAGAGAGTTAGAGGAAGAGACAGAGAGAGAGAGTTAGAGGAAGAGACAGAGAGTTAGAGGAAGAGACAGAGAGAGAGAGTTAGAGGAAGAGACAGACAGAGAGGAAGGAAGGAAGGAAGGAAGGAAGGAAGGAAGGAAGGAAGGAGGGAGGGAGGGAATGAGGGAGGGAGGGAGGGAGGGAGGAAGGAAGGAAGGAGGAAGGAAAGAGAAAGAAAGAAAGAAAGAAAGAAAGAAAGAAAGAAAGAAAGAAAGAAAGAAAGAAAGAAAGAACAGGGATACCCGGAACTAGAGAAAAGCAGAAAACAGTCTAGGCCAACTTTGAGGCCAACTCCCACCCACACACCCCTTCTGGGAAGGATCTTGCCACAAAGGCTAAGTGGCCTTTTTTTGTCCGGCTGGTTTTCTTGGCACACATCCCCCATCCTGTGAGTGAGCTCAGGTGAGCTCATGGGCCTCCCTGTGCAGGGCCTCAGTCCCTACCACCACTCACCCCTACCCGTCACTGGCCCGCTGCTCTGGGAGCCTCCCTGGACACTCCTCATTTCACTTTCTAACAAGCTGGAGAAATGAGGAAATCGGTAAAAAGAAATTCAGAACATTACAAAACTTCAGGCTGTGGATATTCTTTTTCCCTATCACCTCCGGTCCATTGACTGGTCCCAGTTTTGTGTCGGGCACTGCTCAAGAGGGAAAGTTAGGTGTATCCCGTGGGGATAATGAACAAATCATCTATTTGGTATCTGCTGTGCTAGAGGAATAGAGATTGCCAAAAGGCCTTGGGAATCTTCGTGATTTTGTATGTCTGGGGCCCACACCTGGAAATGCTCAGGAGTGCTCCTGGCTCTGCACTCAGGAATTACTCCTGGCGGCACTCAGGGAACCATATGGGATGCCGGGGATCGAACCCGGGTTGGGCGCAAGCAGGGCAAGCACCTTACTTGCTGTACCCTCTCTCTGGCCCCAAGACGTGAGAGAGTATTTAAGCGTCCTCATGAGAGTAGACACTATTCAAAGGGGAGAGTGGAATTTTTTCCTTTAATGCATTTTTGAACTATCCTATTAACAAATTTATTAAGATTATTCTCTGGTTTACTGTGCTATCAATAATGGCTTCTCATGCACATTATTCCAGCAACACATGCTTCTCCAAGTAGGGGATTCTGAAGAAATTTTAGAAGTACAGATGCCTGTGAAAAGTAATAGATTAATTCCTTATTTACTTGTTTGGATTCTTCTGTTTGTTTGAGGCTACACCCAGCAATGCTCAGGGGTCAGCACTGGCTCTGCATTCAGGAATGTTCCACTGTACTATTGGTCTGGCCCTAATTCCTTATGCAAAAAAAGCAATGGAGGGATGGGAAAGGTGAAAGACCATGGAGGAGACAGCACGGGTGACCCTTTCCTGCGTGGAAGAAGAGCCAAGACTTGCAGGAACACCAAGGAAACTGGACTTGGGTCCCTAGTCCAAGACTCAAAAACGATGCACCCAGGAAAGCGAGCTGATCATTTCTGCATCTGCTCCAGGACCTGAAGGGACACCATTAGCACGATGTGTGAGATAACACGACGTGTCCCTGCCTATGAAAATGCAAGAGAAAATTTCTAAGTTCTTAAGCTTAACCACAGCAGGAGATACAAAAGCTTAAGGTTCACTTTTAATTAAACTTTCTTAATATTAATTAAAATAAATTTTAATTAAGAGAGATTAAAATTAATAGAGAGATGGGCTGGAGAGATACCGAGAGCAGCCCACCCGCACGGCAGAGCCTGGCAAGCTCCCCGTGACGTATTCAATATGCCCAACACAGTAACAACAAGTCTCACAATGGAGACGTTACTGGTGCCTGCTCGAGCAAATCGAACAATGGGAGGACAGTGCTACAGTGCTAATAGAGAGATTATCTACAATCAGCATGTGAAATGCAGAGGCAGACTGCAAGAAATAAACCTTCATTGTTTAGCGGGGACAGATCAAACAGCCTTCTGGGGAGCTAAAAGAAATACATAAAATAATCAAGGGGAACCTCGGAGACAGCTCAAGGGTTCGAGTACCCAGGCTAGCATGTGCAAGGCCCTTGCGTTCAAGCCCCTGCACCACAGAGCCTCTGGACAAACAAAATATGGGGGTGGAGAGATAATACAAGGATTAAGACACATGCCTGGTATGAGACCAACCGGTCTGAAGCCCAGCACCAAGTGGTGCCCCCAAGCACTGCCTGGGGCAGCCCAGGTCACCCTGCTGCCCACAAGCTAAGCAGCAGCGCCTCCTCGGGCCTGTCACTGCAGGGCTGTCCTGGCTGCAGAGAATCAACTCCAAGGCGGCCACCAAAACAATAAAGCAAAATGGCTCAGGTGACAGAGTCTTTTTTAAAATGATCAAGAAATAAGACGTGTGGGAGAGAAAGAAACAGAGAGACACCGAGGACTGTTGAATTCAACTGTGAACTCACAAGGCACAGCCTGTCCCAGTTGATTCTAAACCTCCCCCTGTTTGGAGGACTGCCTTACTCCATTAAAATATCACAGACCAAAAAAAAAAAAAAATCAGTCTAGCTCATTCTCTCACAACTACTTGGCCCTAACCCCACAATATCGGGATCCCACGAGCACAGCACTTTCCGTTCTGATGTCGAGCTGAGCGTCCCTCCTTCTGGATCTGCTGAAGCTTATAAAGGGGCTGGATTCCTGACAGCCGTCAGTGCAAGGAGATGCTGCATGGTTTTCTGGCTTAGCTCTGTGAGGTCACCTCCGAAGATACTCTTTTCCTTCCCTCTATGGAAACATCTTTCTTTGTCACACAGGAGGAGTCATTTTTGAAGTGTTCATTTCCCTCCTCATAAGCCTTACAATAACACTACAATTAACTCAGTTACTAAAGTGCCCTTTGGAGGAAAAGAACTATAACAGCACCATCTGGAAAGAATTATAGCAGACCCATCTGAATATAATCACTAACTTATGCGAGGTTCACCGACTTTCAAAGTTGAAAAAGACATTCTTATCAGTTGGTCTCAGAGCATACACATGAAAATGAAATCAAATGAAATTCAAGGAGATATCAGAGCTACATCCTCTATTGTGGCATAATATGAAACTCCAGCAGTGAATTCTAGCTGTGTATCTCTGATGTACCTGGCACTGATTTAGGTGCTTGGGACGTTATGAAGCAAAAAGAAATATTCCAACTTACACTCTAGAGAGGGGAAGAGGCAAGAGGCAGCAGAATTTGGAAAAGGCAGACAATAAACAATAGACATCATGAAGTAAATTATATAGTGCAAATTATATAGTAAGGAGATGGTAAGTGTTACAGAAAAAGAAAAGGAAAAACAGACCAGAATCGGTAATTAAGAGGGGACAAGGGTGATTACAAGGGGACAGGATGATTGGGGTAGACCTCGATTAAGACTATAAAAACAGTGCAAGAAGCAGCCATTTGGAAGTTACACAATATCTTCCTTAACATGCCACTGTTTCCTACTGACTCGATTTCCCGTTTTTGGAACTGAAATAATGATGCCCTTCAATTAAGGGTGAGGTAGTGATTATTAGTTTAAGGATCTCCTCTGCTGTGGAAAGCAGTGGAGGGAGAAGCAAGGACAATGGTACTGGGTAATGAAAAGAGCTTTCTAGAAGAACATCTTGAACCAGGTACATTTTCCCTATGTGAAAATAAAATGAATACTTTCCCAAATCCACTTGGGACATAAAACCAATAGTCACAAAACATTACAAATTTTCTAAATGCTACGTATTCACAGTGTTACTCCATCATCTGTTGTTTTGAATTATTTCTTAATTTTCTTCTATATATTGTTAAAGTGGATGTCAACATCTGCTTTAGATCATGGAACCCCAAAAGGCAAGAACTGGTCTAATTAACTATAAATGTCAGCATGATGCCATATATAGGTTGGCACACATTAAATACTATTTGATCATAATTAAATTAGAATTAGGAGTATATTTTTTGTCTTTCAATGTGAACCCAATTTAAAAACCAAAAAAGTCAAATACCTCAGAGCACTGAACCCAGAGCTGCACACATTTCCAAAGCACCCGTCAGGAGCAGTAGAACAGTGAAGAATGAGGTAAAAAAAAAAAAAAGATGCATGAAGCAGAGCAGAAATAACTTGCCTGGGTTTGGGCACTCGGCCTAATCACATGTCAGTATGTAGCATGGAGTACATCACTGACTATCTCCAAACCCGAGTCATTTCACCTGGGACAATTCAACAACTATTACCTCTTCCCTAGGTTCTTGTGTATTGGAGCTAATGAACGTAGAAGTAGTTGGCACCTTGCCTGATACATAAAAAGCAATAAAAGTTAGTCTTTTTCATGGCCAAATATTTTCCCTCTCTTCTGCACCACCCCACCCCCACTCACACACACGTCATCAGTGAGGATATAAATTTCTTGCTTTGAACTATAAGCAGAGTGGAGAGAGAGCCAAGATCTCTTTCCTCCTTCCCACCAACTCTGGCAGCCTCTCAGATGTGGAATCCCTGGTTATTTCCTTTCTCAAGGAGGAGATACTATTCTGGTTTGACAGATCCTTTCCTGGACACACTCTCAGAATTCCCTAAGGTTCTTATCGTGGCTGGAGGATAACAATGCGGAGACTATGGGAGTGAATAATCGCTCTCTCCTAGCTGAAAACTTCCTTTATTGACTTCTAACTTCCGGCCAGTATCTCACTGCCAAATCAACCCTTGTTATGGCAATTATTAGAAGCAATTTTCTTAACACTGAAAAGCACATTTGGCCTTCAACAATAAATCACATTAAGTTCACTTACTAGCCATGTAGACTAGTAGAATATTTGCAAAATTAAATTCCTCTCATTTCTGCTTCCTTCTTTAACCCTTAAAAAACCAAATGAAAGGGGGAAGAAATATCCTTAGTTGGCCCTTTAGCAAGACACTGTGAATGATAATAAGTATTAAGTTAATAAAAATGTTCCGTATTGGAGCCCGAGCAACAGCACAGCAGGGAGGGCATTTGCCTTGCATGCGGCCAACCCGGGTTCGATTCCCACCATCCCATATGGTCCCCTGAGCACCCCGGGGGTAATTCCTGAGTGCAGAGCCAGGAGTAACCCCTGTGCATCGCTGGGTGTGACCCAAAAAGCAAAAAAAAAAAAACAGTTTAGTATCTAGAATGATGACACAAAATACTCTTCATTGAAAGAGAAACTGAAAGCAATACAATGAAATAACTCGTTCTTGTGTGACTTGTGGTTAATTGTCCAAGTTTCCTATTATGCTGTATTGTCTATATCTATATCTATCTGTATCTCTATATATTCTCTATATCCCAAGCCCATAACACAGTACCTAGAACATAACTGGTCACCGAAAAATTTTTACTGAACAAAATGAGTAAGCTGCCATATGGTGTGACGCAAAGGACCAATATATGACCTTTAGTTCTTAAAAGACAAAACGTTCAGTCCTATTCTATGTGAACCATACTCCCAACTCTAGCATCTACATTTTTCGCTCCGAAATAGGAGAACAACTTCTTTTTGAAGCATTTCCGCTTGCTTGGCACATTATTCCCCACTCCCACCCCCTCCAGTTTTTCTTCCTTTGTTTTTTTGGACTGGGGATATTTGTATAAAAACGGAATCTTTGTTGCTTAGTAATTCATCTGTCTCAGCTGCTTGTGTTCTGTTCCCAATCAAAATTCTCCGTTTCCAGTCTACCCATCACGTCTGGAGGAGTCTGGCCTGGCCTACTCCTTCCTCCATCTCTGCCGAACACTGGGTCAGAGGCTCCTACGTTCTTCCTCTATTCACTCTGGGGCCATGTATCATACATAATAATCTCCAAAATGTTCAAGCTTCGATTTGTGGCAGGGTTACCGTCCAGGACAGAAAAGGCACAAACACAAGAGTTCCAAAGGCCATAAACACAGGGGTAAAAATCGCAAAGGGGCAGATGAGTCCATTTAGGTGGATAAAGAAACAAGCAACTCCTAACAGAGGAGAATAGATGTATATGGAAAAGCTGATCACCTATTACTATTAATTTAAGGCACTCTTTTTTTTAAGCCAGGAAGATGATGCAAAGGGTTGGAGCCCAGGTCGCAAGCTCGATCCCTGGACCTGCCCAGTGATCTGGAGTCCCACCAGGTGCCACCCTCAAGAACCAAGCCAGGAGATCACCTGAGCACCACTGAGGGGGCCCCAAACCAAAAAGACTTACTGAGAAACAAATAATAAGGTAGTTTTCAAATTGCACTATGTATTTTCCAATGTTCAATCCTTATCACGCCCCCTGTCCATCCCACAGACTCGTCTGTCTTTTCCCAGAGTTGTTCTCCTTGTTTCTCACTGTTTCTATAAAAAGGACAGTAAACAATTTCCTCGTCACTCATCATCATAAACCCTGACATGTTCAATTACCCCCCTGCCCAGTTTATGAACCAAAGTGGGCCCATAAAACTCCTCTCTCAGCAGCACCCAAATCCTCACTTCCCCTTTTTCCTGCTGGGAAGAGTATTTCCTGAACAGGAACCGAGCCACACCCGCCTGCTTATTTCTGGATGGAGATGCACAATCCCACACTCCCGGGACTCCAGAGAGACCCCGTACCTGGAAGGCAGTTGCATTCAAAAGTGAAGTCACCCGTCTGCTGGCAGGTGCCCCCATTCACACAGGGGGAGGGCGCGCAGGGCACGTAGGGCCGGTCACAGTTCTGGCCGGTGAAGCCCTGGGGGCACTGGCACTGGTAGGAACCCGGCAGGTTGAGGCAAGTGCCACCGTGCAGGCACTGTCCTGGAACTTCACACTCGTTGATGTCAATGTCACATTTCTGCCCTGTGAAGCCCGCCGGGCATTTGCAGGAGAACTGGTTGGCCATGGTGGTACAGGTACTGCCATTTGCGCAGGGATGAGACAGGCAGGCATCAGTCCATTGGCACAGCTTACCTAAAGAGAGGGGAACAGAGCTCAGTGGTGGGCACAGAAAGGAAGTCCTCCCTCTCCTTAACACTCCGCCTCTACCGACCTACCCACGACGACTCCGGGACATCTGGCCGGGCTTGAACAGAGGCCCTTTACATTTGACAGCAAGCCCAAGTCAGACTCCTCTTGAATCATCTGATCTAGACACTGTCCAGAGCCCTCAGTGAAGACACAAAGGCTAGCAGAGTACGTGAGGGGGGACCAAAGGTTCGATAGGTCCACAAGTTCCCATCCATTCCTACAGCACAAAAGGGCCTGGAGCACCAACTGTCCCACAACTTCGTGTCTGCATTAGTTGCTCCTCCCTGCAGAATGTCATCTTCCTTCCTCCAGCCCCCTTCTATACTCCCAGTTATCTTGACTACTCTATTCTTTTTGTTGTGGTGGTGGTTTGGGGGGGCTCATCCAACGATAAACAGGGTTAATCCTGGCTCTGCACTCAGGGATCACTCCTGGTGGGCTCAGGAGATGATATGGGACGCTGAGGATTGAACCTGGGTCGGCCACGTGCAAGGCAAGTGTCCTACCCACACTGTACTCCTACAGCGCCACCACTAAAGTCATCTGTAATGCCTCCCTCAGCACCCACACACAATCAGCACACTCGCATGCACGTCGCAAGCTTCTGTCCTTCCTTTATATACCTGTCATCTTGGCAGGGGTCAGATCCTCATAACAAGACTCTCAAATCACATTTACTGAACAGTTGAGGGATACTGATATTTTCCACAATATACGGCTACTAAACAGACAGCTTAGATGATAGAAACAAGTTAATCTCACTTCTAGTTCTTTTAAATACAACATGCATGCTTTCTGGAAAACACCAACATAACAATCTTGCTGTAGATATTACTTAATGAGATATTTGCCTGAATAGCTCAATATAGATATTGCTTAAATAGAAACTCTGGCTCCTTACATGTGAAAAGAACGAGAAGCTGTTGTGAGAATAAGGGTCTAGAAAGGTAACTCTTCCAGAGGGTCGCAGGCAGGAAAGGACCAGCAGAAGCAGAAGAGGAAGACTGTTGTACAGGACCCTAAGCCAGGACTCCAAGGAAGCAAAGTAGATTCTTCAATGGGGTGGGTGGGGGAGGGAGGGACGGAGGGAGGGAGAGAGAGAGAGAGACAGAGAGAGAGAGAGAGAGAGAGAGAGAGAGAGAGAGAGAGAGAGAAAGAGAGACCAGTACTTAGATAACTTTTTCCCCAAAAGCCTGAACTTTCTTTAGAACTAAAGCTATGAGAACCCTCCCCACCCCCCCAATCGGTTACTATTCCACTTGGCTATCTCTGTAGACATCCAAATATTTGACTATCACAGAAAAGCAAATGAAAGCAATGATAGATTTTTTAAGGAAGTAAAGAGTAATAAGGAAAATTTCTACTTTGAGCCTCTTTTGACCTCAGCCGACTGAGTTTGCGAAGCCTGCACGTCAGGGTTGGGTGGGACTAAAACGGTGGCACTGAGAGGCAGCAACTAATGATTCGGACAATGACACATGAACGGACTACAGAGGTTCCCTGGGAAGAGTGGGCACCTTATTCTGAATAGACTTCTCAAGAACAAAAAATCTTAACAGATGAGGTCATGGCAGTGCAGTAGCAAGATGAACTGTCAGAGTTCAGAAAGCCACAAAGCTAGTGCCTAGGGAGAGGGGCTTTTAACAAGCCATAAGAGCATCAACAGTTTACCTTTGGTGACAAGAAAAAAAAAATGCTGACCCCCCCCCCCCCATGTTAACAACACTTTAAGCAGTCAGAGAATTCTGAGTATTTGCACAATTTCCCCCGTCCTTGCCAGAATTCTCAAAATGGCATTGAGGAGAACTGTTTGATACTTAATAGTGAAGAGCCGCACACCAATGCTATATGAGAGTACCTGCTGAATTTAGGAAAGAGCACTCCAGAGTTTCATCTGTTACCTGTAAAACCAGTTTGGCAGGTGCACTCATAGGTATCCCGAGTAAGCATGTGACAAGTGCCTCCATTCAGGCAGGGGCGAGACATGAAGCAGGGGTGGGAAGTGGAGTACTGGCAGCTCTCGCCTGTGAATCCCAGGGCACATCTACATGTGGCTTTCCCCAACATGGCCTGAGGCACACAGGTCCCACCATTCTGGCAGCGATTCTTCTCACAGGGGTCTCGGTGTTGGCAATATTCTCCCAAGAAGCCCTCTGGACATCTGTATGGAAAAAAAAAGATTCCATGAAAACACTTGACATAAGCCCAAATATCAGATGATGCAGTCTATTAGAAAGCAAAACAAAACAAAAGTACAGAGAGCTAATACAGCGAGTAAGGAGTCTGCCTTGCACATACCCAACTCAGGTTCAATCCCCATTACTGCATTTGGTCCCCCAGCATGACCTGAGCACAGAGCCAAGAGGAAGCCCTGAGCAGAGGGCCAAGAATAAGTCCTGAGCACCTTCAGATGTGACCCCCCACCCACCAAACATCAAACAGAAAACCATTAAGTTATAAATCTTGAAACCTGAAGTTATTGTGAACAACTTCATAAAAGTAAAGTAAAGTAAAGTAAAGGCCCTCCCGTTGATCATCGATTTGCTCGAGCGGGCCCAGTAACGTCTCCATTGGAGACTTTGTTGTTACTGTGTCTGGCATATCGAATACTCTCGGTAGCTTGCCGGGCTCTCCGAGACTTCATAAAAATAAAATTAAATTAAAAAAGAAAGAAAGCTGAAGATGTCCCATGCTCTTTGGCGTCCTGGCAGGCGATGGAGCACCTAAGAGGCAAGCCAGGATCTTCCATGACCCCCAATATGACCCTACTTGAAGGCAAATTGCCACCAGAGCATTTTCCTTACAGCACTGCTGGCATTTAATGTTTAAATTCATTAACTTTCTCATTTTGACTAAATATTTGAAAGGAGTAGAATCTAGAAATGCATGAGCTGACCATTCCAGTCTCTCCAGTTTTAAGATGTATACAATACGGGGCAATTTCTCTCAAGAAAGCACTGAGAAAGAAGTTTCTTCTCTTTGATTCCAATAACCATCGGGTGTCCTATACTGTGCCTTCTAGATGATGATCAAATAGCCAGAACAGTGCTAGACAAGGAAAATGAGGTACAGGAATTGGGAAAGGTTCATTGTCACAAAGAAGAGGTCATGAAAATTGGACATCTAAGAAGCGTTTCAATAGAATACGAAGACTTCGATTCTGAGGCCAAATCAGCAGCACAATGGGTAGGGCATTTGGTCTTGCACACAACCGACGGGGATCAATCCTTGCCACCCCGTTGAATCCCCTGAGTACTACCAGCAGTGATCCCTGAGCACAGAGCCAGAAGTAAGCCCTGAGCACTGTGAGGTACAAACAAAACGAAACCCCAAAAACTTTGATTATGAGTTTAGCTGTCTTATTAGCGGTAAATAACTGATTCAATCTATTTTTCCATTTTCCTTTCTAGACAATAGAAAACTAAATCTATAAAACAGTTGAAGCATTACCTCAAAGATCATATTTTAGCCAAATTAAATATTCCTCCTCAAAATCAACTCCTATCATCCTTTTTTATTTCCCCAAAAATAAGGGCATGCCCAATGGACCGTAGAAGATGCAAGGTACCATCTGACAGTGCTCAGACCTGGTGGCTCAGCAGTGTCCAGGGACACCAGCACCACACCCAGACACATGGCGCTGTGGCAGGAATTCCGTGTATCATATATGGGAGGCACATGCTTGACAGCCTGACCTACTTTGCAGTCCTGTCTTGCCTTCCGATGCCCAGTCACCGGGCCCTGATTCTCCAATTACCCAGATTTGAAGCACGTGCTGCTCATGCCTGAATTTATCAGCCATTCCCAAATACCCAAGATGTTGCATTAGCTTTAACTGACAAGGTGAGGTCTTCAGAAGTCACAGTTATTAAGAAAAGGAGAGACAGATATCAAAGAACTAAGACAGAACATGCCCGGGATAATTACGCAGGAGGCAGAAAGAGGAAAAAGCATTAGGAACTATCATGGCAATGATGTAAATGGCCAAGGCCTCCTGACCCTTCCCAGAGCTGCACATCAAGGCAGAGGGAGAAGTGGCCAGAGTGCTGAATATCTTTATAAACCTACAGATGAAGGGACAGAGAGGAAGAAGCACAGCATTAAAACCAAAGACCAGATCTCTGCCCAGGGAGGAGACAGGCCGCTCTTCCTATGGCCAGAAGCCCGCTTGGATTCCTGGTGACCTTGGACAAGGTACTCAACCTCACTACTGGTTTTCTCACATTTTAAGTAGGTCATCAGCCTACTGAAACCATATAATTGTTACAAATATTGAACGAAATCAAGTATGTGAAAAAGCTTTATAAATATGTAAAACTTTTGCAAATGAAAAGTATTCTTTCTCCTTGTACTCGGCCAAGGAAAATGTACTCTATTCAAATCACAGCTTGATTTGATAATGGACGAGGTTATTTTCTGCTTGTTTTCTTTTTGAATGGGAGGAGGGGAAACCAAACCACCAATGTAGCACAGCTAAAATTAACCCTAAGCTAGATTATTAAAAGCACTTGCAATTGATTCAAGAAATCTGTTACGAATGATGTTGGAAACTGCAAAGACAATCCTCATTCACAGAGATCTCCTCTGGGCATTAGGCCGAGAGGATGACTCCGGACTCTCCAATATGGGAACTATTCGTTTGTAAATAATGGCCAACTTTTAAACCTGGGTGGGCTTTGCCCAGCTTTTCTTTTAGAGTATTTCATCACTACTTCCTCTGCAATACTACCCTGTGACATCTGCTAAGAGAATGCAACTTATTTAAATTTCTGCATCGTAACTTAGTATAATAAAGATGCAAGATTCCCAAGAAAACAGAAATAAACAACAGGAAACAGACTAGAATCAAAGAGAAATATTACTGACTCATGTATTATTAAGTTTTCATCTATGATGTTGTTTCCTACCAACTACAGAAAAATAGGTTTCACCTCAGATATATTTAAGAAATTGGTGAAAGTGGAGATTGGCAAACTACAATTCCGCTGACCACATTTATATAACCCGTGAAGTAAAAATGGCTTAGAGTTTTAGTGGTTGGTAAAAAAATCAAAAGGATAATATTTCATGACATTTAAAAATTATGTGTGGGGCTGGAGCGGTAGCACAGTGGGTAGGGCATTTGCCTTCCATGCTGTGCTACCGCAGACAACCCGGGTTCGATTCCCAGCATACCATATGGTCCCCTGAGCAACGCCAGGAGTAATTTCTGAGTGCAGAGCCAGGAATAACCCCTGTGCATTGCCGGGTGTGACCCAAAAAGCAAAAGTAAATAAATAAAAATTAAAATGCTGTGAAATTTGGAGGTGTTCTTTAAAGACTTCCTGATACTCTCACCCTCATAATACAGAGTCTGCGGCTTCTTCTGTATTACAGTAACAGGGTCATTGCTTTGAGATGACATGACATGACCTCTGAGATGAAATGACCATATTGTTTGGTGTTTTACAGGGAAGAAACCTTCCAACTCCTAAGGATATACTAAATCTAATTCTCTAAGTAGCATCTATAATGAGTTAACTATAATGATGAATGTTCTCACATCAGTTGCCATGGGAAAATCTTAATTTCACTCATCCAAGAAACAAATATTTGATAGGTGTCACTTATGTGCCAGGCTTCATTCTCGAGAAAATCCTTATGTACCCATGGGGCCTAATTCTAGTTGAAAACAAAACAAAACAAGAAACTGCTAAGTAAAATACATCAAGGGAAATGCTGTGAAAAAAGAGAAAACAGGGGGTCGAGGGACTGGAGCCAGGGATAGCAGAGGCTTCCAAAGCAAGATACCTTGGCCTAAAAGGAAAAGTCAGGGTGTTGTGGTTTGCAACAGAGGTACTGAGTGGCCATCGTGTTCGGTCTATAGTCTACTTTCAGCACACATCTCGCATTCTGAGCGAGTCCTCCAAACATCCTTTACTTGGTGTTCCCTTCTCTATCTCAGCTGCCTTTTCCCCCAGCACGTGCTGCTGGCTTCCAACCCATGGAGCAGACCTCCTGGTACTTATCTCAACTATTCTTGGGTGTTCGACTCCCCTTCTGTTACTTTATATTCCCCAGATGAGTGCGATCTTTCTATGTCTGCCCCTCTCTTTCTGGCTCATTTCATTTAGCGTGATACTTTCCATGTAGAATCACTTATATATAAATTTCATGACTTCATCTTTTCTAACAGCTGCATAGTATTCCATTGTGTAGATGGTCCAAACTTTCTTTAACCAGTCATCTGTTCTCTGGCACTCGGGTTTTTTTCCAAATTTGGGGTATTGTGAACAGTGCAGCAATGAACATAGAAGTGCAGATGTCATTTCGACTGGACTTTTTTGCCTCTCCGGAGTGGTATTGCTGGATCAAAGGGGAGCTCAATTTCTAATTTTTTGAGAACCGTCCACACTGTTTTCCAAAAGGGCCGAACCAGTCGGCATTCCCACCAGCAGTGCACCACTATTTTCTTATCTACTGCTGTTTCCTGCCTTTGTTGTCCTTCTGACTTTCAGCAAATACCTCCATTACAATGCCTCCTCAAAACAACAGTTCTAGTTCTATATATTCGATTCACTAAAGTCTTCATTCTTCCTTCCAATCTTCTCATACTGAATCCAAACATTTAAAGAGCTGTTTCATTTTCCTCTGACACCTTAATTCCTCCATTTTTCTAAAGTCTTTCTTCCACGACCTCAAAAGTCACTTCTGAATAATCCTTTTAAGTAATGTATAAAGTATTACCATATTCTGATAAGTCTTATTAAGTGATTTCAGTCATACTTATTCATAGTCACAGTTTCCTTTTTGATACAAATTCTGTTCTTAAAAGCCTTGGGTGAGACACCATGTTGTGGGCATTCCCTCCCCCCACACCCCCACCCCTATTCATTCTTAGAATACCAGAACTTTGAGGTTCATTATGCTAAATCTTGACACCATTTTCATGGTTAAAATAACATTCACATTTATTCATAGAGTCAATTTCTGCTCTATGCCACAGCTCAGAAATCAACTGGTCTAAAATCATTTTCTACCAATAAGAAGACCAAAACTAATCGACATACCCCAAGTTTGTTGTCTGTGCATCTCATAATCTCCTGTAGCTTTGCATCATCTACAACTATATCTCTATTTTTACTTAGATCTTTTGTCCAACAAAAACAGATTTAAACTGAAAGTTCTCTGCTCGGTCTTAACCCTGTTCAGTCGGTTCCATCATTATAACTACAACCATCAGAACTGAAATTCTTTGCTGAAACTGTGTACACTAATAGAAAGAATCTTTCTCAAGCACAGACTTCAAAGGTCTGCTCAAAATCTATGTTCTCAGTTCAGTTTTCTCAAACCATCACACCCATCTCTGACCCTCCCAGCCCCAGAAGCAGTGGTGAGTTGTCCTCTCCACTGTTTATAGTAGCATGGCTTTCCTTCATTTAATCTATTGCCATGCCTTTCCTGACACTTTCTGTATGAAATTCCCATTCAAATTTTTTTGGAGGAAAAGACATGTCTTGAGATCCTGGTTACAGGCTCCTTGATTACATGATTATTGTGTCATTAAACAACTGATTCCAAACAAGGTTATATTTTGTATGATGAATAAATTCAGTTGGCAAATCTGTTGGTAAAATCCATTCCAGTCCCACACTAAGGTCTGCCTTCGAGAACTGGGGCCAACATGACCATAAGAATCATCGTAGGGGGGCTGGAACGATAGCACAGCGGATAGAGTGTCTGCCTTGCATGCGGCTGACCCGGGTTCGATTCCCAGCATCCCATATGGTCCCCCGAGCACCGCCAGGTGTAATTCCTGAGTGCATGAGCCAGGAGTAAACCCTGTGCATTGCGGGTGTAACCCAAAAAGCAAAAAACTAAAAAAAAAAAAAAGAATCATCCTAGGGGTCAAGATTATTCCTTACACCCCAACAGGGTAGGCAAAAGTACGGACATGGGAAGAAAAGGGAGAAGAAGTGAATGAAAGAAGCTTAATTTAAGGATCCCTTTTTCCTAATGCAGGAGACCTTTCAGTTTTGCAAATCCCTCCTCAATTGTAAAGCAAGAACACTAGATATCCTATTAGTGCAAGAGGAATTAAGGTTTATGGCTGAACACAAGAGCTTAAATAGCTCTCTTCTTGAGATGGCTTTGAACTGAATTTGGTTAGAGGCTGGAAACATAATCATCCAAGTTCTTTCACAAATCGAAAGCTGTAGTAAATTATCCCAGGGCAAGTTTTGGAAGTTGGTGTCTTTAAAATAACGAAATAAATTCACTATGTGCCTTTTGCTCTCAAAACCGTAGCAGAGCCTCCCTCTTGGAGAGAATTTATCACTTATTTCAGTACTTTTATCAGCGACTTCTTCCTGTTTTATCACCTTCTCTAGCTTCAGACTTTGGAGCCAACACAGCTGAGTATGGGGGAAAAGCCTGCAAAGGAATTGCCAAAACAAATCTGAGGACTATCAGATTCATACGATGATGCCTTTTTCTAGAAAAAGCCTGTCATCTGTAACACAGAAAGGGCCGCCCTTTGGTTGCTAACAGGTGAAGGGGAGGGAAGACGGGGAGAAAACAGAGAAAAACAAGAGATTCCTCCTCCAGGAATCCGAAAACATTCCATCTGAAAGGATGCCCACACAGTCCCCCTCAAGGAAGCCGATGAAAACCAGACCCCAACTCTCACATGTCACCAGCAGCGTGGTTGCAGCCACTTTACAGATTTCAACGGAGCTGGAATGTGAATGGTAATTCCAGCCTCTCTGGCGATGGTTGCAATGCAGATCAGTCTCCCTAGTTCTACAGGGCAGAAAAATTTGCTCTTTCAAGTCTCCTAAGTGAATAGCCACTCGTCTAGAGAAAAGCTTAAGACACTGGAGCAGCTTGTGTCGGCTCCAGGATGATGAAGGCGGGGCAGGAAATAAGCCCCTTTCCAAGCCAGAGCCGGGTCCCCTCCCTCCCTGGTCTGCCCCCCCAAAAGTTCTCCAGCAGCAGGGCGAGTCCAAATCACATCCAGGGCTTGCTTTTTTCGGCTTTCTGCGCGAGGGTTTGGGCATTAAAAATAATAAGCAGAAGACAACAAAGGGGGGGAAAGCCACCGCGTGCGTGGAAAAGAAAAAGAGAGGCGTGCTTTACAAAACAACGATTTCAAAATCATGATTTTCTTTTTCCCAAACTGTACAGAATGTAGAACGGAGGGGAAAAAAAATGTCTCCTGTGGGTTGCGTCGGCCCTGCAGCTGCTTCTCATTAAAGCTTCTCTTTACTCCCTCTGGGCGAGTTTCCAGCAGCAAATTCTTTAAACAGAACTCGGCTTTCAACCCACTTTCTTCTTGCTCTGAGCCGCGAGGCCCCCGGTCTGCAGTGGCAACCTGCCCTCGCGGAGCTCCGGGGAAGAGGGGCGAGGGTGGGGGGGTGGGCGGTGGGGGAAGGAGCCGTCGCTAAGGTAAAGGAGGTGAGGGCAACGGGGAAAATGAACAAGACCCAGAAACCGAATGGAAGCCCTGGTCAGTAACCAGAGTCTGCAGTCTGAAAAGGCTTCAAACCAGCCCCTTGCTTCCTGCCCCTCCCCCGCCCCCTGCGAAAGCAGATAAAATAACTGTTCACGGCCAAGGCTAACTGTAAGCAGTGAAAGTTTCTGCAGAGCATTTTATGCCTAAGGTTCCCGACAAGTTTCTAGAGGCCCCGGAGCCTACAGAATCCAGTCTACAGTGGTAGATTGGCAGGCAGGAGCCCGACCCGCACACCAGGCCACCCTCGGCATTCCTCTCCCCCACAGTCCGGTTAGAGGTCACAACAGAAGGTCAACTTTAGAGTTCTATAATTCTGTAAAAAAAATCGGTGATAAACTGGGTTTGCTGAAGAATGTGAGTGTGTGTGTGTGTGTGTGTGTGTGTGCGCGCGCGCGCACGCACATACATTACACACACAGAGTTTCTAACTAACTTCCTGGAAAAGATGGGGGGGCCATCCCCACTCCCACCCTCCCTCACCCACCTTCCCCCTCAAAAGTAAGAAAGCAAAAGGAAATATAGCTTAGTCAGCAATAAGGAAAAACAAAAAAGAACTCTAAAAAGAGTTATTTCATGGAGACTTAAGAGTGCAGAACTGGGCCGTTCATAAAACACACTTTGCAGGGCTTTGCTAGTTTGATATAAAGGAAACAAAGATATATAATCTCTCTCTCTCTCTCTCTCTCTCTCTCTCTCTCTCTCACACACACACACACACTTTTTTTTCCACAACTAATAAACAAAGACTACCAAATACTGCAGGAGAGCTCATTTTTCTACTATGTAAATTCAGCTTCCTGAACAGAACATTTCTGCTTTTCTTGTAGAAGTATTTCAGAAAATGTTAATCTTGGTTCCCACATTAAGCTGAATGCTTCCAAATTAAAAGTTTCCCACAGGAAAAGAATTTCACGGGGAATTGTGATGAGGCTGGGAATTATCTTCTGAAACTCCATCTTACTTGGTTTTTATGTGTTCAGTTTTTTGTCGCCTCATCAAAATAAAGCAAGAAACACACACTGATTTTAATACACCCAAGTGGGGGGAAAAACAAAAACAAAAACAAAAAATGCAGTCATGCAAGTTTTAAAGTTGTTAAATCACAGCATTGTTCATCCTCGCTGGAGACTATGCAATCAGTAACTGCTGCAATGGGAAACTGCTTTATTTACACAAGAATTTGCAAACGTCCTTATCTTCCAGTTTACAGTCTGGGCTCATTTATCAGAATGCAAAAGCTGAACTGAGTGCCTAGTCTCTTCAATCATCACTGGAAAGATTGGGCAAAGGCACACAAACAGTGTTGAAAGATGTGCCCTGCTTCTATACAGAAGGTGGTCTCTCCTCTGGTCTTCCAAGCCGCAATCAGTTCCTTACCACATTTCACTGCGCCAGATCCTGAGAAAATATCTACTTCTGATTAAAACAAAGCAAGCCTACTCTAAACACAGGCATTCACAAAAAAACAACCAAAAAAACACCCTTCACAGTAAGAGGCGAAAATGAATGAGTTAAACCAGTCGTCCTCGGTTACTGCAAGTGGGCTGCAAACGCTTATAAAGTACTATCAGACTACTAAGTAGTGTCCTATATATATGCACAAATCTATAGATGCTCTTTTGAGTAATAAAGTGCATCAAGTATTATAAAATTCTTAGCAGGTTTTGATACTATACATTGTATTTTTTAAAAAAAAGACTGAAAAATGGCTTTATCTTCAGATCCTCAATCCTCCTGCATTTCTCTCTTGCAAGATTCCGAGATATATTCACGTGTACAATTTCTACTTCAGCACATGACTCATGGTCACTGATTCCCCACGTTCTTCTCATCTGAGTCCTAAACTTCCTCCCAGTCTTAAATATTACTAAATATTATTTCCTATAACAAACAGGCCTGATAATCACCCCCCCACTATATAATCCTAGAGTCCTAACCTGTCATATCGTGTTATCCTTTTTTCTGATTACTTCTCTTCTCCATCAATAAGAAATTATTCCTCCCCATACCCATAGTCCCTAATACAGTAACTGGCACATTGAAGGTCATCAACTAACTGGTATAAGCCAAAGGACTTAAAACAAGGATCCAAAGAATCTGTGTACCTTAAGAGGCTATACTTGATTGATTAATTTACTTTTTTTGTTTGTTTGTTTTTATGGGTCACATCTGACAATGCTCAGCAGTTATTCCTGGCTCTGTACTCAAGAATCACTCATGACAGTGCTCGGGAGACCAGGCGGGATGACAGGGAATGAACCCCAGTGCCCAACCCGCTGTACTATCACTTAGGTCCCCTAAAATTTTTAAGTTGATAAACCACCATCTGAACTACTTACCCCAAACTTAGCATTACTAAAACATAAAGGACTTCTGAATCCTCACTCACCCCTAAATCAAAGTTGGGAGCAACCCAACAGACTTTTTAAAAGCACATCTTCCCATCAAACATTAAGTTCATACACATACTTCTTCAATCTTTGATACGACATTGATGAATCTAATAAGAACCTGGAGTGGCCTCATTGCACGAAATTGCTAGATTTTTCAGAGGCTGAGCAATTAAAAGGTATATAAGATTTCCAGAGGAGAAGGAAGGATGTTCTCCATCGCGAGTACCTGAGCTCCTTCAAAAAGTGTTTTAAGGGCCAGGACTGGAGCAATAGTACGGTAGGTAACATGTTTGTCTTGCACACGACTGACCCCGGTTTGATCCCTGGCATTCCAGATGGTTCCCCAAACACCACCACAAGCAATTCCCAAGTGCAGACCCAGGAGTAACTCCTGAGCATCACCAGGTTCTCCCCCCCCCCCCCCCAAAACAAAACCCAAACGCTTTTAAGATCCAAAAATGGTGTAAAAGCAGAAAAATTTACATGTTGGTCTAAAAGAAGTTCTAGATCAAATATAACTGCACCCAAAGAATATTAAAATAAAGTATGAATGTAAGCTAGGGGGGAAAGATCTGCATTTCTGCAAACTTTGAAAGAGCAAAACTCTTTCTTTATAGATTATAATTAGACCATTCTCAGAAAAAAACAAAGCTGCCGTCATGCAAAATTGTCCAATGTACAATTTAAATCTAGCACTTCGGAATCCCCTGAAATATTCTAAAATCTGATCAAACCGAACTTAACTAGAACTGTAGGTAATAGGGGCTGGAGAGAGTACAGCAGGCAGGACACAACCTAGGTTCAATCCCAGTGCCCCACACGGTCCCGAGTACCTCCAGGAGTGATCCCTGAGCACAGAGCCAGGAGTAAGCCCTGAGCACCACCAGGGATAGCCCCAAAATTGCTCGAGCGGGCTCAGTAACGTCTCCATTGGAGACTTTGTTGTTACTGTGTCTGGCATATCGAATACGTCACGGGGAGCTTGCCAGGCTCTGCCGTGCGGGCGAGATACTCTCGGTAGCTTGCCAGGCTCTCCGAGAGGGGCGGAGGAATCGAACTCGGGTCGGCCATGTTGGCTGCGTGCAAGGCAAACGCCCTACCGCTGTGCTATCGCTCCAACCCAGCCCCCAAATTAAAAAATAAAAATAAACTGATCATGGAGGTCTCAGATAGCATTCTTTTTTCCAACTTCAGCAACATGCGATTCAATAATTTTTTTTGTATATTAAAAAATAACCCAAAGAGTATGTTTCTGCCAGTTTCTATCCCATACCCTGAATGTTAAGCATCTCCAATTGCTATTGTGTTCTAAAGTAGTGGTTTGCATCTGCTGATCCATGTTATTCAATAGTGGCATTCCAAAGGCCGAAAAACACAACTCTATGGAGAGGTCAGCAAGCTCTTCCTTCAGGAAAAATCCACAGGTATGTAATATCTTCAGTTTTCCTCTGAGTTAGCAAGACTAAAACATTTCTCATTTGTACTATAAGAGGAAGTTTTCTGAGCCCTGCTCAAAGGCCATGACAGGATCATTCTTGTCAATTTCCATAGTTTTCCACAGTAAGAATCAACACAATAAAAATAATGAAAATAAGAAAATAAAATGAAAGTTGTGTAACCCAAATGTGTTGACTCAAAACAAAAAATTATTTCCCTTAAAAGATATTACTCTAGGGAGATGGCTAAAGGGTTTTAGTACCTGCTTTACGCGTGAGAATCCCAGGTTTGATCCCCTGTACCAGACGGTCCCAAACACCCAGAGTGGTATAGCCTCCAGGCACTACTGGGTATGTGGTTCCCATTCCCCCCAAAAAAAGAATGCTCAATGGCTCAAAGAGTCACACATACACACATGCACATGCACCCATATGTGCGCGCGGGTGCACACACACACACACACACAAAGAACTTTGCTACTGCAACGATTTCTGGCCTTCTAAACTAGAGAAACTGCATCCCAAACAAGCCCGAAGGCACACCCAAGTAGAAAGACAAATATATTCTCAGAACAAGTTACCACAAAATCAAAAAGTGGTAACAAGTGCAATAATCACTGAAAGACTAGATCTATGCTTGGCCACCAAGCTGGTGCACCAGATAAAATTTGCAAATCTGAACAAAAAGCAGCAGTCTAGCAAAAGTCACAACTCACATTTTCATCCCAACTCTGGGGAAGCACATGCTGAAATAAATCAGGGGAAAACCCTGCCTGACAGGGCGACACTCTCCAGCACCACTTCGCTTAAATAAACCCACGTTTTCCCCAGAGCACTGCTGATGTGACCCCAACACCAAAATAATAATATAAATCAAATCCATGCCTTGAGGTAATTAGAATGTTTTGAGAGCATACTGGAATAAATACATAAAATATAGAACCAAAAATATATATCATGTATAAATGGATGGAGATGAAAACGTATGTATATGCTCAAATATGTTTTTTTTAATTTTTTTTTATTAGTGAAACACCATGAGGTACAGTTGTAGATTTACAATTTTTTGTGCTTGGGTTTGATTATACAATGATCAGATACCCATCCCTCCACCAGTGCCCATTTTCCACCACCATAGATAATATTCCCCCCCCATCCCCCCATCCCCCTCTGCCTCTGTGGCAGGGCAATCCCCTGTGTTCTCTCTCTCCTTTTGGGTGTTGTGGTCAGCAAAACAGGCATTGAGTGGCAAACATGCTCAGTCCATAGTCCACTTTCGACATGCATCACCCCTCCTGGGAGGATCCTCCAAACACCCTTTATTTGGTGTTCCCTTCTCTATCTGAGCTGCCCTTTCCTCTAGAATGCCCGACTGGCCACTAAGCTATGAAGTAATCCTCCTGGTGCTGATCTCAGCTATTCTTGGGTATTAATCTCCTATTTTGTTACTTTATATCCCCCAGATGAATGCAATCTTTCTATGTCTATCCCTCTCTTTCTGACTCATTTCGCTTAGCATGATACTTTCCATGTTGTACCACTTGTATGTAAATTTCATGACTTCATCTTTTCTAACAGCTACATAGTACTCCATTGTGTAGATGTACCAAAGTTTCTTTAACCAGTCATCTGTTCTTGGGCATTCAGGTTTCTTCCAGTTTCTGGCTATTGTAAAGAGTGCTGCAATGAACAAACAAGTACAGATGTTCAAATATGTTTTTTTTTAATGTAGGAGTACTGCTATTTATTCAGTCACTGATTAGCTGATTGAATTGGGCATGAACTCCATCTTACTCTTTTTTCCCATTTTTTATAATTTTATTTATTGAATCAACGTGAGGGCAATTACAAAGCTTTCGGGTCTAAGTCTCGGTCATACAATGAAACATCCGTACCTTCACCATCTCGGAACCCAGCAGGTTTTGGCAGAAGTCCCTGCAGACTTAAGTGTTAAAATTTCGGAATTTCAAAATCGCGCGGCCACTACTGTAGCCACGCGACATCATATGTTATTCATAACCAGCAATAGAAAACAAATTTTCTTCGGTTGCCTTTTCAGCAGATCTGAGTGTTGGGGTAAAACCTCAAATAATAATGGTGGGTCTGGTGTCAAATATGTTCTAAAGCACCTCATACTTAACCTATAAAATGTGAGTTTTTTCATTCAAATAAGAATAAAAATAATGCTAATACACTGTTTTACAAAAATCTCTCAGACAATGCAGTCAACTCTGGCTCAATCCCCTGCACCACATGGTCTGCTGAGCACTGCCAAGAGTAATGCCGGAGAGGAGCTGGGAGAAGCCCTCGAGCACCAGCAGTACAGGCCCCACGTTCACACTAACACAGCCACGCGCCTTCTCACCTAAGACTTGAGAATGCTCACAGATCTTCTGCACAGTGACTCCTCACAGGCCTGTGTACCAGCCTCAACTCTGTCACTGGATGTTAAATTTGAACAACCCCTTTTCCTTTCTGAACATCAACTTTGTCATGCATTAAACAGAGATGCTAAGTAAAGCCAAATTAATCCCTGAGATTCCTTTTAGCTCTAAAACAGTGAACCACTTCAGATATATTTCACTGCCTACAGGATAGACTGTCTTCATGAAGAGCTAAAAATGTTTTCATAGTTTTGTGTTGTGGAACACTGGAAAAATAAAAATGAGTGATTAGAATGTAAAAATGTGGACAAGCAGCAGGAAAGGTGCCTGACTTGCATGCAGCTGACCTGGGTTCAATTCCAACACCCCAGACGGTCCCTTACAGTTCTCCAGAGTGATTTCAGAGCACCTCCCAAATGATTCCCCAAAAACAAAAACAAAACTGCCTCACAAAGCAGTTGGGGGTGAGTGCAGAGTAGGGAAGAGTCGGGGTGATGAATGTTTAGTCCTATCAGTTCTCTGAGGTTTGGAAGCAAGAAGGAAAATAGTGTCGTATCTTTCACTTCCTTGGGTTTCTCACTAAGAAAACAATATGAGTAGGCAAAGTGTGCAGCAAAGTTCCTCTAACCTCTAAGTACAATGACCCTACGATTCCAGCTTTTGAAATCCTTCAGCAATACCACCCAAGAATGAAATGTTCCATCCCTGCGAGTGTATTGCATGTGTGTTGACCAGACATCCACTCCAGGACTCTCTGAAACAAGAATTATGTCCTGTCTCTTCTTTCATATCCCTCACACTTCCAATCACCCTTCTAAGTGCAGAGATATTTGAATGTGTGTTGTGTAAATAAACTGTTACACAACAGGGCTATTATTGACTCAAAGGAAGCTTAAGGAAGCAAAGAACAAGCAAAGTAAAAAGAATAATGTATTTAAACAAGAGGCAGAGAACCAAAAGGAATCCTGAACCTAAAAGGGAAAAAAAAGACTAACACAGTAACAACAAGTCTCATGATGGAGACGTTACTGGGCCCGCTCGAGCAAATCGATGAACAACGGGAGGACCGTGACCGTGACTCATATTCTCACAGCTGGTGAAATGGAGAATCTGCTTGTCTCTGGCACAGAATGGTGGGAGACAGTGCAACGTGTATATGGATTCTGACATTCTAACAAATTATACAAAGTTGAAAATGTGTGTGCAAAATAATGAAATAACATTAAGGTGTGATGTGCTTATAAGATAACAGTCTTGAAAAGACACACCAAATTTAAACTCACAGGGAATCAACCGCTTAAATTCACGTGGAACCTTTTATCACTTTTACATATCCTCCCGATATGGCATAAATGTCTCTCTTAGAGAGAACAAGGGGGAATACCCTGCCACAGAGGCAGGATGGGACGGGGGGGGGGGGGATGAGGGTGGGGGGGGGATGCTGGGACCCGTGGGGATGGATGACGGGCACTGGTGGAGGGATGGGCACTTGATCATTGTATAACTGAAACCCAAGCACAAAATTTGTAAGCCTATAACTGTACCTCATGGTTTTTCACTAATAAAAAAAGAAAAAAATAATAAATAAATAAATAAATGTCTCTCTTACCAGTTCCCCAAATCATGAAGCTATCCTAATTCTTACAGAATAGGAGCAAGTAAGTGATGCCCATAATTAGAGCTTCCTCCTGCAGAAACTAACTGTGAACTCTGATAGTCAGCCTTTGCCTAGAAAGAAATTAGTCAACTTTTCCTTAGTAATCACATTCTGACCATTTTTGAAGTGAGTCAAGAACTCAAAACTGTAAGTTTTATAAATAAAGGAACCAATCAGAAATCACAAACATCTCCTGCAGCAGAACAAGTAAAGTCAGAGGTTCCTCACTCAGGATGAATGAGACTCCAGAAGGGGCATGTTGCCCGGCAAATTAATTCCTTAAGGATATGTATCTAGTTTATACAAGAAGCGTTTCAAAATCTTAAAGCAACAGATGGTTAAATGGCAAAGGTGCCACCATGTTTTAGGCTAGAAAACTATAACCACCATCAAGTATTTTCTACACAGAATAGCAGCCTGGTTTATTCTATATAATTGGGGGAAAGGGGGATGGATACTATGTACAAGGAAATAAGCAGTAACAGACATGAAGTAATTAAGGGAAACCAAAGATTTGGCGAACAGATGCTCTCACCCGGGACGCTGAAATAAGCTGGATCAGCCAATACTGAAGAAAAGAGTTCTGAGGTTGGGACACTCAAATTCTCACTTGAAAAGAATACACTGGGCCAAATAAAAACTGACCCTGTCTTCCATCTGATTTTGCATAATTCATATGTACTCAATACCTTTTTTCCTTGCCTCAGATTTTTGGATTTTGAGTTTCTTTGTAAATAATTATCATAAGTTTATTGGGCTGCTCTGCTCAAGGATCAACAACCACAGCCCCAAATGCCTGGAGGAGCAAAAGTAATTACTCACGGTTGCCCCGCCCCCACACACACACCTACCCCATCCCCCCACCCACCACCACCACCACCCCTGGTTTTCCTTCTCACCTCCTTACTCATTGTAATGTCAAGCACTCAAGTCAACATGTGCTAAAGGAGTAATTCCTTAAGTCATTTATTCATCACTAGAAACCGGACTAATACACAGAGTTTATGAAACTTCACCTGGCATATAAACAGAAGAGTAACCAAGATGCACAAAAGTTTTGAAACCATTTCACTGAGAAACAGTAATTAAAAAGTCATAATGATTATTCTAGCAAGCAGACCTTTCTAGATCCCTCAGTCTGGCCTACCTCCAACCCCGTACTTTGTTTAAGACATTGCTTATCTTTGACAAATTAAAATTTACAGCAGATTCACTCATTTGCATTTCCATAGTTCCTCTCACCTGTGCAGTCTCATCAGACAATTACACGCTTATTTTATACATATATTTGTGTATTCTCTCTCTAAACCTCAGGGGACTTCTACCATGGAGGAGAAGCAACATTTACTAGTGGCCAAGGAAGTCAGACCAACAGCACAGTCTCTTGGACTTTTCTGTTTATTCACAATACCAGCACAGTGCTCAATCATGGCTGCCTGATCAAAACAATACCCATTGATAAAGAACAAATCATTTGAAGAGTACTATGTATGGGATGTTTGCGTCCCCTCCAATTCCCAACAAGGTTATTTTCTGTCTTTGAGAGGTAATCAGGCAGATGAAATCATGAGGGTAAGGTCCTGGTGGTGGGACTATCACCCCTACTGAGATAACGGGACCAGAACTTCTCCTCCCCATTATCTGAGAATATAGTGAGAAGGAGTCTGTCTACAGATCAGGAGAAAAGTTCTCAAAGGGAAAAAATGAAAGAAGAACTTTCAACCTCTGGAATGGTAGAAAATAAGAGGCTCCGCAGGACAAGACGTGGGGGGCCACAGACAGAAGAGAGGAGAAAACAGAAGTGACAGAGAAAGTTAGCAACTGCAGAAAAGCTTGAGAAACACTGATTTGAGCCACCCAGGCTTTAGTGATTAGTTATGAAGCCAACCTAAGACAAAGGATCTTCGGATCCGTCTGCCCTGCAGGGCACAAGATTTTAGAGATAGTAACTTCTGAGGAAGAGACCTGAATCTACAGAGATTCACCACCTGAAGTGTGCTATTCCACATCGGACCTGATCAGATTTTTTTTCTCATGAGCACCTACCTTCTCTTCAGACTGAAGTAATGAAAAAAAAAAGTGTTTATTGAGCAATACCACCTGTTCACCTGTTACTTAAACAGAGCCTCAATTAGTCTTTACTTTCACTTTTCTTTCACAAAGCCCTTTATATAAAACTCCATTTAGGCGTACTTCCAACAGATGGTATCTGCATTAATAAGAAAATGCTTAGTAAGGTACAGGTGTAAAATATTAGCAATGTACTTTTGGACACAGAGAATAAAGTGCAAGTGAAAAGCTAGTGAGAGCTGATAAAACAGGATACAGAAAATCTAGGGAACTCTCAAGAAGCTACAATAATTTACCTTACATTGAGATGCTAAGCAAAATACAACCAAATTAATATGAAAACACACATAAACACGCACAAAATGGTGGTGTGGGAGGAAAAACTCAATTTCATTCTAACTACAAAATCCCCAACATTGTTGAAGAGACTTAATGAAGCCCTTCATACATACTCATTTATGCTGTTCAATTAAAACGTTTTAAGAAATTTTTATATAATTACAATTTTATCATATTCTAATACCCCCATTCCTTCATATTCAATTTAGAGAAGTTTAATGAAAGACAGATGCAGTCAATGTTTTGAAGGGTTTAATTAAACTACTCCAGATCCTGAGACAGAAATAGTTTTTAACCTGCTTAATCACAGATGGGGGGGGGGGCGGAATTCCTGCATGAAATTAATGATGCTGACATGCCACAGTGGAACACAAGAAAGAAACTTTACATAGGATGTTG
The DNA here is from genome assembly GCF_029834395.1 of Sorex fumeus. Taxonomy (NCBI): domain Eukaryota; kingdom Metazoa; phylum Chordata; class Mammalia; order Eulipotyphla; family Soricidae; genus Sorex; species Sorex fumeus. The sequence goes on from NW_026606058.1 coordinate 8,153,404, forward strand.
GTTAATATGCAAACTGTTGAAAGAAGCTTAGCTAAACACATCCATTAATGCCAAGTCTGTAGGCGAAAACTGGCTGATTTAACTTACTAACAGTTACCAATGATAGGCAAAAGAATTGCAGGCAGAGTCTAGAACCATCTTCTTGCATTTCTCTACATAGCACTCTTAAAAAGTTTATAATAGTTTTGACCTAAAGAATAAAAGTTAGTTGAAAGGGTATGGGAATGATGTTGTTTTATTGCTCAGAAATTGATAATCAAGAAAAAAATCCCTTGGGGACACTTAACATATGTGTTAAAGGATTCAAGGACCTAAGTGTTGATAAGATTCACTTAGGAGTAGTACTGATAAAGGACCCAGCCTTAAATCCTAAACAAGAAAGGTCTAACAGGACATACATATTAACATCAATAATTCATTAGCAAAATCTAAGACACTGTGTTTAACAATTTGGGAGTTTTGTGCTGGTAGAACATTTATCAGAAGTCATTAAAGTTGACTTATCTCTGTTTCACAGCTGCATAAAATCTGCCTGGACTTGCTCATTTTCCATTAGGAAAAGAATCTAGGGGAATTTTCGAGTTTCCACTTCCAGCACCAAAGAGCATTTCAAAAGACGATGTCCTCTATCACCAGCTCCACTGTCTTCTTCTATTTCATCTGCAATACCTGCACCGAGGTCTCGAGTCAAAGACAACTTCTCAAAACAGCAGTGTCAGCCCGGCCTGGGCCACACAGAGGCAGGTCTACACATGGCCCGCCCAGCCCCAGCTAATGCTATTGCCTCTACTTTAAAACCAGAAACTGTAAGCCATAATCCTGACTCTACAAGCTGTCTTTCATATATTTTCAAATGTTTTTAAACATCTTTTTCAGAAGGTCGTGTTCACACTGTCATAGTTATTTAAAAGATGGAGGAGGAGGAGGACAAGGAGGACAAGGAGGACGAGGATGAGGACGAGGACGAGGAGGAGGACAACGACGAGGAGGACGAGAAGGAGAACGATGAGGAAGATGAGGATGAGGAGGAGGAGGAGGAGGAGAAGAAGGAGGAGGAGGAGGAGGTAAGGTAGCACAAGGAACCTCAGGACATTGGTGAAGAGTTGCTGTAGTACACCTGAAACTATTGCTAAAAGGATTGCAAATCACTGTTCCTAAATTTTTTAAGAATTAAAGAAAGGTTCCTCTTTAAATACCACTTTAAAATAGGTATTTTGGGTGGGGGAGCTGGAGAGATAGCAGGGTGCGTGCCTTGCACACAGCTGAGCCCTGGCACCCAATATGCTCTCCCTCCCGGGCCCTGCCAGGAGAGGTCCCTGAATGTAGGGCCTGGAATAAGCCCTGAGCACCAGCAGGTGTGGCAAAACATAATAATAAAAGTAAAAACATAATATAGGCATTTCTGTAACATTTTACTGATAAGGCAACCTTTGAGTACATTTTCCCCAGCACACCTAAGTGGCATCTACTTAACAGTTGAGCAATTTTGCACAATTTATTTTTAACCTCTGTGAGTTTTCCTATAACTACTGGTAAAATAAGCATTGGTAAAGAAAATATATGTGTATGTACATACATACATACACACACATATATACATATATATAGATCATATCTGAGAACAAATGTATGTAGAGTTAAATGAGCAGAAACTGGTACTTAGTAAGTGCTCAATAAATATTAACTAGACTAGTATCCTTTAACTTGCGAAGATACGATAGCCAATAGATAGGAGGTCTCAAAGCTCAATTCTATATTATATAAAAGTCTAAATTCTTCATATGTCACCTAACAGGGATGTTCCAGATGTCTTTACTCAGTCATCAATGCTAGACTGAAGCATCCTGGAGCCCAAGACAAAATAAATAAACCAGCAAACCTCATCAATTTGAAATGCTGACATTAATCATGTTGCTGTGATTATGATTTTAACTATTATATTAAAATATGACTTACCATGATCATTGATCTTTTCGAAGGCGATTACCCACTCACCTCACCACACACCTCACATAAGCCCCAGTCCTATACTACCAGTTCTTGACTTCAAGGTCACATTACGGTCAGTTACTACGCGCTAACTTTACAACACTCCAGTAAGACTCATGCTGAAATTCTTGACAAAGCCCAGCCTAATAAGTTGGTGACATTTTATGACCCAATAAGTATATCAATTAAGAGAAGCTACTACCAGACTTGTAACCTGCTATGTGGCATATAGAAAGAGCATGCAATAAATATCTCCTGAATAAATGGCTCCCTAAACCTCTTATTTTAAAAATAGGATTTCACTGTAAGAGATTTGAGAATGTGAACAAAAATATGCCACTCTGCATTTCAAGGTCAAGAGAAAAGAATTAAGAAGAAGTGTCCGTGCTTCTGCTACATCTGCCAAAAACATTACACAGAACGTTCAGTTAAACAAGCCGGTCACTGGAAGGGAACTGGCTGGCAGATTCAGTTTCAGAAAAGAAAGAGAATGTGATTTAACAATTGATATTTTTTCCAGTGTCTTTCTTTGATCTGACATTGCCACTGAACAGCACCAAATGCCTTCGGAAGAAGGTGAGTGTAAAGAGAAAACACTAACTCAGCCATGATTTTCTAAAAAAAGGCATTTCCAGGGAAGCACGAAATGCATGCCCCTTTAATAAACCAGACTCTAGAAAGTTCTGAATTTCTGGGATTCTCTCCTGCCTACATCCAGGAGGACAAAGACGGCAATGGCTCCAGTTCTCTTGGAAAGCTTTGGCAGGCGGAGACCACCAACATTACTCCCTACTTCTGGAAAGAAAAGTACTTACTGTTAATATCTAGATATATTTATATCTTAACTACCAGAGAAGTTTCAGATAAAATGTGATGCAAAGCTGTATGAGAACGCAAAGCTGCATTTAATAATATTTCGTATTTATAATGATTCATGTTCAAATGTAATTTTTAGATAAGTACTTTGGCAAAAAAGTAGGGTATCTCAATCCACAGAAACGGTTTAAGACTTAGGGTGCTAGTTACTTCCTCAATGGTACGTAGAAAATTCCAAAAGACTTCTTTATAATTACAGTGCTTATTATTAAAAAATAGACCTCCAGCATCTCACTCAGCATCCCTGCAAGCCCACCTTCGTATCTCGGCTCCTCTGCTTTCTCATTCAACCCTCCAAGGGAGGTAACCTTCTAGCTGACATTCCTGAGACCTTTTTGGGAACTAGAAGTGGATTTCCCTCCCTCCCTCCCTGATGAGTCCTGGTCGCCTCCAAATCCAACCTCCACCATCCCAGCATGTCCACACCCACATCTGAGACCCTCTGCTTACTCCTCGAGCCTTCCGGGCCAACATTCACCCCTCACACCATTAACTCTGTCTGCCGATGCTTCTACCCTGAACCACACAGCCACAACCCATCGCCTCACCTGCTCAGACTTAGACCTCTGACAGGGAGGGAATGAAAAGAGCAAGACCTGGTCTAGTCCCTCAGAGACTCCCAGGGAGGCAAACTATGAAGCTTCACCCTCTGCATGCAGGAACACAGCAAGCCTTGTGGGGGGAGCTGCAAAGAGATCCACCAAGCTTAAAGAGCGAAGGTAAGAAGAGGAGGCTCTCCTGCACCATCCAGCTCTGCACATTCTCAGGGAATGACGTTAAGGACATCAAGTTCAGGACATTCAAGGAGCCCAAAGAAATAACGGGGGAAGTAATCAGCAAAGCACAAAAGGTATGAGACTGGAAATGAGAATACTACACTCAGAAGTGACAGAAAGAAAGCATATAGTTGGCAATTTAAAAAAAAAAAAACTCAGGGGCTGGAGCGATAGCACAGCAGGTAGGGCGTTTGCTCTTGCACACGGCCGACCCAGGTTCGATTCCCAGCATCCCATATGGTCCTCCGAGCACTGCCGGGTGTAATTCCTGAGTGAAGAGCCAGGAGTAACCACTGTGCATCGCTGGGTGTGACCCAAAAAGCAAAAAAAAAAACAAAAACAAAAACAAAAAAAAAACCTCAATAGAGGGTCTGAGTAGAATAACAGCAGCTGAGGAAAGGAATGATAAGTGCAAAGATGAGATGCAGGAAACCCCTAGAAAACAACAGAAGATGTGAAAAGGTCTGAGAAAACTATGGAATGAGTTCAAGAGGGACAATAAAAGAATCAACAGAGACTCTGAGGAACAGGAAGGCAAATTTGATAAATAACTACTAGTCAAAGGAATCACAGAGAACAATTTTCCAGAGTCAAGGAGTGGAGTGCAGGCACCCTGATTCAACAGGACCAAAGAGGAAAATTCTAAGAAACACTGTATACAGAGAATATCAAGATCAAAAAAAGGAATATCAGATTCACTGCTGATCAATCAAATAAGACTCTATAAGGCCGATTAGAATGGTGAGACATAATGAGAAAAAAATAAAAGAAAAAAAAACTCAACAAAATGAACACCCCACGAAGAATATTCTAGCTAGCTAGGTTATCCTTCAGAGTTGAAGAAATAATATCACATTTCATGGACAGGCAACGGTTTAGGAAATTCAGGGCCTTGAAACCAGTTTTGCAAGAAGCATGACGTCTTGAAGAGACGAGACAAATTCCTCAGCACTTTGCCTTTGAGTAAAGGTGTTTGCACAGGGGGCGCTTGTGGCTGCCCTCTGTTAGATTAAGATCTTTTTGTTTCACTTATATTAAATGTTAGTTCTATGTCTATTCAGGTGATTTTTAAATCTCTATTGAGATTGTTAATTAAAACTTTTACTTGTTAATGCAGATACTTAAGCACTATATGTAATATGCAACAAAATACATAATTAAATATAATATATAATGAAATAGAAGTGAAATGAAGTAATATATCAAGAAATAATACTTTTATATCTTTATGCCTATTCAACTCTCCTTTAATAGTTTTTAATTCTCTTCTTCTCGCTCTTCATAAATCTCATTTTTAGAATTCATCTATTCATATACATTTTAAAATTTATTAGCATAGAATCATGCACACTATTAATTTTTATATTATGTACATATTTTTTAAAAAGAGAGACAGACATACAGTTTTTTGAAAAAAAATTGTCAGCTCATCATTGATCTGTATTTTTGTGAAGATTTTGTGAAATTTCAGAAGTCTACCTTTATTAATCTATATGTGTACATGTCACCACCTTCACTATTTTTTTTTTGCCTTTTGGGTCACACCCGGCGATGCACAGGGGTTACTCCTGGCTCATGCACTCAGGAATTACTCCTGGCGGTGTTTGGGGGACCATATGGGATGCTAGGAATTGAACCCGGATCAGCTGTGTGCGAGGCAAACGCCCTAACCACTGTGCTATCGCTCCAGCCCCACCATTAATTTTAAAAAGCAGGGTCTCTCCCATTAATTGCGTATAAAGAAACACAGCAAGGGAATAATAAATGGCCAAAATCATATGAACCTGAGACATGATCTAGGAAACTGAGCCTCCCTGGGGACCAAGGGAAAGTGAGCGCTGGGGAAGGGGCGGGGGATGGAAGGAGCTTGGACCCTCGTGGAGGAAAGGAGCACTCTAGTGAGTGGCATGGCTTTGGAACAATGTATGCATGAAAAGTATAACTAACACTAAGAGTATTGTAAATCACAGTGTCTCCGTAAAAATGATAAAATAAGTACAAATAATGGAAGGGCTGGAGAGACAGCACAGGGAAATCTCTGTGAGTTCGCCCTGCAAGCTGGTGACCCGGGTTTAATCCCCAGCTCTGCAAATGGTCCTCTCAGAAATACCAGGAGGAATGACTGAACACAGAGCCAGAAATGATCCCTGAGCACTGCCAAGAGTGACCCCAAAACCAAAAAATTAAAATGAAATTAAAACGACTTCTCAAAGTAAGCAAATAAAAATAATGGCAAAGTAAATTGCATAAGACCAACGTCTTGATTACAGTAACTGAAACTATGGAAAAAATATCAAAAGCACTGAAAAGCAACAACAACAAAAAGCAAAAAAGCAGGCAGGGCTGGAGAATTAAAAAGTTGCCTAACACATAGCCAACATAGAATTCAAACCCTGGAGGCTTATATGATCCCCTGAGCCCTGCTAGGAGTGATCCTCACCCCGCCCCAAAGAGCCAGGAGCCCTGAGCATCACCAGGTATGCTCCTACCCCCACAAAAGGGCGGAAACTAGAAGAAATACATGCACCTTGAAAAAAGAAAAACAGAGTCAACACTAGTGTAAACACATAACATAAACTATCATAATTCTATAATGATAGAGAACTTAAGCATTTTCATGGTGATAGAATAATGTTGTACATCAGAACTAAAATCATTAATACCATTGTAACCATATTACAAAACTATAATTGTTTTTGGAAAAAAGGAAAAAAGAAAAGCAAAGGTTAGGAAATCTGAATTTATACAGCCTTTTTTCCTGAAGGAATGCCCCTGTTCATGTAGCATCTGAGAGAAAAAAAAATTAGTTTTACTGGACTGATGAAATCAAAGTTGTCTTGGACTGTCCAAATAGGTAGAATCTAAGAAGAAAGCCTGAAAAAAGACAGACCCACAGAAGGAGGAGCCCTGAAATATGAAAATAAATCCTTCTAAGTCTCCTGATGCTGCACAAGGAGGAAGACAGGTATTTAGGAACCCAGGGAGAGTGAGAGCTGAAAGGCCATTCAAACTCACATCAGGTCAACACTTTATACTGTGCATACAACTATGGAAGAAGTTATTTCTAGGGAGTAAGAACCACATTCCTGAACTAAAACGCACACCCTCAGACTTAAGAGCAAAGGAGAAATGGGCCGGCTGTAGTAAGAAGCTTCAACGGGATTAAGGTGAGCCTTTAGTTCTGTAACTCCCTCTAGACCAAAGTTTATCACTCATTCCTACAACGTCATTCAAATAATGATAATCACCATAAAAGTGAAATAAAGGCTCCTGTACCCTAAAGTCAAGAGAAAAGCAGCCGATTAGACACATACCCAAAAGACAGCCAAGATTTTAAAACGTTCCTCACATATTGTGAATTTTGTAAGTCACAGCCTCAGCAAGTGCCATCATACCAGTGAGCTTGGGTTGCCCGTGGTTTTTAATCAAACTGGGATTTTAAGTGATTTCTATTTAAAAGCTGAGACAAAATAACTTGAAAGTGATTAATGATATCCAAACTTAATTATGTATTTACACCTCACAGCAGGGCAAGAGAGAGAATAAAATGTCTTATCTCTCTGTAGTGAGGGGGCTTTGTTTAGATCCGACAACACTATTTACGGACAATAATTGAGTTTCATGCAAGATTACTCAGGTTTTCCTTGTCTGGCGTCCCAACGATCACAGACTGACACAGCACTTAGACTCCTAATAGTGAGAAAAAGCAGCTGAGTTGTGTACAAAACTAATCTTTAAAAGTACTTATCCTCATCTGTCAGTGGGATCTTATCATGGATTTCTGCAACTTCTATAAACAACCATTATATTTTAGCTGAATCAGTAGCATTGTGCTCTGGAAACAGACAGATACCTTTACTTTCAAACATTTTCCGCTCATTCCCACACCCCCCTCCCTCCCCCATCAAGGAATTTGGCTCCTACTTTCTTTTCCTAATCCACTGAGCAATCTCATGAATAAAACGATAATCATATGCCCTGCATGTCTGATGTAATTTCTATAAACCTCCTAAGTGTTCTAGTAATAATCATTTACCTTTCTATGAAAATAGTATTTACTAAACAAGCTGGATTACCTTCTTTCGGAGGGGAGGGAATAAAACAATCTGAGTGAAAATGGGCCAAAAAATATTTAAAAATTTTAAAAAGTCCACTGAATAGTTTTTACTTTTGCTTAAAAGTCAGCTTAATCAGTGGAGACGTGTACTCATGTCAGGACTGCTGACTCAGCCTTCCTGACACCGTTCTCAAATTTTTATGTCCATTTACCAGCCTTGAAAATACTAATGCTGCTTTCACTGGGGTAGAGAAATACTCAACTTCCACACAAGGTTCATTACTGGTCTTCCAGAAGTATGGTCTCAGTCACCCATTAGTTCCACTGCTCTCCTTACTCAGGAAAGAACTGAGGTGAGGAGCATCTGATCTATCTTCACTCAACACTCCATCTACCAGCATCCCACCCCATCAACAGTTAACAAAAAGTCAGAGTTCTGTAGCTCCATCAATCACAGAGGGTCGCCTGTCCCCTCCTAATGCTTCTTCAAGAAACTGGGAGCAATGTTGCTTCTCTCGCCTTGGCCAAAAAGTTGGAAACTGGTAGTTCTCCAGTTCGTTTCCTTCCTAACATGGTAAATACACAGACTGGTCTCTAGAAACCCTTGCTCCGCATGAGAGATCACAAATACACAAGCCATAATTTTGAACTATTTAAAATTCTTCCTATGTGCAACTTACCAAATTAAATTCTTTCCAAATGACAGTTAATTCCTCCTCTGTATTACTGCACTTAGACAACCATCCTAGGTTCTAGAGAATCTAGTTCTCAACAGAGGACCAGATGTTTTCTTATTTAAGAAAAACAGAACAGATATTTAAACATGTGAATAATGCTACTTACTCAGCATCTTTTAGGTAAAGAAATATGGTGCTGCATAACATTTACCAAAATGCTGTACTAAGCATTACCTAGATAAAAATGTTTTAAGACTAAAACCTCACAATCTATTTAGAGACAGAAAATCCCAACAAATGACCATAATGTGACAGGTTAAGCCCCACAAGAGAACTGAATAATAGGATAAAACAAGAATAAATCAATCTGGTAACTAAAACACTAGATGCAAAAAAGGGATTACCCAGATTCTAATGTACTAAGTTTCCTCCCTCGTTATTTACAGTTGTGCTTCTATTTTTAGAGGAGAACGTAGTTTACAGAATGTTATCTGCACCTAGAAAAACTAGTGTTTGGCCCATAACTAGTTACATAAAATTTTTTATTTTTAATATTATCTTTCTTTAAATCCAATGTGTTTTCATTTTCTTGTTATCACAGATTAAAATATTTTAATATTAGTGAAGAAAATGTTTTGTAATAGAAAAATTATTATGACACTAAAAGAGCCTACATCCTAGGCTTCACTGGGGAAATATCATGACCGTATTTATGATGGTCAATGAAATGCCCAGTGAAGAAAAAAATGATGTTGGATAAGTTCACGTAAGATGTTTATCAATGGTATACAGACACAACTGAATACTGCTCAGCTGTTAGGAAAGAAGAAACCATATAATTGGCCACTACATGACTGGAACCGGAGAGTGTCCTGCTGAGTGCCTCCAGCCAGAGGGGCGGGAACAGAGACAGAATGTTCTAACATGTGGGCTATATAAAAGCAGAATAGGGCAATAATAGAAGGTCAAGTGCAACAGAATCTAAGAACTGATCTACACCTGAGTGCCCACTGCAGTGTGGTGTTGGGGGAGGATGGCGGGATGGGGGAGGCAGGCTGAGAGGAGCCCCTGAGACATCGGTGGCAAGACACTGACATCAGTGGTGGGAGCGGTTATGTGGAATGTTGCTTTCGTGAAACCCTTTTGTTTACAGTGTTGTGAATTACAGTAACCAAAAAAAATTGATTTTAATGCTTATCAAGCAAGTACCTCTACCAAACGAAAAAAAAATACACCCCATTTAAGTATTCCAGATGATAACTTTCATCTTACCGACTCTTCTTCTACTACATTAGAACTACTTTCAATTGAGATGGAAGAAAAAATATGATTAATAGGGAACCTAGAGAAGCTATTTTTGAGATTATCTCACAGGCTTCCTCAAACAAAAAGTACAGCTAGACTAGATAGTAGAGAAAAAGGAAGGAAATGCCATAAGCTACCTTCCTCTCCCCTGGGCTCATTCTCATCCTCGGCCTCATACCGTGCGATTCACACGGAGCTGTTATTCCCCAGAAGTTGTCATTTCTGCATGTTTGTGTGGAGCTTCAGTTCTCAGAATCAGAACTGGATTTTTCAAACTAGGAAAAACAGTTCCACATACTTACAATACTCAATTATACATAAGGGCATAATTAAAGTTACCATGCATTAGGTTTTACTTAAAACCAAGAAAATTAGAGAATTAACCTTACCTTAAACCTTAAATTTTCAAGAGAATGTACTCAATATACATTAAGCAAGCATTCACCGAGAAGTCTTTCTCATGGTTAATAAGAGATAATTTTTTAAAAAATAATTCTTATGAACTGATTAACTCACATCATATTCTTCCATTCCTACTCTCTCCCCCCCCCAAAAAAATCAAAAAGTTAGACAACCAGAACTATTTCATTGAAATATTAAAAATAGAGTTGTGACCTAAATTTCGCCCAGTGTCCTACTGAGGAAAAGCAAAATATATGAAGAAGAAGAAAAAAAGAAAAACACTTACTTGCAGTATCCTGTGCCATTATGAAAGGTGACACATATTCCTTCATTTACACAGGGCTCATAGCCATCCCGACATTGCAGTGCTAAAAATAAAGACAAAAGCAGATGAAAAATAAGTCACCAACGATAACCCCCAATACCAAAGAAATGTTATCCAATCAATAAACATTCATTCCCATATCCAACTCGCTGTGAATTTCCCTTAAGTTTTCATCAGTTTTTGTCTTTTTTTTTTTTGTGGCTTCAGCATTCATAGAAGCACAGAAAGAAGCTCGTTCCAAGAGTTTCTTCCATAGTAACTGCTTAGTGATCCTGAATGATGTTCCTAATTCTCTTGTGCCTCTAGTGCATTCTAATGATACAAATAAAACCAAAGCTATAACATCCAGGATATGCCATGAGCACCTTGGGATTTAGATATGCTAGAAGAATATACAGATTCTTCCGTGAATGAAGGAATCACGTGTAGATCCATGATATTATCAAACACTTGGGGCTTCGATCCAAGTTTCAGAACAGGCCACTTAGAAGAAATCAGAAACATTAACAATATTCACCCAAGAAACTATAATTGATGGCTTAGGAGCTAGTACAGGACCTATGGCACATGTCTTGAACACACTCAACTCTGGTAATTCTGGTACCACCTCGCCCCCAAGTATCACTGGATACAGCCCCGAAGAGCAGGCACCATCCAGATGGCCCTGATGGTCCACAGCACCCTGGGACACAGCATCACGGTCCCAAGCAGAAACACATCATCAGATTCCAACATCGACCAAATTGCCCTGGTCAGCCAACAATAGCGAAAAGTGGCCTCCAGAACCCCTGAACATGAACCACCCTCAAGAAGTGTACTTGAGAGCTTGATTTATATCAATATCAAGGAAACAGGAAAACGGAGAAACAATATCATAGAGTAAGCCATTATCTCTAGTATGAAGCTGCTGAAACAAAGATGGAGAAGAGATCAAGTCAAAGACTATATAGAAGAAAGGATCAGAGGAAACGGAAAGCTAATTTTACACATTTAGATGCAACAATAATCTTTACATTTTCGAGCTTTGGTCCCTTTAGGAGACAACAAAATGGCATTCCACTACCACAATCCTTGTTTCCCCGAAACAGGGTATCTTAGAAATAAACTGTAGTAGCAGAAACTTGAATTAGTTTTATCTGAAAAGAGAAAGCAACACTAAAATCTGCCACTCACATGTCAGATAATTACAATACCTTGACTGCCTGGCTCTTAAGAATTTTCATCACCAGAAAAGTTTACCAGGAATCCTAATAGCAACTGGAAAGGCAAGACATAAGTCCAGCCAAACAATAAAAAATAAGGTTGACGTTCATGAACTTTTATCATATGTTAGTTAGGATGTCTCATCTCAAGTGGCCGACGTATCTGATAGTAAAATTGAGAAGTCCCACATTTCTGCTTCCTCTAACTATACAATTTCATGAATAAGTTTCAACATCAGAAGTTCTAGACGTGCTCCAAGGCTTGGAAGCCGGCAGCACATGCTGGGGGAAAAGGCAGCTCAGATAGAGAAGGGAACACCAAGTAAAGGATGTTGGGAGGAATCACTCGGGTTGAAAGATGCGTGCTGAAAGTAGACTATAGACCAAACATGATCGCCGCTCATACCTCTATTGCAAACCACAACACCCTAAAGGAAAGAGAGAGCAAAAGGGAATGCCCTGCCACAAAGGCGGGGCGGGGTGGGGGGATGGGGTGAGGGGTGGGAGGGCTGCTGGGATCACTGGTGGTGGAGAATGGGTACTCGATCACTGTATAGCTGAAACCCAAGCACGAAAGTTTGTAAGTCTACTGTACCTCGTGATGCTTCACTAATAAAAAAAAAATAATAATAATAAAAAAAACACAGAAATTCTAGACCTGCCCTTTCACTAAAACTAAGCTTTTATAAAATGGGGGGTGGGGGTGGGGGGTGGGAGGGGAGGTAGGGCCAGACACAAGTTGGATGTTAAGCAAGTCTAATAACAATGACCATTACCATATTCCCAGCCCAGAACTATTATTCCTCTGCTTTCCCAACACTATTATCAAGTGATGGAATCATCTGAGAACACGTTTACAGAAATTTCATCTATCATCATCATCGTCATCATCAATAGCTAACACATAGCACTTGCTAAATGCTGCAATCTGTTCCAATAGACAAATTCAATCTTCCTAGGGGCAAAACATACCAAGACCTGTCCATGGCCACATCAGCAAATTAAGACAGGATTTGACCCTAGGGAGAACAGATCCAGAGTGTTCTTGCCTATAATGATAGCCTTCCCGCTATCTGGCATTTTTCTTCTCAGGATGGGCAAGCCTAGGTCTTAGACTCATCTACCAGAAAGTAAAGGCCAAGGAGGGGAAGTGACCCTCGGGTGAGGCATCACGCCACTGCAGAAGCTCTGGACCAAGACCCAGGTCTCCGACTGAGCGTGGCCCCGCCCCGCCTCCAGGACATCTGCTGCGCTCAGGCAGGCGCTGATAGGCTGCAGCCTGACAGGCAGATTCAGGAAGAGGGTCATCTTGTTGTCCCTGTCCCACTTCCCTGTAGGGCTCAAATGCTCCCTCTTCCCACACTGATAAGCCCAATAGGACAACTATAATTAAAACAGTTAATGTCAGGTTATTTCCTCCATACCAAAGTTCTCAAACTGATTTTTTTTTCCTTTAGACACTTTTATTAGTTCCAATGAGAACTTCCTGGCTCCCCCCCACCCACCCCCTTTATATGTGCCTTTTCTTTTTTCTTGAAAAAGGAAAACTTCGCAGTAGGAAAGGAATGCCCTGCAAGCACGGCCCGGCTGCAGCTCGGGCTCCCCCAGCAGGAGTCGGATGCCAGGCTGTGGGGATGAACCCTGCCTTCAGCACGCAAAGCACCAACCTCACACAAGTCCTATTTCCCTACTTAGAAGCCAAACTGGGATGACCTAAGGGCTCCTGGACGTCCCTGGGGGCCCAGTATTTCCTATGTCTCCCCTGTTAAAAATACAAAACGGCAAGTGGGATGCCCAGAGGAATCTATCAGAAGTGCAGAAGGTACCCAGACTTCCGTGGCTGCGAAGTCCAGTGGTGCAAAAAAATAAATAAATAAAAGAGAGCTTGCTCCTAATGAACACCCTGGCAAATCATTACAGTGACAGGTTCAGAGAAATACAAACAACACAAAGTCAATATGTGGCAATCAATCTGGTAAAGAACTTCACAGCCTTGCCCTGGAGACCCAATCGGGTGCCGTGACCGAGAAAGGGGTGGGCTTCAGAGCTAATCATTAACGCTGTTTGACGGATCTCGAGGGTCACGCTACCTTGAACCTTTAACATTTACTAAGCCAGTTTTCAAGCTTTTGTGTGCATCAGGCGAGAGTTGTCTGGAATATTTGTCTGAACCCACCCCTAGCTTCTAAGTGAGCAGAGCTACCATGGAGCCTGTGGAGCTGAAGGCCTAACGAGTTCCCAGGTGACGCTGGTGCTACCGCAACGAGGAACCCGCATTCAGGACTAGACGAGGCATGATGGTCCCTTGAAGAAATCGCACAGATAAAGACCACAGGTCTCCAAAGATCTATGCGACAATATACTGCTTAAATAAATACGAGAAAAAATAAAATCTGAGACGCGATTTTGCTCAGGGCCTATTTCTAAATGAATACTGAAATGATACGCCACACAAAAAGAAATCAAAGTTTTGCGAACTCAAAATAATGACTGTGAGACTGAGAGAGGCCATAATTCACAATTCAATTTACTCCCCCCCCCATGTAACAATAAAATTTAACAATAAAATTGAAAGACGCTCTACGAATTTAATATTTAAATCTAACAATTCTTTCTATATGTAGAATTAGAGAAAAATGCTCAGTCATGCTTTCGGTAGAAAACTGATATTTAAACTGTTTCACAGACTCAGAAAAACTAGCCGTTCACTCATAAATAGAGTGAACTTGCCCCAAATTTTTAAACAGCAGAAGCTACTCTATAAATACTAGCTTACTAAAATCAATCTCATATATTACATATATGTAGATGTAGATGTATGTCCCTTACTCCCTCCCTCAAAAAAAGGTAAAAGCAGTGAATTCACTTTCACAGCTCCAGCACTCAGCCACGTGACCAAAATCTGGAAGGTAACTTCAATTCTGCACCCATCTTATGTGTGCTGTGTTCAGCGACCCATCTTCGAATATTTAAGAATATACTTAAGGGCTGAGGAAATAGTCGATGGGCTAAATCACATACTCTGCATGCACTAGGCCCTAAATTCAGTCCCCAAGTACTATGAGCCTCTAAGCCCTGCAGGGTCCTAACAGCCCCATCTCAGCACTGAGCTATTAAGCCCAAACAGCCAGACTATACTGCCAGGAGTGACCCGGGGAAGCCCAAACCAGAACATACTTAAAGAGCACGTACTGTGTGAGCTGGTACAGGCCCTGATGTCACAGATATCACAGTGAACAGAAAAAAGTCCTTAACCTCCTAGAATCTTTGTATATTATGGAAAGACATGATAAGTGAATGAATAAAATAGTTTTTGTGGTAACTGATGGAATACAAAACAATCATAAGAGCTGATGGATAGGGTTCGAGTTTCAAGAGGGTGACTAGAACAGGCCTCTAAGAGCTATCCCCTATGCTGATATAAACAACACCACAACCTGATTTCTCTTTAAAGAGAAGTTAGTCAAGTATTCCATTAAGGAAAAGGGCTTTTGTCATAATATGAGACCAATACTCAAGAACAGCAGAAACAAGGGCCTTTGGGATAAAGAAGGGAGCACCTTGACAGAGAGACTTGGAAATGATCACTCTGGATAAAAACTGTGACAGAAACAGATAAAGGAACCTCTCAGTACCTCTACTGCAAACCAGAATGCCCCCAAGGGGAGTTGGGGGGAGAAAAGGAGGGAGTGGGGGAGAGAGAGAGAGAGACACAGAGAGAGAGAGAGAGAGAGAGAGAGAGAGCAGGAAAGTGGCTGCCATGCCATAGACAGCAGGCTGGAGGGAACCTGGGGACATTGGTGATTGGTGGTGGGAAATGTCCACTGGTGGAGGGATGTGCTGGAACACTACTGACTGAAACCCAACCATGATCAGCTTTGTAACTCTATCTCATGATGACTCAATTAAAAAAAAAGAAGTTTTTTAAAATGTAATCATATTTTATTCAAATTGTTTACTTTTTAACTATGCTAAATCTGGGATGGGGAGCATTTTCCTGCCCAGAACCACGAGGATATTTAGACATCAGCCACAGACCACACAAAAATACAGGCAGACGGGGTGCAGGGAGCTGACAAGAAGTAGTTGTGTCTGTCCCTTCTTGTCCCTTCTGGTACGAGAGCTTTCCATTAGGGCTCTACAGATGTTGCCCACGCCAATAGAGAAATTAATTTTCCAATTTCCTCCAGAAGGCGAGGATTTTATTCTCAATGCATCTAGCCTCCCACAAGCAGCCCCTGCCGCGTGCCAATCCCCCTTCCTGATCTGCTGTGACTTTCCGTTCCTGCTCAGCTATCTGACGGCCTGGCTCTCACGCCTCAAATTTTAAAGGTCCACACAGAACCTTCCCACAGTACCAGACCTGACACATCTTCTTCCAAGGACAAATCATTCCTTACTTCCCCCAGTCTAAATTCACACTGGAGCGCAAGACTCAACTGGGCACCCAGGGCCCCCTCCATCGCCTGAAAGCAGTGCTTGCTTGGAAGGGTCCCCCCTGAACTGAGCTTTCCTCCGACTGCTGTGCCCCCACCTTTACCAGCTAAATGACACCAGCTCCTCCAAGGCCCAGTCACGTGCGTGTGGTGGCAAAGATCCCCCTGGCTGCTTCTGGTCCTCACAGGAAAAGCCCGACTCATAATTCAGAAGCTGACACTTAATTCTATAGGATCTTCTAACTTCCTCTGCTTTTTTCACCATAGCACTGTCCTCCCGTTGATCATCGATTTGCTCGAGCGGGCCCAGTAACGTCTCCATTGTGAGACTTGTTGTTACTGTGTTTGGCATATCGAATACGCCACGGGGAGCTTGCCAGGCTTTGCCATGTGGGCGAGATACTCTCGGTAGCTTGCCGGGCTCTCCAAGAGGGGCGGAGGAATCGAACCCTGGTCTGCCGAGTCAGCTGCATGCAAGGCAAACGCCCTACCTGCTGTGCTATCGCTCCAGCCATTCAGTTCCTAAAAGACAGAAACTCCTTCTTTCCTGTACATTTGAGGCGATACAGTTTCAAGATGGGAAAAAGGGATGTTGAGATCAGGCTCTGTGTTCGATCTCCAGCCCTACCATTCACTCCCTACCACTACAGTCTGTGTGCTACAACTTAGTACATTTTAAAAAAAGCAGATAGCAGTGCCTGATATGCGCGAGTTCAGAAAAAAGGCCAACTTTGCAGAGTAGGGACTGAAATTTTGGGTAACTGATAACACGATACATGGTAACTTTAGGGAAATGTATTATTAGCAATCAAACCTCAATTTAAACAAACCAAGATATTTGGAAGAACAGAAAAACCCTCAAGAGTTTATTATGTAACTGCAGAAAATGGAGTAAGGCTTCTCCATGCTACCACTAACCATCCAATAAAAAACATACTGAAATGATACTATTAAAAGGGCGGAGAGGGAAGCGCTCACTGTTCTTAGGGAAGAGAAATTACTGTAGGCATAAGAAGTAACTCATTAAGGGGGAAATAAACATCCTATTTGAGCAAAAATGTCACTGGGCCTCAATGGAGTTCTGCTAATTCTTAATGGACAACTGCTGCGATTGTGGCCTCCGGTAATTTTAACTGATTTTAACCAGTTGCACGGCCTCAGGAATGTATTGAGTGACACTGGGCTTGTATTTCGTGACAAGCCCTCCCGCCCGAGGTATCCAGACTTGATGTAATCTTCCTGAAAATTTCCTCTAGGCATTTACCTAGGTTTTCCAGGACTTCTCAGTATCATGCCAGCTCTCTACGAAGGGTTTAAAAGCCTCCTTTGTTTTAGGAATCTCTGCCATGAGTAGTTAAGGCTGCACCCCGGCCCTTGTAATCTGAGCTGCCTTCATATGTTTCACTTGTTGCATTAACATGTAATTGTTTTAAATTGGCATAACTTCTTGCTTTGAGGCCTCTTCGAATAAGCCTCTGTCTCATACAATTTTTTGCATGTCCTCTGCCTTTCATACCTTCTAACTGCACTGTGGTCTCTTTTTGTACACACTGATGGAACTGCTTACTTAAAGGACACTTTTAAGCTTTGAAGGCTGAGCTACTAAAATACAGGAAAGGAGAGACACCAGGCTCTTTCAGTGTCTTGGTGAAGTTTATGCAAATTACAAGTAGCAGCATTTGAGAGATGAAATCTGAGTTTGCACCTCCTTTCCCTCCTGGTACTGGCAATAATTGGCTAATGTTGCTTCAGGCACATAAGTCTGGAAACAGCTCAATAAAATGGACCAAGTTTTCCAAAATAACTACTTGCCCTATTATCAAAACTTGGAGGACTGAGGGCAGAGAGGGAAACCTGAGGATTTGCAATAGTTCTCATAGCACCCTGCAATTTCAAACAACAAAGCTTTCACTAAGTTTTTATCCTGTTTTTTTGGGATCGAGCCATGAAAAAAAAAAATCCAAACAAACAGAAGTGCAGAAACTTCAAACCCCAAGTGGTACATTTAAATAAAAACAAAGTGGAGAAGAATCTGTCTTCCTCCTTGAAATTCGTCTTGATTCAAAGACAAATAAATGTAACAAGGGAAATAACAATTTTATTTTCCTGATAGTGTTCTGAGGATTTCCATGACCTTTACAGATATCATCGAATGGAAAATGTGTTTCCCACTTGAGACATGCTATACCAGACTCGCTGAGAATAGACTTACACGCCAGGGCGCCTAGCAAAATAGTACGTCCTTTCAAAACCAAGAGTGCACAGATTAGAGAAAGAATAACCAATAAAAACTGAAGTTAAAAGAGGGTATTTTTGATAGTACTAATATAAATGTTTCCTTATAAAGCTATTCATTCCAGGAATGGATAACTAGAATACCTGGTAACTAGAATACCTGGTTCAAATTTTTCTATTTTGTCCTATTTTGAATTGACTGAATTCACTGCCTTGCATAACCCTAACCCTAACCCTAACCCTAACCTTAACCCTATGTTTGCTGGGCTATATTGACATAGACTCTGCACTATGCACTTTCCTATTTACTAGGCTCTTTAAAGACTGCAGGAAATACTTTACTTACAAGGTAAATTTTACTTCTTAATTTATTAATGGCGAGGAATTTAGCTCTACCATATACAATGCAAGGTTTGGAAAAATCAAAAATTCTTGTAAGTCAGGATGTGGCCTTACACACACATGTACTTTCTCTGCCTGAAAATACTTCTCCCATTTCCTTTCTCTCTCTCCAACTGGCTAACCTCTACTCCTATTTCAAACCCCAAGTATTACCACTTAAAGATGAACTCAAAGAACCTACAGACTGGCTGCAATCACTCTCCTCTGTGCTCTTATTCCATCCCAGACAGATGTGTTCTAAGTGTTGGCTTACCCATGTCCCTCACCTCTGGGAAAATTCCTAAAGCCAATGACTGAAGACTGGTTCACCTTTGTATACCTGGAACTCGGTACAGAGGCTAGACCACAGCCAGTACTTAAAACACAAATAATATTCAATGAGGGGAATTTCTAGCTGTAGAATAAGTCTGATTCAGGGGTGCAAATGTATTATTTTTGAGCAGAAAATTAAAATGAAAATACTGCAGAATCACTGGCCTTTCATAAGAATGAAAAGTTGAGAAAGTAGAATTATACATTTCTAATGTTCATACTATTAAGACATTTTGGAAACTTATGCCTTAAAATTTCTACAAAGGAAGGTTACACTCTCCTCTATGCATCTTAAGTTAAATGTATTATGGTAAGAATTTACTTAAACAAACTGAATGGAAGCCAAAATAACACACATCTAGAAGTCAAATGCAGGGACAGAGTACAGTGGGCAGGACACTTGCCTTGCACACAATCTATGAGGGTCTGATCCCCTGCATACCACATGATCAAGTACCACCGGAAGTAATTCCTGAGGGCAGATCCAGAGGAGTAAACCCTGAGGGGGCTAGAGTGATAGCACAAAGGGGAGGGCATTTGCCTTTCTCGTGGCTGACCCGGGTTCGATTCCCAGCATCCCATATGGTCCCCTGAGCACTGCCAGGAGTAACCCTGAGCATCTCAGGTGTGAACCCAAAAGCAAAAAACAAACAAACAAAAAAAAACAGGAGTAAACCCTGAGCATCCACAGGTGAGCCCCCCCAAAAAATATAAATAAATAAGTAAATAAAACTCAAACGCAGAAGAAAAAACATCCAAGTAAAAATAGTTAAAATTGTATTTTTCACTATAAAGTACCATTTTTCCCTACACGTAGATTCACTAATACATAACCACAGAAGGAAAAGCACCAATCTGATCCAATGTAGCCCCAATTCATTTGACAGTGCAGTGCTACCGTCATCTAACCCTTTGTAAGATGACACTGACCAGAAAAGTTACAGTTCTTGAATGTCCAATAAGTTCAGAACTTGAGTGTAATAAAATTCAACAGAAGAGAAAAGGCCTTGTCATATCTACACACTAAATTATTCACTACAAACTGTTATAATATTTGTGCAAAAAGGCCAATCCCTGGTGCTACTTCATTGTCTTATACTTCTGTTATCTGTTCTGTTCCATTATCTCTATCTGATCTGTTATCTGAGACAAATTCTCCCTGTCACCAACTTCCTGTGCTTTTGGCAAATGCTCCTTTTAAAGTTTTCTAAAGACCATTTTTCATTTAGTTTTTTTTTTTAAGTTTTAATTTTAAATACATGATTTTAAGTACCATTGCTGGAAAAATATTTTAGAAATCCCTATCATCTTCTTGTTACCTGCCCAAAAGAAACAAAGTGTTTTTCTGCTTAAGTGTCTAGCACACTTTTTAAATGGTGTGAACAATTTCTATCGTTTGCTGATTTAGACACAGACCGTAAAAAAAAAAAAAAGAGTATGGGACAAAATTCTATTTTAAACAGAAATGGAAAAAACCTGATTATTATACATTATAAAAAATTATGAAGATCTACCCAAAACCAAAAGAGATAAATCCGGGGATCAGCTTTAGACTTCCCTCAGGGCTTCCTTCCTCACAGATTTGTTTGTTGTTGTTGCTTAAACTCTTGGTGTGAGGCAATGAAGACTATCACGAGAACTGAGTCCCTGAAAACACCATGATCGGTGCACAGTGGTAGGGTGACAGGAGGTCTGAGTTTGTTAGAAAGTGCGGCCACATGTCCTAAAGTTAGAACGTGCAAGAGAAGCTATGATCTAGCCTGTAGGTCATTCCTGCATTATTATCAGAGTCCCGGCGGCTCACCATCTTCGGCCAAAGAAATAAATCCCATTCACCTGTGGACAATATTCAACTGGAAATTCCTGCACACATGACTGAGAATGGTCTAAATCCAAGAGTTCAAAAGGTCTAAGTCTGGGCTTAGGCCCAGAATATTCCAGATAAGTACAGAAACCAGCCTTGTGAGGAAAACATCTAAATCTGGAAATGGTAAATGGTAAATGCATATCATTCCGATTTCCAGAGAACACGCCTGGGGCAAAATGTTGGAACAGAGAAAGGTAATATCCTTTACTAAATTAATCAAAGAAGAAAATGTAAATATAGGCAAAACTTTTTGTTACTCAGATTTTTTCATTTCCTCCCTTCTTTTGCCTGATTTCTTTCAATATAATAACAATTCATAAGAAAGTAATTTAGGCCCAACAGCAAGCTAAGTAATATGTACTTAACGATGTCAAATGAAGAGCTAAAATTTCAATGTTCAGTCGTTCCTCTTAAAAAACCCTGTCCTCCAACTCCAAAAAATGTTCAACTGCCCATGTTCTTGACTGTGAGTGCAAATAAGAATTTATCTTTAAGACTACTCCAAGACTACGGAGTTGTAAAAGTCACTTACAAAAAATAGCCCAGCACACTACTAGACAACAGTGGACTGGGTTTTTAACCACTTGTTACTAGATTTAGCAAAGAAATACAAAGCAAAGATCAAAAATATTGCATACAAGTGACCATGCACATAAACTTCCATGTTTGTGATTTCAAACACAGAAAGAAAATCTTGCAGCATTTTTCCTACTGAGGGATCCCGCCTCAGGGAACACTGAAATGACAGACGCAGAGAAACCTTAGGAGCAAATGAGGGAAGTTTTGATTGTTCGGTTAAAGCAGATTCTCAAAGGTGTGCTGAGTTGCGTATTCTTCCTGAAAAGCAGAGAGATAGGCAAAGTAAGTTCTGGAACCTCTAACTTAAAGTAACACCTGATTTGCCAAAAGAAAAAGTTACATTCCCTTTACCTTGGTTCTAGAGTGGTCAGAAATTCTTATTCAAGGTTCACTGCAGAGCCCAGAGAGATCAAACAGTGGGTAAGGAGCTTGCCTTGCACGTGGCTGGCCCAGGTTAGAACCTCGGCATCCCATATGGTCCCCTGAGCCCTCCAGGAGAGATCCCTGAGCTAAGAACCAGGAGCAAGCCCTGAGTACTGCCAGGTGTGGCCCCAAAACAAAACAAAACCAAACCAAAAAAAGAAAAGGGGAAAAGATAAAGAAAAAATATTACTCCAATACATACAGAGAAGCAACTGAAAAAAAGCATTTTTCCTTAAAGGGGTTGGGGGTTGGTTTCATGCGCACAAGGGCTTCCTCACCTCTTTGGTGACAGAAGATGTTTTTAAATTTCCAAACAGAAACGCCATGTAATGAGGAAAACACTAAGGGCAGCTTAATCTAACAGGAAGAAGAAAAACTCTCAGAGGGGCTAGACAGGCTAGTGGGCACAGCGACTGCCTTGCACGCAGTCCAGTCGGGTTTGATCCCCAAATCTCCTGAGCCCACTGGGAGTGACTCCCAAGTGCAGAGATAAGAGTAATCCCTGAGCACCACAGGGTGTGTTCCCCAAACCAAAAAACAGCTAAAGGAAAACTCTCAAAAATTAGAGATAAAATCATAGCAATGACCTAAATGGAAGAGAAACCAGATTTAGGAGAAAAAGAAAAAAAATCGGTAAGAAATATGACTCCACTCGTAGGGTGGAATCAGAATTATGAGAGTCCCAAAAGGCAAAGCCAGAACAAACATCACCGTCAGAGAAATAACTAAGAATTAAAAAAAAAAAATTGACCACAGATGTTCAAGAGTCTAAGCAAAGATCCATGTTTAATCCAAATCTACCTAGGCCAGGTCATATGCTTGTTAAATTATCAAAGTCAACAATTAAAGAAAAATATTAAAGGCTTCTAGAGGGAAAAAAGGTAACATTAAAAGGTATGTTTAGGGGCTGGAATGATAGCACAATGGGCGAGGCGTTTCCTTGCACGAGGCCGACCCCGGTTCGATTCCCAGCATCCCATATGGTCCCCCAGCACCACCAGGAGTAATTCCTGAGTGCATGAGCCAGGAGTAACCCCTGTGCATCACTGGGTGTGACCCAAAAAGCAAAAATAAATAAATAAAATAAAAGGTATGTTTGTCTTTTTTGTTTTATCAGATTTCTCAGCACTAACCCTAAAAGAGAGAAGAGTAATAAATTTATTCCTCTAAAGAGCAAAAAAATAAATAAATAACAGATATTTTACCCAGCAATATAATTATCTGAATATGATGGAGAAATAAAGGTTTTTTAAGGCAAGCAAAAGCTAACAGAGTTTACAATTATCAGACTTGTTCTAAAAGCAATGTTGAAAGTTTTTAAATAAGAAACATAAGAACACAGAATATTAACCAAGGGGATAAACAGTAATATAATACCATTAAAAACAGTACTATGAGACAATAATGCAAGATAAAAGGAGAGGTAGTGTGCAACAGAATTGGTGTAAATTATGATGAATTGATACCTGTACCCTAAGAAAGAAGAAAATACTCAAAAAGATTCTGGATGCAGAAAGTATAATATAATCCCCACAGTACTCACAGACAAAAAAAATGAAGCAAGCACAGAAACCAATCTCATAATTATCTGGCTCTTTGCAGAAATCTAAAATCATTATATGATTCTCATAACCAGCTATAGAAAACAAAGTATTTCACAATGCCTTTTCAGCAATTCTGATTGTTGGGGGGAAATTTTGAACAATAATGGTGCATCTTTTGTTGAAATAATGAATGTAATCAATATAGAGAAAAGATAAGCAGAAATCATCTGCCTCACAGGCATAGGGAGGGGTGGAAGGGGGTATATGGGGGTTCTTGGTGGTGAAAAATGAATACTGGTGAAGAGAAAGGTGTTTGATCATTGTATGACTGAGACTTAAACCTGAAAGCTTTGTAACTTTTCCCACAGTTATTCAATAGATAAATATAAGAAGAAAAAAATAAATAAAATTATGGAAAAAAAAAAGGTGGAGTTCATGCCCAATTCAATCAGCTAATCAGTGGCTGAATAAATAACAGTACTCCTACATAAAAAAAACCAAAGCAAAGATAAGATTTTCAGAAAGACAAAGGAAGAATGAGAACCCAACAACAGCAGCTCCTCAAAGGTCTTATCACGGACGATCTCTGAGCACTTAATCTCAGGACTACCGTTGTGCACTAGGTATTGCCCAAAAACCAGCGAAAAATGTTTTAAGAGAGGAATATAAGCACCATATATTAACCAAGGAATCGATTTAGCTAGAAGATATTATAGTCAACAATGCACCCAGCAGGCACCAAAATATACAAAATAATTATTACCACATTTAAGGGATAAATTGACAGGAGCTCCATAACTACTAGGGATGTTACAACAATGGACAAATCATCCAGATGAAAAATTAATATGAAAGCAACGGCATTAAAGAAGCAGTCAAAGAGATTAACTTATTAGGTATATAAAGAAACTCACACCTCAATATGAATAAATACACATGGAGCATTCTCAAAGATTAGATCACCAATTGGATCACAAAAGAAATCTTACAAATGTGTGTGAAGACTGGAATCACACCAAACATCTTTATGACCACAGGTGTGTAAGAGTAGAAACCAATAATAAAAGAGGTAAAACCCCAAAGAGGTGGAGACTGAACAGCACGCTCTAAATAACTCATAGGTCAATGAAGAAATCAAAAGAGAATCCACAGTCCACTGTCCACTGTCCTCCCGTTGTTCATCAATTTGCTCGAGCGAGCCCAGTAACGTCTCCATTGTGACACTTGTTATTGTGTTTGGCATATTGAATACGTCATGGGTAGCTTGCCAGGCTTTGCTGTGCGGGCGAGATACTCTCAGTAGTTTGCTGGACTCTCTGAGAGGGGTGGAGGAATCGAACCTGGGCTGGTCGGGTTGGCTGCAACCACAAAGAGATATCGAAAAAAAAATTACTCCCTGGAGAATAATAAAAACAAAGAGACCGCTACCAAATCCTATAGGATACAACAACAGCAGTATTTTAAAGGCTGCATCATTAAACAAGTGTCTGAAACAAACCATTCTAACCTCACTAGAGGTCTAACTCAAAAAAGGAAAAAAGAAAACCAAAAGCCAGCATAAAGAAGAAAATAATTTTGAAAAACTGGGTTAGAAATAAACAGAAACCCAAAAGATGACTTAAGAGATCAATTGAAAGACCAAGAGTTAAATTTCTGGATAAACAAAATTCATAAGCCCATTTGTAGGCTCACAAAAGAAGTAGGATAAAACTCTCATAATCAGAAATGTAGGAAATGAAGATATAACTGATACTGTGGAAATATGAAGGCTCCTAAGAGACTTCTATGAATAACTCTACAAACTGAACAACTAGGAGAAATGGACACATATTATAGTTATACAATCTTCTAAAACTTAATCAGGAAGACATAGAACACTTGAACTAATAACCAACTAACCAATGTCAGTAACGAAATTCCAACAATCAAATAGACAATCATAAGACTTCATCAAAAAAATCTTCCTAATAACAAATGAGGCTGCTTCAAGGGTGAATTCTACAAAACTATTTTTAAGGGCCATACCTGGCAGTGCCCAGGGGTCAACGTGATGGTGCTCCAGGAGTGGAGGCACCAGGGAATGAGGCAAGCACCTTACCCCATGTACTTTCTCTCCAACCCCTTGATGACTTGATTACCTGATCACCTGACATGCGTTACTCATAGAGCTGCTCGAGGGGGCACCAGCAACGTCTCCATTTGTCCCTGTCACGTGCTAGTGTAGCCCAAAGGTGTCTGCTCGTTCTAGGAACACGAAGAGTCTCAAACCGATGGTTCAGGATCTTGACGAAGAAGTCTGAACATCTCATAGGTGGTCGGCCACGCAGTCCTTTGACGTCCCATGGAATCCAGTCTGTAAGGGCTCCAGTCCAGCAGTCATCTCCAAATCACATTACGTGTCCAGCCCATCTGATTTTCGACGCCTTGGCAAACGAGACAGCGCCCCTGATTCTTGATCGTCTATGGAGGTCAGAACTCCAGATTCTTTCTCTCACTTGAGTGAAACGTGATACTCCAAGCATAGCTCTTTTGATTCCAATAGCGTTTTCATCCCATTTTCATAGGGCCCAGGTCTCTGAGACATATGTTAATGCGAGAAGAACAGTGAAATCAAAGAGATGTGCCCGGAGCCAGAGGTTCTTCGTCCTCTTAGCTATTTCTTCGACGCTCTTGAAAGCATTCCAAACTGCTCTCTTCCTCATGTGCAACTCAGGTGCCAGGGTCATTCATCACGTTGACTTCTCGACCTAGGTACACATAACTGTTGCATTCAGAGATGTTCGTTTCGTTGTGCATGGATGGAACATCAGAACTAGTCCGTTTCTCATAAACATTGTCTTCATGAGATTCAGCTGTAGTCCGACCTTTCCACACTCATGGTCGAAGTTGGCCAGCATTTGTGCCGCTTGGCTGATGTTTGGTGTTATTAGAACGCTGTCATCAGCAAAGCGGAGGTGGTGTAGTTGCTGAGCATCTGTCTTCACTCCCATTCCTTCCCATTTCACTCGCCGCATGATGTTCTCGAGGGTGGCACTGAAGAGTTTCGGTGAAATGGTATCACCCTGCCAAACCCCTCTCTTGACATCAATGATCGCTTCTTTGTAGGATGGTGAGATCCTGGGAGCAAATCCATAATACAACTCACAGAGGATCCTGATGTATTGGGCTTGAACGCCCTGATTGGCTAGGGCTTCAATGACCGCTTCCGTCTCAACAGAATCAAAGGCCTTCTTTAAATCAGTGAACGTTAGACAGAGCGGCATCTTGAACTACTGAGAAACCTCAACGAGCTTGGTTACTGTGTGGATATGGTCGATGGTGCTGAATCCTTTGCGGAACCCGGCTTGCTCGCATGGTTGTCCTTCATCTAGTGTTCTGCCAATCCTATTCAGGATGAGTGAACAGCTTGTAGATGACAGACAATAGGCAGATCGGGTGATTGTTGCCAATGTCGTGGATGTCTCCCTTCTTGTACAGTAGTACAGTCCTGCTGGTTTTCCATCGGGACGGAACCTTGCATTCAGACTGGTAGTGTGTGAAGAGCCGAGCCGGTGTATTGATCAGTACTGAGGGCAGGTTCTTCAGGTGCTCGGGCCTGACCTTGTCTGGGACAGGTGCTGTTCGCTTCTTTACTGACGAAATGGCATGTCTCCACCCCCAAAATTTACAAAACCTTTTAATTTTATTTTGGGGGCTTCACAACTGGAGGTGCACAGGGCTTACTCCTGGCTCTGTACTTTTAAATAAGCACTAAAACCCATCCTCCTCAACCTATTCTCAAAAACTAAAGCAAAGAAGCACGCTCTCAAACATACACTATGAGGCCAATATCACTACTATGTTCTAGTCAGCAAAGGATAGCACAAGGAACCTAATTTTGTATTTCTGGTGAACACAGATGCAAAACTATTCAACAAAATCTTGCTAAATCAAATCCAACAACATATCTAGAGAATTATTCATTATGATAAAATTGGATTCATCCAGAGATGAGCTGATGATTCAACATTTGCAAATTAATCACCTTATTAATAAGAGATAAAAATCAATCATATCAATAAATGCTGAAAACATGTTTGACAATACTCAGTATCTATTTATTTTTAAAAAACACAATAAACTAGAATGGAAGGAACATACCTCAGCCTAATAAAGATTATAAAATGACAGACCCATGGCTAACATCAGTGGTGGAAAACAAAGATTTTTCCCTTGAGATCTAGAACTAAGACAGTATATCCAACTTTCATCATTACTCCTCAACATAGTTTTAAAAGTCCTTTGTAGAGCAATTAAGCAAGAAAAAATATAAAAGGAATTCAAACTGAAAAAGAAGTAAAGCAATCTGTTTACTGACAACGTAGTAATAAGCACATAAAGCCCTACAGTGCCATTCCACTGTAAAACTGCTAGAAATAAGAAATTCGGTGTAGTAATGGAAGAAAATTTCATGCACATAAATATTTTGCATGCAAACAATGAATTGGAAGAAAATGAAACTGAGAAAACAATCTCAATTTTGTAAGTGCTAAGGATGGCCACCAGAATTACACTCTATGGTGTTCGGAGGGCTACACAGTGCTGTGAATCAAGCCAGGCACATTACACACCAAGTAATGTGCTTTATCACTTGCACTACATCCCTGCCCTACTGCCAAATAATACCATTTACAGTTGCACCAAAAAGAATATATGAGGGTTGGACACTTGCCTTGCATGCAGCTGACCTGGGTTCAATCCCTAGCATGTCATATGGTCCCCTGAGCCCCATCAGGAATGATCCAAGTGCAGAGTCAGAATTAAGCTCTGAGGACCACCGTGTGTGGCTCAAAACTAAAAATTTTAAAAAGATAAGAATACCTAGAAGTAAGCCTATGGAAAAAGGTAAAAGTTCTATGCACTGAAAATACAGGATATTCCTTAAGTAGAAGATACTAAAAACAAAAAGCAACCCATGCTCATTGGAAGAATAAAAATGACAGAAACAGGGACCTTGTCTAAGTAAGGCAATCTACAGATTCAATGCAATCTTTATCAAAATACTAATATATTTTTCAAGGAAACAGAACATATAATAACATTTCTATGAATCCAGCAAAGACCCTGGTTAGCCAAAGCAAATAAAAAGAAAAATGGGGGCATCACACTCCCTAACTTAAAAATATATTACACTAATAGTTAAGACTAAGATAGCGAGGGGGAAAAACAGGCACACAAACCAATGGAATAGAGAGTTATAAATACCTACACATATATATAAACGTTTATTAAAAGATAAGGGATCCGAGTACATACAATTGGAAAAGAAAGCCTGTTAAAAATAGTGCTTGGGGGTGCTGGAGCGATAGCACAGCGGGTAGGGTGTCTGCCTTGCAAACGGCCAACACAGGTTCGATTCCCAGCATCCCATATGGTCCCCTGAGCACCGCCAGGAGTGATTCGGTGATTCCTGAGTGTATGAACCAGGAGTAACCCCTGTGCATTGCCGGGTGTGACCCAAAAAGAAAAAGAAAAAAAAAAGAAAAGTAGTGCTTGGGAAACTCAATGGAGGAAGGAAGGAAAGACAGCATGAAGAAAGGTATGTTGACCATGAGTTAACTCTGGACACAAATATTAACTGAAAAATAGATAATATGTGTACGTATTAGACCCAAAAACATAAGATATTTCATTGTTTTGATTTCATTTTCCTAGTAATAAGTCATGCTAACTAAATTTTTATGTGCCTGTATGCCACCTTTGAGTGTATGTCAAAGAGACTGGAAATAGTGGCCAAAGCAGTAACACAGTGGGTAGGGAACTTGCTCCGGACAAGGCAAAAGCAGGGCTTACACCCTGGCATCTCATATGGTCCCCCAAACCTGCCAAGAGTGATTCCTGAATACAGAGCCAGGAGCACTGAGCACTGAGTGTACCCTCTCCCACACAAACCAAAAAAAATTTTTTTAAAAACAGACTGGAAATTAACTGCTGGTGACAAAAGAAACTCAACTAATACAGCCTCTATAGAAAATGGTATGGAAATCGCTTAAAAAAATCAAAACGGAATTTCCATATAATTTATTAATATCACACAGGCTTCTTATCTGCAGAATATGAAAACATTAATACAAAAAGATATCTACACCCCTATGTTGATATAACTGCTGGCAATCGGCCAACATGAAATCAACTGAAATACCCATCCAACAATGACTAGATGAAGAAGTTGTAGCATACATACGCAAAAAAAAAAATGTCATTTAAAAAGATAAAATTGTGCCTTTTATAAAAAGGGCAGATATTAAGGGATGAGGATAAATTAAATAAGTATGCAAGTAAAAGACAAGTACTGGAACAGTTTCACTCACAGAATACGAACTAGACATGTCTCCAGACCCTGCACCAGGCTGAACCTCATATACAGGGAACCCAGGAGGGAGACAGGTGAGCCCATCACCTGCCCTAACAGAGTCCTGGCACCCAAAAACCTTCAGAACCCAACGACCGCCATGATCACAGCTCATGTCCACAGGCTCAGGACCAGCCTCCTCCATGAGTAGTGAATCTGTTGAAAAAACTCAGGTATGCGGGTTTGGTGACCGAAATCTCCAGGCTCTCACAGAGTCGGGAATGGGAGACCTCCCCCATCTCCCTGCTCTTCCAAGGAGCCTGGCAGTCAAGCCCAGGAACCGCCTCTGGTGCCACAGAAGCTCAGTAATGGCCACGATCCAGAGACTCACAAATAAATCTCAAAAGAGATCAACAAGCTGCAGAGATGCCTCAGACCCCAAAGTCACCATCCAGGTAAAAATTTAACTCCAGTTGCATCGCCCTATTTAAAATTTTAGAATTCCTGGAACATGCGGGCACATTCCGGCTGAGCGACATCTCATACACTACAACACTGATGTACCGGGAGCAGCACACCACATTGGATGGAATGTAAAATAGCAGGGAACTGATCTCAGTGAAAAAAAATAAAAATATTCGCACACAAGGCTCAACCTGAAACTACTTGTTAGTAATCTCTGATACAAGGGCTTAATGGCTCCAGGGTGAGATACAATAATCTTCACACACTTTCTTCTAAGGAAACCTTTTTGAATCACCTTTAGTGGATTATTCATAATAAGCAGTACAAAATAAATTACTTACAGCCTGCTATTAAAGCAGGTTTGGGTGGTGGTTGGGAAAATTCAAAATAATCGTAGTAAAGTGGAATGGTGATAGTGTTGGAATACTGAACGTAATAAGTTATTGTGAACAACCTCATAAAAATTAAATTTAATTTAAAAAAAGGATTATAGAATAAAACCTAAAAAACAATATGAATAACTAGAGAAAATAAATGGGCAAAATGCTACAAAATAAACTTTTAAACTTAGTGAAAACTGGTACTCCGGTGGTTCCCAGTGTGAAAGGGGAGAAGTGTGGGAAGGAGAAATGACAGACACTGTAGTGGTAAGACTGTACCAACACTCTGATACTGGGAGCATTTGGTAACCACACACATATAGAGATAGGAAGCCAAACCCCTGACACTCCATACTAAAGCAACAATAATTCAGTGAAAAATACAAGTAATTGATCATTTTAAACCTTAAGGTAAGTCCTACGAGTGGTTTTGACATTTGCGTGTCCAGCAATCCCATCTCTGTCATCAATGATTCTAAAATACTGAGAACTTATAACTGAAACCCAAGCACAAAAATTTGTAAGTCTACAACTGTACCTCATGGTGTTTCACTAATAAAAATTTTTAAAAAATAAAGATGAATACAGAGGGAAATTCGCCCTGGTAGTGTGACCGGTGTTGGAACATACATGCCTGCAACTCTATTACGAACAACTTTGTGAATCACAGTACCTTAATAAAAATTTATTTTAAAATTAAAAAAAAAGTACTTTTTTCTTGAAAAGCAGATGCTCCCTTGGGGCCAGAAAGAGAGTATGGGGATTATGGTGTCTGTTTTACAAGCAGCCAACTCAGGTTCAATTCCCAGTAACTGCATATTCGCAAGCACTACCAGAAGCCATCCCTGTGCTAAGAGCCAGCAGTCCCTGAGCAGTGAGGGCTTGCCCAACGCCTCTGATCAAGGATATGACTCAAGTGGTGCAGCACTTGTGAGCCTCGGGTTTGATCCCTGGCATGACAGCGATGGCTCCCCTATCACTCCCCAACCACTGCCAGGTGTAGCCTTAGGAGCCCCCAACTACACGCAGACCGGAGTCCTCTGGCCACCCGGCCTCCAAAAGACGCCATGGTCCAACACCCACTTACTCTGGTTTGCTAGCCACTGCTGTCTGGGAGCCCAAAAGAGATCTAACACCTAACGTGATTTCTGCTCTGCCTGGCCAGGTTCATGGTACAGGCTTGGCAAATGTCTGCCAAGCTAAACTGATGAAGGAACAGTCCCAGAGTTCCTATCCTCCTCTGAAAGAACACAAACAAGTCTTTAAGTTCCCATATAATAAAACAAAAAATAAATTCTTCAAAATGATAGTTTATCCCTGCTTTCTTCAGTCACAATGCCCTGGTAAAGGAGATATTTTAATCTCTTTTGTTTATCACTTGGAAAATACTCTCCTCAATAAAAATCCATTCCACTTTGGGGACATGGGAGTGACACATGTTGAACAAGAGGGATTTGCAAAGGGAGTTTTACCAGTCACACTACTCCAGGTCTGGTGGGAATGTCCTTCCCGCCCTCACCTCATCACATTAACAGGATTAAGTCCTTTGGAAAATCAGTATTAAAGCAAGTAACCCTAAGTTCAAGCACAGGGACAAAGGATTTAGTGAATGTGGCTATTAGTGATTAAATAACATTTCTCCTCCTTCCCACCAGAGCACGCATTACCTCATTGAAAATCTTAAAACTGTGGTAGTGTAATCACTTTGGCTATGAGCCAAGTTATAAGTTAACACAGAAAGTTCTAAGTACCCTAAGTTTTATATTAAAAAACAACCAGGGAATCAAGTATCCCCCTTTCCCACTCCACCACCCACAATGTAAACTGGCTTTTACAGTTAAGTAGAACAAGCTTATAAATTTGAGCTTCTGTACATGTCCTTTTACTTCCACAGAAAGAGACCCAAACCAACAATCTCCCAAACACACAGTGCCTTATTCTCAGGAGAAACCGAGAGCTTCTCCTGAAAGTAAGGCATTAGCCAAACATATCGTTAGACGGTTGACTGGTCAATGTCCTTCCAGTAAAATGAGAGTAACAAGCACCAAATCACATAAGGATGGAGCCAGCGTTGAGCTGGTGATATGAGTTTAGGACTGATACCCCAGCTACCAATGGGCAGCACACTTTCACTGATGTTCCCCTACCCAAACCTACAAGAAGCATTCCAAGGCCAACATGAACAATAAACAAGAAAGTTGCTCCCAGCCCTTGACTCCTCCCTCCTGTGAAGGCTGACTATTCTTGGATAAGCTGGCCAAAATCAGTGCCACAATAAAAAATTATTTTCCTACTTTCATAATATTTCCATGCACATGTTCTCCTGTGACTCCCACAATAACCCTGTGTGTCATGCAAGTTGCTATGTTAGCAGAAAAGAAAGTTGCAACTCAAAGAACTAACGAAATGCCACAGTCACTCGGGTCAAGACGGCCACGTGAGGGCTAGTACACAATCTTCTACCTACTTCTTGGTCATCCTTTAAATCACAGTATCTGCGGAGGGACGGTCAGAAAAACAAGAGCAATATCCACCAAAACCTACAAATCTCCACAACA
The DNA here is from genome assembly GCF_029834395.1 of Sorex fumeus. Lineage (NCBI taxonomy): Eukaryota > Metazoa > Chordata > Mammalia > Eulipotyphla > Soricidae > Sorex > Sorex fumeus. The sequence continues at coordinate 8,186,545 of NW_026606058.1, forward strand.
TATATCTGTTTTATTCGTTTACAGGATTCTCATGTAGATAAAGCATTCACAGATTAGTGACCTACAACTTTTTCCAAAAACAAACATTTAGTCCATACAAAAAAAACAAAGCAAACCGAGTTCCCTGGATAAGAGGGACCTCAGATCTACATTTCAGAACTACTTTTCACACATGCATGCCTTAACAAGGGTTGACATCCATTCAGGAGTATAAGCCTTCTCCTTCACAACAACAAAAAAGCCCAGATTTGAAAGCTTGCCAGTACTAGGATTCAATGTACTGCCCTTTATTATTTCTCAGGAAATAAAACAAAAACAAACTACTCAATGAAATATAAGACGAGTGGTCTCGTATAGAGTCAAAGTGTAACGAGATACCATTTCTTCTTAGTAACAGAGTAACAGCACAGAAGCAAAAGGAAATGATGGAACCAGATCACAAGAATGGCTAGATCTTATCTTGACAAGCTTTCACTCTTAAAAATGGTGCCAGAGAGACAGTCCAGGGCGCAGATACAGCCAACCCCAGTGCGATTCCTGACATAAGGGAAACCGTTGATCCCCTGAGCCAAACCCAAGGAGTGACCCCCAAGCACAGAGCCAGGAGTAAGCCCTGAGCACTGCTGGGTGTGGCACCACCAAAAAAATGGTGACCCTGTAACACGACGAAAACACATCATTCTTTCATCGAGCTACCCCTAATTTGAGTGATTAGGAATAAATCACTCCAAAGAAGTTTACAAAAACTGAACCACCAAAGAGGAAAAGTATGTCCTCCTGCTCGGAGAAAGCGGGTATTAACTAATGTGGTAAACCAAGAATGCCAAAAGAGATAGAGTATTTTCTGAATCTGGTTCACTTCTCGCCAACTACAGAAAACCAACCCCGGGAGACGAACTTGCCATACCAATGTTAAATTCACCAGACACCGACCCTTAAGACTAGCAGATTCCACTTTGGAAAACCTCCAGGCAGTTTTCTGCTCGGTCTTTCCACAGTTCTGAGAGTGTCAGATAAGCATATTCCAAAATTGAAAGATGCAAGGTGGTACTTCATGTCCATACCATTCAAGAACAGCAGAAAAGAATGACAGGCTAAAATCGGTTCTTTTGTTTTCCTTATGACATTCTAATTTAAAAGATTGGCTGGGGGCAGGGAAATACCTCGGTGGTAAAAACCATGCCTTGCATACAAGAGGCCCAGGATTCAGACCCCGAAATCAAAAGGAGATTTTTTTTATTTCATCTACTACTATGTAACAATTCGAATTTATAAACTGGCAGGTAAGTTACATTCTTTAGCTCAAACAGTTTCTTTTTATCACAACTTTTTCAATATAGTATCTGGTGGATAAAATGAAAATAAAATTTTAAGCTGAAGTCTATAATAAATAATAGACTCCTTGTAATCACTCCATCAGAATTCAGAAAGTTTGAAGTATAAAAAAATTTTTAAGAGAGAATTAAATGGCTATAAAGTGAAAGAAAGGAAATGGGCAACTTCTTTTTTTTTTTTTTTTTGCATCTAAGCCTCCCTTCTGAAACAACAGCTGTCTTTGCTCAGCTGGAGGAAAACCACAGGACTTGGAATGACTTGCTTAATGTACTGTCTTCTCCTTATGTTAAAACGACACTGTTGACTCATCCTCAGTAGGACATGTGCTTGGTTTAACTTGTTTTTCCAGTAACAGTGATGAACTGAACTGCTCTAATATTGAGACAATTTGCACTGCCACAACTCAAAAAATATTTAGAAATATCTACATACACACAATACACATCTATAATTTCCTCTTCAATGCCTTCCCACAAATGATGGCCACAGTTATTCCTTTTCATTTCATTACAAAAATGGAACTTCTGTCCAGAAATGTAGCTCAGTGGTAAAGCACCTATCTTACACACACACACACACACACACACACACACACACACACACCTTCTAATTACCAAGATAATCTTTTACTACATTTGTCCAGAATATCTCTGTGTTAACTAATCCCCATAGCTGGGCTTTCAAAACCTGCACCGAAATAAACTGTCTACTGGATCGAATGTTCTTTCTCTGCTTCTCATACAGGTCTTGCTCAACTCTGGTCAATCAGCAGGCCTACAATTCAATCACCAGTATTAGCTGACAGCATTCCATAGGAAGCTTAGTATGCTCTTCACTCCCACTGAAACCGCCCCGTCATTTCTAGTTTGCTTTTTAGTTAAGGCTGGAAGAATTAAAAATGAAAAAAATAACCGGCAAACATTCACCAAGGCCTCAAATGGATTATGAAGCAGGTGAGTCATGATAATGGCGGGGAGGGAAGGCTTAATGACATCAAACAAGGATTTTGTGCCACTCCAGACCAGGAAAGGGAAGGCTGCCCATTCTCCATGGACCAAAACAGTATTCTTTCTCAAGGAAAAATTTGGCCCAGTTCATATCCAACTTTCATCCTTCTTGTTTCCACTATGGGCAGACTGTTTACAAAACAAAAACCAAGATACACATAGCCCTAGGGTGCACAGTATTGGGGGTAATGTAGAAAAACTGAATAAACCTGGCCCGCAGTCCTGAAACCTCTATTTCATCAGGCTATACTTTTATTCTGTGATCAGATGCTTCGGAAGACATCTCTGAAGAGGATGAGGGGCCACAGAATAATGACAAGGCTTCTGTGATTGGCTTTTTATCATCAAGACATTTAGCCCATCATGTCACTCCTTCAGGACATTTTAGGCTCTTTCTCACTACATTTTGATTCACAAAGTGGGGCTTTCATTCATTCCTGCTTGCTTCTGCATGTCAGCTCCTAACTAGAAAGAATTAGCCTCGCCTCCCTACCAGTCTCCACCACTGCCTACCTCCCTAATACCACCCTAAACATGCATTCCCTCAGCTTCATGGTCTATTTTGTACGGGGTGAACGGGAACTTGCTGGAAGGGTTTGTCAGCCATCTCAAATTATTTCCAAATGTCCCTGAGTGCTCCTGGATCGCCAGGAAGTTCCTTCCTGTTAAAGTGTTGGACAGCATTTCACAGGGGAACCAATACTTATCATTATCTGATCCTGCGAACAACCCGCAGCTCTGGTTCTGATAAATCTGCAACGTGCTCATTTCAGGGGCAAAGAATAGGAACCCAAATGACCCACCTCAAGGAAGTGGCAGAAGATAATAAAGCGAAGATCTTGCTCAGGTAAGCCATGCTATAAGCAAACGTGCTCTGAATTCTGCAGGAACTGAATGAGGAACTTGGGACAGCACTGAGAAATATTAACGCATGCTGGCAGAAAGCCCCCTTTCACTCCAAACAACTGCATTCATGTCTCAGCCATGATCGTCCTGTCAAGATAGTCATTACTAATTACGGATATGCTTACAGTCTGTTAGTGTTAATTGTTTTGGAGTTTTGGTATTAAGAATTGAAGCCAGAACCTCACACGTGCAAGGCAAGTGTTCTATCACTAAGTAACATTCCCAATCCCCAAGTTAATTTTAATATCTTCCATCCATAAAGTACACCAAAACTAACATGAGAAAGGCGATGGCCTGATTTTGAGTGTGGGTGTAAGAAACAAAATTTTCACCTTCAAAGCAAGCGGAGATCCAACTTCCCTTTTTAAGTTTTGTAAACATCTCTGCAGATTCTGTGGCCCATTTCCTATCGCGTGGAAAGATAAAACTCAATTCCCAGGCATCACACTTGTAATAAGGCAGCCTGGTGTAAGGGATAAAGCAGATCAGGAGCTTAAAAAAAAGTCTGAGAACTTTCTTTGTACCATCACTAATTTGGTACTCTTGACAAATTACTTACTTTTTTGAGTCTCTTAAGTACCCTAATCAATGTTTTTAAGGAGCGACTAGATGACAGCCAACAAGAAAGTGGCTAACATTTTTTTTTACAATCATACACAGTAAAAAACATATATTATCAAAAAATGGAAAGGATTAACATAAATTCCTCAAAGAAGGGACACAGATGGCCAACTGGTATGTGAAAAAATTACTCTGAATCACTTATCAAAGAAACGCAAATCAGATGAGATACCAACTCACACAGTGCAACTGGCACACATTTACAAAAATAACTGGTGTTGGTGGAAATGTGAGAAAAAAGGAACCCTCCTTCCCTGCAGTTGGCAATGTAAACTGGTCTGACCATTTTGAAAAACAATATGAACGCTTCTCAAAAAACTCAGAATCTAAGCGTCCATGTGATTCAGCAGTTCTACTTCCTGGCACCTACCTCAAAGGCCCAAAAACTCGATTCAAAAAAGAAGTTTGCAGGCTTCTGCTCATTGCAACGCTATTCATAATAGTCAACATTAGGAAACAACTGCACCAAAACAGAGTAGATAAAGAAATCATGGGATAGATACACAATGACTGTTTCTCGGTTCCAGTAGTATGTAGCATAGTAGAGTAGCATGCAGTAAAGGTAAAGGTAAAGGCCCTCCCGTTGATCGTCGAGTTGCTCGAGCGGGCCCAGTAACGTCTCCATTGGAGACTTTGTTGTTACTGTGTCTGGCATATCGAATACTCTCAGTAGCTTGCCGGGCTCTCCGAGAGGGGCAGAGGAATCGAACTCGGGTCGACCATGTTGGCCGCGTGTAAGGCAAATGCCCTACCCGCTGTGCTATCGCTCCAGCCCAGCATGCAGTAGTATGTTAAAAAGACAAAATCATGCCATTTGCTCCTACACGGATGGAGCTGGAGAGTATGATGCTGTGAAATTAGTCAGAAGAAAAGGCACAGACAGAGTATGACCTCTTTCATAAGTGAGATATAGAGAAGCACTTTAATAAAGTGAAAGACGCCCAAAGGCAACTGAAACTGAGAACTGGTCTTAGTAGGGAACTCACCAGAGCTGGGGGCAGCAGGAGACCCTGGGGCAATGGTGGAAGAAAGCGGATACGCGAAGGAAGGGTGTGGTGCTGGGGTGTTTTCTATATAAAATCCTACCATGAATAATATTGTAAATCACAGTACATAAACAAAATCTGGGCAAAATATATTCTGAGTCAAAACTCGGTCCTTCCTGGTGAAGGAGCGGTAGCATTGATGGGAGTCGGCCTGGGACGCCTGTCTCGCACACAGCTGACCCGGGTCCCATCCCCGAATCCCCCACAGGCCACCAAGCCCAGCAGGAGTGATTCCTGAGTGCAGAGCCAGGAGGAAGCCCGGAGCATGTGGATGTGGTCCCCAAAACAAACAAAAAATCTTCCCAGCTGCATATGTACATGGCAAAAAGTAAAAACTTAAAGGACCAGCCCTGGAAGAAATAACTCAATGGGTGAGAGTGCATGCTTTTCACGCGGGAGGCCTGTTTGATGGAAACCTGATTCAGTGGACATAACTCCAAACAAAGAGCCAAGAGCAACCCCTGAGCACTGCAGGGTGTGGCACAAAAGTGAATCAAAACAAAACAAAAAAGAGAGAAAATGCTTAATGTGACTCTGTGATATTTTCTATTCTGCTTTCTCTTCCCCCAAATGTGCCAGCTGAGACACACCAAACCCTGGCTTAATGAGCAAGTAGAGATCACCATCTTCAGTAAAGCACTGCAGTCAAGAATCCGAGGCGGTGACTAGGACAATCTTGGGTATCACTAACCCTTTCAAAGTTTAAACTCTTTCCATTCGGATCAAAGCAGCAGAGTTTTGGCAAAGCTTAAATGGAATTACAAACGTAAATCACTTAGCCATGCTTGTGTCTGACCCAGAACAGGCCCTCCCTAGCACTGGAGCCCACGTCATGACTACTAGAGTTAGAAGTTCCAAAAGAAAGTAAAACAACTGGAAGAGAACGAGGAGAAAGAACAGAATCACCTTAAGAATCAATAACCAGGGGCCAGGGAGACAGCACAGGAGTTAGGGTGCCTGAGCCTCATTTGCTCCCTGACATCACAAGGACTCTGAGCACTGCTGGGTCAGATCCTGGAGGCCCTCTGCACTGCACGCTCCTCAAACTGCCACTTCATCAAGCCCTCACATTGAACCACTGGCCCAAGTGACCAAAACTCAGCAGGAGTGGCCCTCAAGCTCCCTGGAGCACTGCTTGGAAGGCTTCCCCAACCCCACAGAAAAAAATAATCAACAATCCGTGGAACTGATACTGGGTCCTGGCTTATACACACAAAATTCTACAAAGCAGTTTTTGTGTGCTTTTTTTTTTAAAACAGAATTCCCTAGCAACGACAACAGTCCCTGACACATAGCAAACATTCATATACTTGCGAATGAATTTATACTTCTGGAAGCTACCTGTAAGCACGACAGGAGAGTTCTTCTGAAAAGTGCCCTTACGTAGGCCCTTCTGCCAAAAGCTTAAACAAGCCGACATTACACCACCAGGCTAGCCATTCTCAAAGTATTGTTCCCAGAACATCAAAAGCTTTACCCAAGACATGTCAGAAATGCCCATTATGGGCCAGAAAGACAGTACGGTGGGAAAGGCACTTGCTTTGCATGTGGCCAACCTGGTTTGATCCCCAGCAGCCCATATGGTTCCCTGAGCACTGCCAGGAGTGATTCCTGAGTGCAGAGTCAGGAGTAACCCCTGATCATTGTTGGTATGTCCCTCCCCTCCAAAAAATATACATTTTTAATATGCACATGGGCTGGAGCAATAGCACAGCGGGCAGGGCTTTTGCCTTGCATGCAGTCAACCTGGCTAACCTGAGTTTGATTCCTCCGCCCCTCTCGAAGAGCCCGGCAAGCTACAAGTGACGTATTCAATATGCCAAACACAGTAACAACAATTTTCACAATGGAGACGTTACTGAGCCCGCTCGAGCAAATCGATGAACAACAGGAATTGACAGTTGACAGTTGACAATTATGCGCATTGCAGGGCTGGAGCCTTAGTACAGCAGTAGGATATTTGCCTTGCACACAGCCTCTCCTGCCATCTCACATGGTTCTCCAAGCCCACTAGAAATGCAGAGCCCGGAGTATCCTCTGAGTATTGCTGGAAGTGCCCCCAACTCCAGATAAAAGAAGTGCACAGTACAAGGCTCTGCAAAAAGAAATCTGATGATGGATCCAGGAATTTGTGCTCTAACAAACCTTCGAAACCTCAGACACGTTTAAAATCGAAAGCCACTATTTCAGGCTGTGATCACAGAAGAACCTATAAAAACCTATAGGAACTATGGACAGAAACCCAAACAGCTACCAGCGCAATTAAAGGGATTCCTAAAAAGTTCATTAGTCCTAAAAGCGACTTATTTTAGTTCAAGCATGGTTCTTACTGACCAAGACCTGCTTCTCAAAGGCTCCCTGGCAGCAGCCTAAAAGACCCTTTGTAGCACCACTCTAATACCCATCGCAAACTCTGACTCTCAGAAGGAAGGTAAAACCTACTTCTTAAATCATCTCTTACCTAAGCATGTTTCCTGGGCACATGCAGTCACATACTAGGACTTCTAGACCACATACTCAATCCCCAGGAGCCCATATGATCCCCAAGTACACGTAAGTAACTATGTCAGTTCTCAAAAACTGCTCTCAGTCATGCAGGTCTAGAAGTCGGTCTGCACTCAGAAACACTTGACACCAAAGTTATACATCACTGTTCTCCAATACTCACTTAAAAAATCAAAATGGAATTTCCATCTAATTTATTAATATCACACAGGCTTCTTATCTGCAGAATATGAAAACATTAATACAAAAAGATATCTACACCCCTATGTTTATATTAACTGCTGGCAATCGGCCAACATGAAATCAACTGAAATACCCATCCAACAATGACTAGATGAAGAAGTTGTAGCATACATACGCAAAAAAAAAAATGTCATTTAAAAAGATAAAATTGTGCCTTTTATAAAAAGGGCAGATATTAAGGGATGAGGATAAATTAAATAAGTATGCAAGTAAAAGACAAGTACTGGAGCAGTTTCACTCACAGAATACGAACTAGACATGTCTCCAGACCCTGCACCAGGCTGAACCTCATATACAGGGAACCCAGGAGGGAGACAGGTGAGCCCATCACCTGCCCTAACAGAGCACCTGGCACCCCAAAACCTTCAGAACCCAACGACTGCCATGATCACAGCTCATGTCCACAGGCTCAGGACCAGCCTCCTCCATGAGTAGTGAATCTGTTGAAAAAACTCAGGTATGCGGGTTTGGTGACCGAAATCTCCAGGCTCTCACAGAGTCGGGAATGGGAGACCTCCCCATCTCCCTGCTCTTCCAAGGAGCCTGGCAGTCAAGCCCATGAACCGCCTCTGGTGCCATTGAAGCTCAGTAATGGCCACGATCCAGAGACTCACAAATAAACCTCAAAAGAGATCAACAAGCTGCAGAGATGCCTCAGACCCCAAAGTCACCATCCAGGTAAAAATTTAACTCCAGTTGCATCGCCCTATTTCAAATTTTAGAATTCCTGGAACATGCGGCCACATTCCGGCTGTGTGACATCTCATACACTACACCACTGATACATCAGGAGTAGCACACCACTGGAGTGTAAAGTAGCAGGGAACTATCTCAATCCAAAAAATAAAAATAAAAATATAGCCCATACGGCTCAACCTCAAACAGTATGTTAGTAATCTCTTATTCAAGGGCCTCAGGGCTCCAGGGTGATAGACAATATTCTTCACACACTTTCTTCTAAGGAAACCTTTCTGGATCACTTTTAGCAGATTATTCATAATAAGCAATACAAAATAAATTACAGCATTCTGTCAAGGCAGGTTCGGGTGGTAGTTGGGAAAACTCGAAATAGCAGTGGCAAAATAGCGGTGGTGGGGAGGTATAATGGTGGTGGTATTGGTGTCGAAATATTGAATGCAATAAATTATTGTGAAAAACTTTATAACAATATTTTTAAAAATTAAAAAATTTACATAGCCATGTATGATCCTACAAATGATATAATGCTTGTGAAAGTGTTTTGCAAACTATTAGATAGTATCTTTTCAGAAGCGATAGCCCAGCGGGTAGGGCGTTCGCCTAACAAGCGGCCAACCTGGCCGACACGAGTTCGATTCCTCCGCCCCTCTCGGAGAGCCCGGCAAGCTACCGAGAGTATTCGATATGCCAGACACAGTAACAACAAAGTCTCCAATGGAGACGTTACTGGGCCCGCTCGAGCAAATCGACGATCAACGGGAGGGAAAAAAAAATTATTTCCATGAATCAATTCCTTCCCTCTCACAGAGTGACCAAAATAACGTATATAAGAAGTGCTCCAAAAAAAAAAAAAAAGGAGTGCTCCTAAGTGGTTTGACAGCAGTTGTAACAGAAGGATAAACCTGAAAAAATACTGGATAATTTCACATACATAAAGCAGCATAAAAACACCAGTGAAGGTTCCCAGAAGGAAAATATAAGGCACGGGACATTAGCCTTTCCTGACTTTTGCAAAAAATGAGCTGAAATAATCATGCTATTTAAGAAGAGAAATAATTCATTTTTTAAAGAAAGAGAGTGGGCCTGAGATGTCTGAAGGGAAGTAGATGAGCTCTGCAGAGGATGTCTTTTGTCAGAGATTACTTACACTTTGCTATCGTACATTCTCTTTTCATGTGGCCCCAAGTAAGTAACTGAGCCATTACTGTTGTTGATGATGACTAGCAGATGCTGATGGGACGATTGCACATCAACAGTTCTCAGACTCGGGTCTTGTGTAATTGGGTGTGTCAATCTATGTCACTCCACTGAAGGTTATTAAACGCGTTACAACTTCCCTAAATCTTTTCACCGGGCCTCAGCAACATTTGAGATACGTCTTTTCTGCCAGCTGAAGATAAATATCATAATAAAGACATTTGAAAACAGTCCAAAGGTTTATTCTACACGCACACACACATACACACACAATGAATAGTTTAACTCAAAGATTCAAATTATCAAATTAAATATTTTACCCAATTTTTAAAACTCCTTTACTCCATTAGTGAATTTAATAAGTGTATTCATCTCAACCTGACAAACAGTAACCCATTTCTTTTTTTTTTCTATGAAGAAATTATACACATTTTGAATGAGCATTGCCTCACAAGCAACCCTGCTCTTAAAGCTCTCCTCGGGATGATATACAACTGCCCAAATCCTTAATGTGAGCAGACTTGTTGGTACCAATGTGGGTAGATTGGAATAATCTCATTCAGAAAACTTTAAGATGCACATTACTAAGCGTCCAGATAAATAGTTAGCATCCAAATGGAGCACCCACTTGGCATTTTATTTTTTTTTATTGTTGTATCAAGCCTCAACCAGTTGGCCACGCAGTGTGATAAGCTCTATCTCACTGTACACCTGAAAAATAAATTGTAGAAATAATTCTCTGAATCGAAAAGCACAAATTGTAAGAAGTGTTACAGTGAAGACCCAAGTCTAGTTCCATAGACAGGTTGATTAAACAAGGCAGAGACTCTTAGAATTAGTTAACTAAAGTGTAGTTTTTTCTTTCTTTCCTCAGGAACCTCTGGCAGTTAAAATTTTAGCCAATTTCTTCCCTGAAATGTATCAGTTACAGTTCCCACAGAAGCTAACTACGCATTTCCTTGTGGGTGTATGAGTAAAACAACCATAACAAAACATTTTCTATTTCCTCATTTTGATTAAAAGAAAAGAAGAAATGCTAAAGTACACTTATGTAAGTGACAGTGCAATGCTGACATGCCTATCTGTGTACCCGCCTCTGTTTCAAGCTCTGATGCCAACGGAAAACAACGCTAGGAGCCGTGAAGGTGCATCAAGGAGCAACCCAGGCTCTCCACTCTGCAGAAACCATGGGGGAAACTTCAAGGAACATCAAAATCACTTCAAGTGGCCACTGAGGAAGAGCTGAGACTTAAGACATTAAAACAGCTGAGGAAAAACAGTGAGAAACAGGCATCGGAGAAAACAAAAGACCTGTCAAGGCCCCACTGACAGAACGTATGGAACATGTGACAGATTATGCTGAGTCAGCCATCATCTCTGTGGTAGGATGAATCAAGGTCCCATCTTACTGCAGACAAAGAACAGCTTTCAGACAAGATAACTGACCCATCCATCGCAGGGCAGGGGCATGGGAGGGTCAAAATGGTTCCTCAACATTTCCTTCGCTTTTACGCTCTGACACAGCTAATCAAACAGGAAGAAGATTTTAATCCTTCTAGAATATAGGGAACAAATTTCAGATTTAGAGACACTGCGGGAAAAAAATTCTATGGAGTAATGAAATAAGACCCACCCTAGAAATCAGGACTTGAGTTCAAACTCTGGTTCTGTGGTATAGTTAGTAGCTGATACAAGCATTTTTCCCAAAGTGGGCAACAGTATCTATTCCACCCCCCACCCAAAGGGTAGAGTGCTAGAACACTGGGGGGCGCAGAGTTAGTACTGGGTTCAACTGGGGCTGGGGAATATTTACTATTTATTCACTTTTCAAAGGTAGATTTCTAGGAGAGTGCTGGGAATTTTTTTTTTCCTGAAAAGAGGGCAGGGGGACAAATAAGTTTGGGGACCTCTGATCTAGAGGAATTCCCTTAAGGTACTTGAGATTTATCTGTAAAACTAAATAACACCACCAGCTTGCCCTCTCTCTATGTCTCTCTCGCTCTCCCCCCCTTCTCTTCAGTAAAGTTCATTTGTAGCTCAAATAAGATCATGTTTATGAAAATTACTATGCAACCGGAAAGCACTATTCAATGCTATGTGTCATGAAAATTTCCAGTCCAAACTTCTAGAAAACAGAAAATCCTCCCCACCTTTTAAAGAAAAGGAAACATCCTTGGCCTCCCCACGCCTCTCTGGCACTGAAATCTGACAGCGGCCACTTCACATGCCTGATTAACAAGCTTCCCCAATGGTAAAAACCAACTGCTTCTAAGCTGATTTCAAAGCTGATTTCCATAAAGATGATGGAAACAGGTCAACCAAGTATATCCTCCCAACTGAAAAAGTTTGCCAGCTTTGATTTGAAATCCCCTCCAAAATTTTTTTCTTGATGAATCAGGTGCATCTGAAGTGAGAGGTTTAAGACAGTTCACACAAAATCATTCTACATAGTGGAAATTGGACAACAGTGTGTATTACCTTTAAAATAAAACACTTTATTTCGGGGCTGGAGCAATAGCACAGCAGGTAGGGCGTCTGCCTTGCACGCGGCCAACCCTGGTTCGATTCCCAGCATCCCATATGGTCCCCTGAGCACCGCCAGTGATAATTCCTGAGTGCAGAGCCAGGAGTAACCCCGGTGCATCGCCAGGTGTGACTCAAAAAGCAAAAAAAAATTAAAAAAATTAAAAAACAAATAAAATTTAAAAAAATAAAACACTTTATTTAAACACTGAGATTTACAAAAGTTGTTTGTAACAGACTTGTTACAGGCTTTCGATGTCCCTCCACCAATCCCACCACCAGTGGGACCGTCCCTCTGTCACTGTCCCCATTTTCCCAATTCCCCACCCCCTCCACACACACACACACACACACACACACACACACACACACACAGAAGCCTGTTCCCTCGGCGGCACACAATAATTTATTTTTATATTGCTTCTTACAACTAAATGGCTAATGGAATTACGTACTTAGAAAATTTGTGGGAATCGGTACCTCTCACCACTAGGTTAAGTCTCTGTCAGAGGTTTGCTAAGCCACCTCTTGCTAGTTGAGCCTTCCGTGTCACTGTTTCTGTTAAGTTTTGTTGGCTTCCGGTGACTGCTCCATCTGCTAGAATTTCAGTATGGTGGAATTTGTGTTAGTCTGTTTTTAAGTGTCTCATCATGCCTTCACAATGGAGTCTAGCGGAAGTCACTAAAAACAAACAGAACTAAGGAGAGCCAGATACAAGTACTCTGGGCTGTACCTTCCAAAGGGTGAATTTATCATGACTTGAAATATTCAAGCTCTAGGAACCCCTCATTTGAGTGCCTATTTTGTGCCCAGAACTCTGAAATTAGGAATATTGTTTCCAATATTTATAATTACCCTAAAAATAGGGTGTTTTTTTTTTTTTGCTTTTTGGGTTACTCCTGGCTCTGCACTCAGGAGTTACTCCTGGCGGTGCTCAGGGGACCATATGGGATGCTGGGAATCGAACTGGGGTCGGCCGCGTGCAAGGCAAACGTCCTACCTGTTGTGCTATCTCTCCAGCCCCAAAATAGGTATTTTTAATAGTCCTGGTACATAAAAAAGAGAAAAAAAGTTTAGATAAGTGTCTTGCTCAATACTCCTTGCTACAAATCCAAGACAGGTACTAGTTCCAAGACTCACTAAATGTGCTAACATAGTTATATGTGGATAAAGGTATCTTATATGTGGTAAAAGTCATTCTGAGAAACAAGTAAAAATTAGTAATCCACCTTTAAAATCACTGTATCGCTGACATCCCACTGTTCATCGATTTACTCGAGCGGGCACCAGTAACGTCTCCATCCATCCCAGCCCTGAGACTTCGCAGTCTCTCCTTACTTGTCTTTCCCAAAGCTGCCACACTGGAGGCTCTTTCAGGATCAGGGGAATGCGACCCGTTATTGTTACTGTTTTGGGCATACCGAATATGCCACAGGGAGCTTGCAGGCTCTGCTGTGCGGGCGGGATACTCTCGGTAGCTTGCCGGGCTCTCCGAGAGGCATGTGTATATTTCCCTCTATGATTCGTTGCCTACTGTCTGAACCCCATCAAATATGGTGTGGTGATTATGGAAAACGGGTAGGGAGTGTCTTATGATGTGTCCAGGAATATGTTCACCCATATGTGAGGCTCGGCCGGAGCGTGTGGAAAGCGGCCTGGAGCGTGGCGGCAGTTGGGTAGTGGAGGTCGGCCGCTGGGGCTGGGTCCCTTGGGGCGGGGAGGGCTCTCACCCGCCCCCTCTGGGGTGTCCCGAGTGAAAGCAGCCTGGTGCCGAGTCTGGTGGCATGGACATGGGGGGCCTCATTTTGTGCTCCCTCGCAGAAGAAAACTTTTTTCATTTTATTATCTTATTTTTAAATCACTAATACTTTTCATTATTCTTAATAGCTCTGGGTCATCTCCCCTTTACTCTCAGCTGACAGAACCAAAATCTTTTTTTTTCCTTTTTTACTTTTTTATCGAATCACTGTGAGATAGACCCTTACAAAGATTCTCATGATTGGCTTTCAGTCATACAGTGTTCCAACACCCGTCCCTCCACCAATGCACATTTCCCAGCACAGTGTCTCCTGGTTCCCTCCCATCACCCGCCACCCCTACCCCCTGCCTGTCTCTATGGCAGAAGCACTCTGTCTCTGTGTCTCAGTGTCTCTGCCCTCTCTCTCTCTCCTCTCTCTCTCTCTCTCTTTCTCACACACACACACAGTCTTTCTCACCCTGTCTCTCTCTCTCTCTTTCTCTCTCTCTCTCTCTCTCTCTCTCTCTCTCTCTCTCCTTTTGGGCACTGTAGTTTGCAATATTGATACTGAAAGGCAGAACCAAAATCTTAAGGAGAAAGTTAAATATGCCTGGAAAAAATAAATCTGAGCGTGCATATTAATAACCATAGAAACAGAAGGGTTTCTCTAGGACTATCTGTTAGTTTCAAACATATTTCTCTCCATCTACTTATACAGATGACCATAAGTTTTCAGTTACAAAGGAGATAATAAAATGGGAAAAGTTCACAGAAAAGAAGGGGAAAGCAAGTTATCCTTATTTTTTTCTGTAATGATATGTATAGAAATGTTTCATAGTTAATTTCAAAATTCTCAGCCCAGCCCAAGTTAGTACTGGGTAGTTTTAGTAGTCATGTCCACCGTTCATGTAACAGAGGCATTCCAGACTTTTTACATGGCCTTTCAAATCCCTTTCTAAAGGATAAAATAAGAATACAAATGCAGGGGCTGGAGCAATAGCACAGCGGGTAGGGCGTTTGCCTTGCACTCGGCCAACCCAGGTTCAATTCCCAGCATCCCATATGGTCCCCTGAGCACCACCTGGGGTAATTCCTGAGTTCAGAGCCAGGAGTAACCACTGTGCATCGCCGGGTGTGACCCAAAAAGCAAAAAAAAAAAAAAAAAAAGAATACAAATGCAGAGTCAAGAAAAAATTCTATGTAAATGAAAAACTGGGCACAAATATGACTCTAATTGCCATTTTTACACTCAAAGTGTTTATTAAAATGTTTTAAAAGCTGCACAGTCAATCCTGGTCTCAATATACTAAGTAATTCTCTTAGGATCAAGAAGTGAAAAGAAAAGAAATACTCATCAATTTTCCTTGCATTACAACCAACATAAATTCATTCTTCCCACCACCAAAACTGAGCACATGCCTGGCCTACGTGAGGCCCAGAATTCAATTCTTGGCACCGCACAACCAACCTCTCCCCACTCTACCCCATCCATCCCCAGCTGCAGCGCCAGGCGGAGTACTGGGGCAGCAAGCCTGCATTTCCTGGGCCAAGTATCCTGAGAAGGGGGCCCCCAGGTCTTACCTCCCGCCACCCCCAGCAATCTGCGTGTGGCCCCTACCCCTCATTAACCAAAATCAAAACATTTAGAAAGAACTGCAGTTCTTCCATATGGAATTTTGAAGCACGGGTCATTTCCATACTATGCAAATATTTGTTCAGAGGTAAGATGGTTGTTCGGAGTGAAAACAAGGCAAGTTTTGTAGACAAAATATCGAATTCAAAGCAGCGTGGTCTGCGGGACTGCAGGGTTCCACCAGACAATGGTCTTGTGTCTAGGGGTTAAGTGCGTCCACTCGGGAGTCAGGCAAAAGGGTCCCCTTCGCTGGCGGTGGGCGAGAAGGATGAGCAGGAGGAGAGTTCCTTAGCCTTTCGGGAAACAGAAATCATCAACACCTACTGTGAAAAGAGACTAAAGGTAAACTTATCCGTCTCCAACTCTCCGCCACAGAGGAAACCTTCAAGGCCATTCTCATTTCTTACAAACGCCATCTAGTCAGGGGGGGTGTCCTCTTTGCTTGCTGTGGTCAGTTTTCAGGCAAATGCAATTCCTCCAAAACGACATTAACACTTATCAATACAATATTCAAATGACGCTCTCCTTAGCGCATACCTCCCCTCTCTCACACTCAAAGTGGCCTCAGCTGCTTTTTTGGAATGATTAAGCTTTTTGGAAGAGACTTGAAGTGTTTTAAGGGTATCTGAGTTAACATATGCATCACTCCACTTACATTTTCTGTAAACAGTGTGCTTACACAAAATTATAAATATCTCAGACTATAAAAGAGAACCTTCCACAGCAGTGCCACAACGGAAAACAAACTCTGAAATAATTACAGGGAGAGTAGGAAGGAGCAGTCAGCAGAAGACAGTTTACTAAATCTGCAAAATAAAATTCGGCATTTTCTCTTAAAACAAAACAAGGAGCCTGGCAACCTATGCTTAAAGCTGCCAAACCTTGAGAAGAAGCTAACTGTCATGGGGAAAAAATGTGAATATATGAAACCCTTTTCCAAAAAAGTAACTCCACCAGCCCTGGCTGATTCGATTCTGAATCACAAACTAATGACACGAGCCCTGCTGAGTTGACTCGGCCACGACAGAGAAACCCACAGGGACAGGCGAGGGCTCAATGGCAAACATTCTCTGAAGTCACTGAGACTGTCCATATGGCCACACCTTTCCACGCTCACCGCTCCCTACTCAGAGCTCCAAACCAGGGGTCAGAGGCAATAGCACAAGAGGGAGGGCACTGTAACTAGTAAATGAAATAGTAAAAATATCCCACAGTAACTTGTTACAACCTTGGGGACTCCTAGAGATTTGGGGGAATCTGACTTGGAACCTCCCATTTTCCCCATTCTTGTTTTTCGCGTGTTTGGTTTTATGCTTGTTTAATGCGGCCAAACCAGGATGGATCCCTCGGATCTCACAGGGTCCCCTGAGCACCAGCAGGGGCCATTCCTGAGTTCAGAGCAAGGAGTAAACTCTGAGCGCCACCGGTGTGATCCTCCAAAATCAAAACGATCAGATCTCAAAAACGGAGGATCATCTCCCGGTGCATCATTTGAAGAGAGCGTATTATGTAAAGACCACTTTCTCTAAGTTCTAGTCCCAACCCTGGACTACCTCTGGGTCCTTTCGCTCCTTTGGACTTGAGTGTCTTCATCCATAAAACAAGGCTGGAGGTCCAGACTGACAGTACGGCGGATAAGGCGCTTGCCTTCCTTGAAGCTGACCTGGATTTGATCCCTGGCACCCCATATGGTCCCCTGAACACCACTAGGATTGATTCCCAGACACAGAGCCAGGAGGAAGCCCGAAGTACCACAGGGTGTGGCCTCTCCAAAGAAACCCAAAACAAAAAACAAGCATAAAACCAAACAAGCAAAAAAACAAGAATGGAGAAAATGGGAGGTTCCAAGTCAGATTCCCCAAATCTCTAGGAGTCCTCAAGGTTGTAACAAGCTACTAGGGGACATTTTTACTATTTCAAAATATCTGATAGAGCTAATCCATTAAATGCTTTCATGGCTAATTAAAACATAAAATATTTTGGCTTTAGGCTAGTAGTGCACATGGTGAAATTGAATGATATGCGATGTGTGTCATATCATTGGAATTTGGAAAACAAGAGTGTTGGAAATTATTCTCAAAGTTACTCCTCAAAAAAGAAAAAATCAGTTTCTGATTTTTAAACATAACATTCCCTCACAAATGTCCGATTCATAAATAATGGGGAAATAATGTGATGCCTACCAATACAAATTGTTATAATAGGCCACAGTTTTCCAAATTGGAAGTACACCTCACCAACTGATTTGAAAACACAGCCCTAATTCAAGGAAACCAGCCAACAGTCTACACACAGAAAAAGTGAAGGGCCGATTTCTCACCGGGGTCTAAATCATTCATCCAATTTTAATTAAAGAAAAATAAAAGCAACAAGTGTTAAAAGTCAATACTTGAACATAAAATAATATCCACTATTTTAAGACCCTCTTTCTATACACGAAATACTGTTCATTTTAACATCTGTCAACTGACTTAATCCTCATAAGGACCTAACAACTGTATACCACTATTATCTTCATCTTATAAATAGTGAAATTAAGACAGAGCACGCTCAAGGAACTTATCTAATGATACCGACAAGTTTGGGGACTTGTCTAATGATACCGACAGGCTTGTACTCCACTTTCCCTTCTCATAAGCAGACAGCTCCCACCCGAGAAAGGAAGCACAGAGACCGACTTTTCTATTTCTGCTCATAAACACAGAGAGTTCTCCAGTCATGCAGATGGGAATGTCCACCACCAAAGACCTCAGGAATCCGAAGGCAGGTCACTCACTCCTGAGCAGCCCTCATAAGAGCTGTGACCCATTCGGGCTTAAAAACTCAGGTTTGGACTGTCTCTGTATTTTGGTCACTGTTTCAAGCTTCTTAGTCTAAGTCTACAACTGTACCTCATGGTGTTTCACTAATAAAAATTTTTTTAAAAACCCTCCTGTTTGGGGTCTGGGAGATGGTACAGAGGGTCAGGCGCATGCCATGCATGCAGCTGACTTAGTCTGATGCCTTGCACAGCCTGTGGTCCCCCAGGAGTGACCCCAGAGCACCGAGTGCTAAGTACCATGGGGTGTACCAGAACAACAACAACATACTCATCCTTAACAGGAACAATCTTTCTCTCAGCCCAAATCCAATTTGTCCTGGTAAAAGAAAGCAACTACCAGCAGACAAGGATAATCAGTGCAGTAATGATACCATCTATTTCTAATTTATTCGGTAAATAGCATCCTAACAGTTGGCCCTTACCTTCAAATTTATTAACTAATTTTTGTCTCTAGATAATCAGTATAAAAACCCACATTCAGTAAAGTGGAATGAGTAGTATGAGGATGAACTAGCTCTAAATCTCAACTGCATTATCCTGTGCATGTGACAAGCCTCAGTTTACCCACTTGCCTACCTCATAGGATTGTTGTGAGGAATTAAATAGACAAAAAACACTACAAGTAACTGCAGAGACCCTGGAACCGGATAGAGCACTGTTTAGCACTGTCTCCCGTTGTTCATCGATTTTCTCAAGTGGGCACCAGAAACATCTCCATTGTGAGACTTGTTGTTACTGTTTCTGGCATATTGAATACACCACAGGGAGCTTGCCAGGCTCTGCTGTGCGGGCGGGATACTCTTGGTAGCTTGCAGGGCTCTCCGAGAGGGATGGAGGAATCGAACCTGGGTTGGCAGCGTGCAAGGCAAACACCCTACCCACTGTGCTATCGCTCCACCCGGAACTGGATATAGATTTGAATTTTGACCCCACCCCTTACTAAAACCACACTAACCCAAACACTCAGAGCCATGATTTCGACTGCAATTTCTTGAACTTTTAATATAGATATGAAAATGCTGCAAATCCTAAAAGATAACCCACATGAATGAAATGAGAAATCATACGTAAAGGCCCTGGCAGTATGGCAGACATGCAGCAAGAATTCAAAACTGTGTCTGTTTTGAAACACACTTTCAAAAAAATGAAGTCCCAACTCTCTCACTAGAGCTGAGAAATGGTGCACAAGCCAACTCACTTCTCTGGGACTCAGTTTCCTGCAAAGTTTCACAAGAATTAAAGGAGGGAACTATGTGACAGCATTCCTATAAATTCTTCAGTGCTGTGCAAATATTGGGGTTTCTGATGACATGGAAATAGATTTTACATAAGCTGCACTGACCTGGCCAGGCCTTCAAGGAGAAAGAGAAGACTGACCGCTTACCAGTCCCTGGTGGTAATGGTGTGTAATGGTGTCACCAAAGAAAAAAGAAAGGCTCTTGGCCACAAACTGGGCTACACTCAAACTGGCACACTTCTAGCCACGGCTTTACATCTTTTCAAATCACTGTTCTTCAGAGAGGTTTCCTTCTCTCGTCGGTCACGAATGTCCCTGATCCCCAGGCTTCCTCCTGCTAAATATGGCCAGGGCTGGCATCCAACCAACCAGGCCTAGAAATTCCAATGGTACTTAAGAAAGTAGTCATATTGCCTGAAATTTCTCTTAATCAAACACTTAAGATCTGCAGGGTTTCCACAAAAGGCAGTTTAGCTGCTGCACTTAATGTCAAAAGCTGTGGGGTGCCTAAGAGCAGGCGTGCTTGGGGGGGAAGCAATCTAGCCCTCTTTATTGCGACATTCTTCAGCTACAACACTGATCTCCCACCCACTGTGCACACAGGCTGTGGGGGGCTGGAGGGAGAAATGGAATTAACAGGTGCTGACTCCGGGGGGCCCAAACAACAGGTCGGCTCAGTGAGTTCTGGCCCACAACTAATCAATTTGGTCAGAGGAAAGGGCAGGGACCTCAGTTATTCTGTGTCGCCAAACTAACTGGCTCACCACTGCACAAATTTAGCAATCTGGGTTAAAATGTCAGACTCGCAACTGCATTCGTTCTGGCCTTCAAGAACGTTCCAATTTTTTAAATCCCGCATATCTAATCCAGACTACGTAAAAGCACATCAACCTCCCCCAATCAAAATCACATGCTCATTTTCAATATATTTTTAGAATATATACTAAAAATACATTTTTGGAACATATTGGAGACGTTCCTGGTGCCCGCTCAAGCAAATCGATGAACTAAGGGAGGAGGACAGTGTTGGAGAGTGCCGGATTGTTTTCCTCCAATATCTTTTTATAAAATAGTAAAGTAAGTACGTAATGTCCTGGGTACATACCAGTGACAGTTAATCAATTATGATTGCAGTCGTATTACGACTTATTATAGAGCAAGTCACAGAAAATACAAAACTAAGCAGCTCACAGAAAGCAAAGGGTACGAAAAGCTTAACCTCTCAGCTATACAATTTTTGATATCAATAATAGTTGAAGTTTGAGATTATAAAGTTTATCTGTACATATGTTTCTAAACATATTTAAGAGAGATGAAAAGCTGACACCCTTAATATTTAGAAACCTTTTCAAATCGAGAAACAAAAATATAAACACCTTTGTGGGTGAAAGACACAACTTACCAAACAAAGAAATAAAAAGGAATGGCTATACAAATGGCCACGGAGCAAACGAAAATAAATATTCAACGTGACTCATCACAGAGGCAAATTAAGGTGAGGTATCGTTCAGCATTTACCAAATCGGTAAAGAGTTTTAGAAATAAAATCGCTGGGCCAGAGAGACAGGTCAATGAGCTGGCACTGATGTTTTAAATGCCAGAGCCCTGGGTTAAATCCTTGTACCACACGGTCCCAAGCACCATCAGGAGAAACCCCAGGGCACTGAGGGGGGAACAGCCACCAAGCACTGCTGAGGGTGTTTCACCAACTGAAAACAATAATAATACTAATATGTTAACAATGGTTCGGAACACTGACAACTCATTTTGTTGACAGTAGTGCAACATGATGAGACTGCATGGAAAAGGATTAACACTGAAGCAAAAGCCCGCACAGAGCCATCTCAGAAAGCCATTTTACTATCAGGAGGTTATATTAAATAAACGTTTCTACCAAAATGTATACGAGAGTGTTTACCATGGCATTTTTTATGATTTTTGAAAGCTGAAAACTAAAAATAGACTTTGATTAAAATAAAATATAGTAGATCCCGGGATCTGAGTGACTGTACAGCGGGTAGGGCACTTGCCCCGTACATGGTGGACCCGGGTTCTATCCCTGGCACCACGTACAGTTCCCAAGCCCAGCCAGGAGTGATCCCTAAGTGCAGAACCAGGAGTAAGCCCTGAGAATCACCAGAAGTGACTCTCAAACAAGCAAAAAAACATTAAACAAAAAACAAAATATAATAGAACCTTAAGATAGAAGAGTATACAGTTTCAAAAAATCGCTTTTTTTTTTTTTGGCTTTTTTTGGGTCACACCTGGCAATGCACAGGGGTTACTCCTGGCTCTGCACTCAGGAATTACTCTTGGCGATGCTCATGGGGACCATATGGGATGCTGGGACTCGAACCCGGATCGGCTGCATGCAAGGCAAACGCCCTACCCGCTGTGCTATTGCTCCAGCCCCAAAAAGTCACATTTTTTTAAAGAAATCTGTATGTGCATAAATGTTCATAACATTTTAAGTGGTGCAGAAGCAGATCTAACACAACTATACTTATGTTGAAGTCCAAGTTACAACAAAGGAAAAAGGCCCTCTGAAATGTATCAAAATACTAATAAACCCTGGGTTTTGATTAGAAGCGATACCACTTGGTGTGACCCAAACAAACAAACATCACTAACTAGTTTTGCGACTACTCAGATGAGAAACTGAACAGAATGGGTAAGATTTAATCATTCTTATTCGAATGCTGGGAATGTCAACACAACAACCTCTCCCAGTTAAGCACTCCTACTGCTAAAATAGCCTACTTAATCTTTGGAACTTAAAAGACTTCCAGAATTTCCCCACAAAGAAACAAGAACAAAATGAGCCGAAAGAGCAAACAACTTTTAAATGCACCTGCCTCCGAGTGAAATAGTATACTTTCAAACGTAACCACAGCTTGTTGTTCAACACACTCTCGGCAAGCCAAATTGTATTTTAAAGGGATGCTATCTGTTAAAAGAGAACATATTATTACGGAGACAATATCTGACTCCAATCCAAACACTATCATCATGTTTTCCTTACCTCACAAAACACACACAAGCTTTCTTCACATGAATAAATAGATGTGAGGGTGGGAGAGCTTACTCTTAACCCAGAAACAGGTTCTGCAACACCCAGAGCTCCAACCTGTCTTTGTGAGGCAACGAGTGCTTCTTGGCATGACGTTTGGCTGATGGATTCAACGAAACCAGAGTCACCGCCTGGCTGCCAACATCCTGCAGAGGAACTGGCTGGAGGACCAGAAAGTGCCGCAGGCAGGTCTCGCGGGGAGCACTTCAGTCCAGTGGGAACAGACTCAGGCTCTGCCCTGCCTGCTCAGAAGAGCAGGAAAAGCCAGAGGTTGAGTCCGGAACTGGCCGCAAGTTCAGGAGTGGTGAGGGGACCCTCCAGCAGCATGACCCTCCGGGAGCTCGTTCAAGCAGACCTCGTAAAGCCTGAACACCCAGGAGCTGGTAGAACCGGGTTTTGCCAAGACAAGTTCAAGAGGGTGAGGGAGATGTTCGCGTAATTAATCAATAGGACCCGAGGCAGCAGCCCTGGGCGTGCCCACACCACACCTCAGCCCCTGCTGGTGGTGACGAGCAGTCCCATCGGCGAACGTCGCTGAGAACCAGATCTCCCAGAGATCCTCCACCTTAACTTGCCCTAGATCAGGCTTGGCACCAGGGCTGGGCACACGGCTGTCTCACTCGCCACAAACCCACTCATGGACATAATGGACACCAGAGCATGGGCCCAACTTACATTTGCACTCACCAGACAAAGGGGTCTTTGTCGCCAAGTTTTGATTCTCGTAAATTCCGGCAGAGAAAGAGGAGAATAGCAACCCACCCCAAAGCGGGGGACCGCGGGCAGGCTGCTGTTCCGGGGGGACCTGGAGGTCACTTCCCGAGACCAACCAGCCATCGGCTCTTCACCCTGACTGCACGAGGGACTGTCTGCTAGGAGCACAGTGACTGAGGGCCTCATCTACCTTGTCTCCACTGTGACTTCAGCTCCTTGGGGGGCAGAAACCTATCTTCTTGGTTAATGATTTCTGCGCATCGAGAAGAGGAGGATCCCTATACTCCCGTCACTCACGTGGCACTACAGGAAACACAGAAATTAAAGAGAGCAGCACCCACCATCCTCCCTGGCATACCACAGCCGAGTTTAAAGATAATAAATCTGAGAGTTAACGCGGGAGATCTTTCCGAAGTTTTGGACAGCTGTGTATCTGAACACATGCGCGGGAGTCCTTCCTCACTCCAAACTCTGGCCTACATTGGGCATATGCTCCTCTGATCCACTTGGGTGTTTTCTTCAAGGGCACAATGTTTTCTCTGCCACACAGCTGGCAAACAGCTGGTACTCCTTCAAAGAGAGGAGAGAAGCGATCCAAGCCCTGCGAACCTCCTACCACACCTCACGTGGCCCAGCTCAGGTCATGAGCATAAGCCTTCAGCTAGAAAGCCACTTCTTTCTGCTTCTCAAGGGCGGCAGCATCAAGTGTGTCGGTCAGAGAAGCCCTTATGGTGCTCCCTTCAGCCTGGGAGACTTCTTGATTCTCCCTTCTTATTCATTCCATTTGTGTGCGCTGGATCAACACCCCCCAATGCCCCCCCCAAAAAAGATGACTGAAATGAATAACCTTCAGATGAGGGAAGTCCCTGAAACCAGATACGTGTTATGGGTTAACAAAGCCGAAACCTCAAATGAAGTATCAGTCACAAGAGCAAAAAATACAAAAAGTTCTTAATGGACACCAAAAAGACTAGGAAGGCATATGTATGCTTCCATTTCAGGTAAAGTTTAATTGGTGGGAGGGGTTTAATCTCTCTCTCTCTCTCTCTTTCTCTCTCTCTCTCCCTTCCTTCCTTTCTCCCTCCCTCCCCGTCTCAAGACACTTCGGATAGTTCACAGATTTTGCGGCAGGGGTGGTTGGGCTACAGCTTGTAGATCAAAACGGGCTCAGCTGTGTGCAAAGCAAGTGATTGGCAAATCTTGTAGTACCTCTCTAGCCTTTTTTAAAAGACAAAAAACTGCCAGACCCTGGGGATACCAAAGCAGCAACCTAGTAAATGGGGCATTCAGCAAGAAGCAGGCATTTTCCAGGAATGAAAACGGTCATAGCCAGAGCAATCCATCTCCAGCTCTACCCAGGACCTGGTGTTCCCTGGCTGCCCC
Organism: Sorex fumeus; assembly: GCF_029834395.1. NCBI lineage: Eukaryota > Metazoa > Chordata > Mammalia > Eulipotyphla > Soricidae > Sorex > Sorex fumeus. Next base: position 8,211,223 of record NW_026606058.1, read on the forward strand.
ACGGGGCTCCTTGTAAATTATGCCAATTCCCAGACACTCACCCAGACCCACAGAATCACAATCTCGAGAATACCCCCTAAGGAAGCTTATTATCAGAGAGATTAGCCAGCACTCCTCCACAAATTCTTTTCTCCCACCAGTGGTCATCTGGGCCACAAAATATGAAACAGAGACCATAGACTGTTCAACCCAAGCAATCAGCCCAAATAGGAATCTCTTTATATCAAGTGTTGGGCGTCATGCCTGTTGTGGAGGAGTGGGTATCCACTGCGGCCCAGGTTCCCCTTCCGCATCCCTGGCAGTCCACAACTCTGTAAGACAAATTTTGGAGAGGCTGACAACGGTGCAAGTCACAAGACGCCACTTCTCGTGGAAGGCAGGTCTATCATAATAGGTGGTGCTCGGCCAGAGGACAGCCACCTCCTGACCTGGATGTTGGAAGGACTGGGCTCTGCAGGAGATGGACAGAAGGACGAGGTGAATTTTAAAGCTCCTGCCAGCATATAAATCAAGCTACCCATTAATTAATACACAGAGATATCACAGAAGTCCCTGGGTGGGGTCCGCTTTCAACTGCTCTTTTCACTTCAAAGGAGAAAGACACGGGCCTGACTCACCACTTTCATCCAGCAGGTCCCAAGGTGGCGCAGGGCAGAAGCCACAGGCGCTGTGGCCAGACCTGCTCTTCAGCTGAATCTCCGCTGGGCATCTGCCACGTAAGAAGGGACGTGCACAACCCTATCCCTGACCTCAAGGAGCAGGCTTCTTTTTGGCTTGGGTTTGGGGGCCACACCTGGACATGGCAGCACTCAGGACTGACTCGGGGCTCACTCCTGGCGGTACGTACTCTGGGGACCACATGCAGTGCCAAGGACAGAGCCCAGGCTCGCTGTGTGCGAGGCAAGTCCTGACCTGCGCTTGGTCTATCTCTGGCCCTACAAGGATAAACTCTTCTGGCAGATATCTCACACGAGATGTTTCTCTCAAAAGTGTAAATCTCACAAATTTAGAGTTTTCGTCAGGGGCAGTATTTCCCAGGAAACATAAACGGTGGGAACAGCGAACAAATATCCTTTACTAAATTTACTATTTACACTTGACTATATATATTCTCTGGATCAAGTCTGCAATAGGCAGCTCATAAAGGTAAAGGTAAAGGCCCTCCCGTTGATCATCGATTTGCTCGAGCGGGCCCAGTAACGTCTCCATTGGAGACTTTGTTGTTACTGTGTCTGGCATATCGAATACTCTCGGTAGCTTGCCGGGCTCTCCGAGAGGGGCGGAGGAATCGAACTCGGGTCGGCCATGTTGGCCGCTTGTAAGGCGAACGCCCTACCCACTGTGCTATCGCTCCAGCCCAGGCAGCCCAGGCAGACGTTACTGGGCCTGCTCGAGCAAATCGACGATCAACGGGAGGCAGCTCATGATGGAAAAAAAAATCTCAAGTAAATCACCTAGAGTTTGACAAACTTAGTTACCTAAGAGAGAGTACAACAGGAAAGACACTTGGCTAGCATGTGCTGTAGCAGCTGCAAACCTAATTCAAATCCCCAGCGCCACACGTGGTCCCCTGAGCACTATCAAGGGTTCTCTCCCTAGTCCAAAGCCAGAAATAGCCCCGAGCACTCTCTGGTGAGACACAAAACCAAAATAATAATATATATATGTATATATATATATATACACACACACGTATATATATATATGCTCGTTATTTTCTATGTGCCAAATGACAATAAGGTGAGGCAATACTGAGGGAGGGTATGGTCTGCCTAATAACTCAGTAACACAGGAAACAGTGGGAGAGACTCGTGCGAGAGGCAGTGGGAGGATGCAGTGCCACGGAGGTGAAATTCCTATGTAACCTTTACGAAAGGCAGAAGTAACAGGAAAAGAGAGAAAGAAGAAACCACACACAACAACAGAAAATCCACGCAGTAAATTAAACACTTGGGGGGAAACGGCCCCCAAATGCAAGGTAAATCAATGAATCTTGCACATACCTGTAAAAAATCTTTCAAAAACTGTCTCAGACTGAGTTGAAGGGTTAGGACGGGGGTGAGGTGTTCGCCTTAAGCCTTCCTCAATCCTCCAGCCCCATCAGGAGTCATCCCTGAGCACAGAGCCAGGCAGCCCCTGAACACCTCCAGGGGTGGCCCCAACAACCCCCCTCCGGAAAATAAAAAGTCGTCTCAGAGTAAGAAATCCAGAGTAAGAAGCTGATTAAAAGTAACTGTTTAAGTATGGACGATTCTCAAAAAATTAGAAATTGAGCTCCCATTTGACCCAGCAATACCACTCCTGGGAATATATCCCAGAGAGGCAAAAATGTATAGTCGAAGTGACATCTGCACTTGTTTGTTCATTGCAGCACTCTTTACAATAGCCAGAAACTGGAAGAAACCTGAGTGCCCAAGAACAGATGACTGGTTAAAGAAACTTTGGTACATCTACACAATGGAGTACTATGTAGCTCTTAGAAAAGATGAACTCATGAAATTTACATACAAGTGGTACAACATGGAGAGTATCATGCTAAGCGAAATGAGTCAGAAAGAGAGGGATAGACATAGAAAGATTGCATTCATCTGGGGGATATAAAGTAACAAAGTATGAGATTAATACCCAAGAATAGCTGAGATCAGCACCAGGAGGATTACTCCATAGCTTAGTGGCCAGTCGGGCATTCTAGAGGAAAGGGCAGCTCAGATAGAGAAGGGAACACCAAATAAAGGGTGTTTGGAGGATCCTCCCAGGAGGGGAGATGCATGTCGAAAGTAGACTATGGACTGAACAGGTTTGCCACTCAATGCCTCTTTTGCAGACCACAACACCCAAAAGGAGAGAGAGAACACAGGGGATTGCCCTGCCACAGAGGCAGGGGGGGATGGGGGGATGGGGGTGGGGGGGATATTATCCATGGTGGTGGAGGATGGGCACTGGTGGAGGGATGGGTATCTGATCATTGTATAATCAAAGCCAAGCACAAAAAATTGTAAATCTACAACTGTACCTCATGGTGTTTCACTAATAAAAAAAAAAAATTTTAAAAAATAAAAAAATTTTTAAAAAAAGTAACTGTTTAATTGTACAATTACTGATTGACAGCTTATCAAATGCCAAAGAACAGTATTAACACATAAATAGACATCATTTTTTCCTCAAGGAACACAGATGTGGGGGGCTTGAGAGATTGGATACAGTGGATAAGGCACTGGCCTTACACAGGGTCCACCCTCGTTTGATCCCCAGCACTCTATATGGTACCCAAGTCCTGCCAGAAGTGATGCAGGAGCACAGAGCCAGTACTAAGCCCGAAGCACTGCTGGTATGGCCCCGACAAAGAAAAAGGGGAAGGAAAGGAGGAGGTGGAGGAGAGCAAGAAAAGAGAAAAGAAACACAACTTTTGCCCGAGGGACGGCTCAGCTAGTAGAATGCCCGCAGCAGGCCAGGGGTTCAATCCCTGACACCACCACTTGAGGCCACAGCTCCAGGAGAGCGTGGGATCCCCGGAGAACAGCATCCACAGCGTTCACAAGCATCAACCGCGTAAGCATGCAGCCTCCAGTGAGCACAGCAAATAAGTGTCAAGTAGTAGCCAGGATAGCAGCAAAGGGAAGGGCAGTTTTGGGAGAATTCCAAAAAGGAACACACATCAATAATGAGCACCTGAAGATAGTCCACACGTTTGTATATACATGAATTCACTTGTGCAAGAGATGGAAGAAGAACAGAGTGAATGAGGCACTCAACTGAGGAGAGCGATTCCAGCCTCAAATCCAGCCGGCTCCCTGACTAGACAAAGCACCTGATTAGGGTCAGATTGATAGTATAGCAGGTCAGGTGTTTGATTTGCACAAGGCTGACCTAGGTTCCATCCTGAACATCCCCTATAGTCCCCCGAACACTACCAGGAAGGATTCCTGAGTGCACCGCCAGGAGTAACCCCTGGGCATTGCCAGGTATGGTTCCAAAATGAACACCAAAAACAATTCACTGATAAATGGAGGCTGGAGATAGGGCCCTTCTTGCAAGAACACATGAACAGTAATGGACCGGAAGGAGAATCTGGGCTTCTGGCTCCGAGTCCACTAGTCTCTCCAAGATGCACAAGGCACATAGATCAACGAAAAGAGAACAAAAGAAAAGCAGGCGGCAGGGCCTATGCAGCCGTACAGCAGGCAGAGCATTCGTCTTGCATGTGGGCAATCCAGGTTCGATCCCTGGCACCCCAGGAATCAAACTCACTTCTCGGTTCCCACCAGGAATGATTTCTGAGTGCAGAGCCATGCGTCAGCCCTAAGAACAGCTAGGTGTGGTCAAAAACAAACCAAAAAAAAAAAAAAAAAGTATATATATTCCCGGTCATTTGTAGCAAATGAGAAGAGGAGAATCAATGAAGGGTGCAAGGAAAAAGAAGACAGACCACCACACACCTCAAAACAAAATCGTGAGTCACCCATGGGTTTTGACCAATTTACTCCATCAGATCCACCTGCACACCTTGAAAAAAGGACAGACTTTACACATGCTGTATCGGAACCACCAGCCACCAAGTTCCGGATTGGCCCCAACTGATTCATTTTAGCTGGGGTGTGGAGCTCTGTTCCATCTGCGACCACGTAAGGAAGTGTACCACTAGCCATGGCACCAGAGAGTGGGAACTAGATTAATGCAAATGTTGTGGGCAAAAGAGAATTTCTGAGAGTATCATATTTTTTTAAATGTATTGTAAGGCTGCTCTGAAGCGTCCAAGCATATCCCACTGAACTTAACCATTTTCTAAAGACCCTGAAGTCAGCAGCTACAAGAAAACCAAAAAAACACTCCTGTGTGTCATAAGAGGTCTACAGAAGAGGCAATGGAGTGGAAATGGTGTAGCGAGCTAGCCAAGGATACATGGGCTACAACATCAGGAAAAATAAGATGCTAAAAATAGTAACTCTCTCCTCTCCCCTTCAACACTCCCTCCCGCCCCCCACCCCTTCATGGAATAACAAGAAAGAAAGAACATCACAGGGGGAAAAAAGAGAAAAGGAAATAGTTTCAAGGTAAATTTAATCTCCATCTGAGGGGCCGGAAGAAAACAATTGCTCTTTGTGATTTTTCAAAGCAAGGAAAGAATTCAGCTGAGCAATTATATAGCAGGTAGCAAAACCAGGAGCCATCTCCCACTGCAAAGCAAAAGAAAATAAGTGGCAAGGGGTGGTCGTGGGCAACTGTCCACACCATTAGAAATAGGCAGGTTGACAGCGACTTGCCTTAGGAACTCCATGATGTTAAAATTCACAGTTGGCCATGAGCCAAACACAGGAACCCTCAAAAGTTGAGATGGGTGTGTTATAACTGACACCATGGCAAAATACAATAGATTGAAAAGATTCAATGAGTCTTTTGAAAGATTTGGGATTTGTACCCAGAAACGGGTTCTTTAATCTCTTCCGTTGCAGTCATTTACTACCTGAAAGACATCTGTCAAAAATAAAAATATCTAAGCCTGTCCTTTGAGCTCACTAACACTTATCTTGTCTACCTAAATGCTAGTGAGAGTAATACCTTGTCAGGGGAGAAGTAGAAGAGAGAGATCATCCTATTTTCTGATCTCTGGGGTGAAGCTCAATGTGTCAAAGGAACCAATCCTATCCGTGACATCAGTCTTGTTAATAAACATTTTACAAATCACTCTGTAATCATTTATGATTCTCGCAAGCTAAGGTGGGTCATGTCTTTAATTAATTCTATTTCATACGTGAGAAGACTCAGAAAAACGAAGTTTATGGAAACAACCTAATGGGAGACGAAGAAGTGTTGCCCTTCGATGAGCCAATATTCCCAAAACCCCAAATCTACTCTCATGCAAACACTTTCGCTCGAAAGGGGAAACAAAGGCAAGTTTTGGGGTCATCAACATAGTCTCCCGGCCCATTTCTGGAACTCGCAGGGGCCGAGAGGTGTAAAGAATCTGAACCTTCCAAGAAGAATCTGGCTGGGGCTGAGCAACCCAGCACTGTGATAAATAATCTTGTTCTCTTTTAAACATCTGTGATTGGCACACTGTCAGTTAACAATGAACAAAGAGCAGCTTTTTCTGAAGCCTATCATCCTCCTAACTTTTTCCCTGCAGAAAAACACAGCTCCTGCACTAATCTGTTTAGGTGCTTTTAAGTAAAAGTTACAAAGTTGCCTTGGATGCTTGGCAGAGAAGTGCCTCCTTTCTGACAAGCAGGTCCGGGCCACTTCCATCCCACTGAAAGCAGGGTGGAGAATCAGTCTCTACCCTTCATTCCCCCCCCCTTTTTTTTAAATTCTGCCATAGCTTTAATATTCATTCGCTTAATTAATCCCATTAGCTGGATAATTTCATTCCATTTTATTGGGGTACTCAAGGAGCAGAGGCTGGATTCAAACCCTGCATTATGCAGAGAGCAAGACTCCAAAAAGCCCCAGCCCTTTCCAAGCGAACAAAGCTAAGAAATCTGGAATCTGCAGGGTGTGCGTGGGATGGGCAAGACATAATTCGATTCCTCTGCCTTGAGCCAAGCCCGCTCAGAAAAGCCTGTGGCAAACACCCCACTTTCGAGAGGCTTTCTAAGGAAGCGCTGGGGATCCACGGACCCACTCGGACCCACCCCGCCCCTACCCGGCCCGGAGCGCGGCCCAGAGGCGCAGCCAGGTTAGGGGCGTCGGTCAGAGTCACACCACATTCCTGGGCTGGACACACACTCCCCACCGGCGAGCTTGCAACCAGCACTGCAGTTCCCGATTTTTGAATCCTGTGGCTCGGCTTGCAGCCACACCGATGCCCCCGCTGCGCCCGCCTGCACCTTCCCAAGGCCGGGGGGCCGGGGTGGGGGCCGGGGTGCGGGCGGCAGGGCCGGGGGGCGCGGTAAAACCTGATGCAACTCCAAGCCCCCGCGGGACCACCCCCCAGAGCTGAGCCCCGCGGGGTGGGTGCACGGCCGCCCCCCGCTCCCTGGCATTCCTCCACGCCGCCCACCCGCGCCACCCGGCCGGCCAACGGGGACTCCTCGACCCCCGCCCCCACCCCGCGCGGGGACACGCTGGACCTCAAACGCCCCCGGAGCCCAAGAGCCGGAGAGGACGGCGGGGCCGGCGTCGGTGCAGCCGTGCGGGGGTCGGTCCGGTCCGGTCCGATCCGGGGGAGCCGCTCCCGGGGACCGGGCGCGCCCCGGGAGCGGGGCCCGGCGTCGTCCCAACTCCGATGCAGCCCAGTGGCCTCCTCGGGAGGGAGAGAAGGGGGAAAGGGGGTCCCCCGGGCGGCCCGCGCCCCCCACCACCACCACTCACCGCGCGCGGGGGTCGCGCCGCACAGCCAGAGCGCCAGCAGCACCCACGGGCGGGCGGGGCGCGGGACGCGCATCTTCTCGGTCGCCTGCTGCGCCGCCGGGGCAGACCCGCATGGGGAGGGGGTCCCGACGCCGGAGACCCCCGCTCTCCGCGCTCCTGCGGCTCGCGAGGCGGCGCTGCGTGGCGGGGCCGAGGCTTCCAGCGCTGCGGCCGCTGCGAGCACCCGAGTCCGCCGCTCCCGGGCCGCCGCCGCCGCCGCCGCCCGAAGTTCGGCCGAAAGTTTGTCGGCGGCGCCGCCCGCCCCGCGTGTGTCCTTCCGCCCGGCCGGCGCGGCCGCCTCCGCCGCGGGCCCCGCCCCTCGCGCCGCCGCCGCCGCCGCCGCCCGCACCCAGGGGCTTCCCGCAGGAAGAAGCGCCGGGCCGCGCGCGGAGGGATCTGCGGCCGGTGCGCCGACACCCCCGCGCGGCGCGCCCGGGCTCCCCGCGGCTCCCGGGACGCGGCGGGCGCCCCGGAGCCGCGCCCGGCCGAGCCCCGCAGCCTCGGGGGCGGCCGCGACTGGCCACTCGGACCCCCGGGGCGGCGGGGGACCGGCTCGCGTGGAGAGAGGGGACCCCCGCCCCCGCACGCACGCACGCACGCACGCCCACGCACCCCCTCCCCGGCTCCGGCGCGGGCCGAGCGGAGCCCCCAGGGGAAGGGGACGGCGAAGGCGCCAAAGTCTGCAAGGAGCCGCCGAGCGCGGCGACCTCCCCTCCTGCCGCCCGCTCCCGCATTCCTTCACTCGTGCATTCATTCGTTCCAGGGGCGCCCGACTCGGGAGCAGTGAACTCAGCACAATGGAATGATGCGAAAGTGCCCAGACTCTTCTGCAGGGGGCTGGCTGGGGGGGGAGGGGGGATGCTGGCGGGCTGGAGGGTAGGAAGGCTTGCAGGGGGGAGTCAGGAGCAGGGCAGGACCTGGGAAGGTTTTACCCGGTAAGGAGAGTCACTGGATTGTGCTGGTAATAGTCAGAGTTTGGAATCGCCCACCCAGGAAGGAACGAATGAATGAATGATGGATGGCACGTTTGCAAGCTGAACGGGGCCAGACAGCTGGAGAACAGGGAGGGCTTCGGTTGCTCGCCTTGCTTGCTGGAGGTCCCAGTTCGAATCCCTGACATCACATACGTCCTCGCCCTTAGCACCCCAGGAATAATAAGCCCTGAGCACCACCAGCTATGGCCAAACACCAAATTTTTTTTTATAAAAAAGCAACAGCAATTGAAAGACTATAATTATATGACAATAGGAATAATACTTAAAGAAAGGTAAAATGGTATTGAAAAATCTAACTGCAGGACACACAAAATACACCATTTTGAGTAAGTTAGATTTCTTTCAGAAGGTTCTCAGGATTCAGTACAATGTATCTATGTTTACATACATAAGTTATACAAATATATACATGGTAAAAAAAAAAAGTAACCATAATTAGTGGTTACTAATTCAGAGTAGAAAAGGGGGAGTGTGATCTGTGCATGGGCACAAATGACTTACTGTGGGTAAAAAAAAAAGAGTTAAAGTAACTCCCAGGATGTTTGTGTGAGCCTAGCATCCCAGGAAGACACAGTGAAAGCAAAGATGCAGATTAGATAATAAATAGATGAGTTCTAACACAGTTGGCAGTGATGGAAGTCAAGGAGTGAAAGGGACTTGAAACCAGATTCTCTAGGACCCTGAATGGCAAGTCGAGGGAGGGTCACAGTTATCTCAGGTCATATGACCAAAAAAAAAAAAACAGCGAAGATATTACACAGGAGTGAGGCTTGATGGAAAAAGAGGGTTATTCTGATAATCCCGTGCAAAATCCGTTGTCAGGAGCAAAAGGCAAACTAGAGTCCAACAACCAGTTCTAGGAGTTTGTGAAACAGTCCAGGCATGGGGTGATGAGCAAATGAGGAAGATGTCAGAATGTAAAGGAAGGGATGGATCTGAGATAATCTGGGGGTGGGGGAGATGGGGGGTGGGAGGAGGGTTTGAAGACGAATCTATGTGGCTAATTACAAGTGGGAGTTAACAGAACCTGTGAGGAAGGGTAATCCTATCCCCAGCGCTTCTCCCTGTTCAGGATGAAATCCAAACTTCTGCCTGTGTCCTTTGACCCCATTGGGGCACCAACCCTCCTCCTTTCTGGCCCCATTTTGAACTTTGCAGTATGGAGCTGCTTGGGGTCACCCCCACATATACTTCTGTTTTAGTCTCTGTACCCCCTGTTCCTTGCCTTGGAATGTCTCCTAAAGTCGCTTCCCTTCCTCCTCTTCATAAAGTTTGTCCTTCAGCCCGAGAAATCTTTGACAGTATAACAAATTTTTGCTTGACGGTGTAACAAATTCCTACCCCTGCTAGCAGTCCCTTCACTCTGGTGCTCCTTCGTGTTATTAGCTGGTATCTGGTTTTCACACCGCTCTGTTTGTATTTATGTCTTCTCAACGAACTTGGCAGGTCTTTCTGGGCAAAGATCGAGGCCTGATTCAGTTCCAATGTCTAACACACAACAGGCATTAAACTAGGATTCCAAAACAGTGCATCAAATAATTGTGAGTCTCTCTGATCATAGGCCTGTAGCACTGTAGCACTGTCCTCCCGTTGTTCATCGATTTGCTCCAGCAGGCACCAGTAATGTCTCACAACAAATTGTGAGACTTGTTGTTACTGTTTTTGGCATATCGAATATGTCACAGGGAGCTTGCCAGGCTTTGCCGTGCAGGCGAGATACTCTCTGTAGCTTGCCGGGCTCTCCTAGAGGGGCGGAGGAATCGAACTTGGGTCGGCCGTGTGCAAGGCAAACGCCTTACCCACTGTGCTATCGCTCCAGCCCAAAAAAGTTACAAACGAAAAATCAATAAGCTCTTTAGAATAGATAAACAAGAACGGTCATTGAAAGTAGTCTTTTTGGAATACTAGAGACTCTTTTCAAAAATAAGTCAAAATCGTTTTGGAATTTTATTAGTGCAGATCTGTTCAGAGAAAGAGATGGTAGCGTGACTTTTTAGTTGTTGGCCCAGAAGACTTATCTGCTTGCACATTCTCTTTACGAAAGTTCACAGTGTCTTGGTCAGGTACATTTTAATAACCTGCACAGCTGGTGCACATTGATTGAACACTGGCACTGATAGTCCTTTGAGCACTACCGGGAGCAACCCCTGAGCACTGAGTCAGGGAGAGACCCCGAACACTACCAAGTATGACCTCCAGCCCCCCACAAATTTACCTGAAAAGGACCTGCAAGGATTAAATTTGTCAATATTAAAATATATCCAGGAATATACAAAGATAATTACTCCCAAAGAATAACTATAGAAGTGACGATGGCCCTCACAAAATTGTTAAAATAAGACATGACCCTCACAAAATTATTAAAATATTTCAAGACTATTTTAACAATCTCAAAGGGACTATTTCAAGGTGAGCAATTATCAGTTCACAGATAGCTTTCAGATCTGTTGGATTTATTAATAATGTTAAACTTACCGCAAAAAAAATAAAAACAAAGACAAGCGGATTCAAGAACAAAATTTGTAAATGGAAATATTAAAAAAATCTATAAGCAAAGTGGTTTAAAAGATAGGTTGGTTGTTTGTGAGGGGTTGCTCCTGGCAGTGTCTGTGGACTATTCCTGTGCAGTGTCAGGGAGCAGACCCAGGACTCATGCATGTAAGTCATGAGCTGCAGTCTTTTGAGCTATCTCCTCAGTCTTTAATGACAAACTTTGCAGTAGAAATTTCTCAGAAAAGTAAGAATAGAGCTTGAATAATAGAGATTCTTCATCTCGATAGCTACCTCCAAGACACTGAAACCTTCATTCAAAAAGACCTATGCACATCCTTGTTCATTGCAGCACTTGTACAATAAGTAAGATAAGGGAATCAACTCAAATGTCCAATGATAGATGAATGGAAAAACAGATGTGGTATAGACACACTGTGGAACACTGCGCAGCTGCAGGAAGTTATGACATCATGAAATTTGCTGCAACTTTGATGAAACTGGAGGACATCACGTTAAGTGAAGAAAGTCAGAAGGACGAATTCCAGAGATTCTCACTTATCTGTGGTATACAGAATAACATGGCAGGGGAATGTAACTCGGCAAACCCTTGGAAGTAGAATACGGAGAAAGACCAGGAAAGGTGAGGAAGTCTGAAGGTAACATACGGGCAAGGACCAGGGGCCTTGGATACATCAGGGTTGTAGTGGCAGGATATTGTATATCATGAAACCAGCACAACTGCAAGCATGGGACCCAAACTACGATCCTCTAAAATGTTCCTGTTAAGGAGGTGATTGTTGGTGGAGGGGTGACAGGGTAGAATCTGGGACATTGGTGAAGGGATGCTGAAACTAGTGTTGGGATTGGAGTTGGGACATCGGATGCCTGAAATTCTATTGGTGGTAGCTTTGTAAATCATGATGCTTGGGAAAAAATAAGAAAAAGCTTTCGAAGGAAGATGTGGATTATGAATTGGTTATTAAAAAACATGATGAAAGTCATGGGAAAACTGAAAATGACAAAGATTGAGATGAAAACGAATCAGCCCAATACATCAGTGAACATTTTGGTGAAAATTTGACATGGACCAGATCCTATGTGAGGGTCTGAGAGGTAAGTAACTGGCGATAGGGATTCAATGTGACTGTGGGATGGGGTGGGGTGACTCCTTAGGAACTGTGTTCTGTCCTTCCTGAGATGGCTAGGCTTCCAGGATCATCTCAATAGCCAGATTAAGAATTGGAGGACCAGAGCAAGGAAAATGTATAAAGCACTCAGAAAATGCAGCCAACAGTACCAAAAAATTTATAACCCCATCCAAAATGTGGAAAAGAAATATATAGACACTTCCATGAAGAGAATCTTCAGATGGTCAATAAGCAGACGAAGAAGCACTTATCACATAATATCAGGGAAACATACATCAAAATGACAATGAGGTACTATCTCACACCAGTGAGAAAATATATATCAAAGACACTGGAAGCATCTGGTGTTTGTGGGGCCTGTGGCAAGAAAATACCTGATTCACTATGGTGCTAATGTTGTCTGGTCCCACCTCTGTGGAAAACAATGTGGAAATTCCTCAAAAAAGTAAGAATGAAGTACCCATATGGCCACTTATCCCACTTCGAGGTATCTGCACCCAAAGTACAAAACCATTAATCAGAAAAGATATATGCACACCTATGCTCGTTGCAGCTCTTAGTACAATAGGTTATGGAGAAACTCAAACATTCTATAACAGATGAATAACTAAAGATGCTGTGGTGTATAATGGAATACTATGTAGTCAGGAGAAAAACTCATGGCCCTCACATGCAGTTTGTGACAATTTGAATGGAATTGAGTAGAATTATGTTGAGCAAAGTAAGCTAAAGGCAGAAAGACAAATACTAGATGATTGCACTCATCTTTGCCATATAGAGAAAGAAATGAAGGAAATGGAAAATATAAATTGATAATAAACCTTGGGCACCACATTCTACATCTGAGAAGACCAGGGTTGGGAAGAAGGAAGCAATAATGAGTTAAACTGGAAGTAATGCAAGAACATAGGAACGGGTCTAGGGCAAACTGGTATCAGTAAAGTGAGGTAAGATGATGCATCAAAACTATACTGTCAATCAACAAATAATAAATTGGAAGGCGCAGGGTGGGGATATCAGACCAGAAGTTGACACAGTAGGGAAGGGCTATAGGCACTTTGGTGGTGATGGTGATTCACAATAACTTTGCACATTAGCACCGTGGCACTGTCCTCGCGGTGTTCATCGATTTGCTCTGGCGGGCACCAGTAACGTCTCCATTGTGAGACTTCTTGTTAATGTTTTTGGCATATCAAATACACCACAGGGAGCTTGCCAGGCTCGGCCATGCGGGCGGGATACTCTCGGTAGCTTGCCGGGCTCTCAAGGAGGGATGGAGGAATCGAACCAGGTTGGGCCACGTGCAAGGCAAACGCCCTACCCGCTGTGCTATCACTCCAGCGCACTTTGCACATTAATACTATAAAATTAAACACATTTATACTCCTGTTACCTAAACTGTAATAATAATAAAAGAAGAATTGCCAGCCCAAAAAGAGAATTCAGGTAGAAAGGAGGAGGAAAATGACCCTATGTAGAGGGAATAAGGATTGAGGCAGGTAAACAATAGAGACCAGAGTCTCTTATTTAAGGGGGGAAAAATAAGAATTTGTGCAGGGATTGTCAGAATGCAGAAAAGATAGGAACTGGACCATTAGCAGAAGAAAAATGTGAGTAAGGGCCACTCTCCTTTTTGCTTTTAATTAAAAGTGAAAATAAGGGGGTATGGTGCCGCCAGCAGGTCAATCTGTACCTGTGAGGTGAGTGCATCAGCAGTCTGATGGCAACGTCAGACTTCCAGATACCCCAAAATTGCTGCTGTGCCTTTGGCCAGACACCAAAAACTTGGGGCAAAGTTTACAAGAAAGTAAACGGCCAAAAGTTGGGTATGTGGGAGACACACCCACAAACCACCTCTGGCTCAGCTATATAATTGGAGGCATGGCCTCTCTGGTTCCTGATCGAGCTGCTTAATGGCCATGATCCCAGAGACTCAGGGATGAATCTTGGAACCCAAAGGCTTTTGGCAGAAATGCGTCCTGTTCCTGCAGTAGGTTACTGGTGCTGGGCCATTCCAGGTGGGAATAGATTTCGTACCTTGGCCTGTTCCCCCTGGTGGCCTGGTGACCACCATCCTCCAGAGGCCACTGGACAGTCAGGTTTGGGCCTGCAGTGACGAAACACATGGGGCCTCAACACATGGGGGTGGAGCCGACTCTTTCTCCCCATCCCAATGAGACCCCGAGTCGCCGCCCACAAAAGGCCTCTCTGGCTCCTGATCAAGCTGATTAATAGCCATGATACCGGAGACTCAGAAACAAATCTTGAAACCGAGCGGCTTTCGGCAGAAATGCATCTGAACTGTATACAAGGTGGCCACTGGCTCAGAGCTTATTGGAAAGCCAGGTATAAGCCGGAGGTGACGGGGCAACTGCAGTCTCATGGGAAGGGGGGCGATACCAACTCATCCTTCACACCCTACCGAGGTCATGAGTTGCCCCCCACGAGCGGCTCTCTGTCACAGCCATGGCTCCAGAGGCAAAAGGACTTAATCCAGAGCCTGGAAGCTTGCGGCAGAAAAGTGAATGGACCATGCGTTAAACCATGGCACCATGCCTCCCCGGGAGGGAAAGATGTTGCTCCTTTCCACCCCCCCCCACCCCCCGACAGCAAGGTATCTGCCATCTCAGAGCTTATTGGAAAGCCAGGTATGAACTTGCAGTGATGGGGCAGCTGCAGTCTCATGGGAAGGGGGATGGTACCGGCACGTCCTTCACGCCCTACCGAGGTCACGAGTTACCCCCCACGAGCGGCTCTCTGGCACGGCCATAACACCAGACACACAGAAATCAATCTCATAATTATCTGGCTCTTTGCAGAAATCCAAAATCATGGCCACATGACATTATATGATTCTCATAAGCAGCTATAGAAAACAAAATATTTCACAATGCCTTTTCAGCAATTCTGATTGTTTGGGGGGAAATTTTAAAACAATAATGGTGCATCTTTTGTCGAAATAATGGATGTAATCAATGTAGAGAAGAGATAAGTAGAAATCATCTGCCTCACAGGCATTTGGAGGGGTGGGAGGGGGGGTATACTGGGGTTCTTGGTGGTGAAAAATGAGTACTGATGAAGGGAAAGGTGTTTGATCATTGTATGACCGAGACTTAAACCTGAAAGCTTAGTAACTTTTCCCACAGTGATTCAATAAATAAATATAAAAAGAAAAAAAAATAAAATAAAATAAAATAAGGTGGAGTTCATGCCCAATTCAATCAACTAATCAGTGGCTGAATAAATAGCAGTACTCCTACCAAAAAAAAAAGTGAAAATAGACATGTCTTTACTAGCTAAAACTCAAATGTAAAACTGCCTCCCCAAATGGGTACTTACTCTCAAATCTATTAGATTCAATAAGATTTTCAAAACGGTCAAGGATAGGAAAGCTGTGTTTTGTTGTTGTTTTTGTTATTGTGTTATTTTGCCCTATTCTCGCACAGATGTACACACGTGATCGGCAGTATACATTTTAAATGTTGAATGAGGAGCATATATCAGAGAGAGATGCAAGATTAACAGGTCTTCTATATTATCCCTGGGCTGGAGCGATAGCACAGTGGTAGGGCGTTTGTCTTGCACACAGCCAACATCGTCGACCCGAGTTCGATTCCTCCACCCCTCTCGGAGAGCCTGGCAAGCTGCCGAGAGTATCTCGCCCGCACGGCAGAGCCTGGCAAGCTACCCGTGATGTATTCGATATGCCAAACACAGTAACAAAAAGTCTCATGATGGAGACGTTACTGGACCCGCTCAAGAAAATCGATGAAAATGGGAGGACTGTGACTATATTATCCCAGGCTGAATCAGTAAAACATTACAAGAGTTGAAGAAGAAATATTGGAATCCACAGAAACTAGAGCTGCTCCATACCACATACGACACTTCCCAGAAATCTAAGGTGTGTGAAGAAATGTTTGTGGAGGCAGAAATGAAGAGGAAGATATCCTTGCAAATTAATGCCTTGCATTTGTACAGTGCTTTAAATTTTTCAAAAACACTTTTAAGTATATTATCTCATTTGATCCTCCAAGTAGTCATGGGAAATAGCCAAGCCAGTCATTATCATTCCCATTTCACAGATGAGAAAACTGAGATAGAGTTTAAGTATCTTGCCCAAGGTCAAATAAGTAATTAGTGACAGAGATGAGATTTTTTAAAAACCCTCTGTCTGACTTCTCATTTAATTTAACTCTCTTCCTGCAACAATATGAAGTGTGTAGCATGGGGACCTCTGAGAAGTCCAGCAATTTATTAGAGCTGTGTTGGTATAAAATAAGTGGATCCATGCAATTAGGAAACCGTAGTAATCAAATCTCTTCTTCAAAAGCATTTTTGAAAGTTCACGCTCTGCCTCGACCCTGTGACAAAATAGACGCAAATCAGACCCAGTCTCTGTTCTCTGGCAATCACAGTTCGCTGAGGAGGCCAACATACAAACAACATTACTACAATTGAGATAAAATACAAGTGATAGGAAATCAAAGAGCACTTTGATTATAGCAAAGGTCACTTTAATTTTATCTTGTCCACATCCCGAAAGATATGAGTGAACTGGGGTGGTCTCTGTAACTGGACTGTAAGCAGTGCGAATTCAAGTGATCCTCTCCGATTCATGTTTGTAAATCCTACAGTTGTTTCTTTGCCCATTCAAAGAGGAAATGCCCAATAAAGACTCACATTCTAAGAGGCCCACAAGCTTTAGTCAAACAGAGGATAAGTTCCAGAAGGCAGGAGTTCGCTTTAAGATACACACGAATTCTGAGAACTAGGAGCTAGTCCGCTCCTTCAACCAAGCAGAGACACAATTGCCTTTGTTCTGATTAAGGGAATAAGGAATATAAGAAACTGCAATTGGGACTTCTTGGCAGGTTTTTGCCCTAGTAGGTTTGAGATGATCTCAATGTAATTAATGTCAAGGACAGGAAAATTTGAGACCGTCTCTGTATAATTAACTCTTTTTCATGTGCATGTACTATGTGACCCACAGCACTCATAAAAGTTAATTATGTATTCAAAATATCCCCCTTATGTGAGATAAGCAGGAAAGTTGGTATAAGGATCCTCATTTTAACACTACCTGATTAAAATTTCCCTCGTAGGGGCTGGAGAGATAGCACAGCAGGTAGGGCGTTTGCCTTGCACGCGGCCTACCCGGGTTCGATTCCCAGCATCCCATATGGTCCCCTGAGCACCGCCAGGAGTAACTCCTGAGTGCAGAGCCAGGAGGAACCCCTGTGCATCGCCAGGTGTGACCCAAAAAGGAAAAAAGTAAAAGTGAAAAATAAATAAACCGGCGCTGTCTGTTTTTTCCACTCTTTGTGGTCTGGATCTTCTATTCTTCCAACTTTAAAAAAAAATTTCCTCTTAGCTATTTTATGCTAGAAACTTCAATTAAGTTTCTAAGTGGAAAAGTCCGTGTACGAGCACGCGCGCGCACACGCACACACACACACATAATGGTGTAAAAAAATGTTGATTTGTACACACCAAGACTTCTCCCCAACTCAAGAGCAGCATAAAACCCACAACTATGTCATTATCAAACCACAGTGTTATTGGATGGCTTCCAGCTCTACAGTCACTTTAATAGTTATGCAATACTGGATATTTGTGAAAGTTAAGGTGTTTGTTCTCAGTGATTATTTAATTGTTTTGACACAACGTTCTCATATTCTTTCCTTGCAAAAAGCCAAGAAATTCCTGAATAGTAAAGTCCAGCTACATGGAAAGTTTCTACTATAAACTATAGAAAAAGCCTACACAGAAGTAAGTACCTTGAGGCAGAAGAAAAAGGAAAATTTTTTAATGTGGAATGCAAAAAATAGTTAACTATGTGAGAGAATGAGGACATCAAAAATAAGGAGAAGAAATTCCATTTCTTTAAGTAAACTTTGAAAAATCATTAGGATTTTTCGAAAGTAATTCATCAAGAGATAACTAATGGTTGGCAACAGGTATTTACAGTAGAAGTGTACATGGCCTTAATCATAGGTTTGCTTCTAAAAACCTTCTAATTAAAAAGGGAAAGAGTAATTTTATAGGAAAGTACAAATCAGTAGTATGTGTGGACATAATGTGTGCAGCAACAGAGGTGGTTATTGCTGGGCTCAGAACAGGTATCAATTGCTGAAGATAATGACCTTGTGAATATACAAATAGAGTTTCCAACAAAGCTGAAAGTACATCATTATTATTCATCAGTGCAGAGTGGTATGTGAAATTGGAATTCAGAAGGTAAGAGGTGGATCTAACTATGGACATACCAACTAGTTTTTCTTTTGTTTATTTTAATAGTGATTATTTTTTACATTAAGTCGCTGTATTTACAAGGTTGTTCACAACATTGTCAGGCATGTAAGTTTCTATCCATCACCAATCACACCCTCAGTGCCAATTTCTTTTTCCACCAATGTCCTGATTCTTTCCCACCCTCTAACCTGCTTCAGTATTACATCCATTTTTTAGTTTAGTTACTGTAGGTTGGGTCTCCTGTTTGCAGTGTTGCTGGTTCAGAGTTTAGATATATACATATGCCATACCTCTACACCACTGATGTGCTGGGAGTCCCTGCCTCTTACCCGTTTTACCTCCTGTTCCAATTCTTCTTACCTTCTCTCCTTTTTAATTCCCTGTCCTCATTTCTAGAATCTAGAATCCAAGGTCATTTAGGTATTCCCCACTTTGGTCCCTTACACTCCTTTGTCTTGTTATTTTTATATTGAAGGTAAGTGCAATCATTCAGTATTTGTACTTCTGACCCACTCAGTTTTGTTTTTGATCATCCTAATTTCAATTAAGAACAACGTAACAAGATGTTCTGTTATCTTGCTCAGACCACTGATCTCATCATTTTTTATTCTGACCTTTGACTTTTTCCCTCTTAGGACACTTAGTAAAAGATCTGAACAAGAAGGCCCTCACGTTGATCGTCGATTTGCTCGAGCGGGCCCAGTAACGTCTCCATTGGAGACTTGGTTGTTTCTGTGTCTGGCATATCGAATACTCTCGGTAGCTTGCCGGGCTCTCCGAGAGGGGCGGAGGAATCGAACTCGGGTCGGCCATGCTGGCCACTTGTAAGGCGAACGCCCTACCCGCTGTGCTATCGCTCCAGTCCCTAATTTAAATATATGTTTAAAATTAAAGGAAAAGTGCCTACAATATAGGGCTGGAGCGATAGCACAGTGGTAGGGCGTTTGCCTTGCACGCAGCCAACATGGACAACCCAAGTTCAATTCCTCCGCCCCTCTTGGAGAGCCCGGCAAGCTACCGAGAGTATCTTGCCCGCACGGCAGAGCCTGGAAGCTCCCCGTGACTGAACAAGAAGAGAGGACCAAAAACTAGTTAGACACAGAGTGCCTCTGGCATTAATCATTACGTGTGAATCCAAGAAGATAAAGCCATCACATCAGACAGTTCACACATTCATTGGTTTCCACTGTAAACTAGGGTTACTTTAAAAGAACCTTCTTTAATTTGACCCATATGGTCCAAAGTCCATGTCTGTCCATTGCTTACTATGTTTTAAGACTGTGTATTAAGCAGTGGTTATAGATGGGTTTTGTTTGTTTGGGTCTGCTTTCCAGTGCTGGGGATCAAACCTATTTTTTGAAGTGAGTTTCAAAAAACCCTATCAGTACAAATCACATAATCTATTGAACTACATCCCTACCCTTGCAAAGATATTTTGTCACACTGCTGTTGCTGTGACGGGTCACATAGCTTTGGATATGCTATGTGCCTCACATAGGCAAGGTGTACATAGTACTTGAGTCACTTCCCCAACTCTGAACATCTTTTAAGGAACACAGATTTATTCATGTATATTCCAAGAGCTCAAATTAATAGACAACCTTAAGATTTCAAAATGACAAATTCATAAACTACAAAAAGAAGTGCACAGTTCCACTTGGACGTTTTAAGGAGAGAATGTACATACAAAGAGTTGCAAATAGTTGAAAAAAAACAAATAGACAGAAGAGTTAGAGAGGAAGATAAGAGGATGCAATAACCTGTGTAGAAGTGAGAAGTAGCACGAACAGTAGCAAAAGAAGAACCAGCCAGAAGTTCCTCCTTACACGTCACCTTCTTCCCTCTTGAGGGCCTGGCTTGGACCTGCAGCCATGTTCTAGAAATGAGAGAACTACACCAGAATGTCTTCTAAAAATTTTTAAATGTCTCCCTGCTCCCACACCAAATTCGAACTGTCCATAATCTACGTCAATTCCATCCATCATAAATGTTTACAGAGAACAACAACAAAAATCACACGCCTAGTTCTCATGGTAGTAAGCATATAGGAAAACGCTTCCTGTGTCAGTCACCATGTCTAAAGCACTTAGCTAGATCTGTTGTTTATAATACTCTGAGCATGTTTCACTAGTCCTGCTTCTCAGAGAAAGTGAAGCCTGAGCCATTGCCCAAGTTCACACAGCTGCTAAACAGTGACACATTCCAGGTCCCTCTAACCACTGATGGTAGCACGCAGCTAACCTCTGCATAGTAGACCTGTAGGTCTCTGCCTTAGAAATCCAAACCCATCACTATTTAGACTACCTAGACATAAGATACATGGTTCTCTGGTAATTTATTATAAACCTAATCTCTCAAGTGTACCGTGAGGTAGGACTTGCTCATCTGCTTCTACTAGAACCTCATGCCCAGTCTCTTGCTTGCCAGTCTCCAGTGATGTGGGGAACTCAAGAACTTCTTTGAATCTGATCATGTCCCCCAGATGAGAGAAGGTCAGACAAGTCTGCAGATTGCTTCAACAACTTTGTTTTTGTTTTTGTTTTGCTCTTTGGGTCACACCTGGCGATGCTCAAGGGTTACTCCTGGCTTTGCACTCAGGAGTCACTCCTGGCAGTGCTCAGGGGACCATCTGGGATGCTGGGAATCGAACCCGGTCGGCCGCGTGCAAAGCAGACGCCGCCCTACTCGCTGTGCTGTTGCTCCAGCCCCCAACTTTGTATTTTGAAATAGTCTCTTCCAAGTGCACACAATAAAAGGCAAAATAGTATGGGAAAATTCTAATTTATTGCTATATCTTTAACCTATAAATGTGTATTTAGAATTCATATATATTAAATTGATTAACATGTATAATTAAATATTCTAATTTAAATCACTGTCCACTGTCACTGTCCTCCCATTGTTCATCGATTTCCTTGAGCAGGCCCAGTAACATCTCCACCATGAGACTTTGTTGTTACTGTGTTTGGCATATTGAATACGTCACAGGGAGCTTGCCAGGCTTTGCCCTGCGGGCGAGATACTCTCAGTGGCTTGCCTGGCTCTCCAAGAGGGGCGGAGGAATCGAACTCGGGGCAGCCATGTTGGCCACTTGCAAGGCAAACACCCTACCAGCTGTGCTATCGCTCCAGTCCCTAATTTAAATATATGTTTAAAATTAAAGGAAAAGTGCCTACAATATAACAAGTGAAACCATCTTGGTACATTCAATTGTTTCTTCATATCATTTTTAAACAGTTATAATCCAGACCTACGTACCTTTTTAAACTAGAATTTTCAGCTAATCTACATATCATAAATATTTGTTGGTATTAGTTTGATCTGTGACATTGTGGAGGTTTGTTTGCAATGGAGTGGGCCACATCCAGCAGTTACAGGGCTTTCCCCCCAAACCCCTGACTCTGTACTTAGGACTCATTCATGATGAGTTCTGGCACCATATGTGGTGCCAGGGATTGAACTCGGGTTGGCTGTATGCAAGATAAGCACCTTTCCTATTATTCTAGGGATCATTATTAGCATCTATGTTATATTACAACATTCATAATCTAGAGCTAGCACTGGAATCTGTATCTTAAATTGTCCATCTTACCGCAAGACAGTTTTTGCAGACAATCTAGCCATACAGCTTCCACTGATGAAGTGAAAGGGGTGAATGCATTTGGAATTCACATCTCAAATGGGTCAGGCTGAAAGAACCCCCCGCTGTGCTCTTCCCAATGTCACAACACCCACCCATCCTCACACCCAAGACATTCACCAGCCTGTACCACACTCCACAGCTTTCTTTTTTATTTTTCTGTACTGCCTCCTTCCCAGCAGAAGACTCGCATACCCTAAAAGATATCTCCTAAATCGAATATCATCTCCACTGCCAAACCTCCCCTGTCCTATCCTGCCCGGCTGTCTAAGAATGACAATTTCTCTCCCTTCACCTCACAATTTTACTGTTCCACACACACCCCTTTACCTCTGCCCCTTAAGTCCCAGAGAAAATTATTTGCTGAGTTTCAAAAACAAATAAAAATTCTGCTTCTTCTAAGATGATCTTGCAATTTATTATTCATCCCGATGTCACTTGCCTTTCATCTCCTTCGCTACTGGCTTTGACCTTTTGGTCCATGCCTTGTCCCAGCCTGGACACACATTGACTTTTTATTGTAAAATCAGACAAATGTCTCTCTCATTTCACTCCCAAACCTCTTTAAAAACGAGTTTGTTTGTTGTGATCCTTTTCCTGCATTTATTGAGCATCTGCTCTGTGAAACCACAAGGAAACAGAGACAAGCAAGTCAGTTTCTACTCTCAAAAAACTTTAAGTTAACGGGGAAGACAAGTAGTAGGCCAAACAAAATAGTAAAATAAAATTATTGTCGTAATAGAAATATATGCAAAACTAGGGGGTAAGATACTACAGCAGATAGGGCACTCTCCTTGCATGTCCCAAGCCAGGTTCTATTCCCGGCAAACCATATTGTCCCCTGAGTCTGTCAGGAGTGATCTCTGAGCACAGAACTAGAAGTAAGCTCTGAGAAGTGCTTGGCCACCAGATGTGGCCAAGTAACAAAAGAAAAAATAGAAATATGTGCAAAATTATACATAAGAAGGGAGGGAATACTTGAGTTAGACCTTAAACAATGACATCAGAATTTCCTGTCCTAAACTATATATAAAATCATCATGCACTAATAAAAGAAATCATATTAATCATAGTTTAAGGAATACCAGATGTCCAATTACTGGAACAGTTCAGTTTCTAGTAAGAATTGTTTCGGAATGGAGAAAAATTTATATTGTTCCCAAACTTTAAGAAGCACAGAATTATCAAGAACATGCAAAAAACATAAATTTCAGGACTCCACTTTCAGAATTTGGGGGTGGAACCTGGCGTGAAGATGGTCCATTTGCATTTCTAGCAAGTTCCTAGTATTACGGATGTCTGCCTGGAGACAACACATTGAGAGTCCCTGGCTTAACAACTTGACTTCTGCTTACATCTGAAAAAGAAAATCAGCAACTTCTCTAGTTAACTAGGAAATTTCTAGTTAACTAGACCAATTTCTTAATTGGTGGCCCAACTTCCTGTCATACCTTCTTTCAGTCTACTCACTACTCTAAAGCTGACAGAACTGTTCCAAATACAAGTATAAACTGATCACTCTATACTTAGAACATTCCCACCATTCCCATTCCTTTATTTAGAACCCAAACTCCGCAGAAAATTCTTGGCATTATTTTTATATCATCTGCAATAGCACAGCTTTATTCCAGACACATCAACTTGTTGGCTTCTTCCCAGAACATGCTGAACTCAGTGAATGTAATAGTCACCTCTGCTTATGCGCTTCCCTTTGGTCTGCCATAACTCTCAACCTCATCTTGATCCCTGGAATATTAGCCAAGGCCATCTTAGTGCTGGTCATCTCCTGTGTAAAGCCTTCCTCAGCTCTGTTGAACATCTCCTGAGCCCCTCTACAATGGGTCTTAGTTGAACTCACTACCACATGGAGACCTTACTACGTGGCCTGAGTCTAGCAGAATATTCTCATAGAAAGCATTTCATATTGGTGTGTTGGATGAATGTTGGAAGCATCACACACACACACACCCAATAATGAATTGTTTTGGTAGGCATTTGCAGACAAGACAGTGAAACCCAGCTTTGGGCAGACGGGCAAGCAGGAAGGTGGAGGGGGCGGACACAGGGAGAAATTTGGTTAATGAGCGAGAGTCAAGTATGCCATCTCACAGTCATCTGACTCCCCAGTGGAAATGTTGAGCCACTAGTTTTAATTTTCCATGACTCTCTCTTTGACGAGACAGTCATTTGTCGAATTGTGGGCCAGTTCAGTTGTGCGACTGCTTTTCTTGTTCTCTGCAAAAATATTTATCCAGTATCTGGGGCATTTATCCAGAGCTGTGGAGCAACATGTGTGGAGACTGAGCAGAGAGCACTCTAGTTTCTTGGCTTCATGAGCACACCACCACCTACTGCTGAAGAAATGCCAGAGTCTCTGCCACTGGAGAGAAAGATGCTCTCCATTCTCTCTGTGTCTCTGTCCTGTTGCTCTCTTTTCTCTAGTTCTGTCTCTCTCTCGTCTCTCCCTTCTCTTTTTTCCCTCCCTGTACATTTGGACTGTTGTGGTGACCTGATCCTGCAGAAATAAAACAGACCTGTCTTTTATGTGGCCAGGCTGCATTCTCTTCATTCTCGAATGTTACCATAATGTTAAGGAAGTATTTCACAGCCAATACACTCAGAATACCCATGCTTTTGGTTATCGAGGTCTTTCCCCACATCTCTGAGCAGATATTCCTATGAAAGCAGTCATTACTCAGGGACTCCCATGTGTTAGGTGATTGGCACACACAATCTCAACAGAACCTCACAACATTCCTGCAAAGTACATACCTTTATCTCCATTTAGCAAACAAAGATACCGAAGCTCAAAGAAGTTGAATAACTTATCCAAGATAAATAAGCTATTAAGTGTAGAGGTAGAATCTTAACCGATGTTGCAATAATTCCCAAGCCTGTATGCTATCCACCATTCTTACCATCTCATGAGATTGTGAAGGCTAAAAGCTATAAAGCCAGTCAATGTCATAGTAGGAGTTAAATGTAAGGTTCCTTGATTCCCATGGCAGTCTACAAATATACACCCCATTCAAAGAATTGTTTTAATGGTTAAGTTTGATGTTTAAGGAGGTAGGGTTGCAAGATAAAACACAAGCCTCAATGGTAAAACACAAGCTTTGCCTTTATGAGATTGATTCCCACCTCCACATTAAAAAAAAAAAGAAGAAGAAGGGGGCTAGAGTGATAGCACAGTGGTTAGGGCGTTTTCCTTGCACACGGCTGAGCCAGGTTCGATTCCCAGCATCCCTTGTGGTCTCCCCCGAGCACTGCCATGGGTGATTCCTGAGTGCATGAACCAGGAGAAACCCCTGTGCATCATCGGGTGTGACCCAAAAAGCAAAAAAAAAATTTTTTTTTTAATTTAAAAAGGGCTGGAGCGATAGCACAGCGGTAGGGCGTTTGCCTTGCATGCAGCCAACATGGCCGACCCGAGTTCGATTTCTCCGCCCCTCTTGGAGAGCCCGGCAAGCTACTGAGAGTATCTGGCCCACACAGCAGAGCCTGGCAAGCTCCCCGTGACGTATTCGATATGCCAAACACAGTAACAACAAAGTCTCCAATGGAGACGTTACTGGGCCTGCTTGAGCAAATAGATGATCAACGGGAGGGCCTTTATCTTTATATTTATTAATTTAAAAAGAAAGGTTAAAACATATTGAAGTTGTGGCTGGAGAGTAGTACAGAGAGTTTGATTCCCTGCACCCCATACAATCCAGCCAAGAGTGATCCCTGAGTCAAGAGTCAGGAGTAAGCCCTGAGCACTGTCAGGCGTGTCCCAAAAGCAAAACCTCCCCCAAAAGTTTTTAAGTTACTTTGTGAACATGATCCAGAACTGGAAAAGGTTTCGAGTTATTTGTCAATGTCTACTGTCTCCACTCTTCTAATCAATGATCCTTCTCAGTGGAATGCATCCAAACAAACATCCTATCCCCTTAAGTCAGCCGTTCACTTGTAGCTCTGACTCTCACTCAAATAAACGCTTTTAGGAAACCTTCCCTTTGTGGCCTGGGGACAGAGCTCAGCAGTAGAGAGCACTTATCTCACAGGAACCGTGGAGTAGCAAAAGAATTACCAGGAGAGAAAGACAGTTAAAAATCTTCCCGTCATTCCTTGTCCCTCTAGAGTACAAGTGACCAAAAAGAAGGAATAAGACTATGCCTGCAGGCTCAACCAGTGTAACAAAATATAAATGATTGTCTATGTCTAAAACAATGCCAAACCCAAATTCAATAAAAGGATGTTTCTCTTTATTTCTGGTCAACTGGACGTCTCAGGAGTAGGTTTCCCTGAATATCTTCCTGTTCGGTTGTGCTCTTGTCACTTGGATAAATACATCCACTGATATATCCATTGTAAAGTTACACACACACACAGAGTGGGCGATAAAGTCAATGAGAAACTTCAAACAAGATTTACTCTGGATAAGCTGCCAGCAGTCGACTATACATTCCCAATGGATGCTGTATCTCATCCATCTTTCCGCTTCAGTTTTCCACCCCAATAGCATCATTACTTAGGACAAGAGGGAAGGAATATTCAGGACTCAAGGCTAGGAGGGGAATACAGGAGATGACACAGCACAAATGATCTGAGATGAACACACACCATAGACTACAAAGAATTCGTAGTACATTCCCGACAAATGTTCTGAGAAAACAAAGAGAAGCATTTAAAATATCAAAATCAATAAAGGTCATCCTCCAGAAGAGCAAGCGAACACAAGTGATTGCTGGGCTTCCTTTAAGCAATCTTCTGTTTTCTTGGCCTAACCTACCTCAAGGCCAGCTAATGAGGTTCTAGAGTCTATTATTGTTCAATGACGTGAAATTGTTTTCCTTGGATTATTCTTACTCCTATATTTTCCTTGCTTCTCTTTTCAAAAGTAGGTTAAGGATGTTCAGGTTTCCCCCAAGCTTCTTAATGAGTTAGTCATGATTACAATTGCATCTTTTAAATTGCCCAACCCATTGAAAGGCTGCCATGAAAGGAGCTTCCACAAACACAAGCTGGGCTGTGTTTTTATTTTCTCGTGTTGCCAAACTAGATGGAGGCTGTACCTCCAAGCACATAATTAGCACAAAAAACTGCTGAAGCAGAGGAGATAGGTGGGCTCCTGTGTCGCAGGGAAATATTCCTATTGTTCATTCTGCAGGAACGAAAATAAGTAGAATCCTTTTAACAACAAATGAAATGGTTTTACACAGCTTCTGGCACACAAGAAATGTAAAAAAATTTGTTTATCAGTTTAAAATCTTCTATATAATCTGCTTAATAAAAGAACCAGCTATGGAGACCCCCCCATTTCCTCACTCTACTCTCTCTTGTAACTTGAATTGTTATCTCTTCACTGGTCACTGTTCCTTAACCCTTTCTCTCCCTATAGTGTCCCAATAAGAAAACTTTCCAGACATTTTTAATTGCTCCTCCTCTATAATATGCTCACGTCACACAGATGTTATATCTTCAAATTCAAATAATATTGCAAGTTGTATCTATAATTATAAATGATACATTTATACGTCTGTTATTTTCCTCCTCCGAAAAATCATTCTCACTGCTGCTGAGAATTCTGACCCATCAGCTCAGAATAGACTACAGAGACAGATTACAGAACTATGTGCTAGATACAATCAACCTGGAAAAAAAAACATACAGGTAGGTGGCAGGCAGAGAAGTTTGACTACATCGGGCTTAGTATGGATCAAGACAGACAGCTGGTCTTAAAGGTTTGCCAAGCAGGACATAGGTTGGAAAATGCTGCTGAAGGCAGTTTTGTTGGGTGGCAAGAGCGCGAGGTTCAAGACGGGCAAAAGCATGGAGAATACATGCACACCCTATCAGACAATGTTACAGACAGAAATGCCAATATTCAGAAAAATTTCAGGGAAGACCCATTGCACTGAGGGTCAAAGGCCATATGAAACATTACACCTTTGGTCATAAAGAGCCTCAAGACTGCTGGTTGGCAGTGCTTGTACTAATTTTTAAAAAACTCTGAGATTTCATAGGGAAACCAGTCAGGTTGCCCCCCCCCCCCCCCCCGCCTTGGGAATCACTCACATAACCCCATGTTGTGAATCTTCTGTATCAGAGGAAACAGCCAAGCCTTCCAACCTGAGCTGGATCTGTGCTATAGACTTCATGTCTATTTCTTCAGGCATTCAAGCAGGTTTACAATCTCAAGTCAATTATCTACTGGAGATCTTTCCTCTCCAGATGTAAAAATAGAAGAAAGCAGTCTATTGGCTGAGCATTACTGATGCTATGTGCCTAAATTTATTAGCATATCTCTCTCTCTCTTTTTTTTTTTTGCTTTTTTGGATCACACCCGACAATGCACGGGGGTTACTCCTCACTTTGCACTCAGGAATTACTCCTGATGGTGATCAGGGATGGGATGCCAAGAATCGAACCTGGGTCGGCCACGTGCAAGGCAAATGCCCTAGCCCGCTGTACTATCACTTCAGCCCCTTATTAACATCTCTTGTTTGGGGGGGTCACATCCAGCGATGCTCAGGGGTTATTCCTAGCTTTGCACTCAGGAATTATTCCTGGCGGTGCTTAGGGGACCATGTGGGATGCCGGGGATCAAACCCAGGTAGGCCACATGCAAGGCAAATGCCCTACTCGCTGTGCTATCGCTCCAGCCCCCTTATTAGCATCTCTTAAAGACCAGATTCAGTGGTCTTTCTCATAGATTTTCCAGGTAAGCTTCTCATTTGCATTGAGTCCACATTATCCTCCTTAAGTAGTGGTCTGTCACCCTTACTCTGGTGTCTATGACACTCTGCTTCCTTGAGCTGTATGAACATCTCTACAAGAGTCTTCTAGATCTCCTCTGTCATTCATACCTTTCCTCCAGGTTATCCTTTGCCTTGAGTTTACTTCCAAACACTCTTCAGATTCATCTATTCTTAAATAAAAATTTACTTAACACAAATAAATAAATAAGAATTTATAGCAAGTTTAGCACTTGTAATAAAATGGTCATTGGGAAAAACTAGATGTCTTCATGCACTCTTGAAAGAGAACAGACTTGTCTAAAACAACAATAATAACAGCAATGTGAAATATGTTAGCAACCCTAGTAAGGAAGCTGAATTTTGTCTTGAGGTGATCATAAGAGGCATTTCAAAGGGAGTCAAAAAAGATAAGTCGTGATAAATGAATAGGGACTCATAAAATTTAAAAGTTGGGAGAGCACATCTTGATGTTCAAGAAGAGAAAGGCACAAAAGCTCAAGGAGAGGTAGAAAATCCGTGTGACTCAAGGGGAAGTAGGTGTGAGATGAGAGTGGAGAATTCAGGACACACAGTTGCTTAAGTCAGCATTTAACTCTACATGTCTAGGTAACATGAAAATGGGTCATCATACTGTCTCTCACATTCATTTAAAAATATATTTAGTAAATTTAATAGGTGCTGGTACAAAAATAAATAAATAAATAAATAGCCTCTCCATAGGCCTATACAAAGTAAATAAATAGCCTTTGCAATAGCTCATAGCAAAACAAAATAAGAAATGATGACCAGAATACAAAATAGCCATGGAATGGGAGAAATTATTCATCCAACACTCATCTAAAACAGGGTTAATATCAAAGATATAGAAGTCGCTGGTAGAAGTTTACAAAACAAAAATATACAACCCCATCAAAAAATAAGGAGAAGAGATGAACAGAAACTTCCTCAAAGAAGAAATACAAATGGCCAAAAGGCACACAAAAAAACGCTCTGCATCACTAATCATCAGGGATGCAAATCAAAACAACAATGAGATACCATCTCATACCACGGAGACTGGCACACATCAAAAAGAACAAGAACAATCAGTGTTGGCATGGATATAGGGAGAAAGGAACTCTCATCCGTTGCTGGTGGGAATGCTGACTGGTCCATCTCTTCTTGAAAACAATTTGGGCATCCTTTAAAACCTAGGAATCAAGTTTCCATTTGACCCGGCAAATTCACGTCTTGTAATATACCACTAGAACCAAAAAACAAAATGGAGAAAAGATTTCGCACCCCTCTGTTCCTTGCAGCACTGTCCTCAATATTCAAAATCTGAAAGCAACCCAAGTGTCGAAGAATAGATGACTGGGTAAAGAAACTATGGTACATCTACACAATGGAATACTACTCAGCCATAGAAAAGGGAAGGTGAAGAAATCTGCTCCTACATGGAAGGACCTGGAAAGAATCATGCTGAGGGAAGTTAGTCAGAGGGAGAGACACCAACACAGAATGATCTCTCTCATATGTGGGATATAAAGAAACATAATGGTGGGATGACAAATATCCAAGGACAATAAGAACAAAGGACATGAGAACTGGTCTTCAGTAGGAAACAAGCCAGGTGAGGGGGCTGGGAGATAGGACAGGGAGGGTACACTTTCAACCAGGAGGAGGAGGTGGTGCTGACAGGTGAGAAAGTGTAATGTATGAAGCCTTATCAACAACAGGACTGTAAACCACAGTGCAAAAATATTTTAAAAGTAAGAAAAGAAAAAAGTGCCTCTTGTAGAAGCAGACTGGGGGTGGGAGGCAACAGAAGGGAGGTGAGGGGGAGATTGGTGGTGGGAAGTGGGCACTAGTGACCTTCATAGTGACCTTCACTAGAGCAATGTTGAAACATCATGACTGAAGCCCAGTCGTGAATTAGGTTGTCATTCACGGTGACCAAATAAAATAAATAAATAAATATTGAAAAAGAATTAATACATGCAATCTAAACAAACTAACCCATGCAGAGATGGGAGCACATGCATGACACCAACATGAGTAATTAAGTCTCAGTGGAAGGATTAGCAGAGAATTGATGCTTCAAAGTAGAAGTAATATCTGAGCTGAGCTTGGGGAGATTGATGGGACCAAATGGTACAGGAGCAGAATAATAGCTCCCCAAGATGCTCATGTCCTAAACCTGCAAATGTGATACTTTACATGACAATGAAGATAATAGATAATAGATGTGTTTAAAAGTCATAGGACGCATGATTCCTCCGCCCCTCCTGGAGAGCCTGGCAAGCTACTGAGAATATCTCGCCCACACGGCAAAGCCTGGCAAGCTACCCATGACATATTCAATATGCCAAACAGTAACAAGTCTCACAATGGAGACGTTACTGGTGCCCGCTCGATCAAATCAATGAACAATGGGAGGACAGTGCTATAGGGCTACAGGGAAGATAGATATTAATCAGGTAGGCCTGACAGAGAGAATCGCAAGTGTTCTTACACAAAAGGAAAGCAGTTGTGCCAGATGTTTTAGATTATTGAATCAGACACATGAAAGACATGATGGTGAGTCAAAAATGGCCTGGACAGATCCTAAAAGTTAGTGGGGAGATGAGGTGGGGGGTGGGGTGGGGAGTAAGGGATTCTCTCCTAGAACTTCTGGAAGGTATGCAATTCTACCAAATCCTTGATTTGTGTGTGTGTGTGTGTGTGTGTATGTGTGTTTGCATGCACCAAAGTTCTTTCAGACATGTACTCCAAAATGTTTGATGATTTTAAAGCCACTAGTTGTGATTTGTTACAGCAGCAACAAGAAAGTAATACATGCTTGGAGGGCCCACTCGGGATGGAAGATGCATGCTGAAAGTAGACTGCAGACCGAGTGATGGCCATTCAATACCTCTATTGCAAACCACAACACCCATAAGGAGAGAGAGAGAGAGAGAGAGAGAGAGAGAGAGAGAGAGAGAGAGAGAGAGAGAGA
The DNA here is from genome assembly GCF_029834395.1 of Sorex fumeus. NCBI lineage: Eukaryota > Metazoa > Chordata > Mammalia > Eulipotyphla > Soricidae > Sorex > Sorex fumeus. The sequence goes on from NW_026606058.1 coordinate 8,242,821, forward strand.
GAGAGAGAATGACCTGCCACAGAGGTGAGATGATGGGGTCACGGGGATCAGGTGGGGGTGGTGGGAGGGATGATACTGGGATCATTGGTGGTGGAGAATGGGCACTGGTGAAGGGATGGGCTCGATCATTGATGACTGAAACGTAAGCACAAAAGTGTGTAAGTCTGTAACTGTATCTCACGGTGATACATTAAAAAAAAAAGAATGGAAAAAAGAAAGTAATACAGAAGAAGCAGTATACAGGAGATAGGATGGATAATATTCCAGGCAAAAGAAATAGAATAAAAAAAAAGGTACAGAGGCCCAAACTGGCATGGAATCCCCTTCAGCAGAGTTACAAGAAGTTTTTATGTTGCTACAGTTCAAGATCACGTTATCAAAAGCAAAAGGAATGGCTGGAGTTATATAAATGCCAGGTGATGTAAGTTTTCTAAGGGGCTTGGGGGCACAATACCATGGAGTGTAAGTTACTTCAATAAGCTTAGAAGGAAATCTGGAGTCTTTTTAAAAAAATTTTTTTTTGCTTTTTGGGTCACACCCAGTGATGCTCAGGGGTTAGTTACCCCAGGCTCTGCACTCAGGAATTACTCCTGGTGGTACTCGGGGGACCAGATGGAATACCAGGGATTGAACCTGGGTTGGCTGCATAGAAGGCAAATACTCCCCCCCCCCCCGACTGTACTATTGCTCCAATCCCCAAAATCTGGAGTCATTTAATGGTTTAAAACAAAAACATTAAAAAGGCCATGTTTTTAATTTTAAAAGAAAGATTGAGTGGGGAAGAACCCAGGGCAGGAAGTTATTGCAAAAGTCTGGCGTTGTGGGGGGGGAGGTTAATGGGCATTGCTACAGCTTGAACTAAAGCTGTGTGAGTAGGAGGAGAGGTCAGAATCAAGAGATATTTAGGACTCAGACACAACATCAGAGGCAAAAGCAGAGCAAGAGTCAAAAGATCAAGGATGACCCCAGATTTCTAAACTCGACCTTAGAAAATAAATGAGATGAGAAATACTGAAGTTTCTCCCTGATAGTTCGTAAATTCCTATTTCATTTAGACCATCTTTAAATTCTCGCCGTCACTTCTCTGACGGTGGCCTTCCGCATTCCTGAATACACTGTATTCTAAGTCAGAGTCACAACGTCTAAGCCATAACCAGCTGTAATAGCTAGTTATTTAGTACCAATCATTTGCCAAGTTTGCTCAAGACTCTGGGGATACGCTAATGAAGAAGCAACTTTTGTAAAACGTCCGCTTCGATATACGCATTCTAGATTTTTTATTTTATTTTATTTTTAGATAGCACAGTGGGTAGGGCGTTCGCCTTACAAGCAGCCAACATGGCCGACCCGAGTTCAATTCCTCCGCCCCTCTCGGAGAGCCCGGCAAGCTACCGAGAGTATTCGATATGCCAGACACAGTAACAACAAAGTCTCCAATGGAGACGTTACTGGGCCCGCTCGAGCAAATCGACGATCAACGGGAGGGCCTTTACCTTTTACCTTTATTTATTTATTTGCCTTTTTGGGTCATACCTGGCAATGCACAGGGGTTACTCCTGGCTCTGCACTCAGGAGTTACCCCTGGCGGTGCTCAGGGGACCATATGGGATGCTGGGAATCGAACCCCGGTCAGCCGCGTGCAAGGAAAACACCCTACCCGCTGTGCTATCTCTCCAGCCCCTCTAGGTTTTTCAGACGATCATTTTGAACATTTTTAGCATCAATTAACTTCTTTTGTGTCGACGTCTAATATCCTACTACTTCATATCAACAATTTTAGTGCTTCCTTAAACTCTCTCTCAGCTAATTTGTGCCGGACTCACTCAAGAAACCTGCAAACGGACAGTGTTTTTCAAACTTATCTGTGGTAGTTTTGTTGTGGTATTTGTTGTCTTTCAATCTGCCTGGCGTTTCTGAATGGCTGTTGTCTGGAACCTGAGCCACCCACACATATCTGACTAGTGCACAGGACATACCCCACGTGATTCACTGTGTGAATTCTGCAGCACCCAAATTCACTCCCATATTGCACTGTGGGATGACGAGACAACTTGTGTTGTTCCTGTAAGGCAATATTCCTGATTTCCTCTGGATATGTCTATGAATGTGCTCTCGATTTCTATGCTCTTAATTTCAATACCATACCTAGACCACACTCTGAGTGGGTGTGTGGTGAAAGAGTTCTAGCACTGCTGTTTGGCACAAAAGAGTAAATACTTCTTCTCATGCTTTTATTTTACTTTTTTTTTTGGCCAGCCACCTCCCTAATTCATACAAATTAAGAAGAAAATTAGGCAGCTCAGATACAGAAGGGAGCACCAAATAAAGGGTGTTTGGAGGATCCTCCCAGGAGGGGAGGTGCATGTTGAAAGTAGACTATGGACTGAACATGTTTGCCACTCAATGCCTCTTTTGCAGACCACAACACCCAAAAGGAGAGAGAGAACACAGGGGATTGCTCTGCCACAGAGGCAGGGTGGGATGGGGGGAGATGGGGGTGGGAGGGATACTGGGATCCATGGTGGTGGAAAATGGGCACTGGTGGAGGGATGGGTATTTGATCATTGTATAATCGAAACCCAAGCACAAAAAATTGTAAATCTACAACTGTACCTCATGGTGTTTCACTAATAAAAAAAAAAAAAGAAGAAAATTAATGTGAAAGACTCTTAATTCTTTATCCAGTTCCCATAGAAATGAGATAGCCCAACCACCTCAACTTCGCTAGCCCTGAATAGATGAAGCCATTTAGCATAAGTCACAGTTTAATTCAACCCCAGGCTTATGAACTAGATCAGAGTAGGAAAAAGAAGGAACCTTTTGTCCTGGATTCCCTGACTCAACACTGGGGGCTGGATGATGTTGGACTTCCTCCAGCCCCCAATGAGTATGTTTGTAGCTCTATATTACAGTTCTTTCAAAACCTTTTTTTCAGTCCTCATCATACTTATCCTTCCTTCAGTTCAGACACCGTTAACTCATTCTCTCCTGTGAACAAACTCTTTTTCCGTGACTGTTCATTGGATTTGCTCTTCGCTCCTGATTTACTCCACTTTAGTCTTGGTCATCTCATTCTTGTCTCTCCTCCTCTCTTCCCAGGGTCCTCATCCTAGATTTTCTTCCCTCACTCTCACATGATCTCCGTATGCACTCAACCCCTCTGATCAGTTATCACCAATATAGGGCTAAACTCTTTCCCGACCATGAGACCCATAATTCAAAATGCTTTTTTCAACAACTTCCTGTGAATTCTCAACCACATCACAAACTCAACCTAATGTTGTTCGAAAACCTCTTTCTCCTGCATTCCTCATGGTGCCTTGGCATTCAGTTAAATACTCAAGACAAAGTCTTGGACTCACTCTTGAATCTTTCCTCTCCTTTACTACTCATTATTGACCGGATGGACACATTCACCGTTTCACTGCTGTTGTATTTATCCAATCATTCTCTTCTTTCACATCTTCATTGCTTTGTCTCAGGCCTTCATCACTTCTCACCAGATCTATTCTCTCTTCTCCAAACTCTCAGATCAGCAATATCATACCTGGCTTCCAAACTGCCAATCTTACCCTTCCCTGGAGAAATTTCTCCTTAGTAACAACACTGCCCTATCTCTCGATAGCCAGGGTCAATCATTCAAACCCTTGAACACTGATCTTCACAGTGCTTCTTTCTCTAGCTCCTTGTAATGCAATTTAAAATTATTTTTTTGATTGTGTGACCCTGATTTTTTCACATATACGTGGACCATCTTTTAGAGACTCAAATTCTTGTGGTAGAAAGAATAAAATAAATCATTTGCCAGAAGGTAGGTTACGTAGCCAACCTGGGTTAGAGCTTCAGCACCCCATATTCGCCCCCTGAGCATGCCAAGAATGATTACTGAATGCGGATCCAGGAGTAACCCCTGAGCATTACCCCCTTCCCGAAAAAAAGAAAGCAAAATAAAAATCTATGTTACAAGACAGTGCAAGTGTTAGAACTATGGGCAGAACACAGTGGGCAATAAACGAAGAGAGGGATGATTCTACCTGGAAGATTGGAGTTTTAAGCAATTTGAAGAAAAGCAATAAGGTGTAAAGGAGATAGACTTCTTGGAGGAGGATGAGAGGGAAGTTTTCCAGATAGAGGGATGCTTGAGAAAATGCCTGGTGAGATCAAACAGCATGTCATGTTTAGGGAAAAGCAAGGGGTTTTCTGTGACTTATTCTGGGCATCAGTAAGAGGTACTTAGGCAAAATGTTAGAGAATAAAGATGAAGAAAGGGGATTTACCTAATACTTAATGAGGAATCACTGCAAAGCTTCAGCAGGCATAGACAAAGTGTTCCGATTGTACTTTTTGAAAGATCATTCTAGTAACTGAATAGAGAGTAACGTAAAACCTTGTAGTGGTGGAGGGGCGGTGGTGGAGAGGGGGTGGTTTGAATATTTTCTCATTAAATTTTGAGTTCCTTGACGTCAACTGTTATGTCCCTATGTCTCTTTCCATTTTGTCTTCCTGCTGTCCCTAGTGCATGCATCGCCAAGCAATAACGAGAGGCTCCGTGATGTCCAGGCTGGATGGTGGGTCTGAGAGTCAGGAAAAAGAGGTCTAAGTCAGCCTGTCCCCAATTCAATGAGCTGTCAGCCAGGTCACTCTGAACTGTTGTTGATCTATAAAATGGCAGATTTTTCAACTTCATTTTTCAGTTCTCTTTTGCTCTAGCATTCTGTAATTCTATAGGGGAGTTTCCAAAAAGTTCGCAGTCAATATTTGGTAATACAAATCTGCCTCTAGCTTCGAGGGGTGAGTGTCAAAAGTTTAGCACACCATAAAGCACAAGTTGACCCAAAGGTTATATAAACGGCTTTCTGAAGAGTGGGTAGCAACTCTGCTTAAATTATTCATAGTTAAGGGAGGAGTTCTTCCTGTTTAAGGGGGTACAGGATTGTCTCCCCAGATGCTTATTACTTTTTAAAGAAAATAAGAAAACCTGTGATAATTGTTAATTTAAGTCTCTAAGTAAAAAGACAAATACATTTTTGAAAACAATAGAAGCTTGAAGAAAAGCAAATAATTGTATTCACCTTAAATTTCCTATGACCTTGTTTATTCAGTAGAAGACAGCACCTTCTTCAGATTCTCTGTCTCTTTTGTAATTTTCGTGTCTTGGTTAATATGTTCTCTGATATTTCTGCTACATCAATCACACAATCACAAATCATCCTGTTATTCGTCGATTGCCTCGAGCAGGCCCCAGTAACGTCTCCTTCATCCTAGCCCTGAGATTATATTCAAGGCTCTTTAGGACAACGAGACCCATCATTGTTACTGGTATTTGGCATATTGGGTACGCCACGGGGAGTTTGCCAGACTCTGCCATGTGAAAAGAAAAAAAAAGACCAAAGGAGAAAGGATTTGTCATAAACCACTGCTTCTAGGATAGTTGGAGCATCAGATTACAAGTCACAATAAAAATCTACGGCAATATTAATGATGGGGCACGGGGATTTTTCTCCCTAAGTAAATGTTACAGAATAAAATCATGTATAAGCATCACAGAAATAACTGATTAAGGCAAGGACCACCAATGGGTGCTGGAACTAGAGGCTGAAAGTTGATAAATTCCACAAAGATATCAATTACAAAGAGAGATAAAATAAATTTATAGTAGAAAAAGCCTCAGTTCTACTATAGCCACGCGATGTTAGGGAACAGGTCTAACTGTGAGGCAAATACAAAATTCCAGAAATGAACTCTACAAGATAAAACAGTGCAATGTGTGAGCCAAGCTTTTCTTTTGCTGTAAGACATTAGAACTGAAAAAATTTGAATACTATCTTTGTGTATTGTATTGGAATTTTCTGCATTTGAGAATTACACTGGGGTTATGTATATATAAGAAATTCTTTGAGTGAATGAAATGAACATATTTAGGGATATAGGGTTGTATGTATGATGAAACAAAGCTGGGGAGAGAAAGGGAATGAGAACAAAGAAATGACAAAGCAAATGTAAAATATTTCAGGGATGGGAAATTAGGATGGAGGTAAACAGCCCCTGTGCTACTGAACTCCTTAACTCTAATAACAAGAATACTTTCAAAACTCTTTCCTAAGTCTAAGCACATAAATAAACAAAAAACCACCACATCCAGGGCTATGTATATGGGTCAACAATAAAACAATATGTGCCTTGCATACACGAGACCTAGGTTGGTCCTTGGCACCAAAACACAAACTAAAAAAACCCAGTCAAACCACAGCAGGTCAAAATTTCTACTTCAGCTTGATGTCCAGTGGGGGGACCTGCGGGCTACAAGATTTGGTCTCCATAGCAAAAGAGCTCAGCGCACAAAGCATCATGCAAGGAGGAATGAAGGCTTCCACTGGTGCCCAACTCTACCAGTCAAAGAGCATTTAAGTGCCACCATATTTTAAAGTGCACTATTTAGTATGTGCCAGACACATAACTCTGCTACATCAGTGTAATAATAGTCTGATCACCAGAATTTAAAATTCAGAAGCATTTAGCAACTGAATCAATTTCTACTGACAATGGATGAATAAACAAGTAAAATACAGGAAAAGGTTTCTCTTAGTCTTACTATTATAAACACTATTATTATAAAACATCCTTTTGGGGCCAATATTGATGTTATGATTTTACTGTCTTTCACCCAGATATTTTTCTTAAATGTAGGAGTATTTCTATGTATTCAGCCATTGATTAGGCTGATTGAATTGGGCATGAACTCTGCCTTATATTTTTTTCCTTTTTATAAATTTATTTATTGAATAAACCGTGAGAGCAGTTACAAAGCTTTTGGGTCTAAGTCTCGGTCATACAATGATGAAACACCCATCCCTTCACCAGTACCCATTTTCCACCACCAAAAATTTCAGTGTACCCCGATCCCACACCCTCTCCCTACCTGTGGGGCAGATGATTTCCACATTACTCTCTCTCTACTTTGATTACATTTAATATTTCTACACCAGACCCACCATTATTATTTGGGATTTTACCCCAACATTCAGATCGGCCGAAAAGGCAACAGTAGACAATTTGTTTTCTATTGCTGGTTATGAACAACATATGATGTCACACAGCCACAGTAGTGGCCACACGATTTTGAATTTTGAAAGTTTAGCAATTAAATTTGGAGGGATTTCTGCCAAAACCTGCTGGGTTCTGAGATTTGTTCCTGAGTCTCTGGGATCATGGCTGTTAAGCAGCTTGATCAGGAGCCAGAGAGACCATTCGTGGGTGGTGACCTGGGGTCTCATGGGGTCGGGGAGGAAAGGGATGGTTCCACTCCGCCCCATTCCATGAGGCCCTGCATGTCTTGTCACTGCAGGCCCAAACCTGACTGTCCAATGGCCTCTAGAGGATGGCAGCTACCGAGCCACTGGGGGGAACAGGCCAATGCACGAAACATATTCCCACCTGGGTTGGCCTGGCACCGGTAACCTACTGTGGAGTCTGGACGCATTTCTGTCAAAAGCCGCTGGGTTCTGAGATTTGTTTCTGAGTCTCTGGGATCATGACCGTTAAGCAGCTTGATCAGTAGCCAGAGAGGCTGTTCATGGGTGGCAACTTGGGGTCTTATTGGGGTGGGGAGGAAAGGGTCGGCTCCACCCACATCCTGTGATGCCCCATGTGTCTTGTCAGTGCAGGTCCAAACCTGACTGTCCAATGGCTTCTGGAGGATAGCGGCCACCGAGCTGCCAAGAGGGAGCAGGGACAGCACCCTTTTCCTCCTGGGTTGGCCCGGGGCCAGTAACCTACTGTGAGGACCAAACGCATTTCTGCCTAAAGCTTCTGGGTTCCAAGACCTGCCTCTGAGTCTCTGGGATCATGGCCGTTCGGCAGCTCGATCAGGAACCAGAGAGACTTTGCCTCCAATTATATATAGCTGAGCCAGAGGTGGTTTGTGGGTGTGTCTCTCACATACATAACTTTTGGCCGTTTACTTTCTTGGTAAACTTGGCCCCAAGTTGTTGGGGTCTGGATAAAGGCACAGGAGCAATTTAGGGGTATCTGGAAGTCTGAAGGTGCCATCAGGCTGCTTATGCATTTGCCTCACAGGTACAGATTGACCTGCTGGCGGCACCATACCCCCCAGATATTTTTCTTAGTTAAAACAGCTTGCTATGTTTTTCTTTACCAAGATCTTTCTACATTTCTATGGAATCTAATATATTAAATTAAATTTATTTAATATTTTATTTGGAAACTTTGAAGTTTTAAAGTATTTAATACTTAAAGTCTTAGTTGCCTTTTCTTAAGAAATAACATTCATTATGTTTGAGCTCAAATATATACATTATGTAATTACTTTCTTTCTTCTTTTTTGTTTTTGGTTTTGGGCCACACCAGGAGGTGCTCAGGACTTACTCCTGGCTTCATATTCAGGGATCATTCTTGGCAGGTTTGGGGGGAACATATGTGGTACCCAGAATCAAACCTGGATCAGCCACGTGAAAGGCAAGTGCTCTACCTGCTGTACTACTGCTCCAGCCCACATTACCTAATTTATTATCGTAATATTTATTCATAAAACAGAGGGCAATTCTCACTTTAATTATATTCTCCCAATATATAATTCCCTGGTTTCTTTGGCTAAGCAGAGTTGATAAAATTTGAGCAAGGCCACAATTTTGCAGAGTGGCTTATAAATCAATTCCAGGAATTTGAATTATAATAAGTTGCACTTCCTTTCTGACAAGTCTTGAGAAGAGGAGAAGTCCATTTATTAATTACTGGTGAACACAAAGGAAAATGATAGTGGCGATAGTCCCTTCCAAATCTCTCAGATTCTCGCTCATACTCCAGGTGGGGAGTTATGCCTTCCATGCTAATAATCCCTTGGTTTTGAGTGTGTCAAGCATGGACTACTTTCTTGTTCTTCGAAAAGCTGACGGGGTGAACTTGGATGTCAAGGCATGATTGATTGATTTATTTGTTTACTTATTGGTTTGGGTCCCACACAGAGGCACCAAACCATAGGTTATTCCTGGTTCTGTGCTTAGGAGGGACCCTTAGCAGTTGTCAGAGGACCATATGTGGTACTAGGCTTTCACACCTCAATCAGTGGGATGCAAGGTAAATGCATAAACCCTTGTACTATCTCTCCATCCGCTCAACATATCATCTAAACATCAGGAAGCATAGGGCAACATTTGCTCTATCTGCATAGCAGCATGGTCCCTCAGCCCCTCCTATTGTTGGAGAGAAGCAAGGAATATCCTTGGCTGGTTCATCTCCCCAAGACTACTTGGGAAAGGGGCATATTCACATTGGCTCATTTACCCTTAAAACCATTGATGACATCTAATTTTCACTTGTTGGTATGCATAGAAAATGTATTCAGGGGTATAAGATTGCTGATTTGGAGGAATTAAATGTCTCCGGGTCAGGTCACTACGATACCACTGAAAGAGCTAAAATAACAAAATCTGAAGCAAGATGCATTCTCTGAAAAGTAAAACTATCATTTTAGCTTTCTTTAATTTCATGAAAGAGATCAAAATTATGTCCAGTAGAAATGTTCCCAATGCACACTTTATGTTTGTTGTCTTTTTTATGTCTACAATGAAATGATTAGAGACTTAAAAAAAATAAACACTATGAAGGGGACAGAGACGTAGCTTGGAAGCTCAGGGGTCAGGAATGCATGCCTTGCATTCTACAAAGATGTGGGTTCAATTTCTGCCACCACTTGTCCCCAAAACACTATGAGGACATAGTTCCAAGTATCAATGGGTGGGAAAGCACTGCATTTCTGATCTATAATTATTAATCATCGAGCTTATTTTGACCAATATCCCAGGAAGAGGCCCGGAGCCCCTGAACACTGCTTGGGAGACACTCCCTGCAAACTCCTGTGAAATACATAATAATGAGATGTCTCCGTGGGGGCTGGAATGGTAGTATAGCTAGTAAGGCTCTTGTCTTGTCCATGGTCAACCTGAGTTCGATCCGTGGCATCCCATATCATTCCCTGAGCACCAACAGGAGTGATGCCTGAGTGCAGAGCCAAGAGTAACCCCTGAGCATTGCCAGGTATGACCCAAAAAAAAAGCCAAAAAATGTAATGACTCTAGGTAAGTTTCTCATCAAAGACCCAGCAAAACCTTAAGAAAATAGCATGATATGTTACTGGAATGCTAAAATAATATAAATCGATACCAAATAAGTCTGAATGCTTTCTCATCCACTTCCCCCCACCCCATTTTTCCCTTAAAGGTACCAAGTGTGAAAAGCTAGATTTGTATCAAATTTGGAAGAAATTAGAGGAAAGTATGTACTAACTTAAGAAAAATGGAGATAAGAAGAAATGGAAGATACCTTTTGTTATCCAAGAGAATGTTAATACATGTAAACAAATGTTAGTGTTCTACAAAATATTTATTTCATTGGTATATAGGTTGCCTACACATATGGGTAATTGGGATGGTTACAAACAAGCTTCTGGAATGCTGGCTCAGCCCATGAAGGAATGACCCTACACCATTTGTTCTCACTAGAGTAACTCTACACTTAGTTTTATTTCTATCCAAACAACTACATCCTGTGCAAAAAGAAAGCTGGAAAGGTGATTAAAAAGAAACGAATCTTGTTGCTTTTAGAAATGGAGTTAGCGAACTTCATAGGGTAAAAGCCACTTCGCAAATGACTTGCAAATGTCTAAACACGTAAGTTTATTTTACTAAACCTTTTGTTTGGAGATGCATGCGAGGACAACTAAGGCTGCAGAGTCAATGTAGCATGATAGTACAGGGTGACCTCTGGAGTCAAATGTTCAGGTTTGAATCTTGACTGTCAGGAGCTGAGAAATGAGGTCTTTCATAAAGGACTTACTTCTGAACCTCACTCAATAGCCTTCTCTGGAAGGTGAAAACAATGAAAGATACCTCATAAGGTTTTGCAAATTACATGTGCAAAATTACATGTGAATTAGCACATGTCATGTGAATAAGAACATGTCTGTCAAAGAGTAGGCATGCAAATTAACAACTCTTAAGACTGAATTATAGCAACTGATTCTGTTCTCAAACTTTTTATTTCAATGAATGGTCCAAATTGCCAATGGAATGTACAGAGTTAAAACTGAAATAATACTGGCCGCAGAGTTAAATGATATTTTGAGTGACTTTTAAATATTTTGTCTTCTGATATCCACATTTATATTATGTGAGTAGAACATGTATTATATAAGCAGAAATGGCTATCCTTTTAGTTAAAGGCATTTTCACTGATTTCACTGTCCTCCCGTTGTTCTTCGATTTGCTCGAGCGGGCCCAGTAACGTCTCCATTGGAGACTTTGTTGTTACTGTATTTGGCATATCGAATACATCACGGGGAGCTTGCCAGGCTCTGCCGTGCGGGCGAGATACTCTCGGTAGCTTGCCAGGCTCTCTGAGAGGGGCGGAGGAATCGAACCCGGCTCGGCTGGGCTGCCTGCGTGCAAGGCAACACGACTGACCCAAGTTCGATTCCTCCAGAGCCTGGCAAGCTACCAATGATGTATTTGATATGCCAAACACAGTAACAACAAAGTCTCCAATGGAGACGTTACTGGACCTGCTCGAGTTAAAGGCATAGCTAAAAATAAATAGCCAACATTAGTTTAAAAGTGGACATTCTTGTCGATTCCTCCTCTTGTTCATTCTCATATTTCCCCTTTCAACTGGTGTAAGGTGTATTTTATTTAATATGTTTTGTGGGATGGAGAGATAATACAGGGGTCAAGATTTGTGCTTTCAATCCCTGGTACCACATGACTCCCCTGAGCTTCCAGCTATAGGCCTGGAGGCCTCTGAGCACTGCTGAGGTGACGCTAGCACTCAAAAGACCAAGTAGCATCATATTCTCAGGTGCTCACACTGAAATACCTGGACAATTGTCTAAGAACCTCCAGGACAGAATCCAGGTACCCTGAGTATACTTGGGAGGCCTGAAGAACAATTTATATATGTATGTATAAATAAATATACAAATATGTCATTTGACTTCTAGCTTCTGGAATCAAACATATGTACATCTAGATATATCTAGACCATCTCCCTCCCTCCCTCTTTCTCCCTCTCTCCTTATCTATATCTATTATTATTATTAAATAGACTATTAAAATATTATCAAAACAACATGATGGTTAAAGAAAACATCCCATCTGGCATATAATTATTTGAATGCTCATCTCCATGCTGCTTAATCACACCAAATCTATTCCTTCAAGTCCCTTCCAGATATTAAGAGTAAACTCTTGCCTGGGAGAATAAGAGTGGAGTTACAAGTTAATCTTGAAGGTTTCATTGCAAATTGAGGGAAGGGGACCACTTATCCTAACCTGGAAAGTTCATTGCCTGGTTGCTCCCATGAGTTAAGTGGTTACCATAGGTTGTATCTTAAAGTTTTGTAGATGAGATCATCTCTCTAGATTTAAAGTCCATATACCTTACTGTATATGGATTACTGCATACAGCCCTTACTGTATGGGCTGGAGTGATAGCACAGCAGGTAGGGTGTTTGCCTTGCAGGCAACCGACCCGGGTTCGATTCCTCCACCCCTCTCAGAGAGCCCAGCAAGCTACCGAGTATCCCTCCCGCATGGCAAAGCCTGGCAAGCTACCTATGATGTATTTGATATGCCAAAAACAGTGACAACAAGTCTCATAATGGAGACATTACTGGTGCCCGCTGGAGCAAATTGATGAACAATGGGAGGACAGTGCTATGGTGCATACCTTACTGTGGCTGCCCCACTGCAATTTATGGTTTAGCCACACGATAAGGGGTGGTGGGTTTTCCCCTCCTCTCTATTTTCTCATGCTTCTACTGAGCAATTTGAAATATACTTAAGTGATTGTCAATCCTAGTCCTGGTTGCTGTTTGATTTTAGGAAAATCAACAACTTTCCCACCAAATGTCATCACTGCATGTCTAGAAATTATAAGAAAACATGAGACTGGCTTATCAAAATAACTAAAAAGGGGCTGGAGCAATAGCACAACGGGTAGGGCGTTTGCCTTGCACGCAGCCAACATGGCCAACCCAGGTTCGATTCCCAGTATCCCATATGGTCTTCCGAGCACCACCAGGAGTTGTTCCTGAGTGCATGAGCCAGGAGTAAGCCCTGAGCATTGCCAGGTGTGACCCAAAAAGAAAAACAAAACAAAAAAAAAAAAACTAAACAATACCAAGTTGAGCAAAGAAAGCAGAAAATAGTCAGAGTACAATATAAAAATGTTGTCAAGGTTGTGTTATCTCCAACTTGACCCCTTTGCCCAAGGCTATGCCCACGTTCTGCCAAAGCGGCCTGCACAGTCCTTGTGCCAATGAGAGCCTCGTTCCAATTCTCTCTCCAGAGAGAAGGGAGAAATCAGGAAATAATAAGCTTATTCAGTTTGATTCCCAACACCTAGCCCAGGGCTTGGCATGGTGCCTACCATATAAAGTTCACTTGGTAAATATTGATCAAGTGAACAAAGAGTTTGTTACCTCCCTGCGACAACATCTGTAGTGTGAATTGTGGTGGATTTAACCACCTGAGATAACTTGCATACGTTAATCTTTGATTTCCCTTCCTTCCTCTCACCACATGTAGCTGACTACCCCAAGTGACCTTCTGTTCCAGTCATCCGCTCCTGATTCTCCTTCCAGCCCCCAAGAGGATGACAGCAGAGTCTGCAAGACCTGCTATTGGAGAAGGAATGAGGAGAAATGTGGAGTAGGCAGGACTTCTTACATAATTTGAGTTCCAATGGTCTCTTTTCCTAAGTAAGTCTTTTTTCAAGACTCTCTTCATTGTCCAGGAATCCATGATTAAGAACCCAGTCTTAAGGCTGGAAACCACCTCTCCCCAGAGCTTTGTGCTACTTCCTGACTCATGCACTGGACACTGTTGCTAGAATCTTCTCCATATATGATGCAACTTCAACTCTTTTGCCATAAAATATTTTGTTCTCATCTGCTTTGCAGTTAAATTCCAAATATGAAATACACATTAATATAATTTGACCGTGGATTTGTTCCAAGCCAGAAGGGCTTGAATTTACTTGATCTGATTTTCTTACTTTCAGCTACCCAATCTTTTCTTTATGTAAGATACCAATTACCTCTATATTAGAACAAATCTTTATTTTATTCTCATGGGTATCTGATAGTTCATTGCATTCATTTTTCCATATTTCTAATTGCATTTTTTTACTTTTTTATTTCCCCACTTTTTAAAAAATTTCATTTTTATTAAGGTTTTTATTTTTTTATTTATTTATTTTTTTTGGTTTTTGGGTCACACCCGGCGATGCTCAGGGGTTACTCCTGGCTCATGCACTCAGGAATTTCTCCTGGCGGTGCTCGGGGGACCATATGGGGTGCTGGGAATCGAACCTGTGTCGGTCATGTTGGCTGCGTGCAAGGCAAACGCCCTACCCGCTGTGCTATCAGTCCAGCCCCTAAGGTTTTTATTAAGTCATGCCTCAGCTATACAATACTTCCTACATAGTCTTCTTACTTCACACACTGGTTTACTCTTATTCTAACCTTATTATCTATAGGGCCCAAGGCAAGTTGCTTTTATTCTAATCCCCAGTTACGCTATAGAATGTACCTCATAGTGTTATTATAATGTAAGCCAGTACCCTATGTTTCCCAGGCTATAAATCCACATGATAAATTAAAATTTTTAATAGCTCTCATCCTCCTCTAAATATTTTAGAAAATCAGAAAACTATTTGACTTAATGACTATTCTATGTTAAGATCTAGGCTCCTGCAAACAATTAAAAAATGCGTGCTTGGATTCTGTTTTCTTGCAGCTTATGTTCTAGAGTAAAGGTTTTTTAAAAAATATATATGTACATGTATGTATATATATATATAATTGAAGGATGGGTACTCGATCATTGTATGACTGAAACATAAGCACAAAAGTTTGTAAGTCTGTAACTGTACCTCACAGTGATTCATTTAAAAATAAAAATAGGACTGGAGGGATAGCACAGTGGGTAGGGCAGTTGCCTTGCACGTGGCTGACCCGGGTTCGATCCCCAGCATCCTATATGGTCCCCTAAGCACCACCATGAGTGATTCTTGAGCGCAAAGCCAGGAGTAACCCTTGTGCATCGCCAGGTGTGACCAAAATGAAAAAATAAGTAAATAAATAAAAATTTAAAAATAAGAAAAAACAGTAACAACAAAGTCTCCAATGGAGACGTTACTGGGCCCGCTCGAGCAAATCGATGATCAATGGGAGGGCCTTTACCTTTACCTAAGAAAAAAATATAATTGATTTCTTTTAAAAAAGAAAGACAACTCAGAAAATGACTGTGTGCAATAGTGATAAGTGTTGTGCAAAGTTAAGATAAATGACAGTCCACGGGCACGATTCGATTTCACACAGGGTGGTCTCGTTAAGTAAGGCACTCTTTGGAGCCAAAAACAAGTCATTAGTGTACAGATTTTAGCTGGCTTGAGTCAGCCAGACCGTCACTTCCTGTGGCAGGTAACTTAGCTGGACATCATGAGGCCTATTCTGACAGCACCACCATGATCCAGACGCACACACCGGCGCCTTACCCAGAGGCCTGCTCTCTTCTTCTAGACAACGATGCTTTTGAAAAGCAGGAAGTAAGGAAGTCCATAGTTGTCAGCATTCATGCTCAAGGTAGAGTGTGACTGACTGATTCAAGTCAGCCTATCATTATTTTTCTAGAAGTTTAGCAAAATTGTTCTGGCTCCGTGTTGCTGGTTTTATGAACTGAGAACAGCCTCTATGATGCCTGTCAGTATTCAAAGTGAAAAAGGAAAAGTCTCTTGTGCGGCATGCTGCTCTCAGTTGTCCACCAGCTGATGTGCCCAGCAGGGCTACTGTTTCACGAAATGACACTTTTGTTACACACAGACCCTTCTTTGTCTTCTCTCGGGCAAACAGGGTCCAGGAAGAGCCGTATTAGGCGTGACTCGATAATGGTCAGACTGAGCGTGGCCTTCCAGGACAATCGTTCTACCTAACCATTGCAGACTCCTTTCTTAACAGACAGTCATCTCTGGGATCCCGCAAAACTTGTCAACTATCTGCCTAACTCTGAAACCCCCACAGAGGAAGGATAGCCCATTTTGTTTTTGTTTTTTATTTTGGGGATGGGGTCAGGATCAAGAGGCTACTCCTGACTCCTGACTCTGTGCTCAGACTTGCCCTGCTGGGGTTTGGGGGACCACATGGTTTCAGAAATCAAACTTTAGTAGCCTGTGTGTAAACCACTGATTCAATATGTTAAGTTACCTCCCCACGATATTTCTATGCATGACTAAAACCCTACTAGAGTTAAGATTTGAGTTTTTTCCATGTTAGGCATATTTACATATTAGGCATATTAGGCCTATTAGCCCTCTTATAAGTCAGTGATTGCTAATTATTACCCAAGACAAGGGGATGTTGGCTCATGTCACAGGTGTATCTTCTGTCTGCCTCAATCCTGGCCCTGCTAGACTTTGTGTGACATAGCAGACAGAACTACTATTTGGAAGTGCCTAACATAATTCTTTCACTTAGTAAGTGCTCAAAAATTAATAGCAATCACCAGAGGCGGGGTGAGGTGGGGAGGATGGGAGTGGGGTGGGAGGGCTACTGGGATCATTGGTGGTGAAGAATGGGCACTGGTGGAGGGATGGGTACTCAATCATTGTATAGCTGAAACCCAAGCACAAAAGTTTGTAAGTCTACAACTGTACCTCATGGTGTTTCACTAATAAAAAACAATTAGTAACAATCATAATTATGTAGGTAGTTTTGAATTTTCTTTTCAAAATATTTTGAAAAAATGTTATCAGAAGCAAAGTCTTAAGGAAAAAGAACTCCTGGCATGTAGCTGTTTTCTTCCTCTTCTGCTCATCTAAACATCGCAGAAATTTAGATTTATAGTCACTGATTTCCACTTCCTCAACTTCATTCTGATTTCTACCCCCACCATTCCTTCAAAACTGCTCACACTGAAGCCACCAACTATTTCTTAGTGCCATTCCCTCGGGAAAGTGTTGGGGGTGGGGGGCTGGGTGCTGAGAAGGATGGATTTGAGTATCAGTCAAAAGATGGATTTGAGTATCAGTCAAAAGGAGGAGACTAGTGGGTAAGAAGCGAGGCCAGTTTAGGCAGACTGAAAGCATGATCCAAAACCACAGTGGAATCCAAGCATCCGCCATCTCCTAGAGTCAAGCAGTCTACTTAGAAACCAACTCACCTACTAAGTTGAAGTGAGAGTCCAGAACAAGCCAACTCCAAACAGGTGACAAGTTGACAGGCCAAGGCAGTCCCAGAAGGAAGTGTGCAAGGTGAAAGAGGAATTCCAAATTCAACAAGTGGCCAGCTGATTGTGGCTGAGCTTCCCTAGGAATGCCTGATGAAGAAAAAGTCCTAACCAACAAAACACTTTTTCAGCCACGAGAGGGGGGCTCCTGGGGCACTCCTAGACTGGAGATGTCAACAAAGTGCCTGCCACACCCAACTTCCTCTTTGAGGTGAAACTACCCCACCCACAGCCCCCTGCTCTGAGCAGCACAGCTAAATTGTTCTTTACCTAGGGATGACTCTTGATTGGGCCAGTCCTGGCCCCTGACATTAAGATTTCCCCTCCCAAAGCCAGGGATTGAAATAAAACCACAAGGCCTTGGTCAATCAGATTCTCTTTCTGGAATTGAATTAGGAGACTTGGAGATAAAGTGGGCAGTTCGCCAGAGAAATTAAAGTTGAAAGGATGCTGTATAGTGGAGTAAAGGTCATGAGGGTTATATAAACCAAAACTCTGAGGAAGCAGAGCAGTATGATAAGAAAACAGAATTTATTAATAAACAGCAATCAAGCAGTGGTGAAAGCACAGGAAAAATAAGCAGAACATTAGTTGGAACAGGTTCAAGGGAGAAAAACCTGCAGGAGCTGGGAAATGATGCACCATTTGTGAAAAGATCCTGTCACCTAATTCTATTAAAATGCCTCTTTCCTGATGCTAAGGTTTACTAAGGGCCAAACCTCAACTTCCCAGAGTTCTTTGATAATAATTTTGGGTACCTACAATAAACTGAATATAGTTCTAGATGTCTGGGATCTGTCACTGAATGAAACAGGAAAGTGGTTATAAACCCTTCAGCATTTTAGGTAATCTCTGTTTCAAGGGGCCAGATTAACAGCATTCCTTGTGGCTTTACTCCTTCCCATGGTCCAGTTGCTGAGGTCAACCATGGTATCATGAGTTTTCTCCATTTTAGGAATGCAGGTCAAGTTTATCCCCTCTTACCATTGACTTTGTAGACAGAGAATTGAGCAAAAGGGACAGAAAAATCTAGGCGATTGGGCATGGAGAAAGTCTGCTTGTCTATGACTATGGCGTTAAAATGACTGAATGCCCAGACTCTATATTAACCAAGCTTCAGACTTTTTTTCTCCAAATTACTGCTTCTTATTGTCTTTGACAAGTCAGCTTTTTTTCAGCTGAAATTCAAGGTAAAATAACATCCTTTTTGGGAATGGAGCAATAGTACAGCAGGCAAGGTGCTTGCCATGCATGTGGCCAACCCAGGTCGATTCCAGCATTCCACACAGTTCCCTGAACACTATCAGGATTGATCCCGAGTGCAGAGTAGCCCCTGAAAATCACCAAATGTGGCCGAAAAAGTAAAAAAAAAATGTCCTCTTCACTGAACTGTTGTGAAGATTAAGTGAGAAAATATACACAAAGCATTTAGCATCGTACCTGGCCCATGGGAAGTGTATGATAAATAATAGCCGTTGTAATTATGAATGTTTATGTTTCACATTAGGTGTGATGAGGATAATTAGATGGCATCCTATATGCAAAACTTCTCCCCAAAGGCTGCCCCAGCCCAAATTTGATATACTTGAAGTTTTGTTGAATTGCCGCATGCTATCCCCAGCACTGTCTAGCCAGAGGATAATCAGTAGCATCAAGAAGGGAGACAGTCTGTGACCGCCCAAGCAGAGCCACTGGCAGTCACTTGCTTCCATAATCCAAAATCACCGCCACATCCCTGGCTGACTCCACTGTCCCAGGACAGACCTCAGCAAGACATAATCTGCTGAAAATTCTGGTATGCGGGTTTTGTGACTGAAATCTCTGGGCTTTCTCAGGGTCGGGATGGGTTACCCCTCCCACCTCCCTGTGCTTCTGGAAGCCTCAGCAGTCACACACACACACACACACACACACACACACACACACACACACACACACACACAAACCCCCCAAAGCAGCCACCCAATTGAAAAGCTGCTCCAGTTTTGCTGTCCCCCCCAAAATATTGAATGCCCTGAACAAACACCATGACCTTTCAGCACCTGTATTGCAAACCAAAAGGAAAAGGAGAGAGAGAGCAAGAAGGAGAGTGCCTCCCATAGAGGGAGGCTGGGGGTGAGGGGGTGGGAGAGTGGGATATGGTGGTGGGGAAACAGGGGACCCTGCTGGTGGGAAAAGTACACTGGTGGAGGGATGGGTGCTGTAGCATTGTATGACTGAAACCCAATTTTGAACAGCTATGTAATGGTCTATCTCACAGATGTCCAATTTAAAAAAAAAATTTAAAAAGGAATGTGGAATCCATGCTCAATTCAATCAGCTTAATCAATGGCTGAATAAATAGCAGTACTCCAACATTAAAAAATTTTTTTATCCATGGCTTAGAGGCCAACCAGGCATTCTAGGGGAAAGGGCAGCTCAGATAGAGAAGGGAGCACCAAATAAAGGGTGTTGGGAGGATACTCCCAGGATGGGAGATGCATGCTG
Organism: Sorex fumeus; assembly: GCF_029834395.1. Classification (NCBI taxonomy): domain Eukaryota; kingdom Metazoa; phylum Chordata; class Mammalia; order Eulipotyphla; family Soricidae; genus Sorex; species Sorex fumeus. Next base: position 8,262,605 of record NW_026606058.1, read on the forward strand.
AAAGTAGACTATGGACCAAACGTGATTGCCACTCAATGCCTCTTTTGCAGACCACAACACCCAAACGGAGAGAGAGAACAAAAGGAAATGCCCTGCCACAAAGGCAGGGTGGGATGGGGGGATGGGGGTGGGAGGGATACTGGGATCCATGGTGGTGGAAAATGGGCAGTGGTGGAGGAATTGGTGTTTGATCATTGTATAATCGAAACCCAAGCACAAAATTTTGTAAGTCTACAACTGTACCTCATGGTGTCTCACTAAAAAAAATGAATAAAAAAAATTTTAAAAAATAAAAAAGTTGTACAAAAAATAGTAAAAATAAATACTGCTGTTGTTCAATAAAGGAGTTCTGGAAAGAGAATATGATTATGAAAGCAAAACCTGCATCAATTACTTTATCCTCTAGATTGGTCATCTGAATAAGGAGATAGAAGATTTTCCTTAAGTACTAGTCTTGTAACTCAACTAGGGATGGTGAGACATTGTCTGTGGAATTTTCAGGTCCAAAGATTCTGACAGGACATCAAGACAAAAACTCTCTTTTACCAGTCAAGTTGGCGTGGATGAAGGAACTATGAAAAGAAGGAAGCATACCTTCTTTACAAAGTTGTCAATGAAAAGAAAGTGTCAAGACTGCACAAGTGAAGTTGACCAGAGACAGACATCCTGGAGTTGTATGAGAACCAGGAATACCAGCTGCTTGTCAAGAAGGTCGAGTCATTTTTCCCTGACATTGAGGTTCTGTTGTAGTATTATACCAGAGGGACCACCTTGGTAGCAGAACAGATAAGCAACTAGGTTGATGCTGCATTCAGTCCTTCCTGATAAGATGTGTATTGTCCAACTAACATACAGGCCCCCCTGGCATTTTTACCTATCTGAGATACTCCTAAGAGTCTCTGAATCTGGATTAGGACCACATGCAAATACCATAAAGGTAATTGAAACGTAATATCTATAGTTTTTTTAAATTGAGGTAATTATGGATTATACGAGTGGAAATGTGTTTTAAGGCAAAATATGATCACATCATAACCACTACCAAAGTACCTATATCCTTTAACCATACGATACTTCACCTCCACTCACATACCTTACATGGTGACCTCAATTCTATGGCTATAGTATCAAGGTTTGTTTCATTGGACATTGCCTATTACCTTGCCTTTTTTTCCTTTTATACTACATATGAGTGATATCATCCATTTGTTGTCAATTTCCTTTTGACTTATTTTTCTTAAAACACATCTCCAGTTTCATGCATATTGTAGTATCAAAGGTAGCATGTGAAGAGCCGAGCCAGTCCATTGATGACTACTGACGGCAGGTTCTTCAGGTGTTTGGGTCTGACCTTGACTGGGATGGGTGCTGTTCGCTTCTTTACCGACGAAATGGTGTGTCGGATTTCGAAGGGAGAACGTTGGGAAGCACATATCCATCCTGCAGAATTTGGTTGTTATAATCAGGATCCTCTGTGAGCTGTATTATAGATTCACTACCAGGATCTCACTATTCTACAAGGAAGTGATCATCCATGTCAAGAGAGGGGTTCGGCAGGGTGATACCATTTCACTGAAACTCTTCAGTGCCACCCTCGAGAACGTCATGTGACAACTGGAATGGGAAGGAATGGGAGTGAAGATAGACGGTTGGCAACTACACCACCTTCGCTTCCCTGATGACATCATTTTAATAACACCAAACATTAGAAAGCAGCACAAATGCTGGCTGACTTCGACCATGAGTGTGGAAAGGTTGGACTACAGCTGAATCTCATGATGACAATGTTTATGAGAAATGGACTAGTCCTGACGTTCTATTAGCTCTCAATGAAATGAACATCTCCGAATGCAACGGTTATGTGTACCTAGGTTGAGAAGTCAACATGATGAATGACCTGGCACCTGAGTTTCGCAGGAGGAAGAGAGTGGCTTGGAACACCTTTAAGAGAGTCGAAGAAATCGCTAAGAGAATGAAGAACCTTCAGCTCTGGGCACATCTCTTTGATTCCACTGTTCTTCCTGCATTAATATATGCCTCAGAGAAGAGACCTGGGCCCTACGAAAACAGGATGAGAACGCTATTCGGGTCTCCCAAAGAGGAATCAAAAGAGCTGTGCTTGGAGTATCATGCTTCACTCAAATGAGAGAAAGAATCCGGAGTTCAGACCTCCGTCGACGGTCAAGAATCAGGGACACTGTCTTGTCTGCCAAGGCATCGAAAATCAGATGGGCTGGACACGTAATGTGATTTGGAGGTGACCGCTGGACTAGAGCCATTACCGACTGGATTCCACAGGACGTCAAAAGATCAAGTGGCCACCCACCTATGAGATGGTCAGATTTCTTCGTCAAGACCCTGAACAATCAGTTTGAGGTGCTTCATATTCCTAGCACAAGCAGATGACATTGGGCTACACTAACATGCGACAGGGACGAATGGAGATGTTACTGGCGCCCACTCAGGCAAATCGATGAGTAACGGGATGTCAAGTGATCAAGTGATTGAGTAGTAGCTAAAACCAAGATTTCATATTTTATTATAACAGATTAGTAATTCATTGTGTATACTGACACCACAATTTCTTTTCTCATCTGTCATTGGGTCCTTGTGTTTTTTGCAGGTTTTGATCATTGAAAATAGCTCTATAATGAACATAGATGTGCCTATATCTCTTCAAATTAGTGTTCTTGTTAAATTTAATAACTGATATGCTCAAACTAGAATCTTCCAGGTGCTCATTTCTCTGCTTTCTCTTCCACTCGGGCTTACTACAACAGAACATCTGCTCTGGTTCTGGTGGTTAGGTCCACAGTATACCCAAGGGACCTACGTTGACACGAGACACGTTGCATGACATGGACTAAGCTTTCAGATTTGTTCTGCTTCTTCTGTCTACTGACACTGAGATAACTATCAGGCATTAGACCCTGTGAGCCTTAAAGACACCTGCCAGAAAACCATTCTCCTTCTCAAATTAGTATAATGGAGAGACAGAGCTATCCTCTGTCTGAATGACTCCTCCACAGTATTAGCGGCACCAATCCCAACAGTGAGTGATTGAACAATAGTGGGTTCAGGCTCTTTACAGCTGGCACATAAGATGAAAGAACACATCCTGGAACTGGATTGCCTATATTCAGGTCCCAGCTTTCACTTCTTAGTATTTTTTTTTTATCTAGGTGAACTTAAGATAGTATACTATCCTCATCTTAGTTTCCTCTTCTGTAAAATAGCAGTAATAGCTGCACACACCTCATAAGGCTGTTAGGAGTATTAAATTACTGAACATAGAGAAAGTTCTTAGAACAATGCCTGACAGGCAGTGAGTGCTTACTAATATGTACGGCAATGGAGCAAAGATGAATGAATGGTGGAGTCTTGGGTTGCCTGAACTGTAGTGTTAACTTCAGCACATCAGGCCAATTTCCTTCTATTTTCTATAAGGTCAGTAGTAGATTAGCAGCATAGAAGTGAACACTATCAAACCTATCTTGGAATTAATAGCTGTTTTCAAGCAACCAAAAAAGTTCTCACCCTAAGGGGGCTGGATGATAGCACAGCGGGTAGGGTGTTTGCCTTGCATGCGGCCAACCCGGGTTCGATTCCCAGCATCCCATATGGTCCCCTGAGCACCGCCAGGAGTAACTCCTGAGTGCAGAGCCAGGAGTAACCCCTGTGCATTGCCAAGTGTGACCCAAAAACAAAAAAAAAAGTTCTCACCCCAGAATTATAGACATCTGGCTATTTGATCCAGAAAATCCACACATTTCTAGATATTGATTTGGGGAGACTACTATCTCAGATAACCCTCATCTGCTAGATTCGAGGAGTATGTAGGTCATTGTTGGACAGGATGCATGTGGAAGCATCCAAAGGTATTTTGGAATATTATCCAAGAGATACCAAAACTATATCCTAGACAATCTTGCAGGATACTGCTTTTGTAATGTTTATTTAGATTAAGGGACATTAAGATCTCTACTAACTGCATACACACTTCTTCAGAAATCATCTTCACTCTTTGTCTCCCAAATGCAATTGATAAAAGGCAAACAAGGTTCTCAGAAGATCTCTTTCCATGAATCATGAGAGTTGGTCATTGGGCACAGAAGAACAAAACAGGATCACAACCCCCGTAATCAGCATAATCTCAGTTTTCTGCTTTTTTCCCATCTCTTGTCCTTTTTGGAGACAGGAACACAGTGATCTCCAGTCTTATTAATTCCAACTGACTCAGTAGTCAGGTGGTAGTGGCCATACAGTTGCTAAATAAAGCACAAGACACCTAAATAAATTTTATTATAAATGCATCCTTAATACCTTATCACATAATCTTACTGAAAATGTGTTTGCTGTCAACTGTAATCCGTAAGCACCATTAGTTGTAGCCCAATCTTGTCCTCCTTCCCCATACTGTGATTTTTTTTACTTTTTTAATTGATCAAGGTTCTATGATTTACAATACGATTAATGATTGTTCCTGTATACACAATCACTTTATATCCCATCACTAGTGTGCCCACCACCTTCTCCTAAGGACCCTAATGCCCCTCTATTTCAACCCTCCTCCAACACGAAAACTCAGTTTTGTGGTTCAATTCTCCCTTTGTGTAGCCTTTAACCCTTTGTCACTACCTTGCTTTGTATCTTTAAGTTCCAGTTATTAGAGTAATTATTTCATAGCTATCCCTTTCCTTGAGGCAAATCTTGACACTTTACCCTCTCAAATATTGTCACTGACTATTCCCTGGACATTAAAATTCTTGCCAATCAAAAGAGGAGAAGGCAGCTGGAATAGAGAAGGGATCACTAAGAAAATGATGGCTGGAGGAATTGGTCGTGATGGGAGATGTGTGCAGAAAGTAGATAAAGGACCAAATATGATAACCTCTTAGTGTCTGTATTGCAAACCATAATGCCCCAAAGCAGAGAGAGAGTATGGGGAATCATATCTGCCATGGAGGCAGGGGGAGGATGGGAAAGGGGGGTACACCGGGGATATTGGTGGTGGGAAATGTGCACTGGTGGAGGGAAGGGTGTTTGATCATTGTGTTATTGTAACCCAAACATGAAAGCTTGTACCTATCTCACGGTGATTCAATAAAATTTTTGAAAAAAAGTTCTTGCCAGTCAACAGACATCAAGGTTTCTTGTGAGTCCACCATAGTTGTAGAAGCCCACTAAGAAGTACCAACTTTCTGGCTATAGTTGGAAAGCTACCCAGCACCCTGCTAAAGTTGGGATTAAAAGCATTCAACTGGCAAGAATCACCTGAAAGCAGAGACCCTACTCTGACAAAAGACAGTACATGGCTTGACAAGGTCTATTCAGCTAGCTGTGATCTCCAAGTCAGAAGTCCCACTATCAGTATTTGCTACATCTATAAAGCATCTACATCAGTCTGATACCACAACTTCTCATTTCCCTTCTGGAAGATGAGTTACAGAGAATGAAGAGGATGCGGCCTTGTAGCTTCAGGACAGTGTCTGACCTCACTCTATCAAGGTGGGAGTAGCTAGTCACCACAAGTGGGGATGTGGTGTAAGGCTGGGTTTCCTAAGCTAATAGAACAGTGCAGAACTCAGACAAGTAGACACAGGTACAGAGTCTAAAATCAGGCTACCAAAACCCAGAAACAAAGACCTACCTAGGTAGGTCAAAAAGTCAAGACATTCTCCAGAGGCAGAGTTCAAAGAGAAAAAAAACAGCAATAGGTTGGGATTTCCAGAGTCAGCAGGTGACTAACCAGCTGTGATTCATTTTTTAAAAGAGTTTCTTGGGTTCCTAGTAGGGTGTGTGGTAGGTTACAGATGTTTCAGTTAGGTTAGAGATACTGTTAGGGAACAGATCAAACTGTGAACACTGAAGTTCCTTTCCCAGCAATGGCCTTTGAGTGCTCTGACATTTGACACATTATCTTGATACACTAATTCTTCTCATTCTTTCTCTAAAGGCTGGATTTTTGCTATTATAATTTCAACTAAGAGGAGGGCTGAAATGCAGATTGTAGAGACAAAGCAATTGGATCCTTTTAAAAAATGTCCTGAGACTTGGATGCATTTTTGTTCTGTTTCTGTGAATTTCTTTAAGCTTAGATATATATTTTATTTCTCTTTATCTTTATCTTCATACCCCAATAAAGTAAACAATTTCTGAGAAGTAATGAGAATTAAATAAGAAAATAGAGGCAAGTTGATTAACAAAGTAGCCAGCACATTAAATGTCAAAACATAATCTTGATTTTTAAAAACTATTTATATGATATTAAACCTCATACCTTTATTTCTAGCTCAGTACTCTCTTATGAGCCATGCTCACATATCTGCCAACTACATATTTATACATGAATGTTTCAAAGACACCTAATATTAATTGGGTCAAGAATAAAGTTGTTCCTTTGTCTTTCTAAACCTTTTCTCTTTTTTAAAAAAATTTTTTTATTCATCTATAATTCTTTTTTTTTTATTAGTGAAACACCATGAGGTACAGTTGCAGACTTACGAATTTTTGTGCTTGGGTTTCAGTTATACAATGATCGAATACCCATCCCTCCACCAGTGCCCATTCTCCACCACCACCAGTCCCAGTATCCCTCCCACTCCCCATCTCCCCCCCCATCCCACCCTGCCTCTGTGGCAGGGCATTTCCTTTTGTTCTCTCTCTCTTATTGGGTGTTGTGGTTTGCAAAAGAGGCAGTGGGTGACAATCATGTTTAGTCTATAGTCTACTAGAAGTCATTCTTGACTACTGCTTTCTCCTAAACATTTGCCATCCAATTCTTATCAAATTATTAGAACCTGAATTTTTTGTCTCTTTAATTATTTTACTCTGTTATCTTTTTTCTTGAATTAATAAAACATAAACATTCTTATTTAAAAATTTCTTTTATAGGTAGTTTTCCAAGGCCTAGGCCCTTACCTGAAAAAGTTTATAACTTTTGTAGCAAAAACAAAATATTATCCAATCATGAATAATATTATTATTCAGAATTGCCGCATCCCTGCATACGGCACCCAATAGAGGAATGTACATGTCTACTGCATTGGCATCTGGCTTGATTATTGACCTTTTGAATTTGAGTGTATGTGACACATGCCTGAATAGTTTAAGAAGTTCTGGGCAGAAATTATGAATCATTATGAGAGTCTACCATTACTCTTTTCCTCTGCTCTGACAACAGTTTTTAAAAATTAAGATTATGTTTTGACACCATATCCCAAAGAGGGTCTACTTTTTTCAAAATAAATATGAATTTTAAAAAAAATGAAGTGGGGCAGCAGCTGTTATATACTGATTTAAGTTATTTGCTATACACTGCTATACTATTACATAGCTTAAGAAAACAGCATACAAATTGTGTTGAACTATGGAAGGGTTAAAAGTTTGTAAGAGTCAGATCCTAAAAATCTGAGAGCAGCCATCTGTGCTGGCTGTGTAGGTCCCTGAGACTCTGGGGTAAATCCCGAACAGACCCTGCGATTTACAATCCAGGGTCTGTTTCGGCACAAAGTGTTCCCTGACTCTGGCATATGTAAAGAGACAATTTTCTCCTGTGTGAAGCACGTCTGTAACTGATGTCTGTAACTGTAACTTATTGATGCATGTCTATAAACCATATCTTACTTTAAACATAAAAAAGTGTAGTCAAACTTGCATGATCCAAACTGACACTTTGGAATGTCGTTTTAGAGTATAAATGCAACCTTAGTATTTGAATCATTTGTGAAATAGGTTAGAGTCCCACGACCCATCATGACCCCTGGGCCCATCACCAGGAAATCAACTTATGTCTTCCTTTCCTTCCATCTCTTGACTTTCTCATTGAGTTGGGACGAACTCAGGAATAACATAGCCGATTTATAACATATATGTAAGATGGATAATAATTATTTTTGTTGCCAGTATCATTTGTCACTTCGAACGTAACCTGAAAACTCATTGATATTGCTTCTTTTAGGATAGAATCTTTAAAGCGAATACATGAAGTCAGTCAGTCAGTCATAATGTGCTCTCCAACAAAATAAGAGGGATGTATAAGTCACAAAATATCACAAATCCTTGACATTTAAAGATTCTTCTTCTGGTGAAAGTTTGATTAGGTAGAGTAAAATTTTATTAATTTTTACTTTTATTAGTTAAAACCTGACTTTTTAATTTTATTTTAGATACCATGTGGTAACATAAGAGTTTCATACATGACACCTTCCAGCACCACACCCTACACCCACGTGTCTACTTCCCTGCAGCATCTGCCTTCCCTCCTGTCCTAGACTCCCCTTCCTTCCCCTACAGTACAGTCACTTGATCACTTGACTTCCCATCACTCATCGAGTTGCTTGAGTGGGCGCCAGTAACGTCTCCATTTGTCCCTGTCACGTGCTAGTGTAGCCCAATGGCATCTGCTTGTTCTAGGAACATGAAGAGCCTCAAATCAATTATTCAGGGTCTTGACGAAGAAGTCTGACCATCTCATAGGTGGGCGGCCACGCGATCTTTTGACGTCCCATGGAATCCAGGCGGTAACGGCTCTAGTCCAGCGGTCATCTCCAAATCTCATTATGTGTCCAGCCCATCTGATTTTCGATGCCTTGGCAAATGAGACAGCGTTCCTGATTCTTGACCTTCAACGGAGGTCAGAATTCCGGATTCTTTCTCTCATTTGAGTGAAATATGATACTCCAAGCATAGCTCTTTTGATTCCTCTTTGGGAGACCTGAATAGCGTTCTCATCCTGTTTTTTGTAGGGCCCAGGTCTCTTCTCTGAGGCGTATGTTAATGCGGGAAGAACAGTGGAATCAAAGAGATGTGCCCAGAGCTGGAGTTTCTTCATTCTCTTAGCTATTTCTTTGACACTCTTGAAGGTATTCCAAACCGCTCTCTTCCTCCTGCACAACTCAGGAGCCAGGTCATTCATCATGTTGACTTCTCGACCTAGGCACACATAACTGTTGCATTCAGAGATGTTCGTTCTGTTGAGAGCGAATGAAACATCAGGACTAGTCCGTTTCTCATAAACATTGTCTTCATGAGATTTAGCTGCAGTCTGACCTGTCCACACTCACAGTCGAAGTCAGCCAGCATTTGTGCCGCTTGGCTAATATATGGTGTTATTAGAACGATGTCATCAGCGAAGTGGAGGTGGTGTAGTTGCTGACCATCTATCTTCACTCCCATTTCTTCCCATTCCAGTCATTGCATGATGTTCTCGAGGGTGGCACTGAAGAGTTTCAGTGAAATGGTATCACCCTGCCGAACCCCTCTCTTGACATCAACGATCACTTCTTTGTAGAATGGTGAGATCCTGGTAGTGAATCCGCAATACAGCTCACAGAGGATCCTGATGTATTGAATTTGAACGCCCTGATTGGCTAGGTCTTCAATGACCACTTCTGGCTCAACAGAATCAAAGGCCTTCTTTAAATCAATGAATGTTAGACTGAGCGGCATCTTGAACTCCCAAGAAACAGTACAGTAAAATTGTAATAAATTGACTACAGTAGCTATAGGAGTTTCCAGGGACAAAAAAAAAATTAAATTGTTTGGTATATAGATAAAGAAATGGAACACAACAAAAGCTGACTCAGCTAAGAGATATTCAGAGACTACATACTGAAAGGAAATGGCATTGCTGTGAATTTCTTTATAAGCAGGGTGGGGGACGTGTCAGCAATTTAGAGCAGTTAGCATAATTTGGGGGCAGGTGCTCACACCTGACAATGCTCAGGGGTTATTTCTGGCTATGCACTCAAGAATTAATTACTCCTGGCGATGCTGAGGGTATCATAGAGATGCAAAGGATTGAACTTGGTTCGTCAATCTGCAAAGCAAGCATTCTATCCACTGTCCTATTTCTCCAGCTTCTGGTAACACAATTTCGCCAAAATTATGCTTTGATTTTCTAACTCCACCACAAAATCCAATTCATCCAGGCCGTGAACATCTTTGCTTGGCAGAGATGATAATCACAGATCACAGATCACAGATCATCCTGTTATTCGTCGATTGCCTCGAGCAGGCCCCAGTAACATCTCCTTCATCCTAGCCCTGAGATTATATTCAAGGCTCTTTAGGAGAATGAGACCCATCATTGTTACTGGTATTTGGCATATTGGGTACGCCACGGGGAGTTTGCCAGACTCTGCCGTGTGGGCAGGCTACATTCGATAGCCTGCAAGTTTGTCAAAGTAGGAATGAGATGATAATGCCCATGACAATAGTTAAGAACAAATGGGTGTGTCTCGATGTTAAATAGCATTACTTTGTCATTTACATACTAGCAGGACTGCTAAGGACCAAAACAGTCTTTACTCAAATATATATATATATATATATATATATATATATATATACCAAATATTACATTTTGGGTAAGGTATTTCTTTGGTGTGGGAACTTTTCTGTGCATTGTGCAGTATTTAGCAACATTCCCAGCCTGTCCACCCACTGATGGCAGTAACATTCCACAATGGTGACAGCCAAAGTTTTCGCTAGACATTGCCAGATGCTCTCCATGTGTCTTCCTGTTCCTTTAAAGGAATGACTCTAGTGGTGGGAGTAGAAGTCATGGTATACTAAACTGAACATACTTTTTGAGTGGAGAGGTCTATTTAACTCAGATAGTTAACTCCACTTTGATATTGATTAAAACCACCCTTGGCCCCAATTCTTCATAAAGCTATTTTTTTTTTTGGCTTTTTGAGTCACACCCAGTGACGCACAGTGGTTACTCCTGACTCTGCACTCAGGAATTACTCCTGGCAGTGCTCAGGGGACCATACGGGATGCTGGGAATTGAACCCGGGTGGGCCGCATGCAAGGCAAATGCCCTATCTGCTGTGCTATCACTCCAGCCCCTCTTCATAAAGCTATTAACTATTGCAGATAATAAACAAATTTGTATAGTTGATATGTAGCAGACATGAAATACTTGGCTCTGATGTCAGATAGCCTGGCTTGGAGTCCTAACTACAACTGTTTACTGAGTCATGGTGTATTCCCTCATCTACAAAGCAAAATAACAATGCATATGAGAAGCAGGGTATCAAAAATTCTATGACTCTCATAGAATTGGTTGCAAATGCTGTGACTCAAGGCACTGAAGTGCTTATACTTCTACTCTCTCCCTTTTATTTTTAAATGCATTTTCATTGTAGTTGAGGTGAGTTGGTTACATAGTGTTAAAATTCATGCTTTTGGTGTGTACAAAGTTAACTGTACCTCCACTACCCAGGAAGTGCCAAAAATCCTTCACCACTGTCCTTAACAATGTCCTTTTTTTAAAAAAAAACAACTGTGGTTTAGATCACATGCTTACAAAAGTGGTATATCGAATGTTTCTGATGTGTAGTTATGATACTTGGCTAAGTGCCCAAGACCAATGATCTCATGTTACTTCTCTCTGCCTCTTCTTTCCTCCTCCCTCTCTCTTTTTTGATATTCTCAGTTCAGCAATCAAGGACCAAGGTCTTGTTATCCTTTGATGGTATATTCATTCCCTTGATTTCTTCCTGTATATCTATCAAATAAGTGAGACCGTTCTGTACTTATTCTTCTCCTCTGATTTACTTCGCTTAACATGACACCTTCCCCTTCCATCTAAGTTACGCGCACTTCAAGATCTCACATTTTCTTATAACTTCAGGCACCCCATTGCATATAAATGCCACAGCTTCTTTATCTATTCATTTCTCATGGGGTATTTGGGTTATTGACATATCCTGGTTGTTGTACAAAGTACTACACAGTGGACAGAGGTGTGTAATACTTTCTCAGATTAACTTATTTTTATTTGGGGATTAGCTGCAAAAAAAAATGGGATTGCTGGATGAGAAAGAAGCTCTTTTTTTGGGGGGGGGTTACATCTGGCAATACTCGGATATTACTCCTGGCTCTGCACTCAGGAATGCAGTGATCCTGGCGGTGCTTAGGGGACCATCTGGGATGCTGGGGATCAAAGTTGGGTTAGCCACGTGCAAGGTAAACCCCTAACCTACTGCACAATCACTCTGGCCCCTTTTCTTCCTCTCTCTCTTTCTCTCTTTCTTTTTTTTTGGCTTTTTGGGTCACACCCAGTGATGCTCAGGGGTTACTCCTGGCTCTGAACTCAGGAATTACTCCTTGTGGTTCTTGGGGGACCATATAGGATGCTGGGGATTGATCTGGATTGACTGTGTGCAAGGCAAACACTCTACCCTCTGTACTATCGCTCTGGTCCCCCTCCCACCTTTTTTGGATAAATTTCTCTCATGTTTTCTAGAGAGGCTAAAACCAAGTGACGTTCCCACCAGCACTGAATGAGGTTCACTTTTTCGCCATGTTTCCTTTCCACTCTTTCATAAATGTGCTATTGCCATTGGTATGGGATAGCTCATTATCATTTTGATTTACATTTCTCTAGTAATACGTGGGGCTGAACACCTTTTTTTCAGATGCCTCCTAATCACCTGGGTGTCTTTTTGGGATTTTAGCAAACTTGATAGCCAGTGCCAGAGAGTGACTCCTGGCTAAGTGCTCGGCCAGGGTGCTCAGGGGCTCATGTGGTTGCGAGATAATGCCTGGGGTGAAACCTCACACATATTGAGCTCTCTCCTTACCAATATAATTATTTTTTAAAATTTTTATTAGTGAAACACCATGAGGTACAGTTGCAGACTTACAAACTTTTGTGCTTGGGTTTCAGTTATACAGTGATCAAACACCCATCCCTCCACCAGTGCCCATTTCCCACCACCACGGATCCCAATATCCCTCTCGCCCCCCATCCCCCCAATCCCACCCTGCCTCTGTGGCAGGGCATTCCCTTTTGTTCTCTCTCTCTCTTATTGGGTGTTGTGGTTTGCAACAGAGGCATTGAGTGGCAATCATGTTCGGTCCACAGTCCACTCTCAGCAGGATCTCCCATCCTGGGAGGATCCTCCCAACACCCTTTATTTAGCAATAGAGTTATTCTTAACCCTAAACAAGTTTTATGTTTCCGCAAAATGAATCGCATTTTACACCTCTGGAAGCAAATAATCAAAGAAATCAAGTCCACAAATCACTTGACTGCTAAAAAGGAGGAATCCCAATGGAAACGTCACTGCTGAAGAGTGATCGTATCTCACTGACCTCACCCCTCACACTCAGGTTAAAAGTGGGCTGAGATGCTGGAGCTAGCTAAGTGGGCCGGAGCTCGTGCCAGCTGGGCACACAGAGATCCCAAGTTTCGTCCCTGGCTCTGCAGTCCTGAGAGCACCTCCAGGTGTCGTCCTGGGGTTCCCCAGCACTGCTGGGCCTGAGCAGCGTCACAAATCTGGGAGCCCCAACAACGAACTTCCTGCACAGTCCAAGGAAGTGTCACTGGGTGTGACCCCCTGGTCTCCTCAACCCAGTGGATCTCTGACAAAATAAAACAGAGGCCACGAACTCTCTTGCATGCCTTTGTATCTTGGCTATAACCCTCCCCTTAGTCTTGGGTGTGTAATGGGTTGTGGGTGGTGGAACAAAAAGACTTTTTTCACTGATCAGAGGTGTGTCTCTGAAATATCCTGAGGCTGCTTACCCATCTGCAAAATGGACACAAAAACATCTGCTCTGCTTCCTCACAGGTGTTGGGACAGGAAGACGCGAGAAAGGGGAGGGGAGAGGCTGCTGCCAATGTAGGTTTGGAAAGAGAACGCTTTTGGTAGGTTCTGGTGGACCAACATAAGCCTCTTCTTTTTCTTTTTTTCTTTTTTTTTTTTTTTGCTTTTTGGGTCACACCTGGAGACGCACAGGGGTTACTCCTGGCTCTGCACTCAGAAATCAGCCCTGGCAGTGCTCAGGGGACCCTATGGGATGCTGGGAATCGAACCTGGGTTGGCCGCGTGCAAGGCAAACGCCCTCCCCACTGTGCTATTGCTCCAGCCCCAAGCCTCTTCTTTTAAAAACAATTTTTGGTTTTACTGATTGAGACTCTGGCTTAAGGTTCTCATTTTCTCCATCATGTCAAGCAGCAACTAGTCTTTGCCGAGCCCCCAGCCCAGGCACACACACACACACACACACACACACACACACACACACACACACACACACACACACACACACACTCCTCTAGGCCTCAGGTGTCCTTAAGCTGCAGCTCGTGCCGCTCCCAGCCCTGGGCAGCCCAGGAGGGACTCCCGCCTGAATGCAGCAGCTGCTCCGTATCTGCAGTTAGTCAGCCACCCAGACAGATGAGGTGTCCATGGTGACCTTCCTGCCTCAGTGAGTGTGGGAACTCCGGGCTTCCCAGGGCCGGGCCGGGGGCGGACGGGCAGGGGGTGGGGAACGTAAACAAGTGGCCCCTGCGTCCTGTCGCCCCGCAGTCACCCGCCCGAGCGGAGGAGGCCAGGAGGCGCGGGTGGCCCACGGGAAGGGAGCTGGAGGGCTGGGGTCTCAGGGCCTTGCCACCTTCTTGCAAAGTCCTAGCTCCTCGGAGGTGGGCACACCCTGCCAGAAGTACCAGCACCCATGGCTGGCAGCAGGGCTGAGCTGGAAATGCATCGGCCAGCCGGGAGCTTTCCTTCCTTCCCTCTTTCCTGGAGCAACTTTTATCAGTCCAGGCCCTCAGCTGCTCAGCTCACAAGCTCAGTCATCGGTGAGAGAGTAGGAATTCCTAGTCTTGCCCTGGGAAATGGTAGCAGGCCAGAGACTGAGAAGGGGCTCCTGTCAGCTCCTGTTCATTTAACTGCAGAAGGCTGGGCCCAGCTCTGTCTCTTTCCATTTTGTTGTTGTTGTTGCTCTTGTTGTTGTAGGGTTGCACAAATTGAACCCCGGTCTCCTGCACAGAAAACGTGTGTGCGTAGCCCTCTGAGCCGACGCAGCTCTGGCTACTCTCTCTTTGAATCACTTCTCCATGCCTGTGCCTTTCTTTCGTGGTTGGAGTCATCTCAACTGCTTTCAGTTTCCTGCCAGCATTTCCTTGTTCCCAATCAACCAACCTGGCCATATTGACTGGCTCCTGCCAAGAGGGCCAACCCAGAGGATTCTCTGGCAAGATGGCAAAGCATTTCTCAGTTCTGTATTCGTGTCTTCTGAGTTTTTCTTAATCTCTTTTCTTTCATCAATTGTTATTATTATTTTCCAGTGATGGCTCTGCATTAAACAAGTGTGCCACGTACCTTTATAGGTTCTGGGGATAGATATGCCAGCCAACAAGATAACATTAATGACTTCTCATTGCTTGCATTTTGCTAGCTGGGCCAGTAGATACTGAACAGACATTCTGAAAAGATGTTCCAGGGCCAGGAACATGGCTTAGAGATAGGGCTCATTTTTTGCTTGTGTGAAGCCAGGACTGAGCCACAAGACCACAAGCACCGCCGGCCCTCCCCCCAACTCCCGCCCAAGTTCTGTTGCTGTGGTTACTTATATCAGTAGTATGCAGAAAAACCTCCTTGAAGAATTACTTGGTTGGACTTGGAAACACAGGCATTATTGAGGTGAAAGGTTGGGGTAGGGAGAAGATGAGGCTGCAGAAGTACAATTTGTATGAAGGCACTGAAGGAAGACGAAACATTCGCAGAACCAAAACTGAATACTACGGTGGCTTGTGGTACATGACCTGAGCCTGGCCCTTCCCAGTTAGCAGAACTTCATCCCTAAATACTTCTGCCTATGCACCCACTACTACAAAACTCTCAATGCGCACACTTCCTCTGAGCCTCTGCCTCTGCCTTCCATGGTTTCAATATCAGCCAAAAGTTTCCTAGAAATGGAGCTGGAATCTGGAAATTTATATTCTTAGTGGAAAGCTAACACTTCACGTGCAATCTGAGAAAGAACGTGACGTAGCTCCTCTGAGCTGTGGGACCTCACCAGAGATATGGGTTAATAAATGTGCACATACACCGTTAAATTTTATTCTGTGCCACCCTTTCCTCCCTGCAAGAGAAATTCTTCTTTTATAGTTTATTCCATTTAATCCTTACAAACATCATGAGCTCAGTAATACTTTGATCCCTTTTTCCCCTTCTCAAAGGATTCTTTGGCGGTTGAGAGCAACATTAGCATAGATAGGCTTTAGAGCCATGAAGGATTAATGCAAAACTGAGATAATATTGCCACGGTGTTCTACAAGTGCATAATACACTCAGTTGTGAAACGACCTAACAATTCTAGGATTTACATATTGAAATAAGGCGCTAAGTCTTTTTTTCCCCCCTGCCTCCTGAGCAAATCAAGCGTAAAAAAACAGTAGAAAATGAAAAAAATGTCATTGCCAAAGAGCTAATTGCAAGTAGTGTCATCCACCAAAGGAAGAATTCCACAGATGTGACCTTGAACCTCCAACGTTTACAGTCTGATGGCCACCACAGCCTGAACACATAAGCAGATAACAAAGCGAAAGCTCTGAATCAGTCAATAAAGAGACATTAAGGCTATGTCCAACTTACTGGCCACCAAGGGGAAGGAGCTTTCAGATGCCTGAGTGAGCCGAGGGAAATGCAAAAAAGCAGACGGAAGCAGAATTCACAGTTGAAACAGAGGCTTCTAAATCTCTTTGCCAAACACAGTAACAACAAGTCTCACGAAGGAGATGTTACTGGGCCCGCTCGAGCAAATCAATGAACAACGGGAGGACGGTGACCGTGATTCTTGCTAGTACACGTCTCTTGAATTTCTACAATTATATCATGACATTTTTCACTCCAAACCCCAGTTCTGAAAAATTATTTATACATGATACATGTAATGTCATAATGAAATTCTTAAATTATTCCTTTCTGTCTTATCTGTTTTAGGGAACACACCCAGCAGTGCTCAAGGCTTTCTTCTGGTTCTTCACTCAGGGATCATGACTGGCTGTGCAGGGCGACCCAAATTCTTTGTTTCTGAAACCATTGTGTGCATAGCAAAGTTAATATAAATATGCATACGCCCACATGCATACATGATGCTGCTTGTGCATGTGTGTGAGTGTTCGTGGGCATGCTTAAGTGCGTGTGAATGCCTTATACAGTTACACTCCCCAACTTGCAAAAAGTCGCGCTGGTCTCCCGCTAAACACAGCTAGTCTAGGAGGAGAACTGACACCAAAAATAAATGAGGTGAAAGATGATATCTGTGGCTTGACGCTCACAGATCAGATGAGGGGCAATGAATAAGAGAGTCAATGAACTGAGAATGACTTGAGTATAGGAACCTCCTAAGGATATACTCCCCATGAATGGTTTTAATTAACAGAGGTTTATACTCCTTTAAAGTGTTTTAAGTTTTAATATCCATCAACTCCCAATTCCTCTACCCCCTCCTCTCGAAACACAATATATAGGTCATCTATTTCTCAGTGAAATTAAAAAAAAAAAAACCTCCTTGGGTTTTGTTAGATTCTTCGCCTAACAAGCTAGATGTCGAATTGTCACAGTATCTCTAAGCCTAAGCCTATTTCTGTACCTTGAACACGAGGTTATTTCATAGCTCATGTTCTTTGAAAGATAAAGAAAAATAAAATTTGGCTAGTGTTTGACATTCAGCATTTAGCAAATGGTTACTTAATGGTATTTTACACTTGACAAAACAGGTGCCCAGGGCAGTTAACGCCCTCTTTTGTGGCAGTGCCAAGGAAAAGCACTCAGGCCTCCTGAGTCTGGCCAGGGCCCTTTCTAGGCAGCCATTTTATTTACTGAAATAGTTTTTAGGTTACATGCTACTTTCCATGCATATCTCTTTAATTTCCACTTCTCTGCATTAGCAAGAAGTGGAACTCTGATCAAAGTGTGTGCAACTTATGTGTGAAATTTTATGTGATTTTATGGGGGAAATTTTATGGGGTCCCAAGGAGACCCCAAAAACTTTTGTGCAGGAGGAATAGAAGGCACAGTAGCACACCCCCTTCACTGGGGGACATGTTGACGATTCGCCCTGTGGATTGAGGTGGCACTATCTTTAATCCTATATTGGCTACCCTTTGTCACATCCTGAGTGGGTGAGTTCTATAGCAATGTAAACTCAGGAAAGTAATGTAAAACCAGAAAAGTAAATCTCCTTACACTTCTCAGCCCGCCGTGATCTCCTCCTCGCCTTCTGAATTTCATCCCCCTCAAGCTTTAGAAAACCAGAGACGAAATTCATGTTTTTTCGCTCAATGCCTTTCTTTGCTCAACTCATTAGAAGAACAACAGAAAGTGAGCTGAACCCAGAGTCTGCAAGCCAGGGGCTTTAGTCCAGGTATGATATCGGTTAATTGTGGGCCCTCGGGCCAATTACATCAGTTCTTAAAACTTTGGTTCCTTATCTGTAAAATGAAAAGAAGAAAGGAGTATTTAGGGGGTGCCTACTCTTTGCCAAGTCCCTTTCAATTATGTTACTTTATTTATTTTTTTTTAAAAAAATAGATTACTAGGTAAGAATTTTTATCTCTGTGATGCAAATGAGAAAATAAAGGAGCAGAGACTCGAAATAATTGCCTTGAGTCCAAGTGGTAAAGAGGAACTGAAGTGAAATTTGAACCAAGATTTCTAATTTTATGTTTGTACTTCCTATTTCAGTAATAGGCAGCTCTGTGAGCCCGGCTAATTAATAGTTGGCTGTGTTTGTTAGAGTGAGTCATTCCTCTGCAACTCTAGGGTCTTATACTAAGTAGGCAGAGCCCCGAGGAGAGTTTCTACCTCCTTTCTTCAGTCAGCTAGTACATCAGCGATACACCCCAATATTATAAGTAGTTTGATTGCCATCTGTGGATATGTGATACTTGTTGTCATCTGAAGTGTTTCTTCTAGTCTTCAGAAGCTTTTTCCTTATCCTTCCTTAGAAACTTCATGTGTGCTTTCTGTTATTGATTATTGCTCATGAATAAAGCAAATTTCACATTTATTATTTTTTGACCGGGGCCACTGTGGCAGAGCTTGGTCCTTGTGGCCAGTGGGGCTCAAGCCAGGAATGCTTGAGGGCCATGGCAGGGGTGGAGCTGGTGATGGCATGGGGTACCAGGTCTTGAATTCATGGCCTCTGAGATCCTCGGCATATGCACTACCACTTGTGCTACCTCTCTGGCCCCTACATTTATCTCTTCCTAAGAGCCAAAACCCAAAACTCTAAATGGTCTAGAACCATTTAGAGCCTGGAAGTGGTTTGAGGAGTGCTTGACTTCTGTCTGAGAAGGGCAAGGATGAGAAGATTCACAGTGAGCACAGAACACGGCAGTTACCGTTACTTACATTGTAATAAAGATTTGTCCTTCTATTCTTGTTTTGGGTGCTTTTGAAATTGGACTTGAATAATAACTCATCTGTAACTTATAGCAAGAAGAGGGAAATGAAGTGGAGTACGCCCCACTCCAGAAGGAGAGAAAAGAATACTGTTACTATGACTTTTGTAGTTGTATAATGGGGTCTACTTTCTTTACATTATAGTTATGTTTGATTGTTTTTGTTCTAATTTTAGGCCCTGCCAGTAAAAAACATGTACTAGGCACTCAATAAATATGTGAAGTAAATAAAGAGAATCAGGCAGGCCAATAGGGAAGATACTCAGGAAAACTTAACCATCACTGGGTGAAAGGTCAATCAACACTTTCAATCTACCAAGATCGTATGCTTGAAAGCTGTGACCATATTTTATTCATCCTTATGTTATCCTCAGTTAAGTCTTGGTAATAGCAGCTCAAACATTTCTATAGGATTGAATCTTATGGGCTCCTGAAATTGTGTGTAGATACAAAAGATGAAATGGCAGAGGGACGAAAAAATGCGAAGTGGGTCCAGAGAAGTACAGGGGTTAAGGCATTTGCCTTTCATATTCCCCATCCGGTTATGAATCCTGGGCACTTGGGTTCACATGAATCCTTGCATGTGGTCTCCAAGCACTGTTAGTGGAACCTTTTGAGAAGAGCCAGGAATAGCCCCCGAGTAATGCCTAGTGTGGTCCCCAAATAAACAACAACAACAAAAAAAGGCTAAGAGATTTTTTTTGATACCACAACAACATTTTATTTATTTTATATTTATTTATTTTTAGTGAGGCACCATGAGGTACAGTTGTAGACTTACACATTTTTGTGCTTGGGTTTCGATTATACAATGATCAAACACCCATCCCTCCACCAGTGCGCATTTCCCACCACTTCGGATCCCAGCATCCCCTCCCCCCCCAGCCCCCATCCCACCCTGCCTCTGTGGCAGGGCATTTCCCTCTCTCTCCTTTTGAGTGCCACGGTCAGCAAAAGAGGCATTGAGTGGCAATCATGCTTGGTCGACAGTCTACCCTCAGCATGCTCTCCCCTCGTGGGCGGATCCTCCCAACACCCTTTATTTGGTGTTCCCTTCTCTTTCTGAGCTCCCCCTTCCCCTAACATGTGTGGTTGTCCTCCGGGTCATTGAGTAAAATTCCTGGTACTAATCTCTGCCATAAAAAATATGGAATGCTTCACGAATTTGCGTGTCATCCTTGCGCAGGGGCCATGCTAATCTTCTCTGTCGTTCCAATTTTAGTATATGTGCTGCCGAAGCGAGCACAAAAGGCTAAGAGATTTGAAGGTATTGATGGTAAGAACACAAAGACCAAGTAGTCACTGTGTTCAGAGAAAGAATGTGTTTTCTGAGTCTTCTGTGCTGCTCTATAAGGTGCCAGAATGGAGTCACATCACATTGGCTCTTCCAGGAAAGTGTTCTCTGACATTTCACTGGTAGCCTCTATCATCTACTCATAGCCCAGACCTTCACAGCTCTCTCTGGTAGTAGCACTGTAGCACTGTCCTCCCATTGTTCATCCATTTGCTCGAGCAGGCACCAGTGATGTCTCCAATGTGAGACTTGCTACTGTTTTTGCCATATCAAATTCATGACGGGGAGCTTGGTAGGCTCTGCCGTGTGGGCGGGATACTCTCAGTAGCTTGCCGGGCTCTCCGAGAGGGACAGAGGAATCGAACCTGGGTTGGCTGCGTGTAAGGCAAACACCCTACCCATTGTGCTATCGCTCCGCCCCTCTCTGTTAGTAGACTTGAGAATTTTGTTTTTGTTTTCTATTCCCATTGAGAGAAACTTCTTAAATACATAAGTCCTAGGGCAGCTCTTCTGAACCTAGTATACATTTCTTTTCTCTTCCACCCTCTCATTATTGTTGAGAAGCTGGAGTCATGTGATATCTCTGACGCCCTTCCACATCTTAGTTCTGAAGACAACATAGCTCGGTGATCCCAAGGTAATTCCCTGTCCTGACTGGAAACTGCATTGCCAGATGACTTCTAAAGAGGACAAAACTATGCTATGCCTTTTATCTTTCATAGGATATCTCCTTTGAGTAAGAGGATATTGTGGAATATGAGTAGCCAAGGTGCAGGAGAACAAAGAGGGCTTGAGGATGCTTCATAGATTTATGATTTTAAGATAAGGTAAAGGTAAAGGTAAAGGCCCTCCCGTTGATCGTCGATTTGCTCGAACGGGCCCAGTAACGTCTCCATTGGAGACTTTGTTGTTACTGTGTTTGGCATATGAATACTCTTGGTAACTTCATCAAAATTCATGTGAACAGGAAAAAATGAATAGCTCTGGGGGGGAGAAAACCAGCTTCAGTCAGTGGCCTCCTCCCCCAACCCACCACAAAAGTTATTCATTTATTCCTCCTTACTTTGACCTTGATTAAGGTTGACCCAACTCATAGTGGATTAAAGTACTTAATCCCTGTACTTGCATGCAGCCAATCCTGGTCTAATCCTTGGCACAGCATATGCCCCCCAAGCACTACCACGGTTCAATTCTGAGCACAAATCCAGGAATCACCCCTGAGCCTCACTAAGTGTGACACAAAACTACCTCTCCCCCCACCCAAACAAAAATAAAGATAAGCATGTGAAATACTCAGTATGAAGTTAGCACTGAGTAAGAAGCTAGCAGCTCTATTGATTGAGCTGGTAGCTCAGTTTACTCTGATCACAATTACCACAAGCAATTTCCAGTCACACTACAACCAGGTATATATAAATACCAACAAAAATTGGCGTGCGACCTCTGGCTAGCACATAACCATAAAATGTGTGTCTCAGCTGGAGTATGACTCCCAGTGAGCAATAACTGCAACAAATGGGGTGAAAATCGCAGCGAGCACTGGGTGAGCACCTCAGCCTAGTGTTCAAGCACACACGCAGAAATGTCTGCAACCCTGGTTATCAAAACAGCAACAATGGGGGCTGGAGCGATAGCACAGCGGGTAGACCATGCATGCATGCGGCCAACCCAGGTTCAATTCCCAGCATCCCATATGGTCCCCTGAGCACCGCCATGCACTGAGTGCAGAGCCAGGAGTAATCCCTGTGCATCGCTGGGTGTGACCCAAAAAGCAAAAACAAAACAAAACAAAAAAAACCCAGCAACGATGAAGTCACAGAAAGGGAGTAAAAACAGTAACAAATGAATTCTTGAAGGAACAGTGTCCAACATAGACGATTAAGAAACAGAAAATATTTGCTAATGAAAGTGTAATCTGATCCAAAACTTGAAAACAACTGAGACAAATGAAGATGAGCAGAATGTTTTCTGTTTTGTTTGGGTTCTCAGGGATTACTCCTGTTTCTGTGCTCTGGCCTCGCTTCTGGCAGGACTCAGGAGACCATAGATGGTGCCAGGGATATAAAACCTAGTTGGTGCCTGCCACAGAGGCAGGGAGTGGGATGGGGGGTGGGTGGCAGGAGGGATACTGAGGACATTGGTGGTGGAAAATGCTCACTAGTGGAGGGATGGGTGTTTGATCATTGTATGACTGAAACTCAATCATGAAAGCTTTGTAACTGTGTCTCATGCTGATTCAATTAAAAAAATTTTTTAAAACCTGAATTGGCTGCATGCAAGACAAAATGCCTTACCAGCTGTACTATCTCTCCAGTCCTAGTTAAGTGCAAAATTTTAAAGTCTACTTTTAAAGTTTGGAAAGACGTTAACAATTAACATCATTCCCCTCAGACTCTGCTAGCTGTTTAGGTATGTTAGTTTATTGAATCTTCATAACAAGTCTTTTGTGATAGACACTAGTTATCCCTATTTTGCAGATGAGGAAGACAAAGTATAAAACTACAACATAATTTACACAAGACCAGGTGGTAAAGAAATCTGTAACTGGAAATGTATGCTCTATTCCATTCTAACATGTATTTAGTACAAACTATGGATTAGGAAGTAAGCTGTAGTTTATCTAGCGACTGACTTTGGGAGCCCTAAAGAACTGTGGCTATAAAAAAAAAAATACCCTACTACACTCCTTCACTTGTCGTCAGGTAGGTCATTTACTTTGTGTATTGATGCCATAAAAAAATTTTAATTAAATATTTTTTTGTCTTGAGGACATAGTCAGCAGTGCTCAGGGATTACTACTGGCTCTGTGCCCAGGTATCACTCCTGGCTGTGCTTGGGGGACTGTATAAGATGCCCAGGATTGAACCTGAGTCAAATTCAAGGCAAGTGTCCTACTTGCTGTCCTATCTATTATGCTGTCATAAATTTTATTATTATTATTATTATTATTATTTTGCTTTTTTTGGGTCACACCCAGCGATGCACAGGGGTTACTCCTGGCTCTGCAATCAGGAGTTACACCTGGAGGTGCTCAGGGTACCATATGGGATGCTGGAAATCGAACCCGGGTAGGCCACATGCAAGGCAAACTAATGCCCTACCCGCTGTGCTATCTCTCCAGCCCCTGCTGTCATAAATTTTAATACCTTCTTTTACACACACCTCCTTCCACAAAAATATGACTGTCTACAGAAATGTGTATATGTTCTGGCCTTCATACTCAAATACAATTTACCATCAGTGTATGATGTCTCCTTGCCTCTCATTTTCAGTGTGGCCTCCATTTGACTAAGCCTGAGAGAAAATGACCTAGTCCTTCCATTTTGCAGATGGTGAAAGTGATTTGGAGGAGGTCAGTGACTTGTGCAAAGTCTCAGGTCAACTTAGCAGCATTTAGCTTAAATCAGGATCAATAACCTCTGTCCCTCCAGCCTGCTCCTTAGAGGGTCAGGCTGTCCTGCGGCCTGGGCCACATTCCAAATTGGGTAATCTGGTGCGTGCTGCCTGTCTAAAATTCCCCTTGTGGTTTCGCTCACATCTGGTGTTTTTCACTTCTCTTTCTAACACGTGCTTTGATCCTACTGCTGCTACAGCAGAAAGACGTCCAAGGTTCCAAGGAGCATAGCTAATTCAGGGAGAGGTGAAAGATACTCTTCTCAATAGGACTTCCAAAAACAAACTATCAGAGTCGCAGCAAGCCATGCTTAAAGCTTTTCCCAGAAATCCTTGTATTTAGTAACTTTTATACAGTCTCTTTACAGTCTCCAAGTCTCCAAGTTTCCAGCTCCTTTCAAATGCCCAGTTTTGTATAGGTTTTTCTTCCTTTTAGTCATTTTCTCTGTAGACAGGGGTGACACGAGGTTCCGTGGTCATAGTTCTCCATCAATTTGCACGTTTTGAGCTAAAAAACTGTGTTTACTTCTAGAATATCTTTTCTTCAGCTCACTTTCCTACTTTATCAAACTTGGCTACTCATTCTGTTATTTACCTTATCTTAGTAAGTCTGTTTCTTAATTGTAAAAGTATTTTCCATTGCATTAAGAGAAAATCAGGAGACTGGGCAGTTAGAGCAGGGGTCAGGTGCTTGCCTTGCATGCACGAGGGCCAAGTTCAATTCCCAGCACTGCATGTTCCCCTGAGAATGGCGAGGGGGTCACTCCTGAGCAGAGAGTCAGGAATGACCCCTGATCACCACCAGGTGTGGCTCCCCAAATAGGAAAATGAATTTTAAAACGTGCAATGATAATAGCTAACATAACCATTATTAGTTATTTGGTTGGTTTTCTTCTGGGCTATTTCCCCTTATTTGTATCCGTGTGTGGTTAATGTGTCTCCAGTTTGTTTTACATAGCTAGAATAATACTTTCAGGCAATGTTTGTGTCCTTTTCTTTACTGACTGTTGTATTACTATTTCTCCCACACTGCTACATAAATCAGGAGTGAAGGGGCACGTATGAGTTCGGGGAAGGGACTGGGAAAAAGTGACCTCCCATGAAGGAGGATTGAGATGAGATCCCTAAATGGACTATGAGTATCATTTGCAGTGAATAAATTTCTTTCTGAACTTGCTGGGATTTAGACCGAGGCCAGAGAAAATATAGCAGAGTACAAAGAAGCAAGACAATCCAAAATCTTTGGAGATCAAGAATTGCTTGGTGTCACAGATGGCCAAGTTCACAATTCAAGATAATTCCCCCTCCCTATAGCGATAAGTCGGAGGCCAAGGCCCTGTTTGGGGGGCATCTACCTAAACAGTTTCCAGGAAAGAACATCTAATCACAGATACGGTCAGAAAGAGAGATGTTTGAGAAACACCCCCTCATCAAGAAAGAACATCTTCCCATGAACTCTGGCAAGTTTTTAAAAGTAAGTAAGAAAAGCCCTGGAGAGTTTTCGAAGAAGAAATTAGGAGACAGGGTGAAGAAATGCCCTGGCTTCCTGGCTCTGCTGCCAACCTTTCTTGGCCCCTCTTTCCTTTGCAGTCGCCCCATCTGGCCCCTAGATAAACTGAGAACCGCTTCCCCAAAGGGGTTATTAGTTTCACTTAACCACTCTCCCTCCAATCAACCTCCCCGTCTCTCATGGGTTTCTTGGACAATGTTTCCAAACCTCAGGTGTGCAGCCCACTCCCACACACGCTCTCACGCGACACAGTCACAAAGGCTCCGGGGCAGAGGGACCAGGGCCTCTCACAGAGCTCCAGGAGCTCCTACTTGCCACTGGCCGTCTCACCAAAGCCTTCCTTCAGGAACTGAGCAATCGCCTCCGACACTAACAGCACACGGGCTATTGTGCCCTGCTTTACTCTCCGGGGCTGCTCCCTCCCCAAGGGAGACCAGCTATGCCAAGCATGTTAATCCCCACAAGCACGCTGGCACATCCACAAGCTATTCTCAAATGACATGAAGGAAATTACCGCTCGGGGATTTATCTCTATAAAAATATTGTGTATCATGTATAGGTAAAGATATAAAAGAATTAGATAATATCCCAAGGTACAAAAAAAAAAATCAATACAAAGGCAAATTATCCATTGCCCACCCTTCCAAAGAACAGCTGTGAACTTTTAAAATTGTATTTCCTTTCGATTTCTCTGCCTGTGAGAATGATAGATGAGTCTGTTTTGTTTTCCAAATGAAGATACAACAATGTGATACAAATGGAATGGCTTAAAGGACAGTAATTAACCCTGAAAGCATTCTGGAAAATAGAGATCTAAGATCAAGGTGCTGGTGGTTTGGGTTTCCTCCTTGAGGGCTGTGAGGGAGAGTAGGTTGCAGGTCTGTCCCCTGGGTTCTGGTGGCTTTCTGGCAATCTTTGAGATTTCTTGAACTTTGCTGCCTCATGCCTATCTCTGCCTTCATTTGCACCCTATCTTCTCCTGTGTGCAAGTTGGTCTTTCCACACATTTTCTTTCTAAGGAAGACTGTCCTGTTGGGCCATACTCCAGTATGATCTCATCTGGGTTCTTTTGTTTTGTTTTGTTTTTGATTTTTTTGCTTCTTGGGTCACACCCAGTGATGCACAGGGGTTACTCCTGAATTTTGCACTCAGGAATTACCCCTGGTGGTGCTCAGGGGACCATATGAGATGCTGGGCCGGTCACATGCAAGGCAAACGCCCTATGCTCATTCCAGCTCCTATGATCTCATCTTGAACAGGACATTGACAAGAGTGGAATTTCCACTTAAGGTTATTCTGAGGGACTGCCGGCTAGGATTTCAATGTATGAACTTGGAGGGGACAGACACAGTTCAAGACACAGTGATTTTTAATCCAATATTGTGTGCTTTGTTCACTTACCATTCCATTGTGTTTGTTTTCTAGGAAGGAGGCAAGTTTTATTAGGCACAGGGAGAGTGGAAAACGCCGAGGGCTTTTGTGGGCAGGGAGTGAAGGCCTAAATGGGGCACCACAATGGGGAGAGGTGTAAAATCGTGTGGGCTGGACGAGTACACAGGAAATGAGAAGCAGATAGAAGGGGCAGGAGCATGTTCAGAAGGGCATCCTGGTTGCCCACCTCACAGAGTTTTGATGATTTCTGAGAAATGTGTTCAAACAGTAAAGCTACGAGCTCCTCCAGTCTCGCCTAAGACTCAGTCCCTACCCATAGAGCGTCATCCAGGTCTAGTGAGATCTTGAAAGGACAGAAAAGCGCTCACAGAAGCTGACAAGGGGCATACAGGTCAGGGAAATTTTGGAAGGTAAATGCAGAAGATTTGTCAAGTAGGTGAGCCCTATCTTAAGAAGTCCTGTGTATGTCAGAGAAACGTATTTTAAAAGCCAACTCTGACTCTCAAGTTTCTGTCAGATTGTGGCATTATTAGTCAGTCTTTCTCTTTCGGTTTCCTCGTCTGCAAATAGACCTAAGATGAGTAGGGTTGTTGAAAGAATAAAAATGAGAATATATGCAAAACACCTCTTGGATTGCATGGTCCAGTATAAACCATTTATCCATTCATTCAACAAATGCATCTTGGCTACCATTTCAGTGATTGTATTGAATGCATAATATATAGAGGCAAACAAAGCTAACATAATTCTTTTCCTCATGGAGCTTACACTCTGGTATACACTTAAGTAAATAAACACATTCTACTAAAGCCTCTAAGTAGAAACCGTATAAATAATATGAAGAAGGCAAAAAGATCTCTAAGTTTAAAATGGGGTGGGGGTGGAGAGATAATACAGTGGGTAGGATGCTGGCCTTGCGTGTAGCTGACCCTTGGTTCAATCCCCAGAAACCCATGTGTTCCCTCAGCCTCCAGGAGTGATCCCTTAGCTAAGAATCAGGAATAAACCCTGAGCACTCCTGAGTGTGGAAAAAAAAAAACCCAAATAAGGTGGGGGAGTGGGGGAAGCTGTGGGTGGATTTTTTTGTTTGTGTTTGTTAGTTTTTTGTGTTTTTTTTTTTTTTGTAGCTTTGGTTTTCTGGTTACTATGGGGAAGGAGTCAGTCAGGGTGGGGCTCTCTGAGGAAGTGATAGTTCATAGAGACCTGAAAGTCAGTTTGGAAGTAGCCAGCTGGTGGGGTGGGCTGCAGGGTGGAGAGGAGCATCCCAGGTAAAGGCAACTTGTCCCGGAGCAATTAGAGAGAGAGCAGCACCGAGCAGTAGGGGAACTGAGAGAAACATCAGTGTAGCGGGAGTGGAGTGAGCAAGGGGGAAGAGGTCCAGGGAGGTGGAGGAAGGGGTGGGTGCCATATCCTGCAGGAAGTCAGGGGGTCGCTGTGGGGGCCCATTCTTTAGAAGAGGTTGGATGGGGAAGAAAGAATATCAGGAAAGAAGAGCAAGGCAGAGAGCTGAGGCAGGAGAGACAGTTGATAGAGAGCTGAGAGACAGCGCTGGCGTGAGAGTGGGAGGAAGTCCCGGAAGACAAAGGTTTGGAGAGGCTGAGGAAGACGGGGCTTGAGCAGGACAAGGGACTTAGCACCTAGAATCCTGTGAAATGCTGAAATAGCAGGTTCAGGGCACTGGTGGATGAGAAAGCTGGATTACATGAGGCCGAGACATAGCATGTGTTGAGGAAGTAAAGAAGAAAAGGAAGTTAACATTTTTCTGAGAACAATCATGATGAAGGAAAAGAGAACACTGGGGTGATAGCGAAAGAGAGAGCTTCTTGATTTTTATTACAGATGGTGACTATTAGAGCATTGTTTCTAGGCTGAGAAGAATCTAGAGGGGAGACATTGAAGACGGGAGTAGAAAACATAACTGAGTCCGTTTTCCAAAGGTTTCATTCCCGTGGGCATATTATCCGTAACTAGAAAGTGGGGGAATTAGGTCTTTAGAGGACCATTGGTCTAAACAATATGATTTCATAGATATGACTTATCGAAAGATTGCTAAATTATTTTTATAGTTTGAAATTAAAACTGTCTGGCCAGAGAAATAGGGCAGGGGTTAAGGTGCTTGCCTTGCAATTAGCCTGCCATGGTTCATTTCCCTGTACCCCACATAGGTCACCAAGCATAACCTCCAGCACCAAAAGAAAAAAAAAGGTGAAATTTCAAGAAATTTATATTCAGAAACAGGAAGCTATTTCATGGGTACTTTGCTACTATTAATAGTCCCTGTCATGTAATCCTGGTTTTATTTTCCTTTGAACATTTCTTTGGAAAGCCCTCTTATGGATACTCCAGATTACAGGACAGTTCGATAGCAACAATTTTAAAAATATTTTTAAAGTCTTGGGACCAGAGTGATAGTATAGTGGGTAGAGTTACTTGCCTTGCATGAGGTAACCTAGTTTCAATTCCTGGCATCCCATAGGCCCCCTGAGACCTTCCAGGAGTGTTCCCTGAACACAGAGCCAAGAGTAAGCCCTGAGAACCACCAAATGTGTCCCAAAAACAAATTAAAAAATTGAAGTCTTGGGGCTGAAGTGATAGCAAAGTGGGTAGGGCATTCGCCTTGCATGTGGCCAACCCGGGTTCGATTCCCAGCATCCCATATGGTCCCCCGAGCACCGCCAGGAGTAACTTCTGAGTGCATGAACCAGGAGTAACCCCTGTGCATTTCCAGGTGTGACCCAAAAAGCAAAAATTTTTAAAAAAATGTTTTTTGAAGTCTTAATTTCCAGAGTGCTCATGATTTTTGTTCTGCCAAAGAAAGTTTTATTTGAAAAGTCAGCTCCTGTATCAGTTAGAATCAGGCATATTTTCTGCTCTACCTCCTTCCTTTTTGTCCAGCAGAAGGAAACATGTAAATTAGTGCTCTTATTGTTTTTTATTCAAACTTAAATGCAAATGTTGTTTAAAGACTCAGGGATTTTTATGCTACTAATTATGAAAATAGCAGTCATACCTCTGCTGTCGCCTCACCCCACTTCTTACTCCTCAGAGAAAATTACTTGTAGTATTTTAACTAATTTTTAAGGGGTAGGGGAAGCACCATATCTCTTAACAGTCACTTCCTTATTTTCTCTGTTGACTTTCACTGTGGAAAAAGGGAGTTTAACTTTCACCCCTTCTCATAGCACACATATAGACACTTAAAAATTTCCTGTGCTTGTATGCCTGTGCCATTATTACTTTTTCACTCTGCCCTGGCATCAGTGGTACTGTTAGGATTGCCTCAGACCATGCAGCCAGCCCTGGGGTTTGAACTTGTGACCTTGACCTCAGACTTGTCACGCAAGCTCTTTCAGCACTGAATCATCTTCCTGGCAGATACCTCTATCGTTCTGAAATTGAATTTCACATTTATGCTATTTTGACCAAAGTACTAGTCACGTATATGGTGTATAATTAAGTATAATAAACTTTTCTTTTTTTTTTTCTTTCCTTTTTTTATTAGTGAAACACCGTGAGGTATAGTTGTAGACTTACAAATTTTTGTGCTTGGGTTTCAGTTATACAATGATCGAGTACCCATCCCTCTACCAGTGCCCATTCTCCACCACCACCAGTCCCAGTATCCCGCCCACCCACTCCCCATCCCCCCCGTCCCACCCTGCCTCTGTGGCAGGGCACTCCCTTTTGTTCTCTCTCTCCTTTTGGGTGCTGTGGTTTGCAAAAGAGGCATTGGGTGGCAATCATGTTCGGTCTGTAGTCTACTTTCAGCATGCATCTCCCGTCCTGGGCGGCTCTTCCCAGCACCCTTTTATAATAGACTTTTCAACAAAAGCATTTTACTTTCTCTGTGCCATTTGTCATTTCCCAAGATTTTCTACACATATATCCCCCTAAATTAATCCCTGCTAGCTTCTGGCTATTTAAGTCTTCATATGCTTAATAAATGTGGTCTTCCATCAATTTCTAGAAGTTTTAAGAGGTTTTTAGAAAGTTTTGCCAAAGCCTTGAACTCTGCGCCTGTCTAGGCAACGGAGCTCTGTCCTGTTGCACAGTTGCGTCTTGGGGTCTTTCTTCACCACATCCTGGGGAATCCCTGTTACCCTCTTGCCTTGCACACTCTATTTCCCGGGTTCCTCCTCCTCTTCCTCTTTCTTGACTTCCTCCTTCGTTTTTGTGGAGCGCATCCTCCAGTAGTTTGCTGAGAAAAGGTGCGAGGAAGAAGCCGTCAGCAGCGCTCTCTCCCCCCCGGGAGGGATGCTTCACCAAGACAGGAGTTAGCGGAAAAGCCCCCCAATTTCTTCCTTCACGAGTGGAAATAACTTTAAGGCATCATTTCTACACTTGACTCTTGGAGTTCACAGTCACTTGTTGAACATATTGGCTTCCTTGTTTCAGGTCTCCCCACCCCGCACAGGTGTTTCCTGGAATTATCTCCCGATCACTTTTGCTCTTCTCTCTTCAGTTTTCCACTTCTTTTTTTTTTCTTTTTGGGTCACACCCAGAGATGCATAGGGGTTATTTCTGGCTCATGCACTCAGGAATTACTCCTGGCGGTGCTTGGGGGACCATATGGGCTGCTGGGAATCGAACCCGGGTCGGCTGCGTGCAAGGTAAACACCCTACCCGCTGTGTTATCTCTCCAGCCCCCAGTTTTCCACTTCTTATCCTTCAGCTTTACCTTCGATTTTCCAAATCTTTGACTGCATTTTTTTGGTTATTGCAATCATATTGCAATTTCTAAGATCTCTTGTTTTCTGTTTCATAAGGACTCCTCGGACACACTCCTTTGACATAAGTCACCCTCTGTTGTCATCTATGTTCGCACCCTCCTCTTCTTCTCTCCTGGGGATATTAATAATTCTTTTCTTTCTCTCTCAGAAATATTGTTGTTTCTGTATTCGCTTCATGACATTTCTGTCCTGTGGGCCAGGATCCCAGAGAAGGTGAACCTGATTTCTTGGCTAGATACCAGGGTCCTACAACCTGTGTAACAGCAAAGATTACCAAACTTACTGCCCCGTTTTTAGAAACAAAAAGTCACTCGCTACTACCCTGGAAATCTACCTTCCATGAGTGAACAAACAAGAAAGCACCGGAGGCTACTTTCTCCCTCTATTCACGCCCACCTTCAAGGAGAAGAGCTCTGGGGAGTTCACTGCTTCTTGAACAGACTTTCAATTCAGCCTACTATTTTTAGTCACAATATTATTTGCAAAATCCTCCCCAAACTACCTGGTACCTAACATCAATTATTGAGCAGGTGGGTGACAGTAAAATGCACAGTTACTGACTCAAGCTTTCTCATCTGTTGCCTTAGATTTCAGTGTCCTTAGATCTCTTGATTCACTTATTACTTATTCATCCATACCTAGGCTTTTATTCCTTTCATGTTCTCTTTGTCCTTGCAGGCTTACCCTCTAATAAAAAAAAAATACTTGCCTAAATTCTTAGGTATTTCCATAGATAGAAAGAAACCAAAAACATGCACCAAAAACGAATCACAATGCTCGTGTCTGCCCTGGAAGAAGGCAGGACCTCGGCCAAGGCAGACACGGGTGAGAGAAATGTTCGCTCTGCGCCTTTTCACATTTTTTAGTTTAGAATGATGTGAATATATTACTTAATCAAACATTAACTTCTGGTTGAGTCGGAGGAGGGGGTGGAACACAACTCGTGTGTTTATTCTGCTGTCTTTTTAACCAGAAATCTCATGTTGTTTTCAAATTAGTAGTTTCAATGTTGAGACCATGAGAAACTTCCCAACCAAAAACCATCTGAAGCAAATTCAGAAGCCGTAACCCAAAATATGGACAAATTCAACTCCATGAAAATTAAATGCTTCTGCAAGGCCAAAGATAAAAATAAAATAAACTCAGGCAATCAAAATAAAATAAGGTAAGATAAATTCAGAAGATCAAAAGTCAAATTGGGAAAAAAAATATTTGCAACATGGATATGAAAAAGAACGAGCCTGTTTTAAGAAACAGAGTTCTTATGAAAGGATTCAAAACAAACAAAACCCAACAGAAAACAAAGGGCAAAGGGCATGCATAAAATCCTTGGTAAATTTAGGACAGTTGGTTTTTAAACATATGAAAAATGTAGGACTTTACTTGTGGCTTAAGGAATTAAAAATTAAAATAATAAGAACCCATTTTTTACCTGTCAGAATGACAAAATAATGACAATACTCATAAGTGAGGTGAGAATATAAGAATTCAGGAAGACTAATTTTTTTTAGTAGCATTAAAAATTGGTGTAGTCTCTTCAAGGTCCAGATTGGCACTTTTACAGCCAGAAAATGTGTCCTGTTAATATTCTTGCACGACACATTTAGTGATACTGAAGACATATTTACAAGGATACTTCTTTATTTATGGTCATCAAAATGGTAACTAGTACAACAGTTCATAACAGAAGGTTGGTTACACAGTCATAGTACAGTCCCTTAATGAACTGATTAGCAGTCGTTGAAGAGAAAGATGTTTATATATGAGGTTTATTTATATGGAATTACCTCCAATATGTATTGTTACATTTACAAGCAAGTTATAGAAGAGTGCATATTGAGTGTCTCCATTGATGTAGCTAGTGGCTTTATTTCTCATATGTGGGTGGACCTTCCAAATAGTGCTCAAGAGACCCAAGGGCCACCCCCAAAGTTATTCAGCCTGGTGATGTGACCCCACAATTCGGGGTTGGACCCGGTGATGTAGCACTGCCCAGACCTCACATGCAGAGGGCCACCAGGTCAACTCCCTGAGGTGCTGAGGGAGTCGGTGGTGCTCAGGGTCAAACTCGGGACCTCGCACGTGCACAGTGTGCCCTTCGATCCTTTGGGTTCTCTCTCACCCTGTCTGATGGTTTCCCAAGTAGATTACTTTCTTTTTCCTTGGTGTGTTTTGGTTTTGGGGCCTCGCTCATCTGTGTTCAGAGCTTACTCCTTGCTCAGTACTCAGCGATCACTCCTGGAGGGGCTCGGGTAACCATATGGGGTGCTGGGGATTGAACCCAGGTCAGCATGTACAAGACAAACGCTATACCCGCCGTTCTATCTCTCTATCTCCAAGAGCTGTTTTCTTAAAGGCACGCATGTTCTTATACACACACAAAAATATCTCTGGAGGAATACATTTTAAACCAACAATTATGGTTACCTCTAAAGAGGGGAACTACGAAAATAAGAAATCAAGAAAGGGAAGGAGACTTGGTTTTGACTGTGGCGTATTTCTTTGCCCTTTTTTTTGGTCTTAAATAAATTTTTGAACTTTTTTTTTATTTTTAACTAAGTGCATGTTATTTATGCGTGTGTTTTTTTTTCCCCAAGTAATAATCCAGGGGTCTGAGAATAACTTTGTGGTAGAACACCTGCTTTGCAGGAATGAGGCAGTAAATTTGATTCCTGGAATGACCTCAAATGCCAAATTCAGGTCAGATGGCATGCACGACAACCAAATGTTCAAGCCCTGGTCATCACAACAGCAGCAACAACAAAAGGAAATAAATAAATAAACATATGACACACTAGGGGGTTGGGTTGCAAACAACAAAAATACATGCTAGATAATTTAAACAGAAAGTAGAGTGATTTAACAAGTATTCTGTAGTTCACTGACTTTTTTTTTTTTAATTTTTGCTAGTGGAACCCCATGAGGTACAGTTGTAGACTTACAAATTTTTGTGCTGGGGTTTCAGTTACACAATGATCGAGTACCCATCCCTCCACCAGTGCCCATTTTCCACCACCACTGATCCCAGTATCCCTCCCACCCCCAATCCCCCCATTCCACCCTGCCTCTGTGGCAGGGCATTCCCTTTTGTTCTCTCTCTCCTATTGGGTGCTGTGGTTTGCAAAAGAGGCATTGAGTGGCAATCATGTTCAGTCTATAGTCTACTTTCAGCACGCATCTCCTATCCTGGGAGGATCCTCCCAACACCCTTTATTTGGTGCTCCCTTCTCTATCTGAGCTGTCTTTTCCCCTAGTATTTGTGGCTGGCCTCAAAGCCATGGAGTAAACCTCCTGGTACTTATCTCAGCTATTCTTGGGTGTTAGTCTCCTATTTTGTTACTTTATGTGCCCAGATGAATGCAATCTTTCTATGTCTGTCCCTCTCTTTCTGATTCATTTCGCTTAGCATGATACTTTCCATGTAGTACCACTTGTATATAAATTTCATGACTTCATCTTTTCTAACAGCTACATAGTACTCCATTGTGTATATGTACCAAGGTTTCTTTAACCAGTCATCTGTTCTCGGGCACTCAAGGTTTTTTTCCAGATTCTGGCTATTGTAAAGAGTGCTGCAATGAACAAACAAGTGCAGATGTCACTTTGACCATACTTTTTTGCCTCTCTGGGATATATTCCCAAGAGTGGTATTGCTGGGTCAAATGGGAGCTCAATTTCTAATTTTTTGAGAATCATCCATACTGTTCTCCAAAAGGGCTGAACTAGTCGGCATTCCCACCAGCAGAGTTCACTGACTCTTTCAGATGAACAAGGGACCCAGATGTAGAGGCTTCATAACTGAAAATGATATCCATATTGTTCTGTAGAACAATCCGGTGAAGATACTGCATGGACACAAGTGCTGGGACAGTAGACCTCCATGTCCTGATGTTAATCCCTGTACTAGGAAGACCACTGCTGAAGCATCTGGGGACTAGATGTGGTTCTTGCAATTAACCTCACTCTGCAGAACAGATCCAGCTGTCTTTGCAACTGAGGTCGTTAGTTCCTAAATCAAAGTTCAGTGCAAATCCTTGTCTCCATACAGCTCTAAGGAGAATGGAAGACAAGTGTCTGACATTTTCAGCTTCTAGACTGGGAGACTAACTTTGATTACTGTCAAGGCTTGTAACATAGGGAAATGTCCCAAATACAGAGAATTTTGATCACTGTTCTTCAGCAACCAGATCTCAAACTGATGCTAATCTGCCGATATATCATTGTCACTGTCTTTCCGTTGTTCATCAATTTGCTCGAGCAGGCCCAGTAACATTGTGAGACTTGTTACTGTGTTTGGCATATAGAATACATCATGGGTAGCTTGCCAAGCTTTGCCGTGCCGGCGAGATACTCTTGATAGCTTGCCGGGTTCTCCAAGAGGGATTGAACTCGGCTTGACCAGGCTGGCTGCACACAAGGCAAACGCCCTACCACTGTGCTATCGCTCCAGCCCGTATATAAAGGTTGAAAATGACTGGTTTATAACCTTAGTTATAAATGCTGGTCCATGGACTGGTGTGAGGAACAGTTGCTGGTCCATGGGTGTAAAATATCACAAAGGATGCTGGTTTAGATAGTTGGAATAAGGCAAGGAACATAAAAGAATAGAGAAGGTTGGAGCTTCCCAATAGCCACTTTCCCTTTGAAGAGAATCTGAAATTCTGTCCTGGCCCTCAATAGACATAACTTGGTTGAAACTTTGCAAGTGCTCTATCCTAAATTATAGACTTCAAAAGAGAACAATCAAGATCTCTGTAGGTCATTTGGAATAACTACTTTGTTTTATTACAGATAAATTCAAACTCAATTTAAATTTGAGCAAAACCAACTCGTGCCAGATTCCCCAGTGAGTTTCTGATATGTGATTAGGAACTGTCAGTCCATGACCCTGTTCACTACAGAATCTTTGTGTATAGTAAGTCCTTTAACAAAGGGTCTAGTGTAAAGATAAAGATTTACTTCTGGTAGAACCTCTTCTTTTTTTTATTTTGTTTTGTTTTTGTTTTCTCTTTGATTTTGTTTCTGATTTTGATTTCTGTTTGGGTTACATCCAGGGATGTAACAGACATGTTACACCTGTCTCTGCACTCAGGAATTACTCCTGGCAGTGCTTGGGGGGTACCATATGGGATGCTGGGGATCAAACCCAGGTCGGCTGCGTGCAAGGCAAGTGCCCTATCATGGTAGAGACACCACTTGAGCAAGCTGGTACTACTTATTACAAGTATCACTTAAACATTTGAAAAGAACTTTTAACGTTTATTTTTAAATAATTTTATTTTCAATTACTAAAATAATTTATTAAAAACAAACCATAAATAAGAATTTAAATAAAACGATAAAATGTCTACTCTCATCTCTTCAATTTCTTACTTGTTAGTTATTTAAAAGCATGGTGAGGATTTCTCCATTCTTTCTGTGGGTTTATACACATATATTTATATTTATTTATAGATGCAGGTAATATAATCCTCATACATAATGTAATTGTCATCTCAACCTGTATGTCATGGACAAAATTAAAACTTGTGGTAACTGCATGCCTGTGAGTTGGTGGCAGGTTGGAAGATCTGCATGTACTCACTGTGTCTGTAGAGGTTTGTCATGTCATATGGAAAGCTTGAGAGCATGGTGACATTTTTTATTTAGTGAATTTCACGGTGTGATTCAAATTGTAAACTGTAAATCATCTCATGCAGAACATGACCAACTTTATCTGCACTTAAGACTGCTTCAGAACATGAGAGGACCCAGAGGGCGACAGAGCTGGGACTCTCGCCTAGACCCTTGCTCGGTGTGTCATGTGCTCTTTTTTCCTGTAGCTTTCAGGGGGACAACAAGAGGAAGGGCGGTGCTCAGTTTAAAAATATGCCAATGTCCAGATCACACGTGCCTGTTGTATGATTTCTTGGTGACCATGAACTAGCTTCTTCCCTGGAGTTTTACCTTTACCTTCTGTAGGCCTTAAAACTGCCAGTAACTCTCTCTTGGGTTTACCTGTGTCCTAGTTTTTAGTCTTCTCATTGTGATGGGTGTCTTCTCAGACACAGCTTTATCATTTACTCTGGTCTTTGCAGAATATCAAACAAAACACCGCATTAAATCATATAGATGATAAGAGGAAGGGAAGAAACAAAGAAAACCAAAAACAAAGACAATCAAATTCAGAGAGACACACGTTCACATAGTACATATATTTCCAGTGGAATACCATTGGAGCCATTAAAAAAAGGACCCTTGCTGGGGCTGGAATGATAGCATAGAGGGTAGGGCGTTTGCCTTGCACGCAGCCTGACCGGGGTTCAATTCCCAGCATCCCATATGGTCCCCTGAGCACCGCCAGGAGTAATTCCTGAGTGCATGAACCAGGAGTAACCCCGGTGCATTGCTGGGTGTGATCCAAAAAGCAAAAAAAATAATAACAAAAAAAGGACCCTTGCAGATCACTGCAATGTGAATGGAATTGAAAGGTACCATGTTAATCAAAGTAGCCAGAGAGATAAAAGGGTGATTTCCCTCCTCTGTGCTCTAGAGGCAAAGCAAGAAGATTGAACCAAAAAATACCAAACCTTCAACCTTAGATTATAAAACTCAGAGTAACAAGTTATGGGGGGGAACCATGTAGGGAATTCTTTTTTGGGGGGAGGTCACACCTGACAATGCACAGGGGTTACTTCTGGTTTGCAGTCAGGAATTACTCCTGCCGGTGCTCGGGGAGCCATATAGGATGCTGGGCATTGAAACTGGATCAACCACATGCAAGGCAAACACCCTACCTGCTGTACTATGGCTCCAGCCCTGGGAATTCTTTATTTACACTAAAGGTGACATAGTGTCAGTGATGGAGGGTATTGACACTTGGTGGGGGGGGGGCAGTACAGTAGCCTTGTACATCAATACCACGAGTGTAACACGATTGTAACCAAGTTACTGAAATGATCATTCTTAAAAATTCGGGTATTTGTGCTAGAGAGATAGTCCAGCAGGTAAGGTGCTTGTCTTGCATGGGTGGCAGCTTCCCCGAAGGAAAAAACCAAGATCATAGATTCAGGGAATGATCATTTAGTGTAAGATAATGACAATGAGAGTGGGCTGAAAAACCAAAGCAGGATGTCCATGAAAACGCCAAGGAGCACACTTCCCAGAGCAGTTTCCTGTGAACGTTCATCTGGCCACTCCATGCTCCATTAGCATGCAATCTGAACAACTGTATATACTTATAGGCTATATAGTTTTATAGAGATGACTTATAGACCTATATTGTATATATTGTATATTGTATATTGTGTGGCTGGAGCGATAGCACAGCGGTAGGGCGTTTGCCTTACAAGCGGCCAACATGGCCGACCTGAGTTCGATTCCTCCGCCCCTCTTGGAGAGCCCGGCAAGCTACCGAGAGTATTCGATATGCCAGACACAGTAACAACAAAGTCTCCAATGGAGACGTTACTGGGCCCGCTCGAGCAAATCGATGAACAACGGGAGGACTGTGACCGTGACCGTGATATTGTGTATATATCTTGTACATAAATTATAAAAAATTTTTAAAATTGGCAAAGATTTTTTTTTTTTTTGCTTTTTGGGTTATACCTGGTGATGCTCAGGGGTGACTCCTGGCTCATGCACTCAGAAATTATTCCTGGTGGTGCTCTGGGGATCATATGGGATGCTGGGAATCAACCTAGGTCGGCCGCGTGCAAGGCCAACACCCGACCTGCTGTGCTATCGCGCCAGCCCCAAGATTATATTTTTATATTTAAACTTTTAAATAAATAGAAAAAAGTAAGCAAGTATGCACATTTTTTTGTTTGTTCGGGGCCACACCCAGCAGTCCTCAGGGCGTACTTTTGGCTCTGTACTCGGGGATTACTCCTGGAGGGACTTAGGGGCATCAATCCTGGGTCAGTCACTTGCAAGGCAATTAAGTGCCTTCCCCGCTGGACTATCTCTCCAGCGCTCACAAGTATTCATGTGTCTTCTCTCTACAACTCAGTGAATAATCTTCAATATCGCCCCTGGGGAATCCTCTTTTTTTCTTTTTCTTCAGCTTTTTAAAAAATTCTTTCCTTTTTAAATTCTATTTTTAAATTTTTTAATTAAAGAACTGTGATTTACAAAGTTATTGATCTTTTCTTTTCTTTTTTTTTTTTGGCTTTGTGGGGTCACACCCAGCAATGCACAGGGGTTAATTCTGGCTCTGCACTCAGGAGTTACTCCTGGCGGTGCTCAGGGGACCCTATGGGATGCTGGGAATCAAACCCGGGTCAGCTGCGTGCAAGGCAAACGCCCTACCCGCTGTGCTATCTCTCCAGCCCCAAGTTATTGATCATTGAGTTTTAAGCAAATAATGTTTCAACATCAATCCCATCACCAGAGTAAACTAATGTCCCTCCAGTAATCCTATATTCCCTCCCTCGCAAGCCCCCACCCCCACCCCCCATCGCCCCCGCTGTGGAGCTGCGAGGGATGATGAAATCATGCGAAATCATGCAATTCGCTGCGACCTGGTTGGAACTGGAAGATAGGACGTTGAGTGAAGTAAGCCAGAAGAAGAAGGACAAACAGAGGATGATGTCACTTCACTGTGGGATACAGATGAGGCGGTGCACTGTAGGAAAGGGGCTAGATCACCCTTGACCCAGTATTTAGAGAGGACAGAGAAAGAAAGAAACCAAGGGCAGGGTGGGGGGTGGGGGGAATGGGGTGGGGAGAAGGGAACGGAAGGTAAGGCCCTCAGTCACTCTGTCCATAGGGAATCCGCTGGTTTTAAACAGTGAATGAGACAGATCTCTGAAAAAAAAAAATGACAGAGAGGAGAGGGCACCAGTCTTGCGCGCAGTCAACCCGGGGTCCATCTCCGGCACCCCATTTGGTCCCCAGTCTCTGCCAGGAGGACTTTCTGAGCTCAGAGCCAGCAGCGAGCCCTGAGCACCGCCGGTGCAGCCTCCATCCATCCAAACACAGTATCCCCCTCCCCGCCACCAGCACCGCCAGATTCAAAAACAACAAGGCAAGAATGCAAGAGAGTCGAAAGTGGATTTTCCTAGCAGGGCAAGCTCAGGATGCTCGGAGCATCTCGGAGACGCCGCCCCGGAGAGAGGCTGGAGGGGGGACCGAGTCCCGAGGCCTGCGGGCGGGGCTGGCTGCGCTCGTGGCAGCCGCGACCCGGGCCCAGGCGCCCCGAGGTGTCATCGACTGCGCGGACTCGGTTAAGCAAGAAAAAGTGGAGAAAGAGAACCTGCAAGTGAACTTCTCTATTTTGGGGCCCCTTTCACTGCAGATGCAGTAACCTGAGAGCGGGAAGCGAGAGCCCTGCCAGCTCTGGGCGCACCGGGCTCGAGCTGAGCCTCGGGACGGACCAGTGAGCACTGGGGGGTCTTCTGGGCTAGCTGCCCCCTAAGCGCACTCAGCCCGCGCACAGTTCCTGCAGGGAACCGGGCCCGAGCCGAGCAACATCACGGAGAACGTGCCCGTCGCGGTCACTCCCCCTGTTTGCTTTGGGCAGTTGCGTCGTTTTTTGAACTGACCCTGCCCAGACGAGGAGAGGCGGTGGGCTTTCGGCGGGGAAAGTCGGCGCTGGAGACCCCGAGGGGGGTTCGCGGACTCGGGCCCCGCTGCAGGAGGCGGCCCGGGCAGCCGAGCGCGCCCCTGCCCTCCCCTGCAGGCGAGCGAGGCTGCCTGCAAAGCTGCTGACCCAGACATCCTGCAGACCCAGACATCCTCCGGGGCTGCAGTCCGTGTGGGTGGCAATGCTCGGAGAACAAAAGCCACAGGCTGTCCAGGCCCCGCCGCCGGTCCCCTCTCGCCCAGGCGCACAGCCACGTGGGTACGAGGTTCTCGTGGCCGTGGAAAGTGCTGACGTCTGCTGAAACTCCACACAGTGGGTTCAAACCCCAAAGGTGCACATTTCTTTGGCTTGGCTTTCCATTTCAGGCCGAACGTTCTGAATGTGGCTCTTGAAGAGAGGGAGAGGAAGGAAATCTCATCTGCTTGCCGCTTTCCCTAAACTTTCCACTTGCTTTTGGCCTCCCATGCCCAAAGAATAGATTCTTTGACGGCAACGATTAGAAACATCTGGACATCATATTTGAGTGAGGCTGGGCTGAAGTGGGGGCAAAGCCAGGTGTCAAGCAGCCTGTCTTTCTGAATTAAGGTTGTTTAAGCACTGATGGAAGCGTCGGTTACAAAATTCAGCCCCTTCCTTTCAGACACAGAAACAGACCCTGAAAGATTAGGACTTAATCAAAAACAGTGAGGGTACAGTCCTGAGGAACATACATAAATTCCTGCTCTGGTAGAGCCCAGAGACTGTGGGGGAGAATCAGAAAACAACCCAAACCAAAAGTCAGATGAGGCAGCCAGACAGTAAGGGCAGAGAACAGGAATGCTGAGTGCTGGGGCCTGAGCAGGTCTGATTCCATTGGTTAGAGGAAGAAGGTCCCATCTGTGAGCTTTGACATGAGAAGGTGGGAAAAAAGCAAGACAAATGGGTGCCTCAGAGAAGAGACAAGAGTGGGTTCAAGGTCAGGAAGAAGGTCTGACAGAATGCAAGGGGAAAAAATGCGGTATTAGATGAAATCAGAGTAGCAGGGACCCGATGGAACAGGGCCTGAGACCAACCGCAGGCATCAGCTTTTATCCCAATGGACAGGGGAGCCAGGGACACTTTTGAGGAGAGGGCTAATACAGGGAAGTGGTCTAAAGATCCCTAATGAACGTTGAGAGGAGATTAGGGTCTGGGGAACAAGTGTGAAAACAGAAATACTGGGTGAAAAGTCCCTGTAGTCATTCTAGTGAGAACTGATGGGACTTGGCTCAGAGTGGTAGAGGAAACTGAAAAGTGACAAAAGTCAGTCTAGTTTGACTCTGGGGTCAGTATGATAGTTAATCCACCATGCAATGGGGACACAAAGCTTGCTTTTTGGGGGGGTCACACCCGGCGATACACAGGGGTTACTCCTGCTTCATGCACTCAGGAATTACTCCTGACAGTGCTCAAGGGAACATATAGGATGCTGGGAATCGAACCCAGGTCAGCTGTGTGCAAGGCAAATGCCCTGCCCGCTGTGCTATCACTGCAGCCCCACAGAGTTTGCTCTTGTTGTAGACACTTGTGTAGTTACAGTTGGCACTAGAATAAATAGTCCATGTTAATAGATCTAGGACAGATAACAGACTTTTCCAGATCTCATTGCCTTAGGATAAACTACTGGGCCAGAGCACTAGAACAGGAGTTTAAGGTGCTTGCCCTGTATGTACCCAATCCAAGTTTGATCCCCAGTACCACCCCACACAATACCAGGAATGATGTCTGGGCATGGGCCGGAGCGATAGCACAGCGGTAGGGCATTTGCCTTACAAGCAGCCAACATGGCCGACCCGAGTTCAATTCCCTCACCCCTCTAGGAGAGCCCGGCAAGCTACTGAGAGTATCTCGCCCGCACAGCAGAGGCTGGCAAGTTACCCATGATATTCGATATCCAAACACAGTAACAACAAAGTCTCCAATGGAGATGTTACTGGGCCCGCTCAAGCAAATCGATGAAAAACGGGAGGACCGTGTCCATTATAGATGTCTGGTCACAGAACCAGGAGTAAGTCCTGAGCACTGATTGATATGACCCAAAACAAAAAAAAATATTAGAAGTTGATTGTTGGGGCTGGAGCAATAGCACAGAGGGGAGGGTGTTTGCCTGGCACGTGACAGATCCAGGTTCAATTCCCAGCATCCCAGATGGTCCCCTGAGCATAGCCAGGGGTAATTCCTGAGTGCAGAGCCAGGAGTAACCCCTGTGCATCACCGGGTGTGACCCAAAAAGCAAAAAAATAAAATAAAATAAATAAAGAAGTTGATTGTTGAGTCAAAGAGTGTTATTATTGTATTATTATTATGACTCTGCATGTATCAGTGTATCACTGTCCTCTGGTTGTTCATCGATTTGCTCGAGCGGGCCCAGTACCGTCTCCTTTGTGAGACTTGTTGTTACTGTGTTTGGCATATTGGCCGACCCGAGTTTGATTCCCCCACCCACGGGTAGCTTGCCAGGCATTGCCGTGCGGGCGAGATACTCTCGGTAGCTTGCCAGGCTCTCCGAGAGGGGTGGAGGAATCAAACCTGGGGAACCTCCATTAACATTCCTCAAAGATGTTCTATTCTTTTATGTTTTTTTCTTTTAGTCACACTTGGCAATACTCAGAGGTTAGTCCTGGCTTTGCACTTAGGAATCGCTTTTGGTGGTGCTTGGAGGCCATACGGGATGCCGGGAATCAAACCCTGGTCGACCATGTGCCAGGCAAAAACGCCCTACCTGCCGATCTCTAGCTCCAAAGATATTCCATTCTTATCTCTCCAATTTTTCTGCTTCTCTCTCCCACTATGGTTTTCTGTTTTTTCTGGAGGGTGAAATGAGAGAGAAAACCCTCTTCTCCTCTCCTTTCAGGGACGGGTCAAGAGGAAGGGCAAGAGAGATGGACAAAGATGTCCCAGAGAGAAGTAAGAAAAGACAAGAAGGAATTTCTTCATTAATTTAGTTTCTTGCTTTACAATGCTGAGAAAGGGCCAGCTGTTGCTCTGAGTTAGCCGAGAATTTCCTCAGGAAGAATCAACAAGTTCAGCACACTGCTTACCCAGAGCCCTTTTCATTTTCTTCTAGGGAGATCAATGAACTGGGCAATTTCAGCTGTCTTTCACAAGGTCCCCTGGTGCTAAATCAAACCACACCATTCTCTTAGCAAACATTCCTCTGCCTGGGGTGGTTAGTTAACCAAACGTTTGGACTCCTTTATTCTTCCCCTTCCTAAGCTTGGTCTCCCTTTCAAGGTCTCCCCCAACCTGCTCCTCCCCCATCCCCCTCACCATCAACACTTTCTGCAATTCCAAAGTAATTCCAAAGTGTACTTACTAGGTCCTACTTACCCAGTCTGATCTTAAGTAGGAAGATCTTCTTACCATGTATTAAAAGCGGAGGCTTTCTCATAAATACGGAGATGAATTTGTTCATTTCTGCTGACCCTTATCGAAAATACAAGAAACTCGGGGGCTGGAGCAATAGTACAGTGGGTAGGGCGTTTGGCTCGCAGGCGGCCAACCTGGGTTCGATTCCCAGCATCCCATATGGT
Source organism: Sorex fumeus (assembly GCF_029834395.1). Taxonomy (NCBI): domain Eukaryota; kingdom Metazoa; phylum Chordata; class Mammalia; order Eulipotyphla; family Soricidae; genus Sorex; species Sorex fumeus. Next base: position 8,307,256 of record NW_026606058.1, read on the forward strand.
CCCCTGAGCACCGCCAGGGGTGATTCCTGAGTTCAGAGCTAGGAGTAGTCCCTGAGCATTGCCAGGTATGACCCAAAAAAGCAAAAAAAGAAAATACAAGAAACTCAGAAAAACCAGATAATCTTGAAAAACAATAAAATTTCCGACAAACCTAATTTCAAAACTCAGTAAAAAGTGACAGTAACTAAGGCAGTATGGTACTGGCGTAAGTACAGACAGTGGAAGAAAATTAAGACTCCACAAACAAACCCTACCAGTTAAAGTCAATTACTTTTTCTCAAAGAGGCCAATAGGGAAAGAATGATCTTCTCAACAAATGGTGCTAAACAGCAGGGTATCCACATGCTTAGGATTAATTTAAATTTCTACCAAATATCACACACAAATGAACTGAACTCTGAGTGGATTATAGAAATAAATGAATGAAATGGAAGTAGAAAACTTCTAGGAGGAAACGTGTAAGTCTTTGAAACATTGGATCAGGCAAAGATTTCTCAAATATACCACCAAACACACAGACAAAAGAGAAAACTGATCAATTGAACCTCATCAAAATGGAAATGTTTTGTGTCTCCAGGGACACCCTGGGTGAAATGAAAGGAAAACCCATGCAATGAGAAAAAAATTGCAAGTTATATATTTGACTTGTATCTAGGATACTAAAACCTTGCAATTCAATAATAAAGGATAGGCTATCTTTTTACAGTAAAATGCACATTTTGTCCCTAAAGAAAATATACAAACGCCTAAGAAGCGCATGGAAAGTCATTACGTAAATGAAAATCAAAATTGCAAAGAGATACCACTGCTCACCCACTAGAGTAGTATAATTAAAAAGCAGACAATAACAAATCTGGTGGAGGATGTGGTGAAATTGGAGCCCTCATGCTCTGTCGATGGAGATGTGAAGTGGTGCACGCTAATTTGGGAAACAGGTTGGCAGCCCTTTTACTGATTTCAGCGATAGCACAGCGGTAGGGCGTTTGCCTTGCACGCAGCCAGCCCGGCCGAGCCGGGTTCGATTCCTCTACCCCTCTTGGAGAGCCCAGCAAGCTACCGAGAGTATCTCGCCCGCACGGCAAAGCCTGGCAAGCTCCCCGTGATGTATTCGATATGCCAAACACAGTAACAACAAAGTCTCCAATGGAGACGTTACTGGGCCCGCTCGAGCAAATCGATGAACAACGGGAGGACAGTGTTTGTTTTCTTAAAATTATTTTAAATGATAATATTCTATTTTTCACAATAGAATCTCTATTTATTTTGTTTCATACATGCAGTATTTAGTAGTCCTTCCAGATGCTAAAAAACAGAGTTGACACATGGCCTAGAAATTCCAATCTCAGGTATCTGACTGAGAGAAATGAAGACATAAGTTCATACAAAAGCTTGTATGTAAATGTTCACAGTAGTTTTACTTGTATCTGTTACTGTCACTGTCCCTGTCACTGTCCTCCTGTTGTTCATCGATTTTGCTTGAGCGGGCCCAGTAATGTCTCCATTGTGACATTAGTTACTGTGTTTGGTATATCAAATACATCACGGGTAACTTGCCAGGTTTTACTTGTATAAGAGTCCCAAATTTGGAAACAACCTCAATGTCCATCAACTGATAAATAATTCTTTAAGAAGGTGGTATAGCCATGCAATGGAATATCATTTGACAATAAAATGGAATGAAATTCAGATAGATTGGGCTGGAGTGATAGCACAGCGGGTAAGGCATCTGTCTTGCATGCGGCTGACCTGGCTGACCCAGGTTCGATTTTTCCGCCCCTCTCGGAGAGCTCAGAAAGCTACCAAGAATATCTCACCCGCATGGCAAAGCCTGGCCAGCTACCTGTGATGTATTTGATATGCCAAATACAGTAACAAGTGTCACAATGGAGACATTACTGGTGCCCGCTTGAGCAAATCAATGAACAACGGGAGGACAATGACAGTGACAGTGACAGTGACATGATCTAATATGGCTGAACTTCAAAAATGTTATGCTAGGTGAAAGTTTATTACCCATTAAGTGATCCCATTTATTTATTGTTGTTATATTTACAATGGTTAGAGCAGGTTCTGGCAAAGAAACAGAAAGTTGAGCACTGTTGAAGAGATACAAAAGGGCACACATTCAAAAGAACAAAAGCAACCAGTGCTGGCGTGGATGTGGGGAAAAAGGGATACTCTTTCACTGTTGGTGGGAATTCCTTTCTGGAAAACAGTATAGACAGTCCTTCAAAAACTAGAAATTGAGCTTCCATATGACCCTTCAGTACCACTTCTAGGAATATATCCCAAGGATGCAAAAAAGCACAGTAGAAATGACATCTGTACCTATATGTTCATTGCAGCACTGTTCACAATAGCCAAAATCTGGAAACAACCCAAGTGCCCTAGAACAGATGACTGGTTAAAGAAACTTTGGTACATCTACACAATGGAATATCATGCAGCTGTCAGGAGAGATGAAGTCATGAACTTTGCTTATCAATGGAGAGACATGGAGAGAATCATGCTAAGTGAAATGAGTCAGGAAGAGAGGGACAGACATAGAAGGACTGTACTCATTTGTGGGGTATAAAACAACATAACATGAGGCTGACATCTAAGGATAGTAGATACATGGGACAGGTAGATTGCTCCACAGTTGGAAGCCTGCCTGATGGTGAGGGGATAAGGAGGGGGAAGGCAGCTGGAATAGAAAAGGGATCACTAAGAAAATGATGGTTAGAGGGATTGGTCGGGATGGGAGATGTGTGCTGAAAGTAGATAAAAGACCAAACATGATAACCTGTCAGAATTTGTATTGCAAACCATAATGCCCCAAAGTAGAGAGAGAGTATGGGGAAACGGTCTGCCTTGGAGGCAGGGGGAGAGTGGGAAAGGGGGGGTTATACTGGGGATATTGGTAGTGGGGAATGTGCACTGGTGGAGGGTTGGGTGTTTGATCATTGTGTGATGATGAAAACCCAAACATGAAAGTTTGTAACTATCTCACGGTGATTCACTGTCACTGTTAGATCACTGTCACTCCCATTGTTCATCGATTTGCTCGAGCGGGCCCAGTAACGTCTCCATTGTGACACTTGTTACTGTGTTTGGCATATCGAATACATCACGGGTAGCTTGCCAGGCTCTGCCGTGCAGGTGAGATACTCTCAGTAGCTTACAAGGCATTCTGAGACGGGGGTAGGAATCGAACCTGGGTTGGCCAGGTTGGCCGCGTGCAAGGCAAATGCCCTGCCCGCTGTGCTGTCACTCCAGCCCACGGTGATTCAATAATATTAAAAGAGAGAGAGAGAGAGAGGAGAGAGAGAGAGAGAGAGAGAGAGAGAGATACAAAAGGGTGGGGTGGAAGGAAATGGTGAGTGATTACTAACTAATGGAAAGTTTTTATTTTTCTGGAATATTCAAATGTTCTAAAATTAAGGTGATAGATATACAACTTTAGACATTTTAGACATGCAAACTTTACTGTATAAAAAATTATCCCAATAACAGTGTTTGGGTGTTTGTTTTTTGGGGGGGGGGGAGGTGGGGGAATGATACACATGCCCAGCAGTGCCTGGTGCTACTCCTGGCTCTGTGCTCAGGAGTGACCCCTGTCAGTACTCAGAGGACTGAGTAGATGGTGGTGCTGGAATTTGAACTGGGGCCAGCAGTATGCATGGCAAACGCCTCCACCCCTCAATAAAATCATGTCTCTGGCTTTTTAAAAAATATTTTTTTTATTTATTTATATAAAATTTTTAATAGTGAGACATCATGAGGTACAGTTGTAGACTTACAAATTTTCGTGCTTGGGTTTCAATTATACAATGATCAAACACCCATCCCTCCACCAGTGCCCATTTCCCACCACCACGGATCCCAGTATCCCTCCGAACCCCCTTCCCCCCCACCCATCCCACCCTGCCTCTGTGGCAGGGAACTCCCTTTTGTTCTCTCTCTCTCTTATTGGGTGTTGTGGTTCGCAAAAGAGGCAATGGGTGACAATCATGTTTGGTCTATAGTCTACTTTCAGCATATCAATAAGGCTATTTTTAAAAGTAGTTTTTAATCTGTTACTGAAAAAAAAGACACTAAGTTGTTCTCTGGAAAAATGTGTCCATGTAAGTGTGTAGAGGAGAGTAGAATGGATTGGCCTGAGCGGCTGCTAGTAATAAGAGCCAGAGGAGGGAATGGGTTGGGGAAACGGTCACAGATGGACGACAAGGAACAGGCAGAGATGTTCTCGAAAATGAAGGCTAAAGTCATCCCAGAGTGGTTGGAAAGACACACAAGGGTGGCTTCAATTTCCATCCTAAGGTCTGAAAAGTCAGGGGAGAAGGGAAAACAAGAGAATAACAAAGAGGAGAATCTTCACTGATTTGGGGCTGGAGCAATAGTACAGCGGGTAGGGCATTTGCCTTGCCTGCAGCTGACCTAGGCTCGGGTTCGATTCCCAGCATCCCATAGCATTGCCAAGCATTGCCAGGAGTAATTCTTTTTTTTTTTTATAATTTTTTTTATTAGTGAAACACCATGAGGTACAGTTATAGACTTATAAATTTTTGTGCTTGGGTTTCAGTTATACAATGATCAAGTACCCATCCCTCCACCAGTGCCCATCCTCCCCCCCCCACGGGTCCCAGCATCCCTCCCACCCCCCCATCTGCCCTGTCCCACCCTGCCGCTGTGGCAGGGCATTCCCCCTTGTTCTCTCTCTCTTCTTTTGGGTACTGTGTTTTGCAAGAGAGGCATTGAGTGGCAATCATGTTTGGTCTATAGACTACTTTTAGCATGTCTCTCCCACCCTGGGAGGGTATTCACAACACCCTTTATTTGGTGTTCTCTTCTCTATCTGAGCTTCCTTTTCACCTAGCACATGTGGCTGGCCTTCAAGTCATGGAGCAAAACTGCCAGGAGTAATTCTTCAGTGAATAACCTCTGTGCACCACCGGGTGTGAACCAAAAAGCAAAAAAAAAAAAATTATAATAATAATAATAATAATGCTGTGGAGAGCTTATGAAAATCGTTCGGTAAGGTACGTGAGCATCGTAGTCAGCTGTAAAAAGGAATCATGATTACTGTTGCCAACTATGAATGATCCAAAATTAGAATGCAGTAACTCTAACACAACAATGATCTGAACAGAGAAAACACTGATCCTACTTATAAACAAAGCGAGGATTAACTTTGGAAGAAACTGCTCTTTTGGTCTCAGCATAAATCCGGAACTATATCATTTGAATTTGTACATTTTAATTTTTCTTTTGGCTCTCTCTGGTTACCTTACGGGGCATTTTAAGCAAGAGTATCTAGAATGGCACACCCACGCCCCCCCCCCCCCCCACACACACGCCATCCCTTCAAAAGTTCAAAGCCTATTAAGATCTGAATCACACCATCACTCCCCTCTTCCTTGTGAATCTTGACACAGCCTAGTCAGGCCCAATCTCCTCACAGCTCTTCCACAGAAGGTACAGGAGACAGACCAGCTGCAACCGGGGCTTACTCATCTGTACAGTCATCGGGGGGTGATCCAATAATTAACATCTGCCAAGCGCGCTGCTGCGTACATGCCATTGTTGCACATTTGATTTTAATTTCATTTTAATCTTCACACCAACCCCTCCTTTTTCTCACCCCGCACCTCCCAGTCAAAAGAATCAAAGCTTAGGAATGAAGTGACTTATTCAAAATCTCTCACTATACTCTTTTTTTTTTTTTTGCTTTTTGGGTCACACCCGGCGATGCTCAGGGGTTACTCCTGGCTCATGCACTCAGGAATTACTCCTGGCGGTGCTCGGGGGACCATATGGGATGCTGGGAATCGAACCTGGGTCGGCCATGATGGCTGCGTGCAAGGCAAACGCCCTACCCGCTGTGCGATCGCTCCAGCCCCTCTTTTTTAATTTGGGGGTTTGTTTCCTTTCTTTCTCTTTGATGTTTAGTAAGTTCATCTATTTTTTAAAATGTACTTATTTTAACTGAATCGCAGAGAGATGCACAGTTCTAAAGAGTTTGTGACGGGGTTTCAGTTGTATAGTGTTCCAACACTTGTGTCTTCACCAGAGTACATTTCCCACCACCATGTCCCCGTTTTCCCTCCTGCCCCCAACCCCACACCTCTCTGGCAGGCACTCCCCCCCTCCCCCACCTCTCATTCCCTCTCTCCCCTTTTGGGCATTGCGGTTTGCAACACAGATACTGAAAGGTTATCAGGTATATTCCTTACCTGCTCTCAGCACACAGTTCCTGTCCAAAGCTCACTATGCTCTTCAGTGTATCAATCTATCCTGAACTGGAGAGACAGCACAGCGGGTAGGGCTCCTGCTGTTCAGACCGTGATAAATGTACAATTTTAGACATTTTAGACATGTAAACTTTACTGTATAAAAAAATATCCCAGTAACAGTGTTTGGGTGTTTGGTTTTTTGGACCCTTGTACGCATCCTTGGACCCTTGTACGGAACCGCCTGTCCAGCTGGCTGAGAGTCATCTCTGAGGGTCCTCAGATTTCCTGAGTACCACCTGGGATGCCCTCTCATCCTTCCAAAAACATTTGGCCACTGTAAGAGACAGTCTTTGAGGAAAGGAGCAAAAGGAAATTTATGGAAATTGGGGGGCTTTGACCCCCGCTTTGCGATCTCCTTAAGAACACTGACCAGGTCCTTGTGTTCACAGAGCTGTGGGCGCCTTCCTTGCAGGCCTCTCCCAGCCCCCTCTACCTTGGTGACTTTCCTGCCATGGGCCACCTTCTCAAGCCAGTACCTGGCAATGCGCAGGGTGCTCTCCAGAGGACCAGGGGAAGTAGAGGCCAGGCTGGGCAGCGGATTTCTTCAACTCTGTGGCTTCTGACTCCTCCGCCACCCTCCTCATCAGAGGGTGCGGCTTGGGTCACGATGGCACTCAGCAGCTTTGTGGTGGGGATCGGTCTGCGCTTCCTCCCTCTGCTTTCGATTCAAGGCTTTCCTGTCGCCGTCGGAGCAGCTGCAGTTAACCACAGCCCACAGCAGCCTCCAAGCACGCGGGTTGGGTCCGTTCAAGGCCAAGGACCGGCGACCGGAGGGGAAGGGGCAAGAGGCGAGAGGTAAGAACGGAGGGAGGAAGAAGCCAACTGGAAATGGAGAAAAAATTCCAAAGAGAATGTCATGGGGATTGGCCATCAAGAAAACATTCCAGTAATTTTTGGGTACTGGGATCCGTGGTGGTGGGAAACGGGCACTGGTGGAGGGATGGGTCTTTGATCATTGTATAATTGAAACCCAAGCAAGCACAAAATTTGTAAGTCTACAACTGTACCTCATGGTGTCTCACCAATAAAAATAAATAAAGCATTAAATATTAAAAAAAATTATGTTATATTTCACAGACAGCTCTGGTCAAAGTCAAGTCTAATAAGTTAACGAGTTCAAATACATTTTTGCTAGAATGTACTCTGGACTGTATTTTTCCGGGACTAAGAAATATATACAAGGCTGGAGTGATAGCACAGCGTGTAGGGTGCTTGCCTTGCATGTGGCCGACCCGGGTTCGATTCCCAGCATCCTATACGGTCCCCTGAACACTGCCAGGAGTAACTCCTGAGTGCAGAGCCAGGAGTATCCCCTGTGCGTTGCCAGGTGTGACCCAAAAAAAAAAGCAAAAATATATATATATATATATATATATAGGATGAGATAACACTGCTCTGAGAATAAGTTCAAGAATTTATTAAACAACGAGACTGAAAAAATAGTTTAGTGGGTAGGCATTTGCCTTTCTTGATCTGGGTCCAACTGCCTGGCACCCCATATGGTCCCCCAAGCACTTCCAGGAGTAAGCCCTGTGTACAGAGCCAGGAGTAAGCCCTGAGCACCACCTGATGTGACCCCCACCCACCCACCCACCCAAGAAAAAGAGGAATTTATTAAACAGTAACTTTAAGAGTTCTGTTTTGATTCAAGACTGAGGTAAATGAAGAACTGAAGAAACAGGGATTAACGTTCTTGCTTTGCATACTGCTGAGATAGTAGTCCTGTCCCCAGCATTAAACATGGTCCCCTCAGCGCCACGGGGAGTGACTCCTGAGCACAGAGACAGAAATAGCCCTTGAGCACACAATGGAGTGGAACACACACACACACACACACACACACAGTATAAAAATAAGACTTAGGCAAATGACAACTTGGAGGTGGAATTTAAACTGGATGTATTTGAGGCCCAATTACAAGAGCGTACCAGGCCAAGCAAAGAGAAGAGGGGAAGACCTAAAGCAAAAGGAGAGTGTGTTTTAAAGAAACAAAATGGGAGACTAACACCCAAGAATGGCCGAGATTAGTACCAGGAATTTTGCTCCATGACTTGGAGGCCAGCCACATGTGCTAGGGGAAAAGGAAGCTCAGATAGAGAAGGGAGCACCAAATAAAGGGTGTTGGGAGGATCCTCCCAGGATGGGAGTAGCATGCTGAAAGTAGACTACAGACCAAACATGATTGCCACTCAATGTCTCTTTTGCAAACCACAACACCCAAAAGGAGAGAGAGAACAGAGGGGAATGGCCTGCCACAGAGGCAGGGTGGGATAAGGGGGATGGGGGGTGGGAGGGATACTGGGATTAGTGATATTGGAGAATTGGCACTGGTGGAGGGATGGGCATTCAATCATTGTATAATTGAAACCCAAGCACAAAAATTTGTAAGTCTACAACTGTACCTCAGGGTGTCTCACTAATAAAAATTTTAAAAAATTAAAAAATAATAATAATTAAGAAAAAAAAAGAGTGTGTTTGAAAGCCTGGAGCCCACAACATAAAGGAGGGAGGCTGGTGATTGATCATGAAGCGCTTCTGAGTCAAGCCAAGAAGGTTGAAAGTCCATTCTAAGTTTAGGATATGATTTTAGCAAGGAAATTATTTTAAGCAGAGGGGCAATTTTATCAGTCTTATATTTGGAAGAGACTTTCTGGTAGCCAGTGGAAACTTATACCAGGGGCAGTAAAACTAGATAGCGTAAGTTGGCAATGCCTTGCAAAAGTTCAGAAATAACTTAGTTCAGGTACAGAGTAGAGGGACTGATCTAGGAGCCTGGGGCTTCATTTCGCTTGTCTGTTTTTATTTTATTTATTTATTTATTTTTATAATGTAGGAGTACTGCAATTTATTCAGCCATTGATTAAGCTGATTGAATTGGGCATAAACTCCACATTAATTTTATTATTATTCCTCTTTTTTTGATTCACCGTGAGATGCAGTTACAAAGCTTTCATGTTCGAGCTTTGGTCATACAATGATGAAACACTCATCCCTTCACCAGTGCACATTTTCCACCACCAAAATCCCCAGTGTCCTCCCCACCCCCATTCCAGCCCTTCCCCTGCCTGTGTGGCAGACAATTTCCCCCGTACTCTCTATCTACTTTGGTTACATCTGATATTTCGACACCAGTCTCACCACCACTCAAACCTGCCGGAAAAGGCAATGCTAGACAATTTGTTTTGTATTGCTTGTTGTAGATAGAATATAATGTCTAGGAAATTCTGTGTATTCTCTTCCAGAAGCTTAGCTTGTTTTTATTTTTAATAAAGGTGAAGGGTTAGGAAATAGAGGTTTTTAAATTTTTATTTATTTTTTTGGAAGGGTCAGGACTTGCTCTTGGCTCTACACTCAGGGATCACTCCTAACAGGGTTGAAGGGATCAGGGATTATATGCGGTGCCAGGGATTGAGCACAGGTTGACCGTCTGCAAGACAAACGTCTTATCCTTGTCCCATCTCTGGGTCCCCCTCCCCCAGAAGTGCATGTTCTGCATGTGCAAGGACCCATGACTGAGCACAGTGTAGCCCTAAAGTAGCCTTGGCACAGCTGGACTTGATCACCATTGTCCTGAAGTGCCCTAGCACCCAACCTCCAGCCTGGTTGGTTAAGAATGACCTGGACAAGTCCCCAGACCTTTTGAGAAATACTCAGGAGGCACAGACTAAGAAACAAACAAAAAAGCAAAGTAGATTTGACTGGGCTGGGTTTTTGGTTGAATGTCAACCACAAGCAAAGAGTGACCAAGATGAGTCTGCTCCTGGCTGGTGCAGCAGGGTGGCTACTGTGGCTATGTCCGGGTGTGTCAGTAGAACAGCAAGTTGGACACGTTGCTGGTGTAGAGGAGCTTGTAGCTGTACATCCAAACCACAGAGTCAACACTGAATGATATCCGAACTACAACACCCAGACTTTAAAACATGCCCATCAAGAAGGCAGGCTGGGAGGTGGGAGGGAACCTGGGGACGCTGATGGAGGGAAGCTGACGCTGGTGGTGAGGTTGGTGGTGGCCCACTGGATGCCTGAAACTCGGGTACGAATGACTGTAAATTACAGGCTTTAATAAAGGGCCGGGCTGGAGCAATAGCACAGCGGTAGGGAGTTTGCCTTGCACGCAGCCAACAAGGCCAACCCGAGTTCGATTCCTTCGCCTCTCTCGGAGAGCCCGGCAAGCTACCGAGAGTATCTCGCCTGCACGGCAAAGCTTGACAAGCTCCCCGTGATGTATTCGATATGCCAAACACAGTAACAACAAAGTCTTCAATGGAGACGTTACTGGGCCCGCTCGAGCAAATCGATGAACAACAGGAGGACAGCTTAATAAAGGGCCAAAGAGAGTACAGTGGGTAAGGCTCTGGCCAGGGTTCAATCCCCTGAGCACCACCAGGAGTGATCCCTGAGCACAGCAGGGTCAGGAGTAAGTACTGGCGCTGGAGCAATAGCACAGCGGGTAGGGCATTTGCCTTGCATGCGGCCAACCCGGGTTTGATTCCCAGCATCCCATATGGTCCCCGACGAGCACCACCAGGAGTAATTCCTGAGTGCAGAGGCAGGAGTAACCCCTGAGCATTGCCGGGTGTGACCCAAAAAGCAAAAAACAAAGCAAACAAACAAAAAAAAAGGAGTAAGTACTGAGAACCACTGGGTGTGGTCCCCAAACCAAAGTAACAGAAATAAAAACAGAGAGTTGAATAAGTAGGGTCTTGGCATATAGATCCACAGTCATAGAAAGGAAAAAAAAACTAAAGTCATAGAAAGGGATGAGATTTATCAGAGACTTTGTAGAAGTTTGTCAGCGAAGGTGTAGAAGGAAAAGAGGCTGCTAGAAGACAGATGCCGAGAAATTGGTAGAGAAAGAGGAGTTTGCAAGGGACACTGAAGACTTATGACTAAGGTCTGGGGCAGAGGGGGAATCATACTGAGTAGAAATCATCCAAGGAAAATGGGGAGTGTGACAAGGAGGCCGAGAGTGTGAGGTATAGCTCAGATATAAGTGGTAAGCTAAGACTTGTATAGCCAGGCCAGATAGAGAATCCACAGGGAAGGCCCTTGCCTTGCATGCAGTTGACCTGGGTTTGATCTCGGCACCCCATATGATTCCCCAAACCTGCCAGGAATGACCCAGAGCAAAGAGCCAGAAGTAAGCCCTCAGCACTGCTAGGTGTGGCTCAAAACTGTCACTGTCACTGTCCTCCCGTTGCTCATCGATTTGTTCGAGCGGGCCCAGTAACATCTCCATTGTGAGACTTGTTACTGTGTTTGGCATGTCGAATATGCCACGGGGAGCTTGCCAGGCTTTGCCGTTCAGGCAGAATATTCTCGGTAGCTTGCCGGACTCTCTGAGCGGGGCGGAGGAATCGAACCCGGGTCAGCTGGGCCACCGGCAAGTGCGCAAGGCAAACGCCCTACCACTATGCTATCGCTCCAGCCTAGGCTCCAAAACAAAAGAAAAAAAAATGTGTCTAGCTATCAATAATGAAGAAGGGAGAATGCGTTAATTACTGTCCCTAGTGAAAACCTCTTTGGTACAGTAATTGGTCAGCCAGGTCAGACTGGCCAGAAGAGCGAAAAAGAAGAGTGTGAGAAGCAGCCTGAGCAGAGCTCTCCTTGAGGGAGGTGCCCAGGCCATTCCTTCTCCCTCACACACCCTTCCACACTGTTCCTACTTGGTCAGTCACGCATGTTCCAGGACAGAGCTGAAGTGATGGAGATTTATAAACAAACACACGAAATCCAAGGAATATGTTTTCCAGAGACAAAGGCAGCCTGGGCTGGAAGTCAGGAAGTGAGTGACTTGTTCCAGACACACCAGGCCCATAAAGAAGGGCTCTGCGCGCCACAGTGCCAGTGTGGGGGTGTAGGGCTCCGTCAAGCCAAGAATGTGATGCAATTCCCAAGCACAGGAAGAGGGTTAGCTGGAATGGAAAGAGGGCTCTGACTCAAGGCTGGCAGAAGTGGGAAACGGCAGATTTTGTTTTCCGAAAGAGGACTCGAGCGAACGGACAAAAAGACAGAAGGAATTAAAAAGACAGACTTGAGACTCTCCCTACCTCATCTCTGTGGGAAAGCTGTCAGGCAAGGCATGAGAGTTAGAAATGCTCTCCTATCTCTGGTCTCTCAACCTAGAAGGTCTCCTTGGTATGTTTTAAGCTGAAAAGCACCGCAGTTACAGATGAGAAAATAGATCTGCAAAATCGGGTGGCGGCTATCGACCTTCCGTGAAAACACACAGAAATACACCTGATATGATCCAGAACATTTATGACATTAGCTGCTATGATTCTAATGTGCTATTAAAGCACAAGGATTTTTTTGGGGGGCTTTTTGGGTCTTACTCGGCGATGCACGGGGATTACTCCTGGCTCATGCACTCAGGAATTACCCCCGGCGGTGCTCGGGGGACCATACGGGATGCTGGGAATTGAACCCGGGTCGGCCGCGTGCAAGGCAAATGCCCTACCCGCTGTGCTATCACTCCAGCCCCACAAGGATATTTTTAAACACATTTGAGTGATGAAGAAATAACTGGCACAGAGAATTTTTGCTCGGAATGACCAGGACAGACATGGTTAGCCAGTGTTAGGAGGCATTCTTTGGATCTAACTAGGCATCTCAAATAAATCTAAAAAAAAAAAAAAAAAAAAAAAAAAACAAGATAGTCAGGCCTAAACAACTTACTTTCTTCTTGCTAAAAATTATTTAAGGGGCTGGAGGGATAGCACCGCGGATCGGGCATTTGCCTTGCACGCAGCCGACCTGAGGTCGATTCCCAGCATCCCATATGGCCCCCGGAGCACTGCCAGGGGTAGTTCCTGTGTGCAGAGCCAGGAGAAACCCTGAGCATCGCTGGATGTGACCCAAAAAGCAAAAAGGAAAAAAAATTATTTAAGGCTGGAGAGATTGTACAGCAGGTCAGGCGCTTGCCTGGCACATGACTGACCTGGGTTCAATCCCGGGCACCTTATATGGTCCCCCAAGCCATCCAGGAGTGATCCCTGAGCAGAGTCAGGAATAATTCCTGAGCACCATGGGGTGCGACTTCAACAAAAGGGCAAAAATTGTTTATTTAAAAATGAATATTCTGTGACATCTAAAGTCTGGGTTAAACACAGCTGGGTGAGGCAGGGCGCTGGAGCCATAGCACAGCGGGTAGGGCGTTTGCCTTGCACACAGCTGACCCGGGTTCGATTCCCAGCATCCCATATGGTCCCCTGAGCACCGCCAGGGGTAATTCCTGAACCAGAGCCAGGAGTAACCCCTGTGCATTGCCGGGTGTGACCCCCAAAAAAAGCAAAAAAAAAAAAAAAAAACATAGCTAGGGGGACTACAGCTAGGCTTTCCGGATACTCAGGCGAAATTATTAAAGTGAGGTTAAAGAAAGACCAAATTATCTTCTCTCGACACAGAACAGGCAAAGTGCACTTTGAATGTTTGTTCTGGTGCTCATTATCCTGGAGATTTCTACCTCATCTGTTTCCCTCCTAAGGAAACACGACATAACTTAGAGGCCAGCCGGGTATCCTAGAGGAAAGGGCAGTTCAGATAGAGAAGGGAGCACCAAATAAAGGATGTTTGGAGGATCCTCCCAGGAGGGGAGATGCATGTGGAAAGTAGACTATGGACTGAACATGTTTGCCACTCATTGCCTCTTTTGCTGACCACAACACCCAAAAGGAGAGAGAGAACACAGGGGATTGCCCTGCCACAGAGACAGGGGGGATGGGGGATGGGGGGTGGGAGGGATATTATCCATGGTGGTGGAAAATGGGCACTGGTGGAGGGATGGGTATCTGATCATTGTATAATTGAAACCAAAGCACAAAAAATTGTAAATCTACAACTTTAAAAAAAATAAAATAAAATAAAGGGAAAAAAAAAAAAAAAGGAAACACGACAACGCTTTGGGAGAAGTGCCCGAAGCTTCGGGCTGGAGCCTGCTGCCCTCTGCTGGGCAGATTCAGTCATGGGTCAGACTGAATCTGCCTTCAGAAAGGGGTATGGGTCCTGCAGCCGCGGTCGGGGCCAGGCGAGAGACCCAGACGTCAGTCAATCAAGAGTGATGGACCCAGTCACCCTCTCCTCTCTGGAAAGAAAGGTGGCGGCCACATGGGAGCCTTGTGGACAGCAGGTATGAGCCGGGGGTGTGGGGGCGACTAAAACCTCATGGGAAGGGGGGCGTTTCGCTCCGCCCTTCACGCCCTACCGAGGCCACCAGTTGCCCCCCGCGAGCGGCTCTCCAGCACGGCCACGACTCCAGAACACAGAAACCAATTTCTGAACTATCTGACTTTCAGTAGAAATACTTCCAGGGTCAATAGGTAAAATAGCAGAAATCCAAAACCAACATTTAATTCTTGAACCCAGCTGTAGAAAGCAAATCACTTCACAATGCTTTGTCAGCATGTCTGATTTGGGGGGGGGGGGGTAAACTCTAAATAATAGTGGTGAATCTTTTACTGAAACAATGAATCTAATCAAAGCAGATAGAGTGTTAACTAGAATTCATCTGCCCCACAGGGACTTGGGAGGGGTGGGGGGTGGGGTTTTATTGGGGTTCTTCATGGTAAAAAATAAGTATTGGTAAAGGGAAATGTGTTTGATATTTGCATGACTGAGACCTAAACCTGAAAGCTTTGTAACCTTTCCCACGGTGATTCAATAAATAAATAAATAAATAAATAAATAAAAATAAATAAATAAAATAAAATAAAATGATCAAACATTCTCCAGTTGAAGTCAAGTAGGCAGAAGAGATGCTCATCCTTAATGTTCTCGGAAACTGGTGCCTTACTCCTGGGAATATATCCCAGAGAGGCAAAAATGTATAGTCGAAGTGACATCTGCAATTGTTTGTTCATTGCAGCACTCTTTACAATAGCCAAAATCTGGAAAAAACCTGAGTGCCCGAGAACAGATGACTGGTTAAAGAAGCTTTGGTACATTTACACAATGGAGTATTATGTAGCTGTTAGAAAAGATGAAGTTATGAAATTTACATACAAGTGGTACTACATGGAAAGTATCATGTTAAGCGAAATGAGTCAGAAAGAGCGGGATAGACACAGAAAGATTGCATTCATCTGGGGAACATAAAGCAACAAAACGGGAGACTAACACCCAGGAAGGGCTCAGATTAGTACCAGGAATTTTGCTCCATGACTTGAAGGCCAGCCACATGTGCTAGGTGAGAAGGAAGCTCAGATAGAGAAGAGAGCACCAAATAAAGGGTGTTGTGAAGACCCTCCCAGAGTGGGAGAGACATGCTAAAAGTAGTCTATAGACCAAACATGACTGCCACTCAATGCCTCTCTGGCAAAACACAGTACCCAAAAGAAGAGAGAGAGAACAGGGAGGAATGCCCTGCCACAGCGGCAGGGTGGGACGGGGGGGGGGGGGGGGAGGATGGGGGGTCGGAGGGATGATAGGACCCGTGGTGGGGGAGGATGGGCACTGGTGGAGGGATGGGTACTTGATCATTGTATAACTGAAACCCAAGCACAAAAATTTGTGAGTCTATAAGTATACTTCATGGTGTTTCACTAATAAAAAAAAATGATAAATAAAAAAAAAAAAACTGGTGCCTTATATGACTCACCCTAGCTCCCGCAACTGTAGAGGGCTAAGTTGCATCTGGAACTCAACTCTCCTAAGTTGATCTGGAGAAATAGTTCAACAAGCTAAGCACATGCTTTGCGCAGGAAGTTCAGGTTCAGAGTGTGACCCCCCTCCCCCCCCCCCCCTCCAGCATGGAGCTGGTGACCACCACCACTAGAACACAGATCACACAGAAACAAATAAAACTGAATTTCTCAACTTGCGTTTCAATGCTTTCTACCTCAATCGACCGTTGCTATATGTTAAATCATACGCTTAAATCAATTTCTCTAGATGTTAAATCGACTTTTCTCTCTTGCAGTTTCACGTCTATGCTTTAGGAATGTCTCGTTTTATATTCTTACATATTTAACTTGTTGTTACTGTGTTTGGCATATCGAATACGTCACGGGTAGCTTGCCAGGCTTTGCCTTGCAGACGAGATACTCTCAGTAGCTTGCCGGGCTCTCGGGGAGGGGTGAAGGAATTGAACCCGGGTCAATCAAACATAATAACAACAAGTCTCACAATGGAGACGTTACTGGGCCCGCTCGAGCAAATCAATGAACAACGGGATGACGGTGGACAGTGGACATATTTACCTAATTAATGAAAATAAATATGCGACTTTGTATATGATTCTGTAAGACTAACGTTATCGTAGCAAAAATATCTACATAAATCCTGTAAACTAATGAGGACTCTAGTAGAACTGTTTGAGCTTTTGCCCAGACATTCTTTAATGTCTTTTTAAGAATATCTAACAAGCAGAATTTTGTTGTATTTTAAGTTCCAATTTTGCTCTTAGGGAAAACAGAGTTTGAGAAGGATGAAATAAATAGAGGGGCTGGAGCAATAGCACAGCGGGTAGGGCGTTTGCCTTGCATGCGGCCAACCCAGGTTCAATTCCCAGCATCCCATATGGTCCCCTGAGCACTGCCAGGGGTGATTCCTGAGTGCAGAGCCAGGAGTAACCTCTGTGCATTGCTGGGTGTGACCCAAAAAGCAAAAAAATAAATAATAATAATAAATAGAATATAAAGATTAAAAACATTAAAAATAAAAATTCTAAGTGCACTTAGATGAAATTTCTAATTAATCCTAATAAACGCAAATGGCTAAACAAAATGCATACAAATAAATACAATCTCCAGTTTTCATTCTATTTTGTGCACCTGGTTCACGCTGCCCAAGCGCCTCACTGCTGACTGCCCTGTGCCTATGTAGGTTATCGGAGAGTTCTTGGAAACGCGAATGTGGCCAGAACTGAGATTTTAAAATCTTAAACTTGGACTAAAACCCAGGTCACAGTGTACAAGGTAAGCGTCCTACCCGCTATGCTATTGCTCCAGTCCGCATTCTTACAATGTTTGAAAAAATAAGCAAAAATAATAAAAAATAAAAAATAATCCCCAGCTGGCAGTGCTGGGGATTCTGGGTCCCTCCTGCAGTGGCGCTCTGGTGGCAGTGAGCTGGGTGCACCACTACACCTACTGGTGGTGGTGGTGGTGGTGTGTGTGTGTGTGTGTGTGTGTGTGTGTGTGTGTGTGTGTGTGAAGTAGGGGGCAGGGGGAGGATGACACAGGGATGGACTCCAAGGGACTTGCACTGGTTAGGAATGTGGCCACCACCTGAGCTATCTCCCTGGTCCCTGGGTTTTTCTAAATAAAATTCATAAATACTAGGGGCATATCTGCATCAACAAAATACATTTTAAAAAATCAGTAAAGGCTAAATTACCACAAAAAATAATAATAAACAATCAACATTGGTTTTGAAGCTCTCACCAAGTTGTAGCATCATATTAACTCCTAGGTGAAAAACAGTAACTAGGGAAATGAAATTAAATGAAAAAGTAAAAGAAGTCACTGTCACTGCCCTCCCGTTGTTCATCGATTTGCTCGAGTGGACCCAGTAACGTCTCCATTGGAGACTTTGTTGTTACTGTGTTTGGCATATCGAATACGTCACGGGGAGCTTGCCAGGCTTTGCCGTGAAGGCGAGATACTCTCAGTAGCTTGCTGGGCTCTCCGAGAGGGGCGGAGGAATCGAACTCGGGTCGGCCGTGTTGGCCGCTTCCAAGCCCTACCCGCTGAGCTATCGTTCCAGCTCATAAAAAGAAGTAAAGGGGTAAAAGAATAGGGGAAAGATATGGGAGAAAAGGGAGATTTTTATTTTGGAGATGTTTCCCAAGCAGTGTTCAGGCTTGAAAACTTGGGACAAAGTGGAATGTTAGCGCTTCAGGAAATACAACAGTATGTAATTGTAGTAAACGATAATTGTATTGGTCAGAATCTACCAGTCCTGCTTGGGGATGAATCGAAGTTCTTCAACTCATTATCTGCCTCTGGGCACACCGGGAACACCACTGAGGATCACAGTGAAGGAAAATACTGCAAAGTGCTCAAGAAATGGAGTTTATGCGAGGACATTGTTCACCCTTAATTAGGATCAGTAATTAGGATATGGAAATCAAATTTCCAACCATTCTTCTCATCTAGGGCTGGAGCGACAGCACAGCGGTAGGGCGTCTGCCTTGCACGCAGCCAGCCTGACTGAGCCAGGTTCGATTCCTCCGCCCCTCTCGGAGAGCCCGGCAAGCTACCGAGAGTATTCAATATGCCAAACACAGTAACAAGAAGTCTCACAATGGAGACGTTACTGGGCCCGCTCGAGCAAATCGATGAACAATGGGAGGACAGCTCCTTACAGCTCCTTTCTCATTTAATTCTGGATTCAGTTATAACACCTGGAATAAATTTTATTAAGTGACTGTGTCTGACAGCAATGACTAAAAATAGGATGTGAGACTCCACTTGTCTCTTCGATCTCAAGGTTTATCACACAGGCTACATCTTCCTCAGAATTTTATAGTGCAAGCTATTTGGTCCGAACAGGGAGCATCTCGACAGTCGCTACTCTCTGGCTTTTCGCTGAGCTGCCTCAAAGCAACCATGTAGGGCTCAGTGACGCCCATTTACTGAGGTTTGTTCATGAAAAACCAAAGTGTAACCCAGTGAGGTCTGCTCACATGGAACCAAAAGCACTGTGTAGCCATCCACAACAAACCCCGAGTCAGGAAAATTCCCAAGAATATGCAACTTAAATGGAGATGTTTTATTTCTTTGGCTTTCGGGGTTACACTCGGCGATGCTCAGGGCTTACTTCTGGCTCTGCACTCAAGAACTCCAATCAGTGCTAGGGAGACCAAATGGGATGCTGGGGATCGAACCCATGTCGGCTTCGTGCAAGGCAAATGCCTTCCCTGCTGTACTGTCATTCTGGTTCCCATTCTTATTCATGTACTATTAAACACAGCACAGAGATGATTTATGTGCTGTTCTGTGGGGGGGGGGGGGGGGGGTCACGTCCAACAGAGCTCAGAGGGACATTCCTGGCAAATTACAATGGGTTAAAGATGGAAACACTAGGAAGAAGAGATAGAACTGCTAACAGTAATTTTCCTGGTTGTTACAAACACAACTTCTTAGCCTGCATTCCCTCAGAAATCTTACTAATATTATGAGGTAGCAATATCTGTCACACAGTTAAAGGCCTAATTGTGGTTCTTTATGGGAAACTTGAAACTCTGGTACATGCATTATAATCTGCCTTCTCCATCCGCTTCCCTGGGAACACTCCTGCTGTATGGCAAAATGCCTGAACTGAAAGTACATTTTGATATTTGGTGGAAAAAAAAATAAAGACTCAAGCATCCAACTGCCGAAGTTGAAATTTTAGCTCCATGGATTTCTAGCTCTGCAACTTTGGACACATTATATTCTTTTATACCTCAAAGTGGTAGCACTGTAGCACTGTCCTCCCGTTGTTCATGGATTTGCTCTTGCTTGAGGGAGCGGGCCCAGTAACACTGTGAGACTTGTTACTGTGTTCGGCATATGGCATACTTCATGGGTAGCTTGCCAGGCTTTGCCATGCCGGTGAGATACTCTCGGCAGCTTGCCAGGCTCTCCGAGAGGGGCGGAGGAATCGAACCTGGGCCGACCAGGTTGGCCACGTGCAAGGCAAACAAACGCCTTACCCGCTGTGCTATTGCTCCAGCCCCCTCAAAGTGGCATTCTCTGCAAAGTGTCAACATATGTATTGTACTGTATGACAGCACTTATTTAAAAATGTCAATGTGAGAATAAGCTGACAAAGTATCACACAAATCTTTGGTTCCGGTACCAGGGATAGCTCCTTTTATTGTTTATTTAAACCACTTCCCTGCCTCCCTCCTCCCACCTAGCCCCCCCACCCCCTCGCCCTTGTGATGAGCAGGGGGCCGTGTATCAGCCACACTGTGGTGCTTGCTGGTGGCCTCACACCAGGTCACAGTGCTCGAAGTCTGCAGTCCGTCAGCAGTGCTGCCTACACATGTGCTCCCCAGAGGTGACTCTCACTGTGGTCTCACACACGCTGATTGTGGCGCTTGCCGGCGGTCACTGCAGATTCCACACAGGCTCACCCAAGCTTGTACCAACTGGCCCTGTCACTCAAATCTCCTTTCAGTTAGTGCCTAGGATGGGATGGGGGGTGGGGTCACACCCGTTTGTTGTCGTGCTCACACTCAAGGAATCGCTTGGTATCCCTGGGGATCACAGACAACAGTTACCCGGCTCTAACAGCAGTGCCACCAGGATTGTTTTCAGTGCATGTGGAGGCATCCGGGTCTGAACTTGTGACCTTATGCTTGCAAGGCAGGTATTCTAAACCAGCAAGCTTTTCCTCCAGGTCCTGGTAATTCTTGTCTTGAAAATCATCTGTCTCCTACATCTCATTCTAACTCGAACAGCCCCTTAGACTCATGTCCTTACTTCCAGGCTTCGTCCTCTACAATCTACACTGAGGTCAAAACAGCATCTGAGACTATGTAGCTGCTGGCATCTTCTGCCACAGACATCAGTGTGGAGAATTCCTTACTATCGTAGACAAGTCCCTTTAAAATAGTCTACTTCATCCTCCAGTGTGGGTCGGGTCAGATCAAGTTAATTAAAACCCTCCAAATGTGCTTCCCTCTTTCCACACGTGACTTCACACGTGCCATTATTCTGTCTAGAATCCCCTTTTCTCCTCTCATCGCTCTTGCCAAGGAAGTCAGGTGCCCATTTTTCGTGTGTCCCCAGAAACTCTGATATTTATCATGTTCTATCTCGGATATCTGGTTGCCGATACACTTCTTCTCCCCACAAGAGAGCAATCAGATCTGCCTTCTACCTCCAATAAAGAACAGAAGCGGGAGCCATGTTCTGTGCGCCTTGTTCTACCATTTTTCACCAATACCTTAAAATCACTTTCGATTCCTTTATTCCTCATCCCCCATGCTTGTTTATCAGTCAAGCCGCTAAGTTCAGGTAGAAATGTGCCTAGAAAGGCTACGTTCATGAATTAAGTAGGTGTCAAAATATCACACCGAATGGAACATCCTACAAGTATTTTTTTCCTTGCTGAATATTTGGCTGCAGCATGCGGCTCTCGACAATGAGCTGCTACCCTCCGTCCTGACCAGCTCTGAACGCTACGATACTTGGGCATTCAAAGGCTTTAATCAACATCATTACTTAGGAAAACGCCTTACAGAATCTTAATCATTACCTATCCCTCAAAAGTAATTTTAGGGGCTTGAGCCATAGTCTGGCAGGTAGGGCATTTGCCTCACAGGCTGCTGACCAGAGTTGGATCCCCAGCATACCACTTGGTTCCCAAGCCACCATCCATCACCCCTCAACTCTATCCGGAAGGAATTCCTGAATGTAGAACCAGGAGTAACCCCTGAGCACTGCCCAGGGTGGCCCAAAAAGTAGTAACTTTATATTTCATGTGCAAAACTCCAATTGGCAAATCCATCCAAAATGGAAAGAAAAAACTTTAAACCTTAGTTGTGTGAATTACTGAGAATAAAATAAGCATTTCTCCTTGGCCTATTAATAAGGAACCCTGATTTACCTGCCCCCAACCCCAATCAGGAATCAAGACAGAAGCTTAACTGATCCCTCAGAGTTATAAAACTGCTGACTGGTTAAAGTTCTCATCAAAGACTCAAGTGAGAGGTTGGCTCACTGTCCTATACTACTTAAAGAACGTGTCTGCAGTTTGTACAGGTGCTACAGATTATAATTTAGACCCTTCTGACAATATTCAAAAGGCCTGTTCTCCGCTTTAAAAAAAAAAATTCTACCTCAAAAGAGGAAATGCCCATCATCCCTGAGCAAAGAAGGAAAAAAAAAAAAACCATAGGTATTTTTGTTAATAGAAGCTACTGTCTATGATATATCTACCTCTAGAACATTTTTACAGACTGTATGTAAACTGAAGTGGGTTATGAGCTGCTCTCAGAGGCTTTCCTGGATAAATGTATGTTAAAATTTAAGGAGTTGCTTTGCAAAAAATGTTTGATTATACACTAAAACATCTTTCATCTTGAAATTTGATAATAACACTACAAAGATGCTTATGAGATATGAAACTACTGCAAAAGGATTTTTTTTTTAAATGTTACTAAATTGTTAGCAGGAGAAAAGAGAATGGACAAAGGGAAGGGACATGACAAAGCTGTCACCATGAGCTGGGTTTTTTTCTTATTCATTCAGGGGCTTCTGGGACTCGGTTTGCTATCACTCATATTTATAATCCAAGTGCTTAAGAATAACTCAGACTAACTTAAATCCTTAAGGGAGTAAATGACAGGAAACATTTCTTAATCAAGGAGAGCTATAATTTCAAGGCATCTGAATAGAATTCATTTAACCCTAAAGCAATTGTGCAATAAGCAAAATCTTCTAAAACGAAAAACAATGAAAGGAGAACTTTTTACAGGGGCCACCAGACAAGACTATGGCAGCACAGCGATCAACCTTCACACACTGGAGTCTTCTTGAAAGGGCCATCAACCTCTCAGGTAACTGAAATCATGTTGCCAACGAAAGGAATGTTGATTCAAGAGTTCGAAACCTTTTCTTCTCCACAGAAATTTCAGACTGTTGCTAGCACAGATCATTCAGACCAAATCTCACTGATGGCTCCATCAGAGAACAAGGATACCCCAACCGGTGCTGTAGGAAAATGTAAAAACTGGGAGGAAAAGAAACAAAATGGAAACACTCTACTGTTCCCCAAAATATATGGCTTAGCACCCAGAGAAAGCCTCTGCCCCCAAGGAAACTTTCTACGCAGGGTTAAGCTTTGTAAAATGAGGTGTGTAGCTCTTCATTTTCAGGACATCTTTTCTTGGAAGGTCGTTAAGAGGCAGAAGTTCCGCTTGGATTCTAATACACATCTCTGTGAGCTCAGCTTCCTGAAAACATACACCTGCCGGACTCTAGGTTCTCCCTTGCCAGTGATTGGACTCACGACTTCACAGCCACCAGAATCGCACATACACTATTAGCATGATGAAAAACACAGCGACGGCTGCAAGTTTGGCGTAAGTGGAACGCATGTTCAAGTACTTCGCATCCTGGCGGTATTTCTTGGACAGACTAGACAGATTGTTAGCCTTTGAATCCAATGCTGTCAAAGAGGAAAAAAAAGGAAAACGTTAATTGGTCCCTGGAAGCACCTTACTAAATGTATTAAGACATAAAAATAACCAAAAAGGATACAGCTAAACCAAATAATCATGAAGCTTTCGTGACTTCTATTTTAAGGGTAAGATTACAACATCAAGATTCTGAAGCACTGTAAAGGCCACAATGCATTTAAAAATTAGTAGACCGGGTTATGTTCAAATGGGGGAGTCTGTATAGTGAAGTGGTTAGAAATGCACATTCTGGTTTCAAACTCTAGTCCACATTTTGCTGTCTTGCCTTCTGACAATGGTAAACTTACTTCGTTTTTTGGGGAACCAGTCTCTTCATCAATAATATGGGGACATAACACGAACTCTATCACATGACTACAGGTATGTGAAAACGCCTGTCAAGTGGGGACAATGTCTGTATCCGGTAAACACTTGATAAGAATTAGCTGATATCAGTCATCTTCACAATTAAATTACACTTATGGTCGAAATTATGATTTATGGTCAAAATCACATTCTCTTACATTTTGAAAATAGTAGCATATTAAAATTCTGGTTCTGAAAATTCAACAGATGAGACACAGGTTTGGGGGTTTTATTGGGGGGTGGGTC
Organism: Sorex fumeus; assembly: GCF_029834395.1. Classification (NCBI taxonomy): domain Eukaryota; kingdom Metazoa; phylum Chordata; class Mammalia; order Eulipotyphla; family Soricidae; genus Sorex; species Sorex fumeus. The sequence goes on from NW_026606058.1 coordinate 8,331,256, forward strand.
ACACCTATGGTGCTCACAGTTTGCTCCTGGCCCTGTGCTCAGGGATCATTCCTGGAAGGGGTAGGGGACCATACATGGTTATGGGGATCAAGTCCAGATCAGTTGTGTGCAAGGCAAGCCCCCTACCCACTGTACTATCTCTCTGGTTTCAAATACTGAGTGTCTGGGGCCTCATGGGTCACATCCAGTGAAGCTCAGTGTTTACTCTAGGTCTGCACTGAGTTTTATCTCATGAATGCTACCAAATTTCTAGGACTCCCGTCATAGCAAAGGTCATTTTGAAGGTAGAATCATCAAAATCAACACTGAAAAGTTATATTGTCCATCTACAAAGCTTTTTTCCCCTATAATGGCAATTGTAAGTAATGTTGTAAACTCATTTTTTCATAATTAAATGAACACTTAAAGAGAAACAAACACAAACTGGATTAGACTGAAATATAGGGTCACTGTCACTGTCACTCTCCTCCCGTTGTTCATTGATTTGCTCGAACGGGCCCAGTAATGTCTCCACTGTGACAACTGTTACTGTGCTTGGCATATCGAATACGTCGTGGGAAGCTTGCCAGGCTTTGCCGTGTGGGCGAGATACTCTCGGTAGCTTGCCGGGCTCTCCGAGAGGGCTGGAAGAATCGAACTCGGGTTGGCCGTGTTGGCTGCGCGCAAGGCAAACGCCCTACCTGCTGTGCTATCGCTCCAGCCCAAATATAGGGCATATTTTTAAAATATAAACAAACTCTAAGATTGATATAAATTCTTATCAAACTTTTCACTGCTTTCAATTTTTGAAAAACCATTTTGCAATTTAAATTTATTCTTCCTTGGAAAATGCTTTTGGAATCTCTGAAATTGCTTAACGAAGACTGGTTTTGATTGAGAAATGTGGCATTACTTAATAACAGGCAAGTTGGTCTCTCCAAAACTAACAACTTCTCCTGCAGGAAAAAGAAAAAAACAGCAAACAAACCTAGTTGTTTTGCTGAGATCTGCTGCTCTTTCCACTGTGCTTTTTTGCTCAGCTCAGACACATGTTCTCTTCTTAAAATACCATTCGTTTGGGACTGCTGAGTTCGTACAGGGGAAAGGGCACTTGCCTTGCACTGGCTGACTCGGGTTCCAATCCCAGCACCCCATATGGTACCCAAGCCCCGCCAGGTGTGAACCCAGAGTGATCCCTGAATGTAAGGCCAGAAGAAAGCCCTGAGCACTGCTAGGTGTGGCCCCCGGACAAAAACAAAACGAACAAAATAAAATTACCGTTCCTTTGTGATGGATCTAAATTCAAGAACTCTTTTCCTGGTCATTTCACATTCCCCGACTACCGTGTTTTTATAGCTGACTGTCTATATATGCCTATTTAAAACTGCCAGACAGAGAAAGTGAACAAGGACCCTGGAGATCAAGGAATATTATTATGCATTAGCAGTGTGACTTTTATTTATTTTTTCAATTTATTTATTTTTGCTTCTTGGGTCACACCCGGCATTGCACAAGGGTTATGCACTCAGGAAATTACTCCTGGCGGTGCTCGGGGGACCATATGGGATGCTGGGAATCAAACCCGGGTCGGCCACGTGCAAGGCGAACGCCCTACCCGCTGTGCTATCACTTCAGCCCGGCAGTGTGACTTTTAGAGCAAGCCACTTAACGTTTCCATGTCTCTGCTTCTTTATCTGTAAAACAGGTTTGATAGTGCCCATTTTACAGGAAACTAATATAAGAATAAAAAGTGACATATGGAATCGCCCCTTAGTGTATATATTACTTGGCACACAGGAAATAACAGGTGTTCCCTTACATGACTGCATATCAGTTACGACGCAACGTTCCCTATGTTCTTAACCAGATGAAATTACTTAAGGATAGAAATATAATTCTTTTATAATTGCATATCATATTTGTGTAAGCATTCAAAGAGACTTTCACAGGTCCTATAAACTCAAAAGCACATGAATTTAGAATTTAAGGAAAATCTGTATGCTTTAGCTAAGTAGAAAAACAGTTACGAAATGGGTGTTGGGAAATGTGAACGTACAGCAGTGAAGGAGTGAAGGGATGAGTGCAGGAACACTGTACGCCGAAAGCCTAACCAGGAACAACTTTGTGACTGTGTACCTCTCAGTGACTAAGTAAAATACTAAAGAGAACAACAACGAGAAAATGGTTATGATATAAATTTATACAGATTCATTCACCCACATTTGATTTTGAAAGAGCAGGAAGCTGTAGGCTGGGATAATTGCTGATTTCATAATATAAAGATTACAACTGCAATTCATAATAAAGATCAGTTTATGCATGAATTAAATAAGGATTATTACTGTGAGGGAAAGAAGTATGTCAAGTATGAATCACTTATGCTACCACTTATACTACTCATATAAACTATCTTTAAAGAGTATGTGCCCATACCAACACTTAAAATATTAGATAAATATATATATAGTGTAAGATAAATGAGCAAAAAAGTATATACACACACACCCCATTATGTGCTAAAATACATTAAATAGCCGACTCCATTAAGAGTTTATAGGACAAAAGAGATTAAGGTGATGTGAACTGTAAGGACCAGGGAAAGCTATTTCAAGGGGCAATTCTTAGATATTAAAGAAAAGGTGCAAGATGGTAAGAAAGAGGCCCTGGCTGAGGCTGAAGGTTCGAGAGCTAGGGAGAAATGAAAGAGATTTGCACGGCCCTTGTCTTCTGGAACAGAGAACACAAGGCCTTGTGTATCGTAAAAATTCAGTAAAAATGATTCAATAAAAGATCGGAGAGTTAGTACTGTTCTTGTCTCACACACAGCTGAACCGGATTCAATCCCTGGAAACCTCTACGGTTCCCAGAGCCCAGCAGGAGTAATTCCTAAAGATTCAATAAAATGTAAGTTGGTACCAAACTATATCTTCTCTTGCAGTCACAGATTTTAAGGATTCCAGCAGAGAATGCCTTGATAATAGCGTTTTATAACACCTGCTAAAGTCAATTATCTTGTAGTGGCTCCAAATGAAAGGAGTCTTTGGCAATTCTTTTCCTTTCGTTTTATGTCCCTTACTTACTAAGAATATTTACTAAATTCGGTAAATAATTCAGAAACAGCGATTCTATTGCAGATGAGATCTTTACGATATCCCTGTTCCAAAGAAATGAATCATGCTAGGGGCCCCGAATACCATCAGGTGTGGTTCCCATGACAGCAAAATAAAAGAACACCCCCCACCCCCCGCCCCTCACCTGGAAGCGTAGTACTGTAAAACATTTTTAAAGAAGGAACTGTTAACACTGCTCAATAGGCCATGGCACCAGGAACCATTCCCCTACGTAAGGTATCTACCCTGCAACACTTGCTCCCCAGACTCTACGGTGTTGAGTACCTGAGAGAGCTTCTCCACGCTGCAAGACCTCCTCAATGTTGGCCACCATGATCCTCTGAACATCTTGTAATTCAGTGTTGATGGAGCCTAGGTTTCTTCGAGCACGACTATCAATGTAGAGCTTCTTGGTTTTCTGAATGTAGGTATCTAAAATTAAAAAGTGACCGTGAGCATTTTTTTCAATCCATCTTTTTCTTTCTGTAGACCGCTCGGCCATAGCACAGCGGTAGGGCGTTTGCCTTGCACGTAGCCAGCCCAGCCGAGCCGGGTTCGATTCCTTTGCCCCTCTCGGAGAGCCCGGCAAGCTACTGAGAGTATCTCGCCCGCAGGGCAAAGCCTGGCAAGCTCCCCGTGACCTATTGGATATGCCAAACACAGTAACAACAAATCTCACCATGAAGACGTTACTGGGCCCACTCAAGCAAATCAATGAACACCGGGAGAACAGTGCTACAGTGCTTTTTTTTTTTCAATGAAGACGACAACTCAGTAAGCTAGGAGTTTAGTTCTGCATCTACAACTGCCCGTGGTTAATTAAACTTCAGTACCAAAATCTGAACTTTGATTTTTTTCATTTGTGAATTTCAACATACTAGATGACCACTAGAAATTAAACAACCACACAAGAAAAAAAAGAAATACCCTCAGCACTTCCCTGAATTAGAAGTACCTGCTACCATGGCCAGAGCGATAGAGGGTAGGGCATTTGCCCTGCATGCGGCCGACCAGGGTTCAACCCCTGACATCCCATCTGGTCCCCAAGCACCGCCAGAATTAATTCCTGAGTGCAGAGCCAGGAGCAACCCCTGAGCATCGTCGGGTGTGATCCAAAAGGAAAAAAAAAAGTATCCGCTACCAAGATTCTGAGAGAGGGGTGCGGAGAGGGCTCAAAACGGTCCGAGACACATGCTTTGCATACAGGAGTTCCAACTTGATCCTCAGCACTGCACAGTACCCTGAACACTGCCAGCAGTGGCCCTGAAGCACCAAGAAGGCAACATTCCTGAGCACTGGCAGGTGTGATTCCCAAGCCAAAATCAAACAAAACCCTCAAAGTGGTATAGTCTGACTGTATCTGTTTTCTCTTCCTCTATTTACCATAAGTAGGACAAGTTTGACCTGTGTTGAGTCTTTCTATGATTTCAGTACAAACAGATGTCTACCATGCTTACTACGTCACTAGAGTAAATACTCCCCTTCAAATGATACCATAAGTCTAGTACATTTAAAATTCATTATAAAATTTCTTATTTTAGAATTTATTATATTAAATTAATATAATTAATTATATTAAGAAAAACACCATTCTTTCAGAATTCCATCTACTGATGGCCATAAAAATTACATCACTGTGTGCGTGTGTGTGTGTGTGTGTGAGAACACAAGTGTGTGTGTTCTGAAAGAACTAGGCTGTGAGATGCTAATTAAATAGCTCTTGAGACATGGGTTTTGTCACAACCGAATGAAGAATCAAACCAAGCAACAAGGGCAGAGAACAATGGGTCCATGAAGAAAAGATCAAAAGAGCAGAGAAAACCAGGAGATGAAAGTCTCCTTCTTTTGCAAGGACAGTAAGTATAGAAAAAGAGCAAGAATCCAAAACTAGTAAGCAAATGTGTCTAAAATATTACCAGTGTAACAAACAACTTCCACATATTGTTGGTTCTCTTCACAGACAGCTGAGCTGCCCAAACTTACCAAACTCAATGAAGGAATACGGCCTGGAGACGGTGGGCACCTTCTTCCCATGCTGCTCGTCAAACTCTGAGTGCAAATCTTCTAGGTAGGCGAAAGCCAGCTTTTTAGGGAAGGCAGCTTCACACAAAACCAAGTAACACACCCCCTGCTCAATAATGTAGCTAGAGAGACAAAAAAAAAAAAAAAAAAAAAAGAAAAAGAAAAAGGCTGTTTACAGTAACAATACCTCCAAAGTTGAAACTTTGGCTTTTTAGCACAATGTTCTAGCCTAAATGTATTAAGGCTAGCTAAATGAGAAAGTCGATTTCAAAAAACTTCTCTGTGGAGTGGCTGGAGTGATAGCACAGCGGGTAGGGTGTTTGCCTTGCACGCGGCCGACCAGGGTTCAATTCCCAGCATCCCATGTGGTCCCCTGAGCACTGCCAGGAGTGATTCCTGAGTGCAAAGCCAGGAGTAACCCCTGAGCATCGCCAGGTGTGACCCAAAAAGCAAAAAAAACTTCTCTGTGGAATTAGACAGTAAACATTTTCCTATTATTAAAAGTATAGTCCAAAAGGAGTACTTTAAATAATTTATTATAAATTGTTTGTTATATGATTCTTCAACTGTCACTGTTCTCCCATTGTTCGATTTGCTCAAGCGGAACCAGTAACATTGTGAGACTTGTTACTGTGTTTGGCATATCGAATACGTCACGGGAGGCTTGCCAGGCTTTGCCGTGTGGGCGAGATACTCTCGGTAACTTGCTGGGCTCTCCGAGAGGGGAGGAGGAATCAAACTCAGGTCAAGCTGTGTTGGCCGCAAGCAAGGCAAATGCCCTACCCGCTGTGCTATGGCTCCCTAAAACTTTTATTAAAAATTCAGAATGGCAACTATTTATCCTTTGATTATAAGCAATAAACTAGACTACAAACATTTTAACTCCTAAGGACCAGAGTACAGTGTGTAAGGCATTGCAGATAGCCAACCTGGGTTCAATCTCCAGCACCTCGTGTGGGTCCCTAAGCATCACCAGGTATGAATGGTGGTGTCATAAGTCATAGTGGATGTGACCGCCCCCCCCCCCCCCAACAAAAACATGTATTTCTCAAATATCTAACTCTTCCAACACTTTTCCCCCGCCTCTTGGTAGGGAAGTTTGGCTACACCTGATGGTCCTCAGGGATTATTCCTGGCTCTGTGCTTAAGGGTGACCCCTGAAGGTGCTGGGGGGCCCATATATGGTGCCGGGCATTTGGACCAGAGACTGAAGGATGCAAAGCAAACATCTTCCCCCCTGTAACTAGCTTCTAAGTGTTACAATTCCTTAGAACCAACTTTAAAAACCAGTGGAAGTAGAGTTGTGTAGATGCTTAAAAGTTAGAAGTTAATGTCACAGTATGTATTGGACAAACTGGCAGGCTACCGAATGTAGCCTGCCCGCACGGCAGAGTCTGGCAAACTCCCCGTGGCGTACCCAATATGCCAAATACCAGTAACAATGATGGGTCTCATTCTCCTAAAGAGCCTTGAATATAACCTCAGGGCCAGGATGAAGGAGACGTTACTGGGGCCTGCTCGAGGCAATCGACGAATAACAGGAAGATTTGTGATTGTGATGTATTGGGTACAGAGAATAAAGACGTCGGAAATAATATTCTTCCCTAATCTCCAGGGTACAAGGTCCATCAGAGGGAACCTATTTAATAACGAAACTGGTTCCTCTTACAAGATTAAGCTCCCTAACCCTCTTCAAGGAGCTATACGATACCTAAGATATTCCTGAGGTAGTTAAGCTACCCAGTGGTGGTCAACTATTGTTTTAGTTACAGTATTCTTTATTTCTGCAAAATATGCTCAGAAGAGCAATAAACAGAGCAAACAATCACAAGTCATTTTGCTTAAGTCAGAGCTTAAAGGCCCAAAGCACTAGGCATACCGGTATCTCCAGTCTTCTTATATAGCCCCTAGGTGTCTAAGGACTCCCCAGAGCAATATTTTTGGGGGAGGGGGTTTGTGTTGTTTGGGGGTACACCTGGTGATGCTCAGAGGCTAGTCCTGGCTCTGTGCTCAGGACTGATCCCTGGTGGTGCCCAGGGAACGATTAGATGGTGCCAGAGGATTAAACCAGGATTGGCCTCATTGCAAGGCAAGGGCCTCAACCCTGCACTATCTCAAAGCCTCATTTCAAGTCGATTAAACGGGGGCGGGGGGGGGAGGAGAAAAGAGAGGAGAGAAGAAAGGAGAGGGAAAGAGAGGGAGGGGAAAAAAAGAGAGAAGGGGCAAAGAAAAGGGGAGGGAGAGAGGGAGAGAGAGAAAACAATCATTGCTGCATTATAATTCTGTTCTTCTAGTGCTGGCGTGGGCACTTGAATTATCCAGTCTCCTTGACTTCAGTCTACATCATCTTCTTCTTCTTCTTCTTTTTTTTTTTTTTTTTTTTTTGCTTTTTGGGTCACACCCGGCGATGCACAGGGGTTACTCCTGGCTCTGCACTCAGGAGTTACTCCTGGTGGTGCTTGGGGGACTATATGGGATGCCGGGATCGAACCTGGGTTGGCCGCACACAAGGCAAAGCCCTACCCGCTGTGCTATCTCTCCAGCCCCACGACATCATCTTCTAAACCTAGTTTTATTCCTGAAAAGTAATTAACACTGCTTAACATATCCAGGGCTCCCTTAGGTCCTATAAAATATAACCACAGTCCTTGATATATTGTTTGCGGCTCTCCAAAATAACTAGTATATATCTTAACACATCAAATGACTCTCTCTCCCTACAAATTTCTGCTTTGTTTTTCTTAACAATGAAAAGCACACATCTTTTTTTTTTTTGGGGGGGGGGGTCACACCCGGGGATGCACAGGGGTTACTCCTGGCTCTACACTCAGGAGTTACTCATGGCGGTGCTCAGGGGACCATATGGGATGCTGGGAATCGAACCCGGGTCGGCCACGTGCAAGGCAAACGCCCTACCCACTGTGCTATCTCTCCAGTCCCATGAAAAGTACACATATGAAGAAACTTGGTCTGTTTTCATATGTTCAATTATCCTATAATTTTTTTCTATTGCATTTTTGTATTCTTGGATGTTTTCAATTAACGGTAGTTTTGTCACTTTTAAGTTAAACAAAGAAGGTTCCTCCTATGCCATTAGAGTATTAGTAACTGTAGCACTGTCCTTCTGTTCATCGATTTGCGCGAGCAGGCACCAGTAACGTCTCCATTGTGAGACTTGTTACTGTTTTTGGCATATCGAATATACCACGGGAAGCTTAGCAGGCTCTGCCGTACGGGCAGGATACTCTCGGCAGCTTGCCGGGCTCTCCGAGAGGGGCGGAGGAACTGAACCGGGGTTTGCCGCGTGCAAGGCAAACGCCCTACCTGCTGTGCTATCGCTCCAGCCAATTAGTAACTAAGTTCCTAAAATACCAAGGACTATTTAGCTAATCTCTTTACATTTCCTTCTGATCATCAGGTCCACTTTGCTTTTTAAACTCTTTCATCACTTTCAAATATGACATATATTAAACATTCGATAACAATCATTTCCAGAAGATTTATAAGCCTTTAAATCTCACTTAGCTCTATGCATTGTCTATAACCAATAACTGAGGTGTCGTTAAACTGTCTTTTATAGTTCCTTCTTTCCTAAATACTTAATAGTTCTATTATTTCTGACATCTGGGCACAATACTGATACAGATAAATTTTCTTATAATCCTCAGAAAAATAAGAAAATCACTTATTTTCCCCTAATCCATATAGAATATTGAAGACCAGTGACATTTATGGTAATTGCTTAAATTATTAATAAATGTTGGCTATACTTAAGCTTCTAAAGCAAAAAAAAAACCACTGTATTATTGCTTGATGGGAACAGCATTCACTACATAAATTACTCATTAAAGCACTCACTAGTTAAATTATTGTGTACAAGATGGGGAAAAAAAATTAGACCCATGAAATTGTTTTCATGAAGAGATAGTATTTTAAAAAGTATCCCTACCTAAAAAAGAAATTGTTATTCCTATCAAAGTGCTGTTTATTATGACTGTCTTTCATAATTTAACGATTGCAAAGAAACTATTTCATAATGAAATTGTTGCAAAAATACTCACTGAAAAGTCATGGCGCCAGCTTCCAAGGTACATCTGTTAGGAGACTGTTCATTTAACTTTCGGAAAAGTTGCTTAGCCTGACTCTGGTATTGTTGAAGGTCCCGGCCGGACTGCAAAAAGATAACTTCATTTAAGAATTTTCCACTAAAAAAGTTGTTTAGTTAGTGAAAAAGGTCATAGAGTATAAGGAGGACACTGTGTCAATAAGGTCCGACGTGCAATCTGGTGTTTTGTTATTTGCTTGCATGTCGAGGGCATGTGGCACCAGGGTCTGAGACATTCAAGACAGGCGCTCTACTACCCGAGAGACACACTGATCCTCGATTCCGAGCTCTTTCTCCTATGAGGTCAGTGCCTTTCTCCTCCTCTACATTTCACTTGCAGTTACCATCACAGGATTTTACAGAAGTGCTATACTCGGGATAATTCTGAGAACAAAACACTGATCACAGATTTACACTGACATTCCTAGAAAAACCTTCCAAAAAATATTACAGTGAAGAGCATTTAACCAAAAGTGAATGTGTTTGGCTTTGACCAAAAATTATTCTAATTACCATAACTATAGATAAAAGTGAACAAGAATAAAGAAAAAAATTGGAAAGCTAAATATCCGTTGTTGAAAAATCTATTTCCTGAGTGTGGACAGCAAATGTTGGAGCGCATATACACATCTAAAAATAAAAGTAACATTCAAATAGAATTACAGGCAGTATTTTCCCAATTTCCTAATTATACAATATTTAAAAATTTATTTTTATTAAGGCAACATCCAGATTTAGAGTTGTTCACAGAATTTCAGGCATACAGTATCCAACACTAATCCCAGCACGAGTGTAAATTTCTCTCCACCAAACTGTCTCTTTAACAGGCACTTTTTTTTCCCCCTTTTTGGGTCACACCCAGCAATGCTCAGGGGTTCCTCCTGGCTCTGCACTCAGGAATTACTCCTGGTGGTGCTCAGGGGACCATATGGGATGCTGGGGATTGAACTCAGGTCGCTGAGTGCAAGGCAAATGCCCTACCCACTATACTATCAATCTGGCCCCAAACAGGTACATTTTGAAGTTGTTTATTGTACCTTGGGTCTCAAGTAAGGAATGACAAAACCATGCGGCTTACTGCAACCTGCATGGAACAGGAGGATCTTGTGTGAAGTCAAAAGAGAAAGACACACACTGGATGGTCTCACTTATCAGCGGTCTACAGACTGACAGGCCAAGGAAATGCAAAATATCAAAGGGAGTGATACTGGGGCCGCAGAAGTCGTACAGTAGCTAGGGCATCTGCCTCGAATGCGGCTGACCTAGGTTTGATACCCGGCACCCCATATGGGCTCCTGAGCCCTGCCAGGAGAGATCCTTGGGCGAGAACCAGGTCATGGGGTCTATCCACAAACAAACAAACAAACAAAAAAAACAAAAAAAGCAGGGGGTGGGGGTGGGGGTAAACCTAGATTAGCCTTGACCCAAGTTACAGGAGTGAGGAGGACAGGGAAGGAAAGAGGTTGGGGAGGGCCATTAAATAATAAGACAGAGACGGAAGGTCACACGAGCAAGGGTCTTGGGTATTTCAGTGGTACAGGGCTGTGACCTCTGTCTTTTTCTAAACCGCAGAGCCACGAGCTCTTTGATGTTGATCTTCATTACATATCTTCAATATTAATCCTTTATCTGATGCGCTGAATGCAAATATTTTCTCACATTAGGTTGGTTATCTTTTAGGTATAGCTCATGCTTCTTTGGCATGCAGAATGCTTTGATACAGTCCCATTTATTTTTGTTGCTTTTGCCCAGGAAATTGTATCACTGAAGAATACCTTTGAGGTTCAAATCTCGGGAGTATTAGCCATAACTTTCCTCAATGCATTTTACAAATGCTGGTCTGATCTCAAGGTCTTTGATTTACTGTGACTTGACTTTTGTGTAAGAAATGAGACAAAGCTGTACCTTGTTTTAAATTAAAAAACAATTTCTTTTTAATATGTGGGTTATCCAGCTTTCCTACCATTTACTGAAGAGGCTATCTTTATTCCACTCCATGTACATAATTTCTTTGTCAAAAATGACTTGACTATAGCACTGTTCTCCCTTGTTCATCAATTTGCTCGAGTGGGCACCAGTAACACATCCACTGTGAGACTCTTGTTACTGTTTTTGGCATATTGAGTATGCCTCAGGGAGCTTGCCAGGCTCTGCCGTGTGGGTGGGATACTCTCGGAGCTTGCCAGGCTCTCCGAGAGGGATGGAGAAATCGAACCCGGGTCGGCCGCGTGCAAGGCAAATGCCCTACCCGCTGTGCTATCATAGATCTGGGCTATTTGTCTACTGAGTACTCAATTCTAATCCATTGGTCAGTTTATCCTTATTCCGGTAACATGCTGTTTTGGTTTATAGTATAGTTTCAAGCTAGGTAATAATATGTCATCCAACCATTTTTTTTTCCAGTATGATTTTGGCTTTTCAGAGTGTTTTATATCCTAACAGACTTTATTTTGACCGTTCTAAGTCCCTGAAGAATGTCATGAGAATTTGGATGGGAACCAAGTTGGACCTATATTAATAATTTAGGTTAGGATGCTTATTTTGACAATATTGATTTTTTGATCTATGACCACGAACTATGTTTCCATTTTCTAAGGTCGTCTTCAATCTTTCATAAATGCAGTTTTATGGTCCAGGCCTCACATCTTTACAAAAGGTTGGTGCCTAGGTATTTGGTGTTTTTGGACACTATCTGAAAGGAGTAGATGTACATGTGAATGCAAGAGATTTTTGTATGTTGACTTGTAACTGGTTACTATGCTGTACTGGGTGTTATTTCTAGAAATCTTTTGGTGGACTCATTGTAATGAGGAATAATTTTTTGGGGGAAAAAGTCTACTCGAAGGAAATAGTGTTATCACTTCAGAAAACAAACAAAAAAAACCCTCACAGCTCACTCACTAGATTCAGGGGGAAAAAGAAGTGCTTGCAGAATAGAAAGCAAATGCACGTTAGTTATTCAACCACAAACTAGGGGAAAATAAAATAAACATTTCTGTCATGTAATGAGAATGAATGATTTTAATTTGGACTGAAAGACAGGTTCTAAGGGTTGGGGGAGAGGCTGGAATGATAGTACAGCGGATAGGGCATTTGCCTTGCACAAGGCTGACCCGGGTTTGATTCCCAGCATCCCATATGGTCCCCTGAGCACTGCCAGGAGTGATTCCTGAGTGCAAAGCCAGAAGTAACCCCTGAGCATCGCCAGGTGTGACCTGAAAAGCAAAAAAAAAAAAAAAAAAAGGGTTGGGATAGGCTTTGTAAGTAGAAGCTCTAGGTTCAATCCCTACAACAAATGACCCCTTGAAAAGGAAAGAATATGGTGATGACATATTACAATGAAATACTATGTAGCCACATATTGTATAATATTGTATAATATTTGATGAGAAAATATTCATCACAATACTAAATGAAAACTATTATGTGGGATAATCTTACAGTATTGACTATTATTTTAATTGTATATTTACAGCTTGCTATGTATCAAAATAAATGTAATAAGGGATTATTTATAAAAGTTTATTAATATTATGGTTTACATAATATTATGGTTTAATTTAGTTTACGGTTTACATAAATATTACGGTTTAATTTGTGTACATTTTCTGATTACAATAAGCACAGATCAATTTTGTAATGGGAAAAAGTATTCAATCATCCATTCCTATTTATTATGTATTTCTACCAACTGAGTATGATGTTATAATCCTAGTTTATGAACTGTAAGAAAAATCAAATTAAATTAGAAAAGTATTCAGAAATAGGGGGTTAGAGACAGGAAAAGTATTTACCTTGTACATGGCTGACCTCAGTTCGATCCCTGAGACCACATAATCCTCTGGGGCTCCCCTTACTCCTGACAGAGCCAGCCCTGAGCACAGCTAGGAATGGCCCAAAAACAAAAAAACAAAAAGATTCTTCAAAAAATACCCAGCATCGGTGGGAATGCCGGCTGGTTCAGCCCTTTTGGAAAACAGTATGGACGATTCTAAAAAATTAGAAACTGAGTTCCCATTTGACCCAGCAATACCACTCCTGGGAATATATCCAAGAGAGGCAAAAAAAATACAGTCGAAATGACATTTGCACTTCTATGTTCATTGCTGCACTGTTCACAACAGCCAAAATTTGGAAACAACCCGAGTGTCCAAGAACAGATTAAAGAAACTTTGGTACAGCTACACAATGGAATATTATACAGCTGTTAGAAAAGATGAAGTCATGAAATTTACATACAAGAGGTTCTACAAGGAAAGCATCAAGCTAAGTGAAATGAACCAGAAAGAAAGGGACAGACATAGAAAGACTGCACTCATCTGGGGAATATAAAGTAACACAAGAGGAGTCGAACACCCAAGAATAGTTGAGATAAGTACCAGGAGGTCTGCTCCATGGCTTGGAAGCCAGCAGCACATGCTGGGGGAAAAGGCAGCTCAGATAGAGAAGGGAACACCAAGTAAAGGATGTTTGGAGGACTTGCTCTGGATGCAAGATGCAAGATTCGTGCTGAAAGTAGACTACAGACCGAACACAATGGCTACTCAATACCTCTATTGCAAAATACAACACCCTAAAGGAAAAAGGGAATGCCCTGCCACAAAGGCAGGGTGGGGTGGGGGGATGGGGTGTGGGGGTGGGAGGGCTACTGGGATCATTGGTGGTGGAGAATGGGCATTGGTGGAGGGATGGGTACTCGATCATTGTATAACTGAAACCCAAGCACAAAAGTTTCTAAGTCTACAACTGTACCTCATGGTGTTTCACTTAAAAAAAAAAAAAAAACACAACAACAACACCAGCATCCCATATGGTCCCTCGAGTACCACCAGGAGTAACTCCTGAGTGTAAAGTCAGGAGTAACCCCTGTGCATTGCTGGGTGTGACTCCAAAAAAAGGGGGGGGAAGACTTCAAAAATAGAAAAAAGAATTTAATTTTATTAATGTGTTCCTATCTGATTTCTGTCAGTAGACCATTAGAAACATTTTACATAACTTACATAATCTTTACAACTAACACCATGAGGGCATTATTATATCCATTTTATGGAAAAGAATTGAATAGATATTTTTTCAAAGATGATACGTAAATAACCAACAGGTACATACAGATGCTCAAAATCACTATCACCAGGGAAATGCAGATTAAATGATTTTTTTGATCACATCTGTAGAGTGGAAACTATCAAAAAGATAATAATAGACGTTAGTAAAGAGAAAAAGGAATGTTGCTGGGATATTAATTAGTACAATCACTATGCAATGGATATGAAGGCACCTCAAAACTTACAAATAAAATTACCATAAGTGCTAGGGAGTCTAGGTTTGGATATTTATCTGAAGATACTGAAAACATGAAGTTGAAAAGTTATATGTACCTGCCATGTTTACTGCAATATTCTTGATAACAGCCAAGATACGGTATAATGAAAGTACAATGGAATAATGACCAGATAAAGAAAATGTAGTATACATATACAATAGAATATTATTCAATAAAAGGAAGGAAAAAAATCCGTCTGCAACATGAATGGACTTTAAAGCATTATACTAAGTGAAATATATCAAACAGGAGAAGACATATACTAAAGATCTCACATGAGCAACCTAAAAACAAATTTTTTAAATGTAGCTACTGATGCAGCATGCGGACTAGTGAATGCAGAGTCAGAGGACTAGTAGACAAAAGATGTAAATAGGTAAAGGTGGTTTAACATGAATCTTTCAGTCATAAAATAAACCAAGGGGAAATAATACATAGCTCTGTGGTTGTCACTAGTAACTGCATTCAATATATGAAAGAGGTTAAAATATAGTAAATCTTAAATGTAATACTAAGGAAAAAAACTTAACTGCATGGTGATAGATGTTACTGTGATCACTTCACAATACACACAAGTACATGAAATCCTTCTGTTACATGCCTAAAATGAATGCTTTATCAATTGATTTCAATAAAGTTATAAAATTTAAAAAATTATGCCCATTCTATATTTGAGAACTTAAAACTTATTAAAGACTCAAGGCTAATCAGTGAGGAAAGGACTAAGATTTGAACCCAGACAATATTGTTCTTGAAATCCCTGTTTCATTTCTACAATAAAAATTGCTTGTGACAGTGGAGCCCGCTTCTAAGTGAAGTCCTAGTATTTTAATATTAAATCTAATAGGAAATACTCGAAGAATCGAGTGACAACAATCACTTACGTCTTGCAAAAGACCAACAGTCAGCCAATATACTGAAAAAAAGTTGGATTAGAGGCGTAATTCTGTTCTCAACTTCATCTAGCTTATGTCAACATCTATATCTATTAGGAGTCTAATATTGAAGTGGATGTCTGGACAAATTCTGAAACTAATCTGGGGCCATCCGATAGCACATTCAGGATTTGATTCTAAATATAAAAGACAGTGATTTGTTACGTAACAACAATACCTTTTATTGCCATCACCTAGGTCTACTGAACAACTAGTTGTATCAAGCGCTATCTTTATTTTTACAAGAATGTTTAGCTAAGCTCTTATCATTTTAAAATTCCTGCTGAACTCAGCTGGCCAAAGACCAACACCAGAAAGAACCAATCATTTTCCCCTAAAAGCAATTATAATAAGGTAATTAATCAACCCTTGACTGAGGGAGTCCGGCAGTTCAGCTCGCTCCCTGAGCTCTAGCTATCTGATTAGATTTGAAACCATCTTCAAACTCACAGAGCTGGGACAAAAGAAAAGAACAAATTGTTTTTAAAGCTAGAAAAGTGTATGTAGAACTTGCAAAAAACATCTGAAAAGGATACACACTACAGTAAGAAAAAAAAAAGAGTAGTTCATCTCTTCACTCATTCTATTTCATTTGAATACCTTCATCTCTAGTAGTAAGGTAGCATGCACAGGAAGTAGAACTTACCATCTACCCGAAGTGTGATATTATCAGTGCAAATAAATGAAAATATATTAATTGGTCTGGTCAATTAGGGTACTCAATTATAAAACAACTTAATGAAAATATTCCGATCTTTTTGTTTGTCTTGGATTTTTTTTTTGGGGGGGAACCACACCCAATGGTGCTCAAGGGTAGCTCCTAGCTCTGCAATCAGAAATTACTCCTGGTCGTGTTCAGGGGACCACATGGGGTGCCAGGGATCGAACCCAGGTCAGCTGCACGGAAGGGGAAAACCATTCTACCCGCTGCACTATCACTCGGGCCTAATATTCATATCTTAAGAAATCTTTCTGAACTAAGAGGAATGCTGTTCAAGTTTCCTAACAACGTGGTCAAGTCTAGCGATGAGTCACTGCTGCCACAGTCAGGATCATTGAGAAAATCACTGGGACGAACCGGGATCAACTGCATGCAAGGCAAGTGCCTAACCCACTGAACTGTCTCTCCAGCCCCAAACCCGTGATCCTTAAGCAAGGGTGGTTTCCTGTCTGAAGCTGCGCCTCTACCCCAGCCCCCACCCCCTGGATATGTGGCACCGTAGCACTGTCCTCCCGTTGTTCATCGATTTGCTCGGGCGGGCAACAGTAACGTCTCACAACAAATTGTGAGACTTGTGGTTACTGTTTTTGGCATACAGAATATGTCACGGGGAGCTTGCCAGGCTTTGCCGTGCAGGCGAAATCCTCTTGGTAGCTTGCCGGGCTCTCCGAGAGGGGTGGAGGAATCGAACCTGGGTCAGCCGCGTGCAAGGCAGGCACCCTACCCGCTGTGCTATCGCTCCAGCCCGGATATGTGGCAATGTCTGGAAACAGCTTTTGGTTGTCACAACTGGTGGGGGCAGAGGGAAGTGTCGACATCTGAAGCTACTGGACATCCTTCAATGTACAGGACAGTGTCTCAAAACAAAACAAAGCCTTCGCCTTTAAAATGTTAATGGAGCTGAAGAAACTCTGATTAAAAAAATATAGTTATAGTGATGATTAATTAGATGTGTGACGTTATGCAAGTGACTTATCCTTGCTGAGCCTTATAAATGGAGATAACCGAATACGGCCGGTGTCCAGATTGAGTACAGAATACACTTAACAGGCTGAGCACAGTGTGACATGCAGTTAGCGTCCTAACAATCTTCTGTCTTCTCTCTTGGAGGTCTAAACCCAGGATGTATGTTTCTGGCACATATTAAGTTCTTAAGAAATCTTAAGAAATCTTTCTGAACTAAGAGGAATGCTGTTCAAGTTTCCTAACAACGTGGTCAAGTCTAGTGATGAGTCACTGCTGCCACAGTCAGGATCATTGAGAAAATCACTGGGACGAACCGGGATCAACTGCATGATCCCAGGAAAGGTTTTGTGACCCCAAATCCTGAAAGAAATCACTAGGGAATGACAACCCTATGTACTGTGTTTGGGGCCATCTCCAGCTGCATTCAGGGATCGCTCCTACCGGAACTTGGGGGGCTAAGTAGGGTGCTAGGGTCAAGCCCAGGATGGCTACGCGCAAGGCAAGTACCCTAACTGCTATGCTAACTGCTCCAAGTCCACCAAAAACTATATTTTTGTATAAAAGTTCTTTTCTTGTCAGGCAAATTAACCTATCTTGGCAAAGCTATACCTAGTTTGGAATTAAATTAAGAAACACAAAGTAACAGAACAATAAAGCCTCGAGGCAAAGAGGAGGAGTCTGCTAAAATTAAGGAGACTTTTTCAAATCCACTTTGTATTCTCTGCCCAAGTTGGAAATCGGTGTTAGAGTGAGGCAACTGACTAGATTTTCCTGTCTTGGGAAAACATATATTCTTTACGTAAATTTTCCCAGGCCCATTTCACTACGTGGAAATAAACAGAACTATTCCACCGTGTTCCTGCATTCATCTTAGGAATCTTTCTTCTCCAGAGTGGTCCTATGAAATTCTTCACAAGTTAGAAAAGAAGATCATTTCACAATGGAATATTTATGACAGGCGACATTTCTCACAAGTTTTACACGTGCACAGGTTTTTATTTTGTAAAACAAAGAAAAAATGTCACTTCACATGACTTGCAACTTCATAATGTATGTCACTATGGTCCTAAACGTGATGAAAAATTATTTTCCAGAGCAAATCTAAAAAGGCATATACAACCAGACAGAAACCTTAGTATTGAGGACCCTGCTAGACCTTACATGCTATTTCCTCTGGGACGACGTTCCTCATCTCCTCCAGTTTCGACACCCGTTCCAAGTAAGCTTCTTCCCTACTATTATCCTACATTAGCTAAGCCTGTGCGCAGCCTTCTATTAAACTGCAAGCTCCAGAAAAGTAGGAACCGTGTTCTCTAGCCCCTGGCACTGGTGCCACGTTAACACAGGATACACTCTGTGTTTTTCGACCCGGGGAAAGTCCCAGGGGGGAAAAAACGTAACTCATCTTAAAGATTTGCATTTCCCCCCACCCCCAAGCCCCTTAGCTTTGATAAGAAAGTAAAACAAAACCGCCTACTTTTCAGAAATCCTATAAAATTCCATCTCCCTCGGTAGAAATCGGCGTTCGGGAGAGGAGGTTCCTTTGCGACTGCCTGCGAGGCACGAAGCTGCTTCCCTGTACGCTCCGGGGAGCTGCTTCTAAATCACTGCGTTTTTGCAGATGCGTGAGCATCGCGGGGAGGGGGGGCGGGGGAGAGCAAGGGCTGCTGCTGCTGCTGCTGCAGGAGCTCCGGGGACCTCCGTGGTGCCGGGGACTCGCCGCCCCGAGGATCGGGAAGAGTCCGTGAGCGGAACTGACCAAGCGACATCGCGACATCGCAGGGCGCTGCAGGGCAATGGCGGGTCAGAGTCACTGCAAACTGTCAGGCATCGGGGGCGAGGGGGGAGCTGGGCGCCAGCTGGGGAGAGGGGGCCGGGCCGAGCCCCAGACAGGCGCCTCGGAGGCGGCGCCCCTCGCCCCCCGGGCCGGCGTCGGCGTCGGCAGGCGACGCCCGCGGGTCCCGGGGGGCGCGACGCTCACCTGTTCGTCCTCCTGCATGGAGGCGGCGAGCGGGAGCCCGTCCGCCACGCGGGCGATCATCGTGAGCAGCACCATCGTCTCGGCGTCCCGGACCCCCGCCCGCGGCCCCGCGTCGCCCGCCGCCCTCCGCCGCCGCTGCAGTTACGCCGCCTCCTCCGCCCCGGGGCCGGCCCCGGCGTCGCCGCTTCCCGCTGAGGTGGCCGGAAACGGGCTCGGGCGCGCGCACTTCCGGCCCCGCCGCCCGCCGCCCGCCGGAAACGCGACCGTCGGAGCAGCGTTCCGGGCGCCGTCCTGTCCGTCCTAGGAAACTGCAAGCTCCCTGAGTCCTAGGAAACTGCAAGCTCGCCCTGACTCCTCCTCCGGCCGCTGCCAGGCCCCGCCCCTTTTCCTGCATTCGAAAAGGACGGGGCAGAGTAACTGCAAACTGTGGGTGGGTGGGGCCTGGCGCGCAGCTGAAACAGAATTTATCAGGGCCAGATCCTTCGAGTGTGGGGGAAAGGTCGGGAAAAGGGGTGCGGTTTATGTGGGAAAAATGGAAAGCTGGGATGGAGAGCTTTTCCTTTAATTTGTCCATCTAGATATGAGGTTTTCGATGTTTGTGTATTTCTGGGCAGAGAGTCATGTGTTTCTCTTGCTTTAATGGACCGGATTCCCAGAGGCTTGAACAGCTTCTAGTAATAGCACTGTAGCACGGTCCTCCCGTTGCTCATCGATTTACTGGAGCGGGCCCAGTCAGGGCTCTATCATGAAACTTCTTGTTACTGTGTTTGGCATATTGAATACCTCACGGGGAGCTGACCAGGCTTTGCCTGCGGGCAGGATACTCTCGGTAGCTGGCCGAGCTCTCTGAGAGGGGACGGAGGAATCGAACCCGGCTCGGCCGGGCCGGCTGCGCACAAGGCCCTACCGCTGTGCTATCATTCCCGCTCCAATAGTAATGATAATAACAATATTGATGATGATGATGATGATCACGATCATGATCACAACCATCGTGTTGTTCGTCGATTGCCTCGAGCAGGCCCCAGTAACGTCTTCTTCGTCCTAGCCCTGAGATTTTTAAAAAGTGCCACATTCAAGGCTCTTTCAGGCTTAGGAGAATGAGACCCATCATTGTTACTGGTATTTGGCATATTGGGTACACCACGGGGCGTTTGCCAGACTTTGCCATGTGGGCAGGTTACATTTGGTAGCCTGCCGGTTTGTCCAAAGTAAGGATGAGATAATAAGATGTCGCACGGCCGTGAATGCCGTGAATGATGATGATGATGTTTCTGTGAATTAAAGTCCAAGCACAGACCTCAAAAATCAGGCAAGTCAGTTAGCTGTCCAGATGATGCGATCTTTGCTGTTGTAATTCTAATAAGTAGAAGGGTGTTCTTGCTAGAACTTGCACTGGTTGCATTCACTAGGTTGGACAGACTTCTTGACCAGTTTCTCCATCTTTTTCCAACCGTGGCCCTCTGTACACTTTTGTTTCTTTCCTCTGCCTTCCCTGACTCCCCCAGTCATCCTCCAGAAATGACCCCATTGTTGCTTGTGAAATATTCTGGAGGGACGGGGAAGGGACCGGTGGGAGCGGCAGTGAACAGTCCCCATTTTAGAAACGCTGGTCTTGACAATTCCCCTTAAGTATTACCAGGCCTCTTTGAAGTGTCTATCTCTGAAATGGAAATTATATGCCTTTCGGTATTTTTGTGAATATTAGATGAGAAAATACAGGTGCATGAGTTTTTATAAACTAAAGTTATACATATTAATTTATTGTATTCACAACAATCACTATTAAGGGCTGATAGTTGGTGTTTGCATTAACAGAAACCCTTCTAGCAGCTAGTTGTGATGTACACAAGTAGACAGGGAAGGGCCCCCGTGGCAATAGAGTTCCTAGGATATAATGAAACCAGCAGCCGAAAGCTACTGCAAAGAGCCCACCTTGTGAGCTCAGGCCTGATAAGGCTTTCGCCTAGCAACAGACCCTTCTTGAGAGATACTCTGGCAGGAACAAGAGGCCAGGAAAGGAATTTCAAAGAAGGCCATCATGCACTCCCAACTCAATCACCTGAGCAAAAGACCTTGACCTAGGTAGAAGCCCCACCTGGGGCAGGCTGGGAGAACCCTATGAAAACTACCTTGAACAAAGGAAGGGGGCGCATATGCTGACCCATGTCCTGTTTTTGCCCATGTGGCCAAGCACACTTGTCGCCCACATCTCCTCACTTGAGATGTGTACTTTCATGCTTTTCTGTCTAATGCTAGGATGTGTGTAGGGGTTCTCTCTCTTCATCCTTGGAGAAGCCTGTGTTCTCTCTTGAGTACGTTACTGTTTCTCTCTCTCTCTCTCTCTCTCTCTCTCTCTCTCTCTCTCTCTCTCTCTCTCACTTTCTATCCCTCCCTTCCCTTCCTAAAATCCTCCAAATAAAATCTGTTCTACTTCACTGCTCGGCTACTCCTGAAGTTCTTTCCTTGAGAAAGACAAAGAACCTATAAACCCTGTAAACCCTGGGTAAGGCCTCTGACTCACTTTCCAGACTTCACCAGTCCTAATCTTCCAGCCCCTCTCAGGGTGGCAGAGGGGGGACTGTCACTCTTCTCTCCACCATCCGTGGGGGCTACTGACTTCATATGGACACTCGTTGTTTAAATAAGAGAATAAGGATGTGGAACTTTAGGCCTACAAGTGTGATTTTTCCCCCCAAGTTTCAATAGCTAATATTTATGGGAATGAAATCTGACCTCAGATATGACAACAAAAAGGACTGTCTTGAAGTTAAACTATAGTCTAAAAAAATATCATGCCTTTGTTACCTTTGCTAGTTACCTACAGCTCTCAGAAGAAAATTGATACTGATTTTTGAGAGGTGTTTGGGAGAACGACATAATAAGACTTAGTAATAAATTCTATACAAGGGATCACAGTCATGGTTCTCCCGTTGTTCATCGATTTGCTCGAGCAGGCCTAGTAAGTTCTCCATCGTGAAACTGTTAGTGTGTTTGGCATATGGAATATATGTCACGGGGCGCTTGCCAGGCTTTGCCGAGCGGGCAAGATATTCTCAGTAGCTTGCCGGGCTCTCCGAGAAGGGCGGAGGAATCGAACCCGGCTCGGCCGGGCCGGCTGCACGCAAGGCAAACGCCCTACCCGCTGTGCTATCGCTCCAGCCCACACAAGGGATAATGGATTGAAATATGGAAACTGATGAGACTATTAGTAGAAACAGTGAGAAAATGGAGTGAAGGTAATTCTTATGAATAGGAGCACTTAAACTAGTAAAATAAAATCTTAAATTAGGCTCTGTTGACATATATATGTATATGCATAAAACTTTACTATTAATCCCACTTAAATGAGTCTAGATATAACTTAATTACCATTATTCCCACTCTACAATGTGCTTTCTATGAGAGTCTCAAATGATGGTCCTTCATAATTAGGATCATAACTCACACAATTCAACCCAGGGTACTGCTGATTGGTGGATCAGAGAAGCAGGAAGAAAGGATGGAATCGTTAAGAACAGAGATTTGGGGCAAGAGCAGCAGCCTCTGCCTTTACGTTGTTTCAAGCCCTTAAATAGTCCTGTTCATTCACAGATTCTAAGATTCTGTTCTTTCTTTTCCTCCCTCAGTTCCTATTGCCGACATCTGCCACCCCTAAGCAGAGGGCTGAGTTACTTTGAAGGAACTCCTTCTTGCAACAACATTCATACTCGGATCTCTGACTTCTTTTTCTTCTTAGACACACTTGATTTACACACCTTTCAGAGGTACTGAAATTATTGCTCCAGGGAGAATCCTGGAGTATCAGAGAGCTGTCAAAACATTCTTAAGCTTATAAAAGTTGGATAAAACATATATCTACATATACTCAATTGTGCTGCTAAAACAGGATGAAATTTTTCCCTAAACAGTGTCAAAAGTCTAGTTTTTACAAGTGGGTTCAAAAGAAGTGTTAGAAGCTTGTATCCATTTATTTTTTAGACTTTTTTGTTTGTTTGTTTGTTTGGGGTCACACCCAGCGATGCTCAGAGGTTACTCCTGGCTCTGCACTCAGGAATTGCTCCTGGCAGTGCTTGGGTAACCAGATGGGATGCCGGGGATTGAACCCGCGTCGGCCTTGTGTAAGGCAACCGCCCTACCCACTGTATATTTATTTATTTATTTATTTATTTATTTATCTATTTATTTTTATTGCTCGAGCGGGCCCAGTAACGTCTCCATTGGAGACTTTGTTGTTACTGTGTTTTTATTGATTCACTGTGAGGTACAGTAACAAAGCTTTCATGTTTGAGCTTCAATCGTACAGTCATCAAACTCCCATTCCTTCACCAGTGCATGTTTTCCACCACTAAAATCCCCAATATCTCCTCCCCCCATTTCACACCTCCCCCTGCCTGTGTGGCAGACAATTTGCACAATACTCTCTCTATTTTTCACTTTGGTATTTCAAGACCAGTCCTACCACCACTCATACCTATCAAAAAGACAATGCTAAACAATGTGTTTTTATCGCTTTTTATGAATACAATATAATGTGGCACAACTGCAAGAGCAGCCACACGCTCTAGGAATTCTAAAATTTGAATAATTAGGGTCTGAAGGCATATCAAATACTCTCGGTAGCTTGCCGGGCTCTCCGAGAGGGGCGGAGGAATCGAACTCGGGTCGGCCATGTTGGCTGCGTGCAAGGCAAACGCCCTACCCGCTGTGCTATCGCTCCAGACACAGTAACAACAAAAGTCTCCAATGGAGACGTTACTGGGCCCGCTCGAGCAAATCGATGATCAACGGGAGGGCCTTTACCTTTTACCTTAGGGTCTGAAGAGATCTCTGCAGCAAGTTGCTCGGGTCCGAGATTCATTTGTGTGTCTCTGGATCATGGCTGTGTGGGAGCCTAAGTAGACAGTGGCCGGATGTGGCATCATCTTGGAGTCCCACTGGGGAAGGGGGAAGGAGGAGTGCCCACTCCTCCCCTGTCCCGTGAGGCCCAGCGTCTGTCACCACTGCCACTCGTACCTGGAGCTTGTTGCTGACTTCTAGAAAATGGCAGCCACCGGGGCTCTTAGGGGGCAGGCTGAGGGACAGCACCTGTCCCTGTCCCTTGACCGATAGTACAGTGGGTAGGGTGTTTGCCTTGCAAGAGGCCAACCCAGGTTCGATTCCCAGCATCCCATATGGTCTCCTGAGCACTGCCATGAGGGATTCCTGAGTTCAGAGCCAGAAGTAACCCCTGAGCATGGCCAAAAGTGACCCCCAAAAAGGCCAAAAAAAACCCAAAATCAAAAAAAAAAAGACTACAGAGACAACATAGGAGACATAGATTTGGAGTTGTGATAACCTCAAAGCAGTGAGAGCACTGTATCTTCGAGTTAGGGAGACTTATCCATTTAGCTTTAGACCACCAGTCCTTTTCTAAGGGGCAGGCAAGCTCATTATCACAGGGCAGATAAGAAAATGATAATATAGTATAAGATACTATAGCAGACTCAAAAAGAGACGAACATCTTCTCAAAATCCCTAACCGTCACTGAATATAGCGCCATAAAAGGACAGAGGCAGAAATTATCTTAGCACCTTTGTTTTCCTGTAGTTCCAGTGACTGTGGTGATAGAGACTTTTAGCTGTTCTCTCTGCCAGTTTAGAGCTGGGATGGGTCTTATTGCAAGACACGTTTTTTTTTTTTGTGGGGCATTTGATGTTTGTGAATTTTGTATGATATAATGCACTCCTCATTAGTCTTTTCATTCTCTGTGTTGTATTCCCCTTTATGATAAAGTTTCTAGTCCCAAAGAAAATTAGTAGATTTTAGTATTGCTTTGGGATAACATGTATTTTTGTTCATACCAATCATTTTTGTTGCAAAGCATATCTCAGTTAAATTGCTGCAATTGTGTTTGGATTAAATTTTAGCTATATTTATTTTACTTGATTTTTTCAGTATGCTCTATGAAAAAAGATGGGAAATACTTCTGAGAAAACCTGAAGAAAAAAAATTGCATGATTTCATCTTTTCTTAGAGCTGGTAGTATTCCATTGTGTATATGTGCCATAGTTTCTTTACTGAATTATCTGTTCTTCGACATGGGTTGTTTCCAGAGTTTGGCTCTTGTGGGTAGTGCTGCAATGAGCATAGGAGTGCAGTTTTTTTTTCAAATAAAGTTTTTGGGCCATTGGGATAGATGCCAAGAAGTGGAATTGCTGGATGTTATGGCTCTTTTTTTTTTTTTTTTTGCTTTTTGGGTCACATCCGGCGATGCACAGGGGTTCAGGAATTACCCCTGGTGATGCTCAGGGGACCATATGGGATTCCTTGAATTGAACCCAAGTCGGCCGCATGCAAGGCAAAATCCCTACCCGCTGTGCTATCGCTCCAGCCCCCAAGGGAGTTTTTTTTAAATGAAACTTTTAAAAGTGGAATTTTTTTAAAGTGAAATTTTTATTTTATTTTTATTTTTTATTTTGTATTTTTTGCGTCATTCTATGTTTGTCCCTCTCCTAACTTCACTCAGCATGAAACTCTCCAAATCCACCTTTGTAGCAGAAAATTACGGTCACGGTCCTCCCGTTGTTCATCGATTTTCTCGAGCAGGCCCAGTAACGTCTCCATCGTGAGACTTGTTACTGTGTTTGGCATATCGAATACGTCAGGGGTAGCTTGCCAGGCTCTGCCGTGCGGATATATATATATATATATATAATATATATATTATATATGTAATATATAATATATATGTGTATATATATATATATGGAAGGCGGCTCTTCACCAACTTGGAGAAGCAGAACTGATCCCGAGGAAAGAAGAGCACAGAGAAAAACCCTTGGATAAATGACAGGAGGGGCAGGGATTGGATGCGAAGAGGACCAAGCCCTGGAAAAGGTGGAGCGAAAACGCAGGCAAAGGAGACGCGCTCTGAGCTGAGACGTTGCAGCAGGTGACAGCGGAGTGGGTTGGGGTCTGCGGAGGAGGCCGGGTGGGGGCGGTGGGTGGGGAGGGGAGAAGGTGCCTGGGCGCGCGGGCGGCCGGGCGCGGGGAGGTGCGCGTGGGAGCGCGCGCTCTGGGCGGGGTAGGTGGAGGCAGCGCGGCGTCCGTCTCCCACGCTGCGCAGGGGCATCGGCGGCCGCGGGATGGTCCTCCAGGCGCAGAGGACGCGCGCCGCGGGCGGGGGACGGTGACTCGGTCGCGGGTGGCCGGGCCGGGGCGCACCCATGAAGAGGCCCGAGCGGGGCCCTCGCTGGCGCCGCGCGTCCCCCCGCGCGCACCACGCGTGGGACTGCGGCGGCGGGGCCGCGGCGCCGTCCCCGCGGTCCTGGGGGTCGCCTCCGGGCCGGGACCCCCCGCAGCCGCCGCCGTCGGCCGGGAGCTGGGCCGCGGCGTTGGAGGAGGAAGAGGCAGCGGTGGCGACCGCGCCCGGGATGCGGTGAGAGCGCGCGGGGAGGAGCCGGAGGCGGCTGGCGGGGTGCGGCCGGCCCGGGGGGCGAGGCTGGCGGGGCGCAGGATGGGACCGAGCCGGGCGACGCCTGGGGAGGGTCGCCGGCTGGCAGAAAAGATGCGAGGGTCGGGGGGATGCGGAGCGGGAGAGGGAGGGATGGAGACGGGGTGGCCGAGAGATGTAGGCTCGGGGCGGCGTGGTACCTGCAGCGCAATTGGGGCCACCCGGTCTCCAACCCAAGGATGCTCCCGGGAGCGCCCAGATTGGGTGCTGGAGATGAGCTCGAAGACTCTGCCTGCTGGGTGGGCCCAAGGGAAGGTGAGTCAGAAGGACGTGCGGGTGCGGGGCGAGGACGCCTCTGGGCTGGGAACGGGTCCAGGATGGGTGGGCCAGCGCGCACGGCTTCTCCTACACCTTTAACTTAAAAAAAATCTTAAATACCGACGTTAGGGTGGGAGTTAGGGACGGCCCTCCCTTCCCTCCTGTCTCTTTCCCCTCCACATCCCTGCCTGTCTCATGACTAAAGGGCCTATAGCACCGCCCAGCACCGCAGGACCCTAGTCGCGGCCTTTGAGCCGGTTTGCAAAATCCGACTAAAAGGTCCGAGTTTAGACAGTGGCTGCAGCAGCGCGAAAATCTGATTTTCAGACGAATTTTTGAACAGGGAACACTGTGTTGCTGCTTTTTTTTTTTTTTTGGAGGGGCCCGTGATGGAGTGAGCTGTTGTGGTAGCATCTCTTATGAGAAACCAATATTCATAAATCAAATTATAAGGCAATACATTCAGGTTTCTGTGTTTTCTGTCTTTGAACTGACCCCCGCTTATCTAGAAGCTGAAAATCGTTGCTTTCTTTCTCCAGGCCTCGGTTTCCTTTCTGTAGAATTAGGATTCGGGTCTTTTGAGAGTTAATTGCAGGACTTAATATTAATGCATTCTATATTTCTCTGTTTAGGACTTCATTTAAACTAGGAAACTGAGTCTACTCGCAGACACTTATTATTAGTAACAGACTAACAGGGTAACAGAGAGTCCCCCTGCTCTCTGTTTGAGAAAAACAAAAGACATTAGGTTAGCAGTGCTTAAAGGAATCACATTGCAACTGAACCCGTTGGACTTAAGTCTTAAGAAGGAATGAGTGAAGCAGGGCCCTTAGTGATAGTACAATGGTCGGGTACTTGCCTTGTCAGTGGCGGACCCTGATTGGATCCCTGGGGCCCCAGTCTCCTCAGGACTGATTTCTTGAGCATTGTCAAGTGGCCCAAAAGCAATAGAATGAAAGAATGAAGCAGGAAGTATTCATTGTTCGGTTATTCAATTTTTTTTAGTAGGGGCGACTCTCAGTGGAGGTTCACAGTGCCGGGGGCAGGTGGCAAGAGGTGCCACCGCTAATTCAGGGTCTTGCATATGGTATTTAGCACCCCCTCTCCCCCATACTCATTTAAAACACATGCTTGTAGAGTGTTGACTATCTTCCACAGACTAGGAAATTTTTTAGGTCACACCTGGCGATGCTCAGGGGTTACTCCTGGCTCATGTTCGGGGGACCATATGGGCTGCTGGGAATTGAACCTGGGTTGGCCACGTGCAGGGCAAACCCCTACACTCTGTGCTATGGCTCTAGCCCATACACTAGGAAATTTTTGAAAGCCAGAATCAAGCCCAAACTAACCGGACTATATAAATAGTTTTTCATCACTAGCACAGTGGTAGGGTATTTGGCTTGCATGAGGTCAGCCGACCTGGGTTTGATTCCTCCGCCCCTCTCAGAAAGCCCGGCAAGCTACCGAGAGTTTCTCACCCACACGGCAGAGCCTGGAAGCTACCCATGACGTATTCAATATGCCAAACACAGTAACAACAAAGTCTCACAATGGAGACGTTACTGGGCCCGCTCGAGCAAATCGATGAACAACGGGAGGACAGTGACAGTGATACTCTAATCTTAGTTGATGTGATGATGAGCCTTGAAATGTTTGGAAGGATTTCAGGAATTCCCAGATGAAAAAGGGTCAGGAGTAGTATTATGAGGCTGATGTTACGCTGACCTTCATCTACAAAGCACTTCTCCAGCATGGGGAGCATGCTTTAGAAAAATGTACTCGACAGCTACAGAATTAGAGTCATGTGAGTTTTAAACACTTGGCATAGGCAGGGACACTTTTGCTATCTAATTTATAATTCCCAATCAACTAAGCAACTAAGAAAATGAAAAAAAAAAGAAAAAAGAAGTCCTGTCTGTTATTCAGATTTTCTTTAATTCACTGTTGTTTCTTGAGCAGTAATGGTGGAGAGCAGTAGGAGCTGGGTGGGTGAAAAAAATCCTTCAGTGGTCTGATCCAATATTTCTAAGCAATGCTCATTGAGCTATGTATGGGCTAATGCCGTAACAGAGAGATCAACACTGTCAACACTGTCCTCCTGTTGTTTATCGATTTGCTCTAGTGGGCCCAGTAATGTCTCCATTTTTGAGACTTGTTGTTACTGTGTTTGGCACATTGAATACGTCACGGGTAGCTTGCCAGGCTCTGCCGTGCGGGCGAGATATTCTCAGTAGCTTGCCGGGCTCTCCGAGAGGGGCAGAGGAATTGAACCCGGCTCGGCCGGGCTGGCTGCGCATAAGGCAAACGCCCTAGCGCTGTGCTATCGTTCCAGCCCTGTGTAAATAAAATTCAATAAGCAAAATGACCTCTTCAAGGAATGTTGATAGTGTACCAAGAAGCCATGCATGACATTTTTTTGGCGATTTTTATACATTTTATTTGCATAAAGTAGTTCACCATAGTTCATTACAGATAATATTCAAACACCGGCCCCACAAGTGGGCATCTTCCCACCACAATAAAAGGGAAGTGTGTAAAGGCTGTTGTATTTCATTCTGGGGCCATTTTAGCTCGTATATAAGAGAATACAAGCATGAATGTTAAAATCAAACGAATGTGTGATACTTTAGATACATCAGTGGGTCAGAGTAGAAGAGGTCGAGCGGCCGCAAATGCAGCCACGTGCCAGGAAATATGACATCACTCTCTTTGGGGAGCTTTGTTTTATAGTCTTTGGATCTTGGCAGTTGATGGGGTTACATGGTGGCTGGGGGCAGTTTGTGGGTATGACTGCCAAGCTACTGGAAAACTGGGAATCTGGGTGGAGGAGGCCCAGTCCCCATCCGAGCAGACCTGGAGATCTCAGCCACCGGTCCCGCATACCTGGGTTCCTCTGTCGGTTGCTTCATGCGTGAGGCTCGTCTGAGCTTGTGAAGAGTTGGACTTGAGCACGACTGAGGCTGGGTTCTGGAGGTTTTGGGCTGCTGAGGTTTTGCTTGGGGCAGGGAAGGAAACTCAACCCGCCTCCCTCTGAGGGGCCCCGGTAAAGACAGCCTGGCATGGAGACAGGAGGTTCTGCCACATGACAGCATTATCTTGAGAAATTTATAAGAGTCTGGTCTTTTTCTTGTTGAGTCTATTTCTCAGAATACTGTTAAATAATTCCACAAGACTGCTATTTATAAACCACAAGAGTAAATTATCAATTTCCGCAAGAATTCTAACATTTGAGGAAACGGTACTCTCTATTATTTCAGTGAGGCATCTGGGCATACTTACCACATTTGAAAACCAAATTAAATCAAAAGGTTGTTTGAGAAATTTGAATTTAGAAAAAGTAATTAGTAGTAGATTCCAATTTTTAAACAGCGTAGTAGCTTCAAAAGGGATATGAAGAGACACAAATGGTTTGTTCTTCCCTGAACAGTGAGTGCCATTTAGATCTGCCATCTTTCTTTTTTCTATTTCTGACACACAGATCTTTTCTAGGTTAATCATCTGTTTAGTTTCTAGATTTCTTGCTCACTCTATCTCTCTCTCGTTTTAGGGGGTCACAGCCACTAATGCTCAGGGGTTGCTCCTGGCTCTTTGTACTAGGAAATCACTCCTGGTGGTGCTTGCGGGCTATATAGGATGCCAGGGATTGAACTCGGGTCGGCCTCTTACAAGGCAAGCAGTTACCTGCTGTACTATCTCTCCAGCCCCTCTCATGTCTCTTTTAAGTTTTTGCATATTTCTTTTCTTCACCAGTTTCCTAGCTGTCACGTTTAAGTTTTAAGTGGCAAGTTTATTTTCCTTAGTCTTTGGATCTTGGCAGTTGATGGGGTTACATGAACTGATGAAATGACAAGACCGAGTTAATGAGTTCAGTAAAATGGAAAAACACGAATTCATGCTGGGAGCATAGAAGTAGGATTGGGGGAATCTGGCCATAATCCTTCCATCCTGGTATGGGAAACCATGTGGCTTCCCCTGGCTGGTTGTGTTGCTAAGAGGCTGTGAGCAAGAGATTAACTTTGACCTAACAGGATAGCAAAAGTTCTGGTGGAGGGATGGGTACTCGATCATTGTATGACTGAAACGTAATCACGAAAGTTTGTAAGGCTGTAACTGTGTCTCACTGTGATTCATTAAAAAAAAAAAAAAGAAAGAAAAGTACAGATAAGAAACAAAATAGTAAATACAAGTATAACAATGCCTATTTTCAAAAGACCTAATAATATACATAAAAATCCTAAAAAAAAAAAATCCTAAGATTGATCTGATGAAATGACAAGACTGAGTTAATGAGTTCAGTAAAATGGAAAAACACAAAAACAATACATCTGAATCTATTACATCTCTATTCACAAACAACAAATTTGAGTAAAGATCAAATCAAGAAAACAAAATAAATAAATTATTGTGAACAGCTTTATAAAAATAAAATATTTTTTTTTCTTTTTGGGTCACACCTGGCAATGCTCCAAGGTTATTTCTGGTTCTGCACTCAGGAATTACTCCTGGTGGTGCTCAGGGGACCATATGGGATACTGGGAATCGAACCCGGGTTGGCCGCGTGCAAGGCAAACGCCTTCCCTGCTGTGCTATCACTCCAACCCCCAAATTGAAAAAATTTAAAGAAATAAAATAAAAGTTATCCTGAAAACTATATATATATAGCAAAAGCTATTGATGGGAAGCCAATGTTAGGAAATGTATAGCCCTGGGGAAAGCTTGATTGAAATGAGACCTCTACTGATAGAAATTTTTATGAGGATGTAATTCAGAGAGGAGACTTTTTCAAGTAAATAATTATTTAAAAAGAGGGATTAAGGGCCCGAGATATAGTACTGAGGGTAGCGCACTTGCCTTTCATGTTGCTAATCTGGTTTGATCCTAAGGGCATGTAATGCCTGGAGCATGGTCAGAATAGAGATCCCTGAGACAGAGACAGGAATAAGCATTGAATACCATCGGATGTGGCCCAAAATTTAAACAAATTGTGTGTGTGTATGTGTGTGTGTGTGTGTAATTAAATAAACTGTCAGTTGCTAGCAATTTACTTCAGTGTAGACTGAACTTCTGAAAACTTGCTGATTGCCTCCACATCCTAGGTGGATTGTTTGGGATAGTCAGGGAGAATGATTTCAGAGAAGATTCGTTCTTGTTTTATGTATGTATTGTATACTGGGCATTCTACCCAGGGACTCACACATACTAGGCAAGTTCACTGAACTGCATTCCCAGTCCCAGGTATTTTCTAGAGTGGGGAGGTGCTTAGGCCACACTTGGTGATACTAAGGGACGATTCCGGGCTCTGTGCTCAGTGCTGCTTGTGAGACTATGTGCTGTACTAGAGATCAAACTGAGGTTGGGGTAGGCAGGGCAAGCACCTTAACTTCTGTATTCTCCACCCTCCCCCCCATTTAATTTTGTTTGATTTTTTTAAATTGAATCACAGTGAGACACAGTTACAAAGTTGTTCATGATTGGGTTTCAGTCATACAATGTTCCAGCACCCGTCCCTCCATCAGTGTACATTCCCCACCACCAATATCCCCAATTTCCCTCCTGCCACCCCAACCCCAACCCCAGTCTGCCTCTATGGCAGTCATTTCTCTTCTCTCTCTCTTTCTCTTTTCTCTCTCTGTCCTCTCTTTTTCTCTTTTCTTTTGGGCACTGTGGTTTGCAATGCAGGTATTGAAAGGTTATCATAGAAAGGTTACGCTTTTCCTCCTTTCATGACTCAGTTCTTGTCCAGAGTGATCATTTCCAACTCTCATTGTCATAGTGGTCCCTTGTCTATCCTAAATAACTGCCCTTCCAACAACCCTCACCCTGACTTGTGGCAAGCTTCCATCTGTGGACCATTCTACCTGGCCTTTTTTTCTGCTGTCCTTGGGTACTAGTCTCACACTGTGTTTTTTATATCTCACAAATGAGTGCAATAATTCTGTCTGTCCTTCTCCTTCTGATTTACTTCACTCAGCATGATACTCTCCAGGTCCACCCATTTATAAGCAAATTTTGTGATTTCATTTTTCCTTGTGGCTGTGTAATATTCCATTTTGTAGGTGTATCATGGGCTGGAGCGATAGCACAGTGGGTAGGGCGTTTGCCTTGCACATGGCTGACACGGCCGACCCGAGTTCGATTCCTCCGCCCCTCTTGGAGAGCCCGGCAAGCTACCGAGAGTAAATCGCCCACACGGCAAAGCCTGGCAAGCTCCCCGTGACGTACTTGATATGCCAAACACAGTAACAAGAAGTCTCACGATGGAGACATTACTGGGCCCGCTCGAGCAAATCGATGAACAACGGGATGACAGTGACAGTGTCAGGTGTACCATAGTTCCTTTATCTAGTCATCTGTTCTCAGGAACTGGGATTGTTCCAGATTCTGGCTATTGTGAATAGTGCTGCAATGAACATAGGCGTGTAGATGGTGTCTCTGCAGTGTGGTTTTGGGTCCCCAGTCAGCTTCCATTTTAGTTCATTTTATGATCAAACTTCAATATTGTGTCTCTTTCACTATATCTCCTTTTTTGGTTATAGTTCTTACTATTTCCATTTTTCTACATTATTGAATTATTTCTATATGTACAGATACATACACATATATGTGTATATATGTGTGTTTCTATATATGTACTTTGTATCTACATGTAGGGATATACACATGTATGTGTATATGTATATGTGTGTGTATCTATCTATCTATCTATATGTACTTTGTAAACTAAATTTGCTTCATCTGGGCAGGGTAGATAGTTCAAAGGGCTAGAGCACATGTCTCGCCTGAAAGAGATCACAGGTTCCATCCCTAGCTCACTGCATGTTCTCCTAACTCCCCCAGGTGTAGCTCTGCTAGGCTCCTGTCACTGTGCCTGAGCAGCACCATATCACTGTGTTGAGCACTGAATTGTTAAACCTGCAGCCCTGGGCCAAGTATCACTGGGAGTAGACTCCGGCTCTGAGCACTGCTGGGGAGGCCCTTTCAATGGAGGGGCTGTAGATATGCTTCAGGTGATGGTGGTGGTGGTGGTGGTGGTGGTGGTGGTGGTGGTGTGTGTGTGAGTGTTGTGAGTGTGTGTGTGTGTGTAATAATCATGTATCTACTATTTCCCTGGCTGGAGCGATAGCACAGCGGGTAGGGCGTTCGCCTTACACGCGGCCAACATGGCCGACCCGAGTTCAATTCCTCCGCCCCTCTCGGAGAGCCCGGCAAGCTACCGAGAGTATTCCATATGCCAGACACAGTAACAACAAAGTCTCCAATGGAGACGTTACTGGGCCCGCTCGAGCAAATCGACGATCAACGGGAGGGCCTTTACCTTTTTACCTTTACTATTTCCCAAAGCTTCTTTCTGTCTTTCTAGAATCCCTTCCTCCAGTCTCTTTCTGTCCTGCTAGTACAGGTCAAACAAAAACCATACTGAGAAAATGCAACAAAAACAGAATACACATTATACAATCCCATGTATGGGAGATCCTAGAAAAAAACAAATTAATACAGATGGACAAAAAGATGCACAGTCCTCTGTACTAGCAGGATGGGGCTGGAGCAATAGCACAGCAGTGTTTGCCTTGCATGTGGCCGACCCGGCTTTGATTCCCAGCATCCATATGGTCCCCTGAACACCGCCAGGGGTAATTCCTGGGTGCAGAGCCAGGAGTAACCCCTGTGCATTACTGGGTGTGACCCGAAAAGCAAAAAAAAAAAGGGGGGGAGGGTACATTCAGTTGTACTTGGGAAAGGATGGGCCTGGGGGTCACTCCCTGTACTTGGGCCAGAACAGTGCTTGGGGCTCACTGAGGCTATCCCCTGCAGTACTCAGTGCTCAGGGGAACCTTGTGGTGTGATAAACTCAGGGCCAGCCGAAATCTAGGCTTGTCTTCTACTTCTTAAGCAATCTCCCTGGTCTCAGAACAGTTTATTTGAGCTTGATTTATATTGTTGTGTTCATTTTCTTTTCTTATTGAGTAGTTTTCCATTATAGGGATATGCCACAATCTGTTTAAGTAAGGAACACGGTGGAGTATGGCCCCCAAACAACAACAGCCAAAAATTTAACAAAGTGAGAAAGGAAATAAAAAGTAAAAAAGAAATTACTAAACTTTGCCACCATTGTGTGAAGGTTCTCCCTTCTCCACATCCTTGCCAACATTTGTTGCTGTTCTTTCAACTGTTATTGTCTTTTTCCTCTAGACCTAGATAAAGTCTTTTTTACCTCCAAAACTTTGCTTTGTTTTTTTCCAAAACAGCTCCCTTGTATTTTCATAAATCTTTATTCTACCTGCTTAAATATGTATAACATGTATAACATATGTAATGTTATACTAACATCTATGTCTGTTCTTAGTATGTTTCCAGTGATTGTTCTTCCTCTTCATTTTGAGAAGTGTCTTCCAGCTTCTTTGTATGCCTGGTAATACATGATTAATTTGAGCATTTTACTTATTGGGCTGGGCTGGAGTGATAGCACAGTGGTAGGGCATTTGCCTTGCACGCAGCCAACCCAGCCGAGCCGGGTTTGATTCCTCTGCCCCTCTCGGAGAGCCCAGCAAGCTACCGAGAGTATCTCGCCTGCACGGCAAACTACCCATGGCGTATTCGATATGCCAAACACAGTAACAACAAGTCTCAAAAAAATGGAGATGTTACTGGGCCCGCTCTAGCAATTCGATGAACAAGGCGAGGACATTGACAGTGACTTATTGTGCAAATAATTGTCTAGATAAACTGTATTTCTCTCAACATACTTGAGCTTTCTAGGACTTAGTTATGTTACTCAAAAGCAAGTTGAACCATTTGGGTCTTATTTTTAAACTTTGTTAAGTGGAACCAAATTTATATTTCACTTGTGGGCAGTCTATCTTCTGAGTTCTCTACTCAAACAGGCATGAATTATGAGATTTTTTTCCACCTTAAAATTGAGACCATAGCATGGGCATTTTTTTTCTTTTTGGGTCACACCTGGCAATGTACAGAGGTTACTCCTGGCTGTGCACTCAGGAATTTCTCCTGGCGGTGCTCAGGGGACCATATGGGATGCTGGGATTTGAACCCAGGTTGGCCACGTGCAGACAAACGCCCTGCCTTCTGTGGTATCTCTCCAGTTCCATGCATGGGTGTTTTTAAAAAGCACTCAATATTTCCCCCAGGTACAAAGTTAAAGAGCCATTGAATTAAGAAAAATATATTTATTTTTACTTATTTTGTTTTTAAAATTGATTGAGATTTTGTGTTTCCAGGACTCTTAATGTTGGTTTCTCATACACATGATTCCAACACCACACCCTTCACCAGGAAAAGGTATTTAAAAGTAATGTGGAAAGACTTCAAGTTCTGTAATTCCAACCAAGACAGGAAGGTGGTTGGGCTTTCTGTTTGGTTTTGCTTCTGATAAGCTGTGTGGGGCTATCGGAGGTTTCAAGCAGAGCACTAATATACTTGACTCTTTGTTTACAGCTTCAAGTGTGACAACTCTCTAGGCTCTGGGGTTAAGTGGGCTGAATAAAGACAAGGAATCACTGAGGGCTATTTGTAGGTGGTTCTGGGTCAGAGATAATGCAGGCCTCAATTTGGGTTGCGGGAGTATGAACAGTGATTGAAGGAATAGATTTGAGAATTTCTGGCATCAAACTGCAGGAACCTGTTCATCAGTGAAGTATGGGAAACAAGCGACCACGATCACGATCACGACCATCCTGTTATTCGTTGATTGCCCGGAGCAGGCCCCAGTAACGTCTCCTTCATCCTAGCCCTGAGATTTATTTAAAAAGTGCCATATTCAAGGCTCTTTCAGAGAGAGTTAGGAGAATGAGACCCATCATTGTTACTGGTATTTGGCATATTGGGTATGCCACGGGGAGTTTGCCAGACTCTGCCGTGTGGGCAGGCTACATTCGGTAGCCTGCCAGTTTGTCCAAAGTAGGAATGAGATAATAAGATGTCGTGAATGCGGCCGCGCGCTTCCAAGAACTGGGTTTTATAGTCTCTGAGTCTTGGCCGTTGATGGGATTACACGGCGCCAGAGGGCCAGTTGGTGGGAGTGACCCCCGCCTACTGGAATTTGGAGGATCTGGGTGGAGGATGCTCAGCCCCGATCCGAGTAGGCCTGGAGATCTCAGTTCCGGGACCCGCAAGCCTTTGTTCCTCTGCCAGTACCTTCATGTGTGCAGAGAGTGGTCTCAGCATGGTGGTGGCTGGTCCTGGAGGTCTTCGTCTGCCGGAGCCCTGGTCGGGGGAGGGAGGGAAACTCAACCTGCTTCCCTCCAAGGGGCCCTGGAGAGGACAGCCAGGCGTGGGGGCAGGAGAGACTCTGCCGGGTTAGTACTCAGCATTGTGGGAAACAAGCAAGAGGCAGAAAACAAGGTTATACTTTCAGGTCAACCACGAGTGATTAGTGACATAATTAGCTGAGATAGAGGGGCCAGAGTGATAATACAGAGGGTAGGACATTTGCCTTGCATGGAATTTCCCTGGTTTCAACCCCAGTATCCCCTACGATCCCTAGCTGGCCATGAGTAATCCCTGAGCACCACCAGGTGTGGTCCTCCATTCCTACCTCCACTCCTGCTAAGAGACCCCTCACCAATTAACTGAGATAGGTAATAGAGCCTGAGAAGTTGCATGATTTTCATATCAGGATATTTAAATATTTTTCTGAAGTACATGAGAGAAAACTATAAAAGTGTATCTATAATTTTTCTTGCCTTTTCTCTATTCATGTCATTTCCCCTCTCTTTTTTATAAATTTATTTATTGAATCACCGTGAGAGCAGTCACAAAGCTTTCAGGTTTAAGTCTTAGTCATACAATGATGAAACACCTGTCCCTTCACCAGTGCCCATTTTCCACCACCAAAAACTCCAGTATACCCCACCCATCCCACACCCTCCCCATACCTATGGGGCAGATGATTTCCACATTACTCTCTCTCTACTTTGATCACATTCAATATTTTGACACCAGACCCGCCATTATTATTTGGGATTTTACCCCAACACTCAGAAAAGGCAACCGTAGACAATTTTTTTTCTATTGCTGGTTATGAATAACATAGGATGTGGCAGGGCCGTAGTAGTGGCTGTGCGATTTTGAAGTTTCTGTTTCATGTGCATTAGAATAATTATCTTTGTCCATTGTGTAATTTTTTAATAGTGTCTTTAGGTGTGAATATTTATAATCACTTCATAAATGAAAGAAGGATCACATCCCATATATAAATATAAACCTCCTAGATTCTTCAAATACTACAGTTTTTTTTTTAAGGAAGGTGAAAGTAGATAAGACATTTCTGTAAGAACAGAAGTGGGGACCCAGGCCTCTGGTAACACTGTGTTACCATTGTGGATGCTTAATTTTTTTTTCCTTCTTTGTGACCTAGATTTACTTCTCCTCACAATAGCAAAAACAACAGCAAAATTTCTTTGATGCAAATTTGTCAAAATAGCATATGTTGGAAATGTTGTGTTTTAAGAGAATAAGCTGCATTATTAAAATCCAGCCTTCTGATGATTTGCCTCCTAATTCATAAAAAATGTCTGAAGGTCAACTTAGAGAAATAAATGACCTATTTAAAACAGAAGTATTCTGGACATGACCAAGAATCTATCAAAAAAGCATCAGTGGGCGCCACATCTAGGTTAATAAAAAGAGATGGATTGCATATTTCCAAGGAGAATCTGGGACACTGCTCAAATAACCAAAAATTAAAGCAAGCCAGGCTCCGTGCCCAGAACAATAGACACGTGCACTCACAGAATGAGAGGACTTGTGTCCAATTTGTGTATGTTCATGCATGTACACATCAAGTTCTATGACGCTGGTCAGAGAAAGTGGAACCAATAAAGAAATAAACCCTGAACAAGTGACAACTGACATAACGCCAGGTACAAGCCACTACCGTCTTATTAATCTTTATAAAATTCGAATCTATTCCATCTTTTGGTCTCATTATTCTGCAAACATCGACTTTGGAAACTCCAACACATATTGCAACTCAGATGTACAAGTTTATTATAATTTTGACCAAAAAGAGTTTTCCTTGCACCTACCTTCTGAAAGAAAGATAAGTTTTTGGAAGTAATGAAAAATGTATTCTGGAGACAGAATGCTTATATGATGTATTCCACAGAATGATCTCACAAAGGTACTATTTATCATACCATTATTTTTTGCCATATAGTTGTTCCTGTAATCTTAAATAAGTGTCTTGAATTATTCGCCCGTCTTTACTGTAAAGGGAATAATAGCTGCATTGTGAAAGGGTTAGGGGGCTGATCTCTAACTCATAGCATGACCTCGTATTAAAGGAAGATTTCAGAGTCTCGTGTGAGTTATCTATTGCCGAGTAGAAAATTGCCTCCAAATTTAGTGGCTGTGATGGTTAATTTTATGTGTCAACTTGACTGCATCACAGGGTGCATAGATACTTGGTGGAATGATGTTTGTGGGTAAATCTGTAGGGTTATTTTCAGATGAGATTTGCATTTGAAATCACCAGACTGAGGAAAACAAATTGTCATCTCCAATGTGGGCAGGCACCATCCAACCCATTGAAGATCTAAATAAAACATAAAAATGAGAGAGAGAGAAATTGCATCACTGCATGAACTGATACGGTCTGTTTTGGGACGTTTCCAGGAGGTACATATGGTGCTGGGGATGAAGCCGGCGTTGGCTGCCAGGAAAACATGTTAACCCTTGCCCTCTCTCTAGAACTGTGAAACATTATTCTAATTTGGGACTTACATTATGGGCTCTCTGAGTTTCAGAAGTATATCTTGGAACCCCTGCTCTCAGGTAACAGAGAGTAGGCCCGCTAAGTCGCCACAATCCAAGGGCCAGTCCCTTCCAATAAACCTCTTTCATTACCAGAAAATGGAAT
Organism: Sorex fumeus; assembly: GCF_029834395.1. NCBI lineage: Eukaryota > Metazoa > Chordata > Mammalia > Eulipotyphla > Soricidae > Sorex > Sorex fumeus. The sequence goes on from NW_026606058.1 coordinate 8,371,029, forward strand.
ATCAGGGATCACTAAAGAATATCTTTTTTTTAAATGTAGGAGTACTGCTATTTATTCAGTCACTGATTAGCTGATTGAATTGGGCATGAACTCTACCTTACTTTTTTTCCCCATTTTTTATAATTTTATTTATTGAATCACCGTGAGAGCAGTTACAAAGCTTTCGGGTTTAAGTCTCAGTCACTCAATGAAACACCCGTCCCTTCACCAGTGCCCATTCTCCACCACCAAAAACTCCAGTATGCCCCCATCCAACACCCTCCCCCTACCTGTGGGGCAGATGATTCCCACATTACTCTCTCTCTACTTTGATCACATTCAATATTTTGACACCAGACCCACCATTATTATTTGGGATTTTACCCCAACACTCAGATCTGCTGAAAAGGCAACAGTAGACAATTTGTTTTCTATTGCTGGTTAAGAATAACATACGATGTCGCGTGGCTGCAGTAGTGGCTGTGCGATTTTGAAATTCCAAAATTTTAACACTTAAATCTGGAGGGATTTCTGCCAAAACCTGCTGGGTTCCGAGATTTGTTCCTGAGTCTGAGTCTCTGAGATCATGGCCATTAAGCAGCTTTATCAGGAGCCAGAAAGGCCGTTTGTGGGTGGTGACTCGGGATCTCACTGGGGTGGGGAAGAAAGGGCTGGCTCCACCCCCATCCCATGGGGCCCTGCGTGTCTCATCACTGTGGGTCCAGACTGTCCAGTGGCCTCTGGAGGAGGGTGGCCACCAGGCCGCCAGGGGGGAACTGGCCAAGGCACGAAACCTATTCCCACCTGGGTTGACCCAGCACCGGTAACCTACTGCAGGGACCAGACGCATTTCTGCCAAAAGCTGCTGGGTTTCGAGATTTGCTTCTGAGTCTCTGGGATCATGGCCATTAAGCAGTTCTTTCAGGAACCAGAGAGGCCATGCCTCCAATTATATAGCTGAGCCCGAGGTGGTTTGTGGGTGTGTCTCCCACATACCTAACTTTTGGCCATTTACTTTCTTGGTAAACTTGACCCCAAGTTTTTGGGGTCTGCCAAAGGCACAGCAGCAATTTTGGGGTATCTGGAAGTCTGAAGGCGCCATCAGGCTGCTGATGCACTCGCCTAACAGGTACAGATTGACCTGCTGGCGGCCCCATACCCCCGAAGAATATCTTAGAGATTATCTACCTCAGCCTGAACCCTAAATCTAAACTTCTAAAATTAGAGCAACAGTAGGATTCAGTCCCTCCTTCCCTTTCATCTAGACAGCTTAGTATGAATCTTAAACACGAAACGATGAGGAGTATAATTAGAGATGAGGCCGAAAACTGTGCCAAGTCACGAAACTCACCGGAAATATTTCCATTTGTATCTTTAGCACAATGAAAGCGACTGGTTGGGAATTTGCCTTATGTATGCTGCTGAGTGGTGATTCTCAAACCACTGTTAATTTATAAAAATTTGCCCAAGATCCTAGTTGGCACTCTCATTGTCCCCATATGTAATACAACGTACTTGCCACCAAATTACAGTTTATTTCTGACATAAACAAACTGAGCTGCCTCCAGGCTGATCAGGCCATAGTCTCAGCAGAAACGGGCTTCATTACACAGCCGAAGTGAATATAAATGAAAATATGTTTTCTTTTTTTCTTTTCTTCAACATTTTATTTTATCAAGCACCATCATTACAAAGTTATTCAGAGTTGGGTTTTGGCGTACACTGCTCCATCACCAATCTCTCCACCCAGTGTCCCCAGTTTTCCTCTCCTACACACCAACACCAGGCCCGGATCCATCTTGCATCCTGCAGCCACCTTTTATTATTTTTTATTTTTATTTTTATTTATTTATTTATTTATTTTGCTTTTTGGGTCACACCTGGCGATGCTCAGGGCTGACTCCTGGCTCTGCACTCAGGAATCACTCCTGGCGGTGCTCAGGGGACCATATGGGATGCTGGGACTCGAACCCGGCTGCACGCAAGGCAAACGCCCTACCCGCTGTGCTATTGCTCCAGCCCCTGCAGCCACCTTTTAAATTTGGTTATTAAAGTTTGGGTCTCACTATTTCAGTGTTGTTGACTCTGTAGTTTGGATATCTAGCTCTATCCTTTTTTTTTTTTTTTGCTAATTTTGGGTCACACCTGGCAATGCACAGGGGTTACTCCTGGCTCATGCACTCAGGAGTTACTCCTGGCCGTGCTCGGGGTACCATAGGGGATGCTGGGAATCGAACCTGGGTCGGCCGCGTGCAAGGCAAACGCTGTGCTATCACTCCAGCCCCTCTATCCTTTCTTAAGATCACCAATATATCTCCTGGACCCTTATTCCCGTTGCTTCTTATCTCTTTCTCCTCCCCCTTCCCTCTCACTTTGTTTCTCTCCTTCTCCTTCCTATATTCTGGGGCCGAGGATGATCTAAGCATCACCCTTCCCCCCCTAAAATCCTCATCCAGTGTCTTTAATAAATGTACGAACAGTATATTTTTCAGGGGCTGCACCAGATTGTGCTTGAGGGATCACGTGGTATGGAGATCAAATTTCTGGTTCACATTTCCAATCCCAGTGGTTGAATTGGAAATGAGTAGTGTTCACAGATCATGTTCCTTATTGTATCATTTCATTCTTGAAGTGATAAGCACAAATTTTATCTTTGAAGCGTCAAATGAAATTTCAGCACATAAGGAGAATCTCATTCTGAAAAGTACATAGAATGCTTTCATGTATGTGAGACTTTGGAGACGTCAGATAGTAACAGAGACCTAAATGTCATACTTCATGTGTATTTCTTTTTTTTTTCAGTCTTTTTTTTTTTGATTTTTTTTCCCTTTATTTTATTTTTTTTTTACAGTTGTAGATTTACAATTTTTTGTGCTTGGGTTTCAATTATACAATGATCAGATACCCATCCCTCCACCAGTGCCCATTTTTCACCACCATGGATAATTTTCCCCCCACCCCCATCCCCGCCATCTCCCCCTGCCTCTGTGGCAGGGCAATCCCCTGTGTTCTCTCTCTCCGTTTGGGTGTTGTGGTCTGCAAAAGAGGCATTGAGTGGCAAACATGTTCAGTCCATAGTCCACTTTCGACATGCATCTCCCCTCCTGGGAGGATCCTCCAAACACCCTTTATTTGGTGCTCCCTTCTCTATCTGAACTGCCCTTTCCTCTAGAATGCCCGGCTGGCCACTAAGCTATGTAGTAATCCTCCTGGTGCTGATCTCAGCTATTCTTGGGTATTAATCTCATACTTTGTTACTTTATATCCCCCAGATGAATGCAATCCTTCTATGTCTATCCCTCTCTTTCTGACTCATTTCGCTTAGCATGATACTTTCCATGTTGTACCACTTGTATGTAAATTCATGACTTCATCTTTTCTAACAGCTTCATAGTACTCCATTGTGCAGATGTACCAAAGTTTCTTTAACCAGTCATCTGTTCTTGGGCATTCAGGTTTCTTCCAGTTTCTGGCTATTGTGAAGAGTGCTGCAAACTTCATGTGTATTTCTAACATGCTCAGTCAGTTAGATATCACACTGGCCCACATGAGTACAAAATCAGAAAGGAAGAAACCACACTGAAGTCAGCATTGAGCTATTGGGTTTTCTAACACTGAAAACAAGGGATGGTTTTTGTCTCCGTGGCGATGTCAAACTCTGTCACAGTTTTGCCTTTCTTTTTGTCTTCTCTTTGGACCCAGGGACTTGCTTTTCTCAGCCTTCAGATTCTTTCGGTGAAATGTAAGACTTTTGTGTAGCTCACCTCCCTCTAAGAACATCCCTTCTTTCATCTCACCCTCCTAGGACAGTTTCCCAGCTAGATCTGCCCCGTCTCACAGGTAACAGTGTATGGACAGATGCTGGACTCTGTTCTGAAAGAGCAGCTAGAAGCCTGAAGGACCAAGGCCCCACCCTGTGTCCAAGGCACTGGGCCCCTGGTCACATTTTAAGTTTGGACCTGAGTGGAGGACTGGGTGATGGTTCAGCTCTCCAGGCTGGGTTCAGAGCTGGGACATCAGTGTCCCGATCTAACTGCAGGTTTTTCTTAATCGCTTAATCACTTAACTTCCCGTTAGTCGGCGATTTGCTCGAGCGGGCGCCAGTAACGTCTCCATTTGTCCCTGTCGCTTGCTAGTGTAGCCGATTTTCTTGTGTTTTTATTTTTCAAAGAGAGAGAGAGAGAGAGAGAGAGAGAGAATAAGGCGCTGGTCTTGCACACGACGTAGCCAATCCCCAGCATCCTTTAACCCCCAAGAGTGATCCCTGAACACAGAGCCATGAGTAAGCCCTGAGCACTGCTGGGTGTGGCCCCCAAACCAAAATGAAAATAAAAGGTGAAAGAAGAGAAGGAGGAAGAGGAGGAGAAGGAGGAAGAAGAAGAGGAGGAGGAGAAGGAGGAGGAGCAGGATGAGGACTACGAGAAGGAGGAGGGGAAGGAGAAGAAGAACGAAATGGGCACAAAGTACTCAGATCTGGAAAGAAAGCCCGTCCTGTTATGCAGGCATTCAGAGCCACGTGACCAAGGCATTAAGAGCCAAGGTGACCAGGCTGCCCACCACTAGGAACCAGGCATCTGGAAGAAAAGGACAATGTCCAGATACCATGAAAGAAGGGAGCAGGGCGGTGTGAGATCTCTGAGTCCTTTATGAGCACTTAGGAGCGTTCTGTGAGCCTTCCCTGAGGCCGATTCTGGCAGATCAGTTCTACCAGCAGGGGGCGCGGTAGGTGTCTTCCAGCCCCTGGACCTGGCGGGGCTGCGGTTTCCAAAGGAATCCGGTTGGGCAGCGTTACCCGAGCTGCTGAATTCGCTGGAGCTTGCCTGGGGGATGCCTCAAGGCTACTTTGATTTTCAAAGTGAACCGTAACAGCCTCAAAAGGAGAGTTGGGGCTCAGGGTTTTCTTCCAAGGGTGGATTTGTGCAAACAGGCACTGCATTTACATTAGCAGCAGCTGATGCCCTGATCCCTTCCACCCCACTCTTCTTTATCCTCGCTCAGTGCTCCTATTCACAGAGACTTGCACCTTTAGGGAAGGAGCTCGGGAGAGATGAGCCCAGAGTTGGTGCCTGAAAGGGGCCACCTGGTATCTGGCCGCTCATTTAAAGGTTCGAGGCTTGTCACTCGTGTGGGATGAGCAAGGGACCTTGTCAGAGTGACCAGATACTCCCAGGAGCAAGCAAAGAGAGGCGGATTTGGTCTTCATTTTGAAATGGTGATCTTTTGTTTATTATGAATTCTTGCATTTTTTAAATGTTTTGTTAAATATTCGTAAGTTTTTCTCATTCCTTACGTCTTGCAGTGAGTGTCACACTCCTCTGGCCCAAGGTCCAGCCCTGGAGACAGTCACAGCTGAATGAAAATCCCTTGAACCTTCTGAAATAACCCATCAGCACTTTGACCTCTTGACCTTTAACCCTACCCCATATCTTCCACATCTGAGAATTTGCCAGAGCCAGTAATTAGAGGTTACATTCATTTTCTGTTTTTTTTTTTCCCCAGCCTTCGGCTTAGAGTCAGTGGTATTCTTCTGCTTGTTGTTCTATCACAGGTCTAGCCTAAACACGGAATGCTTTTTTTTCCTAATAAAAGATTTTAGTGGAGAGGAACAAAATAGTACAGCAGTTAGGGCATGTGGCTAGCATGTGCTGACTCAGTTCAGTTTCTGGCACCTCATGGTCCCCTGAGCATCACCAAATGCAGCCCTAGAGGGTCACCAAGCACTGCACCGTGTGGCCCTTAAGGTCTCCCGTTCTGCCCAGAGGGCTCAGGTATCCTGAGTCTCTTGGCCGAGTATCTTGTCCAGACGTTGTACTGAACCATTCCCGGACTGGCCAAGGATTGTGAGTGGAATATGGGGACACTGGTGCAGGGAAGTTGACAATAAAAGTTGAAAATACTATATCCCTAAAACCCAACTATCAATAATTTTGCAATTCATGAATTAAATACAAAATAAACAAATTATAAAAATTTAGGCTTCCTGAGCAGTTAGGCTTTGGAGCACCCTCTTGGCTCCTCCCCAATGGAAGATTTCAGTTGAAAAAAAAATCATAGTGGATGTATTTGTTCTTTTTGTGGTTTTTTTTTTTTTTTTGCTTTTTGGGTCACGTGGCTTTGTCCCTCTGCCAGTACCTTCATGTGTGCGGAGAGTGGTCTCAGCATGGTGGTGGCTGGTCCTGGAGGTCTTCGGCTGCCGTAGCCCTGGTCGGGGCGGGGAGGAAAGCTCAACCCGCTCCCCTCCAAGGGGCTCCGGGAAGGAACACCCAGGCGCGGGGGCAGAGACTGCACTGCTCTCGTCCGGGATCTGGATTTTATAGTCTCTGAGTCTTGGCCGCTGATGGGATTACACAGCGCCAGGGGGCCAGGTGGTGGGTGTGACCCCCGCCTACTGGAATTTGGAGGATCTGGGTGGAAGATGCTCGACTCCAATTCGAGTAGGCTTGGAGGTCTCGGGGGCAGAGACTATAAAATCCAGATCCCGGACGAGAACAGTGCAGTCTCTGCCCCCGCGCCTGGGTGTTCCTTCCCGGAGCCCCTTGGAGGGGAGCGGGTTGAGCTTTCCTCCCCGCCCCGACCAGGGCTACGGCAGCCGAAGACCTCCAGGACCAGCCACCACCATGCTGAGACCACTCTCCGCACACATGAAGGTACTGGCAGAGGGACAAAGCCACGCGGGTTCCGGGGCCGAGACCTCCAAGCCTACTCGAATTGGAGTCGAGCATCTTCCACCCAGATCCTCCAAATTCCAGTAGGCGGGGGTCACACCCACCACCTGGCCCCCTGGCGCCGTGTAATCCCATCAGCGGCCAAGACTCAGAGACTATAAAATCCAGATCCCGGAACCGCGCGGCCGCATTCGCTGCCTGCCTTGCGACATCTTATCAGGACATCTTTTTATGACATCTTATTGTCTTATTCCTACTTTGGACAAACTTGCAGGCTATCGAATGTAGCCTGCCCACAGGGCAGAGTCTGGCAAACTCCCCGTGGCATACCAAATATGCCAAATACCAGTAACAATGATGGGTCTCATTCTCCTAAATAGCCTTGAATATAATCTCAGTGCTAGGATGAAAGAGACGTTACTGGGGCCTGCTCGAGGCAATCGACGAATTTTTGGGTCACACTTGGCAATGCACAGGCGTTACTCCTGGCTCTGCGCTCAGGAATTACCCCTGGCGGTGCTCAGGGGACCATATGGGATGCTGGGAATCGAACCCGGGTTGGCCGCGTGCAAGGCAGACGCCCTACCCGCTGTGCTATTGCTCTAGCCCCAGTATTCGTTCTTTTAAAAAAATTTATTTTTAATTTTTTAATAAATTTTTTAATAAAAATTTAATTTTTAATTTTTATTTAATTTTAATGAAAAATTTTAATGAAAAATTAATTTTTAATTTTTTAATGAAAAAATTTTTAATGAAAAAAATTTAATGAAAAAAAGATTGGGTACTCCTTGTGGCGTACCCAATATGCCAAATACCAGTAACAATGATGGGTCTCATTCTCCTAAGCCTGAAAGAGCCTTGAATGTGGCACTTTTTAAAAATCTCAGGGCTAGGATGAAGGAGACGTTACTGGGGCCTGCTCGAGGCAATCGACGAACAACAGGATGGTTGTGATCGTCGTGATCATGATGAAAAAAAATTTTATTATATAACTTTTTTTTTCTTTCTGGGTCACACCCAGCGATACTCAGGGTTTACTTCTGACTCTGTCCTCAGGAATTACTCCTGGCGGGGCTCGGGGGACCATATGGGAGGCTGGGGATCGAACTCAGGTCGGCCGCGTGCAAGGCAAACACCCTACCTGCTGTACTATCACTCTGGCCCTAAACTTTTTGTTTTTATGAATGGCTTTAACCCCAACTCCCAGTTTTGTTAACTGATAGTGCTGTGAGAGCACACACACCTGTCCCGCTGTTGAGGAATGCTTGCTGTTGCTGCGTTTACACATCAAAAATTCTCGGGGCTGATTTCAAAATGCAGGCATCACCCGGCTTCACCTAAATTAATAAGGTAAAATCAAATATACGAGCATCTTAAACATCGATATTACGAATTAAGCCAAGGTTAGTAACAGGATTGTGTGTTAAAGAAATCTGTCACTGTCACTGTCATCCCGTTAATCATCGATTACTCGCGTGGGCTCCAGTAGCATCTCATTTGTCCCAGCCCTGAGATTTTAGCATCGTAAACTGCGGATGTGACATGCCAGCTGGATGTCCTTGGGCATAATGGTGACGCACTTGGCGGGGAATGCGCAGAGGTTGGTGTCCTCGAAGAGCCCCACCAGGTAGGCCTCCCACACCTCCTGCAGTGCCCTGGCGGCTGAGCTCTGGGAGTGCAGGTCGGTCTTGAAGTCCTGGGCGATCTTGAACGCCAGCCGCTGGAACAGCAACTGGTGGACCTCGAGTAGCGCCACGGTTGGTCTGGTTGCAGTGCACAGCTTCTTCACGCCACCCATCAGTTTCCAAACCAGCATGTTTCCAATATTATTTGCTTCTTTATAAATAAACATAATATTAATGACTTGAAAGAGAAACCATCAGAATAAGTTCTCCAAAATGGCAGCTAATGCTTACAAGGCATCCCTGAGCCAGATTGCAAGGCACCCATTTCAAACTTGGGGTTTTTATGAACATTTTTTTTGTTTTAATAGGTTTTGTGTCTCCATTTTTATCTTCTTCAAAATTGGCCCAGTCTCTCTCTCTCTCTCTCTCTTTTTTTCCTTTTTGGGTCACACCTGGCGATGCACAGGAGTTACTCCTGGCTCATGCACTCAGGAATTACTCCTGGCAGTGCTCGGGGGACCATATGGGATGCTGGGAATCGAACCTAGGTCGGCTGCATGCAAGGCAAACGCCCTACCCGCTGTGCTATCGCTCCAGCCCCCCAGTCTCTCTTTTTGGCAATTTTCCCCACAATTGTTCCCACCAAGGTCTCATACCTTCTAGTCATTTCTTCATCAGACACATTGAGTCCCACTGTTTCATTTTCAACTTCTTTGTTTTTGGAGTTCATCTGATGCATTAATTTCTCAATTCTAGGAATAAATCCTCTGAATGACATTTTTTTTTAATGTTCGAGTACTGCTGTTTATTCAGCTACTGATTAAGCTGATTGAAGCAGGCATTGACTCCACATTACGTTTTTTTGAATTTTTAAATTTTATTTTCATAAAGTTGTTCACCACCCCAGCCTGCCCCTTAGGCAGATGCTAAATAATTTAGTTCATATTGCTTGCCATGCCATGAATAGTAAGAAGTGTCACGTGGCACTGAAAGTGACTGCGTGCTCCTGGAATTCTAAAATTTTTAAATATTTGGGGTCTGGAGGCATCTCTGAGGTGTGCTGCTCTCTTTTGAGATTCATTTGTGAGAGTCTGACTCATGGCCATTAATGCGCTTAAATGGCCTGTTTTTGATCTCTTTCGAGATTTATTTAGGGGTCTCTGAAGCAAGGTTGATAAATGCGCTTATATAGCTGAGCCAGAGGTGGTTTGTAGGTGTGATTCCCACATACCTAACTTTTGGCTGTTTAATTTCTCAGGAAACTTGGTCCCAAGTTGTTGGGGGTCCAGCCAAAGGCACAGCAACAATATCGGGGTATCAGGAAGCCTGAAGGCACCATCGGGCTGCTGATGCCCTTGTCCCGAGGTACAGGCTGACTATACCCCCTGAATGACATTCTCCCATAGAGAAGATCTTCACATAACAAAAAACACTGCTCTTCGATGATAAAACTCAGCTCTGGAAAAATCCAGATACCAGTGCTCTTCACTAATTACTTTCTTTTCTTCTTTTTCTAGTTGTTGGTTTCTGAGTCCAGTCTCCTTTGCATGAACTTCATGTGCAGCTGGACCTTGGACAGCTGGTCTCGCACTCGGCTGTCATGCTGACACCCACCCCTTTTTATTCTTTTCATGAACTGCTGTGATCTAGAATAAAATGGTCTTTTAGATTTTTTTAAAAATTTACTTTTTGGTTTACAATCCTTCTAATAATGATTTATCATGGATGTAATTTCAATACCATACCCATCACCTGTGCTGTCTTTTTCTGCAGGGGACTCACACCTGGCAGTGCTCAGGGGACCCTGAGGGTCGCTAAGGATCGAACCCGGGTGGGTTGAATGCAAGGCAGGCACCCTACCTACTATACTATCTGACCCCATTGAATAGGATGCAATTTCAGAGTCTCTATACTCACTTGAACTTAGCAAGGATAAAGAACTAGAGAGGCCGCTCATTTTGTCTGGCTATGAGTGCCAGATGTTTAATAGAGATTCAACCACTTGATATTTTGGTTTGTTTTATGCTAAAGTGAAAAATAAAACACATGCATAGGATAGAAAATATGGGCTTTTTTCCCTCATTATTTCATTTTTTTTTTTCTGGATTGCAAGAGTTTTTTTTTTTTGAGGCTGTCTCAGAATGTGTGTACAAGTAGTTCTAAGTGGATACGAAAGTGGGAATTTATCTTGAGCTAAGTCAGATAGGCTTCACTCCGGATATTAGTCAAGAAAGTCAATGTAAATACTTCAGATTCAATTTCGTAGTGGCAAAAGTTGAAGCCAGAGAGAAGCAGTAAACACTTGGCAATTTTCATGTCTTAACAGATACTGAAATATTTGGGGATAAGAAATGTATATCTGACTTTCAAATGGTTCCCCAAGAGTTGTGTGTATATGAAGGGGACTAGGAGATAACCCAGGGACTAGAGCACGTGCTTTGCATGAAAACCCACTTGGTCTCCCAAGCACTGTGAGACGTAACCCCTGAGCACTGCTGGGTGTGACATCAAAGGCAAAATTGTGTGTGTGTGTGTGTGTGTGTGTGTGTGTGTGTGTATGCAAGGTGAGAAGAAAATAAAATATCACATAGGGTCAAACATTCACACTTGTAAATCACGACCATCCTGTTATTCTCGTCGATTGCCTCGATTGCCTCGAGCAGGCCCCAGTAACGTCTCCTTCGTCCCAGCCCTGAGATTTTTTTTAAAAAGTGCCATATACAAGGCTCTTTCAGGGTTAGGAGAATGAGACCCATCAATTGTTACTGGTATTTGGCATATTGGGTACACCACGGGGAGATTGCCAGACTCTGCCATATGAGCAGGTTACATTCAGTAGCCTGCCAGTTTGTCCAAAGTAGGAATGAGATAATAAGATGTCGCATGACCGAGAAAGTGTGGCCGCGTGCTTCCGGGAGCTGGGTTTTGTAGTCTCTGTAAATCAAGTAAAGGATTTACAGAACTTCATTGCTGTAATTTTGGAACTTTCCATATTCTTAACATTTTTTCCACAATTTGAAGTATTGATCTCACCACCTGTGTCAACATCCCTCCTCCAGTGTTCCCAGACTTCCTCTCATATCCCAAATCCCTCACCCCTCCAGCCTGCCCTCTTTATATATTTTTTCTTTTGGGGGGGGGTCACACCCGGCGATGTACAGGGGTTACTCCTGGCTCTGCACTCAGGAATTGCTCCTGGCGGTGCTCGGGGGACTATATGGGATGCTGGGAATCGAACCTGGTTCAGCTGCGTGCAAGGCAAATGCCCTGCCCACTGTGCTATCACTCCAGCCCCTCCAGCCTGCCCTTTTGACAGGCCCCTTTCTAAGTTTGGTTGTGAAAGTTTGGGTCTTCTTTATTAGTTGACTCTGTGGCTCTATCATACCTCACCATCGCCTTTGTACCTGACTCCCTTGGCCTGGACCCTGTTGCTACTCATCTGTCTCTTCTTTCTTCCCTCCACTCTTTCTCTCCTTCTCCTTTCTATACTCTGCGTCTAAGGTTGGTCGGGGCATCACTCCTTTCAAACATTGCGTTGCCTCATCCAGTTATTCTAAATACCTCATACAAGTGATATCATCCTGACCATGCACTTAACATTTTAAGATAGTTTTCAAAATGGAAAGTGTTACAGAGTGTGTTTTCATATAGATGTAATTTTTTAAAAAACCTTATATACACAGATCCCCAATATCCTCTCTGTAGAGGAGAGAGAATACCAGGGGTTCTCAGTGTCTCCCAGAATTTTAAAGCCAGAGAACTGCATCTTGGTCAATGCCTCAATCACAAAAACTTAGAAATTTGAAACAAAGAGGGACCAAGGCTGCCTCGGCCTTGATAAGGTGTTGCTAATTCAAAATTTAGACTAAGCCCTCAGCCAGAATCACACACAAGTAACTACGTTTAGTTATCACCCCCATGGATGTTTTATTTTATTTTTATTTTTTATTTTTGGGACCACACCCTGTGCTGCGCAGGGCTTATTCGTGGCCCTGTGATCAGGGGTCACTTCTGATGGTACTCAGATGAAACAGGTGATGCCAGGGATTCGAACCTGGGTCAGACACATGCAAGTCATGCCCTTCACCTCCTGTACTATGTCAACATTCCCCACCCCTGTGTTTGAAAGCGATGCACAGAGGCTGACACATACCCCTTGGCCCTGGACTGAATTGCTGAACCTGTCATAGAAAAAAAAAATTAAAAAAAAAAAGGTCTCAGTGATGGCACAGCTGTTGAAAATGCTTTGAAAGTTTTTCTTTGTTGTTTTAAATTTTGGGTCACACCCGGCGATGCACAGGGGTTCCTCCTAGCTTTGCACTCAGAAATTACTCCTGGTGGTGCTCAGAGGACCATATGGGATGCTGGGAATCGAATCCGAATTGGCCGCATGTAAGGCAAACACCCTACCCGCTGTACTATCGTTTCAGCCCCTTGAAAGTTATTTACATATTTATTTTCTATTGTGTTTGATTCTAGAAATTATTTTTAAGCTCACAGAGTCCCTGCCATCTGAAAGATGATTTTCTCTTTTCAAAGCAAGAATTATCCCAGACATGCACACAAATCTTTCCTATCTGGTCCAACCCCCTTCCCAGAAATTTACATAGCACATATCTTATAAACCTCCCCTCCCCAGCATCAGAGACACATAAATAGTGGGTGTTGAAAGGATTAGGGGGTTTGTATGAGTAAATTACCACCAGCTGTCTGATGGCTTGCCATAATTTGTTTCCTTGAGGTTTTTGTTACAGCTGACAAGGCTTGCAAGGCTTGCTTGTGAAGGAGATGAGTTTGCATAAACACACACACACACACACACACACACACACACACACACACACACACTCGGGAAGGAAGGAGGAAAGCAAAATGAAAGAAATAATCCTTTTTTTTTTTTTTTTGGTCCCTGAAATCCAGCCCGTGAGGGAAGCAGCTCCTCCAGCTTCCTTACCAGTGTCTTGGTCTCATACAATAAATCAGACAGCTGAGAAAAAAAAAAAATCTGGCCCACTGGCCTAGCTCTGGATAACACATCGAAACAGAACTGAAATGAAAACTCACAATTTTTCGACAGGGCTGCAACCTTACTTGGTAGCAGACATAAAATAAATAGAAGTGCTTTATTCTTGATCTGCTTAAATTTGGGGACACACCCAAGCAACGCTCGGGGGCCTGGGGGCCACCCCGGGTGATGTTAGAGCAAACAGGCCAGCCGGGTCAGTGCATGGACCAGAGATGCTGCTGGGGTTCTGGCCGTGTGTGGGCAGAGCTTTGATTTGTTGAATGTTTAAACTGAGCCGGGCAGTGAATTAAAGACTTCTTTAGTATTACCATTAATCTTAGTTTGTAAATGAGGACACTAAAACAGGACTAGGGAATTTGTGAATGTCATGACTTCAACTTGAGCACTGGGGGTGGGGTGCAGGGATGACTTCGTACTTACCACTAAAACTGAAGTGACAGCCACTTGGGGTTCTGATTTTCCCAGCAGTCATTTAGGGGAGACTGGCAGTGTTTCTCTACCAAACTGAAACTTAATTTACAATTTTTTTTGGCGGGTGGCAAATCTGGCGGGGCTCAGGGCACTCCTGACAGAGCAGCGCCATACCTGGTGCTGGGTTCCAAGCGGGTTTACGACCACAAGTGCCTGCCCGGCGAGTGCTTAACTCTGTACTATTTCTCTGGCCTGAACATTTAAGCTTTAAAATAAAATCATCGGGGGCTGAAGAGATAGCACAGCAGGAAGGGTGTGTGCCTTGCACGCGGCCGACCCGGGTTCGATTCCCAGCATCCCATATGGTCCTCTGAGCACCGCCAGGAGTAACTCCTGAGTGCAGAGCCAGAAATAACCCCTGTACATCGCCGGGTGTGACCCACAAAGCAATAAATAAATAAATAAATAAATAAAATCATCGTCTTCTGCAATCTTAAGAGGTGATAGTTTTTTTAAAAAGACTCTTCTGGGGACCAAGCGATAGTACAGTGGGTAGGGCATTTTCCTTGCATGCAGCTGATTCAGGCTTGATCCCCAGCATCGTATATGGCCCCTTGGGCACTGAAGGGAATAATTGCTGAATGCAAAGCCAGGAGTAACCCCTGAGCATCGCCAGAGGAGTTAATTGAAAAAAAAAATTTCCTAGTATCCTGCAGGACTCTCTTCCAGAGATAGCACAGCAGGTAGGGTGTTTGTCTTTCACGCAGGCGACTGGGGTTCGATTCCCAGCATCCTAGATGAAATCTCTAGCAGAATTTAATTAATCACACCCTCTTTTCGGTTGTTCTTTGTGCACTTGAGTCAATTTGACTCGTGTTATTCCTGTTTCATGAATTCTTGCCTCTCGACTAAATTTTAAACACATAGCGCAGTGCCTATCGTATGTTCTGCAAGTGCTTGCCGAACTAATTCGGCATTGAATGAACCAAATTGTTCCTGAGTTTTATCAGCTGGTGAAAGATAAATAAAGTGCCTTGAGCATTGTCGACCTCTGAACTCGCACCTGTTCACTAGAAAATGAAGGCTTTAGCCAAGTCCCCATTCCCCACACAAAGTTTTGCTTTTTTTGCAAGGGTTGTTTGCCAATCTCTCATCCAACTTTCCAGGTTGCTCCGAGACCTAGCTACCACTTTGCCTACGATATGCACTGTCCTCAGAGTCACACCTCCATGGTGGTGATACTCTGGCTACTGAAGGCAGAGCTGTGGGTTCCTGTGAGCAGAACCCTCTCCCCCTGCCTCCCCCCACCCTTACCTGCATGGCCTGGGGCAGGCTTAGCCCCCCGCGGAGTCTACCTCTGACCAACTGGATGCTCTGCTACATTATTCATACACGTGGAAGACCTGAATATGTGAACCCTACTGAGCTAGTAATGGAAAACTGCTTGTGAAACTACATTTTTATTACACTTTTAAGGTTTCTAAACCTGCCTCTCCCAGCAGGTAAATCTGTACCTGTGAGGCGTGTGCATCAGAAGCCTGATAGTGCCTTTAGACTTCTAGATAACCCCAAATTGCTGCTGTGCCTTTGGCCAGACCCCAACAACTTGGGGCCAAGTTTACTAAGAAAGCACATGGCCAAAAGTTAGGTATGTGGGAGACATGCCCACAAACCACCTCGGGCTCAGCTATAGAATTGGAGGCAAGGTCTCTCCGGTTCCTGATCAAACTGCTTAATGGCCATCATCCCAGAGACTCAGAAGCAAATCTTGGAACCCAGCGGCTTTTAGCAGAAATGCGTCTGGTCCCCGCAGTAGGTTATGGTGCCAGGCCACCCCAGGGGGGAAAGGATGCTGTCCCTCCGCCTGCTCCCTCTTGGCGGCTCAGTGGCTGTCATCTTCCAGAGGCCATTGGACAGTCAGGTTTGGGACCGCAGTGACGAGACACGTGGGGTCTCAGGGGGTGGGGGTGGAGCTGGCCCTTTCCTCCCTGCCTCAAGGAGACCTCGAGTTGTCACCCACTAATGGCCTCTCTGGCTCCTGATCAAGCTGCTTAACAAGCATGATCCCAGAGACTAAGGAATAAATCTCAGAACCCAGCAGGTTTGGGCAGAAATCCCTCCAGATTTAATTGTTAAAAGTTTGGAATTCCAAAATCGTACAGTCACTACTGTGGCTGTGCGACATCATATGTTATTCATAACCAGCAATAGAAAGCAAATTGCCTATGGTTGCCTTTTCGGCAGATCTGAGTGTTGGAGTAAAATCCCAAATAATAATGGTGGGTTTGGTGTCAAAAATATTGAATGTTATCAAAGTAGAGAGAGAGAGTAATGTGGAAATCATCTGCCCCACAGGTAGGGGAGGGTGTGGGATGGGGGATATACTGGGGTTTTTGGTGGTGGAAAATGGGCACTGGTGAAGGAATGGGTGTTTCATTGTTGTATGACCGAGATTTAAATCCAAAAGCTTTGTAACTGTTCTCAGGGTGATTCAATAAATACATTTATAAAAAAGAAAAAAAAAGTAAGGTGGAGTTCATGCCCAATTCAATCAGCCTAATCAATGTCTGAATAAATAGCAATACTCCTACATTAAAAAAAAAAGAAAGGAAGAAACCTGCCTCTCTTATTGGCCTGTGACTTCGTCTCTCTAAGCATCACCTGTCAAAGAGCGTTTCCTTGCCATGGAGTTTTCTACACACTTTTTTCTCTTCCAACCTCAACACCATCAGGCAAGTGTGGTGATTTTTTGTTTAGTGTTGATCTATACTGTTGGCTATAAGCTTCAAAAACCTCTTTGCTGGTTATTCGGGAATTGGTGGGCTGTATTCAGTGATAGTTAGGGGTTACTCCTAGTTCTGCACTCAGGAATTACCCCTAGCAGTGCTTGGAGAACCATATGGGAGATGGGGGATTGAACCCAGGTTGAGTTGAACCCTTGTGTGCAACGCAAGTACCCTAACAGATACACTATTGCTCTGGCCTTTGTTGTTTTTCCAAACTGTCTTTTTTTTAATGATTTATTAACTTTAAAAAAATCTATGGATAGAGTAGTATCTGGCACATAGTGGTTCTCAGTGAGTATTTTTATGAGGTCATATTTAAATTAAATAAAGGACCAAACATGATAACCTCTAAATATCTGTATTGCAAACCATAATTCCCAAAAGTATAGAGAGAGTATGGGGGAAATTGTCTGCCATAGAGGCAGGGGGAGGATTGTAAGGGTATACCCACCTTTTACTGTGAACATTGGTGGTGGAGAATTTGCACTGGTGGAGGGATGGGTGTTTGTTTGATCATTGTATGATTGAAACTCAAACATGAAAGCTTGTAGCTGTTAAAAAAAAAGAAAAGAAACTGGCTAGTGCTTTTGAAACTTTGCCTAACAATGATCTTGTACAGGCCCACACATTCCGTTGGTGCTCAGGGCTTACTCCTGGATTTGTACTCCTAGTGCTGTGTAAGGGACCATCTGTGGTGCCTGGGATTGAATCTGGGTCAGTTGCATGCCAAGATAAGTACCCTATCCAGGTGTGAAAATCCCCTGAGAAAAAGAAAAATGTTTTAAAGAGTGATAAGGGAAGAAAACAGATATCTGAACTGTAATTTTACGTATACAAGTAGGTAATAATATATACAGGTAATGAGTAGAGACTATAGAAAAAATAAATAACTGTGTTGGAGAAAGGAGAATTAAAAATAGAATCAAATGTGTTTAATGTGTTTAATATGTTTACAGCAATATAATTTTATTGTATTTTGTATTTTTATAATTTTTTGCTTTTGCTGCTTTACAAGAGTAGAAATGATTATATGTTTCAGGGGTTCAGTTATTGCTACACCCTGTCAACTGCTGTGTGCCAATAACTTTCCACCACTGTTCATAGAACCCTTCATGTAATTAATGTAATTTAAAAATCAATAAAGAATTTCTCTCCTCATGCTAGAAACATCATTTTTGGGTTAAAGATACATTTTCAAAAGACTGGAGAGAAGGCTCCAAGACTCCAAACCTCTAATGTTGATTATCTCTGGATATTGCAGTTATTTAATTTTGTTTTTTTCTAAAGACTGTTTTATAAAGAATGTGTCATGAACTTTGTATAAAAGGTTTTTTTTAAAAAAATAAATGTTAAATTTACTTTCTAGCTTTTTTTCTGAGTCTTTCTGGTTTGTCTAGTTAATGCAATCATTTTTTTAATCAGTGCTTGTGTGGCTATGGACAGGATTCTGCTCCAAACCTAGTAGCCCATAATTTGATTTGAGACAGGGCTAAATATAGTACTAGCTTTGATATGGAGGAGGAAAATCTGACCCTCCTTGCTTTTTCTTTTTTTGGCCTTGGAGTCAGCAGGAGATTTTTTTTGACAGGTGGCCTTTGAGCCTTATCTCTGGTCAAACCAGATCTTAAAAATGTTTTTCCGAAAGACATCCTAACTGCAGAGCAGAGCGGTGTCAGGGACAAAGGAAGCGTTGAATCTGGGGGATTCTAGAGTGGGGGATATTTAGACATTTCCTCCAATAAGCAATTGGTACCATTATCCTCTGTGTTAGCCCCTGCCCATAATATGGTCATAACTGTATTATACATATAATTACGGAAAAACGTCAAGACTTGGAAGGGTGCCAAGAATGTGGATTCCCCATAAGGGTCAGAAGGACACAGAAATGCCTGAATTCAACTCTGTGTTTACCCGAAAGAACAGATTCACTCTAGACATACCCTGTTGGTCTTACTTTCAGAAATTCCGCTAACAGATGGCTGGGATCATATCATGTAGAAGACAATCTATCTCAGAGCCCCAGCCGAGACTTTGAGCCTTTCTGGATCTCAAGTTTATCTGCAAAACAAGTCTAAATCTAAATAAACATTGCCCCATGTGGCACCATAAAGCTTTCAGCAAATTAATAACATTGATGGTGCCGCTTACTAAAAGGCTTTTATTTTTATTTATTTATTTTTTATTTTTTATTTTTTTTTAGACTTACGAACTTTGGTAATTGGATTTCAGTTATACAATGATCAAGTACCCATCCCTCCACCAGTGCTCATTCTCTACCACCAATGAACCCAGTTGCCCTTCCCCCGACCCCACCCCACCTCTGTGGCAGGGCATTCCCTTTTGCTCTCTCTTTCCTTTAGGGTGTTGTGGTTTGCAATAGAGGTATTGAGTGGCCATCGTGTTTGGTCTATAGTCTACTTTCAGCACGCACAGCGCATCCCGAGTGAGTCCTCCCAACACCCTTTACTCGGTGCTCCCTTCTCTATCTGAGCTGCATTTTCCCCCAGCATGTGCTGAAAAAGGCTTTTATTTTAGGAAGGAAAAGACCATTAGGGTTGCAAGCATTTTAATTATGACATATCCGACTGGTATAAGCCTTATTACATGCATAGATGGTACAGCAGCTCACAGCACCGGTCATCTCCAAAAAGCAATTTTCTATGATTTTAAAGAAGTTTATGGTGGGAGGGAGGGAAATTTATGGGTGGGGGGATGAAGATTCCCAATCAGGTTCTGATAATCAATCTTGAAGCTTTTCCTGTATTCTAAGAAGTCGAGGACCTTAATGCCCACTTGAAGTTAGTGGTCGAGTTCAGTCCCCTCTATGCTTGGGAAACTGAAATCCAGGGAGAAGAAGAATCTCATAGAATCAGGGAAGAACATCTTGAGTTGGAGGCCCCTAAGGGAGGCCTCCAGCCACTGTTCCTGGGTTTCCCTGGCAGAGCAAGACTCCTGCCTGTCCCAGGGGCTGGAGCGATAGTACAGCGGCCTATCTGGGTTTGATTCCCAGCATCCCATATGGTCCCCCAAGCACGGCAAGGAGTGATTCCTGAGTGCAGAGCCAGGAGTCAGCCCTGAGCATGGCATCGCTGGGTGTGACCCAAAAAGAAAAAAAAAAATCCAGGTTGGACCAGCTTGTCAGATCTCTTGGAATTTCACATCATGCCCTCATCTGGCAGTCTAGTGTGTACATTTGCCAGGGTGGCACCTATGACCTTCCGACCCACTCGTTTCACCTCTGGGGGTACCCTCTGGGGTTGCTCCTGTGTCAGCCTGGGAGTCCCTCCTTTCCAAATTCTCCCCGCGGTTCTGCCAATCTAGCGCGCCCCCGAACACGGGCGGGGGCCACACTCCGGGTCCCCAGCGCCGGAGGGGCCTGGAGGGCGCGTGGGGGCGGTGTGCCACCTGGGCCGGCTCAGCCCTGCACCCCTGCCGGTGGGCCCCGCCCGCCCGAGGCTGACAGCTCAGCGGCGCCCCGCGGCGCCCGTGCCAGCCGGCCGCGTCTCTGCGCGCCTGCCACGCCGCTGGCTGCGGTCCCCGCGCTCGGCTCCCGGCTGAGAACAGTCCCTGCCTTGTGCCCGGCGCACCGCTATCTGGACTGCCCGCCACGTCGGTCTTCTTAAAAAAAAATTAAAAGGCTGCCAGCGGAGGTTTCTCCTGCCAACGCTCAAAAAGGGAACTGGGCAGGGAGTGTCCGCTGCTCCGCGCCGGAGCTCCTGGGCCGGGCTTTGCGCTCCCCGGCCCGGCCAGCGAGGCAAGGGACCACCGGGAGGACCATGGAGCGGACCTGGATGAGGTAGGTGATGGGCTCTCTGCTCGCTGTGCTCTGCTCTGGCGTCCTCCTCTCCGCTGACCCTAGGAGAGAGCCGCCTGACCACTAGGGGCCAGGGACAGCCTCTCTCTGTCCCTCTCTTTCTCTCTGTCTCTCTCTCCTCCCCCCTTTCATCCCTCCCCTCCCCCTTCATCCCCATCCCCCCAGATTCCCAGCCTGTCCTGCTCCCTGGGTTCTCCTCGCTGGCCAGTCTCCCTCCCTGTCCTGCTGTTGTCCGTGCCCGGGGAGGCTGCCTGCAGTTCTGGGTAGAAACGTTCCTCTGTAGTCGTAGTGGGGGCTCCTGCTCGCACCCATGGGAGAGCTCCCCACGTGTCCTTTAGAGACACCTTTGACTTCAGGTGCCTTGAGGAAGACTCGGCTCCTTCTCACCCTGCCACGTCTTCTTCTCAGCCTCAACCACTCCACGGGGGCCAGAGAGAAAAGAGCCAAGCCCGGCAGTGGGCAGGCTTGAGGAGAGGAGAGGAAAAGGGCAGAGACCAGGGTGCTTTCCTTGCGGGGGAGCCGGACCACGGGCCCCTTTAGGCTCAGATTCAGGCTTGCCTGGAGGGGTGGCGCATTCTCTGTTCCCCAATCCTTTCCCCCAACACACTGCAAAATGGATTTTGCTTGGACTGGAGAGATAGATGGTTCAATGGTCAGGGGACTTGCCTAGCATGCGACTCACCCGGGATTGATCCCTGGTACCTCACTGGACCCCTTGAACATTACCAGGAGGGATTAATAGACACAATCCAGCGTGGCACAAAAACCACGCGAAAAAATACACTGGAGCTTGTTCAAAGGGTCAGAGACGATGCATCCGGAGAAGACTTTGTTCCTGGTTTTTTAGCCGGAGGTGGGGGAGCTGACTATATTAAAATAGGGTTTCTGGCCATCTCCAGGGTTGGCTTTGGAGAATTGGAATGGGACCCCTCTGCACTCTCTCACTACTGGGAGGGCTGGCTGCACAAAGACGGCAAATTGGGATTTAATGGTACTTGTGAGGAGGGCCTGGAGGGATTTGAGCTTATTGTTCAAAGGGGAGGGCATTGTAGACTGTAAGTTTGAAAGAAAGGGCAACTGAGAGCTTAAGGATGTGTTCTAAGGAGTATACTCTTGAGAATCAGTGGGGTGATTCTACTTAGTTTGCTGTTTTCTCCTTGTCACACATTTCTCCCAAAGGCATTTGTTGTGTTCTGGGGATTGTTAGGTAAAACAAGTGCAGTCGAGAGGTACAAGGTAGGGACTGGAGTTGGTACAGGAGCCAGAGCACTATAACAAGTCCATCCCCAGCACTTCATGGCATCCCAGCATCCCTGGAAGTGGCCCCCATCACCACATCATCAGTGGTCCCTTTCTGAGCACCACCGAGTGTACCCCTCCTCCCAAAAGAGACATGAGGAGACTGAAGACCATACCTTGAGGGACACTCCCAAAGGCTTGGGCCTCTGGAGAAGTAAAAACTTGACTGGGGATATGTGAAGCAATTTGGAATTCCTTGAGAGGTCAGAATCTGGTCAGGGCTCACTGTAAGGTGATTTCGGATTCTGGAGTTAATCAACAAGTTTATTGACCGGTGGATGGTACTGGGAGTGAGTGTGTTAGAGATTCTTCCTCTCAGTGTTTATCAGACTTTAAAAAAATGCATTGCAGGTGTTGAAGCCATAGCCCAGCAGGTAGGGTGCTTGCAGCTGATTTGGATTTAATACCAAGCACCACATACGGTGCCCTAAGCCCTGCCAGGAGTGATTCCTGAGCACAGAGCCAGGAGTAAGCCCTGAGCACTGTCTGGTGTGAACCAAACACCAAAAAAAAAGCATCACTTATTAAGACTTTCAAATGTTAGATATAACAATTTCAGGCAAATGGAAAAATGTTTAGAAATATATCAGACTTGACTTGTTTTTTGGGATACCTGTCAGGGATCAGGATTTACTCTTGCGTTCAGGCATTGCTCTTGGATGCCACATGGGAGACAAGCATTTTACCCACTTTACTGTGCTATCACTTTACTGTGCTATCACTCCAGCTCCAACAGACCTTAAGTTTATTGTCAGATTTACTTCACCGGTAACTGAGTACTCAGATGAAGAAAGGGAACATTGCGAGCACTCCTGAAGTCCTTCTCATCACACCAAGGGAAATTACCATTCTACTTTTTAACACATAGAGTAGTTTTGCTTGTTATGAACTCTGTGAAATTATCCACTGTGTACTCTTTTGTATTGGGCTTTAGTCATTCAATATTATACTTGTGTGATTCTCTCATGTTGTGTTGTTGTGGATAGTTGTATTTTTTTTTTTTGCTTTTGCTTTTTGGGTCACACCCAGCAATGCTCCGTGGTTACTCCTGGCTCTGCACTCAGGAATTACTCCTAGTGGTGCTCGGAGGACCATGTGGGATGCTGGGAATCAAACCCGGGTCAGCTGTGTGCAAGGCAAATGCCCTACCCGCTGTGCTATTGCTCCAGCCCCAAAAGTTGTATTTTATTCATGTTTCTGTATAGTATTCTATTGTTTTTAACTAGATGACACTTATCCATTCTATTGTAAATGAGCATGTTGGACAATTTCTATTGTGGGACTACCATAAATAGTGTTTCTTTGAATATATAGTGGAGATATATATCAATCACAATCACAAATCATCCTGTTAATCGTCGATTGCCTTGAGCAGGCCCCAGTAACGTCTCCTTCATCCTAGCCCTGAGATTATATTCAAGGCTCTTTAGGAGAATGAGACCCATCATTGTTACTGGTATTTGGCATATTGGGTACGCCATGGGGAGTTTGCCAGACTCTGCCGTGTGGGCAGGTTACATTCGGTAGCCTGCCAGTTTGTCCAAAGTAGGAATGAGATAATAAGATGTCATAATAAGATGTCGCACAGCCGCGAATGCGGCCACGCAGTTCCGAGAGCTGGTTTTTATAGTCTCTGAGTCTTGGCCGCTGATGGGATTACACGGCGCCAGGGGGCCAGTTGGTGGGTGTGACCCCCGCCTACTGGAATTTGGAGGATCTGGGTGGAGGATGCTCGGCCCAAATCCGAGTAGGCTTGGAGATCTCGGCCCGGAACCCGCGTGACTTTGTCCCTCTGCCAGTACCTTCATGTGTGTGGAGAGTGGTCTCAGCATGGTGGTGGCTGAGGTCTTTGGCTGCCGGAGCCCTGGTCGGGGCGGGGAGGAAAGCTCAACCGCTCCCCTCCAAGGGGCCCCAGCGGCGAGGACAGCCAGGCGCGGGGGCAGGAGACTGCCGGAGATATATATATATATATACATATATATATTATATATATATGTATACGAGTACACATATTTATTTTTCGGTGCACACATAGAAATAAAAATAATAGGTAATAGGAAGTACATGTTAAATCTTAGTATACACAACAAAATTATGTTAAAACAGAGGATATATGAAAGACAAAGATACAGTAAAAAAATTGTTCAGTATCAGCAGTCATCAGGGAAATGCAAATTGTAACCAGAAAGTAATATAGCTATTACATCTCAGAATGGCTAAAATTAAAAATAAAATAACAAACATTGGCAGGGCAAAGTAGCCAGAATGTTCATACATTTTTTAAAACCTCTCTCCCTAATGTGATTTGTATTTAAATTGCAACTAAGTATACCCCTATGCGTAACTGAAACAAAAGTTTCCTGTGATAATATTAACTCTGCTATTTTCTGTTCTCATATTCCCTGCTCTTTTTCTTAGAAAATACTGATTGTGATACACTAGATTAATTTTTCTACTTAATGACACACATATGAAAAATATATTTATAGATCACAACTGATATCGAAGATATTAACTACCTCAAAGATAAGATTAGCTCTTTAACGTTTGCTCAAAATGTGGGAATCCAGTTTAAGCCAGGCAGTATGCTAAAAGCTAAGTCTGAGTCAGACTGAGTTTCTGCCCTTAAGGGTTTTACTTTCTCATTGTCTTTGATTCCGACAGAGAAATACATAGAAGTACCTATTCACTCTGCCCTGGAAACCAGTTTATAAATAGATCTTACCATAAAGCTACCATAAAGGCTTGCATTTTGTGCTAATTCCTTTGCATACTTTGATTCATTCCTTACCATTCTATGAGGTATACGGTAAATGATATTTAACTCACTTGAAAGACAAGAAAATTGAACCTTCAAGGGGTTAAGTTAATTTGCCTGAGTGATACACATAGCTAAGGAAGAAATACTGTCTGAAACGGTCTCATTTCAAAATTGATGTCCTTATTTGTTTTGTTTGAGTTGTGTTCTATAGAAGACATGATTTCTGAATTGATTGTTTTCATTCTGACCATTCTTGAGGTTATGAATAAGCTTAAAAGTGTGGTTCTATTCCTGAATTTTATTTTTCACAGCTCTAGCATTCCTATTCCTTTATCTTGTCCAGTCTACCCACATAGATTATGGTCCTGAGTCTGAATTCTCCAGGTTAAACAGCCCCTTCTCCCAACTGTACATCGTCTACTTTGCCTAGGGGTGTTGCCAGACTTTTTGGTTACATCACTTGGGGAAAGTGATTGGTGAAATGGAGTACCATATTTCCTATGAACACATTGGTCTTTTTTTTTTCTTTTTTAGGGTCACACCCAGTGATGCACAGGAGTCACTCCTGGCTCTGCACTCAGGAATTACTCCTTGCGGTGCTCTGGGGACCATATGGGATGCTGAGAATCGAACCCGGGTTGGCCGTGTGCAAGGCAAACGCCCTACCCGCTGTGCTATTGCTCCAGTCCCAACACTGGTCTTATTTAAAGCTGATTGGTCATCAACAAAATATATTTTGTGGTAGAAAGGGGCACACCAAGTGGTGTTTGAACTCCTCCCTGGCTCTGTCTCAGAGGTCATTCCTGATGGTGCACTAGAGATCGAACCAGGGATGGCCAGATGCAAGGCAAACACCTTGACCTCTATACTATCTCTCCAAAAGATCGTTTTGGCGGCGAAACAGTTGTCAACGGAATAAATTGATGGAAAAGATGAATCATATGAAGTTGAAGGTAGTTTTGCTTACCTCCTAAATCTACCTTTAATTAGACAAACAGCTAATACTGCTCCAATTTTTAGTGCTCACCTATCTCCTAGCTACTTCTTAGAGTATTATGACTGTTTTATTTTATTTAATCATTTTGGGGCACACCCAGCAGTGCTCAGGAACCACAGTTGACAGTGCTGGGACCATACATAGTGACAGACTTGAACCACTATCATGGCTACATGCTAGGAAAACTCTTTAACCTCCGTGCTATTTCTCTGGTCCCCTATCAGGAGGATCTTAAGAGTCTCTGAAGTAGATAATTTATTTATTTCTTTATTCAAATATTTCTGCTGTAATAAATTCCCACAAACAGTTGCTTCAGCAACACAAAAAATCATTATCTTATAGTTTTGGATAATATTATCTTACAGTTTCAGTTGTCAAATGGACTTTTATATCTTCTGGAGGATCAGGAAGATAGTCTCTTGCCTTTTCCACATTTTAGGGACAGTCCATGTTTCTTGGCTTATCATCCCCTTCCTAGCAGTGGTATCCCTCAAGTATCTACTTTCCTTATCACATCTCTGCTGATTCTGTTTCTTTTTTGTATGTCTTATGAGGAACCTTGGGATCATATCAGGTCCAACTGAGAAATCTAAGATAAGCCCCCATATCAAAATCCTTAGCCTCATCTCAGAGTTCCTTACACCGTGTTAGGTGACCTATACTTAGTTCCAGGTATAATAAGGAATGTGGGTATATTTGGAGGCCATTTTTAAGTTTATCATCCGCAAGTGTGGGAAAATTAATTATACCCCACCACACAAACTTTTAGAAGTGAACTGTTTTGTTTTATTTTGGTTTTGCATGTGGGGGAGGCTGGGGCATACTTGGCAGTGATAAAGGCTTACTCCTGGCTCTGTGCTCGGAGATTACTCCTGGCAATGCTGTGGGACCATATGTGGTGCTGAAGATTGAACCAGAGTAGACTGTGTGCGAAGCTTGTATCTGCTGACTACTTTTCGAACCCTGTCTTTCTTCCACTGTTAGGCAAAAATGTGGGTTTTATTTACTTATTTGTCTATAG
This sequence comes from Sorex fumeus, assembly GCF_029834395.1. NCBI lineage: Eukaryota > Metazoa > Chordata > Mammalia > Eulipotyphla > Soricidae > Sorex > Sorex fumeus. Next base: position 8,397,413 of record NW_026606058.1, read on the forward strand.
GAAAGCTAAATACATCAGAGGAATCATGTGTGGAATTTCTATAACTTTTCTGAACAAATGGAAATCAAGAAAAATGAACTTGAATTATTTAAGAGTAATCGATACGTCAGAAGGATAGGATAGGAAAGCCAGTGATTTAGTTTGATTTCTTTTATATCGCCCTGTAATTTGATTTGATGAAATATACTTATGAATTTTATTAGCCTGCTGTGACTGTAAAAATTTCCAGGACGGAAATGACATACAAGAATACTCATTCAGGAGCTAGAGAGATAGCACAGCGGGTAGGGCGTTTGCCTTGCACGCAGCCGACCCAGGTTCGATTCCCAGCATCCCATATGGTCCCCCGAGCACCGCCAGGAGTAATTCCTGAGTGCATGAGCCAGGAGTAACCCCTGTGTATCGCCAGGTGTGACCCAAAAAAGCATAAATAAATAAAAAGATGGAAATTTGTTTAAAAAAATACTCATTCAATCTCAAAACTCAAAGATTCTTACTTTGTTTTTTTCTCTCCAAATGTTAAGAGCATGTAAGTAAGATGCCTTTTGAACACAGCTATATAGCGTTTAAAGGGTCACATTGATAGCTTATTTGATTTTATTTTGCTCATTAGTAACTTCACCTGGAGTAAATAGGGATACTTATTTCTCTGAATTTATGATGAATCAGCAGCTGTACTGCTTTACTAGCTATACAACCACAACCAGAGATAGTTTTATTTGCATTAAAACTGTTCCTTTTCATAATCTTATTATTAAAACATCTTTGAACACTGCGTTTCCTTTCTAACATTTCTGGAAACACATTATCTGGATTTAGGGAAGCAAAAATCACTGTCTTCACAACTTTGATCCATTTTTAGATAAAACTGGTGACTCATATATTATTTGTACAAGACTATGTCTACATTCACCCATTTGGTTGATGCTCTGGGACACTACTCCTATTGAAATTGACCCTGTTTTATAAATAAAATCCCAAATTGGGCTCAGAACATTCCACAAATTGTCACTGGAAAACATTCAAATAGTTTTTAAAGTTAGAAGAAAGTCTAGAATAAAAGAGATGACATGATGACCTAAGGTGACCCTGTCCAGTTTTATTTTAGAACATTCAGCTGGACTAGTTCCCCTCTGTCTTGGAGCATTTTCTGAGCTCTGTGGTCAGCAAGACAAGAGAGCTCTGGATTCTTTCTACTTGAGTCCTCAGGACTGAAACACTTCATAAATATATAGAATATTTGGGGCTGGACCTATAGCACAGAGGGTAGGGCATTTGCCTTGCATGCCCGGGTTTGATTCCCAGCATCCCATATGGTCCCCCGAGCACCGCCAGGAGTAATTCCTGAGTGCATGAGCCAGGAGTAACCCCTGTACATCGCTGAATGTGACCCCCCAAAAAGCAAAAAAAATATAGAATATTTATAACAATAATAACAAGGTGTATTTGCATAGTCCTTTAATATTTGTAATTATTTCCCCTTAATTCATGTCACGATCTCCAGTTCCTTCTAATTGTTCCAATCTGTGTAAGCTTCTTTCTCCCTGTCTTCTTCAAAGCTGACTAGGAAAAGGTAACCGGCAACTGGTTCCTTTATGTTTAGTGTAAAGAAGAAATAGTGTTAATCTACAGCAGTGTTAGTTGACAAGAAAATCAAATTATTTTCAGCATAATGAAGAATTTAAGAATACAATCATTTTATATTTTACAACATAGAACATAATTACTGATAAAGTGGAATGACATGTCATATGGAATTAATACTTTATTTCTCCTAGATGAGGCCGTAAGGTCTTAAATTTCTAACCACTGTAAGTATAAAATGCATAGAGCATCTTCCCTTATAGAATTATTTTTAAATGATAGATGTTCATAGTGATAGATGCACAGTGAAAGAAGTAGAGTAATTATGTCTAGTATTTCTAGTTCTTGGAAACAGATTGCAAATTGCTTAAGGTTATAGCATGTCAGAGGAGGTTTTTTCCCAATTTAAATCGTTTTTAAGACTCGAATATTTTCATTGCATGTGAGTAAATTACACAAAGTGTCATCTTCTGTGGTATCCTAGGTGAGTCAGTGGCGATGTTCCCAATTTTCACCCCTGTTTAGGAAAAATACTTTATTATTGTAATTAATTTTTGTCACCATGTTGGAATATTTCCTTAAATGGTAATATCTTAAAATAAAATAGGTATGAATTTGTATCAAAATTATGCATAAATATTAAGATGCCTCTGCAAGAAAATATATTAACAGAAAAAATGATATTTTTATTTATTTATTTATTTATTAATTAAAAAATTTTAATAGTGAGACATCATGAGGTACAGTTGCAGACTTACACATTTTTGTGCTTGGGTTTCAATTATACAATGATCAAATACCATCCCTCCACCAGTGCCCACTTCCCACCACCACGGATCCCAGTATCCCTCCCAACCCCCATCCCCCCATCCCACCCTGTCTCTGTGGCAGGGCATTCCCCTCTGTTCTCTCTCTCCTTTTGGGTGTTGTGGTTTGCAAAAGAAATATTGAGTGGCAATCATGTTTGGTCTATAGCCTACTTTCAGCATGCTTCTCCCATCCTGGGAGGAGCCTCCCAACACCTTTATTTGGTGTTCCCCTCTTTATCTGAGCTCCCTTTTCCCCTAGTATGTGTGGTTGGCTTCCAAATCATGAAGTAAAATTCCTGGTACTAATCTCAGCCATTCTTTGGTGTTAGTTTCCTATTTTGTTACTTTATGTTCCCCAGATGAATGCAATCTTTCTATGTCTATCCCTTTCTTTCTGAGTCAAAAAATGATATTTTTAATGGAATTATTGACAAAATGTTTTATATTCTGTTTTAAAACCAAAAAACATACTTTTATTGCCAGGGATTTTCATTTATGCCTACCAAATGATAACATGTCAAGTTTTTCATTTTTTTTCTTTTGAAGTATTGGGAACTGAACCCAGGTTCTCCACATGCAAGGTCTATTCTTCACTGTTGAGGCGCTTAGAGATTTCCAGGTTATTGGTACCATGAAAGCAGTGTTATTGCTGGCAGACCTGTGAAGGCTGACTGTCAAGTCTCACTTTCGTCATCCTGCACTAAAGTTGTTCTGAGTGGGACAGAATAGACCAGTTGTCCCCACCTACACACCTTGTCTTGTCTTTGCTAGGATAACTTTGTTTGTACTTCAAAGGCTATTTCAGTGTTACCTCCTTTGGGGATTAATTTTGAAACAAAGTCCTGGATGTTTTCTGTAGCCAGAGCACAACTCTCTCTACTTTGTTATTGCATGCAGCTAGCTTACTTAGTATATCCCTTAATCTCAATTTATTGGTAAAAAGGATTGTCTTTTGTCAAAGTCTTCACCGTTTGACTGTTTGTAGAATTTATTAGATGCTCTATTAGAAACTTACCAAAGAAATGACCTGCAGAGCTATTTGGTAGATATTTCTGTGTTATGGAATGGATGATATCCAAGTTTGATACCACAATTTACTCAAATTGAATTTATATTTTTTATTGAATTATATTTTTCCTTTTTAAAGAAATATGCATTGTGTGGCCAAAGATATTATACAGAAATTAAGACATTTGCCTAATAGTTTGCGTATGGCTGACCTGGGTTGATCTCTGGCACCACATATGGTCCTTTGAGCTTTGCCAGTAGTAATCCCTGAGCATAGGGCAGGAGTAAGTCCTGAGCACTACCAGATGTGGCCTAAAAGTTCCCCTCCCCCTGTCACCAAAAAAAAAAAAAATGAGAAGAAGGAGAAGAAGATGAAGAAGAAGAAGGAGAAGAAGAAATAAGGAAGAAAAAAATATATGTATCATATTAAATTCCTCTTTTGTCATGGGAAAACAAAATTAAAAAGCTTTGCACAGTGAAAGAAAGTCAAGTTCTAATAAAAGACACTCTACTTAAATATGGGAGAAATATTTGCATATAAAACATCAGACACAGGGGCTGGAGTGATAGCACAGCGGGTCGGGCATTGGCCTTGCACGCGACCAACCTCGGTTCAATTCCCAGCATCCCATATGGTCCCCTGAGCACCGCCAGGAGTAATTCCTGAGTGCAGAGCCAGGAGTAACCCCTGTGCATTGCCAGATGACCCAAAAAGCAAAAAAAAAAAAAAACCATCAGACACAGGACTATAACAAGGTCTATAAAAGAAGATCTATAAAGTACTCTCAAAATTCAACAACCAAAAAAAAATCCAATGAACCCATCTATAAATTGGGCAAGGAGCTGAACAGACACTTCTTCCAAAGAAAACAGATAAATGGCAAACAGGCATATGAACAAGTGATCATTGTCACTCATAATCAGGGAAATGAAAATCAAAATAGCATTATGATATCATCTCATACCAGTGAGAATGGCACATTTGCATATGCCTGGAAACAGCCAGTGTTGGCGGGGTTTTGGTGAGAAAGGACCCTCATTCACTGCTGGTGGGAATGTCATCTGATTCAGCCTTTATGGAAAGTGATATGAAGAACTATCCAGAAAAACAGGAATAGAACTATCAGATGATCTAGCAGTACCTCTTCCTGACATTTATCTCCAAAGCCCAGAAACTTTAATTCCAAAGGATATATGCACATCTATGACCACTGCCACACTTAAGTATAAGTACCAAGACATGGTAACAACCCAAATACTCAATAACAGATTATGCAGCTCTAAGAAAGAGCAAAAATCATGCAGTTTTCAGCAATATAAATGGAGCAAGAGGATATCATGCTGAGTGAAGTTATCAGAAACAGAAGGATACAGTACGATTTCTCTCAAATGGGCAGCTTTAAGATGGACAGCAAAGCAGCAACAAAAACAACATAATAATTGAATTGATTCCCATAACTGAGTTGGAGGGGTTGAGAGAGAGAGGTGTTGGCGTTCTTGGAAGAGATTACTAGTGGCTACACTGGTAATGGGCGTAATGTTGAAATTATTTGCATGAGAAACCATTATAAACAGCATTATAGGCCACGTTTCATTTAAAATTTTAAATAAATTAAAAGACAGATAGAACGTGGTATCATCCAAAAATGTTTTTGTCTAGAATTCTTAAATACTGAGTAGTGATTGTGAATGATATAAAACTCTTGTCTTCAAGGAGCTGATACTCAAGATGATTGCTAGAGAGCAGTAAATATATATCAATGTAACACCTTGGTTTCACAGTTCCTTAATTAGAAGCACAGCCGAATTTTGGGCTCATTCTCCACCCTTAGGATTGATTCTTACCTTAGAAATTATGGTCCTACCTGTATATCCCTGTTATTTTTCCGAATATTCATTTTATCTCTTCTCTTACCTAAATCTCTTCCACGATTCTGTGGATTCAGGCCATCTGCTCTATATTCAACTTTCCATTTAATCTAGACCTCTAGGTGAAATATATGGGTCAGCACACTCTCTCTAATCTCTCTCTTTCTCCCTCTCTCTCTTTCTCTCTATGGTGAGGTTTGTTTTGTTTTAGGATCACACCTGATGTTACTCAGGGATTACTCCTGGCTCTGTGCTCAGGGATCACTCATGGCGGTGTTCAAGGGATAATATGTGGAGCCAAGGATTCAAACCAGGGCCTACCTCATGCAAGTGCCCTACCTGCTGTACTGTCCTTCCAGCCCCTTTCCAAGCTCTTACGTCCTGAACAATTCCCTACTCTTGTGGCCCTATACACTAGAACTATAAAAGCCTTATTTTAGTACATAAACCATACCAAGAAAGAAGATTCTAGATTTATTTTTTCTAATCTTGGACTGGTGTGTATCTTCTTTCTGTCATCTGCTCTTGTCTCTTCCTCTAAAAAAACGCTTTTCTCAAAAATCTTTGTTTCGCTATCATATATAAGTCAAGATACAAAGCTTGCAGATTTAGTGTTATTTCCATTTTGTGGGATTTGCAGAGGCATCTAAACCAAACAACAAACGGAAGTAAATGAACAAAGCCAAATATATTACTTTAGCTAGTAATATATTTTATTACTTTCTTTTCCTCTCTATGTTTATAAGTTCATATAAGTAAAGAACATATAAACTAAAGAACAAATAAAAGTAAATAAGTAAAGCCAAAACATATCACTTTAGGTACCAATGTAGTTTATTTTATTTTTTCTCTATACTCTATTTCCCAAAACTTCTACAAAGAACATACAATTCTTTTATTTTATTTTTACTTTTGGGCCACACCTGACTGTGTTCGGGTCTTCTCCTGCCTCTATACTCAGGAATCGCTCCTGGCAGGCTCGGGATTGAATGGGGGTCAGCCACACTTCATACGAGGCCTTACTTGCTGAACTATGTCTCTGGCCTCAAGGAATTCATTTCATTTCATTTCATTTCATCATCCTGTTATTCGTCGATTGCCTCGAGCAGGCCCCAGTAACGTCTCTTTCATCCTAGCCCTGAGATTATATTCAAGGCTCTTTAGGAGAATGAGACCCAAAGGAATACATAAATCTTTTAAAAAATCATTATTCATATACATTATAAAGAAAATAGTAAAAGATTATGTAAATAGTAAAGTAAATATAAATGGGGAAAAAATACCCCTCTCTTGATATTTGTTCTAAACTGAGTCAACATTGGCGAGCCCAGAGCCTCGTGAATTTCTCTTGTTAATACAGAATTCACTGCCAGGACTTGAAGTTTTAGAGAAGTTTGTGAAACTGCTTGGTACCACTTCTGGGAAATGCGAGTCCAAAGCAGAGTATTTTTACATCTCTTTTGAAATAGTTTACAACACCCTTGTTGATTCAGGGAGCACAGAGAAAAATTTGTTAGATGTTTCTGGTTGTTTGATAACCTTAAAGGGAAAGGTGAGGCCAATCATGATTAACAAAAAATTGTTACCTTTTTTGGTACTGTTTGTTTTTCTGAGCGTTGATGAATAGTAGTAGGAGAAATAATGCTCCTTATTTAGAATGAGTCTGCGCAGAAGCAGAAGAGATCATAAAACTTGAAAAAATAGTTGGAGAAGCATAGTGGAACTTGTAGCTCTCTGAATCTAGAGAGGGCTTAGCAGTGCAGAAAATTGCCTTTAGTGTTCCAGTTGGCCACTGTTTCCTCTCAGTGAAAAATACTGCATTGAGTGAAAGGTGTAATTGCAGCCTGAACTGCAGGAAAGAGGATGTTGCTGTCTCGGTGCCAAGCCAGCCCACATTGAGTCAGCATGCAGAGGGATACTCACAAGTAATGCTTTCTTTCTGAGGGGCTTTGAAGGTTCAGTAGTGTAGCTCACAAAGGTTATAATTACCGCTCTTGAGAAAAAGTTATAATCTTACTCTGTTTAGACTTGTGCTCTGCATCTGTGACTTTGAACTTATTTGCATTTCAATGTGCTTCTGGAATCCTGACTCGAAAGATGGGGTAGATGATAATATTTTTAATAAAGAAGATGTCCTCAGTGTCTGTCTCAGCAAGACAAAAATAAATCAACCTGAGAAATTTTAGAGCTTGTATACTCATTCATGACCTTTTTTATTTTTATGTTTTTTCCCTCATAACCTCTTCTGTGCAATTTATTCCTTTTTTTTTTGTGACAGGGACAGAACCAAGTGTTGGCATAGAGGGTTTGTGTGTGTACTTGGAGAGAGTTGGCTTGGAGATCAGGGAAGTGTGAATTGGGTGACTCACTTCAAGATAGGACATATATGAAAAGTCTTTCTTGCCACTTGCCTTTAGAATTTTTATTTATCTGTCACATAGTATCTGTTATTTCAGCACTGAGCCAAGTGTTGGGTATGTCTTTTGGGGATGAATTAATATTCCAAGAAACACATTTGTGTGAGGATGTGGGTCTTAATCCCATTCCCACTTTACCACAGCATCCTGCTTTTTTTTATCAGGGGTGAAAATTAAGGCAGGTTTACAGAAATATCCTACTATGTGTGTGAGTAGAAATAATGTGCTCAGGAAGGAGAAAATATTTGAAGCCAGTTTTCAAGTTCAGACTTGATATAATATCACTGTATAATCAAATTACTTCATCCTTCATAAGAACATTTTTTCCTTGCCTGTAATGAGATAACAGTACTTACTTTATAAGGATGTCACATATCTTTTTAAAAATTTAGTTAATTTAATTTTACTCAAGCACCATAATTTACAAAGTCACTCATGGTTGAATTTGAGATATAGAATCTTCCAGCACTAATCCCAACCACCAATGTCAACTTACCTCCACCAGTGTTCCCATGTTCCCTCCCATACTCCCTCCCCCCAAAAAAACTCCTAGCCTGCTATCTTGACAGGAACTTGGAAAAACTTTGTTGTTAAAGTTTGGGTCTCATGATTTCAGTGTTGTTAACTCTGTGGTTTGGAAATTTAGCTCTGTCATTCCTTGTCACCACTGATGTACTTGACTCCCCTTGACCCCTGTCCTCAGCCCTCATTCCTTCTCATCTGTCTCTTCCCCCACTCCTGACACACTCTTTCTCTGCCCTCCCTAAACTCAGAGGCAAAGGGTAATCTAGGCAAGCCCCCTTTAAGCCAGTGCATTTGACATGAGTCTTGAAAGGAAGAATCCTGTCCTGTCACTGTCACTGTCCTCCCGTTGTTCATCGATTTGCTCGAGTGGGCCCAGTAACGTCTCCATTGGAGACTTTGTTGTTACTGTGTTTGGCATATCGAATACGTCACGGGGAGCTTGCCAGGCTCTGCCATGTGGGCGAGATACTCTCAGTAGCTTGCCGGGCTCTCCGAGAGGGGCGGAGGAATCGAACTCGAGTCGGCCTTGTTGGCAGTGTGCAAGGTAAACGCCCTACCGCTCTGCTATCGCTCCAGCCCTGAAAAATAATTCACTGGAAAGGTAGCCACGGAGATTGATCGACGTGCTAGAGTGTCTACTTTTTATGCAGGAGCCCTGAATTTGATCCCTAGCATCACATGGTCCCTGAAGCACCAATAAAAGGGACCCGTGAGCATGAGACTGAGAGTAGCCCTGACTGATGCAGGATGTGGCCCTCAAACAAAACAAACAAAAAGTAATGAAAGCAAAAAAAAAAAAAAAACCCAAAAGAATGCCTGAAAAGTACCAGGTGCTCAGAAATTGTGTTGTCAGCATTGGCAGTGGGTAAACGGGGAGCATTAGTGATGGTACTCATTTCAAGTAAGATAGGTGTTTTGGAAAATTTCAGCTTAAGAAAACTTGTCAAACTGTTAACTATGCACAGGTAGTGTAGAGCTTGTTACCTGTACATCTCTTTGTTCCTAAGTTGGCACTATTTGAAACTCTACCATTTGAAAATTCTCAAAGCCGTAGCTTCACACATTGAAGAAAGTAGGTCATTGTTCTTCTCATCCTTTTATGTCTACAGGGATTGATTGTAGCTATTAATTCACGATCACGATCACCATCATCCTGTTATTCGTCGATTGCCTCGAGCAGGCCCCAGTAACGTCTCCTTCATCCTAGCCCTGAGATTTAAAAAAGTGCCATATTCAAGGCTCTTTCAGGGTTAGGAGAATGAGTCTCTTCATTGTTACTGGTATTTGGCATATTGGGGACACCACGGGGAGTTTGCCAGATTCTGCCGTGTGGGCAGGTTACATTCGGTAGTCTGCCAGTTTGTCCAAAGTAGGAATGAGATGATAAGATGTCACGCGTCCTCAAATGCAGATGCGTGCTTCCAGGAGCTGGGTTTTATAGTCTCTGGGTCTTGGCTGTTGATGGAATTACACAGCCCTGGGGGGTCAGATGGTGGGTGTGACCCCTGCCTACTGGAAGGTGGAGGATCTTGGTGGAGGATGCTCAGCCCCGATCCGAGCAGGCTTGGAGAGCTCAACCTCGGGACCTGCATGCCTTTGTTCCTCTGCCGGTACCTTCATGGTGTGAAGAGTGGTCTCAGCATGGTGGTGGCTGGTTCTGGAGGTCTTCGGCTGCCAGAGCTCTGTTTGGGGTGGGGAGGGAAACACAACCCGCTCCCCTCCAAGGGGCCCCGGCAAGGACAGCCAGGCGCGGGGGCAGGAGCTATTAATTAAATTATGAAAAACAAATATTTGGACATTATAGATTTTAGAGAGTTGTTTTTTCCTTGTTTGAACCAGAATATAGTAAGTACCAATGGACTTTAGGAATATGAGAATTAGAACAGGTGGTGTATATATCTAATTTAGAAACCAATTCAAGAAAAGCTCTAGATAGAAGCAAATTTCAGCAATCTTCTTGTTATACCACACATCTCACTGTTGGGAAGGCCACAGTAAGTTTGATCTTTTACGTTTGTCAGCTTTTATTGTGGGTAGCACTGTCGCGCTATCCTTCCGTTGGTTATTAATTTGCTCGAGCCGGCACCAGTAATGTCTCCATTGTAAGACTTGTTACTGTTTTTGGTATATTAAATACGTCACGGGTAGCTTGCCAGGCTTTGCCGTGTGGGTGGTATTAATTGGAAAATCAATGTACAATAAATATGTTCTCTAAATATAAGAATTAGCCTTTTAATTTAACAATATCTTTTAAAAAGAAAGATATATTCTCTTGTATATTCTACTATCCTAAAATCACCCTCTCCCACATTTCATTACTTTATATATCTTCTAGTCTAGATCATGGATAGGTTTTTGTTTTCCAAAAAGCAGATCTTAGTCCATTTTTTTTCAAATGTAGAAGTACAGGCTATTTATTCAGCCACTAATTAAACTGACTGAAGCAGGAATGAACTTCACATTAAGGTAAAAGGTAAATGGTAAATGCCCTCCCGTTGATCGTCGATTTGCTCGAGCGGGCCCAGTAACGTCTCCATTGGAGACTTTGTTGTCACTGTGTCTGGCATATCGAATACTCTCGGTAGCTTGCCGGGCTCTCCGAGAGGGGCGGAGGAATCGAACTCGGGTCGACCATGTTGGCCGCGTGTAAGGCAAATGCCCTACCGCTGTGCTATCGCTCCAGCCCTTCACATTACTTTTTAAAAAAATTTTTAAATTTTATTTTCATGAAATTATTATTCACACTAATTGTTTACATTTAATATTTTGACACCTTCCCACCACCATTATTTTTAATTTTCCCACCACCACTATTCTAGCCCGCCCCTTAGGCAGATGCTAAATAATTTATTTTATATTGCTTGCTGTGAATAGTAAGAAGTGTCCTGTGACCACAAAAGTGACTGTGTATTCCTGGAATTCTAAAATCTTAAAATATTTGGAGTCTGGAGGCATCTCTGCGGTGTGTTGCTCTCTTGTGAGATTCATATGTGAGTCTCTGAATCATGGCTATTAATGCACTTAAATGGTGCCCAGAGGTGGTTTGTGGGTGTGACTGCCAGGAAACTGGAAGGGTGAGGGGAAATGGAGGGAGGTCGCCAATCCCTGACTCTGTGAGGCCTGGAGTTTTCTTTTACTGGTCCTGCCTACCTGGGTTTTTCAGCAGATTCATTCTCGTGCATGGGGGGCTCGGGGTGAGCCTGTGAAGGTCGGCCATGAGCGTGTTGGTGATTGGGTTCTGGAGGTTTTCGGCTGCTGGGGTTTATTTGGGGCAGGCGAAGTGACACACCTGCCCCCCTCCAAGGTGCCCTGGTGAAATCAGCCTGGCACGGGCTGGGGAGACATCTCTGCAGCCTGCTGCTCTCTCCTGAGATTCATTTGTGAGTCTCTGAATCGGCCATTAATGCTCTTCTGCTTAAGTGCCTGCTTTGAATGTTCACTTATGGGTCTCTGAAGCAAGGCTGATACCTTATGGTAGCTTGTATGGCTGAGCTGGAGGTGGTTTGTGGGCGTGATTCCCACATACCTAACTATTGGCCACTTAGTTTCCCAGGAAACTTGGTCCCAAGTTGTTGGGGTCTGGCCAGAGGTACAGCGACAATTTGGGGGTATCAGAAAGCCTGAAAGCACCATCAGGCTGCTGATGCACTCGCTCTGCAGGTACAGGCTGACCTTCTAGTTGGCACCGTGCTCCCCTCCAAGCATATTTTAGTTCTGATCTTTTCTTGCTGACTTTCGTTTCCATTATCAGTGGAATTCTAAGTAATTAGATAAAATTGGAGAGAGAGCTCCACTAGCTGAGTGCTTGTCTTCCATGCAGGAAGGCTGGGTTCCATCCCCCATACCACTGGGAACTATCCCCTGAACATCTCCACTTGTGACCTCAAAGCAAAAAACAACAATAAAAATAAAAAACAGGGGCCGGAGAGTTGTTTCAGTGGGTAGGGCACCTGTCTTGTATGGGGCACACCTGGATTTGATCCCGGACACTCCAGATGGTCCTGCCAGGAATAACCCCTGAGCTCAGAGCCAGGGATAAGCCCCGAATACCACTAGGAGTGGCCCAAAATTAAAAAACCAAACCAAACCCAAAGAGTCTATTTTTCAGTGACTTATATAGTTAAAGAGAAGAAAAAATGAAGAAATAGTCTAGCCTTCTTGGTTCCCTGAAATACTCCTGCAGCTGGATTAGAGTTAAGTGCAGGGTAGCTGGAGGAGAGGGAGAGGAGGTGTTGGGATGTACTTTATGTCTGCTTGGGCGGTCCATTGGTCTGCTGACCAGAGCACAGGAGGAACGGAAGCCCAGGCTGACACACCCTCTCTACTCCCATCTGCATACTCCCGTTTGTACACTCCCCGGTGCATTCATACTCTTCTTTCTCAAGGACTGGGCTCTGTTCTCTGTCGATGTTTCTAGGTTCCTCTCTGATCAGAACAGCACTAATTGCAATCTCATCTATGTTCTGAATCTGTCTTACATTTTATTGTTCTAATAACTGTTTAAATTCTATCTGCCTCCCCCAACAGATTCAACACTTGATAGATCACGTATTTCTTGTTGACTTTTGTATTTCTAATACTAAGTATGGGCTGGAGTGATAGCACAGCGGGTAGGGTGTTTGTCTTGCACGCGGCCGACCCAGGTTCGATTCTTTCGCAAGCTACAGAGAGTATCCCACCCGCATAACAGAGCCTGACAAGCTACCCATCGCATGTTCGATATGCTAAAAATAGTAACAGTTTGTTGTGAGACGTTACTGGTGTCCGCTGGAGCAAATCGTTGACGAATGGGATGACAGTGCAGACAGAGCTACTAAGCATGGAGGCAGCATCCCAATATTATGCTTGAAGTGGAATGAAAAACTCTTAAATTGAGGCCAAGTACATGGAAGCAAAGTATCTTTCCTCCTGAATTTTACTTAATTTTTGTGCTGCCAGGTGGCAAATCCTTACCCATGCAAGAAAAGTGCTCTAATGCTGAGCTACGTCCCTGGGCCCACCTCCTGAATACTTATTCATAATAAGAAATAAAAATAAAAGACAAGTTTGAGATATGGAAAATGTCTCCCGGAGATGCCTTTGTTCCAAGGTTATAACCAAGGGGCAAGGGTAGTGGTGACGAAGAAGGGAACCAGGCTGTGTGGCCCTAGAAGTGCCCCAGTGTGGGCATTACCCTGGGGGATTGGGCACCTGAAAGATCAGCACCACTTTGGAATTTTCCTACTCAGAGAAGAACATGTCCTAGATTAATAGTTTTAGTAGGCGAGATCAAGAAGAAAATAATGCTTGGATAGACACCAGATACTTAGAAATATTTTTTTAAGGTCTTAAAATGTTTATTGTTGGGTTGTGTAAATAAATGTCCTAACAATCAACATATAAATTATGGGCTGGAGCGATAGCACAGCGGGTAGGGCGTTCGCCTTACACGCGGCCAACATGGCCGACCCGAGTTCGATTCCTCCGCCCCTCTCGGAGAGCCCGGCAAGCTACCGAGAGTATTCGATATGCCAGACACAGTGACAACAAAGTCTCCAATGGAGACGTTACTGGGCCCGCTTGAGCAAATCGACGATCAACGGGGGGGGGGGGGGGAAATGATAAATTATGTAAGTATAATAATATATGTATACATAATATGTTTATGTATTAAAGTAATACTCGTCAAATGGCTTATATACATAGTATTCATAGCTGATCTTTGTTGAATAAAATGCCCTCCTAAAATATAACTGCCTTGCCTGATAAGTAAATTTATGTCTACTTAGGTTGCTTTGCTTACTCAAGATGACAGAATTCATTAGACAGAATTTTAGTGGTGATTTTACTTCTGGGGCACTGAAATAATGTTCAGAGATTTGTTACAACACAATCATGGTGAAGTTGTATGTTTTGTTACAGTTTCATAATGATGAAGTTATATGATTATCCTCTTGCCTTGCTCATCAATAATATCATCCATTAATACAATGTATTGCTCTTCTCAGCTCACAAATTAAACAGGCCAAAATACAAGACAAGAACATGAAAAATGCAGTTTGCAAGATATAGTCTATGACTGCCTTACAGAAGAACCTTTCTGCAGGTTCTAGCATGGTGTAATCTTTGCTAAATTCTACAGCTTTCCGTAATATTCTGAGAGACTTGACTAGTGGGAACTGAGTTGCTCAAGTTTTGGAAAGGGTCAATCGTCACTTTCCAGAAAAGTAAAAATGGAGAGCCATGAATATTTCTGATATAATTAAAATTACCATACTTAGAAAATTAGCACTGTAGCGCTGTCCTCCCATTGTTCATCGATTTGCTCGAGCGGGCACCAGTAATGTCTCCATTGTGAGACTTGTTATTACTGTTTTTGGCATATCCGATATGTCACGGGTAGCTTGCCAGGCTCTGCCGTGTGGGCAGAATATTTTTGCTAGCTTGCTTGGCTCTCCAAGAGGGGCAGAGGAATTGAACAAATCGTCAGCCGTTTGGCAGAATCAGAATCTGAGCATGTAACAGATGGTCTTAAGGGGGATAATTATTTTCTAGTAATTCTAGACCCAATCATCTTGAAAAATTGAGGGTCATACTATAATATGGAATATTGAGTGTGGATGCATGATTTTAGTCCACTGTCTTTTTACTACTTATCAACCAACAAGGAAAATATGGGATGGTATGTCATATATAATTTAAGTGTGTAAATAGTTTGTGGGTATGTTTCACTCAGAAATGTTTGGTTTTCCAAATTTGGCAAATTTCTTGGCAAAAATTAGTATAATTTTAGTGGTATTGTTAGCAGTCATGACAGATTGACGAGAGAAGGAGGAAAAGGATGATAAGGTTAGCTTAGGAAACTATAGTTGATTTGTTCAGGAAAAGCACTATCAAGGTAAAGAGAGACAACATACGTACATCTATGTAAGAATTAACCTGGTGAACCATATGCTGGCCAACTGAGCATGAGTCATTCATGGGATGAGGTTTAAAAATAACCAGAATACTTGAATTTGAAAGAACTAGCACAAGGAAGTACAAGATTTTTCCAAACTTGAGTAATACAGAAAAAATTTCCAATATGTATTACTGTCGTAAGAATGTATATGAGAGTAGAGACTTGTAGGATAACACTGTTTTGTTCTTCCTGCATAGCCTCAGGTAGTTTAGGTTTATTGGGTTGCTCCCATCACAGTGCTCCCATTCCTCTGTGTTTATTTGTAACTTCTTTCTTTGTGCTCCGTTGACTTGTAAATATTGTTTTTCTCTTCTCCCTAAGTCCTTTGCATAGTTTATTCAGAGCAATGTCCTTTTTATATGGACACAAGAAGACATGCTTTTTTTTAATATATATTTTTTATTAGTGAAACACCATGAGGTACAGTTGTAGATTTACAATTTTTTGTGCTTGGGTTTCGATTATACAATGATCAGATACCCATCCCTCCACCAGTGCCCATTTTCCACCACCATGGATAATATCCCCCCCACCCCCATCCCCCATCCCCCCCTGCCTCTGTGGCAGGGCAATCCCCTGTGTTCTCTCTCTCTTTTTGGGTGTTGTGGTCTGCAAAAGAGGCATTGAGTGGCAAACATGTTCAGTCCATAGTCCACTTTCGACATGCATCTCCCCTCCTGGGAGGATCCTCCAAACACCCTTTATTTGGTGCTCCCTTCTCTATCTGAGCTGCCCTTTCCTCTAGAATGCCCGACTGGCCACTAAGCTATGGAGTAATCCTCCTGGTGCTGATCTCAGCTATTCTTGGGTATTAATCTCATATTTTGTTACTTTATATCCCCCAGATGAATGCAATCTTTCTATGTCTATCCCTCTCTTTCTGACTCATTTCGCTTAGCATGATACTTTCCATGTTGTACCACTTGTATGTAAATTTCATGACTTCATCTTAAGAAGACATGCTTTTGTAATGTGACTCTCTCAGTAATATTTCCCTCCTGGGCATCTGTTCTCTAGCCTAAGCCTCAGCTGCCTTTACTTCCTAGTGCCCCCCAAAGCAGGGTCCCGACGAGGGACTGGATGGAACCAGGGCAAGCGGTAAGCTATGTGCTACCCTGGCATCGAGATGGGCCTGGCCAAAGCATCATAATGCTTAACTATAAGTTAAGAGCTTGGTCATGGACAAATGCTGTCATGATCCAAAAAATAATAACTAGATTTGGACCCTGCTAGGGTTAGGAATGATTAATCTGGCCTGAGCACTGTAGTCTGAGTCTGTGGCAAGATGTTTCCAGGAGAGCTGCCCTACAAGTCTCAATGTTATCTCTTACTGTGTCCATACAAAAATAACTAGCATTGATATGTTGACAGTTATTGGACTGAGGAAAGGAGAAAAACACCTTAGGAGGTATTTTGCCCTTGGGCAGTCAGGAAGGGCGTTTAGGTGGTGTTCCCTTTGAACTTGGTGGGCCCTCTGCAAGGGCTTTCTTGTGTTGATTTGGCTACCTGACTGGGGGCAGTGTCAGCCCACACTGCAAGGGAGTTGGAGGCAAGAGAGCTGGAGAGGGAGAGAGAGAAAGCAGAGCAGCATGATGGACCGCAGAGAGGCTAGCAAGGGGGAGAGAGAGGGAAGAATGTAGACGAATACGGGACCAAGACTGTGGAGAGACAGAGAGCCCAGGCTGTGAGATGGAGTGGAGAGATGGGCGGGAGAGACAGGAGGAGACGGGAATGAGGGGCAGAGTGAGACTAGGATGGGGGGCTCAGAGAGACTGGGGCAGGCGCGTGGGGAGAATGGAATAAGCTGACCAATCAACCAGCTTGGTCCTCATTTCCTCGACCATCTGCCCCATGGCCCAGCTGCCCCGGGTGGGGGAGCGGCCTGAGCCCACCTCGAATCGCAGGCGGCTAGGTCCCCTTAAAGATTTTTACAGGGACTGACTTGGCATCTATCTCTGGTATACCCCAAATATCTGCATTATGGCATATCTGATGTCACAAATTGCAATCCCTTAGACATATGCCCAGTGTTTTTCATGATGAGTCACTTTCCTAGGGGAGCATCAAATTCCTTTTCACCTTTTGGAGCAGTTGAATGAACTCCACTCTGACAGTAAGAGAGGGAACTTGAGCTGTTAAGTGAGTTAAAGTGGTTTTTAAAAACCTCACGAGACACCATAATATGCCCATTAACTCATTGCCCAGCCACATTGATCTTCCCTCCCTTTTACTTATCGACTTATCTGGGCCAGGTGGCTATCTCAGAGTGGGTATAGGTTGGACAGGGAAAATGAAGTTCCTCCTGGGACTAATATGCATCATCTTGTTGCAACTGGCTCCTTATCCATAATGTAAAATCTTTGGAGGAAGGAGGATTGAATGAGATCGTGTCTAGAGAGACCCGAAATACTAGTACAGTATTAAACTTGGTTTTTTGATTAAGCATCTATTAGAATGGAACTGGTCCTTATTGCAAGGAAACAAAGAAAGTCAAATACTTTTTAAATAAATATTTGAAAGAACCAAAGTCCAAAAAGCAGAAGTCATTCATTAGCAAGCTAGTGGTTCATCATCACAGATTGAAAAATTGTTTGCTACAGTCAATAGTTTGATTATCTATACCAGCACTTAAACTTTTCACTTGTGACTCCTTTTCACCAGAGAGATTTTTATGCAAGTCTAGGCATATAGTATAAAAATATGTCATGGTCACGGTCCTCCCGTTGTTCATCGATTTGCTCGAGCGGGCCCAGTAACGTCTTCATTGTGAGACTTCTTGTTACTGTGTTTGGCATATCGCATATGTCACGGGGAGCTTGCCAGGCCCTGCCGTGTGGGCGAGATACTCTCAGTAGCTTGCCGGGCTCTCCGAGAGGGGTGGAGGAATCGAACTTGGGTTGGCCATGTTGGCTATAAAAATATGTAAACAAATAAAATATTTATTGTTAATAAGTCATAAAGAAATTTATTTTTAAATAAAATTTTAAGATATTTCATGGTCTGCACATTAAGTTACCAATATGGGGTAACAACACAGTTGAAGAAAATAGGATCTATACAGTGACTTAGGGGAGAAACTAAATTATGTTTGCACTTGATCAATGCTAGGAGCAGAGAGCTATGAAGAGGCAGGCCAGTACCAAAACAAGCGCCTAAATTGGAACTGCACAAGGATAGGAAGTAACAGAAACTATTGCAAACTGGAAAGTTCACATCCATTCTGTTGCCAAGCAGATTTTCCCCATAAGATAAGGCAGACCTACTTTTGAAGTTAGAAATGGGACAACTTTGATGGATGACTTGCTCCTTATGACAAACGCAGTTCCCTTTGTCTGTGGACAGAGCCTCATCCATCCCCAGCATGAATACCTGTGACTCAGTATAAGTTTTGCCCTGTCACTGTCACTGTCACTGTTTGCCTTACAGGTATTCAAAGACATTGTTCTGATTGATAGGTTCAATATCTTTCCCCTACTTCATATCAACATAGGGGGATAAAAAAAGTAATAGATTTATCTCTTTCATTGCTTAGTTTTCGGGGCAGGTGTTTAATGAAAAGTGGAGAAAATTAAAGGCAGAGGGTGTGGAAAAATCACAAGCTGGTAATCTGTTTTGGAATAATAAATCACTAGGTGGTCTCTGTTGTCTAATGTTCCCTGTCTGGTACTTTCATGTCCATCTGGAACTTGATAAATTGAAGATTGATGCCAAGATTGAGCCCCAAGGCAGAGAAGAAAGAACATCACTGATTTCTAAATAAGTGCCAGGCCCTTCCCCCACTTCCTGTCACTGCTTCTGACTTTTTAAAAGAGAAACCTTCTGTATCTGTGTCTACAGAATTTGTTATGGAGCAACTAACTGAGAGTATCTAAGGGTCTGAGGAATAGGAGGGTCATTGAAAGCATCTCTTTGTGGGTAATTGTTTCTGCCCTCTCATCCAGCGATCCCGTTTTCCAAAAGCAGCCAGTCCCTTTAAAACATTGGTCACTCAATTGGCCTTTCTTTCTGGATCACAGGCTCCAGTGGCTAAATGCCCTCCAGTGGCCTCAGAGGCCTGATCAGTCTGCTCCCTGCCCAGCCTTCCCCGTGCCCCGCTGACCCGTGTTTCCTACTTGTCAACACTTGTTCCTGCAGCCCAGCTACACTGATGCTCAGCCTGCTTCTCCACTGGGTTTCCCCAAATATGTCCTTAATGCTTCTCAAAGAACGGCTCCTGATGATAACTGTACCTCCTTCTTTTCCTCCCCCCTGCCTCCAGATGCAGTGTTTTTTTTGGAGGGGGGCAGGGAGGGGGGACTGTTTCCAATCGGGTGCTTCCTTAATATTTTGCCTTGGAGCTGGAGTCATCAGGTACATGTCTGGATGCTGGGGAGTGGGGTATAAGGTGTTGGAATGGAATTCAGGGTCGTACACATGAAGACGCATGCTCTAACACTTGAACTGCTCTAATATTTTGCTACTATACATTTCACTGGTTAGTTTCCCCTTACTAGTAGAGTCCAGGCATTTTTATCTGTTTAGTTCACTTCTATGCTCATTGAGCTTAAAACCATGCTGAAGGGGCTGGACCGATAGCACAGCGGGTAGGGCGTTTGCCTTGCACGCAGCCAACATGACCGACCCAGGTTTGATTCCCAGCATCCCATATGGTCCCCTGAGCACGGCCAGGAGCAATTCCTGAGTGCATGAGCCAGGAGTAACCCCTGAGCATCGCCGGGTGTAACCCAAAAAGCAAAACAAAAAAAAAACCCAACCATGCTGAAAACAAAACTAGCATTTGTTGAGTATATTGGAGTGTTTTTTTTCCCTCCCGTGTGCTAGGGATTTATAGTCTCTGGGTCTTGGCCAATGATGGGATTACACGGCACCGGGGGCAGTTGGTGACTGTAACACCTACATACTGGAAGACGGGGGTTCTGGGTGGAGGAGGCCCCAGTCCCAATCCGAGCAGGCTTGGAGATCTACGCCCCGGGTCCCGCACACCTGGGTTCTCTGCCGGTTCCTTCATGCAGTGAGGCTCGACCCTGCTCCCAGACATCTTATTATCTAGTTCTTACTCTGGAGAACCTGGCAGGCTACCAGAAGTATCCTGCCCACACTGCAGAGTCTGGCAAACTCCCCGTGGCGTATTCATTATGCCAAAAACCAGTGACAATGATGGGTCTCATTCTCCTGATCCTGAAAGAGCCTCGAATGTGGCACTTTTTAAAATCTCAGGGCTAGGACAAAGGAGATGTTACTGGGGCCTGCTCGAGGCAATCGATGAACAACAGGATGACAGTGACACAGTGACACAGTGTGCTAGGGATGGTGGTGTTGGTCTTTACTGCACTGGAAGACAAACCACTCATTACTCAAATATAACATTCCTCCTAATGTATTTTGTCTGCTTTCCAGCTTTTCTGGGTCAAACCCATTTTCTAAATCAGTCATAGGCGTTGTACCTCTCTCCTCCACTATCTTTTCTTTAGTGAAAACTATCACAAAACCCTGCTTTCACCACCCACTTTTGTTCTCTTCAGACAATATTACTCAGCGGTCAGAGTGATTTGTCTAAAATCTTAATCTGATCATTAACCTTCCTGTCTCTTACTTAAATCCACCAGTGTTTCCTCACTGTCCTTCAGGAAAAGTTAAGTGATCTCTGCATTTTCTTCCTAACATTCACTATGATAGTAATCCAATACTCGGGCTGGTATATTTAAATACTTGTACTTATCAAGGGGGTTTTTGAGGGGTGGGATGGAGTCGGGGCCGTACCCAGTGGCACTCAGTGACTTTCTCTTCACCTGCAGCATTTCATTGACCCTGACATAGCAGGAGCTTAGTGCATATGTGTGGACAAGTACATGAAAACAGAATATAGATGCCTTGTAGCATCAGGGACTGGGCTACAGGGAGCTGTGTGGAGGTTCTATTTCATTCATTGTCATTTCTCTCCACAGAGATTTTATTGCAGAGGAAGATGGGGAGATGGTTCCCAGAACAAGTCAGGCAGCAGGTAAGGAGGATGTAAACATTGTAAATATTGTCTTGCACAATTTCTTTTTCCTGTTGATCATATTTTCCTTGAATTAACTACCCTATAAATTCATCTGGGCAAAAACTTCAGATTTTTAGTGAATTTTCAAATTTCCACGTACTACTCGAGCATCTACTTCTCCACCTCAGTAAATTGTTCTAAATCACGCCTAAAATACGTTATAAACTGCTCACACTTTGGGGGATTGTTTTTGGGTCACACCCAGTGGTGCTCACTCCCAGCTTACTCCTGGTGGCGTCAGGAAACAGACCTGGTCCTTCCACGTACACAAAATGCACTCCAGCAGTTTCAGCTTCTCCGGGGCTCTGGAAAAGCCGTATTGGAACAGTCCTGCTTGTCATCATTTCTTTCTGCTTCATCTTGGTCTGCATCATCGTCATCTTCCCGTGCCTTTTCGTCTTTTCCCCTCTGAATTTTTCCAACCTCAACTTCCTTTTCCTCTGAGTTAGAGTTTCCTTATCCCAGAATATAGCAGAACCTTTTCAGTAGTTTCCTCTGTCTCAGAAACCTTCTTTAAAAAAAAATTAGAGTGGGCTGGAGCAATAGCACAGCAGGTAGGGCGTTTGCCTTGCACGTGGCCGACCCGGGTTCAGTTCCCAGCATCCCATATGGTCCCCTGAGCACTGCCAAGGGTAATTCCTGAGTGCAGAGCCAGGACTAACCTCTGTGCATTGCCGGGTGTGACCCAAAAAGCAAAAAAAAAAAATAGAGTTGGGGTGGAGAGATACCGCTTGCCATCCATGCAGGCTGTCCTGGTTAGGTTCCAGCAGTGCTGGTCAGTGGTGATCCTTACCAGGAGTCCCTGCACTGGGTATGGCTCCGACTTCACCCCAAGCCCCCAAAACTAGGTATAGTGACTGCCACAGTATTTCTTGATTTCTCACAGTATTTCTCCATCAGAAAATTTTTTTGGTTTCCTGATAATATTGCCAATTGTTGGTTTAGAATATTCTCCTGTGATTTGGGGGTGATATTTAGAAGAAAATAAGAAAAATTCTGAAGGGGACCTTTCCCTGTTTGGAAAATTTCAACTCCCTTTGCTTCCCGGCCTCTCCTCCCTGTCCCGTCTACTCTTCTTTCTCATGTCATGTCCTTCCTGTCCCCCTTCTTTCTCCTTATATCTCCTCTTCTTCCCTCTCCCTCCCTCTCCCATTTCTCTCCCCTCTCCTTTTCCCTTCCTCACCTTCCCTCTCCTCACCAACCAACGACCTACCACTCATCACAGTTCATATGGCATTTCTTCTCCTGCTGCCACCCGGCATCACCCACAGTACTGCAACCTTCTGAAGGTTTGATTGACGCCGAGTGTCCAATATGGTTTTCCTCAAGTGTCTGGCAGTTGATGCCTGGCTGTGAGCTGAGGCATCATCATCTCCCCGAAGTTAGTCCTGCCCTTCTCTGAGAGGGCAGATGGGCTTCTGCACAACATTATCGTCTTGAGGTTTTAAGAAGAGAAATATAAGAGGAAAAATGCATTTTTTTTTCAGGTCCTGTCTCTAAACCTCATCTAGAGCCAATTTCTTTCTTTTTTTTTAATTTTCTTTTTCTTTTCTTTTTTTCTTAATTCACCGTGAGGAACAGTAACAAAACTTTCATGTTTGAGCTTCGATCAAATAGTTATCAAACACCCATCCCTTCACCAGTGCACGTTTTCCACCACCAAAATCCCCAGTATCCCTCCCCCCGCCTGCCATTCCACACCTCCTCCTGCCTGTGTGGCAGATAATTTGCACAATACTCTTTTTTTTAAATTAGTAAATATTACATTTATTTATTGAGACCCCCCAATAACATGAAAACCATATTATCAGAAATCTGATATACAAACAGTAAAATAATCAAATGTGACAGTTTTTTTTAAGACATTAAATATTTATTTTGCAAAACAATTCTCAGTATTCATAACTTTTTGGTTGCTGTTTTATATCTAGGGTAACAAGCATGTTTCAAAATGATACAGCAACCCACCTTCTGAAAATGTGACACATGATACCTATTTTATCCACCTTACATGCAAGTGATGGTCCTGTATGCTACTTTTTCTTTTCTTTTTTTTTTATTAAAATTTTTTTTAATAGTGAGACATCATGAGGTACAGTTGCAGACTTACACATTTTTGTGCTTGGGTTTCAATTATACAATGATCAAATATCCATCCCTCCACCGGTGCCCATTTCCCACCACCACGGATCCCAGTATCCCTCCCACCCCCCATCCTCCCCATCCCACCCTGCCTCTGTGACAGGGCATTCCCTTTTGTTCTCTCTCTCTTACTGGGTGTTTGCACAATACTCTCTTTCTGTACTTTAGTTACCTTTGATATTTTGAGACCAGTCCTACCACTCTTCATACCTGAGGGAAATGCAATGCTAGACAATGTGTTTTGTGTTGCTTGTTATGGATATAATATAATGTTGTGCGGCCACAAGACTGGCCACGTACTCTAGGAATTCTAAAATTTTAATAATGAGCGTCTGAAGAAACCACTGCAACATGTTGCTTGGGTCCGAGATTCATTTGTGTGTCTCTGGATTGTGGCTGTGTGGGAGCTTAAGTAAATGGTGACTGGATGTGGCATCATCTCGGAGTTCCATCGGGGCGGGGAGAAGGAGAAGGGCCCACTCCTCCCCTGTCCCATGAGGCCTGGGATTTGTTGTCACTGCCACTTGTATCTGTAGCTTCTCGCTGCCACCGGAGCTCCTAGAGGGCAGGTGCAGGGCCATATTTCTTTATGTGTTTTGATCAAAGGAGGTTGCTAGACCTATCCAGATCCAAGAGGTAGAGAAGAACTTCTGGATCTGAGTGATAGTACAGCAGGTAGGGCTCTTGCCTTGTATGTGACTGACTCAGGTTTTGATCCTTAATTCCCCATATTGTCCCCTGAGTCTCTTCAGGAGTGGTCCCTGACTGCAGAGCCAGGAGTAAGCTCCAGGCATGATCCCCAAACCAAATAATAATAATAATAATAATAATAGATCTCAGTGCTCGATGGGAGAATAGGAACATCATTTACACGGACCTGACAGCATAAGCTAGAAAATGATCCACCACTGGCGACTTTATGTGAAGTGTTTTCACGTGGTCTAGAACTGATGTGCATTTCGCAGCAGCCAATTCTACCGGGCCATATAGGATAGAGTGATTATAATGCAACAGTTGTGTACATTTTTTGGTCATCCTGTTTCATTGCAGCTTTTCTCTGTGACATCAAAGTCCGAGGTCCACCAGCACAGTCGCAGGCCTGGAGAAGGTGTGAGAGGG
Organism: Sorex fumeus; assembly: GCF_029834395.1. NCBI lineage: Eukaryota > Metazoa > Chordata > Mammalia > Eulipotyphla > Soricidae > Sorex > Sorex fumeus. The sequence continues at coordinate 8,421,869 of NW_026606058.1, forward strand.
TCCCTTTGGAGCAGACAGACACTCTCAGAGCATTTGAGACCCGCCCCCAGGTGCAGACTCAGGCTCTTCGAGACTTCGAGAAGGTAAGTCGCGTGGGTGGATAACTGTCATCCCAATTAGAAGCAAGACCACAGATTAGCGATGTCTTCTGCGAATTAGACTCTTGACTTGTTTGGATTATGGGCGTTTGTGCCATTTAAGTACCTATTTAAAAAAAGATGATGTGGCTTTGGGGCATATCCGGCATGGGTGCTCAGGAAGCTATTCACAGTTTCTGTGCTAATGGGCCACACAGGGTATCAAACCCGGGTCCCTTTGTGTTGTATCTACAGACTTGTGGAGTTGTCTCTTTTCATACGGTTCATCCCAGTAAGCATATGGTCTATTTGTTATATGCTGAAGACCATGGCTCATACCAGCTGCCTTTAGCAACATCTCTGGCTTGCTGTTTGGTTACTTCTTACATGTAAAAATGCAATTAATAGGCCACTTGGTTTATTTCGCAGACAAAATTTCAGGACGTTTAAATGGTGCCCCAAAACTCAGAAGCTGAACTGGAGAGAGCTTAGAAAACCCCATCACTGGACTGGCATTATCTTTCTTGTCGCTGGCATAGATCACTCTAGTTGTCTGGGCACGATCTGCAATCCCAGGAGGCTCAGTTACAACCATTTGCTCTTCAACAAGAGTCTGGCGTTGTTTTCAAACTGCTGATCCAACTCTTGGCGCACTCTGTCTTGATATGTTTATTCTTATATTGCACTAAGAGCCCAATTGTTGATGATATAATATAGTGCCTGGATTGCCTGGGTGCCCTGGTTTGATCCCATGAAGTCTGTACAATCTTCGAACCCACCTACTGGGATAGGTTTGAAGGCCTAGAAAGAATACCCAAGGGTTACTACACTGCCAAGTGCTAAAAAGGGAAAAAGCTCTTTGGTGCCCTCTGGGGTTAACTGGAGTTGAGGACGCACAGGAGCAAATTAGCTTCTAGTGTGTTTCATTCATTCTTAAACAGAAGGGTTGTGATATGAAATAAAAAATGAGATTAATTTTTTTATTAAAAAGTGTTTACATAGGTTTACCCTGCCCTGTCCCAATTTGTAAACAGAAATATTTCACTAAAACTCACTATACACCCTGTAACATATTCCTGTGGACATAGTGTTTCAAATAACAATTTCCTGAGAATAAAAGAATGTATGCCCAAGCACAAAAATTTGTAAGTCTATAACTGTGCCTCATGGTGTTTCACTAATAAAAAAAAAAGAATGTATGCCCTGTGGATTTTTTAAAAAGAGTTGTTTTCAATAAAAGGCACATATCCCTGGCATCACCAAAATATTAACCAAAAAAGGCACAGAGTTTATGAAAGTATTAAATGATTTTCAAAGATGAAATCTCTGAATAGCTGTGTAGAGCTGAGGGTAGGCGCTGGGGTACTAACACTACAACCCCGGCCTCTTGCTGTTCTCTCAGCAAGCTAGTATTTCTGTGCTTATTTTAGTTGAGAAGTGACTTAGGTCATAAAAGTCAGGGATGTTACTTCCGCTGATAAAATGAATGGCCAGATGCGGTCACGATCACAATCACGACCATCCTGTTGTTCGTTGATTGCCTCGAGCAGGCCCCAGTAACGTCTCCTTCGTCCTAGCTCTGAGATTTTTTTTTTAAAGTGCTATATTCAAGGCTCTTTCAGAATGAGACCCATCATTGTTACTGGTACTTGGCATGTTGGGTATGCCACAGGGAGTTTGCCAGACTCTGCTGTGTGGGCAGGTTACATTCAGTAGCCTGCCAGTTTGTCCAAAGTAAGAATGAGATAACAAAATGTCGCGCGGCTGCAAATGCGGCCGCGTGCTTCCGGGAGCTGGGTTTTATAGTCTCTGGGTCTTGGCCGTTGATGGGATTACGCGGCGCCAGAGGCCAGTTAGTGGGTGTGACCCCTGCCTACTGGCCAGATGCAGTGAAGAGGGAAAATATTGGATCAAGGTGGACAATGAGCAAAGATCAGCTGACTTTCCGATATGGAATCCTAAGTTTTCTTCTGATCTATTGTTGCTATTTGCAATCATGGGGACCCCTGATACAAACTAAACTAGGCTACAGAGAAAAGGACACTTAGCGATCATTTGGTGGGGCATTGGGAGGCTCCTCAAATGGTACTGAATAGATCTGGGAGCCCTTTCCAGCAATTCTTGGTCAATGTCCTTTCCTTTCACTGTATAAACTGAAATAGATCATGGTGTAAGTTAAATTGTGGACTAGGGTGAAATTTTCAGGTTGAAGCCAATATATATTCTTTTCCCAGATAGAAGAGTTTTACTACCAAGCAGTGGGGTTGGGTGGAGGACAGGAAGGAAAAAGGGAATAAAGGAGGACAGTGGTGGGTAGTCTTGAGAACTTCAGTGGCAGTAGTGGTGCAGTAACTGTTCAACTATTATTCTGTGTTTGAAGACTTGAACAGTTCTTCCCATAGGTTGCCTTATTTTTTCTTGATAAATTTCCATGGAATCAGAAATATGCATCACTGCCTCTAGTTTTTAAGTGTGGGGACTAGGACTCATAGATTGAGACGTTTTCAGGTTTACTGAGTTTATGTGCAAGGCTTGTAAATCCTGATGGGCCCTTTACGATCACGATCCCGACTATCCTGTTGTTCGTTGATTGCCTCGAGCAGGCCCCAGTAACGTTTCCTTCATCCTAGCCCTGAGATTTTAAAAAGTGCCATATTCAAGGCTCTTTCAGGGTCAGGAGAATGAGACCCATCATTGTTACTGGTATTTGGCATATTGGGTATGCCACGGGGAGTTTGCCAGACTCTGACGTGTGGGCAGGTTACATTCGGTAGCCTGCCAGGTTGTCCAAAGTAAGAATGAGATAATAAGATGTCCCTTCTGGGAGCAGGGTTTTATAGTCTTTGGGTCTTGGCCATTGATGGGATTACACGGCACCGGGGCGGGGAGGGGGGGCAGTCAGTTGGTGGGTATGACTCCCCCCTACTGGAAGGTGGAAGATCTGGGTGGAAGATGCTCAGCCCCGATCCGAGTAGGCTTGGAGATCTCAGTCCCGGGACCCGCATGCCTTTGTTCCTTTGCTGGTGCCTTCCTGTGTGTGGAGAGTGGTCTCAGCATGGTTGTGGCTGGTTCTAGAGATCTTTGGCTGCTGGAGCTCTGTTCCGGGTGGGGAGGGAAACTCAACCCGCCCCGCTCCAAAGGGCCCTGGCAAGGAAGGCCAGGCACGGGGGCAGGAGACTCTGTTCTGTTCTTTTCTGGGAGCTGGGTTTTATAGTCTCTGGGACTTGGCCTTGATGGGATTACATGGCGTGGCGGAGGGGAGGGGGGGCGGCCCTTAGCTCAGTAAAATTTTACACACAAATTGACATAGTTTCCTATACTATATTGAGAAAATAGTCCTTCCTATGTTCTTTCTCATTGATCACAGCACTCCCTCACACCGCATCTCTTGGATCACCTCTGTGAGGCTCAAAGACCATGCAGATAATGGTCACAGCATATATTGATTACTTTCTATGTGTCAAATGGCATTCTAAGAATGTGTGGTAGTATCTCATTTAATGCTTAACCTCGTGCTCAATTAATGCCTAATCATCATTTCTCCCATTTACAAATGAGAACACAAAGCACAAAGAGTAATAGGAATTCATGTACAATCTTGTAACAGGGGCCTGAAAATACTGATCATGTCTGTGACATAAATTACTTCTAGGTTGGAGAGCTCATTTGGTGAAAGTTAGATATTAATAAGGTGCTGGTTCATAAAGAAATTGTGAACTACTTTCCTTTGGTGGGCATGGAGGGAAATTCTGTTTTCTCTAATTAAACTGCAAATCTACTTTAATCTCCCACTATTCTATATCACAGGCTTTCTTCTCAATTAGTTGTGAATTTCTTGCAACTAAAGCTTCTTCATACTTCTCAATCTTTGTTCAACTGCTTCTTCTATATGCCTGACAAAGCTTTTCCCCTCCCTATTAAAATGAGCCAAAAATATCAGGGGCTGGAGCGATAGCACAGCGGGTAGGGCGTTTGCCTTGCATGTGGCCAACATGGCCGACCCGAGTTCAATTCCTCCGCCCCTCTCGGAGAGCCCGGCAAGCTACCGAGAGTATTCGATATGCCAGACACAGTAACAACAAAGTCTCCAATGGAGACGTTACTGGGCCCGCTCGAGCAAATCGACGATCAACGGGAGGGCCTTTTAAAATTTTATTTATTTATTTATTTATTTATTTATTTATTGCTTTTTGGGTCACACCAAGCGATGCTCAGGGGTTATTCCTGGCTCTGCACTCAGGAATTACTCCTGGCGGTGCTTGGGGGACCATATGGGATGCCGGGGATCGAACCCAGGTCGGCCGCGTGCAAGGCAAATGCCCTACCCGCTTTGCTATCGCTCTGGCCCCCCTCCCTATTTTTTACCTGATACTTACACACTCTTCATATCTTATTCCAGCACTGTCGAAACACTGTTGTCCCATTGTTCATCTATTTATTTGAGCGGGCACCAGTAACATCTCCATTGTGAGACTGGTTGTTACTGTTTTTGGCATATCGAATATGCCATGGGGAGCTTGCCAGGCTCTGTCGTGCGGGCGGGATACTCTCAGTAGCTTGCTGAGAGGGATGGAGGAATCAAACCTAGGTCCACCGTGTGCAAGGCAAACGCCCTACCCACTGTGCTATCGCTCCAGCCCTTTATTCCAGATAACACTAAATATTTTTTTTATTAAGTCATCATAATTTGCAAAGTTTTCTATAGTTCAGTTTCAGGCATACAACTTTCCAGCCCCAAGCCCACTATCAATGTCACCTTCCCTCCACCATTGTCCTTAGTTTCCCTCCCACATCCCTGCCTCCCTCTTGACAGGCACATTTTATTTATTTATTTATTTATTTATTTATATTTTTAGTAAAACTGAACATAGTTTATTGTTTTTAAGTAGGGAACTTCTTTAGTTTGATAAAAGAATATCAACAACAACCTAAGGCAAATATCATGCATTATGCTAAAATATTCAGTCCCCCCTCAGATTTAAAGCAAAGGGACATCTGATAGCACTTCTTTATCATTGAACTGATAGCCTTTTTCTTAAAAAATTCATTTTAAAAATTGTATTTATTTTTATTAGTGAATCACTGTGAGGTACAGTTGCAGACTTACAGATTTTCATGCTTGTGTTTCAGTCATACAATGATTGAGTTCCCATCCCTCCACCAGTGCCCATTTTCCACTACAAATGGTCCCAGCATCCCTCCCACCACCCCCACCCCGCCCCTCCACCCCACCCTGTCTCTGCGGCAGGGCGTTCCTTCTCTCTCTCTCTCTCTCTCTCTCTCTCTCTCTCTCTCTCTCTCTCTCTCTCTCTCTCTCTCTCCTTTTGGGTGTTGTGGTTTGCAATAGAGGTATTAAGTGGCCATCATGTTCGGTCTGTGGTCTACATTCAGCTCACATTCCCTATCCTGAGTGGGCCCTCCTAGCACCCTTTACTTGGTGGTCCCTTCTCTATCTAAGCTGCCTTTACCCCCAGCATGTGGGGCCAGCTCCTAAGCTGTGGAATAATTCTCCTAGTACATATATCTATTATTCTTGGGTTTTAGTCTCCCATTCTGTTATTTTATCTTCCACAAATGAGTGCACTCTTTCTATGTCTATCCCTCTCTTTCTGACTCATTTCACTTAACATGATACTTTCCATGTTGATCCACCTATATGAAAATTTCATGACTTCATCTCTTCTAACAGCTGCATAGTATTCCAGTATGCAAATGTACCAAAGTTTCTTTAACCAGTCATCTGTTTTCAGGCACTTGGGTTTTATCCAGATTCTGGCTATTGTAAACAGTGCTGCAACGAATATGTAAGTGCAGATGTCATTTCTACTATACTTTTTTTTTTGCATCTCTGTAATATATTCACAGAAGTGGTATTGCTGGGTCAAATGGGAGCTCAATTTCTAATTTTTGAGGAGCGTCCATACTGTTTTACAAAAGGGCTGAACCAGTTGGCATTCCCACCAGCCGTGAAGGAGAGTCCCTTTCTCCCCACATCCGTGCCAACACTGGTTGCTTTTGTTCTTTTAGATGTGGGCCAGTCTCTGTGGTGCGAGGTGATATCTCATTGTTGTTTTGATCTGTATCTCCCTGATGATTAGTGATGAAGAGCATTTTTTCACGTGCCTTTTGATCATTCGGATTTCTTCTTTGAGAAAGTTTCTGTTCATTTCATCTCCCCATTTTCTGATGGGGTCGGATGTTTTCTTTTTGTAGAGTTCAACCAGTGGACAGGCACTTTTTAAAATTTGGTTGTTTTAGTTTGGATCTTCTTCTTTCAGTGTTGTAGGCTCTGTGGTTTAGAAACACAGAAATACAAACCTAACATTCACCACTGATGTGCTGTGAACCCTCTCTCCTGCTCCCCTTTCTTTCTCTGTCTCTTCTTATTTTCCCTGCTTAATTTCTTAAATTCCCTTTTTTCTTCTTCCTATACTCTAGGGTCAAGGATGATCTAGGTATCCTACCTCTAATATGTAGCGTTCCTTGTCTTTTATTCTACATACCCCAGATAAGTGAGATCATGATGTGTTCATCTTTCTTCCACTGACTTACTTATTGTATCCTGCAATTCCATCCAATTACCTCATGTGTCTTCCAGTTACTTCCTTATATCGTCTATTTACTTCATTATATTTTCCAATTCCATTCAAGTTGCAGCAAATGACATATTTTCATCATTCCTAGCAACTGCATAGTATTCCATTGTGTATATTTACTACACATCCAATCATATGTCCTTGGACACCTAGATTGATTCCATAGATTGTACTAAGTGCTGCAGTGAATAATGGTATGCATATGTCCATTTGAATGAATGTGTTTGTGTCCTGGGGCTATATATCCAGAATTGGAGTTGCTGGGTCATACAGTAGCCCAATTCTTAGTTTTCTGAGATATATCCATACTTTTCCACTGGGGTTGAACCACACAACCGGGAATGAGAGTGCCTTTTCACCACATCTCCACCAACACAGCTTTTTTCCAGTTTTTTTCTTTTTCTTCTTCTTGATATGTATCATTTTCACTATTGTGAGATGATATTTCATTGTCATATTAATTTAGATTTCCCCGATAATATAGATGAACATTTTGTCTATCATTCATTTGTATAATTACTTTCCATCCTTTAACTCTGAGCCTGTGTTTATTTTGTGAATTTAGATGTTTTCCTGTAAGCAGAAAATAGATGGATTTTGTTCCTTGATCCATCTAGCCACGTTTGATAGGAGATTTTAGTTTAAGTTGAAAGTTATTTTATTCAGTACTTCGAATATGCTGTCCCACTCTTTTCTTGCTTGTATGGTATCATTTGGGAGACATGTTGTTATTCTTATGCTTTTCCCTTGTATTTGAGTTTTTACTTCTCTCTTGATATTTTAAATAGTCTGTCCCTATCTCTTTTTTTTAGCCATATTTATTATTTTGTATCTTGGTTCTGTTGGAGTCTATTTTGTTTAATAGTCTCTGAACCTTTTGAATCTATGCAGGCACCTCCCTTCAAAGACGGGGGAAGTTCTCAGTTATTTCTTCCACCAGTTGTTCTCTTTTTCCTTCTCCTTCTTGTATTCCATTTATTCATATATTACTTCTTTTTTTCTGTTATGCATTAAGAATCTTACGTTCAATTTACATTTAGTGGAAAGACAAAAATAGTCTTGCATTCTCTTCCATTTTTTTTCTTTCCTTCATATTAATCATGGCTTGTATTTTGTCTTTAATTTGTTGTCATGGTTCTTGCATTGAGAATTCTGTTGCTGTGGTTTGCTTTTGTATTCTGTAGCTCCTTCAATTCCGTCTGTATGGATTCTTTCATACTGTGAATCAAGTTGTTGAATTTATTGAATTTCTCCTCCAGGGATGACTTAATTTTCATTGCCTTTGGATGGAATATTGGTTTGAGGGCTGGGGCTGGGTCCCTTGTGCCAGGGAGGGCTCTCACCCACCCCACTCTGGCGTGGAGTCTGGTGGCATGGTTATGGGGCCCTCATTTTATGCTCCCTTCCGGGACAAGCAGCCAATGAGTTCTGGAGGGTGGCCGATGAGGGGATTATCTGGTGCCAGCAGGGAGTGGCATATGGGTGTGATCCCTGGGTCTCCAGAGACTGGAGGAAGCAGGCAGAGGATCTCTGTTCCTGGGTCTCATTGAGCCCAGAGTCTAAGTCACAAAGTTTCACATTACCTGGGTGAATCCGTGGGACTTCATTCATGCGTGAGGTTCAGCCTGAGGGTCTGAAAAGCTGCCTGGAGTGTGGTGGTGGTTGGGTAGTGGAGGTCGGCTGCTGGGGCTGGGGCCCTTGGGGCAGGGAGGACTTTCATCCGCCCCCCTCTGGGGTGACCCAAGTGAAAACAGCCTGGAGCAGGGTCCAGGGTGTATCTGTGTATTAATTGATTTGTATGGGAAACCAAGAAAAGTGCACTTATTTTTAATTATAAATTCAAAGAGGTCAATTTTCCACCTAAATTATCATGACAAAAGTATAAATGTAGAGCAAAAGAAATAAACAGACCTTCTAAAGTATTTTTTTCTTTTTTAATATTTTTTAATATTTATTTCATCTTAATCCATAACATGGTCTGGAGCGATAGCACAGCGGTAGGGCGTTTGCCTTGCACACAGCCAACATGGCCGACCCGAGTTCGATTCCTCCGCCCCTCTCGGAGAGCCCGGCAAGCTACCGAGAGTATCTCGCCTTAACGGCAGAGCCTGGCAAGCTCCCCGTGACGTATTCGGTATGCCAGACACAGTAACAACAAAGTCTCCAATGGAGACGTTACTGGGCCCGCTCGAGCAAATCGATGAACAACGGGAGGACAGTGGACAGTGATATATTAATCCATAATAGTGTAAACTGCTTTCATATCTCTAAATGCACATACTTACTCTACTGGAAACTGCAAACTCATTGAGGTCAGAGACCACCGAAGTGATAGTGACTCTTATTTTTGTTGTTGTTTAGATTTTTATTAGTGAAACACCTTGAGGTACAATTGTAGATTTGAAATATTTTCAAGGTTCATTTAGAGGATAGAAGTAGCTCTCAATAAGAACTAAACTGTATCAAATATTAGTCTTCGGCAAGATATCTCACCTGTTGTTTTAGCCCCTTGTCATGTTCACTTTTACAATCAATGAAATAAGTATCATTACCACATCTATTTGAATAGTAGAGAGACAAAGACTCGAATAATATGAATAAAGTAGTAGAGACAAGGGTAACTCGGGTGATTCCAAAATTCTTAGGGGCTTGACAGAATCATTTGTAGGAGAGATTACATTGATGAAACGGGTACAGTTTTATTTTGAACACAGACTCAATCTGGTAGATGCTGCATAAAAGTCAGGGAGTGGGAGAGGTAGAAAGTAGGGGTGGTTTGCTATAGAATCCAGAGGGTGCCTCCAACTGGTTTCTTCTATGCGTGCATTATCTAACAATGTCTTCTTCAACATGAAAATGTCAGCAAAACCAGTTGTAATGTTTGCCTGATTATAGTCCGCAGCTGGCTTTCCTGGCAGTCCTCGTCCAACCACAATGAGTCAGCCTGGTGAAGCCCCACCTATCCTGGCAAATTTTTCCAGTAGAATCTTGACGTCTCTCGAGACCAAGAGGGAAGGGTTGATCTGAAAGGAACTTTTATACCTTTATGAAAACCTGCCTTTATGAATTGAACAACCTTGAAAATATACAGAGAGAAAAAAAAAAAAAGAAAATACACAGAGATAATGGTTGCCGCTAACAAGGTCTGGGTTCCCAGCCCCAGTTTAGGTGAACCTGAACCATGTTACTATAGCATGAAGGTCCAGAGATTTTCATGCTTTTTTTTTGAGTGTTTATCTATGATTACAGCCCTGGAAAATGAATTATACTGGTAAAATGTATTTTATATTTAAAAAGGTTACAGAAGCTCCCTAAACAACAGTGTTCCAAGCATTTTAGATTTTTTATGGTATTTTGAGATTTTCAAAAATCGCCATCTTTATAGCCAAGATAAGTACCAGGAGGTTTACTCCATGGCTTAGAGGCCAGCCGCACACGCTAGGGGAGGGGGCAGCTCAGATAGAGAAGGGAGCACCAAATAAAGGGTGTTGGGAGGATCCTCCCAGGATGGGAGATGCATGCTGAAAGTAGACTATAGACCGAACATGATTGCCACTCAATGCCTCTTTTGCAAACCACAACATCGAAGGAGAGAGAGAAAAGGGAATGCCCTGCCACAGAGGCAGGGTGGGATGCGGGATTGGGGGCATGGGAGGGATACTGGGATCACTGGTGGTGGAGAATGGGCACTGGTGGAGGGATGGGTACTCGATCATTGTATAACTAAAATCCAAGCACAAAAGTTTGTAAGTCTACAACTGTACCTCATGGTGTTTCACTAATAAAAATTAAAATTAAAAAATCGCCATCTTTGTAATTTATTATATTCTTGGAATTTTTAATCGTGTACATTTAATTTACTTGCATAATCATTTAACAGATATTTCTAAGGTTATACCATGTATACCATAATGTGTTGAGCACTTAAAATACAATAATGAACAGACAAATATGGTTCCTGTTTCATGGAGCTTACAGATCAGTCAGTTACCGCAGAATATCATTTCTATGATGAAAGTTGAGAGTGCTACACAGTATTCAGTCATGTCAGTGGGGCTTTTTATTGAATCTGAACGGTCAGGGGGATTCCGGGTGTGACTTAAAGGAAACCTGAGACTTCACAAGGAAAAATGAACACAGGTTAGAAGTAAGAAATAAAGAGTGAATCAAACGAGGAAACAGCATGACTTGAGATTCAGATGAAGGAGGAGAGAATTGTAATAAGCTAATATTTTTCAGAGTATGGTTGCAAGAAATGAGGAGAGGGGTCAGGGTGATAGTGTCACGGGAAGTGTGTTTGCCTTGGATGCAGATGACCCAGGTCTCATCCTCAGCATCCCATGTGGCTCTCCAGAACGACCAGAAATGTTCCCTGAGCACAGAGCCAGCAGCAAGTCCTGGGCACTGTTGGGTGTGGTCCAAAAGCAAACAAGAAATCTAAAAATAACACCCCCCTCCAAACAAAGCCCCAAAGAACCAATGAGGGAGAAAGGAAAAATATTAATTGGATATAGAAGCAGTGAGGAAGAAGGATCTCAGGTATGACTTACTGCTCGTTCATTTATTTCCGAGCTTCATGATGACAGGCACAGGGTTCACCTCATATTAGGGTTTGGCTAGTTATAGTGGTTCGTGGAGTGATTAGGACCCAAGCATGCTTTCTTTCACTTTTTGTTTTGGATGAATGCAATTGCACCACAGTTTCTTGATTGAGCCAACAGTAGGTGATGCTACCATTGAGAAAGTATACATCGGGATTAAACTCATTTAGTACTTTCGTTATTATTAAAACAAAGTCACAATGCCCAGTGAAGTGGTTTTAAAATTTTAGAATAAAAGAGACCGTGGGGCTGGAGCAATAGCACAGAGGGTAGGGCGTTTGCATTGTACGTGGCTGACCTGGGTTCGATTCCCAGCATCCCATATGGTCCCCTGAGCACTGCCAGGAGTGTAATTCCTGAGTGCAGAGCCAGGAGTAACCTTTGTGCATCACCGGGTGTGACCCAAAAAGCAAAAAGCAAAAAAAAAAAAAAAAGAAAAAAAGAATATAAGAGACCCAACTTAGAATCTCTAAATTTAACTGGGGAAATAATTAAACAGAGGATCAGAGGATAAGAGTGAGTGAATATAGCTGTAGAGCCAGAGAGAATTCCTTTCACAGGTGTTAGGGTCTGCAATTCAAACATAAGGCACCTGTGAGGAGTTCAAAGATTTTTTTACAGAGATTTGTTACAGAAGACATGGGGGGAGGAGAGAGAGAGAGAGAGAGAGAGAGAGAGAGAGAGAGAGAAAGTTACAGACTACAGACTGACCGGTACAGACTGACCGGTCAGGGCCATACCCCATAGAGAAATGGTCTGGGTATGATCCCCACTAATCTTGGGGAAGGGTTTAAGTATCCTAAAATTACATTGTTCTTTCTCCCTAATTTACCTGTAAGCTGATTGGTTAGTGCCACCTATGGGCATCCCTTTGTTCTATTCTTTCCAGGCCTGGATGACCACTAGATTCCTTCTTTTTTTTTTTTTTTTACTGATTGGTTGGCACTATCTGCAAGCATTGTAAATTTTGTCAGTTCCCTTTCCCAAGATGTGGTCTCAGGTTCATACCCAGTTCAGCTGTCAGTTACATAATCCTGCAGAATAGCAAAATGGCTACGAACAGCTCAAACGGCTGCACTTTGGTTCATGCTGGAAATGGCTGTACTTTGGTTCTAGCACAAGGAATATCTAAATTAACTATCTTGGTGGCAAGTTGAAGATTGTAAGTCAGAGCAAAGCAGAAGTGAAGAGAAATGCAGAACTGGACTGTAGGCAGCAAAAAGCACAGTGAGGTACAGGCCTTTTGTCTTCCTGGGGGTTCAAGTTGGCCTCGTCTCTTCCCCCTACACTGCCCACTCAACAAACACATCACCGCAAATCCTTTTCTCTGATCCCTAGAGAGCCTTTGAAATTGCCTTCTTTTAAAGAAAGGTAGAGAAAAAATAATTGAAATCTGGCGACTTCATAAATTGATACGTCTCATCCTCAGTTCCCTGGGATCAGGTTCAGCAAATAATCTTCCCAGGTTCGACTAGTTGTGAACAAACAGTGCCAAATCCTCCTGGTGCTTGGTCAGTCACCGTGGTGATGATTCTGAGTAGGAACCCAGGACTCCTGACGAGTTCTGCGTTCATGCAGTTCAGTTGTTATTTCTGCCACGGGACATATTTAACTGCCCTTGACAGCACTATTTCTGGTTGGGTTATTTACTTTTGGTGACCAGGGAAGGTATTATATGTTTAGCTTTGTTTTTATGTTGCCCGCTGTGCTCTAATGTGATGGTGATGACAGCACCTTTCTATTTCAGGAGTGAGGGTTGTGGTGAGGTGTGTGGATCAGGCAGGCAGTAAGAACATCAGCTGAGCCCACTCCTTCAACAGTACCTAAGCCCAAGATAGTGTTTGTTTGTCCACCTGATGTAAATCTTTTGTTGTTAGGTTTGATGTTCTCAAACTAGTTATTTCAAGAAAAGACTATGTCAAGGATGGGTATCTAGATGCTTTTGAGTTTTAGTGGAGAATATGGGATGATATTAACATTTGAGTCTTTAAGGTTCAAACTTAATGAGTTATGTTGGTGTTTCAGAATAAACGTGTGTTTATTTTTATGTGGCCACCCAAAAGAATGGACTTTGTGTGGAATTCTCAATCTGCTTTACCAGGCTGACATAAGCAGCTGGCTTTTGGAACACAGGAAAGAAATTCTGTGAGGAAGTAAAATCTCATTGGGAGGCAGAAAAAGTTAATATTCTTAGTTGAGAGTTGCCCCATTTACAGTGATCTACATGGTCAGCATTTTCTTCAGCCAAGCCTATTAAGTATTTTACCGGTTTCAAAATATAAAGGAAATCTTTCATTGTCTTCTCTGGTGATTGTTAATGAAAATATAACTTGATAATACATGGTAATATGTGACTTTTCAACATTGAGGATCACTAGTCTTTATGTCAGGGCCCTATAATTAAAGTCACTCATGATTTTGATCACTTGATCACTTGACACCTTATTACTCATTGATTTGCTCGAACGGGCACCAGTAACATCTTCATTTGTCCCTGTCGCGTGCTAGTGTAGCTCAGTGGTGTCTGCTCACTCCAGGAACACGAAGAGCCTCAAACTGATCGTTCAGGGTCACAATGAAAAAGTCTGACCATCTCATAGGTGGGCGGCCACACAATCTTTTGATGTTCCGTGGAATCCAGTTGGTAACGGCTCTAGTCCAGGGATCATCTCCAAATGGTATTATGTGTCCAGCCCATATGATTTTCGATGCCTTGGCAAACGCCCCGATTCTTGATCATTGACAGAGGTCAGAACTCCGGATTCTTTCTCTCACTTGAGTGAAGCATGATACTCCAAGCATAGCTCTTTCGATTCCTCTTTGGGATACCCGAATAGCGTTCTCATCCTGTTTTCGTAGGGCCCAGGTCTCTGAGGCATATGTTAATACAGGAAGAACAGTGGAATAGTGGAATTGTCTGTCATCTACATGCTGTTCACCTGAATAGGATTGGCAAAACACTAGATGAAGGACAACCATGTGAGCAAGCCGGGTTACGAAAAGGATTCAGCACGATTGACCATATCCACACAATAACCAAGCTCATTGAGGATTCTCGGGAGTTCAAGATGCTGCTCTGTCTACTCTGTCTAACGTTCATTTATTTAAAGAAGGCCTTTGATACTGTTGAGATGGAAGTGGTCATCGAAGCCCTAACCAAACGAGGCGTTCAAACTCAATACATCAGGATTGAACAGGTAGTGAACTGTATTACAGATTCACTACCAAGAACTCACCATTCTACAAGGAAGTGATCATCTATGTCAAGAGAGGGGTTCGGCAGGGTGATACCATTTCACCGAAACTCTTCAGTGCCACCCTCCCTCAAGAATGTCATGCAACGACTGGAATCGGAAGGAATGGGAGTGAAGATAGATGGTTGACAACTACAGCACCTCTTCTTCGCTGATGACATCGTTCTAATAACACCAAACATTAGCCAAGTGGCACAAATGCTGGCCGACTTCAACCGTGAGTGCAGAAAGATTGAATTGCAGCTGAATCTCATGAAGACAATGTTTATGAGAAACAGACTAATTCCTGACGTTCCATTCGCTCTCAACGGGACAAACATCTCCGTATGCAACAGTTACGTGTACCTAGGTTGAGATGATAAATGACCTGGCACCTGAGTTGCACAGGAGGAAGAGAACGGCTTGGAACACCTTCAAGAGCATCGAAGAAATAGCTAAGAGGATGAGGAAACTCTGGCTCCGGGCACTCATGATTTTAGTTGAGTAGAATTAAACTTGATGAAACTTAAATACTCTGTAATCAGCAAAGGAACAGGAAAAACTTCTTCTTCGTGTCTGTTCCCCCCTCTCCTTTTTTTTTAAATAATAGTTTTACTTAAACACAGTTTACATACCAAAGACTTGATCTGATAAAAGTGTGAGATTCCATGGTTTTATAATATTTATCGAGCTGTACAATAATTGCCCCCACCTAGAAAGGTTCCAGTCTCAGAATATCTTCATCACCATTCCCCCAAGAAAGCTTTGTACCCATCAGCAGTGATTGCTTAGTTTTCCTCCATCCAAGCCATAAAAATGGCTCTTCTCCCTCACTCTACCAATTTGTGTATTCTAAACATTTCATATAAATGGAATTGTATAACACGAGAATTTAGGTGTCTGTCTTATTTCACATCAGAACGATGTTTTCAACGTTGTACTATGTATCAGTATTTGCTTGCTTTTTATGACTGATTGGTAGTCTATTATATGATATGCTGAACTTTATCCATTCATTGGTTGATGGTGATTTTGGATACTTTTCCTTTTTTAACTACAATTAATAATGTTTCTACAAAACATTCCCACAGAATCTTTTGTGTGTGGACTTACATTTTCAATTTTTTCTAGATGCATAACTTTAAGTCTTGGAAGCTATAGTTTGTGCTCCTGAAGTTTGAGTTTATGTTCCTCCTAGGTGAGCAAGTCAGTTAACCTCTCGGTGTTTCACTTTTCTGACCAGTCACGGAAACAATAATATCCAATCTGCTTTCCTCAGAGAATTGCAGTGAAGACAAAATTGAATTAACTCACATGGGAGCACTTTGCACATTGTTAAATCCAATGCAGGTGATTGTTTTAAAGACAATATAATTATTTCTAGTTAGTTTTGTATATAAGTACAAGTCACTGGGCTGGAGCGATAAGCACAGTGGTAGGGTGTTTGCTTTGCACGCGGCCGGCCCGGCCGAGCCGGGTTCGATTCCTCTGCCCCTCTCGGAGAACCCAGCAAGCTACCAAGAGTATCTCGCCCGCACAGCAAAGCCTGGCAAGCTACCCGAGACATATTCGATATGCTAAACACAGTAACAACAAGTCTCACAATGGAGACGTTACTGGGCCTGCTCGAGCAAATCAATGAACAATGGGAGGACAGTGACAGTGACAAGTCACTTCAAAATAACCAGGAATTAAAATTTTGGATTCCTCTACTTTATATTTATTAGAAAAGAATAGGGAGTGGCAGACATATAGATGTATTACAAATAAAAAAATGTGACTCAAAATTCTCTCCTCCTTCTTGTCCTATCCCTTTCTGTATATCCTGTCCTCTAAAAAAATAAAATGAAAAATTTGCAGAAATTTTATTATATTGGAAAAGAATGCGTCCATTAAGGAACCTAATAATTTTTTTTTGTCAAGTAGAACTTTAATTTTAGGGGGGAGAATGATCAGAGGTTAATATATTTTCAAGTCTTTCTTTTATAAGATCTGTCTGGGGGGTCTGAATATGAATAAGCAAATGTGAGCCAAGGGCTCTTTTTAAAAAATACTGGCTTGACAGTTGGTTTGCTAATGGGGCATGACATACAACAGCTGGGCTGCAACCCTCCTACTATTGTTGGCATTGAAGAGTCCTTATTAGTCTTATTTCCCGTCCGGAATAATACATTAAGTAGCAGTGGGAAGAAGAAATTAAGAAAAGAAATGAGGATAGCTATTAATGTTTAGAAACATATTTTGAGAGCAAAGTTTTTTGATTCCTCATACGAACAGGGTTAGAACAAGACTGTGGAAACAGTGTCCCTGGCTTGAGAATCTTCTGTGTCCCTTTATTTCCTAAGCAAGGCAGTGCTTAACCAGGTAGGCCCGAGACTGGCCCTTAAAAGTTCAGATTTATTGAATTTAGGCTAGCTTATGTACGTGCAGTTTTGTTAAAGCTCATTAAACAAGCAAAACAAGGTGCAAGTTTCCCAGATACTAGCAATAAACAAAGAAACAGTCTCAGCATACAGTTGCTGCATTTTTCTCCTAGTAAACAGCCTCTCCTCACCCTTTGTTCAGATTCAGAGCCAGTATCTACCTAAAGAACAAATTCAAGTCTGCTTCCTTTCAAGCGCTCCCCCAAATAGAGATCTTTGCCCCCGCCCCCCGTCCTAGGACACTATGTCTTTGTTCAGTCCGCTGGCCCTGGCAGCACTGGTCCTGCTTCTGCTCGGCCACGCCCTGCAGCTTAACACAACCTGATTGACCCTTTAAAGACACTAATCTACCAATTCACTGGAGGGCTTTCTTGGACCCCCTCTTTTTTTTTTACTTAAATTTTTATTAGTGAAACACCATTAGGTACAGTTGTAGACTTACAAATTTTTGTGCTTGGGTTTCAATTATACAATGATCAAGTACCCATCCCTCCACCAGTGCCCATTCTCCACCACCACCAGTCCCAGTATCCTTCCCACCCCCCATCCTCCCATCCCACCCTGCCTCTGTGGCAGGGCATCCCCTTTTGTTATCTCTCTCCTTTTGAGTGCTGTGGTTTGCAAAAGAGACATTGACTGGCAATCTTGTTTGGTCTATAGTCTACTCTCATCACGCATTTCCCATCCTGGGAGGATCCTTCCAACACCCTTTATTTGGTGCTCCCTTCTCTATCTGAGCTGCCATTTCCCCTAGCATGTGAGGCTGACCTCCAAGCCATGAAGTAATCCTCCTGGTACTTATCTCGGATCTTCTTGGGTGTTAGTCTCCTATTTTGTTACTTTATGTTCCCCAGATGAATGCAATCTTTCTATGTCTGTCCCTCTCTTTCTGACTCATTTCGCTTAGCATGATATTTTCCATGTAGTACCACTTGTATATGAATTTCATGACTTCATCTTTTCTAACAGCTGCATAGTACTCCATTGTGTAGATGTACCAAAGTTTCTTTAACCAGTCATCTGTTCTCAGGCACTCAGGTTTTTTCCAGATTCTGGCTATTGTAAAGAGTGCTGCAATGAACAAACAAGTGCAGATGTCACTCCGACTATACTTTTTTGCCTCTCTGGGATATATTCCCAGGAGTGGTATTGCTAGGACCCCCTCTTTTTTCCTAACTCCTCTAGCTTTTATTTTCCGTGCAGCTGATGTTATCCTTTGAGAGTAACTTGTCATGTTATCCCCCTCTTGTTTAGAAAACTTATACAAGTTCAGGTCCTGCATTGTGTATTAAAATTAGTCTGTTCTCATTCTGTCCACCTGAAACCTATATCATGTACTTCAATTTAAAAAAAATTGGAAAACAACATTGACTCAGACCAAATGCCAGCAAGTTGGTGGAAGATGAAGTTTTAGGCCCTCATAGAAATTAGCCTGTTAGAGGACTGGAGCGATAGCACAGCATGTAGGGCATTTGCTTTGTACACTACTGGCCTGGGTTCATTCCTTGGCATTGCATATGGTACCCTGAACGTAGCCAGGAGTAGCCCCTGAATGTTGTTGGGTGTGCCCCCCCCGAAAAAAAACAGTTAGTATGTTTGAATAATTTCTTTTTTTAAATAAAATAACCTTTTCATGGTGAATATGCTTATTTTCCTATAACAGCTGCATTTATTAAACATAAGTTAAATTCCACTAGGTTTAAGTACAATGAGGTTACAGTCCGTGGGTTAAATGTTCACCCATTATTTTACGCAAGAAATAATTATTAAGCAACTAGTAGGTGCCATGTACCAATCTGGGAATTCGAGCAATGGATAAAATAAAAAATCCTGGTTTTCTAATGGAGTATACATGCTAGTCAATAGCAACAGACAAAAAGCAAAATAAATGTGTGATTTTAGGAGGCCATAGTGGCTATGAAATTTTAAAAATAAAGAAAGATATGTAATGTTGGGATGAGGCATAAAATGGGTGAGTTGTGATTTTCAGTGGGACAGTCATCCTCAATGGGGAAGTGACATTTGATCAAAAGCCTGAAAAAAGTAAGGAAGAGAATCATGCCACAATCTAGAGAATGTAAATCCCATAAAGAAGGTCAGCGGACTTTCACTCTCATGGTTCATCATGAGATCTGAGGCGGCTTCATGGACTTTGTGGCTCCCTAACTCACTCCCTCATTCTTAGAAATTTACCTCTAAAGAAATTCCCAATAAAAGTATAGTACTAGGTTGAAACAATGGCAGTTCAGATCAACAGGCACAAAGTCACTGAGGAAAGGTGTTTGCTGCTTTGAGAAACAGCAAAACGAAATAGCGTGGTAGGAGCAGATTCAACACGGTGAATGTGCTACCCGTCCAGCCCCAACTATTGTGACTTCTACCTTTCACTTCTGACCCAGTTTATTAATGCCTTCTCTCTTCCTTCTTTTCTTCTGAATTTAGCTAAAGTTTTTTTTTAATAACTTGGCCTTTTGCAAACACTTCCTGCACACCTCAGGCTTTGTCTTTGCCGGTTCCTTTCCTTGAAAGTCTCACTCTCAGATATGAACAGGGCATCCTCAACCTCTTTCAAGTCTGTTCACATGTCATCTTCTTGGTGAGGACTCACTCCTAAAGCTGTCCTTTGCTTGCTTCCCTGCTATTGATATGTTCATGTAAGAATTTATTATGGAGTATTATAATTTATAAGTATTAAGTAAAATAAATAAGCGTTGCTTGTGTTATAATTTATTCATAATAGTTTCACATGTTAGTATGTACAATTTCATGTTGAAATACTTTGTGGAGGTGCTGGAGTGATAGAATAGTGGGTAGGGACTTGATTTGTGTGAGGCTGATCCGGGTTCAATCCCTGGTACCACATATGATCCCTGTGCCCTGCCAGGAGTGATTCCTGAGTGCAGAACCAGCAGTAAGCCCTGAGCACTGCTGGGTGTGGCCCCCAAACCACACATACACAAAAAGTGTTGATGCTCTTACTTTAAAATGAGCTAGATTTTTATTGTGGGGCACACCTATTAGTTCTGAGGAGTGACCCCGGCAGTGCTTGGGTAACCATACCATACTGGGAATTGAACTGGAGTTGGTTGTATAAGTCTCTCCAGCTTCTTATTTTAAAATATTTAAAGTAAGCATTGGGCTGGAGCAATAGCACAGCGGTAGGGCGTTTGCCTTGAGCGCAGCCAGCCCGGCCGAGCTGGGTTCGATTCCTCCGCCCTTCTCGGAGAGCCTGGCAAGCTACCGAGAGTATCTCGCCAGCACGGCAAAGCCTGGCAAGCTCCCCGTGACGTATTCGATATGCCAAACACAGTAACAACAAGTCTTAAAATGGAGCCGTTACTGGGCCCGCTCGAGCAAATCGATGAACAACAACAGGAGGACAGTGACGGTGACAGTGGAGTGAAAACGTGAAGGAGAGGCAGTAGAGATTCTGGATTACAAAGTTGTTTTCTTTATTGGCTAAGACAATGATTTAGTCTTTCATTCTAGATTAAGTGGGATACCAGTGGGAATTTCCAGTAGAGGATTCATGTGACATATTTTCTAAGGGTCATTATGTTGAGAATAGACTAGAGGGGAGCAGAGAAACTAGCTAAGTGGCTTTTCAAAGAACTGAGGGCAGACAGCCTAGTACCTTGGGCCAGAGACGGAGAGGTGCCAGTGACAGTGGTGTTAGACAGAGTCTCACGAATCTCTCTATATGTTGAAAGTAGAAATAATATTTACAGCCAGATGATATTATGAGTATGAGAAAGAATAGGTAAGAATTAACTCAAAGGGGCTGGGGCGATAGCACAGCAGATAGGGCATTTGCCTTGCATGCGGCTGACCTGGGTTCAATTCCCAGCATCCAATATGGTCCCCCGAGCACCGCCGGGGGTACTTCCTGAGTGCATGAGCCAGGAGTGACCCCTGTGCATCGCTAGGTGTGACCCAAAAACCAAAAAAAAAAAAAAAAAGAAAGAAAGAAAAAAGAATTAACTCAAAGATTTTTTTCCCCCAAACAACTGCAAGTACTGAGTTGTTATAAATTGAAATGAGGGGTCTGCTGAGGAAGGAACATATAAATTGGATAAGTGCTGGGAAAGGAAAGTTAAGTTTTAAGTCTTATAATTAAGATTTGTCTATATTCAGGGTGGAAATTTCCACTAGAAAGTTAGATATAGGTTCACGGTCCTCCCATTGTTCATCGATTTGCTCGAGCAGGCCCAGTAACGAGAGACTTATTGTTACTGTGTTTGGCATATCGAATACGTCACAGGGAACTTGCCAGGTTCTGCCATGCGGGCGAGATACTCTCGGTAGCTTGCCGGTCTCTCCGAGAGGGGCGGAGGAATCGAACTCGGGTCGGCCGTGTTGGCTGTGTGCAAGGCAAACGCCCTACCGCTGTGCTATCACTCCAGCCCCTGATATTTTTGGCTCATTTTAATTTTCTAAGTTTACAATTGCCTTTTGATTTTTTTTCAACTCTAACCTATATCTATATTATCTTAAGATATAGGTTAGAGTTGAAAAAAAAAGATCAAAAGGCACATGTAAACTTAGAAATTAAAATGAGCCAAAAATATCATTTATTCACAGTAACTAATGCTTTTTGGGGGGAACAAACCATTATCACAGAGTTATGAGACTAATTCAAGCAAACTAGGATATAGTTAATAAATCAAATCAGCAAGTAAAAAACTATTTATAAAATAAAGAGGCTGGTGAGATATTATAGCAGGTAGGATTCTTGTCCTGAAAGCAGCAATTGATGCCTACATTGATGTGACAATTAATAGCTGCAATTGATGACTGTAATGAAATAGAGAGACAGTGTAGAGATTGTGACAAAAGCTTTTGCTGTGAGTTCGTTGTGAAAATGGTGTCTTCAAGTTGAAACGTGTAACTAAGCGTTGAATATGTGGGTCCAATTTGTGGTGAAATAGAATTGGTGAGAGATTCAGGAATTGTTTAAGAAGCAGAAATGATAGAACCAAGAAGATTTAAAAAGGGACTGTGGAGGAAAAATAATTAGGTATCAATGGACTAACTATAATTTCAAGACTCACTTCAAGAAATCAGCAGAAAACATCGAAAACAGTTCAGTGGACTAGGAAAGAAATGAGGAATAGGAAAGCAGAAGAAATGGAATCAATATCCAGAAAGATATGTCTAAGCTGGACAATAGAATTCTGAATGTTTTATACAATTTTGCTTGCCATTAATTTTTATTAAGTTATATGATAAAAAAAAATCAAGTAGGGGCTGGAGAGATATCACAGTGGGTAGGGCATTTGCCTTGCACGTGACCGACCTGAGTTTGATTCCCAGCATCCCATATGGTCCCCTGAGCACCGCCAGGGGTGACTCCTGAGTGCAGAGCCAGGAGTAACCCCTGTGCATCGCCAGGAGTGACCCAAAAACCAAAAAAAAAAAAATTCAAGTAAACACAGAAGCATGATTGATCAGTAATCCGGACTCTGGTAGCCTGGTTCCCCTTCTGGAAAATGGAGGTGTATGATAAATGATTCCTCTAGGACTTTAGTTCAGAAATGAACCTGAAAAATCACGTAGTTTCCAAGAACTTCACTTCATAAACAAGGGCAGTGAGGCCTCCAGAGAAGTGTCCTTCTGAGATCATGCTGCTATTATCCAGTGAGCTGGAAACAGAAAATATTCTGAGTTTTAATTTACTTTCCCTTCCTGCCTATAAGGAAGCCTAAGTGAAATTCATTTGTTCTAGGAGTAAAGATTTAACTAAAATAGATAAATGAAGTTTAGGGGTGTGTGTGTGTGTGTGTGTGTGTGTGTGTGTGTGTGTGTGTAATAAAGGAATATTTGTCTTAAGTTGCCAACAGTCTCTGGAAGTGCATTATCACCTACTTAAAATTCAATTCTATCTGCAAGAACACTCAGTTCTAATTATGTACTTCTGACGCCATTTCTTTCTCTTAATGCTGTTCTGGTTTTCAAAGCAAGTGTAACTCCTAGTGAAGTTTCATTGTATCCTCCCAGTAAGATTTAATAACTTTTCCTCTGGGCTCCCTTAAATTCAGTGTTTCTCACACTGAAGGATGAAACAGTGAATCATGAAATCAAGCTGGTGAGTCACTCCGAGAAAGGAAAATAGAACGGAAAACATCACATGGATCATGTGATATGGTGACATTATTTAGGAAAATGGTTTTCTGTTTGATCGTGTATATGAAATGATTGTATAAAATGTAAAAAGTTGAATTAAAATAACAAAGTTGAAGAGTTGACCGGGTAATGTTGTAAGACACGCAACTCTGTGGCCACTTAGCTCTTTGACTATCTTTGTATTTGATTGCCTCTTGCCCAGAATACCACCTGGTGGGCACGCAAGAAACTTCTGGCATTATTATGAGGCTATAAGACAGGAAAATGAAGTGCAAGTAGATTGGGAAAGAAATTAGAATTTGAGTTAATATTAGCTTTTCGGTATCTTTTTCTTTGATCGTTAATATTAAGTTTTGATCTAGCATTATTGCAACCAGGAGACCAACATGTGTTTTGTATCTGTACTGTGGGGTTGCCTCCTAGTCACCTTCAATGTTCTCTGTGATGTGGTATAAATAACACTTCCTGCTAATGTTGCAGCTGTCATTTTAGGATCTTAAATTGCTTTAGGAGCAGGATCTGGTGATGAGTGCCTGGTGCCAGAGTTAAGAGCCAGAGACCGACAGAAATCTCTGGGCCCCAAGCTGACGCCCTAGGACCCTGTTGTTTTTATTTTCATTTTTATTTTTTGTGAGCTTGGGTAATGTCTTAAAGAGAGTTTTCATAGACTTTTCAATACTGTAAGATTGTTCTTTCCTTTGTGGAGATTCTGGGATATAATAGAAATGCATGATAATAAAGCCCATTTATTTAACATTTGCAGGGCATGAGATCCTGGGAGGAGAAAGGGGAAGGGACTGATCAGAGATGAGATCTTCAGGGTCAAAAGAAACTAGGGACACCTTTGGAATTTGCTCATCTCTGAAAGAGGATCCTTGACACGCATTCACCATTTTGTGTACAAATTCTCTCTTCTAGAGCTTATTTTGGGCTCCTACCTATATTCCTTTGGGTTTTATTGTGTGAATCAAGGCACAGACGCCACACCCCAACCTCCTTTCTTTCTCTTTTTTGACAATCCCACCTTGACTTACTTCCCTTGCTCACTTCCTGGAAGCTTCTGGAAGGTCAGTCCTCTGTCTTTTCCCAGAAGCTGTTAACTGTGCCCAGTTGGGCCTCGGAGGCTCAGGGTGGCTGCCCAGTCCCAGCCTGGAGTCGGGTTACGCCACTTGTGTCTGAGTTCACGCAGCATGTTCCTCTGTCAGGGATTCCACAAATACCTTCCCCGGGTAAAAAAGGAAAGTGTGCTGAGCTCCAGGACCCAGAGCAGCAAGTCCCAGGTCCTGGAGACACGCAGCATGTCGCCGTAGCCTCAGCGGCGCCCCGGACAGCTTGCCTATGTCGGGGTGCAGCAGCACCATGTTCCTGGGGTGAGGGGGCGTCTGGGCAGGCTCCTCCCCATGGGTTGCCCACCATGTCTAATGGATACCGCACTCTGTCCCAGCACCTCAATGACCTGAAGAAGGAGAACTTCAGCCTCAAGTTGCGCATCTACTTCTTGGAGGAGCGCATGCAGCAGAAGTATGAAGCCAGCCAGGAAGACATCTACAAGCGGGTGAGTGCAGGGGACACCCCTCTTGCCAGCAGGGGCTGGGCCTTCCTACCCCTGCTGTGCTACTAAATCGGTAAGGGGGGAGGGTTCTAGTCCAGGTTTGCAGAGTGGCCTTGGCCATGCAATTCCACCCCTTTTGTCCCTGTTTTCTACTTTGCTTCTTTCTAGAGAGAGGGAGCTGGACTAAATCAGAGGCTCTGGCGTAGCTGCCACTCTAGGGACTTGTTTAAAATGCAGATTTTTGTTCTTCCCACACTCCATCCCATTCTGATTTAGTAACGGGAAGAACCGGGCAGTTTGTATTTGTAATAGGTGCCAGCGATGACTCTGGTTTGTTTGTCTTTTTGGTCATACTCGGCAATGCTCAGGAGTTACTCCTGGCTCTGCACTTAGCATTTACACCTGGTAGTGCTTGGAGATTATATGAGATGCTGGGGATCGAACCTGGACTAGTTGTGTGCAATTGTATTAAATAAGTGGGTACAAAAAAAGTGTATCCACTGTACTATCGCCAGCCCCTGAAGAGGTGACTCTGAGAGTGATGGTTTGCAGGTCACAGGGTTTCCTTCCAGGTGGGCTGGGACTGATACTGTGGGGAACCAACTGGAGATGCACTTCCTGTTCCTTGAGAAATTCATGTTTGCTTTTGAAGATGATTATTTAGGTAAATCCTTAAGAGAGAATTTCAGCCTTGGTTAGTATTAGGAATCGCTTGGAGTCTGGTACTCTGATAGAGCAGTAGTTGACAGGAGGTTGGGTAGGAGGGAAAATGCAGGTGTCAGGGGAAAGGTTTGATTGATGGCAGAAAGGCTGGGGTGGAGAGGGAGGCTCGAGGGGGTTGGCTGAATTGAGGATGAGATGAGATAGCATCTTGGGAAAGGACATTAGACTACAGGTTATGTGGATTAAACCTTCTAATTATAGGTTTCCTCAAGCTTTGCCGTGTCTGAATAAACAGAACCTAGTGACTTGAAAAACCCAGAGATGGTCACCTCACTACATCAAAGATCCTAAATCTCCAATTGTCTATACCAAGACAGAAAATACTATCATTATTTCTGTGTCCCTTGACCTTTTGAGAAGAAGGTTGGCAAGTACCACAGACTGTTAGATAAGAGCTTGGATCAGAGAAATAACAGGTGTCTGTGAGACTCAAGCAATTAATTCAGACATAACAGTTTTAACAAATTATTTTTTGCTTTTTGGGTCACACCCAGAAATGCTCAGAGATTACTCGTGTCTCTGCACTCAGGAGTTACTCCTGGCGGTGCTCAGGGGACCATATGAGATGCTGGGAATCGAACCTGGGTCGGCCGTGTGTGAGGCAAACGCTCTATCCAGTGTGCTATTGCTCCAGCCCCAACAAATTTTCTTTTACTGAAGCATTTTTGATTATTTCTTTAGCCACTTGGCTGTTACAGGCAATATAAAAAATTATTGTATGCTCCTAAGGGCGTAGACTTGGTGGGGGGTGGTTGGGAAAACAGGAATAATGGTGTAGGAACAATGGGCAGGTGATGGGATTGGTGTTGGAACATCAAAAGCCCGTAACAACTGTATTATCAACACCTTTGTAAGTCATGATGTTTAAGTAAAGTAAGAAAATATGAGAAAGGGACTCTTTGCTGTTGTTACCTGTGAGAAATAATGTCACGCATCTACCTCAGACCTCACGCATACAAGACATGTGCTGTAGCTCGGGGCCTCTTTCTCAACCCCAAAGCTTAACTCTTCTGATAGTCTTTTTTTTTCCCAAAAAAGAAAACTGGAATTTATTGCTAAGTTTGAATAGAGCATATACCTATATCCAATAACCTATTTTACAAAGTTGAGGTATTTCCATATGCAATCCAGTAGACTCAATCTGAACTCTATAAAATGCATATGCACAGAAACAAATATATCACACTTTAGCACAATACATTATTCACAAACACACCACAAGCATTTCTCTTCTGATAGTCTTTTGAATGTCTTTTCACTTATCTTGACTAGTCTTGTGATTCCACAATGTTAGAACTCTCAATTAGCAGCACTTGGTAAAGCAATATCGAGGATGATATGCAGTGCATCACATGGCAAGTCTGACTAGTTCAGATGAGAATTTAGAGCTTTGTGCACTTACCAAGTTTAGCTTGGTTTCTTTTTACTTAGGTGCAGAAGCAGAGGTGGCACTCAGGGACTACTCCTGGTGAAGTTTGGGAGATCATGTGAAATAGCTGATCCACACTGGGGCTTCTGCATGCAAAACATGCACTCCCGCCCTTTGAGTCATCTTTCCAGTCCTCTTGATTTTCCCATTGAATTTAGAAGGAACCTTTTCCTTAAATCTATTAAAAACCTTAGATTGCACCCAACTGAGTTTGCATCGATAATAATTAGAGAGCTACAAGCATGTTTCTCTTAAATCAAACCTATGTTTATGAAACAAAACATTAGTCTGTTGTCAATAATACCTTTTTTAATTATTATGCGCATTTCTGATGTTGCAGGTACCTCAGGGTACCTTAGTGAGAGACAGTCAAGTATCGTACTGATGACTGGAGCGAAGGGAAAATTTAGGAGAAAAGGAGTGGATGGAGGATTTTATCATTCTCTAAGTCGTAAGTCCTCCTTCATTTGATTGATGGAGAGACTAATATTGATATCATTCTTAATTGTAAAGGAACCTGCAAGATGTTTAATTGTAAGAAACATTGTAAGAACTAGAAAGTCAAAATCTATAGGCATAAACTTCAAATAAAGTAAAATGAGTTAAACATTTTCTCTTTTTCAATTTGTCCGGAGAATTTAGTAATAATCTTGGCTCTCAAAAGAGAGTATAGGCCTGTAGCTATAATACAGTGGGTAGGGCGTTTGCCTTGCGTGCGGCTGACCTGGGTTCGATCCCCGGCATCCCATATTGTCCCCCGAACACAGTCAGGAGTAATTCCTGAGTGCAGAGCCAGGAGTAACCCCTGAGCATTGCCAGGTGTGACCCAAAAAGGCAGAAAAAAAAAAAGATAGTACAGTGGCATAGAATGAGGCCCCCATAACCATGCCACTGGACTCTGTGCCAGGCTGTTTTCACTTGGGATGCCCCAGAGAGGGGTGGGTGAGAGCCCTCCAGCTTCAAGGGACCCAGCCCTGGTAGCCGACCTCCAGTACCCAATCACCACCACGCTCCAGGCCACTTTCCACATGCTTGGGCCAAGCCTCACATGTAAGTGAACATATTCCTGGATGAGATAGCACAGTGGTAGGGCATTTGCCTTGCACGCAGTCGGTCCAACCGAGCCAGGTTCAATTCCTCCGCCACTCTCGGAGAGCCCAGCAAGCTACAGAGGGTATCTCGCCCACACGGCAAAGCCTGGCAAGCTACTCGTGACGTATTCGATATGCCAAACACAGTAACAACAAGTCTCACAATGGAGACATTACTGAGCCCGCTCCAGCAAATCAATGAACAGGAGGACAGTGCTACAGTGACAGTGCATATTCCTGGACATATCATAAGACACTCCCTACCCATTTTCCATAATTACCACACCATATTTGATGGGGTTCAGACAGTAGGCAACAAATTATAGAAGGAAATATATACCTCTTGAAGAGTATAATCCAGCAAGCTACTGAGAGTATCCTGCCGGCACGGCAGAGCCTGGCAAGTGACCCGTGGCATACTCGATATGCCAAAAACAGTAACAATAACGGTCCCATTCCCCTGACCCTGAAAGAGCCTCAAATACTGCAGCATTAGGAAAGATGAGTAAGGCGAGGCTGCTATAATCTCAGGACTGGGACGAATGGAGATGTTGGGAGTGCCTGCTCGAGTAAATTGATGAACAACAGGATAACAGTGATACCATGATACAGTGATAGTGGGTAGGGAGCTTGCCTTGCATGCAGCTGATCCGGGTTTGATCCTCAGCATTCATGTGGTCCCTCAAGTACTGCTAGGAGTAATTTTCAGTTCAGAGCCAGGAGTAACCCCTGAGCATTGCTGGTTATGGCTCCCAAACCAGAAACATCTTAAATCCATAGGTTAATAAACTAGTATCAAATTATCATAAAAATTGGTTCTATGAGGGGCCAGAGTGATAGTTAGATGGGTAAGGTGCTTGCCTTGCAAGCAGGTGACCTAGGTTAAATCCCTGGCATTCTGTCTGTCCCCTGCAAAAAAAATTGGTTCTGTTAGACTGGTTACTTTTCTGTTGTATGTTTAAAGTCTAGTTTTTGTAAATAATTAAAGATAATGAGTGACTGTCGGTGATCTCAAAATGGTATACTTTTCCCCTCACCCAGAAAACTCTATAGATCAATGAGTGAACAGGTTTAATTCTTCATGCTCATTTTAAGAACATTTGTGAAATTGTCTAGTCCAGCAAGGCATATTTGTGAAAAACCACTATCCTTGGGGCCAGAGAGACAGTACAGTGGGTAAGGCACTAGTTTTGTATTTGAATGATCCGGGTTAGATCCCTGACATCTTATATGATTACCTGAAATTTCCAGGAGTTATCCCACTATCCTAAAAAATGAGCAAGTTTCTAAAGGATGCCACTCTCCAGTAGCAATGGACTTTTTTTTTATTATTTGGGTAACACCTGGTGATGCTCAGGATCTACTCCTGGTTCTGCACTTAGGAATTTTAGGAATTACTCCTGGCAGTGCACTGAGGACCATATTGGATGCCAGGGATCAATCCCAGGTCGGTTGCATGCAAGACAAATGCCTTCCTCCAGGGTACTATTGCTCTGTGGCCCTTTGTGTGACATTCTGTCATTACATTGGTGGAGTCAGTAAGTGCTCCCAGGGCTACTGAACACAGGATCAGTAGCCTGAAAAGGGTAAAAATTTCCACTGCACGTGCTTAAAAAATGCTGAATGATGTTGGATTAAAGATTTTAGGTGTAAATTCTCAGCTCAACAAAGAAAGTATCCAAAATGCATCCCAGAACTTATAGATTTACCCCTCCACGAAATTTTTTCTGCTTCCCTGAGATGATCCTTACTGAGAAAAAGAAGGTTCCTAAAGCAGAAGCAGTAATAGTTGCAGAGAAACTTTTAAAAGGCAGCAGAAGAAACAAAAACAAAATCTTATGGCCTGGGGGAAAAAATTAGAATGAAATAATTGTTGCCCAGCCCAAAGAAAAAGCGAAGGATCAGACAAAACACAGAGAAGACTGCCACCCCCTGCAGATAAATGGTACCTACAGGATTCAGTTCCACCGCCCCCTTTTGGTAGCGATATCAATTGTGAGTTCAGTTTTACTGCTCTTTTTCGTTTTTGGTGAAGTCAGTTTTGAAAGTATAAAGCATGGAAAAGGCGATCCTTATGTTCCATATTCTGCTCCAGAATTGGGAGCAAAAAAGTGAGAAAATGCTGTGAGGGGCTTGCAGTGAGATGGCATGTCCTGAGGGAGGTCGCCGGGTTAGCATTTCTGGACTGCAGCTGCTTTGGCAAATAATTTCTGGGTGGCAACTTGGCACACCCCTCATTGTTGCTGATTAGCTAATGCTTCATCTTCTCATGATACTGAATGTGCTGTCACTAGAAATAGTCCCAACCCTGGAATTCATGATATTTGCTGCTGTCTGGCAAACACCCAAGGTGCTTTGCTTTCATCAAAGCTATCCTTTTTGTTATGACAAATGATTATAACTCAACACCTTTATCATCTTGGTTCAATACTTTGCAGTTGATCTTGGTTTAGTTCTGGTGCTTTTCCCCAAAGACATAGCTTTAAAAATTGAGATAGAGTTGATTGACATGTTAAAGCATATTTGTTTCAGAGAAGCGACATCATACTGCATTTGATTATTTTGGCATATACTTTTAAATTATCAACAACTTTACATCCACAGCAAGTAAACATCCAACAACACACAGTTCCCAGTTTTTTTGCTTTAATGGAAACTTAAAAATGTAGTTTTGCTTAGAAAGATGTAAGAAGAATCAGAGAGATGGGAAGAGAGAGAACCTATCACAGCTTTTATGCCAGCAGCAGAGAATGCAATTTGTAGGAACTTCTCTTGAGGAGGGGACTCCCACACGGTGCTCAAGAGGTCAGGGGCTAGCAATGGTCAGCCAATCTGGATGTTGGTTCAGTGCAAAAGCCCAAGGATGTAACACTGCTGGGGCTCTGCAGAGCTGTGGGTTACCCAGGCCACCCCACCAGTGCTGGGGGCCTCCAGGGCCATACCATGTAGTGCTGAAAAGACCATGTGGTACCCAGATTTTGGACCTAGGTTAGATACATACTAGACATATGCCCTAATGCCTGTACTATCTTTCAGTCCTATAATGGGAACTTTTAAAATATGTCATGTAACAAAAATATACCAGGAGAAAAAAGGCAAATATCAGATGATCTAACTCATTTGTGGAATGTAAAGAAACAAAGGAAAGGAAGAGATGATGCCCAGTGAGACGAACACACTCTGATAACTCCAAGGAGGCTCCCCAGGAGGGGTGGGGTGAGGGGAGGTGACCTGGCAGAGGGAGAGGGGGCAGATAAGGAGCCTAGAGACAGTGGTAGAAGGCATTGGTACTTGGTGAGTGTGGTACAGTAACATTGCGTGCCAAATATAAGTGTAAATGCATTTGTAAAATCTTGAAGCTTTTGACAATATAATTGTTGGGATCGGGAGTTCCCTAGCCCTGGGAGGTGCGGAGAGACCAGATAGACACAATTCCTGCAGGAGTAAAAACGGGATTTATTTAGGCCAGCATGTTGAGGCTCTACAGCATACCCCAGAGTGGGCAGTGGCTGAGACCCCCAAGCTTCTTCAAAGGGGATCTTATATAGGCCTTCACTGGCCGTTACAGTAAAGCCCACGCATTTCATAGTGCATTTCATAGATTTGTAACAACATATACTTTCTTAACCAATCCTTTTAAAAGTACCTCACTCCTTAGCCTATAGATTCAAAGATCAGCATTTACGTACATCAATTGTCAGCACAAGCAAGGTTATAGCCGGAATCATTAAGCCTTAGGTAATCTCCCTTGACCATCCTCGTAAGCAGCCAAGCAGTTTTACAGAAAGCAATGTTGCAAGTTAGCTGAAGCACGCAAAAATTTGATGCCCTAATATGGATTCTTTCATAATGAATAGCAATATATAAGTGGACTTTTTGAGCCCAGTAAGTATTCAAAAGTTCTGTGAAGTTCCAAGAATGCCGGTAAGCTCTATACTTTACGACACTTACCTTGGACCAACTGAGAACTATACACAAAGAAAAGTATTTTTGAAAGTTACCAGGATACAGGGACGTTAAGTTTTGAATTCAGTTAGAAAACCTGAATTCTGAATATACTTTTTCTAGCTATTGTGGTTTTGGCCAGTTTCCTAAAATGAAATCATGAATGACTTACCTTGCATTTCTTCCCTTTTGCAAGTATATATGTGCGTGTGCACGTACACACACACACACACACACACACACACACACACACACATGCATTCACTTGGGGGCTACATCCAGCAATGCTCAGGGCCTTACTCCTGGCTCTGTGGGCAGGGATAACTCTTGATGATGCTCAGGGGATCAACCAGGGTCAGCCTGTGTGGAGGCAAGTACCTTGACTCCTATATTATCTCACTAGTCCCTGTAAACATGCTTCAGTGCCTACTAGATATTACGTAAGTGTGAAAGACTTTTACTGTACCTAGTACCTGTAGATGCACACTGGAGATTATGTTCCTCTTCAGATCAGTGTCTGAAGTGGCCTTGTAGCCACTGTTACAGAGTGGATAATTTCCTCTCAGAGATCAGCAGACTCTGTTTTCTTTTAACAGTGGATACTTGTAGCTATCAGGCATCTTTATGTGTATAGCAGGGAAGAAGGAACTATAAATAAAGAGAGAATGAAGGATTTCTTTGATCAGAGTTTAAACCCGTCTCTGGAAGCCGTCTCTGTATGTGCTCACGTTTGTGTCAACTATGTGTGCTAACTCCTCATTTTCAGCCCTCTGTGGTTCTCTAAGCCAGACTTGTTCACTTTCTCTTCTTTTTTAGAGAGGAAGTACATAAAAAGCAGGGAAATTCTGTGCATTTTAGAGTCCAGTTGAATTCTAATCTACTTTATTTCTCAAATGCACTGATGCAATTTATCATTTTATTTGAACTTAATCCAAAGTAACCATTTCCTATTTGTTATACACATACGGGTTTCCACACTGATAGACATTGCATGCTATAGTAAAAGGGTAGGCATTCTAAATCCCTGCTTTAAATGTTTCATAATTTGCATTATCACCGTAGTACATCGTGGTTTTTCACAGATATTCATTATTTCAAGCATTCACTCTCTAGCTTTCATATGCCAACTATTTTGCTAGACACCCATGAGGAAAATATTTTTTTTTGCTTTTTGGGTCACACCTGGCGATGCACAGGGGTTATTCCTGGCTCTGCACTCAGGAGTTACTCCTGGCGGTGCTCAGGGGACCATTTGGGATACTGGGAATTGAACCCGGGTCGGCCGCGTGCAAGGCAAACGCCCTACCCGTTGTGCTATCTCTCCAGCCCCCATAAGGAAAATATTAACAAATAAATTTAAATTTATATAAAGCCTATCAGAGGAGTATATGCAGATTGCTCTATAATACTAAAATAAATGGGAGAAGAATTTACCAGGAAAGTTCCAGCGGTATGAATTTTTATTGAGTCTTTTTTTTTTGTTGGGGGAGGAACTTTGTCACAGTGTCCAGGAGGCTAGAAAGCCCTCCCAGTGATTCTGATCTAACCCGGCCTAGTTCAATGCCAGGGCCTGAGAATGAAGGGATTCTAGGGCCCTGTGGTGCTGGAGATTTCCCAGATCAACTCAGTGGTTCTCAGGGGGCCTGCAGGGTCACACCCAATGGTGCTGGGGGCTATGGAATGCTGGCTATTGACTAGGGTCAAATGCCTGCAAAGCTTGCACCTTAAGCTCTCTGCTATATCTTTACCCCCTGAATGCAATCATAAAAGGTAAAGCACGCAGAAATGAAGTATTTCAAACAGAAAAAACAACAGGATGTCAGAGTACAGAGGCATGAAAACACATTGTGTGTTGGCACCTTTCAAGTCATTGAGTATGGCCACCTTGTTTTATTGAGGGTTTGTGGTGGAAGATGAGACTGAGTAGGTAAATTGCGACATATGATGGAGACTGGGATTTCTCCTTGCATTCATGAATAAATATTAATTGACTACCTAATATATTCCAGTAACTATACTGGAAGTTGGGGACTTCAAAGATGAATGGAACATTGGTGATGGAGTGTGGAAATAAGTGATTACAGAGATACCTGTAAAATATTAGAGAGCCCCCGAGGCGTTGCTAACCCAACTGAATGGAGCAGATGCAAAGGAAATCTGCAAGAACTTCTTTGAGGAGATGCCCCTGAGTGATGTCTTCAAAGGGAAACATTAGTCAGCTAATGAATATGCGGTGAAAAGCTTAGAGGCAAGAAACCACAACCACATTAGGTATGTGTGGGGAGAATTCAAAGTGGTTGGTTTTTTTTTCCCTAAATTTAATTTTAGGCAAGTATGAGGCTGATGAGTATGCAGGGCATGATCCCTTGTGCCATTTCAAAGCTTGTAGACTTTATCCTGAGGATAATACGAATACGAAGCCATTTGATGGGCTTTAAGTGGATGGGAACAAGCTTCATTCCTCTGGGCACAGATAAAGAAAGATTCAAGGGGAAAAAAGGCAGAAAGTCAGAACACTATGGAAAAGAAGATAACGAGGACCAGCGAGAGGGCTGTGGTTCCAGGGGAGAGCTGGGGAGACTTGTTGGCAAAATATTTTGGAGGTAAGTAGGAAAGAGGGGAAAAAAACAACATATTTTGAACACCTTCAGACATTATTATATACTCTGACAATTAAGCTATTTCCCTCCCGTTTTTTTCTGACCTTTCCAACAGGATGGAAAAGAGTCTTATAAGAGTACCTATAACTGTTATGCAGAACATACTAAACCCACCAGGCGAGATCATCAAGCATTGAAATATTTTCAGGTCAAGATAAAATTGTACATTTTTCACAATTCCATTGCTCAAATAAAGAGGAGAAAGGCTTTGAAAAAAAAAAATAGCTCCAGAACTTGGTGATTGATGCGGAGTGTGAGGATAGAGGAAAAAGAACCAACAAGATTGCAAGTTCCTGAGACAAGTCACTTTGTCTGTGACTTTTGGTTTGTTTGTTTGTCTGTTTGTTTTTTAATGTATCAGACAAGAGGGCTGGACTGGAATCAGCACTCACACCTCTCCCACCTCTCATGTGGTGGCTTCTGGGCTACTCTGCACTCTTTCACTTCAGCTCAGGTATCGCTCCTGACCTCTCCTCAGCAGGGTGGAGGTTGGGGGTGCCAGCAGAGCTGAAATAGCTCTAGAACTGCCAGCCAGTGTCAGGAAAGTTGAGTGGTGCTATCAGGTAGTGAGAGTTAAATTTAGCTTGGTTGCAAGGAGAAAACAGATTCTGTAAGCCTGGGTTTCCAGTAAGTGAAGATCTCTTCCTTCTGGCGGGATTTCAATTGTTTGGCAGAGATAAGCAGATATGGATGGAGTGTTGTTTTTCGTGTTTTTTTTTTGGATACTTTAGTTTTACTCAGAAGCAAGATGTTTCAGAAGCAGAAAACAAGTTTGTTATGTACTAATCAACATGTGTCTATGGATAAGGGGGCATGAAAGTCTGCTTTGCTATATATTTTTCAGATATCTCTCTTCAGAGAGATATTCACCAGCAGGGAGAGAAACAGGAGCAGGAACAGAGGGTAGCAATTGAAGAGCAGAGAGGATACTGGAAATAATCTATATATTTTACTCTTTTTTTGGTGGTGAGGGAAGGAGTTTGGTACATAACCAGTGGGGCTCAGGTGCTTTACACTCAGAGATCACTTCTGGCAGACTCAGGGACCATACGGGGTGCTGGGGATTGAACATGGGTGGGCAGCATGCCATGCAACTGCTCTACCCACTGTACTATCCCTGAGCCCTTAGGAAGTTTTCTGATTTTAATTTTAAAATAATTTAAAACCCAGGGAATTTGTAAAAATAGTATAAAAATTCCTAAATGCCTTTTCCTTAGCTTTTTTTCAAATAAATCCTTTGTTTTAAAAATAGGACTGAGGGGTCAAAATGATAGTATAGCGGGTAGAGTGTTTGCTTTGCACATGGCTGATCTGGGTTCGATCCCTGGCATCCCATATGGTCCCCTGAGCACTGTCAGAAGTAATTTCCTGAGTGCAGAACAAGGAGTTACCCCTGAGAATTGCTAGGTGTGGCCCCCCCAATCAAAAATAAATACATAAATAAGTAAAAAATGAGACTGATACATACATACATAAAAAATGGCAGAGCAATATGCCTAAGGTCGCACAGAAAAATAATGGTCAGATTGAAAGTAGAATCCTTGCCACCTACCCAAGCACTTGAAATGACTTTCTCTTCAGCAGAAGTTCAAGGAATTTTTGTACTTGTCAGAAGTTTAGACTTTATTGGCACTGTAGCACTATCATCCCGTTATTCATCGATTTCCTCGAGCGGACACCAGTAACGTCTCCATTGTGAGACTAGTTGTTACTGTTTTGGGCATATCCAATACGTCACAGGGAACTTGCTAGGCTTTGCCATACAGATGGGATACTCTCAGTAGCTTGCCGGGCTCTCGGAGAGGGACAGAGGAATCGAACCCTAGTCAGCCATGTGCAAGGCAAACGTCCTATCTACTGTGCTATCGCTTCTCCCCTTTGCGTTATTAAGCCAAAGTAGAACACATACAGCAGGATCTAGAGCACTTCACAGATAAATGATTCTGTAATCCGGAGACTGCAACCAAGGGAGATGAGTTCTTTGACCTAAATACCCCTTCTCTAGGAGTTTCACTGAAATGTTCCCCAAAACCATTGTGAAGATTTTTTGTCTGTGTCTTGCTCTGGCCTTTGCTATTTCATCGAAGCAGGTTTGGCCTCCCAGGGAAAGGAGCCTCTGTCATAGAGAGACCAGGCACCCACTGGGGGCTGGTGCAGATTGGAAAGAGGCCCACCCTATCATGTCAAATAGCAGCTAACCCACCCACACATCAGAGAGCAAGCAGGCAGGGTACATGCCGTTCTCTGTCCTGTGGAGAGCTAAGGAACAGGCAGCTGGCCTCCTGCCAGGCAACTTTAGAACAGAATTTGCACTGCAAGGAGCAGCTACCGTTCCCGTTATTTCTGGACTGGACTTGAGGCTGAGAGTGAGTGAATGGTACAGGCTGCCTTGTTAGGGCACTAGGGCGCCTCAGACCCTTAAGCAAGCTCCTTGCTACCATGAAGGGAAGATTTCTGGGAGCCTGAGGAGGATACCCACTGAAGCCTCTCCTCAGTGAAAGGAGGCTGCCAGCTGCAAGGTCCTGGCCTCGAGTCCTGCGGGGTCTTGGTGTTGCCGACAGCCAGGAGAAGGCAAATCCATTCAGGACAGTTTTCCTAGATAAGTTTTAGAACTTCTCTCTAAGGCACACCGATGGCTGTTCTCCTTGGGCCCGCTCGAGCAAATCAATGAACAACGGGAGGACAGTGACAGTGAGAGTCCGTGTCATAAACAGTCACGCTGATAACCGAGTGTAAGTGTAGTTTTGCCCATCTGTCCCAAGCCAGTTGATGAAAATGTGTGTTGTTCTCCCTTGGCTCCAAAGTCCTGGGTCCAGAAATGAAAATAATCATCTTCCCAGAACAAAAACCAATGAAGGTTGTGGATTTCCAGGGCCTAGAAGAGCAGTTCCCTGAGAGGCAGAGAAAACCATTCCCCCTAAGTCTCATCCTTTCTTTCCAACCCCTCCTGGAAGATTGGACTTTAGAAAATCCCAGAGAAGTTAGGCCAGTAGGATCTGATGGTCCCTGACAACCACTGAGCAGAGGTGGTCCTTCGACTGTGGAGAGCTGGGTTAGGCAGGTGCCATGCAAGGGTGCTTATCTGGATGCTATGGAGGGAAGGTGGTGAGAGTAGGTCGAGCCATCCTTTTTGGCTTCCTCGCCCTTATTTGAGTTGCTTCCTCATTTCTCTCTCCCTTCTCGCTATGATGTTTCCTGTCCTTAGAGTATGAGAGTCTGTCATTTTTGCCCAAGAGTCTTAATATAAGACGGGAGGAAATAATAAATGGTCCTGAGGAGGATGTTTCTCTATTCCGAGTTACCAGTTTCTAGAATTTTCTAGCCCTCCTTATGGTATCAGTATTTCTCCCAGCCTTAAGTCCTTGCTGCCCTCCCACAAGTCCATGTCTACCTGTGGAAGGTGAAATCAAATCCTCTCTTTGGTGATGTCAACTACCTGCCATGAAACTCTGTGGAGGAAGAAATCATTTTGTGTTTATGAATTACACTTTTTTTTTTAAAATCCCAACACACAACTATAAAGTTGATCTTCTGTTCCCATTTTTCTACAGGATCCTATTTCTGTGTGGTATAAAACTTCAGCTAGTAAGACTTTGACACACCCTTTAGAATTTAAAGTTAGTGGCTCTTTCTAATGCAACTGATGTTTTATAGTGACTGAATCTACGTTGTATTAAGCTCTGACCAAAGGCCTCTAATAAAATGATATTAAGTTTTACAGCAGCTTTCACCAAGATTGGGACAGAAAGAAGTTGTTAGCCTTGTCTCACTTCTGCAGTAGGAGGTAACACTGACCTAATTTTTTTTGGAAACAGGTGAAAAAAATTACCTTATGGACTATAATAAGTGTGGACTTTTGTATTCCAGTACACTGCCCTGTCAGATGTGGTGTTTCTGGTTTGAAATTCCAAACTTTAAAAAGAAAACTGGAAAATATTCAAACAAAATTTTAAAAATAGAAAATGAGAGAAAAGACTTTTGAGAAGAGGGCAATGTAATTGGAATGTTTAATTTTGGGAAGAACTGAGTCAGAAGTCTCGATATGAGATTCCGTTTAGTTATGCTCTGTCTCAGTTGAGACATAATAAGTAAGATGAGAATAGTTTAATCCTAAGTATTTGACCTCATTAAAAATCAGGAACCAGGGTAATAGTACAGTAGGTAGGGTACTTGCCTTATAGTAAGTAGGGCATTTGCCTCATTTACTTAAACATATTTACTGATCGCATACTGTGTTCCAAGTAATATATATATATATATATATATATATATATATATCAATGAACAAAACAGATAAACATTCTTACTCTAATAGAATTTGGATTCTAGCATGAGGAAACATATTATGAGTAACACTAGCAAATAAATAAAATATGTAGAATGTTGAAAAATAGTAAATCCATTCAGAGATAAAAGGGCTTTAAATGGTCAAGCAAGAGATGAGACAAAGAATGCACTCCTGAAGAGAATGTAAACTTGTTTGGCCACTATGGAAAAATAGTATAAAGGTTCATCTAAATATTAAAAATCAAGGGCTAGAGTAATAGTGCAGCTTGAAGGGCACTTACCTTACATGTGACCAACCAGAGTTTGATCCCCAGCATCCCATATGGCCCTCTGAACCCATAGGTGTGATCCCTGAGCTCAGGGATCATTGGGAATAAGCCCTGAGCACTACAGGGTATGGAAAAAAATTTTTTTTTTAAAGAAGGGAAACACTGCAATAAAATCTAAATGATTCAGAAATCTCACTTACAAGTATGTATGTATGTGCGTATATATAATGCAAATATATATATACACACAAATACGTAATAAAATCATATCCAAGGGTTATAAATAAATAAATGACAGAGTAAGAAAGGAGAGCAAAACAAAACACAAGAGCAGTAGGGCTGGCCATATTTAGAAAGTGGTTACAAAGAAAACCACACTTATTATCTCACAAATTTGTGTGTGTCAACAGTCCAAGCACAGCTCACCTTAGTGGCTTTCTACTTAGGCTTTCCTTGGCTACAGGCAAGATATTTTCCAAGCTGAATACTAATTTGGAAGCTTGAAAAGGGAAGAACCTACTTCTGAGTTCACTCAGGTTGTTGGCAGGTTTAAGTTCCTTATGGTTGTAGGGAGTTCCTGACTCATTATTGAATGTTGCCTGATGTTTTCCTCACAGTTTATTGATATCATCTATTGTTCCCTCTCATATGGTGTTTCCCCTCCCCCCCCCCCCCACCATGGGGCCACTTTGTCAAGCCACCAAGGAGAGGCATAGAGCAGTGCTCTTTAATTATTTGTCCACTAGTGCTGGTCCACAAGTGTAGAGAGGTCATAAGCTACTGGCCTACCATCTTGGTTATTATTGTCAGTCTGTGAAATGGCATGCAGGACATGATCCAGGTCACAGGCGAGAAAAAGTAGAGGCACACTTCTCTAAAGCCAGACAGTCTTCAACTTAATATAGTTATGGGAATGACATTATATCACCTTTGATGGCATGTCCTGCCCATACCAGGGGAAGGGCCACACTCTGTCCACTATACAAACTTCCCAGGGGTTGTGTAGAGAGGAATGAAATGGGAAATAAATATGAGAATGAGCAATGAAGGAAGGTTTCTTCCTGCATTTTATATTTAAGACATTTATAGTCCTCTGAGGCAAGGAAATCATCTCAGATTGGTGGTCTCCATCTGAACTCTTATTCACCCTTTGCATTTGGGTGTTTGTATTGCCTCTTCTTTCATAGTGTTTTACTAAAAATGAACTTCATTACGGGCACAATTTGCTAAATCTGCTTTTTGTTTGTTTGGGACCACCTCCAGCTATGTTTAGGGCTTACTCTTGGCTCTGTGTTCAGTGGTCAGTCCTGGGGGCTTGCGAGATCATCTGTGGTGCTGGGGCTGGAACTCGAGTCAACCATATGAAAGGCAAGCACCCTACCTTCTGTCCTATCTCTCTGACCCTGAGTCTGGTAATTTGGTGGGGGGGGGGGGGGGGGAGGAGCATGTGGAAATGTTGGGCCACGCTGGGCCATGCTCAGAGGTTACTCTTGGATTCACTCAGGGATCACTCCTGGAGGGCTCGGGGGACCATTTAGGATGCTGAGGATCAAACCCCAGTGTGCCTTCCTGCTGTACTGTTGCTCCAGTCCCGAGTCTGGTAAATTTTAACAAATGTATACCCCCATGATGGGGTTGTAAAACAGTTTTATTGATAAAAAAGTGTTGGCATCTATCTCATTAATATAATTATTTTAAACCTCTGTAACACTGTAGCACTGTCCTCCCGTTGTTCATTGATTTGCTTGAGCAGGCCCAGTAATATCTCCATTGTGAGACTTATTGTTACTGTGTTTGGCACATTGAATACGTCATGGGCAGCTTGCCAGGCTTTGCCGAGCAGGCAAGATACTCTCGGTAGCTTGCTGGGATCTCTAGAGGGGCGGAGGAATCGAACCTGGCCCAGCCAGGCCAGCCACACACAAGGCAAACACCCTACCACTGTGCTATCACTCCAGCCCTATATTTGGAAAATGATTGGTTTTCTTTCTGTTAAGAATTTTGTCTTTTATTGAATTTTATTTAAATGGAATCATACGGTGTAGTTCTGGCGTCTGGTTTCTTTTACTTAGAACCACAAACTTTTGAGGTTTGTTTAATTCATGTATTTTTGTGCCAGTAGTTCATTCCTGTTTATGGCTGGTTAGTGTTTCATTGTATAAATATAATGCAATTTCTTTACACTTCACTTGATAAACATATAAATTGTGTCCAGTGATTGACTATGATGCAGTCAAGTGCTCTACCACCAGGATGTCCCCCATGTGATGACTATTATGAAAAAAGTTGCTGTGAACATTCATGTCCAAGCTTTCATTTCTCTTGAATAAATATCCATACATAGAATTATTAAGTCATGATAATAGTTAGACATTTGAATCTATAAACTTTTGGCAAGCCATTTTCTGAACTGGCTTTGCAATAGAAAATGATGTGTAAACAACAACTTGAAGAAGACGAGCAAGTTAGCAATTGGGGTAACAATAGCAGAAGATCGATGGGGGTTGAGTCAACTCGGGGGTAATGGGTCTGGGAGAGATGAGATGGACTCTTAGAGATATTTGTTAAGACTTTGGCTGTCATACAGCCAGCCTGATTCCACCGTCTCAGGACAGACCTCACCAAGATATAATCTGCTGAAAACTCAGGTATGCGGGTTTTGTGACTGAAAACTTCAGGCTTTCACAGAGGTGGGATGGAATACCCCCTCCACTTCCCAATACTCCTGGAAGCACCGGGAGTCACCCCCACAAACCAATGCCAGCACCACCCGTAAGCTCTACTACTGGTCTTGCTTCAGTGAACCATAAATAAATCTGAAAGAGATCAAAAGCCACAGTTAATCTCAAACCCGCACATGGCTGAACAGACTGGAGTAAATCAGAAGGGGGTGAGTTGACCTGGTGCCCACCCAAGCAGAGCCCCTGGTAGCCGCTTGCTTCCACAATCCACAATCGCCGTCATACCCCTGGCCTGACTCCACCAATCTCAGGATTTCATTTCATTTCATCATCCTGTTATTCGTCGATTGCCTCGAGCAGGCCCCAGTAACGTCTCTCTCATCCTAGCTCTGAGATTATATTCAAGGCTATTTAGGAGAATGAGACCCATCATTGTTACTGGTATTTGGCATATTTGGTACGCCACGGGGAGTTTGCCAGACTCTGCCCTGTGGGCAGGCTACATTCGAATAGCCTGCAAGTTTGTCCAAAAATCTCAGGATGGATCTCATTAAGATATAATCTGCTGAAAATTTGGGTATGTGAGTTTTGTGAATGAAATCTCCAGGCTTTTTCGGGTTTGGGATGGGCTACCTGCCCCACCT
Source organism: Sorex fumeus (assembly GCF_029834395.1). Classification (NCBI taxonomy): domain Eukaryota; kingdom Metazoa; phylum Chordata; class Mammalia; order Eulipotyphla; family Soricidae; genus Sorex; species Sorex fumeus. Next base: position 8,464,203 of record NW_026606058.1, read on the forward strand.
CCCTATACTTCCAGAAATCACAGTAGTCACATCTACACTGCAAAGCGGCCACAGAATTGAAAAGCTATTCCAGCTTTATTGTACCGATAAAAATACCGAATGCCCTGAACAAATGCCATGATCTCTTAGCACCTGTATTGCAAACCATAATGCACAAAAGGAAAAGGAGAGAGAGAGAGCAAGAAGGAGAGTGCCTCCCATAGAAGAAGGCTGGGGGTTGGGCATGGTATATTGAGAAACAGGGGACATCAGTGGTGGGAAATGTACACTGGTGGAAGGATGGGTGCTGGATCATTGTCTGACTGAAAACCAATTATGAACAGCTTTCTAATGGTCTATCTCACAGATATTCAATTAAAAATTTTTTTAAAAAAGTAATGTGGAGTTCATGCCCAATTCAATCAGCTTAATCAATGGCTGAATAAATAGCAGTACTCCTACATTTAACAACAACAAATAAAGACTTTGGCTTCTACTCTGATAAGGAAAGAGGCCAGTTTGTTTGTTTGTATATTTGGGGGGCCAAGCCCAGATGTGCTCAGGGTTTATTCCTGGCTCTGAAGTCCAGGATCACTTCTAGAAGTGCTTGGGGGACGATATAGGATGCTGGAGATCAAACCTGGGTCAGCTGTGTACAAGGCAAACACTCTCCCTGCTGTACCACCCCTTAAACTCCTGTTGGTTTCTCGGCCACAACAGGTTTGCAGGGTTTACTCCTGGCTCTGCTCAGAGATCACTCCTGGTGGTGCCCTGGGGTTGATTCATGGAACTTAAAAAGAAAGACAAATAATAGCATGTTTATACACCAGTAGTTTTCAGTAGAAAGTGTAAAATTGATAACGGAGAAGTAGAAAGACTTTTCGAATCTTATTTTTTTAAGGGCTGGAGCGATAGCACAGCTGTAGGGCGTTTGCCTTGCACTCAGCCAACTTGGCCGACTTGAGTTCGATTCCTCCACCCCTCTCGGAGAGCTTGGCAAGTTACTGTGAGTATCTTGCCCACACGGCAAAGCCTGGCAAGCTACCCGTGATGTATTCAATATGCCAAACACAGTAACAACAAGTCTCACAATAGAGATGTTACTGGGTCCACTCGAGCAAATCGATGAACAACGGGAGGACAGTGCTACATTTTTTTAAGTAGAGATCTAAGCTGCAACAACTGGAACTTTGCAAGGTGCTTGTCAAGTTTTCAGGTGGGCAGGGTGGAGGGATGGGATTAGGGAACACTCATGGAGGGAAGCTGACACTGGTGGTGGAAAATTGGTGTTGAAATATCATATGCCTATCAATACATTTGTAAATCTTAATTCTTTAATTAAAGAAATTATATTTAAAAAGTAGATGCAATGCAGCGATGCAGTGGAAGGTTAGACTTTTGATAAAAGCATGGATAGCTGATATGTGGTCACAGGAGAAAAACAGGGCATATGAGCACAAACTTTGGTGATGAATAGATAAAGTTATAGAAGACTGTGGGGCTGGAGTGATAGCATAGTGGTAGGGCATTTGCCTTGCATGCAGCCAGCCTGGCCGAGCCGGGTTCGATTCCTCCGCCCCTCTCAGAGAGCCCGGCAAGCTACTGAGAGTATCTCGCCCACATGGCAGAGCCTGGCAAGCTACCCGTGACGTATTCAATATGCCAAACACAGTAACAATAAGTCTCAAAAAAAATAGAGACGTTACTGGGCCCGCTCGAGCAAATTGATGAACAACGGGAGGACAGTGAGAGTGAGGAGACTGGCAGATTTTAGTGAGGTGTGAAGTAAGCTTTATCCTTCCGTTCATATGTTTCCTAACATGTTCCTAAAGTGAGTCGTTTTCTTTCAGATGTGCTCATTCCTGCTGACACTTCCTGGTTCACTCCTAGAATCCTTGTATTTTTTCCCCCTATGTATATACAAACATAGTCAGATTTCAGAGACAAGTCAGATTCCACTGCTTGGACGCATCTTCCCTCATCATCATTGCCTGAAATTATCTTCATTCTCTGTGTTCTTCCAGCAATTACAGTTCTAGTTGTGCATGCTCTTCTGATCCCAGACAGGCAGCTATTTTTCCATGTAGGCACTTCTTATATTAGTACATTATATTACACAACTTTGTGGGTTGTTTAATCCCAAACTTCTTCTGTAGCTTTCAACACTCAGAGAGTTTGTGTTGATGGGTTTCAAAGACTCTAGAAATTGCAGGTGAGGAGACTAAGCTGTACAAAAGATAGGTGACAGGCCACCTTTCCATCCTCTGCCGTCCCCTCTTCCCAGGAGCTAGGTTTTGAGCTCTGCTGGTAAACTGACAACCCTACCTGTAAAGAAGCAGTCTCCTGAGGAGAGGGGTTGGTGGAAACAGGGCAAATACGTTGAGAAAAGGCGCAGAGTAACTAGAGAAAATTCTTGACGGAGTGACAAAAGAGTGGTTTACATTCTGAGCAGTGTCCCTTTAAAAAATATATAATCATCTTCTACATATGAGCACTGTACCAGCAGTGGAAATAGGAAATATACTGGTGAGAATAGAGAGAGCCCCTGATCTCCTTTTTTTTTTTTTTTTACTATTCTGTGTGGGAACATAGTTTGAGTTGTACACTTCTTAACACCCTCCCTGATAGTTTTGAATTTTGTCGGTTGATGAGTACCATAATCCCATAAAAAAATTCCAGGTACTTTTGCACCACAGGATAATGACGCAGGGCAGAAAATATTTTCATGGAATGGATTTAAATCTTAAGACTAATATCTTATATGGCAGTGTTGCATAAAAGAAACATAATGTGAGTCACAGATATAATTTAAAATACTCTAGTGATCTATTCATCTGTAGTGGGGAATTCAGTGGAATACTATGCAGCTCTAAGAAAGAACAAAATCATGTAATTGGCCCTAGTATGGATGGAACCAGAGGATATCATGTTGAGTGAAGTCAGTCAGAAGGAGGGATAGGTACAGACTAATTTCATATATGGGCCTTAAAGATACACTGCAAGATAGCAACAAAAGGAAAGGCAACATAATAGGAGAACTGAGTCACACAATTGATTTGGGAGGGGGTTGGAGTCCTTGGGAGATGAAGCGGGTAACTGCTGATTGGTATGGTGTTGGAATTATATACATGAGAAACCATGATTAATTGTAAACCAAAGAAACTGAACAAAAAAAGCAATTAAAAATTAAAAATACTTTAGTGGAAGTAAATATATATATTTATTTTTATATATTTTATTTTTTATATTTTAAATATTAATATATGAGTAATGCATTGACATATTAAAATATTTTTATCATTTCAATTTAAAATCTGTTTAACATTTTTTGACACTTTATATATGTATATAGCACAGCGGTAGGGCGTTCGCCTTACAAGCGGCCAAGGTGGCCGACCCGAGTTCGATTCCTCCGCCCCTCTCGGAGAGCCCGGCAAGCTACCGAGAGTATCTCGCCCACACAGCAGAGCCTGGCAAGGTCCCCATGACGTATTCGATATGCCAAACACAGTAACAACAAAGTCTCCAATGGAGACGTTACTGGGCCCGCTCGAGCAAATTGACGATCAACGGGAGAGCCTTTACTTTACTTTACTAATTTACATATATCTTTTTCCACTGCTGGAGATCAAGCTGGAGATCAAGCCCAAGGGCCTTTCATATGTCCAAGGTGATGACACATCTTGATCCACAAGATTTATATTCTTTTGTTGTGGAAGTCTTAAAAGTCCAGTGTGTACTAAGTCTTTGAAACACTTATAGCGCATCTCAAGTCAGCTCGTTCATAGCCTCATGTGACTTGTGGCTGTTGCCATGGCAGCAAGTGTTCAAGTGTTCAAGTGCTACCCCTGGTCCTTCACACTGGTCCAGCTTCAGAAGCATGACCTGATGCTGGGACCTGGCTCCAGCATGCATGTGTAGTAGCCTTCCACGGAGGACTGCCCACCAGGTGTTAGAATTGAGATTAGAGTTTGTTAGCTTGGAAGAAAACAGTTCTGGGCTTTGCATGCAGAACATGAATAACTTTGTACATTTAAGACAACAGATCAAAATAAATGTCAGTCCAGAACCAAGAGCTGAATGGGAATCTAATATTAGTTCAAATTAGATTAAAAAGACTTCACAGGGGCCCAGAGAGATAGAATAGTGGGTTGGGCACTTGTCTTGCCCGCGACTGACCCAGGTTCAATGCCCAGCATCCCATATGGTCCCCTAAGCGCTGCCAGAAGTAATTCCTAAGTGCAGAGTCAGTAGTAACCCTTGAGTATTGCCAGTGTGACCCAAAAAGTCACACACACACACACACATATATATACACATATATCTATCTATATATCTATCTATATACATATATCTAGATATATATATATATATATATCTATGGGCTGGAGTGATAGCACAGTGGGTAGGGCGTTTGCCTTGCACACAGCCAACATGGCCAACCCGAGTTCGATTCCTCTGCCCCTCTTTACCAAGAGTATCTCGCCCACACGGCAAAGCCTGGCAAGCTCCCCGTGACGTATTACATATGCCAAACAGAGTAACAAGTGTCACAATGGAGATGTTACTGGGCCCGCTTGAGCAAATCGATGAACAACGGGAGGACAGTGACAGATATCTCTATAGCTATATAAAGATATATACATATATATTTATCTATCTCTATATATCTCACAGGGCCAGAATAATAACACAGTGGGCACGGTGCTTTCCTTGCATGTAGCTGACCCAGGTTCTATCCCCAGCACCTCATATTCCCCTGCAATTCTGCAAGGAGTGATCCCTGAGTGCAGAGCCAGGGGTTAGCCCTGAGCTTTGCTGGGTATGATCCTCAAACAAACAAACAAACAAAATATTCAGAAGTTTCCTGTGTACCAACTTAGCTGTAGAAAATCAACATTATTTTTATATTTCTGAAGCTTCAAATGAAAATTTTACTTATCCCAGGTCTAGACCCGGTACCCAGAGAGACGTCGGAAAGCAGGGACCATTCCTTGGAACTTCAGTTCCCCAATGGCAGAGGCAACCTGTCTTCCTCGCATGCCCTCAGCCCTTCCAGGGGGCAGGACTCCTGTTTCCACACTATGGGTCCTGGGGTTTGCAGGGGCTCCAGCCCCACCCCTGGTGTTCACAGGAGGCCCCCCTTGGACTAAATTAAGCCCAGCCAGGCCTATTTCTGTAGAGAGACACTCCAGCCAAACAAGAGAGAGATTTATCCTGCTAAGGAATGTCCTGGGGAGAGGGAGAGAGTCACTGAAGTCACTTGTATTTATGTGATGCCTCCTCAGCTGCCAGCCCATTTGGAACAGAGCCACAGAAATTTCTGAGACCCAAACAAAACTTTAATGGAGCAATTGAGAAGGTCAAGCTGGAGACCAGTGCAATGCCGTGGCAGTGCCTGTGTCGAGTCCTCTGAGCAGAGAGTCTAAATAAATAAGTGTAGCCTCAAAGTTTTCTCCATATATTTTAATAGTTCTGCTCGAGCAAATTGATGAACAACGAAAGGACAGTGACAGTTCATGTTTTATGGCAGTTTTAAGTTCACAGAAAAATAGAACAGGAGGGACAGAGATTTCCCCCCTTGTAGCTTTGAGTACACAGACACACAGACAGACACACAGACACACACACACACACACACACACACACACTCACACTCTTCCCATCAAAGACCAAAGATGCCAGCCCAGGGTAGAGCACCTGCTTGTATATGTCAAGGTGTGAGTTTGATTTCTGCTGCCACCTCTTATCCTGGGTGTGATCCTGACACTGCAGTAGTGACAATAACAACAGTATGGGGCAGGGATGGGGGAATAAAAGAAGACTGGGTTTGTAAAAACAATGAGAAGATTCCCCATTTTAACCTCTTTTCTTGGATTCCTAAACACAATGTTAAGCTCTCTCTCTCTTGAATGATTCAAGCACCTTTGGGAAAACTCGGATTTGTTTATTTAATTGGGCAAGGTGGGCCTTTTCAGCTGTGCTCAGGGGCTCCCCCTGGCCTGGATCTGTGCTTGGGAGTGACACTTGTGGTCCTTGGGAGATCGTGTCGTGTCAGAGATCCAACTGGCATCAGCTACATATCAAGTAGGTGCCTTAACCCCTGTACTATCTCTCTCGCCCCCAAACTAACCTTTTTTTGTGTTGAGGCTGTGTGTATTTCATCTTTTCATTTACATCTTTCCATTTAATTTTCCCAATATCCCACTATTCATTTGCACCCACAAGGAAAATGAAAACTTAAGAGTAGGTTGTAATTAGCCCCTAGAACTGAGGGTAAACTAGGTGAACCCAGAGGAAATGTAAAAATTGGTTAAATATCTGCCAGTTCACAGTATTTAAGCTAGCAGGATGTGAGAGAGCTAGTATTTGCATCCAGGGCAGTTTTCTCCTAAAGTTAACTGCTTTTTTTTTTTTTTTTTTGCTTTTCGGGTCACACCTGGTGATGCTCAGGGGTTACTCCTGGCTTTGCACTCAGGAATCACTCCTGGCAGTGCTCAGGAGACCATATGGGATGCTGGGAATCGAACCCAGGTTGGCTGCGTGTGAGGCAAATGCCCTACCCGCTGTGCTATCACTCCAGCCCCTAAAGTTAACCTCTTTTTGCCAGCACACACCTCTGACTGAAGTGGCAGATCTTTATTTTCCCGGGCAGTTTGCTTGTGTCAGATTTCTGTCTTTTCTACTTACGAGATTAAAACTGGGGAACCGAGAGGAAGGGCAACTCAAGGTGATAGATGTTGAGTTGGGTCTAGGACCATTTCTCTGGAGACTAAAACCAGGAGTTGCAGGATGGGGCTGCACCGATTTTTGTTTCTGCTACTATTTATATCTGTCACCTGTGTTTTTCCACAAAGCTCTTTGGTTTCTGGTTCTCTTGTGTTGTCACACACTCAGTTATGGTCATGTTTAATTATGTTTAATTGCCCATGGGCTGAGGGCTGTGCCTGTTTCGGTCCTGGTCTTTATGGTACCTTTGAGAGTACCTTCCATCCAAGTAGTGGTCAGTAGATATTTCACATAAAAGCAAGTAAACATGGGCTGGAGCCATAGCACAACGGGTAAGGAGTTTGCCTTGCATGCGGCCGACCCAGGTTTGATTCCCAGCATCCCATATGGTCCCCTGAACCCCACCAGGGGTAATTCCTGAGTGCAGAACCAGGAATAACTCCTGTGTGTGGGTATGACCTGGGTGTGACAAAAAAAAGAAAAAAAACGGTAGGGGTACCCAAAGGAAAAAAAAAGCAAGTAAACAAATATAACCATCTCACAAATCAGCTCCTCTGTTCTTAGCTCAGTGACCACATTTTCTGTCTCTTCATTGGTTTCTTTCTCTTGTTCTCTCTCTTATTTTTTTGGTTTACTCGGTCCACACCTGACCATGCTCAGGGGTTACTCCTGGCTCTGAAATCATGAATTACTGCTTGTAGTGCCTGGGGACCACAGAAGATGATGAAGATCAACCTGGGTTGGCCTGGCTGCGTACAAGGCAAATGCCCTACCTGCTGTACTACTGTTCTGTCCCTCTTCATTGATCTCTTTATCTCTGTTTCTCTAGCTCTCTCCTTTTTTTTTTTTTTGGTCATTCTTACTCTCCTTAACACACACACACACACACACACACACACACACACACACACACACTCACACACACACATACACACACACACATACATACATACGTACATACATACATGCCAGACCTGGCTGTGTCTGTCTAAACACCTGCTTTATCTTAGAACTCACCTGTAGTCTCTGTGTCACCAAGATCTGATAGCTAAGTTTGTTGAATTAAGATCAAAATAGAATTGTTTGCGGGACTTCACTAAGGACTGGTGTGGGTTGGGTTTCAAGTAGTGATGTAAATAGAGGAGCTTTGTTATTAGGATATGAATCCTAGCATTTTGTATTGTATAAACAAACGTCCACACTTCTCTTTGGTAGACTTGCTGCTAAAGCAGATTTTGGCCGAAGAGTTTTTTTGCTTCATACAGTCTCCCTACCTATCAATCACGGAGCTGAGTACACTGTTTTGCTGTCCTTTCCTTAGGAATGAAAGACAATTTTCACACGTTGAGGCAACTTTTGTATGTAATTCGGGGCTTAACTACACTAGTGCGAGATAGTGAACCTGCAGTTGATAGAAAGGCAGAAACTACCTCTGGAGAATTGCTTTTCTCTACCCTCGATTCAAAGGACTTAATGTTTTGAATTTGAATACTTTGTGATTAGTCTCACATTAAAATAAAGTATGAGCAAAGCTGGTGGTATTATTTTTGTGGAAAAGGAGAGGCTCTGATTCATTTGTTATATAAAAACAGGTTTTGGGGGGTAACTTCTTAAAAGTACAGTTAGTTAATGACAAAGCTATGTAGCTAAATTCACTAGAGTTCTATTTTTACTCAAAAACTCAGTGAATGGAAAAAAAACTTCCCAAAAAAGCTCACTTGGAGATACTAAAATGTTTCTTAGTGTGCAAGGAACAGCCCCTGGTCAGGGATATTAAAGATACTCAGTGTTTATCCTGTTTAATAGAGCTATGGTATCTGAGAAGACCGAGAAAGAAATATACTCTACATATGAATAATATTTATAACTATATTTTTCCAAGAAGAGATCTGATTTTCAAATGACAGTATCTAAAAATAAAGCCCATTCACTAAGTCTTATTTTTCATTTTGTTTGAAGACTTTTTCTCCTGACTCTAATGCCAAGAAAAACACTTTGGTTCTGCAACATACTGATTTTTCTAGCTGCTGATTTTATCAATGAATATATGGTGCTGGTATGTCAAGCCACCCCCACCCCTTTTTAAATGAGTGCCTGCTCTCATGCCAGCAGCAAACTATGAGGCTTATAAAATAACATAAAACACAGTCCCTTCTTAAAGGTGCTTGAAGATTAGTTGAAACACACACATACACACTTTTTCTCAAGTACACCCAGAAGTATGCCAAGTTAAATACTGAAGCCAACATAACGAGACCATCATGTAATATTGAGCACAGAGCTGGCAATTTAGTAACTGCTCACTGAATTCTCTTTCACTGATTGATAAGTTAGAATGGATGAATATCTTTCACAGGGCTAGGTTGCTGTGGAATGAATAAAAGAGTACTGAACTTAGTTCAAATTTGAAATATGCTTTGTTTCTATAGCACAGCCAAATAAAATATAGAATGTTTGGTTCAATTTGAATTTGAGATAAATTACAAACAGTTTTTTTTACCATAATTATGTCTGAAATATTGAGAGGAGTACACTTATATTAAAATTTATTCCAGGTAATGATAAGCACGTTGGGAAAATGGGCACATGTCCTAGGGAACTGCTGAATCTGTACTATTCGTTCATCCTTGTCTGGGTTACAAGTCCTTACAAATTCCTATTTATGTCAAAGGTTATAAAGAGGGATAAAATGATATATGAAACTGTGGGTCAAGGAAAATCTCAGGTAGAAATCTGCTCCAGGATAGAGGACCTGTGACAGTTACTAAAGGTTAATGTCTGTGTGCTTTTCAGAACATTGAACTCAAGGTTGAAGTTGAGAGCCTGAAAAGAGAACTCCAGGACAAGAAACAGCATCTGGATAAAACATGGTGGGTTGACGTTTAAACTAGCTTATTTCTGTCTATCTAGAGTCTGGCTCACTAATCTAAGAACTATAGAAAGAACTATAGACTTGGAACCAAGTTCCTTAACCTTAACTTCATTTAAGGTTATTTCAAGGGAGTGAAATGGAGTTCATGAAGAGAAGAAAACAATATTTTCCCCGTTTTTTGTTTTCTTTGGTTTTCTATTGTAAAAGTGTGGTTTCTTTTGGGCTGGTGAGATAGCTCAAAGAGTAGAGTACATGCTTGACATATGAGAGGCCCTGAAGTTAGTTCCCAACACCACATCCCTGCGACCTTCCACTCCGAGCACCACTGGAATGACCTTGGTAACCCCGAGTATTATTGCTTCTAGCAGTAATGCATTGCTAGGCTGAAGCAAAGGACTGTCTGGCCTGCACGTTCAGGTCAAGTATCACTGAATATAGTCTCGGTGTCACCTGAGCACTGCTTGGAGATACTTCCAAAAACATATTTTGTTTTGTTTTTTAATTTCTTCTCTATAATTAAAAAAATTTAGTTTAAAATGACAGGCATTATTAATTATTAAAATACTTTTCAGATCGGTGTACATTTAATATGAGCTGTCATTCTTTCCGTATTCTTGATATTTAGCATGACAGCCCAACAATATCAGAATACTCAAAACCAGCTCTAATGATCTACAATATGCCATTATTCTGAATACTTACTAGGTCATTAATGAGTTCATAGAGTTTAGAAAAACTTAACATAACAGCAGAGAAAAACATTTGAGATTTGTGCAATGCTTACATTTTTCAATGTCGTTCAACTTTTAATTCTCTTGCTTTGTTCTATTTCTATTTATTTATTTTTTGGTCTTTGGGCTTACTGCTCTTAGGGATCTTTCCTGGAAGGCTGGGGCCACCATATAGGTTGGCCACGTGCAAGGCAAGTGTTTTACTCGCTGTCTTATCTCTTTGATCCCAACTTTATCCTATTTTTAGAAATGAGACAAGTAGGGTACAGAGTATGAAAGTCTTCTAAGGTCAGTGGCAGAGCTCACTCATTTGACTTCAAGTTCAAGGTGCTTCTGACTCCACAACAGCTGTAGCTTATTCCATCAGGAATTCTTGGCTGATTAGGTTACTCAGAAAATATGTAACTTCATTTTCATATTTCAGTTTGCTGTTGTTGCATTTCTCAGGAAATAGAGAGTCAAATTAAAAAGCTAATGGGATTCCTGAGTTTGCCTATTTAGAATTCTTGGGGTATTGCCTTGACTAGTGTCTCAAGACCCTCTTTTATGGGGAGAGGCACACCCAGCTGTTCTCAGGGCTTATTCCTAGCACTGGAAGGAAAGATCACTCCTGGCTGTGCTTCGAGCATCATATGTAACGTCAGAGATTGAACACAGGTCAGTCACATTCATGGCAAGTGACTTATTGGCTGCATTATTTCTCTAGCACAACAAAGACCCTCTGTCCCCTTGAATCTATAATAATAACAAGCAAACAAGATAAATATAACTTCTGGGACAGTGATGAGTTGTATCCCCTATCAACTAAGGAATCCTGTACTCTTTAGAGAAGCTCTATTTAGTTTCCATGGACCTAGCCTCCTGGACTAAATATTTACTCTGGGCTTGAATACAGTTGATTTATCATGAGCTTTTAAACATCCAATATTGTTCTTTGCCTAAGACAACATGGCCCCTGTTTCTCATCAAATGACTTTACGCAGGAATAAAACCAAACGAAAATTAAGATCTTTCAGCACTGCTACTGTTTCATAATGTCTAATCCTCCATTTTAGAGAAGTTATTATTAGCTATAAATAAAATGGTGACAAATAATAACTATCATACCTGCTTCATGCTAGTGCCTTGATATACATTTTTAGAGCTATTAGAGGGAAAAATTGGGCCAGAATCCTACATTTCTATATATTAAATATCTGCTCTCTATATAGAACTGTGGAAAAACTGGTCAAAACTCTGTATAGGTAAGCCTGATTCTGGACAGTTTCTGAGTGACTGACTAAATAAAGGAGGAGAGCACTTTCATGGCTGTTTAAACAACCTTTTTTCTTTCTCTCTTTTCTCTTTCCCTCCCTCCCTTCCTTCCTTCCTTCCTCCCTCCCTCCCTCCCTCCCTTCCTTCCTTCCTTCCTTCCTTCCTTCCTTCCTTCCTTCCTTCCTTCCTTCCTATCTTCCTTCCTTCCTTCCTTCCTTCCTTCCTTCCTTCCTTCCTTCCTTCCTTCCTTCCTTCCCTCCCTCCCTCCCTCTCTTTTTCTTTCTTTCTTTCTTTCTTTCTTTCTTTCTTTCTTTCTTTCTTTCTTTCTTTCTTTCTCCTTCCTTCCTTCCTTCCTTCCTTCCTTCCTTCCTTCCTTCCTTCCTCCCTCCCTCCCTCCCTCCCTCCCTCCCTCCCCTTCTCTCTCTTTCTTTCTTTCTTTCTTTCTTTCTTTCTTTCTTTCTTTCTTTCTTTCTTTCTTTCTTTCTCTCTCTCTCTCTCTTTTGAGAATATGGGATTCTCTAGAATGGAAAATCAGTTGCACAGCGAGTAGGGCGATTGCCTTGCATGTGGCCTACCAGGCCAACCCGAGTTCAATTCCTCTGCCCCTCTCGGAGAGCCTGGCAAGCTACCGAGAGTATTTCGCCCGCACGGCAAAGCCTGGCAAGCTACCCATGGTGACGTATTCGATATGCCAAACACAGTAACAAGAAATCTCACAATGGAGACGTTACTGGTGTTTGCTCAAGCAAATCGATGAACAATGAGAGGACAGTGCTACAGTGCTTCTATTAAATAAGAAGAAGCTCAGTAAAGTTAGGGCTGTTCTATAAATTACTAAATTAACACAATTTGTAGCATTTTATGCAGATAAATGTATATCTATGATGGCTAAGAATTTATACATGAAGTGACCTTAGGTTTTAGTCACTTCTTATTTGAAGCTCTAACTTATATAGAATCAAAAAATAAAGCAGAAGAAAAGAAGAGGGCCATCTTTGCTAAATTAATTCAGTTTTATGTTCTTAATGGGTATTTCACCACAGTTCTGAAATAAAAGGAACATTTCAACACAGATAGCAAGACAGGAATACTGTTCCTCCTTTGTGAGGACAGTGTGAAGGACAAAGTCGGGTGCAGATGACTGTGAACACACAGGCCGGCTTCTGCACCGTCTGATTTCAGCTTGGCTTCCAAATGCAAAAGCCTCTTCTTGAACCACAGTGATCAAACCTGTAGGGAGCCACGTAGGCTCTCTTTTCCTTGGTTCTGGGAGTTGAACCCAAGGAGAGTCTCGTGGAGAAATGCTACATATTTGCTTTACAGCTGATCTGCATGCTCAGCCCTGAAATATATTCAACTTGACAAGCAACAACAGAAAAATCGAAGTGGAGCGATAGCACAGCGGTAGGGTGTTTGCCTTGCACGCAGCCTATGTGGCCAACCCAAGTTCGATCCCTCTGCCCCTCTCGGAGAGCCTGGCAAGCTACCGAGAGTAGCTGGCAAGGCAGAGTCTGGCAAGCTACCCGTGACGTATTCAATATGCCAAACACAGTAACAACAAGTCTCACAATGGAGACGTTACTGGGCCCCGCTCGAGCAAATTGATGAACAGCGGGAGGACCGTGACCATGACCTAAACAAATGACCCGAAAATAGAGAGACGAGCACTTCATTCATAACTGCAGAGCCGAATAGGCTTCGGTTTTCTTCTCATCAGTGTGACTGAAGAACAAAACCCATCTTAACCGGGGTCTTCTTGTTACGTTTCATGACCCATTCTTTTTTTTGTTTTTTGCTCTTTGGGTCACACCTGGCAATGCACAGGGTTACTCCTGGCTCTGCACTCATGAGTTACTCCTGGCAGTGCTCAGGGGACCCTATGGGATGCTGGGAATCGAACCCGGGTTGACCGCATGCAAGGCAAATGCCCTACGCGCTGTGCTATCATTCCAGTCCCCCTCCTGCTTTATTTATTTATTTATTTATTACTTTTTGGGTCACACAGGGATTACTCCTGGCTCGAGGAATTACTCCTGGCAGTGCTCAGGGGGACCAAATGGGATGCTGGGAATCGAACCCAGACCAAGGCAAATGCCCTACCCGCTGTGCTATCACTCCAGCCCCTGTCCTCCTGCTTTATTCATTTTTTTGTTGTTGTTTTTTTGGTCACACACCTGGTGATGCACAGGGGTTCCTCCTGGCTCTGCACTCAGGAGTTACTCCTGGCGGTGCTCAGGGGACCCTATGGGATGCTGGGAATCGAACCCGGGTCGGCCGCGTGCAAGGCAAACGCCCTACCCGCTGTGCTATCTCTCCAGCCCCTTCATGACCCCCTTCTGATGGGCTAACATGTGCGGTTCTAGGGCTGATGCAGAGAATCTCAACACCCACAATGAAGCGGAGCTGCGGCGCCAGTTTGAGGAGAGACAGCAGGAGACGGAGCACGTGCATGAGCTGCTGGAGAACAAGATCCAGCTTCTGCAGGAGGTGAGGAGGAGTCCCGAAGGCCCACGGCCAGGGGCGCTCTGCCCCCTCTTGCTCCACTGCTCTGCCTCTGGCGGACCTCTCCTGCCCTGCCTTCCTTCCCAAGCTCCGGTATTCCTTGCGTTTCAGGTCTCCTGGCCTCGGAGTGAGGCTCTCCAGCATCAGAGCTTCCATTTCTTTTGCAGGAATCCAGGTTAGCCAAGGATGAAGCCGCTCGGATGGCAGCGCTGGTGGAAGCAGAGAAAGAGTGTAACCTGGAGCTCTCAGAGAGGCTGAAGGGCATCACCAAGGACAGGGCAGATGCGCCAGGAGAGCTGGTCAGGCCCCAACCGTACGCCGAGGCTCTGGCTCAGAAGGACAAGTAGGTGTCATTGATGCTGTTTTTATCACTTGTCCTTTGCCTGTCACTGAGGCCATGGGGACGCGTGGCAGCTACACTGCTTCCTTTTCCAAACTTGTGGCTCTGTGGTAATGCACTTGTCTTTCATGGAAGAGCCCCAAGTTGGATTTCCAGCACCAACAGGGCCCCCAATAGGCAGGAGAAGCCCCTGAGAACTTAATCCCCCAAGCCCTGCCAGGTATGGCTTAAAAACCAAAACTAAATAAGTCAGTAAATTAAAAACAGAAAACTAATAATGGGCTTAAGCATTTCTAAGACTTGATAATCCCTTTCAACCAAAGATTATTCCATTTAGAGCTGGAATCTTCAATGATATTCACTAAGAGGACTCACTTGAGTTAGAAGAACAAAACTCAAATAGGTTCAAGTAGAAAGTCAGTCAAAATATAAAGGCCCTCCCGTTGATCGTCGATTTGCTCGAGCGGGCCCAGTAACGTCTCCATTGGAGACTTTGTTGTTACTGTGTCTGGCATATCGAATACTCTCGGGAGCTTGCGGGGCTCTCCGAGAGGGGCGGAGGAATCGAACTCGGGTCGGCCATGTTGGCCGCTTGTAAGGCGAACGCCCTACTGCTGTGCTATCACTCCAGCCAGTCAAAATATAGCAAACAAAATACTTGGATTTGCATGTATTCAGCACACGGTCTGTGTCAGACTCTGGGAGAAACACAGATGAAAGACCCGGTCCTGTCATCAAGAAATATGTTACATGATTTTAACAAGGACTCTGATCAACGTAATGGGATGTTCCTGCGGAAATACAGGAGTGTCATCGATTCTAGACTGAAGGGACAAGGCACCTTTGAGAGTTTTCTGGAGGGAATGAAAATGCACTGAATTTTAAAGAATGAGTAAGAGTTGGAAGAAGTAGGATAGGAAGTGGTGGGGAATGACATATGCTGTGCAGAAAGAAAAACTGGAAGGACAGGAATATTGCAGGACCTTAATCCTTCATAGCTTGAGAAGAGGGTCTGAAGAAGACTCTCCAGGGGTTAACTATCTGGCAAGTAAAGGTAGGATACGCCAACTTTGTGTGCCATAATAAGGAACTTGAATTTTCTCCTGATGGTAATTGGGCAGTTATCGAGAATACAACCATCTAATTTCTGTGTTATTGCAGTTATTGAGAATACTACCATCTAATTTCTGTGTTACTACATTGGTGTCCTCACTATTCTCTTTACTTCTGGTTCCGTTCTTCTCTCTTCTATCCCAATTTAACCACTAACCATTCACGGAAGATTAAAATGAAGAATTCAACAACATCAAAATGGCAAATAAGTCAACCTATTAGATAATTGATATTACAATAAAGAAGAAAATGAGAAAGCCTTAAGTAATGTTTTACTGGATAGGTAAAAACACACAGTTTAAACCATAGTGACTAACATGACCTACCTACGCCACAGTTCTCATCATATTATTGCAGAGTCATTTAAAAAGATCCCAAACATGGTGTTGGAGCAATAGCACAGCAGGTAGAGGGTTTGCCTTGCACACGGCTGACCCAGGTTCGATTCCCAGCATCCCATATGGTCCCCCAAGCACCGCCAGGAGTGATTCCTGAGTGCATGAACCAGGAGTAACTCCTGTGCATCGCCAGGTGTGACCCAATAAAGGAGAAAAAAAATCCCAAAAATCTTTAAGATATAAGATCCATTCTCATTAAAGCTTTTGATAATGTGGGCTCTCATACTTACCCCCTTACATGTCACTCATGCCAGGCAAGTAATAATGATGACTAAGTTTTGTGGAGCTCCCATTATATAACTGAGTTGAGTACTTTGCGGTAGGGTGTTTGCCTTGCACGCAGCCAACATGGCCGACCTGAGTTCGATTCCTCTGCCCCTCTCGGAAAGCCCGGCAAGCTACTGAGAGTATCTCGCCCGCATGGCAAAGCCTGGCAAGCTACCCATGACGTATTCGATATGCCAGACACAGTAACAACAAAGTCTCCAATGGAGACGTTACTTAAGGGCCCCGCTCGAGCAAATCGATGATCAACGGGAGGGCCTTTACCTTTACCTTTACCTTAATTCTTAATTATTTTTATATGCCCATGATACAGGGATTAGTATGCCTTGCAAATAAAGAAATGGGCATTTACGAGTTGTTACTATATAGAAGGTACTGTTGAATGAAATTAGTCAGAGAATGAGAGATCAACACAGCATAATCTTTCTCATATATGGGCATTCTTCAAAAAACTAGAAACTGAGCTTCCATCTGACCCAGCAATGCCATTTCTGGGAATATATCCCAGGGGCCCAAAAACATGTTGTGGAAAAGCTATTTGCACTTCCATGTTCATTGCAGCACTATTCACAATAGCCAGAATCGGGAAACAACCTGAGTGCCTGAGAACAGATGACTGGATAAAGAAATGGTGGAACATCTACACGATACTAAATACTAAAGAGCCAAAAGTGAAGTCATGAAATTTTCTCACAAATGGATGGGCATACTGGGAGAACTGAGTCAGAGGGAGACATAAAATGGACAGACATAAAATGGTTGGACTCATTTTTTTTTTGGATATGAAAAAAGACTGTGAGCCTAATACCCAAGGACAGTAGAAACAAGGGCCAGGAGGACTGGCCCACTGTTGGAAGCTTGCCGCAAGTGGTGGTAGGGGGAGGGAGCTAGAATAGAGAAGGGACCACTTTGACAATGATAATTGGAAATGATCACTCCTAACAGGAACTGAGTGCTGAAAGCAGGTAAAGGGACAAACATGATGACCTTCCAGTACCTCTATTGCAAATCATAATGCCCATAGGAGAGAGGGAGGGGGAGTGGAGGAAGAAAGGAGGAGGAGGAAGAGGAGAAGAAAGAGGGGGAGGATAGGAGGAGGAAGAATATCTTTCTTTTTTTTTTAATTTTTATTAGTGAAACACCATGAGGTACAGTTGTAGACTTACACATTTTTGTGCTGGGGTTTCAGTTATGCAATTATCGAGTACCCATCCCTCCACCAGTGCCCATTTTCCACCACCACTGATCCCAGTATCCCTCTCACCCCCCTTCCCCCCATCCCACCCTGCCTCTGTGGCAGGGCATTCCATTTTGTTCAGAAGAGATCTTTCATAGATATAGACGTAGGGAGAAGGGCAGCAGGGAAACTGGGGGCATTGGTGGTGGGGAATATACACTGGTGAAGGATTGGGTGATGGAGCATTGTATGACTGAAACCCAATCATGAACAACTTTGTAACTGTGTGTATCTCATGGTGACTCAAAATAAATAAGGAAATAAAGAAAGAACAGATGAGAGAATAAACAAACAGTGGAATAAAGTTTTTTTTGAAAAAGAAAAATAATATGGGAATTACAAGTGCCCAAAGACAATAGAAGCAAAAAATATGAGAATTGGCCTTCAGTAGGAAGCTTGTCACGGGGGTGGGGGCGGGGTGGAGGGAACTGGGACAGAACAGGAGGTCAATGCTAGAAGGAAGCGGGGACTGGAGAAGGGGTTTGGGGGGAGCTGTGCTGCAAGGTGGTTAAGTGTTATGCATGAAACACTAACAGTAATTGTTCTGGAAACCACAGTGCCTCATAGATTTTTTTTTATTAGTGAGACATATGAGGTACAGTTGTAGACTTACAAATTTTTGTGCTTGGGTTTCAATTATATAATGATCAAATGCCCATCCCTCCACCAGTGCCCATTTCCCACCACCATGGATCCCAGTATCCCTCCCACCCCCCATCCCCCCCATCCCACCCTGTCTCTGTGGCAGGGCATTCCCCTCTGTTCTCTCTTATTGGGTGTTGTGGTTTGCAAAAGAGGCAATGGGTGACAATCACGTTTTGTCTATAGTCTACTTTCAGCATGCTTCTCCCATCTTGGGAGGATCCTCCCAACACTTTTATTTGGTGCTCCCTTCTCTATCTGAGCTCCCTTTCCCCCTAGCATGTGTGGCTGGCTTCCAAGCCATGGAGTAAAATTCCTCGTACTAATCTCAGCCATTCTTGGGTGACAGTCTCCTATTTTGTTACTTTATGTTCCCCAGATGAATGCAATCTTTCTATGTCTGTCCCTTTCTTTCTGAGTCATTTCGCTTAACACGATACTTTCCATGTAGTACCACTTGTATGTAGCTGTTAGAAAAGCCTCATAGATTTTAAAGCCTGCCTGTCAGAGAGGCAGACGCTTGGTGCGAGGGAAATTGGTGGAGGGAAGGAGACATTGGTTAAGGGATTAGTGCTGGAAGATTGTGTGCTTGAAACCCAATCATGGAAAACTCTGTTACTCATGGTGACTAAATGAAAATAATAAATTTCAAAGAAAATGCTATTTATAGAGTTGTGTAAAATGGTTTCAGACGTGGCTAAAATCCACACCCTAAAAATTGTCTCCAGAATCATACGGAGAGTCTCTAGAATTTTGTTTCTGCTTCTCTTTCTGTAGGACATACCAGCTTTTCCTTCCTGGTAAGCTTCCAAATGCTCTAAGACATCAATTGTCACTTTTCTGAAGGGTTTTATTACAGCACTATTAATTTTATATTGTTTGTTTTAAACACGACTTCATTAGTGCATAATTCTTAGTAGTATTTTTTCTTTTGCTTTCAGATATTTTCTGGTAGATTCCTTGAGACTTTGTCTTATTCCAATAAATTCTTGTTAAACAACAACCAAACAGAAGACACAGACATATTTGACACAAATTGAGGGAGTTCATTTTATTTATTTATTTATTTTTTAAAAAGTTTATTTATTTTATTTTTATTTATTTTTTTGTTTTATTAGCAAAACACCATGAGTACAGTTGTAGACTTACAAGTTGTTGTGCTTGGGGTTCAGTTATACAATGATCGAGTACCCATCCCACCACCAGTGCCCATTCTCCACCCCCACCAATCCCAGTATCCCTTCCACCCTGCCTCTGTGGCAGGGCACTCCCTTTTGTTCTATCTCTCCTTTTGGGTGCTGTGGTCTGCAGAAGAGACATTGGGTGGCAATCATGTTCGGTCCATAGACTACTTTCAGCAGGCATCTCCCATCCTGGGCAGATCTTCCCAGCACCCTTTATTTGGTGCTCCCTTCTCTATCTGAGCTGCCTTTACCCCTAGAGTGTGCAGCTGGCCTCGAAGCCATGGAGTGAACAACCTGGTATTTATCACAGCTGTTCTTTGGTGTTAGTCTCTTGTTTTGTTACTTTATGTTACTCAGATGAATGCAATCTTTCTATGTCTGTCCCTCTCTTTCTCACTCATTTCACTTAGCATAATATTTTGAGGGAGTTCATTTCAGATGATACTGAAAAACTTTGTAAAGCAGGTCATGTGTGGTTTGAAGCTTAGTTATTCATGACTGAAACGCAGCATGAATAACTTTGTAACTTGATTCAATAAATTAAAATTTTATTTAAAAAAGAGATATTCTAGAGTAGATACCATGGGCACATTGGCATTGCATCTGTACTTATCACAGCTACTATTATAATTTACACTTATAGTCTCTTGTATATTTTTCCCCAATTTGTGATGTTTTTATTGTTATTTTAGACATTTAAAACATTATTTATTTATTTACACAACTGTTCATGATTGGGATTTCAGTCATACAGTGTTCCAACACCCATCCCTCCAACAGTGTAATCTTCGAGCACCAGTGTCCCCAGTTTCCCTCCCACCCTCAAAGCCCTCCCTACCCCCGCCTGCCTCTATGGCAGGCACCTCTCTTCTCTCTTTCTCTTTTTCCCTCATTTTCGCTTGATGGTTTGCAATACAGATGCCGAAAGGTTATCATATACATCCCTTTACCTGCTTTCAAAACTCATTTCCTGTCCAGAGTGATCATTTCCAACTAATGTTGTCATAATGGACCCTCCTCTATCTTTTTTTTTAAACATTTTTTTCCTTTTGCTTTTTGAGTCACACCCAGCGATGCACGTGGGTCACTCCTGGCTCTGCACTCAGGAATTATCCCTGGCAGTGCTCAGGTACCATATGGGATGCTGGCAATTGAACCTGGGTCAGCCGCGTGCAGGGTAGACGCCCTACCTGCTGTGCTATCACTCCAGCCCCATGCCCTCCTCTATCTTAATTACCCTCCACCCCAACACTCTTGTGATTTCCAGCCATTGATCAGTTCTCCTGACCCATTTTCCATGGGCTTGGATATTAGTTCATCTTTAAATATATACATATATATATATTGTACAAATAAATGCAGTCATTCTACATCTGACACTCTCCTTCTGGTTGATTTCACCAAGCATGATACTCTCCAGGTCCATCCATTTATAGGTAAATTTCATGACCTCATCTTTCCTAACGGCTGTGTAGTAGTCTATTCCATGGACCACAGTTTCTTTGCCCATCATCTGTTCTCAGGCACTCAAGGTGTTTCCAACTTTTGGCTATTGGAAATAGTTTTGCTATGAACATAGGAATGCAGATAGTGTTTCTGCTTTGTGTTTTTGGACACCTGCAATATATTCCCAGAAGTGGTGTTGCTGGGTCAAATGTGAGCTTAATTTCTAGTATTTTTGAGAAATGTCCATATTGTTTTCCCAAAAGACTGGACCAGTCAGCATTCCCACCAGCTATGAATAAGAGTCCCTTTCTCCCTGCATCTGCGCCAGCACTGGTTATTCTTGTTCATTTGGATGTGTGCTAGTCTCTGTGGTGTAAGATGATATTTCATTATTGTTTTGATTTGCATCTTTCTGATGATTAGTGATGTAGAACATGTTTCTCATGTACATTTTGGCCATTCAAATTTCTTCTTTGAGAAAATTTCTGTTCACTTCTTCTCCTCATTTTTTGATGGGGTTGAATTTTTTCTTGTAAAGTTCTACTAGTGCCTTGTATATCTTGATATTAACCTCTTATCAGATATTAACCTCTTGACACTTTGGCCAAACTATTCACTTTGGTGAATAGTTTTTCCAGTTTCATGGGGTGTCTTTGTGTCTTGGTCACTGTGCCTTTTGAGGTGCAGAAGCTTCTTAGTTTGATATATTCTCACTTGTTAATCTTTGCTTCTACTTTCTTGGTGTTTCATCTTTGAAGATGACTTAAGCTTCAATGTCATGGAGGGGTTTGCCTATGTTTTCTTCCATGTACCTTATGAATTCAGGTCTGATGTTGAGGTCTTTAATCCATTTTTGATCTGACCTTTGTGCATGGTGTTAGGTAGAGGTCGGGGTTCATTTTTTTAAACATACAGTTGTCCAGTTTTCCCAGCACCAGTTGTTAAAGAGACTTTCCTTGCTCCACTTCATATTCCTTGCTTCCTTATCAAACATTCAGTGATCATATATTTGAGGGTCCCATTGATATGTTTTTAAAGTTATTTCTTAACCAAAATCTTACATGATTCACATAGCCAATATTACTTTTCCATTTGTTATGAGATTAGTACTTGACATTCTGGTACCCCTCACCCTTCTGTCATAATATTTCCTCCTTAAATGCTGTCATTGTCTCACATATTTATTTTCACCAGAAGAAAAATTATAATCAGAAAATTTCCTCTAATACCAATTTTTACAAATTTTATTTTATGTTACATATAGTGGTGCTCAGGCCTTACTCCTGACTCTGAGCTCAGGAATCACTTCTGGCAGTGCTCAGGGGACTATAATTGGTGCTGGGGCTCACTAGGATCAGTTATATGCCAGGCAAGCACCTGACTCCTTGTATTCTCTTTGCTTTTTTTTTTTTAATTTTTATTAGTGAAACACCATGAGGTACAGTTGTAGATTTGCAAATTGTTGTGCTTGGGTTTCGATTATACAATGATCAAGTACCCATCCCTCCACCAGTGCCCATTTTCCACCACCAGCGATCCCAGTATCCCTCCCACACCCATCCCCCCATCCCACCCTGCCTCTGTGGCAGGGTATTCCCTTTTCCTTGTATTCTCTTTGGTCCCAAATCTTCTTTATCTTCTTACAGATTCATAGCAATCTTTGGTGTACTGTATATATTCCAATATTACAGCAACTACTACACTTTATACAATTACACTACGTTATGTACAAATATTTGCATATAAATGTACACGAATATACTTTATTATGCAAGGTAAAAATCTCAAGGTAAAAATCTAATGTGTTGGAAATCCTATCTTTGTAGTGGGCCAATAAAGGTATTAATGGTCAATTTTTTGCTCCAGAAAAATTGAAGAACTGAGTCAGAGCCTGTCTGCCCAGGAGAAGATTGTTGAACAGCTCTCTCAGGAGAAACAAGAGTTGCTACATCTTTTGGAGGACCCAACTAGCATGGAAGTGCAGGTGAGTTTTGCCTAGTACTTTCCAAAATAAAAAATGTCATTATGAGTTTTCTATTGCAATGGAACAACTCACTACAAATTAGTGGGTTAAAAGGACACATGTTAATTATTGCTCAGCCTCTCCGGGTCAGGAATTCAGGCATGAACGAATTGGATTCCCTCTTTAGGGTTTTGTCAAGGTGTTAGCTAAGCTGCTTTCTCACTGGAATCTCACTTAAGAAAGGATTTGCTTCTGAGTTCCCTAAAACTACTGGAAGAATTTATTTTTACCTGGGTGTAGAAGTTGTGGCAGTTTCTTTCTTCTAGATAGTTATCACCATTATCACTGTCCTCCTGTTGTTCATCGATTTGCTCGAGCGGGCCCAGTAACGTCTCCATTGGAGACTTTGTTGTTAATGTGTCTGGCATATCGAATACGTCACGGGTGGCTTGCCAGGCTTTGCCGTGCGGGCGAGATACTCTCGGTAGCTTGCCGGGCTCTCCGAGAGGGGCGGAGGAATCTAACTCGGGTTGGCGATGTTGGCTGCGTGCAAGGCAAAAGCCCTACTGCTGTGCTATCGCTCCAGCGATATTCTAGATATTCTAGATAGTAATGATGAGAAAGATCAAGAGGAGAGAAAGGTCTGTTGCTTCTCTCACCTTAGAATAAAACAAAGTTTTTAAAATTTTATTTATTTTTTGACATGTTGCCAAAGATTTCTAGAGTGCCACCTTTAAGAGTAAAAGGGTATGTCACTTCCTTGAATTTGGGAGATAGCCCGGCAAGCTACCGAGAGTATCTCACCCACACGGCAAAGCCTGGCAAGCTACCCGTGACATATTCGATATGCCAAGCACAGTAACAACAAGTCTCACAATGTTACTGGACCTACTTGAGCAAATCGATGAACAACGGGAAGACAGTGATCCAGTGATTTTTATTTTTTAATGGAACCACCATGAAATACACAATTACAAAGTTGTTCATAGTTGAGTTTCAGTCATACAGTGTTCCAACACCCATGCCTTCACAGTGCACAATTCCTGCCACCAATGTCCTCAGTTTCTCCCCCACCAGCCCCCGGACTCCTATGCCCACCCTGCAGCCTGCCTTTATGGCAGACACTTCTCTTCTCTCTCTCTCTCTCTTTCTCTCTTTTATTTTTGTTAGGCACTGTGGTTTGCAATACTGTTACTTAATCACTTTACCTTCTTTTAGCACTCAGCCCATGCTCAGAGTTATCGTTCCTACCTGTCATTGGCATAGTGGAACTGCCACGATGTTGTAACTGCCCTTCCCCTCCATCTTCGTGGCAAGCTTCCAATCATGGACAGTCCTCCTGGCCCTTGTTCTTTGGTATTATCCACATACTGTGTTTTTGTGTTTTATTTTTTTTATATCTCACAAATGAATGCAATCTTTAGAACATTCTTTATGGGGCTTATTGTATTAAGACAGATGCACCAGTATACTCTCCTCTGTAGTTAACATGTTAGTACTCGCATGTAGCACTGATAGTTCAAACTTGAATATGGATTAAAAAGTACAAACTGAAGTGCCATTGTCAACTCTTTAAAGTCAACTGATTAGGTACCTTCATAGTATTTACAACATTCCTTCACTTTTTTTTTTTTTTGCTTTTTGGGTCACACCCAGCGGTGCACAGGGGTTACTTCTGGCTCTGCACTCAGGAGCTACTCCTGGCAGTGCTCAGGGGACCATATGGGATGCTGGGAATCGAACCCGGGTCGGCCACGTGCAAGGCAAACGCCCTACCCGCTGTGCTATCTCTCCAGCCCAGAAACAGATTTTTTTTTTTTGCTTTTTGGGTCACACCCAGAGGCGGTGCACAGAGGTTCCTCCTGGCTCTGCACTCAGAAATTACCCCTGGCAGTGCTCAGGGGACCATATGGGATGCTGGGAATTGAACCCGGGTTGGCCGCATGCAAGGCAAACACCCTACCCACTGAGCTATTGCTCCAGTCCCATCCTTCACGTTTTAAATATAACATAACACAGTTCCATAATGGCATTCTACTACCTTTGCCTTATTCTATTGGTTAGGAGCAATACAATTTCTGTTTTACCTTATGAGGGCAACTATATACAGAGACTATATAAAGAAGTTACTCAAAAATAAATGTCCTATACTTTTCAGGATTCGAAGCAATATATATGAAATGTCTAGCATGTTGCTCAGAACAAGGCGACTGCTTTAATGATCTTAGCAACATGAAAGAGCATACACGATCACGATCACGATCATCCTGTTGTTCATTGATTGCCTCGAGCAGGCACCAGTAACATCTCCTTTGCCCTAGCCCTGAGATTTTAAAAAGTGCCATATTCAAGGCTCTTTCAGGCTTAGGAGAATGAAACCCATCATTGTTACTGGTATTTGGCATATTGGGTACGCCATGGGGAGTTTGCCAGACTCTGCCGTGTGGGCAGGTTACATTCGGTAGTCTGCCAGATTGTCCAAAGTAAGAACGAGATAATAAGATTATCATTATCTTACCATTAGTCTGGACCCAGACTAATGAAAATGAAACACTGTACATCAAAGCATATGGTATCTAGCAAAAGCAGTACTTAAGGGACATGAATAGATCTAAGAAGTCATATTTAAAATGAAGAAACATATCCATTGATAACCAAAGCTTCCACTTAGTAGACTAGACTCAAAGCAAACACACAGAAGGAAGTAATAACAGTTAGAGAAGAGATTAACAAATTAAGGGCACTCATAAAATGAGAAACAGCTACAGTCAATAAGTTAGACATTAAAAACAAATTCACTCACATCAAATTCACTTATCTTTGTCTTACAAAGACAGAAAAAATTAATAGAGATAGTAGTTGCTTATTAG
The DNA here is from genome assembly GCF_029834395.1 of Sorex fumeus. Lineage (NCBI taxonomy): Eukaryota > Metazoa > Chordata > Mammalia > Eulipotyphla > Soricidae > Sorex > Sorex fumeus. Next base: position 8,489,748 of record NW_026606058.1, read on the forward strand.
TGAGATAAATGGTCACAATTCTTTACTTGGCCTGTTAACTTTTGCATATTAACACTGTTTCATTAGCAACTACTGAGCTCATGGTTGTCAATTTGTTACTACTCCTCAGGAGAGACACAGTATAACATGAATGGTTCAGTGCAAATCAGTCACAGTGAGAATTATATCTCCCTGTAGTCTTCTAGATATAAAGAAACAATAAAGCACTTTCTATTACACATTGGAAATAATTACAACACTCAAATAATATATATTGTTATAATATAAAACCTAGGAGTAAATTCACAGAATTTAATATATATAATAAATATTAATATTATTATATATTAATGTTTATTATATATTAATATATATTTTCAGTATAATTTAAATATTTTTATGAAGTGAACATTCACAACATTTCTGTAGTAATAATATTAGTAATATTTTATAGTCTTTTCTATATGACAGGAACAAATCAGTAATATAGAGTTTCTTTATGCCAGACGCTATTCTAAATGAATTCTATATCAGGTCAGTTTATTTTAGCATCAAAACAACCCTATCAGGTATATGTTGACATAAAAGTATAATTAAAATGTTAATTTTAATATAAAATTATTTATCAGGACTCAAAAACATACAGAAAACATTCAGGTACTTGTACTTATGCTTATGGAAAACCACTGTGAATGTCCCAGCTTCAAATATAACTTCAAATGCATGATTCAGGCATTTGGTATTTGCAGTTCAAAAACAGCGAGTGGCCCGTGTTGAATTGGTCATTAGAAATGATAAATTGCAATGCCAAGATGAAAAACTCTTGGTAAATATTTTTAATTGAATCATCTCAATTTACATTGTAGTTTAGTTCATGGAAACTGTATATTAATGCTGTGCTCATATATATTCAAAGTTAACATCTCAAAAAAGTATATGATTAATTATATTACCTCTTTTATCCTGTGGAAAGTTCAACTCATTATGGATTTGAAACAGAGTGTTTCTGTGCCCACTGAAAGTTACGTAGAACTTCTATATAGTATTATTCATCATTACAAAAAGAAAAACAAGAGAGCAGCTTCATGAACTTGCAAAATGCACTTTAGTAGCTAGTTTCTTAGAAAGAATCACTGGTGCGAGGAATCACAGCCTTCAGTGGCTTTATTACCACATGGCACTGTAGCATTGTCCTTCTGTTGTTCATCGATTTTCTTGAGCAGGCCCAGTAACGTCTCCATTGTGAGACTTGTTACTGTGTTTGACATATCGAATACGTCACAGGTACCACATAAGACCAGACACGTAAAACAGAGAACTAAACTACAGGATGACAAATTAAGACTATTAAATACCAAATACAGGGCTGGAGTGATAGCACAGTGGGTAGGGCATTTGCTTTGCATGCGACCAACGTGGGATCAATCCCTGGCATCCCATATGGTCCTCTGAGCATCGCCAGGAGTAATTCCTGAGTGGAGAGCTAGGACTTAACCCCTGAGCATCGCCGACCCAAAAAAGCAAAAGAAAGAAAAGAAAATACCAAATACTGTACATTTTGCATTATCAGCATTAAAATATTTGTGATGATATTGTAAAGTATGCTTTTATTTCTTCATCTCTTTGCCTCTTGATCTCTGAAGCATCAGATTTATGATTACCTAACATGATAAAACCAGTTTCTGAGACAAGTTACCTAGATGTTTTTGACCTCTGACCTTACGTTGACTGCACCAGACAGAAAACAGAAGAATATTCTAGTTAGGAGCAACGATAGATACAGTGGTACAAATTTAAAAAATGCAAAATAATGGCGTGACCAAAGTTAGGGTGAGTTTTGGAGACGCATAAAACACATAACTGAAAGTTGTGTCTTTAAACTAAAGACTTTAGATTGCAGGCAATAGAAAATTAAATAAAAACTGAAACTAAACAAGAGGGATAGGGCTGAAATCTCTTCTAGATGCCAGGAAATGCTTGAGTTGTGAAGATTGATTCATTTCTGCCATATCCCCCAATTTCTTTTTTTTTTCTTTCTTTTTGTTTTTTCTTTCCTTTCTTTTTTTTTTTTTGTGTATGTGCTGCTAAAGTGAGCATATTCCCAATTTTTTTTTAATTAGTGAGACATCATGAGGTATAGTTGCAGACTTACAAATTTTTGTGCTTGGGTTTCAATTATACAATGATCAAATGCCCATCCCTCCACCAGTGCCCATTTCCCACACTGATCCCAGTATCCCTCCCACCCATCCCCCGCCATCCTACCCTCCCTCTGTGGCAGAGCATTCCCTTTTGTTCTCTCTCTCTTATTGGGTGTTGTGGTTTGCAAAAGAGGCAATGGGTGACAATCATGTTCGGTCTATAGTCTACTTTCAGCATGCTTTTCCCATCCTGGGAGGATCCTCCCAACACCTTTATTTGGTGTTTCTTTCTCTATCATATTCCCCATTTTTTTAAGAGTGAGAATACCACGACTGGGCATTAAAAGGAGAGCTCACAAATTTAGGTTTGATTTGTCTAAGATACACATCTTACCCAGTTTCCCATGGATTATTTCTCATGTGATCCCTGCTGAACAGGATCTAAACTCTGGTTTGGAATCCAATGCACTATATTATGCTTCATTTCTTATGCTTCTACCTTCAAAAATGGGCAGTTTTGATATGAAATTTTAGTTTTCATTATCCTTTTATATTATCACTTTTCAGTCCTTTTTTTCCTTTCTTTTTGGGTCACACCTGGCGATGCACAGGTGTTACTCCTGGCTCATGTACTCAGGAACTACCTCTGGTGGTGCTCGGGGGACCATATGGGATGCTGGGAATCGAACCCGGGTCAGCTGTGTGCAAGGCAAATGCCCTAGCCATTGTGCTAATGCTCCAGCCCCCTGTTTTCAGTTCTACCAAAATGTTGGACAGCTTCCATTTCAGCTGGAGTGAACCTGTGCCTTACTTAACTTCCTGTGCTATAACTAACTTCATAGAACAAAAAATTGTCACAAATGTGACTTGCCATTGATTGACATCTTTCCATGTTTGCTTCCAACTCTCTATGTCCAATGAGATTAACAACAATTGTCACCAGAATGCTAAGGGGGAGGGGGCTATGTCATTGTAACACTGCAGCAATTTATTTTCGCTAGGAAATAAATTGGTCAGAATTCATTTATATAAACGGTCACGGTCCTCCCGTTGTTCATCCATTTGCTCAAGTGGGCCTAGTAACGTCTCCGTCATGAGACTTGTTGTTACTGTGTTCTTGCATATCAAGTACATCATGGGTAGCTTGCCAGGCCCTGCCGTGCGGGCAAGATACTCTCGGTAGCTTGCCAGGCTCTACAAGAGGGGCAGAGGAATTCATTTATATAAATAATATATAAATAGAAATAAATAGAATAAATAAATTCAGAAAATCTCAGGTCACAAAGCATTTGTTCTCTTCCTCAGAGAAGACATCCAGAAAGTTGCAAGGAAATTCTAGTAATTATTTCATTGGCTGATATTATTCCTTTCTACAGAAAAGTGAACACTTCACAGCAAAGAATCTTTGATTTGAGAGTACTGGCAACAGCAGCAATAATAGTAGGAGAATTCTGACTTTGGCGCCATACCTGATGTTCTCAGGGGCTACTCTTTTTTTGGTGCTCTTGGTGGAGCTCAGGGGACCACATACAACCCACTGAACTCTATCTCTGGTCCTAACCTGACATCCAGGAGCCCCTGACTCATGTTCGCAGGCAGGATGCCAGTTGAACTGAGATCTTTGAGAACTGGAAATTTCTCTCCATCCCTCAATGCACCTTTTAAGAAAAACAGTTCTGGGGGTAAGAGGGCAGAGAAAAATTATTTTCTTAGAAAGGAAGGTCTAGATATATTGTTTTGTTTCTTTTCTTTATTTTTCTCTCCAGTACTTCCGAGATCAGATAAGATCAGGCGCGTTCAGGGTGGTATGGCCATAGTACTGGGCTGGAGAGATAGCACAGTGGGTAGGGCGTTTGCCTTGCACGTGGCCCACACGGCCGACCCGGGTTCAATTACTTTGTCCCTCTTGGAGAGTCTGGCAAGCTACCGAGAATATCTCACCCGGAGGGCAAAGCCTGGGAAGCTACCCGTGACGTAGTCGATATGCCAAACACATAACAAGTCTCACAAATGTTACTAGGCCCGCTCAAGAAGATCGATGAACAATGGGAGGAAAGTGTTACAGTGCTTTCACAATACTCTATCTGTCTGTCTGTCTGTCTGTCTGTCTATCTATCTATCTATCTATCTATCTATCTATCTATCTATCTGACTTTTTGGGCCATACCCAGCAATGCTCAGGGGTTACTCCTGGCTCTGCACTCAGGAATTACTCCTGGAGGTGCTCAGGGGATCATATGGGATGCTGGAAATCGAACCCAGGTCAATCGCATGCAAGGAAAACACCCTCCCTGCTGTACGATAGCTCCAGCCCCCTATTTTCACAGTACACTATAAACAATATTAACGTAATTTTACCAGGGTTGGTTTAAAAACTGAAACAGAAATGGCCTATGTTAAATAATCAGAAACACTCCCAAGCAAATAAAGCAGGAGAGTCATTGCCTTTATTATTTATTTATTTATCATTTTTTTTTTATTAGTGAAACACCATGAGGTACAGTTACAGACTTATAAATTTTTGTGCTTGGGTTTCAGCTATGATCAAGTACCCATCCCTCCACCAGTGCCCATCCTCCCCCACCACGGGTCCCAGCATCCCTCCCACCCCCCCATCCCCCCCCATCCCACCCTGCCTCTGTGGCAGGGCATTCCCCCTTGTTCTCTCTCTCTTCTTTTGGGTACTGTGTTTTGCAAGAGAGGCACTGAGTGGCAATCATGTTTGGTCTATATGCCTTTAATCCTGGTTTGGAATCCAATGCACTAGATGCAGTGAGGCATATTTTCCTAAAATTGCAAAAGTTCCAGTGTTGCCATGGAGAGATCTCAGGAAGAGGTTAAGGCAAGAATGTGCTCTGAATATTCAAGGCAGAGACTGAAAATCTTGCAAGGATTAATAGTTTAGGTAGCTCCAATTCATTTCATGTACGGAAATTATTTTTAAGAGAAGATTTTCAATATCCTCTTCTTTAGCAGGGGAATTTTGAAACCAGAGATTCATTTGTAAATGATCATTTGACATCACTGTCTCCTGGATAGAAAATATTATTCTTAGTATTTCTCAGAAATAATTAGACCTAGTTGTGTAAGGCAGTAATAGTTTTGACCACTTAGAACTGAAAAAAGATGGAAAAATAAAAGGCCCTTTAGAACTTCATAACAATAGTTATTAAACACTTTCAACGCACAAGGTATGTTAGTGACAAAAGAGGAACACTAAAATGTGTACAGTTTAGTCTCTAACTTCTAAATATTATAACTGAATTGGAAAGTAAGAATGTAACTAATGAAAACAAAATACAAAGCTGTAGAGGTGGGTGGGAATTTCAAAATTCTTCTGGTTTGTGAAGAATTAATAAGATTTTAATAAAATATCAGAAGGAAAAACATTGTTTGATTCATTCAATTATTATGACTTAGACCTAGGAACATGCAGTTCTGAGTATCCTAGAAGATAATTCGTCACTTCTTTCTGATTTGCTTTTGGTCCATACTGGCTGTGCTCAGAAGTAATTCCTGGCTGTATCTCAGGGATCACTCCTGGCAGTGTTCTGAGGACCACATGTAATGCCAGTGATCAAATCCGGGTCAGCTGCATACAGAGCACACACCTTAAACTATCTGGGAAAGAAAGAATTCGTTCGCAGAGAATATATGCAGAGACAGGAGGGGAAAGAGTGGATTTTTATTTAAAAATAGAGTTAAGCTAGAGTCAGAAAGCCCTTAGATGTCAGGTTAATAATTTTATGAGTAGGGGACTGGAGCGATGGTATAGTGGGTAGGGTGTTTGCCTTGCACTTGGCCGACCTGGGCTTGATCCCCAGAATCCTATATGGTTCCCTGATCATCTCTAGGAGTAATTCCTGAGTGCAGAGCCAGGAGTAACCCCTGAGCATCACTGGGTGTGACACCCTTCCCCCTAAAGAACTTTATGAATGGGCTAGAGAGATAAATACCAAGAATTTTAACGATGGGATGAGCACATGCTTTTGCATGCAAGAGGCATCCGCAGAGTTACAAGGGTCCCTGAGCACTACCAGGATGACCCCAAGCAATCATGTAGGCACTAATATTGCTGAGTGTGCCCCCCAATTTTTTTTATCAAAGAACAGTCACTAAATCTCTGTCTTACTGTGCTATATTTAAGCTCTTTTACAAAGATAGCGTTTTTAATTGAAAGGTGGGATAGAGGCTGAGAGATAGTACATCATGCATTGCCTTGCAGCGTCAGCCTGGGTTTGATCCCTGATATCCCATCTGGTTCCCACTGTCAGGATGAGACCCCAATGGAGAGCTCGGAGCAATCCCTGAGCACCGTTAGGTGTGGGAACACCATTCCCAAAAGGAAGTAGTGGAGTTGAAAAAAAAAGCTGATTAAACTAGTTATTATGGAACCCTATTTCCTATATGAGGGTATTATAGCATAACCAAGAACGTAAGTTTTGTGCTAAGGCAAAAGATTAAAATAAAACTTTAAGATATAAACAAATAGTTAATTCATTCATTCATTCACTCATTTATGTAGCTATGATAGACTATGACTGTTTATTAAGTGCTGACCATGGTCCTCAGACTCTGGTGCTGTTAGATACTAGAGATGAGGAAGAATAAGAAAAGCAGATTTCAGGGCCAGAAAGATAGTATAATGGGTAGGGTGCTTGCCTTACATGAAGCCAACCTGGGGTTGACCCCCAGGATCTCATATAGTCCCCTGAACTCACCAGGAGTGATTCCTGAGTATGGAGACAGAAGTAGCCCATGAGCATCGCTGGGTGTCTTCCACAAAAATAAAAACAGATCTCTTCCCCACAGGGAGTTCACATTCTAATAAGGGAGAAAAATAAATAACCAAATAATTAAAAACTGCAAATTATGACACTTTAAGGAAACAAAAAATCAGGAACTGGCAAATTTTATTTTTAAAAGCTCAGAGAGTATCTATGGTTCTTGCTTTTGTAGCACATAAACAGTCATGCCATAATACACAAATGAATAAGTATTGTTATGTTCCAATAAAACGTTATGTACAAAGCACATGGAGCCTCTCAGTGTCCATCAAAGAATGAATGAAGAAAATGTAGTATGTAAATGCATACAATAGAAAAGTATACAACTATAAAAAAGGAAGGAAATCTTGCCTTTGGAACAATATGGGTATACCTTGGCGGCATGTTAAGTGAAATCTATCAACTGGAGAAAGACAAATACTGTAATATCTCTTATATGTGAGAAAATAAACAAACTGAGCAAAGAACAAATTATTGGTCTTCAAGGGGGTACAGCGTAGTGAATAGCACTGTAGCACTGTCCTCCCGTTGTTCATCGATTTGCTTGAGCGGGTCCAGTAACGTCTCCATTGGGAGACCTTGTTTGTTGTTACTGTGTTTGGCATATTGAATACGTCACAGGGAGCTTGCCAGGCTTCACCTTGCGGGCGAGATACTCTCGGTAGGGGTGAGGAATCTCCGAGAGGGGCGGAGGAATCGAACCCGGCTCAGCCAGGCTGGCTGCACGCAAGGCAAACGCCCTATCGCTGTGCTATCCCTCCCTCCGTAGTGAAGTGAATATGCATGTGTAGAATAAGAGAAAGTGATTAAAAAGTGCAAACTCCTAGCAAAGAAACAATTCATGGGTTGGGGGTCAAAAAGTAGTATAGCATGTAGGGTACTTGTCCTATACATAGCTGTCCTAGGTTTAATTTGCGGCCTGCCAGGAATGATTCCTGGGCACAGAGCCAGGAATGAGACCTGAGTATTGCTGGTGTGACCCGAAACCCAATAAATAAATAAATAAATAAATAAATAAGTCATGGGGATAAAATCAATGTTATGGGCACCATCCTTAAAACTATATTGCATATTTGTAGGTTGCTAAAAAAAAGATCTTAAATGGCTCCTCAAAAATACAATTTTTGTGAGTACGTAAGGTAGTAGACTATTTAAATAGACGTATTGTGGTTTTTAAGACTGGAGCGATAGCACAGCGGGTAGGGCGTTCGCCTTACAAGCGGCCAACATGGCCGACCCGAGTTCGATTCCTCCGCCCCTCTCGGAGAGCCCGGCAAGCTACCGAGAGTATTCGATATGCCAGACACAGTAACAACAAAGTCTCCAATGGAGACGTTACTGGGCCCGCTCGAGCAAATCGACGATCAACGGGAGCGCCTTTATCTTTTATCTTATCTAACAATAGTTTCAGGGACCCAAATATATCCTTTTGTGTATTAAGTGTTTTTGTGTGTGTGATTTGAGGGTAGGCGCCATGAAGCAGTACTTCTGAGTTGTATGGGGGTTCTATTTTCATTTTCCCAAGAAATTTTCATATTGCTTTCCATAGTGGTTGAACCAAACAACATTCCAAGTTAGTGGATATTAATTAGACTTATATGATGATTACTCTGCAAAATACAAATCATATAGTAACTAGAAACTGAATCATATAGTAACTAGAAACTATGTTCTATGCTAATTTTATTTTTAAAACAAAACAAAAAACAAAGAAAAGATTGAGGTTGGATTTGGACCATGACCCATCATTAGCTAATAGCACAACGGGTAGGGCGTTCGCCTTGCACACGTCCAACCTGGTCGACTAGAGTTCAGTTCTTCCGCCCCTCTCAGAGAGTCCGGCAAGCTACTGAGAGTATCTCACCAGCACGGCAAAGCCCGGCAAGCTACCCATGACATATTCGATATGCCAAACACAGTAACAACAATTCTTACAATGTTACTGGGCCTGCTTGAGCAAATCGATGAACAACAGAAGGACAGTGACAGTGACAGTGACTAGAGAAACATTATGGAGGGGAGATAGAATTAAAAGTCCAGTCATGGACTGGGGAAATAAGTGGTAGAGTACATGTGATAGACCTTGAATTTGATCCCTGGCACGATATGTCCCCCCTAAACCTCTAGCACGGTGGGACTATACCTGGTGACCTCCAAGCAGCACTGTGGGTGGTTCCTGCTTTTTAAAAAGTGATCATCTTGAGGTGTCACTGTTACATATCACATAAATACAAGTAAATATTTTACTATTTGAAAGTTGAATGCTTTTTTAGATATTTGGAAATGTGAAAGTTGAGAGGAGAATTCTGGGGTTGAGTCACTGTCACTGTCACTGTCCTCCCGTTGTTCATCCATTTGCTCGAGCGGGCCCAGTAACGTCTCCATTGTGAGACTTGTTACTGTGTTTGGCATATTGAATACGTCAAGGGGAGCTTGCCAGACTTTGCCTTGCAGGCAAGATACTCTCGGTAGCTTGCCGGGCTCTCCGAGAGGGGCTGAGGAATCAAACCCAGCTTGGCCAGGCTGGCTGCATGCAAGGCAAATGCCCTACCGCTGTGCTATCGCTCCACCCCTGGGGTTCAGTATATAAGGCAAAGGATATGACATTGAAAAAGAGAAACAAATGAGGTAAAACAATCTGGAATTGATCTTAATTGAAAACTTACAAAAAGGTTTGTAGGGATATGACTCTTGGGTTTGCCAACAATAATGCAGAAAATAGCACTTTTCTTTTAACCTTCTTTTAAGTCTGTTTGATGTTGCCCTGTGTCCTTGTACTAGCCATGTTTGTGGGAAATTGAGTTTCATTCGTTTGGTACTTCCTTCTCATTCTTTCAGATATGTGAGAGTGAAATTCCCTACCCAAATTTTATCCGGCGCCAAAGCATCATTTTGATTACACAGATCCTTGGTCTACCAGTGAAGCACCCTGTGCCAATAAGCACAGCAATGGCTTCATCTTTCATGAAGTTAGAATCCCTTGACCTAGAATCCAGTTTCTTCAAGTCACCCATTGGTTGTCCCTTCACTAGTCCTGCTGATACCCCAGGATACTTAAATGAATATGGATTCCTTTTGCGTTTGGACATCACTCCAACCCGGGCCTCTGTACGATCTAGGCAAAATTTCACCCACTCCTCTTGTGTTGACCTAAAACACATTTCTCTTTCTTCTTTCCCTACTGGGGCATTTGCTTAATCTTCTCAATGGGTTTTGAATGTTATAATATGTATATATATATATATATATATATATATATATATATATCTCAACAAACAACCAGGAAGTGCATTTGATTTCAGACAGCCTCTGTTCAATGTTCTGCAAAAATTTTTGAGTCGGGAGAGTGATATCAGACTCCACCAGTCTCCAAAAAGTAGTTTCCAGGGAATAAAACATTCATATACAAATTTATCCTGTCACCCTTTGCTTAGGTGAGAAATACGAGAAGAGCTGTAAGGATAAGCAGGAAGATTTTTTTTTTTTTATTAGTGAATCACCGTGGGGTACAGTTACAGACTTACAAACTTTCGTGCTGGAGTTTCAGTCATACAATTGTTGAGTACTCATCCCTCCATCAGTTCCATTTTCCACCAACGTCCCTCCCACCACCCCCGCCCCGTCTCCTCCACCCCCCCCCCCCCCCAGTGGCAGGGCATTCCCTTTTGTTCTCTCTCTTCTTTTGGGTGTTGTGGTTTGCAGTAGAGGCATGAAGAATTTTTCATAGAGATACTGAAATACCTGATTAAGGGTTTGAACTTCATTCTATAGGAAGTAGACAATTAAGGATCTTTGCTAGGAAAATTTTGGGAAAAGTAGACAGGATTATTAGAATGGTAAGCATGTAAGACCATATGACTTGGTTAGGGGTTCGGGTTTTAAAAATATAAAGAAAGTATAGAGAATGTGAACCAACAATTATAAACATGTTAGAGGTATTCAGAAAAAAGTATTAAAAAGAATCTAACATTTAGTTAGACAGGCAAGGATCCTGAGAAGCTAAATTTAAAAGCTCTTTAATTTACTTACAAGTTTTTCAGTTACAGAAAATGATATGCCCGAGCTCATATTTCTGGTTCATCTTTTTTAAAAAATTTTTATTTTTTTACAGTTGTTCAAAGTAATTGATCACATTCAATATTTCAGCATCAATCCCACCACCATTACACCTTCCCATCACCATTATTTCGAATTTTCTCATCACTACCCAAGCCTGCCCCAAAGGCAGATGCTAAATAATTTATTTTGTATTGCTTGTTATGAATAATTGACTGAAAATGATCCAAAAAAAGGTTTCCTTAGAGAAAAGTGTGCGAAAATTGTTGTATCTCATCTTGGAACAATTAAGCTCTTGTATTAGAGAGCACTGACATGTTGTTAGAGTTTTGAGCCTTGAGCACTAATATATATATATAAATATATATATATACATATATGTGTGTGTTTGTTTGTTTGTTTGTACACATATATGTGTATATGAATTTCCCTGTCAAATGTTGTGTGCTACTCTTGGTATATCAGTGGCATTGCATATGTGAGTCACATGCCATGCACTCCTGGAATCCTAAAACTTTACATAGGGTGCTAGAACTGGAGTTAAATTTTTCAGCTGGAGGCTGGAGCGATACACAGTGGAGGGCACTTGCCTTGCACGTGGCCGACCCGGGTTCAATTCCCAGCATCCCATATGGTCCCCTGAACACCACCAGGAGTAATTCCTGAGTGCAGAGCCCAGAGTAAGCCCTGTGCATTGCCAGGTGTGACTCAAAAAGCATTTTTTCAACTAGATGGTGATTTGGGGGTCTGGAGGCATCTCTGCAGCGCATTGTTCTCTTCTGAGATTCATTTGTGAGTCTCTGGATCATGGCTGTTAATGTGCTTAAATGGTGCCCGGAGGCAGCGAAGCACAGGGAGATGGTAGGATGGGCCCATTCTCAACTCTGAACGAGCCTGGAGATTTCAGTCACAAGGCCCCCATCTCTGGGCTTTTCAGTGGATTCAATCTTATAAGTGGCGGCTCAGGGCAAGGCTGTGAAGACCAGCCGTGAGCGTGGGAGCGATTGGGTTCTGGAGGGTTGCGGCTGCTGGGGATCTTCTGGGGCAGGTAAAGGGACACACCTGCCCACTGCCCCCCCAGGTGCCCGAATGAAATCAGCCACACACGGGGTGGGAAGACATCTTGCAAAATGTTGCTCTCTTCTGAGATTCATTTGGCTCATCTTTTCATGACTTTTGATTATGTTCCCCATCCCTCTCATTCCTAAATTTCTGTACCCTCTTAGCTGTGCTTTGATTGTAAAATAGCGTCAATTAATTTTCTCAGTAACCCAATTTAGCATGACCCAAATAAAAGAATTTTTCAGTTTTTTTTTTGTTTTTCAAATGAACTCTTCAGTTCCCAGTTTGTTTTTGTTTTTATCTTTTCTCCTAGTTTTCCCGATCAAAAGTCTTATTATCATTTATAATTTCCCCCCTCGCCTCCATCCTCTTCACCTATGTCATCAAATTCTACTGTTCACTTTGAAATGATTCTCACACTAACCGATTTCTTTCCATTTCTGCACCAGATCTTTATTACCTTACATTTGGAGCGTCGCAATGTCCCTTTGAACAGGTCTTTTTGCAACCACTTAGAAATATCTCCATGAATTTCTAATTCATCTGCTAGTCTGGGCTAAACTTTCTAACACATTTCCACATGCCATTCTCTGCTCAAGTCTGTAATCTAAAATTCAAATGATTTTTTCTAAGACCCATCTCAAGTCCTGCTCTCATCCCTTTCAAGCATATTAATCTGTACTAATCTATTATGAAGCTATGTATTAAACTTATCAGTACTGTCTAAAGGGCTGGAGCGATAGCACAGAGGTAGGGCATTTGCCTTGCGCGCGGCCAGCTTGGTTGAACTGGGTTCGATTCCTCCGCCCCTCTCAGAGAGTCTGGCAAGCTACCGAGAGTAACTCGCCCACCCGGCAAAGCCTGACAAGCTACCCTTGATGTATTCAATATGCCAAACACAGTAACAACAAGTCTCACGATGGAGACGTTACTGGGCCCGCTGGAGCAAATCGATGAACAACGGAAGGACAGTTTAGTTTTACAGTCAGTTATTATAACTGGAGCATGCACATTCTCTTCCCCTCACAAAGGGGGAAAATCTCACAAAGATAGAGAAAAAAAACCCTGAATTTGCATGAATTATTGCTCACGATATGATTGACTTAACATCATTGAAAAATTTACTTTATTTGATAAGTATTTGATAAGTTTTTGATAAGTATTTGATAACTTGGATGACTCATATTTATTATTTGAAGATAATTTTTTTGGAAGGCTAGAGAGACAAGATAGGGCTAGGGCACTTTCTTGTCTATGACCAACTTGGGTTTGATCTCCAGCACCACATATGGGCCTCGAGTCCTCCAGGAATGAACCATAAACAGAGAGCAGGAGCAAGCCCTCCCCTGAACACAACTGATTGTGCCCCAAAGGTGGATTCTGTCGAAATGCAGAATTCTACAACCCACATTTGAATTGGAAGTCTGGTTTTAAAATGCTTCAAAACATTGTGTCAGTCATTAACTAATGGGAATCGTAATTGTTTCTAGCTACTTATTAAGTGCAGTTGAGGCAGCATGATTTACATTCCGGTTAATGACAGGGTTTCCTGCAAGCAACGTTCCAACAACACGCATGCCCTCCAGCAGTGTCTGTCTCCATCCACCTTTGTCACAGTGCCTCCATCATCCTCCCAAGCCACGCCCTTTGCTGAGGCAATCTCAGTCCAGTTCTCAAATCCTGTTGCCTTTGGCTATTCCTTACTCCCTCACTTGTTTCTTTCCCTTACTATGTTTCTTGATATCTTACTTATGGGAAAGGCCATTTTGTATCTGTCTCTATCCCTTGACAAGCTTCACCTAGCGAAATACTCTCCTGATACATCCAGTGAAGCAGTAATTTACAAGGTTTCATGTTTTCTTAAAACAGATAGCACAGATATTGTGTATATATACTATAGTTTCTTTATCCAGCCTTCGGGATATTGTAAGTAGCGCTTCAATGAACATAGGTGCAGAAATGTCTTTTCAGAATAGTTTTTGGTCCCTTTGGTCCCAGAATTTATGGGCTATATGGAAACTCAGTGATAAGGTTTTTGTTTTTTAAAAAGTGTCCATTTTATTCTCCAAAAAGAACCAGATGACATTCTGGCCAGCAGGGAATGGATGGATGAGGGTACACTTTCCCCTAACTCCATGCCAGTTCTGGTTGTTTATATTCTTTTTGATGTGTGTCAGTCCCATTGGTGTGGGCAATATTTCAATGTTTTCATTTCATCATCCTGTTGATGGCAGAGCCTGTAACCTGCCCACAGGGCAGAGCCTGGCAAGCTACCCTTGACGTACTTGATATGCCAGACACAGTAACAACAAAAGTCTCCAATGGAGACGTTACTGGGCCCCCTTGAGCAAATCGATGATCAATGGGAGGGCCTTTACTTTACTTTACTTTACATCATCCTGTTATTCGTCGATTGCCTCCAGCAGGCCCCAGTAATGTCTCTTTCATCCTAACCCTGAGATTATATTCAAGGCTCTTTAGGAGAATGAGACCCATCATTGTTACTGGTATTTGGCATATTTGGTACACCACGGGGAGTTTGCCAGACTCTGCCCTGTGGGCAGGTTACATTCATAGCCTGCAAGTTTGTCCAAAGTAGGAATGAGATAATAAGATGTCATAAAAAGATGTCCTGATAAGAGGTTCCGGGAGCTGGATTTTATAGTCTCTGAGTCTTGGCCGCTGATGGGATTACACGGCGCCAGGGGGCTAGGTGGTGGATGTGACCCCCCCCCCCCCCTACTGGAATTTGGAGGATCTGGGTGGAGGATGCTCGACTCCAATCCGAGTAGGCTGGGAGATCTCGGCCCCGGAACCCGCGTGACTTTGTCCCTCTGCCAGTGCCTTCATGTGTGCGGAGAATGGTCCTGGAGGTCTTCGACTGCCGGAGCCCTGGTCGGGGCGGGGAAGAAAGCTCAACCCGCTCCCCTCCAATGTTTTAATTTGCATATGCCTGATAATGGGCTGGAGCGATAGCTCAGTGGTAGGGCGTTTGCCTTGTGCGCAGCCGACTCGACCCACCCGGGTTCAATTCCTCCGCCCCTCTCAGAGAGCCTGGCAAGCTACTGAGAATATCTCACCCGCACGGCAAAGCTTGGCAAGCTACCCGTGATGTATTCGATCATGGTAAACACAGTAACAACAAGTCTCGTGATGAAGACCGTTACTGGGCCCGCTCGAGCAAATCGATGAACAGTGATTGATTGATACCTGATAATAGAATTATACAGAGCATTTTTCATATGCTTAATGACCCTTTTTGAGAAAGTGTCTGCTCATTTTGTCTCAATATTCTTTGGTGCATTTTTTGGTTAAGTTTTACAAGTGCTTTATATATTTTTAATGAAAAATTTATTTGTGTTTGTTAAGGGACTACAATATTGTTAATGATGGTTTCCCACGTACATAATTTCAACACCACACTGGTTACCAATGTGCCCACTTTCCTCCCCCAAAGAGCCCAGTGCCCCCCCCCAACCCCTTTCTCCCCCACAAACTCGGTTTTTTGGATTTGTGTTGCCTTTGATTCTTTGGTTGCTGCTTTGATGTACCTCTTTAAGTTGCATATATGAGAAAGATCATTCTGTATTTATTCCTTTCCTTCTGACTTAGCACAATATCCTCTAGTTCCTGCCACATCGAGGCAAGTTGCATTATACTTTTCTCTCTCTTAGAATTGCACAGTATTTCATTGTGGTGTGTGTGTGTGTGTGTGTGTATACATATATATATGAAAGATCTCACAACTTCTAGATTCATTCATCTGTCATAGAGGTAAAGGTAAAGGCCCTCCCGTTGATCGTCGATTTGCTCGAGCGGGCCCAGTAACGTCTCCATTGGAGACTTTGTTGTTACTGTGTCTGGCATATCGACTATGTCACGGGGAGCTTGCCAGGCTCTGCCGTGCAGGCGAGATACTCTCGGTAGCTTGCCGGGCTCTCCGAGAGGGGCGGAGGAATCGAACTCGGGTTGGCCATGTTGGCCGCTTGTAAGGCGGCATTTTCCTTATTTCCATATTTTGGCTATCATACTTTTACATATCTTGGATATTAACCGCTTAGTGGATGAGCGGTAAGCAAATATCTTTTCCCAGTCATGGGTGTTTCTGACATTTTATAGATTCAAATAGCACAGGGAAAGTAAGCATATGATTATAATTTTACCATAAAGCATAACTAGTTTTACTTTGATATTCTTGCATGTCCTCCTCTGTTTTAAGTTTCTCTATAATCATCATATTCTCTTTCTTTTGAATAGTTTTTGAGTAATTAAAACAATTATTTACAATGTTGTTCCCAGGGCAGTGGAACTTAATACTTATTTGGGATGTGGGGATTTTCCACTTCTCTAAGTATCTTGGAATTTCTCTCCCAGTCCAGAATTAGGTCTTAGAAACTGTACCACACAGTGGGTATAAAGTAGTTATGGTTCTAAGAGATACTTTCTAGGCCCTGAAACTAGAGATCTAAAGATTTAGATAGACAGATAAAAGATTCCCTACTATGATATTTAAGACTTGTTTCAAATGAGGATCCAATTTTCTAAATACAACAGTTTCACAATCATCATTGATAAGATTCCCTATTGATTAATGTGTTTTATTTATCTGTAAGGTAAGGTAAGGTAAAAGCCCTCCCGTTGATCGTCGATTTGCTCGAGCGGGCCCAGTAACGTCTCCATTGGAGACTTTGTTGTTACTGTGTCTGGCATATCGATATGTCGATTTATCTGTAGTATTGCAATATTTCTGATCTATTATTGAGATTTTTCTGAAAATAGTTTAGGATAGTTCAATTTGGTGGTTTTCAAAATGTGGTTCCCAGACTGCAGAATTAGCATGATCTAGGAATTTGTGAGGAATAAAAATATTTGGGATCTACCGCAAATTAATTAAATCAGAAGCTGTAGGCTGTGAGTCTCAGCAACCTGTAGGTTAACAAGCCCCCCTGGTGATTCTGAACCATGCCAAAATTTGATTCAACATAATTATTTTGCGGATTTGAATACTAAGGGCCAGATGTAAGAGACTAGATCTACAATATATGCATACTTTTCAATCCATCCAGTTTATATATGCTCATATAAAAATTAATAATTTAATAAAGCTATTTAATTTATAGCTTTATTTACTCCTTTTTAATTTTAATTGAATTATGCTGACATGGGCTGGAGTGATAGCCTAGCGGTAGGGTTTTTGCCTTGCACGTGGCCGGCCCGACTGACCCGGGTTCGATTCCTCCTCCCCTCTCAGAGAGCCTGGCAAGCTACCGAGAGTATCTTGCCCGCATGGTAAAGCCTGGCAAGCTCCCCGTGATGTATTTGATATGCCAAACACAGTAACAACAAGTCTCATGATGAAGACGTTATTGGGCCCCCCTGAGCAAATCGATGAACAACAGGAGAACAGTGCTACAGTGCTATTATTGTGTTAAATTAGGAAGGGCAATTGTTAAATTAGGAAGGGCAATTTTACATATACAATATTTCCTAGAGATTATTTTCTGCGTTCTTAAAAATGAAAGATAGTAACACAGGAACACGTATGTTCTGAAAATTGAAATGATACATGGTATTTAAAGGAGAAGGGATTAGATACATAGTTTGGGGTTGAGGCGTGTGCTGAACCAGAGGCAGACCCAGGTTCAAGTGCCCAGCACTGCCCAATCACCCCAGGAGTCATCCTTAGCATAAAGCCAGACAAAAAGGCAGGTGCCATGATTCTTCCTAGAAACTTCATTTTACACTCTCAGTTTTATGGTCAGGACACGGAATATTTAGGTGAAATCACACATGCAACGTTCTGTAGCCTGTGCAGCAGGGTGCTCTAAGGACTTTGCACGCCAGAGCGCTTAGCCTTTTCATAGATCAGCTTCTGCCTCGCCTTTCCAAGCAATTTTGGCCAAACTTCTTTCTCAGACTCTTCATCTTCAGCCCTGCAAAATTCCTTCGCTCTTTTCCCTCCAGGGAACACCAGGAACCTTCTTTTCCTTCTCATCTGCTCCCTCCTGGGTCCCAGCGGGGCAAGGGTCGTGCAGGCTGGATTTCTGCAGGGAGAGGCGCGCCCAGATACTGGCCTCTCGCTCAAAGAAGTCTTTTGTCCTTTGTTTGTTCTCCCCAGCTGGAAAGAAAAACTAGGACCTGCAATCTACCTGAACCCGAGAGTTTGTCGGTGGAAATCTACCCTCGCGGCTCCATTCTTTCAAAAGGCCGTTTTCTTTCCTGGTACCGATCGCATTTTGGTCAAACCAGCAGCATCCGCGGGAACACATGCTGGACACTCTCTTAGGCGGCCACTTTATGTCCCCTTCTTATTTCTGCCTTTAACAAGGGAGGGAGAGGGGGGGCTGGAGCGATAGCACAGCGGTGAGGGCGTTTGCCTTGCACCCGGCCGACCCGGGTTCGATTCCCAGCATCCCATCTGGTCCCCTGAGCACCGCCCAGGAGTGATTCCTGAGTGCAGAGCCAGGAGTAATAATCCCCGAGCATCGCCAGGTGTGATGAAAAGCAAAAAAATAAAATAAAATAAAAGGGGGGTGCAAACCCCCTTCTCCACCCTCCCCCCCATCCAGAAGCACCTGCCTTCTGTTTTGGGGGGACTCGCGACAGAGCCGGGGGGAGTCTGAATGAACATCGCCCCCAAAGGTGTGCTATTTCGGCGCCCCGGGGCCTCCGAATCCCGACTGGCCGCGGGTGCGGGGCGGAGCTGGGGCCGCAGGTGGCGGGCGCGGGCGGCGGGGCCCGGGCCGAGTACGTGGCACCAGCCGAGGGCGCCGGGGGAGGGGCTGGGCTTTCTCCCGCCACGCAGAACCTCGGCACGCCCCGCTGCGCGGAGGAGGGGCTCCCGCGCGCTCGGGCTACCCTCGCCCCGGAGCCGGGCCCGGGTCCGAGCCCGCCAAGCTCCCAGCCGCACGGCCGGCCCAGCCCGCGGACCCCCAGACCCGCTTTAGGCCCGGCCGGCGGGGGCGCGGGACGCCTGCGCAGAGGGAGGCGCGGGCTCGTGGACTACAAGTCCCAGCAGCCCTCGCGGGAGCCGAGCCCGCCGCCATCTTGAAATCTGAGCTCCCAGCCCGGGGCCTTTGCGTCAGCAGCCGGCGGCGGCCGCTCGGGTCCCGCGGAGCCCGGGCGCTTCCAGGGAGGGCACCGAGGACGCGGCGGCCGGCAAGCCGGACAGCTGCAGCGGGGGCTGGCGAGTCCTGCGAGTCCCGGCCCGCCTGGCTGTCACTCGGCATCCCCGCCGGGCGTTTCTATGCCCGCGCCCTCCCTGCTCCGAGGGGCGGGGCGGGCCACTCCGGTACCCAGCGCCCGCGCGCTGCCCCCGGGGCTGCGCCCTGCGCCCGGGGGACCCCGCCGGGTCGCGCCGCGCCGGAGCCGCCGACTTGGGGGCGGGCGTGCATGCAGGAGCTGAGGGCCGGAGCCCCCGGGTCCTCCGCTCTGCTGCGGCGCTGCCCCCCGGGAGGGGGCCGGGAAGATGAAGGAGATCTGCAGGATCTGCGCCCGGGAACTGTGCGGTAACCAGCGGCGCTGGATCTTCCACACGGCGTCCAAACTCAACCTGCAGGTCCTGCTCTCGCACGTCCTGGGCAAGGATCTGCCCCGCGATGGCAAAGGCGAGTTCGCGTGCAGCAAGTGCGCGTTCATGCTGGACCGCATCTATCGCTTCGACACGGTCATCGCCCGCATCGAAGCGCTCTCGATCGAGCGCCTGCAGAAGCTGCTGCTGGAGAAGGACCGGCTCAAGTTCTGCATCGCCAGCATGTACCGCAAGAACAACGAGGGCCCCGGCCCCGAGGCCAAGGCGGGCCCCGGCACGGTGGACATCTCCGGCCTGCCCGACGCCCGGTACTCTGCCCTGCTGCAGGAGGACTTCGCGTATTCCGGGTTCGAGTGTTGGGTCGAGAACGAGGACCACGTCCCCGAGCTGCACAGCTGCCACGCCTCGGAGGGCCCCGGCAGCCGACCCAGGAGGTGCCGCGGCTGTGCGGCTCTGCGGGTCGCCGATGCGGACTACGAAGCCATCTGCAAGGTGCCGAGGAAGGTGGCCAGAAGTATTTCCTGCGGCCCTTCCAGCAGGTGGTCCACCAGCATCTGCACGGAGGAGCCGGCCCTCTCCGAGGTCGGGCCGTCGGATCTCCCGGGCACCAAAGCCCCCCCGGATGGAGAAAGCATGGAGGAAGGCACCCCGGGGTCCTCGGTGGAGTCGCTGGATGCGAGTGTCCAGGCCAGCCCCCCGCAGCCGAAGGACGAGGACCCCGAGAGGGGCGCCAAGGAGCTCGCCAAGTGCGACTGCTGGGCAGACGAGCAGGCCCCGCCCCCGGCGTGTGCCCACCGGCTGGAGCTGGCTCTGAGTGTCATTAAGGGTCTCGACTATAAGCCCATCCAGAGCCCCCGGGGGAGCAGGCTCCCCATCCCCGTGAAGTCCAGCTCACCCAGAGCCAGAGCCGGCCAGGTTCTGCCGGACGGAGTTGGTGCCGCGTTCCTGCCCCGGTCTCTGAGACCCCTGTCCAAGTCGCCCGCGAGCTATCCCTTGGAAATTGCAGACCTGCAGGAGCTATGGGATGATCTCTGGGAAGATTATTTGCCACTTCGGTTCCAGGTATACACCAGGGCTCCGTAAGCACCTTTCTGATTCTAGCTAGCCGGCACGCAGACTTCACATGACTCCCGAGTAGGAAATTCAAGTAAGGTTCTAGGCTTGAAAAACAGTGAGCATTGAGCCCATTCTTGCCACAACTGTTGCTGGCATTCCATTAGGAAAGTGGGAATCCCTCTAAAATAGTTTGCGTTTCACAGTCCTGTGCATACCATTTTCTAGTGGCCTTTTTCCATCAGTCACCAAAATTGAAGACATTCAATAAGACATTCAGTAAGATCCTAAACCGCTTTCATCTGGTAAAGAGACAGGTAAAATTCTGCCTTAAGTTTTAACATCTAGTTTTATTTCTGGCGTGCGAACTCTTTCCTCTGACCTCCATTTCCTTGCCTTTCTTTCCCCTGTTATTTTCTGTTTTGTTTTCATTTTCACACGTAGAGAGATTTTCTTCCATTCTGGAAGGGAGTCAGTTTGCTAGTTCTCCAATGCTCCCCTCCACTCTGTAAGCTGTTCATCCCCTAAGCATGGGTCTCACTAATGAAAGCATAGGCTGAAAGATCAGGGGAAACCTACCAATCTGACAGTCTTGTATCATGGGGGCAATATTTATAATCACATAGATATTTGAGAACTAGTGATTTATTCTTAAAAGGCTTGGGAATTAAGATGTTGTCTTTATCATATTAAAACAAAGAAAAAATTCAGAGCCAGCTTTGCCTGCAGAAAAGTGCTATTAGATATCTGATATTATTAGGTGTTTGATAGAGAGGAGAGCTTAGCCGTTATTGGACGGCGTGAGAGTTATACTGTTACTCATCTGTTACACTCTTGGGAATATTGCAGGCATCTCAGTTTGCATTATTCATATCTACCCAGTTGATTTCATACCAGCCTTTTATATTCAGTTATACAGGGACCTGGCAGATGTTATTTTGTTTCTATGGCAACAGGAAGTGCTGGCTTCTCCTTAACTCAGTGAAACACCTGGCATGTTCTACTTGATGCAGATTCCTTATTACGACTAAAGGAAGGAGATGTACAAGGTGCTTCTGGAACCTTGCTGATTGGTCTAAATTATTCCAGAAACTTAGAGCTTGATAGCAAAATTTTCACGTAATATGCTTGATAGGAAACAGACATAACTATGTAATACCTACAATTGTTGATAACTTTTGCATCACAATAAGTGCAAAGTCTGGGAAATTCTTTTAAATTTACTCTGTTTTTAGAAACACCATAGGTGAAAGTGTTATAAAAAAGGATAAATAGATCAAAAATTTTTCAAATGAGTTCACTTGTATAAAATGTTGAGTATTAGTATGCTTAACATTGATATATGTCTTTTCTTTGGTTTCTTTTCCTTTTAATGGGGCTTCATAGCTAAATTTGGGTGTCACAGTATTTTACTTTAGTTTTATTTGTGACACAGACATAAGTGTCACAAATTAAACATGATGTTTTCCTAATCACCAAAAGAAGGCTCGGCAGGGCAGATGAGAAATAAGTCTTACCTTACCCTCCAATCTGGTCAATATTGCAAAGGGTGATATCATGACTTAGAATTTAGATTGAAGTTCTTCATATTTAATTAAAAATTTTGTTTTAAATCTTAAGACTCAATACATTTTGGAGCTGGGAAGGATTTTATTATTTATTTAATTAATTAATTTTTTTTAACCACATCAGGAGCTACTCCTGGCTTGGTACTCGGGGTAATTCCTAGCAGTATCCAGGAGACCATGTAGTGATAGGGACTAAACCCAGACCTCTAACATGCAAAAACATGCCCTCCCAGCTCTTTGAGCTCTCTCTCTCTGCCCCTAAACATCATTCTTTCCATTTATAGGTAATAAAAAAAGCTCACGGTCTATATAACTCAGGCTAGGCAGAGCCAAAGATTTCTAACCATTCTTAGCCAGCATTGATTGTTGTGTGTGAATTAAATATTTATTTTAAATGAAGAGCCTTTAAAAAAAATTACAGATTTCAGTAGGATTCTCTAGCAATTCTGTGAAGAAAATCATCACCCTGATGAGTACATTTGAACTATGGTCATTTTACCTTTAGGTAAAGTCCCTTTCCTCAGTATTTATTTGGATACTAGAAAAATAGATCCTAGAGCAGTAGTGTATCACCTTTCTGCTGACATCTGGTTTATATTCTTTACTGCTTTTAGAATAATAAAATGTGGAGAGAAGAGGAAATAACATTTTGCTTAAAGAATAATGGTGTTTAATTAAGATGTCAATTTCCCAGTAATCCAGTAATGATGAGAAAAGGGAAGATAAATTTGACTCATAGTATTTGTGAATTAAAAAGTGTTTTGGGTCACTGACACTGTTTGTCTGGTTGACTTTTAAGCTCCTTAAGGCTTGTTTTCCTTTATGACAAAACTAAGTGGGACAAAGGCAGACTGGCTTTTGTCTGTTTCCCTGAATGACTATGGAAAGAATAGAAATAAATATAAATTTTGTTGATTTTATTTTGTAGTTTGAAGAAAGAAAAAAAATGAAGGAAAATAAAATTCTTCCAGTTAATTTCTGCCCAAAAATATGAAGAAAAGCTCTTATCATAGATTGTTATGGCAGGTCAATAAGATTCCTTTGTTTCATCCTCTACTTACTCCTCCTCCTCTATGCTGTTAAATATTTGAATTCTACTGGAATTATTTTTCTTGCCTTCATCTTTCCTTTTTATTAACAAAAGCAGCAGCAGTATAATTGCAACTATGCTAATATTTGTAGTATTATTTAAATTGATGTATTTGCTCTCTCTAGAATTTATACCTTAAAAGCAAGTTTGCGCCTTTATCGAAAGGCTTAAAGCCTTATTCTAGTTGATAATTACCTTCTTTATTATTTTGTTCTGCACTAGAAACACTATGGTAAGAGGGCTATGGGCCCTTAGCAAGTGTTAATTCTGCTTCACGTGTCAATTCAATTTTTTCTCTCTAAATTCCAAGAGCAGGAGAGTTGGCTGACAGAAGCCTGCAGTAATCTGTGTGACGCTGGGAAATTTGTTCCTCTCAGAATTGAGCCAGATAATCTAGTTCAGGCCCTTTGGGAGATAAAAGAATTAGATGCTAGTCGAAGATTAGGTCTTTAGTTTTATGCTAGGTTATGGTTCTTGTGTTTCTTCTGGTACTAAGAATACCCTCCCAGGGTGGGAGAAGCATGCTAAAAGTAGTCTATAGACCAAACATGATTGCCACTCAATGCCTCTCTTGCAAAGCACAGTACCCAAAAGAAGAGAGAGAGAACAAGGGGGAATGCCCTGCCACAGCGGCAGGGTGGGACAGGGCAGATGGGGGGGTGGGAGGGATGCTGGGACCCGTGGGGGGGGAGGATGGGCACTGGTGGAGGGATGGGTACTTGATCATTGTATAACTGAAACCCAACCACAAAAATTTATAAGTTTATAACTGTACCTCATGGTGTTTCACTAATAAAAAAAAAAAGAATAGGGCAGAGGGTCCTGAGGGATAGTCCAGTGAGGGGAGAGTGCTTGCGTTGCCTGGCTGACCCACATATCATCCCAGGAGTCCCTCCAGGAGTGACCCCTGAGTGCTGAGCCAGCACTCAGTCCTAAGTTCCACTGACTGTGACCCCCAAAAGAAACAGAATGAAGACTGGATAGAAAACGGCAGCTGGTTGAGATTATGTGACTTGCTATTGGAAGGATTAGAAGAATGCCCTTAATCCAAGAAGATCTAGCTCATTGCCTTTTAGCTTAAAGGTCTTACATATGAAAAATTAATCTTAGAAGCCTAATTCTCTTTTCTGTGGCTGGGAAGCCATTCTTCTATCAAAAGTGACGCAGTTAAAAATTTTATTATTCCAACAGGGTTTTATGGTGTAATCATGTCATGTCAACTAAATCTAGTAATCATTTCAGCCTGTGAGAACCCTTCAGGGAAATGCTTGGGTTTGTACCCGATGCGTCATAAGAATTCTTTTTGAGTTGTAGACTTAGTCAGATTTTGCTAAGTGTTCTTTTGGCAGGCAGCTATCTGAAAGAACGTTTTTCTGAGATGTAAAATAACAAGGAGCAAACGCTTCTCAGCTTTTAGATAAACCTTATGTATACAGGATTAGTGGTTTCCTATGATTCATCAAACCAAGATGGGCACAGATGAAATGTAACGTATGTAGCTTCTCTTTGCATTCTTTGATTTTAGAGCTGACGTTGAAATACGTTATAAATATTTGACTATTATCTGGCTTATTTTGAAGACGGTGAGAATTAAGAGAGTGTTCTGAGAATTAGGAGACAGACATATTTTTGGTTTTTATTGTTCTTGTTCACTCATTGAACAAAATTTCGCTCCCTACAATAGTTTAGACTTAGTGGCAGGTTTATGGTGATAAAATAAAAGTAAAATTACCAACTTAAGATTTTGTTAGAAATTTTTGGATCTTTCGTGTAACTTTTGACAGATCACTTCTCTATCATAAGGTTTGACAAATTATTACCTCTAAGATTCTTTGGTTTAAAGTGGATAAATATAACTGTCTGCATTCCTGCTTCCAACTTAAAGCACCTTTCTGTTTAATTTGCTTCTTATAATTTACATTTTTTTTTTTGCTTATTTTTTTATTTTGTTTTGTTTGGGGCCACAGCTGGAGGTGGAAAATGCAGTTCTAGATATGCTTTTCTCTTTCCCAGGCTTTTCAGTTAGCTTTTCTCTCTCCCAAATTGTTCTTCTAGTTTGCTGGACTGATTCCTGGCCCTTCAACTATCCATTTAAGTTCCGTCTCATAGAGACCTTTTGTCCCTCAGCCATCTTAAGAGCAATTTAGCCACTTTAATCATGTTTTCTTATTTTGATGCTTCTGACTTGCCACTATTTGATATTTCATTTTTTTAATTATACATATAATTCCCTGTTTCAGACCCCACAAGACTTTTTAATATTATGAATACTAAAACACCTGAATAGGTGTTAGAAAAATTGATAAATAAGCCCAAAGAAATAGGGACTTTCCTTTTGAAATCTTTTCTATTTCCTGTCAGTTGCTGGTGGGCATGAATCTACTGTAAGATGTAATGGCACTGCCTTGAAGTTGGCCATCAGAGTTTGAAAGTGTGAGGACAGGGAAAAATGAATAGCATTTGCTTTTTTCTCCTCTTGTAATGAATTTACATGATTTTAATTGGAATGAGTTAAGAGTAGTGGGTACTGCATTCCTTAGGTTTTATTTTAGTACCCTTGTCACATAATAAATGTTAAATTTATTAACTCATCTTATTCTGATGGATTATTTATATGTGAATATTGTGGGTTTTTTCTTCTGAATCTTTTTGTCTAATTGACATACCCCTAAAGCATTCTTTCCAGGGGCTGGAGAGATAGCACAGCGGGTAGGGCATTTGCCTTGCACGCGGCCAACCCGGGTTCGATTCCCAGCATCCCATATGGTCCCCTGAGCACTGCCAGGAGTAACTCCTGAGTGCAGAGCCAGGAGTAACCCCTGTGCATCGCCGGGTGTGAACCAAAAAGCAGAAAGAAAAAAAAAAAGCAATCTTTCCAGATCACTGTGGCACTCTCTTCCAAGATCATAGTGAATTTTTTATTATTCATTAATTTTTGTTTTATTTTTTATTTTACTTAATTTAAGTGACTAATTTCAAACTTATTGGGATGCCCTAAGTATAAAGAACTACCAGATTCACTAGTTGCTGATATTTTACTACATTTGTTTTTTTTATTATTATTAGTGAAACACCACTAATAAAGTGTTTGTCACTTCCTCTTGCTAAACACTGATTCCAAAACTGTATGAGAATTAGTGCTAGATAATAAGCATGTCTATAACAAACACTTGAGTATGTATTTCCTAAAGACAAAGATACTTTTTATACAGCATTTAATATTGACAAAATGTTATGTCTAAATATATATAGTCCATGTTCCAAACCGGCCAATTTTTCCAGTGATGTGAATAGACATTTGATAAGAAAGATAATTGGAATATTTTTTCCTCTTTTAGGGATAGTATAAGTTTAAATTTCATAATAAAAAAATAGGATGGATTTAATATTTGATGATTATAGCCATTTCCTTTTTTAATCCTCATCTTCCGTTAATACTAAATGATTTGTTTTCATTGAGTATAGAATGTTTGTGGACATTCATAGAGTTTATCCTGTATATTTGTTGGCGGGGAGCAGAGCAGGATAAGGAAGATGGAAGTGGCTTAAGAGTCTCCATAAGGAACTGGGCTGTCTTTAAGAATTCATACTGACAATCCTTGCAACAACTTTGGCTTCCTAAGTTGCTTGCAAAAGCTGCCAGTGACATTTGAAAATGACATTAAAATTTATTGTTGACTCCAGTCAGCTCAACTAACTTGTCTTGCTGCTTCTTCCTAGCCCATGGCTGAAGATTTATTCAAGCAACCAAGACTGACTGAAAATGAGACCAACACAGCACCACAATCTGTGTCTGATTCCCTCTTGGCAGAACTCCAAGAAAAGATCCAGCAAACAGAAGTCACCAACAAGGTATGGTCAGTATTGACCCCCAAGGCTTTCTTGAAGAAGTGCCAGAGTCTACCTGAGTCTGTTAGCCTGAGTGGGAGTTGGGAGATGGATACTGTACTCTCGGAAATATTGGACTGGAAGTGTAGTTCTTTGGGCTTGAGAGAGCTCACGGGGCTAGAACGTATGACTGCCACATGCAAGATCTGGCTCTGCGGGTCCCTGACACTGCCGGTCTTGGCTCTGTTGGCCCTCCGCGGCACTGGGCCTTTATGACAGCATTGATGGCCTGAGCAAACTCCTCCAGCAAACTTGGCCCCCCACGACTGAGCCCAGTTACTATTGGGAGTGGCCCCTGGGGCACTAGTGGAGTGGACTGTCCCCTCCAAAGTGTAATTCTTTCCCTTTCTTTCATTAAGATTTTAACTTGTGGGGCCAGGTCATAACTGAGAGGACTGGAGCATATGCCTGTCATATGACGAGTTCAGTTCCTGGTACCACATGGCTCCTGAGCATCAACCACGTGTAGCCTGGGGGCCCCCACATTGCTGCACCCCGTGGCAACAGAGCACTGGATTGTCATTCACCCTGGTTGGCTGAGCGTTTTGACGGTGTGGCCCAGAGTCCCCTCAAAGTGCTTGAGAGGCTCAACATTTTCAGCAACATCGGTTAAAAAGAGCTTTTAATTGATTCTGCATAGAATTTCTTTAATTGTCTAAGATGTCAATGCTTGTAGGGCTGGAGTGATAGCACAGCGGGTAGGGCATTTGTCTTACAAGCAGCCAGCATGGCCGACTCGAGTTCGATTCCTCCGCCCCTCTCGGAGAGCCCAGCAAGCTACCGAGAGTATCTCGCCTGCACGGCAGAGCCTGGCAAGCTCCCCGTGATGTATTCGATGTGCCAAACACAGTAACAACAAAGTCTCCAATGGAGACGTTACTGGGCCCGCTCGAGCAAATCGATGAACAACGGGAGGACTGTCAACACTTGTGCTTTTGATTTGAGGTTAACATCTCATCCCTGCATGCCCTGTTTATAGGCCTTGATTTAACATCTGCTTAGAAGAAAATCTGCCAAGTTTTCAATGCCGAGCTTCTGGTCAGGTGTGGTTCCATGTTAGACTGCAGAAGCCCCTGGGCACCCAGGGTGACTCTTGTCAAGTGCCCAGTTTGGCTGCTGTCATAGAGAAAGCACAATGCATGAGGACGAAAGCAACTGAGTATCGAAGTAGTTCATATTCCTCTTGTCGATTAACTTAGTACTTTAATGTATTCCTCTTGTTGATTATCTTTGTACTTAAATGGTTTGAAATGTGGGATGAAAGGACGAGATATTCTTTCTCTTTTCTAAGAAATTCTTTAAACTTACAACTGAAGGAGGCCTAGATAGAAAATAAGTCCTCGGCCTAACAATCTGGTTTTCCTGGCTGAATCTAGGTCCTTCAGGAGAAACTGAATGAAATGAGCTGCAAACTAAAATCTGCTCAGGAATCATCTCAGAAGCAAGATGGCACAATCCAAAGCCTCAAGGACACTCTCAAGAGCAGGGAAAGTGAGGTAAAGGGCTTGGCAATCAGGGACCACCAGGAAACAGTTTGTCCTGTTGAAGGTAAACGAGTGTGCGTTGTTTTGTAGAAACCGATATTATTAGATGAACACATGTTAGTCTACAGAATTGTCACTGAATCTAATTTGATATCTTAGAGTCGTCATTTAAAGTCTCACAGGTGAGATCATGGACTTTACAGCCAGTATTCTAACATACTTGGTGCTCCCTCTCTTTCAGACCGAGGAGTTGTACCAGGTGATTGAAGGTCAGAATGACACCATGGCAAAACTTCGAGAAATGCTGCACCAAAGCCAGCTGGGACAACTTCATGTACGTGAAAATCACGTAGGATGGGAAGCAAGAGTCGTGTGGAGGCTGTGCCGTTCTCAGTTACGGTCGTACTTGCTCTCCTTGTAATTAGGGTCTTTCCTCTTTCAGAGCTTGGAGTCTTCTCCCCCAGCTCAGCAGCAGGTCGCCCTGCTGGACCTTCAGAGCGCTTTGTTCTGCAGCCAGCTTGAGATCCAGAAACTGCAGAGGATGGTACGACAGAAAGAACGGCAGCTGGCCGACGCCAAACGATGTGTGCAGTTCATTGAAGCTGCGGCCCAGGAACGAGAGCAGCAGAAAGAGGCTTCCTGGACACATAATAAGGTAAATCATTAATTATCTTGTGGCCCTCCTAAACGCTGACTTTGCCCATATCATTGTAACTTCTTATCAGGAAAGTTTGTCGAACGCCTGAGTCACTTGCTTAATGTTGGTGATTCAGTTTAACATTTGTGTTCTCAGGCCCCGTGTCAGGTATCAATGGGCTGTGTTCTGAGAATGCAAGGGTGAATGGCACAGGCTCTTTCCTCTTCAGTTTTCTGCAATTCAGCACGAGAAATAGTCATAGCAGCAAGATTCTTTCAGATTAAATGGTAGATAGCAGGTACACCTGGGATCCTGCAGGAAATTTCGGAGAGGCTTGGCAGGGAGTCCGGGAAGCCTTATACAGAAGATGTCAGGGGTTATTTCAGAAGGATAGGTAAAAGTCGGCTAACTCAAAAAGTGGGAAAGAACTGCCTAGATGATTAGCCTTGCCTTTTAGGGGAGGGGTGGCCATGCCTCGTGGTATTCCAGGGTCGTTTCCCACCTGTGCTTGGGGATCACTCACAGAAGTACTAGACAGACCGTGCAGGTATTAAAGTTGAGCCTTCTGCATGCAAATTATGTGCTCAGCCGTTGACTTAGATCTCTGGCCCTGGTCGGTTTTTATTTTCCTCCTTACCCAGATTCCCAGACATTGGGGCTCTCAGGAATGTGCACTTTGGCACGAGACCAACCTCAGCAGATCAAGCTAAGAGATCAAGCTTAGAGCTTCATACTTTTTGCTTTGCTTTGTTTTGTTTTGTGGCCCAAGACAAACAAGGGGTCTCTCCCGGCAGGGCTTGGGGGACCATGTTCAGTGCAGGGACGCATGGCCATCATCTCCAGGGCCCAAGGCCTCACACTTTGTTCTCGGTGCTGCTAAAGTCACTGAACCATCCTTTTTTTTTAAATTAGTGAAACACCATGAGGTACAGTTGTAGACCCAAGTCACTGAACCATCCTCCAGACACTTTCTCCCCGGGGATTCCAGAGAGCAGAGCTGTCAGGGTCAGTCCCGTGGAGACAGGCAAAACTGGGGTTTGCCTTCACAATCCTTATTTTGCCAAGCAAATGCTGTAAGCCTCTGGGCCCTACCCTTTTTTTTTTTTTTCTTTTTGGGTCACACCTGGCAATGCACAGGGGTTACTCCTGGCTCTGCACTCAGGAGTTACTCCTGGCGGTGCTCAGGGGACCATATGGGATGCTGGGAATCGAACCTGGATTGGCCGCGTGCAAGGCAAATGCCCTCCCCGCTGTGCTATTGCTCCAGCAATTTTTAGTAGTTTTTTAAAATTTGGAGCCACAACACTTATCTTCAGGGGCCGCTCCCAGATCTGTGCTGGATTCTCTCTCAGTGGTGCTCAGGCGATCATGCAGTGCCAGGGATCATACATGGGCCTCTTGTGTGCAAACCATGTTTTGGGCTTATTAAGCTTTCTCTTTGCAGCCCTGCAAACTCTCCCACCATATTCTTGCCATGTATCTAAAAAAAAAAAAAAAAAAAAAAAAAAAAGAAAAGAAAAAGCATAAAAGTTTTAAGTGATTTCTTTATCTTGTTAGCTTAAAGCATATGCTATCAACAGTACAGTTTCTGAAGAATCTTTCCGGGTCAGTAACTTAAAGATTAAAAATTAGCCATGGAAGTTCTTTAGAAATGCAAAAAATGTAGATGTTCTGGCAAATTCGGGAGCAGTGGGAAAGGATGGTCATGGAAGGATGGTTATGGAAATAATTCTATTGTTTTTTTCTTGCTTTTTGGACCACACCCAGTGATGGTCAGGGGTTACTCCTGGCTCTGCACTCAGTAATTACTCCTGGTGGTGCTCAGAGGACATATGGGATGCTGGGAATCAAACCCTGGTCGGCTGCATGCAAGGCAAATGCCCTACCCGTTATACTATGGCTCTGGCCTCGGAAATAATTCTTATTTAAAGAAAACTTTTCTGTTTTACTTAGTTGGTAAGGTTATACCTTTGGGGTTTGTATAAAGTAACAATTTATGCCTTTCTAATTTTTCTTTCCTTTTTTGGCTTTTTGGGTTACACCCGGCATTGCACAGGGGTTACTCCTGGCTCATGTATTCAGGAATTACTCCTGGCAGTGCTAGGGGGACCATATGGGATACTGGGAATCGAACCCGGGTCAGCCATGTGCAAGGCAAATACCCTACCCGCTGTGCTATCACTCTAGCCTTGCTTTTCTAATTTTATTGTTAGAAAAATAAATGTAATTTAAGAAATGTGAGTCACAGTCTTCATGATTTCTTTAGTAAAGAGAATGATAGAACAGTCTATTCTTGAACTTATTATAAAGGATCCAGGTTTACAGTGAGTCAGATTCCCATTTAGTAGTAGTTACAGATCAAAAAAATAATCTATAATATAAAATTTGCATAGTGTCGCCATCCTCAGTTCCCACAATTTCCTGCATATTTGATTCATATGTGCTATTTCATTAACGATTTTTAAAATGCTACTTATCTATTTTGGGCTCTGCCTTGGAAGTTTTAAAAGCTTTTGTAAGTAATGACCTTGTGAAAAATGAGAGATGATTTATAAAAGGGACCCTATGTAATACAGGAATTGCGAAAAGCCTTACAACAGTTACAAGGAGAATTGCAGAATAAAAACCAAAAGCTTCGTGCCCTGGAGGCTGAAAAATTCAATGAGATTCGAGCCCAAGAGCAAAATATCCAGCGTCTAAACCACAGTCTGAATCACAAAGAACAACTGCTTCAGGTGAGTGTCCAGAATGACCTAAGTTAAACTTAGGTTTACAGAGCTCTAAATATTTTCTCAGGATATCAGTCAGTCCACCTGTGGCTCATACCTAGTACATGTAGAATACATGTACTAGGTGGGAATCAACATAAAGTATAATTCATGAACCAAGATGCTAGCCAGAAAATACAAGGAACTGTCACTGCAGACCTGAAGGACTTAACTAGTAAATATTTAGAAAAGAGCTATTAAACATTCTGGTTTTGGAAGCCAATAAAAATATATGATATTGCTCTCAGTCTAGTAGGTAGAACCATCTGAATAGACATGTCCACTGAATTTTTATGACCGGGAGGACATGGTAATCACCACGAGAAGATTCAAGCGTAAATACATTTTAATGCAGTATGTTTTAAATGCAAGATTTCTCGTGTGAAAACTGACTTATGTAAATGAAATAGGCAGTATATTGTATTAAGTGATTTGAATTTATTTCTATAAGTTCAAATCACATAGCAGTCACAAATTGACTTTTATTGAATTATTTCCTGATCATTCCATTTATGATTCCATTAAGTTTTGTTGGATCAAGCAGTATGAAATAAATTTGTCATATGCCAACCAAGGGGGCAGACTTGGGTGGGAGGGAAGGGTGGACACAGGAGGCGATGGGGGTGGGAGGTGGGGGGGACCTGGGTATAGAGAGGCGCCCACTGGGATTGGGCTTGGTGTTTTAACATTGTGTGCCTGCAGCACCTCTATTATGGAAAACTCTAAATCATGGCATCTTAATAAAAATACATTTCGAAAAAGAAAGGAAGAAATGTCCACGGAGTTATTTAGATGGTAAACGAACATTTTAGGGGAAAACGGAACTGTGAGAAGAGTTACCTATTCACTCTGAGAAAACCTTCCTTTTTGTTAGGTCTATCATTTTTTTCATAGTTTAGGCATCTTGTGCTTCCATATTTTTTCTCTGCCCCTTTTCACTGGAGAAAAACGTTTGCGACTCACACAGGGAGCAAGCATCACCTGTTTTGTGAGATCTTTAGTGGCGTCTTCAGAGAGAACAGTGCATCCTCCGTTCACCTAACAGCTAAATGTGCCCTTGCCA
Organism: Sorex fumeus; assembly: GCF_029834395.1. Taxonomy (NCBI): domain Eukaryota; kingdom Metazoa; phylum Chordata; class Mammalia; order Eulipotyphla; family Soricidae; genus Sorex; species Sorex fumeus. The sequence continues at coordinate 8,522,855 of NW_026606058.1, forward strand.
TAATGCAGAATAGTGAACAACCTGTGTTAGAATGTGTACCTCTGGAGAGTGATCACATTTTTATTCTTATCCTAAATGACCAGTGAAACATTTGGCAAACTGTAGGGACACAGTTAAAGGTAAAGGTAAAGGTAAAGGCCCTCCCGTTGATCGTCGATTTGCTCGAGTGGGCCCAGTAACGTCTCCATTGGAGACTTTGTTGTTACTGTGTCTGGCATATCGAATACTCTCGGTTGCTTGCCGGGCTCTCCGAGGGACACAGTTAATATTAGATAAATGAATAAAGGACTTTTGGTCTCATTAGGAATTTCGGGAGCTACAGCAATATCGGGATAACCCAGATCCAACCTTTGAAGCGAATGAAATGTTGCTTGAGAAACTTCGGCAACGAATACAGGACAGAGATGCTGCTTTAGAGGTACGTGCCCTAATTATGGCCACTGTGCCGTGGATTCTCCCATTCATAGGGGCACACACTGTAGAAGCGTCTATTTAGTTTACGACCTTTCACAGGTGGTTTTGCATTCCTTTAGATTTAAAATCTTATTGAATAAGGGAGAATATACCGGGATAGTGAATCAGATGGAGCTTTGGGATTCTTCCTTCCCTTGCAGCGAGCCATAGATGAAAAGTTCACCACCCTGGAAGAAAAAGAAAAAGAACTGCGTCAGCTGCAGCTGGCAGTGAGAGAGCGAGACTATGACCTGGAGAGATTGCGCGTTGTCCTCTCCTCCAATGAAGCCACCATGCAGGTAAGAGCAACTCTCGCTCGGTGACCCGGCCCCACTTGGCTTCTGTGCTGAAAGCCACAATCCCAGAAGCATCCCCATCATTCTCGGGAACCAAACCGTTTGCTTGATGAGAAAAAAAATCTAAAAGCAGACACGGGGCCAGAGTGATAATGTAGCAGGTAGGGTCCTGTATTGTCATGTGGCGCTGTTACTATCATGTGCAGGACCATGCGGATGAGCCGGATTCTGTCTCTGGCCCCCAAATGGTCCGTCAAGTCCAGCCAGGAGTGATCCCTGAGCACAGAGTCAGGAGTAAGCCTTGAACACTGCTGGGTGTGGCGCCCAGAACAAAATTCATAATAATAATGAAAGCAAACAAAACTAGCAGACTTTAGTTCCATCATCATAGGCTAAGGCGTGAGAAGTCTCTGTGCGTTTTCCTTCTTGCATACTGTGGAATTTGTAGTTGGAGGCAGTGGATTTGAGGAGCTATACATGAATCTAATTGATTTCTAATCCATGTCAATATCGAGCTAGTTTGACATAAGTATTCCCGGGGTAAAAACTCTTCTGTGTTTTGTTTTCCTCGTTGATAGTATATGTGTAGGTAATATACCCTCTAGAGCATGTATATGTGTTCACACAGCCAGAGAGCTTGTTTTTTAAATTTATATTTATTGTGGATTACTTTTATGGATTTAGAGCTTAAAGATCTTACTCTATGCTGCTTCTTAAAGAAGTCCTCATAAAGAAGTCTGCTTCTGTGTATTAAATTTCTCTCTCAAACAGATCAGAGTTTATAAAAATGCATAATAGCTAATATGGTGTTAAGAAGCGGTGAGTTTTCTCCTTTGCAAAAAAGTTAATAGATAATTTATGAGATCAATTATTGGTGGATCAGTTTCTTATTTAACCTAAGCAATGTATGCAGTTCTCTAACTGAAAATCGCTTTGTCACCGTAGAGTATGGAGAATCTCCTGAGGGCAAAAGGCCTAGAAGTGGAGCAGTTATCTACCAGCAGTCAGAACCTCCAGTGGCTCAAGGAAGAAATGGAAACCAAATTTAGCCACTGGCAGAAGGAGCAAGAAAGCATCGTTCAGCAGTTACAGACCTCTCTGCATGACAGGAACAAAGAAGTGGAGGCAAGCCATTCATTAACTTCAGAGCAGCCTCTTTAGAGATCATGTAACATCTTGGATTAGGACTTTTGAGCTCTGGAAGGCCTCCCTGAAAGTCCTTTTTGTGCCTGGGCAAGTCAGTGGTTTACGCGGGGACTTTTCTTTCTTAACCCCATAAACTCAAGGAGACAATTACTTTTCTCTCAGAAGTTACGTGAGAATTAATGAGACCTGAAAGGTACACGGAAAACGTGGTTGCCAGTATTTATTAAGTTATGCTAAGGCCGTGTTTAAGAGCTTAACAAGTAATAACTCATTAAATCCCCACAATTTGTGAGAGTTCTTACTTCCATGCATCTTTCATAGACAAGGAGAGGAACTTCTGAAGTTGAGGTACTTGTTGAAATAAGCATGACTGATGAGTGGCAGAGCAGGTGGGGTGCCAGTTTTAATGACTGTGTTCTTAGTGGAGAAAGCTTGTGAACTGTGTCATCTCAATAATAATGATTATTTTTTAAATTTTTTTATTTTTTGCTTTTTGGGTCACATCCGGCGGTGCGCAGGGGTTACTCCTGGCTTTGCACTCAGGAATTACTCTTGATGGTGCTCAAGGGACCATATGGGACGCTGGGAATCGAACCCGGGTCGGCCACGTGCAAGGCAAACGACCTCCCTGCTATGCTATCGCTCCAGCCCCATTAAGATGATTTTTTAAATTAATTTTACTGAATCACTATGAATTACAAAGTTACCAAGTTATTCTTCGTTGAATTTCAGGTGTTGCTGTCCCAACACCAATCCCTTCACGGGGAAGTGTCTGCTTCCCTCCACCAGTGTCCCCAGCTTTCTTCTCCCTCACAGTGTCCCCCTGCCGCTACGACAGGCACTTTTTACTTCCTTTCAATCTTCCTCAGAGTGACCTCTCCCTCCACCATTGCCGCGGTGTCCCTCCCCCAGCCTGTCCCCCTACTTCCCAGTGACAGGCTTACTACTGAAGACCAGTTCTCATGCTCTTTGCTTTGTTTCTGTTGCCTTTGAGCAATAATAATGATTTTTAAAACAAAGTAGGGATGACATCACCGTGCTAACACAGTGCTCCTTTTCTTTCTCTTCTGTTTATTTTGTGTTTCCCCTACGTTGGGGAAAAAACATGAAACAAATGAACCGAGTATTCATTCTTCTTAATTTTATATATATCATTAATCAACATGAATCTAATAAGTAAAAGTAAAGGCCCTCCCGTTGTAATAAAATAGCTCGATTTGCTCGAGCAGGCCCAGTAACGTCTCCATTGGAGACTTTGTTGTTACTGTGTCTGGCATATCGAATACATCACGGGTGGCTTGCCAGGCTCTGCCGTGCGGGCGAGCGGTAGGGCGTTTGCCTTGCACGCAGCCAATATGAGTCTAATAATTTAGTAGTAATTGTTATTTCCATGAGAAAATAGGGAAAGCAATATGGATATTATTTTTCTGTTTTTATAGGTTTAGTGTTCTTTCATTGAGTATGTATTTTCAACCTTTTATTTAACACCCATGCTAGATCTGTGAAAATGAATTTACTTGCTTTCTAGAATTTTATAGCTCTTCTGTGATAGAGTTTTTTTTTGGGAGGGGGGGAGGGAGTCACACCTGGCAGTTCTCAGGGGTTCCTCCTGGGTCTGCACTCCGGAATTATTCCTGGCGGTGCTCAGAGGACCACATGGGATGCCGGTTTCCAACCCAGGTCGGCCGTGTGCTAGGCAAACGCCCTGTCCACTGTACCATCCCTCTGTCCCAGATAGATTGTTAGTGGGCCCTCCAGAGGCAATAGACCGGGTTTTCCTTCAAAGCTTATACTTTCCCTTCTGTGTCAGGATCTCAGTGCCACATTGCTCTGCAAACTCGGACCAGGTCAAGTGGAGATTGCTGAGGAGCTATGTCAGCGTCTACAGCAGAAAGAAAGGATGCTTCAGGAGCTTCTGAGTGATCGCAACCAGCAAGCTGCGGAGCACGGGCTGGAGATCCAGAACCTCCTGCAGTCCATGAGCTCCAGGGAGCAGGAGAGCCAAGTAAGGACGCGGCCGCAGGTCAAAGCAGCGCTTTGGAAGCCCAAGACGAGGAAACTTGTGTGCCTTGTGAATACACCTTTGTATCAATTGATATTCCATTCTGGTTTTTTCCCTTCAGTTTACTCACTTGAGTACAGCTTTTCATCTATCATTAGAGTATAAGATACCCAATTCATGTAGCCACTAATTTTATTAAATATGTATTTTTTTCTGTAATAGTCTGATAATTTTGACAGGGAATATGGAGGGCTAGAGAGAGATACAGGAGGTAAAATACTTGGGACCAACCCTGGTTTGAATCTTTAGCATATGTTCAATCCCCCAGGCACTACCAGGAGTGGTTCCCGAGCACAGAGCCAGATACAGTTCCTGAGTACTGCTGGGTGTGGGTCGTTCCCTCCTTTAATAAAAAACCAACCAAACAAACAGAAAACAGAACAAAGCCATACAGACCCTCAGCAGCACATAGTCGGGAGTTAAATAACAGAATGTAGGAGATTACTAACATTATAGAAGATTTTTCAGCTCCAGAAGAATGGTGATTATTTTCTTGTGGATACACTTTTTTCTACATTGCAAACAAAAGAATCACCTACATAGCTATTTTTTTTTGTTAATATTGAACAAATAATATATTTATCTAAAACATTTGTTTGGGATAGTACAAATCAGTAGTCTGGAAAATAATATTGTAATAAAATAGCAATATTAAGTTGCCTAATATAATTCTGACATTAAGTTTATTTTCTGTCATAAGTAATTTCTAACTTTATGAATATAGTCTGATGATTTGCATTCCTACTTGTGAACAGATATGTCCATACCCTAATCTAAGCTGGTTGAAAATGTTTTTGTAATGATTTTTGAAGCTGTGTACCCTTACATAGTTATTTTAAAACAAAATTCAAAGCTCACCCGCCAGAGACAGAAATGAGAAGTTATATGTAGAATTCAAAATTCACGTTTCTGACAAGCTTCTTCCAGATGATGGTGAGGCAGCTGGCTCATGGAACGTATCTGGAGAAGCATATACAAACAGCACCTAGAGGGCCTGGAGAGATAATACGGCCAGTGGTAGGGCACTTGCCTTGCATGGGACCAACCTGGGTGTGGTCCCCAGCACCCCATCTGGTTCTCCATGCATCACCAGGAGCCATCCCTGAGCACAGAGCCAGGATTAAGATCTCAGTGCTGCCAGGTGTGACTCCAAAACAACAACAACAACAAAAAGTTAAAAACAGCACTACTAGCAAAAGTGTAGCAAGGCAGATGGATTGTATCAATCATTTTTGATCTTTTCACAGTTATGAAAGTTCATGGCCAAGCACCTCTCTATATACTGGAGACTGAAAACTACTACTAAATATGAAATAAAGTATTTCATATGTTATTTTTCCCATAATAATTTCGAAGATTTAAAAAAATTTCAAATAATTTTTTTATGAAAGCAACTTAATATATTGATACTTCTAAAATGGTCATATCCAGATCCCGATAGTGCTCAACCGTTACATTCTAAAGATAAAAAATTTTCTTTTATTTTTCTTAGAAATAATGACTCAGATTAAGAGCTCATCTTCTCACTTAAAACAGTAATGATTTACCAAGACATACTCCATTCTTTGTCATAACTAATACGTATTTAGCTCATTTTATTGAAATAATTTAAATCTTGGTTGTTGTTTTTTTTATATCCAGACTTTGATTCTGCTGTGGTAATGATCTCAGTTAGGGTAGATCTTTCCCTGGTTGTGCCATCATCTGTTTTAGAAAATGCGACTTGGAACGCAACTGGGTTTGGTGAGGTATTTTTTGGTTTTGTTTTTGCTTTTTCGGTTTTTGGACCATACCTGATGGTGCTCAGGGCGTACTCCAAACTCTGTGCTCAGGGGTCATTCTTGGCAAGGCTTGGGGTGCTGAAATTGAACCCAGGTCAGCTGCATGCAAGGCAGATGTGCTGTCGCTCTGGCCCTGGGTTTGATGTTTTGAGGTTTATCATCTTCCAAGAAGCTGGCCTATTCGAAATGTATTTGATTCATTCATTAAATAAGTAAGGAGTGTTTACTCATGCCAGACTCTCTTCTGGATGCTTCAGCTACAGCTCTGAACAAAACATTACAGTACTTGCCCAGAGACCTAAATCCATCTCGTACTCTCAAGAGACAGTAAATACCAGTGTCAGAAAAGTATATTGTTAAAAATTTTAGCACAGCAATGGGAATTGAAAGAAGAGAAGGAATTGGTTTACATAGGATGTTCAGAGAATGCCAACCTGATACGGAAACTATTGGCAAAGACCTAGAGAAAGCAAATGGCATGAATGTTTTGTAGAGACCTTCCAGACCTAAGGCACAGTGAACAAAGGCATCTGTTTCCCCAGCTCAAACTAGCATCTTCCCCATTTACCCAGGTGAGGTACTAATAGAACCAATTTCGATGATTCTGTCTGTAATAGATGTGATATGTTCAGCTTTCCCCATATTCTGCTTATGTTCTTCCTGTACTGTTACTGCCTGTGAGCTGAACATGGAGAAGCCATTTCTGATTGCTCCACTGGGTTTTCATAAATAGTTGACTTTCAATAAATAACATCAGAACACAGAATTTATGAATGTTTTTTGTGGTTTCCCTTTACTAGGTGGCCTCGGAGAAGATGGTACAAGCCCTGATTGAAAGAAATTCAGAATTACAAGCCCTGCGCCAATATTTAGGAGGGAAAGACTTCCTGGCTTCCCAGGCACTCATGTCTAACCAGCTAGCTGAAGTCACCTCCATCTGCCCCCTTCTTGGAGAGCAGACGGATCAAGTAAGACCTGTAAACTTGTTTAGATGGATGTTAAAACCAACTGCATTTTTCTTTTCACATTTGACACACATGTCTGATCAGTTTAATGCATAATTATATGAGACTCTTCCACATCCTGGTCATGTTTTTCCATCTTTCTAAAATTCTGTGACTCTCCCAAATTTTAGGGCTCCGTGCATATACCCTCCAGAGATGATAGCACTTCACTGACCGCCAAAGTGGACACCAGCATGCCCAGATCCTCACTAGGTAAGTGCCAGATTTTCATTTCATAAAATAATCATCTGTGTTTTCTTGTAACATTTTTGCTAACAGGCTCTTCCAACCTTAATGGGAAAAAAGTTGGATTAGGTAGTTTGTAGGGATTCAGAAATGCAGGAGGTTATGTTTCCAAATCTGCATGACAGAAATCCAGGGCCTTCTCCGCGATGTCTTTTAAACAAACTACTGTTATTCGCTGTGTTTTAACATCACCTACAGTACATATTGGAAGGGGTAGGTGGTACACTTTGTGTTGTATGCCAAGCTCAGCTTCACCATTGGATACTTTTGGCCCTAAACATCTTAAAAACAACAGACTTACACAAATGGTGGGCATAGAACCCAAGCGGATGCCTTGGATTGGGACCTGTTACAGAGCAAATGGTTGGAGTCTAGGGTAGCTTCAAGAAACTTACTGCCCAGTGACTTACTTTGCAGTGCCATGGATCAAAACCCAGGACGTCACATAAGTATGACAAATTTTTTTTTAAAAGAGCCTTACCTCAGTTTTTATTTTTTGAATTTCAAATCTGTAGAAAAGTAGCAATGTTGTACAATAAATACCCATAATTACATGTTATACATTTTGAACAATTAGTAACCTTTTGCCACATTTACATTATTTCTTTGTACACAAAAGTTTCTCTTCAACCATTAACATTACTTCAACCATTAACATTACTCTTCAACCATTAACTCTTCAACCATTAACATTACTTTTGGAGATCATTGTTGGCTTGTCACCTTTGGGAATGCTCTACACAACCTGGGCCCTAATTCAGCAAGGGCAGGGAGAGATCACAGATGTAGGTGGACCATTTCCATTACTGGGTGTCAGTTTCACTGGGAAAGGGGTTACTTATAAGGTTTTTCTTGGATAGCTGCAAAATAGTTTTCTGCACCATCTCATGCCAGATGTCAAAGTTTTACAGAGGTCTGACCATGTCCAGCCAGGTATATAATTCAGTCCATAGCAAATGTATTACACATCATATTCTGTTAATATTGTATCCTTGGGGCTACTTTTGAGGCCTCGGAAAGCAGAGCAGACACATTTTACAGGTGAAGCTGTAATATATATTCCAAGGACTCAGTTCAGCATGCAGGTCTATATGCAAACAGTCTTTTCACTGCTTTCCTTAACAATCATAAATATTCATTATATATTCTGTAAGAACAAGGGCATTCCATAGGACTATGTTTACTTTAAACATAGCTTAGTAGTATGTGATATATAATCCATATTCAGACTTCCTATTGTTCCAAAAATATTCTCAATAGCTGTTTCATTTCCCCTTCAAAGATCATGTTTAGAGGCTGGAGCAATAGCACAGCGGGTAGGGCGTTTGCCTTGCACACAGCCAACCTAGGTTCGATTCCCAGCATCCCATATGGTCTCCCGAGCACTGCCAGGAGTAATTCCTGAGTGCATGAACCAGGAGTAACTCCTGTGCATCACCGGGTGTGACCCAAAAAAGCAAAAAAAAAAAAAAAAATCATGTTTAGTGGCTCTTAGTTGACGGATGGCTTTAATGCAGAATAGTTTTCTAGCCTTTTTTTTTTTTTGACATTGGTGTTTTTAAGATGTGGGCCAGCTAATGTTTCTCAGTGTGTCTCTGATTTGTTTGCCCCTGGTTCGATTCAAGTGAAGTAATTTTAGCAAGTAGACTCCATGAGTTTTCTCTTTCTCAGTCCATTAAATCAGGATTGACTGACACCACTTCTGTTATCCTGGGGGATATTAAGTTTAGTCATTTGTTTAAGGTTGTATTTACCAGACCGCTCTACTGTCAATTTCCTTTTTGTAAAACTTTCTTTTTGCTTGCTCACTTTTCTTTTGTAAGTGTTAAGTGCTCTGCTGTTAATACCTTGAAATCTGACAGTTCTTTTTCTCAGACATCAATCCAGTGGTCTGAACATCCCTTGAGCCTTGTCTGAATCAGACATCGCAGTGGTAGTTTAAAAGAATGATTTCTTAAGATTCTCTGTTCATCATTGTGTGTTCTTCTTCTTCTTCTTCTTCTTCTTCTTTTTTTTTCTTAAATAAAGCCGTACCCTGGGGCTGTAAAAAGTACTACAGTGGGTAGGGTGTTTACTTTGCATGTGAATGGCCTGAGTTCAGCACCACCAGGAGTGATCCCTTAGCACCGAGCCAGGAGTAAGCTCTGAGCACTGTTAGGTGTGGCCCAACCCCTGCTCCCCGCCAAAATAAATAAATAAATAAAAGCACTGCCCTTGTTCTGTTTGTTTATATCAGTATGAACTAACAGATCCTTTTGTTTTCCATTGATGCATTGTGTCATCAGCCTAGCTTTCCCGTATTGGGCCAGTTGGCCACCTCTCAAGCTGTTCCTCTGCCCTTTTCATATTTCCCTGTCTGATTTTGGGCACAGTTTACAGTAAAAATGTTCTGTAATTGCTTTATACTTTTCTTGTCTTGGCCCTGGAATGAGCCATTACTCCAAGGGAATCTTAGTTCCTTGTTGTAGGTGAGGGCTTGTAGGCACCAAAACTGGTCTTTACAAGGGTTCGTTACTAGAGGGATACCATTTCCTTTTAGGTATTTTTAAGCAATCAGAGCTAGACGAAGATAGAGAAATAAAGATGATTTATCTGTACATCTTAATCTGTGTATCAACATCTTAACTTGATAGTTTTTCTAATCTTAATTTAATTCAGGTCTCCCCTCTCCCCCTGTTCATAACATAACTGCCCTTCCCAGATACCTGATTATCTATCGGCATGAATGTATTTAAGTCTATTTGCAAAACATATTTATGTAGTACTCAAAAATAGTTTTAGAATTTCTGCATGAATAACAGTACTCATGATAAATTTATTTAGAGAGCATCCAGATTTCCTTGTAATTTTTTTTTTATCTTCTACTGAGGATGTGCAGTTGGAATACTGAGTTCAGAAATTATTTGAATTGCCTTTTTTTTTAAAACCTGTAGGGTGGTTATATATTTATTGTGTAGGTTCATTTATTACATGAGTTTTAAATTTTAGACTTTCTCCCATGATTGTTGAACTCTCTGACATTCAGGATTACTTTAACATGATTCAAACTCAGATATGTGAGTATGCTCAGAAGTCTTGTCCAGTTTGCTCTCTTTTCTTCGTTTTCACATTGGAAAAAGTTGAACCAACTTGAGGAACACAGTTACAGAATTGTTCATGATTGGGTTTCAGTCATACCATGTTCCAACACCCATCCCTTCATCAGTGGACATTTCCCTCCCCATTGCCCTCAGTTTCCCGGCCGCCACCCTAACCTGTCTGCTCATATAGCAGGCACTTCTCTGTCTCTCTCTCTCTCTCTCTCTCTCTCTGGCTCTCTCTCTTTCGCTCATTCTCTCTTTCCTTTTGGGCGTCATGGTTTGTAATACGGGAACTGAGAGGTTACCATGTATATCGCGTTACCTCCTTTCAGCTCTCTGTTCAGAGTGATCTTTTCTAACTCTCATTGTCATAGTGGTTTCTTCTCCTCCTAACTGCCCCTTCCCTGCAACTTGTGGCAGGCTTCCACTGTACACCGGTTCTCCTGGCCCTCATATCTACTGTCCTTGGATATTAGTCTCACACTTCACTCATTCATTCATTCATCATCCTGTTATTCGTCGATTGCCTTGAGCAGGCCCCAGTAACGTCTCTTTCATCCTAGCCCTGAGATTATATTCAAGGCTCTTTAGGAGAATGAGACCCACCAAATATGCCAAATACCAGTAACAATGATGGGTCTCAGTCTCACACTATGTTTTTTTATATCCCACAAATGAGTGCTGTTATTCTATGTCTGTCCCTCTCCTTCTGACTCATTTCACTCAGCATGATACACTCATGGTCATGTATTTATAAGCAAATTTTATGACTTCATTTTTCCTAACAGCTGAATAGTATTCCATTGTGTAAGGTAAAGGTAAAGGTAAAGGCCCTCCCGTTGTTTGTCGATTTGCTCGAGCGGGCCCAGTAACATCTCCATTGGAGATTTTGTTGTTACTGTGTCTGGCATATCGAATACATCACGGGTGGCTTGCCAGGAGCTCGGGGAGGTGAGTTCCATTGTGTAAATGCAACATAAATTCTTTCTCTTTCCTCTCGTTTCCACTTATACTCTGAAGGCAACCAATTTGATTTTTTTTTTTATCTTTTTTTTTTAACCTTTTTTTTTTTTCTTTTTTTGGGTCACACCCGTCGATGCACAGGAGTTACTCCTGGTTCATGCACTCAGGAATTACTCCTGGCGGTGCTCGTTGGACCATATGGGATGCTGGGAATCGAACCTAGGTTGACTGCGTGCAAGGCAAACGGCCTATCCGCTGTGCTATTGCTCCAGCCCCCAGTTATCTTTTTTTTGTGTGTTTATTTGCAAAATAAGGAGATCAGTTACATGTTTGGATGTATTTGTTTCTGCATATCTTGATTTCCCTGTTTTTTGAAGACAAAACTACATTTAGGTGTATTCTTTTATGCCAACTTTGTTTTACTTACCAATATGTCTTGGGAATCATTTCTTAACAATTTCTAAAGATCTACTTCATTTGTCTGGCTATTAAGTAAATAGTACGTAATTATATGGATATATGGTGGTTTATTCAGTCTTCTTTTGGGGGACAGATAGGTTAGTGCAGTAATTTGGTGTGATGAATAATATTGCAAAGAACATCTTGTGTGTTTTGTTTTTTTTTAATTGTTGGGGCATGTCTTTAGAGCAGATTCTTCAGAAAGGAGACAGAGAGGTCATATTGTATTAATAGTGATTGGATTAATAGTGAGAAAAATGAACACTGTTCATTTGTAGGCGACTCGGACACAGTTGCTGAGCTAGAAAAAGAACTGAATCATGCCAAAGAGGAACTGGACCTCATGGCGAAAAAAGAAAGAGAAAGTCGGGTGAGTTTTCTAGTCAAACCTTATTTCGAAATTTGTTTTAGTTTTTCAACATAACTTATCATTGTTCAAAAGGTGCTTCTTAAGAGTTTGTTTTTGATCATTTTTCTGATTCCTGTGTCTGTTGTTCCTCTGTGCCTTAAATAATCCCTTCACCGTAGGCCTCCTTGTTGAGTGGCTTGAGTGATAAAGACTTTTTAGGTATCGCAATCAGTTCAGTTAAACCCATTTGATGTGTTTTAGAATGCAAATTCAAGTGAAAGGCATCGTTAAAATTTCTGTTACAGTTTGGCAGAGACCAGCCTCTGGTTCCACACTGTGCTTGATTGATCTCATCAAGCAGTGCACAATTCACGTGCTAGGTTTTGCTTGCATTACTGGCTAATTGTGGAACAACACCTGTGTTTGCACAATGTAAGCGTGACACCGACCATTCTGCAGACGCTGACCTGAAGATTTCATCTCTCCACAGATGGAACTTTCTGCTCTCCAGTCCATGGTGGCCGTGCAGGAGCAAGAGCTGCAGGTGCAGGCTGCCGACTTGGAGTCCCTGACCAGGAACATGCAGCTCAAGGAGGATCTCATAAAGGTCTCTCACGCTGTTTAAGATGCCTGGAAATGATTGCGGCACCAAAAAATACCGAAGGGCATCTTCAAGCAGTATTTTGATATATTGTGACCCTTAGGCAGTGCTTATTCTCTTGATGCACTGTTCCTTTGGGCCTCTTAATAGTAGCGTGGTTTTGTGGGTTTTTTTTTTTTTCATTTTTTTAGCTTTCTTGTTTTGGGGTCGTGCCCACCTGTGTTCAGGGCTTACTCCTTTCTCTGCACCCAGGAATCACTGCTGGCAGACTTGGTGGGGCCACGCAAGGCTAACATCACACGCCCACCCTGCTGTGCATTGGCTCTGGCCCAGATCATGTTTGTTGACTTGCTAGTATTTCATAAAGAGTGTATCATTAAATTCACAGTGCTTCGGCCAGAGAAATAGCACAGTGGGTAAGGTATTTGCTTTGCAGGTGGCTGACCTGCGTTGATTTCTGGCACCACATCTGAGCCCTTCCTGGAGTGATCCCTGAGCACAGAACCAGGAGTAAACACCTGAGCACTGCAGCTCTGCCCAGTGCTCCCCTACTCTGTCCCCCTCCCCTGTATACATTGAGCTTATCAATATCTCATCGAAGGCCCGTCTGATTATTTCAAAGGCATTTGCTCCTTTGCTGAATAATATCTTTATTCCTATACTTGCTTTGTTTACTAGGACCTGCAGATGCAACTGGTCGATCCAGAAGATATACCAGCTGTGGAACGCCTGACCCAAGAAGTCTTACTTCTTCGGGAAAAAGTTGCTTCAGTAGAATCACAGGGTCAAGAAACTTCAGGAAACCGAAGACAACAAGTGAGTCCTTGAAAACAGACCTGATATTTCACTGTGAATGAACCAGTGCAAAAATCGTCAACCTCAGCTGCTTATGAAGACTTTTCTTTGTTCTCTGTCGCTTCTACCCTTGATCAGCAGTGGCCATGGATATTCTTTTTTTGTCCATTTGTGGTCACTCCTGGGAGTGTGCTCAGGGATCAATCCTGGAAGTACCTGGGATCGAACCTGGGTCAGCTGTTTGCAAGGCGGTCACCCAAGTCGCTGTGCTGCCTCTCTGACCTCCAGATGTCCTCTTTCAACCTCTGTACTTCCTTTGTAGATTGGACCCCGTACCTGACCTTTCTTCAGAGCTAAGATTCTCAATAAGACCTGCTCGCCTACCTCTTCTGTCTTTGTTATCATCGCCCTCACTCTTTATTCTAAATTGGCTTTTAACTTGGTCACTTTCCTTAACACATCGGCTCCTGCACATATCACTGGTAGCTCACGCTCGAATCAGAAGTTGAGCACTTCATCTTTTGTCGAAATAATGAATGTAATCGATGTAGAGAAGAGTTAAGTAGAAATCATCCGCCTTACAGGCATTTGGAGGCGGGTATATTGGGGTTCTTGGTGGTGAAATGTGAATACTGGTGAAGAGAAAGGTGTTTGATCATTGTATGACCGAGACTTAAACCTGAAAGCTTAGTAACTTTTCCCACAGTGATTCAATAAATAAATATAAATAAATATAAAAGGAAAAAAAATTAAAAAAATTAAGGTGGAGTTCATGCCCAATTCAATCAGCTAATCAATGGCTGAATAAATAGCAGTAATCCTACAAAAAAAAAAAAAGAAAGAAATTGAGCACTAGCATCAAGACGTTTGGTGATTATACACTGCCTTAGTTTGTCTTCTTTGTAGCTTGCGTTTGAGGTCATGCTGACAGATGGTTATGATTGATGAACGTCTTTTGTCCCCACTGGATAGTAAGTTTATTACAGTACGTGGAAGGTTCTTGACTGAGTGAAAAGTACTAGTAGGTTCTATTGTTTTCCTCTTGCCTCTCCTTCCTTCTCTTCTCTTTTCTGTGTTTCTGTTTCTCTGTTCTGCTCCCAAACTTGCATCATGTGTTACAGAATTTCAAAGATAAGAAGACTCGATGAAACTAAATCTGTGTAAAACTCTCAGTAATAAAAAGTGAGGTATTTTTTTTTAAAGTAATGGTAGATGTTTGCATCCTTTTTACCTCTTTGCATTCTTTTGGTCTCTTTATCGGGATTTCCTGTGGCTTCGTGGCTCAATTTGTTTATCACTTCTGTTCTTTCCTCAGTTATTGCTGATGCTGGAAGGGCTTGTAGATGAGCGGAGCCGGCTCAACGAGGCCTTACAGGCAGAAAGGCAGCTCTACGGCAGCCTCGTCAAGTTCCACGCGCACCCCGAGAGGTAAGAGAGTGGCGGTTGTTTCTTCCACTCTGTCTCATGAAGTGAAGATGCACGCACTTGTAGAGGGGGAGAAGGAGCAGAGAAGACTGCTGGGACGACAGAGAAAGTTTGCTGTTTGTTCTGTGAATCACTCTGAGCTGAAGTCAGGATCGATACTTCTTTCGTAGAGCTGCTGCAGAGATCCCTGGGATGCATTGGACATCCGAAATAATGCCTCGAATATATGAATCGCGTAGTGTATTTTTCCATTCTTTCCCTGTTCCACTTCCTGTCAGGTCCATAGGCTGGGTCTATGAAGGGCTCTGATCTTTGCTGAGTACCACTAAAGAAAATATGTTTAAATGGCTAATATCATTCCAGGGCCGCTGATGGTCATCACGATGGATATATTTTCTTCCCCTCTTGATTTTTCATCATGTGTATTCTATCTTTGTGGCTTGTTTTATAGACCCTTGTTTTTCTCATTTGCCTTTCCTTCTCACCTCCTTTCCTTCTTTTCTTCTTTTATCACTCAAGATCTTTTAGTTTACTATTAGGCTTAAGACTGTTTTCTTTGAGGGCAAATGAAAGGTACAATAAGATCACTGGACTGTATTGACTTTTTGAAGGATCTCTGGATTCTTCAAGAGATCCAGTCTGGGCCAGTGGTTGGATCTAACCACAAGGGTATGAGGGGCTGAGAGTAGGTAAGACATTAAAGAAAACAAGATGACAATGATAGCTGGGAATGCTCACTCTGGACAAGAACTGAGAGTTCAAAGTTGGTAAAGGGATATTCTTGATAACCTTTTAGTGTCAGTATTGCAAACCACAATGCCCAGAACTGGGGAAGGGACGGAGGGAGGGAGAGAGAGAGAAAGAGGAGAGAGAGAGAAAGATGTGTGCATGTGTGTGTGTGTGTGTGTGTGTGTGTGTGAGAGAGAGAGAGAGAGAGAGAGAGAGAGAGAGAGAGAGAGAGAGAGAGAGAGAGAGAGAAACCTGCATAGAGGCAGACAGGAGTGGGGAATGGGGGGTGATGGGAGGGAACCTGGGGACACTGGTATTGGGAAATGTGGTGGAGGGATGCGGTGTTGGAATACTGTATGACTGAAATCCAATCATGAACAGCTCTTTAAAGGTCTATCTCATAGTGCTTCAGTAAAAAAAAGTATAAAAAATAAAAAGAGAGAGAGAGAGGGAGAGAGATCCAGTCTAAGTGAACTGGATTTTTTTTTTTTTGCAGGGTGGGTGGGGGGTTTGTGTGTATTTATAAGTGCTTGTAAAGAGAACAAATGTCTTTGGTTGCAGTTCTACTTGCTTCAGTTGTGTTTAGGTTTTCTTGGGTGTTGCTTCTGCAGTAACACTCTTACTACACAATGAAACTTCTCTTTTGTGAGCAATAGAGGTGTGGCATAAAGCTTAGAAACTCTGATCTTAGGAGACCGGTGGAGAATCTAGCAGCAGAGAACAAACTTTGAATGACCAGGCATTGCTAATCGACCCACAGTAAACGTAAGCACGACAACAGTGACTTCTGTGTCCTCCACAGCAGTTTCTTTAGAAACTCTCCCGACTCTGAGTGCGGCAGAACCCTTGTCTCGTTGGCGGCATCAGTGGGCTCGTTTCAGTCGATGGCTAATCAATTTTCCTTCCATGTGGCATGTTTAACCAGCTCTGAGAGAGACCGAACTCTGCAGGTGGAACTGGAAGGGGCGCAGGTGTTACGCAGTCGGCTCGAAGAAGTCCTCGGAAGAAGCCTGGAGCGCTTAAGCAGGCTGGAGACCCTGGCAGCCATTGGAGGTGGGCAACTGCCAAGTGTGCGAATTCACCACGAGCATGCCACCTGAGCACTGGCGGGGCAGACTGCAGCCCAGGATGGAAAAACAAAACAAAAACACAAAACCCTTGTTTGCACTAACCCGAGAGAGAGCCCTGACTGACTTTGGCAGAATTAAACGGTGACCTACTAACCCGTACGAGTAACATCAGCTGCAAAAACAAAAGAACACTTTAGTCTACATGAATTTCCCTGTCCCTATCCGTAGCTCTAAGTTGGATGGTAGAGGTTACAAGGTGTACTCACATGAATTTTAATCATTCCATTTCAGTCTCCCCTCCCACGTCCATGCCTTTCCCTGGCGCCTCTGCCCTATCCCGTCACCTCCTCGATGGCCAATAAAGTTTATTCCTCTTCCACTTTCACAGTCCATCTCATATGTTCCATGTCAGAATTGCATGTGTGTGTATTATTTTTGCCGTTCAGTCAGCTGCTTCTTACTCAGAGCAATATGTTAATCATAAGAGAGTTTCAAGATGAGAGAAACAGATTTAGAGTCCATAAGAATGACCTTGTCGGGTAGGGCACTCCCTTTGCATGTGGCCGATCTGGGTTTGATCATTGGCACCCCATGTGGTCCCCCACGCCCTGCCAGAAGTGATTCCTGAGTGCAGAGCCAGGAACTGAGCATTTGGGGGTTTGCCCAAAAAACAAATGAAAAAGAATGATCTTGCAAAAGTGGTATAATCCTTAGAAGTATAGACTGGAAGAATTGGTAGACCAAGTTAAAGAGCAGAGCTAGACTACTAAGGTGTTTATGGCAAAACTTGACCTCTTCCTTTGTTAACAGATAGTTGAGTGAGACCGTGCTACTAGAGTAGTGTAGATTCAAGTCCATTAACAATTTTTCTTTAGTGATCTTTTAGCTTCGTTGAAACCAAGGTATATCTCACTAATCAGAACAGGACTTGAAGAAAGTTCTGAGGTCCTCCACAGAATTCGTAAATTAGAAAATCGTAAGAATTCTCTATATAAAAAGATAATCTCCAATGCAGTATTTTCCCTTTAATTCAGTATTTCACCAATTAACTCTCTTAGTCACAGTATTGTTTATTATATGTTTTCATTCATTAGTGGCATTCGGTAGATTTTGATGGTTATTTTTCTTCCTTATGGCATCATCAGATGGGTCAAGAAAGGGAGACTGGAGATTGTATTTCTTAAATGTCAGTTGTATAAAAACTAACCAAAGTTTACGTGGAGTTTTGTAAGCTTCAGTCCATGAGGTTTCTTATTTCTGCTGGAATCAGATTCCTAGATTAGAAGCTAATATCTCAGTTTTTAAACATGTCAGTAGGTTAACAGGATTGGGACATTTTTGTACCCTTATGTGACTCTCTAAGTAGGTGAAGCATAATGATCTTTCTGTTTTACCCTCATTTTTTTTATGCAACACTTTTATTTCTTTTGCATATGTGTTGACGTGACTTCCCTTACATTTCAAATTCCATCCAGATCTCTGTAACCTCGGCCATGCCTATAGCAGGCACAGAGCATCCCTCCCACGAGCCAGAGAAGCAAATGTTCAACTGGAGGAACACTCTGGAGAGTTTTGATCAAATGTTTTACAAAAGATTGATAGTCAATACCCTTCCTAATAATGGAAATGCTTTCCAGTATTAATAGCATTTGGTGGAGAGAGGAACTATTTAAGGAAGTAGATAGGAAATGTATGCAGAATCACACGCTTTTCTTAATTTTCTAATCTTAGGGCAGTTTTCTGCACAAAACTTTTTGTAACTTTCTAGAAATAGGGAGGGAAGGTGATTGTGGTGTAGAAATGTCAACCCACTGGGAAACTCTTCTGTCCTGTCATCATACCAAGACTTTTAATAAACATACCCTTGATTTTATTAGTGAAATTTTTTTCTGTCAACATTCAACCATGAGTGAGTCTTCGGTTCTAGTGGCTCATTAGTAATTACTATAGTTTGTGGTAATTGTAGTTCTTGCTTTTATCCTCCTCCAACAAGAACAAGAATTTCCCTTGGCATCTTGGAAGATTACAAATAACTGAATGAATAGTGAGAAATCCAATTTCCTACTGAAAAATTATCAGAATAGATGGAAGGGAAAAAGTCAATTCTGGTCATAATTTATGTCCTAAAAAGACAGACTGTCATTTGTGCTTAATTACTTGCCTTTTATATTGATCCTTGGGAAACATTTTAGAAAATTAAGTGATTAAGTGATAAAAGATAAGAATTTTAACCACAGATGATACCGAAGCTAATTTTCTGGTCTTGAGACCTAGAATGTGACTTGCAAAGTAATGCTGTCTGGAGGAGGTTGCTGGCATTTTATTTGAGAATATGATTCTGATGAGTTTTGTTCTATAACACACAAACGCATAATGCTGTAATTGACCCCATCAGCGGTCATTTTTAGCATGATATAATACTTTATTCTCTCTTCAGGAGCACAGACGTCTTCTCTGACTGGATTATTACCCCTTCACGAGGCATTTTCAATATTACAATAATTTGAGCTAAAGCATCTTGTGCTTGAATTTAAAACAAAAGCTTGTGCTTGAATAAAAAGCCTTGAAAGAAAGTGTATGAAATAAATTATCATCTAGACCGTATTTAATTGGAAATAGGGAATTGAAACTTTCAAAAATCTGTATTGAAACTTTTAAATGTCATTTACTTTTAGGATATTAGAAAATGTTAATATTTGCTTAAATGTTAATGGCTGTGAATGGTTGAAGTAGATGAAACCTTTGGTACTTAGAATTACAGGGTTGAGGACAGGGCAGATGGCCCAGAGGGTTGAAATTCATGCTTCTCACACAGGAGCCCTGGGTTCGAAACCTGGCATTACAGAGTTTCCCAGATAACACTGGGAGCAACCCATCAGCTGGGATTTGCCCCTTCAGCTCTAGGTCTTCCTCCAAAACAAAACTGAAAGAATGACAGAGTTAAAAGAAACTACCTGTGGATTTATTTAATTTGTGAAATGAAAGTCATTATCACAGATTTCCCCATATTCTCTTCTATTGTAGATTTAAGCTGTATGATTGAAGCTTAATTTTAAAATTGTGAATTTTAAAATTGTTTTCTGGTTTGATAGCTACATTTTTTTTTTTTAATGTGGAAAGCGTCACATTTGAGCTCCCTGGAAAAAACCCCAGATGCTTCTTTAAACTAGAGTATCAGGTAGTAATTTTATAGGTCTGCAATCAGTGCCCTACAGGGAAGTGTATCATAATGTTGGAAGAAGAATCTACACAAATTGTCCTATACATAGATTTATTGAAATTAGCTTTCTCTCTTTCAGGCTAACATCTTGTGAGGTACAAAATATTTTTCCTTCTTTTGAAATTAAAGCTATAAGCTTTTTTTCTCCCTTAATAGTATTGAGATATAAATCCTGTGCAGACAACAGGAAAGTTAAGCTCACAGAAAGGAACTCAGTAATAAAAACACAGAAGGAATGAGTTAGCAGGACAATGCAGTGCAATGATTCGGTAGGGTATTGGTTTCTAAGTCTTGGAACTGGGTTAAAGCTGCCCTCACCAGATATATAAGGCACTAACTTTGATAAACTAATTGTGACTGGAAGACAAATATTGTGCCTTTAAGTATTTGAGTATTGGAACTGGAGAGATCATACATCAGGTCAGGGGCTTGCCTTGATCCCTGAGCACAGAGCCAGGAGTAAATCCTGAGCACTGCCAGCAAAAGCAACACAAAGTATTTGAGTACTGGCAGAAGGTAAGTTGTCAGCTTCTTTCCGTAGAGTCTTAAGAACCAGGATGATTTTCCCAATGAAAAATTTAGTGCTTGTAATTCACTTTCAAAAACGAATAGGACTTAAAAGGAAACACAAAACTATAGGACCAATGATACCAATTTTACCAGACATCAAGTGAGAGTTATGCTTATAACATTGCATACTGATTCTTTTTTGCATTCCTTCTTTTGGGCATTTAAGGTCAAATTTCAGAAATAAAAAATCTCTCAAACTGTTTTGCTGAAACAGGAAGGATGAAATAGAAAGTTTAGTAATATCAAAAATTTCTTGGTTTAAAATAATATAGTTGGGGTGTTGAGTCCTTGAACCCAGTAGATTTCTTTGTTTCCTTTAATGACTTATAATTTTCTAGCAAATGCAGGTAGGTGTACAGGACATGAGTGGACAGTGATTCCTTTCACAGTGATCAAAATCAGGACTCTAAAATACCCATCTCTCAGTTTGTAACTAAGTATTTATACATACAAGTACATATTACAAGTCATGAATATAAACCACGAATTTCCCTTTCCATGAAGTATTATCAATTTGATAATAAACTACGGGCTGGAGCCATAGCACAGTGGATAGGGCATTTGTCTTGCATGTGGCCATCCCAGGTTCGATTCCTCTGTCCCTCTTGGAGAACCTGGAAAGCCACCAAGAGTATCCTGCCCCGCACAGCAGAGCCTGGCAAGCACCCCGTAGCATATTCGAATGCCGAAAACAGTAACACAAAGTCTCACAATGGAGACGTTACTGGTGCCCGCTTGAGCAAATTAATGAACAGTGGGAGGACAATGCTACAGTACAGTGCTACTAAGCTTAATGTTTTGATTCTAGGACTGTTAAGAAAAATTACAGAGACAATGAGTGATAGCACAGCGGGTAGGGCGTTTGCCTTGCACAAGGCTGACCCAGTCGCCCGAGTTCAGTTCCTCTGCCTTTGATTCCTCCGCCCCTTTCGGAGAGCCCGGCAAGCTACTGAGAGTATCTAGCCCTCACGGCAAAGCCCAGCAAGCTACCTGTGACGTATTCGATATGCCAAACACAGTAACAACAAGTCTCACAATGTTACTGGGCCCACTTGAGCAAATTGATGAACAGTGGGAGGACAGTGACAGTGACAATGTAAATGAAGGAAAAAGTGACATATCAAATGATGCAGTAACATTGCATTTGGAAAAACAAACAAACATTGCATTTGGGGGGGAAAAATATTGCATTCAGTGATTTCCAGAACTTTCCCCCACCACAGTCAGCTGTAGATTTTCTTCTGAACCATCCATTTTTTCTCATGGCACTTTGTTGTGTTCAACTTTTGTGCTAAGATGGCAAGTGTTAACACTTAACACTGTTAAGTGTTAGAATCGAGTTACTTTTTTAGTTAAGACCTGAAAAAAATTGTTACTGATCCAATAAAAGTATCAGAGACTTCATATTAAGTATGGTTTTATTATTAAAAAAGTTACAGCAGCCTTGGATGCCTCCTTCCCCCCCATACACACACACACACACACACACACACACACACACACACACACACACACACACACCACACACCCCCCTCTGAGCGTGGCTGGAAGTCCCTGTGCCTGCCAGGAGGGGGCAGCACTGCACACTCAGCCCCTGGCATGGAACTGCAGGCCAGCCTGGGCGACCAGGAATCACCAGAACTGACCCCTGGGCAACTTGAACACCACTTGAGAGGACTCCCCCCCCTTGCAAAAATAGTATGATAAAGGAAATAGGAAAATAACTCTTCTTTTTTTCCCCCTCAGAGGAGAATTAGATTATATATCATTTTAGTAAACTTTTCAGTCAAGCTGAGCTCTGGAGTGAGTGACTGTCTTTGGACTTAATTTCTGTTATCAAAGGAAGGAAGAAGGAATCTGAATTTTCTTTCTTAAGGGATTGTGATGGATATGATTTACTTTCAAAAAAGCTTTACTTAAACACAATTTTTTTCTTGCTCTCCGTGCTAAAGGAGAATGGTCAAGAGCAGGATGGAGATTTGAAGAGCCCTTTGTTTTGGTGGGCATTGACATTCCTCAGACCTGCTTAGTTCTTGGAGGAAAACAATCATCCCCTAGGAAGAATTTCTTGGCAGAGCAAGATCTTGAACTCACAAGGCCAGGGCAGGAGTCTCGTCTCCCTGTTCTCCCAGGATGGCCTGAGTCCACACATGTCTTCATTTGCCTAACCAACAGGGACTAGTTGGACTCTTCTTAAAAGATGAATACTGTTCAGAGTTTTAGTGAGATTACACATCCGAAAAGTGTTCTTTTTTTATGTCTTTGCCTAATGCCTTATTTTAGGCTGGGCCTCTTAGGCCACTTAAGCAATGTTGCAATTTATGGAACTTAACCAAAGAAAAAAAATTCCTAGTTACTTCTGTTCCAAGATCAGTCTATTTAGTTTAAGAATTTGGGGCCAAAATTCAGATTTCTTCTTAAGATATAGACCATTTTCTTCCCATTTATAAACATTCATTACTATGTACTCCCTTAATTGAATTTGGAAATTTGAGGTGATCCAAATTAGTTCTGATGATAGTAAAATTAGTTTTCCTAGTTAGCCTCCTGTTGCCTTATAAAAGCTTACAAAATGGTATTCCCTCCACAAAAGAGAAATTATCTCTCATTTATTTTAAAAAACAGCACCAGAAGGAGGAATGGTAGAGAAAGAGGACTGCCTAATGTAAACTGATATGTAGGACCTTGGATGGTGTAACTTACACATTTAAGTATTTTCCGTAAAATATTTTCAACTATTCTAGCCCTAAACACAAGACAAAACACAAGAGCACACATTCAAATTGGTAAAAGTCTGAGAACTCCTTAAAGTATCCCAAAAGCCGGCTACCAATATGGAGAGCAGAAATGGGCCCCTACTGTGGCAGTGTGAGAGAGGGACACTTTGGCCTTTACTCCACTCCGGAAATTAAAGCCATGCCACCTTGCCCCTGAGAGCACTCTAGAGGGAGTATTATCTCAAATGCCAATGTGGCACCAGAAAGATAGGCCAAGGTAAGTGGCAAGCAGAAAGTGTCTCAAAACCAGACAACCACCTTTTCTTATTCCCACTTTCTTTGTCT
The DNA here is from genome assembly GCF_029834395.1 of Sorex fumeus. Taxonomy (NCBI): domain Eukaryota; kingdom Metazoa; phylum Chordata; class Mammalia; order Eulipotyphla; family Soricidae; genus Sorex; species Sorex fumeus. The sequence goes on from NW_026606058.1 coordinate 8,546,166, forward strand.
GTAACTCAGTAAAGGGATTATAACGGAGTGTGGGCCTAACATAGCTCTACATCCTCCAAGACACAGTACAGGGACAAAGATCCTGACCTCACAGAACTGAAGAGTTTTCCACCAGAGAATCATTGTCTAGCTCAGTGCTCAGAAGGGAAAATGTAGAAAATATGTTTTCATGATCTCTGGGGCATTTTTGTTTTCTTTCCAGGAGTAAAAGTCCATAGCCTCACTGTTGGACAAGGGAAGATTATCCCAAAGTAAGATTAGCATGGCAGGGATGTGCTTCAGTTAATTAGCATCCTGGTCTGTGGGTTTCCAAAGCAACCATTGCTTAGAGAGGCATCGTTCACCTCTATGCAACCAGTATTCTCAGAAGGAGCACATTTTGGAAATTTTTATTGCTCACTGTCTTCCAAAGACCTCCGCAAAATTCTGAATGGTAGAGGCGACTTGTGGGTGGGCATGTTACTTCTAATAAAAATTACAACTTCTTATTTGTTGCTTACTGTGCTGTCCCTCTGACCCCTTGTATGGAGCAAGTTTTAAGATAAATTGTTGGGACAATACACTTACTTTCTTTAGGACTTTAAGGAAATGGGCTTCAACCTTTGTAAGTATTTTGGGATGTATTTTCAGACGCTAATAGAAGAAAGATGTGAACGAAACTTGTTCACCTTATCTCCAGTGGGCAGTGAATGCTCCTTATTTACTCAGAGCTTTTCATCCTTGAATGTTGAACTCGGGAGTAGGTTAAAGAAAGTAGTACGTAGAGAAAAAGTAAATCTAAAGATCTGATTTGTCTTCATCAGAAAAAAGCACCCATATCTGAAATTCTGAAAAGAAAAATTTAAAAAGCCCATATCTGAAATTATTTTTTTTTTTGCTTTTTTGGGTCACACCCTGCGATGCTCAGGGGTTACTCCTGGCTCTGTACTCAGGAATCACCCCTGGCAGTGCTCAGGGGACCATATGGGATGCTGGGAATTGAACCCAGGTTGGCCGCTTGCAAGGCAAACGCCCTACCAGCTGTGCTATTGCTCCAGCCCCCATATCTGAAATTTTGACACAACTCTGTTCACAGCTCTGCTTGGCACAACCCTGCTCGGAATTAGTTGTGTAACAAAGTGTAGTTTCCATTTACCCACATAAGTCATTAGTTAGAGGATGAGTCGAAAGCTATTGGTTGTCAAAACAGATCTGGTTTCTCTTACTTGAACAGTGTTCTATAAAACCTGGGGAAAGTCATAAGAGGTTTTCTTTGGTGTCCAAATAGACCATTATAAAAATTTTTGGCTTTTTTTGGTCACACCCAGAAATGCACAGGGGCTACTCCTGGCTTCACACTCAGGAATTACTCCTGGTGGTGCTCGGGGGACCATATGGGATGTTGGGAGTCGAACCTGGGTCAGCCATGTGCAAGGCAAACACCCTACCTGCTGTACTATCACTCCAGTCACACCATTATAAATTTTTACACTTTTAGAAGGAATCAGTATTGTGGGCCACAAGTATTAATCTAAAAGTGAATATTACTGTAACAGTTGTAGAAATGTCCTAACTTGGTGATACTCAATATTGAAGATCCTACTCACATGTGGACATTTTAAATTAAATTTATAAACTCAGTTCCTCAATCATGCTACTTACATTTCAAGTGCTCAGGACCACTTGTGACTAGTGTCTACTGCAGTGGTCATTACAGGCAGAGAAATGCAGAAAGGTCTGTTGATATGTTATGGGCCTTGTACAGACTACAAGTACTGGCCCCTTGAACTTGATGTAGACGTCTGTGTCTTAGAGTCACTGTTGTAGTTTTAGTGACGTGAAAGAATGTGTTCATTTTGTCAGTACAGTCCCTGAAGGAACTCTGTAGGCAAAGGACATTGACATTCAACATGATTTTGAGAGATGGGGAGGACGCAGAAGTAAGAAGAAATCAGGAAATTCTAGCCCTCGTATGTTCTTTGCCTTGAGTCTTGACTTCAATTACTGCTGGACACCCCTATAGAGCTGATACCAATAATGGAAAAGTATGAGGGGTCAGGGCAAGAGGACAGCGGGTAGGAGATTTGCCCTGCAGGTGGCCAACCTGAGTTTGATTCCTGGCACCCTACAAAGTCCCCTGGGTCCTGCCAGGAGTGATACCTAAGCACAGAGCCAGGAGTAAGCACTGGGCTTGGGTGTAACTCCCCACCCTGCAAAAATAAATAAATAAATGAAAGTGTGAGAGAAGGAGGTTTTCCAGGAAGTCAGAGACCATCTTAGTGGTGAGAAAATACTGAATAAGTCAGAGTGGCCCCTGTTACAAAATTGAAAGTTGTTATGTCGCTAGCCCAGCTAGCCTGTGGCAGGACGGGCAATCACGGAGGCTTCCTGGAAGTGGTTGAGTTCTACCTGCAAGTCAGCTCTGTGGGCTCAGACCTGTGAGTCAATGCCTGTTGATATTTGGAGGCATACACTTGAGTTTCTGTGAGGACATTTTTTATTTATTTATTTTTTTTGCTTTTTGGGTCACACCCGGCGATGCACAGGGGCCACTCCTGGCTCTGCACTCAGGAGTCACTCCTGGCAGTGCTCAAGGACATTTTTTAGCGATATGGCCAGAAGGATTCCCTATACATGTGACACATTAATTCCGCCCTCCCTGCTGGTTAAGATGCATGTATGTGGTAGAAGAAATCAGAGACCAGTGGCAAAAGGCGTGTAATTTTAGCTGTTATCTGGAAACCACCTGTGAAAAGAATCATCTTTCTCTTCTGGACTTCCTTCTTAGGTACCGCTGCGGGAGACGACACTGAAGATGCAAGCACTGAGTTCACTGACAGTATTGAGGAAGAGGCTGCACACAATAGCCACCAGCAAGTAAGTTCAAGTCAGGTTATGTGGACCATGGGTGCGAGACCCTTTGGGGGCTTGGGGCCTTGGGCCCTCACCCTTGTGGGCCCAGAGTGAGGGATACCATTTTATCACCATTCTTTTTCTTTTTCCTCCCTGAGATTCTCGGTCTCTTTCCTACCTTCTGTCTTCACTCCATTTTTCTCTCCAACCCACCCTTATTTTGACTCTTGTCTCCTTCTCTCTATCCCTTGATGCCTGCATTTGTCCTTGTGTATTCTTTATAGCTATAACTTCCAAGGAATGCTTCCTTGCTTACTTACGACAAGACCCTAGACACCTCTTGGGCTTTTGTAGCTGAGACATTCCACAGAAGACAGGGAATCATTGAAAGATCCCTTGGGAAGGTGGCAGAGGCGAGGACTTGCTTCGGGAGAGAGCTCTCTGAGGAACTCCAAGAGGATCAGGATGCTTTGAGAGCAGACATATTTCTTTGTGAAATGTTGTATAAAAGAGAACTTTGTTGGGCAGTTTTACAAGCCATCCTGGTTGTGACACATCAGTGATCATTAGATGGTGCTTCAAGAGCAAGACCTACGGAATGTCAACACTTGGTACCTGAGGCTGAAAAACTTACCACAAATTCGCAGTGAAAATATCACCAACATGTTGTCAAGCCCGAGTTGGATGTCTCAGAGATTGTCACTGACGGGGATCTCATGGTATACACTGAAATTTCTCCGATGGGTTCCCACCTTGCCCTGTGACATTCAGCACTTCTAAATGGACCATTCGTGTGACTCTGAGTTGTTAAGGAGGAAGTGGATGATTGATATCTATCATTCTACTGGGCTTTCCCAGTGCTAGCTTCCTTGGAGTGATTAGAAAATTGGGTCCTGCCTCTGCGTCTCCTGTATGAGAAGAACAACTCTTTAACAAAGCAACATTAGAGGCAAGTCTCCAAATCTCTCAGAATTTGGCAAACTCCTTGGCTTCTAAAGATTCAGAGTTGTCTGGGATCCCTCAGATCTTCATACGTGTCTTCACCTTCTCCTGAGATCCCACTGTTGTTGTTACAGCCATAGTTGACCCTTATTTTTCCCTTGAGTTTCTGCATGATCTACACTTCTGCTTCTGCTCGAATGGCTACGTAGGAGTTCTCTGATGCTTGTGACTTTTATTATGGACACAGTTCCCCCCGCCCCCAGCCTAGATCCCTGTCATTTTTCACTGATGATCTTGAGTAAAAGAGAACGGTATGCAGGATGAGCGAATGTTCACTCTAAGGAGGAGCTAAATTGGAAAGTCTGCAGGTGGCTATTTTCAGTTATTGTCACTGTGGGACAGGATTAACTCTAAACAGGAGACGCAAACAATAAGAGAGCCAGAGCATTATTGCTATAGTCAATATCAGGTTGTATAAAATCTCAGTTGCAATTGGTAAAATCATTTCTTCTTCAATCTCTTTCTTAAGCATAGCATAGATCAAGTGACCAGACAACATTTTGAGATGGATTAAATATTTGTCGCTGGGTATTTGTATTCTCCTTGCAATCACTGCCCTTTTGGCAGAAGAGAACATTGATTGTGATTTAACAGACTATTGGATCATGTATATCATGGGCATATACTCATGAGAGGCAAATTATATACTGGTTGGATGAAGACTATTTTGGGTAACACCATTTATTCATTTTTCTGTCAGCTTTTCTTGAGAAGCAATCTTCCATTTTTTGGTAAGAGGACCATGAACCGTTGTAAATTTATATTTCTGTATTGGAAGTCTGAGGGTGTGACTTTCCTGCTACCAATCAAATAAAACTCATTTGCTATCTGTTTTGTGTCCAGATTCTCAAAAACGTGTTTGCTTGTTTCCAGGGAAATGGTCCTTTAAAATAAGGTTCTGAGCATCTCTTGTTATTGTGTCTTTGGAAGGTAGACTTTATTCATGACACCAAACTCCCTCTCTAACACACACACAGATACAGACACATACAGACACACACACACACACACACATTTCCCCTGACAAAAAAGTTTTGCTTTGTGTTCCTTACAAGAAGTGCCTTTTGATCAGACCAAGTTGCTTTGTTCTTTTTTTTTTTTTTAATGAATTTACCCACATCAGGAAGTCTTGAATTAACCTGCTACAAAATTTCATTCTTAAACAAATTTAAAATCTATATTAGATACCTGGAGAAAAAAAAATCATCTTTTAATGCCTTTAACGCTCAAAACTGACATTATGAGAGAGATTAGTAGGACAAAGCAAAGCAACTTCATTCAAACAGTTTAGATCTGCAGGCTTCTGTGGACAGATGGGAACCTAGCACCCAAAGATTTGAGTTGAACCACAGAAGGAATAAAACAGATAGTTTAGTATACCTGGGAACAGAACCTACACGGGAGACCATTACCAATATACCTAAAAGATTCATAGAACATACCAGAAGCCCTGGAGTTTTATTTATGGAAAAAATAAGAATATTCCCTCTCCACAGATCATGAGGTAAAACTAACAAAATAAGAGCTAGATTCTGATTTATATCTCATACATTTACATTTAAATTGTATTTTTAAAATCCACATGTTATCTAGGTTGAAATATACTATGTAAAATTGGTTTTCTCACAAATATATTTAAATTTTAAATACAAATTACCCAAATTAAACTGCCTTTGCCATGGGAAGTATGAAAACCAACTTTAACCTGGGGACAAATTTGGTCTTCATTTTCACATTTAAAAGTGGAACTTAATGTCTCTTCTAGTGCTAATATTCCACAGGATCTTAATTTTTAAAAGGAAATTAGGTATATTTAAATAGAAGATAACATACATCTAGAAGGCGTTTAAAAATAAATATTATTGGATTGGAGAGATTAATGAGAGAAAATTTTAAGCAAAAAATTTAAGGTTTAAAAAAGTATATATGTTTTATCCGTATTTAAAGCTGATGGCAACATTTTGCTTAGTTATGTTCTCTGGAAAGCGTTTATATAGAAAGATAATGTCTCGGCATTTATGAGGTTTTCAAACCAGTCCATCTTGTTCATTCCAAGTACTTAGTGGCACCTGTGGAGATGGCCACCAGGGCAAACATGCCTGGCAGTGGAGCCACAGAGACAGACATCAGCAGATGCTCCCAAATCCTAGACTCACAAAGTAAAGTAAAGTAAAGGCCCTCCCGTTGATCATCGATTTGCTCGAGCGGGCCCAGTAACGTCTCCATTGGAGACTTTGTTGTTACTGTGTCTGGCATATCGAATTCCTCCGCCCCTCTCGGAGAGCCCGGCAAGCTACCCAGAGTATTCGATATGCCTAGACTCACAGCCCCAAGTAATATCGATGCTTAGGAAATGAGGTACTGGGTCTGAACTTTTGTTTCTTCGTAGCCATAGATGCCCATCTCTACCAAATCAAACGCCAAAATATATACACACTTGGAGCCAACTCCCCCACCTATGTACTCGTAGCCTAGATTTTTTTCCATGCTCTCTACACAGAGCAATGACCAATGGCTTTGTGCCTAGCAGATCTGTCAATTATTGATCCAATTATTGGCCCCATTTTGCTCAATAATTATATGTCCTGAGTGAAAGTATAAAGCCGATAAGTGAAACAAATCATTCCTTCATGACCACTGAATGACTTACAGAGATATAGGTCAAATATGTTGATGACTCTGACAATTAGGAAATAATTCTATACAGTCAGAAGGAATTTCTAAGGAACAAGTACAAGTCACATTATTTACAGACTCCATGGTCTAGAAAGAGCTATGGCAGAGAGGTCAAAAATTAGATCAAAACTAACCTTAAGTAAAACATTAAAGTTGTGCCACTGAGAGTTAAAAGAAACCAATATGAGATGGGGAGATGGGAATGTATTAAAATTAATACGAGATACGTGGTCAAGAAGTTCACACACTGAAATAATTACTGTACACATAGTAAATTGTCATAGTAGAGTTTGGTTTCTGCATTTTAAAAAATAATTGGGTAAAAGTAGGAGCTAAATCTGAGATAAAAGCCTGGAAATTAAAAAAAAAAAATTCTCACTTGAGAAAAAGTGAGAATTTTTTTTATCTGAATTTTTTTTAAATTTTTATTTGAATCCATTGAATAAATTTTTTTTATCTGAATCTACTGAAACGCCAAAAAAGTAATTTGGAATATTAAAACATTGTTTCTGTCTTATTTTCTTTTCACTTCCGTAGACTTCTAAAGTGAGTTTAGTTGGCAGTGCCAGCTCAAGGCTAATGGCCCAGAAGTGAGATTTGCTGTGACACAGAAGCCTCACTGGGACATCGCAGCAGATATAGGTGTGATTCTCAGGCTTCCAGTGAAGTGAAACTTGCTGTGTGTCACCCGGAGCAAGTGAAACTTGCTGTATCTCACCCGCCTTCCAATTCTGTTTCTGACTCTTGACTCATTCTTGCCATCTTTATTGGGAGTCTTGGATACAGACCTAGCCTTAAGCCTTACGCTTTGTGAGAGGAGGTCTTCAACCATGATCTTCGTAGACAAGGACTCCCGTGCTATGGAGCCTAATGATTCCTCAGGAAGGAAGCGGCCGTGGCCCCCATACTTCCCACTCTTGTTAGGCTTCAATTGTTAGTATTGCTTTGATTTGATTATGTACTTGTGTTCTTTCCTCATGGGTGGGTGCCTCGATTCTCTTCTGTCACAGCAACAATGCTCCCTTCTGGCCCAGTACACTCCCCCGCCAGCCCCTCAGGGCTCTTTGGGCTGTTGGAGTCCTGCTGGCAGTTTCTCTAGGCCTGGGCTTTGGACACCGTTAAAGGATGCTTTTGTGTGGATGTTCCTCTTGGATTCTCTTTACTGATGTCTCGCCTTAAAACCTTCGTTGTCTTTCAGCTCATCAAGGTGGCTTTGGAGAAAAGCCTGGCAGCAGTGGAGACCCAGAATGTCTCCCTCCTTCCTCCTTCCTCCGCAGAAGGGGACTGTAACAGGGGTCTTCAGGAGGAAATGCTTCACCTGAGGGCTGAGATGCACCAGCACTTAGAGGAGAAGAGGAGGGCTGAGGGTGAGCTGAAGGAACTAAAGGCTCAAATCGAAGAAGCAGGATTCTCCTCTGTGGCCCACATCAGGTAGGATATTCACCCCAGAGAACCGCCTCCCCACCTAACCTTCCAGCCATCTCCACTGGGGCGGTGGGCTCGCTCTCCTCCCACCAAGTCGCCCTCTCAGAGCTGGGTGCAGACCTTACCTCACCTAATATCCTCCATCGTAGGGAAACACCCACCGGAGGGTCTGTTATCTGCCACAGCAGGACTAGGAGCCACGGCCAGCCTGGGGCTTGCTGGCAGCAGGTCCACAACCCTCCATCCTGGGGATTCCCCACAGCATCCCGTGGTTGCCGTAGCCAAGGGCATTGCTGTAGCCAGGACATTTATGCTTCTTGGTTCATCTCCTAGGGTGTAGCATTGATGGCTCTAGAAGTTCTTTTTTTTTTTTCTTTTTGGGTCACACCCGGCAATGCACAGACGTTACTCCTGGCTCATGCACTCAGGAATTACTCCTGGCGGTGCTCAGGAGACCAAATGGGATGCTGGGAATCAAACCTGGGTTGGCCGTGTGCAAGGCAAACGCCCTACCCTCTGTGCTACCACTCCAGCCCCGGCTCTAGAAGTTCTTAAAGAACAGCTAACAATATCAGCTGACTATCAGTTTTATTCATCTTATTCAAATAAATATGGCCTTAGTTCAGTATTGTAATGTAATGATTAAGCAACACTTGATCTTCTTCGATGAAAATCTCCGAGTTTTTTTATTCTTTGTTTGGGCCACACTCAGTAGTGCTCAAGACTTAGTGCTGGCTCTGTGCTCGGAGATCACTCTTGGCAGGACTAGGGAACCACATGGGGTCTGGGGGATGGAACTCCAGTCAACTCTATGAGAAGCAGGTGCCTAACCCACTCTACTATCCCTATGGCCCCTCTTCTGAATCTGTTTGGTGCTATTCCTTTGAGTTTACCGGAACACCAACAGATATCTTGAAAATCAAAATGCTTCCTGCTAAGTGCATCTTCTGCTGTGTGAAAAATGCCTCCTCGCTGTGTGCAGAACCGTGGTTGAGGAAGGGTATATGTACAGTGGCCCTCTCCAGCACCACTCATCCTACAAGAAGAATCCCTAATTTTAATTTTAATCATTTCAGTTTGACTAACTTACTGTCACTGTCACTGCCCCTGTCACTGTCCTCTCGTTGTTATCGATTTGCTCGAGTGGGCCCTGTTACATTGTGAGGCTCGTTGTTACTGTGTTTGGCACACTGAATACATCGCAGTAGCTTGCCAGGCTTTGCCGTGCGGGCGAGATACTCTCAGTAGCTTGCCGGGCTCTCCGAGAGGGACAGAGGAATCGAACTCGGGTCGGCCGGATTGGCCGTGTGCAAGGCAAACACCCTACCTGCTGTGACTAACTTACAAAAATGGCAAATATATTGGCTTGGTGGGCCATTCTGTCTTTAATGGCTTTTTATAAAAAATACTAAAGGAAAGTGTTGACCATGTAGAGTGAGTTCACTGATTCACTTATTCCCAGGGGCCATAGTCATGATGGCCTATTGTTTAGAGCACAGCTGCGCAGATCTGTCATTTCTAACCCAGACCCTACTGTATCCCAGTCTAATATAACTAAATAGTAGCATAATTTTAGCACTGAAGGGGTTCATGGCCCCGTGGACTAATGCTCTATTCCAAAATCAAGAAAACTCAGGCCTCCAATGCTCATTTCATGCCAAAGTTTACTTAAGTGTTCATGTCTAGATCCCTTGCTCCGAATTTTAAAACACCTAATTCTCAGTTTTGTTTTTTGTTTCTTTTAGTGAAACAAAGCAGTTCTTACTGAAAGAAATGTCATTAGAAATGTGAGAGGAGAGAAAGAGATAGATATGTGTTCAAGAGAGAACAGGCTTCTTGTGGAAGAGCAGAGAATGGCTTTTGGGAGAAGGTCACACATCATTTCTCCAAATTATCCTGGCTTGAACTGTCACTGTCACTGTCCTCCCGTTGTTCATCGATTTGCTCGAGCGGGCCCAGTAATGTCTCCATTCTGAGACTTGTTGCAACTCTGGCATATCGAATACGTCACAGGGAGCTTGCCAGGCTTTGCCGTGCAGTCGAGATACTCTCGGTAACTTGCAGGGCTCTCAGAGAGGGGCAGAGGAATAGAACCCGGGTCGACCGGGTTGGCCGCATGCAAGGCAAACACCCTACCCACTATGCTGTCGTTCCAGCCCATCCTGGCTTGAAGTTCTCTGCAAACATGAGAGTTAACCTGGGTGTTGTTACAGGGAAAACCTTAGACTTTTGATCCTTTCATACTCTTATCACTGTCTGGCTGAGCCCATTTGACTTCTTCCCCAAATTCGAAAGTTTTATCTGGCAGTATTGCAAAGGCTTTGGGGACACCTGGCTGGGCAGGTCAGTGGCTGGTCTCAGGAAGATAATCTGTGACAGGAGCCAGACAGAGAGCAACTAATACAGGAGTAGAACTGATTGTAGTTCTGATCAGTGTAATTTATTTCTTCCATGTTTCTGGGTCTACATCTCTCTCTCTCTCTCTCTCTCTCTCTCTCTCTCTCTCTCTCTCTCTCTCTCTCTCTCTCCCTCTCCCCCCCCTTTTGGTGATGGTGGGGGGTATACCCAGTGATGCTCAGGGCTTACTCCTAGATCTGTGTTCAGGGATCACAGAACACAGATGGGGCACAGCATGGGTTGGGCACAGGAGAGGTCCCCAATTTTTTATACAGTTGAGAACTGTCTGATGATAAAGAACAGACCAGAGAGTGCATGTTGCAGGGGGCCCCGGTAACCACTCTCCGGCCCGTGAAGGTGGCCCGAGGATTGATTCGATGGTGCAAGGAGGGACCAACCGAATGAACACGAGACACAAGAGACAGAGTACAGTTTAGAAACAGAGAGAAAAAGGAACAGGCTTCATTGAGGGATACAGGCTGTTTATATAGGGTCAGGGCAGCTCAGTCAGGAGCAGAAGCAATATAACCATATATGATAAGGTCAGCAACAAGAGCTTTACCTAACATTCAGGGTAGACATTTGTACATCAAAGGGTCTTAGGGCAGTAGATACATCCTGGAGGTTACTATAGATAAGGCCAGATAAGATAACTGTCAGCCTGATGTTATTTTCTATAGATCAGGCATTCACTGAGGTCAGGAAGCCCTGGGAGACTGTCACCAATGTTTGTCCCAAGCAGTTCCTAACATGGGAACCATGGCCAGGGTCTATGAGAGGGCTCTTGGCTTCCCACAGCATGTAATAATTTTTTTCCAGACAATATTTTTCTTTTTTTGTTGTTGTATTTTTTTCCCCTTTTTGGGTCACATCTGGCAGTGCTCAGGGATTACTCCTGCCTCTGCACTCAGCGATCACCTCTGGTGGGGACCAAGGGACCATATGGAATGCCAGGAATCAGACCCAGGTCTGCCACGTGTGAGGCAAGCTCCCTACCCACTGTATGGTCACTCTGGCCCCACCAGAAAAGTTTCTTACTTTGTTTCTATTAGAGTAAGTAGTGTCATTGAGTTCCAGAGGCCACTGAAAATAAGAATATGAGGCGCAGGTAAAGGCAGCTAGGCTGGGCGTACTAAGTTGGAGGTTTTTAGTGACACTCTGTCCAACTAAGAGTCCTCGATAGTGCAGGCACGTTTCTCACTCTTCCTGGGTTGGTTTCCTGGTCTAAACTGTTAAGGGCGTTGTCCAGGTCTGTGAGTTTGCTTCATGCGCTGTGTGTCTCTGAGTGTCCCATGGCTTCGTGTGAGTCCTGAGAAGAGTGTCAGAAGTGTTAGACCGGCCCGCCTCCAACCATGTGTGTTTCCCACAGGAACACTATGCTGAGCCTTTGCCTTGAGAATGCGGAGCTGAAAGAGCAGATGGGAGAAGCAATGTCTGATGGATGGGAGATTGAGGAAGACAAGGAGAAGGGCGAGGTGACAGTGAATACTGTGGTAGCCAAAGGGAATCCGAGTGAGAATCAACTCCAAGCAGAGTTCAGAAAGCTCCAGGGAAAACTGAAAAATGCGCACAATATCATCAACCTCCTCAAAGAACAACTGGTGCTGAACATTAAGGAAGGGAATAGTAAACTTACCCCGGAGCTCCTGGTGCATCTGACAAAGGAGATCGACAGAATGAACACAGAGCTAATTGGCTCTCCCGGGAGGTACCGATGCCGGGAAGAGGAGGATGTGACCATGAAGCCCTGCCCACGACCCCAGAGCCTTGACCTGGGGGCCGCCCTCACCGTGGATGTCCAAGTAAGTCTGGGCTTAGATGCTTAGATGGCGTGAAAGACCCAGGGGGAAAGGCCGGAGGTGTCAGTTTTTGCTTGAAACAGTTGGTTTAGAGGCCAGAGAGATAGTACAGCTGGTAGGGCATTTGTCTTACGCGTGGTTGATGCAGGTTTGCACCCCAGAATACCATATGGTCTCCTGAGCCCTGCTGGAGTGATCCTTGAGCCAGATCCAGGACTGGAAATCCCTGAGAAACACTGGGTGTGGCTCCAAACAAACAAAATAATAAATAAATAAACAGTTTAAGCCTTGTGCATTGGGAGGTACTGAGCAAAAGGCACCTTTATATCACATGCAGTGATAACTATTTTCACTCAGTCAGCCATTGGAAAGGATTTACAGCATCACCTTGTAAACATTCATCTCTTAAACACTTCTTTAGTATTTATTTCCAGATAACATGCCAGTCAATGAGATCTAGTTTTCTCCCAATAGGTGCTCAGTATGGTTAGGAAAGATAGCCCCAAACCAGGTCTTTGCATTTGATTGCATCGTAGGTATGCATGGTTTTTTTTTTAATTTTTATTAGTAAGGCATCATGAGGTACAGTTGTAGACTTACAAATTTTTGTGCTTGGGTTTCAATTATGCAATGATCAAATACCCATCCCTCCACCAGTGCCCATTTCCCACCACCACGGGTCCCAGTATCCCTCCCATCCCCCATATCCCCCATCCCACCCTGCCTCTGTGGCAGGGCATTCCCTTTTGTTCTCTCTCTCTCTTATTGGGTGTTGTGGTTTGCAAAAGAGGCAATAGGTGACAATCATGTTTGGTCTATAGTCTACTTTCAGCAACGCATGGGTTTTTTAAGGCAGTCCCAACAAATGGTATGTGATAACATCTCTTCACTGACATTCATCACGGCTTATTCCAGGTCCTTTACGGGGCTGTCTGTATTTGCTGAAGGGAAAGGTCTTTGTGAGGATTAAATAAAAGGGACAATGCCAAGGGTTCTGAGACACCCACAGGGGCAGAGTTCAGGCAGCAATCCAGTCCTTCTCTTCAATGACTGAAGTCATTGAACTGACATTCACTGAGCGATCCAATTGGCATGTGCCTTCTGCTGCAGACACCACAGGTGAATCCAACATGACCACAGTCATGAGTTGTCTGGATAGAGAAGACCTGTTACATGCCAGGAGGAGCACCATGACTGTCTTGTAAATGGAGTCTGCAGGGTTCATTCAGAAGGGGACGGGCCAGAGAGTTGGTTACTTGGGGAATGTCCCAGCGCTCCCCTGACCCCTCTGCTGACTCCGTTCACAGCTGGACCGCCAGCCTCAGGCCTGTGATCCGAGGGCCCAGGCAGAATTGAGCCTTTCAAGATCCACCAAGCACTTGCGCTCGCAGCTGGCCCAGTGCAGACAACACTATCAGGACCTCCAGGAGAAGCTGCTGATATCGGAAGCCACTGTCTTTGCCCAGGCCAACCAGCTGGAGAAATACAGAGTCATGTTTAGTAAGTCTTTGCTTCACCATCCCTGAGAAACTCTCTCCTGTGAGACTCATCATTTTTACCCCAGCCTCAAGTTATATTTAATCTCAGCATAGCCCTGGAATTGTGAAAGAGGAAATGTAACTTCACTTTGAAGTTGGAAGAAAGGAATTGAACAGCTTTGCTGTGAGAGTACAGTCAGGGAATGAGCTAGCCTCTGGGTTTGCTGATTGCTGGTATAGTTACTAAAGTAACTGCCTATGTCTTCCAGCAGAGATGAGTTATTTCTTTTCTGCTGCTTTTTGCCTTATATCTGTATGAGCAGTACCAGACAGATCTGATACAACTAAGTCAGGTTCCAGGAGCCCAGAGGTCCCATTAGTGGACTGCCTGGAGGACCGTCTTCTCGACAAATCTTTGTCAGGGCTGGAGTGATAGCACAGCGGTAGGGCGTTTGCCTTGCACGCAGCCAACATGGCTGACCCGAGTTCAATTCCTCTGCCCCTCTCGGAGAGCCCAGCAAGCTACCGAGAGCATCTCGCCCACACGGCAGAGCCTGGCAAGCTCCCCGTGACGTATTCGATATGCCAAACACAGTAACAACAAAGTCTCCAATGGAGACATTACTGGGCCCGCTCTAGCAAATCGAAGAACAACTGGAGGACAGTGACATCATGCCTAGGTTTGATTTTCCACGCCCCATATGGTCCCTTGAGCACACCAGGAGTGACCTCTGAGCGCAGAGCCAAGAGTAAGCCCCGAGTACCATGTGTGTGGGCTCTCAGAATCAATCAGTAAATAAAAGTATATCATTATTGTTCCAGAATCACTGTGTTGTAATAGAACTTCCTGAAGTGATGCATGATATATATTTGATCTACACACGCACACATCGGTATGTGTATGTGATGCGTGAACCTGTATTACTGCAGGTGACAGACATCTGCATAACCTGGAGCTACGGAGCTCACGAAATGGCTGGTTTAACTTGGGCATCTTAATTTTATTCAGTTTTTGTTAATTTGCTACCAGCTAGCCCCGTGTGCTAGTGGACACTTAGGAAGACAGTGCAGAATATGTGTCTTGGGACTCTCCTTTATTTAGTTTGTATTTAAATATTTTGAGTTCGATTCCTCCGCCCCTCTTGGAGAGCCCAGCAAGCTACCGAGAGTATCTCGCCCGCACGGCAGATCCTGGCAAGCTACCCGTGATGTATTCAATATGCCAAACACAGTAACAAGTCTCACCATGTTACTGGGCCTGCTCGAGCAAATCAATGAACAACGGGAGGACAGTGATTCTTGATTTAAATATTTGCCAAACCCCCAAGAAAGCCTTGGCTAGTCTTACTGAGACTGCTGGAGATAGCACTGTAGCACTGTCCTCCCGTTGTTCATCGATTTGCTCCAGCGGGCACCAGCAACGTCTCAAAAACAAATTGTGAGACTTGTTGTTACTGTGTTTGCATATCGAATACGTCACGGAGAGCTTGCCAGGCTTTGCCGTGTGGGCAAGATACTCTCGGTAGCTTGCCGAGAGGGACGGAGGAGTCAAACCCGGGTCAACCACCTGCAAGGCAAATGCCCTACCCACTGTGTGTTTCAGACTTCTGGTCTCACTGGGCCGGGTGACATGTAAGTGGCCCTGAGTCATGAACACACACACACAGGCGTATCCTGGTGAAGGTAAATCCTGTTGCTGCTCCATGACACGTGGGAACGGGGCACCTCTTGCTGCCCGGGAGGTTCAACTCTCCTCTTACAAGGGCTGCCTTCCCAAAGCAGGGGAATCGCCGGTGAAGCAGGACAGCAAGCAGATCCAGGTGGACCTCCAGGACCTGGGCTATGAGACGTGTGGCCGCAGCGAGAATGAGGCTGAGCGGGAGGAGACCACCAGTCCCGGTAAGCACTGCTCCCCGCCCCCCATCCCCACTTCCTCCCCCAATCCAGCGTCCACACTGCATGCTGCTGGCCTTTCCCACCTGATAAGCGGTGGGGACAGAGGATGCTGGAGACTGGACCAGAGAGGGACGGAAGCCTGAAGGAGGACTCTTGTCCCCAGCGAGGCCGAGGATGAATCTGAATTGCTATAACTTCAGCAGACGGCTCTTGATTTTGAAAATGTTCTGGTTATTTTGGTGATTATTATACCAACAGCTTGCTTGTCAATGAGAAGCTGTGATCAACTTTACGGGCCATGCAACCATAACTTAAAAACAGTAGTTTTTCAACCAGACCTCTTTAGTACAGTGGGCAGGGCACTAGCCTTGCATGTGGCAGGCTTGAGTTTGATCCCAGACACCCCATATGGCCCCAACCCACCAGGAGTGATCCCTGAGCACTGAATCAGGAGTAAGTCCTGAGCACCACCAGGGATGGCCCCCCAAACCAATATATTAATAACAACAGAGTTTTTCGTTAGAAAAGGACAATGTCTATAGCAATATTGACTACATTATAGATCAGCAAAGGGGAGAACCTCCAGGTTGTGGGGAAGTTAGGAATTTGGAAGCGCCAAGGCTCCGTGAGGTTCTGCCTCCACATTTGCTCTAGGAATGCGTTACAGTCCTGATGACCAGTTATGTCCCTGGGAGGGAGAGGTCACTGCACCGTGCTCATGTTCTCCTGTTTTTTCAGAATGTGAGGAGCACAGCTTCAGGGAATCCATCCTGAGAGAAGGGCTGTGCTCTGAGCAGCGTGGTCTGGGCTCAGGCCCTGGGAAGAAGCCCTTGGTGAGCCAGCCGTGGACGCAGGACTTCCAGTCATACGGCAAGTCAGAAGATATCTCTGTCCTGCATAAGGACATCAGTGATCTGAAGGCCCAACTGCAGAACGCCCACAAGGTCATTCAGAACCTCAAGAGTCGGGTCCGGTCCCTCTCTGTGACTAGCGATTATTCCTCTAGTCTGGAGAGACCCCGAAAGCCGAAAGCCCCGAAGGCTGGAGGCCTCGAGGGATCGTCACCGCAGAGCGCCACAGATGAAGACGAAGGATGGCTGTCTGATGGCACTGGGGCCTTCTATTCACCTGCACTTCAGGCACAGAAGGACCTGGACAGTCTGATCCAGAGAGTGTCCCAGCTGGAGGCCCAGCTCCCCAGAACTGGTCTGGAGGGGAAGTTGAATGAGGAGCTGAGGTCAGCCCCCTGGCCTGGGTAAGGATGGCAGCACTGGGTTCCTGCTTGACTGGGGATGTCTGAGAGTAGGCCCAATGTAGGTGGACCAGGAAGGTGGTGGAGAGAGCCAGAGAACAATCAGAGGGGCTTGCGTTGAGGACGGCAGATCTGGGTCTGAGGAAAAGGCAGAGGAGACCTGTGCGGAGATGCCAGCCTCTGGGGTTTCCTCTTAGGGATGTTTGAGTTAAGTGGAAAATAAACTCTAGAAGTGGCACTGGAGTCAGATTGGAGTGTGAGTCCACTCCAGCACTTAGAGTGGTGAAATCTACTTAGGCCTTCTGAAACTGTTTCCTTGCTTGATAAATGAGGCCATTAAGAGAGCCTGTCTAGAAGACTGGTTATTAAGTTTATGTGAACTAATATAAATATGTATAGAAATACAACACACATTGTAAAGTAACACAACTAACATATGAAAGAATAGAAGGAATGGTGGGATACCAAATTGTTTGATATGCAGTTGTGTCTTGTGGAAGAATTGATTCTAGATTTTCTGGTACTTTTAATATATAGCAGAGTATATTTTGGGGGAAATTTCCTATAGATGTTATCTTTATTTGGGGGGAAGTTTCTTATAGATTTTATCTGAGAAAACTCAATGTAACCCCCGATAATGTAGTCATTCTTTTCTTTCCTTGCTCTGCTTCCCTACTTTAGAAAATATGATTCCTTGATTCAGGATCAGGCCCGAGAACTATCGTACCTACGTCAGAAAATACGAGAAGGGAGAGGTATCTGTTATCTTCTCACTCAGCATGCAAAAGATACAGTGAAATCTTTCGAGGACCTTCTGAGAAGCAACGATATTGACTACTACCTGGGGCAGAGCTTCCGAGAGCAACTTGCCCAGGGAAGCCAGCTGACAGAGCGGCTCACCAGCAAGCTCAGCACCAGTAAGTGTGGCTTCACGCTGGCCTTTGGGACACTCAGTTCCACGTTCAAGGCCACAGTGGTCACCATCGTCTGCTCCAGCTTTTTAATTCAGTGTCCTTCTCCACTTCATTTCTTCATCTCTGGGACGGTTGCAAGGCAGGAGCTTGATGGTGGTGGACACCCAGTGAAAAGATATGGTGTGGGGGATCCCTTGTTTATAAAGGTCCACATCTTATGCCCTTTTGTGCAGGAAACTGCATCCACTCAGTACAAAGGTTGGAAACGCAGATAGGATTAGGTATATCCTATTATAGTGAGTGGTGCTCCAAACGGAGTATTTTTTTTTTTTTTGCTTTTTGGGTCACACCTGGCGATGCACAGGGGTTACTCCTG
Organism: Sorex fumeus; assembly: GCF_029834395.1. Lineage (NCBI taxonomy): Eukaryota > Metazoa > Chordata > Mammalia > Eulipotyphla > Soricidae > Sorex > Sorex fumeus. Next base: position 8,564,213 of record NW_026606058.1, read on the forward strand.
GCTCTGCACTCAGGAGTCACTCCTGGCGGTGCTCAGGGGACCACATGGGATGCTGGGAATCGAACCCGGGTCGGCCGCGTGCAAGGCAAACGCCCTACCCGCTGTGCTATCTCTCCAGCCCCCAAGTTGGTATTTTGAGACCCAAATTCTAGTCTGAGTGCTGTCATTCACTGATTTTGGGCAAATGACTTCTTTTAATGTCTCTGTTTCTTCACTTACTTGTGGTGTTAGAATTGAAATATGGATAAAGCATCATAACCGTTGGGCCATATTTTTGGCATTGTGCTATGGTATGGGGGGCAGTTGGTTATTGTTGGAACGCTTTGCTTAGAGAGAATTTCCTGAGAGCACTGAAGGAGTATAACATAGTCAGTCTCAGGAGATAAACAGCCCATGTCCCGGTGGCAAGTGAAGAGTTGGGTCAGGGAGGTCAGTCATCTCCTCAGAGCAAGACTGAGAAGGTTTTCCTTGAACCTACTGTTCAGTCTGTGGCAGGCTGAAAGACGCAGTGTTCCAGAGGGAAGCTAGAAAAGGAAAATTAATCACTTTTGACAGTGATTTAGGGCAAAGGAGGTCATGGTGGTGACCACGAAGTCACTGAGCTCAGGAAGACTTACCAGACCTCCCCTCAAAACACACAATCTGATTATGCCCCCAGAAGACTGCAGTGCCCTCAGAACCAGTTTTCAGTAGATCAATATATACTCAATATATAATCTTCCTATTTGTGCTGGCTATTCAGAGTCAACGGTATTCAGTGTTTGAAGAGTCCTGTGCATTTATAATGTGTGAAGTGGGACTGGTTAATTCTTTACTATGTCTTTCTGAATTTGATTTGCAGAGGATCATAAAAGTGAGAAAAATCAAGCTGGACTTGAACCCCTGGCTCTCAGGTAATTCAAAATAAAGTTGGTAAAGGAATCAGGGGAAAGATACAATTGATCAAGAATGACTGTCACTTCACAAATGGGAAATTCCTGTTGTGATGAATTTATTTATCCATTAAACACCTGACTGTTGTCTTGAATATTTACTTTTGATTTAACACTATTAATTTCTATTTGCATATCTGTTCTCCATGCTTGGTAATTTAGAATTAGTCTGACCCTCAATTGAACTAGCTAGAAATTGGGAGTCCTTGATATCCCCAAGATTTTCCTCTATTTTTTTTCCCTTGTGAGCTTAAAGACTTGAGTCTGCTTTTTAATCAGTTGAGTTACACAGAATGTAGTGGACAGTTAGTTTAATAGATGTACAATTTCCTTGGAGATAATACATCACATTAGAAGACATTACAATTCCTGAAGACTGCAGTGTCCTCAGAACCAGTTTTCAGTAAATCAATATATACTCCTAAAAGACACAGTCAAAGTTAGGCTCCATTTGTTGCAGTTCTTGAGTCCTTTGTGGCATAAGTGTCATTCAGATGATCCGGTTCTCAAAATGTCTGTGGTAACGGACAAGATGTTCTGTTCTCATTTCTGATTCATCACAGACATATACACAGCCTGTACCTCAGGCAACCAGAGGGTTTCACTTCCCATGCTCTTGGATGTTGCAGCAACGCCATACTGCTATGTGCTTCTCATGCTGGCCTTTAAAGTGTGTTCCTGACCTTGATGGAGTACAGTAACCGGCAATCTGGCCAACAGATGTGCTGGGGAACATACTCTCTGCAGTTGTGCCTTAGAGGACTGAGTCCTCAGTGGTCATAAGGCCTCTTCTTTGAGTAGTTGTCGGTCACCCTCCCTCTGAGCCCACCAACGCTCCACTTCAAGACAGAGAGAGGTTCTTTGGATGATTCTGCAGGAATGACTTGCTTGGCTTCAGCGATCTTCCCCTGCAGCATAGTCAGAGCTACTTGACCCAGTGGCCTGGCTTCACCTGTTGCCCTTTCTCATCCCACTAGACTCAGCAGGGAACTCCAGGAAAAGGAGAAAGTGATTGAAGTCCTGCAGGCCAAGCTGGACGCCCGTTCCCTCACACCGTCCAGCAGCCAAGCCTTGTCCGACTCCCGCCACACCCCCAGCAGCTCCTCCTTTCTGTCTGATGAGCTGGAAGCCTGCTCTGACATGGAAATAGCCAGCGAGTACGCACACTATGAGGAGAAGAAAGCTTCACCTGGGCCTTCAGGTAATTCGCGTTGACTGAGTTGTCCCCGCTTTGTCCATGCTCAGGGAAGACCCAGAACGAGACCTTTGAGACCCACCTTGGTGTGGATCAGATGGGACACAACGCGGCCGACACAGCAGGCCAGAATCTGTGTGTGCCCCTGACTCTGCTGGTTACCCTTGTGTCCTGGCTCTCCATTGGCGTGTGTATGCTGTTAGACCCATGGCGAGCCCCATAGTGAGAGTGAGATCATGGCAGATTTTCCTTCCGTGGCCTCAGGCTGACCTTTTACAACACAGTGACCATTTCTCCCTCTGATAATGGTCTTGCTAGTCACACTTGCTGAATAGTTTTCTGCATGTCCATGGGTGTCCATAGTTGGTGCCTGTCTTTCCCGGTGTTTTTTTTTCCAAGATGCTGAGACTACAATGGACTCTGTAGTGGCCTGCTTTGTCAAGCTACCTGTGAGGGATGAAATGGAGACTGCTCTCAGTGCTCATGCTCGGTGCTTTCCCTTAAAGCAGAGTACTTTTCCTGGTATCTCTGGTTTATGATTCCATTCCTCTGTAGAACACCAAACATTTTCTTTCATTCATGGATTTTATAGATTCCATCCATCATTCGACTCATTCTGCCGTACTGTCTCCTAAACCATCAGCAACCAGTGCACCTCAGGGGCTTAAAGCCGAACCCAGCTGCAATCCAATCAACTGTCCAGCTCCCCAGAATTCCCCCCAGGAGGCCATCCAGGCCCATCCAGGTATGCAGTAGCCAGCGGGTCAGGGGCTTCGGTTCTACTCCCCCTCTGCCCTTCAAGTTTTCTACAGGGAGAATGTTTCCACTACTATGGGCTTCATATGCATCAAGTCTTAGACTAAACCAAGAGCCCATCCAAACTGGATAATTTGGTATGACTTCTATCTGATTTCAGTATTTTAGAGAGGAGGACCAGAGCCCTAGGACAGCATATAGGGCATTTTGCCTTGCACATGGTTAACTGGAGTTCAACCCCCAGTATCCCATATGGTCCTCTGAGCATTGCTGGGGTAATTCTTGAGTTTAGAGTCAGGAGTAACCCCTCAGGATCACTGGATGTGACGCCTCCCAAAATAAAGAAAAGAAGAAAGAAAGAAAAGGCCCTCCCGTTGATCGTCGATTTGCTCGAGCGGGCCCAGTAACGTCTCCATTGGAGACTTTGTTGTTACTGTGTCTGGCATATCGAATACTCTCGGTAGCTTGGGTACAAATCCCAAAATAAAGAAATGAATAAATATTTTAGAAAATGAAATAATTCACAGTAGACTTTAAAGTACATCCCAATTTTGACCAATTGACCACTTATTTTTAAAAACACATTTAAAATTTATTTTTTGATTTTTGCCCTGGGTTGCAAAAAGGCAAAATATTTTGCCTAGATAATAATAGTTCAAGAATACAAACTGACTCACATTTACTGCTGATATATGGTAAAGGTAAAGGTAAAGGCCCTCCCGTTGATCGTCGATTTGCTCGAGCAGGCCCAGTAACGTCTCCATTGGAGACTTTGTTGTTACTGTGTCTGGCATATTGAATACTCTCGGTAGCTTGCCGGGCTCTCCGAGAGGGGCGGAGGAATCGAACTCGGGTCGGCCATGTTGGCCGCTTGTAAGGCGAACACCTTACCGCTGTGCTATCGCTCCAGCTGATATATGGTATGTGCCCCATATATGTCCTACATATATATATATATATATATATATGCCTATATATTTATATATTATCTGCCCAGGGTGCCTATACAGTAGGAAGAGGGACAGTAAGCCTAATATATAAGAATATTTCAGTGTCCTCAGATGTGACATTGTCATTTATGCATCAGGGAATAAGTTAGCCATTCTTGACATGCATATCCTATGTGCCCTGCGAGAGGGATGCATTTCATTTACTTGCCTCATCTCACTTGCCCAGGGATCCTGTTCAACTACTGTTCCTTGCTACAGATGCAGAGAAACGTGAGCCTACTCCTGACTGCATATGTGCTGGTTGCTTTTAGTGTATTTTTTTATGAGCCTGACTCAGTAAAAGTACTTCCAGAAAGCATAGTGCTTTCCTTCTGTTGCCCTCATCCTCCTGAGGATAAGTCCACCAAGGTCTTCAGGAAGAAGTGTCCTGACTCTTCCTGAGCCTGGGCTCAAGTTATCCAGGCCAGAGTAGACTAGAAATCATGGAGATAGCAGTTCTTTCAGTAAAGTAGACATCAGCATAAATGCTTGGGATCAAACTTAACAGAGAATCAAGGGTCTTAAAATATGATGCCTCACTGAGAGACACCTAGGCCATTTTACTTGGTAATTTTAGTGTCTTTCTGTACTACTCTGACACCATGCCATCATTCTGAGTAAGACACGTATCTAAAAATGAAATCATTGTCTTCCATGAGAGACATTTTCCCAGTGGTTAGTTATGGTTTCTTCTTGCTCCATAGGTTATCTGCACAGGTTATCTTTAAAGTGTTTTCTAGAAAGAGGGAATAGATTCAAACAATAACATTTTGGTTCCTAAAGATTGCTCTGTAAATGGACTACACAATGATCATTTGGAAATATTATAATATAAATTTCTTAGTTTTATTCCCATAGTTTATGGTTTAGTAGGACTCTATCAAGGCCCAAAGAATGAAATTATTAGGAATTTTTCCTTAAGTTACCAGAATGTCCAATTAAGGCCATAAGCCTTTGTTTCTACGCCACTTTGTCACAGCCATGAGTTTTACTTTGGTAACTTGACATGGTAATTTGGCATGCTGAAATTTATTTGCCTGCGTTAGTATGAAAACGAATGCTCTCAGAAGATGAATTCTAGGTGCAAAGAGCATCTTGTCTCAGTGGAAAGACATTATATATATATATATATATACACACACCAGAAACTCTTTGGACACTTATTTACTGTCTGGGCGTCTCCATGCCTGGGGAGATCATGAAAGGACCCTGATGGCTGCCTGAGTAACCACAATGTCAACTTGCCTGTCACAAACAAACAGTTTTTAAGTAATATACATTCAAGATAACTCTTGCAGTTGACAGGAGAGGAGTCATCCCAGGCAACCCCTTGAGTAGCAGTGCTAATCCTTGGCTGTGATCACCCTTCATCCAGCACCACATTGAATGAGGGTCATTTCACATGAGACCTCTTTTTCGGGGCATTTCATCCACTCATCCTTTTCCCTATTCGTGTCTCTCACTTTCTGTCTAATAATGTATCTGCTTTGTTCTTCACTCTCTGTTTCCAGGCCTTCATTTCCCCTCCATTCCCAGGCTGGTTAGCCCCCCTCGGGCACCACTGCCCTTAGGTCCCCACAGCTTCCCGCCTTTCAGCCCCACTGGCCCTCCGGTCCTTGGCTGCTGTGAGACACCGGTAGTCTCCTTGGCAGAGGCTCAGCAGGAGCTGCAGATGCTGCAGAAGCAGTTGGGAGAAAGTGAGCACTTCTGGTTGCACTTGTGTGTTTGCTAATTGATGCTCCATACTTCCTGTTCCTCTGCATGGCTTTGGTTTGATAGAAAAATTCAAAGCACACAATGCAGGGTTATGTGTTGCCAGTGGAAAGTAGCTCCGCTTGCGTTTTTGTGTGGGAAGTTTGTTTAACTGTTAACCTGCTGGTGTGTATATATTATCAATTAATAGGTATATGCATTCATCAGGCATCAGATCTGGCACTCTCCCAAGACCGACAGTGTGGCATACCAGTGGGAATGGTCAAGCCATGACGCAATGGGGATGGGAGCACAAGGAGAGATTTTATGCCTTGTCTGTGTCTTGCATGAATGTTACAACTTCCTGCCGTGACTTGCTTTCTTAAAAAACTTTATTTAAACATTCTGGTTTACAAAGCTTTATAATACAGTAGTTTCGGGCATTCACTGTTCCAACACCAATCCTGCCACCAGTGTGATCTTCCTTCTACCATCGTTCCCAGTTTCTCACCCACTTTCCAAGCCTGCTCCCTTGGCAGGAACAAAATAACTTGTTTTATATTGCTTGTTACAACAGAACGGTAAGTGGAATTATCAAAAAACAGTTCAGTAAAAGAAAATGTGTGGAAATTGATGTATCTCACAATGGGGTTATTAAAGTCGTTGCCTGAGGATTTGCTGAGCTGTTTGTTGCGAGTTGAGCTTAGTGGGCTTCTATGCTACTTTCCCATTTAATTTGCTGTGCTCCTACTGGGCTGTTAATATTGTGGAACTTGGACGTGTTCCAGGAGCCCCAGGATCTCCAAGACCTATAGAACTGGGCTGACTCTTGCTAGACCTGTCCCCCATTCTGAGAAGGCCCCAGAGTTTTTAGCCTAGAGACCTGTGAGTTTTATCCACATGGCTTGGCATCTGAGATAAGTCATGATGCTGTGAAGCTGGGCTGCTTGCGTGGCAGTGACTGTGGGGTGTGATTGTGACTGCTGGGGCTTCTGGAAGTCCAGGGGAAGGGAGAGGCTGCCTGACCCCATTCTGAGAAGGCTCCAGAGTTTTTAACCCCCCAAATATTGTACCTGCGAGTTTCATTGGCTTGGTGTCTTTTCAGAGATTGGTCTGAAGCAGTGAGTGGGCTGTCTGTATGGTAGTTACTGTGAGGTGTGGGAGCAGCTGCTGGGGCCCCGGCAGGGGAGGAGTTGACCTGCCCCCCACCCCAGAGAGGACCTCATAGCTTTTAGTTCAAAGATCGTGTACCTGTGTTTTGCCAGCTTAGCATCTCGTCTGAGATTAGTCATGACGCTGGTCATTTACATGGTGGATTTGGGTGTGGCTGCTGGGGCTTCTGGCAGCAGAAAATTGCTTCTTAGTTCTGAATTTTACATCAATAAGATGCAGTTGAGAAAGGGAGGAGGTGTGACAGAGTCCTTTGCCTATTGCAAAGGGGTTCATTTTTCCCTGGACAAATGATATGTGAGTAGATAGAACTCTCAGAAGTACAGGTTATGATACCTGAGTGTGACTCCTTTCTCTGACTCCCAGAGATACTTGCTCTAAGGCAGTCCAGATTGTATTCATAGACTTTATAGTCCTCTTTTAGAAAAAACTTTCTGTACAAATGAAGTGGATGCTCCCAATTTGTGTGTCTGTATAAACACCTGTAATTCAGGTGAAAATGAGGGAAAAATTCTCATGTGATACATTTAATTTTTAGTAGTATTTACAAAACAGTCACTAGAATGCATGTTGAGTTAATATCCTTGCAGCCACATTTTATGCTATACATTTTTACCCCCTCTATAACTTCCAGAAATACTAATGATTATGTAGTATTTTTCCAAAATGAGGAAAGACCAACCTATGATAATACTTCTTATATATTTGCTACTTGTTAGAATTACCCAGGATGGGCAACTGAAACCTCGTGGGAAGGGGGCGTTCCTGCCTCGTCCTTCACGCCCTACCGAGGTCATGAGTTGTCCCCCAGGAGCAGCTCCTCGGCACAGCCATGGCTCCAGAGCCACAGAAACCAATCTCATAATTATCTGACTCTCGGCAGAAATACTTCCAGGCTTAACAAGTAAAATACCAGAAATCCAAAATCACGCGGCTGTGCGACATCATTTGGTTCTTGTAACCAGCTGTAGAAAACAAATTATTTCATAATGCCTTTTCAGCAGGTCTGATTTTGGGGTGTAAACTCTAAATAATAATGGTGCATCTTTTGTCGAAACAGTGAATCTAATTAAAGTAGATAGAGTGTTAACTAGAATTCATCTGCCTCACAGGCATTGGGAGGGCTGGGAGGGGGGTATATTGGGGTTCTTGGTGGTGAAAAATAAGTACTGGTGAAGGGAAATGTGTTTGATGATTGCATGACCGAGACTTAAACCCGAAAGCTTTGTAACCTTTCCCACAGTGATTCAATAAATAAAAATTTTTAAAAAATAGAATTACCCAGGATGATTTGAAAGTACCCAGTGGTCAAGTTGTTCTCCATATCAATTAAGGCAACATCTCTGAGGGTCTAGGTATCAGCTTAGTTTTAACTGCCTTAGGTGATTTCAATATGGACATTAAAGAACCAGTTACAAGAGAGGTGAAGAGTTGCAATGGCCAATTGCATGAATCCTTTACCGAGTTGAATTCCATTTGAGGAAACAGTGATTAGATGAAGCTGCCGATGTATTCTGCTCTCTCTACTGACGCTCCACCCGGGAGTAAGCAGCCCTCTGAAAGGAAATGTCTCACTCTGACCCTGCCCATTTCTCTCCTCGGGGCTGAACTTTTTTTTTTTTGCATAGAAGACTCAAGTGAAGACCTATAATTTCTTAGCATAAATAAAATGAAAGGTCCCACCTTACCAGATGGTAGTGTTCCAAGAATCCATTAGGAAAGAGTGATGACATTTTGCAGTTCCTTGATTCATGTTGGGTGAGACTCAAATTCTACTTGACTTCCCATAGAAATCCCCCAGCCTCTGTAAAGCCTTACTTTACAATCTGGAGGAAGTGGGTTCACCATGTCAGCTGGATTGCATGTCTCCTTTCTCTTCTTAGAGCCCCAGGAGAGAACTGGGAAAAAATTAGATTCTATGGTAACAAGTAATCAGACAAAAAGTGTTTCTATTAATGATTTGCTTTGTACTATGCGGGGGGCCCCGCCAGACCACTCTCCGGCCTGCGGAGGTGGCCCAAGGATCCGTAGGTGCTGGGAAGGACCGACCGAATGAACATGAGACACAAGAGACAGAATGCAGCTCAGAAACAGAGAGAAAAAGGGACAGGCTTTATTGAGGGTGATGGGGGTATATATAGTGAGGCAGCTACACAAAGGGTCGTGCTCAAAATGTGGTTAGGAAAGTTACAGAGTCTATAAGTTTAACATACCATGCATTACAAGGCTTATACTAAGTTAATCATTGTCAGTTACAGCCATGACAATTGTTTTCTCAGGATAACCATACAAAGCACAGGCTTTACCTGCCGAGGGTCACGTAGGTCAGGATAGCCCTACCTAGCACAGGCTTTACCTGCTGAGGGTCACGTAGGTCAAGATAGCCATGCCACAGGCTTCACCTGCTGAGGGTCACATAGGTCAGGACAGCCGCACAGGCACGTAGGCTCTTGGTCAGTTAAAGGGCCAGCTTCCCACAGTACTATTTCACATGTCACTCTTACCCACTGACTTTGAAAATGAGTTCTACTTCTGGAACTTTCCTGTACCTTATTATGAGAAATTACAGTAGAAGCAAGGAATGAAGCCACTGTACTTTTCTGTATGTGTATTCTAGTGACTTTATCCTTTTCCTCGTGAGTTCTCACGCTATCATACATGGGGGTGAAAGTTAGAGCATGAGAGTTGTGTCTTAACTCATTGGTATTTTGCAGTGGGCTGGTGTCTCTGACATCCTGCTTGTCCCCTTCTGTGTCTGCTTTCATCCCTTGTACACTTCCCTGCTGATCCCTCTCTGATGCAGTGTCTCACTTGTGTTTCTTTCCGTGTAGGTGTTAGCTCCGTCAATCCTGCTTCCCCAGCAACACTATTGAGCAACAATTCAGAAGCCAACTCCTCCCACTACCACAACCCTTCACAGCCCCACTCTCTGAGGGGTGCCATAGAACTGGGCAGAATCCTGGAGCCTGGGTACCCCAGCAGCAGTGGCCAGTGGGATCTGATGACCCCTCAGAAAGGAAGTGTTTCTGGAGATCTCTCCTCAGGCTCATCTGTGTACCAGCTTAACTCCAAACCCACAGGTAACTGCAGAGTTGGGACTCTACCTGTGAAATGAAATCTCACTTATGCTCATTCTTACCTGAACATGGATGAAAAAGAAAAAGACTTCTAGTTCCCACTCTCAGAATGGGGATAATATGAAAGGGCCTTGTGGCGTCATCCTCCCCAAGGGCACCTCTGTCTTCCCTGCCCAGGGCCTTGAGTCTCTACTGGGTCCTGGGAGACTCAGGAACCCATCTTTGTGCTCCCACAGTTGTCCCTCTCTCTGATTCTCCAGCTTTCCCAGCCCACATAGATGCTTCTAGAAGGCCAGCATAAACATTCCCAGGATGGGCTTTTGTCGCTCAGGAGGCTGAAAGGGGAGAGGCCTGGTGACAGTCGCAGGGGAATGTCACTGTCCAAGGTCAATGCAGCTCGGATTCACAGTACGAAAATGACTGCAGAAAAAGACTGCACCTGAGCCGAAACCAAACAGCAAAGTTGTTTTCAGTTTCTTTACACTTGTCTTCTGTTTTATGGGCAGTTCTTCCTCCCCTAGAGTGTTCACCATGGTCCCAAGATGCACATAGACTATCATTCTTTCTTCTGTGCTCACAGTGATAGGAGCGGGGCATTTAGTATCTGTCATTTATCACAGAGGCTGAGTTTATTGTCTAGGGATTTTGCTGAGACCTTTCTCCACGTGCCGAGGAAGCCCATCGTCCCATGACAGAGAATGTTCAGGGAAAGGTATTAGGGGGGAGGGAGGCCTCTCTGTCACGTGCCTTTCCAGAGGCCTGGCAGGCCCTGCCCACAGCCTTTGATGACGCTTCTATTTTTAAAAAAAATTTTATTAAATCACCGTGAGATAGTTACAAGTTTTCATGTTTGGGTTACAATCACACAATGATCAAACACCCATCCCTCCACCAGTGCACGTTCCCCACCACTAATCTCCCCAGTATACCCCCTCTTTCCTGCCCTCCCCCTGCCTCCATGACAGGTGATATTCTCCATACTCTCTCTCTACTTTTGGGCATTATGGTTTTTAATACACTGAGAGGTCATCATATTTGTTCCATTATCTACTTTGAGCACACATCTCCAATCCCGACTGATTCCTCCAGTCATCATTTTCTTAGTGATCTCTTCTCTATTCCAGCTGCCTTCTCCCCTGCACTCATGAGGCAGGCTTCCAGCTATGGAGCAATCCTCCTGGCCCTTGTATCTACTGTCTTTGAGTGTCAGCCTTGATCGGTTACGGTCCTCCCGTTATTCATCGATTTGCTTGAGCGGGCCCAGTAACATCTCCATCGTGAGACTTACTGTTACTGTGTTTGGCATATTGAATTCGTCACGGGTACCTTGCCAGGCTTTGTCGTGCAGGCGAGATACTCTCAGTAGCTTGCCAGGCTCTCTGAGAGGGGCGGAGAAATCGATCCCAGCTTGGCCGGGCCGGCTGCATGCAAGGTGAACGCCCTACTGCTGAGTGTCAGCCTTATGTTATGTTATTCTATACTCCACAAATAAGTGCAGTCCTTCTATGTCTGTTCCTCTCTTTCTGATTCATTTCACTTAGCATGATTCTCTCCATGTAATGACGCTTCTAAATCACACAGACTTCTCTCATCCCTGCCCACTCCGGGGCACTCACACACTGAAAAGGCTCTTCTAGTGACTCCTGAATGGGAGTAGCCCAAGGAGGGTTGCCTGGCACTGAGACAGAGACGTGCTATTTGTTTCACTCTACACTGTGTTATATAGGGACCTCTGCATCAGTGCTCTGCAGCCCCCGGGCTACTCTTGGTCAGATTTTCCCGGTAACGTTGTCTCAGCCCAGGGATACAGAGAAGCTCATAGCCAGTGGTCTCAGGACCCCCAGCCTAGATGGAAATGCTCAAGTGTTCAGTGCTGTTGTCTGGACTCAGGTCTCACTCATGCCAGCTGTGCACTTCACCCCTTTAAGATTAATGGCGGAGAGAGGGAGAGGGCAGGGCCCTTCATTTGCTACTTAAGCAAAGTGATATTGTCCCTGGGTGAGATAGTGCAGCTGGTAGAAATGAATGATGTTTAGAAATTTGCTCAAAGACCACTGGTTCATCTCCTGACAGAGACCAGTATTTTCACCCTCTACCTCTCTTGTATCCTGCTGGGATGGTTGCAGGGGCTGATCTGCTGGAAGAGCACCTTGGAGAGATCCGGAACCTCCGTCAGCGCTTGGAGGAGTCCATTTGCACCAATGACCGTCTGCGGGAGCAGCTCGAGCACCGGCTGAGTTCCACTGCCCGGGATCTTGGTAGGCGAGGCCCAGTGCTCCAAGGTTTAATAAGGGAACTTCTGAAAGGAGGAGCTGTTGTGTGTGCTTTTCGACACCTGTTCCGTATACCTAGGGCTTAAGCGAATGTCCATGAGGAAATAGGAGTGCCATGTTTATGGCTCTATCTGACTCACAGTAACTCCCCTCAAGACAGGAATACCAGTGTGTTGTTCCCACGGCCACAGGAAGGGAATCTGCTGATGTGTTGCCTGTTCCCTTCTGGGTATTTGGGGCATGTGAATAGCAAGTGATGACACCATGTCTTTGGGCTTCTACCAGGCAGCCTCCCTCTCCATACTCTTGCCCTGGCCAGCTTTCTCTCAGAGTCCATCCTTCCCACACTGCAGTGATGTAGGGGAAAGGGTCTCCTGCCCACCTGATAGGCCCTGAAAAGAACCCACTGAAAACAGCCTCAGAGAAGTCAACATCAGGCATTGCAGGCTGGATGCCTGGACCTTCAACCCTGGGGCTTCTTTTTCTTTGTCTTTTCACTTTTCAGTGAAAATATTTATTGAGCATTTAATATATGGCTAGACACTAATAGGACAGATAGGACAGAGAAAATAACCATGAACAAGGTATGTATAATTCTTATCTTGATGGGAGTTATGCTTTAGGAAGAAGAAAGTAATTAAGAGGAAATTAAACTCCGCTATGATGCAGAGGTTTCTGTGGCTGCGTGTTCAAGGAGCCAGTCCAGAGTACACGGGGTTCCTTGGTCAGTTTTCTTAGTCTCTTCCTTGTTGCTGTTCTGATGACATGGAGCTACAGCAGTGCCCAGCCTGCATCCATGTTCAGGCCTGTTCAGGAGACTGTGTTAGCCCTGAGTGAGGGATAGATGGGGAGGTTGGTCCCAAGTGGCCAAATGGAAGGTGCAAGATGTTCTCCTTAAGCATGCAAGGTTCTAGAAAACTGCATGAGGTAATGTGGGCAGGGAAAACAGCCGAGGAGAAACTGTGAGTCCAATTTTGTAGCTTAAAGACAGATGATAAAAAGTGATTGATTCCTAAAATAAAATAAAATAAAATAAAATATGCTATGGTGTATGTTAAGAGATGGAAAGAACTCAGAGTACCAAAGGAAATGCCACACCCCAAAACAGGTTATATGGAATTATTTACCAAACTGTGAAGTTGTATACCTAAATGCGGATGTCTTGAAAGAAATCTCAAAAAATTTTTTTTTGTTATTCGTTGTCAGTAATATTTAATTTGTGTACTGACTTTATATACCATTGTACCTGGGCTGCATAAAAATTTCTCATTCAAAAAGTGGTCACGAATGGATAAAATTTAAGAAGCCTTGCATTAGTGTAAGCCCTGGGAGCTGAAGACGGGGTGTTATATCAGGCAGTGCTTTAATGCGGCTGACATTGCTCGAGCGGGCCCAGTAACGTCTCCATTGGAGACTTTGTTGTTACTGTGTCTGGCATATCGAATACGCCACGGGTAGCTTGCCGGGCTCTCCGAGAGGGGCGGAGGAATCGAACTCGGGTCGGCCATGTTGGCCGCTTGTAAGGCGAACGCCCTACCGCTATGCTATCGCTCCAGCCGATAGAGGCGGCTGACATTAAAGGGTGCAAAAGAGAAAAGAGAGAAGACAGGAGAGGTAATCATCGTGGAGCACAAGATGCCTCTGCTAAGCACCTCAAGTATTACCCATGAGAAACCAGACAGATTCATTAAGTTTTGGTTTTGAGATCACAGCTGTCTGTGCTCGGACTTGCTCCTCAGCCCTGGGGTTCTGCATTATGGTGGCGCAGGATCTTTGGGGGATACAGAATGAGCCTCTGGGAAACGTTAGTACCCACCTGGATAACTTGCTTGCTTGCATTTTCCGGGACAGGATCTACCTCTAACTTCTACAGTCAGGGCCTGGAGTCCACACCCCAACTCTACAATGAGAACAGAGTCCTCAGGGAAGAGAACCGGAGCCTTCAGGCTCAGTTGAGTCATGTCTCCAGAGGTGGGTAGCCAAGACCCACAAACTGTGCTCCGGGCCCTGTCCCTTCCTTCTGGTCCCTCTGATCACCAATGGCAGGTGCAGAGAGAAGAATGCGAAGAGAATGGAGAACAGCGCGAACACGCACCAAACCAGTGTTCCCCCAACTGTTGGCAGTGTAGAAAGGACTCCCTTTTTTCCTTTCTTTCTTTTTTCTTTTTAGTCACTGCACGATTATGGAGTTATTCATGACTGGATTTCAGGCATGGTTCAAACACCAATCAGAAAGAGATCCTTTTTTTCCCCCTTTCCAAACAAAATCAGTTTAATCAACAAACTAGGACTGTGCTAACGACTGCAGGCTATGTGGGTTTTGTTTGTTTGTTTTAATCACCATGAGATACACAGTCATAAAGTTCTTCAGTCATTCAGGATTCCAACACTTGTGCCTTCACCAGTGTACATTTCCCACCACCAATGAGCCAAGTTTCCCTTTTCCTCTGCCACCCCCATTCTCAACCTGCCTCTACATCAGGCATGTTTCCTCTCCTCTCTCTCTCTCTCTCTCTCTCTCTCTCTCTCTCTCTCTCTCTCTCTCCTTCCTTTTGGGCATTATGGTTTGCAATACAGTTACTGAAAAGTCACCGTGTATATCAAAAAAGATCCTTTTTAAGAGCTTTCGACCTTGGGCCCCCAGGCTCCCAGGGAGAACAGTGCTGAGAAACTCACTGCCCCTGTACCATCACCTGCAGGGACTAAGTAATTAGCTGCCAGACTGTCTGTGAGAATGGCATCTGTTCTACTCATCACAGCTGACTGGGACTCAGGGAAGGGAAGAGCATGATGGTATATCATCTCCCTCTCAAATTTTTTCCCAAATTTATGACAATCTTGTGTGTGTGTGTGTGTGTATCATTTTAAAAAATTTTATTGCATCACCATGGGAAAGTTACAAATTTTCATGTTTGGGTTACAGTTACACAATGGTCAAGCACCCATCCCTCCACTAGTGCTTGTTCCCCACCACCAATCTCCCCAGTATACTCCTCCCTTCCCCACCCACCCCTGCCTCCATGGCAGACAATATTCCCCATACTCTCTCTCTACTTTGGGGCATTATGGTTTGCAATTACAGATACTGAGAGGTTATCATGTTTGGTTCTTTATCTACTTTCTGCACACATCTCCCATCCCGACCGGTTCCTCCAGCCATCATTTTCTTAGTGATCCCTTCTCTATTCCAGCTGCCTTCTCCCCTCCGCTCATAAGCTGTGGGGAAATCCTCCTGGCCCTTGTAACTACTCTCCTTGGGTGTCAGCCTCATGTTATGTTATTTTGTATTCCACAAATGAGTGCAGTCCTTCTATGTCTGTCCCTCTCTTTCTGACTCATTTC
This sequence comes from Sorex fumeus, assembly GCF_029834395.1. Classification (NCBI taxonomy): domain Eukaryota; kingdom Metazoa; phylum Chordata; class Mammalia; order Eulipotyphla; family Soricidae; genus Sorex; species Sorex fumeus. The sequence continues at coordinate 8,579,639 of NW_026606058.1, forward strand.
ACTTAGCATGATATTTTCAATGTATGACAATCTTGTGTGTCTGTCTTTACCTTCTGACATTCCTACTTCCCCACAATCTCCCTCTCTTGCTCAGTTCTGCTCTGATCAACAATCCTGTGACTCTGCCAGCAGGTCCCAGCCCTAGTCACTGGGCCCCATTGGGTGAGGGGCGCATCACTTCATGTGTCTTCTGGGAGGAAACTGATAGCAGTTTTATTTAAGTTGATCAGTATGTTATCCATGACATTATATTTATTCACCAGTGTTTAGTGAACATCCATAAAACACCATGCTTAGTGTCTAAGTGAATTAATCCCAGAATGAAAGAATGCTTGTATAAACGGAAAAGATGTCAAGAGGTATTTCTAAGTAGCCTCAGAGAAAGATGTATTAGGGAAGGTCTCTGCAGGGAATCTAATGAATGTCAGTAGGTAGGAGAAGACACCTGCCAAAGGACCATTGCATTCCTGAAAAGACCAGGGCAAACCTTACAGTTAAGAACACGACAAGAGCTTGAAGTGAGCTCAACCCGTAGGCACAGGTGAATCTCTCCCCTGTCCCCTTCAGCCTTATTTTAAAATTCTGTTAGTAATTCTTCAGAAATTCTGAAGATCAGAGAGATACAACAAACAGGAAAACAGAAGATGCTTAATTTTAAATGCAGTAACATAGTATACTCTAAAATTTGTAGACAAGAGAGTTTGGTATTGGCCTTTGTCAAATTTCAAGAATAGATTACTACACTATATGTAAGCATGACACATGAGCATGTGGGGTAGGGTTGACCTGCTTTTGATCCCTGGTATCCCGTAAGGCACCCAGAGCACTGCCAGGAGTAATTATTGAGTGCAGACCCAGGAGTAAGCTCTCAGTATCACTGGGCATGGCCCCCCAAGCAAAACAAACAAAAGCCAGACCAAACAAATGAAAAGGAATGAGCATGTTTTCTCTAAAAGCAAGAGTGGCCATATTGAATAAGTGAATCCAGGCAGTACAGACAGAGCACCCGCAGAGTGTGGGTGTGGTGAGCCCACATTCTCTTCCCACCACCCAGGACCTGCCTTCCCTCAGCCCGAGTTCCCTTGTCAGGGTGGTTGTGCTGGGACCCATCAGCCTGCACACCTTTGGTTCCGTGCGGTTAAGTGTTCTTGTGTTCTGCTCACCAGAACACTCCCAGGAAACACAGTGCCTGAGGGAGGCCCTGCTGTCCTCCCGTTCCCGCCTCCAAGAGCTGCAACTGGAGCTGAATCACCACAAGATGGAGGAGCAGCAGCTCCTGGGGGACCTGAAGGAGAAGCAACAGGAGATCCTGCATTTCCAGGAGGAGCGACTGTGCCTTCAGGAGAAGGACTCCAGGTGAGAGGGAGTCAGTCCTCGATGAGGATGCTGCCTCCGCACAGATTTAGAAAGCTGTCTGTGACATTTTTGGAAAACCCAGTTCCCCCTTTGCTCTTTTTGATTTATGGTTGACTTAGAGCAGGAAGGAAGGACTTTCTTTGGGAACACCGTTTTCTCTGGACCCCAGAGCTGAGAGAGTGAAACCTTGTACAGAAGCAGTGAGCATCTCAGAGGGCTACTCACGCTTCCACTGAGGTCGAATTCACTGGTGTCCCATAACCCAAGGCAGTTCCTGTCCCAGCCTGGATGCATGACCTCACCATCAACCCTCTCACTGCTTGTAGACTCAAAGAGCACTGGAGGGTTTTAAAGAATGCCTCGATGATGTGCCTGAGTCTAGGAAGGGAGTGTTGCAGGATTGAAGGCCTTGAACGGAAGGGACTTTATGTCAGGCTCATACGTTGGTTCACAGCTTAGGTCTTGGGGTGGCTGAGTGTCTGCAAATACTAAGCGTCTGTCTCCCCTCTGTAGGATGCAACAAAAACTGGCCCTCCTGCAGCAACAGTGTGAAGAGAAACAGCAACTATTTCAGTCCCTACAGTCAGAACTACAGCTCTATGAGACCCTCTATGGAAATTCCAGGAAGGGGCTGAAAGGTCTGTCTTTCCCTTTCCTACACCTTGTTTGTTTCTGCCTTTGCTAGCTCCCTGAGAGAGGTCCCCCTTAGGAGTTGGGGGTATCGGAAAAGCCATGTAATTCTGTCTCTGTGAAATCCCAGTCCTGGGGGCCCGGTAAGGAGAAGGGAGATTTTAGAAAGAGGTTGACAGGAATAAGATTTAGCCTAGACATCCTTAAGAACAGGTCCCAGGGGCTGGAGCAATAGTACAGCGAGTAGGGCATTTGCCTTGCACATGGCCGACTCGGGTTCGATTCCCAGCATCCATATGGTCCCCTGAGCAGCGCTGTGAGTAATTCCTGAGTGCAAAGCCAGGAGTAACCCCTGTGTATCGCCGGGTGTGACCTAATAAGCAAAAATAAATAAATAAAAAGGTCCCAAACAGAGAGAGAGAGAGAGAGAGAGAGAGAGAGAGAGAGAGAGAGAGAGAGAAAGAGAGAGAGAAAGACAGGGAGAGTGGGAGAGTGAGAAGAGAGAAAGAGAAAGAGAGGGGAGAGAGAAAGAGAGAGAGAGAGAGAGAGAGAGGAGAGAGGGAGAGATTAGAGAGGGAGTATCGGGACTAAGGTGCATGCCTTCTAAGAGTCAATCTTCCTTAGAGCCCCAGCATGACATGGTCCCCCAAACACTGCCGGGTGCAACCCCGAGACCAACAGCGCTGCTAACATAGCCCTTTGCAGCATAGGGCTGGACAAAACCACATCTTCAGGGTCTTACATCGAACAGCTGACTCAGTTGACTGAGATCACTAAGGGGGGTCAGTGAGTGTCCTGAGCATGACTTGCTGGGATGTGTCCCCACCACCAAAAAAATATTTATAGGCCCTAAGAGCCAAGCTTTCTCTCCCTAGATGACCTGAGACAATTATAGTACAAATAATACAATTTTCAAAATATAAAAATTTGATAGCCTGATGGCATCATTTATGTGAATATTGTGAATAATACTTCCTAACCTCCCCTACAAAAAATGCAGCAGGAAATATAATTTCATCCTAATACTTTACCCAGGAGAAAATGGAAATAGTCACACCCCACACAAACTAAAAGTACCAGTAATAGGATATAAATCTCAAGCCTTGAGTTTAATTTTAAGTTCTTCTATCAGTAGTCTTTTGCTGAAATAATAATCTGATTATTTAGAATCTTGGTATATTTTCTATTCTTCTTTAAATGCAGAATGTTATTCAAAAACATACATTTAAAAAAATCCAAGTAGATTAGAACACAGGATTAGCATTAATGAGGAGAAATTTAGTAGAGAATTTTTAAAAAAATCATTCTAAAATTAATTAAAATATCTCTTGGTGAAAATACAAACCAGTGCCCGACTGTCCTATTCATGGCTGAGGTGGGGGATTTGGTTGAAGTACATTTACACAGGGAAATTGTAAATTAAAGTTGCTAGAAAAGTCCTCTCAGTTTGGGGCTGGAGAAATAGCACAACGGGTAGGGCATTTGCCTTGCACACGGCCGACCCAGGTTCGATTCCCAGCATCCCATATGGTCCCCCAAGCACTGCCAGGAGTGATTCCTGAGTGTATGAACCAGGAGTAACTCCTGTGCATTGCTGGGTGTGACCTCCCCCCCCCCAAAAAAAAAGTCTACTTAGTTTGAGGACACAGGAATAAGTTTGGGGATCTTGGGGTGAAAACAGTGGGGATATTGTGAGTCTATGGGGCACCATTCTGCCAAAGGGCCACCAACAAACTAGAGAACAAAGTTAGGGCTGGTTGAAGAAAATGAAAATTAAAAAACTTAAAATGCTTGGTGGGGCCGGAGTGATAGCACAGCGGTAGGGCGTTTGCCTTGCACGCAGCCAACATGGCCGACCCGAGTTCGATTCCTCCGCCCCTCTCGGAGAGCCCGGCAAGCTACCGAGAGTATTGGATATGCCAGACACAGTAACAACAAAGTCTCCAATGGAGACGTTACTGGGCCCGCTCGAGCAAACCCGCTCGAGCAAAATGCTTGGAAAAGACTGTGAGGTCATGAGGACTGATGTGAAATATTTGAAGAACTCTTAGGTAAAGAGAAACTGATGCATTTTATTTTCCCTAAAAGGGCTGGGAAAGGATAATTTTCTTACTCTAGAGCTTCCAAATGTGGGATGACTGATTTGTGAAGGAACCTAGAAGGGCCAAAGTTTCCATGGAAGCAGCTTCCGTTTGACTCTGGCTAGAATGTAACTACCTAAGCCTTTCAACATTAATTTTTTTGTATTGTGTGTTTTAAAATTTTTAGACAATGTGATTTTTTGTTTCGGGGCCACCCTTGGAGGTGCTCAGGACTTACTCCTGAAGGTGCTCAGGGAACCATATGAGATGCTGGGTATTGAACCCAGGTCGGCCGTGTGTACAGCAAGGGCCCTATTCGCTGTGCCACAGTTCTGGACCCAGACAATGTGATATTCATTACATTAAGAATTTTCCAGATTCAGCCCAAGTAAAATTTTCATAAAACTTACTTGTATTTAGTTTTCTAATTTGCTGATGAGAAGGTAAACCAGACCTGGAAGAAATACAGCGAGTGGGAGGTGAGGGGTATCCTAGACTGAGAGAGGCATTTAATTCACATATTACTGGGTCGGCATGGATTCTAACCTCTCATTGGGAGAGGTTGGTTTTTTATTTGTTGGTTGCTTGGTTGGTTTTTAATCAAGGACTGTGAAATGCCAGGTGAGTTGAAGGGAGAGTTTCCAGTATGTAGAAGAGCCATGAGATATAATCCATTCAACAACGGAAATAATCACTTTTTACAAAAGGGCCGTTGTCCTCGTCATCGTTGTCATAGTCGTCATCTTCTTCTTCTTCTTCTTCTTCTTCTTCTTCTTCTTCTTCTTCTTCTTCTTCTTCTTCTTCTTCTTCTTCTTCTTCTTCTTCTTCCTCTTCTTCTTCTTCTTCTTCTTCTTCTTCTTCTTCTTCTCCTTCTTCTTCTCCTCCTCCTCCTCCTCCTCCTCCTCCTTCTCCTCCTCCTCCTCCTCCTCCTTCTCCTCCTCCTCCTCCTCCTCCTCCTCCTCCTCCTCCTCCTCCTCCTCCTCCTTCTCCTCCTCCTCCTCCTCCTCCTCCTTCTCCTCCTCCTCCTCCTCCTTCTCCTCCTCCTCCTCCTCCTCCTTCTCCTCCTCCTCCTCTTCCTCCTCCTCCTCCTTCTCCTCCTTCTCCTCCTTCTCCTCCTCCTCCTCCTCCTCCTTCTCCTCCTCCTCCTCCTCCTCCTTCTCCTCCTTCTCCTCCTTCTCCTCCTCCTCCTCCTCTTCCTCCTCCTCCTCCTTCTCCTCCTTCTCCTCCTTCTCCTCCTCCTCCTCCTCCTCCTTCTCCTCCTCCTCCTCCTCCTCCTTCTCCTCCTTCTCCTCCTCCTCCTCCTCCTTCTCCTCCTTCTCCTCCTCCTCCTCCTCTTCCTCCTCCTCCTTCTTCTCCTCCTTCTCCTCCTCCTCCTCCTCTTCCTCCTCCTCCTCCTCCTCCTTCTCCTCCTTCTCCTCCACCTTCTCCTCCTCCTCCTCTTCCTCCTCCTCCTCCTTCTCCTTCTTCTCCTTCTTCTCCTCCTTCTTCTCCTCCTTCTCCTTCTTCTTCTCCTTCCTTCTTCCTTCTTCTTCTTTCTTCTTTTCTTCCTCTTCTTCCTCTTCCTCCTCCTCCTCCTCCTCCTCCTCCTCTTCTATGAAAACCGTCTTCTACAGGGTGACTTTGGTGGGTGTACTGAGACTTGGAGAAACTGGAATGGGGTGCCCATTCATGAGCACGTGTGACTCTGGGTATGGAGTCCAGTAGAAAGTGCTACAAGGAAGGCAAAAAGGAATTGTGATTAGCGAAAAACAGGTTTTTGTCTTAAACATTAGTAAGATTTAGATTTGAAGAGCACTTAAAGGAGCATTATTAAACATTGAGTTTAGTATTTGGAAATAATTTCATCCTGAATTCTGTTCATATTTTTATAGGTATTTTAGGAGTAATGTCCAAGTTCTGTAATCCCTTATCCTTAATTCTACCATCCAATAAGAGTTCTGAATTGAAATCTTTTTTTTTTAATTTCACTATATTTTAATAATTTTTCATACGGAGAATATGTTTGGGTTTTGTTTAATTTTTCTTATCTACTCCAATGTTTAAATTTGTTCAACTATTTTTCATTTTCATTTCATCATCCTGTTATTCGTCGATTGCCTCGAGCAGGCCCCAGTAATGTCTCTTTCATCCTAACCCTGAGATTATATTCAAGGCTATTTAGGAGAATGAGACCCATCATTGTTACTGGTATTTGGCATATTTGGTATGCCACGGGGAGTTTGCCAGACTCTGCCCTGTGGGCAGGCTACATTCGATAGCCTGCAAGTTTGTCCAAAGTAGGAATGAGATAATAAGATGTTATAAAAAGATGTCCTGATAAGATGTTGCGCGGCTGCAAATGCGGCCGTGCGGTTCCGGGAGCTGGATTTTATAGTCTCTGAGTCTTGGCCGTTGATGGGATTACATGGCGCCAAGGGTCCAGGTGGTGGGTGTGACCCCCGCCTACTGGAATTTGGAGGATCTGGGTGGAGGATGCTCGACTCCAATCCGAGTAGGCTGGGAGATCGCGGCCCCGGAACCCGCATGGATTTGTCCCTCTGCCAGTACCTTCAGGTGTGTGGAGAGTGGTCTCAGCATGGTGGTGGCTGGTCCTGGAGGTCTTCGGCTGCCGGAGCCCTGGTCGGGGCGGGGAGGAAAGCTCAACCCGCACCCCTCCAACGGGCCCCGGCGAGGAACAGCCACAGTTCAACTATATATTCTACTAAATATTTCCATGCTTCTTTTTTTTTTTTATTTTATTAGTGAAACACCATGAGGTGCAGTTGTAGACCCACAACTCTTCGTGCTTGGGTTTCGATTATACAATGATCAAACACCCATCCCTCCACCAGTGCCCATTTTCCACCACCATAAATAATATCCCTCCCACCCCATCCCCCCCCCATCCTACCCTACCTCTGTGGCAGGGCATTCCCTTTTGTTCTCTCTCTCCTTTTGGGTGTTGTGGTCTGCAAAAGAGGCATTGAGTGGCAAACATATTCAGTCCATAGTCTACTCCCAACACGCATCTCCCCTCCTGGGATGAGCCTCCAAACACCCTTTTTTGGTGCTCCCTTCTCTATCTGAGCTGCCCTTTCCCTTAGAATACCCGGCTGGCCTCTAAGCTATGGAATCTTTTTTATATGGTTATTTAATGCCATAACCTAGCTGAATGGAAAAAAGTATTCCTAGTAATTATTTCTCCTACTTCATGAGAATATAGCTTTTTACAGAAATGTTCGTGTGTTTCATGAACTATGGCCCAGATGTCCCTGAGTTCATGTCACACATGGTAATCTATGGTCCACGAACCCCCTTTTATTTTTAAAAACAAACAAAACAACTTTAAAATGTATTTCATATTGCATTTTTAATAAATTGTGGTCTTGAAAAAGATTTCTTAGAGTTCTTCATTCTAGTACCTTGAAATAGACTGTGGTGATTAGAGATAAAACCCTGGATCAGTGGAGACACAGTTCCTTGTGGTATTTCCTGGATGCCCATTCTCACATTCTACCTAAAGCTCTCGCACCTTTCCTGGATGATTCCTGTGAGCAGAGAACACTGAATCTCCTTCAGCCCTGACCATTGTTAAGTTCCCTACTGCCTCTTGAAACACACAGTGCCCAGTTTGTCTTGGAAGACCTGCTGTCCAGCTGCAGGACTAAGACCAATATGGACAGGAAATAAAAGACACAGCCTCATATGCCAATCAAACGGGTGGGTGATAGTACAGCAGGCACGGTGTTTGCTTTACATGTAGGGTCTATCCCAGGTCCACACACAGTCACCCAAAGCTGCCGGAGTAAGCACAGA